>NC_090277.1:22197500-24697500 GCF_040414725.1 Anabrus simplex | reverse complement strand
GGAATTAAATAAATAACAATAGGTTAGTAGAAGTTTTCCAAAATACCTATTCCAGGTCATAATTACCACGGTAGTGCACAATACCAATAATGCAGAGAACAATTAGGTATAATGAACTCCAAAGCAGCAAGTAACATTCACAACAGGATGTAACCAAATTCAAAAGTTGAGAAAAGACAAGTTAGGTTAATTAATACACCACAAAACAAGTTAATTTAATTAATACACAACAAGACTAGTTACGAGGAAGAAAACCTGAAGTGGGCCAGACACCAGATAAATACTCCAGAACTAGTTGACAGATTATACTAGGAAACTGGTTCACGACACATCAGAAATAGTCAAACGCTTACGACCGATAATTAGGAAAGGGAAAACCAGGAAAACGGTAAAAGTTCAGGCACGAGGCCCAATAGTTATTCCAACCTAATACTGACTAACGTGGTTCAACCATAACTGATGACTACCTCATAAACAGATGACACCGAGGATAAATCAAATCATTAACCAAACCCTTCCATACACACACATACACGGATAGGATGATGAAATGAAGGGACATTCATGCCGACAGTACACTCTACACAGTCAAAGCACAAACACACAGAAGCTCGGTAATGATAGAGTCACATAAAATAGACAGTTTCAATATACCACTTTCCACACCAGGATGGGAACACGTTAATAGAGACTGGTCAAGTAACCCAGACATGATCACACAAGGGTGCATATATAACGGCACACTTCAAGCCAACTACACTTCAGAAGGTAGTAGATTAAACCAAATTTAAAGGCATGATAGTAAGACAGGTAAGGTTAAGTAATTTCCAAATTAAGAACAGACCAAAGGGCACAGAAGTATCACTGGTTGGATTGATTTCAAGATATCATGAAGTTGCACACCAGATTATCAGATATTAACAACGTAAGGAATAATTACTGGCATGACAGCAGTAGTGATAAGCCAAAAGATAGTAGAAGCAAATAAATTTTTACCCACAGCACAAATTAAAGGCCAGCACGTGCAATCATCAACCTCAAAGTATCATGGCTAAGATAATAACAATGTGAGTGTGCAACACATCGCCGTACACTTCAGCCCATAATCTTTTACGCATATAATTAGACACAGTTGGACATGCCTAGAGGTTAGGTCAAATTATTAATCAGAATCACACGCCAGAATAAACGCAGTTGAAAATATAATTTAGAAGGAAATAAGTTAACGCTTAGCATGTACACCACCGAAGTACCATACAGGAGATATGGTAGTAAGAATAATAACAAGATTAAGTCTGGGAGCCAAAAGCAAAGCCAGAACAAATAACACAATAAAATGCTCCCAGGTCACCGACTGTCACTTACCAAAAACAACCAAACGAACTTCACATTAATGTAATGACCAGAAAGCTCTCCCAGGTAAACCCAAATTAATTCACACCGAAATCGCAACCACAGTACGCAGGTAGGTACTAAAAATACCAAGTTGACAGCCAGTACACGTATCCAACGGTAGTACACCCGTAACCCTGAGTCAACCAACTCATACTCAGTTACAAGTTGTTCAATAATCACAACTTCCACCAACATAGGATAAATAATTACATGCAATCACTCACCAAATCCGCCAAGAATAAGGAAGGAAAATGTACAGGTCACCTCAAAACGGCAAAGCAGAGGCAGCATACACAGCACAGTTACCCATAAAGGTTCAAGATCATAGTCCGCAAATCAGCAATCATACATCTCAGCAAAACATAGATGAAGAAAACAGGGAACTCCAAGTTGCAGATAAATGAAACAGAATAAAGAATGGAATTACACGAGATCCTTGCACTTTCTTTTACAATAATATACACAGTAGGTTTTAATTTACCAGGTTCTGACCATCATCCACCAACGCTCAATACAGCACTGCACCAAGCAAGGGTAAAATGGGAGGGAAATTAGGCTGCATGAGGCAGAAACAACTAAAACCGGGTCAAAACAACAGTGTAACAACAAAACAACCACAGCTCTGCTACCACTCTAACCGGCACCACCCTCCAGGTCCCCGGATCAACCTAGGGATGATGGGTTCATAACCTTACCCACCAGTGTGAGAGGAAAGGAGAGAGAGAGAGAGAGGCACCCTGGTGTGAAGGTTGTTAGCGTGTTCGCCCCCAAAGGGAAGTTAAGCGAACACGAGGGAGAACAAGGGGGACAAGTTAAACAGCAGAGCACGGAACAATAACCAATCAAAGGTTCAAAAGAAACCAACAACAACATAATACGTTAAAGTACCAAAAGGGAGAAATTAACACACTTACCCGAAGCGTTGGAGAAAAACGGCTTAAGGTCGTGGAGACAGCTACCCCAAGAAATAGTTGGAGTGCTACACTAAACGTGGTGAATGAAAACCAACACTTTAATGGTATTGAAAATCTTTTATTAAGTTAAATGGGAGGTAACAATTTTAAAAGACTATAATCTGAGAAAACCTAGGTTTATAGTTAAAAGGGAAAAACTAAAATCAGACAATAAATTAAACTAACTGTTTGAAAAATGTTTAAATGTAAATAACAAATTAAGGATAATTAAATTAAAACTGAAACCACCTGATATGGTTTGGTAATTGGTAATAAATTAAGAATCTTTAAATGAGAAAAGTAGGTACCTTATTAACCAATAACAATAATTAACTTGATAACAACGACCAAAACAAGTCGAACTCCTAAGTTTGGTACCAGCAGTCACTAAAAGTTAAAATAAGATGTGATCGATCACGCGAAAATTAATCATATAAAATACTACCCTCAGTAAACAAGGTATTCAGTTAAATAAATGGTCAAGCCGGTCGCTTCTCATGGTTATCACAATTAACTCGTTTGATTTCCACCAAGGGCAGTTTCCAAGATATATAGAAGTTTTACATATAAATTACACATCCACCCGGACCAAGAAAAGGTAAAACGACATTAAAGGGTAGGTCATAATTAATTAGGGAACATGAAAATAGCCAACGATACACAGAACCCAAGAATATATAATTCAAGATCCACACAGGAGCCTTGTACCAGCTTACATCATCGAAATCCCAACAACAATTACCAACATAAAACGTTGCCACGGTAAGAGCAAACAAAATGCAACGCCACCTTCAAACAAGGAGGCAAACAAACTAGAGAAAATAATTCATAGAAACCCCAGGAAGAAAGGAAGCATACGAAACAGAGGGGGATGAAACACAGAAATTCAAACAGAAACCCCAAGGAAAAGCTAAACCCGCTATCTTGGAAACGGCGCCTTGGTTCACACTGAATGTTACAAATTAATGTGCAAGAAAAAACATTAATTTTAATTTTAAATTAAATATTTTAATTCAGTTCTCCGTGCACTTTCCACGCTAGGGTGATTAGTTGCCGAAAGCGTATTCCAAGTTTTCATAACCTCACACGACAATAAATACCAATTTGAGGGCGAAGTATAAATTATTATTATTATTATTATTATAATTATTATTATTGTACCGTGAATAATCACTGGCGAAACCTACAGAAGGTGCGGCCTCCATAGGGTCTGGACTTCCCGAGAATATAGCACAACCCAGAGGGCAAGAATACAGATAGCCGAGGAAATCAGATTAACAAATTTATTTAACAAATAGGTAAACACCAAGAAAAGTAAAAAAAGATTAAAGTATTTAAACACGAACATCACCCAGGCTCCTCCGACACATGCTCGATTGTAATTTACAGGGATCCAGCCCCTGTTCACAGTTCATCACCCAAAAAACAGTGTAAAAGGGAACTCTGGATAAAACTTATTGATAAACCGCCACCTCAGGTGGCTCAAGGAGGAGCGCAATTTTCCCTTAACATGACATACCACGATACCATATACATATATATACTTTCAACCACTAAGGGCACAAGCGCCCAATGAGTTAAGTTGCAGTAAGACTGCAATAAACGATCCCAAGATGTTCACACATACTTTACGATTTAGAGGCGACTGTGCTTTTATAACAACTTGAAACAACTCCAGCGCCTATTCAGTGGTTTACAATCAAATAATGTCCTCCCGTTGTCTTATATTTATTAAGCAAGTTCTGGGTGCTTACCTCCCATACCCCTTAGCGGTCCGGGGTTCGAAGGTGGTGCGTGAGATTCTCAAGTCAGAGAGCGAGGCAAGAATGACTCTTGCTCCCAGCCAGGCCGCACGGGCTGACCAAGAGTAGCCGTGACGCGAGACCACGTGACGCGAGGCGACACGGTGAGTCTGCGTAAAGAGCTTGGCGCATCCGCAGGGGTACGGGAGGAAAGGCAGAGGGGAGGCAGCACAGGCCGGGCCGTTCCCAGGGCGGAAATACTTCCTTTACCCTGGGAGCATCTTTTAGGAATAATTTTATTATTATTATTTGCCCCAAGGGACAACAACGGGCGAAAAACACAATAATGCACAAAAATAGAAAAGCATTAAAACAGGCACAATAAATAGTATAAGAGGGGAGAGGATATCAAATACATGGCTCAGATCTCCCCCCCTAAAGCACCAACCAGGGTGAGCAATAAATTTTCATGAATAAAATACTCTTGCAGTATAGTCCATTCACTTGCTCATAGGCTAATAATATAATAAAAATCTTTCCTTACAATTAATAAGCTTAATACATAAATTACTTGAAGTACAATAGAAGAAATTCTTGTAGTATAATAAACGAAAGTTCTTGTAGTATAATAAACGAAAGTTCTTGTCATAATATCCCGGGATGTAGACAAGTAACCGCTTCAGCTTAATTCAGTTAGTTAATAGCTTCACCAAGTGACATCTCAGTAAATTTTCGAGACCAACCGGCCTCACACACCATCACCAATACAACCAAAAATATCTTCTCAAACAGCTGGACAGTTCTCGTGGCAGACACACGCCACGTGACGAAAGGCAGTAGCGACCTGCACAAACTAGGTCAGCAGTAGGCTGGCAGTTGATAGTCCAACAAGAGCAAGGTCGTAGGCTCGGGAACTGGAGACGAGGCACACCAAGGCAGCCCACACGGGGGGCCCTTCCCATGCAGGCACGGGCGAAGATAGTCACTCCAGTACACTGTAAAACAAATCAAGCGCCAGCAATTGTGTCGAATAGATGCCCAGCACATTGGGGAGATGCAAGCAAGAGATGGTTCGAAGAACCGGACCGGGGTATGGGAGTGATAAGGGAGAAACGGGACTCCGGGAGGACTCACATAATCATTAAACATACCACTAAAATTTTTAAATCCAAAGAAAATAGCTCCTCTTTAGGCAGAACACGTGTCAAGGGAACCGGAGGGAAGGAAAACTCAAGGAAAAGAATGACCGAAAAAAAAACCACTCATAGCAAACAAATGCCACAAAACCCAGATAGCACAAGGCAGCCTTAACCTGGGACAAATGGACTCGGAACTCTCTCTCCGTGTCCGGATCTTTCACCAACAGGGTGACTGGTGTCAAGAAATCAATAATTTCGCAGGGCCCGCGAAAGCGAGGAGCGAGTTTCCCAGAAGGAACGAAATTCTTAACAAACACCTTGTCACCGACGGCAAGATCGGTAGGACGGCGCCCCTTATCATAGCGCTCCTGTTTCTTCTCATACGAGACCTTCAGATTTTGCTTAGCCTTTCTCCAAATGGCCCTGATGTTAGGGGGATCAATCTTTTCAGGCAACAACTCATTTATATTCCACAAGTTGGTGAGCGGAGAGTTAGGAACGAAAGAAAACATGGGAGAATTAGGGGAAAATTTATGAGCCTCGTGTACCGCAGAATTGAAAGCAAATGCAAGCCAAGGCAACGACGTGTCCCACCTCAAAACATCGTCGTGGTGAAATGCAATGAGCGCAGACCGCAAATTTCGGTTAACCCTCTCGGCGTAAGAAGGTTGTGGGTAATAGGGGGATGTGGTAACATGAGAAATGGACAAGCTGAAACAAAATTTCTTAAACAGGTTCGATGTAAAGGCCTTGGCGTTGTCAGAGACCAAGTACTGGCAAGGACCAAAGGACGAAAATATAGACTTCAAACATCTAATAGTAGTCTCAGAAGTGGCTAACCTCGTCGGAATCAACCAGGAAAAACTGGTAAAACCATCCACACAAACGAAAACGAACCTATTACCATCAGTCCTAGTTTTCGGCAAGGGACCTACATAATCGATATAGAGCCGCTGCATAGGGAGAGTAGCTTGGCTGGAAGACAGTAAGCCGACACGGGTGTTAGGAGAAGGCTTACTGAGCGCACAAACCTTACATGCTTTAACAAGTTCCCGTACTTCAGCGTCCAACCCTTTCCAAATAAAATTTTCCCTAATCTTCTCCCTGGTCTTAAATACTCCTAGGTGGCCACCAAAATGAGTTTCGTGAAAGTATTTAAAAATCATAGGCACCAGGACTGAGGGAATAACGACCTTCATTTTATGATCGTGACGGGCGGGACAACACAGTACGCCATTCCTTAACACATAAGGATCAATAATTTTCCCTTCCTTAAGATCTTGAACAATAGGTCCCAAAATAGGGTCCTCCACTTGAAACTTAGCAACGTCATGATACAGTAATGGGGTATCAGACAAGATAGCCCCCGCTAAGGGTAATGACAAGGGAACCTCAGAACTTGACGATTCGCCCTCCTGAGTAGGCTGATCCGAAAACATACGACTGAGAGAGTCGGCGACTACGTTGTCCGAACCACGGATATGACGTACGGTGAACTGGAAAGCTGAAATCCTAATGGCCCAACGGGCCAGACGGCCGGTTTTCCTAGGTTTCCCCAAAACCCAACTCAGAGCCTGATTGTCGGTCTCGAGTTCGAACCTTTCATGCTCTAGGTAAATACGAAACTTTTCTAAAGCGAACAATACCGCCAATCCTTCTAGCTCGTATACGGAATACTTGGCTTCGACAGAAGACAAGGTCCTAGAAGCATATGCAATGGGACGTCTCCCCAATTCCGACTCCTGCAACAGGACGGCCGCAACGGCAGACGCCGACGCATCGGTCTGAACAATGAAAGGCTTGGAAAAGTCTGGCATAGCCAACACCGGAGCGTTAGATATGGCCAACTTTAGATCATCAAATGCAGCTTGTTGGGAGGGCCCCCATTCAAATTTAACCCCTTTACGTCGGAGGGCGTTAAGAGGTCCGGCTCGATTGGCAAAATTTGGAATGAATTTTCGAAAAAAATTCACCATCCCAACAAAGCGAGCAACACCTTTAACATCCAGAGGAGGTTTAAACTGGCGAATGGCCTCGGTACGAGAATGATCAACAGAGACGCCATTGGATGACACGATATGTCCCAAGAAGGACATATAGGGCTTGGCAAAGGATACCTTAGAAAGTTTGACCGTGAGACCAGCCTTGCGAAGACGGGACAACACTTCCCTCAAATGGCGGAGATGATCCTCAAAGGTTTCGGAAAAAATTACGACATCATCTAGATAGTGATAAAGATAGTTGAACTTGATGTCAGAAAACAGTTGATCGAGCAGCCTAGTGAGGACGGCAGCGCCAGTAGAAATACCGAAGGGCAAACGGCAAAATTCGTAAAGATTCCAGTCCGTAGCGAAGGCTGTCAAGTGACGAGACTCTTCAGCTAACGGAATCTGGTAATACGCCTGATTTAAATCTAAAACTGTAAAATATGTAGCCTTCTTGAACCATGAGAAGCAAGAATGCAGATCAGGGAGAGGAACTGACTGCAATACGACTTTCTTATTCAAAGCCCTATAGTCCAAAACAGGTCGATAACCACCTTGAGGCTTCGGGACAAGGAAGATGGGGGAGGAGTAGGCAGAAGTAGACGGCCGAATAATGCCCTGATCCAACATTTTATTAACTATCTCCTTTAACGCTTGCATTTTGGGAGGAGCCAAGCGATAGGGCGGTGACCTAACAGGAACCGAGTCCGTGACCTCGATCTTGTACTCTAAAAGATTCGTCATCCCCAATTCTTCGGTGAAAACGTCCGGGAAGTCATCACATATTTCCCTAATACTTTCAGCTTGATTCTCGGGCAAATGACTGAGGTCTAATGCCATTTGATCTTGAGGAGGTGAGGCAACACATGAAGAAAGAGAATTACACATAAATAAGGGTATCTTAGTAGCCTTGCAGAATTTAAACCAGCAGGAGCCCTCCTGTATATCCAACAGGAGCCCCGTATGTGCAAAAAAATTAGAACCGAGGATTATAGGATATGGCAAATTTTTAGTTACATAAAGGGGAAATTTCCAGGAGAAATTAGCCAGTCGAACTTTACACTTTACCACGCCGGAAACTTCCACTCTGGAAGAATTTGCAGCAACAAACGACAGAGATACAGGCAGTACATCAGAAAATTTACAAACAGAACTATTGAGAGCAAACCACTTCTCACTGACAAACGAGACTACGCTTCCGGAGTCCAAAAGGGCCGATACCGGTTCATTATTTATCTCTACCTTGACGAAGGGGGCTAATCCCTTAACCTCAGTGGATATGGCTAAACACTGATCAGGACACCCAAGAGAATATTCGCGGGAAGAAGGGCGATCATAACCCGGTTCTACAGGCGCTAGATCTGGGAGGCCAACACTTCCCGCTTCCCGATCTAGTCAGCTAACATTTGGCTTACGCGAACACTGCCGCGCCACGTGGCCAGGAACCCCACACCTGAAACATACAACATTAGAAGGCCGAGACTGAACCCTGGTGCCCGAACTGGCACCCGACACCTGTGCGCTAGTAGAACGAGCAGGGCACTTATTTCGAAGATGATCGGAGGCCCCGCAACCAAAACATCTTTTTAATGGGGCAGGTTTATTAACCAACGAAGAACCAGAATTATCACAGGGCAAGGAAGAAGTATTCTCAACTCGAAGTGAATCAGCATGCCGAAAACCCTCCGCAGACACAACCATCGCTTCCAACTCTTCAAAATTACGAGGCTGGGACGCGAAGCATAAACATGAACGGTACAAGGGAGAAATGCCCTCCACAATTGTAGCTACAATTTGCTCTTCAGTGAAATTCAGCGCAAAAACCTTGGCATAAAACTTGATATCCGAAATAAACTCCGATAGAGACTCATCCAGGCGCTGCACTCTGAAATAAAATTTCTGGACTAACGAATGTAGAGCCCTAGGAGGAATGAACTGAGCCAATAAATGAGCATGAAACTGATGTAGTGAGGATTGACTCGAAATAGCATTTACTATTTTATTTGACAAAACCCCAACCGCATATGGATAAATAATCTGTAGAATTTGAGCATGCGTTAACCCAAAGACTAAGGCATGATCCAAAAATTCAACCAGAAACCGAAGAAAAGAAACCACATCGCTTGCCGAGTTTACTGAGTAACGAGGGACACCTTTCAACATCATATTCAAAGGGTGAGGCATATTCGAAAAGGGTGAGCTCAAAGATGGCACAGTGGACTGTTGATTCAACGGGCGACAATCAGCGGGAGCATTTAAATGAACAGACTGCCGCGGTGGAAGCGAAGCTCTCTCCTCGTCAAGCTCACAGCTACGAGACTGTTGATTCAACTCGCCTTCCACCTGGGCAGGTGGGGGAAGAACGGGCTTTGATTTAATGGAAAGCCCTGCTAACCAGGCCTCCACCTTCTCTAAAAGGTCAGCTGATGTGTCCTTTAATTCGAGAACCTGACCCGATATCTCTTCCTTCAAGTCCAGGGAAAGGAGATCTTCCACTCGTTGACAATAATGATTTAATCTACCCTGTAGTCTCTTGAGTTGATGAGGAGAAGCCACGTCATTCTCCAGAAAATCCATGACAGATGCAATATTAGTAAGGTTAGCCTGAATAAGGGACAGCGCGCTAGCGACCTCACCTTCAGCATAATGGGGTACCGTAATCGGTCTATTTAAGTTATTCCGTAACAAAATTTCATCGGCCTTGACGGTGCCTTTAGACTCTAAGTTACGTATCCCAAGTTCATACAAAAGCTCCTCCTTCCGCAGGGAACCCGGATAAGGTATGTCTCGAATGGACATGGTTGAATTGATATAAACCACACAACGACTAGAGAAATCCCGGAAACGGAAAGAATGTTACGGGCTCAAATTCCTCGGCTAATCGAAAACAAGTCCAGATCCAACGAACGCTCTGCTACCAGTTTTGTACCGTGAATAATCACTGGCGAAACCTACAGAAGGTGCGGCCTCCATAGGGTCTGGACTTCCCGAGAATATAGCACAACCCAGAGGGCAAGAATACAGATAGCCGAGGAAATCAGATTAACAAATTTATTTAACAAATAGGTAAACACCAAGAAAAGTAAAAAAAGATTAAAGTATTTAAACACGAACATCACCCAGGCTCCTCCGACACATGCTCGATTGTAATTTACAGGGATCCAGCCCCTGTTCACAGTTCATCACCCAAAAAACAGTGTAAAAGGGAACTCTGGATAAAACTTATTGATAAACCGCCACCTCAGGTGGCTCAAGGAGGAGCGCAATTTTCCCTTAACATGACATACCACGATACCATATACATATATATACTTTCAACCACTAAGGGCACAAGCGCCCAATGAGTTAAGTTGCAGTAAGACTGCAATAAACGATCCCAAGATGTTCACACATACTTTACGATTTAGAGGCAACTGTGCTTTTATAACAACTTGAAACAACTCCAGCGCCTATTCAGTGGTTTACAATCAAATAATGTCCTCCCGTTGTCTTATATTTATTAAGCAAGTTCTGGGTGCTTACCTCCCATACCCCTTAGCGGTCCGGGGTTCGAAGGTGGTGCGTGAGATTCTCAAGTCAGAGAGCGAGGCAAGAATGACTCTTGCTCCCAGCCAGGCCGCACGGGCTGACCAAGAGTAGCCGTGACGCGAGACCACGTGACGCGAGGCGACACGGTGAGTCTGCGTAAAGAGCTTGGCGCATCCGCAGGGGTACGGGAGGAAAGGCAGAGGGGAGGCAGCACAGGCCGGGCCGTTCCCAGGGCGGAAATACTTCCTTTACCCTGGGAGCATCTTTTAGGAATAATTTTATTATTATTATTTGCCCCAAGGGACAACAATGGGCGAAAAACACAATAATGCACAAAAATAGAAAAGCATTAAAACAGGCACAATAAATAGTATAAGAGGGGAGAGGATATCAAATACATGGCTCAATTATTATAATATTTTCTGGAATTCACGAAAGCGCATATCTCTTCTTCTTCTTCACTGCGAGTAAGGCGACTGAAAGACTTGTACATACCTTTTGGTGAGAAGGATTTTGAGAAACCAAACCTGGCCATTGTTGTTGAAGCAAGCTACCATGAGGTCAGCTAACAAGACCTTGTTACCAATAATCCAGGAGAAGTATACCACTAAGAAAGTATTCCACAGGTACGTCAGAAGGCCAACTTGTAGTCCATTAGGGAAACATCCCTGTTAATCAAGAATTCACGGGGGTTTTTGAACCACCCTCCGCTCCATAGCGAAGCACACTCTCACACTTCTATCCATGCTGGCTCCCACAAGCGAACTAACTCGCGTCGGCTTGCTAGGTCCGGGCTAGTCTTGCCAGCCAGCAGCTGGCGCATGCGCAGTTAGGCGGAAACTTTCACTAACAGAAAACAGTAGCGAACACACCACTACGTAAACATAAAAAAGGTATATTGGCGTAAAGCCGTTTGACACAGTTTTCCAATGGTACTAAAACCAGTCCAAAAAAGTTATAGGAGGAGGCTTAAACTACTTAATACTGTCACACTATTGATGTGTGCTGTTGGTGTAAAAATGGTTGATAATTTCTGAGTATATGCCCATTAATTTTTTTGGTGAAAGGTTGTATAATTTCTACTTACTTACCTAGACCTGTGTCATCTTCGTTGAGGGGAAAAGGTCATTTTTGTGAGGTACCATCGATTGGGAGTGTGTAAGCGTAACTTGTTTGCCTCGTGCATTGATTTTTAATCTTGTATTGTGTTCCCATTTCTGGTTCCCTGTTGTGTGTGCTTCGCAGAGGTCGACCTTATTTGTAGCCTCTCCCTCTTAATAATTATTCACCGATCATACCTTCTGCATCTCCTGTACACCCTCATTATGCTTGTTACCACATCTATTTGGTTAGGTTGAAATTTTCATCTATTCACCGGTAAGCGCTTGTTACTTTCTTAACCCTCCGTTAAACGCGCGCTCTGTTGTAACACCACTACACGCGCGCGGACTGAGAGTCCGCGATTGTTTGTAAGCTTCCATTCCATTCCTTTCATTTCAATTCTTTTTCCAAGAATTCCTTATTTCTATCTTTTGTCAATCTGTATTACATCGTAATTACTTTATTTTGATTTTATTTATATTGATAAATGTATATATAATCTACGTTCACAAGAACATAGGATAAACTAGAAGTTATCAACTGAAAATCACAGGAATAAGTGAAACTAATTGTAAATTAACGATAATTGGTTATTAATTTACTTCTTGGAATAAAATTGCAATCGTTACATTCTATTAATTGATGTATATCGCACGCAAGAAGTCATTGCGTCGTGATGTTTTTGCCATGGAGTAAGTGCACTTCATTTCATCCCCCTTATTAACGCCCGACTTCGTTTCATTATAGAAGGTTATCATTGAGGGTTTTGATCTATCTGAATCGTCATGAATAGAATGGTCTTCATGAAAAGTAAATGGAACCAATACAACTTTGTCTTTTCTTGACTTGTATGACACAAGGGTATATATAGCGATTTGTGCATGTTACGATTTCTTGTAGCATTTTGTCGGTAAAGAACAATTGCAGAGCTTCAACTGGCATCTCACTATTCATGGCAACTCCTACTACTCCATGCAAGTGTTTCATATTATTATGTTGAGGTTGCCTGACCCTGCTATTGCAGGCCGATGATTCCACTGGGTCCTATCCATTCCAACATACATTTCTCGCTGCTCACTTTCAGCCACGTCCTCTTCACCCGTGGACTGCTTGCTCTAAGAATTATGATCACTATCGTTTACGACGTCCCGATCACTTGCACCAACTTCATCGTCGTCCAACGACTGCTCGATTTGATCCATAACTCTCAGAATAAATCGCACCAACTCCTTGGAAAGAGGACGCAGAATAATTATTCATAGCTCATTTTGTAATATCGTGTTTATCCCACTGTAAATAATCACAAGTAGAAAATATATCAAAATGAGCCCACTACTACACTTGTAGGTAATAAAAGTATATAATTTTATGATAAATAGTAACGGAAGAATGGATGATATGCCAAAAGAGTGAGTAAGATTAACAACTCACCAATACTCGCCTGCGGACTCAGACTCCGCAAGTCTGCAGTTGATAATATAAACTTCTGTAATCAACAGCTTGGCGATTACTCAGACATTCTCACGCCGTCACGACCTTTGTATTGTTGCAGAAGGAAGCTACAAGAAGGCAGCCCGTTCTGCCTTGCATTTTCGGCCTATGATATCAAAGAATAATAAAGTTCGGACTCTCATTCCGCGACGCGTGTAACGGAGGGTTAATGTGGTTGTAGATAAAGTAATGATCTATTGTCGCTGTTGACTCTGTGCTGAAGTAGTTCTGTGCCTTATTGAAATATTCATTTGCCTGGTTAATTATTTCTGAGTCTAACAATTATTGAAGCGTGTTGTTCCATTTGAGTTGCAGTTTTCTGTAGTGTGAGCTATGTGCTATGCTTTCCCTTCATTCTTGTTTTGGTGTGTGATGCAAAAAGGACCATAATCCCGAGAAGCTGAGTTCTCTTTTAAAAATTAGATGGGTGGTTTTGGTCCTATAGTTAGGAGAATGTGGAATGGTGTTTTGAGATTATGGCGAATTACATTTTGACTTTGGAAAATGCTGTCGAGGTTGTTATACCTTTACTCCTTTGGCTAACACATGTCTCTATTTGTGTTCTTAACGTTGTACACTGTGATAATAAGGTATTGGTGCTATTTTGGTGTAGGGCGGTGTTGTATTTAATTTACTGATTGTCCCTGTAACATTGGAGAGCAAACTCTTGTACCATTCTGCTACTCTTTTGGAACGATGATACCTTTGTGCAACTTATTTGTTTTGAGTGGTTGTTTTTTTATTTCTTCATCTTTTATGTCTTACATATCCTGCTAAGCTGATGTCTTCTAGAATTTCACTTAAAGCCTCGTTAATTTTTACCACTATATGGTGCTTTACTCGTCAGTGGATTTTGTGTCTCCTGACACAGTGGACTAGTTATCTTGCCGTTCTGTGGACCACTAGTTAAGTATGGGATTAACCTTTGTTTCCTTGGCAGTACTGAAGTCGCCTTGCTGGCATATTGTGGAATCTGGAGGTTGGCATCCTTTCCTCTTCACCGTCTTCTGTGCTTTCTAACATGCTGCATCATTATCTAACCTTATTTTTTATTTACCTGGCCTCCTTTGGAAATGGAGGAAGGTACCTGTTCGCTGTGAAGCGACAGGGTGCTTGATATCACTTATCTTTAGGCCGGTTAACTACTGAGGCCCTATGGGCAACCGGTAGATTATGCTGCGTGTGACATTAATCGTAACTCTCTTGGTTATCTGGTTTGAAGGTATGTTAATCCTATTTCTTTACATTTGATCAGATATTCTCGGCGGAGAGTAATTGTTGTAATTATGTGAAGCTGGAAGGTTTTGTGACCTCTAAATTTGTGTTCTACTGAGGTTCTTCTTATCATCATTCTGTCCCGTTTTTCATGGAGTCTAAGGTCATTGGGTAATCATGTTAAAATGAAACTGTGATCTATTTTTGGGTTAATTCTGGTGGATATACCTATTGTTGATGACAAACCTATCCGGACCCCACCATCTTGCAATACGTAAAAGTCTCCGGCAATGTTTTTCCATGATCGTTCTAGCCTAAAAATACATATAGATATTACATTAACCATGATTTTGATTATTTTCCAAGCTTATAATTCTATGTGTTATTTATTACTCAACATTACTGTTTTCTATTTCGTCTCTTTCTCTAAGCAGGTAGTGTATTGTGCGTGTGAGATGATTAAACTTAGTTAGGCTGAAAAATTGTTAAATGGTCTTTGTGGTTAACGTTGAGGTTTTGAAAAATATGGGGATAACTGATTTGTGGTCCTGCACAGCTAAAATTTTATTTTACTCTGTAATTCTAAATACTTTTGATCCCTTCAGATAATTTGTGGAAACCTATTTCGATGGTCATTGGGTTTATGTTTTGTGATGATGTAACTATGGTTAGTGTACTCCTGGTTGGGACACTTCTTTTTCTTTTAACCAATGTATCTGGGCTTTTCAATGATGAAGTATCTGTGCATTTGTGTATGCCTGTAGATGGGTGTAAATAACTATTTCATTGAACCTTGTGAGGTATGCATTTGTATGGTAAGTGTGAACTAAAGCATGTTTTGGTGTATTTTCCTCTACATTATTTAATTGCCTTGTAGTGTTTAAGCCATTTTATTTTCAAGTTTCCCTTTTGTTTCTTGTGCATTTCACCTATTTCCCTATTTGTTGGCGCGCTCTGAGGATGAGCCGATTGGATTGTATGTGGAGGTATGTTTAAGCTAATTTATGGTAACGGACGTCATGCGGTGACTCATTTACCTATTTTTCTGCCATGCGTTCATTTTACTTTTTCCCTTGGGTTGTTTTGGTGTTTTGCCTAACTTGAGGCTTAGTATGAAGCAGGAACTTGCACTACTTTAGCATTCAAAAGAAGATTCCCTCGTTGTGGGCTACTGGTTCACTGACTTAAAAACGTAATCGGTGCGATAAAAGCACTCCGTATTAGGTCCTATGATCGTTGTCTGGTTGGGTTTAATGTGTTCATTAAACTTCTATAAAACTGACGTAATTTTCTCTTGGTGAGTAACGAAATTTGCTCTTTGCATCCATCCAACTTTGATGTTGCTAATTAGTAAGGGAATTCATATGGAATTGTCCGCGTGGCTTGGGGCTCTGATACAACGGTACAAGATACCACCTCATCCTATATTTACAAGATGAGGCACTTGATTTAAGGCTATGCTGTAATACGCAGAACACATAGGCCTAAGTGAAACCTCACAAGTTGTTCATTGAATGCTGGAGAGTCAGCTGCCATTACGATCGTACAACGCCTGAGTTCAATCGAAGGCGTATCAAAAATATATGGAAACATATGCATGTTTGTTGTGGAAATATGATGGCAAAAATTAAAGATGACATGAAAGATGAAACGAAAATATTAAAATGTAGGAAAATTGCGCAGCGTATTCCTCATTCTTCTCAGCCTCTACTTACTACATGAGGCACTTAAGTTAAAGCTGACTTTAATTACGCAGAAAATTAGAGTAAAATCACGCAAACCATTTATTAATTAACTTCTGAATATTCAGTTGCCTTTACAAATGTACAATCTATGAGCTCAGAAAATTTGTATGATAAAGATCGATTATGGAAATTTGCCATAACCTGTAACGCGACTGGAAACATCTGGTGTTATAATTAACATAATTGAGAAAGTAGTGGAAAAATAACACGACAGCGAAGATAACAACGTTTAGAAGTGTTGTTCAGTTTGGTCAGTGAAGAGAAAAACTCTTAAATTTCAGTAATGGACATTTCACTTTCATAAATTTAATCGCAGTAAGAATCTTATCTTGCTGTTAATACATTAGATTTTCTATGGTAATGTACATACGTACGTAGTTATAAATCTTAATTCCTCACCATGATGCAGACGATAACAGTGACACCGCTATGAATTCGAGGATGAAGAAGATCCGTAAGAATGAAATATAAGTGTACTTTTTCGAGATATTTCTCCTACTTGCAAATCTTCTGGAGAGCACTCTGCAGTTCACTACACTTGTCACAGAACATCCAAGTCACAGTTAACATGGAATGTGCAGGCATGCTGTCAAGTGATGATTAACACAGGACGAGTTATTGAACCTTCGATATTCTGTAGTGAGGTTATGCATTTTCAGTGTCAACGTATGTGTTGCCACACGAGGAATCTTCAGATGAGAGAACATACTGTATTGACTCGATCCTCACCGATGCTGATTAGCCTACGTGGTTCATTCTGGTGCACCTAATCTAGAACACAACGTTGGATATGACATAATTTATAGGCTGTTTCTAATTAGGAATTTGACTGATTTGCTCGCATAAGGGACATGGTATCCACCTTGTATGTATTAAGCTTTACGATTTAGTTTGTGGTGGGTGTAGTGTGTTGAATATTAATATATCACCATGAGTTAATAAATTTTTAATTCAAACACTTCAGGTAGCAAAAAAGCAGATCACCCCATCCCACTATCACAGCCAGAAATCCAGTGTGAAAATGAATAAAAGTGTTGAATGAGGAACTGGCGACCGCGCGATCTGTTTCATCCTTTCAAATTGTGCGCATTGTGGGCCATGACGCAACGCTTCCGTCGAGCGAGTTCGCGGCAACCTGGTAACACACGACTACGACGTCACCAATCGCGTGGCGCACACGTCAGAGGGAACCATCTGGAAGCTTTTTTGTATTTCCGCTTCCAGACTGGATATCGACTAACAGTGAAAGAGACCCTGTAGCATACAATAACACATTACTCTTGCCCTAATTTTATGTTAATGACTATTTTATTTAAGGAGATATCGCAACTTCAATTTATCAAGTAATTTCAATGACGTGTATGCTCAGGGTCAAGCCCGGGTATATAAGACGAGCTAATTTCTCTAACGAGAGGTCAGTATAAGGACAGTACAGCATAGTAGAGACCTGCTGCCCGAGTTGTGTCGGCAGTAAAGTTCAACTTTGTGCGCGAGTGTCGAGTTCGAACGTCGAGCTAAGTACCCGCGAAGTACAGCCGAGAACTATAACTCCAGCAGCGGTATAAATCCTGCATTCTGAGTCTTTACAAATACCTAAACATTTCGCGTGACTTATAATATACAAGGGTTAGACATCGGACGTGTTAATACCGTGTGTGATAGAACTGTTGATTAACTTATAAATTAATACGACGGATCTACGTGTTAACTTCTACGAGTAAATTAACCAGTTAGGACTTTGTTTGTGGAAAATAAATGCCTCATTCTTCATGCTTAGGAGTAAGGACAATACAATTAACTATTTATTATTTCATGGTGATGGAGTGATACTAGACTGTTTCTGAACGCGTCGGGAACATAGACTGAATCCTACACTAAGATCACGTGTGAAATGTAATGAACAGACTTTATTTCAATTTCCTTCAACTGCATTAATCTGATAGAGTGAAGTCAGCGTACCGTTAAGGTAAAATTATCTTAGCATAGACTTTGTTTAAAACTTATTGAATTGAATTAAACTGGCAAGTCGAATTTAGTAAATTCAGTGTCTTATGACAAGTCAATCATTTTATTAGTGAACTTGGTGCAAATTACTGCCCATATTAGACCTGTTCCTTGGAACGAACAGTGCAATGTCACTCGAAGTAGGGTGTTTAAACCAACGCCCCATGCATACTCTGACCGTCCGTATTATCATGTAAACTCCCGCTGATGGAGACGTGGTAACTCCGAGGAATACGTGTAATGATATTCCTGATCTATGGTGGACGTGGTAACTTCGAGGTATACGTGGTGATGGTATTCCTATGATGGTGTTCCTGATCCATGGTAGATATTGTAATACAGTCTGTGAGGATACAGTAAAACGTAGCCAGTTAATATTTCGTTCTACGAATTAGAACTTTGTTTATCTCCATGTTATGTTAGTTAGCTAATTGAAAAATTAACTTTAGCTCGACATTTAATATGCTTATCATGATTGAATTTTATTAGCTCGCACGAATTAACCATTTCAGAAAGGAACTCTAATTAATTTCGTTGGTTCCAGTTTCAAGAATGATCTTTATTTTTCAAAGTAAACTAAATTAATGTCGTTATTTATGAACTTCAAGAATGAACATTATTAACTTAAAATAACTATTTCGAGGTGATCTTAATTAATGTTGTACCGAGCTCGATAGCTGCAGTCGCTTAACTGCGGCCAATATCCAGTAATCGGGGGATAGAGGATTCGAACCCCACTGTCGGCAGTCCTGAAGATGGTTTTCCGTGGTTTCACATTTTCACACCAGGCAAATGCTGGGGCTGTACCTTAAGTAAGGCCACGGCCGCTTTCTTCCCATTCCTAGGCGTTTCCTCTCCCATCGTCGCCATTAAACCTATCTGTGTCGGTGCGACGTAAGGCAAATAAAAAAATGATGTCATTTATAAACTCCAAGAATTAACTTTCTTTATATCGCGAAGAGGTTTTATTAATTTCATTGGCCAACATTATTCTAAATATTTGTCGCTAATAAGATTGACACAATCTATCATCAGTTTATTGAGTACTAAGTGTGGATGAGAGTCCAAGTTGACAAATATTCAAAGAAATGATAGGCCATTCGTATGCTTTGACTGACTTAAGCAAAGTTTATGTGGCCTGCAATCTTGTACTCCCTCTCTGTACAATCTCCTAATACGCCCTGCGAAATCCACATGCTAAATTACACGCGTCAATGAGTGCGTGTCGGTTACTGGTACAGATAGAGGAGTGAAATACGTGGCGACAAATATGAGATATACATGGCTAACCCTAACGTACTATGCAATATTTACCCTAGAATATTTTATAACCACTCAACTAGGCAACATGGAAAATCTACTTGCTGCTATCAAAGCCCTCAGGCTTAATGTAAATCAACAATTTGCCGAAGCAAATACAGATATCAATGCTACTTTTGAGAAAGAATTACCGAGGCGAATGGCAACATCACTTCTGAATTAATTCATAGCATTGCCGAGGTGAACAACAAAATTGCTGGGGTTACTACTGACTTGAACAAAAACGCCCTTGAATCTAAATTCGCCGAGGCAGATAAACTATTTTCTGATTCTAATACTATCACTGAGCAGCGGCTTGCACATAGAAAAAAGATTTAGTGACACTAATGCCGAAATAGAAACGAGGATCGCTTAATTAAATACTCATTTTGTTAGTAACCTCGAAGCAGTAAAAGAAGACATTAGATTACAAGTGGTGGAAATCTTCAAGAATGATTTACAGGCTGTTTTACCAGCTTCAAATCGAATATCTCAAGAATTAAACGACCTTATGGAAGAATGTAGGGAATCCCATGGCATCCTTTCATTGGTACAAGCTAAGGTTTCTTAAGACCAGGAAACGTTAAGAGATTCATTCAAAGATGATATAGGTAGTATTAATAATGAAGTCAGCCTCGTCACAAGTAAACAAGTAAACATTTCACAACTGAACTTGAAACTATGCATACTCAGGTAAGGACTCTGTACGGACGTAGCAGAGGTGAAAAGGGACCTCCATGCAATAGCTATGGAAATGGTAACGACGATGCCGAAGCAAGTAGATGCCCTCGATAATAAAATTACTTTATTAGAGCAGAGGAAAGTTTCATTTTCACCACCATTGTCAATAGGTTCATGTGGTGACATTCCTAATGTGACTACTATTATAAAAATACAAGATGACAGGCCTGCAGAATTTTCAGGAAAAGAAGAATACTGTATAGTCCTAGAGAATTCCTAGCAATTGTTGAAGAGTATATCGTAGAAAATTGCGTTAGTTCTGATAAGCAACTTCGCTGAAGTTCAGCACTTAGTTAAGATGCAGTTAAACTAGAAACGTTATAGTACTTCTATTAATATGTCTAGGGACTCAGATTATTTCGTGGCTCATCTTAAGAAGACGCAATTCATAGATCTACCGCTGCTTGGTAAGGAATTTGTCAAAGTAGTTAATCTACAATTTCCACCCTATGTACAGGAAATCCTGGTCGCTGCCGACATTAAGGACTTAGCGTAGAAATTTAACCTTCAAATCGCCAAGAAAATGAGCATTTAGAGGACAGGAAAGTTAGGCAAACTACTCCCACTCGATATAGAGGATTTAGAAGACGTCCACATCGAATAAATTCACCCTACCACCAAGACTACATGCAAGAAGAAAGAGGAACCTCAAGAAAGAGATTAAGGCTCACATCGGGCAGAGATTGAGAATAGGTGGCGTGAAACCAAAGAATAATTAAAGGAACGAAACCAATCTGATGACTCACCTGGAACAGCCCCCCTAGAGTACCAAGAGCACCCAAGACGAATAGAACTACTTGATCAGGACTTTAAATTCACAGGTGCTAAAAAACTCCGATCCAAAC
This sequence comes from Anabrus simplex, assembly GCF_040414725.1. Taxonomy (NCBI): domain Eukaryota; kingdom Metazoa; phylum Arthropoda; class Insecta; order Orthoptera; family Tettigoniidae; genus Anabrus; species Anabrus simplex. The sequence goes on along the minus strand of NC_090277.1, from coordinate 24,676,317 downwards.
TAAAGGAAATTGCCTCAAAATCACAAGGAGAATGATCGGATAAAACCGTTACGTAAAATTGAAATCAATTATTTGCACATATAAGACTTACAGTTATTACGTGAGGATACTCCACTACCTAGACCTAAAAATTAAGCGTAAATTACCTGCCGTTCATCTGAAGATCGGCGGGATGAATGTCGCCGCATTAGTTGATTCTCGCACACAGATTTCGCTCATTTCTGAAAGAATCATTGAGGCCGAAAGGGACAAACAGGACGTGTTGGTGATGCCAGTAGCCCAACTTAAGGTTAGGGGGATTGGGCCTGATAAGTTTGTTAAATGCAAGAAACAGGCTTTCATCGAACTTCACATTGATGGCGTACTCTTCGATCATACTTTCTTGATCTTGCCTCGAATGAAATGTAATCTGATCTTAGGGTCTCATTTTATATTGAGATTCCTTGGGGTGATAGATTATTCTACTAGTGTCATTCGGTTTTAAATCCGGACTCTGTGGAAACGCGAATGGTAGAGGGAGGAGAACTGATACGCGGGTTAGAAAGTCTTGACGAAAAACTCGATGGTGCAATAGAAGCGCATAAGCAGGATGATGCAGCGCCAGTCGAAGTTAATACGAAAGAAGAGGGCGACCCGACGGAAGAGGGACCCGTGGAGGACGAGTTTATGTCCATAGTAGAAGAGGTCACTGATTTTGATCAGGACTACATCACCTCGATTACCCACGCGATGATTGACCCAGAATCCCATTCAGACATAGCAGAAGCGACTATTCTGTTTCTTGAAAATTAACCTAACGTGTTCGATAGCATACCAGGAGAAATCCTTGATTACGAATACCGTGTCAGCTTTAAGGATCACTTGCCATACAAACGTAAGGCATACCTAATACCAGAATGGTACCATGAGGGAGCCAGGGCACTAATCCATCTGATGAAAGAAGAAGGAATAATTTCGCCTTGCATCACCTAATTCAGCAACCCTTTAGCGGTCGTAAGAAAACCCAACAGCACTTATTTATCCAACAATTTGATCTGACATACATAGACCAAGACGTAAGAATTTACTAGCTGATGCTATTAGCAGGAACCCCACCGAAATTATTGTAGCTAATCCCGTTGAAATCCTTGGGGAAGAGGATGAGGAGTTCCCCTGGAAGGTACGATATCTACCGCAGATGCAGAAGATAGACGGTAAGAGCCGAGAATTAATCCGTTACTTCGGGGGATCCATTCCGGTAGATTATGATGACCTTCCTCGCATCCAGCAAGTTGTCGAACTCTTTTGCCTTATTAATTGTTTGTTATATAAATGTATTGGCTCTGCCAGAAGAGAGCGGCGAATCTATGCACCTCCGAAAGTTAGATAAAACATAATTTGGCATTGCCATGTTATCACGGGACATACCGGGACAGATAAAATGTATAAGGTGATCAGGGAGAAGTTAACCTGGGAATATCTGCGGAGAGATGTGCGTGTAGTCATCAAGACCTGCGGCTCATTCCAACGTGTGAAGCCTAGCAGCTATTTGTTAAGGGAATCTCCGAGGCCTTTGGTACCAGGAAAGCCAAGGGAGATGATTGCTGTAGACATGTATGGGCCACTCCCGTAAGCAACCCGGGGAAATAGGTACATTGTTATAGTCGTAGATGTGTTTTCCAAGTACCCGATGCTTCTACCCATAAAGAAGACCAGTGCTGGTAGTATTCCTCGCAGGATTAGGAAGCATGTCATCCCAGAAATGAGGAAACCAGAGTTTCTCTTGACGGATGACGGGACACATTTCACCTCGATGGAATTTCAGAACGCTCTTGAGGAACTAGACATCATGAACATCATGAACTCCATCAAGCATCCTGAAGCCAATCCTACAGAAAGGGTCATGCGCGAAATCGCAAAATTTTGCAGAATCTACTGCGGTAACCAACATTGGAAATGGATCGAGGTGTTGCCGATCATGCAAAACATCGTGAACTCCACTAATCACGAATCAACTCGTGACATCCTGTTAACATTGCATCGGGGAGTAATTCCAAGTTAATATGGGATCAATTAATACAAACACCACCAAGTGTGGATGTACCCCAAGAGGCTAGACTCATAAACACCCCTCAATCACCTGAGACAGGAAGCCATACTCTGGGAGCGAAGGCAAGGAGGTAAGAATTTACGACGGCCACTACGTCTTGTCTTGATCCGCAAACCGGCAGTGTTTCTTCCCGAGCAAAGGATTTACGTCAAGTTTTGCCCACTCTTCCTTTTTATTTTTTATTTCATTTCGATATAGGCACCTGAGTCAAGGCTCTTCTTGGTGCAATACAAATAAATTACAATGGAAGCTATATTCACAATGTAATTACAAAATAAGATACAGTAAGTATAGAATTTAACATGATGTAATAGATAAGATAGGACAAAGCTTCCTAACCATGAATTACCATACTACTTCAAGTATTTAGTTACATTACTCTTGAAGATAGATAAAGTTGGTAACATTTTTTAGTTTTTGGAAGTGAGTTATACATAGTTATAGAAAAATGCCAAAGAGAATTTTGACCATAACTAGTATAATGAATCTGATTGTAGTGAATATGATAAATAATTCTTGTTTCATAATTATGAATCTATGAATTGGTAATTACTAATGTGTTTGAGCGGACTAATTTGTTTTGAATTTTATAGATCATAATTATAAAAGCCTTTATGCGGAGGTTAGGAAGTATATAATATATTACAATGTATATACAGATCAGTCGGTGTCAGAATGGGCAGTTTGAAAATTATTTTAGTGCTCTCTTCCTAATGACCTCTACCTTTCCAAATAATTCTTTATTACAACATGCCCAGACCTGTATCATATAAGAGATGTGGCTTTCAATAAGAGCATAGGAAACACCCTTCAACAACCCACGAGGAAACTTATATCGCATTCTACTGAGGATACCAATCACAGGGACAATTTTATTACAAATATTTTCCACGTCATTACTTCACGACAGTTTTTCATCTATAATCAGTCCTAAGAATTTGGTACTGTGCACTTTCATTACTCTGTGATTGAAGAAAACCAGAAATTTATCCAAATTTAATACATGTGAACACTGATGTAGTTTGTTTTTGTTAGATTTATAGTAAATCGGTTGGAATTAAGCCATGTTTCAAGTAATAGAATATCCTGTTGCATATTTTGTTCAAGTTCATGATTGCTAGAGCTTGTATAAAAAATATTAGTATCATCAGCAAAAATTGATAGTCTTCCATTTAATTAAAGGTGACCAATATCATTAATGAAGATAAGAAACAATTAAAGGCTCCAGCAGAAGAACCCTGAGGCACACCAATTGAGATCACCTTTACATTACTCAGAGTATTATTATATGTAACAAACTGCTCCCTATTAGAGAGGTAATCAACAAACCAATCCCATGCAATACCTCTAATGTCTGCTACTTCTCATTTATGTAATAGAAATTTATGATCAACGGTGTCAAAAGCCTTTTTAAGATCTATAAATAAACCAGCTGGTAATATTCCTGAATCTAAACCTTGCTGTAGTTTAATAATAATAACCTCAGTAGTATTACTGGTACTCGAGTTAGTAAACAATACTGAAATTGATAAAATATTTATTATTTAGAAAAATATCTAATAATCTTTCTTAACCACTTGTTCTAAAATCTTAGATAAAGAAGGTAGTACAGAGATTGCTCTGTAATTACTTACATTAAATTTATCCATGCCTTTATAGATTCGTACAACTCTGGCGATTTTAAGTTTGGCTGGTACTTTACCCTCTGATAGAGGTTTGTTAACTAATTTTGTGATATGAGGTATAATAAATTTGGAGAGTCTCTTTATAAGAATATTACTAATACTAAAACAGACAACACTACAACTGTTTTTAAGATTATTTATTATTTGTTCAATTTCATTTTCATTAGTAGGGGTTAAAAACAAGGAATTAGATGGGCCAGGTTCAGGTGAGGGTATTTAGACGGAGGAATATTCTTAGCCAAAGACAGACCCACATCAGTGAAATAGTCATTAAATATAGTAGAAATTTGATTAGAATCAGTAACCAACTTGTCATTTACTTTCAATTGTATTTCTTCATTCTTACATTTATTAGTTGTTAAAATATTATTAATAACTTTCCACTGATTATTTGTGCTGTTTAACCTATTGATATAATAATTATTTTCTAGATCCCTTTTCATTGTAGTTATCCTGTTACGTATGTCTTTATAGTCTTGTATTAATTGCTGTGAAATATAGCCACATCCCATACTAAATCTCATCTGTTGTCCTTTAATTTTTATAATACAAACTAGCAAATGTACCCGTGCATCGCTACGGTATTCTACAATGTATACGGATATCGAAGTAAATTGCTGTACATGAAGTGAATAATTTTTTTATTGCATGTCTCTTGGAGTTATCCGAGAAAAAGCATAGGGCGGTCCGCAGACGTTGTTTCCAATGCGAAGTGCGAGTTGCAGAGTTGTAATGGTAACGACAGGTCCACTTGTCTGCCGCATTTCACTATGCGTAACGTCAGTCACATTTTGATGGGTAAATTTGTTTATAATCGGGAGCACCTATACCTAATGATAAAGAGAATCAGGTAAAAGAGTTTAAAAATGCACGCTCACTTGCCTTCTGCTAGTCAAATCAAGAAGGGAATTATGCATTACAGTGGTACACAGGCGTTGGAGAACTACCCCAATCCTGTTGCTAGTTAAAGTCGATGTAGGGAGTACTGATTACCACAGCAGACGCCCTCCTGCTGAGAGTCACTATTGATTTGTAAAGTATTAATTACAATGTAGACATACCCCTTTCTAGTTCGCTACAAACCGACTTAAATTAATAAATGTAGATCGACATACGGAAGTATATGCATGTTCACCTTCATTTACAGAATAACTGCTGCTGCTAAACGGTGCTTTCATATAGGAAAAACGGATTGTATAAGAAGACGACTCTGGCCTCATTTAGCTATCTAAATGGCTGGCCGTATGATATTTCCTCGTATATGATCTATTAAAGGCAAGATTATTTTAGAATCGTTGAATAGGGTGAAATTTGTGTAAGGTTTTCACACAGTGAATTACTTTTCAGATACTTATGCAACAGCTTCGAATATAGAATTTGGCTGGGTGGGCCAATATTCGTGTAGAATTTGATGATCCCATCTTTCCTATAAGTGACTCAAACCATCAATTATTCGTGTACAGAGTGCAAAATTTACGTAAATACAGAAATAGAGCCAAATTTAACACAAGGGATAGAGATATGACAAAAAGTCATAGGACCAAAGTTGTAGATCACTCCAAATTGAACGAGATTGTGCCATCCGTTTTGTGATACGACTTACCGTTTATCCAGCCAATACCTCAAAAGGAAATTCTGCACCGTCATTAAAATTGCCTCCAAATTTCGGTACTTTTTGGGGGTAAAAAAATAATTTTTTTAAACATCTCGTAAAATTTCCATCGGTTACAGGCAAAAAGCTATAATTTTGGCCACATTTCTATTTTCTAACTCGTCTGAGACATTGTGCTGCCATTTTGATATGGGGGAGGGGGTTAAAAATTAGGACTTTCAAGAAACGTTTAAGCCAATGAAACCTATAGGTTATCGTTCAGGATACATATCACCGACTGTGTTCTTATGCAGATTTGAAACTCCCAACGTGTCCCTCTCGGAGAATTTTGAGAATTTTAAATTTTTCTAGGAATCCTGAAGTCATCAGGTTGTCTGGTACCAAGTTTGAAGTTTCTAGGATGCCTAGAATGGTCTCATTAATTCACGTGTGTTTTCATTTTTATGCCTTAATTTATATATGTATAGTACAGTATATATAGATCACACCAAACTGACTTCTATTTATTAATATGGATTATACATTTCACCCGCTTCCGAAGTGGTTCTAGGGGCGTCTTACTCCCACAGTATGTTTTCCAGGTAGTAAGTGATACTTGAAAGTCATACAGGAACATACACAGGTCTATTACCTTGGGCATTCTTGACCATTTATTTTTCCACCCTTTCTCACCCTCTATGCCAAAGGGGGGCATATTTGAAGCTGGACTTCAAAAATTCGGAATGTTACTATTCATTTCAGCGGCGCGGAAAACTATAGATTAGCCAGTATATTCGATTATTATTATATCTCACTCCCCCTCCCCCCTAATGGGGGTTAAATTTTGAGTTTTAAAAAATCGTGAGAGTTGCTATTCATCTCAGCGACCCCGAAAACTATGGCTTCGACACAATTTTCGATTATTTTTAAATCTGAATCCCCCTCACCCCCCACCAGAAAGGGGGATGAACTTGGACTTGTAAAATATGCGGGGTCTCACAATTCATCTCAGCGACCCCGACAACTATGGTTTCAACATTATTTTCGTTTATTTTTTTGTATCACTCTCCAATTGCCACCCACCATGAAAGGGGCTGAACTTTAAAAATTTCCAGAGTGCCATTATTCATCTCAGCGACCCCGAAAAGTATGGATTCGACACTCTTTTCGATTATTTTCATATATAACTCTCCCATCGCCCTCTACTACGCAGGGGGCTGAACTTGGACAAAAAAATTCCGGAGTGTGACTATTCATCTCAGCGACCATGAAAAGTATGGATTCAACACTACTTTTGATGATTTTTGTATCAGAGCCCCCTTGCCCCCCTGCCCCTAAGGTTTCTTGGGGTGTATTACCCCCACGTGGTTTGTCTCCTGATACTAAAAATCCGGAGTGTCACTATTCATCCCAGTGACCCCGAAAAGTATGGATTCGACACTGTTTTCGTTAATTTGTACATCTGACCCCCCGCCAACCCCACCCCTAAGGGTTCCTGTGCTATCTTACCCCCACCTGGTTTATCTCCTGATACTAAAAATCCGAAGTGTACAATTTCTGTTCACCTCGGCGACCCCGAAAACTATGTATTCGACACTATTTTCGTTCATTTTTATGTCACTTCCCTGTCACACCCCCCAAAGGGGGCTGAACTTGGACTTTAAAAAACCCGAAGTGTCACTATTCATCTCAGCGGCCCCGAAAAGTATGCATTCGACACTATTTAATTGAAATTGCTCCAGTGGTTTTAGGGGGAGGTGTGTCATTTACATCCATCCATCCATCCATCCATCCATCCATCCATCCATCCATCCATCCATCCATCCATCCATCCATCCATCCATCCATCCATCCATCCATCCAAATGGGAGCAGAAATTCGCCTTTTAAAAATTCGGGAGTGCAACTATTCACCTCAGCGACCCAAAAATTATGGATTCGACACCATTTTCAATTATGTTTTTACCTGAACCTCCTAACCCCCACCCCTAGGGGGGCTAGTGGTGGCTTACCCCCACAGTGCTCGTCTCCAGATAGCAAATAATATGTGTTCAAAATTTGATTGAAATTGCTCCGGTGGTTTATGAGGAGATGTGTCATATACACACATACATCCATCATCAGTCCCCCCTCGACCCCCACCCAAATGGGAGCAGAAATTTGACTTTGAAGAAATCGGGAGTGTCACTATTAACCTAAGCGATCCCAAAACTATGGATTCGACACTATTCTCGATTTTTTTACCTGAAACCCCTAACCACCCACTCCTAAGGGGGCTAGAGGTGGCTCACCACCACAGTGCTCGTCTCCGGATAGCAAATAATAAGTGTCGAAAATTTGATTGAAATTCCTCCAGTGCTTTATTTTTAAATTCTTGAGGTGTAAATAGCGGACGATCTTCTTTCTGATGATACGAGGATTGAAATTTACAAAACATGTCATAGAGCATCCCAAACTTATTTTTCTCAAAGTTAATGTCTATGTTTTCGTAGGGATACGTAATTCCGTTGAGATATAGTCTAACGTGTCTTAATTTACAGTGATCAAACAGTGAGCTATCTTTTTCGTGATTGAATTTACGATTAGTTTGAAATCCAAAAATAATGTACAAGGGCTTCTCAGTAAAACGTGTTTTAACAGCCCAGCTATGCTTGTTTGAAGGTGGTAACACAGGATATTCATGCAGCTCCCAACTTCTAAAGCGTATATGTAATAGTGTATCATTTTCTACAATCTTGAGCAATCGAAGTTTTTCACGATCAGATAAGGTTACATGTGGAATTCTCCACAGTATACGATGCAGTGTTATTTTCGATTCTACTGGTGTTTCTACTGCTTTAAGAGAATTGTAATCACTTCAATCACGGATTAGAATAAACTCTTGTTTTGCGTTGATTATAATACGTGTAAAGTCTTCTGCGAATCCATAAATATGTTTCAGTGATAACATACCCGTAAAAGTTCCATCCTCATTAATCATCCAGTTGTTAGTAGCTTTTGGACACCATCCAGCCATCCGCAAAAGATTACTTTCTTCATCACAGAAAGAGGGGTAGAGTTTCATTGCACTTGTAATACCAACATTCTTCGTTCGATCTATATCAACATTATTTACTTCATATCGCGCTTCAGAAAAGAGAAAAGCTAGAGCAGGGTTGTTTAGTTGTGAAGTGCTTGGTCCACTTCCATCCACGACTTTTCTAGTCGTCCTTCAATATAGAGGTAGCTTTCGTGTGGTAAAGTGTATACATCTTGCTGATTAATAATAAAATGGATTTCATCATTGTTATTTAATCCAAACGTAAAAGGTTGATAGGAATGAAGCTCACTTCGTACTACACCTTCACGACTTTCTGCTGTATTCGTAATGTCTAGCATTTCTTCCATTCTGTTGTAGTAGTGTATATCCTAAATCTTGGAGTATCTGCTTATGGGTATCTGTTAACTCGATGAGTCTCTGCACACATGTAGTATGTCTTCGGAATGTACACCGTGTTTTATAGATGGTTTTCATACTGGTTTAAGATGTAGTTTGTAAGCTACGTACGCGTGCTGATATAAATGAATAAGCTGATTATGTTTATTTACAAGTCTAAGAGTAATGTTGCTAATGTGTTTTACAGACACAGGATGATAAAGAACTACTGCTGGTTTCTCACAAATAGTATATCCACGTTCCTCTGTAATAATAAAGTCGTGCAGGACGTGCGAAGTTTGTAGATTACTATTCAAGTCTGTAATAATATTACAAGTAATGTTCACATTATAATCATCGAAGAGTTTTATAGGTTGATCAGACTCGTAACGTACGTTCGGTAGTAGCTCCCTCGATGAAAATCCAAGCAGTGGTCCAATCGAATCTGGTTGTGATTTGAAGTCAATCTTAAATGATGATTCAATAACAATAAATGTTGCTTATAGTGATTGAGAACTTGTAATTATGATTACTAAAACTATCTTCCCCAAGCTGATCAATTAACGTACTTTCAACATAGTCGTGAATATCGTCTACTGTATAACTACCTGAGGGTAGTGTTAGCACATACTCATCGTAATAGAACTTGTTTACACCATCACGCACATTATAGATTTTATTGTAGCTTTCAAACGATACTAGTCCAAGACTATGCGGCTCATAGCCAAGTTCGATTGGTTGATTAATATACACGGTTGTTTCAGGTCCTTCTCCACGTACAGCAAACGTTCTTTCACTGTTCGTCATCACGTAGACACTAATGCACTTTCTCTACTGTCTGGGTTTGATATAAGAACATAAGACATAATCGTCCGCACATGCGTGTATTAAAGTTATACATACGGTTTTTATTGTAAACAATGTCTGCACTGCTTCCGAAATAACGTATGAGCTCAAAAGGAGGAGGTAAGTCTCCATAGCTATCAATATACCACACTTTAGATTTACGTTTTACATAAGCAACGTAATGAGTTCCAGGTCCACGACTGTCGTCTAAGTTAATTACGACACTTTCACGTTCACGTGGGCGCGCTGGTAGTTGATCGCGCATATACACTCCTCGAAAATAATGAATTCCTAGTTGTTTAGCAAACGTAAAAACTTCATCATGCGTTAGAGCTCGATGTGGCAGTGCATTCAGTAGACCTTTTTTTGGAGAAATGTAGATACCAAGCCCTTTCTTGTATGGCGCTAGCTTCATGTTCACACCTTTGCCTCGTAACGCAATTGCCTCCATCGTCTTGTTTGACGTTCACTCTCTTTCAACTGTTGTTTCGCTTCTTCTACAGCCTTAACAGTTCTCGCTACAGCACTAGCACCACCTAGCAATGACCCTAAAGCTGCTAAGCCAGCAAACAGCGCAGGAAGAAATCCTCCTCGTTTTGGTACAGGAATAATTCGTGCACGTTTACTAAATATTGCTCTGCACTTTGGAGAAATTCTCGCTCTTGCTGCGCGTAACGCCTTAGTAATAGCTACACGAGGATTGTATTCCCCTCGAATAACTTCTTGCACAGCCTTTATAACATCTTTGCATCCAACAGTTTATACTTTCTTCTTCTTCTTCATGTCGTTTGGATATCGTTGTTTCACCATGCTGGACACGACTTTACTAGTCAAGAGCAAATCATAAACTAACCGTTGCCTCTTGTTTCGTTTACTATATATATTACTATTACTCACTTTATGATTCAGTTATCATGAAGATTATAAAGCAGCAAGACACACTACCTGTTACCGACATTGTACCACATGTCTTACCTAGTTCTAGTACAACTACAGGAAAACGTCATGGAACGTTGTTTCCTTTTACTGTTCGATGTATTATATCAGGTCCGTCGGGATGCGGGAAAACAAATCTTTTACTCACACTTATTACTTCTGTAAATGGTGTACGCTTCGAGAATATTAACATTTTCGCAAAGTCGCTCTATCAACCGCTATATACTATTCTACAAACTGTAACGCACGATCTAGTTAAAGATGGAATAAGGTATTTTAAATTTAATTTGCATGAGCAAGTACCATCACCAGACGATGTGCTTCCTAATTCTCTTATGATCTTTGATGATGTCGCAACAGAACAGCAAAACGTTATTCGTGCATTCTTTGGCATAAATATGTTGATTGCATCTATTTGTGCCAAACCTATTCTCGTGTGCCTAAGCAGTTGATACGCGACAACGCAAATGTTATTGTGCTTTTTCGGCAAGATGAGCGCAACATGCGACATGTGTATAACGATCATGTTAACACTGATATGACATTCGATGACTTTAAACGTATGTGTGCTAAATGTTGGTCATTACACCGTTACAGCTTTTTAGTTAATGATAAAGAAAGTGATGTACAGCATGGACGATATCGCATGGGTTTCGATCATTTTATTTTCATTAACAAAGAATTACAGTAACTACTTGATTAAAAACCATCATCATGTTAATATCTAGCAAGGAGATCACAAAACATATCATCCAAGCTCGAAACAATATTCGACGGAAATTTAAAGAGCTTAAACGTATTCAAGCAGACACGGATTTATTTTTAAAAGCACAACTAAGTACACCACTCAAAGAAATTTTTAATTCTACTTCATTACCGCAGTCTACTTCAAATTTTGCTTCTATGCAAACATCATATCATAAAGAGAAGCACGAAGAAGAAGAAGAAGAAGAAAAGCATGAACAAGATAAGGAAGAGAAGAAGCAGGATGTAGATCAAGAAGAGGAAGAAAAGGAAGAAGAAGAAGAACTTAATGATACATCACCATCTAAGCGTGTTGAGTTTTTAACTACAGATGTTATTGCTGAAACACCTTCTACATCGACGCAAAATCTACCATCTTTGTCTGAGGTTATGATAACACCAGAGTATCGCAATCAGTTTAGAACTTTTATTCAAGAAACCTATGGATCTCTCTTTGAACCTTATATAGAAACACTTTTTACAGGACAAATCGACACTACCTACGGTATTCGCTACGAAGATGACTGTTTCCGGATAGGAAATTCAAATGTTAAGATTAATAACAACAAACTCATTGTAAAAGGTGTTACCTATAAACCTACGAAAGGACTCTTAGAACTTCTTTTCTCACGAATACCTGACAAGGATATAATTTTACAAGTTGATCTTAAAAAATATAAAGCAATACTTCTTGCTACTGACGCAACACGACGTAATTACAAGAGAACAGAAGCTGTAAATGCAAATAAGAGTTACAAGTATCGTGAGTTTATTTCTAAGCTGTTTCCGGCTGCACGTAGTCTTGATGTTGTCTACAAGCCTTTGTTACCGTATGTGGATGTAAGATACTGGAATGACCCAAACTTACTCGTTGAACGATTGCAACTTTTACGAGGATCGCAAGAGGCTGGTCACACAGGTCACGGATGAGAAATTCTAGAAATAGAAAGATAACTTCGTTATGTCGGTATTATTTTGTAATGGCTCGTCAAGAGAAGATCTCACCTGTAAAGGTAAACATCGCACATGAGTTACATAAACCAGCACGTCGCACCTACTGTCGCAGACGCGTTATTACACGAGGAAAAGATGATCTCTGGCAAGCAGACTTAGTAGAAATGATTCCATATGCCTCTAGTAATAAGGGGTATAAGTATCTAATTACTGTTATCGATGTTTACTCGAAATTTGCTTTTGCACAACCCGTGCGTTCTAAAACAGCAGCTCAAGTTAAAGATGCATTTAAACATATTGTTGAAGAATCGAAACGCTGCCCAAGGCTTCTTCAAACTGATCAAGGTAAAGAGTTTTACAACAAGGATTTTTCTTCCTACCTCAAGTTACTTGCATTCAACACTGCTCTACATTCAGCAATCTCAAGGCAAGTCTTGTAGAACGCTTTAATCGCACACTCAAAACAATGATGTGGCGAGAATTTACAGCACAAGGTTCATATCGTTTTATTGATCTGCTACCTAGACTTCTGTCTACCTACAACGATACACCTCACCGCACTATCGGAACAAAGCCACGTCTTGTTACAAAGAATACACCTCGTATAGATGCTATTCATTTTGTAATAAAAAACAGCTGATCCAAGTCGCCATCGCTTTAAATGAGGTAATTTTGTTCGTATCAGCAAACACAAGTCTATCCTTGCAAAAGGATACACACCTAACTGGAGCACTGAAATTTTTCAAATCAGAAGTGTTAAGCTTACTAATCCAGTTACGTATTTACTTCGCGATCTCAGAGGACAGCCTATTGAAGGAGGATTCTACATCGAAGAACTGCAGAAAACAAAATATCCTGACTACTATTTAGTTGAACGTGTTATTCGACGTCGTAGGAATGAACTGTATGTTAAATGGCTTGGTTTTAATAACAGCTTGAATTCATGGATTAACAAAGAGGCTGTACTTTAAATCTTATGTGTGTTTTCTTTTAATATTCTACCTCTCCTTTCTTCTAAGTCACTAGGACATGCTGTAGGATTAAACAACACCTGTAATATGTTTTGACAATTCATATTTATTTTAGAATATATATACATTTTTATCCTTTGTTTATTTTACGGTCTTTGTCACTCAGTTTTCGTTTTATTGCACCAACAACAAGTGCTGCTCTCTTCTCAACAAGAGAAGAACTAAGTAATAACACACACGCACACACACAGCATAACTTTACGAAGCAGATTTTAACAGCTGCACGACGTACCCTATGCAGGCAGCATGTAACTACGTGTCAGGCGAACGTGTTCTAGTACCGCAGGGCAGATGAAGCACGAATAATTGAAGATCAATCACTTTATTGATGAGTCAACGCCCAACATGCTTCCTCATCTTTATCCCAGCACGTTTCTTCACCTTTTCCTTGTTTACTCTCTCCACAGCCATGATAAGTGTTTATAAGCGAAGACAACTCGTAAGTTTTAGGTCCGTAATACAGTTTAATTAGTTGACATGTACGGCACTGTCTCACAGAAGGTCCTCTACCTAAACTCACGTGTTCATGATGTAAACTACACGTTTGAAGCTCTGACAAAACAGGATCTTGAGTCCACTCACGAGGCACCTTATCCCAAATCTTCTTTACAGCATTCGCAGCTACATTAACCAAAAATGCCTTTGGTAATGCATTTAACTCTTCTTCAGTAAAAGTGTTTAGTTTCTTTTTGCATGCATAAAATTTTACGATCGCCTTTTCAACTGCGTTACACTTAGTATCTGTTAGAAATGACATGATGTCTTTACTCTACAAATGTTTCTTTTACACTAAGGTTACTTCGACACTGCAGTTTACATATGTTGTTCACTTCCCGGTATGCACTGCAACACAACCAATCAAAGAGCATGCATACATGTTGTAAAGACTGTTTACTTGTTTCTCTACTATGCTCTTTCGGAAGAGTTTTAAATGGTGGGCACCCCAATTCATGCATGTCGATAATTTCTCACGATGATGGTAGAAAATCACGCAACCATTCTTTCTTTTCACAACCCTTTAAAAGAACAAGATCTGCTCTTAACGAATGTGCATTCATCATTAAAGGTAGGAAACGATAAGGTATTCCTTTTTCTTCCCACTTCAAACCTAAATTGTTTTCAATCCACTGAGTCTGCTTTTTATCTTCATCTGTTTGCAAACAGTAAGGGAACGGTGGGCTAAATACTAAACTAACAAATTTTGGTGCCCACAACACACTGCAATCTAACACAGCCACCTCTTTAAACAAAAATTTGTTTCCGTTTACTTTAAAGCCTTGCACATCAACTATTAATGTTTTCGTCATGTTTGCACTCTACTCTCTATCACTGTTTCTCGAAGACTAGAGCGTTTAGTCAACGAACGGGTTTAAACATGCGCACCTACAATAACGTCATCGCTGCAGAACATGCAATCTCTTGTTTTTATGGTGCATACTTATTGCATTCCTTTACACCAACTTACTCTTAAGAAAACGGACAAGTCTAAACATACATGATGACGTCATCACTGCAGCACGTGCTTACTCTAGCTCCCCTGATGTATGATTAAACTTGTTCGAATTTACCGCCACCACATTTCAACTAAAGAGTGCAGCACCGAGGTAAGCGATGTAAGATAGCTGTAACTGTGTTGAATAAAGATGGCTGTTTGTCAAAAAGAATTTTTCAAATTATCCGCCACCACATAGAGTGCAGCACTGCGCTCTCTTCATTAAAGATGGCGGATGACAGCTGTCAAAAAAGCACGTGGGTTTGTAAAGCACGTGGAATTTACTACCACCACAAAGAGGGCAGCACGGTGCTCTCTATATTAAAGATGGCGGATGACAGCTGTTAGAAAAAAGCATCTGGATTTTAAATTGCTCGCTACTACGATAAAGATAGCAGCACGGTGTTCTGTAGTTTAAAAATGGCTGCTTGTCAAAAAAATGTTTTCATATTATCCGCTACCACATTTCAAATAAAGAGTGCAGCACTGAGGTTTGCGATGCAAGATGGCGGATGACAGCTTGTCAAATAGATTTTTTCAAATAGTCCGCCTCAAAGTTAAGTAGCTAAAGAGGGCAGCACTAAGGTTAGCAATGCAAGATGGTGGATGACAGCTGTGACGTAAAAATTACCCGAAAGATAGCAGCACGACGCTCTGTTCATTAAAGATGGCAGCTTGTCAGATAGATTTTTTTCAAATTAACCGCCTCAAAGGTAAGTAGCTAAAGAGAGCAGCACTGTTCTCTCTGGATTAAAGATGGCTGTTTGTCAAAAAGAATTTTTCAAATTATCCGCCACCACAAAGAGGGCAGCACGGTGCTCTCTTGATTAAAGATGGAGGATGACAGCAGAAGAGCACGTAAAATTTGTTTTTAAACAAGAGCACGTGGAATTTGCCGCCACCACATTTCAACTAAAGAGTGCAGCACGATGCTCTGTTGATTAGAGAGCGGATGACAGCTGTCAAAAAAGCACGTTGATTTGTTTCCAAACAAGGGCACGTGGAATTTGCTGCCACCACATTTCAACTAAAGAGTGCAGCACTGTTCCCTCTGGATTAAAGATGGCGGTTGACAGCTGTCAGAAAAGCACATAGGTTTGTTTCCAAACAAGAGCAAGTGGAATTTGCCGCCACCACATTTCAAAGGTAAGTAGCTAAAGAGGGCAGCACGGTGCTCTCTAGATTAAATACGGCGGATGATAGCTCTCAAAAAAGCGCATGGGTTTGTTTCCAAACAAGAACACGTGGAATTTGCCGCCACCACATTTCAAAGGTATCTAGCTAAAGAGGGCAGCACGGTGCTCTCTACATTAAAGATGGCGGATGATAGCTGTCAAAAAGCGCCTGGGTTTGTTTCCAAACAAGAGAATATAGAATTTGCCGCCACCACATTTCAACTAAAGAGGTCAGCACGGTGCTCTGTAGATTAAAGATGGCGGATGATAGCTGACGAAAGAGGGCAGCACGGTGCTCTCTTGATTAAATATGGCGGATGACAGCTGCACGTGGCTTTGTTTACTGATTAAAATCTCGCGCTAGTTAGGTTATGTTGGCAGCACTAAGGTTTAGGCCCGTCAAGATGGCAGCAGATGAGGTTAGCGATTCGTTGTTGTCTGTCAAAAAAGCATGTGGCTGTCAAAAAGCACGTGGATTTATTTACCGATTCAAATCTCGCGCTAGTTAGGTTAAGTTGGTACCACTGAGGTTTAGGCCCGTCAAGATGGCAGTACTGAGGTTAGCGAAGCGTTGTCTGTCAAAAAGCACGTGGCTTTGTTTACCGATTCAAATCTCGCGCTAGGGAGGTTAAGTTGGTACCACTGAGGTTTAGGCCCGTTAAGACGATAGCAGTGAGGTTAGCGATGCGTTGTTGTCGATGACAGCTGTCAATAAGCACGTGGCTTTGTTTACAAATTCAAATCTCGCGCCAAAATTCCAATTTCCCGCCAAAATTCAAATTTCCCGTGGGAGGCGGAGGGGCCCCTGGGAGCTCGGAGGCGGAGGAGTCCGCCGAACTGTCCAATTATACTACTGTAGTCAGGTGTCGGAGGAAAGAACATGAGCCGTTTCGTTTGAATTTATAAAATGAACACTCGTTCTTTTCATCTTGGATGTTAGGATAGAAACTTGCCATTGAATGTTTCATACGGCCAATTTGTAGCTTTGTTTTGAAGACTACTAGTTTGCGGTAAGTGGAATAAACACCGCAGAGCGGCGGCGTTAATATGGTTCCAACTGCCGCTGGAAATGCTGCTACAGAAGCAGTCCACTGTGCCACAGCCATACGCCAAATACGGCGGTTCTCCCTCTCGGTGTTGCCACCGGGACGTCCGGAGCCCAGTCTTCTTTCGAGCGTAGCTTCTCTTGACCAGTGCTGCCAGCACGCATGCACAGTGGAGACATTCCTGCCAAGACGTTCTGCAATAGCGCGGAAGGAAAATCCACCTTCACGTCGCCCTATTATACGGCCTCCTTCAACCACAGTGAGCTGTCCATACTGGCCTCTTTGTTGTCGTAAAGGCATGCTTGACCACTCACAGTCACTCTGTCCAATCTCACAGGTAACTAACGCTCTCGCACAGTACAACCTGTATTTAAAGCAAACCTGATTTGCAACGTCATATAGCCGCTACCAGTGCCACGCTAATGCGATTTGCGAGGAATTAGAATCAACTTCAGTTTTCAGATGTGAGCCACACCCACCCTAACTAAAGAACACACATAGTGAATCACGACTATCGTAGGGAAACAAATTAGCCGTGGATCCCGATCAGGAAGGGCGAAAGACACAGCCCTGAGCAGAAAACGTTATTCTACTCAAACAATTCAAGCTAGCAACTAACACTACTTCGAGTAAAAATCCGTATAAATGATGGATGAGAATTAATTGTAATGTAACGTAAATCAAAGGGATTAATTAAGTGAAATAACCAGTAATAATAACAGGGTAATACATACTCAGCGTCAGCTCAAATGACAATCGTACCAAGGTTTCGTGACCTCATCTTTTCTTACATGCATAGGGCACAGTTACTCTTGAGATGTTAGCATTCATTCAGCCACTGACCTCGCTACTCAAAACTGTGAGCTGAATATCATTTACTCAATCTTTAGTCGATCTTTCCATCGGCGAGGAATAGAAACTCAATTTCAAGCCTGAGAGTCATTTATCTATCTCACATCCTTTTTATTTATTTAACAATACCTCTCTCATATCGATTCCAACACACCAAGGAGCAGATAAAATAATAAAGTGATTAAATCAGAGAACTGCCGGACCAAGGAAATTATCCACGAGGGGCAAAGACAAAACTCCATGGAGCAATGAACGGAAAACAAAACAATAAAAGCAAGATGGACCAGCCCATGGCCATGAAAGAAATAAACCTACACGGCGAGCTCCAGGTCGCAAAGGACCAGGACGCACGTCAAACAAAATAAAGACTTCGCACCCAAGAGAAAAAGAGGCGCGATAGGGAACAAATAGACATTAATTCAACAGACCGATACGTCATCTTGGCACTCAGCTCATCATCTACACATTCAATCACGCGGTACTTTTGCCCCCAAAGGCAAATAATTCCGGCAGATTGGTGCGGGTAAATAAAATCAAGGCAACTCGTAGAGTGCAATTCAACATTTCATCAATAAGGTCTCACGTCAAGAGTAGATATAGGGCTCACCTAGGGCGAATGACAGTAGGACGTGTGTGACCCCACGGTCACGCGTAGATACATACAACGTACGGCTAGAATAGACCTTCCGGCCGGCACACAGACCATACCTTCAAATAATGGCAATTGTTTCATCGAGAAAAAATAAACAGAGACCAGATTTTGACGCACCACAAACACCTTCTCAACTCACACACATGCCATTCTCGCCCCGAGTACCAAGATGGGCTTCGGTCGGCCATAATAAGAAGAAATAGAAAACCGATAATATACAAATGAATCAAATTCAGAATGTTACATTACCGCCTATATGATTCATCGAAGCACGCAAATGATGCAGAGTTTAGCACAGTTTTAAACTTATAGAACATCTATATGAAAAGTAAAAACGCCGCTCCTGTGTGTGTGCGACCCATCTCATAATTCTCCAGCATGAAAAGCACAACATTTACTTCAAGGAGAAGATTTTTCAAAGGTCTCGCCGAGAAAAGATCCTTCTCGCTCGCGATAGAGGGAGCTGCCCTCGAAATACATTTACTATTGGAACAGTCAGATACCTACTCTTGGAGACATCGGTATAATCACATTAGAAACCATGCTAAATTAGCATGTTTCAGATGTATATACACACAGCTACTAACGTTCATTAATCTAGCACAATTCCCTCTTGGTGTTTCGATATTTTAATTCCATCAATGCAATAGTAATAGTTTTACGCAATTTTGAACTCCTTTTTGTGTTTTTGGAGTTACGACTTGATCTCTAGCAGATTGTTACTAGCCCAAGTGAAGGCTTGGAAGTGAGGGCCTCGCCCACACATGCTAGACAGGCATCCATGGTTTCTCCACATGGGTAATACGGCGGTTTAGGTGAAGTGGGGCTGGTGATTGAGGTGATGCCTCACTGCGGGGTGCTGGAACCAACATATCAATTTGCTCTACGTAGCCTGGACGAGTCACGGGTTGGGAAAGAGACGATTCCGTACTTGGGGGAAGTCATGACTGTGAACTCAGTCATGAAAATGCCAAGTGAAGACAACGTGAGTAGGCCTAGAGAAGGGGGAACAAACTTGGCTAGGCTCGGGCCAGGGGCGAACCGCTGGATGGACGGCTGAGGGGCGCGGTCTCTACTACGGAGAGCCTGAGTTGCGGAAGGACAATGTCTGGCTGTATGCCTCCTACCTAAGGTGAGAACGACGCACAGGACCTTAGAAGGGGCAAAAAACCTATGATTGATTGAACTATGGATGCATATAAAGAACCAATTTTAAAAACTTCGACATCAAGGGAAGCCGTGGAAGCTCCAGTAGAGCAGATTCGGGAGCTAGCCCAAGATGAAAAAATGGAGAAAGAAGTCCCAATCGGACAGGCTGTCGCGGACTCAAAACAAGAAATGGCAACAGAAGCTCCAGTAGGGCAGACTGCTACCACAAGCAAACCAGGAACGTTCGTAAAGACAGAACTGAATATTTCAGCATCGAAAATCAACAAATTTCATATCGACAGACCACCTCGCAACAGTGCATATTACAAGAAAAGGAGGACAGCGAGGAAGGAAGCCAACATAGCGGCTGGAACTTGGACGGAGTAGAAGCCAAGGAACAGGGATCGGCGAGATGCTATCCGTCCAACGCCCAATAGGCCAAGGTCGGGGGATAGTACGCCATCAAGTTCGGCTGAAAAACCGCCCGCCAAGAAACAGAAAGAAGAGACGTTCATGTTATTTTCGGAAAGAATAACTTCAATCAAGGTAGCAATAATACCGAAAACCTTTCCAGACGGCAAATTGGAGGAAGACGTGAAGGACGGACAACAACGCAGAAAGTACATCAATCACGGGATGGAAAACGAAGCGCGGAGCAAGAAAAATGCCGATGCCATAGAAGGACGTGAAATAAACGACTTAAGTTTCGTCGTCCCCTCAGCCAATATCCTGCAGAGAGCTCCAGGGTATAGCACTGCCCCAAGTGGACAAGTATTGGATGATGATAGAAGACGAATTCCAGAGGCAGAAGCATTAAACTTCACGTACAGGATCTCAGCTTGTTCTCGATGAAAGCCATGTCTACATTTATTGCCGAGAGATTGTGTTATGCTACCTGTAAAACTGTGCCTCAGTGGAGAATTTTTTCCTGAGAGACTGTGTGATTTTTTAATTAAGACTGTGTCTAATGATACTTGGTTAAAAGTCATAACCTGTTCCTTTACTGTCTTCATAGAAACTTTAATATATTTCCACGTGTGTGTGTGTGCGTGTGTGCTAGATCATTGCATTTGCTTCTCCGTACTCATTACAGCACAGTACGAAATACTATGTCCGTAGGACTCAATTTATTTCTCTTCTTCACATTGAGATTAAGTGAAGTTGTATACCGTTGAATCTCAGAAAGTTCCAGATTATTTTTTCGTTGCCTATCACTTCGAGTTTGCCAGTGAATATTCCATGAACAGTGTTAATTTCTATTATTTTCACAGAACTGTGATTTTGAATCCATTTTTTCAAAGTAATGTGCGTCCCACACCATTTCCAGTGGAATTTGTTCAGTTAATAAAAAGTGTCTCGCCACAACTTTCAGTGCAGTGCGGTAGAGAAGTGTCGTATCAGATTGTATTGACCTTCTGTGTGAACCTCTTACATTTCTCTACTCCCTTCATGGGACTTTGGTGGAATACAAAGCAAATGAACTATTCCACGCTGCACTATCACCAGACGACCGACCCCAGGTTCCAGTCCTTTAACATCGAGGTTCGACAACCGCCGTGGGATGACGTGGTACCTTGGTGAGAGGGGAGGAGGTCAGCGACCTGTGACGACGCCGACGCCGAGGGACGACGCCTTCTCGTCATCTTTCAGGACACTCAAACCATTCATCTGTAAAGGTGATATAATTTCTATGTTTTCTTGGATAAACTGCAAGTTCCACTTTAAAATGTACTCATTGCACTACCCTTCTCTCTTATACTCTCTGAGCATAGACCGTACACGCCCTAGCGTCAATCCATGCTCTCCACTAAGTAAAGTACGGGCGTTCCTGTTTCAATATAGAATGTTTGCCCAATTTTACTTCCTCTTAAAGCAATAATCACCGCCACTACCGCCACCACTACCGGGGACTAAAGGATTAGTGTGGATTATTAAATTAAAATCAAAGGCATATAGGGCGACAATAGGACTGCAGTGAGAAGAGATGGTAAAGTGCCGTTGGTTCAAGGTACTTACAGGTGTTAGCAAGGCTGCAATTCTTCACCTTTGTTGTTCATAGTTTACATGGATAACCTCCTGAGAGTTATTAAGTGGCAGGGAGGGATTGAGTTAGGTGAAAATATAGTAAACAGTTTGGCCTATGCGGGTGAATTAGTCTGCATGGCAGATTTGTGCCGAAAGCCTGCAGTCTAATATCTTGGAACTTGAATACAGGTGCGATGAGTATGGTATGAAATTTAGCCTTTCCAAAACTAAATTTATGTCAGTAGGTAAGAAATCCAAGATAATTCAATCTGAGAATTGACATACCAAGCTGGAATAGGAAGATAATTTCAAGCATTTAGGGTGTGTGTTCTCCCAAGATGGTAGTATAGTGAGATTGAATCAAGGTGCAGTGAAACTAATGCAGTGAGCTCGCAGTTGCGATCAACAGTATTTTATAAGAAGGAAGTCAGCTCCCGGACAGCACTATCTTTATATTGGTCTGTATTCAGACCAACTTTGCTTTACGGGAGTGGAAGATGAATGGACTCACGATATCTAAATCATAAGTCACAAGTAACAGACATGCAAGTTCCGAGAATGATTGCTGGTAAGAACAGGTGGGAATAATGGCAGAATGGTACTCGGAATGAAGAGAGAAAGGATACCCACCAAGTCTCACAATTTGATATAAGTCTTTTGACTTCGATTTCAGAGAAGTTTATCTCCTTGCTTCTAATAATATTGTTCATTTTGATAATTCTCCAACAAAAATGCCCGCTTCTAAAAATGCATTTAACTAATTTTCAATACAGGATAAGCTTTAGGAATGGCTAGACTCAGGAAATGACTAGCACAATGGTTGTACAGTGCTGATGGTTTCAATTTGAGGTTTCGCGTCTATACCCACTATGCCTTCTTCCATTCCTTGCTCATTACTTCTTGAACTGAGAAAACAATGATGGGCAGATTTGTCACAATGATGTCTGCTAATCCTCTTCCTGCTATAGCATTAGTATTCATAAAACTCACAAAGCCCTACTTCAGCATGCTGCTTTGTACATTGAAGTATGTAATCTACAATGCAAGTTGTTCACAGGTACTAACGTGTCTTGTTTCATTGGATAAAACTGAGAAAAGAGGTTTAATTTAATATTTACCTGAAAATATTATTACATCTGCACAACATTCCAGTAAATCATGTATCTTATCTTCCTAATTAGGTTTAATTTCTTTGAAACTTTTCCAGATGTTCTTTCAGAACATTATCATCAGCATGTACTCAAAATCTAAGAAGTGCACAAAACATTCACCCAACATTATTCCATTACCTGTATGACCTCTCAGAAGAATATTTTGGTGGCCACACAATACAATCGCTTTTATTATAGGAATAACATTTTCTGTTTCGTACAACTACTTGCACTGATAAACTATTGCATTTGCCTTCCATAATTTCCTTAAAATCACTGACATAACAAATGGTTATTGTTAACTGTTCACTTTTTTAGTGACAGAATTGTTGTGTTGTAAAGGCGTAGAGTTTGACAATCCTTCCCTCTTTTATCCTGCCAAACAGCACATAAAGGACAACAATATACGCCGTTATCTTTATCATTGTAACTCAAACAAGGAAATTATACTACCTATTCATTTGAAACTTACAGATGGTTTTAACCTTGATTCGTATTGTAATCTGGGCGTCGAAGGCTTGCAGGATAAATTGTATTTCACAACATCCAAAGTGCCTTGCTTATTGAAATTAAATCTGTATCTTGCTCATAGTTCAATGAGAACTTGTCTCAGAATATTTACTACAACATGCAGGCTGGTCTATTTGCAGCACAGAGCCCACCCTTCCTTCCCCATAAACACTTTTAATAACAGCTCCAATTTCTCTGATATTTTTCAACTATTAAGGAATGAAAAGTGACTGGACTTGATTTCTTGATTATAGATCAGTATCATCTTTTCATATAAATTCGTATCAATTGCCTTTAAGTGATAACACACTATAAGAAAGTACTAAAAAGTTCACACTTTAACACTACACTTCCTACTACTTCATATCACCACAAAAACTTAATCCAAGCACCACAAAATGAGTAATCAACAATACCTCATTCTTACCCTAGTAACTTACCAGCAGTAAGCGTTTGCAATGGAATTAGATTCTTGTGACTGGCTACACAAATAAATTACAAAAATTACTTAAAACTCTTTAACCGAGTCTGTTAATCTGCTACAGCTATGAAGATGAGTGAGTTCGAATCCAATTGTCTTGAAATGTATCCCATTTTCGCTTCCAGGTAAATGCCAGGACAGGTCCTTGTTTCCTTTCACCTCTTGAGCCTTGCCCAGTGCCCTTCACTATCAGTTATTTCATCTTCATTAGCTCCTCAACTGAGATGAGCGTCAGGAACGGCATTTGGACATAAATTATCTCACTTCATCCCAGAATCCGTACCAGAAGAATGCGACCAAGGGGTGGGCATACATATACTTAAAATTCTTCAGCTGCTCAACTGAGGTTGGCATGGTGACTGGCTTTAAAGAGAACACATATATTTTCATCTCACCTCGTCCCTGACCTGTAGCAAGAAACTCGAACAGATCGGTAGGTACACATACATACACTTAAAAATCTATCTTCCAATCTGATTCTTCAGGATTTCTAAGCAAGCGGAGTCTAAAAGTTCTCATGCCACTATACCTAGGAAATTTCAAAACTTATAAAATGAATGCAGAAACATTCCCAATTTGAAATAAGAAATAAAGGAATGTCTATACATTTTACGACAAGTACGAGGGCGGACACTGCAACAGATACAGTACATCAGACAAGTTGGTATACCTCATTTAAAGGAATATACCACCTAGAAAGACTGAAATTAAAAAAATTAAGTTAGGAACACATCCAGTCTGGAGGAAATACAATCTGTGTGTTTTATGACAGATGAATAAAGGATAGGATCAGGCAGAGTGTCCCGTGAACTGGTAATACTCTGCATGTCACCGTAAAGCGGGCTCTCTTTTTGAAGTGATGATTAGCAGGTTCCATAGCTGGCTTGCAGTTTGCTCAAGACGTATATTGTAGGTTTCTCTTATAAAACATAACGATATCAAATGATGAGGCACCTTATTAACACCCCAATTTTCCAATATTTTATATACTTATCCTGGTGGAAAGATGGTGGCTTCGCGGCACAGAAGGTTGCCACTTTAAATACACAAATATACCGGCGCCGTGATGTAGGGGTAGCGTGCCTGCCTCTTACTCAAAGGACCCCTGTTCGATTCCCGGCCAGGTCAGGGAATTTTACCTGGATCTCTGGGCTCTTTCGAGGTCCACTCAGCTTGTGATTTCGAATTGAGGAGCTAACTGAGGGTGGGATAGCGTCCCCGGTCTAGAAAGCTAACAACATCGGCCTAGAGGATTCGTGTTGCTGACCACACAACACCTCGTAATCTGTAGGCAGTCGTTTGGTAGGCCAAGCCCCTTCGGGGCTGTAGCGAAATAGGTTAGAACCTTCAATCTCTCGTTACTTCCACAACCATTCCTAACTCTAACCTGCACCTCCTCCTTATTCTCTTTGTTTCTCTGTTATAATATAGGGGGTCCTTGCCATTACGTACCATCTTTAAATGTATATACATGGTTTCACGTTCCTCAACAGTTGCTTTAAGCCCACCTCATAGTAGGCGCGGTAGATGTTTATTTATCATTTTCCTCTTATAATTACTTTATAAAACTCCCCCATGCCTCCGTAGCGTAACAGTCAGTGCTATTAACTGCTCTTTTCGGAGGTAGAGTTTGATTCCTGACACTACCAGTGACTTAAGGAAGGTAAGAGTACTATTATGAGGTTACGGAAGTTCATGGAACTCATCTCCATTGGGTATGTGCTTGGAAATACATGTGTTCATTTTTATACCATATGAACACTGCAAAGAGGTCTACAATTCATCCAGGCTTTGACACACAATCTAGTGATTAGAAACTACCTTGCTGGAAAACATTCTTATGGTGAAATGTTTGACCCACCAACTGGACACAAAGCATTAAAACTTGACAACTTAACGGTCATGAGCACCAAGCGCCAGCATTATATGTTAAGCCAGTGAATGAAGTATTCGCCACACATCTGTTTTTACTCTCCGGCGATAACCAGTGAATCTACTGGCTGCTATCTTTCAGGATTTATAGTTGAGACTGACAGTCAAAAGCAGTCACTGCTGAAACATACTGATAACTGTATGTTTTTATTAAGCGCATTACTAACAGTGTTATTTGCCAACTTGTACAACAGAACAGAACAACTTCTCTCTGACATGTTTATGTGCAGACCCCACTGCACTCCCAGCAGTATTACGATGTACCCCTACCAGTACAGTTTCTGCTAGTAATATTTCCGTGTGGCTATTACGAGCCTTTGTAAGGCAGATCCCCTCATGAGATAGGAAAGCATCTGTCGTGTAGGTACAGTGCGCGTTATTGTGGTGGAGGACAGTGTTGTGTATGGTATGCGAGTTGCAGGAATGCTGGGGTCAGCACAAATACCCACCATCTAAATCAAGACCGCTGACCTGCCCAGAAATAGAACCAGGGGTCCTCTTATCCAAAAGCAACTACGCTGACCTTTTAGCCAAGTAGACAGACACAGTTTCCGACAAGAAGAGCATACATCAGGAAGTGATCTGAACATCCCTGCAGGGTACAGATGAAGTGAATGGCTTCTCCTTACATTCCTCAGCAGCTCTTATTCATTCCAGAAGTGACTTCAGTGGAATGTGTAACCATCATCCTAACACTTGCTTTGGTAAAGACCGAGGGAGTTGGCCGTACGGTTAGCTTGCATTCAGGAGATAGTGGGTTCGAATCATACTGTCGGCAGCCCTGAAGATGGTTTTTCGCGGCTCCCCACTTTTACACGAGGCAAATGCTGGGGCTGTATCTTAATTAAGGCCACTGCCGCTTCCTTCCCACTCCTAGCCAATACTCCACTGCCAATACTCAACGCCTGATCAGTGGAAATGGCAGTATAGTGTTTAGAAAATTAAAGCCTGGCTTTGTCGCTAAATGGATAAAATGCTTGCGTTTGGTCCAAATCTTGGGATCAATATCATTGTACTCTTAATTCCCCTGAATTGGGGACTGGGTGTTTATGACGTCTTCGCCATTCATTTCATCATCCTTGGATCACCACCAAGTTCTTCCAGAGGCTATGCAATATTTTTCTTCTTCTTTTTTGTCGTTAGGGCCTGCTGAGGACCATAGGGATCGTATCTTCTCGTCACTCGGGCCTTCTGCTTCCTCTTCTTCCGGTACTCCTTCATCTTCTGGCGAGCACCAGATTTCTATCCTCCATCCACATTGGTCTGCTGGTTACTGTGTTCTTCCTACTCGTAAGTGGCGTTGGCTTGCTGAAACTGTTGGCGGTCATGCGGAATACCCTGTTGTTCGAGATATGACTTGACTAAAGAGATCCACTTGATCCTGGATGCCTTCCCTCTACCTGCCTGTTGGTAAGTCTGCAGGGATTCATTCCGGATCCCCAGTTGTTCCAGATCTGACTTGACCAAAGAGATCTACTTGTTCCTGGATGCCTTCCCTCTACCTGCCTGTTGGTATGTCTGCAGGGGTTCATGCGGGATCCCCAGTTGTTCCAGATCTGACTTGACCAAAGGGATCCACTTGATCCAGGATGCCTTCCCTCTACCTGCCTGTTGGTAAGTCTGCAGGGGTTCATGCTGGATCCCCAGTTTTTTCTAGATCTGACTTGACCAAAGAGATCCACTTGTTCCTGGATGACTTCCGTCTACCTGCCTGTTGGTAAGTATGCAGGAGTTCATGTGGTTTAAGGCCGGGCTTCTTGGCTCAGACGGTTAAGGCGCTGGCCTTCTAACCCCAACTTGGCAGGTTCGATCCTGGCTCAGTCCGGTGGTATTTGAAGGTGCTCAAATACGACAGCCCCGGGTCGGTAGATTTACTGGCACGTAAAAGAACTCCTTTGGGACTAAATTCCGGCACCTCGGCGTCTCGGAAGACCTTAAAAAGTAGTTAGTGGGACATAAACAAATAACATTATTATTATTATTATTATTATTATTATGTGGTTTAGGTGCCCATAGAAGACCAGGCGGCGTTTTTATACAAGCAACGATGTCTTTCTGATGTTTGTATACGTCATCGTTGTGCCAAATTCTGTAGGTGCCTCCCTCCTCTCTCACGAGTTCCAGTATTCTCCTCAGAAGATCTTCCTTTCCTTTAGTTCTAGTTTCCTGAGAGGACCTTTCCTGGTCACTAAGAGACGCTCAGAGGCGTAGAGAACAAGTGGTTTTACAACCGCATTACAGGGCCTGAGTTTAAGGTTCCTCGAGAGGGCTATGCACTATTATTACTATTATTATTATCGTCAAATTGAAATATAGTATTCTACAGCATCACATGCGTCGCACACGTTCACTGACTTATTAGCTTCCACGGTAGATCAATGGTGGTGTCCGACCCATGATCACGGGTTTGATTTCAAACTACAAAAGAGAACACTAACCCTAAAAGATTGAATTCCACTTTAGTAGATCTACCTATAAAAAGAAAATTACATTACTTCTATAACAGCAGCCTTGGTGTCTTCCTACAAGGATGTAGAAGTAGACGGGAGTTAAATACCAGCACTCTGTTATCTACATAATTATGTCAGAAGTGTGAGGTCGGGAAGTACAGTATATACGATGAGGAAGCCATGGTTTTTTAGAATCAAACCCGTGATCATGGGTCGGACACCACGACTGATCTACCAAGGAAGATAATAAACCAGAGGCCGACGATATGACCGCTGGTAATGCTGTAAAAATTACATTTAAATTTAATAATAGTAAGGATAAAATGAATTGCAGAAAGTTCATAAATACCCAGTCCCCAATCTAGGGAAATTACGAGTACGACGATTTAGATTCCGGGGATGATGTGGGTTAGGCTTACCATTTATAATATCAGCAATCATTTATCTGCACACTTCAGTTGGGAGAATGTTTTATCCAGTATATCTTTTATACGGTTCAGCATTTTTGCAAAAGTAACCCCACATGGTCATTCACGTTATCCACTGTAACTTCAAATAAACTAAAATTGTTCTGAGAACAGTAATACTACTGAAATGCACAAATAATTATCTCAGCTATAAACTATCAGTAAGATGTCTTGTGCACGACACAGCAAACACGTGACTCCGCAGTACGTGGTTCAATCATGTTTGTTGGGAATCTTCTAGAGAACTTCGGATCATTGAGCTCTCTCCCTCCTTAGCAGTGAGCGGGCAAGTGACGAACTAACGGAGCGAAGCTTTGTCCACCTATCCTCTCGGTCGCCGCACCTATCGGACATTCAGAAGCAAGCAGCATGTGGTGAGAGGGACGGTGTGCCTGGACTGTGACATCAATTTCCCATGCCCTGAACTCAGAAATACGAGGGACTTTTTTTCTCATTGCTTTGAAATTTAGGAAATGGAACAATTTGTAAGATGCTTACATTATAGTGTTATTTAAGATTTCATATTTCCCATCTGAGGTTTGGGATTCACCGATACCCTAGGTAGCCCTCAGCATACACCACTGTTGCGTTACTGTCTAAAGATTATTACCTGCCAAGCAGTAGACCTAAAAGATTGACGTTTGCAAAACTGTCTCTCTGGCAGTGATCTGAATCTCTTACATGGCCAGTTCCTTGAAACCTCATGGTTTCTTCTTCAACTGACAAGGCGAAAGCAATTTGTCGATTTAATATAGACACGACAGTGCGTAGCCACCACTATTCTGGAGTAGTATTGTCAGTTCTGCCCAACCTTGGTTCAGATCTGAAATCAGTAGTTTGATTCTTGTTCTCTAATAGGAGCTTTCAATATGCTCTCTAGTTTTTCTAGCTTCATACACAATATTTTGGAAATAAATTCAACCTTGGTGTCAATCTTCATTTCTGCCAGCCAAGGCTGTAAAGTAACTCAAGTTAGCTGTTGCCTTTCGTAGCACAGACAATGACGTGCCATTCCGCCACCACTGCTGCACTCTGGCAAAACAACGATCTTGTAGCTTCCTTTTTCAAACTCTTTCTCAGCTTTGGAGGGATATCATTCACCTACAGAAATGGCGTTTTACTTGTAGGTTAATTTATATTCATTTGTCCCAGTATATTGTTTCTGTGTTTGATACATATTTTCTCATGTTGAGGTTAATGTGTAAAAAATATACTCAAAGTTAATCTAATCTTACAAGATCTTTTATTTGTCATTTTCCAGGAGAATGACTAACTTTTCAAATTTATATTACCCACGAGAATATATTGAATGTAAACACACAACCGGACAAAACCTTGTATTCACACTATATAACTTTATTTAAAAATCACCTTGTTCGAAACATGATGAACAAATTGTGCAGATTGTAGCATTCCTTGCAACATCTCTTCGGCCACCGGCTATCCATAGTTTACGAATATCCTCGTGTTTCGTGAATATATAAAATGAAATATTTCTTTGTTAGTAGCCAATTTTTGTGCGCGTGAATATATATTACCTGTCTAGTTCTGGAAGAACTTGAGCTTACATAAGCCTGCATTTGTTTATTCTCATTATTCCCTCTACAAGTATGTGCTCATGAAGGTACTCTTGACATTCAAATATCAATGATAAACCTTACTGTAGGTATGTGTGTTTGAAGAACGTATTCGTGCAATCCTGCGGTATAATGTATTTAGGTCCGTTTTCCCTTATTCACGAGAACAGAAAAATGAACACAATGAACATTTTTCTGATTGACTACACATCCATATGTGGCTGATTGGACTGCCCAGCCAGGAAAATAATGGATATGAAGAGCATTGCGAGACACGTGGCATTCTTTGATAAACGACAATATTTTAGTCATTTAGTGACACTTAGAGCAATTAAAGGCATAATTACCCCAAGTGACAGCACCAAAGGTCTGACCGTGAAACAAAGGCACGGTTTAGATACGTAGAAACGTGCTAGACAAAGACAAATAAAAGGAAAAAAGGGCACTTACCATTAGAAAATAAAACAGGGCCCACAAAGGAGCGGATAAAAAGCACCTGGTCATATCAAATTATCACCCCTTTTAAAGGAAAACATCAACACCTTGGGGAACAAAGATATTTAATCAGCAAAATTAAGTAATTGGACAAATAGGAAGGAATATCCTCGCTGGAAAATAATAAAATTAAAAATTTAAAAATTTTAAACTCAAACCAAAACCCTACGGTCGACCGTTTATAAAGAAAATAATTATTTAGTTCTTAAAGGACTTAGTAATATAATGTAGATTTATGAAACACCTCATCAACTCTCAAGTTTTCTTACAACCAAAAGTTTTCTTTGTACAGTACCAAAGTTTTTTTTTAACACCCTTTCAACCGTGAGAAACAACCTTGACAGGAACAGTTTTTAATATTGATACTGAAAACCCCTTTTTAGGATGTGTCAAACGACCCCCTGCAAGGATGGGTAGGTATTACGTGCACTTTTCAAGAAATTAAAATAATAATAATAATAATAATAATAATAAGCACCGAAACACCGGGAGGAAAAATGAGCAGAAGGTAAAATTAAAATCTCAAAGAAAAATTAAATGGACCAAGGAAATCCGCGGAGAAGGTAGAATTCATCATCGGCACATCAAATACAAATCATCAATCCCATCACAACAACATCAACAACATTAGCATTTCCATGGCAACGACCAACAATGGGTCAAGGGAAGGTAGGGGCCAATCACAGGCCGCAAACAACAATAGGCGAAAACTAACAAAGGACCAAGAAAACAGACGCAGAAAATAACCCAAAACCCAAAAGGAAGAATAAAACTAAGTTAAATTAAAATAAAATTAACCAGAGAAACGAGAAAAAAAGGAAACCGGGACATACTGTACACGTAACACCCACATCCCTGAAGCGACTCGCTTGTTAAATTATTCAGGTTAAATAATAGCCTTTTAGCACAAAACTTTTAGGCCTAGAAAAGTCATTAATAAACGCTAGGTTACCCAATTACATTTTCGAAGAATCCAAAACGTTCTTTCACACAGTACGCAAGCCCCAATTTAACAGACATAATTACACATGCTATAAGTTCCAATTAACAAGCCGAAAATTTAAAATTCCACAAGGCAAGACTTAGTTTTTAGATGACGCCAGTTACATAGTGTCGCGCACACTTTCTGCACATAGGAAAATTTTCAGGTCTTTCACCAAAAATCAGTAAAGGTTTAGTTGTAACAACACTTACAGTTTCATTCAGTTGAAGTTGTGAGGACGGCTTCGGTAGTCTATGCTACTTACTTACTTACTTTGAAGAAAAACATAACATGCAAATTCCAGACGAGGAATAATAAACCAAACACTTGCAGAATTCACCAGGGCAAAAGCCCTACGTATGTAACCTTAACCAGGCTCGAACATTTTCGGAGAAATCATCTCCTTAGGGAGAGAGAAGCCACACACGTCCATCTCTTCCTTTTCACCAAACAGCAATGGCGACTTCCCGAGATTCCGCAGTGCACGGCCCCAACGATCACATGTGCGCAGAGGGCAAGCGCCTGAGTGGTAACGTAGCTCGCGAGGTAGTACATACCTACGCCACCAGAGTGCAGGAGAATACAGTCAGGCACAGATAGGACGTGCATACAGACAGCTGGGCAATAAGTTTTGAAAAGAAGAAATAAAGAAGCGGCGAACCACTTCTAAGGACATAGTTTTTCCACAGCCATGAGGCCAGTTTCGAAAATATTTCCCAAGAGGGAAAAATTGTTACGCAGGTAACAGTCTCCCTCCCCGAAACTTGACATGTCCAACACATGTTTACCATCATAAGGCGGTGGTCTTGAAGCAAACAAAGTTTTTGGTAGAACAGTCCGAATGTGAAAATGACCACCAATCGCCAGCCTCAGTTTATGCACCACCAGCAGAACGAGTCCAACAGTCACTAAGAACCCAAACACATGTGATTTAAATTAAAGAAACAGTACAGTTCACTTAGACGACACCAAATGTCTAGCCACTTTCAATAATAATGAAGTTCCATGCACCAAACTGTGCAACACCCAAGTCGCAGGCAAATTATTAATGGTCCAGATCACAGGGAACACTTATTCTCTAGATTTCTTGCTAAACTTTAATGCGAACTATTATCTTCCGCAAGTTCGTATGCGTCATCTGATCGGAGGTTACGCTACCTTGTGGTACATACACACCTTTAGGTAAAGTTCATAACAATTTGCTTTCAGAACATTAGACCTTCTAGGTCTTAACTGCACCAGATCACATACCTAGACTTAAATTACTACATGTTTGTTAAATTTGTAATATTATAGGACTTGCGTTAGATAAGAAACGCCTTCATTTGGTTTCCACCCTTTGGTTTGGATGGTAACGACAACCCCAAAAAGGAAAAACGCCAGAAAGGGAAGGGAAGAGAGAAAACAACATTGGTGAGCGTAAAACACAATCACAAAATCCAACCGGAAAATACTTAACCTAACCTTAAACTAGATTAACATGACTTAATATTACGGTATGGCACAGGAACAAAACACGATAATTATCTAAACAATCCATACCCAAAAACCAAATTACATTACATTTAAGGTATCATGCCAACTAAAATATATGGCCAAGGATACAATTTCCGATACACAAGGAAAATAATAACCTAGGAAACCAAGATGGTTATCTCCACAAAACACCTTTCAATGCATACAACCAATCCTACCAGGATGGCTACACAATAACGTCACCATTGACAAACAGAAACCAGGAGGCAAACGTTACATAGAAAGAAGAACTTACAGACAAACACCAACTCAAGGGTGCTGAATGATTGCCATAACAGAAATGCTAAGAGAAACTCCCTTCCATACATAATATTACGAAACCAAGACCCAGACCAAGGAAAAGGATGTTGAAAAACGTTACACAGAACTACAAGTTAACTAAGCTTACAACCTCCCTTAAGTTAAATTTAAAACGGAATAGAACCACCAATCAGTGAGCCAGTTAACAAGACTTAAACCCTTTAAGTACATGCCTAAGGACAAGAAATAAATTTAGCAATAAATCAATTTTAATACCACGTACACATTCCATGCAAAACCCAAATAAACAAGAAACAGGATTGGATATACTTTACCCCTTTTTTAATATTACCATTCAGAGAAACTCCCAGAAATAGGATACTAGGTAAGAATCAAAATTCATGGGTTACAGTAAATAATTACTCAAGACAAGATGAATGTAGAGGCTGCGGTTGGAGACTTCAAGATCTTTCAGATGGAGGGTACGCGTATAGTTGGTCATCAGCAACGAGCCAAAAACAACACCAAGCAAAGAGTAATAGGAGGGTAGCAGAGGTTATGAAACACAATCTTTAACACCATGATGAAACGGGACAGAAATTGGCTGAAAGGAAATAGGAGTGTTACCCCATCAAAAAACACATTTCTCACAATTTTACTGCACATACAAACATATATCTTAACCAAGGGCGACTCAATCAATTAAAAGGTTCAATAAAGCACCTCAATCAAGCCAACGCCTTTGAATATGGGAGCACAGATCTGACAAGATTCCCTACCGGCTATCCACCAGAAACCTCGGACAAATCCAGACTAGAACAAGGTGATATCCGAGACTCACGCTGTGGCCACTCAGTCACAGGTAGCTCGCCAACAATAGTACGAGGGAAATAAGATATGAAAGGAAGGTCACGAACCAGGTAACTAGAAAACACTCCAAATAACAGAGAAATAAGAAACACCACCAAACAAACACATCACCAGATAGTGGGAAGGCTTCAGTGCCGCCTATGAAGCACCAGCTGATCCCATACTCAACTGGAGCACCGTAGGACGACAAGATGATGAACGATAGCCAAGGTTTTCAAACACTCCAGAAGGAAAAGGACCAATAGGCTGGCAGGTTATTTCGAGAAGAACCTTATAGTATAGGATAATTGCATGATGACGTCTGATTACTGGGGTATGCAGAGAATTAAAATTAAAAATAGACCAGGTCGTACAGAAATCACACATTATATCCAAGCAGATAAGACACACCTACAGAGAGTAGTAAATCCATGCCAGGGTTTATTTCCCAATCTGCCGGGACACAGGGTAAATTAAAGGCAACACCGCCCATACCGAAGCGCCATAATAAGTAACCAATACTACACAACAACAACACAACAATAATGGACCACAACGGACATGCGTTAGCTAAAAGGGAGGAAAACAGCAACTACCCTCAACAACATGTCGTGAAGCCATCATTCCACCTCACAAGGCAAACCTAAAACCAAACCACGGTACCGTTTACAACATTACTAAGACAGGACCGAAACCAATACCTACAAGGCACGAAAGGAGACCGCACTCCTCAGGTTCAGGATCCATTAGTGCAATACGTGCAAAACACCACAATAACAAATAGACTGGACAGGACGACATGGAGCT
Organism: Anabrus simplex; assembly: GCF_040414725.1. NCBI lineage: Eukaryota > Metazoa > Arthropoda > Insecta > Orthoptera > Tettigoniidae > Anabrus > Anabrus simplex. The sequence goes on along the minus strand of NC_090277.1, from coordinate 24,641,159 downwards.
ACAACTCGTTTAAATAACATACTACAAGAATAATACACCACTTAGAGACAAAACCAGGGAAGTAAGGACTTCAGAAGAGGTTAGAATTAATACCACTTGCAAGCAGAAATACAATAAGAAACCACCTAGTTAACTGCCACAACCAGGAAGGAAAACCCAAAGAAAAATTTACCAAATTAGGTTAGCCGGGGCAGGATATTTTTTTTTTGAGAACCAACGGTACAAGAATGATTAGAAAAGGATAACTCAGTAAACCGGGAATTCACAACAGATAACAGAAATGCTCCAGAGAAGGACATCAGAGCACTCGCAACCTAGGGAATCGTGTCACCAGAAATTGGAGATAGAAGGCAGTGAAGACTGTGAAGTCCATGCCGTAGAGACAAACAACCAACCACCACCAATTCCAATTGATAGAGTTCCGCCATTGCCATTACCCACATCCAATCCAAAACATAACCAACAGGACCATAACACCAGGTATATCCAGATCCTAGTCAACTTACACCAACAAGGAAACCAAAAGCTAATTCGTTTCAACAAAGCACACCTAACAAACCACAATAGGAATAGATAACCGAAATATTACCCGCAAGGAATCAGATAACAAGAACTAGGACCAAAGACTGTGACAGGGCAAGATAAATAGGGGTTAGGAGACTAACAGATTTCCTACCGGATTAACAACAACGCACAGAGCAGAAATTGCCCAGAATTTTCCAAATGAGTACCAAACCAAGGCAACAGCAGTACAAGAGCCAATAAATAAATTTTTTATCGAAATTTTGCAAACGTAAATGATCAGGATATACTCGAATTATGATAGAAGGAAAGACCTGCACCCAGACCCAAAGAGTAGTTAGATATTAACAATTAAGAAATCGGGTGCCAGTAGAGCAAGAGAAAGTACACACATTTCTCGCAAACCGCAATTACCTTTTCAAAATACAATGATTAGAACAAGTACACGCTAGAAAGTACTACATGGTCATGCCAAGAATCACCGGAGGCGTGAATGCAGCAGATAAGGTACCAAAGCTTAAACACGTGGTAAAAATTCTCACCCAACTAAGCAACCATGGTTGACAGGAAAAGAAGTTAAGTACGACAAGCAACACCAAAACTCCTCAAAATAAATACAGCACACGAGAAAAGGGAGAAAAATATCACATGATTAAATTCACACTAGACCAGAATAATTACATAATAACCCACGGAGACCAATCAAATTTGCTCACTGAAAGGTAGCTCTCATCCGCAAGTCCAAACATGCGTTAACCTGTTTTTAACTGGGACAAATGAACCCGTCTAATCCTCTTGGCGATGGGGTCACTCACCAGTACCGACACCGGAGATAAAAACTGTAAAATAGTACAGGGACCATGATACCGAGGAGCAAGTTTGGCTGAAAACTTGTTAATAGCCTTGCTAATGGGATAGGTCTTGACAAAAACTTGATCTCCAAACTTCAACCTAGGTGACTTTCTACCCTTGTTATACTTAACCCGGCCTTTCTCATAGGATACTGACAACTTCTTCTTGGCTTCATCCCAGATTTTCAGAACGTCATTTGGTTTAGACAAGTCTGGAAGAAGATCATCAATGCCCAGAACATTGGATATAGGGGAGTACGGGGTGTAGCAGAACATAAGTGACATGGGGGTTTTACCATGAGTTTCGTGTGGCAGAATTGAAAGCATGAGCCAACCAGTGCAGGCAAGAGTCCCACTTGGATTGGTTATTGTGATGATATGCAATTAGAGCAGATTTGAGATTCCTGTTCATCCTCTCGGCATAAGAAGGGTTAGGATAGTATGGGGTAGTGGTGACATGGGAAATGCTCAGCTCAAAAAGGTACTTCTTAAACAAGTGACCAGTGAAAGCACTGGCATTATCAGAAACCAGAAACTTGGGGGGCCGAAGGATGCGAAGATAGAATTAAGGCAACTTATAGTCGTACGAGCAGTCGTAGATCTAGTGGGGAAAATCCAAGAGAATCTAGAAAACGCATCAATAGCAACGATGATATGAGTGTTTCCCAAGGTAGAGCGAGGGAGCGGACCTACGAAATCGATGAATAACCGTTCCATAGGGCGAGAAGCTTGTGAAGAAGATAATAGACCTACACGGTAGTTCAAACTAGGTTTGCTGATAGAACAAATATTACAGGACCTAATCATGTTTCGGATATCACCATCCATTCTTTTCCAAACGAAGAACTGTCTAATTTTCTGCCTAGTTTTAAAGGTGCCTAAATGACCACCAATGGGACAAGAGTGATAGTACTTGAAGATGATTGGCACTAAAACCTTGGGTACAACAATTTTGAAATTAGTGTCCCTTCGACCTTTACAGCATAAGACAACCCTCACCAGAGAATAAGGTTTAACCACAATACCATCACTAATTTTGTCGATGATTTCTCTCAAATCAGGATCAGCCTTTTGATGATCTGCATACTCATGGTACAACAGAGGTAGGTCCGAAAGAATGGCACCCACACTAGCAACATTAGTTTCATCATATTCTTCAGCCTTAGAATTTTCACCAAGACCAAAACTCCCGTCAAACATTCTACTAAGGCTGTCAGCGATGACATTTTCCGACCCCCTAATATGCTTTACTTGAAAACTGAAGAGATCCTAAGCGCCCATCTAGTAATTCTGCCCGTTCTTTTGGGACGGTTCAGGACCCACGACAGAGCCTGATTATCTGTTTCCAGATCAAAATTTACATGTTCAATGAAAGGTCTGAATTTTTCAAGAGCAAACAGCACGGCCAAACATTCTAATTCATAGATGGAGTACTTACTCTCCAGATCATTGAGGATCCTAGACACATAGGCAACCGGTCTACGACCATCCTCATATTCCTGTAAGGGCACACCGGCAACTGCTTTACCAGAGGCATCGGTTTGTACAATAAAACGTTTACTAAAGTCGGGTATAGCCAACACAGGAGCATTTGACAAGGCGAGCTTCAGGCTCTCAAAGGCTTCTTGCTGGGAGGGACCCCAGATGAACTTGACATCCTTACGTCTGAGACGATTTAGAGGAGCTGCTATCTCTGCAAAATTTGGAATGAACTTCCTGAAGAAGTTCACCATGCCCACGAAACGTGCGATGCCTTTGACATCTTTAGGGGGTTGAAAGTCCCTAATAGCCTGAGTCCTAGAGTGGTCGATGGAGACACCATCAGAGGAAACCACATGTCCAAGGAAAGACATACTCGGCTTAGCAAACGCTACCTTAGACAACTTAACAGTTAGTCCAGCTTTTAGCAAGCGATACAGGACTTCTCTAACGTGTTCGACATGTTCTTCAAAGGAATTTGAGAAAATTACCAGGTCGTCCAGGTAATGAAAAACGAACTTGAATTTAATACCCGAAAGTATCGAATCTAACAGCCTCGTAAGAACGGCCGCACCACAAGAGATCCCGAACGGAAGTCTCAGAAATTCGTAAAGGTTCCAATCAGTAATGAAAGCAGTCAGTGGAATAGATGACTTAGACAACGGGACTTGGTAATACGCCTGATTGAGATCTAACACAGTGAAAAACTTGGCTCCTGAGAACCACCCAAAACAAGTGTGCAAATCCGGTAAAGGGATAGATTGCAAGATGATCTTGCGGTTCAAAGCCCTGTAGTCAATTACAGCACGATAGCCCCGAGAGGGTTTAGGTACTAGGAAAACAGGAGATGCATAGGGAGAAGTGGACGGTCTGATGACTCCATCGGCAAGCATCTGATCAATAATCTTTTTGAGTTCTAACATCTTAGGTGGTGAAAGACGGTAAGGAGGAGATCTAACAGGGGTGTTATCAGATAGCTCAATCTGATACTCTAGAACATCAGTAACTCCTAACTTGCTAGTGAAGACATCGGGAAATTGGTGGCACAAGTCACGCACACTATTAGCCTGCTGATAATCCAAATGACTAAGATCCAACTGATCTATTTCGTTGTTCTCCCTAGGTAGCGCCCTACCTACACAAGAAACACTGAAGGTACCCAAAGGAGCATCAATAATATCGAATTTACAATTTGGAGAAAATTTAAAGTGAAATTTCCTAGCCTGGAGGTCCAAAATTAAACCAGTTCTTGACAAGAAGTCCGTACCTAAAATCATGCTACACGCTAGCTTTGGAGTTACCAAGCAAAGAACTTTCCAAGTAAAATTACCAATACGCAATTTCACATCAACGGACCCTAAAATTTTCATATTATGCTTATTAGCCGTGACACATGCAACATTGACCTTCTTCAACTCAGGCAGTTTACAAGGGGACCTCATTTCATCATACCAATTAGCATCAATTAAGGTGACGACGCTACCCGAGTCCATAAGAGCAACAATGGGTTCATTATTCAGTTCCACTTTCGTGACGGTACTTTTAGACTCAACCAAAGCAGAAATCTTATTGCATGCCCGCGGGCAAATAACCTTTTCAGAATCCACAAAAATTTCTGGCGCAAGCGATTCACCAGAATTACCATTAGGCTTTAGTCATGGACTGCGTTTTCGGAACGAAGTAGGGCAATTCTTTTTAAGGTGCTGCCTCGAGCCACACAAATAACAACAAGGACCAGAGCCACGCTTGACTGAGGGGCAAGCGTTCCTAAGGTGATCACGTGACCCGCAATTATAACATTTTTTAGAAGACCCACTATCCCTAGTTTGAGGCGAAACAGGGTTCACAGTAGGAGGAGGGTGGCAGATAGGTCTTGCAGCATCTCCGTGCTTTACATCTTCAGCAAAGGTACACGCAGCTTCCAATTCAAGAAAATTAGTCGGACTCTTTGTTAGGGAGAGGTATGAACGATAGGCAGGGGAAATATCTTTCAGAATACGGGCCACCATTTCCTCTTCTGGCACCGAAATTCTAAATACCTTGCAATAAAACTGCAAGTCTAGTACATAGTTCAAAAGGTTTTCATGGAGCAATTGAGTCCGGAAGCAATACTGAGGAATCAAACTCTGCAATGCCAATGAAGGAATAAATTTAGACAATACAAGTTCATGAAATTCCATAATGGTTAAATTATTTGAAATTGCTTCAGAAATTTCACGTTTCAAAATTCCCTCACAATGAGAGAATAGGGCTCGGAAAATTCCCAAGTCATCGACAGAATACACGCTACCTGACTCTGTCATTTCTACCAGGAACCTCAGAAACCTGGTACTTTCTTCAATAGAATTGACGGAGAAATTTTTAACTCCGTTGAAAAGATCCTTCAGTGAAGAGTGAGAGGGAGCACAATTTAAACGGGCTAACAAATTTTCAAGAACTGGGGAGGCAGCACAACATGAAGCTTGATTATTAAGTGAGGCATCAGCATGACTAGAAGGCAATGAGGTTTCCCTCTCAACAACTGATAAATTCTCCATATCCTTACTTGCTAGCATTATATCTAGTTCAGCAGAAATACTAGAAGCAATGGTCAACAGCTTAGTACTTTCAGAAACAAAACTAGGTTGGGGACACATAGTAATCAAATCTTGGATGCGGCCTAAATAATGCCACACCCTAGCCTTAAGTCTGTTAATCTGCCCCTTAGTGGGGGAAGTTTCAATGAATTCTTGTCTGACAACCTCTATCTCAGTGAGACAGTCAGTAATTAAATTTAAGGACTCGCCAAAGTTGCAGCACATCTTTACAGAATCAAGATTAATAGGAACCTGGACATGCGATGTCAGCAAAGCAGCTCACTCGGCAACGGTGTTAGCAGGATTGATACCCCTGATGGTGAGCTCATAAACTAGCTCTGATTTCCTGAGTTGGAATGGGAACAGCACAGCCCTCGCCATAGTTGATGTACATGAAACAATAAATCAAAAATAATTAATCCAAATAAAAGCGTTCCTTTCACATTAAGATACTTTACAAGTTTCAGTTTTTTACACTCTTTGAAACCTCAAATAATTTAAAGTTCCCCAATGACCAGGTTTTTTAAAGGGACAATGCAAAGAAAACTCAGATGGTTGGCACAAACAAAATAGAAAAGCTTAATGAAAGGGAGATAAAGCATATAGTACACAGTGCCAAAATAAATTTAATGAGGATGCAACAGACCTACAGGTAGATCCAAGTAAGAGGCACACTAATCAATTAACTAAAGCTCTGCTGCCACGAACTGTAACACTTAGAGCAATTAAAGGCATAATTACCCCAAGTGACAGCACCAAAGGTCTGACCGTGAAACAAAGCCACGGTTCAGATACGTGGAAACGTGCTAGACAAAGACAAATAAAAGGAAAAAAGGGCACTTACCATTAGAAAATAAAACAGGGCCCACAAAGGAGCGGATAAAAAACACCTGGTCATATCAAATTATCACCCCTTTTAAAGGAAAACATCAACACCTTGGGGAACAAAGATATTTAATCAGCAAAATTAAGTAATTGAACAAATAGGAAGGAATATCCTCGCTGGAAAATAATAAAATTAAAAAATTAAAAATTTTAAACTCAAACCAAAACCCTACGGTCGACCGTTTATAAAGAAAATAATTATTTAGTTCTTAAAGGACTTAGTAGGATAATGTAGATTTATGAAACACCTCATCAACTCTCAAGTTTTCTTACAACCAAAAGTTTTCTTTGTACAGTACCAAAGTTTTTTTAACACCCTTTCAACCGTGAGAAACAACCTTGACAGGAACAGTTTTTAATATTGATACTGAAAACCCCTTTTTAGGATGTGTCAAACGACCCCCTGCAAGGATGGGTAGGTATTACGTGCACTTTTCAAGAAATTAAAATAATAATAATAATAATAAGCACCGAAACACCGGGAGGAAAATGAGCAGAAGGTAAAATTAAAATCTCAAAGAAAAATTAAATGGACCAAGGAAATCCGCGGAGAAGGTAGAATTCATCATCGGCACATCAAATACAAATCATCAATCCCATCACAACAACATCAACAACATTAGCATTTCCATGGCAACGACCAACAATGGGTCAAGGGAAGGAAGGGGCCAATCACAGGCCGCAAACAACAATAGGCGAAAACTAACAAAGGACCAAGAAAACAGACGCAGAAAATAACCCAAAACCCAAAAGGAAGAATAAAACTAAGTTAAATTAAAATAAAATTAACCAGAGAAGCGAGAAAAAAAAGGAAACCGGGACATACTGTACACGTAACACCCACATCCCTGAAGCGACTCGCTTGTTAAATTATTCAGGTTAAATAATAGCCTTTTAGCACAAAACTTTTAGGCCTAGAAAAGTCATTAATAAACGCTAGGTTACCCAATTACATTTTCGAAGAATCCAAAACGTTCTTTCACACAGTACGCAAGCCCCAATTTAACAGACATAACTACACATGCTATAAGTTCCAATTAACAAGCCGAAAATTTTTAGATGACGCCAGTTACATAGTGTCGCGCACACTTTCTGCACATAGGAAAATTTTCAGGTCTTTCACCAAAAATCAGTAAAGGTTTAGTTGTAACAACACTTACAGTTTCATTCAGTTGAAGTTGTGAGGACGGCTTCGGTAGTCTATGCTACTTACTTACTTTGAAGGAAAACATAACATGCAAATTCCAGACGAGGAATAATAAACCTAACACTTGCAGAATTCACCAGGGCAAAAGCCCTACGTATGTAACCTTAACCAGGCTCGAACATTTTCGGAGAAATCATCTCCTTAGGGAGAGAGAAGCCACACACGTCCATCTCTTCCTTTTCACCAAACAGCAATGGCGACTTCCCGAGATTCCGCAGTGCACGGCCCCAACGATCACATGTGCGCAGAGGGCAAGCGCCTGAGTGGTAACGTAGCTCGCGAGGTAGTACATACCTACGCCACCAGAGTGCAGGAGAATACAGTCAGGCACAGATAGGACGTGCATACAGACAGCTGGGCAATAAGTTTTGAAAAGAAGAAATAAAGAAGCGGCGAACCACTTCTAAGGACACAGTTTTTCCACAGCCATGAGGCCAGTTTCGAAAATATTTCCCAAGAGGGAAAAATTGTTACGCAGGTAACACATTTATAAAATGATAATGCTTTATCGTCACTTCAGTATTCCCATTTTACCTGTACTTTCCACCTATAGATTAAGCAATACAACTATCGATTGATTAAAATGATAACCTTCATATAAAAGCATAATTCCGTATTTTGGAAGACTCAGAATAGGGCAATTGCTCTAAACTGACGTTTGAAGGGACAACAGTCCTGTTTTTGGACATTTTGTCTTTTCGGTAATAAAAACGTTTTTCTTCACGATTGTTGAGGTCTCCTTTACACATGTCACCGCTCCGACAATGACTGACACACAAATCAGTTATTTCCTTCTCATTCGCAGCGTTCAGTCTGCAAGCCTCTGAGAATTTACTAAACGTCGCCACAATCCTCGATTTGCAACTAGTGTTGTGGCTTCATTTAGTTCTATACCTCCTATCTTTAAATCGTTAGAAACCGAGTCTAACCATCGTCGTCGTGGTCTCCCTCTACTTCTCTTACCCTCCATAACATAGTCCATTATTCTCCTAGGTAACCTATCCTCCTCCATTCGCCTCACATGACCCCATGAAGCCGGTTTATGCGTACAGCTTCATCCATCGAGTTCATTCCTAATTTAGCCTTTATCTCCTCATTCCGAGTACCCTCCTGCCATTCGTCCCACCTGTTTTTACCAACAATCATTCTTGCTACTTTCTTGTCTGTTACTTCTAACTTATGAATAAGATATCCTGAGTCCACCCAGCTTTCGCTCCCGTAAAGCAAAGCTGGTCTGAAAACAGACCGATGTAAAGATAGTTTCGTCTGGGAGCTGACTTCCTTCTTACAGAATACTGCTGATCGCAACTGTGAGCTCACTGCATTAGCTTTACTACACCTTGATTCAATCTCACTTACAATATTACCAATCTGGGAGAACACACAACGTAAATACTTGAAATTATCGACCTGTTCTAGCTTTGTATCACCAATCTGACATTCAATTCTGTAGAATTTCTTACCTACTGACATCAATTTAGTCTTCGAGAGGCTAATTTTCATACCATACTCATAGCACCTATTTTCAAGTTCCAAGATATTAGATCAGGCTTTCGGCACAGTCTGCCATAAGACCAAGTCGTCAGCATAGGCCAAACTGCTTACTACATTTCCACCTAACTGAATCCCTCCCTGCCATTTTATACCTTTCAGCAGATGATCCATGTAAACTACGAACAGCAAAGGTGAAAGATTACAGCCTTGTCTAACTCCTGTAAGTACCCTGAACCAAGAACTCATTCTACCATGAATTCTCACTGAAGCCCAATTGTCAACATAAATGCCTTTGATTGATTTTAATAATCTACCTTTAATTCCATAGTCCCCCAGTATGGCGAACATCTTTTCCCTCGGTACCCTGTCATATGCTTTCTCTAGATCTACGAAACATAAACACAACTGCCTATTCCTGTCGTAGCGTTTTTCAATTACCTGGCGCATACTGAAAATCTGATCCTGACAGCCTCTCTGTTGTCTGAAACCACACTGGTTTTCATCCAACTTCCTCTCAACGACTGATCGCACCCTCCCTTCCAAGATGCCAGTGAATACTTTGCCAGGTATACTAATCAATGAGATACCTCGATAGTTGTTGCAATCCTTCCTGTTCCCTTGATTATAGATAGGTGCAATTACTGCTTTTGTCCAATCTGAAGGTACCTTACCAACACTCCACGCTAATTTTACTACTCTATAAAGCCATTTCATCCCTGCCTTCCCACTATACTTAACCATTTCAGGTCTAATTTCATCTATTCCTGCTGCCTTATGACAATGGAGTTTATTTACTATCCTTTCCACTTCCTCAAGCTTAATTTCACCAACATCATTTTCCTCCTCCCCATGAGCTTGGCTGTTTGCAACACCACCAGGATGATTTTCTTTTACATTGAGAAGATGTTCAAAATATTCCCTCCACCTCTCCAGTGATTCCCTGGGATCTATCATGAGTTCACCTGAATTACTCAAAACACTGTTCATTTCCTTTTTCCCTCCCTTTCTAAGATTCTTTATTACTGTCCAGAAAGGTTTCCCTGCTGCTTGACCTAGCCTTTCCAGGTTATTACCAAAATCTTCCCATGACTTCTTTTTGGATTCAACAACTATTTGTTTCGCTCTGTTTCTTTCATCTACGTACAAATCCCTGTCTGCCTCGGCCCTTGTTTGGAGCCATTTCTGATAAGCCTTCTTTTTAAGTTTACAGGCTGCTCTCACTTCATCATTCCACCAAGATGTTCGCCTTTTCCCATCTTTACACACAGTTGTTCTTAGGCATTCCCTTGCTGTTTCTACTACAGCATCCCTGTATGCCACCCATTCACTTTCTATCTCCTGAACCTGCTTACTGTCTACTGTTCGAAACTTCTCACTAATCATATCCATGTACTTCTGTCTAATTTCCTCGTGCTGGAGATTTTCTACTCTATTTCGTTTGCAAACAGATTTCACTTTCTCTACCCTAGGCCTGAAGATACTTAGTTCACTACAGATCATCGAAAAATCCGCGAAAAACTCGTACATTCCTAACAGATTTCCTGAATTCAAAGTCCGTTAAGATATAGTCTATTATGGATCTGGTGCCCCTAGCCTCCCATGTGTAGCGGTGAATAGCCTTATGCTTGAAGAATGTATTCGTAAAAGCTAAACCCATACTAGCACAGAAGTCCAGCAAACGCTTCCCATTTCCGTTAGCTTCCATATCTTCCCCACATTTACCAATCACCCTTTCGTATCCTTCAGTTCTATTCCCAACTCTCGCATTGAAATCGCCCATTAGCACTATTCTATCCTTGTTATTCACCCTGACCACGATGTCACTCATTGCTTCATAAAACTTGTCAACTTCATCCTCATCTGCACCCTCACATGGTGAATACACGGACACAATTCTTGTCCTAATTCCTCCCACTGACAAATCTACCCACATCATTCGCTCATTTATGTGCCTAACAGAAACTATGTTGCGTGCAATGGTATTCCTGATAAAGAGCCCTACCCCAGACTCTGCCCTTCCCTTTCTAACACCCGTCAAGTACACTTTATAATCTCCTATCTCTTCCTCATTATCTCCCCTTACCCGAATATCACTTACTCCTAGCACATCCAGATGCATCCTCTTTGCTGACTCAGCCAGTTCTACCGTCTTTCTTCCATAAGCCCCATTAATATTGATAGCTCCCCATCGAATTCCATTTCGTTCGCCAAGTTGTTTCCAAGGAGTCCCTCGTCTGTCAAATGGGAGTGGGACTCCATTACTCCCATAGATCCGAGGCTTGCTTAAAGTGTTCTGAGCTCGGTTAATTCATGAAGCAGGATGCTGCCCTACTTGCACATAGTCCAAGTGAGGATCTCTCCTCTAACGGGTTATGGACCACCGGTGAATTGTATAGACCTAGCCGCCTGAGCACAAGGAGGGCCACGACTCAGAATATGTCCGAGATGCCCACTCCCATTCCATAGCAACTGGTATCCCGACTCTCAGGACCACTTACTAGGCCACTCAGCCGTTGCCCATGGTTCACGAACTAGGACGAGACTACAGTAACCCACAAACATGAACATGAAATGTTAAAAATTAGAAGTTGAATAATAGTACAAATCACATACAGATACATAAGTTTTGTTTTCCATGTTTAATTCTGACTTTCAAAGATTCACTTTAATTCAAACTTGACCAAGCGTCTGCCTGCGTGCTTTGGATCATGAAGCTGTCAGCTTGGATTTTTGTTCGTATCCCACTATCAGCAGCCCTGAAAATGGTTGTCCGTGATTTCCAGTTTTCACACAGGGCGAATGCTGGGGCTGTACCTTGATTAAGGCCACAGTCGTTTCCTTCCCGACACAAGCCCTTTCCTATCCTTTCGTCACCGTAAGACCCAATGCGTGTCAGTGCGACATAAAGAAAACTGTAAAAAGGCTATATGCAGTAGAACAGAATATGTGATTGAACAAAAATAACTGATTTGTGTGTCAGTCATTGTCGGAGCAGTGATATGTGTAAAGGAGACTTCAATATTTGTTACCGAAAATGTAAAATGTCCAAAAAACAGGGCAGTTTGGCCTAATCTGGGACCTCTGATCAAATTTACATATAATTAACAAAATATTTACCAAAGCTGCCCGTCTTACACGACCTCATTATCTTGCTCAATCTGTACCCACAACGCTAATGGGAATGTACAACAAGAAGGAAAACACAAAGCAAAGTACAATAGGTACACAGTTTATATTTTCAATTATCCACACAAGTTTTTTCGCTATTTGCTATTTGCTTTACGTCGCACCGACACAGATATGTCTTATGGCGACGATGGATAGGAAAGTCCTAGGAATGGGAAGGAAGCGGCCGTGGCCTTAAGTAAGGTACAGCCCCAGCATTTGCCTGGTGTGAAAATGGGAAACCATGGAAAACCATCTTCAGGGCTGCCGACAGTGGGGTTCGAACCCACTCTCTCCCGATTCCTGGATACTGGCCGCACTTAAGCGACTGCAGCTATCGAGCTCGGTGCCACACAAGTTTATGAAATACTGAAGAGTACATTTCCTGTTACTTGGTGAAGTACATCACATAAAAGCAAACGTTTACACTGGAAAGTTATGTGCTTTAAGCAGGGTTGAAATATTTCTTCCGTTAGTCCTTGGTCAGCACTGGGTCATAGTTCACAATCCGCTCACAGTTCAAGCAGGCACAAGAGGTTGTTTAGTGAAGTTGCCATGGAACTTGCCTTCAACCCTCCGAGCTCATGGATGGAATTCTGTGAGAGACCCTTGTTGCATCTTTATCAGAATATAACCGTTTTCTGACTGAACTACGGCAATTTCATATCTCTTAAGGCTGTTACAGGATGTTATGATATTATTAAAAAACGTATTGCTGACCCAAGTGACGATACACACACTCTGCAATACTAACCATATGCAAAGTACAAAATGTAATCTTGATTTATGACGATCTGATACAATCCCTAGATGTAATGAAAGATCAATAAAGAAAAGAAATTCAGGAATGAAGTTGTTAAAATCCATGAAGGAGGAGTCATCACAGATGGGAGTTCCAATAAGAAAATTTAAGATCATTCTGACAATTACAGAATCACCAAAGCAATCCAACCGTCTGTCCTTCAACTACGTCTCCTCAGATAATGCCTACGAGTGTTGAGGTGAGTTAGCTAGTTATATATATTTTTAAGATGATATTTGGTGTTTAAAGGGGTCTAATATCTAGGTCATCAGCCCCTAATGGTATGAGATGAGACGACTTGGAGTTACAATTTAAAATTATTAATTGAGGAGCAACCATTCAAGAGGTGTAATGTCCACCTCTGGACAAAATTGACTTTGATGGAGTTTCATTTTTCGTGCTCTACATGCTCCTGCATTCAGATTTTATCTAGGTATATGCTTTCTGTAATATCGAGAAAGTGAGCGGTTAAAACAAATCGTATATTGTCCATGTAGGGGACTCAGTCAGAATGTCCTCCAATGACATATTTTCATATTATTATCCTTCTATAAAATGCACAAAATATAAAAAATATTGCCTGTTCTAGACAATAATATTCTGCCTGTAATGAACTATTGCACTGCACATTTTTTTTCTCAAATCTTTGTTGAATTCCTTCAAGCAGATATTCACTATATACTGTTCTAAGTCGGTATTGTAAATTTGAATTTATTGAAAGTATAATTCAGTAAGTTTTAATTTTCATGGATTAAAATTAATTTGAAGTAATGATGACAAAAAATAGTAAACTCATTAGATTATCGTAATATCCTATAAAATAGATCAAAACGTATTCTGTCCAAAATATAAATTAACTTTCTAACATCCCCACTGAAATATTGATCTCTTGCAACATGACTTCTAATTCAGTATCCCAATGAGAAATTAATTGTGAAGACTGAATTGAGGGAGAAGCCCCCCGGTGTGAACTTGGAGCAGTCATCCGACCGTAGTATTGTACACATCCTTATGGAGTGCGCGGACCTTGCCGTAGTTTAAAACTTCCGGGTACCTGGGTGTACTCCTATGCCATAACCGCCATTGTCCGGTCCCAAGTTCGGAATTATAAAGGAGGAGGTTTGGCTGGTCTGGCACCCAGCTAAAACTGCTAACGCCGAGTGTTGACGGCGGTAGATAACCTGACTCCATAAAGAGGCCAACGGCTTTGGACAGATGAGCTCCCATACGTGGGGTGATGGTCCTCTAAGTGGAGGAAACTACCCTGGAATGTATCACTTGAAGACCCAACGGCAAACAAGCGGAGGAGGAATCTCTCACCTCAGTTCCCAATGATTGTGTTGGCGGATGAGGTCATACCAGACGGACTGGCTGTGAAGGCGCTACTTATTCATCAGTGGAGTCTGCGGCAGTCCGTTGCAATCTCGATGCCTAACCCTGCACGTCTCATCTCACATGTGCCGCAGGATATGGCTTCGAGACCATACTGTGAGGGTCCCTTCCTAGTAAGTCGGGATCCTCCTTAAACAAATCCACGCCAGTTGCAATTTTACTGCTACTTTCTTCAATTCGATCAAGTCCAACGGCGGTAAGGCAAGGATGATGGAGGCAAGATTTCGGTAACTTGGGAGCCTCTAGTCCGGATTTGCACGTTGGCGGCAGATGTGCTATGGTCGTCTTCTTGAGACCTGGTGACTACTCAAGAATTCAGTCCAGCGTCTGTGTCTGGGCAGGCCTATTTAGGACTACCGCTTCCCTCCCCAAATGGGGACGACCCTAGAAAATGTTAGCTAAACATCGGAAGTCACCCTTTTGCCCGGCTGGGCAGCCAGACCCAGCGGGTAACCCCACACCTGATCGAAATATGGCAGATTAACGTAAAATTATAATTACATCCTAGAATATTAGAACATTCCTAGATAACGACAACAGTGCCAGACCAGAGAGAAGAACAGCTCTCATCACCCATGAGCTTGCTAGACCCAACATAGACGTCGCTGCACTAAGCGAAACTAGACTATCAGTTGAACGGAAGGTCGTTGCCGATGAAGAAACTAAAAATCAATTCTACCACCAGCTGAACTCCATCATCACCAAGATAGCACCGTCAGACAAACTGCTACTGCTTGGAGACTTCAATGACAGAGTAGGAAGGGAGAATCGATTGTCTGAAGTGTAATGGGCAAGCATGGTATTAGTAATTACAATGCCAATGGACTGCTACTTCTCGGCCTGTGTGCAGAACACGAGCTGCTCATCACTAACACTGTGTTTTTCCTACCTAACTGTTACAAGTCCATATAATGCATCCACGATGGCATATCCTCGACTACGTCTTCACCAGACAGTATGACAAGAAAGGTGTTCTCATCACTACGACTGCGAGGAGTACTGATGATTGTTAGATATATCATAAAATTCTGATCTGTCGCCTCAGAACATCCTTCCATCGGAAACAAGCCCTGACGCAGGTTTTTCCACTTTCAAACTCTCATATAAATCCACATCTTCAGACCTCCAAAATGCGACCATGAACCGATTGGCAAGCAATGAAGTATGTAGAACTGTTGTGGAGCAAGAATGGTCAACACTCCAAAGGGCAATCATTGAGTCGGCAGAGGAAATCATCGGCTACGAGAAAAGAAAGAGGCAAGACTGGTTCGAGGAAAACAATGAAGATATTCTGAGCCTTATCGGTGCCGAACGGGAAGCCAACCTATCCCTTCTTCAAGATCCAGCATCCAGTATGAAGAAAGCTCTACTTCAAGATCTGAAACAGAATTGTCGGAATCAAATAAGATAAATAAAGAGCAACTGGTGGCAGGAGAAGGCTGTCTGAAACCAGAGACCTGCGGGAATAAAAGCGATCTACGGTGCATCTCGCTTCTCAGTTGGAACTCTGAAAACATATGATGGTGCTAACAGCCTTACCGATGGTAGAGACATCCTGGAGGGCTGCAAGGAACACTTCTCCACTCTTTTAAACTGAAGCTCTACAGCTGCCCATGACTTTCTACGAGATATGCCACAACTTCCCCCCTCAACGATGGATGGCGTTGCCACCAACGTATGAGGAACTCTGTGTAGCACTTGATAATCTGAAACCTAGGAAAGCCACCGAACCGGACAACGTTCCTCTGTAACTAATTCAAGGTGGAAACTTACTCCTAAAATCGAGGACCTTCACACTCATCCTCTCAGTTTAGGACACACAAAAAGTACCCGGCGATCTCAAAAATGCCAATACCATCACTATTTTCAAAAAATGACCATAGAATATGTGTCAACTATCGTGGCATTTCTCTGTTATCCATTGTAGGTGAACTTCTTGCTAGAAACCTGCTTAGCCGCCTCTATGTCATCTCCGAGAGGACCCTACCAGGGTGTCAGTGTGGTTTCCTAGCCTCCATAGGTATTTTGAAATTATCTTTTGTGCAGGGCAATTCCAAAAGGAATTTGGAAAACAACAGAAGCCTCTCTATTTTATGTATTATGACCTGGAAAAGGCCGTCGATAGTGTTCCAGGACTCGCTATGTGGGTAGTTCTGACTCTCTCCGTCCTGTGCATTTTGTGGGGCTGGATCTGGCACTTGATGATAGTATGGCTGCAGATTCACCATCAAAATATTCACAAATACACATGGATTGAAGCAGGGTTGCGTACTTGCTCCAACTCTCCTTGCCATGTATCTTGTGACCATTCTTTATGAAACAACAGACAACCTCGTCGTAGAGATTAAATACCACTTTTATGGTGTCCTCTTCAACTTGGCCAGACTTCGCTCGCGAAGACACACCAGTGTTACTAGGGTCATTGAAATACTGTACGCCGATGATACCGCATCACCGGCTCTTACACCTGAGGAACTGCCACAGTCAGTCAACAGTTTCAAGGATGCATAAGACCCTTTTAGCCTCACCATCAACGCTAACAAACCAAGTATTCAGTCAGCAGTATGTAAAGATTGTTGGTTACAAAGATAATGTTGAGATAGAGGAAGAGACTAAGGCCAAAGAAGTAATAAAATTTACATATGATAAGAATGACATTTACTATAAGATACAAAAGTTGAAAACTAGAAAAGCGGCTGGAATTGATCAGATTTCTGGGGATATACTAAAGACAATGGGTTGAGATATAGTACCATATCTGAAGTACTTATTTGATTATTGTTTGGCCGAAGGAGCTATACCAGATGAATGGAGAGTTGCTATAGTAGCCCCTGTGTATAAAGGAAAGGGTGATAGACATAAAGCTGAAAATTACAGGCCAGTAAGTTTGACATGCATTGTATGTAAGCTTTGGGAAGGCATTCTTTCTGATTATATTAGACATGTTTGTGAAATTAATAACTGGTTCGATAGAAGGCAATTCGGTTTTAGGAAAGGTTATTCCACTGAAGCTCAACTTGTAGGATTCCAGCAAGATATAGCAGATATCTTGGATTCTGGAGGTCAAATGGATTGTATCGCGATTGACATGTCTAAAGCATTTGATAGGGTGGATCATGGGAGACTACTGGCAAAAATGAGTGCAATTGGACTAGACAAAAGAGTGACTGAATGGGTTGCTATATTTCTAGAAAATAGATCTCAGAGAGTTAGAGTAGGTGAAGCTTTGTCTGACCCTGTAATAGTCGAGAGGGGAGTTCCTCAGGGCAGTGTTATCGGACCTTTATGTTTTCTTATATATATAAATGATATGAGTAAAGGAGTGGAATCGGAGGTAAGGATTTTTGCGCATGATGTTATTCTCTATAGAGTGATAAATAAGTTACAAGATTGTGAGCAACTGCAACGTGACCTCGAAAATATTGTGAGATGGACAGCAGGCAATGGTATGTTGATAAACGGGGCTAAAAGTCAGGTTGTGAGTTTCACAAATAGGAAAAGTCCTCTCAGTTTTAATTACTGAGTTGATGGGGTGAAAGTTCCTTTTGGGGATCATTGTAAGTATCTAGGTGTTAATATAAGGAAAGATCTTCACTGGGGTAACTACATAAATGGGATTGTAAATAAAGGGTACCGATCTCTGCACATGGTTATGAGGGTGTTTAGGGGTTGTAGTAAGGATGTAAAGGAGAGTGCATATAAGTCTCTGGTAAGACCCCAACTAGAGTATGGTTCCAGTGTATGGGACCCTCACCAGGATTACCTGATTCAAGAACTGGAAAAAAATCCAAAGAAAAGCAGCTCGATTTGTTCTGGGTGATTTCCGACAAAAGAGTAGCGTTACAAAAATGTTGCAATGTTTGGGTTGGGAAGAATTGAGAGAAAGAAGAAGAGCTGCTCGACTAAGTGGTATGTTCCGAGCTGTCAGCGGAGAGATGGCGTGGAATGACATTAGTAGACGAATAAGTTTGAATGGCGTCTATAAAAGTAGGAAAGATCACAATATGAAGATAAAGTTGGAATTCAAGAGGACAAACTGGGGCAAATATTCATTTATAGGAAGGGGAGTTAGGGATTGGAATAACTTACCAAGGGAGATGTTCAATAAATTTCCAATTTCTTTGAAATCATTTCGGAAAAGGCTAGGAAAGCAACAGATAGGGAATCTGCCACCTGGGCGACTGCCCTAAATGCAGATCAGTATTGATTGATTGATTGATTGATTGATTGATTGATTGATTGATTGATTGATTGATTGATTGATTGATTGATTGATTGATTGATTGATTGATTGATTGATTGATTGATTGATTGATTGATTGATTGATTGATTGATTGATTGATTGATTGATTGATTGATTGATTGATTGATTGATTGATTGATTGAAGGTAATTGCTCAGCCTGCATCAAGGACTAACATCCCAGAATGTACCATCTCAAACAACAGACCAGAGCAAGTAGACCACTGCACTGACCATGATAGTATCTCGTCAAATATCTGCACCTCAGAGCATGATGTGGTAAACAGGTTTCGTTCTGCCCATGCGGCCTTTAGCCGACTATCACGCAGGGTCTTCAGGAACAAAAACCTTAAAATTTGCACAAAACGTGTGAAACGTGGAACTTATACCACGTGACATCTAAAACCTGGAGCGCTTTCACCCCCAAAAATTACACTCTATCATGAATATAAAGAGTGAGAACTACGTCTCTAATGTTGATGTTCTCGAGAAAGCATGTGCTAAGAGTGTAGAAGCACTGGTCGTTGGCCATCGCCTTACACGAGCAGTACATATGCGCCGTATTAATGACACCAGGCTACCACGCCAAATCCTCTATGGTGAACTTGGCCCCGGTTGAAGACCACGAGGTGCCCCCTCAGACGTTTCTAAGATCAACTGAAACAAACCTTAAAGATGGCAGATATAAACCCACAAACCAGGGAAGCGCTTGCCAAGGACCGCTTACTTTGGCGGCAAAGTGTCTGTGTATGAGTTCAACACTTCGAACGAGAACGCCACAGACATGAAGATATTAAGCGACAGGAACACAAACTTTGACAAACACAGCCAGGATCACCCCCGTTCCTCAGCTGCGCGATGTGTGGGCGTATACTCTACGCAGCAATTGGCCTGTACAGTCACCTGAAGTTTAGACACAAACTGCTGTGAATTGATGTGAGCTATTACCCACGAAATCTGTAAACTCGGAAACGAGTAACTGCCGACGACGATTTTATAATATCAGTTTTTCGCTTCTCCTGAGAAATTTGCATTAATGGACTGTACACGCTTTGATTGGTTGTTCCTCAATTACCTTCTGACTATAATTTCAGAAAAGGATTATGAATTTAAAGTAATAAGTGGATCTAATTTGCAATGCCTTATTTTCTTATAACATGATTATCAACTGGACAAAATGTAATAAAAATAAATAGGGTATTTCCTTTAAATTGAAATCATATGTTTAATTCAAATTAAAAGTTAAAGGACATGCTAAAAATACACAAATGGAGATTATTTAAAATAATAAAAACTGATAGAAACGTAACATTTAAACATGATAAAATGGGCCACAACTCCTCATTAAACACATGACAAGCTCTACCAGCTGCTCGTCACATCGTAGAATGAAAAAAGATGGTACCCAGAAGATTCAAACTACAGCGCAGCAGATCGCCAAGTCCGCGCACTCCGCAAGGATGTGTACAGTACTACGGTCAGATGACTGCCGCAAGTACACACCAGGGGGGGGGGCTTCTCCCTTCAGTACGTAGAAATGCGTTGCTATAACGTAGCCGATACAAAGAACGCGAAGGGAATGCTAAGTAATTCCTTGTATTGCTCTCAGCTTATTTGGAAGAGAGGTGGCCTGCCACTCCTGCTCCCAATCGGAAATTACCAAATAACCCGTTTGGGAATGAACATCATTGGCTGGAACCTCATAAGGCAACGGGGACAATACAACTGTCTCCTTGGCAGTCCTAATAGCTACAGCCATGTGGCTCAGGAGCAACAGAAATATAATTCTGGTGCTAACTATCCAACACCTGGCCAGCAGATCCCGGATCCGCTGCACCAAAGGCTGCCGCAGGAAATGTGCATCAATGGACTGTAACAAACTCAAAAAGTCAGTACACAGTAGAAAGTGCCGACGTTCCCTACCGTAGACAGCGCATATTGTGGAGCATAGAGCGCTGCTGTGTACAAGCTACAGGTCTCCGGTAGGGGAAAAGGAAACTTATTGTCGACAATGAATGCACAGCCTACTTTCGCTTCTGCCCTCGAACCATGCGTGTAAATAACCACTGAACCTGGATACCGGCTAACAAAGGACAGGAAGAGCCTCCGATAAATTGAGGGGACCATGTTCTCTTTTGCGCCGGTGTGCAGATGCAGCATTCCAGGTCGTCGTATGAACCATGGAGATCGTCTGACAAGACAAGGAATTGAAGGTACATCAAACAATCTATGACTGCTATTCAAACGTATACCTACCGGCTGCGCTGCTCGTGGATAAGCAGCATACAGCCGACTGTTTCCAGTGTGCAATACGCAGGGATAGCTTGGGGGAAGTGGTATCTGTCGCAAATTCGCCACATACGATAACAACGTTTGCTGACACCTCAGGCAGATAGTTGGCACATCAGATTCAGCGAGAAGGCTAGCAATGGGGCTTGTACAGAATGCTCCTGCTGCCAACCTAACTCCACTCTGGTGATGCTATTCAGTTTCATAAGAACGTTATGCCTTATAGATCCATATGCTACACCACTGTAGCCTAATCTGGATAAAATATGTGACCCATAAAGGCGTAGGAGCAAAGAGCGATCATCCCCCCCCCCACCAGTAGTACAACTACTAAACTTCACAATATTCACTTTCTTAGCGCATTTGTGTTTTACTTGACGCACGTGCGACTCCCACATTAATTTACTATCGAAGACGATCCCAAGAAATCTCTACGTGTCACCTACAGGAAAAGCACCCCTAACTAAACAAAGCTCCAGTTGGAGGTGAAGAGTGCACTTCTGGCAGAAGTGAACGAGAGAAGTCTTTGCAGTTGAAACCCAGAAGCCATGTTCTAAGTCTACTTTTCATCTCTCCTTATAGCTTGCTGTAATTATCGCTCTGCGACTGCCATATTTTGTGACCTTTAATGCAGAGCATAATCGTCCAGATACAGTGACGGTACTACTGCTGGACCAACAGCAGCGATAATACAGTGACATTGTTGTACGAAGACCTTGTGGGACTCCATTTTCTAGACTGTGATATTGAGAATATGTCCTCCGTACTAGGACACAGGACAAAAGTTTGCAATAAAAACTAGCAAATTACCTCGGAAATTCCATTGATGCAAGGTTGAAAGGATGTCCTTTCTCTCTTATTTTCTTTACAAGTTGGATTTGGTTGCAACGACACAGATAGGTCGACGATAGGAGTGGAAAAGAAGTGGACGTTGACTTAATTGAGGCACAGCCGCAGAATACGACCAATGTCAAAAATAGGAAACCACAGAACACCATCTTCAGATCTGCCGGTAGTGGGGCTCGAAACCATTATATCCCGAATACTGGATACTGGCCGCACTTATGCGACTGCAGGTATCGAGCTCGGTGGATGCCATCTCACCATGTGGTGTCTTACGCCTTTTCCAAATCGAAGAAAACTGCCACCAAATGCTTGCCGGAGAACTACATCCTGGATAGAACTCTCCAAGTGTATCAAGTGTTCAGCGGCGGAGAGAGATGCTCAGAAACCGCACTCGTACTCAGACGAAAGTCCTCTTTTCTCCGAACACCAAACAAGTCATCGATTCGCCATTCTCTTAAACAATTTACACAGGAAGTTAGTAAGGCAAATAGGTCTGTGACTTACTGCGTACTTAGATCTTTGTCAGGCCCTCTCGCCACTGTGACAGAAACTCGTTCCCTGTCAAGATTCCGTTAAACACCCCAAGAAGATCTAATGAGCTATATTCGTTGTGGTGCTTCAACATGTGGTTATGGATATTCTCCGGTCCGGGAGCCGTGTCCTTACAAAGAGTGAAGTCACTGCAGAGTTCTTACTTCGTAATGAGCTTGAGTAGCAAAACTCACATAATACCGTTCAGAGCCTGGAAATCAGGATAGTAGTTTGCCTTTATGAGTGCAAGGTCTCTTTTTTACGGCTGCTGCAAATTCTTCGTTCCACCAAGGACGAGTTTTCATCGAGGAGTCTCAGAAAATGGTGAAATGGACTCCTCAGCAGCAGCAAGAATAAGTTCATGATAAAAAGTTATATCTACTCTATGCCTATTCGCATTATGGTATATAAACAGGATCCACTGGTACGGAATCCGCGGCTGGGTGCCGTGCGTCTGTGTGACGGCATTGGAAGGTTGAGATATACAGTAATTGTGGATATTTTAAAAGGGGATTGACCACCTGGTACCTTTGTGCTGTTTGACGCAATGTACAAATATAATATAGATCAAGCGTAGCAAATCAAGTGGCCATAATATGGGTAAAACGTTAATAGAAGTTTTGTAAAAGAGAGTTTCACATCATGTCTAACACTACGTAACAAGCCTGTTTCAATCCCTTTCTACCGGACGGTGCTTTTGGGATAGGAGACAGTCTTTGCTGAATTGAGGTAGTGAGCAGACGTACGTGGTAACGGTCCGGAAGTGCAGGGAAAGCCGTATGGGCATAACAGTGCAGCACGATAGGAGTGTGATAGGGCGATGGCACAGCCAGGTCAAGTGGATCAAGACGGAGTGCAAACTAGGAGTTAATAAAGAAATAGGACTGACAGAACTGTTGATGGCGGCAGCTATAGTGGCTACTCTATTAGTCATCGAGGCGTCGAGATGAACCCAGGCCCATTGACATGCGAGGACGTGAAGAAAATCAAGGAAGTTGTCCGCGATGCTTCTCAGGCTGACCAGACCAAAGAAATGTTCGAGGCGCAGTATCTGTAAATCGACGATATGAAGAACAGCATAACCAAAGTTCTAACAGAAATAAAGGCGAAGAAAAGGAAAGACAAGGAAGAAAGAGCTATACTACATTAGAGGATAAAGGCGCAAGAAGAACAAGTTCAGGTACTTCAATGGTGAGATAGCAGAAGAACAGAGGAGGAGAAAGAAGAAATATCATTATTTACGGACTGGAGGAGACGGAAGGAGTATCTACGATGGAATTAATGAACTCAGTCTTTAAGCTAATGAGAGAGAAATGAGGCATTGATTATACTGAAAGGGATATCGATGATTTGTAAGGGATGGCAAAGAATAGGGAAGGAAGACATGTTAGAATTAAGTTTGTTTCTTTTTTAATGGCAAGCCGAATTTTGAATAGTGTGAAGAACATGAAGGGCAGCAGAGTTTGGATAAAAAGTGATATGGACAGGAAAAGCCTCCAAGAGCACAGAGTTCTACAATTCCATTTACGACAAGCAAAGAAATCGAATATGCGGGCATTTATAAGAGGAAACCACTTGCATGTGATATGAGATACCTGGGCGAGAACATGGACGGTCGGTGATCTGGGTGACATGTTCAAGGAACGAAGTAAGCAGTTTGGGTCATCAGCCGAAGTGCATGGTGTAGGAGTGATTAAACGTGCAGTGCTGGTGTTGATAAACCTGGACAGGTGATTCAACGGTCTACGTCTGATCTTCCAGTGGAGTTAAATAACAGTGGGACGAACGACGAGGTGAGCCGTATGTCAACATCGGTGCCGCGTGGAGGAGCTGAGGATACTTCCAGGCATAGGTCAGTGAGTATAAAAGAACTTTTTAGAAGAAAAAATAGAGTAAAAATCACAGAAGAACTATCTGAGAAGGACCTTATTTGCTCTCAGGAGGAGAGTATACTGGAAGTGTAAAGATCTAGAATGACTAGAAGTAAGTCAGGGAGTTTAGAACATAGAAGTAAAAAATAACTAGAGTTAAAGGTATCATGTGTTAATATTGAAGGAATATGGAACAAAATAGTTAACGAAGACTTCAAAGAGCTACTGGAAAAATGGACATCCTTGGGCTTGTAGAAACGTGGGCTGATTACAAGAGAGACATAAGGATATAAGGGTGTATCGTATGGAGTCAATATGGATCAAGGAGATCCAATAGAGGAAGGATAACGGGCGGAATTTCGGTGGTAATCAAAAACAACTTAAAAGATAGGATACAGCTCTTAGAATCTGAGTTTAAGGAATTAATCTGGATAAGAATATTAGATAGGGTCAATTGGAGGAATGAAATATGTATAGCTTTTATACAATCCACCTTTGAGCTCCCCATTTGCGCAGAAAGAATATTTTGAGAATTTAGCGACAGAAATTAGAGGAATGAGAAGTACGTATGGTCAGGCAAGCATTATTATGATGGGTGATATTAACACGAAGATAGGGGACAAGAAGCCAGTTTACAGTCAACATGAGGACGGGGTATTAGTAGTTAATAGAAATAGCCAGGATGAAGAATGTAACAGAAATGGAGAAAATCTACTAGAAGTATACGCAGTAGAGGAACTTTATATATTGAATGGATGGTGTTTCGGAGATGAGAGTGGAAAACTAACCTATAGAGTAGAAAATGGGGGCAGTACAATTGACCTACTTGTAATGCTGTAGTGAGAGTCTGTAAATTATCAAAGTGATACGCATTTGGGATAGGAGAAAGATTACAATTTGCAGACTTGGCAACGACCGAGCAACATCCAATATTCATGGATGGAGCGCATCATATCACACAATTGTTAATTATGGTGACACATATTAGACTTAATCACCTTGGAGTCCGCATTCTACTGATGGAGCATCGGAGTGAATTTTGGAACTTAGGATCTAGGAAGACGATCAAAAAAGTTCTTAACACGTGTCTGACTTGAAAAATAGCCCACAACCGTAGACTTGAAGAGGCAGAATATCCTCTACCTCACGATCTGGTACGACCTACACGACCATTTGCAGTTACAGGGATCGACTCTGCTGGTCCACTGTACGCAAAATTTGTCAAATAAGTCAAGAAGTCGTATATAGTCTTATTCACTTAATCCCACTACACTCACTGTTCATCTTGAATTAGCCACAGGCGTCTCGACGGACAGATTCCTAATGACCATGCAGCGATATATTGGACGTCGGGCATTACCTAACACAGTCTTTTTAGACAGTGCTCAATCTTGCATTACAGCATAAAAAAGAAATCTTCAAACTCCTACAAGACTCCAAGTTAGAGCATTACTGCGCACACCACGGAATTTTCTGGAAATCTATCGCGCCATGGGCAGCTTGGTGGTGAACATGGTGGTAGATGATGGTAGGCTCCACCAAGCGCTGCCTAAGAAGAGTATTAGGGCAGTCACAAGTAGAGGAAGAAGGCTTAAAGCGAATTTTGATTGGTATTGAAGCTCCCTGAATTCTAGTCCAATCATTCAAGAGACAGACAGTGATGAAGTCTTGACACCATCTTATTTTCTCAACGGTGGAATGCTTACAGTAATTCCAAATGGACCGGAGCCATCAATGAAAGGAGACCTCACTAAAGAATTTCTCCATTGTTACGATCTCCGCTTATACTGCTTATATTCCCTACCTTTCATGCTGTTTTTTCTCCGATCACGTCACCGTTGCTCCACGCATTCAACTGCTCCGCTCACCTGTCGTCTGTCTACTCAATACATGGCGTGACTCTGACGTCATCTTCTCCACGCTTCGCCTTCTCCGCTTGTATGTGTGTTGGTGCTTACCTATTGGACACGTGATAATGACGCTTCTGGAACATGCTGGCTTTCAGCTTCTTTACTTGTCTCGATCTTTCTGTACTGCTATATATTCTCTCTCCGCCGCTCTAAAAATGGAGTCTGCCTTCGTGTCGGAGTGGTGGAGCACCAAAATAACTGTGCTACGTTGTATAATATCACTTCCATCTGGACTGTTATTTCTTCAAGTAATTTGGTGAGCAAGACTTATCATTATGTTATTTGGACATTAAATTTTCTATTGGGTCATCTGCCTCAGCTGAACTTTTCTTCTGCCGGCTTAAATTTGTATCTTCAAATCACATTTGCAAGACTTTATTTCTGCAAAAACCTTTCTATCACGAACTGTGCTATGGACAATGTAAAAATTTTAAACACATCATCTGCCTCCTAGAACCGATGCTACTTTTTATTATAATTATCATAATAACTTATCCCGCAGTATAGGCACACCCGGCGAAGAGAATCCTTTCCCCAGTTCGATCCCTACCTCACTTCCTCTTTCCCTTCCTTTTGCATGTCTTTCTTTCAGGTTTGCTCCTTTTTTATTCCGCTTTCATATTCTTCATTGTACGCTTTATATTGTTCATACGGCTTTTGGATACATTTCTTATAATCTGTATTGTAAATGTGGCACATTTTTCTTATCTTTTGAGGTTTCCTCTATATAATTCATTATCTATCAAACTCGTGTCTTCGATTTATAATCTTGTTACAAAATGTTTCATTATTTATTTGTTTATCGTTATATATATCTTATTTATATTGTTAACCTTTGGTTTTCTCTGGTTCCTATATTCTTTCATTTCTCGGGCCAGCTCCTTCTCACTGCGCGTTCACATCGTTCAATTATTATTATTATTATTATTATTATTATTATTATTATTATTATTATTATTATTATTATTATTATTATTATTATTATTTGTGCTTTTTCTTCCACGACCTTTTGCGTAAACTATATATATATAAACTCATTATGTACTATATTATCTCAGCCTCGTATGTACATTACCACTACTGCCGTGCACTACAGTTGTTTATAATATTGATCATAGCAGCAACACCATAAAGAGAACATCAGAGGAGGCTTCTGGCAACGCTGGAAGAAGAAATACCTTCTGCTGTTGAGAAATTACCACGAGGTCAAGTGACAACAAGGACTACACGAGCCCAAAATCAGAGACCTCGTACTTATAGCAGTAGATGTAGAGACATGTGGAAGATAGCACGGATAGAAGATGTACGGAGGGGAAGAGACAACAAGATCAGAGGCATCGTTCTCGGCCGACCTGATGGAACCAAGATCAGCCATCCTATTCAGCTGGTGATGCCTCAGGAGTTTGACAAGCGTGGGGGGGGGGGATGTCACGGATTTATAAGTCTTTGGTGTTACTGAACTTTGGACTGAATATCGATATTATAGTTTGGTGTATATGTGTGTTCTTTCTGTTATGTTTCTGGGGTTAAATACAAGATGGAGTGGGAGTTGTAGTGTTACGGATGTTGTTGTTATTTAACGCCCCCGCTTGGGGAGAATCCCACGTGTGCCTGTCTATTAGCCTGGTCGACCGTGTAAGTTGACGTGCTCACCAGACGTCTTGGGCCGCGCCAGCTATGGCTAATACGAGAAGGTACCGTGGCAGGTGTTACGTCTTCCGCCCAGGTAGACCAGGAGTCAGTTAAGCTCTGCCACCCGCCGATTCCTCCCTCCACAGGGTTACACATCTAGGCGAGGCAATACAAAACGGGCAGGTAGTTCGCGTATAAGGGTATATTTTCTTCAGTCTTTAAAAATTATTCATTTAACAGAATGTGAATGTTTTACTCCCATGTCAATGACATTACCCTGAATATGAAACTATCAATACTACGAAAATTAACATTATTATTCGTAATTTGTGTCAGCCGCAGTGTTCATTATTTCCAATGTACGGTTTCCTAACAGTAACAGCTGTAATAAATGTAATGAAGATGACTGACACATTAGGTTCACGCTCAGAGTTATTATAGGGACGGGATGGGTGCAGATTGGTTGAGCAGTCTGTGAGTTTACGGCTAGCAACAGTGTAATACTGTAGCTGAAACTTAAAATTGAATTTGTACGGAAGTAGCATGAAACTGTAGCAAAGAATCACAGCGCAGTCTCAGACATGAACGAATTTTTGAAGTGTAATAGGAAGATTCAAAAGTCGATGCGAAATTTCTACTCGATGAAAATGCAGGACTGTGATCAAACAACGGGAAGAAGGAAACGAGAGAAGAAACAAAAGAACTAAAGCATTTAACCAAAAATATGGCTTCCGATTGAGATAGCCCGAGAGGGCAATACAGCAAGTGGAGATGCAATTCTCCCCTAGTACGTCGGTACAGCATTATCCATATCACATGTATAGCTTGCAGTGGTGTCGCTACCGGCCAGTGTCTTGGAAAAGGTGCGGTATTCAACTGATGAGCCCATGCCGCACTCTGGGTGAAACACTGGTAATTTTTGACGATTAAGTTCCCTGAATTTTATTTTTAATATTTGTATTTATGTAATCAATTTACCGTGCAGTGTTGATTACTCCCCGGTCTCAGAGAGGGATCCCACCTCTGCTACAATTGGGGACAGTGGCGCCTACTTAGAGGGGGGGGGGTGGCAAGGCCATTTCTGCCTTTCAGAAATGATCAGTGATATTTGAAGAAAAATAGTACTGCGCTGAACAAATTACCCAGCAAGATAATGACATGGCAACTTATAAGGACCACAAGTATTTAAAAAAATCATGACTTGGAGCGTGGAGTTCGGAGCGCCGCGTCGAGGATTACAGTGTAACACGCTTTGAAGAGAAAGTACCAAGTTTGGTTCTCTCATCTCTGCTGCGGAATGGGTTGAGCTGCGCTGATGGAACGAGTGTGTCCCAGATTGTCCAGTGAGATCCCACCAATGAATACCGGACAATCCGTACCACTTGAAAGAATGGGACGTATTCCGAGTGCATTACGGCGTTTTTAAATCTTGAATATGTGATTACAGAAGTCATTTATAAGATAAAATGACCTATACACTATAGGGTACATTTACCATTACCGAGGTCCCGGCGACGGTGTTCTTAGTAATATTTTGGTGGCATCAGTAATGTTACTCGCGAAAACGGCTGATGACACTCTCGTTAAATTTTGCCTGGCAGCAGTGTTGGTGATTTAGTTGGTTCATATCGATCGAGTTTTTTAATAGTTTTCTTGTTGAGAAGTAATGATAGAACATCTGGAAGTGACACTACGTCACGTTAATGGACGAAACCAGCTTTTGATAGAATTATAATTGAGTTCTTTACATCAAATCTTTTGCTATCCAGGTTTTTGACCGGCGAAATGTTTACGTATAGTTTACAACTATTTTGGCTTGTTTAAAACAAGCTGTGTTTATGCTCTCATTTGTTCACTGTTCTATTTTTGTTTCTTATTTTGATGTTATTTAATGTCTCTCGGTGTTTTTTCTCCAAACAATGAGCAAGTTCGTCAAGTTCTCTCAAGCAGGATCTCATACCGCTTCATTATTCATACATTTGGCCGGGGTGTGTGGCTCAGACGGTTGAGGTGCTGGCCTTTTGGCCCCAACTTGGTAAATTCGATCCTGGCTAAGCCTGTGGGAATTGAAGGTGCTCAAATACGTCAGCTTCATGTCGGTATATTTACTAGTACGTAAGAGAACTCCTGCGGGACTAAATTCCGGCACGTCAGTGCTTCCGAAAGCTGTAAAATTAGTTAGTGGGACGTAAAGCAAATAACATGATTATTAAACGGGAAGAAATTCCCATCTTACGTTTTATGTTAATCATCTGACATCAAATGTTACGGATTGGCCAGGTGTAAATGTTTGGCAATTATGGGAAAACCATTCGCAGGTAGTTAAAGACCTGCGAAATGTCCTAAAAAATCACGTGGTAAGAAATGCCCTTGGTACGATATATCAGGAATAGCGTGGTTAGGTTAGAGCGTGGTGGTGGTCGTGATCATTGTTTTAAGGGGAAGTACAACTAGGCCACCGTCCTCTATTAACATTAATTAGAGGGAAAAGTGGAAAGAGTCCAACTATTCCAAAAATTAAAATATCGGCTAAAGAAAGAAAAGAGCCACAACGGCCTCAGAAACACTAACAACGTTGAGGTCGGAAGAGAACAAAAGTTGACCAACGGAGGTCGGATAGGATAGATGAAAATGTGAAACCTGGCACAAGTAAGTGGAAGAAATACCAGAACTCAGCTGAGGGCCTCTTGGTTGTCTACCCATGCTCCCGAGTTAAGAGCCCCTGGGGCCAAAGAGCGTGGGGCTATATCCCTTGAAACGTTGGTTGAGTGATGAGTTGACCGACGTCTACGGTAGCTGCACATACTGTACCTGGACTTCAAGGAGTTTCCGCGGAAGTATTCAGTACAATTAACATGTTACCCATGTGCAGCCAAAAGAGGTGCAGAATTGCGAGTTAAAGAAGAATATAAATTTAGTATGTGTGTGAGTAAACACAACGCAAATGGTACGGTAGTAGGTTCTGTCATATGGGTCCCACAAACACCAACCATGTCGTACGATCAAACGAGAATTTATTTCGAACAGTGTAAAAATCAAGATGTGTGAACGGGCATCGAAGTTGCAGAAATTCTTTCACCAGTAGGGGAGCAAAGAGAGTTCTAAATACGCCGAGGCAGCATTTTTTCTGCTGCGTCAGCACCCGAGGTCATTGACACCGTGACATCATGACCACGTGACCGTGACGTCATTACCACGTGTTCTTGTTTGTAAACAAAGCCACTTGCTTTTTTCGACAGCCACGTACTTTTTGACAGCTGTCATCCACCATGTTTAAACAACAACGAATCGCTAACCTCAGTGCTGCATCTTGACGGGGCTAAACCTCATCCTTCGGCAAGTGGTGGCGGGCAATTCAACATCCACGTGCATTTTGACAGCTGTCATCCGCCATCTTTAAACAACAACGCATCGCTCTCCTCAGTGCTGGCATCTTGACGGAGCAAAATCCTCATGGATGCCACCTTAGGCACGTTGGCGCGCGAAATTTGAAATTCCACGGCTCTTATCTTTGACTAACCTAAGTAAATGGTTATGCTTTATTGACTTCAGGGCAGTATAGGGGGATTTAAGGAGTAGTCCTCTTTACCCTACCTCCCCTTACCAAAAATAAGGGACGGGTGAGTGAGA
The DNA here is from genome assembly GCF_040414725.1 of Anabrus simplex. Taxonomy (NCBI): domain Eukaryota; kingdom Metazoa; phylum Arthropoda; class Insecta; order Orthoptera; family Tettigoniidae; genus Anabrus; species Anabrus simplex. The sequence continues at coordinate 24,609,835 of NC_090277.1, read as the reverse complement.
AATGTGCTCTCTTTCCCACCGCCGTAGCGACATCTCCTCTACAGAAAGTATTGCCCTGGGGCCAGGGCACGGCCGCCTCTTACGAGGCAAGCAAGGACACATTTTCTTACACTCGTATTTATATCTACGTTAAGTGGGTGGGAAAGAATGCTTACATCAACATGTGCGAGCGCACCTCCTGCTATTTACTGCTCATCAACCTGCGAACACATGCGATCGTTGCACGTTCTGTTGGTGGTGGCGGGCAATTTGAAACATTCCACGTGCTTTTTAAAGCCACGTGGTTTTGACAGCTGTCAGCAGCCATCTTTAATCAACAGAGCATCGTGCTGCCATCTCTACGGCACTAAACTTCATCCTTAGACATGTAGTGGCGGGCAATTTAAAAATTTCCACCTGCTTTTTTGACAGCTGTCATCTTTAAACAAGACAGCATCGCTAAGTTCAGAGCTGACATCTTTACGGGGCTAAAACCTTATGGCTACCACCTTAGACACGTAGTGGCGGGCAATTTGAAATATTCCACGTGCTTTTTAAAGCCATGTGCTTTTTGGACAGTAAACATGAACACATCGCTAGCTTCAGTGCTGACATCTTGATAGCACTAAACCTCATTGTTGCCACCTTAGGCGTGTGGTGGCGGACAATTTGAAAAAATCCACGTGCTTTTTAACAGCTGTCAAACTGACAGCTGCCATCTTTAAACAAGACAGCATCGTGCTGCTATCTTTACGGCACTACCTTACCACGTGCTCTTTAAAGGCACGTGCTTTTTGACAGCTGTCAGCGGCCATCTTACGACGTGCACATGACCTACTGCTATCTTGGTACGGAATTTAACGGGACAAGCAAGCAAGCTGCTATTTGTCGACACACCGCTAGCAAGGTGTCTTTCTCAACATACTATTATCTCAGTGAACGACCGGATGCCCTTCATGACGGTCCCCATCCTCGAAAAAATCTCTAACCTTGTTAGAATTCGCATGCTCCGTACACGACGAGGGAATCAAACAGAAAACTAAACCTCTACAGCCTTGGTCTACGATGCGACTGCTGCTCATCACGACTTGCATCTTCGAACTCGAGGACGAGAACTTAAAACTGTTCTTGTGCGGCAACTGTAAGAACGTCTGCGAAATTTTCAGACATAGTAAGGAAACGAACTCAGAGTCAAAGCATGCACCCCTACACGACGGGAGAGGCAAGCAACCTCTACATGTAGTCTGCTCTGCGAGTTTTTGCTACTGCTTGCGAACGGAAGTGACTTAGGAAAAATACACATTACGTTGTTCGTGAAGTAAGACTGCGTTTCAAAATCCCGGTAACTTAATGCCCTCTTACTTGATGAAAGTGCATCCGGCAGATTCTTGTGTTGGGCTCAGAAGCTCAGTGCACACTACATCCCTCTTACTCGAAAGCGCCGAGTACACATAGCCTCGTGTTATTCTACTTACAGGGAAACGAGCAAGAGCTGACTACGGATAGGTTAGAAGCTATGTCAAGACACAGCTCAGAGCCCCGAGGGTTGCTGCTGAGTCGGACTCCCTCTCTTAGTCACCGAACACACAGGTACACGAACATTATTTATAGCCCCGCCTGGTAGCTAAGGCGCTAACAGCGAGGTTAGCCGGTTCGAGGCCCGTTGATCGATACATTAGAATACTAGCTTGAGACTAGCTAGGACACAGCTCAGGGGCATGAGGTTTGCTGCTTGTGGTAAAACCCGCTCTTAGTCATAGCAGACAGGGAATACCATGGGTGTGATTCTACAGCTCTTAAGGAGTTAAGGTAGGACTCAGCTCAGTGCCTGCTAGTGTTCTGGCAACAACTTGTAAGAATTTCTAAATTGTGTGTGAAAAGCCTGCATTAAATTCCAGCGACATTAAGCCTCGAGCAGAACCCTTGGTGCTGGAGTAGGCTATGTGCCGGCACCGGGTTTCGAATAAGGACGTTAAGCTTTGAGCAGACCCTGGAGTAGACTATGTTCCGGCACCGGGTCTGAGATGCATAAGTCTCGGGCAAGAAATACCGTGGGTGTTATTTCTTGCAGGGGATGTGTTGGTAATCTCTTACAAAAACGTTGTTGTTCGATGTTATATTTGCTGGCAGAAGAGAGTGTGCTTCAAGCTGGTGTTAGACTTGGCCAGTGCACATTTGCTTATCAATTTGAATGTCGCGCACAGCACTTTTCGCTGAGTTCGAAGTCCATCGCTCGCTCGCAACTGTATCATTAGAAATTACACAACAGTAGCTCACTCAGTTGTAACAAGTTCAGGCGCTAAAGCCCTAGAGACTTATACTAGGTCAGGGCCCCAAAGTCGCTAGGCAGTAAATTCCGTAAGTGTTGTTTTAAATCGTCGCCCCAGCTCAAGGCACCGAGGGATTGCTCCTAAGTTAACTGGCAGGGGATACAGTCGATCCCGCCCACCTCAGGGCCCGAAGATCGCTCCCCCAACTACAGCACGACACAAGCAATGCTTAGACTCAGCTCACGGCCCTGAGGGGTCGTTCTAAGTTAACAGTCAGAGAATACCATATATGTTATTAAAAGCTCCCCTGTTACAGCATTTTGCCCAGATCAGGGCCCAAGGATTGCTCCCAACTACAGCAATGCTTAAACTCAGCTCACAGCCTCGTCGAGAATCGCTCCCCAACTACAGCTCGACACAAGCAATGCTTAGACTCAGCTCACGGCCCCGAGGGATCGCTCCAAGTTAACACTCAGGGAATTCCGTAGATGTTGTTAAAAGCTCCTCTGTTATAGCAACTTTTTGCCCAACTCAAGGCCATAAGGGGCCGCTCCTAAGTTAACAGGCAGGGGATACAGTCGATCGCGCCCACCTCGGGGCCCGAGAATCACTCCCCCAACTACAGCACGACACAAGCAATGCTTAGACTCAGCTCACAGCCCCGTCGAGAATCGCTCCCCAACTACAGCTCGACACAAGCAATGCTTAGACTCAGCTCACGGCCCCGAGGGATCGCTCCAAGTTAACAGTCAGGGAATACCATAGATGTTGTTAAAAGCCCTCTGTTATAGCAACTTTTTGCCCAGATCAAGGGCCCGAGGGGCCGCTCCTTAATGCATAGACTCAGCTCACGGCCCCAAGGGGTCGCTCTAAGTTAACAGTCAGAGAATACCATAGATGTTATTAAAAGCTCCCCTGTTATAGCATTTTGCCGAGCTCAGGGCCCGAGGATCGCTCCCAACTACAGCTCGACACAAGCAATGCTTAAACTCAGCTCACGGCCCCGAGGGGACGCTTCAAGTTAACACTCAGGGAATTCCGTAGATGTTGTTAAAAACTCCTCTGTTATAGCAACTGTTTACCCTACTCAAGGCCATAAGGGGCCGCTCCTAAGTTAACAGGCAGGGGATACCGTCAGCTGCACCCAGCTCAGGGCCCGAGGAATGATCCCCCAACTACAGCAGGACACATGCAATGCTTAGACTCAGCTCGCAGCCCCGTCTAGGATCGCTCCCCAACTGCAGCTCGACACAAGAAATGCTTAAACTTGTTGACTTAGCACGTTTCTTTCTCTTAGACTCAGCTCAGGGTCCCGAGTCGCTCCCTTTTAAGAGCCCTTCTATTAGACCAGTCAGGGGATACCGACACGGGAAGGAAGAGCTAGGAAAAGGGCCTTAGTCTACTGCTTACTCTGAAGGCCTGTGCTTTTGTAGTTTTTAACTATACCGACCGCTTCTTTGAGGAAGAAATTCAATGCGTAAACTTTTGTTACAACTGTACTGCAGACGTACGTACTTTCGCTTTGCTTCCTAGTAACAAGTCGCAGTCCACCGGATGTAGTCTGTGTGTGTAAAGTGCTCAATTCTCTGAAGCTCATCATCGTCTGCCGTCTAGTGCTATCTGCTAAAAACGTAAGTTTAATTCTTTGAATATTATTATTATTATTATTATTATTATTATTATTATTATTATTATTATTATTATTATTATTATTATTATTATTATTATTATTATTATTATTATCGATTTTTTACGATTTCTTTTTCTTTGTTTTTTTTAGAAAATCATCGTCTGCTGTCAACATTATTCCAGTGACCATTCTTCGATTTTGCACGTGGACATCTTAAGGTAAGCCTACTGTAAAACTGTTGGTTAGTGCTTGCATTGTTTGGAAAGCAACTTTACTTCTACGCTAGCTGATGAAGATCTGCGAGTTGCGTGTATTTTAGCTCAGTAAATAAGTCTAGACTAGCTGTTGTCCTACTCGTAGCCCTTTCCTATCCTATCATCACAATGTGGGACACAAGTGCTTCTAAGCTAGCTGTTGATGATCTGACTCACCTTCGAGCTGCATGTATTTTAGCTCAGTAAAGAAGGCTAGACTAGCTGTTGCCCTACTCGTAGCCCTTTCCTATCCTATCATCACAATGTGCGACACAAGTGCTTCTACGCTAGCTGATGAAGATCTGACTAACCTTCGAGCTCCATGTATTTCAGCTCAGTAAAGAAGGCTAGGCTAGCTGTTGACGACCCGACTAACCTTCGAGTCCTTTCTTATCCTATCATCACTATGTGCGATGTAAGTGCTAACATTACTTTAGGCTGCTTCACCTTTCTGTGAACGTCTAGCCTATCTTTCAAGCTAGAGACATACATAAACTTTTTGTTTTTTCTAGGTACATCAAGAATTATTATCGTCGTCATCGTCATTCATCCGAGTCGCAGTTTGCAGTCTTCAACGTGCATATCTTAAGGTATGTTTCAATCTTTCATCGATCTTATTATGTTTACATTGCTTTTAAAAATCTAAAAATACTATTTCGCTTTTTTGTAGAAAAATCAAACGGATTAACCAGGCGGCTCAGCAATCCTCTACTAAATCAGCGATTTAAAGTGATTAAAAATTGGGTAAAAGAATTCATGCGTCTGTAAGGACTTCCAAGTTTTCTACTCAGTGTGCTAACTGATTTAGATAATAGAAGAACTAAATCAACGTTCTATTTGTCAAATCTTGTGTTATTAGTTTTGTTGGTGCGTAATTATCACCATGAATTGGGAAAATATACATACATGTTTCTCATCGCGTATTCTAAACGGCATTGTACGAAATTCATCAAATATTTTAGGTCCAAATTCTGTCCTACTCTCTTGCTATAATGTGTTTGAAGAAAAAGTCAGTTCTTTGCTGTCTATGCATACAGCGCTTAAACTAAACGCTAATCTTGTTTGTTCTTTTATACTTTTCAAATATAATCAGGAAATTCATGAAATATTTTACATTTCTTCTAAAATGACGAAACCCTTATTTTCATACAATATTTCGGTATGGTTTCGCAAACACATCGTTGACACATTGCTGGCTAAATTTCAATAGTTAGAAGAAGGAACTAGTAATAAGGCACTTGAAAGTATTTTGCATTTTTAAATTCTGTGGCTTGGTTCTAAAAGGGCCAATGTCATTTTTGATCACAATTGAGATATGAACTGATACAAACGCGTTTTATCCTGGCTTGCAACATGTTAAAAGGGCCAATGTCTCTGTTAAGTACTAAACGAACAGTTATTGTTTAATTGAATAAGCCCTTGCCAATAATGTTAGATTTCCATTAAATAATACGATAGAAAAGGTTAGCGTTTAATAAGGTGACTTCCACGAAGAAAGTATAAAGTTATTTAAAGTTAGTTGTTGAAAAAAAAATTGGAAAACAATAAGGAAAACTTCAAATGCTCATAGCTCAAAAGCAGGTTTTTTGACATTGGCCCTTTTAGAACCAAGCCACAGAATTAATGTGTGCAAATTCGAACCCCTCAATTCAGGTAGGCGACACATTCAACTTACTCAACCGATTATAAATTTAAAAAATCAGTGATCAATATTCAGAATAACGATGATTATGGCTTTCTACGGTGTATTGCCATGGCGTTGAAACCAGCAACAAGTAATCATTCAAAAACTTCTCAGTATAATGATATGTTTATTCAGTTGCAAGAGTCATTATATGTAAATTTTGAAGGTGTTTCTTTTCCTATGGATTTAGCAAACATTTCTACGTTTAAAAGACAACCCGAATTTTCCTTTTCTGTATGCAGTTTTGACAGAGAACGTATTGTAGGACCACTTTACACCGCTTCTTCTCCAAAAGAACACCATCTTCATCTTTTATATGTTTGGAATGAAAACACAAACCACTACTGCTTGATGTCTAATCTTTCCCGTCTGTTAAGTTCTCAGCTTTCATCGCACAATGGGAAAAGGTATATATGCGACCGTTGTTTGCAATACTTTTCCACGGAGAGCATGTTAGCTACACACTTATTTGATTGTGCAACACATCCTGCCGTAAAACTTGTTCTGCCAGCCACGGAAAATGGAGAAATGAATTTTGAGAATTATTATCGACAGGAACCAGTTTCCTTCACGGTTTATGCGGACTTTGAATGTTTTACTGTACCTTTTGATCGTTGCCAACCCGACATGAGCGAACCCTACATGGATTACGTGCAAAAGCACACTACGCTTTCAGTAGCTTACAAAGTCGTTTGTTCGTACGATACATCACTATCCTTTTTATGATGCATCGAAGCGAAAACTCTGCAGCATGGTTGTTGAATGAATTAGAACAGTTGGCAGAACGCGTTCATTCGCATATTTCAGAACCAGTGCCCATTCAAATAACATTAGATCCTAGGGAGCGGTGTTAAGGGAGCAGGGAACTGGAAATCAAGTAGGGATGACATAAAACTGTTAGTGCTCAACTGTAGAAGTATTGTAATCAAAGGAATCGAATTAAGTAATTTAATAGATATATACTTACCAGATATTGTAATAGGAGTTGAATCATGGCTGAGAAATGATATATGGATGCAGAAATATTCTCACGGAACTGGACTGTGTATCGTAGAGATAGGGTAGGAAATAGCCACACGAAATTTAAATTTTAAGGGTAGGAAAGGCAGGAGGGGGAGTATTCATTCTCGTGAAAGAAGTATTTGTAAGCTACGAAAAAGTTAAGGATGAAAAACATGAAATTCTGGGTGTAAGGCTCATCTCTAAAGATAATAGGCAACTTGATGTCTTTGGAGTGTACAGACCGGGAAAGTGTAGCGCTGACGCTGATTCAGAATTATTTGATAAGATAATCGGCTATGTGGGAAACGATAAGGAAGAGAACGTGATAGTAACAGGTGGTCTCAATTTACCAAATGTCAGTTGGCAAGGTAATGCGAACGACAGGAAGCATGAACAACAAATGGGAAATAAGTTAATACTGGGAGGGCACCTGATTAAGAAAGTGATGGAACCAACTAGAGGGAAGAATATTCTGGATGTGGTGCTGGAAAAACCAGATGAGCTCTATTGAGAAACCGAATTAATAGATGGTATTAGTGATCACGAAGCTATTTTTGTGGTAATTAAAAATAAATGTGAAAGAAGGGAAGATATTAATATTAGGACTCTTAGGCAATACCACATGGCTGATAAGACAGGCATGAGGGAGTTTTTAATAAGTAACTATGATCGCTGGAAGATGGTAAATAAAAATGTAAACAGACTCTGGGATGGGTTTAAAGCAATTGTCGAGGAATGTGAAAATAGGTTTGTACCTATAAAGGTGGTAAGGAATTGTATAGATCCACTATATGATAACAGAGAAATAAAGAGACTAAGAAGGAGGTGCAGGTTGGAAAGAAGTAGAGTTAGAAATGGCCGTGGAAATAAGGAGAAATTGAAGGAACTTACTAGGAAATTGAATCTAGCAAAGAAGTCAGCTAAGGATAACATGACGGCAAGCATAATTAGTGATCATACAAATTTTAGTGAAAAATGGAAGAGTATGTATAGGTACTTTAAGGCAGAAATAGGTTCCAAGAAGGACATTCCAGGAATCATTAATGAACAAGGCGAGTGTGTATGCGAGGATCTTCAAAAGGCAGAAGTATTCAGTCAGCAGTATGTAAATATTGTTGGTTACAAGGATAATGTCTAGATAGAGGAGGTGACTAATACTAAATAAGTACTAAAATTTACCTACCGGGCGAGTTGGCCGTGCGCGTAGAGGCGCGCGGCTGTGAGCTTGCATCCGGGAGATAGTAGATTCGAATCCCACTATTGGCAGCCCTGAAAATTGTTTTCCGTGGTTTCCCATTTTCACACCAGGCAAATGCTGGGGCTGTACCTTAATTAAGGCCACGGCTGCTTCCTTCCAACTCCTAGGCCTTTCCTATCCCATCGTCGCCATAAGACCTATCTGTGTCGGCGCGACGTAAAGCCCGTAGCAAAAAAAATACCTATGACACCAATGACATTTACAGTAAGATACAAAAGTTGAAAAGTAGAACAGCAGCTGGAATTGATAAGGTTTCGGGGGATATGCTAAAGACAATGGGTTGGAATATAGTACCATATCTGAAGTACTTGTTTGATTATTGTTTGCATGAAGGAACTTTACCAAATGAATGGAGAGTAGCAATAGTAGCCCCTGTATATAAAGGAAAGGGACATAGACATAAAGCTGAAAATTACAGGCCAGTCAGTTTGACAGTATGTAAGCTTTGAGAAAGCATTCTTTCTGATTGTGTTAAGACATATTTGCAAAATTAATAACTGGTTTGATAGAAGGCAGTTTGGGTTTAGGAAAGGTTATTCCACTGAAGCCCAACTTGTAGGATTCCAGCAAGATATAGCAGGTATCCTGGATTCAGGAGGTCAATTGGACTGTATCGCGATTGACCTGTCTAAGGCATTTGATAGGGTAGATCATGGGAGACTACTGGCAAAAATGAGTGCAATTGGACTTGACAAAAGAGTGACTGAATGGGTGGCTCTGTTTCTAGAAAATAGAACTCAGAGAATTAGAGTAGGTGAAGCCATATATCTGTCCCTGTAAAAATTAAGAGGGGAATTCCTCAAGGCAGTATTATTTGACCTTTATGTTTTCTATATATATCAATGATATGTGTAAAGACGTTGAATGAGAGATAAGGCTTTCCGCAGATGATGCTATTCTGTACAGAGTAATAAATAAGTTACAAGATTGTGAGCAACTGCAAAATGACCTCGATAATGTTGTGAGGTGGACAGTAGGCAATGGTTTGTTGATAAGCGGGGATAAAAGTCAGGTTGTGAGTTTCACAAATAGGAAAAGTCCTCCCAGTTTTAATTACTGCGTTGATGGAGTGAAGTTCCCTTTATGGATCATTGTAAATACCTAGGTATTAATATAAGGAAGGATCTTCATTGGGGTAACCACATAAATGGAATTGTAAATAAAGGGTACAGATCTCTGCACATGGGGTATTTAGAGGTTGTAGTAAGGATGTAAAGGAGAGAGCATATGTGTCTCTGGTGAGACCCCAACTAGATTATGGTCGCAGTGTATGGGACCATCAACTGGATTATTTCATTCAAGAACTGGAAAAATCCAAAGAAAATCAGCTCGATTTTTTCTGGGCGATTTCTGACAAAAGAGTAGCGTTACAAAAAATGTTGCAAAGTTTGGGCTGGGAAGACTTGGGAGAAAGGATAGGAGCTGCTAGACTAAGTGGTATGTTCCGAGCTGTCAGTGGAGAGATGGCGTGGGAGGACATCAGTAGACGAATACTTTTGGATGGCGTCTTTAAAAGTAGGGAAGATCACAATATGATGATAAAGTTGGAATTCAAGTGGACAAATTGGGGCAAATATTCGTTTATAGGGAGGGGAGTTAGGGATTGGAATAACTTACCAAGGGAGATGTTCTATAAATTTCCAATTTGGCAAATATTCGTTTATAGGAAGGGGAGTTAGGGATTGGAAGAACTTACCAAAAGTTCACTGTGATTGCACAAAATTATGAACGCTTTATTTCATTCAGTTATGGTGTAGGCAATATCAGCATTCGTTTTATAAATTCCTATAAATATTTATGAACTTTTCACTTCGTACACTTATAAATATTCTTTCCAGCGACGTCTTGAAATATATTCGAGAGTATTTTTCAGATCCTGAACAATTTAAACTTTGTATAAGGAAAGGTGTTCTGCCCTATGACTATATTCAGAGCTTTCGGACATTAGAAGAAACAAAATTACCTCCTCAGTCTGCATTTACAAGTGTGTTTATTGAATGTAGCACGCCGCCACCCAGCTCATCGTCATACCGTAAGCATACGGTATCTATTTCTGATGAAGACTATTTGTATGCCTGTCAGGTGTGGTCAACGTATCATTTACAGACCTTAGGTGAATATGCTGACTTGCATTTGAAGGTAGATACTTTTACTCTGTGATGTCTTTGAGAAGTTTCGTAAAATGTATTTATCTATTTACGGATTAAACCCTTGCTATTACTACACAACACCTAGTCTGTCGTGGGTTGTGACACTCAAGTGTACCGGTGTTCAACTTGATCTTCTAACGGATGTCGACATGCTTTTGTTTTTTGAACGCGACTTTCGCGGCGGACTAGTTTCGCTTGTCAACAGGCATGCCATCGCGAATAATCCATACCTCGAAATCTATAATTCAGAGAAAGAAGATTCTTATTTGATGTAATTCGATGTCAATAATCTATATGTGTGGGCCATGTCACAGCCATTACCATGTAAAGATTTTGTATGGGTAACAGAAACTGAAATTCAACATTTTGATGTTTTTGAGGCTGCTAAAGATCCTCATCGCGGCTACGTGCTGGAAGCTCCTCTTACATACCCTTCTCATCTACACGATTTACATTCTGACCTTCCTTTCTGTGTTGAAAAATGATTCCACCTAACGATATATCGAAACATGCTAAATTGCTAGCCACTCTTTTTCCGAAAAAGCGCTATGTTATCCCCATACAATGTCTTGTTCAATGTCTTGAATATGGCTTACAGTTAGAGTGTATTCGTCGTATCGTTGCGTTTAAGAAGGAAGCATGGCTTTAACCATACATGGATTTAAATACTGAACATCGTCAACGTGCTACAACAACATTTGAGTGTACGTTTTTCAAATTGATGAACAACTCGATCTATGGTATGCCCTTCGAGGCATGATCAGAAGACGAAACTTGTAGTTTCAACCGTTCTTGTGCCAATGATCTTCAAATACTATCATGGGACCCAATTACGGGGGCATTAAGGCATCTTCGAAACAAGGGAAATAATCAGAGAGATGTTTATTTGGAAGAGTATGGACTGCGAAATGAGAGGAATGGTTAAGCTTGTAAATATTGCTTTATTAGTAAGCCCACCTTGTCTACTAAGGTAGGGCTACTGTCTTCGCATCAAGCATCTCCCCCCCTGGAGCGTTTATACGCAGTCTACGTTGGAGCCTTCCCCAATCAAAGGGGAACGGGAATAAATTTGTTATTGTATGTGTGGAGGGCTTCACTAGATTTTCATGGTAGTTTCTCACTAAGCTGACTACAGCTCAGTCTACCATTTCTTGTCTTAATACTAGCATTGCTTCATTTGGTCCCTGTCTATATATAGTTTCTGATAATGCAAAAGATGTCACATCTAACTTATTCCGGAAATACTGTTTCGATCTCTCCATATCCCGTGTAACAACTTCTGCTTATTACCCTCAACCATCTCAGGCTGAGCGGATCAATCGTAAATTTTGATCTGCGTTGATCGCTTTTCACCATGAAGATAATTCCAGGTGGGATAATTCTCTGCATTGGTTACCTTTTGCTGTTCATGAGTCCCACAAGTTCACTCCTCCCTCTCTCACGTTTAAATTTGTTCCCAACACGCCGCTGTCTAATCTTTGATCAATCAATGACATTTTACCAAAGGCAATAGGTCCTGATAATATCAGAGACTTATGGAAGAAGGCTGAAAGTAATCTGAAGGCTTCTCATGAAAAGGTTAGAGAGAGATATGATCGTGGACGGGGGGCCACCAATTAAAATGTTGGAGATCAAGTCATGGTTACGAATTTCGTACCTACAGGAAAACTTGCCCCGAGATTTCACGGGCCAGGTATTTTTTGGACTTCTTCTCTCCTGTCATTCTTTTGGTCAGGAACCCAGCAACTGAGAGGATATTTTGAGCTCACTTTCGCAGATTAAACTGGCATTATCTTTTGTTTTTCAGTATAGGCCTCTAAGTCATGGTAGTAAGAAAACAGTTATATTTCTTCGGCGTCAGTTCTGTAATAATTTTCTTTTAAATATCAGTTTGTTAAGTTATATGGGGAGGCTTTCTGCCCCTCCCATATGAGCCTAAGGGCAGTATCTAGTGCATATACTTAATCCCGTACAACCGTCCCCTTTAGTTACGTTTATTTCATCCCGTTGCCCGTCTCTCACTACCTTAAGCCCACTCATCCTCGCTGCAGCCCGCCTCATCTGAAACTGCAACTTAGAAAGGTACACAACTCTCGTTCTCAACACAAACAATTTTTGTCGCCAAATAAATGACAGTTTCCGTGCCCTCTCTTTAATCTGCGGCCGTGTCTCAACATCTGGCGAGGGATGCCGGCGTGGGGTAAGGGCCCACTCTGCTCTGGCCCAGTCTCCTGCATTACGACGTACTGGAACACCATCAGTAGATAAAGTGGATGGCTCGACCGACACCTCCACTTCCGGATCTCAGGGGCCTCTTCCTCATCCTACTCCTTAAGGACCTTCCCAGGGGTCTGTTCCTCCTAATCCTCCTGGGGGGCAATCCCAGGGGCCTCTTCCTCCTCCTCCTCCTCCAGGGGGCCTTCTCAGGGGCCTCTTCCACCGCCACCTCCTGGGGTCCCACCCCAGACGCCCCCCGTAAACAAAGCTACGTGCCTTTTGACAGCTGTCATCGACAACAACGCATCGCTAACCTCAGTACTGCCATCTTGACGGGCCTAAATCTCAGTAGTACCAACTTAACCTCACAAGCGCGAGATTTGAATTTGTAAACAAATCCACGTGTTTTTTGACAGCCACGTGCTTTTTGACAGACAACAACGCTTCGCTAACATCAGTGCTGCCATCTTGACGGGCCTAAAACTCAGTGCTGCCAACTAAACCTTACTAGCGCGAGATTTGAATGGGTAAACAAAGCCACGTGCTTTTTTGGCAGCTGTCATCCACCATCTTGCCTCACAAACCTCAGTGCTGCACTCTTTAGCTACTTACCTTTGAAATATGGTGGCGGCAATTTGAAAAATTCCACGTGCTCTTGTTTGGAAACAAACCCACGTGCTTTTTTTGACAGCTGACAGCAGCCATCTTTAATCAACAGAGCGCCGTGCTGCCCTCTTTAACTACCTACCTTTGAAATGTGGTGGCGGCAATTTGAAAAATTCCACGTGCTCATGTTTGGAAACAAAGCCACGTACCATTCTGACAGCTGTCATCCGCCATCTTTCATCACAAACCTCAGTGCTGCCCTCTTTATCTACTTACCTTTGAAATGTGGTGGCGGATAATTTGAAAAATGCTTTTTGACAGCAGCCATCTTTAATCTAGAGAGCACCGTGCTGCCCTCTTTAGCTAGATACCTTTGAAATGTGGTGGCAGGCAATTCTACATGACAGCAGCCATCTTTAATCATGAGAGCACCGTGCTGCCCTCTATGTGGTGGTGGCAATTTGAAAAATTCTACATGCTCTTGTTTGGAAACAAACTCACGCGCTTTTTTGACAGCCGTCATCCGCCATCTTTAATCAACAGAGCACAGTGCTGCCCTCTTTAGCTAGATACCTTTGAAATGTGGTGGCGGCAAATTCCACGTGCTCTTGTTTGGAAACAAAGTCATGTGCTTTTTTGACAGCTGTCATCCGCCATCTTTAATCAACAGAGCATCGTGCTGCTATCATGCGGGCTATTTCGTCAGCTGTCATCCGCCATCTTTACTCCACAGAACACCGTGCTGCCCTCTTTATGGCTACTACCTTAAGCACGTAGTATCGGGCAATTTGAAAATTTCTGTTAGCTATCTCCGCCATCTTTAATCAAGAGAGCACCGTACTGCCATCTTTAGCTCCATACCTTTTAAATGTGGTGGCGGCAAATTGAAAAATTCCACGTGCTCTTGTTTGGAAACAAACTCACGTGCTTTTTTGACAGCTACCATCCGCCATCTTTAATCAACAGAGCACCGTGCTGCCCTCTGTATTTGAAATGTGGTGGCGGCAAATTCCACGTGGAATGTACACGTGCTCTTGTTTGGAAACAAATCCACGTGCTTTTTTGACAGCTGTCGTCCGCCATCTTTAATCAAGAGAGTACCGTGCTGCTATCTTTATCGTAGTAGCGGGCAATTCCGTCAGCTGTCATCCGCCATCTTTAATCAACAGAGCAACGTGCCGCTATCTTTATCGTAGTAGCGGGCAATTCCGCAGGATGTCATCCGCCATCTTGCATCGCAAACCTCAGTGCTGCTATATTTAGCTACTACCTTTGAAATATGGTGGCGGATAATTTAAGAAATTCTACAGGAGCTATCTCTCGACGCTAATTGCACAAGATGGCGGCTATACATGACTCCTTAAGGGTGCTTACGCAAGAAGGTAGCTGCAAGGTGGCTGCTATACATAGGTACTTATGAGACTCCCTTGGGATGCTTGCGCAAGATGGCGGCTATACATGTCTCCTTATGAGACACCTTAAGGGTGCTTGCGCAAGATGGCGGCTGTTCTTATGAGACGGCTTACGGGTGCTTGCACAAGAAGGCTTGAGACTCGCTAAGGATGCTTGCGCAAGATGGCGGACACAAGATGGCGGCTATACACGGCTCCTTATGAGACATCTTAAGGGTGCTTGCGCAAGATGGCTGCTGCTCTTATCAAGAAAGCTAGCTTGGAGGCTAACGTGCCGTGCCGATTCGATTCATTAAATTCGGGGTTTAAATGCATAATGTTAAATATCTCGAACACGGTGCATCGTAGAGCAAAACGGACAAATTTTTCCACATAATACGTAGGTTCGCAATATCAGGAACATGACAGCATAAGAAAAACATAGTATAATGATGAGATCAACGGTTCGGTTCCAACTTAAGCCCTTTGACATTTGCTGTGTTTTAGCTTGTATTGAAGCAAGCTATTGTAATAATATCAGGTCTAGCTACGGTAGAGAGTATAACGTGCCGTGCCGGTTCGATTCATTAAATTTGGGGCTTAAATGCATTATCGAAAACGGTGCATCGTAGAGCAGAATGGGCAAAATATTTCAGCCTAATACGTAGGTTCGCAGTATCAGGAACATGATAGCATAAAAAAACATAGTCTAATGATGAGGTCAACGGTTCGGTTCCTACTTAGGCCGTTTGGTATTGCTCTGTATTGAAGCAAGCTTTTGTAACATGATCAGGTCTAGCTATGGTAGAGAGTATAACGTGACTTGCCGGTTCGATTCATAAAATTTGGGGCTTAAATGCAAAATGTTAAATATCTCGAAAACGATACTTCGTAGAGCAAAACGGACAAAATGTTTCCGCCCAAACCCAGGTTCGCAGTATCAGGAAAATGATAGGAAAAGAAAGAAGTTGTTTATGATGATGAGATCAACGGTTCGGTTCCTACTTAGACCCTTTGGCATTGACGGGTATCTAATTCTACAAGATGGCGGCTATTCATAGCTTCTTATGAGACAGCTTAAGGCTGCTTGCACAAGATGGCTCCTTCTCTTATGAGACTCCCTAAGGATGCTTGCGCAAGATGGCGGACACTAAATGGTGGCTATACATAGCTCCTTGCTTAAGAGCGCTTGTATAAGATGGCTGCTATGTGTAGGCTCTTATGAGCCGCCCTAGGGGTGCTTGCGCAAGATAGCAGCGGCAAGATGATGACTATACACAGGTCCTTATGATACGGCCGAGGGGTGCTTGCTAGCTTGGAGGCTACTGCGCAAGATGGCGGCTGTCGTTATGCACGCGGTGGAGGGCAATTTGAAATTCTATATGCTTGCGGCCATCATTAATCAACAGAGCACCGTGCTGGCATCTTTAGCTACTACCTTTGAAATGTGGTCGTGGCAATTCGAAAAATCTACGCGCTATTTGACAGCTGTCAGCTTTATATAGATGTTGATTCCCATAGGGAATCTGAAACATTTGTCCTGAATGAGCAAATTTATAATACCAATAATACCAATAATACCAATTTGATATTGGTATTATAAATTTGCTCATTCAGGACAAATGTTTCAGATTCCCTATGGGAATCAACATCTATATCATCTGATGGCCAAGCAGGCATCAATTTTTAGTGATGAGACAAAGTCTCTTAGTGCATTGGCACTGCCGGTGGCTCCAGTTAGCCTACGCAGTGGCCTCCACGGTATGCACTAGCCAGCGTATTGGTAAGTGTGCTAGGTACCAACTGATGAGCCCACCCTAGCACATGAGGGCGAAACGCTGGCAACCAAGAATGAGCTAGCTGGAAAATTTATAATGTCCAATAACGGACCATTTGATATTGGTATTGTCAGCTTTAAACAATGGCGGCTATACATAGGCTGTTAAGGCCTCATCATTCTCCTCCTCCTCCTCCTCCGCCTCCTATGTCATAGCATAGCTTTATCGAACAAGTTTAAACCTGCATCGCAAAGGCAAGAGTGTGCAGAGATAACATCATTATGCATGTTTAGACTTGCGGATGACAAAATAAGTGATTGGAACATAAACAGACCAGAACCAAACGCTGTACTCGATACAACATGTGTTTAGAACATTGCTTGATGTGTTCAGAACACTAAATAAGTGATCAAGACTAGAATAGAGCACTGTACTCGATACAATATGTGTTTATAACATGTCAGGAGATCCCTTTGTTCTAAGAAGATCAGATTACAATAGAAGTGATTGAAACATAACAAGACTAGAATCGAACACTGTACTCGATACAACATGTGTTTAGTACATATCAGGGAATTCCTTTGTTCTAAGAAGATTAGATTACAAAACAAGTAATTAAGATTAGAATCAAACACTGTACTCGATGTAGTTAACTTCAACATGTGATTAGAACATTGATTGATGTGTTCAGAGCATGTCAGCGGATACCTTTGTTCTCGGAAGATGGATTCGAACAGGGGAAGATAGAAAATAATAAGACTAGAATTCTAAACAGCTTATGCGAGATAGCGGCTGTTATAACGACCTCCTCCACATACCGCTCGATTAAGGCATATCTCTATCGAACATACAACGTGATCTTATGCATAAGGCAGTGCACATACTGCGTAGCCAACTCGCTCGGTAATCGATAATATAAATACAACAAAAGTACAACTTCAAATGATTTGCCTTCTATCATTTGTCGTGTGCGAAAGACAGTCGAACAAAGTTATCGCATGAACATGTAACGTGAAAGTAGTATAATAGGCGGATTCGGCGGCCTCCTCCACCCCCCGCGGAAAATTTGAATTTTGGCCGGAAATTTGAATTTTGGCGGGAGATTTGAATTTTGGCGCGAGATTTGAATTTGTAAACAAAGCCACGTGCTTTTTGACAACTGTCATCGACAACAACGCATCGCTAACCTCACTGCTGCCATCTTGATGGGCCTAAACCTCAGTGGTACCAACCTAACTAGCGCGAGATTTGAATTTGTAAACAAAGCCACGTGCTTTATGACAGCTGTCATCGACAAAAACGCATCGCTAAACTCACTGCTGCCATCTTGACGGGCCTAAACCTCAGTGGTACAAAATTAACCTAACTAGCGCGAGATTTCAATTTGTAAACAAATCCACGTGTTTCCTGACAGCCACGTGCTTTTCGACAGACAACAACGTATCGCAAGCCTCAGTACAGCCATCTTGGCGGACCTAAACCTTAGTGGTACCAACTTAACCTTACTAGCGCGAGATTTGAATCGGTAAACAAATCCACGTGCAGCTGTCATCCGCCATCTTTAAACTACAGAGCACCGTGCTGCCCTCTTTATCGCAGTAGCTGTAAATTCGTCACCTGTCATCGGCAGTTCTGCCATCTTGGCGGGTCTAAACCTTAGTGGTACCAACTTAACCTAACTAGCGCGAGATTTGAATCGGTAAACAAATCTACGTGCTTTTCTGACAGCTGTCATCCGCCATCTTCAATCTATACAGCACAGTGCTGCCCTCTTTAGCTACTTACCTTTGAAGTGTGGTGGCGGATGATTTGAAAAATGCTTTTTGACAGCAGCCATCTTTGAGCACCGTGCTGCCCTCTTTAGCTAGATACCTGTGGTGGCAGACAATTCCACGTGACAGCAGCCATCTTTGAACACAGTGCTGCCCTCTTTGTAGTGGCGGGAAATTCTACGTGCTCTTGTTTGGAAACAAAATCAAATGCTTTTTTCTGACAGCTGTCATTAGCCATCCTGCATCACAAACCTCAGTGCTGCACTCTTTAGCTAGATACCTTTGAAATGTGGTGGCGGCAGAATCCACGTGCTCTCGTTTGGAAACAAACCTATGCGCTTTTTTGACAGCTATCATCCGCCATATATAATCCAGAGAGCACCGTGCTACCCTCTTTAGCTACTTACCTTTGAAATGTGGTGGCGGCAAATTCTACGTGCTTTACAAACCCATGTGCTTTTCTGACAGCTGTCATCCACCATCTTTAATCCAGAGAGAACAGTGCTGCACTCTTTAGTTGAAATGTGGTGGCGGCAAATTCCACGTGCTCTTGTTTGGAAACAAATTCTACGTGCTCTTCATCTGTCATCCACCATCTTTAATCAAGAGAGCACCGTGCTGCCCTCTTTGTGTTGGCGGATAATATGAAAAATTATTTTTGACAAGCAGCCTTCTTTAATCCAGAGAGAACAGTGCTGCCCTCTTTAGCCACTTAACTTTGAGGCGGTTAATTTGAAAAATTATATTTGACAAGCTGCCATCTTTAATGAAAAGAGCATCGTGCTGCTACCTTGCGGGTAATTTTTACGTCACAGCTGTCATCCACCATCTTGCATTGCTAACCTTAGTGCTGCCCTTTTTAGCTACTTACCTTTGAGGCGGACTATTTGAAAAAATCTATTTGACAAGCTGTCATCCGCCATCTTGCATTGTAAACCTCAGTGCTGCACTGTTTAGTTGAATTGTGGTAGCAGATAATTTGAAAAATTCTTTTTGACAAGCAGCCATCTTTAAACTACAGTACACCGTGCTGCTATCTTGCGGGTAGTTCCACCCGCTGTCATCCACCATCTTTAATTAACAGAACACCGTGCTGCTATCTTTATCGTAGTAGCGAGCAATTTAATATCTAGATTCTTTTCTAACAGCTGTCATCCGCCATCTTGCATCGCAAACCTCAGTGCTGCACTCTTTAGTTGAAATGTGGTGGCGGATAATTTGAAAAAATCTTTTTGACAAGCAGCCATCATTAATCAACAGAGCACCGTGCTTCCATCTTTAGCTACCGCCATCTTACATCGCTTACCTCGCTGCTGCACTCTTTAGTTGAAATGTGGTGACAGTAAATTCGAACAAGTTTAATCATACATGGGGAGAGCTAGAGTAAGCACGTGCTGCAGTGATGACGTCATCATGAATGTTTAGATTTGTCCGTTTTCTTAAGAGTAAGTCGGTGTAAAGGAATGCAATATGTATGCATCATAAAAACAAGAGTTTGCATGTGCTTCAGCGATGACGTTATTGTAGGTACGCATGTTTAAACCCGTTCGTTGACTAAAAGCTTTAGTCTTCAAGAAACAGTGTTAGAGAGTAGAGTGCAAACATGAAAAAAAACATTAATAGTTGATGTGCAAGGCTTTAAAGTAAACGGAAACAAATTTGTGTTTAAAGAGGTGGCTGTGTTAGATTGCAGTGTGTTGTGGGCACCAAAACTTGTTAGTTCAGAATTTAGCCCACCGTTCACTTACTGTCTGCAAACAGATGAAGATAAAAAGCCGACTCAGTGGATTGAATACAATTTAGGTTTGAAGTGGGAAGAAAAAGGAATACCTTATCATTTTCTACCTTTAATGATGAATGCACATTTTTCAAGAGCAGATCTTGTTCTTTTGAAGGGTTGTGAAAAGAAAGAATGGTTGCGTGATTTTCTACCATCATCGTGTGAAATTATCGACATGCATGAATTGGGGTGCCCACCATTTAAAACTCTTCCGAAAGAGCATAGTAGAGAAACAAGTAAACAGTCTTTACAACATGTATGCATGCTCTTTGATTGGTTGTGTTGCAGTGCATACCGGGAAGTGAACAACATATGTAAACTGCAGTGTCGAAATAACCTTAGTGTAAAAGAAACATTTGTAGAGTGAAGACATCATGTCATTTCTAACAGATACTAAGTGTAACGCAGTTGAAAAGGCGATCGTAAAGTTTTGTGCATGCAAAAAGAAACTAAACACTTTTACTGAAGAAGAGTTAAATGCATTACCAAAGGCATTTTTGGTTAATGTAGCTGCGAATGCTGTAAGGAAGATTTGGGATAAGGTGCCTCGTGAGTGGACTCAAGATCCTGTTTTGTCAGAGCTCCAAACGTGTAGTTTACATCATGAACACGTGAGTTTAGGTAGAAGACCTTCTGTGAGACAGTGCCGTACATGTCAACTAATTAAACTGTATTACGGACCTAAAACTAACGAGTTGTCTTCGCTTATAAACACTTATCATGGCTGTGGAGAGAGTAAACAAGGAAAAGGTGAAGAAACGTGCTGGGAAAAAGATGAGGAAGCATGTTGGGCGTGGACTCATCAATAGAGTGATTGATCTTCTTTTCTTCGTGCTTTATCTCCCCTGCGGCCCTAGAACAAGTTCGCCTGGCACGTAGTTACATGCTGCCTGCATAAAGTATGTCGTGTAGCTGTTAAAATTTGCTTCGTAAAGTTATGCGGTGTGTGTGTGTGTGTGTTATTACCTAGTGCTTTTGCTGCTCAGAAGATAGCAGCACTTGTCGTTGTTGGTGCAATAAAACGAAAACTGAGTGACAAAGACCGTAAAATAGACAAAGGATAAAAATGTATATATATTCTAAAATAAATATGAATTGTCAAAACATATTACAGGCGTTGTTAAATCCTACAGCATGTCCTAGTGACTTAGAAGAAAGGAAACGTAGAGGATTAAAAGAAAACACACATAAGATTTAAAGTACATCCTCTTTATTAATCCATGAACTAAAGCTGTTATTAAAACCAAGCCATTTAACATACAGTTTATTGCCACGACGTCGAATAACACGTTCAACTAAATAGTGATCAGGATATTTTGTTTTCTGCAGTTCTTCGATGTAGAATCCTCCTTCAATAGGCTGTCCTCTGAGATCGCGAAGTAAATACGTAACTGGATTAGTAAGCTTAACACTTCTGATTGGAATAAAATTCAGTGCTCCAGTTAGGTGTGTATCCTTTTGCAAAGATAGACTTGTGTTTGCTGATGCGAACAAAATCACCTTCTTTAAAGCGATGGCGACGTGGATCAGTTGTTTTAATTACAAGATGAATAGCATTTATACGAGGTGTATTCTTTGTAACAAGACGTGGCTTTGTTCCGATAGTGCGATGAGGCGTATCGTTGTATGTAGATAAAAGTCTAGGTAGCAGATCAATCCAACGATATGAACCTTGCGCTGTAAATTCTCGCCACATCATTGTTTTAAGTGTACGATCAAAGCGTTCTACAACACTTGCTTTGAGATTGCTGAACGTAGAGTAGTGTTGAATGCCAAGTAACTTGAGGTAAGAAGAAAAAACCTTGTTGTAAAACTCTTTACCTTGATCAGTTTGAAGAAGCCTTCGGCAGCGTTTCGATTCTTCAACAATGTGTTTAAATGCTTCTTTGTCCGACTCGTTGTCTGAATGGTCAGCGTACTGGCTTTCGGTTCAGAGGGTCCCGGGTTCGATTCCCGGCCGGGTCGGGTATTTTAACCTTAATTGGTTAATTCCAATGGCCCGGGGGCTGGGTGTTTGTGCTGTCCCCAACATTCCTGCAACTCACACACCACACATAACACTATCCTCCACCACAATAACACGCAGTTACCTACACATGGCAGATGCCGCCCACCCTCATCGGAGGGTCTGCCTTACAAGGGCTGCACTCGGCTAGAAATAGCCACACGAAATTATTATTATTGATGCTTCTTTAACTTGAGCTGCTGTTTTAGAACGCACGGGATGCGGAAAAGCAAACTTCGAGTACAGATCGATAACAGTAATTAGATACTTATACCCCTTATTACTAGAGGCATATGGAATCATTTCTACTAAGTCTGCTTGCCAGATATCATCTTTTCCTCGTGTAATAACGCGTCTGCGACAGTAGGTGCGACGTGCTGGTTTATGTAAATCATGTGCGATGTTTACCTTTACAGGTGAGATCTTCTCTTGACGAGCCATTACAAAATAATACCGACATAACGTAGTTCTTCTATTTCTAGAATTTCTCATCCATGACCTGTGTGACCAGCCTCTTGCGATACTCTTAAAAGTTGTAATCGTTCAACGAGTAAGTTTGGGTCATTCCAGTATCTTACATCCACATACGGCAACAAAGGCTTGTAGATAACATCAAGACTACGTGCACTCGGAAACAGCTTAGAAATAAACTCACGATACTTTTAACTCTTATTCGCATTTACAGCTTCTGTTCTCTTGTAATTACGTCGTGTTGCGTCAGTAGCAAGAAGTATTGCTTTATATTTTTTAAGATCATCTTGTAAAATTATATCCTTGTCAGGTATTCGTGAGAAAAGAAGTTCTAAGAGTCCTTTCGTAGGTTTATAGGTAGCACCTTTTACAATGAGTTTGTTGTTATTAATCTTAACATTTGAATTTTCTATCCAGAAACAGTCATCTTCGTAGCGAATACCGTAGGTAGTGTCAGTTTGTCCTGTAAAAAGTTTTTCTATATAAGGTGCAAAGAGAGATCCATAGGTGTCTTGAATAAAAGTTCTAAACTGATTGCGATACTCTGGTGTAATCATAACCTCAGACAAAGGTGGTAGATTTTGCGTCGATGTAGTAGGTGTTTCAGCAATAACATCTGTAGTTAAAACTCTACACGCTTAGATGGTGATGTATCATTAAGTTCTTCTTCTTCTTCTTCCTTATCTTCCTCTTCTTGATCTACATCCTGCTTCTTCTCTTCCTTATTTTGTTCATGCTTTTCTTCTTCTTCTTCATGCTTCTCTTTATGATATGATGTTTGCATAGAAGCAAAACTTGAAGTAGACTGCGGTAATGAAGTAGAATTAAAAATTTCTTTGAGTGGTGTACTTAGTTGTGTTTTTAAAAATAATTCTGTGTCTGCTTGAATACGTTTAAGCTCTTTAAATTTCCGTCGAATATTGTTTCGAGCTTGGATGATATGTTTTGTGATCTCCTTGCTAGATGTTAACATGATGATGGTTTTTAATCAAGTAGTTACTGTAATTCTGTGTTAATGCACATAAAATGATCGAAACCCATGCGATATCGTGCATGCTGTACATCACTTTATTTATCAATAAATAAAAAGCTGTAACGGTGTAATGACCAACATTTAGCACACATACGTTTAAAGTCATCGAATGTCATATCAGTGTTAACATGATCGTTATACACATATAGCATGTTGCGCTCATCTTGCCGAAAAAGCACAATAACATTTGCCTTGTCGCTTATCAACTGCTTAGGCACACGAGAATTGGTTTGGCACAAATAGATGCAATCAACATATTTATGCCGACCCATACTAAAGAATGCACGAATAACGTTTTGCTGTACTGTTGCGACATCATCAAAGATCATAAGAGAATTAGGAAGCACATCGTCTGGTGATGGTACTTGCTCATGCGAATTCAATTTAAAATATCTTATTCCATCTTTAACTAGATCATTCATTACAGTTTGTAGAATAGTATATAGCGGCTGATAGAGTGACTTTGCGAAAACGTAAATATTCTCGAAGCGTACACCATTTACAGAAGTAATGAGTGTGAGTAAAAGATTTGTTTTCCCGCATCCCGACGGACCTGATATACTACATCGAACAGTAAAAGGAAACAACGTTCCACGACGTTTTCTTGTAGTTGTACTAGAACTAGGTAAGAGATGTGGTACAATGTCGGTAACAGGTAGTGTGTCTTGCTGCTTTATAATCTTCATGATAACTGAATCATAAAGTACGTAATAGCAATATATATATATATATATTAAACGAAACAAGAGGCAACGGTTAGTTTATGATTTGCTCTCGACTAGTAAAGTCGTGTACAGCATGGTGAAACAACGATATCCAAACGACATGAAGAAGAAGAAGAAAGTAAAGACTGTTGGATGGAAAGGCTGCGCAAAAAGCTATTCGAGGGGAATACAATCTTCGTGAAGCTATTACTAAGGCGTTACGCGCAGCAAGAGCGAGAATTTCTCCAAAGTGCAGAGCAATATTTAGTAAACGTGCACGAATTATTCATGTACCAAAACGAGGAGGATTTCTTCCTGCGCTGTTTGCTGGCTTAGCAGCTTTAGGGTCATTGCTAGGTGGTGCTAGTGCTGTAGCGAGAACTGTCAAAGCTGTAGAAGAAGCGAAACAACAGTTGAAAGAGAGTGAACGTCATAACAAGACGATGGAGGCAATTGCGTTACGAGGCAAAAGTGTGAACATGAAGCTAACGCCTTACAAGAAAGGGCTTGGTATCTACATTTCTCCAAAAAACGTCTACTAAATGCCCTGCCACATCGATCTCTAACGCATGATGAAGATTTTACGTTTGCTAAACAACTAGGAATTCATTATTTTCGTGGAGTGTATATGCGCGATCAACTACCAGCGCGCCCACGTGAACGTGAAAGTGCCGTAATTAACTTGGACGACAGTCGTGGACCTGGAACTCATTACGTTGCTTATGTAAAACGTAAATCTAAAGTATGGTATTTTGATAGCTATGGAGACTTACCTCCTCCTTTCGAGCTCATACGTTATTTCGGAAGCAGTGCAGACATTGTTTACAATAAAAACCGTGTGCTAAACTTTAATACACACATGTGCGGACGATTATATCTTATGTTCTTATATCAAACCCAGACAGTAGAGAAAGTGCATTAGTGTCTACGTGATGACGAACAGTGAAAGAACGTTTGCTGTACGTGGAGAAGGATCTGAAACAACCGTCTATTTTAATCCACCAATCGAACTTGGTTATCAGCCGCATAGTCTTGGACTAGTATCGTTTGAAAGCTACAATAAAATCTATAATGTGCGTAATGGTTTAAACAAGTTCTATTACGATGAGTATGTGCTAACACTACCCTCAGGTAGTTATACAGTAGACGATATTCACGACTATATTGAAAGTACGTTAATTGATCAGTTTGGGGAGATAGTTTTAGTAATCATAATTACAAGTTCTCAATCACTATAAGTAACATTACACATAAATGTGTTATTGAATCATCATTTGACTTCAAATCACAACCTGATTCATTGGACCACTGCTTGGATTTTCATCGAGGGAGCTCCTACCGAACGTACGTTACGAGTCTGATCAACCTATAAAAGTCTTCGATGATTATAATGTGAACATTACTTGTAATATTATTACAGACTTGAATAGTAATCTACAACCGTCGCACGTCCGGCACGAATTTATTGTTACAGAGGAACGTGGATATACTATTTGTGAGAAACCAGCAGTAGTTCTTTATCATCCTGTGTCTGGATCGTGCCTTAACCTACAGAAAACATTGTTTGAACATCAAGCAGAAAGTGGCTGCTAGAAACAATATTGTGCGGAAGCTAACTGGAACATCTTGGGGAGCACAACCAGACACAGTGAGGACATCTGCCCTTTCGCTCTGCTATTCCGCAGCTGAATACGCATGCCCGGTGTGGTACAAATCTTGCCATACCAAAGCAGTTGATGTAGCACTCAACGAAACCTGCCGCATTATTACTGGATGTTTGAGACCTACACCTTTGGAAAAAGTGTATTGCCTTGCAGGGATAGCACCTCCCGATATTCGCCGTGAAGTGGCAGCCAAGAAAGAAAAGAGAAAGGTGTTGACATCGGAAGCCCACCCTTTGTTTGGATATGAGCCACCACGCCAGCGGCTTAAGTCTAGGAAAAGCTTCTTGTGAGTAACCGAAACACTTGCAGGAACAGCGCAGCAAGCAAGAATTCAAGAATGGCGCGTCAGGAGTCAACATACGAGGATCAGTCAATGGATGACCCCAAAAGAGGAACTCCCTCCTGGCCATGTCACAGATTGGGTGAATTGGAGAGCACTGAACAGACTGCGCTCTGGTGTTACGCGGTGCAGGGTAAACCAGAAGAAATGGGGTTTCGAAGTGGACAGTACCTTGTGTGTATGTGGAGAAGAGCAGACCACAGCCCATTTGCTGCATTGCAGTTCATGCCCATTCAGCTGCACAACAGAAGACCTGGTTAAAGCGAAGCCAAATGCACTTGATGTTGCAAGGTTTTGGGCTCACATAGTTTAATGTGGCTCTTCGCCATTGGAGTATTTATATTATGTTTTATGTTCTTCCTTATCTTTAATTTTAAACTTATGTATGCTTCTGACACGATATAAATAAATAAATCCTGTGTCTGTAAAACACATTAGCAACATTACCCTTAGACTTGTAAATAAACATAATCAGCTTATTCATTTAGATCAGCACGCGTACGTAGCTTACAAACTACATCTTAAACCAGTATGAAAACCATCTATAAAACACGGTGTACATTCCGAAGACATACTACATGTGTGCAGAGACTCATCGAGTTAACAGATACGCATAAGCAGATACTCCAAGATTTAGGATATACACTACGACAACAGAATGGAAGAAATGCTAGACATTACGAATACAGTAGAAAGTCGTGAAGGTGTAGTACGAAGTGAGCTTCATTCCTATCAACCTTTTACGTTTGGATTAAATAACAATGACGATATTCATTTTATTATTAATCAGCGAGATGCATACACCTTACCCCACGTAAGCTACCTCTATATTGAAGGACGACTAGAAACGTGGGATGGAAGTGGACGAAGCACTTCACAACTAAACAACCATGCTCTAGCTTATCTCTTTTCTGAAGCGCGATATGAAGTAAATAATGTTGAAATAAATCGAACGAAGAATGTTGGTATTACAAGTGCAATGAAACTGTACCCGTCTTGCTGTGATGAAGAAAGCAATCATTTGCGGATGGCTGGATGGTGTCCAAAAGCTACTATCAACTGGATGATTAATGAGGATGGTACTTTTACGGGTATGTTATCACTGAAACATATTTTTGGATTCGCAGAAGACTTTACACGTATTATAATCAACGCAAAACAAGAGCTTATTCTAATCCGTGATCGAAGTGATTACAATTCTCTTAAAGCAGTAGAAACACCAGTAGAATCGAAAATAACGCTGCATCATATACTGTGGCGGATTCCACATGTAACCTTATCTGATCGTGAAAAACTTCGATTGCTCAAGATTGTAGAAATGATACACCATTACCTATACGTTTTAGAAGTTGGGAGCTGCATGAATATCCTGTGTTACCACCTACAAACAAGCATAGCTGGGCTGTTAAAACATCACGTTTTACTGAGAAGTCCTTGTACATTTTTTTGGATTTCAAACTAATCGTAAATTCAATCACGAAAAAGATAGCTCACTGTTTGATCACTGTAAATTAAGACACGTTAGACTATATCTCAACGGAATTACGTATCCCTACGAAAACATAGATATTAACTTTGAGAAAAATAAGTTTGGGATGCTCTATGACATGTTTTGTAAATTTCAATAATCGTATTATCAGAAAGAAGATCGTCCGCTATTTACACCTCAAGAATTTAAAAATAAAGCACCGATTGTAGTTATAGACTGCTCTTATCATGAAGAATCTATAAAAGAATCTCCAGTTGATATTCGTTTAGAATTTGAAACATCTGAAAACATTCCTGCTAACACAGCAGACTGATGTCTTATTATTCATATGAGTGATGTTACTTACCACCCGCTAACGAATATTGTTACGAGACTATAAATAAGAATAGCTCTTTATCATTTTCATTAGTGTGTGCTTCAACATCGTACGCTATGGAACAAAACTGCAAATGTGCATGCTGTTTGCATGCTCATACGCAACATCTTATTTATCTTACACGAGTGAGTGAGGCTATTAAGATGTTCTATAAACATAGATCGTCGATGCTGAAACATCTTATTCAATACCTACCACCAGGATTTTTATCTACGTACGCTGCCTCTTACGTACATACGATTTGGGGCATCCTTCCTCTACACAGTAAGATGTCGATCGATGTAGCTTTATGCAGAACTTGTCACCGACATTACAAGCATCGAGGAGAATATGGTGATGATGATTGGGATAGACCAAATCCGAGGATTGAACACTGTACACAGTGTATGAATGAACTTTCTCTAGTACCTTATGATGATGATGATGTTTCCGAAAAGGAATAACAACAAGGTAAGAAGTATATGATCTTCTCTGTAAAACATAACATACTTAGTATAATATATTTCTAAATGTTTTGTTTAATTTGAATGTTGCAGGAGGCATTTCAGAAGCAACGTTGTTAAGAAGCATACCAACCTTGTCAGCAGCAAAAACGAACACTGTTGTAGTACATTTGTAAATAAATATTTGATCGCATTCAAAAATGTTGTACTTATTGCATTGCTTTACACCGACTTACTCTTAAGAAAACGATCAGGTCTAAACATGCACAATGACGACATCACTTCAGCACGTGCTTACTCTAGCTTTCCCGATGCATGTTTAAACTTGTTCGAATTTACCGCCACGATATTCCTTTACACCGACTTACTGTTAAGAAAACGGACAAGTCTAAACATGCATGATGACGTCATCACTGCAGCACGTGCATACCCTTGCTCCCCCGATGTATGATTAAACTTGTTCGAATTTACCGTCACCACATTTCAACTAAAGATTGCAGCAGCGAGGTAAGCGATGTAGGATGGCGGTAGCTAAGGATGGCAGCACGGTGCTCCGTTGATAAAAGATGGCTGCTTGTCAAAAAGATTTTTTCAAATTATCCGCCACCACATTTCAACTAAAGAGTGCAGCACTGAGATTTGCGATGCAAGATGGCGGATGACAGCTGTTAGAATAGCATCTAGATATTAAATTGCTCGCTACTACGATAAAGATAGCAGCACGGTGTTCTGTTGATTAAAGACCGTGGAAGACAGCGGGTGGAATTACCCGCAAGATAGCAGCACGGTGTACTGTAGTTTAAAGATGGCTGCTTGTCAAAAAGAATTTTTCAAATTATCTGCTACCACATTTCAACTAAACAGTGCAGCACTGAGGTTTGCAATGCCAGATGGCGGATGACAGCTTGTCAAATAGTTTTTTTTTCAAATAGTCCGCCTCAAAGGTAAGTAGCTAAAGAGGGCAGCACTAAGGTTAGCAATGCAAGATGGTGGATGACAGCTGTGACGTAAAAATTACCCGCAAGGTAGCAGCATGCTCTTTTCATTAAAGATGGCAGCTTGTCAAATATATTTTTTCAAATTAACTGCCTCAAAGGAAAGTAGCTAAAGCGGGCAGCACTGTTCTCTCTGGATTAAAGAAGGCTGCTTGTCAAAAATAATTTTTCAAATTATCCGCCACCACAAACAAGGCAGCACGGTGCTCTCTTGATTAAAGATTGTGGATGACAGATGAAGAGCACGTAGAATTTGTTTCCAAACAAGAGCACGTGGAATTTGCCGCCACCACATTTCAACTAAAGAGTGCAGCACTGTTCTCTCTGGATTAAAGATGGCGGATGACAGCTGTCAGAAAAGCACATGGGTTTGTAAAGCACGTAGAATTTGCCGCCACCACATTTCAAAGGTAAGTAGCTAAAGAGGGCAGCACAGTGCTCTCTGGATTAAAGATGGCGGATGATAGCTGTCAAAAAAGCGCATAGGTTTGTTTCCAAACAAGAGCACGTGGAATTTGCCGCCACCACATTTCAAAGGTATCTAGCTAAAGAGTGCAGCACTGATGTTTGTGATGCAAGATGGCGAATGACAGCTGTCAGAAAAAAGCATGTGAGTTTGTTTCTAAGCAAGAGCACGTAGAATTTCCCGCCACTACAAAGAGGACAGCACTGTGCTCAAAGATGGCTGCTGTCACGTGGAACTGTCTGCCACCACAGGTATCTAGCTAAAGAGGGCAGCACGGTGCTCAAGGATGGCTGCTTTCAAAAAGCTTTTTTTCAAATTATCCGCCACCACATTTCAATGGTAAGTAGCTAAAGAGGGCAGCACTGTGCTGTATAGATTGAAGATGGCGGATGACAGCTGTCAGAAAAGCACGTAAATTTGTTTACCGATTCAAATCTCGCGCTAGTTAGGTTAAGTTTGTACCACTAAGGTTTAGACACGCCAAGATGGCAGCACTGCCGATGACAGGTGACGCATTTACAGCTACTGCGATAAAGAGGGCAGCACGGTGCTCTGTATTTTAAAGATGGCGGATGACAGCTGCACGTGGATTTGGTACATTTTTAACAACAGCAACACCCTCATCGATTGTTAGCATCAAGAACGTTTCTACTTTGTGAAGTGTAGCAAATTAATCTCTATTGGTAAATGGTTTTGTGTTCAGAACCGAAGGCAATCATACTACACATTACAGGGAATGGGACCCGAGGGTCAATTCTTATCAGAATTACCTAATAAAATCCCCGACCTATTAGTGGTGCGATGACTTGCGTTTTCCTAAGGGAAATCAGTATCTGCTTGACTGTTTTGAGTGTTTGGAACACTGAACTTTTCAAGAAGGCAGCAGTGAGGTTAGCGATGTTCTGTTGTTGGATTTTAAATTCCGCACTACGACATGCATAAGGTGGCAGCCTTGAGGTTTACCGCCGTAAAGATGGCTGCAGTGAGGTTGGCGATGCTCTATTGTCCTTCAAAGTGAGGTAGGGTCCGTCAAGATGACAGCTGTCAAAAAAGCGCGTGGCTTTGTTTACCAAAAAGAGCACGTGGTCATGACGTTACGTTCACGTGGTATACTACGTCAGCATGCGAAGTTCAAAATCCACACCTACGTAGTTAACACTCTGCTATGTTCACAAGACTTTTACACATAGTTATTCCTTATGCTTTAAGTTCATGCACATACGTTATGTTAAGATAGCAGCACACGTACAAGCGATGGTAGCACGCTCGAGTAGAAGTTGTTTAGTACGATAGTTAATGTATGCATTATCAAAAGGTGATGTGTATACGCTTTTAAACCTTGCTATTCTTACTGCTACTGTGTTCGCAAGATGTTTAAACATCGCTATTCTTTGTGCTTTAAGTTCGTGCATAGGTCAAGCTAAAATAGCAGCGCAAACACATGTGAATGTTGTACATTTTAGCGGAATAAATTTAGTACGATAGTCGATACATGCATCATTGATAGGTGATGTGTACACGCTTTTAAACATAGCTATATTCGTGCTTTAAGTTCACGCACATAGGTTATGCTAAGATAGCAGCACAATCTAGCAGAAGAATTTAGTACGACAGTTGATGCATGCAAAAACGATAGATGATCTGTACACGCTTTTAAACATGACTATTCTTTGCGCTTTACATTCGCTTACTTACTTACTTATATTCGCTATTCTTACTGCTGCTGCTATGTTCACAAGGTTTTTATACATCAACTATTCTTTATGCTTTAAGTTCGTGCACATATGTTAAGATTGCAGCACACACAAGCGATGGTTGCACGATCTAGTGGAAGAAGTTTAGTACAATAGTCGATAGATGCAAAATCGATAGGTAGTGTACGCGCTTTGAGACATAACTATTCTCTCTGCTTTAAGTTCGTACACATAGGTTATGCTAAGATAGCAACACACAATTGCGATCGTTTTACACTCTAGCGGGAGAAGTTTAGTACGATAGTCGATGCATGCAAAATCGATAGGTGATGTGTATACGCTTTGGAACATAGCTATTCTTTGTGCCTTAAGTTCTTGCACATAAGTTATAATAAGCAGCACACCGGGCGAGTTGGCCGTGCGCGTAGAGGCGCGCGGCTGTCGCTTGCATCTGGGAGATAGTAGGTTCGAATCCCATTATCGGCAGCCATGAAAATGGTTTTCCGTGGTTTCCCATTTTCACACCAGGCAAATGCTGGGGCTGTACCTTAATTAAGGCCACGGCCGCTTCCTTCCAACTCCTAGGCTTTTCCTATCCCATCGTCGCCATAAGACCTATCTGTGTCGGTGCGACGTAAGGCCCATAGCAAAAAAATCAGCAGCACACATACGATTTCTGCATAATCTAGCGGAAGAAGTTCAGTACGATATTCGATGCATGCATCATTGATACGTAATGTGTGCACGCATTAAAACATAGCTATTCTTTGTGCTTTAAGTTTATGCACATGGGTTATGCTAAGGTAGCAACATACAATTGTGATCATTGTACACTCAAGCGGAAGAAGTTGAATATGATAGTTGATGCATGCAAAATCGGTAGGTAATGGATACAAGCTCTAGCAGTTGAAAATAAAAACTTACTACTGCTCTGTTCACAAGATCATAAAACATAGCTATTCTTAATGCTGCTGTTAACGACGTAGAGCATAGAATTGATTATCTTTATGCTTTTGACGAGTTCTAAATACGTAGGCGTGGATTTCATACTTCGCGTGCTGACGTAGCATACCACGTGACCGTAACGTCACGACCACGTGCTCTTGTTGGTAAACAAATCCACGTGCTTTTTTGACAGTTGTCATCTTGACGAACCCTAACCTCACTTTGAAGGACAATAGAGCATTGCTAACCTCACTGCTGCTATCTTGACGGGACTAAACCTCAGTGCTGCCAACTAAACCTTACTAGTGCGAGATTTAAAATCCAACAACAGATCATCGTTAACCTCACTGCCACCTTCATGAAAAGTTCAGTGTTCCAAACACTTAAAACAATCAAGCAGATACTGATTTCTCTTAGGAAAACGCAACTCATCGCACCACTAATAGTTCGGGGAATTTATTAGATAATTCTGATAAGACATGACCCACGGGTTCCATTTCCTGTTATGTATAGTAAGAATGCCTTCTGTTCTGAACACAAAACCATTTACCAATAGAGATTAATTTGCTACACTTAACAAAATAGAAGCGTTCTTGCTGATAACCATCGATGAGGGTGTTGCTGCTGTTAAAAGTGTTCAAACTTCAGCTAACTCCTTCCGGGAGGAGGAGGGTGTCGTGAGGTGGTGGAGAAGCCTTTGGCCCTTTAGCCCATTAGCCCTTTAGCTCATTAGCCATTTAGCCCATTAGCCATTTAGCCCATTAGCCATTTAGCCTATTAGCCCTACAAGGAATGTGCGGTAAGGAGGAGGAAGAGTCCTTTCATTCTTTTCGCCCTTCTGATAAGACGTAATACCCGGGTTCCATTCCCTATCATGTGTGCAGCACGATTATTTTTCGGCTCTGCATTTTGCATAGTAGCCCACGCCCGCACAAGCTACATGCTTGTAACCCACGCCAACTGATCAAAATAATAATATGTTTCCGAACTGATATTTCACGTTACATGTTCATGCGATAACTTTGTTCGACTGCTTTTCGCACAAGACAAATGATAGAAGGCTAATCATTTGATGTTGTACTTTTGTTGTATTCATATTATCGTTTACCGAGCGAGTTGGCTACGCAGTATGTGCACTGCCTTATGCATAAGATCGCGTTGTATGTTCGATAGAGATATGCCTTAACCGAGCGGGGTGTGGAGGAGGACGTTATAACAGCCGCTACCTCACATAAGCTGTTCAGAATTCTAGTCTTATTATTTTCTATTTTCCCCTCTTCGAATCCATCTTCTTAGAACAAAGGTATCCGCTGACATGTTCTGAACACACCAATCAATGTTCTAATCATATGTTGAAGTTAACTACATCGAGTACAGTGTTCGATTCTAATCTTAATTACTTCTTTTGTAATCTAATCTTCTTAGAACAAAGGCATTCGCTGATATGTTCTAAACACATGTTGTATCGAGTACAGTGTTCGATTCTAGTCTTGTTATGTTTCAATCACTTCTATTGTAATCTGATCTTCTTGGAACAAAGGGATTGTATCGAGTACAGTGTCCTGTTCTAGTCTTGATCACTTATTTAGTGTTCTGAACACATCAAGCAATGTTCTAAACACATGTTGTTCGAGTACAGCGTTTGATTCTAGTCTTGTTATGTTCCAGTCACTTATTTTGTCATCTGCAAGTCTAAACATGGATAATGATGTTATCACTGCACACTCTTGCCTTCGCGATGCAGGTGTAAACTTGTTCGATAAAGCTCTGCCTTGACATAGGAGGCGGAGGAGGAGGAGGATACGGTGGAGGAGGAGGAGGAGGAGAATGATGAGGCCTTAACAGCCTATGTATAGCCGCCATTGTTAAAGATGACAGTTGTCAAAAAAGTGTGTAGATTTTTCAAATTGCTGCCACCACATTTCAAAGGTAGTAGCAAAAGATAGCAGCACGGTGGCCACAAGCACATCGAATTTCAAATTGCCCTCCACCGAATGCACAACAACAGCCGCTAGGCCGTATCATAAGGAGCTGTGTATAGTCACCATCCTGTCGCTGCTATCTTGCGCAATCACCCCTAGGGAGTCTCATAAGAGCCTATGCATAGCAGCCATCATGTACAAGCGCTCTTAAGCCGTCTCATAAGGAGCTATGTATAGCCACCATTTTGTGTCCGCCATCTTGCGCAAGCATCCCTAGGGCGAGCCATCTTGTGCAAGCGCCGTTAAGCTGTCTCATAAGAAGCTATATATAGCCACCATCTTGTAGAGTTAGATAGCCGTCAATGCCAAAGGGCCTAAGTAGGAACTGAACCGCTGATCTTATCATCATTGAAGTACTTTTTTCATATGCTATCATGTTCCTGATACTGCGAATCTGGATTTAGGCGGGAAAGTTTTGTCCGTTTTGCTCTACGAAGTACCGTTTTCGAGATATTTAACATTTTGCATTTAAGCCCCAAATTCAATGAATCGAACCGGCACGGCACGTTATACTCTCTACCATAGCTAGACCTGATCATGTTACAAAAACTTGCTTCAATACAAGCTAAAACGGAGCAAATGCCATAGCTCCTAAGTAGGAACTGAACCGTTGATCTCATAATCAATAAACTACTTTTTTCATATGCTATCATGTTCCTGATAATGCGAACCTACGTATTAGGTGGGAAAATTTAGTCCCTTTTGCTCTACGAGGCACCGTTTTCGAGATATTTAACATTATGCATTTAAGCCCCAAATTTAATGAATCGAACCGTTACGGCACGTTAACATCTAAGCTAGCTTTCTTGATATGAACAGCA
Organism: Anabrus simplex; assembly: GCF_040414725.1. NCBI lineage: Eukaryota > Metazoa > Arthropoda > Insecta > Orthoptera > Tettigoniidae > Anabrus > Anabrus simplex. Next base: position 24,574,636 of record NC_090277.1, on the reverse strand, counting down.
GCCATCTTGCGCAAGTACCCTTAAGGCGTCTCATAACGAGCCATGTATAGCCGCCATCTTGCGCAAGCATCCCAAGGGAGTCTCATAAGAACCTATGTATAGCTGCCATCTTGCAGCCACCATCTTGCGTAAGCACCCTTAAGGAGCCATGTATAGCCGCCATCTTGTGCAATTAGCGTCGAGAGATAGCTGGTGTAGAATTTTTTAAATTATCCGCCACCATATTTCAAAGGTAGTAGCTAAAGATAGCAGCACTGAGGTTTGCGATGCAAGATGGCGGATGACAGCTGGCGGAATTGCCCGCTACTACGATAAATATAGCAGCACGCTGCTCTGTTGGTTAAAGATGGCTGTTGTCAGCTGTCAAAAAAAAGCACGTGTGTTTGTTTCCAAACAAGAGCACGTGGAATTTTTCATGTTGCCGCCACCATATTTCAAAGGTAAGTAGGTAAAGTGTGCAGCACTGAGGTTTGCGATGCAAGATGGCGGATGACAGCTGCCAAGAAATCACGTGGCTTTGTTTACCCATTCAAATCTCGCGCTTGTAAGGTTTAGTTGGCAACACTGAGGTTTAGGCCCGTCAAGATGGCAGCACTGAGGTTAGCGATGCGTTGTCGATGATAGCTGTCAAAAAGCTCGTGGCTGTCAAAATAGCACGTGGCTTTGTTTACGGAGGGCCTCTGGGGTGGGCCCCCAGGAGGAGGAGGAGGAAGAGGCCCCTGAGAGCCGGAGGTGGAGATGGAGGCCGAACTATCCCCTTTATCTACTACCATCCTTTTCGGCGAGGGCTGTGGTGCGGTAACTCAACCGCCTACCCATCTTGGAGCAGTATCATTATTGCTCTGCACTTTGGAGAAATTCTCGCTCTTGCTGCGCGTAACGCTTTAGTAATAGCTACACGAGGATTGTATTCCCCTCGAATAGCTTTTTGCGCACCCTTTATAACATCTTTCCATCCAACAGTTTTTACTTTCTTCTTCTTCATGTCGTTTGGATATCGTTGTTTCACCATGCTGGACACGACTTTACTAGTCAAGAGCAAATCATAAACTAACCGTTACCTCTCGTTTCGTTTAATATATATATATATATATTACTGTTACGTACTTTATGATTCAGTTATCATGAAGATTATAAAGCAGCAAGACACGCTACCTGTTACCGACATTGTACCACATCTCTTACCTAGTTCTAGTACAACTACAAGAAAACGTCATGGAACGTTGTTTCCTTTCACTGTTCGATGTATTATATCATGTCCGTCGGGATGTGGTAAGACAAATCTTTTACTCACACTTATTACTTCTGTAAATGGTGTACGCTTCGAGAATATTTACGTTTTCGCAAAGTCACTCTATCAGCCGCTATATACTATTCTACAAACTGTAATGCACGATCTAGTTAAAGATGGAATACGATATTTTATATTTAATTCACATGAGCAAGTACTATCACCAGACGATGTGCTTCCTAATTCTCTTATGATCTTTGAGATGTCGCAACAGAACAGCAAAACGTTATTCGTGCATTCTTTAGTATGGGTCGGCATAAATATGTTGATTGCATCTATTTGTGCCAAACCTATTCTCGTGTGCCTAAGCAGTTGATAACTTGTTGATATCTTGATATCTTGTCTGTGGCGACCATGACCATGGCTACCCCTCTCAAGGTAGCGGGAGAGATGTATCTGAGAGTACTTGGGTGATGCGGGCGACCCCACCAGGTTACCGTCTGCGGCGGCTGCTTTTGCCGTCAAAACTTGAAGTGTGTAGCTTGTAGTGGTACGGCTGAAAGCAGACTTCAAGATTTGTTTTTAACGTACTTTCTTAAAAATGAATTTTTCAAGAAAATGTATGTCTGTAAAAAACAACTTGATATTTTTTCTTCTAACATGCAAATTTCAGACTGTGAGGAGAGACATTAGTAGTATAATAGGGTGGTTCTGCGGCCTCCTCCTCCTCACGCGGCGCGGGAAATTTGAATTCTGGCGGGAGATTTGAATTCTGGCGGGAGATTTGAATTTTGGCGCGAGATTTGAATTTGTAAACAAAGCCACGTGCTTTTTGACAGCTGTCATCGACAACAACGCATCGCTAACCTCACTGCTGCCATCTTGACGGGCCTAAACGTCAGTGGTACCAACTTAACCTAACTAGCGTGAGGTAAACAAAGCCACGTGTTTTTTGACAGCCACGTGCTTTTTGACAGACAACAACGCATCGCTAACCTCACTGCTGCCATCTTGACGGGCCTAAAGCTCAGTGGTACCAACTTAACCTAACTAGCGTGTGGTAAGCAAAGCCACGTGCTTTTTTGACAGACAACAACGCATCGCTAACCTCACTGCTGCCATCTTGACGGGCCTAAACCTCAGTGGTACCAACTTAACCTAACTAGCGTGAGGTAAACAAAGCCACGTGTTTTTTGACAGCCACGTGCTTTTTGACAGACAACAACGCACCGCTAACCTCAGTACTGCCATCTTGACGGGCCTAAACCTCAGTAGTGCCAACTTAACCTAACTAGTGCGAGGTAAACAAAGCCACGTGTTTTTTGACAGCCACGTGCTTTTTGACAGACAACAACGCATCGCTAACCTCACTGCTGCCATCTTGACGGGCCTAAAGCTCAGTGGTACCAACTTAACCTAACTAGCGTGTGGTAAGCAAAGCCACGTGCTTTTTGACAGCCACGTGCTTTCTTGACAGCTGTCATCCGCCATCTTTACACCACAGAGCACTGTGCTGCCCTCTTTATCGTAGTAGATGGAAAATTCGTCACCTGTCATCGGCAGTGCTGCCATCTTGGCGGGCCTAAACCTTAGTGCTACCAACTTAACCTCAAGCTACCTTTGAAATGTGGTGGTGGCAAATTCCACGTGCTCTTGTTTGGAAAAAAAGCCATGTGCTTTTTCGACAGCTGTCATCCGCCATCATTAATCAACAGAGCACCGTGCTGCTATCATGCGGGCAATTTCATCAGCTGTCATCCGCCATCTTTAATCCGCAGAACACCGTGCTGCCCTGTTTATGGCTACTACCTTAAGCACGTAGTAGCGGGCAATTTGAAAAGTTCTGTTAGCTACCATCCGCCATCTTTAATCAAGAGAGCACCGTGCTGCCATCTTTAGCTAGATACCTTTGAAATGTGGTGGCGGCAAATTGAAAAATTTCGCGTGCTCTTGTTTGGAAACAAACTCACGCACTTTTTTGACAGCCGTCATCCGCCATCTTTAATCAACAGAGCACAGTGCTGCCCTCTTTAGCTACTTACCTTTGAAATGTGGTGGCGGCAAATTCCACGTGATCTTGTTTGGAAACAAAGCTATGCGTTTTTTTGACAGCTGACATCCGCCATCTTTAATCTATAGAGCACAGTGCTGCCCTCTTTATCGTAGTAGATGGAAAATTCGTCACCTGTCATCGGCAGTGCTGCCATCTTAACGGGCCTAAACCTTAGTGCTACCAACTTAACCTTACTAGCGCGAGATAAACAAATCCACGTGCTTTTTGACAGCTGTCACCTCCATCTTTAATCTATAGAGCACAGTGGTGCCCTCTTTAGCTACTTACCTTTGAAATGTGGTGGCGGATAATTTGAAAAATGCTTTTTGATAGCGGCCATATTTAATCCAGAGAGCACCGTGCTGCCCTCTTTAGCAAGATAACTGTGGTGGCAGACAATTCTACGTGACACCAGCCATCTTTGTGCACAGTGCTGCCCTCTTTGTGGTGGCGGCAAATTCCACGTTCTTTACAAACTCACGTGCTTTTTTCTGACAGCTGTCATCCGCCATCTTGCATCACAAACATCAGTGCTGCGCTCTTTAGCTAGTTACCTTTGAAATGTGGTGGCGGCAAATTCCACGTGCTCTTGTTTGGAAACAAAGCCACGTGCTTTTTGACAGCTGTCACCCACCATCTTTAATCAATAGAGCACTGTGCTGCTATCATGCGGGCAATTTCGTCAGCTGTCATCCGCCATCTTTAATCTACAGAGCACCGTGCTGCCCTCTATGTAGTAGCGAGCAATTTGAAAAGTTCTGTTAGCTGTCATCCGCCATCTTTAATCAAGAGAGCACCGTGCTGCCATCTTTAGCTAGATACCTTTGAAATGTGGTGGCTGCAATTTGAAAAATTGTATGTGCTCTTGTTTAGTAAACAAAGGCACGTGCTTTTTTTGACAGCTGTCATCCACCATCTTTAATGAATAGAGCACTGTGCTGCTATCATGCGGGCAATTTCGTCAGCTGTCATCCGCCATCTTTAATCCACAGAGCACCATGCTGCTCTCTGTAGTAGCGGGCAATTTGAAAAGTTCTGTTAGCTGTCATCCGCCATCTTTAATCAAGAGAGCACCGTGCTGCCATCTTTAGCTAGATACCTTTGAAATGTGGTGGCGGCAAATTCCACGTGCTCTTGTTTCGTGAATAAACTCACGCTCTTTTTGTCAGCTGTCATTATCCATCTTTAATCTATAGAGCTCAGTGCTACACTCTTTAGTTGAAATATGGTGGCGGATAATTTAAAAAGAAAAATTCTATATCAGCCATCTCTCGACGCTAATTGCACAAGATGGTGGCTATACATGACTCCTTAAAGGTGCTTATGCAAGATGGCCGCTATACATAGGTTCTTATGAGATGCCCTTGGGATGCTTGCGCAAGATGGCGGTTGCTCTTATGAGGCGGCTTAAGGGTCCTTGCACAAGATGGCTAGAGATGCCCTAAGGATGCTTGCGCAAGATGGCGGACGCAAGATGGCGGCTATACATGACTCCTCATGAGACACCTTAAAGGTGCTTGCGCAAGATGGCTGCTGCTCTTCGCTTAGAGGCTAACGTGTCGTGCTAGTTCGATTCATTAATTTTGGGGCTTAAATGCATAATGTTAAATAATCCCGAAAAAGGTGCATCGTAGAGCAAAACGGACAAAATTTTTCTACCTCGGTTCGCAGTATGGGGAACATGATATCATAAGAAAAACATAGTCTAATGATGAGATCAACGGTTCGGTTCTAACTTAGGCCCTTTGGCATTAGCTCTGTTTCAGCTTGTAATGAAGCAAGTCTTCGTAACATGATCAGGTCTAGCTATGGTAGAGAGTATAACGTACCGTGCAGGTTCGATTCATTAAATTTGGGGCTTAAATGCAAAATGTTAAATATCTCGAAAACGGACAAAATTTTTCCACCTGATACCTAGGTTTGTAGTATCAGGAACATGATAGCATAAGAAAAACATAGTCTAATGATGAGATCGACGGTTCGATTCCTACTTAGGCCCTTTGGCATTGGCAGCTATCTATTTCTACAAGATGGTGGCTATACATAGCTTCTTATGAGACAGCTTAAGAGCGCTTGCACAAGATGGCTGCTGCTCTTATGAGACGCCCTAGGGGTGCTTGCGGGAGGTAGCAGCGACAAGACGATGACTATACACAGCTGCTTATGATACGGCCTAGAGGTGCTTACACAAGATGGTGACTGCTCTGATGAAGAAAGGTAGCTTTGCATCGTGCAGGTATTTTTTACAGCACTAAACCTCATACCTTTGAAATGTGGTGGCGGGTAATTTGAAAAATTCGACGTGCTTTTTCTTCACAGCGGCTATCTTTAGACAATAGCGGCTATACATAAGCTGTTAAGGCCTCCTCTTATGCCAAGGCATAGCTCTATCGAACAAGTTTAAACCTGCATCGGAATAGCTAGAGTAAGCACGTGCTGCAGTGATGACGTCATTAAGCATGTTTAGACTTGCAAATCACTAAAGAAACATAACAAGGCTGGAATCGAACACCGCACTCTATGCCGTTAACTTTATCATGTGATCGGAACATTGATTGAAGTGTTTAGAACACTAAATAAGTAGAACCGAACACTGTACTCGATACAACATGTGTTTAGAACATGTCAGGGGATACCTTTGTTCTAAGAAGATTAGTTTACCGCACATTCCTTGTAGGGCTAATAGGCTAAGGGGCTAATGGGCAAAAGGGCTAATGGGCAAAAGGACTAAAGGGCTAAAGGGCTAAAGGGCTAAAGGAGCAACAACCTCATCGATCGCTATCAGCAAGAACGCTTGTACATTGTTAAGTGTAGAAAATTAATCTTTATTTGTAAATGGTTTCATGTTCAGAACAAGGAATGGAACCTAGGGGTTACGTCTTACCTAATAAAATCCCCGAAGTGCGATGAGTTACGTTTTTCGAACTAGTGTTTGGAACACTGAACTTTTCAAGATGATAGCAGAGAGTTTAGCAATGTTCTGTTGTTGGATTATAAATTCCGCGCTACAACATGCATAAGGTAGCAGCCTTGAGGTTTACTGCCGTAAAGATGACAAGAGTGAGGTTAACAATGTTCCGTTGTTGGATTTTAAATTCCGCGCTATAACATGCATAAGGTGGCAGCCTTGAGGTTTACCGCCGTAAAGATGGCAGCAGTGAGGTTAGCGACGCTCTATGTCCTTCAAAGTGAGGTTAGGGTTCGTCAAGAAGACAGCTGTCAAAAAAGCACGTGGCTATGTTTACCAAACAAGAGCACGTGGTCGTGACGTCACGGTCACGTAGTATGCTGCCTCAGCATGCAATGTTCAATGTCTACACCTACGTAGTAAACGTTCTGCTATGTTCACAAAATTTTTTACACATAACTATTCTTTATGCTTTAAGTTCATACACATAGGCTATGCTAAGATAGCCTCACAAACACATGCGAACTTTGTACATTCTAATGGAATAAGTTTAGTACTGCGTTCATCATGGATACATGATGTGTACACGCATTTAAACATGGCTATACTTAATGCTGCTGCTTTGTTTACAAGATTTTTATACATTGCTATTCTTTATGCTTTAAGTTCGTGCACACACACGCGATAGTGGTACGCTCAGGCAGGAGAAGTTTATTACGATATTCGATACATACATTATCGATAGATGATGTGTACACGCTTTAGAACATAGCTCTTCTTTGTGCTTTAAGTTCGTGCACATGGGTTAGGGATACACAAAAGCAATTGCTACATGCTCTAGCGGAAGAAGTCTAGTACGATAGTCGATGCATGTAAAATCGATAGGTTATGCTAAGATAGCAGCACACTTACACGATTTTAGCACAATCTAGTGGAAAAAGTTTAGTATGATAGTCGTTTCGTGCAAAATCATTAGGTAATGTGTAAACGCTTTTAAACAAGGCTATTCTTTGTACTCTAAGTTCATGCGTACAGGTTATGCTAAGTTAGCAGCACAATCTAGCGCAAGAAGTTTGGTACGATATTTGATGCATGCAAAATCGATAGGTGACGTGTACACGCTTTAAAACATGGTTATTCTTCGTACTTTAAGTTCATGCGTATAGGTTAGGCTAAGATAGCAGCACAGTCTAGCGTAAGAAGTTTAGTACGAGAGTCGATGAATGCAATATCGATAGGTTATGTGTACACACTTTGAAACATAGCTATTCTTTGTACTTTAAGTTCATGCATCTTAGTTATGCTAAGATAGCAGCACAATCTACCTGATGAAGTTTTGTACGAGTCGATACATGCAAAATCGATAGTTGATGTGTACACGCTTTGAAACATGACTATTCATTGTACTTTAAATTCATGGGAATAGGTTATGCTAATATACCAGCACAATCTAGCGGAAGAAATTTAATACGATATTTGATGCATGCAAAATCAATAAGTAATGTGTACACACTTTGAAACATGGCTATTCTTCGTACTTTAAGTTCATGTGTATAAGTTATGCTAAGATAGCAGCACAACCTAGCAGAAGAAGTTTAGTACGATTTTATTTTTGCATGCAAAATCGATAGGTAATGTGTACACACTTTGAGACATAGCTATTCTTTGTACTTTAAGTTCATGCGTCTTAGTTATGCTAAGATAGCAGCACAATCTACCTGCAGAAGTTTAGTACGAGGGTCGATACATGCAAATTCGATAGTTGATGTGTACACGCTTTGAAACATGGCTATTCTTTGTACTTTAAGTTCATGGGTATAAGTTATGCTAGGATACCAGCACAATCTAGCGGAAGAAGTTCAGTACGAGATTCGATGAATGCAAATCAATAAGTAATGTGCACACGCTTTGAAACATGGCTATTTTTTGTACTTTAAGTTCACGTGTATGAGTTATGCTAAGATAGCAGCACAACCTAGCGGAAGAAGTTTAGTACGATATTTGTTACATGCAAAGTCGATAGGTAATGTGTACACGCTTTGAAACATGGCTATTCTTTGTACCTTAAGGTCATGCGTATAAGTTATGCTAAGATAGCAGCAAAATCTAGCGGAAGAAGTTTAGTACGAGAGTCAATGCTTGCAAAATCGATAGGTAATGTGTACACGATTTGAGACATAGCTATTCTTTGTACTTTAAGTTCATGCGTCTTAGTTATGCTAAGATAGCAGCGCAATCTACCTGCAGAAGTATAGTACGAGAGTCTATACATGCAAATTCGATAGGTAATGTGTACACGCTTTGAAACATGGCTATTCTTTGTACTTTAAGGTCATGCCAAGATAGCAGCACAATCTAGCGGAAGAAGTTTAGTACGAGAGTCGATGCATGCAAATTCGATAGGTGATGTGTACACGCTTTGAAACATGGCTATTCATTGTACTTTAATTTTATGGGTATAGGTTATGATAAGATAGCAGCACGATCTAGCGGATGAAGTTTAGTACGATGGTCGATGCATGTAAAATCGATAGGTGATGTGTACACGCTTTGACACATGGCAATTCATACTGCTGCTCTGTTCCCAAGACTTTTAAGAGTATCTAATCCTAATACTGCTCTTAACGACGTCGAGCTAAGGATAGATTATGTGACCGTGACGTCACAGCCACGTGCTCTTGTTTGGTAAACATAGCCACGTACTTTTTTGACAGCTGTCTTCTTGACGAACCCTAACCTCACTTTGAAGGACAATAGAGCGTCGCTAACCTCACTGCTGCCATCTTTACGGCGGTAAACCTCAAGGCTGCCACCTTATGCATGTTATAGCGCGGAATTTAAAATCCAACAACGGAACATTGTTAACCTCACTCTTGTCATCTTTACGGCAGTAAACCTCAAGGCTGCTACCTTATGCATGTTGTAGCGCGGAATTTATAATCCAACAACAGAACATTGCTAAACTCTCTGCTATCATCTTGAAAAGTTCAGTGTTCCAAACACTAGTTCGAAAAACGTAACTCATCGCACTTCGGGGATTTTATTAGGTAAGACGTAACCCCTAGGTTCCATTCCTTGTTCTGAACATGAAACCATTTACAAATAAAGATTAATTTTCTACACTTAACAAAGTACAAGCGTTCTTGCTGATAGCGATCGATGAGGTTTTTGCTCCTTTAGCCCTTTAGCCCTTTTGCCCATTAGCCCTTTTGCCCATTAGCCCCTTAGCCTATTAGCCCTACAAGGAATGTGCGGTAAACTAATCTTCTTAGAACAAAGGTATCCCCTGACATGTTCTAAACACATGTTGTATCGAGTACAGTGTTCGGTTCTACTTATTTAGTGTTCTAAACACTTCAATCAATGTTCCGATCACATGATAAAGTTAACGGCATAGAGTGCGGTGTTCGATTCCAGCCTTGTTATGTTTCTTTAGTGATTTGCAAGTCTAAACATGCTTAATGACGTCATCACTGCAGCACGTGCTTACTCTAGCTATTCCGATGCAGGTTTAAACTTGTTCGATAGAGCTATGCCTTGGCATAAGAGGAGGCCTTAACAGCTTATGTATAGCCGCTATTGTCTAAAGATAGCCGCTGTGAAGAAAAAGCACGTCGAATTTTTCAAATTACCCGCCACCACATTTCAAAGGTATGAGGTTTAGTGCTGTAAAAAATACCTGCACGATGCAAAGCTACCTTTCTTCATCAGAGCAGTCACCATCTTGTGTAAGCACCTCTAGGCCGTATCATAAGCAGCTGTGTATAGTCATCGTCTTGTCGCTGCTACCTCCCGCAAGCACCCCTAGGGCGTCTCATAAGAGCAGCAGCCATCTTGTGCAAGCGCTCTTAAGCTGTCTCATAAGAAGCTATGTATAGCCACCATCTTGTAGAAATAGATAGCTGCCAATGCCAAAGGGCCTAAGTAGGAATCGAACCGTCGATCTCATCATTAGACTATGTTTTTCTTATGCTATCATGTTCCTGATACTACAAACCTAGGTATCAGGTGGAAAAATTTTGTCCGTTTTCGAGATATTTAACATTTTGCATTTAAGCCCCAAATTTAATGAATCGAACCTGCACGGTACGTTATACTCTCTACCATAGCTAGACCTGATCATGTTACGAAGACTTGCTTCATTACAAGCTGAAACAGAGCTAATGCCAAAGGGCCTAAGTTAGAACCGAACCGTTGATCTCATCATTAGACTATGTTTTTCTTATGATATCATGTTCCCCATACTGCGAACCGAGGTAGAAAAATTTTGTCCGTTTTGCTCTACGATGCACCTTTTTCGGGATTATTTAACATTATGCATTTAAGCCCCAAAATTAATGAATCGAACTAGCACGACACGTTAGCCTCTAAGCGAAGAGCAGCAGCCATCTTGCGCAAGCACCTTTAAGGTGTCTCATGAGGAGTCATGTATAGCCGCCATCTTGCGTCCGCCATCTTGCGCAAGCATCCTTAGGGCATCTCTAGCCATCTTGTGCAAGGACCCTTAAGCCGCCTCATAAGAGCAACCGCCATCTTGCGCAAGCATCCCAAGGGCATCTCATAAGAACCTATGTATAGCGGCCATCTTGCATAAGCACCTTTAAGGAGTCATGTATAGCCACCATCTTGTGCAATTAGCGTCGAGAGATGGCTGATATAGAATTTTTCTTTTTAAATTATCCGCCACCATATTTCAACTAAAGAGTGTAGCACTGAGCTCTATAGATTAAAGATGGATAATGACGGCTGACAAAATGAGCGTGAGTTTGTTTACTAAACAAGAGCACGTGGAATTTGCCGCCACCACATTTCAAAGGTATCTAGCTAAAGATGGCAGCACGGTGCTCTCTTGATTAAAGATGGCGGATGACAGCTAACAGAACTTTTCAAATTGCCCGCTACTACAGAGAGCAGCATGGTGCTCTGTGGATTAAAGATGGCGGATGACAGCTGACGAAATTGCCCGCATGATGGCAGCACAGTGTTCTATTGATTAAAGATGGTTGATGACAGCTGTCAAAAAAGCACGTGCCTTTGTTTACTAAAGAAGAGCACATAGAATTTTTCAAATTGCCGCCACCACATTTCAAAGGTATCTAGCTAAAGATGGCAGCACGGTGCTCTCTTGATTAAAGATGGCGGATGACAGCTAACAGATCTTTTCAAATTGCCCGCTACTACATAGAGGGCAGCACGGTGCTCTGTAGATTAAAGATGGCGGATGACAGCTGACGAAATTGCCCGCATGATAGCAGCACAGTGCTCTATTGATTAAAGATGGTGGGTGACAGCTGTCAAAAAGCACGTGGCTTTGTTTCCAAACAAGAGCACGTGGAATTTGCCGCCACCACATTTCAAAGGTAACTAGCTAACGAGCGCAGCACTGATGTATGTGATGCAAGATGGCGGATGACAGCTGTCAGAAAAAAGCACGTGAGTTTGTAAAGAACGTGGTATTTGCCGCCACCACAAAGAGGGCAGCACTGTGCTCAAAGATGGCTGGTGTCACGTAGAATTGTCTGCCACCACAGGTATCTAGCTAAAGTGGGCAGCACGGTGCTCTCTGGATTAAAGATGGCCGCTATCAAAAATCATTTTTCAAATTATCCTCCACCACATTTCAAAGGTAAGTAGCTAAAGAGGGCACCACTGTGCTCTATAGATTAAAGATGGTGGATGACAGCTGTCAAAAAGCACGTGGATTTGTTTATCTCGCGCTAGTAAGGTTAAGTTGGTAGCACTAAGGTTTAGGCCCGTTAAGATGGCAGCACTGCCGATGACAAGTGACGAATTTTCCATCTACTACGATAAAGAGGGCAGCACTGTGCTCTATAGATTAAAGATGGCGGATGTCAGCTGTCAAAAAAACACATAGCTTTGTTTCCAAACAAGAGCACGTGGAATTTGCCGCCACCACATTTCAAAGGTAAGTAGCTAAAGAGGGCAGCACTGTGCTCTGTTGATTAAAGATGGCGGATGACGGCTGTCAAAAAAGCGCGTGAATTTGTTTCCAAACAAGAGCACGCGGAATTTTTCAATTTGCCGCCACCACATTTCAAAGGTATCTAGCTAAAGATGGCAGCACGGTGCTCTCTTGATTAAAGATGGCGGATGATAGCTAACAGAACTTTTCAAATTGCCCGCTACTACGTGCTTAAGGTAGTAGCCATAAACAGGGCAGCACGGTGTTCTGTGGATTAAAGATGGCGGATGACAGCTGACGAAATTGCCCGCATGATAGCAGCACGGTGCTCTGTTGATTAATGATGGCGGATGACAGCTGTCGAAAAAGCACATGGCTTTGTTTCCAAACAAGAGCACGTGGAATTTGCCACCGCCACATTTCAAAGGTATCTTGAGGTTAAGTTGGTAGCACTAAGGTTTAGGCCCGCCAAGATGGCAGCACTGCCGATGACAGGTGACGAATTTTCCATCTACTACGATAAAGAGGGCAGCACAGTGCTCTGTGGTTTAAAGATGGCGGATGACAGCTGTCAAAAAAGCACGTGGCTGTCAAAAAGCACGTGGCTTTGTTTACTACACGCTAGTTAGGTTAAGTTGGTACCACTAAGGTTTAGGCCCGTCAAGATGGCAGTACTGAGGTTAGCGGTGCGTTGTTGTCTGTCAAAAAGCACGTGGCTGTCAAAAAACACGTGGCTTTGTTTTCCTCGCACTAGTTAGGTTAAGTTGGCACTACTGAGGTTTAGGCCCGTCAAGATGGCAGTACTGAGGTTAGCGATGCGTTGTTGTCTGTCAAAAAGCACGTGGCTGTCAAAAAACACGTGGCTTTGTTTACCTCACGCTAGTTAGGTTAAGTTGGTACCACTGAGGTTTAGGCCCGTCAAGATGGCAGCAGTGAGGTTAGCGATGCCTTGTTGTCTGTCAAAAAGCACGTGGCTGTCAAAAAACACGTGGCTTTGTTTACCTCACGCTAGTTAGGTTAAGTTGGTACCACTGACGTTTAGGCCCATCAAGAGGGCAGCAGTGAGGTTAGCGATGCGTTGTTGTCGATGACAGCTGTCAAAAAGCACGTGGCTTTGTTTACAAATTCAAATCTCGCGCCAAAATTCAAATCTCCCGCCAGAATTCAAATCTCCCGCCAAAATTCAAATTTCCCGCGCCGCGGGAGGAAGAGGAGGCCGCAGAACCACCCTATTATACTACTGACATTAAGGGAGGGGAGGTCTATACCGCGAGGTACACCCGCCCCGTTCATTCAAATGAAGCGCTTTGAAGAATGCCATCTGCTATATGAATGTCACAACTACTAGCGCAAGAAGTTTGGACTTTTCTCTACATATGTCTCTATCAATGTGAAGAGGAACTATTCAAATCCTAAAGTAACTTTTATTTTGAGGTTTCCTAAACTGGGTTGATTATGCTTTGTTCTTTGTTCTATCTCTGTCCAAATATCGAAAAATATAAAATTTTGTGTATTTTCTTTTTAGCCAATAGGATCCGTCTTGTACCTTTGTGATTATCCAATAAAATTTGGAGGTATGTTGGGCCTTACCCCAGAGTTCTCTAAAACCTTCCTCTCGGGTATAAAATCTGGTACCTTTTCTAGCTACCTTGCCTTATTGATCGTCCAGTCTACTGAGTGTGTGTTAATAGATGAGGCTGCGGCGTCTCGCTCTTCATCGAGTATTCCAGCAGATTAATGTAATGGCAGCCCTTTAATAACTATGTGATGGCCTCTGACAGCTAACTCGAGGGCAGGGTTTCCGATCATTAACAATGTAACATTAAATTTCTAGGCTTCTCAAATGTAAATTTCTACTTGTAATGTAAATTTTAATCGAGCCGAAAAACACTTAGTTAAAATTCGGGACTAGAGAGAGTGACACCTCTTCAGTTCCCTATCAACTTGACTTAGAGGTGACTATGACTTTGTAACCGTTTTCTGTCTGTAGCTTTCGTAACTTAAATTTTCCCCATCTGGTCACCGCAGTAGTATAGGCTTAGCCTCTGTAACTTCGGGCCGAAGCCTTGAGCAACGATGCGCTGGTTGTAAACGTAAAAGTTTAAGGTTGCTTGAGAAGGCAGTAAGAGTATAAAGTTCGGAGCGCAGCCTCCTAGATATATTCATAGAGCATAGATGCTCTTTCTATTCTTGTAGAAGTGTTAGTGTAAATATTGAATGGTGCCTTTTGGAAGGCGGTAACGTTGTAGAACAAGAGGTGCTCTAGGCAGATTGTACGTTGTGAGTACTCTGTAAAGAAATTGGGAGACCTGTCTCGTTGACCACTGAGTGGATGGAGCAACAGTGCTCAAGTAACATTTGTAAAATTGGGAGCTTTAAGCTCGTATTGTTAATTAGCAATTTTGGTTGATTTTCTGAGTTCTCCTATCGTGTGTCTAAGCTAACAAGCTAGTTCTGTACCTGAAATCTTGTTCTGTTGCTGAGCGACTTGTTTTGTTGAAACTTAGCATAAAAACAGCCAAAAAATTAATATAACTCTAATTTTAAAGCTTTTAATTAATCTTTTGATTGTTGTGGATAGACCCATTAATGCCCGCACCTTCTTTCCCCTCTGTCCACAATGGTATCCCCGTAACAGAAATAAATGATTAAAAAATTATCATTTTCTATTATGCCCCTCACTTGATTAAATCAACTCAAAAAACAATTTAAAGAAGTATGATTTAAATGAAGGAGGGACAATATTAGCTAGTCTCATACTGAAGAATTTTATAACAAACATTCAACCATTGTTCCCAGACTAGCCCCAAAATGAATAAAAAGTATAGTTCACTTCCCTCATTTTCCCCAGTGGGAGTTTGTTTAGCTGTTCGGACTGTGGGTCATTCTGTTGCTTGTGGCATAAAGGTGGATGTTTAATTTAATTCACTACCACCCTCTGCAGCTATTAGAGCTGATTTAATTGAAATATGTGACATACCATTTGACATCTTGGATTCCTCAAAATGTAGTATCACAGGCCCTAAGCAGTATAGAAAACACCTTTGCAGTAATTCTAATCATTTAGAAAAATTGGTAGAAATTGAAAATATCTAAGACAGATCATTGTGTTAAACAGAGGTGGTAATAGTAAACTCAACCCAACATTTATTCAATGTTGGGTAGATAATGTCACTGCTCTTAAGGTTTTGTGGTCAGAATTCATGGAGCAACGGATTTTCAATTTCTCTTCACTAGAAGACCGACACAAGATTGTCTGGAAAATTCATTTGCCATTGTCAGAGGTAAAGAGGGCAACAATACAGCTCCAGATGCATCTCATATTCACAGTGCATTAAGAACTGTTAGATAAATAACTTACTATCCCCATCACAAGATAGCAATTGTGAGGCTGATGCTGCAGTATTGCTAAACAAATACAATTACCGGTATTTTAAAATGAGTTATGCTGTGAATGAAAGATTAGTGATAAGAGACCTAATAGTAATGAAAAAATGAGGTCATCGACAGTAATGTGCAAACTACACAGGCAAATGCAGACAATTATTTTATTGGTTGGGCAATCCCATACAATGAATGTAAAGATGTTGTGATGTCCCTTGACCTTAATTCCCATGACCCTGAAAACTTCCTCTTACTAGTGAAGAAATATGAATCAAGTAATATGATATTCCCCATTGAATGTTCTCACATGTTGTACTTGAAAAGCTATTCCATAATTCGTCTAAAACTTAAAATCAATACAATGCAATACAATACAATTTCGAGACATCTGGTTCAGGTATTACGTCATAGCAGCCACAAGGGGCAGTCGACAGCTGTTCGTTTTTACACTGCGAGCCGCTAGATAGTGGTAGTGGCACTGCCTCGTCGGAAAGCTATGTACTTTCGAGAGTGTTTCTGCTCTTACTTGGTGTGGCCATGTAATGCGTACAGAGGGCACTTCGCATCGCACCGTCTGAAAACAGGCCACGTGGTCGGTCCTAGAAATACTGGCTTGATCGCCTTCAAGAAGACATGAGGGATGTTCATCTTGTTCCAAATGATGCTCTTATAGAACCAAATGAAGATTGGCTTGCGCAAAACAGCAGATCCTGCTCCATTGCAGGACAAGCGCTAAGACGATGATGATGGAATCCGTACGACGGGTATTACTTGCCTATGAAGTGCTCTGTAACAATCAGGATGTAACAATACAGTAAACTGTACTCTGGTCCGACATCAGTACCGTTAACACGTGGTAATACGAGCTTGTGTCATGAGCACGAATATCTTACTTACAGAGTTGGCAAGTAATTTAATTACTTGTAACGACTACTCTCTTTGTAACTTTCAATCGTAATTTACTGCTGAAAATAAAATTGTAATCGATACATTGTAGTCATCGATATACATCGCATCGAGAGCTTGGTAACTTTGGAGCCCCAGCACTCACTCATTTACTCACAGCTTGTTGAGATTTAGTTAATCGTGAGACGGTGGTGGTGATTATTGTTCTAAGAGGAAGTACAACTGGACAACCATCCTCTATTAACACTAATCAGAGGAAAAATGGAGAAGTGAAGGTATCTGCAAAAGAGAGGAAGGACACTCAAACCGTGCAGGAGCCTCACACCAAACTCAGCTAGCGGAATCGTGGTCACCAAACGACACTCCCCAGTTGACAGTCCTTGGTCTCTCTTAAAGTTGCCTCATACTACAGGCAGGGAATACCGCCCCCACGTCGTGGAGAATAGAGCCGGAATAAAGACGTGACAGTGAACGGGTTAAGGCATTTCCACTCCCCTATTTGAATAAGTTACCCTCAAAATTCGAAAGTGATATTCTAATTTTGCTCCGTAGCTATCATTTTGAAAGCCTGTTTAGTCTCACGCCGCGATGACAGCCACTTAATGTCATACCAAAAGGTACAAAACAGACTAATGCATTTCCCTCTGGCATACCCATGTGAAAAAAGTCAGTGGTTCTCTGAAGACGCGCGTTCTACGATTATTGTAACTTTACTGATTACACTCAGAAATTAATTTTTGATCGGGTAACTAATACGACCCCAGTCACTTTCATTTTGCAATTTTCCCATCACAGTTTAGTTACAGCATGACTAAAATGTTTCGACAGAGCTAGTGACCACACAACTGTCGGGAGAAAGTGGGATCGAACCCCACCTCAGCAAACTTGAATATTGATATCTGTGGTTTCCAAATTCCACACCAGAGTAACTTCCTTCCCTGTCTCATTGTCACCATAAGACCTGTCCATGTCAGTTTGAGAAAATACTGGGGGAACACCTAATAGTGAACCTGCCTCCTGGTGACTGCCCTAAATCCAGATCAGTGGCGACTGACTGAAGGTTGCACCCACCTTTTTCAATACCACGGTTATTCCTAAATGCATCAAGGAATCATATGAGGCATTTGTTGTGGGAGATTCACAAATGATTTGTTGGAAGTAAGAGTTAAAATGTTTAGATTGAGTTGTATAATATCGCATAGTGCAACAAGTGACCCACTCAAGCTTCGTATGGGAACAATAGTTTCTTCGTAGCGACAGGCCTCTTATGTCATTGACCGTTCTCCCCCTGTGCATAGCTCAGTATGACAACCGTCAGCTCCCTTCTTTCAACCTGTGTTATGTTCAAACCCATTCTTCTATTTCAATGAAACTATGGCAGCATAACATTTAGCTTGCGTTTGTTTCCAGGTTAGTGGTTAAAAAGTTATATGCGGCTCCATTGGGGTGTGCACCTGAAATTACCTGCACTAATTCAGGGTGAGGACGCGAGTTTACTGAGCCAACGGATTTTCAAACCAAATATTCACTGCAAAAGATATTTTTCATCGTCATAAGTTAATTGAGATCATTAATTTTTATTTTGAAAAATACTATGTAATTAATATCAGAATATGGTTTCTAATTTCAAGCCCGATTTTATACCCTGGTAAAATCACATTTCAACCACTGGGGTTAGTGGATCATTAGTCTACCTTATTCTCCACTGACACAGCCACTTGCATCGATTCTCACTTTCACCCCTGTTTAAATAGTAATTCAAATGCTTCTGCAGGGATTAATCCAGGAACTACTGAAAACATAAATGCAGTGGTGAGGAGTGAAAACATGAAAATTATAAGATGACCAATGTGCTTGTCATCTATGTGCTGGGAAAATTACGTACATTACTTCAAGTTTCCCATCTGTGCCACATATGAAGGCCACCTACCTGAGATCACGCTATATATTTCGTTGCCAGTGTCTTTAACGGAAACGTTCCTCGAGGTCACTTACCTGGGTGATCTATGGTGCTGACTATCCACACTGTCCTCAGCCTGTAGACCGGCTTCAACCACTTAATTCGACGATACCGTGCAAGTATATTGCTCTACTCAACTCCCAATTAGAGAGCGTCATGTGGTCTGCAACCCTCAGTAACAAAGGAGGCAGAGAGCTGCTAATTTAATCACAAGGAAGATGGTTCTGGGGCGAACACTAACTCATATTTAACAGTTTTATTACCTTGAAACAATTTATTTACATTGGTACAAGCCTTAGCACAGAATACCATTCGCTTCCAGGCAACGACACAACACAGAGTTCCTTGTTACCGGCAGGATCCCTCACTGTTGTAACACTGAATCTCGTGAGAGGAGGAAGGGCTCCTCCTCACCTCCAAGGCACAGGTAAGGATCGTACTACAGATAGAGGGAGACACACTAGATTACTCTTGTGTGTTCAAGTAACTTACTTATTCAATGAGCACTGCTCTAGGAAGCGTACCACCTCATTGTGCCTTCCCCCCTCCGTTTGGCAAGGGTCAGAGCTGTGGAACTATTAGTCTTAGCATTGAGACTAGTGGGGTCTAGTGTGGTGAGGTACTTCACTATTTCAAAGTGACCTCCACGTGCAGCCCAGTGTAATGATGTGTAACCACCACTAGTCTTAACATTGAGACTAGTGTGGTCTAGTGTGGTGAGGTACATCATTACTTAAAGGTGACCTTCACATGCAATCACATGTAGTGGAGGGTAATCATCAATAGTCTTAACATTGAGGCTAATGGGGTCTGGTGCGGTGAGGTACATCATTACTTCAAGGTGACCTCCCTGAGAAGCCATCTGCAGTGAAGTGTAACCATAAATAACCTTTGCATTCAAACAAGTGCTGTCTTGTGTGGTAAGGTACTTCATTACTTCAAGGTGACCTTCACATGCAGCCACATGTAGTGGAGGTTAATCATCAATAGTCTTAACGCTGAGACTAGTGGGTTCTAGTGTGGTGAGATACCTCACTATATCGAGGTGACCCCACTGAGCAGCTTGTACACGAGTAGTACCCAGCAACTCCCCAGTAATACCTGCCTCCTCCAGCAGGTACATTACCACCTCCACGTGGCCATGTATGGCTGACAAGGAAAGTGCAGGCACTCCTTGTCTGTGGGTAACAATGTTCACATCTATGTCACTCCTTCCAAAGGAGATACAGTCCTCTCGACCTTGATTTTCTCCTTTCCTACCAGAGCCTCCACAGCATGCAGCTGTCCCCTTCTGCACCATGGTTCAAATCAGTACGCTTCCAGTCCACACAGGGATTTCTTGCAAGAAGGAAATTCACCACATTGATGTATCCCTGATCAGCGGCCCAATATAGAATTTGCTGAAGGATTTCGTGACCTGGTTCGTACTGGAAGACCAGTTCCCGCCACTGTGGACCTTCCTCTCTTTTCCGCCAATCCTCTCTCTCTGGAGAAAAAGTTTCTCTCTCATCTCGCACGCCAGCTCTTTCTTCTCAACAACATTCTCTCCGTCCTTACATGCTCCTTCCTTTCCCTCCTCTCTATTCTTACATGCTCTCTCCAACTCCTCTTTTCTGTCCTTACCCGCTTTCTCCATATCCTTTGCTTTCTTCTCAAATACCTTTTCCCTCTGTTCTGTCACCATCTCCTTTTCAGCACATCTTCCCATGAACTAGCGCTGTTCTCTGTCTCCTTAGGGCTTCTCCCCAATTCTTCCACCACTCTAGTGTCATCTTTCGTCTGCAACACCCTCCTCTCAACATGTTCCGCCAGTGACCCACAGAGTGCCGCACACTGTCGCACCGAGTCTGGAACACACAATAACACCACAAATTAACAGATACTCCTCCTTAGAGCCGGTTTACATGGGATCATGTTAATGAAACTGGCCACCATGAGAATTACGAAGTGCTGCAGACATGGCAATCCTATCATAATGTTCTAGAAACTTACTTCGTCAGCTGAGTGGCACTGTAGTCAGGTTGCCAACAAAGAAAGAAAGAATAAATTGCACGCTAAAAGGATGATTTAAGCATTGAATTTATTTGCAATGTAGAGCCCTCACCTGCCACACGTTTTATATTGAAATACCTGTATTTCTCAATGTTCACGGTTGAATATTTACTTCTGGGATTGTTACGACCTGTCAATTACCCATGATGTGAATTTTTGGAGATTTCTTTACTGTGAGAGTAATTGATATTCTTCACTTTTTAATTTTAGTTTTAAAGTTAATATTTTTAATTAAATATTCTATTATTCTGTGTTAGGTTTTTTGGTAGCTCAGTTTGTCTACGGAATAGTTCATCCTTTCAAAGCAATAGCAACCCTCGATTCCCTATTCAAAGAAAGTTAAACAACTATAATTAATGCCAGGCTCAGCTTGAGGTCCTCTAGCCGCTAATACCACGCTCGGAAGCTAAGAGCTCATAACACCCCTTTTTAGTTGTTTCTTAGAGCAGTATTCCATCACCCTCCTACCCATGTGACATCACTCCACCGAGTGTCGCAAGTTAGGAAGGGCATCCGGTTAGGAGGATAGAACCTCGAATTGGGGTAATACGTGAAAAAAGCCCTAGTACAGCCTCCACCGGGTTAGTGCCATAAGAGCTTCTACTCAGTGGCGGCTGGTGCAGGACATCCGTTGTGTGCTGTAACCCATCCCCACTCCAAAAAATAAAAATATTTAGAAACATACCGGTATGTGGTTTTCAAGAGGCTCTCCACTGAGTTTTCCACACTGAACAAACACGCAAACAACCCCAACACATATACACATTCCTCATAAAAAGCTATAAAACTATATATTTAAACACACAATAACACATGCAATGGCAAAATATTCACGATCTCAAACACTTGGTGTGAGCGCGCAAAAACAGAACTTCCCAATGTCACCAACATCATTGTAATAAAACCAGCAACGGCGTAATGCAAAATTATATGTTATGTCTTTATAGTGTCATTTATAAACTAGACATATTGATTAAAGAAAATCACAATACCACGTCCTTATTTTGACAACATAAAAAGTACAATTTTTATAGTTCATCGATTTAGAAATGTGACTATGGAATAGGCAAGTTGGTAGTAATCTATCCTCTTTGGTATTAAAAGACCTGGCGCGAACAGCTCTATAGTATTTCGTTTTCCCGTTTGCTTTGAGCGATCCCCTCTTAAATACTACCGCTGAGTCAAGAGGGTGCCAGCTGCCACGTTCTCATATCGTTCGTAATGCAAGTGTGCCTAGTGCAACTGCTGCCTGTCTGTGGTAGAACGAAGAATCGCTGTGAAGTGATGTCTTGGCTGTTGTTACCACAGCCTGTCGGAACCGATCGGAACATATTCTCTTTGTTTCGGGAAAGTTCGGCTCGCATGCGCAAAAGGCAGAGTTCCTGGTTTCTGTATGCTGTGATCGCACAGCACCCGGCGTGGAGCGCACCAGTAGTTATCTGGTTGTGAGGGGAGTTGAATAATGTCCTATTCTTTGGCTGACGTCTTTTTCAATGCACTGTACAGTACAGTATTTGATTGTAGATAATATTTTTAAACTAATTTAATTTTCCCAATAGGCAATGTGCTGCAGCACTTCAGCACATAAGGTACGGCCGCCCCTGCTTCTACTTACTTGTGTCAGGCCACTCACTTCCATCTATCCTATCCGACCTTCCTCGGTTAACTCTTGTTTCTTCCAACCCCCACGCTATTACGTTTACAAGGGCTAAGGAGTCTTTAATTTCTCCGCATTTCGTAGCTCTTGTCCTTCTTTGGCTGATACCTTGCGCGCTCGCTCCACTCCCCAAGACCTAAGGTCGCTTTCCAGCGTTAAGCCTCAATGAATAAAGCACATTGTGTATTAAGACTTACACCATCTCTCTAGTACCATGTCAAGTCCTAGGAGTTTAATGCGTGGCCAACGTGACGTTAGGCCTACAGGAGCATCGAACGTGAACTGTAGGTAGGGATTTTATTCTGTATTCGGGAAGTCTGATAATACGCGAAATCCTGCAGAGCTAAATTCCGGCACTACATTATTTTTACCTGTTTTATTGGGTATTCAGTACAAAGATAGGTTAGGTCTTCCTGCGTGATTGTACCTAAGTTGTGAACTTGTAGAAAAATGAACTTTGTATTCCATGGGTCAGCAAATACATCCAAACTAGTCAACTTGCACGAGCAGTTATTTATTTGCTGATATGTGCATCCTAGGTTCACCGTTTCTAGAATTTCCAAGATGCTTCCCAATATTACGCCCCCTATGAGTAAAACATTTGTATTACACCATATCCCTAGTCCTATGTGTAGCCATCAGCTCCCACAAATCTCAGCATCAAAGTCGAATCTCAAATTTGAGACTGTAACGCCCTTGTAAAGTTAAGCCTGGCGTCAAACGCATGGATTAACCTAGCACATTTGACCATAATCACGTCAGCAATTAGGTCTCGAGATGTAAACGCGTGGGTGAGGCGGGGTGATGTACTGGTCATCCTCCTCAGTTGTATTCCCCGACCCCCAGAGTCTGTAGCTCCAGGAAACTGCCCTTGAGGCAGTAGAGGTAGGATCCCTCGGTAAGTCCAATGGAAGAAACGACCCTGGAGGGTAAACAGATAAAGAAGAAGAAGGAATTAGGGAATTGCCTCTATAAGGCTCTGTGTATGCCTATTTACCCCTGTGTCCTAGCAGAACTCCCCCCTGAGTTAGCCCTCCTTTTAGTCACCCTTATGACTGGAAATATACCATTGATGCAATTCTACCCCTAAATCTCACCCCATAAAAAATGGGGGTCTGCGTGGAGTGACGTCATCATAGTAGCAAGAGTTGTAGTGACGTCACCGCGAACAAGCTTTGACCTGTAGCTGAAGACTCCAAGTTCTCTCAAGTTATAACACACTGTCGCATTCCTTTACAACGCCAGATAGGAAAAATACAACTTAGCTCGCAAAGTCGTTCTCTTTTTTCTGCTGACATGTACACGTATCCACATTTACTGTAGTTAGTACATCTTCATCGTACACATATTCAATCAGGGTGAGGATATTTGAAATGCACTTAAGCTCTTTTAGTTTTTGAGTTTATGTCAACTCCACGTTCGAATCCTTAGGAGTGGCATTTACTCTGCTCACCTAGGGCTTAAGTGCCCCCTACAAGAGTTAGCCAAGGAGGTTAGATAGACGACAGCTTAACACACAACATGCCTAGGCTCAGATACAGATCCCCGCGATTTCGCTAATGCAGACACAACAACAGCACAGGTTGCTCGGTTCCTACCTAAGGCAAGGGTGTCCCTGGAGGAGCTTTACTCTTATAGAACCCCGCCATATCAGAATGAAGTGTCCTACAAGATTTGGCCCAGAAGGTTAGATAGACAACAGCTTACCACACAACATGTCTAGACTCAACTAAATACCCCTAGTTCACAAATGCATACACAAGAACGGCACAGGTTGCTCGGCTCTTACTTAAGGCAAGGCTGCCCCTGGAGTAGCTTTACTCTTTTAGAACGCCACCACATCAGAATAAAGTGTCCTACAAGAGTTGGCCAAGGGGGGTTAGACAGACAACTTACAATACATCATGCCTAGACTCAGCCAAAGCCCCCAGTTCGCTATCCCAGGCACTTTCAAGTCAGACATCTCTTTTAGTAGCCTCTTTCTACAGTATTCCATAAGATAACGGCATCCTATTGTCTGAAGGTGTTAGAGGACGTAACGCGTGTCTAGTATCATAATCTCCAGAAATCCCTTCCACAGCTGTAGTATTGTATCCAAGGGACGAGCTAAACCCTGGTATAAAAACTCCTACTTTCAGCTGGAAATTTATCACAGGCAATGTGCTTCAATGTGGTAGCAAACACTTGTACTGAATTGTGGATTTGTGACAATTTGGCCTATATTCTACAGAGTCCTTGCGGTTACCACGCTAAGTCTTAAACTTATTACCATATTATAAGTTCAATATTAATAGTTCATGGTGTAGGTTACTGTAGTCACGTACTTCAACAGATAAGTGGTCCTGAGTTCGGGATACAAGTTGCTACAAAATAGGTGTTGCCACCTCAAGTACATTCTGAGTTGTAGCCCACCCTGTGAAAAGCCACTGCAGTGAGCTCAGAGTTTGATCAACGGCATTCTGTGAGAAAGAATTCCCAGACCACACTATCTTTTCATCGGTCTGTTTTTACATCAACTTTGCTGCATGGGAGTGAAAGCTGGGTGGATGTGGGGGTACATTATTTTAGAGATATAACTAACAGACCTGAAAGTAGTGAGAATGACTGCTGGTACAATCAGGTGGAAACAATGGCAGGAGGATGTTCGGAATGAGGGTAGTTCATTCCCAATTCGTACAGTACAGCTACTGATTTAATTTGGCTTTGGTGGTGGGGTCATGTTTGGCGAGTGGCGAAGAATAATGTACACTGCAATAGAGGGTAAGAGAAGTACAGGAAGGACCAATACGACGATGGTTAGACTCAGTTCATAACGAGATAAAGATAAAAGCTATGAAACTAAATGAACCACAGAGGGTTGCAGACTGAACGCAACATACGTGACAGTTGGAAATTAAGAAGTACTTATAAGACACACTTCCCGAGTCTTTGACAGTAATTTGTGTTTGTATCAAGCCTGTCCTTATTCCGAATATTCCTCCTTCCAAGATGCGCAGGGATGAAATGACGCCAGACGCCGCTAGTTGCAGGAAAAGATGGCCTATACACAGCTTGGTCACGTGTCACAGCTTGTCGCTTCCATCAGAATACCTGATCTATTCAAACATGTGGAAGAAACAACTTCAGGAGAAAAGAATTAACAAGTAGATTTTGAGATAAAATAAACAACACTGAAATTACAAACAAACTTCAAAACTTGGCATTATAACATGAAATGTGATCACAGCGTACAATTCCCCCAAAATACTCTCAAGATTTCACCAATTACCTTTACTTCGCCGCCTGCTTCGCTTGCTACTACGCTGCTGACTTTATACTGCCTCGCCGTACAGCTGCTACCTTCGCACATTCTCCTCACTTCTGCAACTTGGGAACCTCTATGTCACTACAACATCAGCCGTCTGGAATCATCTTATGATCAATTTTTTGAACTTTCCACACTCTCCCTATAACAGATCAGCCCTCCGCTTCTACAAATCAGTTCAATTCTGATAGCGGTGTGGTTCTGCTTTCGGCGTATTTAAGTTGACTTAACATCTTTGCTATCTGGACTCTTGTTCAGCACGGCATGGGTGAGAAAAGGCTTGACATTTATATTTTGTTGTGAGCATTAAGTCCTCACAGTATGGCTTATTTATATTCATTTCAGCAGCTCCGTTAGGCAATCATCTACGAGTGTTTATTAAGCTATCTCGAAATTTATGAAGTTCCCAGAGATGCACAGTGATTACAGGTGGTTAACGATCCTTTGCATTATTTTGGTTACGTAACTGCGTGTGGCCATGTGAAATATTTTTCTTTACTTATGCAATTTTCAACTACGCGCGACGGTTGCTTGGATTCATGTACCTTCCCCGAGTTCCCCTTTACCTTTTTCCAATGATGGGGTTCTTCCTTTTTAATGTTCGCCACTTCTTGTTATTGTTTATCTGAGATTTGGTGTCAGGATTATTTTCTTAAGGTAACTTTCACTGTTGTTATCTTTGCGACCACTTAAGTAATATGCGGCTGGTACACTGCGTCTTGGTCAGTGATTCGTTTTATGAATGTTATTCCGTGTTGCTCTCTTAACTTGGTCCTCTGAATTGTGTATTTAATTCTTAGGGTTAATACGTGTTATACGTTGAGTTGTTTGAAATATTTTTCTACTCTCTTTTGTTAATAATGTACTTTCCAGCGAAAATCTCTGATTGTCGAAATGCTTCCACGAACCTAGTTATTTCCTATTATCATTGCTCTTTGTCGGTTGGACATTAGTCTCTGTATTGATGTTCGTGAGTATTATTATCATTATAGCCAACTCGCTTGAGTTAAAGTCAATTTACCACAGTCTATTAAACATTTGATACCTAATCTAACGCATAACAACCAGAACACATATCTGCGAGCTCTGGTACAGCACATGTTCACTTCACAACGGTCCTTTGGAGATTGTTCAGTTCCCCGGATGTCACACCTGTAGATGGCCACATATGGGCATACTGAAAGAATTTGTTTTCCAGTCAAGACGACTCTATCTAGAAATGAACATGAATGAACATGAATTACAAGAGAAAACTCTCTTCTGCAACCAGTATTTACAAATATGTTCGACGATCTACAGGAATCTTATCATCAATGCATGACGCATTAGGCCACACTTTTGACAGACTTGCACAGCAAAGTGCATACCAGTTCGTGCTAGTGCTTCAAAATTAACACATTGCGCACGGCCTACGCAAACATATGAGGAAACAGAATAAGCGAAGGAGACATCGGCCATTTATCCAACGAACATTTACGGGCGTTTTTACAATTCTCTACATGTAGTTAATAGGAAGCTCCCATAACCAGGATCTCAACTCCATTTTCCTAATTATTCTTCTTCTCAGTGTTGCTGTTAATCTTCATACATCAACAGCGAATGCACTCAGACCGGCTACTTCATGCCAGGGAAAGGCTGAGCATTATAAGCTTCAGTTTGTACCAATGAAATCATGTGATTCCTACGGGAGAATTTGAGGCATGTAGAGACAATTGCTCATGGATATATGTGATCCAATGTGCTCCCTCTGTTTTCCCATGTAAGCTGTCTTGTATATGGCAACTATTTTCAGGTATTGGGGAGACTCACTTCACTTCACAACAAGCGTAATTTCCTATTAAAATCTCTACAATTATCATTATAAAGGATGCACACTGGTACCAGCCATGCTTAAGAGATTGTTTGCATATAAACCTGAACTTAAGGGTACATGTCTGTGAAGGACCATAATTTTAACTACAAATCACACACAAGATATCACCAGTAGCTTGCTTCATATACACCCGAAATTCACCGTACAAGTGGAATTAACCTTTCAGAACCATAAAACAACAAAGAAAAGTTAGTTAGTCAAGTATTTTAATAATTAGCCTACTTTATCCTTTGTATGTAATTTACTTTTTGGGAGTGTAGACAGTTTTTAGCTACATTTATCTCTGAAGCTTATCAATAAAATCCATCATTTTAACTGTATACAGAGAATATGTGTGTGTGCGTAAAGTAGACTACTACGGAGAACATACAGAAAGAAATGAATTAGCAGCATTAATTAAAACTTGGAACATAAAAGTACAGCAATTTTTTGTTGGGTGTAGCTGAAGTCAAGTCCTAACATTTTAAGAGAGGTCCATGATTGTAGTCTACTTTTCTTTAATTATCGTACTGATTCTATGCACGAAGTTTCAGCCTTCTAGCTTGAGTAGTTTTTGGTCTATTAAATTAAATATGTCATAAAACTAAACTTTCGGGAAATTGGACTTAAAGTTTAACTTTGCTTTTAATGAAAGTTGTGGCGTAACCTGATGTGTTTAATGCATTCCAGCCTTCCAGCCCCATAATCATCTTGTTTCAGAAGTTCTTCATCCCCTTTCTTCCTCCTTATATTCCTTTTTCTGGTTCTTGCATCCTTGGAAGTCACCTTGAACATTCTCTCTGCCTCGGCAACTATTCTGTCAATAGCAGTGAGGAGGTAGAGGAAGATCCATTATTGCACAGAAAGTTTGTGTTGCTTTATACCCTTTGCCTATACAGCGCATACCATAGGCTAGTCTTGTGTTCATATTATAAAGCCTCTTGTTATTTACCCCTGAGTTATATACAGAATCCTCATGACCACAGACACTGCACATAATGATTAAGTTTTGAGACTAAACTCTTTCTACTACTTACATTTTCAAGCAGTTCAATACTACTTTCACTTCCACAATATTTACACTCTAACATTTGTTCAGTAAACTGCACACAACACTCAGTACAATTGTCACAGACCCAGGATTTATGTTTGGAATCTTTTCTTCACTAAAGTTACTGCTGTATGAATCGTCCAAATATTTCAGTTTATTTTTTGAAGCACTTGATTGCACCTTAACCTCACTCTCACCAGAACCATTACTGGTATTGATTTGTGTTTCTTGCTCCTTAGATGTAAATCTATTTCCATAGAACTTGCGCCTGCCAGCACCAAATTTCCTTGTCCTCGGCATATCTATGGAAATTTTTGCTACTTATATTTTAGAAAAGCTATTGTGATCAACACTATTGTTTATTTATTACTGATGTGGAGAAAGATGAACATCGTGCAGAATGGCCAACTTTTGAAAGTTAAATTTACTATTTTTGCACAGAAATTACCTTTACTGCCCCAAAGTGACTTGTTCAGGAAATATTATGAAGTTTAAATACATTTGACATGTAATGGGGCATGGCAGAGTTCTGCAGATATTTAAGATTAGGGCTGTAAAAGGTCCTAAAAATTAATAATATGTACTTACTGTATATGGTTGGATTCAGGAAAGACTGGGGGATAGTAAAAGAGCAATGTTTTGATATTTAAAAAAAATCGCGTTCATGTTCCCTTAAAATACTAACTATGATTACAAGTAAATAATACATAACAATAGTACGATATAGACAAGGAGAATATTTGAGTGAAATATGTAACATAAATATTACGTACTTTTGTGATTTGTCTTGGTTGTGGCAGTGAGTTTACAGACGAGGAGGTGACAAGATTAAGCTAATAAACATAATGAATTATTTTATATTTTTATACGAGTTTATTGAGTTGAGTTCTAAAAAACGACCATGTACGTCACAAAAATTTGCTGTACGTTTATTTATAGCTATTTCCTTAATTTAATTACATTTCTGATACTTAAAGAAATGTGATATTTAGTAGTTACAGTAAATTAAGTGAAAAGTATAATCAATTCATTACATGAATTAGAACAAAATGTAAGTCATACTTCCTGCAGACTTTTACCTTAATTACTGTATCTTAATCTCCCTCATTGAGGCAACTGACAACAGCCCCACATTAACCCTTTGACGCCGACATCCATATATCATATACAACTCCTTTTCTACACACGCTGCTGACCTCCATACGTGGTATAGATACCTGCAGGACCAACATCATTTTGTTGTTGCTCTTAAAGTAATAAATGTTGTAGAGATGGAAGTGGTATACCTTTGACGGTAAAGATCTCTACCTTCCTTGTATGTATGAATCATCCCAAATCAGTGTTTCTGTCTTTCTATCTGAAGTGTTTGAAATAGTCTGATCCCTATCCGCTTGAGAGCACGAAGTCGAATCTAGCAGATGTACGTTTCATTACGGGATGTTTCTTCACGTAGATTGATAGTAGAAATCGCAATCTCTTCACTGATATGAATGTTGACATCATCTGGTGAATTCATATACCGTAATTCTTTCAGTGCCTTGAAATCTGCTATGACTCCTTATTAGATGAGAAAAAGTATATAGAGATTAACCATCCAATCAATTACGAAGTCAATACGACCAGTATGAGCTGATTGCTTTTTATCATAATTAATAGACCCGCTGTCAATTTGAAATGACATTGCGATGCGCAGAAGGATGGCAAGGTGCAATTTGAATGAAAGGGAAGTAATACAGGTTTAATGAATCAGACGACATCAGCACTACACCAGACTAAACTGAGCGAAGCGAGAATGGGCGTATTAACAAAAGAAATGGGAGTGCATGGTCCGCAGCAAAGTAACGGACGACGAAACACGCCAAAGTATACGCCTTCTTTCTCATAAACTATTCGACGCATTAACCTGGGATTGGTGCCAAATAAATCTTCGAACTATTGTTCTCAGATCTTCCACGCAGTTACTGAGACAACGATTACCGTAGTTTTGACTGCATTGCGAAACATCCCAGGCAAATACAAGAACGTCACTTTCATTGTGTACAAATGCGGAAGGTCCCTTCTCTATTACTAAACTATCAAGGTAAATACAAAGTTAATGTAAACTACATTATTTTCAGTCTCTTTTGTAAACGTCTGAAAATAATCTGGACTAAACTGTACAAACTTCATGATCTGTATTGTCAGTGATGAACTGTGCAAAGTATAAGTCTTTCGTTTTTCCTCTTATTCAAAACCTTATTCAACCTCCGGAGAGGGTTACAAATTCATGTCAAGTTTACTTAAAAGAACAGGCATGTTTCGGTCATTCTTTATGGATATTTGAGGTACAGATTGTATTGTACTGAGTTTGAAATAATCTAGATATACGGTACGGTAGTATAAACATTCACAATTATGATACACTACACATTAACATTCAAAAATTGTGGACCTAATATGTTTTGATAAAACAAAAATTGCGTTTGGATAACAATCGTCTGATGTTGCTAAACTAATGCTAAATTGAGTCTTATACCCAGGAACAGATTACACACAACCTTAGCCATACATTAATAGTTTGCTTACAGGCAGAACCATTAACATTGACAGTGCTCTATTAACTTTGATGAAACCTCCTCCATTATTCTGACACTTTTAACCTTCAGAGCGAGCATCGAGAATTATCTACAGGCACTCAAAAATTTGTTTATCAGTAAAATCAAGTATACACACAAGAGAAGAGAATACTTCTTCTCAAACAACCATTCTGAACAAACTGAATTTACTCTGAGAATACACAACAATTTAATATAAATTTTGGCATAATGATGATATGATTTTAATATTTTTAATGGGAACGGATATTTAGTACGTTAACAATCACTTTTACTGAATTGTGGGCTTGTGAAAATTAGTCCTACTTTATACAGAGTCCTTCAGTTATCCTGCTAAGTCTTAAACCTGTTACCATGGTATAAAATTTATATTAATAATAATAGTTCATGGTGTAGGTTACTGTAGTCAGTTTGTGAATCAGGGGCAACAGCTGAATGACCTAGTAAATGGAACTGAGACTCTGGATACCAGTTGCTATAGAATAGGAGTGGACATCTCGAGAAAACTGTGAGTCACGGCCCTGCTTGTGAAAAGTTACTGCAAGTAGCTCGCAGTTGTGAAACAGTATCCCTACATCGGTCTGTTTTCAGAGGAACATTGCTGCAAGGGAGTGAAATTGTTGGAAGTGGGATATCTTATTCATGAGTTCTAAGTAACAGACATGAAATGAGTGAGAATGATTGCTGGTACAAGCAGGTGGGGACAATGGTAGGAGATTATTCAGAATGACGGGAGATGAAGGCCAAGTTATGAATGAAGTCATTCGATAAATGTGTAAACCTGCGTATTTTTTGGGATCCTGTGTTATCGGGGAGAAGAATTGACTCAGCCATAGAGGGTAAGAAAAGTAACAGACCAAGATGACGATGGTTAGACTCAGTTTCTAATGAGGTAAACATTAAAGGTATTAAATTTAATGAGTACACGAAGCCTTACAGACCTACCTTGCCCCTCCTTCAATTTTCACGGAGAAGAAATGGTGTGACAAGCTGCAGGAAGTGATGACCGATACACAGCTAGGTCACGTGTCACGGAGCTAATTGCTTCTCTCGCAATAACTGTTGCATTCAGAAGTACGTAGAGATGTGTATAAATATGAACGTGTGGATTAGTCTCAATCGCTTGATAGGCACAACTTCAGCAAGAAAGAACTAACAAATACAGTCTGGGGTAAAACAAACAAACAATGCTGAAATTACAAACAAGCTATGAACATCATGATTTGTCATTGTAACATGAAAGGCGTCCACGGGGTCACATGTCTATGTGCGTTGATTCAGCACGTGGTAACTCAAAATAGTACTTTGTTCGGTACTCCGGATCTCACACGTGTAGACACCTACATTTGGGACGTGCTGAAAGAATTTGTTCTCCAGTCAGACGAGTCTATGCACATGAATTACGAGAGAAGACTGTCCGCAGCAACCAGTGTTCAAACACATGGTCCACAATCTACAGGAATCTTAGAAACAAGGCGTGCTGCATTGCGCTGCATATTTTGACGGACTTGCACAGCGAAGTGTACATCAGTCCGTGCCAGTGCTTCAAAATGAAGTAACAGCTGTTCACTGCTTATCCAAACATATGAGGAGGTGGAATAAGGGAAGGAGACTTTTTCGGATACATCAGCGAGTTGTCCAACGAACAGTTAATGGTGTTTTTACACTTCCGTGTATGCCTTTATTGGAAAGCTCCCATAACCAGGTTCTCATCTCTACTTTGCTAATTAACATGTCTCTCAGCATTGCTGTCCATTTTGATTCAGCAACAGCAACTGCGCTCAGACCAGCTACACTATGCCATGGAAACTCCGAGCTTTGTATGCTTCAGTTTGTACCAATGAAATCATGTGATCGCTATCAGACGAGTAGAGAGACAGAGAGACAAAAGCCCGTGGATAGCTCTGATCCACCGTGATCCTTCTCTTTATCAGTGTAAGCTGTCATGTATAGGGGAACTATTTCCAGCGGAGACCGGTTTCATTAAATAACGAGCTTCACCTCTTCTCTAAATCTCTATGAAGCATATATACTGACACAAGTTTGCCGAAGGGAGAGTTTTTACTTATAAACATGTTAAGTATTGTTACAGGTAAATAACACATAATATTGGTATGATATGGAAAACGAGGATATTTGAGTGATACATGTTACATAAATATTACATACCTTTATGATTTGTCTTGTTTGTGGCATGATTGATTGTATTTTACCATACGAGATTATTGCGTAGATTTCTAAAATCTCACAATGCATGTCATATTAATTTAAGTTGATTTGTTTATACACATTTCTTTATTCCAAACACATTTTTGATACTGCGGGAAAGGTTATATTCATTAATTAACACTCCAGTGGTCGCGCGAAGAAAAGTCACGTCAGTGGTCGCGCGGATCACAATATTGTGATACGTACTTTCTTTGTATTATAAGGCTATTCGGTGCTATGTATTCAATGAATATGATTATGCATTGTAAAAAGAACTTTATATTCTGTACAATATAATATAATTATGCATGCATTTATGAACAATCCCTGAAAAATTACCGGACATTTTGATTTGCCTCACTTACTCCCTCCATAAGGTACCTCACTGTCTGGTTCATTCAGCCATCGATTAATATTCTCATAGTCATCCATTTTGTACTTATATACCAACAATTGAGCCTCCGTGGCTCAGATGGCAGCGCGTCGGCCTCTCACCGCTGGATAGCGTGGTTCAAATCCCGGTCACTCCATGTGAGATTTCTGGTGGACAAAGTGGAGGCGGGACAGGTTTTTCTCCGGGTACACCGGTTTTCCCTGTCATCTTTCATTCCAGCAAGACTCTAAATTCTCATTTCATAGCATCTATCAGTCATTAATAAATAACTTTGGGAGTGGCGACCCCATTGTACTAATAGCCTATATCTGCTTCATTCATTACATCCCTGACCCGATCAGTGACTGGAAAACAGGTTGTAGGTTTTCATTTTCATACCAACAATTAATATAAATTCATACAATGATATAATGGAGTAGATATATGCACATGAACTGAGATTAGACACCGTAATAAGAAAACGAACACTCTCAAAAGAAGTCACGCTAGGGGTCGCATGGATCACAGTTGTGATCCACAAGAATAAATTGCTTTATAACGCAACAACCATCAGTCAAGGTTAGCAGACTACTGCGTTATCAGAGAGAGGATGGGGTGCGAGGAAGGTACACAGATGCTCAAGGTCAACAGTCATACCAAAAAACAGGAGTGAAAAAAATATACGGCTGGATCACTATTGTGATCCGCGCGACCACTGGAGTGTTAAACTAAGTTAACGTAGAAATTATAATCAAGTCATTTTGAAAATTACAACAAAATTTGAATCACAACTAAAGTACCCACTTCCCGCCGTCTTGTTTTCTAAAACAGGATAATTCACAGTTAACTTTCAGGATTCCAAGAGAATAATGTGGAGGAAATACAATGAGTAAGGAGCCAAGCTCAGATAGCCTATGAACAAATGAGCCCTTAAAGCAGCGCTATTCAGTATAAAAAACGTAAATTATAAGCTGTGGTTCAGCTTCTTACTGTGTTGCAAACTTATTAAAGGACAACACTCGTTCCGCGCCAACTACATACCATTCGTACAAGAACTGAGATGATCTGCCATCTAGAGAAACACAATTAATGAAGCAACTTGTGCAAAATTCAATACAGCCAATATTTACTGGTAGGCTGTATGGCATCCTCGATCAATGTTGTTTGAAGAACACTTAAGGAGATCCCGATCATCTTCCTTCCGACGAAAGGCACAGGATAATTTACAGGCAACAAGATGAATGGGTTTATTTTATACAGCCCAATGAATATATTAAGATGGTTATGTGTAAACACTCCTCCATTTCCACCATTCAAGAACAGGTCCAATATGGCGCGGCTCGAACAGTGGCAACACAAGGCTGCCAACTTAGGAATCTTTACAAGATCATTTGGCTGGATGGGTTAGGTCCGGCTGGTGAGAAAAGCTTAGGGATGGCTGCTCACCAAGGCGGCCTAGGGAGGGGGGCGACCACAAGTTTAAAGCCGCGAAGCTGCCCCCAGGATTCTAGCACCCTACGTTACATCACCACTGGTATGGCTAGTGAAAAGACCACTGGTCTGCCTAGTGACAAGACCACTGGTCTGGATAATGACAAGACCACTGGTCTGCCTAGTGATGAGACCACTAGTCTGGCTAATGACAAGACCACTGGTCTGGATAGGGATGGAGTCCTCCAAAATTTCTGAAAATTGTCACCCATACATTTCAACACATGTGCCGACAAGCCTGCGATGTCTTTCTACATTTGATGTTGTTTTTGTTTGAGTCATCACCCCATAGACTGGTTTGATGCAGCTCTCCATGCCATCCCATTCTGTACTAACCTTTTAATTGTACATAACTGCTTCACCCTACTTCTGCTCTAATCTGCCTCTCATATTCACACCTTGGCCTACCGGCTACACACGCTGAACATGTGGCTGGGTGTCTATCATTTTATCTCTCCCTCTCATCAAATTTAGCCAAATCGATCTCTTCTCACCAATTCGATTTAGGGTGATGATGATAGTCTCCTACGTATCTTATTGCTTTTGGTGAAGGGAGTGATAACCTTGAGAGCTACAGATTTATGTCGGTTTCAAACAACACGTACACGATTTTTCATTTAATAATTCTTGGATCATTCAGGAAAATGCATTTTTTCTTTGTGGAATGACGAAGCTAAAATCCTTTCTTAATCTGTCAAAGCCCAATGTCACCAACAGGTGAGACCTAATATTAAACAAATTTCCTGTTTGAACTTCTCTGCCTGTTGGAAGTACTCAAAGAAAGGTCTTGGAATTTGAAATGGAACATTTTAAATTCGCAACCTGCACTGGTCAGTCAGCTGACGCTCAAGTACAAGAGGTAACAGACTGGATTGAAGAGGAGAAGCAACTGCGCGTTATTATGGCATGGAAAGCGTGTGATAAAATGTAATTATATTTTGCAATTTATGCTTGTATACTGCTTAAAGGGTAAGAAATGAAAGTGATACATTTTTAAGCATAATATTATAATTTAGCGTGTGTTATTGACATGAAAGGCATGATGTTGCTTGTATGTGTCATTCGTCACATAAAGTAGGCCTTTTTGTCCAGTTTCAGTTATGCATAGTATCTGATATTCATTTCATGTTTTCTCTCCCTTTTCAGTCTGACATTGGATGAGATACTAGAAATGTTGGAAGATCTATAGATCTATAGATGATATTACTATGTTTCTAAAAAATGACAGTTATTTTACAGATGAGAGAAGTGGCGATGAGGCAACTAATTCTGTCGATCTCAGTCCCCTTCCCGGTAGAATGTTGAGGTTGACAGTGGAAATAAGTACATCAGCAGATGATGGTACGCCGGTACCTTCTAATGAAATGTAACAGGCGCCTGGTTTCTCTGGGGCAAATAAACGAGCACCTTCTAAGGAAAAATACAACAAGTTGTGGACAGCTACGGAGGAGAATTTTATTTTCCGATTGGGTGGGGGGCGGGCATGAGGAACCTTCAGAGTATGACGGACCGCAACTGTCTCCAGTTCAGTGTTTTGAGTTAGTGTTCATTGCAGAAGAAGAATCTCATTGTGAAAATGTCAAAATTATACGTTGTGCACAGGAACGATATTTAGACATAAATTCAGATGACTTAAGGGTTTATATCACTGTACAATTTTTGACTGGAAAAACTCATCTGGAAAACATAAGAATGTTTTTTGGAAATAAAATCAGATGTATACAATAACTTACTTTCCAAAGCATGAGAAGAAATACACTTCCAAAACTTAATCAGTATTTTTACCCTTCAGAAAATATGAATCTTTTCCTCAATAACGACCTTAGCAAGGTACGAAAATAATTCAAGTTTCTTAATCAAAACTTTGGGCAGCAATTTGAGTGAATCGGCTCAAGGGATCTTGCATTGGATGAAGCAATGGTTTCCTATTACAGCCGTCACAGCACCTAGCAAGGGGAAACCTCTAAGGTTCGGACTTAAACTGTGATCAATTCCTACGCGATTTGCTTACCTCGTAGCCTTTGAGCCTTACCAAGGATCTAAACCGGCCAGCATCCGCGACAGTCCAATATGCGTTAGGAGCAGAAGTTGTCTTCGCAATTGAAAGTAGGCTACCAGCAGGCTGAAAACTGTAACTATACTGACCAATGTAACCTACAGGTGGCACCCCTGTATTTATTTTTTATTTTGTGTGGAACACTTTTCCTCTAGATTTTTAGTTTTGCTTTGGTTTTCCTAATATAGCTAACATAATCTAAAATGAAATACATAGATCTATTTCCTACATTGTATTTCGGCTTCGACAGGTTAACATGGTGTGTGTGTGTGTGTGTGTATGGTAACTATCGCAGACTCAACGAGTGTACTATACCTCACACTGAAGACTTCAGTTACTTTCTTCCAGGTAAAACAGTGTTTTTTTTAAATTAGACATGTGACAAGCCTTCTGCCAGATATGCTTAGCAGATGAAGATGAAGAAAACTTAGCCCTAATCACCCCTGTTGGACTATTTCAATTCAATTACATGCCGTATGGGATTAAAAGAAATCACATTTATTGGAATGTTTTGAGAAGATTGAGATCAAAGATGGTTAGGATTATGTAACAATAAGGGAGTATTTTGGTTTTGAAAATTATTTAACAATTCAGATTTTTTGTTTTCTTCTGGAATTCTTCGATGAGACGATGAAACATATTGATAATTTGTATAACATAATTCCGACGCAGAGAGCCAATGCAGTTACCATATTCAATGCATTAGAACGTTTTGAATCAGCTGTTTCTGAAATAAGAGAGAATAATGAATGGTATCAGGAAGATGATGATGAACAGCAACAACAACAAAAAGCTCTAAATAGAGTTCTGGTTTAAATCTGATTGTAGATGCCAACGAAGTATTGGATATAGTGATCAACCACATGAAAGACCAATTCCAAGAGTCTCATATATTAAGTAGTTTCGAAATTTTGCTCCCAAAAGTTTGCTATGGTCGGAGAAATTTTCCCAACGAATTTAGTCAATACTTTTTCATTAAGTTGCAGTCCATTTATCTACCAAGATAAACTGAGAAATGAACTTTCAGTGATTTATCGGAATGATACTTTAAGGATATTCCTTCTGCCTGCGATTTGTTCACATTCTTCATTCCTCCGAAGAATCGTTCTCTGAGGTACACAAAACTCAACAAATTGCACTAACTACGCCAGTTTCAACAGCGAAAGAAGAGCGAAATTACAGCCCATTAAAAAGAGTCAATGATTATCTTTGAATAATATAGGTCAAAACAGACTGAATTCACTCACTGTTTGTTCAATTCATAAGGAGGAATCTGGTGGATGCCCAACTTTAACAACAGAGTCATTGAAATGTTTGCCAGTCAGAAGATCAGGCGTGCTAAACCGCTGTATAAGTAATGTGCCGTTTGGTGAGATAAATACTATTTCTTGGGGATCAAGGAAGGACCCTCTCCGAAGATTGTGGTTACTGCAGTCAGGAGATTCCTGGGCAACGGTTTAATACCGGCTAATTCTTCCACAAAGGTGCTGCTACACAGCAACAAGTATGCAAGAGAACTTACCAACGAAAAGTCCTTTTCAGGACCAACCATGCACAGAACACTCAACAATCCCTATTGGTAACAGCTTACGAAATATTTCACTTGAACATTGAATCGATTTCCTCTGCTAAGAGTCAATACCTTTCACGTCTGACGCTGCAGAACGAAGTAGATGTTATAGCAATATAGGAGAATCACACCAAGGATGATGCAGATCTTTACAGAAGAGGAAGAATTTATGGATACGTTCTGCTTTGGTCCATAAATAATGAACAGTACGGCATTGCAAGATATGTCAGATCCCATCTTACTGACTACAAAGTAACTTACCAGGATAGGACGGCAGATATTTTTGTTTTGGGTGCAGAAGTTGCCGGCACCACGGTTGCAAATATTTACAAACCACCGCACGTTAGTTGGCCAAATCCACCTCTAAGATTCTTCAGTCATCCAGTTGTGTATGTTGGTGATTTCAACAGTCAAATTCATGTCTGGGGATGCTAAAGGTAAACAAAGCCGCTGGCTTTGATAGCATATATCCAGGGTTTCTTAAAGCCATCGAACCGAAAACAAAGATGTGGCTTATTGTATTTTTCAATGAAATTCTGAAAACTGGAAAATTACCGAAGCTTTTCAAACTGGCTAAGATAATTAATTGCCATTCTGAAACCGGGAAAAGATGGAACTGATGATTCTCATTACCGACCAATATCACTACTCAGCATGACCTATAAGCTACTAGAAAACAGAGATGTGGCTTATTGTATTTTTCAATGAAATTCTGAAAACTGGAAAATTACCGAAGCTTTTCAAACAGGCTAAGATAAATAATTGTCATCCTGAAACCGGGAAAAGATGGAACTGATGATTCTCATTACCGACCAATATCACTACTCAGCATGACCTATAAGCTACTAGAAAGGCTTATTCTAAATCGCATTCAAGAGGCCACTGATCAAATCATCCCGATCGAACAAGGTGCCGTTAGGAAACATCGGAGTTGCTGCGACCAGGTCTTAACATTGACAACTGTAGTAGAAGCTGGATTTCAACGAGGTCTCAAATCAGCTGCAGTTTTAGTGGATTTTACAGCAGCTTACGACACTCTATGGAGGGAGGGCTTGATGACCAAATTTATTAAAAACATCCGATGTCAAAAGTTGGCACTTTTAATGAACAACGTGCTTTCTGGCAGGCGCTTTAAGGTGTTCCTGAATGGGCAAGCTAGCAGGTGGAGGATTCTAAACAATGGCCTACCTCAGGGATCAGTTCTGGCCCCCATTTTTTTAACCTGTATATCCATGACATGCCTCACACAGATTCGATGAAAATCCAGTATGCAGACGACCTAGCATTAATTATCCAGAGTAAAGATTTCATGAAATGTGAGAATGTTCTAACTAGTGATCTGGCGAAACTGAGTGATTACTTCCACAAATGGAGACTTCAACCCAACCCAAACAACACTGAGGTTACTGCATTCCATCTAAATAATAAAGAAGCCCAAAGGAAGCTACATGTGACTTTTGACGGAATCGAAGTACCCCATAACTTCAATCCACTATATCTTGGAATCACTCTGGATCGGTCCTTGGCATTCAAACAACAGTGCATCAAGTTATGGAGGAAACTTGGCTCAAGAGTAAATCTACTTCGCAAGATTGCCGGAAGCAGCTGGAGTGCAGACGCTAATACTCTACGTTCTGCTGCACTCGCTCTTGTGTATTCTGCTGGTAAATATTGTGCCCCTGTATGGGAAAACAGCGCTCATACCACTAAGATTGATGTGCAACTCAATGAGACCATGAGGGTTATCACTGGTACTGTTCGATCTACTCCCACACAGTGGCTACCAGTCCTAGCTAATATCGCTCCGCAAGATCTAAGGAGGAAAGCAGCTAAGGTAAGCTTGCTCAAGAAGATCACCTCTCATAAGAACTCTCCGTTGTATGATGCCCTGCAAGATCCACCAACAACATGTTTGAAATCACGCAAGCCACCCTGGGTTGATTTAGAAGGTATCAATTCTTTCAAGATGACCTACAAGTGGCAACAATGTTTGAACGAACATTCACCCAACAATGCTCACCTGGTTGAAGATCCTAAAAAGAAGGTAGAGGGATTCCAACTATCACGCCAAACCTGGTCGAAGCTGAACCGCATTAGAACGGGTCAAGGGAGGTGTGGTCACACCTTAAAGAAATGGGGTTTCCGTACATCTGCTGCCTGTGACTGTGGAGTGGAGGACCAAACCATACAACACATTGTTCAAGAGTGCCCACTTCGTGCATTTGATGGTGGTCTGAAGACTCTACACCAAGTGATACCATGTGCTCTGGAATGGTTGTCAAATTTGGATATTTCCATTTGATTATTTGTAAACTTTTGTGTACTTGTACAACCATACGATATATATAATACTATTTCTTCATTATTAAATATTTAGTATATATATTTAGGCCGATATATTTTGCTATACGTACTCTCCTTTGGAGTTTTTGTGGTACGGTATAGATACCCATGTTTCAAAAATAACTGCCGCAATCCCATTTCCATGGCCGAAAACTCTATATCGGGCCCCACTGGCGGAATTGATCACTAGCCACCACTGTATGCATTCAGGTCTGATAATGTTGTAATTGGTCTTGGTTCACGCTCGGGGACTGGGTGCTTGTGTTTGTCACAGAATATTCCTCTTCATATTTACGCAACACTACCAACACGCAATGGGGATTACATCCCATCACGTAGGCTTGACGCCGGGAAGAGCATCAGGTAAAATAGAGTCAAATCCACATGTGCGACACATCTCGCACCCACTGGTTAGGTAGAACACAACAGATCCATGCCATGGTTACTGTACCGGAGGTACACCCGCACCAGCGCCTTGTAGAAGGATATCTAGATCATGAAATCTGAAACTCATTTTGGAAATAGTGTGGAACATTTCTCGACAGATGTCACTGTTATCATGTTGCACCTCTGGGGTGGAGATGAACTACTATATTTCGAATAAATTTTGTGTGTTAAGTTTTCCTAAACTGGAATACTTATTGTTTGTTTTTGATGTTCAAAAGTTATCAACACTTCTTGGCCAGCGAAAATGTTTGTACATTTATTTATCGACCAATCAAAAATTTCTCATACTTAATAAATTAACCAATAAGAATTGGAGGCATGTCAGAGCCTTGGTCCAGAGCTTCCTGGAACTTCCCTCTCCGCTATAAAAGCCGAGGCCTGGTGACCGCTCCAGTATAGAGTGTGTACGTACCGGAGGCAGGGGGAAAGGCTCCCTCGTCCATCCTCTGTATGTCCACCAGCTCAAGGTAATGGCAGTCTTTGAGAGCTAGCTCGAGGGGAACGTTTCAAATATTTAGCACTGTAACTTTTATTTTCTCAAATGTTAATTTCAAACTTGAAATGTAAATTTCAAACAAGTCACAAGAACTTAACCGAAATCAGGGAATAGAGGGTGAGTAACTCTCTTGTGTTCCCTCTCAACTTGATATTCAGATGACTACGATTTTACAACCGCTAAAATCCACCTGGCTGTTT
Organism: Anabrus simplex; assembly: GCF_040414725.1. NCBI lineage: Eukaryota > Metazoa > Arthropoda > Insecta > Orthoptera > Tettigoniidae > Anabrus > Anabrus simplex. Next base: position 24,532,577 of record NC_090277.1, on the reverse strand, counting down.
TCTCCATGTAGTCACCTCCGTAGCCTCTGTAACGTCGGGCCGTAATCCCAAGTAGTGAGTGCAAGTGTTCGCCTCCTTTAGGCCAGGTATGATGGGTACTTGTTACAGTTAACATCATTCATTTCATTTTTAGGCAATTAGACTGTTGAGCAGTTAGGACAGTGACTACTGTTTACTTTTGTTAAATGTAGCTTGTGCCTGGATGGGCCTGGAACTTGTAACTTTCGAGAATAGTCCACTAAAATGTGAATTTGTGGAACAAAAAGCTCTTCCACTGATGTAGATCCGTCTCCTTGACTGTTGGTTGAAATGATCAGTAGCGCTCATGTAAAAATTGTAATTAGAGAGTTTCATGCTCATATTGTTAATATACTATTATCTGATTTTTCCAACATTGTACCCAAGATAACGAGCTAGTTCTGTACCTGAATCGTTATTTGTTTATCAAATTGTAAAATTTAAAATTTGGAAAGGAAAAATAGAAGGGAAAGAATTATGGCTCCAATTTTAAAGCAGCTGTCTTCCCTCCTCGGGATCCATCGTGTTGGGAGGTGATTGCCGTAATATTTCTGTACTTATCTACGACGAAACACTTCGAGGTACAGTCATGCGCCCCGTGTTCCGAGCTATTAACGAGGTGGATATCTGCCAACACTCCTGCGTGACGGTACAAGCTACAGGGATGTATGGACATATGCCATCCACTCTGAATGTTCATGAGCGAAAAATTTGCATTTATATTTCAGAGAAGGTGCCTCTAGATCACCTAACATTTATACCGTAGGCCCAATAGACTTCGAAACACTGTGCCAGCGCAATTATCACATCAAGACTCCACTGTTTCGAAGCACTGAGATCACTTCGTGTGTCATGTCGCGTGAACAGGAAGCAACACACGTCAGCTACATCGATGCTTCGGAACAGCACAGCTTTGAAATAGTGACGGTGTTTTGTTCATCTCCTCGCCGCAACAGAAACACTCTGCGTGACATTGCCCTGAAGATAAGCCGAGACTCTTTATATTCCGAATTGCGAGTCAAATGATTAAAATAACAATGCACTCCACAATGTAAGGTCTTTCTCACGGAAACATGACATTATTGTTCTCAAAGGAGGGTCATATTATAACAGAAAGAAGTGCAAAAGTTCCTTAAATTATGTTTTAAAACCTCAATTTGAAGTAAAATTTTAAACTGGTATAGACGAAGTCTGTTACTGTACATATAATACCGATCTTGGACACTTCTGAGATTTTATTACTCATTTTATATTTATTCAAGTTGGTCCACTTACTTAGACTACTAGGTACCGCATGCTTTTGCAACTGTATTACGTGTACATAGAATAACTATTTAAAAATGTTTTAAAATTTAGTTAATCATTTTATAATTATTCACATTAGTTACTGTTTTAATGCGCATTTAACGGAAATATTGATTGCTTTTAGAACCATTGTAAGCGCGTAATGAGGAAGGAAACACTGTATATTACCGGTATTATATACTGGTACTACAATACTGTGCATCATATATTTATCATACTGTACGTTGTATATTTGCTCATTAAATACTACATGATCCTCATATTTTATCTGTATTAGAACGTCGAACATTTTAGTCCGTGAATTAGACTTAGCTCTGAAGCGTGGTTCATGTTCCGCCACAACATCGCGATGCACAATTTCTCTTGCATTCCGAGACGGAAGTGCGCCGTGTGTCGAAATGCGCTGCTGTACGAAACATTCAGCAGTGACAGTTAGGCCATGTCTATTATTAAAACAGTATTTAAGCCACACGAGGGAGAATAACTCAGGCTTATCGCATTCTACGTTGTACAGATATATTCACGATATAAATCTAGCAATGATTAACCTTCTTTTTCTTCTTCTACAATATTTTTATCATATGTCGGCTGACATCGGGGCGATCTGACCCTTGTCCTCAGCAAGTTGGGGTACCGAGTCCATACCATTCTCGTACAGTCCGTAGCCAAGATTTCCCCCTTCTTCTCCTACACCTCTTTCCTTAAAGTATATCTTTGAAATAAACTGAAGGAGGTCATTTATTTATTTGTGTCAGTCGCATAATACAGTAAAAATTACAAGAGAGATTATACATAGTACAGTGGTGCTGCCTAGTACCAGATACGAGCACTAGTATCAGGTAGATGTTCTTCTTTACGTTGTCGCAATTCGCAGTCTCTTTAAAGACTTCCACGTCGTCCAGGTCTCTCCGTAGTCACGGAGCAACTTCTATTGCAGTTTCGCAAGTTCCAGGCGATCTGGATGAGCAGCCCTGCCTGATCATGTCAAAGCATCGTGAGAGAGGAGTTTTTCCTCGGAGTTGGCGCAGTGATACCTGCAAAGTGTGGCCACAGGTACATAGGTGTATCACTGTGTTCCAGTACCTCTCCCATCTACTTGACCTGCAAGTTTCAAGATGCTTCTTTATTCCTCACGTGAAAAGCAATATAAACCACTGCAGTACCTCATAATTTCGAATGGTATTGATTCTGATATTGTACGTGACCTTCAGCTCGGAGTAATGTAGCCCCTCATCTCAAATGATGGTCTTCAGGCCTCAACAACATTAAGTAAGACAGGAGATACACAACACCGAAGAAAACATGGACGGAGAAAATGAAGTCCCTGTTACAGAGGATTTAAATAATTCTCTTGAAGACAGTCTTTGGGACCTAGTTTCAACAGGACTGCTCAAGCTGTGATCAAGTATGCAGGTGAGAGACCTAATGTACTGGACTTGCTTTAGTGATGTGCCAGCTACTCTCAGCTTTATAGGTTGAATGACATGTTTTCTTACGATCATTAAGGTAGTATTTTCCGCGTTTAAACGCACAATTCCGTTTGATCACACAGTTCGCTAATATCTGTGGACCTTCAGCACTTATTGCAAACCGAAGGATATCATCCGCATATGGCAGATTATTAATTACGTTTCCTTTATCAATACTGATATCAGAAAAGCACCCTTTCATAGAAGTTATTGAAGAGGAGTGGAGTTATAACAGAGCCTTGCCTCATCCCTTTCTTTATTTCAATAGCAGAGCTGTTGGTGTTATCAACCTTAACAGATGAGGACTAATTGTAATACAGGTTGGCAACGGTTCTTATACATTTACCATCCAGACCAACATGATATAGTATAGTCAATTTACCATGTAACCAAAGAAGTCTCTGGACAACTGGGAATAAAGCAACACCAAGATGAATTAGTCTCTTCTGCGAGGAAACTTCCTGTCTTTCTTCAACATAGATGCATTGATCATGACCAAGGGTTTATAGTGTAATGTGGAATCCGAACCAGAGGATGCCTTCATTTCATAACTCCCATAATCCGTGGCCAGAACTCCAACCGCAGCCAGCTCAGCGACAATGATACTATGCTATCATGCCCCCTGATCTTTATCGTCAGATTAAGTCAGCAATACCCTTATGATAGGAACATCGGTCCTGATTGAAATGGACCTTTACTTTGTGTCAAAGTTGGATGTCTTCACTTAAGGCACCATTTGGATTGTCCAGTCACAGAACACTAGCAAGGAAGATGTGGATCTACAGGAAGAGGTCAAGTGAATTTAGAGTTTTGTGTAAATGTGTTGGAAGGAAGATATTTTAAGATGTCCGTGGTGATGCGGGTAGTCACTTCGCCACTGCCCGTTCCTTAAGCTGGAGAGCTTCCTGAAATCTTTGAGATTGTCGGTTTAGTCTTTCACGGCCGGTGTGTTGGCTGTATGCCGTGGTCGAATTGCGTTACCAGTTGCCAATTTCCCACCGGAAACTGAGCGAGGCATTGCTAGGAATCCGCTACGTATGAAGGTTAGTAGTGTGCTGAAGGTGTGGCATCCAGTAAATGGAAGAGCAACCCGAAGCGGCAAGAAATTTCTCTGAAAGGAAACATAAAACACTTTGTTGGTGTAGCTCTGAAGATGTAGCAACATGAAACTGCCGTGAAAGTGGGAATCTGGCAACGCTTGTGGCCGTCGAGTGGGATGACGTGTTCCTACAAGCTGTGGCTCAGCTTACCTCGCCTTTCCATTATGTATAACAGAGGAAAGACTGTTCACTACTCGGCCATGTGTACATATTTCAAACTGCACTCAACATACAACAGCCACACCCAGAAATCTCCTGAGCTGTATAGTTATTACCTCCCTCATGACGGAACTGCAACGTGTGTAACAATTAGCCAAGTCTACTCCATCTCTGATGAGAGGTAAAACCGACACACGTGGTGTTCTTCACATAATGGGCACTAATGAGAAGTAAAACCCAGACACGTAGTGTTCCTCGGAACGCAATCCCGCGGTGTTCCTCACATTGTGGTACTAATCACAGGGACCTGTACTATCACGTGGTGTTCATCATATAGTTGTACAAGTGTCCGGGACCTGTACTATCCCGTGGTGTTCCTCACATAGTGAGTACAAATGGCAGGTAAATCCCAGACCCATGGTGTTCCTCAGAACGCAATCTCGTGGTGTTCCCCACATAGTGGGTTCTAATGACAGGTTAACCTCAGACCCGTGGTGTTCCTAGGAATGCTAACCCATGGTGTTTCTTACAAAGTTATGCATATCTCGCGGACCCGTACTATCTCGTGGTGTTCATCACAGAGTGGGAACTAATCACAGGTACCCGTACTATACTGTGGTGTTTCTGACAGTGCGCACCTATCACAGGTACACCTCAGACCCATGTTGTCCCTCGGGCCCGCAATATCCTATGGTGTTCCTCACATAGTTTTAAAAATCTCTGGTACTCGTACTATCCCGTGGTGTTCCTCGGAACGCACACCCATGGTTTCTACAACCAGATGCTGATACAACCGAGCGAGGTTAGCTTCTTTTATCTCCCTGGGATCCTCTAACCGAGTCTAGACAAAGGGTTAGCCTCCGTATGTGGGTACTATACATGGGTACTGTAAATCCACAGTGATCCTCCAACAGACCCATGGTATTCCTCAGTTTGTGGTGGTTAATCACAAGGATAATTTAACTAAACACATGTAATTTGGTTCATAATCAGCACCACTTGGTACCGTCCACCACCCACAGAGATCTGTGTGTTTGGTCCGCGAGAGCTATAATATTTCGCTCATGTCGACCGGAAAGCCAGGGAAGACCCCATACAGGCCACTTGGGACGCAGCACGTGGGAGTAACCCTTCTTCCCATGCTACGACAGCGTAGTAGGTTCGTGGATGATCTTCCGTTACCTGATGTCGTGTATCCCCCCTGCCTTACCGCTCTTACAACTGCCAATGGCTGCCATACAGAAAAGCCGCATAAGATGACTAGACTCTAATTCTTCTGACCGTAAAATTTTGAAGTGTGTTGTTGAGGCTTACCATTTTCCACGAGCTGGTGGGCAATCTGATTAGCTGTTACATTCGCATGACCCTCACTAACTGCTAGGTTACAACTCAGACGTTTAAGAATCCTCCAGCCTTTCTGGCTACACTTCCTTAGATCATTCTCCCCCATAGCTCCTGTTATTATGTATCGCTTTTAAGATATCTTCCCCAGCTTGGACGGTATCGGATTTCAAAGGATCATTGTCAAAGAAATCACAATAGTTTCTCAATACTTCAATAGTTTCTGTATATAGTGTTCACCGTCAGCGAATTGTGATACGTGAAAAAACTTCACGATATTTACATAATCACCACATAACTAAGGACAAGGCTCTATATTCATGATGTTCTCGTGCAGTGAAATAGTACATTTCTCCCAATCAGCCCAATTAAAATGACATCATCTTCGAAAAGGAACTCAGATTCTAACGATTTAAAGGTAAGATGTATTGAACTAAGACGAGGCCACAGAACTAGTTGCAAATAGAGGATTGTGGTGGCGTTTAGTAAATTCACCGAGGGTCGCAGACTGAACGCTGAAAGGCATAAAAGTCTGTAATGAAGATGTATGTATGAAAAGGAACTGTCTGCGGTCAGATTGCAGCATATATCTGGCATATAACAGGACGATGAGGGATTGTTTGCCCCACTGATTTCGCTAAAAACCGAGATATGAGTTTTACTTACGCAGATACTGTAATTTAATACCTGGATAATATACATCCTCCATCTCGCACTGTTGAATGATACTGGAAGTTTGTTATCATGCTGTAGAATTAGATTGCACGAATCTGTCCATTCTACGCCAGCCTCTCCTCTTTCGTCGGTTCCTGGGAAGCCCCATGTTGTATTATGACTATTGATGTCACCAACCACAAACTTCACATATTGATGCTGGAAGGCTCCACAAGTCTAAATACAGTACCTGGTGGCTTATTAATTGAGATCTACTGTGAGAGTCCCAATGTCATCACGGGAGATGATCTGGATATTGGATAGCACTGAGGGTGTTCAACCACTAAACGCATGACCTTGATTTTGGGACGGCGAAGATACTAGTCTCGGCGAGTTTCCTGACTGCATATTATTAGATTGTCGAGTAAATTGCAAGGCTATATATTTTGTGTTGCCTTTCAGATTCTTAGAATTAAGTGAATAATATAAATAAAATAATCAAAGTGCAAAATATTAATATGAAAACTTGCGTAAAATAAAGCAGTAAACCCATACATCCAGAAGACCACGATGAGCAGAAAATGAGAGCTGATAAGAGTTAAATATAGTCTGTGTATCCCAGTAACTTCTACAACGTAGTCCGGTGTATTTTGCTATGTGTAGGTCTGATTTGACCTTGTAATATTTTAGTGGAAGTTTGTCAGAGTTTCAGCTATTAACTTTTGTGCTGAGAAGACACAAGTAGAAATTTACGATGCTTGCGTGTGTTAGAAGTGTCACTGTGTTATAACCGATATTTAGTCATATTTTTCTTCAGGATGGGACGTTAGATCGAGTGCATTTCTTATGAAATTTGTTCAGACGTAATGCGGAATATGTTTGGAGTATAGCAGTGAAATTTAGAGGAACTATAAGTATGTTAATGTGATATTTCATGTCCACAGGCGTAGAACCAGTTGTGTATGCAAATTGGAAAGTTCTGGTCTACTTCTAATTCATAAATGTCAGCAATTACAATATTTATTTATTTTATTTTATTTATTTATTTATTTATTTGGCGTGTGGCTACATCACTATAACAAATAATATTTACAAATATTATCTCATACTTATAACAATAATTTATTTAATCACGGTAATAAGATGAAGACAGGGGAGAATTCGATTTTAATCTATCTCAGCAGTATCACTAAGATATTTAACATCTGAGGTTGCCTCAAGACATTTTTTGTGAAGCTAGTTTATCATAAAAATTCATATCAAATGCTTCGCCTTCACAAAAGGTCTCATTATTTTATCCAACAATAGGCAGGAATGAATTCAGTCCTTGTAAAACTTCATGCAATTGCATCTAAAAGGGATCTAAGACTCATATTAGAAAACCCAATACATGGAAGGATCTATTCGATAATTACAAAAATAAAATCTGGTAACACTGTTTGGCAAAATTACTCTGGTAAATAATTTCAAATACTTGGGGAAGTCATCCAACCATCTGCATTAAATCATGAAGCAAACAGAGAGAGAGATTTCTATATTAAAAGTAGGCCATAGAATCACATAGAAAAGGTACGACAAAAAATCAGTATCCCGGAACGCTATATTAAAACATTATAACACCGTAATTAAGCCTCAAACATTACACACGTCAAAAACCTTGATCAGTGGAGAAAGACCATTATCTGAAATGATCGAAAAACAAGAAAGAGAAGTCCTCATGGAAAACATGGCCCAGTATGCATAGGAGTGTGGATGAATAGGAGGTCTTCGGAATTATGTTACCATACTGAGAAAATATCAGATACAATATTTGCAAAAGGTGATTGAAGATTGATTGCCATTTTTAAAGAATAGATGATGAAAGACTCACTAAAAAGATATTTAATAACGCCTCCTGGCTAAAAGTTAGAATAACTGGATAATCGAAATTGAAAAGGACCTTCAAAAAATCAACATACCAGACGAAATTATATGGGACACGCTTAGCTTTAGAACGTTGCTGAACAAACATCATTTTGCTGAGAACCAAAGATGAGCACACAGTTACACAGAAGGAAGAACAGATGATAAACACAAAGAGGGAAGAAACTCTGCCAGGAGATGAAAGCACAACCATCTGCAAAATAAGTACAATTGCGCTCCTTAGTAGGGCAAAACATTTTGAAATAATAATAAGTAATTGAATGAGTAATAGTTACCATCCACGTCGTATGATATTTTTGTGAAGGGTCAGTCTGCGATACATTTGTCAGGAGGTGATAGCTCGGGGTTTGGTCTATCGAGGTTTGGCGTCTATGTTGAAGTCAGTGTCATATGCGTCTGGAGTATTGTATTTCCTAATGAAGTGAGAAACTTCATAACTGTCCATAACTGTCGGTGGTAGATAAGTTGTATTTGTCCGTGTAGTTATGAAACCATGCGACTCAGTTTGTGAGATATGCTCCTAGTAGATACTCCAGAGGTAATGGTGTAGATCAGGGCTGTCCAACGTTCGTTTCTATGCGAGCACATTCACATGATAACTAAGGGTATGCGGGCGCCAGGTACGATTCCACTAATTCGACTACTGTTATCGGTACTACAACGACTATATAATAATAATAATAATAATAATAATTGAGCCATGTATTTGATATCCTCTCCCCTCTTATACTATTTATTGTGCCTGTTTTAATGCTTTTCAATTTTGGTACATTATTGTGTTTTTTCGCCCGTTGTTGTCGCTTTGGGCAAATAATAATAATAAAATTATTCCTAAAAGATGCTCCCAGGGTAAAGGAAGTATTTCCGCCCTGGGAACGGCCCGGCCTGTGCTGCCTCCCCTCTGCCTTCCCTTCCGTACCCCTGCGGATGCGCCAAGCTCTTTACGCAGACACACCGTGTCGCCTCGCGTCACGTGGTCTCGCGTCACGGCTACTCTTGGCCAGGCCGTGCGGCCTGGCTGGGAGCAAGTGGCATTCTTGCCTCGCTCTCTGACTTGAGCATCTCACGCACCGCCTTCGAACCCCGGACCGCTAAGGGGTATGGGAGGTAAGCACCCAGAACTTGCTTAATAAATATAAGACTACGGGGGGGACATTATTTGATTGTAAACCACTGAATAGGCGCTAAAGTTGTTTCAAATTGTTATAAAAGCACAGTTGCCTCTAAATCGTAAAGTATGTGTGAACCTCTTGGGACCGTTTATTGCAGTCTTACTGCAACTTAACTGATTGGGCGCTTGTGCCCTTAGTGGTTGAAAGTATATATATGTATATGGTATCATGGTATGTCATGTTAAGGGAAAATTGCGCTCCTCCTTGAGCCACCTGAGGTGGCGCTTTATCAATAAGTCTTATCCAGAATTACCTTTTACACTGTTTTTTGGTGATGAACTGTGAACAGGGGCTGGATCCCTGTAAATTACAAATAGGGCACGTGTCGGAGGAACCTGAGTGATGTTGGTGTTTAAATACTTTAAATCTTTTTACTTTTCTTGGTGTTTACCTATTTGTTTAATAAACTTTGTTAACCTGATTTCCTCGGCTATCTGTGTTCTTGTCCTCTGGGTTGTGCTATATTCTCGGGAAGTCCAGACCCTATGGAGGCCGCACCTTCTGTAGGTTTCGCCAGTGATAATTGATGGTACAAAACTGGTAGCAGAGCGTTCGTTGGATCTGGACTATTTTTCGATTAGCCGAGGTATTTGACCCCGTAACATTCTTTCCGTTTCCGGGATTTCTCTAGTCGTTGTGTGGTTTATATCAATTCAACCATGTCCATTCGAGACATACCTTATCCGGGTTCCCTGCGGAAGGAGGAGCTTTTGTATGAACTTGGGATACGTAACTTAGAGTCTAAAGGCACCGTCAAGGCCGATGAAATTTTGTTACGGAATAACTTAAATAGACCGATTACGGTACCCCATTATACTGAAGGTGAGGTCGCTAGCGCGCTGTCCCTTATTCAGGCTAACCTTACTAATATTGCATCTGTGATGAATTTTTTGGAGAATGATGTGGCTTCTCCTCATCAACTCAAGAGACTACAGGGTAGATTCACTATTGTCAACGAGTGGAAGATCTCCTTTCCCTGGAATTGAAGGAAGAGATATCGGGTCAGGTTCTCGAATTAAAGGACACATCAGCTGACCTTTTAGAGAAGGCGGAGGCCTGGTTAGCAGGGCTTTCCATTAAATCAAAGCCCGTTCTTCCCCCACCTGCCCAGGCGGAAGGCGAGTTGAATCAACAGACTCGTAGCTGTGAGCTTGACGAGGAGAGAGCTTCGCTTCCACCGCAGCAGTCTGTTCGTTTAAATGCTCCTTCTGATTGTCGCCCGTTGAATCAACAGTCCACTGTGCCATCTTTGAGCTCACCTTTTTCGAATATGCCTCACCCTTTGAATATGATGTTGAAAGGTGTCCCTCGTTACTCAGTAAACTCGGCAAGCGATGTGGTTTCTTTTCTTCGGTTTCTGGTTGAGTTTTTGGATCATGCCTTAGTCTTTGGGTTAACGCATGCTCAAATTCTACAGATTATTTATCCATATACGATTGGGGTTTTGTCAAATAAAATAGTAAACGCTATTTCGAGTCAATCCTCACTACATCAGTTTCATGCTCATTTATTGGCTCAGTTCATTCCTCCTATGGCTCTTCATTCGTTAGTCCAGAAATTTTATTTCAGAGTGCAGCGCCTGGATGAGTCTCTATCGGACTTTATTTCGGATATCAAGTTTTATGCCAAGGTTTTTGCGCTGAATTTCACTGAATAGCAAATTGTAGCTACAATCGTGGAGGGTATTTCTCCCGTATACCGTTCATGTTTATGCTTCGCGTCCCAGCCTCGTAATTTTGAAGAGTTGGAAGCGATGGTTGTGTCTGCGGAGGGTTTTCGGCATGCTGATTCACTTCGAGTTGAGAATACTTCTTCCTTGTCCTGTGATAATTCTGGTTCTTCGTTGGTTAATAAACCTGCCCCATTAAAAAGATGTTTTGATTGCGGGGCTTCCGATCATTTTCGAAATCAGTGCCCTGCTCGTTCTACTGGTGCACAGGTGTCGGGTGCCAGTTCGGGCACCAGGGTTCAGTCTAGGCCTTCTAGCGTTGTATGTTTCAGGTGTGGGGTTCCTGGCCACGTGGCGCGGCAGTGTTCGCGTAAGCCAAATGTTAGCTGACTAGATCGGGAAGCGGGAAGTGTTGGCCTCCCAGATCTAGCGCCTGTAGGACCAGGTTATGCTCGCCCTTCTTCCCGCGAATATTCTCCTGGGTGTTCTGATCAGTGTTTAGCCATATCCACCGAGGTCAAGGGATTAGCCCCCTTCGTCAAGGTAGAGATAAATAATGAACCGGTGTCGGCCCTTTTGGACTCCGGAAGCGTAGTCTCGTTTGTCAGTGAGAAGTGGTTTGCTCTCAATAGTCCTGCTTGTAAATTTTCCGATGTACTGCCTGTATCTCTGTAGTTTGTTGCTGCTAATTCTTCCAGAGTGGAAGTTTCCGGCGTGGTAAAGTGTAAAGTTCGACTGGCTAATTTCTCCTGGAAATTTCCCCTTTATGTAACTAAAAATTTGCCATATCCTATAATCCTCGGCTCTAATTTTTTTGGACATACTGGGCTCCGGTTGGATATGCAGGAGGGCTCCTGCTGGTTTAAATTCTGCAAGGCTACTAAGATACCCTTATTTATGTGTAATTCTTCTTCATGTGTTGCCTCACCTCCTCAGGACCAAACGGCATTAGACCTTAGTCATTTGCCCGAGAATCAAGCTGTATGTATTAGGGAAATATGTGATGACTTCCCGGACGTTTTCACCGAAGAATTGGGGATGACGAATCTTTTAGAGTACAAGATCGAGGTCACGGACTCGGTTCCGGTTAGGTCACCGCCCTATCGCTTGGCTCCTCCCAAAATGCAAGCGTTAAAGGAGATAGTCAATAAAATGTTGGATCAGGGCATTATTCGGCCGTCTACTTCTGCCTACTCCTCCCCCATCTTCCTTGTCCCGAAGCCTCAAGGTGGTTATCGACCTGTTTTGGACTATATGGCTTTGAATAAGAAAGTCGTATTGCAGTCAGTTCCTCTCCCTGATCTGCATTCTTGCTTCTCATGATTCAAGAAGGCTAGATATTTTACAGTTTTAGATTTAAATCAAGCGTATTACCAGATTCCGTTAGCTGAAGAGTCTCGTCACTTGACAGCCTTCGCTACGGACTGGAATCTTTACGAATTTTGCCGTTTGCCTTTCGGTATTTCTACTGGCGCTGCCGTCCTCACTAGGCTGCTCGATCAACTGTTTTCTGACATCAAGTTCAACTATCTTTATCACTACCTGGATGATGTCGTAATTTTTCCGAAACCTTTGAGGATCATCTCCGCCATTTGAGGGAAGTGTTGTCCCGTCTTCGTAAGGCTGGTCTTACGGTCAAACTTTCTAAGGTATCCTTTGCCAAGCCCCAAATGTCTTTCTTGGGACATATCGTGTCATCCAATGGCGTCTCTGTTGATCATTCTCGTACCGAGGCCATTCGCCAGTTTAAACCTCCTCTGGACGTTAAAGGTGTTGCTCGCTTTGTTGGGATGGTGAATTTTTTTCGAAAATTCATTCCAAATTTTGCCAATCGAGCCGGGCCTCTTAACGCCCTCTGACGTAAAGGGGTTAAATTTGAATAGGGGCCCTCCCAACAAGCTGCCTTTGATGATCTAAAGTTGGCCATATCTAACGCTCCGGTGTTGGCTATGCCAGACTTTTCCAAGCCTTTCATTGTTCAGACAGATGCGTCGGCGTCTGCAGTTGCGGCCGTCCTTTTGCAGGACTCGGAATTGGGGAGCCGTCCCATTGCATATGCTTCTAGGACCTTGTCTTCTGTCGAAGCCAAGTATTCTGTATACGAGCTAGAAGGATTGGCGGTATTGTTCGCTTTAGAAAAGTTCCGTATTTACCTAGAGCATGAAAGGTTCGAACTCGAGACCGACAATCAGGCTTTGAGTTGGGTTTTAGGGAAACCTAGGAAAACCGGCCGTCTGGCCCGTTGGGCCATTAGGATTTCAGCTTTCCAGTTCACCGTACGTCATATCCGTGGTTCGGACAACGTAGTCGGCGACTCTCTCAGTCGTATGTTTTCGGATCAGCCTACTCAGGAGGGCGAATCGTCAAGTTCTGAGGTTCCCTTGTCCTTACCCTTAGCGGGGGCTATCTTGTCTGATACTCCATTACTGTATCATGACGTTGCTAAGTTTCAAGTGGAGGACCCTATTTTGGGACCTATTGTTCAAGATCTTAAGGAAGGGAAAATTATTGATCCTTATGTGTTAAGGAATGGCGTACTGTGTTGTCCCGCCCGTCACGATCATAAAATGAAGGTCGTTATTCCCTCAGTCCTGGTGCCTATGATTTTTAAATACTTTCATGAAACTCCTCTCGGTGGCCACCTAGGAGTATTTAAGACCAGGGAGAAGATTAGGGAAAATTTTATTTGGAAAGGGTTGGACGCTGAAGTACGGGAACTTGTTAAAGCATGTAAGGTTTGTGCGCTCAGTAAGCCTTCTCCTAACACACGTGTAGGCTTGCTGTCTTCTAGCCAAGCTACCCTCCCTATGCAGCGGCTCTATATCGATTATGTAGGTCCCTTGCCGAAAACTAGGACAGATGGTAATAGGTTCGTTTTCGTTTGTGTGGATGGTTTTACCCGTTTTTCCTGGTTGATCCCGACGAAGTTAGCCACTTCTGAGACCACTATTAGATGTTTGAAGTCCATATTTTCGTCCTTTGGTCCTTGCCAGTACTTGGTCTCTGACAACGCCAGGGCCTTTACATCGAACCTGTTTAAGAAATTTTGTTTCAGCTTGTCCATTTCTCATGTTACCACATCCCCCTCTTACCCACAACCTTCTTACGCTGAGAGGGTTAACCGAAACTTGCGGTCTGCTCTCATTGCTTTTCACCACGACGATGTTTTGAGGTGGGACACCTCGTTGCCTTGGCTTGCATTTGCTTTCAATTCTGCGGTACACGAGGCTCATACATTTTCCCCTAATTCTCTCATGTTTTCTTTCGTTCCTAACTCTCCGCTCACCAACTTGTGGAATATAAATGAGTTGTTGCCTGAAAAGATTGATCCCCCGATACCAGCTCGTACCGGCAATCACTGGTACAAGTAAACAAAGGTAAAAAAAACTCAAACAAGGACAAAATTAAACAGGAAGCGTGGATACTCACCCAAAACAGGATCAGGACCATAAAACAGAGGCAACTCGGACCGTAACCTAGCGGTTTTTGCGGTGGCAATGTTTGAAGTATGAAGGAAAGAAAAACACTACTTAATTTCTTTCAAAACAATTAAATCATTTAATTAATAATTCCTTTGCAAAAGTTTATCCTTTTTAAAAAAAACATACCTTTTTCTTCTTCTTTAAAACCTACGGTGCACCGTTTATGACAAGGTAGAAATTAATTAAATATAATTAAAGATTAAGTCCAAATATTTTCCTCTGAGAAGAGAGACGCCCTCTAAGTTAAAAACTAAAATTAACATTAAAGAATTAAATAATTAATTTGAAAAATTATCTTCTGACAAAGCATCTAAAGTAAACAGTTTTTTCCAGAACATTAATTACATAAAATTACAAGATTTCTTGCCCTTATCATTTACATGATCCAAAAATTAAGATTTACAATGAAGTTATTTGTCCCAGAAAGATGCAGGGAGATATGCACGGTTCGATAGAGATCTTCCTGCGGTACGGAGTTTGAAATGGTGCAGTCAGAAAGCCGAGAACTTTCCACAATACTAAATTTCCAAGTTCTCTCCGAAGGAGATAAAACAGAATGTAATTCGTAGGGCGGAGTAACATCCACCAAATTTAACCAAGTTTCAAGGCGAGGCAATCCAGGATGAGGAGAAAGAAGATTAGAATAATCTTGAAAAACATAACTTACATTTGGTCGTTGCACATTAGATAACGCATGGCGTCAGCCCGGGATCTTATACTCACAACTTTCGAAATGGAAGAAAATATAACATATGTTGCGGACGTCCACTCCCAGAAGAATCAGATCAACTTTGAGGGCATAATCCCCTCATATCTTATGAATTACCCAGGCATTTTGTGGTATTTCAATGCTCTAGCCATGAGCCCACGCAAAACACGTCCAAGCTCCATGATGGACGACAATCAACAACGCACCCACTAATAAGCTAGGCCAAGCCGAACTCGGCCGGACAGCGGACGAGCCACGAGCGATAGACTCGCTTCAGACCCGGTGCAAGACCGGACCATGAAATAACAAAGATAAGAGCAGAATACAACGTAAATGTACGATGGAGCACAACCCCGCGGGCAGAGAAGATACCAAAACATAGCGACGTAAGTCGCACAGGAAATAAAACTAAACAGAGTAGGGATAAAATTCCCAGGTGATACACTTTCCAACGGCATTTTGCCTAGGCCTAAAACGTAGTAGGGAAAGGCTAAAACCGTGTGCCAACCGGCACAGCCTCCCCCTGGAAAACCCAAGATAAACTTCCTCCACGGGCAGTGATGCAGAAACAAACTAAATTTCAAATAATTATTCCTTTTAAGATAATGATCACTGCACCAAAACTATCTTAATACATACCTAGAATACCCACTTTAGATTCATTTTTAAATTTAATACCAGTGATTCAGACCAGAAGAGTTCAATGTTCGGAGAACCTCACAATCACAACAGTAGTTAACTGATCTAATACAACTGTTACATCCAAACCCATGTTTGCATGCACTGAGGGTAATTCCTTTCCTTTTCCACCAATTGAAAGATAAATTGAACCAAATTAATGTTTATCCAGTACCTTTTGTCATTCATAAATTACCTGAAGTTCTTTCGCAACTAGAAACACACTTTGCTGCTCAGCACATGGAACCACGTGGAATATACGAAAATCCAAAATTAACCTCTCAATTCAATTGCTGTACAACATATAATCATTGCCTTTCTTTGCACAATTCCTTAATTTGTAATGTCCATCAAAATTATTGGTAACACATTTTCAATAGCGATTTCTTGAAATGCTTTTCATAATTTTTAAATACCTTTGACCATACTTCAAAATAAATTTTCACCACAGATATATTTTTCATCAAATTTTTAAGCAGTAAGAAATGCAGCCTCTTGTTTCACTACAAATCAAATTGTCAACACCGCGAGATAAAGACGCAAGGCACAAGAAAGAAAACCAGAAGAATAAGATAAATTGGTGAATACATTCAACGGATAAGTAAGATTCAATTAACAGATCAAATTTTACATTCTTAACCTTACATCGACTGAACCTGGGCCAAAGCATACCACATAAGAGCATAGGTTGGCTACTGAGTAGTATAAGAGTAAACCGCACAAGCATAAGTAACTCTCCAAATTCCACCAAAACAGAGTGAACGACACTTAAATAAGTGCACACGTCCAAGTTTTAGAAAATAGAATTTTCGACACCAGATTCAATCAGTAGTGCAATAATCAATTACAGATTCCCTACTCAGCGGAAATCCGTTACCAGTTAACGTCATCACAATATCAACAACACAACGTCAAGTTAAACAACAGTACCCACCACCAGAACACTAAACTTGGTGACACACTAAGTTAAGGCATACATCACATGTACTTACCAAACCACCACAATATTACCGCTCGGTGAACAATTAATGCATTTTAAAATTTCTCGAGACATTATCACAGACATAAAGTAAAATTTGCACCTATTACTGGTTCAACATCCCCAATCACAACACATTACCAGATTGAATAACAGAACTGAGAGGAAACAGAACTTCAACTCAACAATATCAGACACCTACTGTAAGTTTAAGAAAATTAAAATATCCTAGGGTTAGAGGAAAAGTCTTCGAGACAAGATAACGTTGGCAGTACGGAAGGAGACTTCTGTTTCAACAAGATGGTGAGGCGCGCAAAATGTTTGTCATCAACAACCGAACAAGCAACAACAATACCAAGCCCAAAATAATATTAGGATGGAAAATAATAAACACATAATGGTTCCTTCGATAACACCAAGGAATAACGGAACAGAAAATGGATGAAAAAAAGGCAGGAGGGAAAACCAATCCGAAGTCACAAAACCTCAAACTTCATTGAATTCACAACAACATGCTTTCACGCAGGACACCTGATTAAGTAAGAAAAGGTGATGAAATCCACCTCAAACCAAGTGACCATCAAGAAATTAGAGCAATGACCTACGCAACCTAATCTACCGGTTGTCTTTTACAAGACCTCGGAGCTAGCCGGACTAATAATATATGACATCCGCAGATTCATACTGCCGCATCACCGCTAAGCAGGTACCCTTCCATACAACCAGGAAACAAGGTAAAATAAAATATACATGGCAGAAAAGATGGCAGGACGTTAGCAAATGCTCAAAGATAATGAAGAATAAAGGAACTCAACACGTAGACCCCATAATCTAACAGTTGGGCGACTTCGGTACCGCCCAGGAACTAACAATCCGTCCCATACCAGATTATTAATCCCATAGAACGGCAAGATGACCAAACAACCTTGTCAAAAGACAAATTAGATCCACTGAAGAGAAAAGATGTCAAAGAGTGACAGGTGAACATTAACTGAGCTTTAACAAGAAGTACCAAAAGAACACAAGATAACGTCAGATCAATAGGTAATGCAGTGAGACCAAAAGCGAAGAAACCAGGACACACAAAACCAACAAGTTACATGACACAAGTTAAAGTTATTCCATCAGAGCAGTAGACCCACACCGAAGGGTATTTCCAAATCTACGAAGACACAAGGTACAATAATAAGACCACGAACCAGTCCATACCTGACATGTCATAATGAGCCAACAACACAACACAGAAACCGTAAAACAACCATGACTAGCTCCAACATGCATGCGCCAGACCCCGATAGGGAAAAAGGGACACTTAGAACCCTCAACGACATGCTGCGAAACTATCATGCCCACCCCGAAATATAAACCCCAAACAACTAATACTTGGTACCAAAATCATCAACCAACACCGATCTGCACCCAATCCTATTAGGTTAAGAGGCTTTTCCATCCTCAGGCTACAGATCACATTAGCTCAACAGCAATCCAACACCGTAGAAATGGTAGGGAGGCCGATGGAATCCACAACTCAAAATGGAATGCAATTAAATACAAATAGGTTATAAATTTTCAGAACGTAGGAATTCCATGAACACAATGACCATGGCAGAGTACCACACAAACTATACAAGACACCACTAGTCACCTAAGAATATCCACACATGAACCAGACCTAACCGCAAGGAGGTTAACAGGACAACCTTTTTTCAGAAATCATAAGTTAACATAAATAAAGCAAGACCCAAATGTATGAGCCAGAAACTTGAGGAAAGCCACACACTAACCGACCACACTACAACAAGGGAACAGGTTAAATTAATAGGAGAGCACGGTATCCGTTAGAAATAGAAGACTACCAGCAACCAATAACCAGCACGGATGAACTAGTAAAGACCTGAATAGGTCCAGACACATGGTCAACAAGGCATCCACATAGTTACGGCCTAACAGAATTCAACAACAACGAACGCCTACACAACAACCCCACACAAACAGAATCCTTGGTGAAATAACTCGAGCGACCCCCGACCAACTCACCAGCCCACACCAACAGCGAGACAGGGTAAGAATAGTACATATTCACGCCATAGGCGAACACCAGTCCCACAATCAGCATAAGCCAGCAATCGCCCAGGAGGCACAAGAACACATCAACGAGAGTCCCCAGATCACCAGAATAAATTATACATGAGATATATTTTCAATACTCAGTCAAGATATCACCACAAGAAAATATGACCGAACCTCAAGTAGCCCAGAAAGGAAAACAAGCAACTCAGAAATAATTATAACTCAAAAGTTACTAATACATGGCAGCTCATATCAAATAGAAGGTTAGTTAAACAATTTTTAACAGTAAATCTCAATAAATTTTCAAAAGAAGCAAGGCGAGCATGAGAACGATATGGGTTAGGCCTAACGTAGGTACCACCTGCACATATTCACATAAAATACAGGCCAAATCCTCACAAGTTAACCTCATACCACCATGACTGATGCTTTCCCCATAACTCCACAATATTAGGGATGATGTGAATTACTCAAAGCTCTGCCCAGCAAATCACCAACCCATACCAGCCGTGAGACGGGGTAAAAATGAAATACTTCATTCATGCAAATTTGCAAACACCTACCCCACAGCCAGCACAGATCAGCAAACACAGAACAAAGTCAGAGTCATCACATCCAGAAGCCATAGATGGTTAAAATAAATGCTACACAGGTTAATACAAGCATTACAGGTTTGCTCAGCAATCCCACCAGAAAATAACGTCACCGGCCAACGAGTCACCGCAAGGAAAAATCTTAAATAATAATAGGAGAAGAGGTTACAAGGCCAAGATAACTGGTATACTATAGAGCATATTAAATTTCAAAGCCAGCTTGAATAGTTCACCACGGATAGGTTTCACTTAATTTAGAAAATTTAAAAAACACACCTAGCATGAAGGCAGAACCATACCAGCCTAAGGCCAGTATTTCTCATAAATATTCACTAACGACACGGATAACTCGGCCACAGGGGAAATCACATAAAACCAGAACCAAATAAAATAAATGGCCACCGGAAATAACCAAACCAGGAGAAAATAAATTCCGATATACAATGGTACAATACCACTATCACATATGAATAACACACAATGCTTAGGCCTAAATTTAGGTTGAGTAAAATCTCGGTTCACACGCCAGTACTAGCACATCAGAACACACTTAGAAACAGTAGTTTCTCATATTAAATGTTGGTACACACCTTGACAAATACACAGGCCAGGAAACAATAATAATAATAATAATAATCACCATATTAAACCTGGGAATCAAAACATAAAGCCAGAACTGATAATACCATAAGACGTTCCCAGAACACGAACTATCACATGTAAACACTCGTTAAACACAGGAAAACAACAGCACTTCACGCGGTGAATAAAATCACACGAGCTCACCGAGTAGTAATTAAAATTTAATGCACACCGATCTAGAAAAGGTACACACACGTACGTAGAATGAATGTTAAACAGCTACGTCATATGTAACACAGAGAGCACACGATTAACAGTAGTATGCTTATGGCCCAAGGCTAATCGATTTGTATTCCAAGCGGACACCCACTACCTTTTCAAAAGGTACCATTACGTACCACAATGCCAAATATCAAAAATTATCTGTACTCACCAATTTATGTTGAAAGAAGAAAGCAAAGACACACTACACCTGAGAGGCAGGAAACAAGGAAGCAGGTTACAGCAGAACTAAACAGCTGGTCGCAGGATCACCAACTGTACACTCATGACACCAAACGGTCACCACAACTCGCACGAACAGGAAAGACACGAAACACCGTGAAGAGATTACATGAAACAAGAATATTAAGAATAAACAAGACGAATGCATTTCTTTACAATAATACCCTACATCATTCTCTTTTGACCAACAGGTCCTTCCTTCAATACTTCATCCACTTACCACCGTGCTACGGAAAGGATATTAAAAATACACTACCGGTACCAAAATTGCAAAAACCGCGCGAGGCTACCACTTACTGGTACCAGCTCGTACCGGCAATCACTGGTACAAGTAAACAAAGGTAAAAAAAACTCAAACAAGGACAAAATTAAACAGGAAGCGTGGATACTCACCCAAAACAGGATCAGGACCATAAAACAGAGGCAACTCGGACCGTAACCTAGCGGTTTTTGCGGTGGCAATGTTTGAAGTATGAAGGAAAGAAAAACACTACTTAATTTCTTTCAAAACAATTAAATCATTTAATTAATAATTCCTTTGCAAAAGTTTATCCTTTTTAAAAAAAACATACCTTTTTCTTCTTCTTTAAAACCTACGGTGCACCGTTTATGACAAGGTAGAAATTAATTAAATATAATTAAAGATTAAGTCCAAATATTTTCCTCTGAGAAGAGAGACGCCCTCTAAGTTAAAAACTAAAATTAACATTAAAGAATTAAATAATTAATTTGAAAAATTATCTTCTGACAAAGCATCTAAAGTAAACAGTTTTTTCCAGAACATTAATTACATAAAATTACAAGATTTCTTGCCCTTATCATTTACATGATCCAAAAATTAAGATTTACAATGAAGTTATTTGTCCCAGAAAGATGCAGGGAGATATGCACGGTTCGATAGAGATCTTCCTGCGGTACGGAGTTTGAAATGGTGCAGTCAGAAAGCCGAGAACTTTCCACAATACTAAATTTCCAAGTTCTCTCCGAAGGAGATAAAACAGAATGTAATTCGTAGGGCGGAGTAACATCCACCAAATTTAACCAAGTTTCAAGGCGAGGCAATCCAGGATGAGGAGAAAGAAGATTAGAATAATCTTGAAAAACATAACTTACATTTGGTCGTTGCACATTAGATAACGCATGGCGTCAGCCCGGGATCTTATACTCACAACTTTCGAAATGGAAGAAAATATAACATATGTTGCGGACGTCCACTCCCAGAAGAATCAGATCAACTTTGAGGGCATAATCCCCTCATATCTTATGAATTACCCAGGCATTTTGTGGTATTTCAATGCTCTAGCCATGAGCCCACGCAAAACACGTCCAAGCTCCATGATGGACGACAATCAACAACGCACCCACTAATAAGCTAGGCCAAGCCGAACTCGGCCGGACAGCGGACGAGCCACGAGCGATAGACTCGCTTCAGACCCGGTGCAAGACCGGACCATGAAATAACAAAGATAAGAGCAGAATACAACGTAAATGTACGATGGAGCACAACCCCGCGGGCAGAGAAGATACCAAAACATAGCGACGTAAGTCGCACAGGAAATAAAACTAAACAGAGTAGGGATAAAATTCCCAGGTGATACACTTTCCAACGGCATTTTGCCTAGGCCTAAAACGTAGTAGGGAAAGGCTAAAACCGTGTGCCAACCGGCACACCCCTAACATCAGGGCCATTTGGAGGAAGGCCAAGCAAAATCTGAAGGTCTCGTATGAGAAGAAACAGGAGCGCTATAATAAGGGGCGCCGTCCTACCGATCTTGCCGTCGGTGACAGGGTCTTTGTTAAGAATTTCGTTCATTCTGGGAAACTCACTCCTCGGTTTCGCAGGCCCTGCGAAATTATTGATTTCTTGACACCAGTCACCCTGTTGGTGAAAGATCCGGATACGGAGAGAGTGTTCCGAGTCCATTTGTCCCAGGTTAAGGCTGCCTAGTCCTATCTAGGTTTTGTGGCATTTTGTTTGCTATGAGTATTTTTTCCTGTCATTTTTTTCCTTGTGTTTTCCTTCCCTCCGGTTCCCTTGACACGTGTTCTGCATAAAGAGGAGCTATTTTCTTTGGATTTAAAAATTTTAGTGGTATGTTTAATGATTATGTGAGTCCTCCCGGAGTCCCGTTTCTCCCTTATCACTCCCATACCCCGGTCCGGTTCTTCGAACCATCTCTTGCTTGCATCTCTCCAATGTGCTGGGCATCTATTCGACACAATTGCTGGCGCTTGATTTGTTTTACAGTGTACTGGAGTGACTATCTTCGCCCGTGCCTGCATGGGAAGGGCCCCCCGTGTGGGCTGCCTTGGCGTGCCTCGTCTCCAGCTCCCGAGCCCTACGACCTTTGCTCTTGTTGGACTATCTACTGCCAGCCTACTGCTGACCTAGTTTGTGCAGATCGCTACTGCCTTTCGTCACGTGGCGTGTGTCTGCCACGAGAACTGTCCAGCTGTTTGAGAAGATATGTTTGGTTGTATTGGTGATGGTGTGTGAGGCCGGTCTGGTCTCGAAAATTTACTGAGATGTCACTTGGTGAAGCTATTAATTAACTGAATTAAGCTGAAGCTGTTACTTGTCTACATCCCGGGATATTATGACAAGATCTTTCGTCTATTATACTACAATAATTTTCGTCTATTATACTACAAGAACTGTCGTTTATTATACTACAAGAATTTCTTCTATTGTACTCCAAGTAATTTATGTATTGAGCTTATTAATTGTAAGGCAAGATTTGTATTATATTATTAGCCTATGAGCAAGGGAATGGACTATACTGCAAGAGTATTTTATTGATGAAAATTTATTGCTCACCCTGGTTGGTGCTTTAGGGGGGGGAGATCTGAGCCATGTATTTGATATCCTCTCCCCTCTTATACTATTTATTGTGCCTGTTTTAATGCTTTTCAATTTTGGTACATTATTGTGCCCTTTGGGCAAATAATAATAATAAAATTATTCCTAAAAGATGCTCCCAGGGTAAAGGAAGTATTTCCGCCCTGGGAACGGCCCGGCCTGTGCTGCCTCCCTTCTGCCTTCCCTTCCGTACCCCTGCGGATGCGCCAAGCTCTTTACGCAGACACACCGTGTCGCCTCGCGTCACGTGGTCTCGCGTCACGGCTACTCTTGGCCAGGCCGTGCGGCCTGGCTGGGAGCAAGTGGCATTCTTGCCTCGCTCTCTGACTTGAGCATCTCACGCACCGCCTTCGAACCCCGGACCGCTAAGGGGTATGGGAGGTAAGCACCCAGAACTTGCTTAATAAATATAAGACTACGGGGGGGACATTATTTGATTGTAAACCACTGAATAGGCGCTAAAGTTGTTTCAAGTTGTTATAAAAGCACAGTTGCCTCTAAATCGTAAAGTATGTGTGAACCTCTTGGGACCGTTTATTGCAGTCTTACTGCAACTTAACTTATTGGGCGCTTGTGCTTTTAGGGGTTGGAAGTATATATATGTATATGGTATCATGGTATGTCATGTTAAGGGAAAATTGCGCTCCTCCTTGAGCCACCTGAGGTGGCGCTTTATCAATAAGTCTTATCCAGAATTACCTTTTACACTGTTTTTTGGTGATGAACTGTGAACAGGGGCTGGATCCCTGTAAATTACAAATAGGGCACGTGTCGGAGGAACCTGAGTGATGTTGGTGTTTAAATACTTTAAATCTTTTTACTTTTCTTGGTGTTTACCTATTTGTTTAATAAACTTTGTTAACCTGATTTCCTCGGCTATCTGTGTTCTTGTCCTCTGGGTTGTGCTATATTCTCGGGAAGTCCAGACCCTATGGAGGCCGCACCTTCTGTAGGTTTCGCCAGTGATAATTCATGGTACAATAATAATAATAATAATAATAATAATAATAATAATAATAATAATAATAATAATAATAATAATAAATCTAGAATTAAAAATTATATGAAAAGATATTTACTCACATAATTAATGTGAAATCTGACACTGCACGTTCGCTGCAAGTTGAGGAAAGTCTGGTGTGTAAATGGAACAGGCTGCGCTTAACGCGCCATCCAGGTGTGAGTCTGTCAGGCAGGATCGGTATTTTCTTTTATTATGTTCATAGTCGAAAATGCGACTTCACAAAGATAGGCTCAACCAAAACAAGATTGCATCTTCAGAGCAACACTGCAGTTAATGGGATATTTTTACCGTCCACCAGAGTCCAGAAATTGCCATATGTTGCGTAGGAGGATTTCAAAGAAAGGTCTGACTGAAGGCTTAAAATTTCCACTTCTAATTCTTCAGGATTATAATTTTCGAATATTTCACACACCCTCCCTCCAAGCTCACAAACGCCAACAGAAGCGAAGGGATTATTGACAAACATGATCACTGGTTCAAGCATTGAAAACTGGCTAAATCTGCTACCAAATTCGGACCCAAGAGTTTCAAGATGTTTAGCAAGAGATGAAAAATCATGCTTGCCGTCATTTACTGTATTTGCCATAGATTTCAAATTTGGAAAATGTGAAAGGGAATTTCTATTTAAATGGACAATCCATACCTTACGTTTCTTTTAAAATGCATTGACAACATTTATCATACCTGAAATATTATGATCTTTACTTTGCAATTCGAGATTTAACTCATTTAATTTTCAGGTGATGTCTGCCAAGAATGCTAATTCGATTAGCCAAGATATATCATCAAGTTCGTGATAATATTTCCCAAGGGATGATTTCACAAAGTCTCGTATCTCATCCAACAGGGAGAAAAACCGTTCGAGTGTTTTCCCCCTACTGAGCCACCTTACGTCTGCATGAAGGATGACGTCACTATACTCCGAATCTGACATACTTAAAATATTTCTGAACAATCGATGACGATCTTATATAATTCACAACATGAGTTACAATTTTCATGACATGACTTTAAAACTTTTGCGCATAAAGCTTCTTGGTGAATAATACAATGGTAAGAAAGAACTTTTGGAAATGATTCATCCTTAGCGCAAAGAGAAAGAAATCCATTATTTCTACCAGTCATAGACGGTGCCCCATCTGTTTTTATAGCAACAAGCTTTGACAGTGGTAAGTTACTCTCTGTGGTGAATTTAACGAAAGCATTAAATATGTCTTCTCCCCTAGTACGTCCATGAAGTGGCAATAGTTTGACAAATTCTTCCTTTACTGTAAAATAATTAAAAACCATTCTAGCAAGTACACATAACTCAGCAGTGTCAGACACATCAGCACTTTCATCAAACTGGAGTGAAAAATGTTCACATGATTTCAAATCCTGATGTAACTGAGATTACATATTATTAGAAATCTGTTCAACCCGCCTAGCAACAGTTTGGTGAGACAACTGAAGTCCTTTGAATAAAGATATCAATTCAGTTTATCTTTGTGAGATTCGAACAGAGATTCAGCGGCATTTAGCATTTGCTAAACGCGTTTGCTGAACTGACTTCTCAAACGCACATTGTTGCAATGCTAATTTAGATTTTTGGTCTTTCACTTTGTGTTTCCTTAGTTCAGAATTAACAGGAAATTCACTGTCATTTTTTTGTGATTAGTCAAAAAATGTCGCTGTACATTACTTCTTTTAGGAACAGACACGCTAGCATTACACAATAAACACACAAACTTTCCTTTGTTTGCAATAAAGCAATACTGGTCCTCCCATTCACTGTTAAAGTTATTATTTCTTTGCCTTTTAGCCATGTTAAGAAGTGTTATGTTTAATGAAATATAACTGATTATAAACGGAATAATTTAAAGTTTAAATAGTAATGAAAAAAAGCACACGAAACATGTTGAATGTACAACTTATCACAACACAAGGCACTCAAAACGTATTCCATAAGCCCTCCATAAGCTCACAAGTAATACTGAATGTTCGTCTGACAGCTAGGAACTGGCAACATTCCAATAGCAAGACTTTCATAAATCGTTTGTTCATTGTTTACGGCACAGCTTTGTTGGGATTAGTTACCTTGTGGGCAAACTGGGTGTCCCATTGTAGTCCTGGTGAAACTTTGTCATGGTAGGTAGTTTATGGCATTACAATCAAGTGAATCATAAGGAAGCGATTTGGCAGAATAAATATGCGGCTATATTTGGCTCCGTGAGTAGAGAGGGCCTTATACCTGGCGCTAGCACCCCCACAGTGAGAGGTTTGTGGAGGATTTCCCTTTGTCGCAACTACTTACATGTCGAATAGCTCTCTTTCTGAACCTTTCTTCTATCTCTTCACTAATTGGGGACACGAGTCATTTAGGCCTAGATCACACTTATGGCTTACTCAAAGCTCTTTGTGTATTTGGAGGTACGGATATAACAAATTTCCTGACTTTGAGGACGGTATTTTGAAGAGAAAAATAAGAATATTTATTGAAATGCAAAAGTATTGTTTTCAAATATTAAGTAACATTTAATTTGGAAATTAATTGCGAAGGGCGCCATAAAAGGGCACCTCGGGCGCCGCGTTGGACAGGGCTGGTGTAGATAATGCCGAGGTTTCTTTGTAAAAATGCTCGAGGGAAAATCATCAGGACAGAGTGTTTTGAAATATAGTAAGGTGCATGGTTTGAACACTGAATAGGATCTTATATCCAGAGGGATTTTTTGTTCATCCAATAACTCCATTAGTACCAGTGAAATGCATATCAAATTCCACAGATCCCATTAGACTTGAAATCATTCGTGATGGCAATAATGTTGACCGATAATTTCTGATAATACAAGGATTTGGACGACGATTTGTGCTGTAGTAAAAGGCCATCCTTGGTGAGATTTGTTTGCTCACATGTAAGACAGTGGAGAGCGGCAGATATAAACCTGTTTGACGAGATAACAGGTGTTCACATTTATATGAGGCGGAACCTCTTTGGAAATAGAGGACCGTGTTACATTATTGATGTTAAAATAAATGGGGAGTAATTCGAATTTCAATTCTACTGCATGGGCAAATGACAGAGTGGATTCTCAGTAACATTCCCGAACACTTGACTATGTATTCTAGTTTTGATGTTTCCATAACACAGTCATAGTTCGCATTGCCACTGAGCGTTTAAATAATTACTTAGGTGTCAGAAGGTTGTCCTTAGATATCAAGATTTCCATTTCTTGATATAATTTTTAGTGCAGGTAGGTATTATGACTGCCGATGGCGTGTCCTTCAGTGGAATGCAGGATGGTGGTTAAAGTGCATGGAAGGGATTCTTCGGATTGCTCGGCCATGCTAGGATCGTGAATTTATGTAGCTAGCCAACAGTTCCTAGATGAGAGGTGAGTATTGTAGTTTGACACAAAGAGTCGGTACAACATGGTATTACATAAGATGTAGTAGCACCCTGCCATTAGTCCATGTGCTACCCATGGTTTATCGCCATGCTGTTCATAAAGGAGTTGTAATATTTTGCGTTTATATTTTGGCAGGACTATATAAGTGGATGTAGTTGAATTGCGTGACCTATAATATGTAAGGGTTACACATGAGTCGAGTTCATTTTGGGGTTTGACTGAAGGTTAAAACTAAATGTTAACAGCATTCCTTTTCACAGGTTTACATGAATTTCTTCCAATCACTGACTTCAACCTGTTGTTTTTGTTCATGAAACATCATTCATTTAATACAAATAATACTATTTTATGTTGTGTAATTTTGCTATCATTCACCGGCACTTGAAGTCCACTTGTTTTGGAGGGTCACTTTGGTCATCACGCACGTTCAATTAACAACGAGAGGTCACTTTGGTCATCAGGCACGTTTACTCAACCTTGAACATTAATATAGTGGGTGACCTTGATCGCTCAGTGATGTTCATTCGAGGTTACTCAGATTCCATTGAGGGTCCAGGTATCTCGTCCTATGCTGATGGACAGTTAGTGGATGGCCTAAATTAAAAAGGTATGGAAAACTCATCCTGATATTTAGACGATCGAGAAATCGGCAGCATAACGCACAGTTGTTTATGAAGCTGAGCAGGTTGAATCTCATGTTGTTTTCTAGTGAACCATAAACTGGTTTTCTGTAAATAGCCCTTCAGGCTTTCT
This sequence comes from Anabrus simplex, assembly GCF_040414725.1. Taxonomy (NCBI): domain Eukaryota; kingdom Metazoa; phylum Arthropoda; class Insecta; order Orthoptera; family Tettigoniidae; genus Anabrus; species Anabrus simplex. Next base: position 24,504,147 of record NC_090277.1, on the reverse strand, counting down.
TTTGTAGTGGATATTAATTTCAACCCGAAATCGTCCAGCCGCAGCGTTATATTAATGTCACTGACCGCAGACCACTGTTTATTGCCATATTTGTAAACACACCCGCCATCATATTTCATTGTCTTTCATTGAATAAACATCGTCAGATTATGTAAGCTGTGAATTTATATAGGCCATTCTTGATACCACATAGTCATGTTCGGAAGTGAAGAAGAGCCATTAAGAACCCCTGAGACACAAGAGTTAACAATTCATGCTGATGTCCTGGAAGAGGCATACATCAGTTTGACATGAGGAAAAGGGTTCAGTACTCAGCATGTCTCTTCAACACATGCAACGTGGAGATATAAGAGATTTTTAGTGACTTCCTTGTCGCTCCATTAGAGAAAAGAGAGAGGCCAATCTTGTGCCACCAGGTAAACAAAAATGGAGAAACGTATACTGCAGCTGTCGACATCCGAGTCCCTACTTAAAGACGCCCCTCGAGAATTACGTGATCTTCATGAATATCTACGTGCACTGAAGTAGAACTTCCTATTTGCAGTCAGAACCGGCTAACAGACACAATATTATCGTACAAGTGCCGAGGGAGCATGTACAGTTTTGAGCTGCTGGTCTATGCATAATTAAAGGAACACACGTCATGTAGGAAGGGGCAGCACAGGTGTGCTCAGTTTTCACTAAACATTTCTTCAATTGCGTCCTATTACGACTTGATTCGGCACTTAATTATTCCCTTGAATTGTTCATTCAAAAGCTTGAATACTTCTTTCTTGCGCTTAACTTTGCCATATGATTCTTCTGTGTTCATCCGGATTACTTCTTATCCTCGCATCTGGACGGCTACCCAACGATTGTTAATGAGCACACTGCTACTTTAGTCCGAAAACAGAAAAAGGGTCGTCCATGGTTGAGAAAAAGCGGTAATTCATGAAATGTCCTTTGCTCTTTTCGCACACGGACCTGGCATTATGTTACCTGAAGATATTCTCTCAGAGAAAATGGCACAAAGGGATGGACCGCTCCCAGGTGTACATTATAAGGTGTGCAGAAAAGGTGCCATTCCAGCTGAAGAACTTATTACTTCTCTCCTGTGTGCGATCACATGTGCCTCGCCTCATCTCGGGAATTGGAGAAGGTCTTGTGGAATCCGGACACTTGTGTAGTAGTTAGTGGGACGCTAAGCAAAATAACATTATTATTATTAAATCACGTGCGGCTTCATCACGGCGTGACGTAGCGCTCATGCGCCGTCTCACCCGTGTGAACCGACAGCGTGGTGCTGCGTGCGAACGTTTTGCCAAGAAACACCGAACAGTGCGGCATCTCTCCTGTGTGGTTTACATGTGCAAGGTTAACTTGCATGATTCTCTGAACATTTTATCGCACTACTGAGCACTCACGTGTGTTCTGATCTGAACGGTTAGAGTGACTTTCTTGGCTGAATACTTGCCATAGACATTACAACAGTATAGCTTCTCGCCCTTGTAGTCCGCATGTGAACTGTTACGTCACTTTTCTGGACGAGTGTTTTGCAACAGATATTGCGAAAGTGTGCCTTTCGCCCGTGTGAGTCCGCTAGTGACGTGCTAGGTGGGATCTCCTGATAAATACTCTGTATCAGACATTGCAATACATTAGCTTCTTGCCTGTGTGAGTAAGCATGAGAACTATTAGGCTGACTTTGATACTGAAGAACATGCCACAGATATTGCAGCAGTATGGCTTCTCGCCTATATATCTGTCCGCATGTGAACTGTTAAGTCGCGTTTCTGGATGAATGATTTGCCGAACACATTGCAACAGTGTGGCCTATCAGCTGTGTGAGTAAGCTTGTGACCTCTTAGATGGACTTCTGGCTGAGGGATTTCCTACAGACGTTCCAGCAGTATGGATTCTCATCTGTGTGTGTCCGTACGTTACTTGCATGGATGGATTTACTGCTGAATTACTTGCCACAGACCATTATGTGTTCGCTTCATTGTGTGTCCGCAAGTGAATAGCTTGGCTGGCTTTCCTGCTGAAGGTTTTGCCACAAACATTGCAACTGAATGGCTTCTCACCTGTATGTGTCCGCATATGATTATTTAGAGTGCCTTTCTGGCTGAAGGATTTGCCACAGACTTTGCACCAGTTTGGCTTATCACCTGTGTGAGTACAAATATGATCTATTAGATTACCCTTCTGGCTGAAGGATTTCGCGCAGACGTTGCAACAGTAAGGCTTCTCGTCTGTATGTTTGCGCATGCGAACTGCTAAGGAGGGTTTGTGGTAGAATGATTTGCCACAGACTTTGCAGCAGCATGGCTCGTCGCCCGTGTAAGAGCGCATGTGAATAGCATTGTAGGTTTTCGTGCTGAAGGATTTACCACAGACATTGCATTTGTATGGCTTCACCCCTGTATGAGTACGAATATGATCTATGAGATTGCCCTTCTGGCTCAAGGATTTACCTGGCTCGTCGCCCGTGTAAGAGCGCATGTGAATAGCATTGTAGGTTTTCGTGCTGAAGGATTTACCACAGTCACCTGTACGGCTTCTCGCCCGTGTGAGACGGAATGTGATATGATAGACCGCTTTTGTCGATGAATGATTTGCCACAGTGATTGCACGAATGTGACTTAAGGCCTGTGTTAATATTCATGTGACGAGCTAGATGATTTTTCCAGCGGAAATATTTTCCACAGTCGTTGCACCAGATTGGCTTTTCGCTCGTGTGAGTTAGAATGTGATAAGATAGACCGCTTTTGTGGACGAATGATTTGCCACAGACATTGCCTTATGAATATGCTTGTTAGGAGCAAGATATTTTTTCCGGCTGAAAGATTTTTCACAGTCGTTGCAGCAGAATGGCTTCTCGCCCGTGTGAGACCGCATTAAGTCTGAACTTGTCGTGAACTTTGCGTGACATACTGAGGATTCGTTTATAATCCCACTTGTAAGAAAACGCGGGTCCTCTGGCAGCATTTTCCTGTTTGTAAAGCATATATCAGAAAATCCGCACACTAGGAGCGGGTGGATCCTGAGGTGTTCCGACAATCTGCTTCGGCTTCCGAACAGCTTTCCGCAGTAATCGCACTTGAACGGACGATCATCCTTTTGTCTCTTCAGATGTCGCAAAGGGCCCACTTTCCCAGCCAGGACTTTAGTGTACACACTGCACCTAAAACTAGGTGAACCGCCATCCGGAGGCTGATGATCTCTACAGCTCACCTCGGGTCTCGAACTAGGATGACAAATTAAAACCATGTGACCAATAGATCAACAGCCAACTCCACTACAACTCTCATACAAGTGATTTGCTACTGGACATTTCAGTCACTGATTTACAGTGCAGAGAGCTCGTTACTCATAAGCATTACATTCCTGAGAGTAAACATCATCTGAGGTCAAATTCAGAGTGTACTGTTAAATTTCAAAAGCTCTCACTTGTTACGAGGATGTGTTGCGTCTGTTCTTAATCACGATATCACGCGCAAGAAACTTGTCACGATTCAGAAATGTACGAGTTAATAGACGTCATTTAAAGAATGCATGAGAAGTGGTCCAGCCTAAAAGTAGAAATTCAAACTCTTCAATCAAGCACACATTATTCTATTGAAATCCGTAGTCTGTTCTCCTACATAAAGGACGGCATATGCTTTGAAGTTTTGATCTCGCTGTAAAGGACCTTGTTCTTGAAGTTGTTTGAAAGAATGTCAGTGTTGTAGATATTAATAAAGTTGAGAACATCGTTTGCCGATAGTCAGCAAGACCTGCTGAACCATGGCTAATCTTTTTATGAGTATTATATTGTCATACAAAAATACATATTGTATTTGTACATTGTTGTCATATCACTATAGCATTTTATTATGTCACTGTGTTACTTATCCGAAACATGTATCTTTGATGTGCAATCAAACAGAGCCAACCTACATATAGGACGGTAGGTTTATACAAGGACGTTCATACTTACTACCATGTACTACATCAGTCTACGTCCTAATTGCTGTATATAAAACAAGCAGTATGCAACACGGAAACCACTAATCCTGATGAAATCTCGGAAAAGCTGAATATAAAAAGAATACGACGGCTCTCTCACTAGCATTGATACTGTATTTTCTCCTCCAGATACTGCTGTTATATGCATTATGAAGGCAACACAGAATATGGCTTTGGTGGTAGCGTTTTATTACAATGTTCTAATATCCTGAATTTGAAAGCAAACGCAACCTACTATGCCCTTGAATATTCTTACAAGTATTACTTTAACAATGCGGATAGGAGCATGAAATCAAGGCATATCGTCGCCATAAGACCTATCTGTGTCGGTGCGACGTAAAGCCCATAGCATAAAAAAAAAAGAAATCAAGGCTTGAGCCAAAATTCGAGATGACAAGACGTTGAATTGCGCCGTTGTGGATATTGCTGCTATGTAAAGGAAGGAATGATATTCCATTTATTTGAAAAGATCACGGGCAACGTGATTATTTTTAGTGGATTGATAACATAGTTGGATAGCATCCAATTCTGTGTCTGTCTCCCCACCGCAGAGTATCGTAGTTCTACATGTTCTACGAAATAAGGGCGGGAAATACAAATTTCTTGGTTAAAGGTGAGATCGGCTTACAACTGGCACATGGGAACATCGATCACGCAGGCTAAAATATATCGTAACATGAACTGGTACTTTCCAATTCATGCTGTATGAACTGAATTCACATGGCCCAGTCGAATGCATGACTGGCTCACAAGCAAAGTAATGGGAAGCTCGACCCCGTATTGTTACTGCACTCTTAGGAGAAAATAAGTGGACAAATAAAAGGGGGACATTGATATCAGATATGACAGACTAAACCTCTTGATTATTTCACAAGACATTGATGTTGACACACCTAGGCAACAGGGGGCAGAAAATACGACACTGGAATGTATGTCATGCGTTCTGTGGCATATCACGCCAAGCAAAAGTGCAAAAGACTGTAACCGTTCTTCTTTACGTGATTACGTGATTCTTGTGACAAGTGATTTATCAGGTTCACAATTAGTTTTTCAGTAAAATAATGTTTCATTTTGCATTGATAAATATTCTACGCGAACCAGATATATTGCTGTAACACGTGGCGCGTCCCAGGCGACGGATACGGGTTCCCACTGGGCTGCCGATGAACTTGAGCAAAATATAATAGCTCTCGCGTACCAAACAAGTACAAAGTTTTTAATGGCAACTTTTGCGGAGATGGAGACAGACGCACTATGGTGATGAGATATATTTCCACTTATAAAGGGCATCCCTGCATCGTCCATGATTTGTTCTCACCCGATTCAGTGTGGTCCAGATCTTACGCGGTAGATGATGTACACCAGAAAAGATGTTGTGTAAGGAACTGTCTGTGGCAACTTTCGAGCGACTTCTCCATTCCTGTAAAGGGTGAAAATTCCCATCAGCCAATGTGACAGCATCATGAAAAGATGGATGTCGTGACTTGAACCTCGTTATCTTGAGAACAGGAATATCATCCAAGACAGGCAGTTGAGGGTTCATTTCTATCTTCTTGAACACTCGAATGGGAACATTTGATCTTCTTAAATCAGGCATTATACCTGACAGAATTAGGAGCCAATAAAGGGGTGTGGACTGTATAGTACCAGATATTAACCGCATGCTAGCATTCACTTGAGTATCAATGAGTCTTGTATATGGGCTATCCAGCCAAACTGCTGCACAGTACTCAGCACACGAGAAAACCAGTACCAAAGCAGAAGATCGCAATTGCTGATGAACCCCAACTTCAGCCATACAATTTCTGAACGATAATAATACGTGTTTTGAGCTTTTTGGACAGATCCATAAGATGTTGTTTGTAAGATAGTGTGCGATCAAGTGTAATCCCCAAATATTCGGGATAGCTGCTGTGCCGAAGTTCATGATGACAAAAACGTTTGTGAAGTTTAACGCCAGCTTGGCGATTGTTCAGGTGAAAACATGACACTTCTGTTTTGTTAGGGTTAGGATTCAGTTGCCATTTCTTGAAATACGTTTCAAGTGAAATCAGGTATCTTTGTGGCACTTCTCCTGTCACACTAATGTCTCGATGTTGAGTGGCCAGTGTTATGTCATCAGCATAACAAAATTTTCGTGTTGATGTTTCTGGGAGATCGCAGATATACAAATTTTTTTTTTTTTTTTTTTTGCTAGTTGCTTTACGTCGCACCGACACAGATAGGTCTTATGGCGACGATGGGACGGGAAAGGCCTAGGAGTGGGAAGGAAGCGGCCGTGGCCTTAATTAAGGTACAGCCCCAGCATTTGCCTGGTGTGAAAATGGGAAACCACGGAAAAACCATTTTCAGGGCTGCCGACAGTGGGGTTCGAACCTACTATCTCCCGAATACTGGATACTGGACGCACTTAAGCGACTGCAGCTATCGAGCTCGGTATACAAATTGAACAGTATGGGAGACAGTACCGATCCTTGAGATAATCCATTTTTGAGCTTCCTTTCTCTATTCATACTATTTCCCATACACACTCGAAATATTCTGTCATTGAACCACCGCCGTCTCAATCTCTACATACTGCCTGCTCTGTGCCGCAAGAATTGCGTTTACGGCGACATTGCAGATGGCAGCACTTACCGCACCCAGAGCACATGTTGGTTAAATGAGAGTTGGTCCGTAACACCAATATAGAATGAAAAATAATCCTTAACATGTTACTAATTGAGAATATAATGCACATACAGAAACTTACATTTCACATACGAGCTTGGCTTAAGATATAAATACGCAAAATGTATAAAATCTTACCACTTACAGTAGATATATTAGGATCATCCCACTGCTACCTGGTACATACACATTTCAGAATTTTCTCGACACGAGTAACAGAGCACCTTTTGAGTCTTTTTCGTACTGTTATTTACCAGTGGTGGGCGCAATCACTATCACTATTTCGCTGGCCCTTTTATTCATGACCAGTTTTCAGGATACGTTCGTCATGTCATGAAATACACCACCCAATCACACTGCACTAAACAGAGCTTCTAATGCGTCTCCAGAAAATCATCTAGTGAGAACATAAAATAACCGATTTTGTAACAGATAAGACATACATTCCACTATAGATTTCGCAGTTAGCGAGACAGCATGTGCCGTCTTATTAGTCAGACACTTCAGTTTTTCACGTTTTGATTCCAACCGAATTATTTTAACGTACTCGATGAAATCATCATTCAACCATTGCAAGTATTTTATCTGCTGGTGAATAGAAATGCACACAATCTGGAATGTTTTTGCCGAAAGGCATTACAGTAATAATTTCTGAAATAAAAGGGATAGATCGGAAACTTCTAAGCCTTTGACGGGGAAGTAGGCAGCAGGACTAGAGAACTTCTTTTAAAGTCGGATTACAAGAAAACACAATGGTTAATTCGCGAGAGCAGGAGATTTTACTACACCTGTGCCGCATACACCTTCAAGATAGACTACGCAAACGAACTTGTCAGTGGTTCGGTCGTAGAGGAGCCGTACCTAATTAGCATTTATTCGGCGATCACTGTTACACACCTCTCTGTTGGTCTGGGAGTTTCCTGTACATTCAGCTCGAAGTCTTTCCTTCACTAATTGGGAGATCTCGACAAACACTATCAACATTTTCCATTTAGCTACCTGTCCAGAGTACTTTGTGACGGAGCTGACACTAGACCAGGAGTCCTGCCATATTCGTAACCGTTTGGGATAATATTCCCCACGCCACATAGTACCGCGTGGTCTGTTCTGACTACCCGGATTTTGTCTTGCGAAAATTATGGATTTCATTTTTAAAAGGCGGTCGGTTTTCTTTTATATTTTTCTGCTTCCTTCACTTTATTCAGATGATCAGTTTCTGGGTTGTCCTCGAATTGTCTCTATAGCCTTTTCACTTCATTATGGTTACTCATCAGCTTATCGCAGTCTCAGAATTCTTGATCAGAACCTCTAATGTCTGATTTTCTGATTACTGCTGTCATTCTTACCCGTTGGATTATTGACTTAGATTTATACATCGTTGTTCAAATGAATTTCGTACTCGTCATCCAATGCATTTCCCGCGGTTGAAGAGCTTGTTTCATCACAGATTTCTTCCGAAGAAATATCTTGTCGTCTGGTCTTTCGTGGAGCTATTTTTCTGGTTTGAAGGTAATGGGGATAATTCGAAGACCGACTAAGCACGCTCTCTGGTTTCAATATATTTTTCTTTTAGTTTTATCTTTTATCTCCATCTCTAAAATTCAGGCTACAAACACGAGAATAATCGGATCGAATCCATTACCCTTGGTTGATCCTTGCTTTGATATAGCGTTAAGCCAATTTTCCCAAAGTTGTTTACATGGGGGGATTTCAGGAATCCTCACACCTGAAGAATTTGGATTCCTTGCTATGGTATACGGAGAGGAACACAACAATTCATTATTTTGCAACCAGAGACAAACACATAAACACTCGATGCAAAAGCACTGGAACACAATAACGTGGGTACAGAGATAAGTTGGGTGCGTTAGCTGGTGCCCCTTGAGGAGGTTCGTGAAACTAAGAGCTCACGCTGAGAAGCATGTTAACCGCATTGAGACGGCGGTGCATTGAACATATTGCTTACAATCTGCACGATGGTCCTACAGGGTAAAATTTGGAGAAGCTTGTAAATTAATCCTTCCCTCCAGATTGCGTCAAATACTGCTGTAAAATCAATGAATGCAGCTGAGGTCTTGAGTTGTTTATGGAAACCTGCTTCCATGCAGAATATTCGGGATAGGACTTGATCGCAGCAGCTGCGATTGGGCCTGAATCCGGCTTGATCGACTGGAATATGCTGGTAAATAGTTGCGCTGGTTCCGTTGTAGATTAGCCTCTCTAAACGAATGGCAATTTGTTTATAACTGCTTGGGTCATTGGGAGGCTTACCTGCTTTCAAGATGGAAATCACTTTCGTTCGTTTGAATTCTGCCGGGAGTTGTCTGTTCTGTAGAAGGTCGGTAAAAATACTTGCCAGCCAACTTCTTGCATTCTTCCCTAAATTAATGCGAAATTCTGGATGAATGCCATCAAAACCTGGAGCATTCTTTGGATTAACGTCTTTGAGAGCAGCACTGATGTCTTGCACCGTAAGCGGTTGTGAATTCCTTGACGTGCGTGGTGTTCTTGATTTCAGAGTTTGGAGCTGGCGCCGTATGTTTATGGTATGTTTCATATTTGATGCAGTTTGGGAAGTTGTGACGATGTGAGATGCTACTTCATCCGGAGTAACTCCAGGCTGTTGCTTCATCTAATCTTCTACTGGAATGAGTTAGGTCAATATTCTCTACTGTTCCAATCCACCGTTCTCTCCGGGTAGTATCCATGCTGGAAAGAAGTTCATCAGCTATGTCTTTTCACCACTCTGCAGATATTCGTCATAGAGGGCATCAGTCTCAACATTCCAACAAGGCATGTATTCTATTCTATGGCCTCTATGGCATACATTTCTTAGCCGCCATCATAACTGCACCTACGAAACGCTTGTAATTGTTGTGCTTGGGAGCAATCCACCGAACGCATTTATCCAGTTCAGTGGTGAATGTTGACCAATTTGCTTTTCTGAAGTTCCACCGAGCATGTGGTATTGACAGTACAACAGGAATTTTGATGCCAATGTCCACTACAATGGGGCCATGTTGACAGTGGGGAAAATGTCTTAGCACTTTATGACTGGTATGTAAGGGCTGTCCTCCCTCATTGCAGCTAATAAAACACAGGTCAAGATTAAAATCCCTATTCCATGCAGCTGACTGGAAATTACCAAGATCTTTTGAGTCAAAAATCAGATGGAGATTGTTCATTTCTGTCCATTCTACGAGTTTCGTTCCACATTCATTTTTATTCGAGTACTTCTATAGTTTGTGATGACTGTTGAAATCGCCTATACAAACTGCAGGGTGTTGAGCAGTAGGTAGTACAGTACTTCGCCACTGTGCGTTTTGGGGTTTATAAATGTTAAAAATAGTAACATCTGCCACTCGCACAGCAACGCAATGGATGTCTACGATTTTGAAAGAGCAGTGAGGCATCTTGGATATTATTAAGAACATAAGTAGCTATACAATGTGCACTGTGATATGTTGCACCAGGAGCTGTGTAACCATTAATGCGGCTCCTTTCCGAAACTATTCTTCATTGACTGTATGGGTTTCCTGTATAGCCACAACATTTATATTATTATCCCGGATAACTTTAGATAGGTAGTCACATTTTGCACTGCTGATGCTTTGTACGTTAAGCTGGAAGATACGGATGAAAGGTCCAATGTTTCTTGTCTGGTAGCTCTGAGAAGAGCTATTTCCATGAAATAATTCTCTCATTGCTGGGAGATTTTTAAAAAGATATGTCCAGCAGCCACATTTATTGCTTTCTTAGCAACACCCGGGAAGTCTCGTGTAGGGCACTTTTAGGTTAAACCTACGGACGTGAAGCAATAATGTACCTCCTATTTATCTACTTTTACGAGATAATAAATTCACTTACTTGAAGAATTCTGATTTCTTTTGGCAACCTGCACACATTTAAAAGTCCACTTGTACATGTCGATTTTATTACTTTATACTAACTGTGTAAGTATGTTTGCAATCAACACACTACAAGCACTTGACTGACAATGAACACTAAAATGAGTCCGCAAGTGTGACCACAACACTGGAACGAACATAAATTCAATACCACAATTTTTTACGCTTACAAGAATGCAGAAGTTTTATTCGAAAACTATGACATCGAAGATGTAGTACACCTGATCTGAACATTTCATTTCTACAACACATTATCTGCTTAGGCATGCACAATTGGAGGAATCTGACTTAATACACAAGAGAACAGAAATGATCATAAAAAGGAATACAACCTAATAATTTAAAAGTGACGTTCTTTGAGTTATCACGTTATTGAACTCAGCCATCATTGTATTGATTAATGAAACTGATTATGTTCATATGAAGTAATTATATTGCTTACAATGTACATAAAAATTAACAATTTTGAATCTGTAGATTTAGTTTATAATCTACAATCATTGCATTTTCTGTGTGTCACTATTGGCATGAACGTAAAAAAACTTACTCAGAATATATGGAGGCAATAGTTTCAGATGGCATTTCAGATGATAAGAATGTGATGAACAAATGATGCAGAGAGAGTGAAAGAAAGAACACTTTCTTCATAGTTATTTAAAGGTATTGTAAACAAATACACTTCATAAATATATTGCTTTACCTGAGATTCCTTTTTTGATATATATTCAATAAAACTACATGATGGAACATTAAATATGATCTTAAAGTTCCTGAATAGTTTAGATAATTTTAACCAATAGAATTTTAAGATATTTGCGTTTAAATGTAACCTTGTAAAAAAGGATTAAACTGATGAAAATGGTAAGTTTTGGAGATAAACCAACCACTACTGAACACAGCTGTGAATAGCTACAACTTATTCCATATTGTGTAGGATTTGTAGTGTACGTACGTTGTTTCTTCTTTGAAGTACGGCAAAAGCTGATCATCAGTATGTTCCTCTATGAATATTTCCTCCTTAGTATCTTCAGAAGGCTATAAGTAAGAAATAAGAAAAGTAGAATAAAGAAGTATGGTAATAAAAATATATAGGCCTAAACAAGAAAAGGCCGGAAAAAATAATATCATAGTGGCACAATAAGAGTATAATTAATTTAACTCCCATTTAAAAAATATATAATGGAAAGGAACAATCAAATCAAAATCACTTTAAATGCAAGATAGGTGTCTACCTTGTTGCCAAATGGTACACAAAAATAAATTATTATCAAGCACTAAATTTTTAAAGAACACAGAAGAAAACAATTTCCTAAAATGCAGTATTACACAATTTACGCTACTTTTTCTATTAAGCACACAGCTCATCCTTAATAAATGTATATAATTTACAAAATTGTGCTCATAATATCTACTGTATTACAAACATAATAAACACATATACAACTGGTGCAACTACTTCATATAATAGTATACAACTTCTATTAAGGTGAAATTTTCATTGCATTTATTCATTTTATTTTTTACCCTTTTTGGAACCTAACTTGCATAATGACCTGCTGCGTTTTAACCCGAGTCCCTATTGCCACTGCTTTTCAGACATTTGATGAGATATAAGAACATGAAAAGGAACACACTCTTGGATAGCAGTAGACATGGTAGCACAGAAAGGGAGGAACATTGCAAATTTGTAAATTTAAAATCACCTACATATTTGTGAATATTCAGCAGAGTATATGGACACATACGTGTATGTGAACACATGCAATTTTAGAAAAATAAATAATAGTAAGCAGTATCTTCAAATCATTACCCAATACCATTCCTTGCTTCTGTTTCTCTTTCTGTTGATCCCTATTTCCACAATGACTAGCTAATTTCTTCATCCTCTTATAATCGTATTCCCCTGTTCCCATCTTCCTACATATGACTTGACTTGTCACCTCTTTGTTCATTTCAATGTTCCTATATACTTTGTTTCCAAAACCACTTCACTGTAATATCAAATAATCCCACAGTACTCCTACCACTTTCCCAACAAGTAGACAATGCTTAAATCATAAGCATAGAAATATCCATCATCCTTCCCTGTACATCGCATTAAGACCAAAAAACGTAAATCAGTCAATGTCCCAATCAATGAACGAATCAATCAAACAACAGCATTTAGGGCTGTCGGTTGTTTATATATAAAAATACTGTGGAAATATATGAAACAACTATCATGGTAAATTATTTCAATCACTAAGTCATCTTCCTATAAGTGAACATTTGCAAAAATTTGTCCCCATGAATTCCAACTTATCTTCATGTTCTGACCTTTCATACACTTAAAGAACATGACTTAAATGTATTCATCAACTAACGTCATTCCAAGCCATCTCTCCAATGACATCTCAGAATACACTGCTTAATCGAACTGCTTGTCTCCTTTCTCCAAGTCTTCCCAGCTGAAACTTTGCAACATCTCTGTAACACACTCTTTTGTTAGAAATCACCCACAGTAAATGGAGATATTTCTGTGGATTATTTCCTGTTCTCTACTTACGTAATCTTCACACATACACTAATCAATATCTCAAAGAATTGACTTTCGTATATGCCCTGAAATTCTATCAATCCCAGCAGCATTTCAAGTTTTAAATTTTTGAATATTATTTTAATGTCTTTTCTTATCATAGGTCCATGTGGGCATTGCAAAGTAACATGAAAGGATTGGATGAAATTGTCAACTGCGTCAGGTACTGAAAAAGGACCATACCATTGTTGACATATCTCATTTGCTGGTGAACGGTGTCTTTCTTTACGTACTGCAGGACTGCAATGCCCATCGACTAACGGCGTACACATATTTCCATCTTGTATAATTTCTACTCCATACCTTTCTCAGTCTGTCGACATTCAACAACTTACACAGCAATAACACGTAGTGTAATGCAGTGTATTCTGGACTTCAGACGTAGTGTTCTCCTTCAGTCACAGAGTGTCTGTGACTTCCCTTCATCTCATCCATGCTGCCTTTATCATAATACGCACTTCAACAACTACCCCACTGCCAGTCTGTAGGCAAGATCCCAGGTACCCGAATCAACTTGGACGGAGCCATTAGATGGTTCGGATGACTCCAGGTATTCACTTTTCCTTTTGTTCATTCTAAGGTTGTATTGTGAAAAACAGGTATTCAATCTTCACCTTGATGCCGCAGTCCCATTCTGGGTCTATCAGCAAGTGCAACATCATCTGCATATAAGAGATTCCTAGGAACACTCCCATGTGGTGGTGTCCATGCTGGGGACCGAGTGGAACATTGGTGTACATACCACCTTTCACTGAAAAGCTCTCAGAGACGTTGACAGCGCAACATACACAACCTCTGGTGTTCATGTACAGCATCCTGATCCAAAGTATAAGCATTTCTCGTACACCATGGTCATGAGTGCAAACCAGATCACATGGTGTGCAAAGTAATTTCAATATCAAGGAAGGCAATGTACACTGCCTGCTGGTCTCTCAGTGCTTTTCATTTAGCATTCTGGCAGTGAAAATTGCATGAGTTGTTCCAGCACCCTTAGTGAAGATACACTGGTTAGCAATAATGCCGACGATTTCACCAGTCAGTAATTAAGGATACTCTCAAAGATCTTCTCTTGTAAAATTGGGTGCAATTTGGACGGTAATTTGCACATTCTGCTGGATCATCAGTTTGCTTAAAAATAGGCACAAGGATGTTTATAGCCCAATGACTGGGAACAGGGCCAGAGTCATCTCTGGCACTGAATAAGCTTGTCAGCCAGTTGATAATGAGTTCTTTAAATTGCCACAACTTCCAGATTTTTGCTGGATCGTAATCTGGTCCTGGCGCTTTTTGGTTCTTCATACTTCTAATGGTACTCTCCACTTCCTTTGATGTGATGCATAAGACGGGATTTACCATCAGAGTAGTATAATTGGATGGTTCTGGCGCCACCGCCACCGCACTGGGGGGACTCCCAGGGGACTCCTCCACCGCCACCGCAGCCAGAGGCCTCCCAGAGGTCTCCTCCACCACCCGCGGGAATGCCCTCTTTAGCTAGATACCTTTGAAATGTGGTGGCGGCAAATTCCACGTGCTCTTGTTTGGAAACAAAGCCATGTGCTTTTTTGACAGCTGTCATCCGCCATCTTTAATCAACAGAGCACCGTGCTGCTATCATGCGGGCAATTTCGTCAACCGTCATCCGCTATCTTTAATCCACAGAACACCGTGCTGCCCTCTTTATGGCTACTACCTTAAGCACGTAGTAGCGGGCAATTTGAAAAGTTCTGTTAGCTATCATCCGCCATCTTTATTCAAGAGAGCACCGTGCTGCCATCTTTAACTAGATACCTTTGAAATGTGGTGGCGGCAAATTGAAAAATTTCACGTGGTCTTGTTTGGAAACAAACTCACGTCCTTTTTTGACAGCTACCATCCGCCATCTTTAATCAACAGAGCACCGTGCTGCTATCATGCGGGTAATTTCGTCAGCTGTCATACGCCATCTTTAATCTACAGAGCACCGTGCTGCACTCTTTAGTTGAAATGTGGTGCCGGCAAATTCCACGTACTCTTGTTTGGAAACAAATTCAATGTGCTCTCCAGCTGTCATCCACCTATCTTTAATCAAGAGAGCACCGTGCTGCCCTCTTTGTGGTGGCGGATAATTTGAAAAATTATTTTTGACAAGCAGCCATCTTTAATCCAGAGAGAACAGTGCTGCCCTCTTTAGCTACTTACCTTTGAAAAAAAATCTATTTGATAAGCTGTCACCCGCCATCTTGCATCGCAAACCTCAGTGCTGCACTCTTTAGTTGAAATGGGTGGCGGATAATTTGAAAAAATCTTTTTGACAAGCAGCCATCTTTAATCAACAGAGCACCGTGCTGCCATCTTTCGCTGCCGCCATCTTACATCGCTTACCTCGGTGCTTCACTCTTTAGTTGAAATGTGGTGGCGGTCAATTCGAACAAGTTTAATCATACATCGGGGCAGCTAGAGTAAGCACGTGCTGCAGTGATGACGTCATCATCCATGTTTAGACTTGTCCGTTTTCTTAAGAGTAAGTCGGTGTAAAGGAATGCAATAAGTATGCATCATAAAAACAAGAGTTTGCATGTGCTGCAATGATGACGTTATTGTGCATGTTTAAACCCGTTCGTTGACTAAAAGCTTTAGTCTTCGAGAAACAGTGATAGAGTGTAGAGTGCAAACATGACGAAAACATTAATAGTTGATGTGCAAGGCTTTAAAATAAACGGAAACAAATTTGTGTTTAAAGAGGTGGCTGTGTTAGATTGCAGTGTGTTGTGGGCACCAAAACTTGTTAGTTTAGTATTTAGTCCACTGTTCCCTTACTGTTTGCAAACAGATGAAGATAAAAAGCTGACTCAGTGGATTTAAAACAATTTAGGTTTGAAGTGGGAAGAAAAAGGAATACCTTATCGTTTTCTACCTTTAATGATGAATGCACATTTGTCAAGAGCAGATCTTGTTCTTTTAAAGGGTTGTGAAAAGAAAGAATGGTTGCGTGATTTTCTACCATCATCGTGTGAAATTATCGACATGCATGAATTAGGGTGCCCATCATTTAAAACTCTCCCGAAAGAGCATAGTAGAGAAACAAGTAAACAGTCTTTACAACATGTATGCATGCTCTTTGATTGGTTGTGTCGCAGTGCATGCCGGGAAGTAAACAACATATGTAAACTGCAGTGTCGAAATTACCTTAGTTAAAAGAAACATTTGTAGAGTAAAGACATCGTGTCATTTCTAACAGATACTAAGTGTAACGCAGTTGAAAAGGCGATCGTAAAGTTTTATGCATGCAAAAAGAAACTAAACACTTTTACTGAAGAAGAGTTAAATGCATTACCAAAGGCATTTTTGGTTAATGTAGCTGCGAATGCTGTAAAGAAGATTTGGGATAAGGTGCCTCGTGAGTGTACTCAAGATCCTGTTTTGTCAGAGCTTCAAACGTGTAGTTTACATCATGAACACGTGAGCTTAGGTAGAAGACCTTCTGTGAGACAGTGCCGTACATGTCAACTAATTAAACTGTATCACGGACCTAAAACTAACGAGTTGTCTTCTCTTATAAGCACTTATCATGGCTGTGGAGAGAGTAAACAAGGAAAAGGTGAAGAAACGTGCTGGGAGAAAGATGAGGAAACATGTTAGGCGCGGACTCATCAATAGAGTGAATGATCTTCTTTTCTTCGTGCTTCATCCCCCCTGCGGGCCTAGAATACGTTCGCGTGACACGTAGTTACATGCTGCCTACATAGAGTATGTCGTGTAGCTGTTTAAAATCTGCTTCGTACGGTTATGCTGTGTGTGCGTGTGTCTTATTGCCTAGTGCTTTAGCTGCTCAGAAGAATATAGCAGCACTTGTCGTTGTTGGTGTAATAAAACGAAAACTGAGTGACAAAGACCGTAAAATAAACAAAGGATAAAAATGTATATATAGTCTAAAATAAATATGAATTGTCAAAACATATTACAGGTGTTGTTTAATCCTACAGCATGTGCTAGTGACTTAGAAGAAAGGAAACGTAGAGGATTATAAGAAAACACACATAAGATTTAAAGTACATCCTCTTATTAATCCATGAATTAAAGCTGTTATTAAAAAAGCCATTTAACAAACAGTTTATTGCCACGACGTCGAATAACACGTTCAACTAAATAGTGATCAGGATATTTTGTTTTCTGCAGTTCTTCGATGTAGAATCCTCCTTCAATAGGCTGTCCTCTGAGATCGCGAAGTAAATACGTAACTGGATTAGTAATCTTAACACTTCTGATTTGAAAAATTTCAGTGCTCCAGTTAGGTGTGTATCCTTTTGCAAAGATAGACTTGTGTTTGCTGATGCGAACAAAATCACCTTCTTTAAAGCGATGGCGACGTGGATCAGCTGTTTTAATTACAAGATGAATAGCATTTATACGAGGTGTATTCTTTGTAACAAGACGTGGCTTTGTTCCGATAGTGCGATGAGGTGTATCGTTGTAGGTAGATATAAGTCTAGGTAGCAGATCAATCCAACGATATGAACCTTGCGCTGTAAATTCTCGCCACTTCATTGTTTTGAGTGTACGATTAAGCGTTCTACAACACTTGCCTTGAGATTGCTGAACGTAGAGTAGTGTTGAATGACAAGTAACTTGAGGTAAGAAGAAAAATCCTTGTTGTAAAACTCTTTACCTTGATCAGTTTGAAGAAGCCTTGGGCAGCGTTTCGATTCTTCAACAATATGTTTAAATGCTTCTTTAACTTGAGCTGCTGTTTTAGAACGCACGGGTTGTGCAAAAGCAAACTTCGAGTACACATCGATAACAGTAAGTAGATACTTATACCCCTTATTACTAGAGGCATATGGAATCATTTCTACTAAGTCTGCTTGCCAGAGATAATCTTTTCCTCGTGTAATAACGCGTCTGCGACAGTAGGTGCGGCGTGCTGGTTTATGTAACTCATGTGCGATGTTTACCTTTACAGGTGAGATCTTCTCTTGACGAGCCATTACAAAATAATACCGGCATAACGTAGTTCTCTTTCTATTTCTAGAACTTCTGATCCGTGACCAGTGTGACCAGCCTCTTGCGATGCTCTTAAATGTTGTAATCGTTCAACGAGTAAGTTTGGGTCATTCCAGTATCTTACATCCACATACGGCAACAAAGGCTTGTAGATAACATCAAGACTACGTGCAGTTGCAAACAGCTTAGAAATAAACTCACGATACTTGTAACTCTTATTCGCATTTACAGCTTCTGTTCTCTTGTAATTACGTCGTGTTGCATCAGTAGCACAAAGTATTGCTTTATATTTTTTAAGATCATCTTGTAAAATTATATCCTTGTCAGGTATTCGTGAGAAAATAAGTTCTAAGAGTCCTTTCGTAGGTTTATAGGTAACACCTTTTACAATGAGCTTGTTGTTATTAATCTTAACATTTGAATTTCCTATCCGGAAACAGTCATCTTCGTAGCGAATACCGTAGGTAGTGTCAGTTTGTCCTGTAAAAAGTTTTTCTATATAAGGTGCAAAGAGAGATCCATAGGTATCTTGAATAAAAGTTCTAAACTGATTGCGATACTCTGGTGTAATCATAACCTCAGACAGAGTTGGTAGATTTTGCGTCGATGTAGTAGGTGTTTCAGCAATAACATCTGTAGTTAAAAACTCAACACGCTTAGATGGTGATGTATCATTAAGTTCTTCTTCTTCCTCTTCTTCTTCTTCTTCCTTATCTTCCTCTTCTTGAACTACATCCTGCTTCTTCTCTTCCTTATCTTGTTCATGCTTTTCTTCTTCTTCTTCATGCTTCTCTTTATGATATGATATTTGCATAGAAGCAAAACATGAAGTAGACTGCGGTAATGAAGTAGAATTAAAAATTTCTTTGAGTAGTGTACTTAGATGTGTTTTCAAAAAATAAATCCGTGTCTGCTTGAATACGTTTAAGCTCATTAAATTTCTGTCGAATATTCTTTCGAGCTTGGATGATATGTTTTGTGATCTCCTTTCTAGATGTTAACATGATGATGGTTTTTAATAAAGTAGTTACTGTAATTCTGTGTTAATGCATATAAAATGATCGAAACCCATGCGATATCGTCCATGCTGTACATCACTTTCTTTATCAATAACTAAAAAGCTGTAACGGTGTAATGACCAACATTTAGCACACATACGTTTAAAGTCATCGAATGTCATATCAGTGTTAACATGATCGTTATACACATGTCGCATGTTGCGCTCATCTTGCCGAAAGAGCACAATAACATTTGCGTTGTCGCGTATCAATTGCTTAGGCACACGAGAATAGGTTTGGCACAAATAGATGCAATCAACATATTTATGCCGACCCATACTAAAGAATGCACGAATAACGTTTTGCTGTTCTGTTGCGACATCATCAAAGATCATAAGAGAATTAGGAAGCACATCGTCTGGTGATGGTACTTGCTCATGCGAATTAAATTTAAAATATCTTATTCCATCTTTAACTAGATCGTGCATTACAGTTTGTAGAATAGTATATAGCGGCTTATAGAGTGACTTTGCGAAAACATAAATATTCTCGAAGCGTACACCATTTACAAAAGTAATAAGTGTGAGTAAAAGATTTGTTTTCCCGCATCCCGACGGGCCTGATATAATACATCGAACAGTAAAAGGAAACAAATTTCCATGACGTTTTCTTGTAGTTGTACTAGAACTAGGTAAGAGATGTGGTACAATGTCGGTAACAGGTAGCGTGTCTTGCTGCTTTATAATCTTCAGGATAACTGAATCATAAAGTACGTAATAGTAATATATATATTAAACGAAACAAGAGGTAACGGTTAGTTTATGATTTGCTCTTGACTAGTAAAGTCGTGTCCAGCATGGTGAAACAACGATATCCAAACGACGTGAAGAAGAAGAAGAAAGTATAAACTGTTGGATGGAAAGATGTTATAAAGGCTGCGCAAAAAGCTATTCGAGGGGAATACAATCCTCGTGTAGCTGTTACTAAGGCGTTACGCGCAGCAAGAGCGAGAATTTCTCCAAAGTGCAGAGCAATATTTAGTAAACGTACACGAATTATCCCTGTACCAAAACGAGGAGGATTTCTTCCTCCGCTGTTTGCTGGCTTAGCAGCTTTAGGGTCATTGCTAGGTGGTGCTAGTGCTGTAGCGAGAACTGAAAACCTGTAGAAGAAGCGAAACAACAGTTGAAAGAGAGTAAACGTCATAACAAGACGATGGAGGCAATTGCGTTACGAGGCAAAGGTATGAACATGAAGCTAGCGCCATACAAGAAGGGGCTTGGTATCTACATTTCTCCAAAAAACGTCTACTGAATGCACTGCCATATCGAGCTCTAACGCATGATGAAGTTTTTACGTTTGCTAAACAACTAGGAATTCATTATTTTCGAGGAGTGTATATGCGCGATCAACTACCAGCGCGCCCACGTGAACGTGAAAGTGCCGTAATTAACTTGGACGACAGTCGTGGACCTGGAACTCATTACGTTGCTTATGTAAAACATAAATCTAAAGTATGGTATTTTGATAGCTATGGAGACTTACCTCCTCCTTTTGAGCTCATACGTTATTTCGGAAGCAGTGCAGACATTGTTTACAATAAAAACCGTGTGCAAAACTTTAATACACGCATGTGCGGACGATTATGTCTTATGTTCTTATATCAAACCCAGACAGTAGAGAAAGTGCATTAGTGTCTACGTGATGACGAACAGTGAAAGAACGTTTGCTGTACGTGGAGAAGGACCTGAAACAACCGTCTATTTTAATCCACCAATCGAACTTGGTTATCACCCGCATAGTCTTGGACTAGTATCGTTTGAAAGCTACAATAAAATCTATAATGTGCGTGATGGTTTAAACAAGTTCTATTACGATGAGTATGTGCTAACACTACCCTCAGGTAGTTATACAGTAGACGATATTCACGACTATATTGAAAGTACGTTAATTGATCAGTTTGGGGAAGATAGTTTTAGTAATCATAATTACAAGTTCTCTATCACTATAAGCAACATTACACATAAATGTGTTATTGAATCATCATTTAAGATTGGCTTCAAATCACAACCTGATTCTATTGGACCACTGCTTGGATTTTCATCGAGGGAGCTCCTACCGAACGTACGTTACGAGTCTGATCAACCTATAAAACTCTTCGATGATTATAATGTGAACATTACTTGTAATATTATTACAGACTTGAATAGTAATCTACAACCTTCGCACGTCCTGCACGACTTTATTGTTACAGAGGAACGTGGATATACTATTTGTGAGAAACCAGCAGTAGTTCTTCATTATCCTGTGTCTGTAAAACACATTAGCAACATTACTGTTAGACTTGTAAATAAACATAATCAGCTTATTCATTTAGATCAGCACGCGTACGTAGCTTACAAACTACATCTTAAACCAGTATGAAAACCATCTATAAAACACGGTGTACGTTCCGAAGACATACTACATGTGTGCAGAGACTCATCGAGTTAACAGATACCCATAAGCAGATACTCCAAGATTTAGGATATACACTACTACAACAGAATGGAAGAAATGCTAGACATTACGAATACAGTAGAAAGTCGTGAAGGTGTAGTACGAAGTGAGCTTCATTCCTATCAACCTTTTACGTTTGGATTAAATAACAATGATGAAATTCATTTTATTATTTATCAACAAGATGTTTACACCTTACCACACGAAAGCTACCTCTATATTGAAGGACGACTAGAAAAGTCTGATGGAAGTGGACCAAGCACTTCACAACTAAACAACCCTGCTCTAGCTTTTCTCTTTTCTGAAGCGCGATATGAAGTAAATAATGTTGAAACAGATCGAACGAAGAATGTTGGTATTACAAGTGCAATGAAACTCTACCCTTCATCCTGTGATGAAGAAAGTAATCACTTGCGGATGGCTGGATGGTGTCCAAAAGCTACTAACAACTGGATGATTAATGAGGATGGAACTTTTACGGGTATGTTATCACTGAAATATATTTTTAGATTCGCAGAAGACTTTACACGTATTATAATCAACGCAAAACAAGATCTTATTCTAATCCGTGATCGAAGTGATTACAATTCTCTTAAAGCAGTAGATACACCAGTAGAATCGAAAATAACGCTGCATCGTATACTGTGGCGGATTCCACATGTAACCTTATCTGATCGTGAAAAACTTCGATTGCTCAAGATTGTAGAAAATGATACACCATTACCTATACGTTTTAGAAGTTGGGAGCTGCATGAATATCCTGTGTTACCACCTACAAACAAGCATAGCTGGGCTGTTAAAACATCACGTTTTACTGAGAAGCCCTTGTACATTATTTTTGGATTTCAAACTAATCATAAATTCAATCACGAAAAAGATAGCTCACTGTTTGATCACTGTAAATTAAGACACGTTAGACTATATCTCAACGGAATTACGTATCCCTACGAAAACATAGACATTAACTTTGAGAAAAATAAGTTTGGGGTGCTCTATGACATGTTTTGTAAATTTCAATCATCGTATTATCAGAAAGAAGATCGTCCGCTATTTACACCTCAAGAATTTAAAAATAAAGCACCGATTGTAGTTATAGACTGCTCTTATCATGAAGAATCTATAAAAGAATCTCCAGTTGATATTCGTTTAGAATTTGAAACATCTGAAAACATTCCTGCTAACACAGCAGCCTATTGTCTTATTATTCATATGAGTGATGTTACTTACCATCCGCTAACGAATATTGTTACGAGACTATAAATAAGAATAGATCTTTATCATTTTCATTAGTGTGTGCTTCGACATCGTATGCTATGGAACAAAACTGTAAATGTGCATGCTGTTTGCATGCTCATACGCAACATCTTATTTATCTTTCACGAGTGAGTGAGGCTATTAAGATGTTCTATAAACATAGATCGTCGATGCCGAAACATCTTATTCAATACTTACCACCAGGATTTTTATATACGTACGCTGCCTCTTACGTACATAATTTTTGGGACATCCTTCCTCTACACGGTAAGATGTCGATCGAAGTAGCTTTATGCAGAACTTGCGAACGACATTACAAGCATCGAGGAGAAAATGGTGAATTTGATTGGGATGGACCAAATCCGAGGATTGAACACTGTACACAGTGTATGAATGAACTTTCTCTAGTACCTCATGATGATGATGATTCCGAAAAGGAATAACAACAAGGTAAGAAGTATATGATCTTCTCTGTAAAGCATAACATACTTAGTATAATATATTTCTAAATGTTTTGTTTAATTTGAATGTTGCAGGAGGCATTTGAGAAGCATACGTTGTTAAGAAGCACACCAACCTTGTCAGCAGCAAAAACGAACACTGTTGTAGTACATTTGTAAATAAATATTTGATCGCATTCAAAAATGTTGTACTTATTGCATTGCTTTACACCGACTTACTCTTAAGAAAAACGATCAGGTCTAAACATGCACAATGACGTTATCACTGCAGCACATGCTTACTCTAGCTTTCCCGATGCATGTTTAAACTTGTTCGAATTTACCGCCACGACATTCCTTTACACCGACTTACTCTGAAAAAACGGACAAGTCTAAACATGCATGATGACGTCATCACTGCAGCACGTGCTTACTCTAGCACCCCCGATGTATGATTAAACTTGTTCGAATTTACCGCCACCACATTTCAACTAAAGAGTGCAGCACCGAGGTAAGCGATGTAAGATGGCGGTAGCTAAAGATGGCAGCACGGTGCTCTGTTGATTAAAGATGGCTGCCTTTCAAAAAGATTTTTCAAATTATACGCCACCACATTTCAACTACAGAGTGCAGCACTGAGGTTTGCGATGCAAGATGGCGGGTGACAGCTTGTCAAATAGATTTTTTTCAAAGGTAAGTAGC
This sequence comes from Anabrus simplex, assembly GCF_040414725.1. Classification (NCBI taxonomy): domain Eukaryota; kingdom Metazoa; phylum Arthropoda; class Insecta; order Orthoptera; family Tettigoniidae; genus Anabrus; species Anabrus simplex. The sequence continues at coordinate 24,480,134 of NC_090277.1, read as the reverse complement.
TAAAGAGGGCAGCACTAAGGTTAGCAATGCAAGATGGTGGATGACAGCTGTGACGTAAAATTTACCCGCAAGATAGCACCACGATGCTCTTTTCATTAAAGATGGCAGCTTGTTAAATAGAATTTTTCAAATTAACCGCCTCAAAGGTAAGTTGCTAAAGAGGGCAGCACTGTTCTCTGTGGATTAAAGATGGCTGCATGTCGAAAAGAATTTTTCAAATTAACCGCCTCAAAGGTAAGTAGCTAAAGAGGGCAGCACTGTTCTCTCTGGATTAAAGATGGCTGCTTGTCAAAAAGAATTTTTCAAATTATCCGCCACCACAAAGAGGGCAGCACGGTGCTCTCTTGATTAAAGATGGTGGATGACAGCTGGAGAGCACATACAATTTGTCTCCAAACAAGAGTACGTGGAATTTGCCGCCACCACATTTCAACTAAAGAGTGCAGCACGGTGCTCTGTAGATTAAAGATGGCGTATGACAGCTGACGAAATTACCCGCATAATAGCAGCACGGTGCTCTGTTGATTAGAGATGGCGGATGGTAGCTGTCAAAAAAGCACGTGAGTTTGTTTCCAAACAAGAGCACGTGAAAATTTTCAATTTGCCGCCACCACATTTCAAAGGTATCTAGTTAAAGATGGCAGCACGGTGCTCTCTTGAATAAAGATGGCGGATGATAGCTAACAGAACTTTTCAAATTGCCCGCTACTACGTGCTTAAGGTAGTAGCCATAAGGAGGGCGGCACGGTGTTCTGTGGGTTAAAGATGGCGGATGACGGCTGACGAAATTGCCCGCATGATAGCAGCACGGTGCTCTGTTGATTAAAGATGGCGGATGACAAATGTCAAAAAGCACATGGCTTTGTTTCCAAACAAGAGCACGTGGAATTTGCCGCCACCACATTTCAAAGGTATCCAGCTAAAGAGGGCAGCACTGTGCTCTGTTGATTGAAGATGGCGGATGACGGCGGTCAAAAAAGCGCGTGAGTTTGTTTCCAAACAAGAGCATGTAGAATTTTTCCAAATTACCGCCACCACATAGAGGGCAGCACGGTGCTCTCTTGATTAAAGATGGCTGCTGTCACATGGAATTGTCTGCCACCACATTTCAAAGGTATCTAGCTAAAGAGGGCAGCACGGTGCTCAAAGATGGCTGCTGTCAAAAAGCATTTTTCAAATTATCCGCCACCCCATTTCAAAGGTAAGTAGCTAAAGAGGGCAGCACTGTGCTCTATAGATTAAAGATGGTGGATGTCAGCTGCACGTGGATTTGTTTATCTCGCGCTAGTGAGGTTAAGTTGGTAGCACTAAGGTTTAGACCCGCCAAGATGGCTGCACTGCCGATGACAGGTGACGAATTTGCAGCTACTGCGATAAAGAGGGCAGCACAGTGCTCTGTAGTTTTAAGATGGTGGATGACAGCTGTCAAAAAAGCACGTGGCTGTCAAAAAACACGTGGATTTGTTTATCTCGCGCTAGTTAGGTTAAGTTGGTACTACTGAGGTTTAGGCCCGTCAAGATGGCAGTACTGAGGTTAGCGATGCGTTGTTGTCTGTCAGAAAGCACGTGGCTGTCAAAAACACGTGGATTTGTTTATCTCGCGCTAGTTAGGTTAGGTTGGCACTACTGAGGTTTAGGCCCGTCAAGATGGCAGTACTGAGGTTAGCGATGCGTTGTTGTCGATGACAGCTTTCAAAAAGCACGTGGCTTTGTTTACAAATTCAAATTTCCCGCGGGTGGTGGAGGAGACCTCTGGGATGCCTCTGGCTGCGGTGGCGGTGGAGGAGGCCCCTGGGAGGCCCCCCAGTGCGGTGGCGGTGGAGGTGGCCTCTAGGAGCCCGCGGTGGCGGTGGCGCCAGAACCATCCAATTATACTACTCATCAGGAATAGGGTGATGCGGTAATTCAATGCAGGAAATATCTACAAATGTTGTTGTCAATGTTTGAGGATTTCTTGCTTGTCCTGTAATCACCGGGCATCTTTGCCTCTAATACACACAGAGTGCTCAGTACTTGTGTCAATTTTGGTCAGCTGGAAAATAGTTCTCTTCTCCTTCCTATGAGATCAGTAGCGTACAGTGATTATCAGAACTATACGGACAAATATTCAAGGATGCTCTTCCTGTTATGTTAAGAACAATGGTTCAATCAGACTGGCGGGGAAAATACTCTTTTCGAGAAAATAATTTTAAATTGTTACTTCCGGATGCGCGATTCAAATTGACGAGCTGCTGCCGCGTTTCAGGGAAGACAGGGGTAGGGAGGGGGTGTGGAGTGAATGATGCAGACAGAGATAATGCAGATTCCTGGTCTGGTCGGTGATTTTTTAATTTCCTTTAGCTGCAAGGTTGTGTGCTTTGAATTAATGCACAATCCTTTAGTTATTATGATAATCAACAGTCCAAGGGAATGTTTACCAAGTTTGATTACCAGGTGGCCTGGGTATTTTTAATTGCTCGCAGCTCTAATGTTAGGTGCCAAGTGATGTAAACATTACAGCAGGCAATTACACGTCTCCAGGGTTCAAATCTGCAGCCCAGAGCTCAATGTGGCAACAATAAACTTTGTATTCCCTGTCTTAGCAAATAAGTCTAGTAAACTTCTTCGTACCACCAATGTTCTTTTTCTGAGATGTACATACTAGGCTAATAGCAAAAACAATGAACTTTGTATTTCATGTCATAGCAAATACTTCCAAGTCTAATCAGGATGTTCCTGCAGTCAAATTTTTTGCTGAGATGCACATATGTCACGACCTCAGTTTATACTAAATTTGTTGCATTCTCTCCCCACATTCAGTTAACATAGGTTTTGCTAATCGTTCACACTTAGTCTTCAGTGGAAGAAAACTTCGTCATAGATTCCGGTTTGGGTTGAGGTTTTTTAACATTTTTTTAATCTTATGAACTAAGTATCTTTAGTTCTGAGTCCAAGTGAGCTTCAGTTTTGAGACCTCAAATTAGCGATTGTTTTCTCTGCTCAGAATTAGAAGTTTGAATTTTCGGCGTTAGGTTCAAATCCTAGTTCTGTCGGTGATTTTTAACTTTGAAATAATAATTTTGAAACCCAAGCTGCTTTCATGCTGAATACTCAACGTTCAAGCACAATAAGAAAGACAAGGCCAGTACTTTAACCTCCTGAGCTACTCAGACCGGCAATTAATTTGCCAAGTGCAGAAATGTCCTTTACCGCTTCAAACAGTTTTTGAAGATGCTGACGTGCCAGAATTTAGCCCTGCAAGTTTTATTTCATGTCCCAGTAAATCTAATGACACAGGGCTGACGTATTTGAACTTTGTTTCATTTACCAGACATGTTCCAAATCCTGCCACATCTAAAAATGCCTGAAATATTCTTAATAGCTTGCAAGTTTATATATTTCCCCCAAACTACTCTGCACCTAATTGGTGAACACAGGGAATCAAGCGGTGGACCGTTTGTGTTGGCATATCTATGATACTTCAGGTTACAGTTAAAGGTCACTACTTTTAAGTACTTGCAGGATTACTCTCTTCAGTGATAATCCTAACAGTTTCCATTGCATTTGGTCTGGTCCAACCCAAGCAGTTCCTTGTCAGATGACCACATGGATAGGGATGACCTCGTATGTACCGAATAGTACAAGATATTTTATATAGTGAAGATAACTCCCTCAATTCATAACAGATAAGCTGGAAAGAACAACTTGTACAAAATTTACACTACTGTCCTAACAACAAACCATGGCTTGAAATGGGCAATTCCTGCAATATACCACAAGTAGCAATGATATCAACTGCCATAAATTATGTATATTGCAAAGAATCTTGGAAAAGTATCAGCTGCTGTATGGCCTTGGAACAAAGCCAGATATCACACGACACCTATCAGTGCATTACAGTACTCTGTGGAAGACATAGAAACTGCATGAAGAATATGATAATATTCATATAAAAACTACAAAATTTCTAAGGAACTTCACATTTAATGCTTAAAAATAAGATGTGTGGCAGTAGAGAATAATGATTTTTAAGGTGAACTACAACTGATAACCATCCTCTAAAAGAAGGGGTGTCTCAATGACTTTGACTATATTAAAAATGCTTTGAAGATCTTTGAGACTTACTGGAGTAAAAAATTGTAACCTCCATAAATCCAGTAACTAATAATATTGGAAATGAAGCAAGGTATTATTTAAATAGAATTGGTCAATATGACAAAGGTCTGGCTTCCAAAAATAAAATTACCAATTTTTGATGGAGACATAATGTTGTGACTATATTTCAAAGGCACTTCTGAAAATATGATCACTAAAACTTCAGGCTTATTTGGAATCAAAAAATTTCAATATATCACCTTGTCCCTGAATGTTTAGAGAAAGATAACCATAAAAACACATTGCCATGATCGAACCCAAAGTCACCACACTATTCAACTTAATTCATAACCGCTACTACTGGCCTAAGCTGATTGCATCGGAGTATGTGAAGCACATACTTGAATCCATGCATGAGCTGTGCTCTACCTGTAGCATTATAATGAATTCAGAAAATATTTTCTTCATCTGGACATGTTCATTAAGGCTCTTCTCTACCCCGTTTACTCTTCTACTCTGAATGGGCCGAATCGACTTAGATTTAATTTCCAATTGCTTGTAAATGATAAAATATGGATTGTATATGCCCGAAATTTTGTGTATTAGTTCATCTCATTTAGTAGTCACTGACAAGATATAAAATTAGTTTTTGCTTACTGACTACCTGTTCAATAAACTACATACATGATGAATGTGTTGAATGAACCCATCCATTAATTTCAATGTTGCCCTACCTACCGGTCACTACAGAAACAATGCTCGACTACCTCCAAGACAAGGGAGTGCTGCAGTAAGGAATGTAATAATCTGTTCATTGTTTCTGTGTTCATGTATGGCTGGTTATCAGCGGTTATGTGAGAAATCTATATGAAACATATTTTATGAAATTAGTGAGAGTGAACATATAGAGGAAGCTGATGACACATTGGCTGATCCCGATTTGATGTTTCCCGAAAAAATGATGACGAGGATCACTTTTCTCTCAAGGGAGAAATAAATGAGAAGCTCCAAGTATCCGATAACGAACTACAAGATGAGGTTGACTCTGTACAACAAGAAGTGTACATATCTCGAAATGGGACGGAATGGAGAAAACAACACTACTGACAAACACGTGTAACATATACAGCAGAACCCCTATTTAACGTTCTTACAGGGATCTTATATTTTACCCTTAATGCGAGTTTGCCTGAATTCGATGTCTCAGTAGGAAGCACAAATTTGTAGAGATCTTTGCCAGTATTAACATAAAATGTACCATCATACATTACTTACACAATGACAACAATAAAGAAGGAGATAACTACCCTACACACTGTACTGTAGTTACAGTTTGTCCTTCATTGTGACAAACTTTTGTCAGTGAATGTAAATCACTTCATTTTAAGGTTTTTCTTATAATGTTATACACGATTTTCCATAAAAGTCAGGAAAGATAACAAACTTGCACATAAACACATTAAAAGTGGCGTGAAACGGCAATTGGTTTGTTTAAACATTTTTGCGTATCTTTTCCAAAAAAAGCAGCTTACTCATTAACACGTATTTTCTAATTCCAATAGTCTGAACACGCATATTCCGTTTCATTAGGAAGAACTGTAATAGCATCAATGCAGAGGATTGTGGAAAATATTTCCATTTTCTTATTTCAAGCAGCGTCTCCTAACCTAGGTTTACCATGCACATAGTATGAGAACATATTTCAAGCTCCCAATAGAATAATGATAATTTTACTATAAATTTACATGGGAAATTTAACAAGACGCGAAAGTACATAACCTAAACTCTCTAATTAGTTATACACACCGCTGTATGTTGAGAAGGAGAAGTATCACTTTCTTATTTTATTTCTGTTCACAGTATTAACATTAAGCAATCATTTACTTCAGCTTTTATATCTAAGGAGTTAACACCTGCTGTCATTGCACTAATTGTGGAAACATGTATCCCGATATTTAGTACACCAGTCGGAATTGTGAGAAGACCTCAGGCTTGCATAACATTGATTCGCTCCTGCGTAGCTAGGAATCGATACCTCAAATGATTGATCCCATTCAATATATACGCCAAGGCAGTGTATGAATACTAATAATGGATAAAAACTATCATGCCCAAATTTGTCCATGATAATGGATGAATCCAGAGTCCTCACTGTAACCAAAGGATATTGCACAGATTAATATAGGAATTTTCGAAGATTATAATAACATTTTCATTAAAACGGGGGTTCTCTTCTACTAAACCGGCCGCGGCCAGATGTGTCAGAGCCCGACATCTCACTTCAGACCTAAGTGCCCGTGCTCTAAATTCCTCTTCTGCCTTGAATCACCCTTAGCAAGCTTATGACATCTTTTGCAGTGGTTCGTAATATTTCAGAACCCAAATGAATAGAAAAAAATTGAGAATTTTAATATTTCCCTAATGCTAAATGCAGGTTTTTGCCTATTTTGAATTATGTGAAGTTGAATAGACAATTGAACTGCTGTGATGGAATATTTTTCAGGACTGGAAATTTATTCTGTTGAAAGCGGGTTTATGCTAATTCAAGGTCACGCAAAATTGGGGTCATACTGCAGTACTCTTATAGCTTCATTTACAATATATACAACCTATAACTATAGGCCTATAAGCTCATCAAGATTTCAGTAGGTTATATTTATAATACATCAGAGAAAGGTAAATTTAAATTATATGCATTTCAGATTCGGTAAGATAACAAGAATTGCACCTGGATACACGAAATATGCACTTCAGAGGACAGATGATTTCCACATGTTGCAATTGAAGTTAGTCTTCATTGACAAAATGATGGAAATCACTTCATGGGAAAGAAATTGTGAAAGGTGAGGGTTTTCGTAGATAAAAGAAAAATCCACGAACCCATTTATTTGATAAAGCTTGAAGCAGTTTTATGTATGTACAATTTACACAATTTAGTAACAACAGCAGTTTCTGTCTTTATCACTGATTGCTAATAATCATAACCAACAATGACACGCAGTTATCTACATTTACAGGCCTGGTTTTGCTAGCCGGGGTCTAAAAGTCAGCGGGCGAATCAATACAAGAATTATGGAAGCAAGCAGAAGGCGATCCTGATTGATGATTGATGCTTGCTGTTTAAGGGAGCCTATCATCTAGGTCATCGGCCCCTAATGGTACGAAATGAGAAGAAATGAAATGACAAATTAAAAACCCAAAATCTTCCACTGACCACAATTCAAAACGTGAGGAGGAAGAATGAATGGATGGATATAAATTTAAAACGATCAGTGGAACCGACCCACAGGGCCTCACATGCACAGATGCTGGCATAAAACAATAGTATTTCTGACCAAGGGACTGCTTCTATAGCACGATACTGAATCGATGATGCTTGTAGTCGAAAGGAGTCCAAAATCCAAATCATCGGCCCCTCATAATGGTACTTCTCGCTAGAAAAGTAGAAACGTGGTATTTGTCATGGTGCGGTACTAATCAACAGTAGCGTAGACTCGCGGAATTCCACATTATGGTACTACTCACAGGCAATGAAATTCGCTCATATATTACAGACCTATGGTAATTTGCACATTGCGGCGCCATTGACAGGCAATGCAAACCTATGGTGTTCATCACCTAAGTGTACTAACCACAGGGAATCGTACTATCCCGTCGTGTTCCTCATACAGTGGGTACTAATGATAGGCAAGCCAGAACCATGGGTTTCATCATCCCATGGTGTCGCTCATATAGTGCTACTAATCACAGATACTGTAAAAGCCGTCGCGCACTCATTTGCTACTAATCACAAACCTATTTGGTACTTAACATAGCTGAACTACGCGCAAGGAAAAGGGACCCATGGTATTCCCCGCGTGGTGGTACTAATCACGAAGAGTTTCATGGTTCTAATATAATCACCCTTGCTCGTCCATTTTAGCTGCCTCTTACGACAGGTAGGGGATACCGTGGGTGTATTTTTCATCTGCGTCCCCCACGCACAGGGGGTTGTGTGTTTAGTCTGCGAGAGGTATTTTATTTCCCTCAAGTCATTGGCATACCAGTTAGGAACCCACTATCCGCCACCTGGGACGCGCCACAGGGGAGTATCACCTCTCCCTCTGCTACGCCAGCATAGTAGGTTCGTGGTGAAGGTCGTCTTATCCTAGGAGCTGCAATGTCTCTCAATTGTTCCAAATGAAAACCCAGTTTTGAAGTTTGATACCTTAGACGTAATGGCAAGTTAGCGTCAATAAGGGATGCCTTTGACATGTTCGTTTCACAACTAACTGAAGTGTTTGTTCCATACGAGAATACTACTGTGGGTGAACAGAAGGTTCGCTTTAGGGGAAAATGCACCTTTAAGTAGTATTTACCGACCAAACCAAGAGTAAAATATTGATTAAATGTATAGCTCATCTCGGATTTGGGCACGGCTTATAAGTGTGTCACTGAAGTTTACAACGTAAACCAGTAAACGGACAGAGAGAAGTGAACAAGGGAAGGAATGTGGTATTGAGACTTGTCAAGGATATTGAGGGAACAGGGAGAAACGTCACTACATACAACTTATTCACCGAATTCACCCTGGCTAGCGAGCTTCTGAAAAAAGAACTACAATTTCAGCAATGACTGTTAAGGTCTTTTTAAAATGACTTATCATCACCTCTCCTACTGTAACACTTCTAGAGACTTAACACTTGCTGATCCCACGTTCCACACTCCTCGAACAGATCTATTCCAAGGAACTCAGGTTTTCATTCAGCATTTAATAATGGATCAGAAAACTAATGAAACCTAACCACTTCTCCACAACACAAAATCGACATGAATTTATGATGGATAGGTTAGTATAATTACTTACAAGAAATGAAAGATGAAAGATGATCGTCGAACAGACATACGCAAGTGCCGGCCAACAAGGGCAATAAAATGGATGATACACGGGGAAGATGTAAATAATACACAAGCAGTCACGAAAATACAAGGACACAAGTGTTTGAATAACAAGTGGCTACTTCGGATGTATTGAAACAAAGAACACAACAAGTAACGAATAGTAGAGCACAAAAACATCAAAAAAATATTTCACAACAAATCAAAAAGGAAATACAACAAAGATCATTTAGAGTGATATGAACATTTACAATTAGATTCATTAAAAAGAACATATGATTAATAACCAACTGTACAATGAGAAATAAGAAACATTAGGGAGGATATCGTAGAACAAAAAGAATAGGAGAAAACCACTGACTTAGAGTGCAGACGACTACAAATGAACGTAATCATCAACAATACAGATTGTTGCTATGGTCCTAAATGACTGAACCAAGATCCTTTGAGTAGCCCTAAATGAAAACTTGATACTCGCATTAATCTCCCAATACAAAAATTCTTCATAACAAAAGTTGCAAAATAAAACAAGGTATAGAAAGTCGCTGCATATTGTTTGCAAGTAATCTGAGATTAATTCAAAAATGTTACAAAAGTTTATTGAGATCCATCTATTCAATACGCATTGGGTTCTTAAAATTAAGATTTACATCTCGTCATACTAATTTAAGGGGACATGCCCAAAGGATAAAAATCAGGATCCTGATTACTCTAGAAAAGTGTTACATAACAAAACATGTGTGTTGTAGAAATGAGGAAACTTGTTGTAAGTTCACAAATGACAATTTACAAAATTAAAACATCTCTAAAAATATGTATGAGAATAATGCTTAATTTTGGTGGTCTTACATTGATATCATTAAACATTTAAATAAATATCAAATATGTCGATATTTATATGAACAATAAGAAAGTCTATGGCTAAAATTATGGCGTCAAGTTACACGTTCAAAGTATGAATTGAATCTGGTTTAAGGCAACTCAATTTGAAGTTGTAGAATGGTTACTATGAACCTTATGTAGTTTAATCATTGAAAGATGACACTGAATATCCTTGTTGGAAGCTTGTAGTGTTATCATACAGTGTACAGCTGTGTGACAGATGGAGTTGTTATTGTTATTAAACCCGTATTTGTAAGGTGGGTCCACAGTTTCATTTTTGTTGAAGAAGTGTAAAGCGGTTCACGATTGTGTGTTGAGATGCATGTCTTTACTAGCTGATGTGATAGCCACTTGTACTATTAGTCAATTCAGGATGCTCATGCTTGAAGTTGACTACAGCTTGAATGTTGAAATACAACTATTGACAGATGTGTGTTGAAGAATCTGTAATGAGAGGAGGGTAGAAGGATTTTAAAGATTAGACAAGTTAAATTTGACAAAAAATGCTGTGGTGTGAACTAGTTGCCTTTGCAGCGTCAGAACGAATAACACTTGCACTTCATGTATTGTACCTGTGTGGAATTTAGGGAAGGGGGTTGTAGCAGAGGAGATGAGATGGGCAGAGCATTGAGCTTATGCCCTGTTGGCTGTAGAAGGTTGTTAGGGGCAGACACGGATTGAGTTACCTTTAATGGAATGGTGGGAGTTTTTTGTGGATGTTAGTTTATACATTTTTAAGAACTTTATTTTTGATTTAAATATAGTGATGGTAACAACTTTGGTTAAATCTCGTATAAGGGATTCTCTACTTCAATTAAATCCTTGAGAGTTGGCTGTGCGGTTAGGAGCACTCAGCTATGAGCTTGCATCCGGGAGACAGTGGGTTCGAACCCCACTGTTGGCATCCCTGCAGATGGTTTTCTGTGGCTTCCCATTTTCACACCAGACTGTACCTTAATTAAGGCCACGGCTGCTTTCTTTCCATTCCTAGGACTTTCCTGTCCCATCATCACCATAAGACCTATCTGTGTCGGTGCAACATAAAGCGACTAGCATTTTTGATCCAAATATATATAAATGCTTTCTAGTTGATTCATTAACTTCCCTTTGCCCACACTTATGATAACTGTAGGGTCCTGTTCGATAGTTCTGAACTGACGCCCTTTATCGTTCATGTCACAACTCACGGCTGAGAACTTTTTTTTTGCTAGTTGTTTTACGTCGCACCGACACAGATAGGTCTTACTGCGACGATGGGACAGGAAAGGGCTAGGAGTGGGAAGGAAGCGGCCGTGGCCTAAATTAAGGTACAGCCCCAGCATTTGCCTGGTGTGAAAATGGGAAACCACGGAAAACCATTTTCAGGGCTGCCGACAGTGGGGTTCGAACCTACTATCTCCCGAATACTTGATACTGGCCGCACTTAAGCGACTGCAGCTATCGAGCTCGGTGGCTGAGAACTTGTTGTGTTTACTGGCGTTATAATGCTCTTGATACCTTGTACAGAAACTCCGGCCTGTTTGTCCAATGTACGAGGCATCACATTGCGTGGATTTGAGCCTGTATATGCCTGAGCCGGAATAGATGCTACTGTTTGAGTTGACTGTGTTGTGATTGAGAAACATGTTTTGGATGGGATTTGTTGTCCTGAAGGCAAAGTTGATATTTTGCATTTTTAAGGGGTTTGTTACCTGGTGTATACCTATATTATAGTAAGTGATAGTGACGAGTTTTTAATTTTTTTTGAATTCTGGTTGTGGGTTCCTTGTTGACTATTGAAAATGTCGCATCTGCAAAAAAGTTTTCTGTTTTTGTAATATATTCGTCGCTGTCTAATAAAAATGTGGTCCCTCCTTTGTCCGCTTTAGTTACTATGATGTTATTGTCTTTAATTTTGCATTTTAATCCTTGAATTAGATTTGTGTGGTTGGAATATTATATTATATTCAACCTCTGCTATAGTGTTCATAATGTTGCTTTTCATGTGCTGGGCCAATTATGATTTAATCCTTTGCTTAACTGGTCAATTTCTTTTTCTGAGAAGTTTGTGTTTGTCATATTAACTATGGCTGGTGAGTTGTTAAAAGGTGGGATGTGTTTTATTATTTCTACGTTCTTTTTGGATAACTGCAGCTGAGATTCTTTTAAGTAAGCAAGTCGTTTGTTTCCTGCTTAAGGAAACAATTAACTTGTAATCTACATGTAGCTGAAAGGAACTCTATTCTATTGGAGATATATGTTGAGATACTGCTAAGTGTATCTTGTATAACTGCAAATTTAATTGCAACTTCCTTCCGTAGAATGTTTCGATTTTGTCCTTACACCAGATTTCATTGGTTCAATTTTGGGTTTTAGTTAAATTGGGAGCAGGTAAGCCTTTCCACTGAACATGTCTCAAAAATATAGGAATCAACTTTAGTCGTAGACATTCCTTTAAATAAGCTATGTCTTTACTTATTTTACAGATCTTTATCTTTAGGATGAGGTGCATGTTTTACTTATAGGGAGCCTGGTAGGCTTTGACATTACATGTCACAAATCTCATGACTGGTCCGTATTGAAATTTATATTAATTCATAAATTTTACAAAAGTTCATTGAGATCCTCCTATTCAATACGCATTGGGTTCTTAAAATTAGGATTTATATCTTGGCATACAAAACAGGACATTTTCGCCCATTGCATTGGCATCATCACCCATAATATCATGCCCAAAGGGTAAATATCAGGATCCTGATTACTCTAGTCAAAGTGTTACACAGAGTAGCATGTGCATTATAAAAATGAGGAAACTTGTTGTAAGTTCACAAACGACAACTTACACAATTAAAATACGTCTAAAAAATATGCATGAGAGTTATATTGGTCAATGTTGGTACAGTCTTACACTGATATCTTTAAAACATTTAAAAAAATAGCCAATCCGTCTATATTTAAATAAAGGTAAAGAATGTCTATGGCTAAAATTATGGTCTCAAGTTACAAGTTCAAAGTATGAATCGAATGTGGTTTAAGGCAACTCAATTTGAAGTCGCAGAATGGTTATTATGAAACTTAAGTAGTTTAATCATTGAAAGATGACATTGAATATTCTTGCAGGAAGCTTGTATTGTTATCATACAGTTTACAGCTGTGTGGCTGATGGAGTTGTTATTGTTATTAATCCCGTATTTATACGGTGAGTCCACAGTCTCCTTATTTTTTTGAAGAAGTGAAAAAGAGTTTCACAACTGTGTGTTGCCATTTATGTCTTTACTAGCTGATGTGATAGCCTCCTCTTGTGCTATTAGTCAAATGTGGATGCTCGTGCTAGTAGTTGGCTACAGCTTGAATGTTGAAATCATCTATTGAGGGATGTGTGGTGAAGAATCTGTAATGAGAGGAGGGTAGAAGGATTTTTAAGATTAGAAAAAATGGGTTAAATTTGATGAAAAATGCTGTGCATTCATTTACTTACTCCCTTGACCTTTCAGGTGTGAACTAGCTGAGTTCACAGCATCAGAACGAATGACACTTGCACTTCTTATATTGTATCTGTGTTGAACTGAGGGAACGGGGTGTGGCGGAGGAGAGGAGATAGATTGAGTGTTGGGCTTATGCTCTGTTGGCTGTAGGTTGAACATTTACAGCGATAACGGCACAAACATCTTTGGAGCAGCTAAATAAATCAAAGACTTTCTGCAAAACAATCCTCAGAAAACCAACTCTTCGCAAAACTGCACGCATGGGACAGATATGGCATTTCATGCCTCCTGCAGCACCACACTTTGGTGGAATCTGGGAAGCAGCTGTCAGGAGTCTGATATATCACCTCTGAGGAATGATGTATTCTTATCGCTTCACCAACAAAGAATGGACCACTCTTAAAACACATACTAATATCCTCTCACCAAATATTTTTAGACGTGTTTTAATTGTGTAAATTGCTGTTTGTGAACTTACAACAAGTTTCCTCATTTCTAAAACACACGTGTTTCTCTATGTAAAACTTTGACTAGAGTAATCGGGATCCAGTCTTTCATCCTTTAAGCATAAGATCACGGCTGATGATGCCCATGCAATGGGCAAAATATTTCCCCTTAAATTAGTATGACAATATGTCAATCTTAATTTTTAGAACCCACTGTGTACTGAATAGGTGGATCTCAATAAACTTTTGTAACATTGTTGTATTAATACACATTTCAATATGGACCAGTCATGAGATTTGTAACTTATAATTACCTGAGATTGTTGTAACCAACCCACGGAGTGAAATTAAAGTACACTGTTCATATTGGAGTTGAACCCTGTACACAAATGATAGATCAATGTTGTGTAGGAAACTATCAGCTCATATTAAGACTATACAGGGTGAAGCGAAATTCGCGCACTCGGGCATCGCAGCGCGACTTCTCACATGCCAGCAATAAAAAAATGTCTCTCACAAAAGTTCGTCCTGCGAGTATCGAGTATATCCGGCAGAAAAAGAACGTTGAAGAGTGGCAATCTGGCAACACTGTAACCACATGTAGGGTAACTACGTGTCAGCACGTACTCGTCGTGCTGAACAGTTGGTGCAGAGGCTAGAGATTTGGGTTAGCATGCAGGAGGTCGAGTGTTCGATCCTGGGTGGAGGTGCACTTTTTATTTGCTAATTTCCATCGGACATTACATTCTGTAGTACAGTAAGACACCGTTTCTTAGGTCACATGTATCCTACATTTACAAAATTTAGTAACGCTGAACACGTTGCAACGCATCTAGTAGATGAAGTGGTGTGAATAAATTCACGCCCACGACGTGGAAAGGCGTCTTTCAAAGCTGACCAATGAAAACGAATGTTCGTGCATTTCTAGGATCGTAGTATGTAAGTGCAAATGGTTTCTAGGGGACGCGCTGCAGTCGCTGTTGACGATTAAGATGCCAGATACCATACCACCTGGACTACATTTACGAAATAAAAAACATACGCCTCAAACCAGGATCGACCCTCTCGACCTCCTGCATGCTTAACCCAAAACTCTAGCCTCTGCACCAACTGTACAGCACGATTGATATGTGCTGACAGAGGTAGTTACCCTACATATGGTTACAGTGTTGCCAGATTGCCACTCTTCAACGTCCTTTTTCTCCCGGATATACTCGCAGGACGAACTTTTGTGAGAGACATCTTTTTATTGCTGGCACGTAAGGAGTCGCGCTGTGACGCCCGAGTGCGCGAATTTCGCTTCACCCTGTATATCCAATCATAGATCAAGAAGGCCATCTTCATGTCGGCAGAAGACTGCAAATACTCCAATCCTAGTGAAGTGGAAACGTTAGAAATTCTGTATCATGTCATCTCATAAATACAATTATGATGGCAGAATACCTTGACTACTTCATCCTGGCACTCAACTCTCTGAGAGACATGTTTAGATCTCATCAGCAAGGGGGACGGAAAGAAGCTATACTCATGCACGTCTCAAGTGTTCTAAGTTGAATGCAGATACCTCAGAACAATTAATGTGAAATACACAAAGGTTGCATGTAACCCCAATGCACCCATTCCTTAAAAGTAGCATAGATTATCTTGGCCCAATTCTCATAAAAATGGTGTGAGATCGAACAAGACAAGATTGTCCAGCTACCAAGGCTGTCTACATAGATATTATACCTGATCTCACCATAGCAACATTTCTCTCCGCAATTTATCGACTTAGTTCTCATAGAGGTCAAACCCTGAACATTTACAGCGATAACAGCACAAACTTCTTCAGAGCAGCTAAAGAAATCAAGGCCTTTCTGCAAAACAACCCTCAAAAAACCAACTCTTCACACAACTGCAGGCATGGGAAAGACATGGCATTTCATTCCTCTTGCAGCACCACACTTTGGTGAAATCTAGGAGGTAGCTGTCAAGAGTCTGGTATATCACCTCAGATGAGTGATGGATTCTTATTGCTCCAACAACAAAGGATTGACCATTCTTAAGACACATACACACATCCACTTACCAAAGATATATGATGAATATTTTGACACTTCTTACCTAACTACATCCCATTTCCTTATAGGAGAGCCAATTACTACACTCTCCGATCATGATTATACTTCCTCTCCCATCACAACCTTGCCCGCATTGCTATATATTCAGCAGCTAACCTAGAACTCCTGGAAGATATGGTCAAATGAATATCTCAATAAATGGGCAATGAAACACCCCATAGTAACATAATCATACTGAAGGAAGACGACACACATGCTATGAAGTGGACGATAGCAGTGATCAAATGTGTATTCTGGTAGTGACGAATTCATTCATGTAACAAATGTTCAGGTGAGTAACAGTGAACTTACAAGGCCTATTCACAAACACTATCCCTTATGAAGTATGAAGAAAAAATGCAAGGTAACTCTTGAATGACTTATTTATTCATTGCACGTATAAGTAATATTCTAAGCCACAATGAACTAGTAACACCATAGACCACATTAGGAAGAATAAGAATGTTCTTCACTTGCCATGAGATGGCTACAATGTGTGTAGTATATAAGTGAACACTCACAGTAAACAAGCATATCACCTGCAACTTGTATCCACAAGTAATTGTATTATCTAGAAATCAATAATTAATATAATAAGATTACAAAAGTGTTTCATTTGGAACCAACTAGTAAAATAGCCTGTAATAATAACAAAAGAATGTATCTTACAGCTACTTTGCATTGGAAAATATTTACAAAGTCAAAAGTATTAGTAGGAATGATAAGAGCTCTCAAATGATACAGAGTAGAGGTGTTTGGAGCAATCCTAATTGCTGCACAATTCAATATGCAAGATTGTGGAAAAACTTGAAGGAAAAGTGAAAACTAGGTAAGTAAACTGTCAATCTCATAAAAAATACATACTCCATAGTACTATCAATCATGAGCACTGAAATAAGAGTCAAACACTGATATCTGTCAAGCCATTTTCTAACCATTTCCATTACCTGACGATGGCTTATCAAATTATGTACATTACCTCAAGAGAGTTTTCCTGAGATGACCCTGGCTCTGTTAACTCTGATTTAATTTCCCCTTTCAGAGTTATCACTTCTGATACTTGTTCAATATTTTCCTGTGGAAAATAAGATATATTAGGTATGCTCGTAATACATATCTACAAATATAGTCACGAACAAATGAACATGTTAATACATTAATTGCCAGTATTACAGCTACTTTCAAAATTTCACTAATGTTTAAGGAAGATTACTACCAGCAGAGGATTGTTGTAACAAAAGGCTGCACTGAGAATGGTGTTACTGTTCCTTCTCACTCCTTATGTGAGATAAAGAATGAGACTGAGAACAAAATATAAAATGTGAAACATTTCCTAGCCATACCAGAATATATACCAACAGGGATGGAATTGGCACCACCTCGCACAGAATTTGCAAGGAAGCACATATAGGCATAAACACTAAATTATATGAACTGTTTTCACATGTACAATCATATGAATCAAATCTTAAAAGTTGTTTGAACCAATTACAAGTGCTACAACTGCTCTAAATAATTTTTGTTCTCAGCTTAGAGTTTGTTTACAGACAGATTAAAATACCATGAAATATTGGAATCACATTCTCTACTCTGGTTTCGCCGAGCTCACAAGGGCTACATAAAGCATTAAGACAGTTCTGTTTCAAACAGCATATTTCAGTGCTTTCAAGTGTAAAATAAAAAAATAAACATGAAACAAGCAAGCTTATCACAGTCATACACCAGCAAAAGAAGTGATGTAGCCCAAAATCAAAGCAACCACAAATGAAATATTTTACTACTACAAACATGTTATGTAGTGTTCTGTGAAGAACTGTGGGGATGAGGACACTGTCAGTGGAGAGTCTGCAGTGTTGGAGGGTACATCTGCAGTTTCAGAAAATCTTTTATGATCTACTATGAGACCTTTAAATTTCTCACTTGGATTCATAAAACCTTGTCGGCACTAAAGGGAGGAGGGACTGTGATCAAAAGCTTATGTTCTAGTATAAGATAACCGACTAATTAAAGTGAATTAAAGTATAGAGTTCCAGAATATACTGACTTAACCCATTCAATATAGAACCGACTTAACCATTCAATTCAGAAGAGAACAGTAGCTGAACCAAGGAATGGATGAAAAGGATGCACAAAAAGGAGAGGTAAATAATGATGAACAGGAGAGAAAAAATTTTGTTTAATGTGCCTTAACTCCTCAAATTGTCAGAGCCAACTAAGAACATTATCTCAGAAATCATGTACTCTAGAGCCATTAGACATAATTCTCTATACAACACACAGTCGGATCTTTATTTGAGGAATAAAATGAGCTAATCAACATTCTCCTTTTCTAAATGGATTCAATGTCTGAACAAGATACTTATTTTGAGAGAAAGTACATTCAGATTTTGAGCTATTTTATCTCTCCTATGCCATAGGCAAATCTGTTCTTTCCTTAACACGCATATCTTCCAGCACATTGTGGACTTGAGGGTAACCCAGAGTAATCACATCAGTGTTGACATTTTGTTTAGCAGACTGGTATATTTCCAGTCTCAAAATCACTCACGAAAGATGTGTGATTTTTTACTTCTTCTACACTAATTACGATAGGAGTAATAATTTTTAACATGTGGTTCTGATGGTGGTGCAGCAGTGTTGGAAGATATTAGTTTAAAGAAAGCACAATGGGCCAACCATCCTATAGTATAATCAGAGGGGAAAAATTGAAGAGGTGCAACCCCTAAACCAAAGTAATTTTGATACTGGCAGTAAAAAGTACAGTCTAATCCAACCCCAACCATTACATACTCGCTAACAGTTTCTGATACTGGCACATATTTCTTTAACATAATTCTCATATCAGTACAAGTTTGAAGCAGTAGCATTATAAGAAATATTAAACCTAGAGTTCTTAATCAGGAGTGTGCTCATATGCCAGGTTCAAGTCTGACATAACAAGAAATATCAAAGGTAGAAATCTTGAACAACAGTACTCTCACATCTTGGATATGTTCAGACACCATTCTCTCCTCTAGTGCCTGTGAGAACTCAAAAAGCACAAATTTATTCTGAGAACAGCATTCATTAATTGCAGAAATTTAGCTTTGAGCAACTTTTGAGCCATATCTCATCTGTAAATTAGCAGTCCACAGCGTTTGCAATAGGTTATTACTGTCAAGACACGGTTATTCATTGAACATCTCTCTACAAACTGTCAAGGTTTTCAAAGACTATGAGGTGCCAGAATGATGTGCAGGAATTCACTTTCATGCCAGTAAAATTACAGACATATGCTGGGATGACTCAGCTTCTTCAAATACCTCTGGACCGAACCCCAATCACACTCACAGACATGAAATTAGCATGTCATCAGTTTACCCCCTGAGCTATAAGTTGAAAAGCCATTGAACTGGAAATCACACACACAGAAGATTGCAATGGATTGTGATTAGAGTAGCAAAAGACAGAGAAAGGAAAGGTAATGAAAATATCTCGCACCATCTCCAAATTTTCCACTGCATCTCTGCATTCATCATGGTGTTTGCTTTAGACGAACTATACTCACAGTAAATTTCCTAGGCAGAATTTGACTACATGCTCACCCAACATCCGTGTCATTGTAAAGAAGTTTAAAGGATGCAAATCTGACTTGGGATTTCTTTTGGAGGAAAAATGTTCTCCGTGTGAGCCAGGGAACTACTGGCCATAACATAATTCAATCTAGCACCCACCATTTTCCAGCAACTACTAGCACTACAATTGGCTGATATTATAGGAAATGATGTCAATACCACAAAGATTACTAGACCATGCAGAATAAATAAATGACCACACACCCTAGAGAAATCAATTTCAATAACCAACAGAGGTAATCAATTACCAACAGGCAGTCAGTCAACGGGTACTTAACACATGAAATGCCCTGAAGCCTCAATCTTGAGACACTGCTAATCACAACTTTGTCACTAGCAGGACCTAACCAAGGCTCCTTCAACATCAAGCCTACACCACTGATTCAACTTTATGCCACTAAAAAACATAGAATGCATTGATGCATTGCCGTCTCCCTAGTAAATGCTAGTGGCCAACTATCCACACGGCGGCCCCTATCCGGTGGCTTATACCATCAGAACCCCTTTCCATGTCCCATGAGTAGAATACCAAAGGGGATTCTGGACCACAGGGAGATTCAGGACCACATGGATTCTGGACCACCGCAGCCTCTGCTCCAGCTCCAGCGCGCGCGCCCCCTACGGGGCCCCCCTGCAGAGCCACGGGCAGCAAGGCCATGCAGGGTCTTTATGTAGGAGGCAATTATTTCTTGAAGGTTACTGTGGCAGTGACCATGGAGCGGCGAATGGGTTTGCTTTAAAGTTCACTTGCTGGTGAAAGGTGAACCGAGGGCTGCTATGCAAGATAGCTGCTGTATACTCTATTCGTATACACCAAACTGCAGAGGTATCGCACTAGACCTTTAAGTGTGATAACCGTTTATATTCATTCGGCTACAAGCATTCTAAATTTCCAATAATAATACTAGAATTTTAAGGTGATCAGCAGACTTCAGTTTTACAGCTCACTACCCTTCTTGACATAACATTCAACAAACCGTTTTCGAGATAATGTCTATTTAATCCAAGAATTTTGAAGTTGGAACACAATATACCAACTTATCAATATATTCTGTGACTGAAAACAGTGGAAACATCAAAGCACGTAAGTGACGAATCGGACTGTCGACACTTCAGGTTCTTAACATAACTTATTTTGTTAGTCAATACTGGTGTGGGGCTAGTGAAATGGTGGTTTAAAAAATTGCTCCTTTTTGCTTTAAAACCAAACCTTTTCGAGATATATTGTCTATATATTAACCCAAAATTTTGACTATTTCAATTTGAAACACAATATATCAGCTTATCAATACATTCTGAGATCGAAAACAGTGGAAATGTCAAAGGACCTAACTACAAAAATGGTTCCCTTTAATGAAATTTGGAAGATGCTACTAAGGCAAATCTCTTCCGTTAGTAACAGGGGAGCAGGAGATATGAGATGGCCTGCTGTCTTACCTTCAACAGAGAAAGGGAGGCGAAATGTGTTAATGGATACAGTACATCTGCAGAGGAATCTCGGGAACATGGAGGCTTAGGACCATGCTGTAGATAACTCTCAGAGTTCGGCGGCTGTGTAGCCCTTAGCCTATATTCGGGAGTTGGCAGGTTCATAACTCTTGCTTGTTGGCTACGCCAAGACGCTTAGCTATAACCTGGGTGTAATGCGGAAGGGTATGCGTGGGTCTCGTGACCTGATCGAGCGACCGCTGCTCGTCTAGGGTTGGCCCTAGTTTCAGGAAAGAAAGAAAATATTCCTGCTCTATAGTCCCGTTCTCTTATGCGGAATCGGAGATGAGGTGGGATGAATATGAGTGTTTGAATCTAACCTCGGATAAGGATAAAATGAATAACGGCAAATAAAACTGGGAAGAGAGAGTGTGCCGACACACAGCCTACTCTTGTCGAATAAGACCAAGGCGGAACAGTTCGACACTTTATGCCCCTCTCCGAGGTTACCGTAAATTTTTGTTGTATACCCCATTGCGAAAAGGTTTGGAATTTAATCAACGCTCGAAATTGTGCACTACTACCGCTCTTACCTTGCCGACTAATATTCCAATAATGAAAAAAAAATTCTAGTATTAGGACTCAAACCAGCTAACTCACGTGTTAGATCGAAAATAGAGGAATGAATTTTCACCGGTTTTATTATTGCCGTTTCTATGGGATCGGAGGTGAGGTGTCATGCATTCGAACCCAGTCAACAGAGCCAAAACAATGGGTTCACAGATATAAGACTGAAGTAAGGTTTGTTAGGAACATTAGAGCAGGAGGTCTGAGACGGCTTCCCCGATTACTTAAACTTAACCGTATGACTTTTCTGCACATTCTGCTGTTCTAATACACGATCGTAGTGCTCATCAGCTTTGTGTTAGCGTAAATCCCGTTTAACTGCTACCGACTTTGAAATACGTTTATGTGATCTAGAACGAGGAAAAAAAAATATTCCTGATCATTAGTCCTGTTCTCTTATGCACGCTCGGGAATGAAGTAGAATGAACTTGAATGTTTGACGCAAACCTCAGATGACGGTGAAATAAATGACGGCGAGTGAAACTGGGATCCTACTTCCCATGTCGAATACTAATGGGGTGCTAGCTCTTCGACACTTTATGTCGCTATCCGAAGTTACTCTTACATTGTCGTATACTCCCCCACGAAAAGGTGTAGAATTTAATCCAGATTTGAAATTACTCTGCCGACTAACCTTCTGATAATGAACATTTATTTTTAATATCGGGACTTGGATCGCCTAATTTCAGTGTTAGAACGAAAAGAAAAGAAAACTCTTGACAACTATGACT
Source organism: Anabrus simplex (assembly GCF_040414725.1). NCBI lineage: Eukaryota > Metazoa > Arthropoda > Insecta > Orthoptera > Tettigoniidae > Anabrus > Anabrus simplex. The sequence continues at coordinate 24,457,891 of NC_090277.1, read as the reverse complement.
ACAAAAAGAATTAATGCACTACTTTCCTCCCTTAACTATTCCCATGTCAATAGGGTCTGAGATGAGGTGACTTGCATTCGAACGGATATGAACCTAGTCTCAAGAACAAAAACTCCATCGTTCACACGCCCGCTTGAATTCTTTTTATTATTATTACTAACAAATACATCACAGTTAGGATATATCCCGATAGGAGTTGTTTTGTGAGAATTCTGGAGCCTCCTCCTCCTCCTCAGCAGGCTGCCCATCCCGACGTCAGACTATTAGAATTAGGGCCATTTTCTCCAAATCGAGTTAAACCTGGTATAAATTAAACACGTTTAACTTTAGTACCTAGTTTAAAGTTGCGTCCATTTTCTCCACCAATTTCTGACACTCGTTTAGTTTAAACGGGCGAGCTGTCGTTGGCGCTAACGTTGGCTGCACTGAAGGAATAGTCGAAGGCATGGTCGATTGGAATTGGCCAATCAGACCCAAGTAATTCAATGACCGACATTTTTGTAATAATATCAGCTGTTTGTGGCGAGTTAATGCTATCGTACGTAGTGAATAAAGAACAAATTCGGCGGGATATTAGCTTTACTGATAAATAAATTGTTTACATTTGTGCGAAGTGTTGTGTCATATAATTCTACCTATTGCTGTCTACAATTTATTGGAACGCACTTTTATTTCTTATTTTTCTCTGTCATGCTTTACCACAAACAAGTACCGTGGGCCTGATACGTGTCTTTTGATGTCTATTGTCTTACGGAACACACGGGAACGTTGAAATATTAAAATCCTGGTCTTTCAGCAATAGGCCTACGGTATTCCTTTCCTCAGAAAATCAACATTTATGTGAATTTCAAGTAAACAAATTCCAAGCATGCTCGGGATCTATCTCCTATCAAAATCCATCGCCCTCGGCCGGGATCAATCTCACAAACCTTGGATCCAGCAGACAGACCACTGAGGATGTATTATTTGGAGATGTATTGCTTGATTCCATATTCGTTTATAACATAACCAAGTTCGCGATATGTCGTACTGTATGCATAATACTCTTCTCCCTATAGCATTAATATTTCTATTGCTGGTATGCTGGCAATAGATACGATGAAACATTCTTAACTATAATCTATTCTATTACAAGTTTACTACCAAGCATGAAATACTTTATTGTTTTTCTGATCCTATAAATATATAATCTAGCGATTAGAAATTGTATACCACCGCCTCTCCTACCGTGCCGGTCAACATTCTGATGGTAAAAATATTTTCGACAAATTAGATTCGAACCGTCTTGTCACGGATTCGGACGATGCTGACTTCACGCTTTAGCGACCACAGCCACCACGTACCGCATGAAGAGCGGACGTATTACACGACTTATGTAGGAATATGTCAAAAAATGCTTTCACAGCCGCAGATCTTAAAATCACAGCAATAGAACCCGCTTTTGGGTGGTTAGGCCGTGTGCATTATGCAGAGTTTCGTCCAGACGTGCCATTTGGACTCATCAGCTGGAATGGCACGCCCCTCCAGGACTCTGCTTAGCAGTAGCAGACCAAACTGCGTGGCCTCGCTGTGTTAGCAAATCAAGTTTGCTAACCTGCTAAAGGAGAAATCATTTCTCCGTTCAAAAAATGCTCCCCCATTGGAGATACAATGTCAAAAAATGCTTTCACAGCCGCAGATCTTAAAATCACAGCAATAGAACCCGCTTTTGGGTGGTTAGGCCGTGTGCATTATGCAGAGTTTCGTCCAGACGTGCCATTTGGACTCATCAGCTGGAATGGCACGCCCCTCCAGGACTCTGCTTAGCAGTAGCAGACCAAACTGCGTGGCCTCGCTGTGTTAGCAAATCAAGTTTGCTAACCTGCTAAAGGAGAAATCATTTCTCCGTTCAAAAAATGCTCCCCCATTGGAGATACAATGTCAAAAAATGCTTTCACAGCCGCAGATCTTAAAATCACAGCAATAGAACCCGCTTTTGGGTGGTTAGACCGTGTGCATTATGCAGAGTTTCGTCCAGACGTGCCATTTGGACTCATCAGCTGGAATGGCACGCCCCTCCAGGACTCTGCTTAGCAGTAGCAGACCAAACTGCGTGGCCTCGCTGTGTTAGCAAATCAAGTTTGCTAACCTGCTAAAGGAGAAATCATTTCTCCGTTCTAAAAATGCTCCCCCATTGGAGATACAATGTCAAAAAATGCTTTCACAGCCGCAGATCTTAAAATCACAGCAATAGAACCCGCTTTTGGGTGGTTAGGCCGTGTGCATTATGCAGAGTTTCGTCCAGACGTGCCATTTGGACTCATCAGCTGGAATGGCACGCCCCTCCAGGACTCTGCTTAGCAGTAGCAGACCAAACTGCGTGGCCTCGCTGTGTTAGCAAATCAAGTTTGCTAACCTGCTAAAGGAGAAATCATTTCTCCGTTCAAAAAATGCTCCCCCATTGGAGATACAATGTCAAAAAATGCTTTCACAGCCGCAGATCTTAAAATCACAGCAATAGAATCCGCTTTTGGGTGGTTAGGCCGTGTGCATTATGCAGAGTTTCGTCCAGACGTGCCATTTGGACTCATCAGCTGGAATGGCACGCCCCTCCAGGACTCTGCTTAGCAGTAGCAGACCAAACTGCGTGGCCTCGCTGTGTTAGCAAATCAAGCAGAGTCCTGGAGGGGCGTGCCATTCCAGCTGATGAGTCCAAATGGCACGTCTGGACGAAACTCTGCATAATGCACACGGCCTAACCACCCAAAAGCGGGTTCTATTGCTGTGATTTTAAGATCTGCGGCTGTGAAAGCATTTTTTGACATTGTATCTCCAATGGGGGAGCATTTTTTGAACGGAGAAATGATTTCTCCTTTAGCAGGTTAGCAAACTTGATTTGCTAACACAGCGAGGCCACGCAGTTTGGTCCAGGATTCTCTACTTCTCGCTAGGAGCGACATCTCCGAGTGGAACATCAAAGCTACTCCTTACTCCTTAATTTTTTTTTTTTTCGGCCGGGTGGCTCACCATCTTTACCTCCGCTACCTCGCCGACTCTAAAGAGCATATTGGCTGACACCTAGTTGGTAGTCGGCCTCCCCGCCATGCTTACCTGCCTACTCCGTAACGTCAACCTCGCTCTCTCAGATGACGATATCGTCCAACACATCCGCCAGGCAGGCGTTCCAGTTCATTGGGCCACAAGACTACGAAACAGTTCCGGACTGTCACCAGATGTCCTTCTATATTTTCACACAGAGGAAGACGTCTGCCGCCTCATGAACAACGGCGTCCATATTCATCACATCTTCCATCGTGCGGAAGTTACTCCTGCGTCACTCATAGATCAGCTCATAGCCACTAATTTTACTCCGCCTGCAACGGTCGCGCCACCACAGGAGACTTCCTACCAGCTGCCTTCGCACCAAGTGGAATCTACGCCGTCAAGCCACCCAACATCACACGCCGTTTCTACGTCGCCGATAACTACCACTACCACCACCATCTCCACTACAACATCAACCTTCCACCCCTCCCCCATTCCCACCACTGTGGTTACAACCAGTCATCCTGCGTCCATAATGATTTCTTCCCTCCCTCTTCCTTCAACACCTGAAGAACGTCATGCCTCATACATGCCTCCGGCAACGTCTGCAGCACCGTCGTCTTCGTCGTCTTTCAACGCCGCCGAAGAAGCACCACCCTCATCGCAGTCATCACCGTCCCGCCACACTATGTATAGCTGTGTGATCCGTGGATTGGATCCTGCTCACTCAGAACAAGCCATCCTCCAACAACTTCGAGCAGAAGGCGTACCCGTCCGTCGAGTCTTCAGGATCAAGAACACCTCCGGTCTGACGTACATGGTCCGTATCCACCTCCCTACTGCCGTCGACGTTCACCATCTCATCGCCAATGGAGTCTACATCTTTGGCCATCGCTACAAAGTCGAGCCATCTCTTTCACCACCCCAACCTGTTCTACATAACTCCAACAATGCCCGTCGTCACACCCGGCCACCCCCTCCATATCGACCCCCACCACCCGTTTACCCTCCCCTCCCATCAATCAGTTTCTTCCCCCCATCAGCTCCAACACTCGACATCTGGAGATTCCTAACTTCCTCCCTCTATAACATCACGGCGACCCTGCACCTCCTCAGTTTCCATTTACAGCCTGGTACCCTCCTCTAAACATGCCACTCCTCCCGCACACCCTCATAACCTCAGCCCCGTAGCCATTCATCAAAATTTAAATACCGTTTTTCCCCTCTTCTTCATTTGAAACATCTCACTGTTCTCCCCACATCTCCCGGCCCGAGAGATCGCGACACGATCTAGGGGGCCCGCCCCGTCCTTCGGGCGGGGAATGAAAGCCTTGCAGCAGCAGCAGCAGTTTGGTCTGCTACTGCTAAGCAGAGTCCTGGAGGGGCGTGCCATTCCAGCTGATGAGTCCAAATGGCACGTCTGGACGAAACTCTGCATAATGCACACGGCCTAACCACCCAAAAGCGGGTTCTATTGCTGTGATTTTAAGATCTGCGGCTGTGAAAGCATTTTTTGACATTGTATCTCCAATGGGGGAGCATTTTTTGAACGGAGAAATGATTTCTCCTTTAGCAGGTTAGCAAACTTGATTTGCTAACACAGCGAGGCCACGCAGTTTGGTCTAATCTTCTCTCCAGGATCTCAAATCTGGGTAAACCTCAAGTGAACTTCTCAACTCGTCGCAGAAGACACTCCTGTTATTTTTTGATCGGCCGGGTGGCTACACATCTTTACTTTCCACTCGCGCCGAGCCAACAAAGCATATAGGCCGGCTCCTCGTTGGATGTCAGCCTCCCTATCACCAACCACCATGACGACCATCACCACTACCTTTGCGACCGCTGCTCACACCTTTTCCTCGCTTTCCATCACAACTGTTACGTCGTCCCATTCATCGCCGCTTCTATCCACCTCTCTCCCCGCGCTACCTCCTGTTGATCCACCTCGACTATTACGTATTCCTGCCCGCTACTTCACCCGCCCTTCTACGCTGTCTACATCCGCCTTGCCGACCATGACATCACCGCCACCACTGTCCGTCGTAACAGCAGCAGCCGCTCATCAACTTCCAACACCGTCAGACACATCAGCCACAAACGAAGTCTTCAGTTGCGTCGTCCGCGGCGTAAGCCCACTCATCCCGGCAACCGACATTCAAGAACAACTTCGCCTTCAAGCCATACCCGTCAAGAGGGCATTCCGTATCTACAACTCCACCGGTCCGACGTATTTAATCAGACTTCAGCTTTCCAGTGCAGCAGCCGTCGCCCACCTGATCTCCAGCGGAGCACTTCTCTACGGCCGTCGTCATCCCGTCGAACCCTCTCGCTCACCCCCCCGCCCCAGATATCACCACTCCACCTCTCGTCGCCATACCCGGCCTGATCATCCTCCCTTCCAACGCTCTATCTATGTCCGTCCAACTCCTTCTTCTGCTAATATCTCCCTCCCACCACCACCGACCCTTGAACATCTCCGACACCTCGCAACTGTCCTTTATCACATCGCTTCAACACTTCACCACCTTACACTCCCACGAAACTTCCTTCTCGACACTCCTGTATAAATCTCCAAATTTTCACACCGTTTTTCCCTCTTCTTCATTTGACACCTCTCACTGTTCTCTCCACATCTCCCGGCCCGAGAGATCGCGACACGATCTAGGGGGCCCGCCCCGTCCTTCAGGCGGGGAATGAAAGCTCTGCAGCAGCAGCAGCAGCAGTTTGGTCTGCTACTGCTAAGCAGAGTCCTGGAGGGGCGTGCCATTCCAGCTGATGAGTCCAAATGGCACGTCTGGACGAAACTCTGCATAATGCACACGGCCTAACCACCCAAAAGCGGGTTCTATTGCTGTGATTTTATGTAGGAATATTTTTATGCTTCACATTACAGTATTCATACCACGAACAGTATTTTACAGTATATAATATTATAAGGAGACTGCAATTTAAGGTCTGTGGTCCCCGTTGTTAATGAAAAAAATGCCTGCGCATCATATCTTAAAGCAACCAGAATCATTGCTTCTAGCGAAATAGCATTATTTCGTGCAGTTGACGTTTTAAATGAATCCTTCTTCGATACTAGACAATCCTTGCTGTTCGCTTATGAATTATAAATCCATCAAAGAACTCCGTTACATCCGATTTTCCAAGATTGTAAACTTTTGTTGGAACGCGGCTTCTTAACCTCTCTTGCACATCAAAATTATTTCCTATTTAACCAAAGACTTCAATAAATTCTCCCATTTTTCTAATGCTAATACTAGGTTATAATTTTAGTACGTTTTTCATTAAAGTGCTGCAGTACTGGTAGTCAAAACCAACCCTTCTATTAGGAAAATCACAGATACATTAATAAAATGTCAAGAAGGTTGAATATAAACAGCAGTTTAAACCAACAATATAGAAGGTTTAATTCTGAGCCAGGTTTAAACTTGATACAAAGTTTAAACCAATATGGGGAAAATGAATGTTAGTTTAAACTCAGACTTAAACCAGATTAAAATAAACCTACTTTAAACTCATTTGGGGAAAACGGCCCTTAATGTTATAGGGAGCACGTAATAGGTGTTCGACCAGCAGGCTGCACTTTCTCTACACCAAACTATTGGGACTAACAGACTAGGGAGCGTTTAACAACCGTTATACTAGCGGGCTTCCCTTCCCTATACCAGGCTTATATACGATATTATACAGCTTTAGTATTTCTGGTGCTTAACACTACGGATTACAATAATACTATCGGTTGAGCTCACTACTTACTAGCTTAGCATTTATTAAAAGTGATAATAAAGTAAGTCCGCCTCTGTGGTGTAGTGGTTAGCGTGATTAGCTGCCACCCTCGGAGGTACGGGTTCGATTCCCGGCTATGCCACGAAATTTGAAAAGTGGTACGAGGGCTGGAACAAGGTCCACTCAGCCGCGGGAAGTCAAGTGAGTAGAGGTGGGTTTGATTCCCACCTCAGCCATCCTGGAAGTGGTTTTCCGTGGTTTCCCACTCCTCCTCCAGGCAAATGCCGGGATGGTACCTAACTTAAGGCCCTCTTCCTTGCCCGTCCCATCCAATCTTCCCATCCCATCCACAAAGCCCCTGTTCAGCATAGCAGGTGAGGCCGCCTGGGCGAGTTACTGGTCATTCACCCCAGTTGTATCCCCGACGGTAGAGGTGGGATGCCTCGCTGAGTCCGAGGGAAAAACCGACCCTGGAGGGTAAACATTAAGAAGAAAATAAAGTAAATTAAGAACCAAGGCTCGGTAGAAACAGGAGGGCAGGAGGTGTGAGATGGCTTGGTCGTCCACTTACTGATGTGAGGTTGAACCGTATGACTTTAATACACAATTCTGCTAATGCTCGCGGTAGTCTTGAACTGTTTGTTGCGAAATTGATATTCTTTCTCAAATGACTTCGTATCGTATTTGTATCGCTGCCGGTTAAGGCACCGGCCTTCTGACCTAGCAGGCTCGATTCTGGCTCAGTCTGGTATTATTTTTAAAGTACTCAAATAGGACAGCCTCGAGTCGGTGGATTTACTGGCATGTAAAACCAACCGTTTTTGAGATATTGTCTATTTAAACTAAGAATTTTGACAAATTCCAGTTGGAACTCTTATCGATACATTCTGAGACTGAAAAAAGTGGAAATGCTAAAGGTCTAAATGACAAATCGTACCGTTGACCCTTCCAGGTCTTAACACAACTTATTTTGTTAGTCAATACTCGTGTGGGGCTATTGTGGTAAAACAATCGCTCCTTTTTGCTCTAAAACCAACCCTCTTCGAGATATTGTCTATATAAACCCGGAATTTTGACAAATTCATGTTGAAACACAATATATCATCTTATCATTACATTCTGAGACAGAAAACAGTGGAAATGTCAAAGGACCTAGCCTAACTACTATATAAATGGTTCCTTTGATGAGGCGGCATAAAATTTTCCGTTAGTAACAGGGTAACAGGAGATATGAGATAGCCTGCTGTTCTACCTTCAACAGAGTAAGGGAGGTGTAATGTGTTTATGAATACAGTACATCTGCAGAGGAATCTCGGGAACATGGAGGCTTAGGACCATGCTGTAGATAACTCTCAGAGTTCGGTGGCTGTGTAGTCCTTAGCCTACATTATAGCACTTTGTTCTTAATATTCCAACCTTCTTTTGTGTTGTCTATCGCAGTAGTCTTGAGCTGTTGGAATAAAGTGCAATAATGTTATCATTTAGACATTCGAAGCCCCTATAACTATTCATAACATTGTGTTTTGGGATTATGCCGCACAGTTCCCTCTAAACTATACCTCTTATTCTTAAATTATTAAAAGTTTTCCGTGGTTTACTATTTTCACACCAGCAAAATGTTGGGGCTCTACCTCAAGGGCACGGCCGCTCCCTTCCCACTCCTAGGCATTTCCAGTCACATCGTCGCCATAAGACCTATCAGTGTCGGTGCGACGTAAAGCAAGAAGCAAAATAGGTTTTTTAAAATTAATTTTTCGATCGAACACCGAAGTTAAATAAATGTTCATTACCACAACGTTCCAATATCACTCAAAGAGCTATGCAATTTTTGGTGACACAACGTCCTATATCCGTGGTTACCGCTCTATCTTTTTTTACCCTCAATCTACTATGAAGAGGTATGGAATTTAATCCAGGTTTGAAATTATATCTCCCGGAACAGGGAGATTATTCAGGATGCGTATTCTGCCAGTATAAAACCGGCTTTTGATACAGGTCTTACGCGAGACGAATAGAGGAGGAGAGGTTACCTAGGAGAATAATAAATTCGGTCGTCGATGGTAAGAGAAGAGCGGAGGAGGGGGATAATGCGACTTTCGATAGACTCTGTATAAAAACGAAACCCCATGGTACTAGAGCCCTTGAAGGGCTGTTATTCTTAGCTTTCGCTATCAGATAGCTCCTCCATTCTAATCACGTAGGCTGAGTGGACCTCGAACCAGCTCTCAGGTCTAAGAGAGAACTATCCGGCATAATTCCAAAATACTATATTATGAATAGTTACATGGGCCACGAATGTCTAAATGATAACTTTGTGTGACATATTATTCCACTTTATCCTTAATATTCCAACCTTATTTTTTGTTGTCTATCGCAGGAGTCTTGAGCAGTTTGTTGCGTAAATGATATTCTTTCTCAAATGACTTTGAATAACTGCCGGGCTGAATCGTTCAGACGGTTGAGGCGCCGGCTTTCTGACCCCAACATAGCAGGTTCGATCCTGACTCATTTCAGTGTGTTTTAAGGTGCTCAAATGCGACAGTCTCGTATCGGTAGATTTTATACCACGTAAAAGAACTCCTGCGGGACTAAATTCCTGATCCTCGTCGTCTCCGAAAACCGTCGAAAAGTAGTTAATGGGACGTAAAGCCAATATCACTCAAAGACCTATGCAATCAGAGAGGAAACGATATAATCATCTGTATTCAGATCGTTCTCAACACGTGTCATGAAATCTACCGACACGAGGCTGTCGCATTTGAGGACCTTAAAACACACCGTTGCAGTCGCTTAAGTGCGGCCAGTATCCAGTGATCGGGAGATAGTGGGTTCGAGCCCCAATATTGGCAGCCCTGAAGATGGTTTTCCGTGGTTTCCCATTTTTACACCAGGCGAATGCAGGGGCTGTACCTTAATTAAGGCCACGGCCACTTCCTTCCAATTCCTAGGCCTTTCCTGTCCCATCGTCGCCATAAGACCCATCTGTGTCGGGCGACATAAAGCAAAAAAAATAAAAAAAACCGAACTGAGTCAGGATTGAACCTGTTATGTTATGGTCAGAAGGCCGGGACCTCAACCGTCTGAACAACTCAGCCCGGCAATGATTCAAAGTCATTTGTAAAGGTATATCATTTACGCGATAAACAGCTCAAGACTACTGCAATACAAAACACAAAAGAAGGTTGGAATATTAACGATAATGTGCTATAATGTAGGCTAAGAGCTACACAGCCACCGAACTCTGAGAGTTATCTACAGCATGGTCCTAATCCTCCATGTTACCGAGATTCCTCTGCACATGTACTGTATTCATAAACACATTACGCCTCCCTTTCTCTCTTGAAGGTAAAACAGCAGGCTATCTCATATCTCCTGTTCCCCTGTTACTAACGGAAAGAGAATTGCCTTAGTTGCATCTCCCAAATTTGATGACGACTCATCAAAGAACCATTTCTGTAGTTAGTTCCTTTGACATTTCCACTGTTTTCAGTCTCAGAATGTATTGATAAGCTGATATATTATGTTTCAACATGAATTTGTCAAAATTCCGGGTTTATATAGAAAATATCTCAAAAAAGGGTTAGTTTTAAAGCAAAAGGGAGCGATACACGAGTATTGACTAACAAAATAAGTTGTGTTAACACCTGGAAGGGTCAACGGTTCGATTCGTCATTTGAACCCTTTAGCATTTCCACTTTTTTCAGTCTCAGAATGTATCGATACGAGTTCCAACTTGAATATGTCAAAATTCTTAGTTTAAATAGACAATATCTCAAAAACGGTTGCTTTTACATGCCAGTAAATCCACCGATACGAGGCTGTCCTATTTGAGTACTTTAAAATACTACCGGACTGAGCCAGAATCGAGCCTGCTAAGTCAGAAGGCCGGTGCCTTAACCGTCTGAGCCCGGCAGCGATACAAATAGGATTCGAAGTCATTTGAGAAAGAATATCAATTACGCAACAAACAGCTCAAGACTACCGCGAGCATTAGAAAATGTGTGTATTAAAGTAATACGGTTCAACCTCACATCAGTAAGTGAACGACCAAGCCATCTTACATCCCCTGCTCTCCCGTTCCTACCGAGCTTTGGTTCTAATTTTACTTTATTATCTTCTTCTTCTTAATGTTTACCCTCCAGGGTCGGTTTTTCGAACTCACCTCTACTCAGTTGACCTCTAGAGGCTGAGTGGACCCTGTTCCAGCCCTCGCACCACTTCTCAAATTTCGTGGCAGAGCCAGGAATCGAACCCGGACCTCCGGGGGTGGAAGCTAATCACGCTAACCACTACACCACAGAGGCGGACTTACTTTATTATCACTTGTAATAAATGCTAAGCTAGTAAGTAGTGAGCTCAACCTATAGTATTATTGCAATCCGTAGTGTTAAGCACCAGAAATACTAAAGCTGTATAAAATCGTATATAAGCCTGGTATAGGGAAGGGAAACCTGCTAGTATAACGGTCGTTAAACGCTCCCTAGTCCATTAGTCCCAATGGTTTGGTGTAGAAAAAGTGCAGCCTGCTGGTCGAACACCTGTTATGTGCTCCCTATAACATTAATTCTAATAGTCTGATGGCCGGGCTGAGTGGCTCAGACGGTTATGGCGCTGGCCTTCTAACCCCAACTTGGAAGGTTCGATCCTGGCTCAGTCCGGTGGTATTTGAAGGTGCTCAAATACGACAGTCTCGTGTTGGTAGATTTACTGGCATGTAAAAGAAATCCTGCAGGACTGAATTCCGGCACCTCGGCGTCTCCGAGGACCATAAAAGTAGTTAGTGGATTGTAAAGCAAATAACATTTTATTATTAATAGTCTGACGTCAGGATGGGCAGCCTGCTGAGGAGGAGGAGGCTCCAGGACTCTCAAAAGACAACTCCTACCGGGATATAACCTAACTGTGATGTATTTGTTAGTAATAATAATAAAAAGAATTCAGGCGGGCGTGTGAACCATGCAGTTATAGTTCTTGAGACCAGGTTCATATCAGTTCAAATGCATGTCATCTCATCTCAGACGCTATTAACATGGGGATAGTTAAGGGAGGAAAATAACTCATTAATTCTTTTTGTAATCATAGCTGTCAAGAGTTGTTTTTTTTCTTTTTTCTTTCTAACACCGAAATTACGCTATCCATGTCCCGATATTAAAAATAAATGTTCATTACCAGAAGGTTAGTCGGCAGAGTAATTTCAAATTTGGATTAAATTCTACACCTTTTCGTGGGGGAGTATACGATAATGTAAGAGTAACTTCGGATAGTGACATAAAGTGTCGTGGAGCTAGCACCCCATTGGTATTCGACAGGGGAAGTAGGATCCCAGTTTCCTCGCTGTCATTTATTTCACCCTCATCTGAGGTTTGCATCAAACATTCAAATTGATTCTACTTCATTTCCGATCGTGCATAAGAGAACAGGACTAATGATCAGGAATATTTTCTTTCCTTCCTCGTTCTAGATAACATACACGTATTTCAAAGATGTAGAGCACTGCGAGCATGTATTAGAGTAGCAGAATGTGCAGAGAAATCATACGGTTAAGTAAGCGGGGAACCCGTCTCACACCTCCTGCTCTCCTGTTCCAAACAAGCCTTACTTCAGTCTTGTATCTGTGAACCCATTTTTATTTGGCTCTTTTGTGACTGGGTTCGAATGCATGACACCTCACCTCCGATCCCATAGAAACGGTAATAGTAAAAGCGGTAAAAATTCATTGATCTATTTTCGTTCTAACACGTGAGTTAGCTGGTTTGAGTCCTAGTAGGCCTACTAGAAAAAAATGTTCATTATTGGAATATTAGTTTGCAAGGTAAGAGCGGTAGTAGTGCACAATTTCGAGCGTTGATTAAATTCCAAACCTTTTCGCAATGGGGTATACAACAAAAATTTACGGTAACCTCGGAGAGGGGCAAAAAGTGTCGAACTGTTCCGCATTGTTCTTATTCGACAAGAGTAGGCTGTGTGTCGGCACACTCTCTCTTCCCAGTTTTATTTGCCGTTATTCATTTTATCCTCATCTAAGGTTAGCTTCAAACACTCATATTCATCCCACCTCATCCCCGATCCCGCATAAGAGAACGGGACTATAGAGCAGGAATATTTTCTTTCTTTCCTGAAACTAGAGACAACCCTAGACAAGCAGCGGTCGCTCGATCAGATCAAGAGACCCACGCGTACCCTACCGCATTACACCCAGGTTATAGCTAAGCGTCTTGGCGTAGCCAACAAGCAAGAGTTATCGACCTGCCATCTCCCGAATATAGGCTAAGGGCTACACAGCCGCCGAACTCTGAGAGTTATCTACAGCATGGTCCTAAGCCTCCATGTTCCCGAGATTCCTCTGCAGATGTACTGTATCCATTAACACATTACGCCTCCCTTTCTCTGTTGAAGGTAAGACAGCAGGCCATCTCATATCTCCTGCTCCCCTGTTACTAACGGAAGAGATTTGCCTTAGTAGCATCTTCCAAATTTCATTAAAGGGAACCATTTTTGTAGTTAGGTCCTTTGACATTTCCACTGTTTTCGATCTCAGAATGTATTGATAAGCTGATATATTGTGTTTCAAATTGAAATAGTCAAAATTTTGGGTTAATATATAGACAATATATCTCGAAAAGGTTTGGTTTTAAAGCAAAAAGGAGCAATTTTTTAACCACCATTTCAGTAGCCCCACACGAATATTGACTAACAAAATACGTTGTGTTAAGATCTGGATGGGTCAACGGTTCAATTCGTCATTTGGACCCTTTAGCATTTCCACTTTCTTCAGTCTCAGAATGTATCGATAAGTGTTTCAACTTGAATTTGTCAACATTTTTAGTTTAAATAGCCAATATCTCAAAAACGGTTGGTTTTAGAGCAAAAAAGGAGCAATTATTTTACCACCCTTTCAGTAACGCCAGACGAGTACTGACGACCTAATAAGTTATGTTAATAACCTGAAGGGTCGACGGTTCGTTTCGTCATTTACGTGCTTTGATGTTTCCACTGTTTTCAGTCACAGAATGTATCAATAAGTTAGTATATTGTGTTCCAACTTCAAAATTCTTGGATTAAATAGACATTATCTCGAAAACGGTTGGTTGAATGTTATGTCAAGGAGGGTAGCGAGCTGTAAAACTGAAGTCTGCTGATCACCTTAAAAACCGAATATTATTATTGGATATTTAGAATGCTTGTAGCCGAATGCATATAAACGTTTTTCACACTTAAAGATCTAGTGAGATACCTCTGCAGTTTGGTGTATACGAATAGAGTATACAGCAGCTATCTTGCATAGCAGCCCTCGGTTAACCTTCCACCAGCAAGTGAACTTTAAAGCAAATCCAGTCGCCGCCCCATGGTCACTGCCACAGTAACCTTCAAGAAATAACTGCCTCTTACATAAAGACCCTGCATGGCCTTGCTGCCAATGGCTCTGCGGGGGGGCGGCCGTAGGGGGTGCGCGCACTGGAGCTGGCGCAGAGGCTGCGGTGGTTCAGAATCCCTGTGGTCCATAATCCCCTTTGGTATCCTACTCCCATGAATGATGTTTTTGTCACTAGTTTGACCCATGGATGTACATCAATAGTGTGGTTTGTAGTTCCTAAGGTTTGGCAGCTTTGTGTAGCGTACTCCCAGAAAAAGTGACAAAACAGAGTCATACCACGCACAGATGCTAAGCAGAAAATGGTGACTGCTGGTGTTAATATTGAGGCAGCACATAGTAAATTATGCCCCTGCCAAAATTATTCAGCTACTAAGGGCTAGTTATTGACCTCTATAAAGTTATCTGGAATGAGACTTACAAGTGATGCAGTTGTTGTTCCTTCAAGCCAGGCTGGTTCCTCTTTTATCTTTACTTCCAGCTCCATTTTACACTGCAACGGAAGTAGTTAGAAGGTGATGGGATCGTTGATTACTTCCAATGACCTTACACTGAAACATGAGTCAGAAAATATATTACATTATTGCTGCCATTGCTACTTCTGTTATTTGTCAACAGACTAAGCAACAAACTTGTAATTTTACCTGACCGTCAATATTATGTTCATACCGAAAAACTCGAAATTTTACATGACTTCTAATACAGTGATCATTTCTATCGGAAATATAAATTAACATATCTGTCGATATCAAGATCCCCTAGTTTTACATGGCACCTTTTATGATATTAATAGCTATATATACCGAGCTCGATAGCTGCAGTCGCTTAAGTACGGCCAGTATCCAGTATTCGGGAGATAGTAGGTTCGAACCACGTTATCAGCAGCCCTGAAGATGGTTTTCCGTGGTTTCCCATTTTCACATCAGGCAAATGATGGGACTGTACTTTAGTTAAGGCCACGGCCGCTTCCTTCCCATTCCTAGGCCTTTCCTGTCCCATCGTCGTCATAAGACCTACCTGTGTCGACGCGACCTACAGCAACTAGCAAAATATAGCTATATAACATACAGTATTATACGGAACTGGTAGCGCAACAAGAAGACATTTCATGTTAAGAATCCAATGTACATCGCTTGTAATCGAAAAGCACAAAAATTCTCGAAAATTCAGTGACTGTTCCATTTGCTGATTCACTACCTCTTTATTTGAGACATGTTCTATCCGTCTGATCTTCAACAACTTCTGATAACACGGCATTTCAAAGGCTTGAACTCTCTTTTGGAGTTTAGGTAGGATTTAGTGATGATATATATCGATATTGAGAAGGCATATGCCAGTGTACAACAGCAAGTAGTCTTTGATGCATTGATAAAAGAAAACGCAGGGAGAGAAGAACCAGTTATAAAAGCCATAAACGAAAAGTGAGTAATTAGTATGAAGACCACGATAGGACAAACAAACTGGTTCAAAGTAGAAACAGGACTTCAACAAGTATGTGTATTATCACCTCCACACTTCATTACAACCATGGATGAAATCCACAACAGTATGCAACAAACAATGGAAACCTTACTCTTTGCAGATGACACGATAATATGGGGAGAAGATGAAATGGAAGTACAAGAACAAGGTACTTTATGGAATCACGAGATAGAGGAATATGGAATGAAAATAAGTGTGGGAAAGTGTACGATAGTAGTGGTGACGAGAGGTAATAGAGAAGGAAGTGGGAATATTGAAGGAAACGGAAGACCATAAGAAGTTGTGGAAAGCTTCAAGTATTCGGGGAAAATAACTGCAGAAGATGAGAAAATAAATTAAGAAATTAAAAAGATAATTGAACAAGCCAATGGGTTTTACCGATGTGTGAGAAGTATAGTCTGTAACTGGGACGTCCCAAAAGAATGCAAGAAAATATTGCATCCAATATATTGCACACCATTTTTGACATATGCCTCAGGCATATGGACAACAACAAAACATGATGAAAGCAGAATGCAAGAGGCCTAGGTGAAATTCCTTAGACAAGTAATAGGGAGGACATAATGGGATAAAATCAGAAACATAGAAATCCGGGAGTGAATTGGATTCTCTGAACTGAAAGGCAATATAGAGACCAGTAAGCTGAAATGGTATGGATACATGATGAGAATGGAAGAGGACAGACTTCCCAAATAAGTATTTACAGAGAGCCATAGGAGAAAGACATCGGGGAATGCCGACAATGGGGTGAATGGATATGGCGAAAGAGAGTACAGAGAAGAGTGGAGTAAAAGTAGAAAAAATATTCACGGAAGGAAGGGAGTGGTGGAGAGAGAAAAGCTGAAAAACATACCTGTCAACCGTCAAAAAGAGAAATCCGGAAGATTCTTAAGCGGAAAATCTTTAACACGCGCATGCGTAACAGTCTTGAGACATAACGAAAAAGAACGGCAAGGAGGGGGTAGAGATTACAAACAATACTAATACAAGTCAAATACAATCGAACCTCGATTCATCGTTCCCGGTACTGTCGTTTTCCCGTATCCATCGTTGAATTTATTGGGTCCTAAAAATGTTCCATATAAACCAATGTTAAATTTCCCCGCATCTATCGTTTCTCGAACTATCGCTTTTATCGCATTGATCGTCGAAAAATATTTGTCCTCGGACAAAATTTTCGCGCATTGATCGATCATACGTAAGAAAAATACACGCAAGAAGGTTTTTTTTAATTTAGGGGGACTGCTCAATACTCTTAGCATATAATAACGGCAACCTGTTACGCGAGAATGTACATGCTATTCGGAGTTGGTAGTCTTAAACAAGGGTATTGTAGGCTGGAGTGCGGTGCGAAGGTCATTCACCTCACTACAAGCCACCTGGTGCCAACGCTTCTCCTCGGCCCACTAACCGACCCCTAGAAGTATTCTTAATTACAAGAATTAAAACGTAGACAACGTAAAACTCAAATTTGTCACCATTTTCTCTTTTGGTATAGGCTGCCTAGGGTTGCCAACGTCGTCTAAAGAAAGATAAAACCGCGCAGTGAGCCAGATACGTTTCAATTAGTCACAGGGTGATTAATCCCGTCGTACTTTGTTGAGTATGGGGAATTCTAGAGGCCCGTTCACCGCTTTGTTGCCCTCTGCCCAACAGTCTTGTAACTAGTTCCTAAGTTGGCAACTTCGCACAAGCCGCTGTAACATCATTCGAGACGCGCTGCGTTGAATTTCTAACCTCTGTGTAATCGTCTGAGCTGAGCTGCGGGGGCCGCGCCGTGTTGGGTATACAACCTATCGTTCGCAAAGGGTCTACGGAATATTTTCCTAAATAAAGGGTATCGCCGTAATATGAAACGAAACGGCGCAATAGTCACGCTTTTTATTTTCATCTCGTAGGCTTATATCATGGTTGCAATATTTTCATACCGGTATGGGCTAAATGGTTAGCACGTGTTGGTCTTTGGTTGAAGGGGTCTGGATTGGGTCGAGAATTTTTAATTTTCCTCGGTTAATTCCAACGGTTCGGGGGCTGTCTCTTTGCCGAATTAAACATTAGAATTCATCTGAGGTAGGGCCGCATTTTCATATGCGCGTAGATCGCCTATCACGCGACAACTCGAAAGACCTGCACCTGGCTCAGGAGACCACGCGCCTTTATAGTTGTTGTTTATATAATAATATATTTACATAATGAAAAATGTCCCAATTCAGTATCCGTGTTTTGTTATTTTGCTTTCCCCCTATTTTTTATGTTGCCCGCATTTATAGTTTTCCCGCATCCGTCGTCATTTTACCCCTGCCCCCTGAAAAATGATGCATCGAGGTATAACTGTATATGTTATAATCACCCCTGAACTTAAATACTTGCACAAAGTTACATCTTGATGAGTGCTCATCTCTTTTCATAGGGAACAATTTCCGTGATCGAATAAAACAAGGAAATTAAGCAGAATATGCCTCCCGAAAAGAGTGATAATATAAATTCTTCGTTGAACTCATTACGAACATTTCTACTAGCTTAGAAATTCGTCACACAATTCCACGAGTTTCAGAACTACCGCCAATGTTACACACGCACAGGAACAAAGCCTTTCAGCTGCTACGAAGCACGACGCAGTTAATAAAGTTGTTTTTTTATAAATTCACAGCCTGCTACTTTTCACGGATATCTTTTTTTCAAAATAGCAGCCTGCTACGTGATTGATAACATCACATTCGACGAAGTAGCAGTTGAGGTCAAACAGGTGACAAATGCAAATATAACAGAGACAATACCCGACACTTCCGGATTTAGCCTTTTTAAAACGGGAGACAAGTCGCAAGTGGCGCTTCAAGTGGCCTGACCAGAAAATTCGCGCTAAATTCAAATATCAATTGAAATGTACATACAGAAATGGATAAATATACTACGTCTATATAGAGTTACTAAGATATTCAAAGATGCTAAAGCAATTCTGGATAAATGATTGAAGAATTATTTAACAGCTTATTATTTAAAGACTGAAATTACACATATAATCAAGGTGTGAAATGGACTGCTGTGAAAGGGCTTGATCTTTCATTTATGCATTACTTTTTTAGCTTTAGCATTCCTGCCTGAACGTTCACGGCTAGATTTGTCTTTTTCCTCATTTAAAAGCATCGTATCATCACATTAAAACACTTGTCAACAAAAATATCGGCATATTCCTTACACACATGATTCAATGAATTTACATTTAAGAGCTGGACAATTTTCCTTTTAACCTGAAGCCTACTAACAGAAAGAAACTCTATAAATTTAGCTTCAAAAACATTCAAACTTTCCCTATAAGCAATACTTGCCATAACGTTATTACATTAGGGTAAAGCAAATTTGCATCATCATATTATTTCAACAAATATGTACATTTCTTAAATCATCCATGTTTTCTTCAGTGCTTGACAACGCATTACGGCATTCCGAATGGAGTAACTTGGAACACAACTAGCCACACACATATGCATAGTATTTTCCTGAATTAAATCAAACCCACAGATCACACTTACAACAACACATCGGTACTGAAGGTTAACTGCCACACTATGCAATAAAATAAGCTTATTATATTTTAAGCCAGTTAAAATGTGGGTCGCGCAGTTCAGAAGTTTAGGAAGTACTATAAAAATACCTTAGTAACTGGAAGAATATATATGCAAACACAATATTTACTTACATTATCTTATCACGAAGGAAACGGAAGAAAGACCTCGAATCCTTCTGCACTACATGGTTATTGCAGCCAAACACAGCATGTATCTTCTCGCTCATATAGAGAGGAGCTTTAAAGGAATGACACGCGCTACAATTTACTTATGTCAACTTAATGCAAACGCGTAAATAAGGCCAAAAACTTCACAGACAAATACACGTGCTCTTATGACAGTATCAGTAACTCTCAGGTCACTCCGCAAGATAGAGCTCTAATGGCTGGCCCTCGATATATCGCAGAGTGTCGCGAATTGTCTCTACTGTATTTGACAAAAGCACGGGGATAATCGATAATGTGATTATCGATACGTATACCGGTCGAATTTCAAACACTGCATCTCGTATTACCAGCTACTATAGAAAGTCAAACAAATCCGATTTGACCGCAGAAAGCGAAACCAACCGCCGATATTCAAAATCCGTACAATAACGTTGTTCATCCATAAAACCGTAAGACACTCAAAATCCGTACATTTTACGAAAAAAAAAGGAATACATGGCAGGTATGGAGGGGGTTCTTGATTCACTTTTCAACCCAGAAGACTGGTAATGGAAAATGAACAAGAATCTGTTCAACTGAAGGCAAACATTTATACAATACTGCTATCAGCTCATTACATCGAACAACGCCACCAACCTTTACTTCAGTGTGCTTTCTTTATTTTTCTGCGCATGTCATGTCCAGGGCCGGATTAAAGGGGAGGCTAAAGGGGCTGCAGCCCCGGGCCCCGCGAGCCAAGGGACTCCGGCCCTTGGTCGAACCTAAAATTGTATAAAAGGACTTGCTGCTCCACCTCCGTGCATGTATATGAATATTTATACTAGCAAATTATCGAACACGCACTCTTGCTTCCTTCCTTCCTTCCTTCTTATCAGCTGTCCGCGTTAGTATTACTTAAGTGTTGGAATCAATTGCCGTCCGGAGACACGAATCCTCGCTACTTACGCACTGTAAATATTGTCAAGGTTATTGTTGACGAAAATTTAAATCTGGCAGCTTGCGAGTACGGGCTGAGGGGGAAGGGGGAAGAGGTCTAGGAAGTGAATGAGAAGGAACAAGGGAAGCACGGTGGAATGCGCATGCTATACTATATCTTTGCATCAGGAAGAGAACTTCCAGTTCACCTCTGATTATTGAACCATTCGTAAGTTACAACTGTAATGTTCTTGTAAAATGGATAGAAAATATTCTAGTGATGCCAAAAAACGTAAGTTCTCTTTTGTATGTCGATTTGATAGTGATGATGAGACAAATGTAAAATATGTTTTGACATTATGAAATATTAACATGAAAAATAGAGGAAAATTGTAGTCTATTTCAACACTTCCCTATTCATCAATTTAAGTGGAAGTAGTTCTATAACGACTTCAGTATGCTAGTCGTACGTGATGTTACGAAGAAGGGGCCCCACATTCTTAAATAGCCCAGGGCCCCCAAACACCTTAATCCGGCACTGGTCATGTCTAATGACACAACTGAGTGGTGTTTACCAGAGCGTCCCTTGAAGGGAGTTCTGTGTCAAACAACTAGTTTAAATGTTTAGCAGTTTTTATTGTTCCCCAGGTGGTACGAAAACTATCTGTGTTGAATGCATCGAGTAGTGCCTCAGTGAATTCATTTCAGCCAATAGCAGTGTTTGTTAGTCACTTTGTGATATTTTACTGTAAATGTAAACATACTGCACTAACAATGAATACTACAATTTCTCCTACAGGTAATACAAGATCCGTTCGTGTGGCTAATTGAGTCGACTCTTACGCATTGCCCGGGAACAGATTTCTATGTAAACACATATCAATTCAGGAAACTATGCTCAATTGTATTTTGGATATTTCAAGTGTGCTGTGTTGACTTGTTCTGGCCATCACAGGTTATTCTATTAATATATTATTAGTTTTACTTTCAATAAACTACCTTTTACGGTTTCCACAGCCAGAATTTATTCCTGAAGATTATTCTTCTATTCCTGCTAGTAGTTTAATTCTGCATTAGGCCTAACAAGTTCAAGGGAAAGGGATAAGATTCGGTATGCAGCGGGATTAATTAAGGTTAATTAACAATAAAATGCGGAAACCACGGAAATGTTCTTTAGGGCTGCCGATCCTGCGATTCGACACCATGCTAACTCACCGCCACTCGCCCCTGAAGATCTTTTACACACCCATAAATCAGAGATTTACCTAAATCATTACGAATAAATACCGGATATAGCTGTTGTGGGGTTATGATGTGATACAGAAGAATCTCCATAACAACCCTGATATAACAAGATACAGATATCCTAAATGGAAACCTCCCAAGATTTCGAACCCTACTACCATATGTCGCAGCCTGCAGTGTAAAGAACAACTCATCATTCACAGAGTCACTATAAATTGCACATAGAGGTAAATAACACAGCAAAACAATAATTAAAATTATATACTAAATATTGTAATTTCTTTCTCTGAAATCACCGTCCGCATTTCTTCATCTGCGTAGCTCTAAAAAAATAAAAGATCCTCATTCCACTAAATTTAGATACCGTGCCGGTATACATTATAATGCTGCTACACACGACTTGCCGGCACTTGCAACGCAAAGGCTGGGAGTTTTCAAATAGCAAGCTAGTTATATGCACATAAATTTCTTTATGCTTCATTAAAAATATAATTTAAAAAAATTAAAAACATTAAATATTAAAAGTATGTAGAATGCTGAAACTGAGAAGGATTAGTATTAACTTCTTACCGTTCTCAACTGAGATCTATAAATTTCGCAAAAGTAATTTATTGAACTTGAACATTACCGACAATATGTTAGAGGTTGTGGACACAGTGTAAAATGCAAGGTTCTTAAACACTACTAAAGGTTGGGCCCAACGCGAGCCGAGCTGCTATTGGTTAACGAAATGACGTCACAGTAGGAGCAAAGCAGCCGAGCCCAGAGCGCGCAAATCAGTAGGAATCTCATAATATCAGCAAACATTACAGTTTCTCAGAACTAATTGCAGACCAGACAAAGATGACTGCTGTTATAAGATTGAAAAAGAGTACAGCATAGTAACTTTTCATTATTTCCATTACGAATAAGGCGTAAATGTAACGTGACGGCACACTGACCAACGCTTGAAATTTATTAACATTTCCCAGTTCCTTTATTTAGTTTGAGGAAGGTTACGCGCTTTCAAATCTGTAAACATAAATATTTAGAGATATGAAAACTTTGTCATATTAAATCTTTACAGCAGAAATTCCGTTATGGAAGTAGCGTATGTTAACATACGATATACTGTCTCACTTCCGCAGGTATCGAGTTTAAATCTTAACACATATTATAACAGCAGCAGAAGTAAGTTCACATTCTAAACCATGCATAGATAGTGCTGGAAAACCTGCAACCTGTTTTCCAGTCTTTGACCGGGTCAGGGATGTAATGAATGAACCATATATAGCCTATTATTACAATGGGGTCGCCACTCCTAAAGTGATTAATGACTGATAAATGCTATGAAATGATAATGGAGTGTGTTTCTGGAATGAAAGATGACAGGGAAACCCGGAGTACCCGGAGAAAAACCTGTCCCGCCTCCGCTTTGACCAGCACAAATCTCACATGGATTGACCGGGATTTGAACCACGGTATCCAGTGGCGAGAAGCCGACGCGCTGCCGTCTGAGCCACGGAGGCTCCGCATAGATAGTCTACTTTTTAAAAATTAAACAATAAGAAAGAACAGGAAAAACACTTCATTAGAAGTGTGAGATTAGATGTCATGAATTGGTTGCTTTTGAAGATGTAATCCACTGTCGTGCCTTTCGCCGATGAGCTGCTATGGATTTTTCAGTTCTTTTCCGAATGTTTATTTGTGGTATGCGTATAAATATTCTCGTTCTGACATACAGTTTAATATTTCTGGTGGTACAGCGGGGAATTTACTGCTAATTATTTCACACACTTTGCGTATAATATTAGGTATGCGTCACAGTTCAGCACGTCCGTGAGTGTCCCTGAAAATTAACTCAAATTCCTGTATTATTTTTTGGTTTACCATTCTAACGATGGAACGCGTAGACCTCCCCGAGATAACATTTCTATCCATCCCACAGGGCCTGTACCAGAAGAAATGTAAATCATTTCCCCAGTGGGACTTCGCATTGACCTGTCATATTTTCTTTCACGGTAGGCGATGTAGCCTGCGAGGTACCGAAATCCCTCTGCTGAACAATCAGGTGTCGCTGTAGATTGCGGTGAGTCTTTTTTTTTTGTTTTTTTTTTTTTGCTACCGGTATTCGCTTTACGTCGCACCGTCTTATGGCGACGATGGGACCGGAAAGGCCTAGGAATGGGAAGGAAGCGTCCGTGGCCTTAATTAAGGTACAGCCCCAGCATTTGCCTGGTGTGAAAATGGGAAACCACGGAAAACCATCTTCAGGGCTGCCGACAGTAGGGTTCGAACCCACTATCTCCCGAATACTGGATACTGGTCGCACTTAAGCGACTGCAGCTATCGAGCTCGGTCGGTGAATCATTAACGGCACAGTTTTCTATCGCAATGATACTGTACAATGAACACATAAATTTCACTCCAGCTACTATGACACTGTTCACGAAACTAATGAAAAGAAAATAAGTGCACCTCACTGCACGAAACACAGCAACTTAACAGAGATCTCACAGAAACGAACTACGACACACACACTACGCAAAATACAGCAGGCCACTATATAAACCAACAGCAATATACGGAAAGAAATTACGTAGAGTTATTACGTGGAAATCATTTCTTTATAAGACAATAATATATAAACAACGAAATGAGATACACGTGCGGTTGTATGCTACACAGTCACGGTGCTCCTGTGATGACGTCACGAGCAGAACGAAGGAAAACTAACATCTACTGCGCAACCAATCTGGGCCACCCGTGTGTAAAATGATAGAAATAACAATTCCTCAATGAAGATAATCAGTAACGCACTTAACGGAATAAGCTGTTCAATTAGCTAATACGCGCCTTATATAAACAACATACCAGCCACTACAAAACGAAACCGTATATTTGAATGTTGTTTAATCACTTACCGGTAAACGAACTCTTGAAGAACAAATTAGATTTGTAAGAGTCAGTAGAACAGGCTGTTTTAGGAAAGGATGTATTACTAGTGACAACTACAGAGTATACGACACTACTGAAAGGAGAACTGACGGCACGGGGTGCAATGTCACGCTATGTCTGGCTCAAAGGATTTATAAGAGAGAAGGAACATCTCCGGGTGAGAATACAAATGATACGAAAGCAGGTCCATAAGTCTTAACGTATGTGGACAACCATGGAACGAGGGATCAACTCATTGAACTTTACGACCCAATTCTTCGTATACCGTACTAACGAAAATAAAATCGTAGGTACAGTTTTGTATACATATATAGGCTACATGCGTTATCATTATAGTCCGTTATGCCTTTCAGCGTTCAGTCTACAAGCATCTGTGAATTTTCTATATCGACACGTCGCCGCAATCCCCTCTATTTGCAACTAGTGCTGTGGCCTCATTTTGTTCTATACGGTACCGGTACCTCTTACCCTTAAATCGTTAGAAATTGAGTCTAACCATCGTCGTCTTGGTCTCTTTCAACTCCTCTTACCCTCCATAAGAGAGTCCATAATTCTCCTAGGTAACCTATCCTCCTCCATTCGTCTCACATGACCCCACAGCCGAAGCCGGTGTATGCGCACAGCTTCATCCAATGAGTTAATTCTAAACTTAGCCTTTATTTCGTCATTCCGAGTACCCTCCTGCCATTGTTCCCATCTCTTTGTACCAGCAATCATTCTCGCTACTTTCATGTCTGTCACTTCTAACTTATGGATAAGATATCCTGAGTCCACGCAGCTTTCGCTCCCGTAAAGCAAAGTTGGTCCGAAAACAGACCTATGTGAAGATAGTTTCGTCTCGGAGTTGACTTCCTTCGTACAGAACACTGTTGATTGCAACTGCAAACTCACTGCATTAGCTTTACTACACCTTGATTCAATCTCACTTACTATATTATCATCCTGGGAGAACACACAACCTAAATACTTAAAATTATCTACCTGTTCCATCTTTGTATAACCAATCTGACATTCAATTCTGTTGAATTTCTTACCTACTGACATCAATTTAGTCTTCGAGAGGCTAATTTTCATACCATACACATTGCACCTATCTTTAAATTTCAAGATATTACAGTAGACTGCAGGTTTTCGGCACAATCTGCCATTACGACTAAGCCCGCTGTCACACAGGGCATCGAACGATCAAGAGCGACCAACTGGCATCGAGTACTAACGACTAAATTCTTCTTCTTCTTCTTGATACTTATGGACTTTTTTACTGTCGTCCAGCCACTATGCGTATAAAAAGGAGATCACACGCCAAATAGAGTCCAAAAAACATAAGATAAGTGCATTTTGCACATATTATAGAGGGTTGAAAAAACTTATGTCTTTGAAAGCAGTCTAAGGGCTCACTGTTCACATACAACCGAAAAATTTGCACTGGATTCAAAGATGGAAGCCAGAACAGAACGCAATAAAGATAGGTATAAACTTGTGGAGAGAGAAAAATATATGGAGCACCAGTAAATATGATCGAGCTGCAGAAATGTCATGTAAATTCTTGTATGGAACGTAACAATGTAAAGTAGATGAGAAGGGGGGGAAATAAGGGTGTGTGACACAGAAAAAAGCACAGGGACACAAAGATACTAAACTTCACGCCGAAGTGGCCTGTCTTGGCGACTTGTCTACGACTCAAACACAACACCGGGCCGACAATTGGGATAGACAAACACTTAAGAAAAATGATGTAGGGAGAAAGGAAAAAAAAATGCTAATAGGAGTATTAATTGAAGGAATATGGAGGAGTTGACGTATAGACCAAAGATTGTAGTGCAGAAATGAGAGTACTAACCTAAAAACAGTAATGCGCAATGCTCTGATTTAGTTGGTGAAAGACGAATGTACCGGAATTACGTAGAATAATGTTTGGAACTCGAGTAACGGGAGTAACAAAAGACTGTAGCTGTGTAAAGTAGCGAGACAAACAGTAGCGACTAAAGTGAAATATAACGGGAGCCAAAAGAAAACTAAGATCAAATGAAAATGAGTGAGTAAATGTATATACCAGTAAAATAATTAATTAATTGACCATAAGCGTGGAATGATTAGAGGATCAAATGAGCATCGTCTATAAAGTGATTGAGAACTGCAATGATATCAGATGAGAGATCAACTAATAGACAAGTAAGACTTGTAGGAAAAGGAATTTTCATTCGTGTCAGGCTAGCAAGGAGCTTACGCCGGGGTGCAGAATAGACAGGACATTGAAAAAATAGATGGTTACTATCCCCTTCCAATTCACCACATACACAGTTAGGCTGATTAACTAAATGGAAACGAAACTTGTATTGCGGCGTGACGGAATGATTGAAGCGTAATCGAATTATGTTAGTGATATGTCGACGTGTGTATGAACCTTTGGCAAACCAGGGTTTTGTGGTAATATGTGGTTGTAGTTGATAATAATACGTGGCTCTAGAACGCGCAGTTTGATTCTAGTCATCTTGCCAGGAGCTGAAGGCGGTGTCCTTAAAACTGGGAAAGAAATCAAGAGGGGGTATAGCTACTGTGAGAGGGGGCGTGGGGAGTCGACTAGCTTCATTAGCAGCGGTGTCCGCTAGATCATTACCAATAATATTGGAATGTCCCGGTATCCATACGAGTGTAATATATATGCCATTTTGTTCAAGGTGATACAGTAGGGATTTAACAGTATAAATATATAAATTTAAGGATGAAGTAACAGAGGATAGTGCCTGTAATACACTTTTAGCGTCGGTATAAATAGTAGCTTTTGGCAAGGAATGCTGTTGTATGTAAATTAATGCTTGTTAAATGGCAAATAGCTCTGCAGAAAAGATGGAGAAATTAGTCGGAAGATGAAAACGTTCAATTGTGTTGGAATCTCTAATAACAAAAGCGGCACCAACTCCTTGGGGGTGTTTTGCCCCATCTGTGTAAAAGTCTACACCGATATCAGAGGGAGATATGCGCATTCTTTTTGACATGGGGTAGGGGCGATCAGCGGTAGCTGACGATCCTGTTAATAAAGATCCATGAGTGAAAATTATTGTGGGTGTGTAATGTAAGCTTGCAAATGGAATAGAATACATGGGTATGGAAGGAGTTCTAAGTATCGAAGTGCAGAATCTGTTGATAATGGTATATGCAGTATATATAGCTGGCACGCGCCCCGATTTAGGCGGACATTGTTGATAGTAGTCATGTAAGAGTTGTAGCTTTGGAATTAAATGGGAAGATGCAAAGGTATGCCTTTTAATCAGATATTTTTGTGAGAGCAGCAAACGCCTTATCACAAGCGGGACTTCACTCGTTTTCACTAAGAATGCATTGGTTGGGGTAGTCTTAAGCGCTCCAATACAAAGGCGTAAAGCTTGAAATTGTAGGGTATCGAGTGTAGTAAGCGAGGTAACTGAAGCAATGTCTGTTATGTGAGCTGAATAATGAAAAATGGAGCGTATAGATGCTTTGTATAAGGAAAGAGCAGTATTGGGGTCGGCGCCCCAGTTACGACGAACTACAGTTTTAAGAATTTTGATAAATCCATCAACTTTTTGACGTAGCATGGTGATTTGTCGTTGCCAGGTGAGTTTGTGATCAAAGATGATACCAAGATATTTATGATGAGTAGTGAGAGGGATACTATATCCCTCAAAGGTAAAGGGAGAGTGATCATATGAACGCTTGTGAGTAAATATCATTGCCGCACATTTTTCGATGGATAGTTGAAGGCCATTATCTTGAAACCAGATATGCACGTGACTCATGACCTGGCTCATCAGCTGTCGGGCAACATCAATGTTGTCTTGCGATGTGTAAAGAACTATATCATCTGCATAAATAAGCACTCGGGCATATTGTGAAATGAGATGTTCCAATTCACTGATATAAAGGGCAAATAAGATTCCGCTTAATATATCACCCTGAGGCAAACCATTACAAGCAGAGCGGCTGGGTACGTGATGATACGATGATTTAATATTTTATGAGCGATATGTATATATTTTTTGGAGGATAACAATAAAGGCTGGAGGTATGCCTTTCGCCGCTAATTTTTCCCAAAGACAGTGGAGTAAAACCGAGTCATATGCACCTTTGATATCTAAAAATATAGAAAGAGTACTTTGCTTTCGATGTTTGGCTAGGAGCAGGTCAATAGTAAAAATATTAATAGGATCGTGGGTGCTTTTTCCTTTAAGGAAAGCATGTTGATATTTAGGTATTAAGTGATAATACTCAATAGTCCATAATAGTCTTTGTAATAATACTTTTATGAATGTCTTACGAACACAAGATCCAAGTACAATACCACGGTAACTGTTTGGATCTGTTGGGGATTTTTGGGGTTTGAGGATCGGTATCAGAAAAAATTCAGTCCAATGTGGTGGAATATGCATATTCAGTAGAACATCATTATAAGAATTTAGAAGTGCATTTTGTGCTCGCAAGGGTAAGAGCCGGAGCGTAGTGTATGAAATATAGTCCGGGCCGGGGGTAGATTTAGAGGCGGAATGGAGGACAGCAGATATTTCACTTAATTGAATGGGTTGAATTAGAGTGGAGTACTGTGAGTGAACATTATACGAGGGAAGTTCAAAATGAGGTATTACATAGTCAGGGGTCAGAGAATGCAGAAACTTGTAGATGATATCACTTGGGATGATTCGATGTACTTGTTGTTGAGAGGCACGCGACAACATACGAATAGCGTTCCATAAATGCAGAGCTGACATATGAGAATTGATAGAGGAGATGAACGACTTCCACGCAGCACCTCTTTTCTGATTAAAGATAAGTTTGGTTTTGGCAATATGATTCTTTATGCGTGAATAATTATCCCGCGTTAGAGAACGACGATATGTGCGGAATAAAGCCTTGCGGGTTAATATTAATTGGTAACATTCTCTATCCCACCAATGGATATATTGGAACGGTCGAGGAGTAGAAGAGGCGAATGGTTTGGGAGGATGATAGATATCAAGGTACTGATGAAGAAGTGACACAAGGGAAGAGTACGTGTTGATGCGCTCAGAGCTATGACGAAGATGATATTGTATACAAGATATATATGTTTGGTCATCAAATGATCGTAGAGAACGTACATTGCTGGATGACATTGAAGTGGGCTGATCTTGTATGGGTCTACCAACCCCATACATAATCCATAGGTATCTGAGAGGCTTGACCACGTAATAATAGGGGTCAATATTGATCGACAGAATGTTAAATCAACCGCAGTAGGTGGAGATCCAGGTACAGTGAGGCAAGTGGGGGATCCATCATTAAGAAGTGTGAGGTCATGCTGCTGAGACGCTGTGAGCAGATATGAACCTCGTGGGGTATCACTAATGCCACCCCATTCTGTATGGTGCAGATTGAATATGATAATATGTGGCAAATGGTGAAAATGTTGGAGAAAGCGAGACCAACTCGAACTCGAAATATAAATATCAGGGGGACAATAAATGTTAATAAGGTGTAGCTGCCGATAAGAAATGGCGACAAGAAAAGTATGTGGAATGTAATACTGTATA
This sequence comes from Anabrus simplex, assembly GCF_040414725.1. Classification (NCBI taxonomy): domain Eukaryota; kingdom Metazoa; phylum Arthropoda; class Insecta; order Orthoptera; family Tettigoniidae; genus Anabrus; species Anabrus simplex. The sequence continues at coordinate 24,427,908 of NC_090277.1, read as the reverse complement.
GGTAATGATTGATATGTGATCGTAGAATGAATAAGAAATGCCGCCCCTCCATACCCCGGGCCATCGTGCCGCACAAGATCATATCCTGGGATTAGAAAATTTCTGTGTTCGGAAAACCATGTTTCCTGTAAGGCAATAACATGTGCATGAGTTTCATTGATTATTAACTGAATATCACTCTTCTTATGAAGGACACTCCTAGCATTCCATTGGACGATATTGATCATATAAAGAAAAAATATCACTTCGCCGGTCACGTAATTGGTAAGTAACATGCTGTAAAGAAGGGAGACCGCCTACCGCCTGCAGTAGTAGGATAAGAATTTTATGTATGTCTTGTTGTAAGTCGTCTTTTTGACGATAATCGGGACGTTGTGGCTGGTCAGAAGATGGAAGGGGGGAATTTACATTTGCTAAAGGAGCCGGGAATTGCGGCTGTGAAAGGGGTGGGGGGAGCATTAATGTTCACAGGCACATTAAGTGAATTAGGGGTATCCCGAAGGATAGCCATGTGTGCAGCTCGATCATACCCCTGAGCGGGTTGCGGTCTGGGTGATTGAGTAATAATCTGAGTAAACTTTCGTTTTCTCGGATTTGAAATAGGAGGAGGGGAGTGTTCAGCAGCAAGAGGGGGAAATTGTTGGGGGTGTTGCGCTGGGCAGTACCTAGGTGGTGAAATCTTGGACTTAGCCTCAAGAAAAGATACATGCTCGGTGCTCATTATTTTCTTAATAAGCTGTTGTTGTTTGTGCTCGGGGCATGACTCATGTCCTGTGGGATGGTCCCCATTATAATGAGCACATTTGGTATACTGCTCCGTACACTTATCCGTAGCATGCGACAAGGTACATTTGCCGCATCGGAACGTCTGCGAACGACACTGTTGGACTGTATGGCCGTATCGCTGGCATTTTTTACAAATTATGGGATTAAATATAAATGGTTCCACCTCCAGAAAAACACTATATAGAGAGACATATCTTGGCAATTGCTGGGATCGGAAAACTACTTTTACTGATCCAGTAGGAAGGTATTCGATAGCCTCATTAACAACCGCTTTTCGTTTTAATATCTGGACAGATTTAACAATGTAGTCAGATTTGAGATGTTGAAGTATAGTTTCCTCAGTCAATTTTTTATCAACCCCTCTTATGATACCAACACGGAATATGCTTGTGCTTGGAATATATGCACGTGCACTAATAGATTCTAATAACGGGTGACTCAAAAATTTATTTGCTTGGGTAGCATGCTCAAATTGCACCTGAAGACGATTTCTGCCCTTACGTATGATGGATTTTACTGGTTAATTTCGATCATAAAATAAACGACCTAAAGTCATAGGATGCAGCTCTCCAACATTTTTGTCCGTTACAGATTCTACTAGAACAATGTAAGGACCAGAATGTTCTCGAGTGTATTCGTCCGAACTAATCAAAGATGTCGACTTTTGAGTATTCTGAGTGGTTTGATTTTTAGGTAGGTATTGGATCTTGAGAACTTGTATTATTAGATTGACTATTTTGAGAAACATCGTCCATTTCCTCCTCAATCTCCTTTTCAACTAGTAACTTGGAGATATCCAGAAGGGACCTCCCATCACTGGCGGCAGCCATCACACGCTAACTTCACAAGACACAAAACACGAACAAACTCCTCGCGACCACTAAGTAAATACCGTGCACACTGTACAACCGAACTGATTCGAAGCACAGCGTAGACTGAACGACTAAATTCATTTACCTTGTCACACTGCTCATCGATCGAGAGGGATCGACTGCACGGAAACAGCTGATACTCCCGCCCAGTACCGTACAGGCTACAGACGTATTCATATTCACGAGAGAAAAAGAATGTGTTGTGAAAGCGATAATTCGGGTGGAAATATGATTCTAACCTATGAATATATTAGGAGAAAGGAAAGAACCAGAAGATCGCAGTGGACAAGGTAAAGAGCCATGGAGAATTCCACCAAAGTGTGCCTTCGTTGTGGAATGACGAAGAAAAATTCAGGAACTGGTACCGAACGCCCATCAATAAAATCCTGTATAAGGAATTAGAGGAAAAAATGAAGTCACTAATAAACATCAGGCAAACAAGTTACAGGAATAGTTTAAGTTCTGAGGAAAGGCTGACACTATCGTTAAATTCAATATTCACAACGATTTTTTTAGGTTCAAAGTCAGAAGTGATGTTCACCTCCGAAACAACTACTATATGTCCGTGGCAAAATATATCAAATAAGAGATTAGTGGCAGGTACATTTCTTTTCATTCTACAGGATTCTAATAAAGGATTGATAAAAAGGACTGAAAACTGTTATGTACATCAATTTGAATTCATAATTTGAAGGTGCTACAATCAACAGTGGAAATATATTTATTGGTGACTCATACATATTTAGGATTGCTCACAATACATCAGTGGATTTATTCCTATTATATGTGATGCCATTCATAGAGCACTACCGCCAGAATTCTTGACAGGGTGAAAATTCCAACAAAAACCTCACAACAGTGGCTCATTGTACTTCAAATATAAGACTAATGCCATTTATGCTTATTTTTTTAATGATGCTGGATCTTGGGGCATAATTATTGTCTCTTCAAATGATATTTTGAGGTGTTTATTAGATGGAGGTTAACAGCTTTTTTTTCATACCACTTGGTGAGATCCCACCTACCAAAATAATAGACATATCAAGAAATGCTTCCAGTCAAAATTTACATAACCCAATGTAGAAATAGTGTGTCAAGTTTCATTACAATCCTGTAAATAATTTTGAAAAAAAGAAAAATGCACATATGTTCTGAATATTGTGAAAATGACAAAAGCAATCGAGTTCCTTACACTGTTTCTCTCCCTCATGATCCTCTGCAAATCTCTTGTTGCCTCTCTTCTTCTTTCTTATTGTGCCATGTTCAGAATAGTATAATATTGCTTTCATGACCAGCATGTTGCTGAATTTCTGTAGGCCTACTGTGTTTTTTGCAAAGAGTCCAGGTCCATATCCAAACTTTGCAAGAATTACAATCCTGTCTTAATTTATATCATTGAAGACTACAGCAGCTTCAAAAGCAGCTAATTTCTTAAGGAGTTCAGGGGAGGCTAGTGTTCTGTACACTAGATTAATAACTATAGGAAAAGCTTCTGGAATATTGTTCTAATAAGTATGTTGGCAGTGTAATAGACTGATACTTGTCACAACTACCGGTACATGTAAATTACACGCAAGGTCTTGTTTATTACCCTCATCAGTAAGCATAAAGTACTGTCTCCCCAAACTTTGCACTGGCAAGCTGATCTAATTGCTCACTTGGCAATAATAAACCAATTAATATAAATCCTGCACTTCCATCCAAGTAACTGTTAAACTCCTTGGTACAGAGTAACAACTTTTTCCGCAAAGGTCTGGTAGGACTCTCTTTCTTACCTCAATGTTGATTTTGCCTTTCTGTGTATTGTTCATATGTAACTTCTTTACTGATATGAACACTACCAAGCCTATCTATCCATCCTGAAATACTTTCCTTATGAATCAGTTCAAGGAAAATGAAAACTTTGCCTTCAATTTCACCAAAAATGAGAACCAAACACTGCAAAAAATAATAGGTGCTAATAACAAGCACCTTGCCTTCTATTTTTAGAAGTGAAGAGTATGCATTTCTAACAACTAAATACTATTGCCGTCTACAGTAAAATGTTATTTAGGCCTGTTGCTCAGGTGGTAAATGATTTTATTTTGCTATATCTTACATTGCCTGTGTAAAACTGTTTGTAAATACCGATCGTATAAATTAATGTTTGACAGAGTAGGGTGTATGGGACTTGTAAGATCTTGGATTGACTTACAGGGTAATTAATCTACTCAACCTTTTATTACAAGCATGTAACTGTCATATGAATATATTTTTTTATAAATATGTACATGTTCTGCCATCATATCCCCTTAATATCACATCACACAAAATACAGTTTTTTATGTTGTAGATTAAAATCTACAAAACTTTGGTAGAAACACCTGTCAAAATAGTTACAAATGAATTTTTCATCTTTGTTTTTCATTGTTTAAATGGATCTACAGCACAAGAAATAAGATAATCTGTCTACCTTGATGCCCTCTGTAGGCCTATATGTTATTAATAAATTATAAGTACGGTAACAGACATGAAAGTAGTGATTGCTGGTGCAGACAGGTACCAATGGCAGGAGAGTACTTGGAATGAGGAGATAAAGGCTACCTAAGTTACAAAGGTATAAGGTGGCAGGGAGGGATTCTGTCAGGTACCGGTATAACTGTAGTAAGAATTTTGTCCTATGCGAACGACTTGGTCTATTGAAACTGTGCAATCTAATATCTTGCAACTTCAAAAAGGACGCAATGAATTTGACATGAAAATTAGTCGTTTCAAGACTAAAGTGATGGCAGTAAGGAAGACACCTAAAATAGACCTGAATGTCAGGTTGAGAATACAAAACTAGATAGATAGATAGATAGATAGATAGATAGATAGATAGATCGATCGATAGATAGATAGATAGATAGATAGATAAAGCCTTTATTTTCTGTGGCGAAGTTAGGGCGCTTGGCCCTTTCTTACACTTAACCACACACATATTGTTATTATTCCATACAATGACATTGATTAAAATACCAAGAACTACAAATATTACTAATTTTTAAGACAAAAATATGAATATATACATGCAAAGAAGAATGAAAGAAAAAGTAACTGCCTACATAATACAGGTTTGAGGAAAAAAATCTATACACAACGAAAGAAATACGAGTGTAAAAATACTAGTAAGCTTAATAAAAATACTAAATGAAATTTAACTAATTGTATCCTTGCAAGACTAGAACTAAGTTAAATACTGTACTTACTACTAGCTATTTTTAGACTACTTCTACTTCGTAAATACAAGTTACCTACATTAGAAGCCGTGTCCTTAAGCTGCCATACTGTTAATTCCAACACACTAGATGACAAGATAAAAGTCCATGATTTTACATGGAGAATACCAGTACTAATGGAAAAAGATTTATCCCGTCAGTTCATATTGGGTGCCATTTTATTGCTAAAACTGGCATGTCTTTGGATCTGCAGTTCATTAGATTCCATTTTCAATTTTCTGCAACATTATTTGACCTGTATGATTGCTCCTCTATTCTGCCTTGTCACGTTCATGCTGTTCCTGAAGATTCTGACGAACCCAAAGCTTTGATTTTAATCATTTACAGTAGGAGCAGGCCAAACAACTTAGGAAACTCAGCAATAAGTTTCTTGATGTCTTTATCGACAAGTTAGGTGTCACCAATGTTTTAGAAAATTGAAGTCACGGATAACATACCTGTTCGCTCTCCTCCGTATCGGCTGTCACCTTCCAAAATGAAAGCCCTTATGACCAAATGCTCGCTGACGGAGTGATACGCCCTTCTATGTCAGCCTATTCTTCTTCCATGTTTCTGCTCCCTAAAACGCAAGGTGGTTATCGTCCTATAGTTGACTATCGGATGTTGAACCGTAAGGTGGTCCTCCAATCTGTTCCTCTTCCTGGATTTGCAATCTTGTTTTTCTTCGTTTGCTAATGCCAAAATTTGTCCACCTTCGATTTAAATCAGGCATATTACCAGATACCTCTCGCTGAGGAATCCAAGCACCTCACACCTTTTGCACCGATTGGAACCTCTATGAATTTGGGCGCGTTCTGTTCCGCCTCGCGACAGGAGCTGTTGCCCTTACTCGGTTACTGGATAATGTTCTGTCTGACATTAAGTTCAAATTCGTCTTTAATTACCTTGACGATTTGGTCAATTTCAGTGAAACCTTCGAGGAACACCTTGTCCATCACAACGATGTGCTTGAAGGACTGCGTAAAGGCCACGAAGGTTCCTTTCGCACAACCCCAGACGTCCTCCTTAGGTCATGTTGTGTTGGGGAAGGGTGTCTCAATCGATCAGTCTCGTACTGCCGCCATCCAAAATTTTCCCACGCCATAGGATGTCAAGCCTGTAGCCAGATTTATTAGCGTGGTTAATTTTTTCGTAAATTCATTCCCAATTTTGCTGAACGGGCGGCCCCATTAAAAGCCCTGAGAAGAAAGGATGCCAAATTTGTGTGGGGTGATGCCCAACATGAAGCCTTCAGCGACTTGAAATCCGCCTTATGTAACGCTCCTGTACTTGCTATGCCAGGCTTTTCTAAACGGATCATCCTTCATAGTGACGCTTCTTCCACAGGGATATCCGGTGTTCTCCATCAGGAATTTCAAGAGCGGCGTCGTCCTATTTCTTGTGCCTCTCGTGTCCTGCATCCTGCTGAACGAAATTATTCCATTTATGAGTTGGAAGCCTTAGCTGTTTTATTCTCTTTAGAACGCTTCAGAATGTACTTGCAACATCTGCCCTGCGATCTTGAGACTGTTAATCAGGCGTAGAGTTGGGTACTGGCCAAACCGCGAAGGACCGGTCGTCTTGCGCGTTGAGCAGTGCGCATCTCAGACTTCCAATTTGAAGCTCGCCACATTCGTGGTACGGAAAACGTTGTGGCTGACGGCATCAGTAGGATGTACTACCCAGGCAACTCTGACCCACAATCAGAGCCTGCAGACCCCTCTCCTGTACAAGTATCAGGCTTTGTGAAGGCAGTTCGCACTGGCTCTCCCTTCCTTTTCGAAGATATAACCAAACATCAGGAGGACGACGATGAGTTAAAAGCTATTCTCGATAGCATTAAACCAGGTGAAAATGTTAAGCCTTACATCCTTAAGAATGGTGTCTTGTGTTGTCCTGCTCGCGGTCGCAGACACCCCAAATTTGTGGTCCAAACTAACCTGGTTCCGGCTCTCTTCAATTATTTTCACGAATCCCCAGTGGGGGTCATCTGAACGTTTTTAAAACGAGACAGAAAATTCGTAAGCACTTCATTTGGAAATCCATGGATAGTGAGATCCGTACCCTTGTCAAATCCTGGAAGACTTGCGACATCAGTAAACACGCCCCGAATACTCGTCTTAGTCTTTTGTCTTCCGAGCAAGCTTCTCGTCCAATGGAGAGGTTGTTCATTGACTACATCGTTCCCTTCCCAAGATCACGGAACGGCCATTGTTTCATACTTGCGTGTGTTAACGCCTTTTCGCGTTTTACGTGGCTGTTCCCACTCATACGGCTAACGCCAACCCCACCATCTCGTGCTTGAAACAGATATTTACTTCATTTGGACCGTGTCAACTTTTTGGTGAGTAGGAATGCAAGAGCTTTTATTTCCATCTAGCTCCGGAATTTCTGTTTTGATCTATCCATTGCTCATGTCACCACTACCCCGTATTATCCGATGCCAAATTATGCTGAGAGAGTGAATCGTAACCTGCGATCTGCCCTCATCGCTTATCTCTCCGCTGACCACTCTAATTGGGATTCATCACTAAATTGGTTGTCATTTGCATTTAACACTGCCGTCCATGAAAGCCACAAGCAAACCCCTGTTTCGTTAATGTTGGCCTTTACTCCAAATTCCCCACTATCTAATCTGTGGTCAATTGATCTTCTGCCTGACGATGACAGCCCAGAAAGGGTCCGAGCTGATTGGCACCGTGCACGAAAAACTTAAAAGTTTATTACGCTAAGGTCCAGCGTAATCACAACCACGGGCGGAGGCCACACAATCGGTCTGTGGGTACCAGGTGTTTGTTAAAACGCATCCCGTCAGTAGTGCTGCGGACCATGTCATCAGTAAGATTGTCCCTATATTTCGAGGTCCCTGCACCATCTTTAAGTTCCTTATCCCGGTGACTCTATTGGTGAGCGATCCCGAAAGGAAAAGGATCAGCAGAGTACACCTCTCTCAAGTAAAAGTACCTTAAGACATATTGGGAGGGGTAGATAGCATAGTTTGTGACCATGCAAATTTAGTTGTAAGGTATTTGGAAGATTTCAGTTGTAAAGTAATGATAAGTTTTGCTGTAAGGTAGTTGTATGTTTTAGATACTGGCCAGCAAGTAATTGTATAGGTAAACACATTAGGTATCCCCAAGCTTTTATCTACCTTAGTGTAATGGATTTAGTATGATAACTTAGGTAGGTTTTAGTTTGGGGTCACTGATTGGAATTTATTCCCCTAAATTTTCAGTCCTAGGGTAAACTCCTGTAGTTTCCTTTCACCCCCAACAGTAAACTTGTCTAAAATGTATGGATTTTAGATATTGCTTACCCCGGGGCTAAGTGCCCTAACGTCCCCGGTGTGGGATATGGGTAACTACATAAAGCGCATTGAGCTAGCGGTTGGTTGAACTTATGCTATTCAGTGAACTAAAGAAAGGTATCTAGCCTCCTTGAAAACTGTTTTTCTCCAAGATCTTAGAGTTCGGCAGGGTAGTTTCGCCTCAAGTATTCACCTGTCTGCTGCGTGTTGGTTTGTGTTCCAGTGGCTGCAGTGACCGATTTATTCTGGCGGCAACCTAAAGTGCCAAGTGAAGAGGCACACTGTATACCTTGGGCGCTACCATCCGGCACCACAAGCCTGAGACAATATCTCCCAATGGAGGGAGTCTGGCTATACTATGCCCCACCCATCTGCTCATTTGCTTCAAGTTAGGACTGGGCTGCACTGCAACTTACCTAGTAACCTGGTTTGGATTGAACTTGAATGGAGTCTGTTGGCAAATGACCGTGTCGGCAGCCACATCATCGGTAAGAACCTGTGGCCTAGTCGTGCAACTTCGATTCTATGACTGCTGTGAAAAGTGATGCAAGATAGACTTATACCGTAACCTGCTATGGAGGAGGCATTGGACGCTTTCTTACAAGAAAGTGAATTGTATCTGAAATACTGGCAATTGGGTAGAAGGAAAGAGTTTACATCCTTTCTGCCGACAGAGGTAAATGGTCGAAACAATTTTGAATGTTGAAATGCATTTTTGAAGTGTAGTATGATTATCAATTTTTTTTTGCTAGGGGCTTTACGTCGCACCGACACAGATAGGTCTTATGGCGACGATGGGATAGGAAAGGCCTAGGAGTTGGAGGGAAGCGGCCGTGGCCTTAATTAAGGTACAGCCCCTGCATTTGCCTGGTGTGAAAATGGGAAACCACGGAAAACCATCTTCAGGGCTGCCGATAGTGGGATTCGAACCTATTATCTACCGGATGCAAGCTTACAGCCGCGCTCCTCTACACGCACGGCCAACTCGCCCGGTATTATCACATTTGGACATTTATGTTGTGTTTATGTGTAAACCTTAAACTCCAGGCTACTGAAAGGACATTTGGTGTAGTGACAGTGTTTTAATTGTTGGAGGTTCAACTTTAACCGTCTTACTAATAAAAAGTCCTTATACAGTCTGTTGTTTAACACTTGTATAGTTATACAGTGAATATACCCTATATAAATGTTTTATATTTTTCTTACCAATAAAGGTGGTATATGCATTCTATTACTATACAGCACGTATACACTCGTTCCAAGGCGCAGGAATCTCTTCCTGCAGTTCACTGGCGTTTTTCGCACGTTCACCGCCTTTATGATCGCTTCTGCTGGTTATCTACGCGCAAAACTTTCCGGAAAGTCGCGTAGTAGCACGGCATATCGAAAAGGCAGTGGCAACACAAAGTGAGACAGCTGGAAATTGGCTTATACTGATATCAACATTTCTTCAGCTTGCTTGTGTAATGAACGCCAAAATATAAATGAAAAAGGTTAAGGAAAGGTCAATATCTCCTAACTGGGATAGTACGGGAAACTTAGGCACATGCCAAAATCCTTACTTTTCAGGAGAAAGAAAACCCTGTTTTGTAGCTAAAAGAAAGGTTTGACCAAAAAATTTCTATTAGGCATCATATTTCATATTTCTGTGTAATCAAGTACAAAGTATGGATATCATATTACGTACGATTTTCAAGTTATACCATGTTTATGTCGAGGAATATGTCCCTTTTTATACTCACATTTGAGAAAGATCCTTGTAGAGGCAATTTCAAAAGTCTATTAAGCAATAACACATTATTAGCCCTACAAAAAAGTACGCCCAACCATCATTTCTTTTATCGTTATTCATTGTCGTTCCGTGAGACAGCTGGAAATGGGCTTAACTTATATTAACATCAACATTTCTTCAGCTTGCTTGTGTAATGAACACCAAAAAAGAAACGGAAAGGTTTAAAAAAGATCAGTAGCTCCTATCTTGGATAGTACGAAAAACGTAAGCAATTGTAATTGAATCGGCGATTCCAAAATCATTACTTTTCAGGAGAAAGGAAAAACTGTTTTGTAGCTTAAAAGAAAGATTTGATCAAAAAAGTTCCTATTAGGCATTTATACGTCATATTTCTGCGTATTCAACTACAAAGTATGGAAATCATATTACGTACGGTTTTCAAGTTATACAATTTTTTATGTCGGGGAATATGTCCCTTTTTAGGGTACCGGTACTCAAATTTGATAAGGATCTTTGTAGAGGCAGATAATGTATAATAAACTCTCAATTTCAAAACCTATTAAGCAGTAACACATTATTACACAAAAATACGCCCAACCATCATTTCTTTTATAGTCATTCATTGTCATTCCGTCTCTTTAAAGTGTTTTACTTTACGAAGATGTCTAGCCTCCATAACCTCTGAATGGTGTATGCCTTCTATGTTTAAAATACCGTGAAGATCATCAACGTTATCGTCCATTCTTTCAATGTGTGTTCAATGTTGTATGGATAAGTCGAATATTTAACCACGATTATATTACTGTAGACAATAAATACCACGAAAATAAACTGCTCACTCGTTTCTTTTTCCACTGCTCGCTGCTATACAGCGCTTATACAAAGATCTTGGTCTGTATAAGCAATTCAACGAATAACTATAACAGATGTATAGGCCTACACAGGAGGCTTATACGCGGTTTATTAGTGACGAATTTCACATAAACGGTGTATAAACCTTGTATGAATGTTATACACCGTTTATTAGTAAGACGGCAAGAAAATCACGTTTGTAAGTAAGTTACTGCCGAACGTTTCGAGAACTATATTTAAGTGTTGAGCGTAGCTCGATTTTCGGGGGAAGGAAGGATGAGACCTGTGTAGAATATTTTATTTGTAAATCTTCTTAAATAATACTTACTGTATCATGTGGAGTGTTGACGTAGAATATTTTATTCATATTCCATTTAGCTGCCTAACCTGTATGGTGTAAAATGTTTTTGAAGTTTGTTTTATTTTTATTCACTTTATCCAGTTTGTAACTACTAGATCGTAAAGAATTGATCTGTAATAGCTGGAACAGTCCAGAAAGGTTGTGACGCGAACTTTTAGAACAGGGTGTGTTGGCCTTTATCAGTTGTGGATTCTAGAAATATGTCATTTCTATTCTGGAAATGGAAAGTTCGCGATTTGTGTCTCTCTATGTTCTATTCTGGATACTGGAAAGTTCGCGATTGTGTATGTTCGGGAATATGGGTTATACATCGCGAATAGGTAAAGAGTTGTGATTGGTGAATCTGGGTGACGATAGGCAAACTCCTGCGTTCTGATTGGTCACTCGATAATCGCTCCAAGGCCAGACTTCTCTTTTTAAAGTGAGTGAGACTGGATTTCGTGGTCTTCAGTTCTCTCGTGAGTGCAGCAGTTTTCACGCGTGTCAGCGTGTCCTCGCTCCCAGGATGGGGCTACCTTGGGGCAAGCACGGTTGATTTCAGTCTGGTTTTAAATTGCATATCATTTTCATTGGTGTGTCACATAGGAGTTTGCCCTAATCGCCACGCAATTGCTCAGATGTTTTCGAAAGCTCGTTTAATTTCACTCTAAATTGTAATAGTATATTGTGTTTCCTCTTACCTTCAAGATTGTATTTCTAGAACTTGAGTTGTGCTAAGACATATTTGCTCAACTTCGTGGTCTAAGGCAAAGCTCTTGTCAAGGAACATCTAATTTGTATTTTGCAAATTGTGTAACTGGATTTTATGCATAGCTGAATTTGTTCGGAATTTACTTTGTAGTGTCGTATTTCGTAAATAATATTTTTTTTTAAAAAAGAGATCACCGTTGATTTTTCCGGAAAACCGCAACCTTCGCATCTCCATGCCTTTTAGTAAGATTTCCGAGACTCCTTTCCATGCTCCTTTTTGTTACCAGTCAATTTGCCCAACCTGATTTTGTTTGTGTATATTTGGTGCATTGTATCTTATATCTATCGTGTGTCTAGGGTTTAAAGTACAGTGTAATTTGATTTATTTTCCTCCCCTTCAACTATGTAAACGTGTAGCCGCTGAAGTATCGGTTACACTAAGGAAGGATTTTAGGTGGTGTATGTCTGATGACTTGTGTTATAAATTAGGAACGTACGAGATTGTATGTCTGCTGACCTTGTTATTTTGTACAGGTTTGCCTCCAGTAGCTCGTCAAATAGGACAAAGAATTTCACGAATACTTATAAAGTACCTTTATTAAAAATGAACAAGATACAACAGAACTGGGGGTAGTATCTTCTCTCAGGAATCTAATGAGCCTCCATCGTTGGATCTCGCAGACGAAGTTCCCGATATGTGTACAATCCCAGTTCACTAGCGGACTAGGGTAGTCAGCATAGCAGCACGCTTTACCGGTTTACCAGAGCCCCACCAGTTATTGATAGCAGGCTCACCTGGACAAAGAGATACAACACATGGAAACAACTCGTATGTGTCGTAGAATAAACAGAACTCTAAAATTTATCTTTCTTCAGCTTATCACAGGTATTTCTGAGTTCATTGGATCCAACCCCCCAATGGCACTACAGCCCTTGAAGGGCCTTGGCGTACCAAGCTACCGCTGCTCAGCCCGAAGACCTGCAGATTATGAGGTGTCGTGTGGTCAGCACGACGAATCCTCACGGCCGATATTCTTGGCTTTCTAGACCTGGGCCGCCATCTCACCGTCAGACAGCTCCTCAATTCTAATCACGTAGGCTGAGTGGAACTCGAAGCAGCCCTCAAGTCCGGTAAAAATCGCTGACCTGCCCTGGAATCGATCCCGAGGTCTCCGGGTAAGAGGCAGGCACGCTAGCCCTACACCACGAGGCCGGCGCTCATTGGATCCATTCAGATTCATTATGGCCGGACGCCACGTTAATCCCGAGAGAAAATCTCATCCCAGGATGAACTGGGATTCGAAACTGAGACAATCTTATGGGAAGCAAGCAGCTAAACCATGAGCTGACCACTCTTCCAGTATGCATCAGTTTCAAAAGCTATATTTTATTTTGATACCCGAGAAACTGTCAAGTACCGTGTCTGTTGAGTTTTACTGCTTGAAGTATTATCGCACCCAGTTAACTACGATGTACCTTTATTCCATACCATTTGAGTTTACTGCATTTACCAAATCCTCTACGCGAGCGCTGTGTACCCAAGTAATACCAAATTGGATATTCATCGTATTGCCATTTATACTTGTGGAAAAGGACACCCCCAAATGTAATTTTAACATCTGCCCCAATGACCTTTGCCTTCAAACCGCTCGAGGTCAACAATTTGTGTTCAAATATGAAAAATATGTACGAACATTTCAGAGGCTAAATTGTTCCATATTACTGTATCCTAGTTTTAATTTCACTCATTTTCAAGAAAAAATTCCCTCAGCTACGTAATGTAAATCTGGTAATTATTATTACTGTCTGGCCAAGACATCCTGCTACGGTAATGAAGTAGACCGTGCAGCCGGCGACTCAACTCCGAGTGTTGAGCGGCAGTAAATATATCGACTGCCTAAAGGGACCAACGGCTTCGGCGGATGAGTCCCCTTAGGTAGGGCGATGGTCCCCATGGTGGAGCGTCTGCTCTCCATGTTAGGACCGATAGGTGAATATCTAATGGGGATGAACAGCTAGGTGTCAATGCAAGGACATTATGACTGTGCAGGGGAAGGCAATGGTAAACCACTCCTGTATCATTACCAAGAAAATTCTATGGTAAGTCTCTCAGTGTTTCAAATATGGTATTCAATGGTAGGACCCCCAAGCAAGTAGGTACTGAACATGCTATGGGGAAGAGCAACGGACACTAACATGTAATCTCGGTTTGAATGACGTGGATGACGTAAATCATTCTGGAGGCCCACTTGCCGATGTTCTCTCTGGTGATACGAAGGATCTGCGCTGCATGACATCCCATCATATCGCAACATGGAATGAGTCAACGGAAACTTGACATTGTTAACAATGAAATGATCATATTAAACATTGATCTACTTGGTATTAGCGAGCTGCATTGGACAGCAAATGCCTTCTTCAAGTCGGATGACTTTACAATTTCTTATCTTGGAAGTTACAACAGAAAGCAGAAATGTGTAGTTTTCATCGTGAACAAGAAAATTGCAGCAAACGTGGAAAGTTACACAGTAGTCAGTGACTGTATTTTAGCCATCCGTTCACGAGGGAAACCACTAAATATCACTATTTTACAAGTCTATGCTCCAACTACAGTGGCATCAGAGGAAGAAATTGAATCCCTTTACTGTTTATTAGAAGAACATCTACATCAGATCCTAAAAAGGTTATCTTTTATCTCGTGGGAGAACACAGTGCGAAAATAGGGGCATAGAAAGACCTCAGTCCTTGGTCCATGGGAGCGTAATGATGTTGGTGACCGACTGTCCCAATTCTGCATGGAAAATCAATTTAGAATCATGAACACCTGGTTCAAATAACCTAAATGGAGATTGCATACCTTGACATCCGCTGATGGTGTAGAATGCATCCAGAATGATTACATGTAATGTAGCCTACGCTAGAGTAGCTCAACCCTTTCAGAAAAAACCTTTCCTGGTGCAGACTGTGGCTCAGATTATCAAATCAAATACTTCCAGTCAAAATTAGAGTAAAATTTTGCTAAATTAAGAAGCTTGATTGAAGCTGGATTCGGATTTACAAGTAAAGACAAGGTAATATACTGGGATTCAGAAGTGTTACCAGTTAGAAGAAGACTCCAAAAAGGGTCACGCTCGGAACCTTATCATGTAGGTAAAGAAGGATCGATATCCGTTTAATGCTCGTAAAGGAGCAATAAGATGCAAGGATGGGAAGATTCTGACTGCACAACAAAGTATTAAGAGCAGCTGGCGTGAGTACACTGAACAGCTGTATACCCGGAATGGTAAAGCTGTCCCACCATTTAGCGTTAAACCATATTAATTAGAACCAGATATCCTGCAGGAAGGGCATTGAAACAGTTACCAGAAAATAAAGCATCTGGTTTCGTTTTCATCCCAGCTAAACTGCTAATAATAATACGTTTATTGCAACCAATTGCCATAGAGAAACTTATACACTATATTTAAGTTGATATTATAAATTACAATTGAATTTAGATAATTGTCAGCCTGCACGGAATTAACACTATTACGAGCGGAATTTCTTAAGCGACATACGCCGGCGCTCACTAAATTGCTCGTGGTATCGGTCGCATGACTTACCACACAAGGAACAACTAGTCTTCACATGTTGCCATTGATGCTTTCATGGTCCGTGCTTATAAACATGGGGTTATGCCGTGTCAACACACACATGTTATATGACCCTCTTGGACTGATTCTGATGGTGCGGTCAGCTTCCGCTTCGAACGCTAGCGCTGTGCCGTGACCAGGGAGCTATCTGGTGACATACTAACATACCAATCCCACTTCTATTATAACGTCTAGAGTTAAAAATCTCATTGTTTAAGAAGTCTTTCTCGAGGACAGTCGATATTTTCTTCTGACACAGAGCACAGTTCTCTGCGAAACGTAAAGAATTTCGCCTTGTTTTCTTGACACGGAATAAGCCCACAAACCTATATCAAGTCTTTATATGGTTCGTAGAATCGATCGGCGCAACAGACCTTGAAGTGAAAGCCGTGGATCACGAACCTTGTCACAAGGTTCCTCAGCTCGTAGTTCGCTTCCTTGCAGTAATTTGTCAACATCGCGTCTGTGCTGGATAAGGCAATCCAGATGTCTTCCTTTTTCCTCTCGTATTCGGAGACAATTTCTTCGTAAGCTGGCGTGGATGGCAGTCCAAACTGTAGGCGAAGATCTTCCAAGAGCATCGTTTCGCTGCACATCTCGTGGCTCAGTCTGGATGGGGAAAATTTGGCGACGCCAGGACTAGCTTCATGTACGTTGCCTTGACGTTTTCGACGTTCTTCAAGTTCGCTCTTGTGAGGCATTCCCAGATTAACTATAACCCGTACGTAGCTTCGGGTATGACCTTAAATTTAAATAATGTCATTGCCGTTAGGTGTGAAATCTTCCACATACATCTGATATCATTTATTGCAATCAGAGATGCGACCACTCTTTCTTTAACATGTGCAGTAAATGTTCATCCCTGTGCCTGTAGAGTGATTCCCATGTATTTGAATATTTGATGGCCTGAGTATATAACGTCCTCTGCTGCTTGCCTTCCTCCATTCCTGAAGGTCAGTTTCAACGTCTTCAGCCTGAAGAGTTGGAAATCGTTGCCGTTTGCCCAGTCCACTAGGTGATCGAAAGCTTTTTGTAGCGAAGTAATCGATGTTGAAACCAGGGCCGTACCATCAGCATACAGGAATACTTTTACTACCTCTGTCTTCGTTGCTTGCACCACGCCGTATGTAGAAATGTTGAATAGGAGGGCCTTAGCGGGTCCCCATTTAAGATTCCTGTAGTTTGGTAGATCGCGTTATAGATCATAAGTGCGTCTTCCACTTCAATATAGTTACTCGAAAGTATTTCGCAAGCCTCGTAAAGGAGTCCTCTTCTCCTATGAGTTGCTCGAGTTTCATCATTAGCTTCTTTCTCTTGATAGTGTCGAATGCCTTGGTTTAATCAACGAAGATAACGTGTAGTTTCCCTTTTGAATGTCGAAGGGCCTCATGTATGTCATTATATAAACTTTCCACTGCTTGGACTGTCGATCGACATTTCCTAAAACCGACCTGCTCCTCAGGAATACACATGCGCACTGTGGCTGTCAGTTTCAAGATCAGAAATTTCACCAAAGCTTTATAGAATATACAATCTAGCGCTATGCCACTGTATGAGTCAGGGTTACTCGGGTCCCCTCTACCCATATACAGTGTTTTAACCCTCGAAGACCTCCACTTGTCCGGAATTCTCTACTACTGGAGACATTCATCTAACAGTTCAGTCCATGCCTTTGCTAATATTTGAGCTGAACTCTGCAGGTATTCACTAAAAATCAAACCATTTCCTCAGGATTTATTGGGTTTCAGTGTTGCAATCACTTCTACTATCTATTCTTGAGTGAATGACTCAGTGCTTCTCACATTTCTTGGCTGACAGCGGCATCGCTAGGTCCAGAGTCTTTAGACTGTAACACTTAGCTGAAGTGGTCATACCAGATCTCCATAAGAAGGTTGGATTCCTTAGTTTTAAGACTTTGAAGAGGTTCTCCTTAGCTCCTTCTACAAGCTTCTGTGCTGTTTCCTCAAAATATTTCATTTTTGTTTCTCTGATCAGCACCTTGTAGCTCTGTCTTTCCCTGGAGTATTCGAACAGGGAGACTTCACAGGGTGTAATTAACGCTACGAGCAGCGATTGAATCGTTGTTTTCCTGGACTGGTAACAAGGCTGCGTTGACCAGGACTTGGATTTCATGTTAAATGTCCGTATTACTGTTGTTGCGCCGAGTATGATTTCTTCTTGTTCCTGTAGGGCGGTGCAAATGTGTCCACGCTCTACGAGTTGTATTGCTTCTGTGATCAAAGGGGTGGATTCCTCGATCGTATGTACTGTATAACCAGTGCTCTGGTCCGCTTTATGGTATGAGATGTGGTAGGGATGCTTTGCTGTACAGTAAAGTTTCACACTGCAGACAGATGCTTCCTGACAATATTATTCTGTATTCTTTGTGCTACGTTTGTCATGTTCTTCATATTTGAGAATACTAAATCGATCGTGCTACTTCCGTTGTGGCAGATGTATATATTCTCTTTGTAAGAGTTTATCAGGCTCAGACCTTCTCAATGAAGGAATCCGAGAACTGCCTCTGGTTTAGTGTTGTTGATATCGACTCTGCAATTAATGCCACCAGCGAGTATAACCAGTTATTGCTGTCCCACCTTGTTGAGTCCAGTATTAATGATATCTATAATAGCTTAATCTGTGTAACACGGCTTGAAATACGCACATATGATCGAGCATGGTCTTGCTTTAACAGCTAACAATTCTGGTGTCTTAAATTCCAAGTGATTGGGTGAAATCTCGGCTTCAGTAGGTAGATGATTCAACTAGAAGGTCTACCTCTCAGTACCTTCTATAGTCCATGTCATTGTTCTGATAATCTCGGTCATAGTTGCCTCCCGAGGATCGGATCCTTGAATCCAAGTATCTCCGAAAATAATATCGTCGGACAAAGATTCCTCTTGGACAAAATTGCGGATGTTCCACCATAATTTTGGATACCTACTTTGTACGCTGTGTTCGTATTTATCTTCTTAAAATATGTCCCTACCTGTTCTTCACCCTTCTGTACTAAAATCCTCTCTTTCTTCTTGAGCGTTCTCTTTTTAGCCTGCTGCGATACTACGGTGGCGTCAGTGCTAATATGAGAGTTGACTTCTTCCCCTAGAGCACTGTTTCCGGTTTTAGGACCACTGGGACCAATTAGGGGGCTAGAAGCCGTCTCCTTATTCTGGCGCATAATATAGTTTGAAAATTCTTTGCGTAGTGTTGATCTCATCCCTGAGCAGGGCCGGCACGTTGTTCTTAATTTCACTAAAAACTGTCTCCATAAATGTATTGAGCTTTTCCAGCTGATGATCTTCCTCATCTGAAAACTTCAAACTTTAGCTTTGCATCTGGAATTTAACCAGGTGAGTTTATAGTTCCTCCTATTGAGGATATCGATTTCTCCTCTTGTAATTCCGCTGTATCCGAGGTGCTGCCGTCTGCTGAACTGCTAAAGCCTGTCCCTTTGGTAGCTTTCACTGCTTCGTACCAGAAGATATGGCAAACTACCACCAGGCCAAGGGGATGGAAAAGATCAATATTTATCCCACTGCTTAAGAAATGAGATGTCAGTGACTGCTCTAATTGTCGTACTATAGATTTTATTCCACACGCTATCAAAGTTATTCTAAAAATCATACAGAAACGTCTTGCACCCATTCCTGAAGCTCAGTTCCCTGATGTCGAGGTCGTGGTAGCAGCGATCAAATTGCTAATCTGCTGCGGATCATGGAGAAAGCACGTGAATACCAGAAAACTGTCTACATGTGTTTTATTGACTACAGAAAAGCCGTTGAGTCTGTTGAACATGACAGACTATGGGAGGCCATGCTGGATTTGGGGTGCCCTTACATCTGACTATGTTGATAGTTCGCTTCATGCCGAACGAGAGGCAGCAGTCCACACACCATAAGGCGGTACTGAATAGTTTAAAACAGAAAACGGTGTCCGTCAAGGCTGCATTCTTTCACCGTTCCTTTTCAATCTGTATGCAGAAGTTAAATTTAGAGGAACTTGGCATTGCCGTGAAGATTGGAGGAAGAACTCTAAACAGTTTGAGATATGCTGATGATAAAACCCTGATGGCAGAAACAGAAGAGGATCTAAAGCATTTAATTTCCCGCCTAAAAATGAAACTGAAAAAGAAACCTGTATCCCAATATTAAAAAGAGCAAAGTGTGACTACGGATGGGTGTGGTACATGGGGAGGAGATAGAGAGTGTGGGAGATTTCACCTTCTTAGGAGCCAAAATCAGTCAAAGTGGAGATTGCTGTCCTGATATAAAAGGACGGATTTCGCTTTGGATGGAATGCTAAGATGACTATGTTCTCGATCTTGAAGTCCAAAGGTATCAGTTCGGCTACAAAGTACAGATTAATCAATGCGTTTATATTCCCACTGTTCATGAAAAGATGTGAGAGCTGGACGCTGAAACAGGCAGACAAAAGGAAGATCGACGATCTTGAGCTCGGGCGTTCGCGTATACTCTTACGAATACCATGGACTGCAAAAATCACCAATAAGGCGGTTTCAGAGCGCAACAAGCCCCGTATGTCATTGGTTGGTAAGATTATGAAGCTGAGACTAGCACATATTGGCATTAGGAAAAGCAATCATGGTACAAGAAGACTAGGTCGCCAGAGGACTCGGTGGTTAGACACCATTAAAACAGACACTACCCTCACCCTGGAACAAATAAAGGGCGCAGTGTAGAACAGGAGAACTTGGAAAGCGCTAATTCATAGAGTAGCCGATTGTCGGATTCGACTGAACGGATGACACTGTCACTGACTTTCCAATTAGGATTACGAAAAAGTATATTTCAAGCGCTATGACTATTTGAGCACTTTCCCCTTTCATTTGATGTATTCCTTTGTATTCATATGATTTCCATCTCCGTGCTAAATTATTTCCATGGTTATCGCGGTTTAGGGTACTTTAATTCGCACCGACACAGATAGGTCTTACGGCGACGATGAGATAGGAAAGGGCTTGGAGTGGGAAGAAAGCGGCCATGGCCTTACTGTAATTAAGGTACAGCCCCAGCAGTTGCGTGGTATAAAATGGGAAACCACGGAAAACCATGTTCATTGCTACCAACAGTGGGGTACGAACCCACTATTTCCCGGATGCAAGCTCACAGTTGCGCTCCCCTAACCGCACGGTCAACTCGCCCGATGATCGTAGATTTAAATAATTGGTGTTTAATTTCTTCAGGATTTGGATATTATTTGGTCAATTATTATTAATATTTTGGTATTATTATTTGGTATTATGTATATTTCCACATTCCGTTCCATTGGCATTATTATTTATTTACGTAATTGTTTTACCTAACATTATGCACCGATCTACAGGGTTTCCATAAAAGAACTCCTGGGTTTTGAGGCAAAATATTGTAATGAAGCAAAAAAGTTATATTAATGTTTAATACATGCAGTGGCGGCCGGTCAGTACGTGCTACCGGGCTCCAGCATGTAGCTTGGAACTGTAAGGAATATTATTTATGTACAGTACAATTATCCTGGTGCCTTTTCGTTGTTCTGAGTACGATATGAATTTGTGTTTTGTGAAAATCAGGACGAGATCTGTCGAACACCTAGCGCCGCTCTCCCGGGAAACAAGGCTCGTGCTCATATGAAGTGAGCCCTTGCTTATAGCCTGAAGGAAGCAATACGCAGGCGCAGCCAAGCTTGCAACACTCCCCCTAGCCGGCGGAGTATACCATAAACCGGGATCAACTTTCACTGATCCCGTCTATAGTTACTTCCTCTCCCGCAAGGGGGTAGAAGTGCTCGATGTCTCCTGCTACCCGGGGCGCAGCGAGGGATCCAGTCGGCCGTGCTTATGTTGAACGTGGTGAGCGAATCTGCCACTAGAGAGTAGCATCGTCTGGGCTCGAAAGTAAAGCGTAAGTGGAGGCAATCTATCTCACACTTGCTTATTAAAATATCCATCTTCCTTTTGTGTCAAAAATAAGGATTTCGTAGGTGAGTCAAAGAATCTTTGAGTGACTCTAAATGTTATCCCGCATTACAATGTAATTTACTCTGGTGAAATGAAATAGCGTATGGCTTTTAGTGCCGGAAATATCCGAGGACATGTTCGACTCGCCAGATGCAGGTCTGTTGATTTGACTCCCGTAGGTGACCTGCGAGTCGTGATGAGGATGAAATGATGATGAAGACAACACATACACCCAATGATGGTTAAAATTCCAGACCCTGACGGGAATCGACCCCGGGATCCCTGTGACCAAAGGCCAGCGCGCTAACCATTTAGCCATGGAGCCAAACATTTACTCTGGTAATAGGGAAGGTCTCAATGAATAAGTTGGCAGCTCTTTCAGTTGCTTTGTGCGGTTTTTAATCTCGCGGCTATATTACTGGTGCGTGTTTTTTCTGTTATTGTGATAGTGCTAAAGTTTATACGGAGATTTATCAAATTATTTATCCACTGCAGTGTACATAAAGTGAAATTAAGTTAGCGTTCTTAGTGGGGATCTATATTCCCACGATTCTATTTGCACTGATGTAAGTTGCGCCATTAGGTTAGTAAAAACAATATTTCTCGAATGAATTATTTATCTCGTAGACAGTTGTCGAATAATTCATCTGCTTCCAAATTAATGTTGTTTTTGTTTGTTGTGAGTTATAAATTGTGAGAAAGTTGTATTATTATTATTATTATTATTATTATTATTATTATTATTATTATTATTATTATTATTATTATTATTATTACCAAGTTTGAAGTATGCGTTGTTCATCATGGCAATATACAGATTTGAAACAGCGTATTTAGCTTGTTTCTTGTAGCACGTAGGACGATTTTTTCACGAGCCGCCACTGAATACATGGTCGGAAAGGTTGCATTTTAAAGTTTTTTAACAATTTAATAAAGTTCAACATGAGCCCCTTTAGTGTCATGGCACACATCGTAACGGTATTCCACCTCTTCCCATGTCCTGGCCAACATGTCTGGGAGGAATGTTGCCACACAATTGATTGTTCGTTCCCTCAGATGGCCAATATCACGAATTTCTCCGCATACACAAGATTCTTGATATACCCCCAGAAGAAAAAGTCTAACGGAGTCATATCAGGACTCCTTGGAGGCCATGGAATAGATCCTTCCCTTCCAATCCATCTGTTGCCGAGTCGAGCGTCAAGTGCCTCACGCACACACAAACTGAAGTGTGGCGGTGCCCCGTCTTGTTGGAAGTAGACTAAACTCTTCTCCTCCTCAATGTCATCTAACTGAGGAAAAACATATTCCTCTTACATGTCACAATAGACATCACCATTGATATTTCTTTCAACAAAAATGAAGGTACGTATTACTCTATCATGTATAAGACCACACCAAACATTCACTTTTGGCGTGTCACGTTCATAATCTACGAACTCATGGGGCGGCTCTGATCCCCAAATTCTGCAATTATGTTTGTTTACTGACACGTTCACATGAAAAGTCGCTTCATCACTAAAAATAACATTTTCATCGATTTCGTTTGGCATAGAAACAGAAAAGTCAAATCCATTAATCTTGTCTGTCGGTTTAATGTGGTGTAACAGTTGAAGTTTGTAAGCAGTTGAACGAAGTCTTTTATGAACTGTTGATCTTGGTAACCCCAACTCCAGACTGCGTCCTGTCAATGATTTCTTAGGGCTTCGAATGCACGAAGCTCGGATTCTGTCCACATTCCCTTGTGATACCTGGCGACTTTTGTTTTAAAACACTTCCTGTTTGTTTGAAAGCACTTAACTTTTGGCGAATGGTTTTATCCGTAGGCGGGTCAACACCATAATTACGTCGGAAGTTTCTTTGTACCGTAACAACAGAATGAGTTTCTATTAGCCAAATAACACATTGAGCCTTTTGTTGCGGCGTCGCCATAGCGCGGCAATCCAGACAGCACTGACTGCTGCTACGTTGTTTCAAGGTCAACGCTCGGCAGCGCTGCCAACCATTGATGAAAACATTCCCAGTTGGTATGAGTAAAACTTGATGTGCTACTCGTTTCAGAGAAATTAACTACAATTCGCTATCTTCTACAGTTATTAAGATATGAATTTTTAAATCCCCGGAGTTCTTTTATGGAAACCCTGTATTTTTATCTTCACCTATCCTCCTTATACTTAACAATTCTATTTCGCAAATTGGCGGAAATCTTATCCGTGTATTTTCAGCACTGAGCCTATGTAAGAAAGTGACCATGGCTTATAGTTAGGCAGTGCATTGTTTATTATCTAGTCTTATGATATCCTCGTAACTATTCCCATTGTTAGTTTTATGCTGATGAAGTCTTGCTATTCTGCTCCGATGTTGTTTGTGGGCAATTAAGTCTTATCTGTACTTTATTATCACTTATAATTTTAAGCTAGTAATAAGCTCATCCTGCAATATTGTAAGTCGTAGTGTTAAGCACTGAAAATACTTAAGTTGTGTGTGAATTTGTATATAATTTTAATTTCGTGTGGCTATTTCTAGCCGAGTGTAGCCCTTGTAAGGCAGACTCTATGATGAGGGTGGGCGGTCTCTGCCACGTCTAGGTAACTGCGTGTTATTGTGGTGGAGGATAGTGTTGTGTGTGAAGTGTGAGTTGCAGGAATGTTGGGGACAGCACAAAGACCTAGCCCCCGAGCCATCGGAATTAATCAATTAATGTTAAAATCCCCGACACGGCCGGGAGTCGAACCATTACGCTGAACATTCAGCCAACGAGTTAGACAATTTGTATATGATGATAGTGGTTTCAGAATGTTTAAGTAGTAGTATTTCTAGTCATATTTTCTTTCCATAGAGTTGCTTGTTGTACTCTTGTTGAAGTTGTTGCTGTGTGATCATATTTTAACTTACTCTATTATCTCAGTACTGTAAGTGATCATTGCACGGAGATATTTCCCGATTACGATGTGTTTCTTAAAACATGGCGACTGTTAATTTAAACTTATGAAATATTACTTTTGAAGTTGTAGACTGATGTAAAAAGTATGTGGTTCTAAATGTAGATTTCAATAATTTCGCCGAGATATGATGCCCAGATGGAGTTAATCTGACATGTCTAGACGAAGGTGACTTAAAAGTGGTAAAACCTAATTTCCACACCCAAGTTTTTTGAAATATTTTTCTCTGTTATTTATTTTCAAATGTAATTTAAATTAATTTAAATGTATTTGTTCTAAGATGACTGTTATTTATTTTACCTTCATGTTTTTCATATTTCGGCATGTGTGCCTTTCATTTATATTATGAAATCAGTTTTTGTCAAATTACTTTCACATTAACTCAACGATTTTACTTCCTTTTGGCGTTTTCTACCCATAAAATGATGATACACAAGTGTTATTTTTATTACCTTAACATTAGCTCACCTGCAGATTTAATTAAACGTGTTAATTTTACCTGTGTTTTATTCACGTAATTATATTCTGACCGCTGTGGGAACTGTGAGTTCCAAAACTTTAGGACGAATTAAATATATCTAATGTGGATATAAATAAATTTCAAAACCTCATGCGATTCTTTCTTAAAAATTACGCACTATTACAGTTAAATCAATATTGTCTGCATTTCTTCTTGTT
Organism: Anabrus simplex; assembly: GCF_040414725.1. Taxonomy (NCBI): domain Eukaryota; kingdom Metazoa; phylum Arthropoda; class Insecta; order Orthoptera; family Tettigoniidae; genus Anabrus; species Anabrus simplex. The sequence goes on along the minus strand of NC_090277.1, from coordinate 24,402,867 downwards.
CTTTTTTTACAATTTGCTTTATGTTGCACCGACATAGACAGGTGTTATGGCTACGATGGGATAGGAAAGGGATAGGAGTACCGTAATTAAGGTACAGCCCCAGAATTTGCTGGGTGCGAAATTTGGAAACCACAGAAAACCATATCCAGGGCTGTCAATGTTGTGGATCGAACCTACCTACCAAATAGCGCGTTGACCCAAACCGCGCGGCTACTTGCTCGGTGTCCCCTTGTCTGATTCCATTCGCCTGGTAATCCTTTTCTTCCGTATCTCTACATTTTACTGTGAAATTTCTTATTTTCTATTTGACTGCACAGTATTTAAGCCGTCAGTATTCTTCCCTTTTACCACTTTATGTTCTATTGACATAATTAGTTATTTACTTACTTGTATCACCTAACATTATACACCGTTCTGTTTTTATCTTAATCTGTCCTCGTTAACACTAACTGTGTTACCCGGCGTTAGTTATGTGTGAAGTGAAATTTTATAGAATTCCTTTTTGAAACGTTGCTTGATATTTTATGATCTATTATGCAGTTTAAAGTTATTGAAATGTGTTTGATTTCAAGTTTTAGATTATTTAATTCCCGAGTAAAACTTTATCGTTATGGAAGCTCGAATTCTCTGGAAAGTATTTGATCCTGTCAAAAATATTATAATAATTGATAACTGTATGTATTTACCCGTCGCACTGTAGATGCGATGTACACGATTTCACTTGTCATTGGAACCGCCACCAATCATCCTTGCGACCACAAAAGCAGTGGATTCAACACTAATCTCGGTTATTTTAGACTATTTACTTTTAAGCCCAGTCTGAATGGAGGCTGAACGTGGACTTTAACGCTATCCAAAGCGTAGCAATTCATCTTAGCGACACATAAACAACAGATTCGACATTAATATAGGTTCTTCTACCACTTTTCCCACACCTGTGGGTTTGAGGGAACGAACTGCGTCGTACGTGTGGCTTTGGCCCTGTTTAACGACCGGATGCGTTTCCTGACACCAATCCTATATGGAGGAACATAATCATTAATCACTATTGGTAGTATAGTATGTTAACTGAATATGAAGAAGTGGTGGGACAAACATAAGCACCCAGTCCCCGAGCCAGGAAAATTAATCAGAAGTGTTTAAAATCCCCTAGCAGACCGGGGATCAAACCCAGGACCCACTGATCCGAAGGCCGGTAGGCTGACCATTCAGCCAAGGAGTCGCACGACATTAATATAGGTTATTTTCCATTATTTTTACATGTCAGCCCTTCCCATTCCCAACCTTCGCAGGGCTTTGGATATTCCATCTTCACAGGTTTTTTTCTCCTGTTGGTCATATGTGTACCAAGTTTCGTTGAGAGCTATGCTGGAACATGCCACATACATCCATAATCTCGGATATTTTTATATGAATTTTCACCCCTTCTCAACTTCCATTCTGATGGCGGCTAAAGTCTGACTTAACCAGCATGCAGAGTATCACAGTTCAATTTAGCGACCTCGTAAACAATGGATTAAACTTTGATATCAAATGTTTTCGTTGATTTTTATATTTTACCTCCTCCTATAGGAGTGCTAGGGGTGTTTTCCTGCAACAGTATTTATTTCAGATAGTGAGTCAATATGTCTACCAACACTGTATGAGGGCTATGCCGGAAGAATCATACATACATGCGTAATTTCCATAAGTTTGGATATTTTTCTTCTCTCCCCTGCTCATCCTCTTGCCAATGCTGGCCGAACATGGACTTCAAAGACATCCGGACTGTCATTATTCACCTCAGTGACCCCGAAAACTATGGACTGTACATTAATATTTGTCGTTGTTTATTAACTTAATATTTCACCCCTCTTTCCGTATATTTTAATAATTCAACACCACTGCTGGTGGTGCTAACTGAATCGTACCCGTGTAGTACGGTGATTTTTTTCCAGGTAATTCATATAGGTACCAAGTGCAATTGAAAACTAATGAAAGAAAAGCAAACAACACCAGACGGGAGGAAATGGCTGCGGCTTTTTGTAGGACATACTCTATATACAAGAAGAAAACTATCTCCAGACGAGCTAAACTAAGGCACTACAATACAGTGATAAACGGAACGTCTGTATGCTAGTGAATGCCTCCAAATGACAGGAAAAGCGGGAGTGAGAGAAGCTGAGAAATTCGAAAGAAAGATCCTTCGCAAAATAATGGGTCCAAAGATTGTGGATGGACAGTATAGGCTGCGAGGAAGGGCAGAACTTCACCGCGACAATGAAAGGCTAAGTGAGTTCATGAGAAAACGGAGACTTAAATTCTATGGGCATTTATTTAGAATGGATGAGAAGAGACTAACGAAAAAGATTTTCACAATACTAGACAGCAGACCTAAAGTGTCGGACAAATGGTTCAGGGAGGTGAGAAAGGATCTCAGACAGGTGGGACTAAATTCGGAAGACATCTCAAACCGAACAAAGTTTAGGTCAGTGATCGACAGATTTCAGGGATTCCATGACGAACCAAAACTTAACCGTGGGTGGACGGACGAAAGAAGACAGGCTGCCAGAGAGAGGATGCTGAAGTTCTGGGCTGTGAGGAAGGCTTCCAGAAACATGTAATTGTTATCTAACGTGGTCTCTAATGGCCATAAACGAATATATATATAGGTACCAAGTTTGGTTGAGAGGTATGCTAGAACGTATACACTTACGTCCGTAAACTCGGTCACTTTGGACATTTTTTTCTTCACTCGTTCTCACCCCCTCTGCCGATTGGGACTGAAGTTTGTCCTAAACGGCATTCAGAGTGTCACATTTCATCTCAGCGACCACAAATATCGGTCGTTTTCAGCTATTTTTACATTAACACCTACCCTAGGGGGCTAGGGGTCTCTTACCCCCACAATATTTTTTCCAGATAGTAAATCATACTTGTATCAGTATTGATAGAGAGCTATGCTAGGACATACACACATACGTTCATTATCTCGGTCATTTTGGAAATGTTCCTTTTCGCATTAACTCAACCACGATGCCAAGGAGGGCTGAACTTGGACTTTAAAAATCCGGAGTTTCACCATCAACTCAGCAAGCCCGAAAACTATGGATTCGACACTATTTTCGATTACCTTTTTTTCTCATTCCTCACTCCCAACCAATAAGGGTGCCAGCGGTGTCTTGCCCCACGCGGTTAGTCTTCTGATAGTAAGTCATATGTGTACCAAGTTTGGTATACATAGGTCCAGTAGTCCTCAAAACTTTGGATTCGACACTAATATCGGTCGTTTTTAGCTCTATTTATATTTCATTCCCTTTCTTGAGGGTTACAGGGGTGTCTTGTCCCAGCAATATCGTTGACAGATTGTAACTAATATTTGTACCAAATTTAGTTGACAGCTCTGCTGGAAAATCCACACATACATCCATAATCTCTACCATTTGGATCATTTTACTTTTTTAGCCTTTCTATCGCCCTATGCGAAAGGGGCCTGAATTTTTACATCTCACTTCCCCCTCTCGCCCCCCCGCCCCAAATCGGGATGAACTTGGACATAAAGAATCTGGAGTGGTACTGTTCATCTCAGAGACCCTTGAAACTATGGCCTCCACACTATTTCAGACTATGTCTTTATTTTTATATCTCACTCTTACCACCCTCGCCCCCTCCAAAAAGAGAGCTGAGCGTGCACTTGAAAATATCCGGAGTGTTACTATTCATCTGAGAGACCCCGAAAACTATGGATTCAACACTGTTCTCGATTACTTTTTATCTCCTTTGCCCCTCGCCTCCCACGCCAAAAGGGGCAGAACTGGCACTTTAAAAATTACGCAGTTTTACTTTTCTTCTCCACGACCCTGAAAACTATGGATTCGACACTATTTTAGATTTGTTTGCATTTCACTCCCCGCTAGAACAACCCCCCCCCCCCGCAAAAAGGTTTTAACATTGACTTTAAAAAATCCGGGGTGTTACTATTCATCTCAGTGACCCCGAAAACTATGGAATTGACAGTATTTTCGATTGATTTTATATCTCACTCCCCCCTCGCTCCCCACCACAAAGGGGCTGAACTTTGACTTTAAAAATTTCGAAAAGTTACTATTCTTCTCAGCGACCAAGAAAATTATGGATTCGACACTATATTAGATTATTTTGCATCTAATTCCCCTCGCCCCCCACCCCGCAAAGGGGGATGAACTTTCACTTACAAAAATTCGGAGTGTTACCATTCACCTGAGCGACCCAGAAAACTATGGATTCGACACTATTTTAGATTCTTTTTTGCATCTCACTCCTCTCTTGCCCCCATCGAAAGGGAGATGAACTTGGTCTTCAATAAATTCCGGAATGTCATTATTCACCTCAGTGACCTCGACAACTATGGATTCGGCACTATTTCCGATTATTTTTGTACCTAAGCCCCCTAACCCCTACTCCTAAGGGGGCTAGAGATGGCTCAGCTCCAAAGTGCTCGTCTCCAGATAGCAAATAATAAGTATCAAAATTTGATTGAAATAACTCCAGTGGTTTTGGGGGAGATGTGTCATTTGCACACATACATCCATTTTCATATATAGAAGGACATAGATAGACAGATAGGTTTTTTATGTCTCAATCCCCCCTGGCCCCCACAGTAAAGAGGGCTCAACTTTGACGGTAACAAATTCGGAGTGTTACTATTTACCTCAGTGACCCCGAAAACTATGGATTCGACACTATTTTTGATTATTTTTATATTTCACTGTCCCCTCGTCCCCCACCGCAAAAGGGGCTGAACTTAGACTTTAAAAAATTCGCAGTGTTGCTATTCATCTCAGCGGCCCCAAAAAGTGTGGATTCGACACTAATTTCGATTTTTTTAATAACTCACTCCTCCCTCGCCCCGCACGACAAAGGGGGCTGAACATGGTCTTATAAAAAAATTCGGAGTGGCACTATTCACTTTGGCGACCCCGAAACCTATGTATTCGACACTATTTTTGCTTTTTTTTATACCTAACCCCCTGACTTCCCATCCCTAAGGGGGCTAGAGGTGGCTTACCCCCACAGTTCTCGTCTCCAGATAGCAATTGAAATTACTCGAGTGGTTTAGGTGGAGATGTGTCCTTTACACACATACATACCTACATCCATCCATTTTTATATGTAGTAAGATTTTTATATATCACTGCCCCCTCACCCCCCGCAAAGTTGGCTGAACTTTGATTTTAAAAAACTCGGAGTGTTATTATTCAATCGAAACAGACTTTCAACGTATTAGGTCGGGTTACGTACATGTAGTACGTGTTGAAGAGATGTTAAGTACAGAACAAAAATGGCCAGCCGGACACCAGTGGGATCCGAACCCACAACCTCCCGATTTCGCGTCGGTTGCTCTACCAATTGAGCTATGGTGGCCTAGGCCATCTTTGTTCTGTTTGAAAGGATCTGAGCTACAGGTCTGGCACTGCTGCTAGCACACTGTAGAGTGAGTTTAAGTCGCCCGTTGTGGCGCATGTCAATGAATATTGAATTTTCACGACCGCATTGTATTCGAAACAGACTTTCAACGTATTAGGTCGTGTTACGTACATGTAGTACGTGTTGAAGAGATGTTAAGTACAGAACATAAATGGCCAGCCGGACACCAGTGGGATCCGAACCCACAACCTCACGATTTCGCGTCGGTTGCTCTACCAATTGAGCTATGGTGGCCTAGGCCATCTTTGTTCTGTTTGAAAGGATCTGAGCTACAGGTCTGGCACTGCTGCTAGCACACTGTAGAGTGAGTTTAAGTCGCCCGTTCTGGGGCATGTCAATGAATATTGAATTTTCACGACCGCATTGTAATCGAAACAGACTTTCAACGTATTAGGTCGTGTTACGTACATGTAGTACGTGTTGAAGAGATGTTAAGTACAGAAGAAAAATGGCCAGCCGGACACCAATGGGATCCGAACCCACAACCTCCCGATTTCGCGTCGGTTGCTCTACCAGTTGAGCTATGGTGGCCTAGGCCATCTTTGTTCTGTTTGAAAGTATCTGAGCTACAGATCTGCCACTGCTGCTAGCACACTGTAGAGTGAGTTTAAGTCGCCCGTTCTGGGGCATGTCAATGAATATTGAATATTCACGACCGCATCGTAATCGAAACAGACTTTCAACGTATTAGGTCGGGTTACGTACATGTAGTACGTGTTGAAGAGATGTTAAGTACAGAACAAAAATGGCCAGCCGGACACCAGTGGGATCCGAACCCACAACCTCCCGATTTCGCGTCGGTTGCTTTACCAATTGAGCTATGGTGGCCTAGGCCATCTTTGTTCTGTTTGAAAGTATCTGAGCTACAGATCTGCCACTGCTGCTAGCACACTGTAGAGTGAGTTTAAGTCGCCCGTTCTGGGGCATGTCAATGAATATTGAATATTCACGACCGCATCGTAATCGAAACAGACTTTCAACGTATTAGGTCGGGTTACGTACATGTAGTACGTGTTGAAGAGATGTTAAGTACAGAACAAAAATGGCCAGCCGGACACCAGTGGGATCCGAACCCACAACCTCCCGATTTCGCGTCGGTTGCTTTACCAATTGAGCTATGGTGGCCTAGACCATCTTTGTTCTGTTTGAAAGGATCTGAACTACAGGTCTGGCACTGCTGCTAGCACACTGTAGAGTGAGTTTAAGTCGCCCGTTGTGGGGCATGTCAATGAATATTGAATTTTCACGACCGCATTGTAATCGAAAAAGACTTTCAACGTATTAGGTCGTGTTACGTACATGTAGTACGTGTTGAAGAAATGTTAAGTACAGAACAAAAATGGCCAGCCGGACACCAGTGGGATCCGAACCCACAACCTCCCGATTTCGCTTCGGTTGCTCTACCAATTGAGCTATGGTGGCCTTGGCCATCTTTGTTCTGTTTGAAAGGATCTGAGCTACAGGTCTGGCGACCCCGAAAATTGTGGATTCGACACTGTTCTTGAATAATTTTTAACACACTCCCCCCTCGCACCCCCCCCCCCCACGACGAAGGGGGCTGCATTTGGACTTATAAAAACTTCGGAGTGTCACTATTCATTTCAGCGACCCCGAAATGTATGGATTCGACACTCTTTTCGATTATTTTTATACCTAACTTCCCTGACACCCCTCCCCTAAGAGTTCTAGAGATGGATTACCTCCCCACCCCAGTGCTCGTCTGAAGATAGCAAATAATAAGTGGTCAAAATTTGATTGAAATTACTCCAGTGGTTTAGGAGGAGATGTGTCATTTACACACACACATACATCCATTTTTGTATATACACTGACTCTGCAAATGTCATGGGATAGCGGAGCACTGATGCGCAGATATATTGTCTGCGCACCACACGCCCCCTGTGCCAGCGGCAGTTGTATAGGAGACCTTGTGAACAGTGGCTGTGCATGTGACAGGTGTAACATGGAACGTCGTCGTGAGCTGACACCGTTCAAAAGGGGTATGGTGGACGGTGCCCGACGGATGGGAAGTGCGATTTCGGAAGTGGTGCGGGAGTTCGGCTTCACACGATCAACCGTGTCCAGGTTGTGTCGTGAAAGGTTGAATGCAGGTGTCACCGTCCACAACAGACGAACGACCGGCCGTCCAGCCACCCTCGATAACCGTGACTGGCTACTTCTGAGACGGACTGTCAATAGTGACAGACGGGCAACCGTGCAACAAATCACGGCTCAATTCAACACAGGCCGTGCTAGACACGTCTCCCAGTGGACAATCCGCAGGAACATGGCTTCTATGGGGTATGGGAGCCGGCGCCACACACGGGTACTACTGTTAGCCAAACGTCATCGGGCACAACGACGCGCATTTGTTGCCAGTCATCAGGGATGGACACTGGAACAATGGCGTAACGTGATATGGTCGGACGAATCACGATTTCAACTGCACCATGCCGATGGGAGGCACCGTGTAAGGCGCAGACCACATGAAGCGATTGATCCCGCCTGCCTCGAAGGTGCGGTCCAAAGCGCTGGTGTCTCTGTTATGGTCTGGGGTGCATTTTCCTGGTATGGAATGGTCTCCCTAGTTGTTCTGGAAGAGACTTTGAATGGTACGCGGTATGTTGAGCTGCTCGGAGACCATCTCCACCCATTTTGTGCCTTCCAGCGCCCAGATGGTTCTGCGGACTTTCAAGATGATAACGCGCCGCCACATCGCTACCACGTCCCCCGTAAATGTTTCCGGGTTCCAACGTCTGCCGTAGCCACCCAGCAGCCCCGACATGAACCCTATTGAGCATATCTGGGATGTCCTGGAACGCAGGCTCCGTCCCATGGATAATGCACCCACGAACAGGCCAGCATTGGCGGCCGCTCTGCAAACGATTTGGTGTCAGCTGCGTCCAGAGGACTACCAGGGACTTGTCGACTCACTTCCACGGCGTCTCACTGCAGTTCCAGGGCCAGAGGAGGCCCCAAACGCTATTAGGTGACTATCCCATGACATTTGCTATGTCAGTGTATTATTTTTAGGAGTGTTGGACCTCTTCCATTTTCCCCTCTTTACGGGTAACAGAGAATATTCGCTCCGTTATATTGCCTCTTGAAAGAGTAATCAATACCACCACCCCGAATCTAGGATTACTTCTACCGCTTCCACCCCTAGTGGATCGTATATAATAAATATATAAACATGTAAATACAAAACATCAATGGCTACAAGTTTTTAAATGTATAGTTCTTACATTGCTTTGTTCTTCGTCAATCCCATTCCTTAATTGCAGCTTCTCATTTCCGAAACCTTAATAAAACATGTATGTTCTCCCCGTCTGGTGCTTTCGCTGAATTATCAGCGTAATCACGCTCATTTCAGGTGGAGGGCGTAAAATAATAATAATAATAATAATAATAATAATAATAATAATAATAATAATAATAATAATAATAATAATAATAATAATACATGTTCTGGAACTATATAAAGTTGACCCATCAATAATTCACTTCCTGAAGACGGTAATGGCAGACTGGAACACCTCACTTCACGTTTCTCTAAGAAACTGCAGTGTTGCAACAAGACCCATACCAATACGGCGAGGGATCTTCCAAGGGGACTCACTGAGTCCATTATGGTTCTGCATGGCAATAAATCCACTATCCTACCTACTGAACACAAGTGGGTATGGATTTAGCATTAAGAATAAGCGAGAAGAGCTATTCAAAATCAGCCACGTACTCTATATGGATGACATTAAGCTGTATGCCTCTACCAAACCCCATCTCCAACATCTCTTCTCAATTACCAAGACGTTTTCTTCAGATATAGGCATGCGGTTTGGATTGGACAAATGCAGAACCCAAACTGTCATCAGAGGATCCTACTCAGCACAAGGGACACCTTCTAGTTTAAGCGACGAATCCCTACAACAGCTGGAGGAAGAAAAAATGTACAAATACCTCGGTATACTCGTATGAAACATGCCGACATCAAGAGAAATGACACGCAGCAATATATAACACGTCTCAACAAGGTACTGTCATCAAAATTGACAGCTAAACATCTTACCAAAGCAGTCAATACGTACGCCGTACCACTGCTCACATACTCCTTTGGTAACATAAACCGGACCCAAACAGAACTTCAGCAGTTACAAACGAAAACAGCAGTTTCACTCACCCGGTACCATATGCACCATCCTAAATCTGCAACCGAACGTCTTACACTCCCGAGATCAGAAGGTGGTAGGGGCTTCTTATCCATTGCCAATTTACACAGCAATCTGATATCAGATCTAAGAGAATATTTCCACGGAGAGCTGATACATCGTGTCTTCATCATGCTGTTTGCAGAGCTGATATAAACTATACACCTCTCAATCTGTCGTCGTCAGAATTCCCTATTTCTATCCCACCTACAAAAGAGATGAATATGGCCATGTGGAAGCAAAAACCTCTGCACGGGAAATACCCCCATGAACTGGATCAGCCTCATATCGACAAACCTGCGTCGCACGCTTGGCTGACCTACTCCGGTCTTTTCCCAGAAACAGAAAGATTTGTTCTGGCCATCCAAGATCAAGTAATTGCTACACGGAACTACCGTAGATTTATCATGAATGATCCAACAGTTGTCTCAGACAACTGCCGCCGCTGTTCAAAAACTACAGAGAGCATACAGCGCGTCATCTCTGGCTGCCCACACTTGGCCAACAGCGATTATAAGCACCAACATGATCAGGTAGCAAAAATCATTCATCTGAAACTTTCTGTAAAATGTGGATTTCTTCAGTCATCAACTGCAAACTGGAAATATACACCTATACCCATTCTCGAAAACTCTTCACGCAAACTACTATGGGACCGAGAAGTCATAACCGATGTCACGCTCAGCAACAATAGGCCAGATATTATTATAATCGATAAATCAAAAAGATCCGCATCCCTTATAGAAATTGCTTGTCCAAACACCTCCAATCTGCAAACAACAATAGCCACAAAATTATCAAAATACACAGAACTGGCAATAGAAATATAACGCCTGTGGAAAATAGAATCAGTCACCACAGTTCCAACAGTAATATCATGTACCGGTACCGGTGTTATTCCAAAATGCTTGCACAGTTCTCTGGCCGCATTAAACCTGCATCATCACACATACGTAGAACTACAGAAAGCCACCCTCCCGAGCACTTGCCACATTGTGAGAAAGTTCCTAGGAACGACTTTTCCTCTGACTGCCGCAGTTCCAGTAATACTGAAGAACAGATTCCCAAAACGGGGACATAAGAAGTCTGAAGTTGTTTGTATTTATTGTATAAATGTATATGATGTAATTATTTCTGTTGTAAATATTTGTAGATATATGCACCTGTAGACTCCTTGCTTAGGGCGAGTCAGCCCATTATGTTACCGACACAAGCCGAGCCTTCCTAAATTGATACAAATAATAATAATAATAATAATAATAATAATAATAATAATAATAATAATAATAATAATAATAATAACAACAATAATAATATAATAGGGGCCTAAAAATAAGAGACTGGGTGGATCCTCAAATGAATTCGGCTTCTAATTTCTAAGACGTACGGAAAGGCACGGCTAGTATAAAGCTCGTTTGGAGGTTTATGAAGGAGATATTCTATATTTTAAAATGTCATTCTTAATCATTATGATTGTTTAATTATTTTAACAAGAATATTTCCAATGAGTGTGGTTGCTTTACACTCAGCTGTAGCATTGACAAGTATGTAGTTCACACCTAGGCGCTAGATGTCACTACCGTCGCTTTCGCTCTTCGCTCAATGCTGTTGAGATAGAGCCGTCCGGTAATGGTGTATTAAAGTATTTGTCATGTCCGTGTGCTTTATCCTATGTTTATATACCCTCCTGATTATTTGTTGATTCTCACTGCTATTAGAGGTTATTGGGTCATAGTACTTTCCGCATAGTTGCAATATTCCTACATACTAATGCGGGAACCCCCTAAATATCCTTTCTCAAGATGTTCACAGTTTTTGTCACATACGGAAATTGCGGTAATGTGTATTATACACCATTATGAATTGTGGTTAATAGTGTTGTGAAATAATTCATGCTCAGGACGAATAGAAGTACTATCTGCGCACTTTTTAGTGATAGATTTACACCCTAGTGCTGAAGTGGTCGACTTCGGTTATCTTCGAGATTCGTATTGGCAACCTTTGAAACACAAACTAAGAATCGCTTATCATCGCTGTGCGACATCTGGCGTACACTTTAAGTACTCGTACTGTTGTTGTTTACACAGCAAAGCCAAACTATAGAATTCATGCTAGGAACACGTTTCGCAACGGGAAATGTTATATAGTATTATATATTGTGTGTGTGACACAGTTGTTTGCTTAAAATAATAAAGGTTTATAAAATTCATATCGATCGATCATATTATCGATTCAATTCAGATTTCATTTCCATTCAGTTGGCAGTATTAACGGAACCCTTCTTACTTCTCCAACGAGTACAAAAATCTATCACTAAAAATTGCGCATACTATACATAGTGTGACGACTTCTGCTGTTTGATATGTTCCTACACTACGCGGCGCTGGTGTAAGTAAACAGGGATCAGCTGTCCCTGAAAATGTGATTTTAAATGAGATCTGATGTGACTTAATTCGGAATTTATCGTTTAAATAAATTACTTAAAACCGTTTGTTTATTATTGTTATGTTTCAGGAGTGTGCGTTCTCTTTACTGACCGACGACTGTGTTTATGTGCGATCTGTGTTTCGTGCAAATTAAGATATTGTGTTCCTTGTTTTGAAAGTAATATGTGACAAATTCGAAGGAAATATTTTACATTTAGTAATGATTTAATGGCATTACTTCTGAAATTGCTTCGTCAGTGTCTTAACGAATATGTCAAACGGGTATGTGTGTATAGAGCTATTTCATTAATTCACCACAAAATCAAAGTCAGTTGCAATTATCAGCTATAACCTTAAAAACACATGTTCGACTGTTAGTGTACGTGCTGCGTGATATAAACACATTAAAACTCTGCAGGCACCCACATGATGTTACGTACCGGTAGGCCCTATGTCATACATATGTAATTCCTACATAAGTACTGAAGTTAAATTATATATTAACATGCTCAAATTAATGAATCTTATAAGCACTTCACCCCATCAGTCAGTTAACTGGACACCTTGGACATTTTCCGGGTATGTTTTGCGGTCGTACAAGCTTGCATTTCTTTCCGTACCTCTTTTGTTCGGAAATAAAATCGGCATCGTATGTAATGAAACATTAATTTTGGTACCAAGTCCTGAGCATGTTCAATACAGCACCCAAATCTATAAGAAACAGTAATTGAAGGTAAACTATCCAGGCATTCTTGAAATATTTCACCCCATATGCTTCCTGTACACTAATATTTCTCACAACTTCCTCTACATGAGAAAACATCAATAATAATTCACTCGATGGATAAATAAGATAGTTGGATGCGTTAACATATTCTTCTAGACTTGTTAGGTCCTCCACTGTATTGTTTTGCATAGAACCAATACATGCTGTACCGCCTATCACTTCGCTTGCATGTTTAACAATATGCCCACAGAACTGATGAATGACATTAATTTTTGAATTGGTGAAAGGAGCTATTTGTTTATCTTCCCAACTTGGCAATGGTGGACCGAGCTAGTTGGCCGTGCGGTTAGGGGCACGCGGCTGTGAGCTTGCATCCGGGAGATAGCGGGTTCGAATCCCACTGTCGGCAGCCCTCAAGATAGTTTTCCGTGGTTTCCCATTTTCACACGAGGCAAATTCTGGGGCTGTACCTTAATTAAGGCCACGGCCACTTCCTTCCAACTCCTAGGCCGTTCCTATCCTATCGCTGCTATAAGACCTATCTGTGTCGATGCGACGTAAAGCAACTATCAAGAAAAGGAAGGTAAGCGTGCTGTAATTTTTTCCTGAGCTGTACTTGTGATTTTGGCATTCTCTTTGACAACAGCTTTGCCATGGCTCTAATCTGACTGAAAAATTATGTTAAGGGTACTATCACCTTAAGGCAGATGTTGACGTGGGGTAGCCTTCGAGCACTTTGAGAACAGAGTGGGATCTTTTGGGGGCGAAACAAAAATGACGCTTATCATTCGAATGTTTATTGTAACCCGAATTACAATCCGGGACATTGCAAGCTGTAGGCATATTCACATGCGGTAGTAAATTGAAGCCAAAATATACGTCCTACTTCTCAAATGCATAATCTTTTTCACTTTTCAGTTTATGAAAAGTTAATGCCAGCTATTTTGCACTTATACAACAGGAGAATGTATAAAACTACTGAAAAAGACCACAAACTGTTTGCACACTTCCACAGTAAGCCGACGAAAAGCGCACGTAATTGGCCCTGTTATCGACAGCAGCGCTACAGGTGGCGGAGGACATGTACATCGTGTCTGTTAACATGTGATTCAGAGCACCGAGCACAGAATAACATAGAGAAGGCAATGTGCCGTCTGAGTTGAAGTCAGTGGACACCAAAACATTGGAGACCAGTTAGTGTAAGTAAGTGAATAGTGCACCACGCGTGAAGTAAATAAAGGAAGTTTGTGTTATGATTTTAAAATGCCGACTTGTGTAGCGTATGGATGTGCAAACAGAGCTTCAAAGAAAATACCAGGGATAACTTTTCACAGGTAAGCAATATGTTTTTGCGAATATTCAGTGCCGAATTGTTTTCCACTTGCACATGCAGTATAGGTTAAGAAGCCCCTTTATCATTTACAGTTTTCCTAAAGATAATGAACGGCGGAAGAAATGGATAAGAGCTATACGAAGGGAAAATTGGTCCCCCACACCTTTCAGCACTATATGTTCAGCTCACTTTACTGAACGTGATTGTGATCGTACTTCATTGTATGTCGTAAGTCTGAGGGAATGGACTGTGCCATCTGTGTTTGCTGCTCTTCCAAAGTACCTACAAATACAATCAAAGGTTAGTTTCTCTTCCTTTTAGCATTTGATTGAGAAATGTCGAAATACATATTTATAAAGTAAGCCTGCTATTCCTTAAATTTATTTTACAGGAGGGGAGGGTCCTTAAAAACATAAAGACTGTGGAAATGACTTCATTAGACTCCTCTACAGCAGTCCAGGAAGTACCTGTTACGGAAAAATCTATCTGTAATAAAAGTGCAGAAACGTGTTTTAGTGCTCAAGTAGATCTGGGCCTATTTACCTCATACTGGTCTTCCAGGATATCTTTATTATTGACCGTGTATTATTTTGTTTGTAGGCCTACAGACTGTGTATATTTTTATTGGGTATGATATTATGTGTGGATGTGTACTGTATATGGTATCTCTAAAATAGGTCTTTATGAAAATGTTCCATTATTTTTAGCTGCACCTTGCAAATTGGCATTCGTTTGAGCTAAATACAATCTGATATAATAACAGGCTATTTGTGCTCATATTTCCGAATTTTTAACTACCGTTACTGTGATTAAAACAGTGTTCTGGAGGGTCCCGTGCTTATAATTATGACTAAGGCGCTTTTCTACTGCGTTATATATGTTAACCAATGAAATAATGTTACAGAAACCTTTTAAAATGACAGACTCTGATAGGAATTAACGTGACTCGGATAAGAATTAACTAACACTGCGGGTAATACCAACATGGCGATGCGCGCAAAACTCGGCTTCAGCGAGCCAATGCATTGCGGTAGGCATTGCCATCTCTATGTTATTCTGTGCTCGGTGATTCAGAGGGAGTCGTCACACTATTCATTTCTATTCGTCCTGTTCATGTTTATATGTATAGGAAGTGGGTGAGAACTGACAAGCCCATTCAAATTTCCAGAAGGAGAAGCAGAAGTGGCAGAAGAAGAAGGAAGTGTTTGTCCCTGCCCAAACCCATTCATCTCTCGTCTCCGATAGGTACGCATGCAATGTATTTTCTATTCTGTGGTGTGAGTGTAATATGGCCATGGTTGTGTCAGATTACTTATGACTTTTACCTATGTGCAGTAGTTAGCTGGAAACATTGAACTATAGGTAACACTGGAACGCTGACTGCATGGAAGCGAAGTGCGGCTTCCGGTGCGACTAGCTGTACGGCAAGGAGGCATGACTGGCGTATAGGCTACGTACATGCGACGAGACGCAAGTATCTTAACGAATTTTAAACATTTATGCGGAATGTCTCTTGCAAATTTCACGCGATTTACGGCGAAATATATATTTCAGAGGATTAATAGCAATTTGAAACTGAAAATGGCCAGTAATATTGGATAAAATGAAAATATAATCTAGGCCTGATTAATTTCAAAAAAAATTTTTCTTTAAGAGATCAAAGACAGTAAATGCGTATACGTACACTAAAAACAAAAATAACAACCCCTGGTGCAATGGCCTCGAAGGGCCAGGGCATAAGCGACCGCTGCTCACCCCTACGGCCTGCAGATTAGGTGTCGTGGGGTCAGCGCGACGAATCCTCTCGGCCGTTATTCTTGGCTTTCGACACCGATACATTAGAAAGGCAATAGCATAGACGCCATACAAATACAAGATATGCGTAAAAATTATAGCCTAGTGATTTTAGACGAGAAATATCTGTGAATGATGGTCCATTGAAAATACATTGTATTCAGTTTTTGAACCATATTTATTATCAGGACAAAGACAGCATTTGTATTCGTGTATACATACATTCATACATATACACACATAATTTATCATTGGAACATACTCTTATTAAACAAAATATATACACTTTACAAAATAATCAGTCACCATTGATCTGCATTTAGTCCACTTACCCAGGTGGCAGATTTCTTATCAGTTGTTTCCCTAGTCTTTTCTGAAATGACTTCAAATAAGTTGAAAATGTATTGAACATCTCCCTTGGTAGATTATTCCAATCCCTAACTCCTCTTCCTATAAATGAATATTTGCACCAATTTGTCCTCTTGAATTCCAACTTTACCTTCATACTGTGATCCTTCCTACTTTTAAAAACACCACTCAATGTTATTCATCTACTGACATCATTCCACACCATCTCTTCACTGACAGCTCAGAACTTACCCCTTGGTTAAGCTGCTCTTCTCCTTACTCTTAAGTCTTCCAAGCCCAAAGTTTGCAAAATTTTCATAACACTCACCCTTTGTCTGAAATCTCCCAGAACAAATCGTGCTTTCATTTGGAATTTTTCCAGTTCTCAAATCAAGTAATCTTCCTGAGGGTCCCATATACTGGAACCATACTCTGATTGTGGTCTTACCAGTCACTTATGTGCCCTTTCCTATACATCCTTACTACAGCCCTTAAATACCCTCACATTCAACATTCTTCACTGTAGTTTGAAATTTTAATCCAACTAAAGACCTTAGAATGTTCTAAACATACCTGTTTACGAGGGGTGGAGGTGTGTGTGAGCAAGGGTGGGGGTGGGGATGGTTCTCACGAGGGTACACATAGGCCCTGATATACGCATTAAAAATTCATGCTACTGTAGTACATTAAATGGATATACTGGCAACAAAATAATCATTACACTTTTTACAACCTGTATACAATATCATGCATCCTGTTAACTTATCATTGTAATACAGGTGGTGAACAAAAAAGGTGGCACCATTCAACCCATGTTTAGCCTACACATGGCTATAATTATGTTTGTTCAGCTTTCCTCTAACACTACAAGAGTTGCCATAAGCTTTATACAAGGATTGCTTTTTTTGCCATAACTCACTAGCCTAATAAATAGAAGACAGCACTTGTATGTGTGTATGTATAAATACACACACAATATATGTCACATTGATATATACCATAGGCTACACCTAACGAACAAAATATTGCACTTTACAAAACAACCACACATTCAACATTCTTCAATGCAGTTTGAAATTTTAATCCAACTAAAGACCTTAGAATGTTCTAAACATATCTGTTTACGAGGGGTGGAGGTGTATGTGTGAGCAGGGGTGGGGGTGGGGATGGTTCTCACGAGGGTACAGATAAGTAAACTCGTGTCCTCATCCTGAGGTGGTGCAGCTCTTTTCAGGCACACCCCCATTGGATGTGAGCTGCATGTACCATTTCAACCACATACCAGCCCTCCTGCCATTCTTAAATTCCTGGCAGTACCGAGAATCAAACCCAGGCCCCCGAGGACGGCAGCTAATAATACTAACCATTACGCTACGGAGGCGGACGAGGGTACAGATAGGCCCTGATGTACGCATTAAAAATTCATGCTACAGTAGTACATTAAATGGATACTGACAACAAAATAATCATTAACGTTTTTACAACCTCTATACAATATCATGCACCCTGTTAAATCACTATAATACAGGTGGAGAACAAAAAAGGTGGCACCATTTAACCCATATTTAGCCTACACATGGGTAAAAATTATGTTTGTTCAGTTTTCCTCTAACACTACAAGAGTTGCCATAAGCTTTATACAAGGATTGCATTTTTTGCCATAACTCAATAGCCTAATGAATAAAAGACAGCACGTGTATGTGTGTATGTATAAATACACACAACATACAACATCACATTGAAATATACCATAGGCTACACCTAATGAACAAAATATTGCACTTTACAAAACAACCACACATTCAACATTCTTCAATGCAGTTTGAAATTTTAATCCAACTAAAGACTTCAGAATGTTAGACATGAATATGCAGACCTGTTTACGAGGGGTAGAGTTGTTGTATGTGTGAGCAGGGGTGGGGGTGGGGATGGTTCTCACGAGGGTACCGATAGGCCCTGATGTATGCATTAAAAATTCATGCTACAGTAGTACATTAAATGGATATACTGGCAACAAAATAATCATTAACGTTTTTACAACCCCTATACAATATCATGCATCCTGTTAATTTATCACTATAATACAAGTGGTGAATAAAAAAGGTGGCGCCATTCAGCCCATGTTTAGCCTAAACATGGCTAAAAATTATTAGTTTGTTCAGCTTTGCTCTAACACTAGAAGAGTTGCCATGAGCTTTATACAATGTTTGTTTTTTGCCATAACTCACTAGCCTAATCAATAGATACATTTCTGCAATTTTCCTGAGGATTTGTAATTCATGCAGCTCTTCACAAAGGTATTCACTATCCACTGGATGTGAGAAATGGAAAGGCAAGTTACCTCCAGTACTTAACTTCATTACCACTAATTGGACAATAAATTTGTCTAGATTGCTGGCATTCATCTGCTCACCTAACACAACTCTCAACCTAAATTCCTTCTCTGTGCACTGAATTATTCTTAGAACATCTGGAGATGGTTCAATTAGTTTACCTCTCGAAACATGCTGCACAAAACTGTAACAAGTTTTATGGGGAACTGCGTAAGAGTGATCAGGGAAACTCTCAGTTTGTCTTATTACCATTGCTCTACAACGAGAGCAAGTGAGGGACTTCAAAAGCCTCATCACAATGTACCCTCCAATGTAACACAAAATGTTGTCCTGAAATTCAGACAATTGCATACAAAGCAAATCTGAATATTCTTCTTCTATTCCTGTGTCATTACTCTCATTACATACATTTGAAACTGTTCTTTTCTGCAAACGAAATTCAAAAACAGAACCCAATTGAACTGAGTCAATATTCAAACAATTCCCAGGAGCAGTTACACTGTTTCTGAACAACAACCTTCTTAATGCCCATTTGAATTGCAGAGTATTGGGATTATTATTCCACCCCCCATGAGCTCGAATGCAAGAAAAGAACAGCTCAATATGGTCTTGTGAAAACTTATATGTCAGCACATATTTAAATGGATTTTGTGCTCTTATGAGCAATATTCTAGCAACTAAACTTATAGAAGTGGCAGCTATAATAAACCCCACAAAGAACATTTTACGAGCATGGCAGAGAAGTGGTACACAGTCAATCTTTAAGGACCTCAAGTAATCACAGGTTTCTGTGAAGCATTTTACCCAATACTGTTCCCCTGTTTGTAACTCTTCTGAAATGGGTTCCTTGAATTAAGCAAATCAAAAAGTCTGTCGATCATGTATATAAATTCTTCAGTTGCTTCACTGTCTGCAAAGAAAGGATGGCCCTGTTTTCTTAAATATGAAATTGCATCAGCAACACCAGAACTTAATGTCTGCACAGCAAGTTGTACATTCATTTTTTTTTTTTCCCCATCTAATGTGTGCAACACTAAGATTATTGGCAAAATTTAATCCTTCATTCTCCGGAATTTCATTTAATTTTGCAATGTACTCCCATTTTATATCACCCTTGGAAGAGGATATGATCTTCTTATTAGAGAGGGTATTCCTGGCCAACTTTACCATATGGCATGGGTCAAAAATAACAAAAACAATACACATTTTAACATGCTCAAAGCTACAACTATTCACTGTCAAATCTATTGTGCAACCAAGTTGTTTAATTGTTTGTACATTAGTAGAAGTTCCATCACAGGTTAGGCCCCACACTTTAACACCTACTTCATGTAACTTTGTAAGACACACATTTATCATCTGACACTGTATTTCTGCTGATGTTTTGTTAATCAGAAAGTAACCCACAGGACACTTGAAGTTGTGTGTAAGTGACACTAGCATTAATACAAGAGCTTCCGATGCCAGTTCATCCTCAGAACCTAAAATTTCACCACAGTCCACATAGCCGGAATATTTGCCCTCAGCCCGGTCACATACAGTTTGTGTGCGTAGCGACATTGCATCTATCACAAGGTTACAGTCTTTTAACAAAGGTTTCTCATCAATATTCCCTTTCAGATACAAAAATGCCTCTTCTAAATAGCCTGGCTCACACTTAAATTTGGATGTCCATGCCCTTATTGTTGATGGGTGGAGTAAATGAAACAAATCATGGAACTTTGAACGAACAAACCTAAAAGCCTTCGGTGAATAGAAATACAGTGTTGAGGCAAACTGCTTCATGAGACTTGTTTAATGCCACCTGTGTTTAGCATTACCTTCATTTGTGAAAGCATTCATAAGAACTTCAAGGGAAAAGCCTTCAAACCTTGATTCAAGCACAGAAATGACACTATTTGATGAATTAGTTGATTTCAGTTCTTTGAGGAGCAGTTTCATATTGCTGATCCTCTTGTTCCTTCGTCTAAGTTTTTCTTGCAGCAACTTAATTTTTTTCTTCAGAGCTACCTTCTTTGGTGAATCTGGAGGTTTACGTAACTTAGGAAGAGAATCACATGCAACATGATCTTCTTCAGCACAGAGGTTGGATGCTGAGTTGGTGCGCTGCTTTTCATCCTGTAAAGTAAAATATGTCTGCATCAAACACAATTTTTTCTACTTTTATTAAACATTCTCCTTCAATAGTATAGGCCTAACTCTCCATCTGTCTGAAAATTTAATGATTGAAGAATGTGTACAATTTAACATGAGCATTTCAGCACCTTGCAGAATGGAACTTTTAACATCAAACGTGAACATACCTTTGACCATGTGTTGGGGTTTAAGGGGATACTTACAGTCTATGATAACATCAAATGATATGTCCCCTCAGATCAAGATAATACAGAAAAAATTACTCTTTCTAACTAGATGGTGAAATTCTATTTACAGTGCAGTGGAATGTTCACTGTAGGCCTACTGCATATTTGAGATGTGAAACTACTACAACCTAAAAATATAATAGCAAATAATACCTACCTCATCTGGTACTTGCTGTTGAATAATCCTACGTCTTTTCTTGGGTGGCTGAAGCAGATGATTTAGAAAATTGAAAATTTCAGGTACTGCATCATCTTTAAGAAGTGGTTTGTTTCTATCTGTACCAAACGTGTAGCAGGTCTCTGAAAAGTGTTCACTACAGATAAAACTGTATTTTGTTGGGGTCCAGTCTTTCCTTCTCACAGCTATAATCCACTTCTTTAATATTTCCGGACGTTTCCATGGAAATCTGCAATTGAAGTTATGAATTCTGTAACTAGATCATTGAGACTATAACCTATAAAACGTAACGTACAACATTTAATATGCCAAAATATCATGTATGATAACTCCATAAACATAGAATACTTAATGGAAAGAGCCAAACCGGAAGAAAATAGTAATTATCGTTGAAAAATACCATATTTATAGCTTTGCAGTGAGGTAGTGCTTTTACACTCCTTACCTGTGGAAATGAAGCTTTTGTGAATTCACATCTGTTTTCTTCTGCTGCCTGTTAGTGCAACCGTAAGCTACACAAGAAATAGGCATCTTGATTGCATCACAAATTCGATGTACGGTCAGATATTACAAGAAAAAGTCCATCAAACACAACACATCCGCTAATTTCCAGACTCAGTATCTCGTCAACTAAGCCGCGCTTTGCCGTACACGAGGGGGCGTGACTAGCCAAGGAACAGGAAGCAGTTTTCTGCGAGCGCTACCACGGCGGTCAGCATTCCAGTATTACCTATAGTTCTTTCTTCTTCTTCTTCTTCTTCTTCTTCTTTGTTTGTTCTTGGACTCTGCGCAGCGCACTACGTCCAGTCACTTACCTATAGTTCAGTGGCTGGAAATAAGTGAATTATACCGGGTGTGTACTGTATGTATGTAGTCTAGGAACAACGCACTGGTTGCATACATTTGTGAGAATTCTTATTCGCTAATTGCGGCTTACTTTCGATGTGGCTGGCTTGTTGTTACCTGATGACCGTGTAAATTTTGATTTTATTGAGCATCGCGGACATTTTGCAACAGCATGTCCAGGTTCGTCATGTGGATTTTCCTCTTTTTCTTAAGATTTTCATGATCAGGTAATTGCAATTTCTTACGTTTTACAGTGTGTCCAGAGCTTTCAACATATTGCTAATAAAGTTGAGTCTCAGTCTTCTACATCTCCATTAGAAACTTATTATCGTACGGTACGTGATAGGAAATAAGGTAAGCTTTATTTTTCAGTTCGTATTTAAACACAAAATAACAGCGGCAGATATTTCTGTTTTTCAGCCGACTGTAGGCTGTCTGCATTAAATATCACCCCTGATAATACATGCAAGTTTGTTCCTACATGGTACCGAATTGATTCTGAATAGCCTGTTCGTTCGCAGTAGTATACATGCTGTTCCAACAGAAATTCAGAACTTGTTCTGAATGTGAGTTCTAACTATATTCACAAGCATTTCAGAGCCAATGCTAGCAGCTCTCATTCAATGCTGGGACTGCGTGTTCTATATATGGGCATTTAATCCGACCAGTAAGTGTTTCGACTACATACAATAGGCCTGTTTCTCATTGGAATAGTGGAATATGTTAAACATTTTGCAACAGTTCGTAGATGACATCGATACAGTTCACAATTGGCTTTTACTAATTCCAACAAACCATTATTAAAAATCAGTTCTGAAGGCATTCTGATTTGTGTATCCTTGTTAAGATAATTTCGAAGGAGTTCATAACCAGTTTGGAACTCTTTGTTGTAACGAAAAAGCTCATAACTAGTAAGGAACTCTTTGGTGTAACAAAGGAGTGCATAGCCATGTCGGAACTCTTTGTTGTAACAAAGTAGTTCATAGCTAGTTTGGAACCGTTTGTTGTAACAAAATTGTTCATAGCCAGTTTGGAACTGTTTATTGTACCGAAGGAGCTCATAAGCAGTTCGGAAATGTTTGTCGTAACAGAGGAGTTCACATTCAGTTCTGAACTGTTTGTTGTAACAGATGTACAGTATATAATGTAACATAATCAGTAATGATCGTAACTTTTTGGATAAAGTTGCCAATGGTTACCTGGCTATCCTCTATCAGATAATTTGTTTGACCAGTAAGGAATCAGACTGAACTGCTGCTGAATTCAATGTATTGTATGGTAGCTCATAAAAGGGCTCCTAGCCCAGGTGAGAACTGTGCATTGAGAGGAGAACTATGTCTATATCTGTGTAAGAAACTGGCTTATTAAAATGCTTAAGGCACAGGGCTTAGACACAATTGTCAGTAACATCCAGGATGATTTACATAATTTGTAAGTGTGATGAAAAAGACTGGGCTCTCCATTTTCTATCTGGATATTTGTGGATTGAAAACAAAACTGAATGAACTATATCAGAACGTTCCTAATAGTGACTTTCAAATATATATTGTAATTAAATCACCGTTGGACTTTGGTGTAAAATCATTGAGGTTTATATTCAGCAGTACAGACTGTACATAGCCAATAGAGATTGCGGTGGGATGGGGTGGGGATTTTATGACTTCACAGTGATTAAAAGCAGATAATTTGCACTGCAAGTTGAGCAAGTAATGAATTTTTTTGAGTTTTAGTTCAAGAATATTTTTCTTATTTACAATTGGCTTTGTGTCGCACTGACACAGGTAGGACTTATGGTATCGATGGGATAGGAAAGGGTTAGGAGTAGGAAGTAAGTGTCCATGGCAGCCCTAAAAATATTTTTCCATGCTTTCCCATTTTCACACCAGGCAAAGGTTGGGACTGAACCTTGCTTAAAGCTGCTGTCACTTCTTTCCCACTCCTAGCCATAACACCATAAGACCTATCTGTGTCTGTGTGAAGTAACAAGAATATAGTGATCAGTTGGTATACATTGGACAGAATGTAATGAAGAGATTCATAGTGCATTTACAGCATAGCACAGGATAGGGTTGTTTGGAGCGGTACATCAAACCAGTCATTAGACTCCCAGTGGTCACAGGAACGAGAGCTGTGCAAATTAATCCAATTTGTGGATGTGGGATGTTCTTTCAGTGAAAATGTTTATCCCCATGGTTCAGTTTCTAGGTAAAACTGGAAGTTCTGTGGCTATGAGAAGATTATAAAGAGGCACCTAAAACTACAGGCTTGACAACAAAACAACAATAACATTGTTTGTTACTCATTTTTCAGTGCAAGGTCTGTTGAAGCAATCTCATCCCAAACAGCCTGAACCTTCACACGCTATTAAAATGGACTTGCAAGTAAAGATCAAAGAGGAACCAATCTGCTGTGAAGAAACATCAAATACTTCAGGTGTAAGTATCACTCCACATGCAGCAGATATGAATAAACAGTGCATTTCTGATCTTTCTTGATTGTGCTAGTACAATATCATTACCAGCTATTATTATTATTATTATTATTATTATTATTATTATTATTATTATTATTATTATTATTATTTTGTCTGTCTCATTGTGGTAGAATTTTATTTCAGTTATATTTTGATTGTGTTTAAATTGTGTTCTATGTAGTATTAATTACAGTAGTATTAATTTTGTGTCTAAAGTATACTAATTGGTTTAGTGTAAGAGAAGGCCTAATGGCCTTAACTGCGCCAATAAAGACTTTCATCTATCTATCTACCTTCATATATTGATAACAATTAAACTCTTAGCAGTTGTCTCGGTTTGACTGGTTACATAACTCTACCTGTATCTTATTCACCCCCTGTTGGTGGGGGTCGCAGACAAAGAATAAACCAACGATATCCCCTGCCTGTCGTAAGAGGAGACTATATGGGGTGATCTAGGCACAGACGTGGATTGCAGTGGATGGGAGGGGCTGAATACATTCACAGTAATCCCTGCCTATCGCAGAAGGTGACCAAAAGGGTTATGTTGCCATTGGTCCCACTTTATTTGTCATTGCGTTTTGAGGTTTTGCTGGAGATCGATTCAAATATTTTTATGTGCGTGCTGCTTGGAGGTAGGCTTCTTACCTGTGTGATTACGTAATGTAGATGTTGATTCCCATAGGGAACCTAAAATATTTGTCCCGAATGAGTAAATTTATAATACCAATATAATGGTCCGTTATTGGACATTATAAATTTTCCAGCTAACTCATTCTTGGTTGCCTGCGTTTCGCCCCCGTGTGCTAACTTAGGCTCGTCAGTTGGGACTTAGCACACCACCCAAGACGCAAGGCTAGTGCATACCGTGGAGGCCACTGCATAGGCTACTTGAAGCTACCAGCAGTGCCAATGCACTATGAGAGCTATGTCTCATTTCCAAAAATTGATGCCTGCCTGGCCATCAAATGATGTAGATGTTGATTCCCATAGGGAACCTAAAATATTTGTCCCGAATGAGTAAATTTATAATACCAATATAATGGTCCGTTATTGGACATTATAAATTTTCCAGCTAACTCATTCCTGGTTGCCTGCATTTCACCCTCATGTGCTAAGTTAGGCTCGTCAGTTGGGACTTAGCACACCACCCAAGACGCAAGGCTAGTGCATATCGTCCGTTATTGGAAGAATGAGTTAGCTGGAAAATTTATAATGTCCAATAACGGACCATTATATTCGTATTATAAATTTACTCATTCGGGACAAATATTTTAGGTTTCCTATGGGAATCAACATCTACATCATTTGATGGCTAGGTAGGCATCAATTTTTGGAAATGAGACATAGCTCTCATAGTGCATTGGTATTGCTGGTAGCTTCAAATAGCCTATACAGTGTCCTCCACGGTATGCACTAGCCTTGCGTCTTGGGTGGTGTGCTAAGTCTCAACTGACGAGCCTAACTTAGCACATGAGAGTGAAACGCAGGCAACCAAGAATGAGTTAGCTGGAAAATTTATAATGTCCAATAACGGACCATTATATTGGTATTATACATTTACTCATTTGGGACAAATATTTTAGTTTCCGTATGGGAATCAACATCTACATCATTTGATGGCCAGGCAGGCATCAATTTTTGGAAATGAGACATAGCTCTCATAGTGCATTGGCACTGCTGGTAGCTTCAAATAGCCTATGCAGTGGCCTCCACGGTATGCACTAGCCTTGCGTCTTGGGTGGTGTGCTAAGTCTCAACTGACGAGCCTAACTTAGCACACAAGGGCGAAACGCAGGCAACCAAGAATGAGTTAGCTGGAAAATTTATAATGTCCAATAACGGACTATTATATTGGAGTGTGATTATGCCAGAAAGGCCAACTGTGACAACCCAGGGATCTTGTGGGTTGGAGCGTCATGTTCCCATGCAGTAGAACCTGCCTGACATCACAGGTCCTGGCACAGCTGAATGCTAGAATGACATATTATTAATTTAAAAAAAAATATTTGTTCAACCCCCTGGAACATGCACAGCATCAAAGAATGGAATCCAGCTTCCCTAGGTTTCTGGTCGCTACCAGAACCGCTGGGCAAAATTTTAAGCAGGTAAAATCGATACTTTTTAGTAGGCACATTGAAGGCATCTACGGCAAACTGGACGCTCTCAAGGAAATGCACAACACTAGTCTGCTTTTGAAGACTCACACAGCACTGCAAGCTGATCAGTTGCTTAAGTGCAACCACTTAGATGAAAACTCCATGAAAGTGGAGGAGCACAAATCTTTGAACCCGTTCATGGAATCATCTTCCATTGTGACCTTATTTTGAACACTGACGATGTATTGATTAAAGACATGAAACACAGTGGCGTGACACACATCCGGCGCATTGCGTGCTGTGGGGAATGTTGCCACTGGTGCTTTCATTATCTCCTTCGGGTTGTCGGTGTTGCCAGACGGGGTCGGGGTGGCAGCTTGTCTTTGCTATGTGGGGCCCTGTACCCCACCTCCTGTGCAGTGCTATCGGTGCCAGAGATTCGGACCTGTGGTGTCTCATTCAAGTCAGTCTGTTTGTCGTGCATGTGGGGTGGAGGCGGCTCGCAGTGCAAGGGGTGCGCGGCTGCGTGCAGGTTCGCTGGCTGACCTGGTCTTTGTTCTCCACAATATTGGGGCTTTCCAGCATTTCTGCAAGAGGGGTATTCTGGAGGTTGGGACCCTTAATGATCTTTCTTGCCAGGGGCACGCTGTGGGTTTGGTTCCGTGAATATGCCTGCCGGTGCACTGGGGTGCGGCGTGGTTGCTCGGAGTCTCACGAGTTCGTCATTCACTGTGTCGTTGCCCATGAGGATTGCTTCACCTGGGGCGGCTGTTGCTCCCACTTTGAGGCCCACAACGAGTGGGCCTCGAAGTGGGAACCACCCCATCTTTGACCACGGACAGGTCTCTGCTAGCTTGGACTCCTTGTCCGACACAGCGGGGGGGGGGGGAGTTTGTCTCCCAGCCCATCTGGGCATCAGGGGGCTGGTGGGGAGCACTTGTACTGGGTACTCCTGTGCTTATCTTCTGAGTGAGGTGTTGTTCCCACCATCTAGAAGATGTGAGTCTTCGCCGGGGGCTACGCCTTCTCTGAGGCCTATGCGCTCCCCTCGTGGGGGGGACATCCCGCCCCTTGAAAGGGTTGAGTTTCTGGGTGTCTGTCCCTCAGTCTGTCGGTGGCGGGGTGGGCGTTGGACTGTCGTCTGCATCTGCGTATTTGGATGTTGGTGTTGATGGTGTTTGGTTTTGGGAACATCATGTCACTCATAGCCTGGCACTCTCTCTCTTTTGGTCCATCCTGTGGCACTGTTGCAGTGGCGTTGTGGCAGTTGTAGCAGTTGATCTTGCTGGGCTGCATCAGTTGATTGGTGGGTTCACGGCGAATGTGGTCTTTGTTCAGGAGAATAACCATGGACCGGGTCATCGTGCGGTCTTGGGAGGTTTCACACTGTGCTCAGTGGAGAGATGTTGTGCTTGCCGGGTGTCGAGTGGTGTGGGTGTTTTTGTTTGGTCTGATACTTGTGGCGTGGGGGGTTCCTCTATGAGCCCTGCTGGGGGCGGTTGCAGTGCGGGTGCTGGTTGCAGTGAGGGTGCCACAGCCTCTCGTGGTGGCAGTGTGTGGTATTTGTTTACCATCATGCTGGCCTCTTATCATGGGTGATGTCACTGATCTTGTGGATCAACTTCTGCCTCTCTTCCTCTTCGCCCATCGCCCCATATGGTTCTCTGGGGCTCCTTGTCCTAGGGAAGGGAGTTGGAGGCATTAGTAACAGGGCTGGATTTGTGTATTTTGAGTGCATGTGGGCCAAGTCGTTTCAGTGTGCGTTTCAACGCATGCTCTCGAATAGATGCAGGTCTATCCAGCCTAGCGTTGGTTTCACTGTTTTGGTGGGGTGCGCACAGTGGTCTCTGTGGCGGTGGCCATTTTCCCATTATTCTTGCTTTGTAGAAGCAGGAATCCATCAAGGTTTCTCTTCGATGGGTTCTTGGGCATGCTGATTGGCCGGGTTTGTCATAACTTGGTGTCTTTAGCGGTGTGACCGAGTGGAGTGTGGACAGCGAAGTGACTTGTATAGCACATGTCTTTCTTGATGTTGCTGAGGGGCCTCTTCCCTCCTGTTCGGGGGCTTGTTCCTTGGTGGAATGAAGGTGTTGCAACGGCTATTGGGGAGCGCTGTTGCGCATATGGGGGCTGTTGTTGGTGGCCTGTTGTGGCCGGCTTGGTGGGATTTGAAGGGCTCTGTGCTGGGGTAAGAATTCTTGTTCAGCAGGGTGTAGCGGCTTCATGGGAGAGATGTTTGTCATCTGTGAAGTCACGTGCTCCGTCATCTCAGGTGTGGACTGGGCTTCGACATGTTCTGGGTATTACATAAAATCAGCTTCATGGTCCGTATCGCACTTCAATAGATTCACAATTAAGTATTTATTTATTTTCCACCTAGTCGATACAATGATTGCTTAAGGCAACTTTTAATGGTCAAAAGTGGTACATGTTTCGTATATTATCAACATCTTCAGCCACATAACACTGTTTAGATGAAAAATATATAAAATTGACAAAGTAATGCTTTAGATGAAGTGTCCTTAAAATTAACATAAGATTGACAAGATTAAAACAAACAAATAACTCAAGAGAAAATATATAAATTATTTCTACAATAGAAAGCAGTCGTCAAGGAAACACTTGTACAATATTCCATAGAGAAATTGTCCTAATAAATATTCTTTTCTTAATAATTCATGAAAAAAGATCAATTTATAAATTAAAAATTATACAATTTATAAGTAATTATCGAAATGAAGAAATCCTGATATCACAGTGCGGCTCTTATTATTAATGTAGATGAAAATATAACTAATTCCTAGTTGTCAAATTTTATTAAGCCTGCTTTCCTTTGGAACAGTAACTCCTGTCATTCTTTCACAGTTTTGCGCCGGGTGTAATATTGATGATGCGTTCTTCCTTGCTCTTGCACCTGAGGAGGTGGAGGAGCGGGGGATATAGGTGTGTCAAGAACTTCCTTGCTGTCACCTATAGCTTCAACTGAGGAGGAATAAGTTGTAGGGCTATCTGTAGGTGGAGAAATTCCAATTCTTTTTTCGTGATCCTTCTCAAGCATTTTCAAATATACTAGAATTTGATAATATAATGGATTCTTATATTCTACAGCCTCATTAAGGTTATCCTTTTTCTTTTACAAGTTGGTCTAGATGAATGTACAGGTCTTCATAAGTGTTCATTAAGCTGCCCTTTTTTAACTTTTTTATGATGGTCAGGTCTTGTTCTATGTTGGTAAATTTATGACCTGTGGCAGTCATGTGTGATCCCATTGCTGAGAATCTTCTATGTTTTTCAGCATTCACATGTTCCAAATATCTAACTTTAAAATTGCGGCCAGATTGTCCTATGTATGTATTTTTACATTCAAAGCATGTGAGTTTATATATTCCGGAATCAAAAAATTTAACTTTTCCCGAGAGATTTATTGTATCATGGTTGAAAATACTATGTTTCATGTTGTTATTGGTGGAAAATGCAATTTTGAAATTTTTTCTCTTAAATAAATTTGTTATTACATGAATGTTTGGATTATTATATGTGAACTTGATATATTTTTCAGTTTTACTAGGTTCGACTGCTAATTTAGATTGTTGCTTCTCCGAAAATTTATTAATTATTTTATCAATCATGTTATTGTTGAAACCATTCAAGAGGGCTTGTTGTCGGATAAACAACAGTTCTTTATTCCTTTCAGATTTGGATAAAGGAATACTAAACGCTCTGTTAACGTAACTATAATATGCTGATCTTTTCTGTGCCTCAGGGTGTAACGAGTTGTTCTTGATAGTGGTCAGTGTGAAAGTGGATTTTCTGTGTATTTTGAAAGAAAATCCTTTTTCTTCTCTTGTTGTGACTATGTCCAGAAAATTCAGTGATTTTTCAACTTCTTCTAAAGTGAATTTTATATTGGAATCCAAATTATTCAATATATTTAAAACTTTATTGCTATCGGTGAGTCTGTTATCTATTATAGCGTAAACATCGTCCACATAACGTGTCCAAAAATCCAAACCCTCTATTTGATTAATAATTTTCGTGTGTGTTGGAACACACGAAAATTTGTGTTGGAACACACGAAAATTGTTAATCAAATAGAGGGTTTGGATTTTTGGACACGTTATGTGGACGATGTTTACGCTATAATAGATAACAGACTCACCGATAGCAATAAAGTTTTAAATATATTGAATAATTTGGATTCCAATATAAAATTCACTTTAGAAGAAGAAGTTGAAAAATCACTGAATTTTCTGGACATAGTCACAACAAGAGAAGAAAAAGGATTTTCTTTCAAAATACACAGAAAATCCACTTTCACACTGAACACTATCAAGAACAACTCGTTACACCCTGAGGCACAGAAAAGATCAGCATATTATAGTTACGTTAACAGAGCGTTTAGTATTCCTTTATCCAAATCTGAAAGGAATAAAGAACTGTTGTTTATCCGACAACAAGCCCTCTTGAATGGTTTCAACAATAACATGATTGATAAAATAATTAATAAATTTTTGGAGAAGCAACAATCTAAATTAGCAGTCGAACCTAGTAAAACTGAAAAATATATCAAGTTCACATATAATAATCCAAACATTCATGTAATAACAAATTTATTTAAGAGAAAAAATTTCAAAATTGCATTTTCCACCAATAACAACATGAAACATAGTATTTTCAACCATGATACAATAAATCTCTCGGGAAAAGATAAATTTTTTGATTCCGGAATATATAAACTCACATGCTTTGAATGTAAAAATACATACATAGGACAATCTGGCCGCAATTTTAAAGTTAGATATTTGGAACATGTGAATGCTGAAAAACATAGAAGATTCTCAGCAATGGGATCACACATGACTGCCACAGGTCATAAATTTACCAACATAGAACAAGACCTGACCATCATAAAAAAGTTAA
This sequence comes from Anabrus simplex, assembly GCF_040414725.1. NCBI lineage: Eukaryota > Metazoa > Arthropoda > Insecta > Orthoptera > Tettigoniidae > Anabrus > Anabrus simplex. Next base: position 24,371,377 of record NC_090277.1, on the reverse strand, counting down.
AAAAGGGCAGCTTAATGAACACTTATGAAGACCTGTACATTCATCTAGACCAACTTGTAAAAGAAAAAGGATAACCTTAATGAGGCTGTAGAATATAAGAATCCATTATATTATCAAATTCTAGTATATTTGAAAATGCTTGAGAAGGATCACGAAAAAAGAATTGGAATTTCTCCACCTACAGATAGCCCTACAACTTATTCCTCCTCAGTTGAAGCTATAGGTGACAGCAAGGAAGTTCTTGACACACCTATATCCCCCGCTCCTCCACCTCCTCAGGTGCAAGAGCAAGGAAGAACGCATCATCAATATTACACCCGGCGCAAAACTGTGAAAGAATGACAGGAGTTACTGTTCCAAAGGAAAGCAGGCTTAATAAAATTTGACAACTAGGAATTAGTTATATTTTCATCTACATTAATAATAAGAGCCGCTCTGTGATATCAGGATTTCTTCATTTCGATAATTACTTATAAATTGTATAATTTTTAATTTATAAATTGATCTTTTTTCATGAATTATTAAGAAAAGAATATTTATTAGGACAATTTCTCTATGGAATATTGTACAAGTGTTTCCTTGACGACTGCTTTCTATTGTAGAAATAATTTATATATTTTCTCTTGAGTTATTTGTTTGTTTTAATCTTGTCAATCTTATGTTAATTTTAAGGACACTTCATCTAAAGCATTACTTTGTCAATTTTATATATTTTTCATCTAAACAGTGTTATGTGGCTGAAGATGTTGATAATATACGAAACATGTACCACTTTTGACCATTAAAAGTTGCCTTAAGCAATCATTGTATCGACTAGGTGGAAAATAAATAAATACTTAATTGTGAATGTTCTGGGTATTCAGGGATCATCTTCTGTGCCGGGAATTTCCATTGAAGGTTGTATTGTCCCTGAACCGCTCTCGACTGCTAGCTATCTGGTCCGTTATTTTGCGTGTGTGTCTGACTCCGGGGGTTACCATCACGGCTTCCTCGCTCTGGAGCGGGGACAGAGCGCCATCACCTTAGTTTTGCCACTGGGGCTTCGGAGGGCTTTGGCTTTCCCTTTTGCAGATCGGGGACTCTGCGTTGCCTTGGCGCTTTGCGGGGACACGTCTCCTGGATCGGATGTTGAAGCACCTTAGTGAGGATAGTCTCTTATGTCTCCTTCGTGTGTACAGCTGGTTCTGGGTGGGGGTTTGGTTTCCGTCTCAGTGGCGGAGTGGGCCATGGTCATTCCTGTTCTCAGGCCTGGCAGGGGTCCCAGATATGTGGGAGGGTGCAGACCTGTTTGTCTTGCTATCTGTTTGTGTGGGCTGTTTGGGAAGGAGGTGTGTCGCTGGCTTGTATAGCATCTGAAGAGACAAGGACTCTTGTCCCGATACCAGTGTGGTTTTCGGGCCGCCTGCACCTGATCAAGGGTGCGTTTTTCTCCAAACAGTGTTTGGTGGCTGTTTTCTTTGGATTGGGGTGGGGGCTGTGATGGTACATGACGGTGTGGTATCATTTTGGTCCTGTATCGGTGGGGATTCTGATATGGCTTGTTGTGAGTTGTTTGTCCCCCCGTCTGTTCCGTGTCTGGGTTGGGGGCATGTTCATGGCGCCATGTTCGAGAGGTAGGGGTCCTGCATGGATCGTTTCTTGGTGTTGCTCTGTTCGCGGTTGCTACGAGCCATAGGACAGCACATACAAGACTCCAAACATAATTTCACCAGTATTGACAATGACATAAACATACTTAAAATCATTAACAAAGGCCCCCTCTTAAACATTACTGAAAATTGCTTTATCCACCTTGACCAGTACTTCAACCCTAATTTCAATTTAAACGACATTTCTGAAAAACCCAATATCCTTTTTGACTTCCTAATTCTTCTTCTCAAAAATTCCAAATTCCAAAACCCCAATTCTATTTTCCATGTCTTACATAGTTCCCACCCACATTTTCTACCTCCAATAACCCACCCTCCTAACCCACCTTAAACTACCCCTCCTTCATTTCCCTATCTTATCTTTCCTCATTACCATCTAACTTCAATTTCTTTTATTCTTTCTCTTATTTCACTATCACTCTTCCTCGTTTAATTTATTCTCCTCTTTCAAAATTTTTTGTCTTGCGCCAACTTCGACTACTTCAATCATAACCTAAAATTTTTTTAAATAGCGCACTGTGCATATAAGTTTTCATTTGTTTTCCGATATTGCGCTTTTTACTACATTTTTTTCTTCTCTCTACAATTGTTTTTTCAAATCAACTGTTTACCAAGATCTTAGCTGGAGTACGGGTGCTCATTCGGTTATACTAATTGGCATCGTACATTTTTATATACGTACTTGGCTTCCCGCAGCCGTGACAGGTTCTGGACCTTCGAAACGTTCTCCACTCTACTTTGGTGTTTGGCCGCAGCGCGTGACCTTGAGTGTGCCACGTAGTCACCGGGAGCTGGCGGCTTTCATCTACAGATCTGTTCGTCTGCGAATTCAAGCCTTTTTGATCTTCGCAAGTTGATTGTTAATGTTGTGACTTTGTGCAGAACAGAATGTGATGTCGTGTCTTTGTGCCTAACAGTGAAAAACTGACCTCCAACATTCTTAAACATTTTACATGTTTTTTATGGCTGATGATGACCTAGACTAAGGTCGAAACCGGTCCCATTTAAATAGAAATGTGATTGCTACGTTTCTTTCTTTTGAGTATTGAATAGGTTGAACCTCCAGTTATTTAATTTTTAACATCAATAATTTCAATACGGAACAATGAAATTTTTATCTTTAAATGCACAAGCTAACCAAGCTAAACAAAAAGCCTTCTCTTACATGGGCCTTAAGATCAAGATCGCTAAATTAGGAAAAGACATCGACTTCCTGAAACAATGCATATCCTACAATCTTACCCCCAAATTTCTTCAAAGTTGTACCAGAAAAAACATTTCTTCTCCTCACATGTTAAAAACCCAAAAAATAACCAACAAAATTTGGCTAAAAAACGAAATTCGTTTCTTATACAAGAAAAAAATCATTTTTAAACAACAGATTATACGAAACACATCTAGAAATTGCTAATCTTCTCCCGAGTGCACAATGGAACCTCTTCCTAACTCAAGTAGACGATAAATTATTTCATGTACTGTCAATCAAACAACAAACCCTTGAGAAAAAACTCAAAATTCTCAAGAACAACTCTTCTTCACATAAATTCCAGTTTAAGAACCGTAACACACCCTCCAAAACTATTGAACAATTCCATCCTCCCATCGTAAATCTATCTAAAACAACTCTGAGTGATGATGAAAACTCAATCCTTTCGAAGGGCTTCAAACACAATTGGCCCAATCTTAACACTTTCAATGTAGCCACCAATTTAATTATTGAATCTGAAATAGCCATTAACAAAATGCCAACAGATGAACAAGATGAAATCAGATATGAAGTAAAAAGGAAACTTGAAAAAATCTTCATTAACAATAACAAAAACACTTCTCTTATTAATTATAATAATAATAATAATAATTTAATTAAAGATAATAAAACCATTTCAGATCTTAAAAAGAAAATCAATGACAATAATCTCATTATCACCAAATCTGATAAAGGCAACACTACTGTCATAATGGATAAAACTGACTACTTAGATAAAACCAAAAACTTTTTCAGTGACCCTTCTTTTTCTATAATAAAAAAAGACCCAACCACAAAAATCCAACGCCTACTCAAACATACTTTAAAAAACGTTTCCTTTCTCCTCACAGATCAAGAAAAAACTAAACTAATAAACATGAACCCTGGACTACCCACTGCCAAAGCCCTCCCTAAAATTCACAAAACTAACATTCCTATCCGTCCAATTATCAATTACAGACCCAGTCCCCTATACAACACTTCTAAATTCATCCAAACATTTTTACTAAAAAATTATCGATTTTTATCCAACAAATCTATCAAAAACACTTCTGATCTAATCAACAAATTAAAAAATTTTGAAATCCAACCAAATTTTTCTCTCCATTCTTTTGACATTGTCAACATGTACCCTAGTATTCCAATTCCAAAATTATTCCCCATTATAAACAACAACCTAAACAAATTCAGTAACCTAAGTAAACTTGAAATTCAAGACTTCATGTCTATTTTAAAATTAGTTCTCAACAATAATTATTTTACCTTTGACAACACCATTTATCAACAAGATGGCTTGGCTATGAGCTCACCTGCTTCTGGCATTCTTGCTGAAATTTACCTCGACTTCTTAGAAAACACAAGAATTAATAATAATAATAATTTCTCCAACATCCTCTTTTGGGCGAGATATGTCGACGACACATTGGTAATATTAAATGAGGAATCAACCAACGCAGCCTCTACACTTCTTCATCTCAACAACTTAGACTCTAACATTAAATTCACCCTCGAATCAGAACACAACCAAACTCTTAATTTCCTAGACCTAACTATTACTAGACATCCTTCTTCTTTATCTTACAAAATTTTCAGAAAACCAACCCAAACAGCAACTACAATAAGACAAGATTCTTCGCACCCCCAAGCTCATAAACGTGCTACTTATAACAGCTTAATTTTTCGTGCCTTCAACACCCCTATGTCCAAAAAAGATTTAAATAATGAATTAAACACCATCCGCAACATTGCTAAATTTAATGGCTTTAACAACTCCTTCATTAACCGCATCATCAACAAATTCAAACACCGTCCAAAAACCACTTTATCTAAAGACACAATAAAACCAACTGCTTTTTCCACCTTCACTTTTACTCAGGATGTTTATAAAATAACTAATATCTTTAAAAAACATAATATGAAAATTTCTTTTAGAACTAACAATAGAAGTCTTGATATCTTACACAACTCTAAATCTCTAAATAAGTCTAATGCCTTTTCTAAATCTGGTGTATACAGATTTAAATGTAACAACTGCAGTTCCTCCTACGTCGGACAAACTGGCCGCAACTTCAATATCAGGTACTCTGAACATGTCAACGCCATTAAATACAACAGATTCTCTGCCATAGGACAGCACATACAAGACTCCAAACATAATTTCACCAGTATTGACAATGACATAAACATACTTAAAATCATTAACAAAGGCCCCCTCTTAAACATTACTGAAAATTGCTTTATTCACCTTGACCAGTACTTCAACCCTAATTTCAATTTAAACGACATTTCTGAAAAACCCAATATCCTTTTTGACTTCCTAATTCTTCTTCTCAAAAATTCCAAATTCCAAAACCCCAATTCTATTTTCCATGTCTTACATAGTTCCCACCCACATTTTCTACCTCCAATAACCCACCCTCCTAACCCACCTTAAACTACCCCTCCTTCATTTCCCTATCTTATCTTTCCTCATTACCATCTAACTTCAATTTCTTTTATTCTTTCTCTTATTTCACTATCACTCTTCCTCGTTTAATTTATTCTCCTCTTTCAAAAATTTTTGTCTTGCGCCAACTTCGACTACTTCAATCATAACCTAAATTTTTTTTAAATAGCGCACTGTGCATATAAGTTTTCATTTGTTTTCCGATATTGCGCTTTTTACTACATTTTTTTCTTCTCTCTACAATTGTTTTTTCAAATCAACTGTTTACCAAGATCTTAGCTGGAGTACGGGTGCTCATTCGGTTATACTAATTGGCATCGTACATTTTTATATACGTGCTTGGCTTCCCGCAGCCGTGACAGGTTCTGGACCTTCGAAACGTTCTCCACTCTACTTTGGTGTTTGGCCGCAGCGCGTGACCTTGAGTGTGCCACGTAGTCACCGGGAGCTGGCGGCTTTCATCTACAGATCTGTTCGTCTGCGAATTCAAGCCTTTTTGATCTTCGCAAGTTGATTGTTAATGTTGTGACTTTGTGCAGAACAGAATGTGATGTCGTGTCTTTGTGCCTAACAGTGAAAAACTGACCTCCAACATTCTTAAACATTTTACATGTTTTTTATGGCTGATGATGACCTAGACTAAGGTCGAAACCGGTCCCATTTAAATAGAAATGTGATTGCTACGTTTCTTTCTTTTGAGTATTGAATAGGTTGAACCTCCAGTTATTTAATTTTTAACTTTAATACGAGCGGTGTTGTCGCTGCTGCTGGTTCAGGTGTGGTACTGTCACTGTATGTGGATGATTTTGTTCTGCATTGTGGCTCGAGTAATGTGGTACTTGCAGAGGGCTGTTGGGAGAGTGGAGCGGTGATCCTTGTTGCGTGGCTTTTGGTTTTTAGTCTGGAGAACCTCTGTTGTGCACTATTGAAGGCAGCATGCTCTTCACACGTGTCCTGGGCTTTGTATGGGAAGAGTCACACGTCCCACGGTTGGTGCTTGCAGGATTCTTGGGTTCCTTTTTGATGGCAGATTGTCAAGGGAGCCACCTTTGTGGCATTTGAGGGTGCAATGTGCTAGGAGTTTGGATGTCTTGAAGTTTCTTGGTGGCGCTGTTGGCTGGCTGACCGCTTGGTGCTCCTGTGATTTTGTGGGGCGCATGTTTTGTCCAGTTGGGCTCTGGCATTGCGGCGTGTGGATCAGCAAGGCAAGGCGTCCTTGCGAGACTGAGTGGTGTCCACCGTGGTGGGGTTGGGTTGTTGCAGGGAGCTTTTCGTGCGAGCCCCATTGCTGGCCTGCTCATTGGGTATGTTGCTTCTGTCTGTCTGTCTGTCTGTCTGTTGCCTGGGCTGTCCTTGTGTGTTGGGCGGGGGAGGTCGTCGGCTGTGCATTGTTTATCCTTGGGCGGCGAGACTGTTTGGAGTGCATTTGCATGGTGGTCACGGTTTGTTTTTTGTGCCTTCAGTTCCCTGCCTTGTAGGGCGGTTGGGGGTTGGGGTGTGTCTTTGTGGACAGTGCGATGACTGAGGTAATCCTTGGTGTACACGCTGGCATCAGGGAGGGCGTGGGCTCCTTCAAATTTATTGGAGGCTCTTCCTGTCTGTTGTTGGCCTGTGTCCAGGTTCGATCGTCGTTTGCGCTGGTGGTTCGGGAGCGCAGGTGGGCTGCGTGTTCATTGTCGGCAATGATGGATTTTTTTATGCTCTTCTGGAGGCCTGTGGTGTATGCGTGTTGGGGCTCTGTGCTATCTGTTGGCCCTGTGGTGAGCATTGTCCGGTGGACGCCGATGATTTCTGCTCTGTGTTCCTCGGCACCCTGTGGTGCGGCGGGTCCAAGGCCTGCTGGCTGGGTGTTAGGGTGCCAGTGCCGGGGTCACGTTTGTGTGGCTCTCAGGCCACATTGTTGTGGGGGTGCGGGTTTGCGGGTGGGACTGTCTTGCATGGTTCCGGTGGGTGATGCTCGCTCTCAGCTGGGACATTTGGTTGTGTCCCGTTGGGGGATGCAGTGTGTTTCTGTTGCCTGCGCTTTTGTCCTTTTGCCTCTGTTTCTCTTCGTGGTTTGTGTTTTCAGTTCTCTTTTATGGTGTGGAAACATGGACCCTTACAAAAGCCACCACTGCTAGACTGGATGCATTTGAACTCTGGGTATACAGAAGAAGTTTGAGAATATTGTGGACTCAGAAAGTTACAAACATTGAGGTTCTACGCCAAGCTAACAAGAGACCAGAGCTGATCAACACCATAAAGTGTCGTTAACTACAATATTTTGGACACATCATGAGGAATCAGAAAAGATATGAGCTGCTTCAACTTATCCTGCAAGGTACAATAGAAGGAAAATGATCTCCTGGACAAAGAAGAATTTCCTGGCTCGACAACCTTAAAACCTGGTCCAACAAAACATCTGCAGAACTGTTCGAAATTTCAATGGATAAAGCCATAATGGCCATGTTGATCGCCAACGTCCAAGGCGGACAGGCATGCTAAGAAGAAGAAGAAGAATGTGTTATTTTGGCTTCTAGCTTGAATTATGTATGTTTCTGTGCTTCCGGGCGGTGCCTTGTTTCATTATCACCTATATTTTCTATAAATTTATTGGGGAGTGGGACATTGTGAGTTGGATCCACTGATTGATTTGGTATCGTAGTCATTCATCGCCATTTGTTTTGAATTCTGGTCAGTGGATGCATTTTGGTATTTTGGTTATTATGTCATTTTGTTCCAACTCTTACCATTAAGGGCCAATGACATAGATGTTAGGCTACTTAGAACAACAAGCATAATCACCATCATCATATCTCTTGTTCAAGAAATGCATGAGTATCTTGCTATCTATTTTTAAGTCGCATATATATTTGTATACTAATCTTAAATTGACTAAAAATTGTTTATATAATTATACAAATGCGGAATTTATAAGTATGCATCTTATATCTTGCACACATATATGAAAGCTGAATTCATTGGTTAGGTTCGGAAGAAGAAGTGGCTTTCTCTTCATCACTCTTTGCTTTGTTACTACATTCAGCACAGTCCCATTTTCTGAGTATCTGGCGTTTAATTTTGTAGTTCTTGTCAGGAAAATTGGCAGTCTGATTAGCTCAGGTAGTGGAGGGCTTGCCATCTGGTTTCTAGTTGGCATATTAAATCCTTTATCACTGTGATGGTATTAAAGGTGCTGAAACACATCAGCCTGTTACAGGAACAATCTCCGTCATCTCAGTGTTTCGAAATCCATAAAGCTAGTTTGCACAACTTGAGATTGATATGGTGAAGCTTTAAATGCTGACAGTTCTGATGTGATAATTGCCCTTGAGATAGGGGAAGTATCTATGGTAAATTAGGATATTCCACTGCAAAGAGGGTACATTGTTACAATTTGTTTTACGTCGCACTGACAGAGGTAGGTCTTATGGCATAAGACGGTGCATTCCTTCATGATGTGGTAAGTCATTTGTTTTGTTTTCTTGGGCTGTACAGTGGTGAAATAATTATGTTCGTTCAGTGGAGGGCTGATCTAAAGCAGCTTTGGTTTTTAAAGGATTGCATGTGGACGTAATTAGGCACAAATTATACAGAAAGTTTGTGGGAGATACTTAGAAATAATAGTTCATTGTGAGAAGCATTGTGCAAGTTGATATATGTTTCATTGCAGATTTTGGTGTAATATTGTTTCAGTAAAATCCTCCATGGCTTAGGTGACAGCATGCTGGCCTCTTATCATTGGGTTCCATGGTTCAAATTCCAGTTAATCCATGTAAAAATTTTATTGGACACGTCAGAGGCTGGACAGGCTCATCTCTCAATACTCTGGTCTTCCCTGTCTTTCATTCCAGTAACAATCTCCAATATCATTTCATTTGTCAGTCATTAATAATTGCACTAAGGAAGTGCAGCAGGCTTCAACAGTTGGCACAATTCTTACTCTCGCCACTAGATTGTGGCTTCATTCATTTCATTCCTTACCCAGTTGAATGAGTGGCAACAGTCTGAGGATTTTCATTGTTTCAGTAACTTCCTGCATCTTGTCATTGGTATTGAAGTATAGGAAATTATGTCTAGATAGCTGGGTGCAGTTTTGTCTATGTGGTCTGCTCTTTCATTCCCTCAAAGCCTCTCTTGTCCTTTGACCCAGTGAATGTGATTGAAGTTATTTGCATGAATGGTTTTATTTCTGACTACAAGAGCAAGCAGATGCATTCTGTGTCTGTTTGTGATGGTAGTTAAGGCTGCTTGGGAGTTTACAGGGATAGCAGAAATGATAAATTGATAGTTAGTCTTGAATCTAATCTATGGCAATCAAGAAATGGAGGAATAAGCATTGGAAAGAAACAAACAATTGTCACATCAACTCATATAGAGAGAAAAACACAGCATAGGAGAAGTTTCCGATCCTAGTTCTACATTGAGCTTTTCTGTTATCTCCTTCCCAGCTTCAGCAGGAAAGCAGGCATAAACTCTCATTGGGGTCCATCTTGACATATCTTCAGTCTTAACCCAATGGACTCTCATTGAAATAGCCTGCATTTCATACTGACTCAGATTTAAATTCCAGTGGAGAGCTGTGTGTGCTGCACAAAGGAAAATAGATTGCAAAAAGAGATCTATACAAGATATTAATCTAAAATTTTGTCGGTAGGTGACATGTATTCACCTAAAATGATGTTTTTGTGCGATATATTTCAAAGGAGTCAGAGGGATGTAGATGAATTTCACAGTTTTTCTACTGCCATGCTGTGTCGCTTCTTTACTTCCGTTTTGAGCACAGAGAACATTGCTTAGAGGGATTGGTTTCTTTCTAGTACTAAGGATGTGCATGGGAAAATGAGCCTTGTGTCTAGCTTTTACCTTAAGAGTGGTTGCACTAGGTTGAGGTCGTCCCCTGACTTTGTAATCAGGCACTGCACAGTCGCATGTAATTGTGTTTCTATGGCCACACGGAAGTCTGTGGAGTAGGGTTTCCTGTTCTCCGACTGTGAGAAAGTACAGTACACTACAATGGAATTGAAAAGATAAAAATAATGTTTTTCTGTCCCGTTTATTTGCCTCATGTTTGGGAGAAAAGGCAGTGACCTGACTTCTAAATCTACTCCCTGTATCCAATCTTGGTACTCGAGGGCCAGTTTTCGTTTCCTTACTTTTCCCTGTGTCACTTGTTTGTGCTTTCTCCTGAGATTTCCCATTAGTGTAATATCTGCTGTTGTGTGTTTTGAAGAAAGAAAATGAACGCCTTTGTTATCCTTTCATTTGAGGTATGAAAAGTTTTTGGATGACCTCATTTGATATTCACCTCTTTGCAGTATTGCCTGTGAGGTGGCATGTTTTTTCTGTTTAGCCTGACAGTTGCTACAATTTTTGTTTGCTTTACATTATCCCTTATATAAAGGTCTGGAGTTGTGAAGGTACAGGGTGCGACCTATGTTGAACAAGTGCTCACATATGCTCATAACAACACTAGTGCACAATGGTAAGGAAGGGTCAGTCGTATCATTTTGTGCATAAATACAAAAGGTGTTGCTGTAGCCTGTATTTCCATTTCCTATTTTATATATGTTTATGCCATATCTGGCCCTCTTGCTGTGATTACATTGCACGTATGGCAATCTACCATGAAATTTCATTAGAGGTTCATCTAAGGCAATGTTTTCAGACATTTCAAACAATGAATAAAACGTGCCCAAGAAGTAAGAAATTATAAGCATAATTTTCCTCAATTTGTCACTAGAATCAGCTGGAAAGGCATTAGTGAAGTGTAGGAAATGAGAAATGAAGAGAAATCTTTCCCTGCTCATTGTTTCTGAAAAGATAGGAGTTTCAATATACCTATCTTTACTCCGGTATAACCTGGGATATCAGAATACCTGTTCACATCTGTAAGTTGCTTCTGAGCATATTTATTTGTCTCTGTAGCAATTGAAGAAAATGATAGGTCCATATTCTCTAAAAACACGGAGAGCTTTGATTGAGGTGTGGCTGCATATTCCTGAAATAAAACCTCTGAAATGCCACTCTGTGCAGGGAAGTGGGGAATGACAGGATTATTTTCTCCACTTATCCACACCCAGTCATTCTGTTTTGCATGTTTTGGTTGCGGAGGCCTGGCATGAAAGTTTTGCTCAATTTCATTCTCTGAGTCATAAGTGATATATACATATCCTGACAAATTTACACTATTTACACTCGACACTTCCTCATACAAATTATCATCTTGTAATTCCTCCAGATTCTTGCTTACACTGTTGTCTGCGTCACTATCTAGAACACTATTAACTTCACTGACTCCTCATGTTCAGAAATGCACACACTGCTAGTTGCCATATTGACTACTGGCTTGAGAGGAATTTGAAATATTTTCGGGTCACCCTATACACGTGGTATGAGGTTCAAACAAGGGGAAACTTTGATGTACCCTCGCCTCAACCTTCTGGTATATGAAAATCTTAACGCATGAGCCATCTGTTACAAACTGGATGGACTACAAACAAATATCCGAGCATTGGCAGTGCTTCGGCCCACCTCGTCATCAGAGTTGTAGGCAAGCAGTTGTGTCTCGTGGTACAGGTTCATTTGGTTAAAGCATGAAGCAAGACAAATAGAGAAGAAATATAAGATAACAATCACATACGGGAGGTAAAAAGTTTATTAGCCTGCGACAAACACCAAAAGTGCAATAGTTATTGGAGAGGAACCAACAAGTATCATGAGAAAATGAACAGATAATAGGACGAAGTTACTTACAGTTTAGTGTGGGAAGAAGGAGGAGGTGAGGACGAACATGAAAACATGAAAGGACGTTGGCAATTTTCCACATCTTTAGACACTGCCACAGGCTTTCTCCTCACCAATCTCACTTCTACATCTCTCTCTTTTCAGCCTCCAACTTGATTTTAAGCTTCTACAGGAGGGCAGGCTTCAACACTAATCGAAGGGCCACTTTCACAGTTCTTCACTCTTAATGTGGGAAATGTAGGATATGAAGAAAGACAGATAAATACAAGAAAAGGATAGAATCATAAGATAAGGGTAAAACATAGTTGGTTAAAAAATCAGGAACATAGGGAACAACCGAGTAAACGTTTTTCAACAGAGTCATCCAGAATTTTGAGATTATCTTGTGAATTTCATTATGTTATCATCAGTACAACCTGATGCAGGCATGTTATGTAGTGCCTTTATTACATCCTCTACCTTGCGTTCTACAAAACTGTTTCCATCTGGGCAGCTCAAGTTCGCTTTCCTCCCATTACTTTTCTTGTGCTCTGTTGTTCATGCCGGGCTGAGTGACTCAGACAGTTGAAGCACTGGCCTTCTGGTCCCAACTTGGCATGTTCAGTCCTGGCTCAGTAATTGAAGGTGCTGAAATACATCAGCCTCATGTCAGTAGATTTACTACATCTATCTACATCTTTTCAATTTTTAAAATTTTGTTGTGTTGACAATTTTCTCAAGATATTTATATCTAACAACTGCGTAGGAGCAAAACTTTTCTCTTGGTAGTAAAGAAAGAAAGAAAGAAAGAAAGAAAGAAAGCTGTAGTTAATTTCTTCTAATTCATGTTAAGCTGTTATAATTGATTTATCATATTCTTCCTTCATTTATTAGTTGCACACACTGGCATACCTTATGCTGAAGCATTTTTTGCACTACCCCAGCATTACAGCCTTGTTACCCCTTACTGCTTCTGCATGTGGAGAGGATATTTAGAGGCAGCCTAAGGCAGTACAAACAAAACAGAACCCATCAAAACATAAATTCATCACCATGTGATAAACATAAAAAGTAAGTAAAATCACAAGTATAAGGAACAGCATGTAAAGGAACTGTCTTTTGAAAGGCAACCAAACTCCAGAAATGCCCCAATTGAAATAATGGTGAAAACAAATCCTTTTCCTGGAGAGCAATAAAGAAGGTGTAAACAAGGACACAAATTGAATTTTAATAAGTTCTGTACCAACATAATTCACAACTGATGGTTAGAATCTGATGAATATTAAATTTGAGAATCTGTACTGATGTCCCTAGTTTTTGAAAACAACTTACCAGATATTGTAATAGGTGTTGAATAATGGCTGAGTAATGATATAATGGATGCAGATATTTTCTCACAGAAGTGGAGTGCGTATCATAGAGTTAGGATAGGAATGGTACGAGGGGGAGGATTCATTCTGGTTAAGAAGGAGTTAGTAGGCTACAAAAATGTTAAAGATGACAAACATGAAATTCTAGGCTTATTTCTGAGTATAATAGGCAGCTCGATGTCTTTTGAGTGTGTAGACCAGAAACGGGTAGTGCTGACACTGATTCAGAATACATTAATAAATCTGAAGCCTTTTTCTCTGATAAATTGTTTTCAGTAATAAACAAATATTCCATAGCCAGAGTCCACGACAACCTCGAGTCTGCTGAAAAATTCATCCTTTTTATTAAATGAACAGGAATCACAGAAATTAATAAACATGAACCCTAACATACCTACAGCTAGAGCACTACCAAAAAATACACAGAATAATAATTCCTATAAGACCAATCATCAATAGTAAAATTAATCCTACTGGCTCGATAGAGCTTCAGTCCCTTAAGAGCGGCCAGTATCAAGTAACCGGGAGATATTGGGTTCGAACCCCACTGTCGGCAGCCCTGAAGATGGTTTTCCATGGTTAAATTTCGTACTCTTCCCTTCACTTCACTTTTAAATAAGAAGATATATCGTCAAAAAGGATTATCAATGGAAGATCCAGTGTCAGGCATCTTAGCAGACATTTACCTGGACCAATTAGAACACACAAAATAAAAACAAAAATACAAGACCACTTTCGTGACATTTACTTACAATAATCTCAATATACAGGGTTATTTACCTAACATGTTACACGCAAATAACGTCTAAACCATTAAAGATATCAGCATTCTGTTTTCATATTCGTAAATGGTACCCAGGGTCTTGTAAAATAACATGCTACTTAGTCTCATGGGGTGATTAATAACCGAGATATTCATACTAACTCCATATTTTAAAATGGAATGGCACAAATTCATACAGGTGATTTAAATATTCATTTGCGTACGAGTTCAAATATGTAATTATTTTAAAAATTGGACAATTACTTTTTGAGATATAAATAAGAACAGCATGTGTGGTTTTGCTTTTGCATCATACGGCGTGAAGTCGGGGCAAGGACATATTGAGGCGGAAGCTGCTTCCTGGCCTTGATTCCAGCCACAGAACGGATACCAGGTATGTACTGTAAACATAATGTGATGTACCGTAACATACCCTGGGTGTGGAACGTTATTGTATGACTGGCGAACACACAGCGGGGAAGGGAGATTAAGTTGTATTGTTTTGTTTTGACATGTAATTGGTTGCACTCAGTTTAGCGTTTTTTCTCACGGATGGGAATGAGAAGGATTTGGAAAGGAAGTCGGTCGTGGCTTATCACAAAGGTACGTATCCGGTATTTGCCTGGTATTGAACATGGGTCACCATGAAAATCACTTTCAGGTTGGGTGAAGCAGGACTCGAACCTACACTCTCCCGAATGCATACTACTACAGCCGTGCTAGAGCTCTGCGGAGATTAATGCGTGTAAAATAAAACATAAATAATAGTGTTTCTGCCATCTCATCATGATCAGCTCTGAACATTTGCTTCTCTAGTAGGATCTCTTCCTGTGTTTTGTGTTATGTTTATTTCTCAACTCAACTGTACACTAAAACCAGTGACAATTATAGCTTTCGTTATATTCCTTTCAAGGCAAAGTACTTATTTTATTCCTTTTAAACACATCAACCCTCTTTGTCCTGTCATGTGTTCGCCTGTCATACACACTTTGCAAACCCATCACATGTGTACGAGGTGCTTACATGCCTGGTATCCATTCTGTGGCTGACCTCACTCCCAGGAAACTGCTTGCGCCTCAATATGTCCTTGCCCGACTTCACGCCGTCTGATGCGGCATGCAAAACAGCACATGCTGTTCTTACTTATATCTCAAAAAGTACTTGTCCAATTTTGAAAATACTTACATATTTGAACTTGTATGCAGATTAACTTTTAAATCAGCTGTATGAATTTGTGCCATTCCATTTAAAAATATGGAGTTAGTATCAATATCTCGGTTGTTAATCACCCCATGGGACTAAATAGCACATTATTTTACAAGAACCTGCATACCATTTACGAATATGAAAACAGAATGATGATATCTTTAATGGTTTAGAAGTTATTTCCATGTAACATGTTAGGTGAATAACCCTGTATATCAAGTTTCGAACCCATTCAAAATACGTGTTTTCAAAATTGTGTTCAAAGCACAAAACACTAATTGAAGTACGTTCCTAAACCACAACAGTGTCAACTTGAATAAAGACAAATACTCAGATTCTGGGATTTACAAACTCACATGTTGTCAATGTTTTGAATTGTACATTGGTCAAACAGGACGAAGTTTCTCAACAAGATATTTAGAACACTATATTGCAAATAAACATAACAAATTTTCAGCTATGAGCTTACATATGAGGGAAACAGGGCACACATACATGACCACTGAACAAGATTTTACATATCTAAAAAATATTAGAAAGGGCAAATACACAAAAACATCTGCATTCTTATAGACCAGTATTTTAATAAAAACCTCACTTTAAATGACCCAGTAGATACGAAAAACCCTCTATACAATCAAATACCACAATTATTTAAAGTATTAAAAATAAAAGAAAGTACTTTTCAAAACTTTAACAGACCACCACACATAAAAGTTCCGCCCACAGAAAAACCTCCTCTGAGAACAACCAGTACATCATCCGCCCACCCTTCCCCTACCCATCCCACTCCATGCACCACACACAGATACAGCACAAAGCGCACAGGGTCTGCTGCAGCCATTTGAACCAGCAGTGTCACCAAGGCAAGCCGGCTGCAGGAGAGGTGAGGGGGTAAGTAAGAGCGAGCTCAATTCCCCATTTGCACTTCAATTAATACACACTCCATTACTAAGACATACATTTTTTCTTGTTAGACTCTCAATCAACGAACATCACTCTTCAAATTGAAGCTACAAGATTCCAACATATTGCAGTTAACAAATTTAAGAGTCCCTATTCAAACCTCTATAGTGACAAGTGGCATGCAAATCCATAATTTCAGCAACACAGGCAACATTCCAATAGACCTGATAATATTTCACAAATAAGCTTAGTAAAGTTAAGTCATATGGTGACACTTAGATTTGACAACATTTCTAATGGGAGCACAAAAATTGCGACATTCAAGATTACTATTCATTTATCATGGGAATAATACACCACTTAGGACATTAAGGACTGCATAATTAAACATGCCAATGTCTTTTAGTATGATATAAACATAGAAACTTGGTTTTATTTAATGTTCATCAAGTGTAAATGTACTTTTTAACAGAATAATTGTATGGATTATTCATTGTCACACCCAAGTTTGATAATGTTTCCAATGAGAGCATGAAAATTGTGACCTGAAGATTATGTATTCAGTCAGTCAAGGAATAATATGCAATTTGGACAGTAAATACAGCACAGTCAAACCAGCCAATTTCTTTTAATAAGATATAAAATATAGCAATGTTGTTTTAAGTAATGCTTACTTTTAACAGAATAACTGTACTTATTATCACTGTTTTATGCATATTCTACTAGCCAGAATAGTTAAAAAATAGCCAGATGTCTACATAATATATCTATAAAAAACATGTTTTTGGAACAACATTCAAGGTAGCATGATAGTTCTAAAGATTTTAAAAGGATACAAATATGCAGGATCCTGAATATTTTGATCATTGAGCAGGAACTACGGCTTATAATGCCCAAAATTTAGATGCAACATGTCCTGTGAAAACATTAATAATGTAAAAATTTTTATGTAACACCGAACCGTGAAAAGTGAAAAATATAAGTTGCTGAATATGGACCCAAAAATGAGATTTATAACTTGTAATAAGTGGGTATGTTCCGAGTTGTCAGTGGAGAGATCATGTGGAATGACATTAGTAGGCAATGAGTCGTGTCTATAAAAGTAGAGAAGATCACAATATGAAGATAATGTTGGAATTCATGGGAGAAAATATTTATGTATAGGAGGGGAGCTAGGGATTGGATTATCTCACTAAGGGAAATGTTCAATAAATTTCCAATTTCTTTGTAAAAACAGATAGGGAATCTGCCACCAGGGTGACTGCCATAAATGCAGATCAGTAGTGATTGATTGATTTCATAAGGTTCAAATAAATAAATAAATAAATAAATAAATAAAACTGTGCTATTTAGCAGAAAAATATTTATAATTGATTAATATCAATAAGAGAATTTCACAAAACTTAAACCCTGAAATAACATCCAATATTTCCAACAACTAAGGAAATAAATTGTTGCCCAACATCACAGACACATCAGTCCCATTTAACAATCCTTTCCAAAGAAATGAA
This sequence comes from Anabrus simplex, assembly GCF_040414725.1. Lineage (NCBI taxonomy): Eukaryota > Metazoa > Arthropoda > Insecta > Orthoptera > Tettigoniidae > Anabrus > Anabrus simplex. Next base: position 24,353,575 of record NC_090277.1, on the reverse strand, counting down.
AGGTGAACCACCCACATAAACACAAGAAGATAGGGTGCAATAACAGTTTCAAGACAGGTGTGTTATAAGTGCAGTCCCCAGACGGAAGAAGGGAAGACAAGATAAAGAAGAGCATTAGCCAAATGCATGAAAATCATCAAAACAGGGTGTTAACCGAGAATTAGGAAAACTGAGTAGCCTTACATGGAATTTATTAGCTTAATGTATAATTTCTTAACTTAAATTAAGAGTCATCTACATAGGTCAGTTTTAGATTTAATTGATACATTTTTTTTGTATTTATTTTCATGATAATTATTATAGCTTTACAATACTTCATTTACAAATGCAGAGTATTCTACCTTGTTTAACACATTCATGCCGACCCAGCTATTCCAGCTGTTAGTGGCAGAGCAAATGACGACGAATTCTGCTCACAATAAGTTATAAACTAAACAAGATGTGAAAACTAAATTAGGGTGCGGTAGGTAATGTCAGACTTTCTTGGGTGAATGGAAACACCACACTTTCCACAAAAATAGCGTGTTTCTCTAATAATTTTTATTTTAGAAGCACATTTTGCACGTTCTTGAGGGGAACTTGACTTTATTTGATGATGGAAACTTCAAGAGAATATGCTCTTTTCTCTTCCCATCTAACCTAAATGGTGGATCCTTGGCCGGTGCCCTTTTTCGCGGCAAAATCGCAGGACGTTGACTAGGAGCTGATGGTGTAGATGGAGCTGAGATGTCAGAGAGAGGTGACTGTACTTGTATGTCGGGTTCACTTTTCTCCCCCATTTGAGAATTGCCTGGTGTTCCTTTAGATCTTTTGGTACATCCCTATTTGAAGGTATTGTTCCGCATACAGCAGTGTTCTGTTCCCGTAATTGTTTTGCGAGTCGAACGCTATTGTAATAATTGTCCATATAGACTGTATATTCAGGCCAAGATAATTTTCAAGCAGCTGAAAAACTGTGCTTTGTATATTCGCACCACTTGCATCATTTATACTGTCCCTACATGCCATGGTTATACTTCAGAACACGATTATACACATGCTTGTGCAATCACAAACCAATTACGCAGCTAGTTGGGCCAGTGCTAGGCTACCTTCAGAAGCAAAACAAAGTGCATTGGGAGGTAAAATTGCTATGACCAGGTGTTTTCTGGTGAGTAGAAGCATTCATAAGGGTAGTACTTTCATTTCTCTCACACGTATTTGTGACCAAAATAGATCCCAGCTGGCCAGGAATGGCTCCACTTCAAGGTTGTGCTAATCCAGGCTAACTCGTATACAGTCCACAGCATGGTCACGCGCTATAGGCAAAAACTCGGATCCAGTCATGAATGTGCTAATCAGTATCATGGACATCTCCTTCACGTGTGACTCTTTTACTCATCTCTGCCTATGCAAGATGGGTACAATGCACAATTAGCATTATAGTGTCTTTGGGGAAAAATAAATCCCATGCTTCCATTGCCAACATTACATTTCGTGCTTGTCCTGTGGCATGAGATTCCTGTGCATAGTAGTGCGTCCTCTGTCTGCACTGTACATCCGACTTCTCCATTTTCTCCCTGTGATACGGGACTGTTTTATACCACATGATCAGAATTTGCAACAAGAGGTTCTCTTTCAATTCCAAGAAATCCCACTTTCACTATTTTGTTAAATTTGTTCAACATTGTCACAGCAACTGTTGATATATGATCTACATCTTCACCTGCTACTTACTTCCTGCTCATCTCCTTTTCCACTTCATCTATCCTTTGTAATAAATTCTGTGCATTCTTTTCATGTATAGTCCAGTATACTGTATTCAAATATGGTCAATGCATTTACAGTATTCAACAATACTGGAACAAGGTGCAAGGTGAGGGAAAATCTCTGACCTGCAAGGATGACTACAGTGCACCACAAAGAAAATTAATGAACCTTCACCAACATGCAACAGTTGCCGAATTATATGGAAAATAATTAACCTGGAATACCTACAAGGAGAGGAGACATATGTGCAGAAACATTGCTCAGTGGAACATAAAGAGATATAGAATGAGGGTTTCGCTCACCATGTGTCCGGTGCCATGGAAACAAGCAGCTTCATGAAATTTGTGTGTGGCGTTCAGTTACACACACAGTTTCATAACTGCCCTTGAAGTAATATTACAAATAAAGAGCAGAAAGTAAGAAATATGCAACCTCCGGAATGACTGGGGTAATGTAGTATCGCCAAAATAGAGTGAAGTCCATTTCATTCATCTTCAGGAGCCTGGTTACAGCCACTCAAGTCACATGACCTATCAGAAGGAACTGAAAATTATAACTTCAGTTCGAATCAACAGGCAGAGACCTGATCATTCAAACTGCTATGTTTGAAAATTGCCTTAATGTGGCAGGCCAATGTACGTTTGAAACTCGCAGTCAATACAAGTTATCACTCTTAGGATCAGAGATAGCATTCAGCCAATTAAGTTCACTAGTCCATCATTTTAATGAAGAAGAAATTTGCAGGCGTTCAATAATGACACAAATTTCTATGAGAGATTCTCTGACAATAGATACAATAGCAATGCTAGAAACATCATAAAGAAGCACATAATCCATCAATGGAACAACATTTGGAATTGTTCCTCTAAAGGCCAAATCACCAGAGAAATATTCTTTCCCGAGGTTTTCAACCGCCTGCAAAGTAACATGTTGGTGCCAAGCTTTGAAGTAACTCAATTTTTATCTGGTCTTGGCAAATTTTGTTATTATTTTCATGGATTTGGAATCAATCGTTCTGACGGCTACATGCATGTCTGTGGATCCTCGAAAACAGTGGACCACCTCCTGTTTGAATGTGCTGAATTTGAAAGAAGAAGGCATGACTTGAACTCTCATTTAAATTATTGCAATAATGCAATATCAAAACCCCTGCATCATTTGTTTAAGTAGCCATGCTGTTACAGATATTTGATTAACTTCATCCTCGTCATTTTCTGCCAATTAAATACGTTAATTCATTTTCATTGTAAAACTGAAAATGCTTTTTAACTATAACCCTAGTATACTATGTAAAATAGGGTTCCAAACTGCTTTCGATATTCAATACTGATAATAATAATAATAATAGACAGACCATCTTGCCCTCTACTAGGTAGTTTGACACTCAATTATATCAGTGGAACCTATTGACCATATCTAAATTAAATCCCTTAAACTGGGCTAGGTTCCTTATATACTGTATATATACTTTGTTGAGGTCTTTAGGTGTGAGGGGTATTTTTAAGGCGCTATGTATAAAGCTATAATATGCTGCCTGTTTTTTCCCAAGGAGTTGGAACAGATGTTCATAGCTTGAATAGAAATAGGTTGAAATTTTGACAGTGTGCCTTTTTGATGTGTCTCACATACTAATTTTTCATTACTTGTACTGTCAGGAGGTAGAAACATTCCCTTTCATCTTACTGTTGTAACAATTGTCAGGAAATGGAAATCCTTCCTGTCATCTTAATATCTTAGATCCTGAATCACTAGGCCACAGCCTTTAAGATAAAAACAAGTATAATAACATGGAAAATAAATGAGATATTGGGTAAAAATGAAATGAAATGGCGTATGGCTTTTAGTGCCGGGAGTGTCCGAGGACAAGTTCGGCTCGTCAGATGCAGGTCTTTTGATTTGACGTCCGTAGGCGACCTGTGCGTCATGATGAGGATGAAATGATGATGAAGACGACACTTACACCCAGCCCCTGTTCCAGTGAAATTAACCAATTAAGGTTAAAATTCCCGACCCTGCCGGGAATCGAACCCGGGACCCCTTGACCAAAGGCCAGCACGCTAACCATTAGGCATGGAGCCGGACAGATATTGGGTGACAAGTTGGCAGATTGGATGTTCTGTTTCCGCAAGGGCAGATCCACAATAATTGCAGTAGAGTTCCTACTGAAGAATGTACGTGAAGGGACAGTGGAAACTCAGAGTGGTTCATTGGGGGGGGGGGGGTACACAACATTGTCTTTATTGATTATTGTAAAGCATTCGACACCATAAACTGAAGACTGGTAATGAAAAACTTACTTGATCTTGCAGGACGGGTATGGGCAACAAAACTGACAAATGACACACTGTCCAAAAACCATCTTCATCCTGGAAATAACAGGTTGGTGTCCTCCAAGGTGACCCATTAAGTCCACTCCTTCTCATTGTCTTTGTCCAGGGTGTGGTGACAGGAATGCCAAGAACAAGGATAATCTGCAGTCAGCAGTGAGCAATTTAACAAAGTAGGCACAGGAGAATGAGCTAAAGATAAACATACAGGCAACTAAACTGGTTATCTTCTGGAAAGGCACATCTGTTTCCTGTTCCTAGGAATAATGCTCCAGACAATGCTAGATTGTTTCAAATTTGTCTTGATAGGATAACAGCAGCCATCGGAAGTACGAATGACATCTGGAACTTGGGGAATCTGTTACTAAAATCAGCTGTGAAACTATCTGAAGCTAAAGTATCATCATGCAGTACATATGTCTTGCAGCTTGTGGATATAAAATGAGTGAAGGGGAGATATTTAAGAAAAGTTCTCGCCGTGTCAAAGTATGCACCCAGCAGATTGGTGTACAAGCTAGCCTGGGAGACATTACCCATAGAGGACATAAGATGGAAACTACTGCCAGCCGTGACAAATGTAAAGAATGAACTGGAGCTAAGGGCTAGAAATAGAACTGTGATAGACACAGAGTTTTACGCCATGGTCACAGTGACTGATAGAAACTAGCCAAACTGGTCTGTGACACGAGAGGCAGGCCAAGATTTACATGGTAAGCTGCACAAAGGGAAGAGTTGGCATTGCCCAACCCAGGTAGTGTGTGTGAACCGTGTGGTCAGAAATACATGTCTTAATCACTTGTGAGTTATGTAGAAAAAAATAAGGCCACTTAGAAACTAGGTGCAAAACTGTAACATTCATCAACAGCACATTTTGGTGCAATTATATTATTATATTAGAAGGATGTGAAGGAAGTAGTAAAAGGGAATATTATATGAAATGTAACCCAGATTGGCACAACCATATGTGGTGGCTGTAGAGAGACTAGGCTCATCGAAAAGGAGGGTAGCAGACATTCAATGTCAATAACTTTCCATTGAGTAATATGACCTTGTATTAGTAATTATGATTGAATGATGTACTGATGATAGCTTGCTCCTGGGTGTCCAGAGGTAAAATCATCATCGATTCAGATGTAAGGGCGGGGGTTATACAAGAAGGAGGTGGTCATCAAGAAGAGGAATATATTCTGTAAATGTACTTGCAATCCAGAGTGAATTTCCCCATAGCAAATATTTAAATGGATTATACGTTCCACAGCAAATTGAAAATTATTAATACAAAATATAAACTAAAATGTCGTTTAGTAAAAAAATTAACTTGCACTTCATAATTGAATTTTGGCTGGTTTGAGGGTGACAAGAGATTAAAGATGAGAAGGGTTACTATGTAGCCCCATTTTCACAACAAATATCGGAATGTTGGTTTACTGGAATTTTCTCTCTCCATGCGATTTTAACACGAATCCTATCCAATGGCTTTCGAGGATTTAATGAAATGCAATGTTACATTGTCAATAAACGGAGTCATCCCTTGGACAGCTTTATTTGGTGATATTTTCGTAAAATGTTTGCACGGTTTCCCAAATTTAACACATCTCCCCAGTCTCATTTGAAGCGAGAGATATTTCTGTCCTTTTCTCCTCCTCAGATGAGATTTCCTCCATAACTCCCTGGTGTTTCTGGTGAACTCAATCATCAGTCTGTTGGTGGTCAGCTCCTGGCCATGTTCTTCCACTCAGCCATACTCACATCCAACCAATTTTCTTCTATGAGGGCACAATTTTATTAACATGCAGCAGCTCCTGTTAATCGGGAAACCTGTCGAATGTAGGATGCTGAATGGTTTCTTTTGTCACCTATTCAATACATATAAATTTTACATTTAAGAATGTATTATTAATTCCACTTGAGACTTGTTTCGCCCTTTATTGAGGGCATCATCAGTCAAATCACCTCCTCAAGGCAAAAATCAGGTACCTGATTAGTATTTAACATGCACATATTAATACACATTACAGTGGGAAAATTAAGTACGAGAAACACTTGTACAATGGTGATGGTTAAACAATATAAGTTTATAGAATAAGAAGTTGGCACCAATGCTTAAAATTACTGGGTAATTATAGCAAAGTTCAGCAGTGGTGCTCTGAAGAATAATTGATGCACTCATAGGAAATTATAAAGTTTATAAAATTATTTACAGTATACCAGTCATGGGGGAAAGGGTATAGTGTTCGGCGTCAGTGTTTGTAACAAAAATTACTGTCAGTGGTTGGTAAATTTACATTATCCAATTGAACAGTTGAGAATTTACAGTTTATTTACATATTTACAAGAGAGCAGCTAGGTGAGCAAGGATATAAAAAAGTCTAGTACCAAGTGCGTCCCGTTGTTTTAATCATTGGAAGATGATTGTAGCATTGACATATCAGAAATATGCAGAGTGGTTTAATCTTAGTTTATAGTCACAGGGGGCAGGGAAAATATTCCATAGCCAAATGAAGTTCAATAGGCATCAAACAGAAAGTTGTCTAGTTGAAACACTGGGTTCGGTATGGTGAACGAGTCTGCGTGGACGGAGACTCAATGGGTGTCATTGAGTATACGGTGCATTTGAATGGCAACAATGATGGCAGTTATTTGTAGGTAATTGTGTTATTGGGAATATGTTGCAGGTTGAATCCTGCGCTTTTTCTTAGTTAACTTCTTGTAGCTTGGAATGATGGGTGAAAACATCGGTGTGAGATGCCATTGAAACTTAAATTGATATAATTTCATGAATGAAAGTATGAAGGACCTCAGGACGAAGTTACTGTTTTTTGTTGCTGGTCTGGTGAAATAGAATGGAGTTGCTTATGCTGTGAACTGCAGTGGAGAGATTAGAATATGGTAACTGCAGGGTCAGAGCGTTGTAGCTGGGATGAGGCATCTTCTCATTCTGTCTGCGAAGAGGAGCCATAGTGGCACGCCATATTCATGCCGATGTGCGCTGGAATTCTAGCGTGTTGTTGAAAGTTGGATTGTATGAAGTGGAAGTTATCTGTAATCGAGATGTTAATAGTATTAGTAGGTGTGTAAGAAAAGATCATGGTAAGTAATGAAGAGTAAATGTTATGTTACATATCTGATGTGTCGCTGAGAGGCAATTTGTTGATGGATGTTGGTTGACTATGAAGGAGGCTCAGTCGGTAATACGCACATGTGGTTGGCAATGGCGGCGGGAGGGGGTGGGTAGCTTTGGGAGGGAGGAGCATGGGCGGAGTTCATGCGCAAAGGTGAGCTGTCGGTTTGGAGGAGGGTAGAGTGGAGGGGTGAGCTTGTTATATGTTGGGAGTGCTGGTTGATAAAGTGTTGGTTTGTAAAAAGAGGGACGGGGGGGATGTATGGACTCGAAAATTATGTGGATAGTATTGATGTCTTATTATTGCGGTTGAATGTTATTCGCTAGTGTTGGGTGTTGTAGCGTTTTTGATGGTCCGGTGACTTTTATTTCTCGTATTGTATCGATGGGGTCGTAGTGGAGGGGGAAGTGCATGGGTGGGAGGTGATATGGGCCTGCTGTCATTGCGTGTGGGGGAATTGGTGGGAATGGGGGAGGGGGGTAGGGGGGTAACTGTTGACGTGCTGGGTGAGTTAGTTAATGTGGCATTAAAGATTTTATACAAGATGTTGCCTTAAAAATTCATTTTTTGTAGCAAGGTAGGAATTTGTTCATAAAGGGTTTTTTTTAATATCTATTATCTCATTGAGGTTTTTGTCTTTATTGAAGTGTTGGTCTAGAAAGATGTATAGGTTCTTAAACTCAGTCATTAGTTTACCTTTCTCAACTCTTTTTTAGGATTTTTAAGTCTTGTTCTATTGTGGTGAAGTGGTGGCCAGTGTCCCTCATGTGGGTGCTCATTGCGGAAAATTTATTATGTTTTTGGGCGTTGTAGTGTTCTAAATAACGGGTTTGGAAGCTTCGGCCAGTTTGTCTTTTGTACGAGAAATTGCATTGTGAACAGGTGAGTCTGTAAATACCTGAGCCTGCGTAGTGATTTTTTCTTGGATTGACAGAGTTCTGGTTGCAAAATATGTTCTGGTTTGTGTTCTGCATTTTAAAAGCAATGTTGACTTCGTGCTTTTTTAGGGGGTTGGCTATCTGGTGGATGACTGGATTAGTGTATGTGAAACCTTTTCCCCATGACTGTTATACTGTAAATAATTTTATAAAGTTTATAATTTCCTATGAGTGCATCAATTATTCTTCAGAGCACCACTGCTGAACTCTGCTATAATTACCCAGTAATTTTAAACATTGGTGCCGACTTCTTATTCTATAAACTTATATTGTTTAACCATCACCATTGTACAAGTGCTTCTCGTACTTAATTTTCCCATTGTAATGTGTATTAATATGTGCATGTTAAATACTAATCAGGTACCTGATTTTTGCCTTGAGAAGGTGATTTGACTGATGATGCCCTCAATGAAGGGCGAAACATGTCTCAAGTGGAATTAATAAATTCCTAAATGTAAAATTTATATGTATTCAATAGGTGACAAAATAAACCATTTAGCATCCTACATTCAGTATCTTCAATACGGAAACAATGATTTTTATCACTTGCAAAACCTGTCGAAACCAAGCAAGTGGCTGCACAGTTTAGGACATGTAGTTATCAGCTTGCATTCAGGAGATAGTGAGCTCGAATCCAACTGTCAGCAGCCCTGAACATATTTCTTTCAGTGTTCCCCACCTTTACAACAGGTAAACCTTAATTAAGGCCACAGTCTTTTTTTTTTTCCTATCCCATCATCGTCATTAAAGCTAATTGTGTTGGTGCAGCACTACAACTAATTGTAAAAGAAAATAAATTCTGAGGAAGAGAACATAAAGCTTCCCTGCAATTTGTGTCTTTCATAAACCCAAGAGATTCATACAAAGCTAAGTCATTGTCTGTGAATGAAATTCCTCTTCTGCTTATATAGTTTTAAAGTAAATTACCTGAACAAAGGCCTTTTGAAGGGGAATAAAAATGTTGTAGATTTTTGTTAACATTGATACTGAATAAGACTTCTCATTTTAAAGAATCAAAGAACAACTTCTTTTTGCCATTTGCTTTACGTCGCACCGACACAGATAGGTCTTATGGCGATGATGGGATAGGAAATGCCTAGGAATGGAAAGGAAGTGGCCGTGGCCTTAATTAATGTAAATCCCCAGCATTTCCCTGGTGTGAAATGGGAAACCACGGAAAACCACCTTCAGGGCTGCCAACAGTGAGGTTCGATCCCACTAGCTCCCAGATGTGTGTTCACAGCTGTGTGCTCCCAATTGCACGGCCAACTCACCCGGTGAAGAACAACTGCAGTGACTGACCATTTGTTGGTTGAATTTGGTGGTTATGGTAGACAAGTCATCTAACCAGAGAGCTTTGTTGGATGAGGATTAGTGTATGTCTTCTCAGTGTTCAACCTCTTTGTCATCTCAAGTAATAGAAAGGAACACACAAGTGACAGGTCAATAAATATAATGCATAAAGGCAATGGCAGGGCAGTGCAGAGAAAAGGAAGAAGAGGAAGAGAGGACGAGGGTTGACCTTGTGTGATGGTGTGGAGTTTGTTATCCTGTGATGATCCCACTGTTCTGTTTTCTCTTTAGGTGCTTCTCTCTTTGTGTGTTCATTTTCTGGTTCCTATCTCTCTATATAATAATGACTTGATTTGATAGTAGTATGTCCCTTTCCATTAAGTATATTTTGACTAGAGGGAGGAAATCCACTCTGGATAGCTGCTGTAATCCTAGGGAAACTGCAAAGCTTCAGCGTACTGATGAATTTATAAAGACCATAGAAATGAAGTTACATGTGATGAATTTATTTTTTGTAGAAATTTAGAGAATGTTCCGCTTTAGAAATGATATTACATGTGATGTATTTATTTTTTGTAGAAATTTAGAGAATGTTTGGTTATTTTGTTGGGAATTTATGATTTAGAGATGGTTTTGTACTTTTTGTAGGAGATCTCATAATATTGCAGATGATATACAGTATCTTGCAGAACTTTCATAGGGAGTCAAAATCATTTGAAAGTTTTTCACACATTAATTTGTGATTATTAAGCATGCACCAAACCAGTTGCTAATTTTGTACTTGTATCCCATGTCACAAGAGCAAGGCTCATAGGAACTCTTCTTTTCTGTATTGCTTTGCAGCTTGCTTAAATCTGGCTGTTGGATTAATAACGGTGCCTTTTTTGGATTTCCTATACATTGCTACCATGTCCGTTCATTTAATTGAACCTTCAGCTGATGTCCAGGTTACGTCTTCGTACACTTTGAGCTGTTTTATATTTCTAAAGTAATTGGCTGTCCTATGAAGTCTGATGAGCTCCACTTTCTGCAGAAACCAAGAATGTGATGAAGGGTATCTGTCTTGTTACACTCATAGCAATGGCTTTGGCTGGGAACACTTTGAACTGTGACAATATTGTTTTTCTATCTTTAAGATGTTTGTCCATTGAGAAGAAAGTAGTCCATTCTTGATGGATATACAACTGTTAGATATATTTTACTCTATGGTATGAGATGCACCTGTGGCAGTCTGAGGTAAGTTTCGCCACGTTTCGAACTGATCACGCTGTTTCTAATTTACATTGCATTGAACTCTTCATCAGTTACTAGGCTAAGATGTCTTAAACTGTTAGGAAATTCTTTTTTAATAATTGTAAAAAGTTGCAAAAGCATATTTGGATTGCACTCAGAGTGGTTGTATATATTTTTGTGCTGAAGAAATATATCAAACTGTGTCATATATATCAGTTTAATATATTTGTTTCTTGATCAGGTTTCGACTGTGATGACAAGCTTAATTATACTGGAATTTAATATCACTGATCTTTCATGTAATAATATTTCATCATTTTTTCTTCCTATCAATATTGAGGATTTTGTTCTACCACTCCTTGTACTAAGTTTTGTTTCCTTCAATTTTCCATTCTTAATTACTGCTGCATTATATTTTGGTTGGTACAATTTATATTAATTATATTTTGATTATTGTGTAAATATGGCTTTTACTTTATCAGCTGTGTCATTTCTTTTTTATTAAATGTTTATTTTTGCTATGCCATTTATCTTAATTTAATATCTTGCTTATTACTTATAGCCTGCTGCAGACATTAAGGATGAAGTAATTACAGAACAACATACAATTCCTCAGTTGGTTCCGTACTTCAAAGATGAAAACAGGCAAGTACAGTTTAGTTTTACAGCCCAAATGCTGCACAACATTGAATTTGTTGTTTATCTGTTAACTAGCTCCCTCCATGGACCAGTTGTAGGGTGACATACATATTTTGAATAGCATCCAGTCAGTTCAGTTATATGATAAGAGTATTTTGTTTGTTGACTTTACTGCTATTGAGTGGTGTCTGGCAGTTATAGATATACTAATCAAATATTATTACCATGGCAATGCCTTGCAAAGATCCTGCAATCTCACAGTGTTCATCACAGTGAAGTTTTGTTCATCAGCAGTTGATGATGACCTAAATAATGGGTCGAAACTGGTACTGTGGTTTTAATGTGAATGAAATATTTTTGACACCTCATATAATAAAGTATTGATTAGGTGGGAAATTTTCATCTTTATACTTGTGTAGAAGATAAACATTTCGCACATATAAGTTGCATCCGATGCTATGTGAAACTAACTCATTGAGTAAACTAGGAGAAACAGCACATGCTGCATGGCGTGAACAAGAAAATCATACCAATCACTGTTATTTCAGCATAACCATAATAATGTAAATAATACCATGGCACTACAGCCCTTGAAGGGCCTTGGCCTACCAAGTGACCGATGCTCAGCCCAAAGGCCTGCAGAACCATAATAATGTGGTCTTCATAAAAAAACATAAGTGCGGCCAGTATCCAATATTCAGGAGATAGTAGGTTCGAACCCCACTGTCGGCAGCCCTGAAGATGGTTTTCCCTGGTTTCCCATTTTTACACCAGTCTGTACCTTAATTAAGGCCACGGCCGCTTCCTTCCCACTCCTAGCCCTTCCCTGTCCCATCGTTGCCATAAGACCTATCTGTGTTGATGTGACGTAAAGCAACTAGCAAAAAAAACCCACAAAATCTTATATCCCAATTTCTGTTCAGTCATCAGACCAATTCAGAAACAGAGACAACAAATCAGAAAATGGTGTAATAGCATCAGCATCTAGCGAGTCATCCTACTGTGCTATGGAAGAATGATATCCATATTTTCCTTCACAAAATGAACTTAATGATTTAGTGCGAGACATACATTTGTCATAGTAAGGTGCTGAAGTCCTGGCTTCAAGACTTCAGGAGTGGAATTTAGTGGGAAAGACATGAAAGTTATCTTTTATCAAAATAGGAATTAAAACCTATTACCATATCATAGGCAAGATGGTTAACTCTGTGTTTGTTGTGATGTGACTCGCTTGATGTCAAAGCTAAACATTGTGTACAGTATTGAAGATTGGCATTTATTTATAGATTCTTTCAAATTTAGTTAGAAGGCTATACTACTTCACAATGACAATGAACTGTCATCTGTTCTCGTTGCCCATTTAGTTGGTGTGAAAGAAACACACAAAAGTATGTCAGGAATTCTAGAAGCCGTTAAATACAAGGAACGTAACTGGCATATTTGTGGTGATTTAGAAGTTATTGGACTTCCTCTAGGATTGCAGAGTGTATTCACCAAATTTTGTTGTTTCCTGTGCCTGTGGGATAGTCGAGCTATTGAACAAGACTATGTAATCAAAGAGTGGACGAAGAGAGAAGAATTCAAACCAGGGAGGCAGAATATAAAACACAAGCCATTGGTGAACCCTTTAAATGTTTATCTTCCACCTTTACAAATAAAACTGGGGTTCATTGAAAACTTTGTGAAGTGAATGGACATAACAGGGGAAGGTTTCAAATACCTGACAGAACTGTTTCCCAGTACAAGTGCAACCAAGATAAAAGAAGGAATTTCTTTGGTCCTCAGATAAGACAGTTGCTCATGAATTCACAATTTGATGCTAAGGTGAATCCCGTTGAACTTACTGCATGGTTGCCATTCAAAAATGTGGTGAATGGGTTTCTAGGAAACTAAAATGTACAGAATAGTGATACACATATCAATGATCTTTTAAATAACTACACAAACGATGTAAGTTGTTATTGAAAACGTATTTTCTACATTCACACTTAGACTTCTTCCCTGAGAATTTAGGTGCAGTTAGCGATGAGCAAGGGGAACATTTTCTCCAAGATATGCTACAAATGGAATGCATATATCGAGGCAGATGGGATCCCTCCATGATGAGGGGCAATTGTTGGTTTCTTCAGTAGGATGATCCATCTTTGCATAAAAGAAAAACTCATAGAAAAAGCTTCCCAACTGCTTCAGGTTCTGGAGTCTAAAGATAACGTGCTAGTAAATTCTGCATCTAATGTAAGTTTTTGTATGATAAATGAATAAGAATTTCAAATTTTGTTCGAATCCTGAGAGGTACATCCAACCAAATTTGTGATGTAATAAAATTAAGGAATTCGTCAAGATCTACCTCACTAATGAGCCATTATTTCAGAATATATGCAATATAGAGATCTGATATTTTTGCAGGATGTTTATGTATTATTTCTGAGTGTGCCACTTTGTTTTGATGATACAAATTTAGTAAAATAAAAATATATGTATTTAGTAACCCGTAAAGTTTAGAAAAATATTTTGACATTTATAGTAATAACAAAAGAACTGAGGGTGATGGGAGAAAAAGTATGAGAGATTCAAAATCAGCACGGCCAAGTTACTATAAATCAGGCAGTATCAAGTCAGTTCCATAAAATTCTTAAAAATTTGTAGAGTTACGTAATTATAGACCCATATCACATATTTTGCTGCCCTTATTTCAGAGGGAAGCAGCAACACTATGTACATATCAGTGGGATCTAAAAGAAATGGCAACAGTAGCCCATACAATATGGTCAAGGACTGACATAAGTAGAAAGGGCTAAGAAATAGAGTGGGGTGCCGAACCTACACAAGCATTTCCGTGATATGATTTTCGGTTAAACCTAGTGCAGCAGAAGGCCTAATGACACATATTACATTTGGGCCTAAGACATGGAAAGAAAATTATTGACCAAAGTGCAGGGATAAAAATGATAAATTTGGAAAAGCTTAGTCACCAGAACACAAAGTGAACAAGGGAAACGAGGACCAACATCCATACATCCTTAATGCTTAACAGGACACCCTCCTGTATGGCTACACTCCATTGGAAGAAAGCCTGAAAACTTTTAAATATTAATTAAGGAAAAACTTCATTAAAGTTAAGTTATTGCAACTCTTCCTTGACTATTACATGCCAGAGGATAACACAGGTATGTTCACATCGCCATGTGCAAGTCAGTTCACATGATACCGTAAACTTAGGCCGCATACCTTTGAGGTTACCTCAGCTTGACTGTTGTCTTACGTGAAGAGAACCTCACCAACTGTAACACTGATCAAGATGGATTCATAAGGTCCAAGACTTCCTCTGTTTAGGGGTGAGCTGGGTGTTGATTGGTTTATTTCATTTTAAATTACATTAGCAGTAACATGGAAACAGGTGGAGAATGCTACTGAGTGCCATCCCCCTTACAGTAGCAATTCTCTACTAAGGAATGTCTAGTTCTAATCGTGATGGATGTGGTGGTGCTGTAGGTCATCAGACATGTGGACCCAGTCTACAGGTACCTGTGGAAAAATGGATACACTTTAAACAGTTTCTTGAGAATACATGTCAGGAAATTATTTGGCCTGCTCTAATATGAAAATTTTTTTCTTATCTGCCTCTTCTGTAAAATCTAGCTTCTGAAAGTCCTGGACTTTGGTTTACATGCTTGGTATTAGAGTGTCAACTATTTCGAACACAAGCCTCTTCTATTTCTGTGTTCCTGGTTTATTTAGAGGAATTTTAGTTACACCTGCAGAATTTAGGAGAGAGCTTTCTCTTTAAATTCGAGAAATACTTCTAGTGTCTTAGTTTTTCAATTGCCCTGTTGCAATTTTCATTTTCAATCGTGCAGCAGTTTATAACTACAATTTTGATTTGCAGGTTTTCAAACAGTAAGCTACAATCCTATGTTGGAAATAAATGATAAAGTTGCAGTAGGAAAAGAAACACCAGATCCCTCCCATTACTCTCCATAATATCACAAAGTGCGGCTTTTAGTTCTGCACAGTGTAGGATAGTTGCAACAGCGTTCAAATGTAAGTTCCATCTGGTTTCACATGTACTTGTTAATTTGAACCTGCTTGTTCTCAGAAGAAAATATCTTTTACTAGAAAAGTTAAAGAATATGAAATCCTGCAAAGTTTGCTACTAAACTTTTAACTTGCACAATTGTTTTACAATCATCAAGCACAACCAAATTTAATTGATGCTTCTAACAATGGGTGAAGAGGCATGAGGGTATTTGTGGTTTACAATATGGTGTGCACCAGAAGTTTTACCTGCCTATGCACTGCAACCATCGGAAGTTTGCGATATTGATGTATCTTTCAAGATCTTCTGTGTTTTCAGGACGTCAGTCAAAATAGTGCCATTACCTTCAGTGGTTCAGTCTTTTAAAATATCATAAAGTTTACTAAGTTGACACCGGAAAGTACGGCTTCATTCTTAACAAGTAATTAAGGCCAACAAATCTCTCTAAGTTTCTCCCCGATTTATTGGTATAACCTAAAGTAACATTCATTAGTCTTGTAGTAGAGACATCACCGAGCTCGATAGCTGCAGCCGCTTTAGTGCGGCCAGTATCCAGTATTCAGGAGATAGTAGGTTCGCACCCCTCTGTCGGCAGCCCTGAAGATGGTTTTCCATGGTTTCCCATTTTCACACCAGGCAAATGCTGGGGCTGCACCTTAATTAAGGCCATGGCCACTTCCTTCCTGCTCCAAGCCCTTTCCTTTCCCATCGTTGCCATAAGACCTACCTGTGTCGGTGCGACGTAAAGCAACCAGCAAAAAAGAAAACAAAAGTAGAGACATCCACGGTTTCATCCACCTATATGGAAATAAGAAAACTATTCACTGAAAATCTGTTCTTTAAGTAATTCCGTAATGCATTTTAATAGTTCGTTTTGTGAGTGCCTTTATGTACTCCATTGGCTAATAAATAATCTTTCTCCATGAACTTCTACACTGGCGTAGCAGGGGGAGAGGTGATACTTCCACGTGGCGTATCCCAGGTGGCAGATAGGGTCCTAACTGGCTTGCCGGTGGACTTGAGGGAAATAAAATACCTCTCGCGGACCAAACACACTACCCCCTGTGGGTGGGTTACGCAGATGAAGAATACACCCACGGTATCGCCTGCTTGTTGTATGAGGCGACTAAGAGGGGTCCAAGGGGTTCTAAACTTAGAGTGTGGGTTGGCGACCATGGGGCCCTTCGCTGAGTCCTGGTATTGCTACCAGGCTCCTCCTTTTTGTCTATCCTGTCCGACCTCCCTTGGTCAACTCTTGTTCTTTTCTGATCCTGATGGTATTAGAGCATTCGAGGCCTAGGGAGTCTTTCTTTTTCATGCCCTTCGTGGCCCTTGCCTTTCTTTGTCTGTCACTTCATTTTTCGAAGTGACATCACTACTTTTTTCTCCTTTTTCTCTATATCTCCCCCTGTGTGTGGGGAACACAGATGAAGAGTACACCCACGGTATCCTCTGCCTGTCGTTAGAGGTGACTAAAAGGGGCAACCTAGGGATGTACAAATTAGAATCATGAAACTATTCATGATTTGTACCACCACGCGGGGAACACCATGGGTTGCCTTTACTTGCGGATAGTACCACTATGTTGGGTACCAAATAGGTTTGTGATTAGTAGCAAACGTGGGCACGATGGCTTTTACAGTGCCTGTGATTAGTAGTACGATATGTGGGACACCATGGGATGAAGGAACTCGTGGTTCTGCCTTGCCTATGATTAGTACCCACTCTGTGACGAACATCACAGGATAGTACAAGTCCCTGTGGTTAGTACACTTAGGTGATGAACACCATAGGTTTGCGTTGCCTGTCAAGGGCGCCGCAATGTGCGAAACTCATTAGGTCTCTAATACATGTGCGAATTTCATTACCTGTGAGTCGTACAATAATGTATGGAATACCGCGAGTCTACGCTACCCTTGATTAGTACCGCAACATGACATTCTGCTTTTCTAGCGATAAATACCATTATGAGGGCCGATGACCTGGATTTTGGGTCCACGTTGGGAATGCGCATCTTCTAATCGATTCAGCATCGTGCTATAGAAGCAGTCCCGTGATCCTTACTACTATTGTTTTGTGCCATCTTCTGTGCATGTGAGGGGGTCGGATCCACTGATCGTTTTAACATATCAATCCATCCATTCATTCTTCATTCTCACGCTTTGAATTCTACTCAGTGGAGGATTTTGGACTTTTAATTTGTCATCTCAGTTTTGTCTCATTTCTTACCATTAGGGGCCAATGACCTCGATTTTAGGCCGCTTTAAACAACAAACATAAATCAATGTCAAACAAGCAATCAATAATCTTTCATATACGGTTTTTCCTCTGCCGAGAAATCCAATAATTCTAAATAATTGCCTTTGCTTAAAGATGTGTGAAATTCATCATGGACTCAGAGATGATGCAAACAAACAGTTGAAATCAGTCTTCATTGTATTCCGATTTGGTCAACATTTTCATTGTGTTTTGCCTTGGAAAGAGCATGGTTAATTCTAGCTGTACCTACTTATTTATATTTAAGAGTTGCTGTATTTTGCACAATGGAACATTATTGATTTTGGCCTTTGAAAGAAAAAAATTAAGAGTTTCCTCACCAACCCCTCTTTTGTCTATTCTAAATTATATTTAAAATAGAGCACAGAATAAAAACAAAATTAGCTAGTTTTGTAACACTGCCAATCGACCGTGGTTTCGTATGTTTTATGCCATTGCATATATAAATGCCTTATAAAATTTCTCATCAGTTTTCTGAATGGATAACCTTGGCTTGGCCTTTCGTCCCTTTACTTGGAAGTTTTCTACTTGGAGAGTTGAGGAGAAGTTGAGGATTTTCGATAAGTAAATTCAATGGATCTTGAGATAAATTGAATGCATCCATTGAAATGCATGTGTAGTAAAGCTTACAAGCTAATGATATCATTTTTATTGAAGGTTTTCACTTTACAAAGGAAATTTAATTTGTCTTCCTGTTCAATGCATATCTCCATCTTTAGATGGTGTAATATTAATCACACATCTTTAGGCTCATTTGAGACATTTTCAGTGAAAAAGGTAAAAAAAACTATATAATGTTAAAAGAATATGTTAAAACACAATGATAAAAGAGTGTGAAAACAAGTGAGAAATAGAGTGTGAAAACAAGTGAGACATGATGAAATTAAAATGATAAGTGGTTATGGTGAGGTTGGGAACCTCTTAGTCTAAAAGTGCAGTGCATTACATTAAAAACGAGGACAAAATCACAATACTAAACTTTAAGATGACTGTCTGCCTTCATTGTATCAAAATCTTAAATAGGCAAGAGGGCAGCAAAAATTGAGGACATATTTAAGAGGTTGACTGAGAACATATTCAAGGGGAAAATAAACACCAGGTATAATATGTGTGACTTTTAGTGGAAACCGTCAATGATGTTCAAATCTGTAATGGGGAAAATAGGTAGGAATGAGAAGCTTGGAATAATACACTGACTGACAGAGCAAATGCAACACCAAGAAGGAGTGGTCAGAACTTTATGCCAATTGCAGGGTAGACTGACGTCACTGAGGTATGCTCATGATGTGAAATGCGCCGTTGTGCTGCGCACGTAGCGAACGATAAATGGGACACGGCGTTGGCTAATGGCCCACTTCGTACCGTGATTTCTCAGCCGACAGTCATTGTAGAACGTGTTGTCGTGTGCCACAGGACACGTGTATAGCTAAGAATGCCAGGCCGCCGTCAACGGAGGCATTTCCAGCAGACAGACGACTTTACGAGGGGTATGGTGATCGGGCTGAGAAGGGCAGGTTGGTCGCTTCGTCAAATCGCAGCCGATACCCATAGGGATGTGTCCACGGTGCAGCGCCTGTGGCGAAGATGGTTGGCGCAGGGATATGTGGCACGTGCGAGGGGTCTAGGCGCAGCCCGAGTGACGTCAGCACGCGAGGATCGGCGCATCCGCCGCTAAGCGGTGGCAGCCCCGCACGCCACGTCAACCGCCATTCTTCAGCATGTGCAAGACACCCTGGCTGTTCCAATATCGACCAGAACAATTTCCCGTCGATTGGTTGAAGGAGGCCTGCACTCCCGGCGTCCGCTCAGAAGACTACCATTGACTCCACAGCATAGACGTGCACGCCTGGCATGGTGCCGGGCTAGAGCGACTTGGATGAGGGAATGGCGGAACGTCGTGTTCTCCGATGAGTCACGCTTCTGTTCTGTCAGTGATAGTCACCGCAGACGAGTGTGGCGTCGGCGTGGAGAAAGGTCAAATCCGGCAGTAACTGTGGAGCGCCCTACCGCTAGACAACGCGGCATCATGGTTTGGGGCGCTATTGCGTATGATTCCACGTCACCTCTAGTGCGTATTCAAGGCACGTTAAATGCCCACCGCTACGTGCAGCATGTGCTGCGGCCGGTGGCACTCCCGTACCTTCAGGGGCTGCCCAATGCTCTGTTTCAGCAGGATAATGCCCGCCCACACACTGCTCGCATCTCCCAACAGGCTCTACGAGGTGTACAGATGCTTCCGTGGCCAGCGTACTCTCCGGATCTCTCACCAATCGAACACGTGTGGGATCTCATTGGACGCCGTTTGCAAACTCTGCCCCAGCCTCGTACGGACGACCAACTGTGGCAAATGGTTGACAGAGAATTGAGAACCATCCCTCAGGACACCATCCGCACTCTTATTGACTCTGTACCTCGACGTGTTTCAGCATGCATCGCCGCTCGCGGTGGTCCTACATCCTACTGAGTCGATGCCGTGCGCATTGTGTAACCTGCATATCTGTTTGAAATAAACATCAATTATTCGTCCGTGCCGTCTCTGTTTTTTCCCCAACTTTCATCCCTTTCGAACCACTCCTTGTTGGTGTTGCATTTGCTCTGTCAGTCAGTGTAATTGAAAGATAAGCATGAAGAAAACTTTATGCTTATTTATTAAATAGTTGCCCTCTCAAACAGCCTGACCTGCTCAGTTTAGCTGTCCTGCTTTCACTGGTTGTATCTGTAGCTGGCTCAGCTGTGTTTTTTCGAGAATAGGTAGAGTGAAGGGAGTAGAGAAGGGTGGTGCTGAGCTGGTGGGGAGAGGGGGAGGGAGGAGCGGTATTGATTTGGAGAGATGGAGATGGGGTTTGTTTTTATTATAGAATTGCTGACAAGTGTATGGAATGAACGTTTCAAGTAGAATGTTCTCTTTTCCCTTGATTTTATTTAAATTATGAGAGGGATTCCTAAACTGATCTATATCATTGTGGATGCTCTCGGGAATGTTGAGCAAGGTGCCTGTTTGCTTATGCAAGGTCTTAAGATCTTTATCAGTTGTTGTATATTTGTGACTAGATTCTTTATGATGCTCACTCATAGCTGAAAAATGATTATATTTGAGAACATTACGAAGTTCAGCAAATCTTATTACAAAATTGTGGCTGATTTAACTGACATAGCTGGAGTTACAGGATTGGCATTCTAATTTATAAACTCCAGAGTTCAAGTATCTATTATTGTTATTGTTGATTGTGTGAGGATTGAAAATAAGTCGGAAGTTTGTATGCGAGGTTCTAAATGCTATTTTGAGGTTATATTTTTTAATGACATCAGAAATTTGATAAATGCTATTACTATTGAATGTGAATGTAGAAAACTTCTCATCAGGAGAGGAATCTTTTGCTATGGTAGTCTTAGGTGTGCTCTTATATCTATTGATGATTCTGTTGATGAAGGTTCTACTGAAGCCACTGTATTCTGCAATATTGTAAATAGTCTTTATTTCTTTTTTGTACTTTTTTTGAGATAAGGGAATAGTCAATACTCTGAGTACCATACTATTGTAAGCAGCTTTCTTAAGTACGTCTGGGTGCAGAGAAGTTTGTGGGATGGTATTGATGATGTGGATGGTTTCCCTGTACATTTAAAGGATAAAGTGTTGTTTTAGTTGTGCATAATGGTTAAAACCAGGTAATTAAGGACATTGTTTTCTGACTATTTGGTGAATTTCATACGTGGATCAATGGAGTTGAGAAGTTCAAGTACTGTGGTGCTGTTAGTAACACGAGAGTCAAAAATAGCAGATATGTCATCCACATGCTGTGCCCAATGTTCAATGCCTTTACTCTTACCACTGATGTGAGAATGTTCTAAAAGATCTATGAAAATATCCACAAGGTTCACTGATGTCGGAGACCCCATGGGAAGACCCATCTGTTGTTAAATTGCATTTTTGAAAGTGAAGAAATTGTTATTCAATGTGAAATTCGTAATCTGTATAAATTATTCTCTTTTACCTATGCTTATTTTGCTGAATTTTGAAAGATTATTCTTAATTAATTGTACAATGTTGTTAATGGGCACATTAGCATGGATGTTAATAATATCAAATGAATGAAGTGTGTGGTATTTGGATAAATTAAAGTACTTAAGTTTTTGTGAAAGTCTATGGAATTTTTCACTAATGTATTTGCTTGAAAATGATGGTGTGATGTAACGAATTTGTGAATGAATTGAGATACTTTATAGGTTGGAATATTTCTAAAATTGATAATGGTCTGATGGGGACATTGGCTCTATGGATCTTGGGAGGCGTTTTTACTGTGGGAAGCTCCGTATTCATGACAATCATTTGGGATTTCCCAAGTTCATTAAGTAAAAACGAAGGCCTCTGAATAGTGGTTTTCAAGTCTCTTTCCGCTTCGCCTATGGTGGAAATTAAATTGTGATGGTTAGAAGGATTACCCCAGTTATATTCAGGTCCCTTGCTCAGCACTTCGAGATCATCAACATCAAGACTGATTTTAGTTACGTTCATAACCTGTTCACAACAGGTTGGTGAGAATTATTTGGTTTTATGCTGTTAGGGATATTAAGTTTTCTATGGGTTGTTTTTGAAAGAGCATTCCAGTTTTTGTCAAGTGTGTTTTATTTCTTTGACAAAATATGGTCAAGTTTCTTAGGGACATGTGATTGAAAGGATTTCCATTTGAGAGAGCAAAGAAGGGTGGAAACTTCTAAATGAGTTTCATATAGTTTGTGGTTCGAAAGGGATTTCTTCTTATGGAGGAATTTGATTTCGTCTCTATTCCAAATTTTATCGCTTTTAAGTTGAGTTGGACGATTTTTTGCTGTGTTCCTATGAGTTTTCTTAGTGAATTTTAAAATTTGGTGGTTAAATTATTGATCAAGCAATTTTAAAAACTGAGTCTTTCCCTAATTAGGACCCTTTATTTTTACATTGCTATTAACGTTAGCTTTCTTGCCTGCCTGGATGGCATTTCCATTACAAGATATTAAAATCATTCCGTATTGATGGTTTACACTTAACAGAACCTATGTGGGTAGGGGATGAGGATGTACAGTGCACTCCCGGTATCCCCTGCCTTTTGGTGAGGCAACTAAAAGGGTTGATCTTGGCGCGGATATTGATTGGGGCTTGATTTCACGTGTTTGACCCCCTGTGGATGAGAGGGGCTGAATACATTCTCAGGTAATCCCTGCCTGTCGTAAAAGGCATCTAATGGGATCATGTGGCTATTGGTCCCCTCTTTATTTTATTTTCGAGGTTTAGTTGTAGACCAAGTCAAAATTCTTGTTGTGCGTGCTGCTCGTAAATGGGCGTCTTTATGTGTGCGATTACGTCGGAAAGCCCGATCATGACCCCGGGAGGTCTTCGCGTGGCAGCGCCATGTACCCCTGCAATAGTATCCGGCTGACAACACAGGTCCCCGCACAGCCGAGTGCCAGAAGGACATAATATTATTGTTTTTATTATTTCTCTATATTTATTACTCTGTACTCGCTGTGGGTTACATGCTATTGCAGGTGATTTTAGTAAGGGAGTCCTAGTGCTCATTGTCTCAGTCATTGCATATTAGACAACATCTAACATCGGATGCCGTGCAATATCGACTACGGCCAGGTTGGTATTGCCTTAGCTGCTGGGTTCGGCTACAGAGGCCCTTTTTGAGAGTGGGTGGCATTCCGGGAGAATGATTTCGGGCGTCGCGTCTAAACTGCTTCCGCCTGCCACGAATAGTTCGCTACCCAAGACTTTTAACATCTGATTCCCTAAAGGGTGCAACCCCCTGGGAACATGTGCAGCGAATTATTTTGGGTTCCAGCTTCCCTAGGTTCCTGTTGCTACCTGAACCTATAGACAATATTTCAGTCAGGTTAAATCGATCCTTTACATTCGACACATCTAAGGTGTCACTGGCGAAGTTGAGGATCTGAAGAAGATGGCCAGTGGTAGTTTCCTTCGTAAGGCGAGCACTGCGCTGCAAGCAGATCGGTGGTTTAAGTGCGACCACTTCACTGAAATCCCCGTCAAAGTGGAAGGGTTCGTGAAGTTATTTTCCACCATGATCTGAACACTGAAGATTAATTGACGGAAGATGTGAAGCTACGTGCGTGACACACCGGCGCATCATGTGCGAAGTCAGCGGTGAGGATGTTACCACGGGTGCGTTCATAGTTTCCTTTAAATTGTCAGTGTTGCCAGAGAAAGTCAAGTTTCCAACCTATCGTTGCGACGTGAGGCCGTACATCCCGCCTCCTATGTGGTGCTATCAATGTCAGAGATTCGGACATATGGTATCTCGTTGTTCGAGTCCATCTATGTGTGGTACGTGTGGAAGAGAAGCTCATGGCGCGGAAGAGTGCACAACTCCATATAGGTGCGCTAACTTCCCTGGTTTTCATTCTCCTCGGGATCGGAACTGTCTGGTATACCAGAGTGAAATGATGATCCAGGTGATCATGACCCTGGATGATCTCTCCTGCCAGGAGGAGCGTGGTAAGTTCAAGCCGTCGGAGGGGGCTAAACAAGAATCGACGGCGGAAAAGAACACCCTTGCAAGGCGTTCTTCCAAATCTCGTACGAATGGGATCTCACGCCTTCCACCGGGAGGTTCTGAGTCCGCGCCGGAAAATTTTTCTCCTGGAGAACCTGCGCGCTCCCCTCGTATGAAGGAACCCCTCTCCCGGAATACGCCGAAGAATTTGAAGACGTGCATCACAGTAGCAAATCAAGGCGGGTTCTAAAACAAAGGGTGCTGCGTCAGCATTTTCCCACGAGGTCATTGATCCCTGGCAAAGCCATTGACCCCTTGACGTCACGGTCACGTGCTATTGGTTACAAACATGAGTACGTGCTCATGTTTTGACAGCTGTCACCTTGACGGGTCCTGACCTTACTTTTTGAGCACGTGGGTGCGGTTAACCTCACTGCTCTCATCATGACAGGTCCTAACCACGTGCACTTGTTTAGGGCGTATTTTGAAAAATTGTACTTGGTTAACCTCACTGCTGTCATCTTGACAGGTCCTAGCCACGTGCACTTGTTTGGCGCGGATTTTGAAAAAGTGTGCATGGCTAACCTCACTGCTGTCATTTTGACAGGTCCTAACCACGTGCTCGTGTCGGGCGCGGAATTATATACGATGCCCTAACCTAACAGCTGTCATCTTGACGGGACGTAGCCATGTGCTTTTGTGAGGCTCCAAATATTGAAAAAATAAACGATCCCTAACCTCACTGCTGTCACCTTGGCGGTACATAGTCATGTTGCAGGCGCGGAATTTTGAAAAAGTGTACGATCCCTAACCTTCACTGCTGTCATCTTGACGGGGTCTTAGCGATGTGCAGGGGCGGAATTTAAGGAAAGATAATGACTGGGGTCCCATCTACACTACGGCCAGATGCCCTTCTCAACGCCGTCTTGCTAGATCTCCCTGGGAGCCTAAACTCACAGGGTAGTAGTTTTAAGGCTAGATTCCCATCCCGACGCCATCTTGCAAGATGCCCTTCTCGACACCATCATAGAGTGGCTTAACTTCATAGGGTCCTAGTTTTAAGGCTAGATGCCCTTCCCGACACTATCTTGGAGTGGCCTAACCTCAGAGGTCCCTAGTTCTAAGACTAGTTGCCCTTCTCAGCGACATCTTATAGGGATACCCCTTTCCGACACTATCTTGGAGGGGCCTAACCTCAGAGGACCTTAGTTCTAAGGCTAGCTGCCCTTCTCGACACTATCTTGCCGGATACCCCTTCCGCGACACCATTTTGGAGGGCTCAACCTCACAGGTTGGCCATGCACACTTTTCAATATCCGCGCCAAACAACTGCACGTGGTTAGGACCTGAAAAAGATGACAACAGGGAGGTTAGCCATGCACAATTTTCAAAATCCGCGCCAAACAAGTGCACATGGTCAGGACCTGTCAAGATAAGAGCAGTGAGGTTAGGATAGCCCACTTATTTAAATTCCTCGCCAAAACAATTCCACGATGTTAGTATATGGCAAGATAGCAGCAGTGAGGTTAGCCATGCGCACTTATTCAAAAATTCCACGCGAAGGCACGAAAGTAAGATTTGGGTCTGTCAAGGTGGCAGCTGTCACGTGCACGCAGCCTTATTTGTAAAAAAAAAGGACGTGTCCGTGACGTTAAGGGGTCAGTGACCTTGACAAGGGTCAATTACCCCGTGGGAAAATGCTGACGCAGCACCCATTGTTTTAGAATCCGCCTTGTCTTACTATTCATCACACCGTCTGGTGATAAGGTGATGCACATGGAACTTTTTGTTCCTCTCTTGTTAGGGATGTGACTAGGTCAAGTAACATCTCGTAGTTTTTAACCTAAAGCCCAGAAATCCATACTATTACCCAGTTACAGTGGAATTGTAACGGTTATGACAGGCTTCTTACAGAGCTGCGCCAGGTAATTAGTCATTTTGCGGTGAGAGTAACCTGTATTAATGAAACCAATCTCCGACCAGGTCATCATACTGTCTTGAGAAATGTTTGACTATACTCGACAGAATGGCATTATGGCCCATCAGGCTTCCGGTAGAGTTGGTATTTTTGTTCGCTCTGACACCTACAGCGAAGATGATCCCCGAAGAACCCCATTGGAGGCAGTTGCACTACGTGTATTGCTGCCTGTCATAGCAACAGTGTGTAATGTGTATTTTCCAACTGGTGAGCCACTTCACGTCAATGATGTAATTGACCTTTCCCACCTCCAGTCCTTTTATTGGGTGATTTTAACTCCCACAATCCATTATGGAGCTCTACAATGCCTTACCCCAGAGGAAGGGAATTAGAGAGGTTAATGCGAGAACTGTATTTAACACTTTTTGAACACATGGGAAGCAACGCATTTCACCGCGGCGTACGGCACTTATTCTCCCATTGACATTAGTCTCTGCAGCCGAGCGCTCGTTCCCCTGATTCAATGGAATACATATGATGATATCTGTGACAGTGACCATTTTGCTCTTATTCTTACTTTGTTGAAACAGAAATCCGTCGAGGTTCCTCACCGATGGATTCTTAAACGTGCTGATTGGCCAAAGTTTACATAATTATGGGAATAACCGGAGCGTAGACGACAATATAACTTATAGAATACAAATTATTTTTGCTGCTGCTGCAGCTGAGGAGTCAATTTCATTATTTTAAGAACTCCTCGACGGAAGCTCGTTCCCTGGTTGAACGAAGACATTGTACCAACTATAAGAGAACGACATCGCGTTCATAAACTGTACCTTAGGCAGCCTACTACGGCTAACTTGGTAACATTTAAAAAGCTCCGCTCTAAGCGCGAGTTCTCATTCGACAGAGTAAGGAAATTTCCTGGGAAAGGTATGTGTCGTCTATGACATCACATACGCCGTCATCTCAAGTGTGGACTACGATGTATTTCTGGAGTACAAGGACGATCCGCAATACCTTGAATTTCCATTGCATGGTGCAACGTGACAGATGCTTCCTCGGTTTGCTAACCATCCTGCAAGCCATTTTGCAGTTGTATCCGGTTCCGCGAATTACCATAGTGATCTCTGAAGCGGGAAGCAGAACGTCATCATCTTAGTTCTGCCGCTCAAGCTACATAGGACTACAACGTGCCCTTTACGGAGTGGGAACTCCGCAGCGCTTTGGCGCTTTGTAAGGTCACGTCTCCCGGACCAGATAACGTCCTTAACCAGACGTTGAATCAATTCTGTGAGAATAGTATTCTCTATCTCCTTGGGGTGTTCAACCGAACTGGATAGGTGATGAGTTCCGTCACAGTGGCGGGAGTGTATAATATTTCCCCCCTCAAGCATGACAAAAATCCTAAATATGCGAGAAGTTGCATACCTATTTGCCTAACTAATTGTGTGTGTAAGCTGTTTTAGAGGATCTTGAATCACCGATTAGTGTGGTGCCTGGAGAAAAGGGGACTTTCGTCCGAGTACCAGTGTGATCATCGAGCCGCTCGTTCGACTACTGACCACACCGTACGCCTGGACACTTCTCTCCAGGATGTTTTTCTCAGAAAACTGCATTTGGTGGTTGTTTCCTTTGACTTAGAAAAGGCCTAATACACCACATTGTTATACGGCATTCTATCAGTTCTGCATCAGTGGTATTTCCGAGGTGACTTGCCGGTATTTATTGCGAATTTCTTTGTCCCTTCGTCTATTCCGTGTCCGAATATGGAGAGTAAATTCGCAATACCACCTTCAGGACCGGGCGAGTTGGCCGTGCGGTTAGGAGTGCGCATCTGTGAGCTTGCATCCGGGAGATAGTGGTTTCGAACCCTGAAGATGATTTTCCGTGGTTTCCCATTTTTACACCAGGCAAATGCTGGGGCTGTACCTTAACTATGACCACGGCTGCTTCATACCCTCTCCTAGGTCGTCCCCTTCCCATTGTCGCCGCAAGACGGTGCGACGTAAAGCTAGTACTAGCATAGCCACGTTCAGGGAAATGTTATCCCACAGGGACCGGTTCTCAGTGTCACTGTGTTCGCGATTGCCAAAAACGGTATTTTCGCTGCTGCTGGTTCAGCAGTAACACCGTCGCTATATGCAGACGATTTTTCGCTGCATTATAGCTCCCATAATATGGCGTCGCCGGGTGACAATTACAGCAAGCAATAGGGAGAGTGGAGCAGTGGACATTAGAACATGGCTTTCGGTTTTCACTCTCATCCTGAGCATTATTTCGGGAATGTGGCTCTTCTCGTAGTTGACACTTACCGATTTCTTGGGCTCCTTTTCAATAGCAAGTTATCATGGGAGCCACATGTGCGGCATTTAAAAGCAAAATGCGCTATGAAGCTTAACTTCTTGAGGTTTCATAGCTGCACTACTTTGGGGGAGATTGCACGGTGGTCCTACCATTTTATAAGGCACATACTTTATCCAGATTACACTACGTCAGTGCATCATATGGATCAGCAAGGCAAAACGTCCTAACCAAACTGAATAGCATTCACCACAGAGGAGTTAAGTTGGCAACGGCAGCTTTTCGTACAAGCCTCCTTGCTAGCCAGCTCTCTGAATCTGGTGTGCGTCTTTACACTTGCGCCGTCATTAAATGCCTCTGTCCTATGCTGCAAATTTGCGACAGATGCCACTTCACCCAAGCTAGCCTTGCGTATTCCACAGTGGAAACGGTCGGATGTACGCTGCTTATCCTCGAGCAACGCAGCTGTTTGGAATACGCTTGGATAGCAGTCGAAGATTATTTGATGTACTCTCGGTTCCTTGTATTGTCAGATGATCAAGTGGGGTACCTCCTTGGATTATACAACGACCTACAATCATACCAGACTTGCACACCGGCACGAAGGAGAACACGGACCCCTCCACTTATCCGAGAGGCTTCCTGTCCGTTGTTGGCTGGTACCCTGATTCGGTCGTTCTTTTCAGTGATGGTTCGAGGGCGGAAGCGGGTGTAGCCTGTACGTTCGTTGTTGACAATAACAGGTTTCTTTTTCCTGTACTGAAAATCTGTAGTGTGTACAGTGCAGAGCTCTATGCCATCTGTGAAGCTTTGCAGTACACACTGTCCGATGAGCGCCGACAATTTCTGCTGTGTGCCGACTCCTTGAGCGCGCTGCAATCTATACTTACATGTTTTTCTCGGCACCCTCTGGTGCAGCGGATCCAGGACCTGCTGGCCGGGTGTTAGTTTGCCGGCAGCAGAATTACGTTTATACGGCTCCCGAGCCACATGGGTGTAGATGGAAACGAGTTAGCTGATAAGGCTACCAAAGATGCTGTTTCCTTGCCATCGTTTCCTTACAGGGTTACAGCCAGTGATATTCGCTCTTACCAGAGATAACTGGTTATGTCCCATTGAAAGATGGAGTGGCAGACCACCCCACCATCAAATAAGCTGAGTTTGATAAAAGGAACTACGGAGGAAAAAAGCAGTGGTATTATGCTGTCTTCGGATTGACCATGGCATAGTAACGCACTCCTACTTACTGAAGGGTCGAACGCCCTCCGGTGTGCACTTGGCGCGGTCATCTTACCGTGGTACACATCGTTATAGTGTGGGTAGACCTGGCCGATCTTCCCCGTAGTCTACAACTCCCGAGTGCCATTTACCGCATCCTACGAGATGACGTGTTGTCAGCGGACCTCGTCATCCGTTTTAGGAGGGATAGTGGTCTTTTCTTATCGTGTGTAATAGTGATGTTTGTGTTAGTGAATTTTGTTAACTACGCTTTTATCCCATTGACTATTTTAGTTCGTGTTTGCGTATTTTAATGTTTTAACTTATAACTTGAATGATATATTTCTCTGTGCTTCAAGGCAATGCCTTATTCCCTTGTGACCTAAATTTTCTATAATTTTATTAGAAAATAAGGCTTTGCGGATTATATCCACTGTACTTTTAATCTCATAATAATCTATCTTCATCAGCATTTATTTAGAATCCTAGTCAGCGGTTATATTTTAAAATTTTAATTATCGTGTCCTTTTTTCTATTTCGTACCATTCGGGGCTGATAACCTAGCAGTTAGGCCCCTTTGAACATCATTACTTCACAAAGAAATTCAATTTGTCCTCCTATTCAATACATACCTCCATCCTTAGATGAAGTAATAATAATTAGAGAGGTTTCGGCTGATTTAAACCATCTTCACCGAAGGAGTTAAAAATTACATAATTAATGTTAAAAGAATATGTTAACCGTCAATGAACTTCAAATCTGTAATGGAGAAAACGAGTATGTATGGGACGCTTGGGCTATAAATAAAAGATAAGCATGAAGAAAATAGTTATAATCAGAGCATTCTACCTGTGCTGACTTATGGCTGTGAGACGTGGACACTGAACGAATTTACGAAAGGGAGAGGTCAATGCTGGGTTTTACAAAGAAAAATTAGAAGAGTGCAGATAACATCAGATCAGTCACTAAAGTTAATGACATTGTTGAGAGGATAGCCGCCTTAAAGTGGCAATGGGCTGGACATATTGCTCGAAGGGAAGATGGCAGATCGACGAACCTAGTATTATAATGGAGTCCAAGAGATCATCAAAGGCCTAGACGAAGACCGCCAGACAGATGGGACAAAGACATCAAGAGAATAGCTGGTGCTACCTGGAAAAGAAATGCTCGAGACCTTTCCACCTGAAGAGTTCTGCTAAAGACTTACCTGAGTTCACAACTTAACGAGGTCACATCATGCAGTGATGGAATTGGCTGATGATGATAAATCGTGAAGAATACTTTAAATTTACGTAATAAATATTGCCCGCTCAAAGTTTGAGTAATGTGATATCTTCCTCGTTTTTAATGCAACACACTGCACTTTTAATGCGGGTACTCACTAGGAGGCTGCAACATGCAACCCAACGGATGCTGCAACCATATTTTTCTAATGAGTACGCCTTGAGTTTCGTTGCTGCAACCGTTCGCAGTGAGGCGCGCTGTGATCCATCTGGTTGTCGGTATTCCGGCGAACACAAAGCGGCGCGCAGTGTGTTCGTTGACGTGTTGCAGGCACATTTCGTAGTCAGGACGCGCGGAGGTCATGGAGTGGACTGAGGATCCTGTCTAAATTTAATAGTATTATATCGCAATTGTACATTATTATGGGACCCTTCAGTGAAGTGCCAAATGATTTCAATATAAATGACACCTCATACAAAAAAAGTTTAATTAAATTAAATTAAATTAAATGAACCTTACCTCTATGTGATCCTTTAATTCGCTGATGATTGCTTGACACACTTGTGGTACAAATTTCCTTAAGACTACCGGGCGAGTTGGCCATGCGGTTAGGGGCGCGCAGCTGTATACTTGCATCCGGGAGACAGTGGATTCGAACCCCACTGTCGGCAGCCCTGAAGATGGTTTCGCGTGGTTTCCCATTTTCACACTATGCAAATGCTGGGGCTGTACCTCAATTAGGGCCACGGCCGCATCCTTCCCAGTCCTAGCCCTTTCCTATCCCATTGTCGCCATAAGACCTATCTGTGTCGGTGCGACGTAAAGCAAATAGCAAAAAAAAATACTTATGACTTGCTTGGATACTCTGAAGAGATACTGCAAGCTGCTGAAGCTGTCACCGGTGACTAAAAATCTGAAAATAAGTGCCAATTTATCTTGAAAACATATACAGTAGCTTTTCTAAATTTCGTGTCACTTGTTTTTATTTTCGGTTCAACCAAATTTAATACACTGACTGACAGAGCAAATGCAACACCAAGAAGGAGTGGTCAGAACTTTATGCCAATTGCAGGGTAGACTGACGTCACTGAGGTATGCTCATGATGTGAAATGCACCGCTGTGCTGCGCACGTAGCGAACGATAAACGGGACACGGCGTTGGCGAATGGCCCACTTCGTACCGTGATTTCTCAGCCGACAGTCATTGTAGAACGTGTTGTCGTGTGCCACAGGACACGTGTATAGCTAAGAATGCCAGGCCGCCGTCAACGGAGGCATTTCCAGCAGACAGACGACTTTACGAGGGGTATGGTGATCGGTCTGAGAAGGGCAGGTTGGTCGCTTCGTCAAATCGCAGCCGATACCCATAGGGATGTGTCCACGGTGCAGCGCCTGTGGCGAAGATGGTTGGCGCAGGGACATGTGGCACGTGCGAGGTGTTCAGGCGCATCCCGAGTGACGTCAGCACGCGAGGATCGGCGCATCCGCCGCCAAGCGGTGGCAGCCCCGCATGCCACGTCAACCGCCATTCTTCAGCATGTGCAAGACACCCTGGCTGTTCCAATATCGACCAGAACAATTTCCCGTCGATTGGTTGAAGGAGGCCTGCACTCCCGGCGTCCGCTCAGAAGACTACCATTGACTCCACAGCATAGACGTGCACGCCTGGCATGGTGCCGGGCTAGAGCGACTTGGATGAGGGAATGGCGGAACGTCGTGTTCTCCGATGAGTCACGCTTCTGTTCTGTCAGTGATAGTCACCGCAGACGAGTGTGGCGTCGGCGTGGAGAAAGGTCAAATCCGGCAGTAACTGTGGAGCGCCCTACCGCTAGACAACGCGGCATCATGGTTTGGGGCGCTATTGCGTATGATTCCACGTCACCTCTAGTGCGTATTCAAGGCACGTTAAATGCCCACCGCTACGTGCAGCATGTGCTGCGGCCGGTGGCACTCCCGTACCTTCAGGGGCTGCCCAATGCTCTGTTTCAGCAGGATAATGCCCGCCCACACACTACTCGCATATCCCAACAGGCTCTACGAGGTGTACAGATGCTTCCGTGGCCAGCGTACTCTCCGGATCTCTCACCAATCGAACACGTGTGGGATCTCATTGGACGCCGTTTGCAAACTCTGCCCCAGCCTCGTACGGACGACCAACTGTGGCAAATGGTTGACAGAGAATGGAGAACCATCCCTCAGGACACCATCCGCACTCTTATTGACTCTGTACCTCGACGTGTTTCTGCGTGTATCGCCGCTCGCGGTGGTCCTACATCCTACTGAGTCGATGCCGTGCGCATTGTGTAACCTGCATATCGGTTTGAAATAAACATCAATTATTCATCTGTGCCGTCTCTGTTTTTTCCCCAACTTTCATTCCTTTCGAACCACTCCTCCTTGGTGTTGCATTGTCACTGTCAGTCAGTGTAAATACTCGAAATCGGTCGGTGATATACGAATGAAATTTTTAAAATATCCTCTTATTTCTTGCGATTTTAAATCCGGAAGCAAACTCGAATTAGCTTTACCTTTGTAAAAGTCACCTTGCCACCATCGACGGGGATGTTTATAGTCCTCGATTAGGTATTGCAGCAGAATATACACAGCACTTATGACTTATTGCATGTGTCACAACGAACGCTGCGGAACTACTGGGGTTCGCATTGAGGTTTGACGAACGTACACATTATGCGAGGTTGCAGTAACCGTTGGGTTGCATGTTGCAGCCTCCTAGTGAGTACCCGCCTTTAGACTAAGAGTTTCTCAACCTCGCCACATCCACTTATTGTTTTAATTTTATACGGTGTCACTTGTTTTCACACTCTTTTTCATTGTGTTTTAACCTATTCTTTTAACATTAATTATGTAAGTTTTTAACTTTTTCACTGAAGATGACTCGAATGAGCTGAAACATATCTGGTTAATATTACTCCATTTGAAGATGGAGATATGTATTCAATAGGAGGACAAATTAAATTTCATTTTAAAGGGAAGAAAAGTAGTGAAGGTTGGTCTACTAGAACCTGCTGTTTGTTTTCAGCTACACTGTAACGCACAGCAAGACGCAAATAAGAACACACTTAAGTGCACTTAAATTCCGAATAACAGTATACACTTTCGTAACTTTGAAACTTAAGTCAGTCCCGTTATGATCAACACAAATGTTAAAAATTGCCTTATAAAAGGACTGCCAACATGTCGAAAGAGCATAATTAAAAGACTATAATTCTTCAAATTAACTTATGTATTCAGAATTAACACACTTTCAGACTATTATCTGAAATTAATTTTTTGTTGGTGTCTGAGTACTGTTTAGATTTATGTCACATGTACTATAAATTTAAGTGTCATAAAACAATGCAGTCATATGTTGAACATTGTTGACAACCCTCTATCGCTATATTTCACTATACAGTACTGTTTTAGCTCTCCCAAACACCCGTAGATTGTGGTAGTTTCTATCAACTGGCTCAGTGGACAACCAGCTGCTCATTGGACAAGCTTAAATGCCGCACATACACTGACTGACAGAGCAAATGCAACACCAAGAAGGAGTGGTCAGAACTTTATGCCAATTGCAGGGTAGACTAACGTCACTGAGGTATGCTCATGATGTGAAATGCGTCGCTGTGCTGCGCACGTAGCGAACGATAAATGGGACACGGCGTTGGCGAATGGCCCACTTCGTACCGTGATTTCTCAGCCGACAGTCATTGTAGAACGTGTTGTCGTGTGCCACAGGACACGTGTATAGCTAAGAATGCCAGGCCGCCGTCAACGGAGGCATTTCCAGCAGACAGACGACTTTACGAGGGGTATGGTGATCGGGCTGAGAAGGGCAGGTTGGTCGCTTCGTCAAATCGCAGCCGATACCCATAGGGATGTGTCCACGGTGCAGCGCCTGTGGCGAAGATGGTTGGCGCAGGGGCATGTGGCACGTGCGAGGGGTCCAGGCGCATCCCGAGTGACGTCAGCACGCGAGGATCGGCGCATCCGCCGCCAAGCGGTGGCAGCCCCGCACGCCACGTCAACCGCCATTCTTCAGCATGTGCAAGACACCCTGGCTGTTCCAATATCGACCAGAACAATTTCCCGTCGATTGGTTGAAGGAGGCCTGCACTCCCGGCGTCCGCTCAGAAGACTACCATTGACTCCACAGCGTAGACGTGCACGCCTGGCATGGTGCCGGGCTAGAGCGACTTGGATGAGGGAATGGCGGAACGTCGTGTTCTCCGATGAGTCACGCTTCTGTTCTGTCAGTGATAGTCACCGCAGACGAGTGTGGCGTCGGCGTGGAGAAAGGTCAAATCCGGCAGTAACTGTGGAGCGTCCTACCGCTAGACAACGCGGCATCATGGTTTGGGGCGCTATTGCATATGATTCCACGTCACCTCTAGTGCGTATTCAAGGCACGTTAAATGCCCACCGCTACGTGCAGCATGTGCTGCGGCCGGTGGCACTCCCGTACCTTCAGGGTCTGCCCAATGCTCTGTTTCAGCAGGATAATGCCCGCCCACACACTGCTCGCATCTCCCAACAGGCTCTACGAGGTGTACAGATGCTTCCGTGGCCAGCGTACCGGATCTCTCACCAATCGAACACGTGTGGGATCTCATTGGACGCCGTTTGCAAACTCTGCCCCAGCCTCGTACGGACGACCAACTGTGGCAAATGGTTGACAGAGAATGGAGAACCATCCCTCAGGACACCATCCGCACTCTTATTGACTCTGTACCTCGACGTGTTTCTGCGTGCATCGCCGCTCGCGGTGGTCCTACGTCCTACTGAGTCGATGCCGTGCGCATTGTGTAACCTGCATATCGGTTTGAAATAAACATCAATTATTCATCCGTGCCGTCTCTGTTTTTTCCCCAACTTTCATCCCTTTCGAACAACTTCTCCTTGGTGTTGCATTGTCACTGTCAGTCAGTGTATTTACGAGATTCGCCCGCTCTTCACCCCACCGATCAAGTAGTTACTACTGCTTGTGCGCAAATCAGGTTGAGTTGAACTGAATAGCTGCTGTTTGTCGGCAAAAAATGTGCTACGCAGCGCGATTTCAGATGATTAATAATAGATTATATTAAGCGAAATCTCTTTATATAAAAGGCTAAGTAAGACTGACTGTAATCAACGCCTAGCCAAAATTACTTGACGCAAAGGAATGAAGTTTTGGGTATACATTTATATTGCAGTGTATATGCTCACTAAGGGAGGATTTTTGGGTTTTCCATCGCAAACGAGGAGAAAAAGTGAATTATTTGAATGAGTACTGAACCCTTGAACTTATCATTCCATCGTTGGTCGGCCACAGCTGCTACGGCAGAGCAATATTTAACACTTAAATCTTGGGTCTTGCGGGAAGAAATTCGGTCACGATCTTAACCAAACGATGGGGTTCAGAAGAGAGCCTAACTACTTGAAATGAGGAGCAAAATATGTGCTTACTAACTTTTATTAAATTCGAAATGGCACGACAACATTAATATTTTAATATGTATCATTGAAATAAATAAATTCTTTACTTTTGAATGTTTCCAACGCAGTCACATTGTATAGCGTTGATTTATTTCTCACAATGTCGAAGAGTTGCTTCGGGGAAAGTAATAAATTAGTGGACAGCGAAACTAAAAGACTGAAAAAGGAAAGACCTGAAACCGGGCACCTATTACTCCAAGCGAGAACTGAGAATTAATCCACATGATCCGTGGAAAATCTGACTTTCAACAAGTAGAACGCCTGATTTCCTCTCAATTAAGGTTATCCACCAGTCGAATACCCTTACGGATACGGAACACCCGCCGAATGGGTCCTTAATCGAACCAAATTGACTATCAGTTGCTTTGGATAGGCTGCGAAATATTATGGGACAGCATGGTGTTCACTACGAGTTAACAGCATCATTCACAATTGAAATAAAATTCCACCATGTCTTTGTCATATCATGACACCCTTAAGCGATAAAATAATCCCGATGCTAAATGTGCATCACCCAAACAACTGTTCGGAAGGAACCAACAACAACATGATCCGCGAGGATCTTACGTTACATCGTTCTGAAGGAACAAAACTGCGAAATGCATGAGACACTTATTCATCACGCATTTAGAAGAAATGCCAAACACTGAAGTTAACTAAAAAGTGGTAAATCACTTGAAAAGTATTATTATCAAACCGATTTTCCGGTTAGAAATGGTTATGTTACGCTTCATAAAATTACCAGTCCACATTGAAAAATACAACAGACTTAAGGAATTCTTTCCTTTCTCAAACAATAACTATCAGTACAGATCCATCTACTTATTGTTTGTCCCAACACACTACCTACAAAGTTAGCAATTAATCGAACTCAACTACGTATATAAATGAAAGAACGACAAAGATTGAAAATGAATATAATATTACTGGCTGACGAATCGAAACCACATTCGCAACTCAAGTCTCACACTAATACATTGAGTGTCAATATGCACACTATCAAAACGAAACGGACGTCAGAACGACAAAACAATTAAGTCCGTAAAATAAAATAAAATAAAATAAAATATCAAAGTTATTTAAACTCAAGACGCATGGAGAATTACAGTAAAATATTTAATCACCATCAGGTCGATATCCAAATTTGGGCAACCCTCATTCGCCGATAACTGTCCCATATCTTAGGGAGCACCTTCCAGCTGTTGGAGCTGCGCACAAGTTGGCCTCATTATTACCAATCTAACCCTCTTCATATTTCGTATTCTACTGTAGACGCTACCTTCTCCCAGGTCACCTCGCAAAAAAATGCGAAAAAAACATCTAATCTGAGACTTGAGTATGTACAGCTGACATCCCAGACCTATCGTCGGGGTCACTTAAAATCTGTACACCCTAACACTAATCTCTATGTACACAATACCTTCCTAATTCTATCCTCGAGCGTGAACTAGGACGTCTCATCATCAGTATACTCCAAGGATAACATGTGACG
This sequence comes from Anabrus simplex, assembly GCF_040414725.1. Lineage (NCBI taxonomy): Eukaryota > Metazoa > Arthropoda > Insecta > Orthoptera > Tettigoniidae > Anabrus > Anabrus simplex. The sequence continues at coordinate 24,315,833 of NC_090277.1, read as the reverse complement.
TCCTAAATCTGTTGCCGGGCGGTCACTGGGTTGCATGGGCTTACCCTGGCATATCAGACGGAATCGTAATTTCAAACAAACGCTGATGTCTAGCTGTAAATTTGGTCAGACTAAATACGAACTATGAAACAACATTTGCCACAGAATGACGCAAGTCAAAATGCAATAAGTCTCCATCTCGTTACAAAACGTGAACTCGAAAAATAAATATTACGTGACGAACAATCCCCCAACTCAAACACGATCTCAGCATGCGCAATGAAGTTTTAGGGAAGAAATAATAATTCCCAACACACGTCTACCATTTGGTGGATGGTGTCCAAAAATAAAAAATATCACTACCGCATTTGAAACCCTCAAATCGCCTACCGTCAATTTCAAATATTTGTATCTATGACCACCCAGTGAAACCATACAGTTAAACAACACCGTGTATTCTAAATGCTCTTTTATCCTAGAGGTCACATTATCCTAATATTCATACTGACTTTACGTAATTGGTCGCTCGACCTTCACTACCAAGATTTTTAATCTTTACTAGAATCGTTTTTCACTTGGGATCTTACTTGAAGTTCAGTGTACATCACACCTTCGTCTCAAACTAACCTTCTCCCTATCTCAATTTTCGGATTGATAGCGGAATGTACTACAGTCTGCCACATATACAGCCTGTCTCATAATTTCATTCTCCTCCTGACAACTACAGCCTGTCTCACAATTTCATTCTCCTCACCTTCTCATGGCGGTATTATATAAAATATAAATAAATGCAGGCTTTCTCTGCCTTCAACGTACAACTCTTGTCTCCACACATATAAATCCTTCGCTCCCAATCCAAATTTCTCATTTTTTGAAGACCTTTTTCAATTCCAATCCTATCGTGAGAAACGACTACTTTTTTATAAATAAAAATATCTTTTTCATTTTTTTTACTGTTATTGCAACATTCGGACCTCGAGAATATAACAACACACCGTGATTCTTCCTATCATCGATATACACGATGTCACAAAATTTTACTTCCCATGAGTGAAACATAACTTTATCGGATTTCACCGGACATTACCAAATACACGCAAACCTCGCGAAACATACTTATTAAATCCACTTTTGACATAGGAGAATTTTATTCCGTTGTAAATATTATTATTATTATTATTATTATTATTATTAATATTATTATTATTGTTATTAATTTCGACAAAAACTTCTGAATTCAAATGATACTTGAGATTAAGACATTCGCCACGACTGCTTTACCATTATCGCTTTCCTAATTTTCCTCACTTCTGACATAATCTCATAGAACATTAACACCATATCTTACATGTCGCATTTTTCATTTTCTTGCTATGACTTTCACAACTCTAAAGATCTTCACACGCTGACCAGAAATAGAATACATTCGCATGGTCATTACAAAATTACCAACCCGACAAACACTTTCAAATTTTGTTGTTGGGACAGACAATATTTCTAACTACTACATAATACAAAATATGGACAGACCTGCATTGACGTCATCTCCAGTATTCTGGCTACATTTTGCCAGATGACCTCGTGCTTAGCTGCACGGAACATTATCTTCTCAAACATATCTATCTTACAAATACTGCCTTTTCACACGTTATTAAATGACAACACAGATCACGCACTTTCTTCGTTATAATTTGTACAGGAAACCTCCTTCGTTCTGCAGTCGACTGCGACTGTCTTCCTTCTCTCCAGAGTAGGCTTTGTCACCCTAATACAACAGGTGTTCAACAGATAACGAAATCAGAACTACTCTGACTAGCTTCCCCAACTCCCTTAACACATTCCAACACACACGAGGTGATACAATAAAATCTGCTATGTATTTTAACAGACGCCTATGCTTTCACAGTTTGTCGGCAAAAGTTCAGAAAAATTTCTATCACCTTCCCTTTCTAACGGAAGATATGGACCTCAGCCACTAACATGTACTAGGTTATTTGTAGATCAATCTTATACAATTTTCTGCTGACGACGGGCGTAAGCTTCCGCTGCTTCAGAACCCAGACCGACACTGAGAAATATGCAGAGGGGGTTTTCTTTTAGTCTTAGGAGTGACGCTACTCACACCACTAAGCTTGATTGCGTAATCTGCTAATTTCGCGTCCAATAGACCGATTTTCATTAAACTTGTTCCAGAATTCCGGACAGACTTGCGATTTATTTAGATGTTAATCTCATAATTTTATCACACTCGCAACAGGCGAAATAAATTATTCCTGCCCAGGCATTTCGCGGGTTTTCTTCAATCATTGACCTTGGCACGTGGAGCTAGTCCTGGGATCTGACGCTGATTTGTACTTAGGCTTAACTGCATTTATATTATATCCTGGGGGTTCTGTCTTCCCGTAGGGTTTAAAAATAATTTAGATTATTTATTTCTGTATTTACTGTGTTTCCAAAATCTCTCGTTATGAAGAATTCCATGAATTTGGAGATTTATTGAATACCTCGAAGTCCTCCGAGGAGTCACGGTATTTCATGAGCTTGCCGCGGGCGAGTCCGTTCCCACGTGATAGCGAGGCTCCCTGGCAACATGGCTGTTCTTAAAAATAAAAGTAGCTTGTTATTTGAAGTAAATGTTGAGAAAAAAAAATATTTTCTCATCGTAGAATTATGGGTTCAGTACTATATCTCAAAAACGTAACACTTGACAGATGTACAAAATGGTATTTGGAATCTACTTCGAAAGTAAAGGAACGTGTATTTTATACTTTTCGGCAAATTTCCATAATGGGGCGTGAAAAATGGTGAAAATTTTGCTGAGTACTTTTTATGACAATACTAATATCCCAAAAACTGAAGATGTTACAGACATGAAAATCGGTAATTGGATTCTCCTTTGAAAGTAATGAAACACGTAATTATTATTTAAAGAAAATCCGCTTACCGGGGGGAGGGTGTTTAGAACAGGAATGAAAGGAGTTTTTCAATTTTTCAGACGTGATAATTGGAATTTGGAATCTCCTATAAATGTTAATAACCATGCATAATATTTTTGGAAAATCCACTGAAGGGGAAGTGAAAATGGAGGTGAATTTTTAAAATGAGCATATCTGCAGATGCGAAAATTGGAATTATTACTCTCTTTTAGAAATAAAGAAACCCGCATTTTTTGCTTCCAGGGTTAAGGTGGGGTAAAAGGACTGAAAAATGAGTTGAATTATTTATATAAGGATATTGGTATCTGAAAACTTATGTTTCAGATGTGAAAATTGATGTTTGGAGTCTTCTTTAAAAATAAAGAAACAACATTTTTTTTGTTTTGGAAAATCCACTTAAGGGGGGTTAGAAAGAAGAGAAATATGGGTTGAAGTACTTTTATTACTACTTTTACTTATATAAATAAAATCTTAGTGACCGTAGGTCTGTACTTTTACTATTTTCGCGAAATTTTCGTACAGTTATCCGTTTCCAATGTTATAATGACCATCTGCATATATATTTCAGCTTTTGTTTCCAGAATGCCCTCACTTTTGCTCCTCTCCCCCAAATCAAGTTTTGGCACAATTTGCCAGACGAGCTCGAGTATTTAAATTTTGAAAAATTATAGGTTTTAGCCTGTAACTGACAGAAAATTTCAAGATGTTTAATTTTTCACTTTCTTACCCAGGAAGATATCGGAATATGGAGGCAAATTTAGTAACAGTCAGACATTCGTTTCCAGGTATTTCGTATCTATGAACAGTCACTCGTATCATAAAACGGATGGCTCAACCTCGGTTCAGTGTGGAGTGGTGTACGACTTTATTTCTTCCTGTCACATTTCTATCCGATGAGTAATGCAGGTGTGGATACCTTACTCAAATTTCTCCGTATTCAACGTTTCTAACTCAATCTAACCCATATATATGGGAGATAGAGAAAATGCTATAGGATCAAATATTAAGACCGCTGAAAGAGGCGTCTTATGGCGCAGTCCTTTTGTCGATATTTAGTACCGTTTAGTAGCAGTTAATCAGTTAATGAAGTTCTGCAATATTGTAAACATGCGTATGCTTTTGTGTGCCGATCTATATATATATATATTCATTGAGTAGTGATCCAGAAAGTGTGTGTCCGCCATTATAATCAATAATTTGCAAATCGATAGTGACTGTCACTAGGAGAGAATCTGCTCTTATAATCAATACACCCCACATATACTTTGACAGGCAGTAAGAATGGGGTCCTTTTCCATTTCTTGTGTAACTGGCATTTCTAAAGAGGGCCTACTAATATAACGAATAATTCCTTTCTGAGTTTGACTGGCAGAATGCTAGGGAGCATGTCATTTTCTTCAACACTCCCCTACACGATTGTGTCTGGACTTACGAAAGGGGCCTTCTATTTTAATAAAAACTTCCCGACCGTATTGTGAATAGCAATAGTCAAAAGAGCCCGCCGTTTTCATCACAACTCCGCAATTCGCACTTTACATTGGAAACAACGTATGGGGCCTCGCCATTTTTTTTATTGGGTAATGCTAAGGGATATGCAATTTAAAAGTATGATTCACTTGGTGTACAGTAATTTACTTCGATATCCGTATACTGTCACATGGCAGTAGGTATAAAATGCCTTTTGGTGTGGTCTCATCGTAATAATAGTCTATATATGATATGATACTAGGAAATCGACCTCGGAAAAAGTTAGGGCGTCCCCTGCCTAAATCGATGTGCAGTTATCAGGGTACTGGTGGAACTGCGAGAAATGGGGGACCAGTAGCCTACATTAAGGTAGCAATATTAAATCTTATGATCCTGACAGAAAAGGCAGAGGAAGCAGTAGATTGCATAGAGAAGGTGTAAATGATGGGGCTGTGAGAAGTGAAATGGAATGGTAAAGAAGGTATTGAGGAAAGGATGCACATTATACTGGAGTGGTGTCCAAGAGGCAATAAACGGAGTGGAACTAATCATTTCGAAGCAATTGGAGGAGTATGTAAAGAGATAGAATGTGTGTAATGAAGATAGACTTAAGGTGAATAATAAAGTGCTGGACTTCATGCAAGTGAGTGCACCTCAGACGGGAAACAGGGAAGAAAGTAGTGAAGGAATCTTGGAGAAAGTTGGAGAGAAATTTCAGGTGTAAAGTGATTATTATGGGAGATCTGAATGCACAATTCGGAAACGAGACAATGAAGAGAAGTCATTGGACTGTATGGATATGGGAAAAATCACGAAGGAAAGGAATTAGTGGACTTCTGTGAAAGGGGTGGGCCTATAGTCGGGTAAACATGGTTTGGAAAAAAAAATAGTAGGGAAATTTTGAGATATGGTTGGGGTGACAAGATAAAACCAGTATTTGGCTACTTTTGGTGGAAAGGACAAATCGCAGGAAGTTGATGGATGTGACAGCTTTACCACGAGAGGCATTTGATAGGGAGCGGAGAGTTGTGGTGGCAAAATTACGGTTCGAAAACTGGAAAAGTAAAAGAGATAAGAGAAAGCAAAATAAAGTGTGGAAATTGAAAGACGAAATGTACAGGAAGATTTCCAGGAGAGAATGAAACTACACATCCCAGTTACTGATGTGGAAAATGTACAAGAGGAGTGGGCCAATTTTAAAAAGGCATTTGTTTGTGCAGCAGAGAGTGCTTCTAGCAGGACATCTACAAGAGTGAAAGAAAAGGAGACACCGTGGTGGAATTAAGACGTGGGGAATGTGGTGAAAGAAAAGAATACATCTAGGTGGGAAATGAACCAAGATCAGAGAGAGGAAAGCAAAAGGAAATATCTCAACAGCACACAGATATGGAAGAAGGTGGTAGTAGAAGAGAAGAAGATGTGTTGGGAAGAATTTACACAAAAATGGAAGCTGATGTAAGTGGCAGTAAAAGGGGGCTGTTTTGGCTGATAAGAAGTAGGAGTTACCACAAAGCTAGTGGAAAAAGAAAGATGGGGAACTATTTACACACCCATAAGAGATATAGAGAAGAAGAAAGGAGTATTCTGATAAGGTATTGAATGTGAACAATTGTACAGGGGAGGTAGAAGCAATGCAGTGTGAGGACTCAGTAAAAGTAACAATGTGGGAGGTGGAATTAACGGTACAAAGGGTGAAGATGAGAAAAGCAACAGGGATGAATGAAATCAGTGTGGAAATGGTAAGACCTGCTGGACCTGTTGGTGTGCAGTGGTTGTACCGACTGCTAAATGTACTGTATGTGGAAACAAATGCGTATCAGAAGGTTGGATAAAAGGGATAACTAAGAGGTAACTAAAGAGGAATCACATTTATATCATAGGTAGCTAAAATACTGGGAGGATATTAGAAAGATTGAAGGAGAGTTACAAGAGGAACAAATGGCTTCAGGATTGAAGATCAACAGTGGACCCTATCTTTAGGATGAGATACCTGATAGAAAAGAACTAGGAATATGGAATGCATCTGGTCATAACTTTCGTAGATAAAGAAAAGGCATATGATAGTGTACCCAGAATGAATATTTGGGAAACCATGGTTAAAAAGAGACACGGAAGAGAAATATTAAAAATGGTGCAAGCAATGTACAACAACTGTTTGAGCAGAGTACTGACTCCAGTTGGAAAAACGGAATGGTTTAGAAATAAGACTGTACTAAGAGAGGTAGTGCGTTTATTATGGTCATGGACGAAATTGTAAAGGAACCCTGTGGAGATAAAGAGATGACGGTACTGTTATTTGCAGATGACGTTATGTGAGGAAAGGACAGCAAAAAAGTGCAGCAACAACAACTAGATGTACTCAAAGAAAAATCGAGAAGCATGGCATGACAATCATTACAGAGAAAAACAAGGCTATGATGATGTTGAGAGGGGAAAGGCATTTAAAAGGGCACTGTGAAAATCTGAAGTCAGAATCTGAAAATTGTGGGCAGCTTTAAATACATAGGAAGTGAATTAATGCAAAATGCTAGCGTTGACGTCGAGATTAGCAGGTAGATACAGCAGAGTAATGCATTCCACCAAAGTGTAAGAAAATTTGTTTGGAGCAAAGAAGTACCAAGGAAATGTAAAGAGATAATGTACAAAATGCACTATGTACCCATACTGACTTGTGCAGCTGAGACTTGGACTTTGGCCAGCAGCCATGAGAGTAGAATTCAAGCCAGTGAGATGAAATCACTAAGAAGTATGATATTAAAGACAAGGAAAGACCGAGTTGGAAATGAAGATGTCAGGAAGGAAGTTGGGATGGGAAAGGTAAATGAAGGAGTTGAAAAGAAAAAAGTAAGGTGGTTTGGACATGTGAAGAGGATGGTGAATAGAATTCCAAGACAGATAACGGAGGAAAAGTGCGAGGACAAGAGAGGAAGAGGAAGACCTACAACGAGGTGGATTGAATCAGTGAGGAGCGGCATAAGAAGACAAAACTTCGACTGGGACACGATCGTGGAAAATGAATGGTGGAAGGAAAGAGGAAGATAGAGAAGTGCCGTAAAAAACCCCAACCCGGCAGGAGCTGTATAAGGGGGAATTGATTATGATGATAACGATGATCCGTATACAGTGTAGAATACTGTAGCGAAGCACGGGTATATTTGCTAGTGCGCTGATAAGAGCAGAAGAAAACTAATTTGTGGATTTAAGTGTAGGCTCAGTCTTAGAGCTTCAGGGTTATAGCCCCTGGTTATGTATGTTAAGTATTCAGACCGAAGGCTGGTTTGATCCCCTGGGGCTGACTACTTTGGTGACCCGCATTTCCGGGATATACTATGGACCCACATAGCTTGTCCGAGAAGTCTCTTTTTTAAGATCCATTTCTTAGCATAATGTTTCTAACACTCATTTCAGGCAATTCTTTCTCTGTTCAATTCCGAAATCATTTAAGTATTAAATTTGGTTAATGGTGTTTTCCGGACTCATCTTCATTTCTTTTTTCACTGCATCTTTTCTAATTTTGCTATAGGATATCAACTTTTGTATACTGCATGTATAAAAAAGAAAATATTACAATAAACAACATCCTCGCCCCGATCTATGGTTTTCGACATTATGGGAGACTGTTAATACATTGTAGATGAAGTTCATTCCAAGCACTGAGGGGTACCCCCAGCCGAATGTAATGACACCCGTTAATAAACTTGAAAATCGAATTGTCTCCAGAAATGTCAGCGTATCTCTGCTGGCTTTCTTGACCCTGAGGTGTTGAAGGTTTTGCCTACAACAAAGAACAGCTATCACTGATGGTACAAAAGCTCCGGTAATTTATACAGGATGTTTCCCTGCATTTGGATGTCATTGAAGGGAGATATATGCAACTGTTGAAATAAAATCTCTTCGGTCTCTTGAGACATCAGTTATATTACACTGTAATATACATTGGAGTAAAATTCAATCCCAAGACCAAGAAGAGTAATTCTATTCAGGCTAAGCAATTGTCTAGGTAACACAGTTGTTTGACTAAAGTTTCCGGGTCACAGGTTCAAGTATGGGCGAGAAGACATGTGACATGTTGGTATATTATTAACAATTTTAGTCGCCACGATTTTGAATTCAGGCATGCAAACGTGCATGCATTGTACGCACTGGTGCCGCATGACGTTTTGTGGGATGGAGTTCCTCACCTATTGTACTTGCTCATTCAAATCAGCGACGGTTAATGCTAATAAAAATAATTTCGTGTGGCTATTTCTAGCCGAGTGCAGTCCTGGTGAGGCAGACCCTCCGATAGGTTGGGCGGCATCTGCCATCTGTAGGTAACTGCGTGTCATTGTGGTGGAGGATAGTGTTATGTGTGTTGTGTGAGTTTCAGGGATGTTGGGGACAGCACAAACACCCAGCCCCCGGGCCTTTGGAATTAATCAATGAATATTAAAATCCCGATCGGCCGGGAATCGAAACCGGGATCCTCTGATCCGAAGGCCAGGAAGCTGACCATTCAGCCAACGAGTTGGACCCTGTTAATGCTGATATTGTATGGCGCTAGATTTTTTCGTCCAATACGTGCTCAATGAGCGAAAGTTCTGGTGACCTTGCAGGGAAAGGCAACTGGTCCAAACTCTGTAGAGCACGCTGGGTGACGGTAGCAGTAAGATGGCGAGTGTTATCCTGTTGGAAAACACCCCCTTGAATAATGCAAATGAATGGCAACGTAACGGTTTAGTCACCAGTCTGACGTACAAATCCGTCTGACAATGTTCGCGGAATAACGACGAGAGTGCTATCAGCGGGAAACGCTCCCCAGACCATAACTCCTGGAGTATGTCCAGTGTGTCGCGCAGACAGCTTGTTTCCAAGTGATCACCTGGCCTCCCCCTTGCCAACCTACGTCCATCACGGAAACGAAGACAGAACGGGCTCTCATTTGAGAACACAACATATCTCCACTCCGTCCTAAGTGAACTCTAGCTTGACCACTGAAGTCGCAGCTGGCAGTGATTTGACGTTAGTGGCATGAACGCTACAGCACATCAGGCTCGGAGCTGTCCCTCAAGTAATCGATTTTGTTTCATTTCGCTGTGTTAGTCTGGGGTCAACTGTAGCTCTAATGTGTACTGCAGATGCAATACGATCCACCACAATCCTGCGGCGAATACCGAGGTCTTCCCTATCCGTGACGGCCCGTGTATGTCCAATCCCGGTCTTCCTGAGACAGTGCCTTCTCGTGAATATTGTTGCCAACACCCTGTTATGCTCATACCCTAGGTAAGTTTGGGGGCTCAAATCCTGGTGGGGCTCACAACATGGCTAAGAATGGGGGCTCACTCCGTGGCAGGGCTCACACCATGGCGGGGCTTACACTATAGAGGAGGCTTACACTTTATCTAAAAGCAGGGGCTAACACCGTAGCTAACGGTAGGGGATCACACTCTAGCTAAGTGTCTGGGCTTACACCTTGGTTAGGAGTAGGGCTTAACACCACCCCCACCGGGCGAGTTGGCCGTGCGCGTAGAGGCGCCCGGCTGTGAGCTTGCATCCGGGAGATAGTAGGTTCGAATCCCACTATCGGCAGCCCTGAAGATGGTTTTCCGTGGTTTCCCGTTTTCACACCAGGCAAATGCTGGGGCTGTACCTTAGTTAAGGCCACGACCGCTTCCTTCCAACTCCTAGACCTTTCCTATCCCATCGTCGCCATAAGACCTATCTGTGTCGGTGCGACGTAAAGCCCCTAGCAAAAAAATTACACCACCCTGGCTAAGAGAAGCTGCTCATTACGTGATACTCACCTACTCCTCACTAGATACTCACCTGATCTTTACCAGGTCCTTACCCGATCCTCAATAGATCATCAGCAAGTTGATGTGCAAAGCTGAGTTAAGGTGCAGGTGCAGTGCAAACTGAGGTGTTAGCTGAGATACAAGTTTAAGTGCAAATTGAGGTGCAGAGCTCTACTGGTGTGATTTAAGATGGAAATGGAGATGAAAATTGAGGTGCAAATTGAAGTGTAATGCTGAATTGATGTGCAAGGTTGAATCAGGGTGCAAGTTGTTCGGGGCTAAGGGTGAGGAGGAGGGTGAGGCCTAGGAGGAGGGGAGGCTGAGGATGAGGTGCATGACGAGGAATCTAAGGCTGAGGAGGATGAGGAAGAGGAGGAAAAGGCTAAGGCTGATGACGACGAAGAGGAGGAGGAAGCTGAGGCTAGACTAACGAGGAATCTGAGGCTGAGGTTAAATATGGGGATGGCTCCATACTGTATCAATTGATCACCTTCTCTTCGTTGAAACTCACATATTCGTTATCGACTTTTCTCAGGCTCATCTTCTTTCCACTGGCTTCTTAAGAACATTTTTGAAAACTAAAATGTTTTTACTGGCTAATTAGGAAAGGTTAATAAAGCAACGGTTGCTGGCTTTCAGATGCATTGTATACTACAAAGTACATCGCTTTTTATATTGCTTATTTTCACACTAGATTCCTATAAATTAACATCTAGTAGCTTAATAATATATGTAAGATTTATGCACATTAATATAGTGGTTAGCAATTTCTTCAAATGTATGTTGCAAAGTACATATCCGCAGTTTTATATTTACGCACTTGTTAATCAACGTCTACTAGCTTAATATTTGCACACAGGTAATGTTTTAAACGGTCTTATAGCAGGTAGCATATTTTTTCAACTGTACACTGCAATGTACATGACTCTACCTTTATATTTACACACATTTTAATCAATGTTTACTGGCTTCATATATACACACACACAAAATGTAAGCTTTTTACACGGGCTTATGTGAATTAATACTTATCACATCTGCTGTGCCCATGCAAGAATATCAGTAGAATTAGGAATAACGAACTGTTTATTATCTTCATTTTTCAGAGCTTCTTTATTAATTGTGTATACAACGGATGGTTTACTTCTACAAACGGCCATCTGCTTATGCAAAACATGGTGATTATTCATACAAGTGTTATAATCTTCTACACTTAGTTCAATCGTAAAATTTTTAATGACTTTCAATTTTTGGGCAACGACACCATTTACTGTTAAAATGCAATTAGGTTTAGTGTCATGTTGCATCTGTAATATTCCCAGAACATTCATCTTTCATTTTGACTTGAATGCCTTTCATAACTAGCAGAAGATTGTAAGAATTTTATATGCATAGTTACTAACATCAAACCGATCTAAGTCTGGTTTTATAACATCTTTATAGTCATCCGCCTTAATCTGGTAAGTAAAAATATCAATATTGGTGCAGAGTAATTTAATATTATCAACATAGTTTTAGTGGGATTCACACGTGAGTGCCTTAGCTGGTTCAACTACAGAAAAGCCAACAGACTTAGGTTTGCTGTACTTTGTTTTAACACGATCTATTTGTATAGTGACTAAATTATCATATACAATGGTACAGATATGTAAATTAGGCTCATTAAATTGTTACCACCATATTGTTTTCTAGTATTCTTCCATTTTGTAATAAATTTTGCATCAACCCTTTGTCAATCTCTCCCATAGTTTTTCAAAACCCGCCTTTATTGACGAGCTTATAAACTTCTTTTTCAAAATCCTTAGGAGCACGCACGCATTCTTAAGCTATTCTTGGGATCAATGTATGGTTTTAGCCATGACGACTGGTCAATTTCTAGCACGTTTTTGTTAACCCCGAACAATGCTCCTAACACTGTTTCAGATTCCGATAATGAATGAAATACTTAAAAAGCAGTCATTAACAACAAGATAAGGCAAATAGGGCTAGGACCCCTTTTAAAACAAACAGCTGAGGCCGAGGGAAACGAATATGGCTTCCAGAAATATTAAAAAGACCACGCCCTTAAGAAATGAGTGACAATGTAGGGATGTTAAATTTGAGTTTCCTTACGTTCAGGAACCCGTAAGAAATAATTTTCTAGAGTATGTTATTTCTCAGATAAATTATGTTAAGTATAATGAAGTAATGAAGATAATTCAGGGAAGTATTCTGCTAAGACGCTATGTTGATCAAGAAAGATTTTCAAAATGGATTACAGGAATAAGAAAAATCTCTAATGTAATTGATCAAAAGTATCACAATTTACAATTTTACTTTCAGCTTTACAAGAAGATCTGCAAATGGTAAGGTCTAATAAATTGAACAGGTGCGAATAACTTGAAAGGGCAATATAGGCACAATTAAGTTTGGCAATATGTAGCTGCATAGTCACACTAGGAATATGCATCCTTACTTAAGTAATTTACAATAAAATAAGTAATTTAATCCGACAAGAAACAGATTGGATAAAATGGAGCTCATTCCAAGGTTAATTCCTGAATTTTAACCCTCTCATGCATGAATTTAAAAATAATTAAATTAAAAATAATGTGATGTGATTTTCTTGGTTAAAATGACCCTATTAGATGATGCAAACAAAACACAAAACAAAGTTACCATACTTGGCGGGAATTTGATGTCATCATATGAGGACATCATGCATTTAGTGGAATAATGTCAATACGTCATACACTTACTACTTTTGTTTATTATACTAGTATTTACAAGAACTTTTTACACCAGAGGCAATCGTATGAGTACAGAGAAATGACATTGGTCCTACTGGGACATTTATATGTAACTGATGTACTTCACATGTTCATATTTCAGGCAATGGTATGGAAACTCTGAATGCACTCTGGAAATAGTGGTACATTACATTTTCCACAAATATAGGTACTGGGTTTTACTTGCGCAGTTTCTGTCACGGCACCTGTTAGGATTTCTAGCCTCTGTTTTCTGCGCATAGTTTCTTACTCCATCCATCTTTTCAGCAGGCACAGTATGTGTAGCCTGTTTCTTGAGTGGTGGTGATGGACCTTTTTTGCTTGGCCGTCCCCTCTTCCGTGGTGCTTCTGCCTCACCACTGAAGATAAGTCCTGTTGCCACTCGACTCTTGAACTCGAGCAGGTCCATAGGGGTCTTAAGAGTCCATTTTCCATAGTAACCAAGCATTTAGAACTGTGACATTTAGCATATGGTAAAAAATCGTCATGTACCATCTGCAGTTCATTATATCATTCCTGTAAAGAGCCACCAAGGAATCCATGAGCCATATGGCCGTTATGTATTTCTATACCCTTTGGTCTGTCAATTTCAATGAATTTCGTCTCTTTTCTACACCATCTTCTGGCCTTACCAATTGGTTCTAAGCCTGCATAGGAAGAAATGATATGAACTGCCGAATTATCAGCCCACTGGATTACTGTGATGCCACCTATTGATGTTGTAAATGCTGAGCTTCCTCGACCCTCTTCCTTTAGGTCCTTGACATCTTTCAGTTTTTTAGTAGCGTCCGTCAGTCTATTTTCTCTGCAGGTCCCTACAAGCCAGATATCAAGTTCTTTCAGTTTCAGCACAAGGGGTAAATTAAATGCTGCTATCTGGTGGGAATGTTGTAAACTACCATAATCTTGTCCTACAAACATCACTCGCTCATCTGATAACATTACAAACCATTTGGAGAACCCTGGAAAATAAATATTGGATGAAGCAGTTGAGAATACAAGCTAACCTCAAAAATAACAGATGGGAGTTTGATGCATGATGTCCTCATATGTGGACGCCCGTATTATACCAATATTGTGTAAAGACTACAAGCCGGAATAAGCTGAATTATAGTAGTAGTGATAGTAGAATGTACAAAATGAAGAACTACACACTTACCTTGGGCATTTTCAAGATAGGAACAGCTCAAAACAATTGGAAACAATGATGACTTCTCACAAAATGGTGAACCATGAATATCATGTTTTCAATGATGCCTTTTAAATGCTGCCACCCGCTTTTTCTTTTAAAAACTGATGTTTTCCACTCTTACCAACCTAAAATAATCTTTTAGTAACTTTACCTTCGTCTTTGGAAACTCCAGGGAATAAATAATGCCTAAAAGTTTGGATGTCCTCATATGAGGACACCATGCATGAGAATTAATTTTTATTTGTAGTTTAGGTTATAACGAATCGATAAATTTAGCTGACTTGGTCTTCCGTATTCCTTAATTATAATTATTTTGTGTGTGTGTTACAGTGTAGGAAATGCTGGAGGATTAATCACGGAAACTGGAGGAAGTTCGTTTCGCTGTGTAGTGTGCTGCATGATGTTCTCTGAAGAGTTAAATCTCAAAAGACATATGGTATCTCACACTCAGGAGAAGTGCAACGTGTGTACTGTCTGCAGTTCTACCTTCTCCCGGAAAGACTATCTAAAGTCACACATGATTGTTCATTCTCAGGAAAGGCCGTACCCCTGCAATGATTGTGATAAAGCGTTTCGGAGTGAAACGTGCTTGAGGAGCCACATGATAACACACAACCGGAATATGGCGTACCGATGTAATGAATGCGGCAAGACCTTCTCCCGGAGGAATGGTCTGATAACTCATTTGGCATTTCACACCGGGGAACGAAAATTCCGATGTAAGGAATGCAATAGTACGTTCGCTCTCCGAAGTCACCTCAAAATCCATATGAAAATTCACTCTGGTGAGAGATCGTATTTCTGCAATGAATGCGGTGCTACTTTTGTTCTGCGATCAACTTTAATCACCCACATGCTGCAGCACACGGGACTGAGGCCACATTCTTGTAAGTTATGTGAAAAGTCATTTGCTCAAACAAGTCATTTGAGGGCTCACTTGGTGACACACACCGGGGAAAGACCTTTCACCTGCGATGAATGTAAAAGGTCGTTTACTCAAAAAAGTCATTTGCGAATCCATATGCTGGTTCATTCCCGCGATAAGTCCTACGAGTGTAAACAATGCAGTAGTACTTTTAATCATCGAAGTACGCTGCGAACACACATGTTTACTCATACCGGGGAAAAGCCTTACCAATGTAAAAAGTGTTTTCGTAAGTTCACTCAGAGTTGTGCTTTACGAGTCCACATTCGAACACATACTGGAGAAAAGCCTTACCAATGTAAACTGTGTGATCGTAAATTCACACAGAGTAGTGCTGTAGGAGTCCATATGCGAACACATACTAGAGAAAAGCTCTAATGTTGTCAAGAATGCAAAATTAGGTGTCTCAAGAAAAACAACATCGAGACACATTTGGGAAATTATTTTTTAATGTCAAAACCCTCCCGTGATAGGCTTTACACATGAGATACATGTGGCTCGAAGTATGCTCGTCACAGTGTTCTCAAAAACCTTATTTTAACACACACTAGAGGAATGCTACACAGACAAGTGTTCACAGTGCTAATTTTTCCACCTACATAAGCTCACATTCTACATATTAATTAGAGAAATATACTGCTATTCTATTCTATGTAGTATTACAATTATTCACACTGTACCCTCGAAACACGTACACAATGAGAATAGGTATACAATTTACGGTTACCCTTCAGAAGGTTCCTCTTAAGCATATAGTACAGTGATATTTTCTGCTGTGTGTGCGAGATGATGGTAGATGAATAATACAGCAATTTGTCAGCATATGTTGTAGTTCATTTGAAATAGCCACTTCGTTATTGTCACATTGGAAGATTTCAGACGTCAGGTGCTCGTAGAAGGTTGCTTTGGGAGAACATTAGTGTATAATGCAAGTTGAGCTGCAGAACTTGTGATGACAATGCTACTCCCAGTAGGCACACAGGAACTCTTAATTGGGGTGGCTGCATTAATTTTGAGAAAATTAATGGAATTTATGTAATGCTGAATTTATTTTATTTTGCAAAACTATTGAAATTTTAAATAGATTGTTTTTCAGTCAAGTGCATTAATCTGCCTTAGCAAAGTTACACTTGTTACACATTCCGGTCCACACATCTAACATCAAAGCTAATGCCTGCAAAGAATAAATGCTGCAGATGTTTTGATTCTAAATAGAATGTAAAAATTTGAGTTTTATTTATTCTACCCAAATTTGTTCTGTAAAGAGCCGATAAAGCACACGTCAAAATTACTCAAAACCTCAACAGTTTCACCGTAATAGTTGTTTGACCTCGTTTACTTCTTCTGAGCTTCTAGCATTTGATAATATATTTTGTTGGTTTTAATTAATGAAAAATCTTTAAAAAATTAATCATAACATAGTAGTTATTTCAATAGCTCTAGGTATTTTGATGCACTTGACTTGCTTCTTGTACAGGCGTTGGCCATTTGGAAAATTCTTTATTTCTGTTATCTTTGCAAAAGACAACAAAAGAGGAATTTACAAAGTAAGATGCAGAAGGCCAGAAAGCAAGCTCAGCTAGAGGTCCATTACAAATTATTTAAAGCAATAATTCAGTTTGCTATTCCTTTAAGATGGTGTTGGGTTTTTGGAAACACTTCAGCATCATATTTTCTATGCTATACAACAATGAAAATCTACTAACGTTCTCTATTACATGATATAAGTCGCCTTTATGATGTTCCGGTTTTAGCAGACAACGTTTGGAAAACCGCATTACAAAAGCCCAAATTTAAAGATACGTTCTGACCTACTGCTGAGGCCGCGCTTGAATGAGGTACTCTATTTCTTTCACGAAGCGTCTGAACTTTCATCACTTGATTATTGTGTTTAGTGTTTTTTCTGTTAAAATATGTCATTTCATTTGTGGAAGCGTTTTATTGCCCATATTCGATATATCATATGAAAGCGGTAATTAAAGCTGGGCAAGACCATAGTAATATAACATGTTCCCAGCGACCTGAGCCAACTACTGGGCTATTTTTTATACTTTGACAAATAATTAAGAACAGCATGATCGTTCGATGGCACAACGGCGATGTGGCTGACGTTATGCTTTGGACAGCGTTCCGTATCATGAAAAACGTAATATCGAATGCATATCCTAAAGGCACATTCCGAACAGAATTTATGGGCCATTGCTATGTGAGTGGAAATGTACTTCTGAGTGTTATATCGTAGTACTAGGTTGCATAAAGTCTGTGTGTGCCAGTACGATTCCACATTTCAAGCAATACCTGAAACGAGACCTTTACTTCAAACTAAATGATCAAATTAATATGAAGGTCTTATATTGAAAGTGAGGCAACGTGTAGCAGAAAATAAGTTCTGGGTCCTATAGAAGAAACTAAAAATGCTGCTGGTAGGTACGTTGCGAACATCTTCGTAAAATTAATTTCACCAGATATTTATAGTGAAAAGCTTCTGTTAAATTCCGATGTTCTTCCGAATGTCAATTGTACAAAGCATCATAGAAACTGTTTAAACCAGAATATCTCTGTTATTGTCAGACAGTATACGGAAATATCGTATGCTTCATTTCAGACACTTCAAAAGATCTGTTCTAACATGCTCCATTTGACATGTTTTGTTCATAGGCTTCAGTGCATAGCCGAGATCTGGATGTGGACAGCCTTACGGCAAAAATGAAGAGTTATTCCCGAAGCAGAAAATAGAATTTCAAAGAGTCTGCACCTAATATTCCCTTACCTCGTCTGTCAATCTAAATCGAAGGAGCGGCAACTGCCTAGCCGTAGATATTTATTTTGCTGAAAATTACACTGAACTTACGGAAATAATAAATTTTTTAACGGAGAAGAGAGGTGTGTTAAAGAGGACGTCAATCTTTTGTTTCAAGCAAGTTGCATGGAATTTATTTCATTAAGAATAACTTCACTGGGATATCCAACACAAATTGTGACTTTAGTGAAAGTGGCTATTCAAATGCAAGATGCCATAAAACTTTTAGCAGGACTATTCAAGTGTAGAATAACTGCTGGGCAAGGTATCGATACAGTTCAAGAGAAAATAGAGACCGTCGTTGAAAAATATTCTTGATGTTTTAAAATAACAGATATCGTAAATATTTTAAATATTTTGCAAGGAAATAACAGTTTATTCATCAAGAAGTTAAGGAAGGATAAGGGATGGCAGTGCATTTCAATATGATCTGAAATGTTTCCTGTTCGCTCTCGTGATGACATCGTTTGATATTAGATTACATACATTGTTATACAACAAGGCGAGAGTTTCCAGTTATGAAACATTACAAAAATATTGTATTTCATTGCATCAGTTTGGGTGATATGTTAGCACATTATAGACCATCTTAAGTGAACATAAAAATATTCTATATTGGTTTTTGTCCACAGAAATATTATTTACTTTGTATATCTAAATGTACAGATCCAGTGACAATTACAATTTAGCCAAAGTATATTAAAATATTTTTGTTGCTTCGAATCACAGCTAGTACCATGCTGTAGTTGGCTGTTTACCCTGTACTGTGTGCCATACCTGTCCACCTCTATCTTTATCTGGTTCGCTTTTCTGACGAACACATTGTCTTCTCTTACGTATGTGTACTGATTTGCATGGGTATCATGGCCGACATTGTTTTGTAATTGAAGACGTGCCCGCAAAAACGTTCTAACCCTCACTTTGCTTGAAAGGAGAAAATTTAAGGTGTGTAAATGGAACAAAATAATATACTGCAATAATTTTACCTGGTGTATTGCACATCAAATCAAAGTATACATCCAGGATAATCTTTTCATAGCATTTTTAAGTTGATTTACTGCAGACTGATGTACCCGTGCTTCGCTACGAGATTATAAAAAAGACTGACTTTGTGGTTTTCCTAACTGAAGTCAACATAGGCCATTAGAAAGACGCCAATAGGAATACAAAGATTAAAAGCAATGTTATCATATGAAATACTCGATCAAATGAAAAAGCGCACAGTTTCTCACTTTTAACGAAGTCCAAAGTTCCAGACCTGAAATGACCAGGCCGCAGACTGCCGTGAACAATCCTCTGCCATTATTCCGTTAAATATGCGCACTGCCCATTCCAATCAGTGCCTTAGAATAAGGATTGAATAGTTCGAATCCTATGATGAACCCGTGTGTTACGTACCAGTAGTAACAGAAAATATATGAACCAGAGGAATGGCATGCTAAAGAAGAAAGTTATCTAACTCCACAGCTACTTCCTGCCAATATTCCGTCAGGCTGATACACCGGATACGACCGGGCAAGTTAGGCTTTCCCCTAAACTACCATTTCGCTCGGCGTTGATAAAATTATTTATGGTCTAGATTATAGCGACTTATTCCCCGACTTTGCATACAGATTTTCATTAAGATAGGACCACTGATAACAGATATTTGAGAAAATCCGGAAGACAGTGGATTCGAACCCCACTGTCGGCAGCCCTGAGGATGGCATTCCGTGGTTTTCCATTTTGCACACCAGGCAAACGCTGGAGCTGTACCTTAATTAAGGCTAAAGGCGCTTCCTTCGCACTCAAGACTTATTTGTGTCGGTGCGACGTAAAGAAAAATTTTAAAAAATACTCGGTACGCAGCAGTAATCCTATCTATCGGAGATAAATGTCAAGAGAAGGCACAAAGCACGGAAAAAGCACATCACAACAAACAATGGTCAGCGTAATGTTATTGTTAATCTATTTCATGAGCTTTCTATATAGTAAGCCTTCACATTCAGTTTCCTTTCGACTCTGTGATATTAGGGCATCTTAAAAAATTGGTTATAGCGTGGACTGTAGTTACTTATTCTCCGAATTTACATACCGATTTTCATTAAATTCTGTTTACCCATTTTATTGTGATTCAGCACTGATATGGACTTAGCAACAAGAATCCAAATTCATGAACACCTCTGTGATCATAGCCGGTAAGTGATCAATGTATAAGACATACATGAGTATTGTAAATAGGAGAGTTCGGCCGCCACCTCCACCTCTGGCTCTCGGGAGAGGCCTCCACCTCCCGCGGGAAATTTGAATTTTGGCGCGAGATTTGAATTTGTAAACAAAGCCACGTGCTTTTTGACAGCTGTCATCGACAACAACGCATCGCTAACCTCACTGCTGCCATCATGACGGGCCTAAACCTCAGTGGTACCAAATTAACCTTACTAGAGCGAGCTTTGAATTGGTAAACAAATCCACGTGTTTTTTGACAGCCACGTGCTTTTTGATAGACAACAACGCATCGCTATTCTCACTGCTGCCATCTTGACGGGCCTAAACCTCAGTGGTACCAACTTTACCTCACTAGCGCGAGATTTGAATTTGTAAACAAATTCACGTGCTTTTTGACAGCTGTCATCCGCCATCATTAAACTACAGAGCACCGTGCTGCCCTCTTTATAGCAGTAGCTGCAAATTCGTCACCTGTCATCCGCAGTGCTGCCATCTTGGCAGGCCTAAACCTTAGTGCTACCAACTTAACCTCACTAGCACTAGATTTGAATCGGTAAACAAATCCACGTGTTTTTTTGACAACTGTCATCCGACATCTTTAATCCATAAAGCACAGTGCTGCCCTCTTTAGCTACTTACCTTTGAAATGTGGTGGCGGATAATTTGAAAAATGCTTTTTGACAGCAGCCATCTTTAATCCAGAGAGCACCGTGCCGCCCTCTTTAGCTAGATACCTTTGAAATGTGGTGGCAGGCAATTCCACGTGACAGCAGCGATCTTTAATCAAGAGAGCACCGTGCTGGCCTCTTTGTGGCGGTGGCAAATTCGACGTGCTCTTGTTTGGAAACAGACTCACGTGCTTTTTTTCTGATAGCTGTCATCTGCCATCTTGCATCACAAACCTCAGTGCTGCACTCTTTAGCTAGATACCTTTGAAATGTGGTGGCGGCAATTTGAAAAATTCTATGTGCTCTTGTTTGGAAACAAAGCCACGTGCTTTTTTGACTGCTGTCATCCGCCATCTTTAATCAATAGAGCACTGTGCTGCTATCATGCGGGCATTTTCGTCAGCTGTCATCCGCCATCTTAAATCCACAGAGCACCGTGCTGCCCTGTTTATCACAAGTAGTAGCGGGAAATTTGAAGGGTTCTGTTAGCCGTCATCCGCCATCTTTAATCAAGAGAGCACCGTGCTGCCATCTTAACTAGATACCTTTGAAATGTGGTGGCGGCAAATTGAAAAATTCCACGTGCTCCTGTTTAGTAAACAAACTCACGCGCTCTTTGTCAGCTGTCATCCCCCATCTTACATCGCAAACCTCAGTGCTACACTCTTTAGGTACATACCTTTGAAATATGGTGGCGGATAATTTAAAAAGAAAAATTCTACAGCAGCCATCTCTCGACGCTAATTGCACAAGATGGTGGCTATACATGACTCCTTAAAGGGACTTCTGCAAGATGGCCGCTATACATAAGTTCTTATGAGACGCCCTTGGGACGCTTGCGCAAGATGACGGTTATACAAGGCTCCTTATGAGACTCCCTAGGGATGCTTGCGCGAGATGGCGTTTGCTCTTATGAGGCGGCTTAATGGTCTTTCGCACAAGATTGCTAGAGA
Source organism: Anabrus simplex (assembly GCF_040414725.1). Classification (NCBI taxonomy): domain Eukaryota; kingdom Metazoa; phylum Arthropoda; class Insecta; order Orthoptera; family Tettigoniidae; genus Anabrus; species Anabrus simplex. Next base: position 24,294,163 of record NC_090277.1, on the reverse strand, counting down.
TGCACTAAGGATGCTTGCGCAAGATGGCGGCTATACACGACTCCTTAGGAGACGCCTTAAGGGTGCCTGTGCAACATGGCTGCCGCTCTTGTGAAGAAAGCTAGCTTAGAGGCTAATGTGTCATGCTAGTTCGATTCATTAAACTTGGGGCTTAAATGCAAAATGTTAAATATCTCGAAAACGGTGCATCGTAGAGAAAAACGGACAAAATTTTTCTGCCCAATACCTCGGTTCGCAGAATGAAGAACATGATAGCATAAGAAAACCATAGTCTACAGATGAGATCAACGGTTCGGTTCCAACTTAGGCAATTTGGCATTAGCTCTGTTTCAGCTTGTAATGAAGCAAGTCTTCGTAACATGATCAAGTCTAGCTATGGTAGAGAGTATAACGTGCCGTGCAGGTTCGATTCATTAAATTTGGGGCTTAAATGCAAAATGTTAAATATCTCGAAAACGGTGCATCGTAGAGCAAAACGGACAAAATTTTTCTACCTAATACCTAGGTTTGCAGTATCATGAACATGATCACATAAGAAAAACATAGTGTAATGCTGAGATCGACGGTTCGATTCCTACTTATTCCCTTTGCCATTGGCAGCTATCTGTTTCTATAAGGTGGCGGCTATACATAGCTTCTTATGAGACAGCTTAAGAGCGCTTGCACAAGGCGGCTGCTGCTCTTATGAGACTCCCTAGGGGTGCTTGCGCAATGTAGCAGCGACAAGACGGTGACTATACACAGCTCCTTATGATACGGCCTAGAGGTGCTCACACAAGATGGTGGCTGCTCTGATGAAGAAAGCTAGCCTTGCATCGTGCAGGTATTCTTACAGCACTAAACCTCATACCTTTGAAATATTCGACGTGCTTTTTCTTCACAGCACCTATCTCTAGACAATAGCGGCTATACATAAGCTGTTAAGGCCTCCTCTTATGTCAAGACATAGTTCTATCGAACAAGTTTAAACCTGCATCGGAATAGCTAGAGTAAGCACGTGCTGCAGTGTTGACGTCATTAAGCATGTTTAGACTTGCAAATCACAAAAGAAACGTAACAAGACTAGAATCGAACACTGCACTCTATGCCGTGAACATTATCATGTGATCGGAACATGGATTGAAGTGTTTAGAACACTAAATAAGTGATCAAGACTAAAATAGAACACTGTACTCGATACAACATGTGTTTAGAACATGTCAGGGGATACCTTTGTTCTAAGAAGATTAGATTACCGCACATTCCATGTAGGGCTAATAGGGTAAAGGGCTAATGGGCAAAAGGGCTAAAATAGTAAAGGGCTAAAGGGCTAGGGTGCCTCTCCTCTCTTTATCCGGGCTTGAGACCAGCTCTACAACTAGAGGCGGAGTTAACACCCTAAGGAAGGGAGAATGTTGGGAAATAATATATACGAATATAGCTACTCGATCGGCTATATACTACAGATGGATGACTTAGGTGAGGGTAAGCGCTTACTTAATAATACCTACACGACGTAATTCATGCTCTATTTCAAAAATATCCTCTTTGTACTGTGTGTAACCAGCATCATGAAAGGCTCTTAGCAGTTGTAAACGTTTTACGAGTACGTTGGGCTCTTTACAGTATCTTATATCTACGTAGGGTAACAGAGGCTTGTTGTGAACTTTGAGTCTATATGCAGACAGTTGACGTGTAGGGACTTGTTTTGATGTAGTACGTGCTTCAGCAGTAGCGTTTCTACGTACAAACTTAACTTGTTTCGACAGCGATGAAGCGTTGAAATTTCCTTCTTCTTTACCTTGCATCTCTTCTTGAGATGTTTGCACTGCGACAGAACGTGTAGTAGGCATAGTAAATGAAGTAAAATCATCGAGCTGTAATGGCAATGAAACATTCAGATTTTCTTCTTCTTCTACTTCCCCTTTACTACTGTTTTGATCAACATCATTATCCTTATCATAATCATGATCTTGCCTCTCTTTATCTTGAAGTTTGTGCTTAGTAACAGAACTTGTAGCAGCCCTAGACAACAAGGGAGAATTAAAAATCTCTCGCAGAGGTGTACTTTTTAAACATAAATCAGTGTTCGCTTAAATATGGTTGAGCTCTTTGTATTTTGTTCCCGATGAAGCTACATTACCCGCGGCTTCATGACGTTGTGCGTTGTATGCGTTCTTGAACTCTCTTCTACAATGTTTGCATTGAAAAATTGTCCTACATGATATCTCATGACGTCTCTTGTGATAGCTTCGGGAAAATGCTGTTCTACACTCTTCGCAAATATACCTAGAAATAGGTTTTTCCATGACGGACTTTTATCTTCTGCTAACCGATTCTTCTTTAAATCTACTTGACATTTGTTACTCTCTACTTCGATGATGCGAACAGCTTACCGATTAACAGTAAAGTAACACAAAAGCGTATAACCAAGGTAGCAACAGTAAGGTTTAAGCTCATAAAGATGGCAAGAATAAGGTTAGCAATTTTCTGTTGTTGGATTTTAAATTCCGCACTATATCATGCATAAGGTGGCAGCTTTGAGGTTTACCGCCGTCAGGATGGCAGCAGTGAGGTTAGCGACGCTCTATTGTCCTCCAAAGTGAGGTTAGGGTCCGTCAAGACGACAGCTGTCAAAAAAGCACGTGGCTTTGTTTACTAAAAAGGAGCACGTGGCTTTGACGTCACGGTCACGTAATCAATCCTTAGCTCGACGTCGTTAAGAGCAGCATTAAGATTAGCTATGCTTAAAAGTCTTGGGAACAGAGCAGCAATATGAACAGCCATGTTCCAAAGCGTGTACACATCACCTATCTATTTTACATGCATCGACCCTCGTACAAAACTTCTTCCGCTAGATCATGCTGTTATCTTAGCATACCCTATACGTATGAACTTACTGTACAAAGAATAGCCATGTTTCAAAGCGTGTACACATTACTTATTGATTTTGCATTCGTCGAATCTCGTACTGAACTTCTTCCGCTAGATTGTGCTGCTATCTTAGCATATCCCATACCCATAAACTTAAAGTACAAAGAATAGCTGTGTTTCAAAGCGTGTACACATCACCTATCGATTTTGCATGCATCGACTCTTGTACTAAATCTACTTCCGCTAGATTATGCTGCTATCTTAGCATAACCTATGCGCATGAACTTAAAGTACAAGGAATAGTTATGTTTCAAAGCGTGTACACATCACCTACCGATTTTCCATTCATCGACTCTCGTACTAAACTTCTTACGCTAGATTGTGCTGCTATCTTCGCCTAACCTATACGCATGAAATTAAAGTACGAAGAATGGCCATGTTTTAAAGCGTGTACACATCACCTATCGATTTTGCATGCATCAAATATCGTACTAAACTTCTTGCGCTAGTTTGTGCTGCTATCTTAGCTTAACCTGTACGCATGAACTTAAAGTACAAAGAATAGTCATGTTTCAAAGCGTGTACACATCAACTATCAATGATGCATGCATCGACTCTCGTACTAAACTTCTTCAGCTAGATTGTGCTGCTATCTTAGCATAACTAAGACGCATGAACTTAAAGTACAAAGAATAGCTGTTTCCAAGCGTGTACACATCACCTATCGATTTTGCATTCATCGACTCTCGTACTAAACATCTTACGCTAGACTGTGCTGCTATCTTAGCCTAACCTATACGCATGAATATAAAGTACGAAGAATAACCATGTTTTAAAGCGTGTACACATCACCTATCGATTTTGCATGCATCAAATATCGTACTAAACTTCTTGCGCTAGATTGTGTTGCTATCATAGCATAACCTGTACGAATGAACTTAAAGTACAAAGAATAGCCTTGTTTCAAAGCGTGTACACATTACCTAATGATTTTGCATGAAACGACTATCATACTAAACTTTTTCCACTAGATTGTGCTAAAATCGTGTAAGTGTGCTGCTATCTTAGCATAACCTATCGATTTTACATGCATCGACTATCGAACTAGGCTTCTTCCGCTAGAGCATATAGCAATCGCTTTTGTGTATCCCTAACCCATGTGCACGAACTTAAAGCACAAGCACTTTGGAGGACAATAGAGCGTCGGTAACCTCACTGCTGCCATCTTGACGGCGGTAAACCTCAAAGCTGCCACCTTATGCATGTTACAGTCCGGAATTTAAAATCCAATAACAGAAAATTGCTAACCTTACTCTTCCCATCTTGATGAGCTTAAACCTTACTGTTGCTACCTTGGTTATACGCTTTAGTGTTGCTTTACTGTTAATCGCTAAGCTGTTCGCATCATCGAAGTAGAGTGTAACAAATGTCAAGTAGATATAAAGAAGAATCGGTTAGCAGAAGATAAAAGTCCGTCATGGAAAAACCTATTTCTAGGTATATTTGCGAAGAGTGTGGAAAAGCATTATCCCGAAGCTATCACAAGAGACGTCATGAGATATCATGTAGGACAATTTTTCAATGCAAACATTGTAGAAGAGAGTTCAAGAACGCATACAACGCACAACGTCATGAAGCCGCGTGTAATGTAGCTTCATCGGGAACAAAATACAAATTGCTCAACCACATTGAAGCGAACACTGATTTATGTTTAAAAAGTACACCTCTGCGAAAGATTTTTAATTCTCCCTTGTTGTCTAGGCCTGCTACAAGTTCTGTTACTAAGCACAAACTTCAAGATAAAGAGAGGCAAGATCATGATTATGATAAGGATAATGATGTTGATCAAAACAGTAGTAAAGGGAAAGTAGAAGAAGAAGAATATCTTAATGTTTCATTGCCATTACAGCTTGATGATTTTACTTCATTTCCTAAGCCTACTACACGTTCTGTCGCAGTGCAAACATCTCAAGAAGAGATGCAAGGTAAAGAAGAAGGAAATTTCAACGCTTCATCGCTATCGAAACAAGTTAAGTTTGTACCTAGAAACGCTACTGCTGAAGCACGTACTACATCAAAACAAGTCCCTGCACATCAACTGTCTGCATATAGACTCAAAGTTCACAACAAGCCTCTGTTACCCTATGTAGATATAAGATACTGTAAACAGCCCAATGTACTCGTAAAACGTTTACAACTGCTAAGAGCCTTTCATGATGCTGGTTACACACAGTACAAAGAGGATATTTTTTAAATAGAGCATGAATTACATCGTGTAGGTATTATTAAGTAAGCGCTTACCCTCACCTAAGTCATCCATCTGTAGTATATAGCCGATCGAGTAGCTATATTCGTATATATTATTTCCCAACATTCTCCCTTCCTTAGGGTGTTAACTCCGCCTCTAGTTGTAGAGCCGGTCTCAAGCCCGGATAAAGAGAGGAAAGGCACCCTAGCCCTTTAGGCTATTAGCCCTACAAGGAATGTGCGGTAATCTAATCTTCTTAGAACAAAGGTATCCCCTGACATGTTCTAAACACATGTTGTATCGAGTACAGTGTTCTATTTTAGTCTTGATCACTTATTTAGTGTTCTAAAAACTTCAATCAATGTTCCGATCACATGATGAAGTTCACGGCATAGAGTGCGGTGTTCGATTCTAGTCTTGTTACGTTTCTTTTGTGAATTTCAAGTCTAAACATGCTTAATGATGTCATCACTGCAGCGCGTGCTTACTCTAGCTATTCCGATGCAGTTTTAAACTTGTTCGATAGAACTATGTCTTGACATAAGAGGAGGCCTTAACAGCTTATGTATAGCCGCTATTGTCTAAAGATAGCTGCTGTGAAGAAAAAGCACGTCGAATATTTAAAATTGCCCGCCACCACATTTCAAAGGTATGAGGTTTAGTGCTGTAAGAATATCTGCACGATGCAAAGCTAGATTTCTTCATCAGAGCAGCCACCATCTTGTGTGAGCACCTCTAGGCCGTATCATAAGGAGCTGTGTATAGTCATCGTCTTGTCGCTGCTTCCTCGCGCAAGCACCCTTAGGGTGTCTCATAAGAGCAGCAGCCATCTTGTGCAAGCGCTCTTATGCTGTCTCATAAGAAGCTATGTATAGCCGCCATCTTGTAGAAATAGATAGCTGCCAATGCCAAAGGGCCTAAGTAGGAATCGAACCGTCGATCTCACCATTAGACTATGTTTTTCTTATGTTATCATGTTCCTGATACTGCAAACCTAGGCATTAGGTAGAAAATTTTTGTCCGTTTTGCTCTACGATGCACCGTTTTCGAGATATTCAACATTTTGCATTTAGCCCCAAATGTAATGAATCGAACCTGCACGGTACGTTATACTCTCTACCATAGCTAGACTTGATCATGTTACGAAGACTTGCTTCATTACCAGCTAAACAGAGCTAATGCCAAAGGGCCTAAGATGGAACCGAACCGTTGATCTCTTCATTAGACTATGGTTTTCTTATGCTATCATGTTCCTCATTCTGCGAACCGAGGTATTCGGCAGAAAAATTTTGTCCGTTTTGCTCTACGATGCACCGTTTTCGAGATACTTAACATTTTGCATTTAAGCCCCAAGTTTAATGAATCGAACTAGCATGACACGTTAGCCTCTGAGCTAGCTTTCTTCACAAGAGCAGCAGCCATCTTGCGCAAGCACCCTTAAGGCGTCATATAAGGAGTCGTGTATAGCCGCCATCTTGCGTCCGCCATCTTGCGCAAGCATCCTTAGGGTATCTCTAGCCATTTTGTGCAAAAGACCCTTAAGCCGCCTCATAAGAGCAACCGCCATCTTGCGCAAGCATCCATGGGGAGTCTCATAAGGAGCCTTGTATAACCATCATCTTGCGCAAGCATCCCAAGGGAGTCTCATAAGAACCTATGTATAGCGGCCATCTTGCATAAGCACCTTTAAGGAGTCATGTATAGCCACCATCTTGTGCAATTAGCGTCGAGAGATGGCTGATGTAGAATTTTTCTTTTTAAATTATCCGCCACCATATTTCAAAGGTATGTACCTAAAGAGAGTAGCACTGAGGTTTGCGATGTAAGATGGGGGATGACAGCTGATAAAAAGCGCGTGAGTTTGTTTACTAAGCAAGAGCACGGGGAATTTTCAATTTGCCGCCACCACATTTCAAAGGTATCTAGCTAAAGATGGCAGCACGGTGCTCTCTTGATTAAAGATGGCGGATGACAGCTAACAGAACTTTTCAAATTGCCCACCACTACTTGTCATAAAGAGGGCAACACGGTGCTCTGTGGATCAAAGATGGCGGTTGACAGCTGACAAAATTGCCCGCATGATAGCAGCACAATGCTCTATTGATTAAAGATGGCGGATGACAGCAGTCAAAAAAGCACGTGGCTTTGTTTCCAAACAAGAGCACATAGAATTTTTCAAATTGCCTTCACCACATTTCAAAGGTATCTAGCTAAAGAGTGCAACACTGAGGTTTGTGATGCAAGATGGCGGATGACAGCTATCAGAAAAAAGCACGTGAGTCTATTTCCAAACAAGAGCACGTGGAATTTGCCACCGCCACAAAGAGGGCAACACGGTGCTCTCTTGATTAAGGATGGCTGCTGTCACGTGGAATTGCCTGCCACCACATTTCAAAAGTATCTAGCTAATGGGGGAAGCACGGTGCTCTCTGGATTAAAGATGGCTGCTGTCAAAAAGCATTTTTCAAGTTATCCGCCACCACATTTCAAAGGTAAGTAGCTAAAGAGGGCAGCAGTGTGCTCTATGGATTAAAGATGTCGGATGACAGCTGTCAAAAAAGCACGTGGATTTGTTTACCGATTCAAATCTCGCGCTAGTGAGGTTAAGTTGGTACCACTGAGGTTTAGGCCCGTCAAGATGGCAGCAGTGAGGTTAGCGATGCGTTGTTGTCTGTCAAAAAGCACGTGGCTGTCAAAAAACACGTGGATTTGTTTACCAATTCAAATCTCGCGCTAGTAAGGTTAAGTTGGTACCACTGAGTTTTAGGCCCGTCAAGATGGCAGCAGTGAGGTTAGCGATGCGTTGTTGTCGATGACAGCTGTCAAAAAGCACGTGGCTTTGTTTACAAATTCAAATCTCGCGCCAAAATTCAAATTTCCCGCCAAAATCAAGAGGTGGAGGCCTCTCCCGAGAGCCAGAGGTGGAGGTGGCGGCCGAACTGTCCTATTTACACTACTTACATGATCGGAAATATAATACTATCTAAATTTAGTTATGTAGTATGTATCGATGCGACCACTAATAACATAAATATTTGAGAATTACATTTTAGGCCTTCTCCTAAACTACCATTTCGCTCGGCGTTGTTGAAATTATTTGTGGTCTTAGATTATAGCGACTTATTCCCCGACTTTGCATACACATTTTCATTAAGATAGGACCACTGATCACAAATATTTGAGAATTAAATTTTAGGCCTTTTCCTAAACTACAATTTTTCTCAGCGTGAATACAATTATTTATTGCCTCGATTGCAGTGACTTATTCGCTGACTTCGCCTACCGATTTTCCTTAAGATACGACCACTAATAACATAAATATTTAAGAATTAAATTTTAGGCATTGCCCTAGATTACTCTTTCCCTCATCGTGAATACAATTATTTATGGCCTAGATTGCAGCGACTTATTGCCCAACTTTGCAAACCGATTTTCATTAAATTATCTTCAGCCGTTTTCTCGTGATGCGTGTACATACATACATACAGACAGACAGACAGACAGACAGACGGAAATTACGGAAAATTACAAATATGCATTTTCTTGTTACTGTGGACGCGACAGATACAAAAATTCCATCCTTTTTAAATTCTGAGCAATGTACAGACAAAACTCTTATTTTGTGTATATATAGCGATGCAGCGGCTAAATGAACTTACAGGAGGTTGTATACTCAATGTGCATGTGTTAGTTTTATAACCTACCTACCTGACTTTGCGATAAATGGAAAGTAAATACAAATAATTCTGGCAATACATGACATAGTATAGGTAAGGAAAGTGTTGTTACAAACAAATAATACATACCTTATCAACAAATCCTTTAATGAGGTTGGCTTACAGGTACTTAATCCTGTACCATAACCTTATCGTAATCAGGAATGTCAAAAAGTGGATCCTCTTCTTCTTGCACGGGACTACATGCGTTGGAAGCGGGATTTCTGCACTATGCATGATACAGAGGGGGTATGTAATCTAATAAGTCTAAAATATCCTTGATTTTGACTGCAAGTACAGGCCTCGGTTTGTTGTACATGCATGGTAGGTGTTCAGTGCCGAATGATGGTCTACCGGGTACATTCTTTCTGAGATCTACAGAATCATACTTCCATAGAAGAGTACTTGAAAAGTAACCTAAATGGATCCTCTTTACTGATTTTACAACATGTAATCTTGCTTAATAATACCTTTTGCTTCGAATAAGAGAGGGTCCGATGACCTTCGATGTTAGGCCCCTTAAAACAACAAGCATCATGATCATCAGCGAATCAGAGATGTTCTTTTCGTTATCTTATCCAGTAAAGGCGAAACAGTGATAAACATGTCACATGTCATCTTTATTACTGAAAACGGCTTCTTAACCTTAATCTTCTTAACAAGTTCCATCCGTTGTTCTGGAATGCAAATTGATGACACTTGCCTCCTTTTCTTCTCTATAAGACCAAAGTCTCTGTCACGTGGCAAATACGTATGACCTGGCACTAAATATCTATGTTCTATTATATTAAATTTTCCAGTCTGGACTAAAAACTTGCAAAAGTTAACTAAAAAAAAGTTCTTGTTTTGACCAAAACAAGAATCAGAATATACTTTCAGCTGGTTAACGTCATCAGGAACGGAAGTCATTACATAATGTCCAAGGCATGAGATTATGTCACCGGCCTCTCCTTCCCGCTACATCCTCAGACCACATGAACATTGTTGCAGCATTTTTTGCAACATTTTGAATACCAAAACTCAAAGAGTGGGGAGACATTGCTACATGTCAATCACCACCACCACAGGAATTTATTCGTCAACGAATATGTAGTATATAAATAAAATGCCATTTGGACATATTAATTGTGTCGTCACAGATGGCTGAACAGTCCGATTCTGGATGCACAGATTTTATTGCAGTGACAGCACACACTAGTAGTTGCAGCAGATGGTTGTGCAAGAACGTCATCCCTCGCATCACTCGTTCTTTCCTGTGGTTCCTCCTCTCAGCTTCTAATCTTCTCCTATCTTTTTCTAGATGTTCAACTCCATTGTATACAATGCTACGCTGTTTGGACCTATCCTCGGCTGTAGTTTTCCAGTTGATCGTATCAATATGGCATCTTTTAAGATTATACTTTAGAACATCCTTATATCGTTTAAGCTGCCCTCCATGGTTACGCTGGCCATTTAGTTGGGAGTACAAGATTTTCTTTGGGAGGCGTGTATCTGGCATGCGGACGATATGACCAGCCCAGCGTAGCTGATGCCTTACTATCTTTGCCTCTATGCTTGTAGTGTTGGCTTCCTCGAGGATGCTAATGTTCGTTCGACGATCTTGCCATTTAACTTTCAGTATTCTCCGCAAGCATCGTTGATGATATTTTTCCAGGCATTTTAGGCTTCTCCTGTAGGTTGTCCAGGTCTCGCAACCATAGATAAGAGTAGGAATTACAACAGCATTGTAAACGTACAGTTTGGTTCTCACACTGATATCATGATTGTCAAACACTCTTCTTAAGAGACGACCGAAAGCCGCACTAGACCATCTTAAACGATATTGTATTTCTGCATCAATGTTTGCACATGTCGAGAGATGGCTTCCCAGGTAAGGAAAATGATTTGTTTTGCAGAGACTGGCCTTTGATTGTAATAGTCGGAGTTCTCTTACTGGAATTAGGCGCCGGCTGGTAAAGGATCGTAGTCTTATCAATATTAATTTCCAGTCCGATACTTTCATATGCTTGATTAAAAGCATTGAGGATTGATTGCAGATCTTCCTCTGTGTTGGCTAAGATAACATTGTCATCTGCATACTGAGTATCTGTATGTATTTGTTTGGACATCCGATCAGAGCTAGAATTCTCCATAGAGCTTCTCGATTAACAGAATCAAACGCCTTGACAAGATCGATAAAAGCCATGTAAAAGGGTTGGTTTTGTTCTCTAGACTGACACTGAGGACACCTTGGTCTTAGCTCGCAGTCTGTTGATAATAAACAGATTCCCATCAGTTCTATACAGAAGTTCTACTCCTGATGGCAGTTTATCATCCACAAGGTGTAGTATAGTTCCAACAAATAGTGAAAACAATGTTGGAGCAATTACACGACCTTGCTTGACTCCAGTAGAAATACAGAAAGGGTCTCCTGGTTTTGTATTAGAAAAAACAGTAGCAAACATGCCGTCGTGTAGCAGTCTGAGTATCTGTATGTATTTGTTTGGACATCCGATCAGAGCTAGAATTCTCCATAGAGCTTCTCGATTAACAGAATCAAACGCCTTGACAAGATCGATAAAAGCCATGTAAAAGGGTTGGTTTTGCTCTCTAGACTTTTCCTGCACTTGCCTTGCACTGAAAATCATATCAATTGTACTTCTGTTTAGCCTGAAACCACTCAGTGCATGTCAATAGTAATTACATGAACAGTGCTGTCTTCCTTAACCAATTGTGTGTCTCATTTTAACTGCTTATAGGCCGACTCTGTTTTTCGTTTATGCAGCTCGGGCCGATGACCTTCGATGTTAGGCCCCTTAAAACAACAAGCATCATTTATGCAGCTCTAACTTTTATTTTAGATATTTTTTCAGAGGATCATTCTCTGTTGAAATTTGAATGTTTAAACTTTCACGTATTTTATATGTATTATTACGAGGTGCTTGGAAAAACAAACTATAACATTTATAGAAAATCTTCCTGTAAATGGCAAGGCTAAAAGGTATCCTATTTTCCTTGGTGCACTTGTCCTTGTAAAGGTTATACAAAACACTGATATTGAGTTCTCCAACTAAGTACTTCATGTTAGGATTCTTTTTCCGAGGATAATGGTTCGACTGAGTGGGGAAACTGTCAGTATTCTTCCTTAGGTAGTTCTGTTTTGCTGGGACGGTTACCATGCTGACCCCTCTGATCCAACAAAAACAGAATTAACCATGTTCTCTTATAACCTTGTTTTATTATCTTGAAGCACAGCCTAACTTAAGTAGAAAACCGCACGTGAAAAGTGATTAGAAGCACAGTGATTGCTTACCTTGAAGGTGCCTGAAGGTTTCATCTCTTGATTTATTCGAGAAAGTCGTCCATTACTCCATCCAAATATAGACAATAGGGCATTTCACAGATTCCTACATGTTTTGCATCTACCATAACCTTGAAAACACATGAACATTGTCTTTTAGTGCTGCAAGAATCATTTACATATCTTCGTTTCACTGCACAAATCTGTGCACAACCCGAAATGTACGCATTTTGTAAGTCATGGTCACCCAAATTCAGAAACTGAGAAACGGTATTTCACGATAATCTTCTGTCACCTTTCAAAAACTTAAGCGAACAACGGAAGTTTGCATCAATACTCATCTTTTCTATGAAAACACCTTTGTAATTAACATATTCCTCACCTCTATTCCTTTTCTTTTTCTGAATTTCCCGACGCCATTTTGCAGGAATACTTTCCCTTTTGGGATAACTTCCGCACATTTCTTCAGTTCGATCATCACATTCACTCTCTGTGTCCTCCATGTTTGTTGTTTATAAGCAGTAGCCAGGATCACCAACATTGATGCAATGAACATTCTGGAGTAGTTACATATTCACATATCATCAGAGACATCGTATTCTCAGCGATGATTTCGTTAATGATAAGTTATGTTAAAATTCTTATGTAATGTTCATAATGTTAGCCGCTCTCGGCAAATTCGTTGTTTCAATCGTCGGTTCACTACCTCGCTACACTACAATGTTAGTGCTAAGCCTACAATATTTCGTACACTTATTTAATTTCTGCTCTCTAAGGGTTAGCCCATTTTAGCATTCTGACAAAGGCTCTCAGGTTAAACACTCAAATTTTCACCGAATGTATTGTCCCCGTCAAATTTGGCGTACTTGGGAACATTTCCAACAAATTTATATTATAAGTTTTATTGTCTGCCGGGAGCTGTAATTTGCCAATTGGGAAGTAGTCAGTGAGCTCCAAACCAGTTTTTTCTTCATTCAGAGGGGCGATGCATTGATCCAGCTTCGACAAGGCCAAGGCAAATCACGTGACGAGCCCATGTGCTGTCCTGCCACGCGCGAACGACTGACAGCCAGCTCTTCGAACAGTCAGAGCCAATTACAAGAGACCTGACAACAAATTACCGTCTTCGTAGAGTACACGCCCCCCAAGCCAAGGATATAAAAAGCCTTGTTCCGAGTAAATCACTCTCTTCTTGGATGTTGCTGGATAACTCTCTGTTGTGCGACGCTACGTTACTCGACCACGTGGGAAATAACTCTGCAGTATGAGCAGACGCCCGTTCTGCCGCAATTTAGTGGAATAGTTAACTAACTCCTATGGAGTAAAATTCAACTTAAAAACCAAGTTAAGTGTGACTATCCAGGTGAATATTCAATAATTCTGCGTGTATTTGTGCCTATATTAACATTCACCGTCTCAGTTACAGCTTTCACGTCTGGAACACAACAGGAGTCAACCTGAAGATCGCAGTGCATCAAAATGGATAATAATTCAAGAATCTACACTTCAACTTCATTGTGGGACGTCTACTGCTGTGTCTCCATGGATTTCTAAAATGTGAGGCGTATCTGGTCAGAAGGAGGTGACTGACCGGGGAAAATGCTCGAATGATTGACTACTACCTGGGATAGAACCTCATCTAAAACTTGAGTACCATTTAAATTTTTATTATTTCTGTCTCATCTTTGTAAAACTATAGGTTTTTCTTCTTTAAATCGTATATATATTAGTTTGTTGTGGTTAGAAACATTTCATTTTTCCATTTCTTGATGTGTCGTGGTAGACGAGTGTCATGTGTGTAAATGAAATTTGGAACCTATTAGAGTAGATTGAATGACTTCCCATGCATATGAGTTAGGTATCTAAAAATCACTGACCACGTGATAAACCTTATTTCTTTGTAATATTGAAATTAATCGGACTTGAATTTACGTATACAACTTGTGATATAGGGTCGAACCTAGTGTCTTTTTAAGATCACTTATTTTCTTTAGGATTGAGTCATCTAATTTTTCGATATTTCATGAGGATTAATAGATGTAATAATCACTTGAGTAATAATAAAATTAACGAAAGATCGGGTAAAAGGGAGAATTAAACGCTCGTGAGCCATAAATTATCTTAGATTCCTTATATGTGAGATTTAATGTGCTCTGTTCAAGAAGTGTCTGGAATATGGCAAATCCTTCGGGATATTTATTATGTAATTGAGCAATTGGAGAATTTGTTTGTGGTAATTGACTTGTTCTTGTGACATTGGGAGCACAAGGGAACTTGTTGTAAGTAGAGCACATGTTGCGTGTGCATTTCACGGATAGGGAATAATAATAATGCGATTGAGGCTCACGGACGCGATAGTTACGACTTGTAACCCATGTGATGGTAGTGATTGTGGATTTTATTGGAATATTCAATTATATTTCCAAAATTTAGATGAATCTCCATCGTTGTGAGAAGAATATTTCAACCCAAGTGATATCCCTAATTTCGATCACTAGTCACTATTGATGATAGAATAATTTCCGTACACGAATTTATCTTCTACTGAATGTTGACGTGACCATGCTTAAAAATTATGAATAAACTTACAAGGATAGGATTCGATGTAAATAATGTATATAAAAATACGAGTTTCCCAGTTTGAATGTGTTTGCGTGTGTAAATATGAGTATTTTCCTTGTAGCTTGATTGTTCCATTTGATTTAATCTGGTCGTGTACTTGTGGCGACGCAGATTACGTTCATCGTTGTGTGTCACCTTGAGAAGTTATTTTTGTGCCCTTAAGGGAAAATTTAATAAGTTTAAGTCGAGGAAGACTAGAATAGGATTTTATTTTGTTGATTAGTATGATTTAAAAGGAAAGATCATCTCGTTATTTTCGCAAAGGCAAACGATTTGTAAAGTAAATTATTATTTAATTAGCTCACACGTGGATAACAAAATTTTCCAACACATGTATATTTAAATTTTGAAACATTTTTAATTAATTTGAAATGTGAATGCCATGCAAATGTCAGAATTAAATGTTCACAAACGGCACAGTTATCTTGAATTCTGGTGATAATGAGTCACAATAATTAACACGTTGAGTGCCCTGCGACCCCATTTGGGTACGTGAGAGTAGTCACGTTTTTGAACTTCACGTCCCCATATGGGGTCGTACGTTCGTTCTAACTCGAAAACTATGCGAACCCATTTGGGTGCGCAGTACGTATGTGTTTCGAAGCTCTATAAAGTCTCACAAGCAAGGCCAGAGATTAATAATAATAATAATAATAATAATAATAATAATAATAATATTATTATTATTATTATTATTATTATTATTATTATTATTATTATTATTATTATTATTATATACTTGTTCAGTATTACTTAACTACTAATTCTTCTTATAATATTATTCTGTTACATCCTAATTTACCAAATTCACGTGATTTTCATTACTTTATATAACTATATTGTATACGAAAATTTCCTAACCTGAAATCGGAAGATCGTCATTTACAAACATTTCCTCGCCTAAAACCGGGGATAGTACATTTTTACGGCTCCAGTATGAACAAGCTAACACATCTCTCATAATCAACAGCATTTAACGCGTCCCTGCAAAGGAAAAGGTAAATATTACCGAGGTTCATGTCAGTAACTACTGTATAAGTACGACCCCATATGGGGGCGCGTGTACGTGTACAGTTCGTAATGATCAATACGACCCCATATGGGGTCGCAATATTTTACCTAATATACATAATAATTTAACCTAAATATCATAAATACATCCTCATTTCAGCGATCCTTTGCTTGGTTAAGCCTGTGAACGTTTTGGCACCAGGGAGTAACTCGATGTTATGAGCTCACGGCACTAGACAGCAATCCTATGAAAATCGGTCTGGCACTCAACGTGTTAATTGGAGAATAATTATTTAAAATGTAAATGATAATTGCCATGTGGATAATGCAGTGATGTACATTAATTGGAAACACGATCGTGTAATGGTAAAGAACATGTTTCTCAAACAAGGCCAGAGATTAATAATAATAATAATAATAATAGTAATAATAATAATAATAATAATTAATTAGGAAAATTTGAAATTAATTTTGATTTTTATTAAAGCTTATACTGGTGTAATTGACAAATGTTATATACTTTAAACGTTAACATTTATTAGAATTCAGCTTAAACCACGTGTTGAGACTACTGTTAATTCATGAAACCTTTAACCACTTTTGTTATGGAACCATAAGCGAGACAGCTGTCTAATTATTTTGTAAAACCTTTTTGTTAAAGTTTTGTATTCTTTCAGCCACATATTTAATTTTAAAAGGCAGCAGAGGCCTAATTTTTCTTTGATTTTCATTCCAAAACAATAAGGCTGTACGTCGAGAAATACGTGTGTTTTTCAAACACTGCGGAAGAAAAGAATACAGTATTATGAAAGTACATTGTAAAATCAAAAACCATCAAGTATTTTTTTGTGATATGCTTATGTCAATAAATGTCAGAGTGTTGTTTTTAAAATTTATTATCTTTGCCTGGTCATCAACCCCTTTACCTTAAATGCCTCTAGAAAACGATAGCTATGAACGAACGGTCCTCCTCGGGATCTCTCGCTCACTGGCTGGGCTTAGCTAGGCAATATTGGGGGCATGTAAGATGGCTTAATCCTCCGTGGGGCCTCGAGATTGACTGATTTCATCATGGGGTTCGATGATGGGCTTATCCAAGCTTGAAAATGATCTTGTGCTGTCCAGTGTTCACGACATTGAGAAGATCAGATGACCAGTTAAGTTAGGTTGACTCTGATACGTTTATTCGCCCAAATTCTTGTGGCTAACATAAGCACATGTTAAAAGTAACTGATATGGATCTTGTTTAAGATAAAATTATTGCTGGTGATTAGAAATTTAAATTTATTGCGATGATGTAATTAACCACAGTTAGACTAAAATTTGGACCGATATTGGTAAAAATTCAGAACTTTCATGGTATCATGGCCTGTGCTATTAGATGGGTTCGATTCCTAACATTCCCGCATCCCGATCGGAATCCTTCTCTTACCAGAATAGCCATTTCATGAATTATTGTGATTATGGAGGACTTACGGCAGATGTTGTTGGCAATGGAGGAGAGACTTAACGCGAACTTAAGTGCTAATCAGGTGAATTTAGAGAAGAAACTTAGCGACAGTCAGGCTAACCTAGAAAAGAGACTTAGTGACAATCAGGCTCACTTAGAGAAAGGACTCTCTGATCTCAGGAATAATCAGACTAACCTGGAAAAATCTTTTAACGATAGCCAGCTGAACTTAGATAAGAAACTTAGTGATAATCAGGTGAACTTAGAGCGAAAACTCAATGACAGTCAGGCTCACTTGGAGAAAGGACTTAGTGATCTTAGTGACGCTCACATAAACTTAGAAAAATCTCTCGGGGAAGCCATAGAGGAAAAACTTACTGACATTAAACACCAAACTGAGGAAGGTCTTGGGAAAATATGTGCTGACATTAAGCTCTTTAATGGCAGGTTAGCTTCGATGCAAAACGAGCTCGTGATAGTTAAGAGCGATTTCGCGACCATGAAGAAGGAAGTCAATGAAAACATCGCTAAATCCATGGCAGGCATGTCCAATGAGTTTAGTGAACGGTTCAACAGAATATTTTGACCGTAATAGACAAATACAAGGGCGAAGTTGAACAATCATTCCTGAACATTGAGGAAAAGATTGACGATAATGCCGAGGACCTTAATGCCACTAAACTGGCTTGGGCATAGAATTCACCGGACTGAGCGAAAATTTAATACAGGTCGAAAAGGGCATCCTTGACGAAATCAAGACATCCTAAGCTACCAATTCAGAGCGGATGGACTATTTTTACGAATCGCTTGAGGATAGTCGGTCCAAAATGAAGTCAATTAAGGCCACCTTGATTAACGAAATCCACAAGGTCAAGGTCGAATTTAAAACAGACAATGACGGGATACGAAAGGAATATACGGACGGAATTAACGAGCTTGTACATGAAATACACCTCCTAAAAATCCAGAATGAAGACACTAGCACGATCACTAACTCGTTGCTAGAAAAGCAGGCGTTACTGGAGCAACGCATAACCGGCACAGTTCAGGCATCGACTCCACTGGTAACCGTAGGAACATGCGCTGCAAATCCGATCGACATTTCTTCAGGGCCGACGGTAATTACACCCCGATTAAATACAACTGGTCAGACGCAGGTAGTCAACATCATCCGTCTTCATGAGGACCAGCCAAAGAAATTCAATAATGCCAGAGGCAACGTGACACCAAAGGGCTTCACTAACGAACTACAAGACTACTTTCGTGATGCGAAGGTTTCAAGAAGGCATTCCTGGAAAAGTACTGGAATAACGACGTGCAACACAACCTCAAAACGAAGCTATACGCCAGGAGAAATGCGTCTTCTATGCCCACTAAATGCGCAGAAGGATTGCGTAAATTACGAGAACTAGACTCACCACCGTCAGAACCTCAATTGTCAAGGTGATCATACGACAATTACCAACTGATATGCAGAGGATCATGATAGCCTCTAACACACAAACAGCAATCCACACTGAGGCATTATTAAGGCAGCTGGACATGACGTCCAAGGAACCAGTTCGTCAGGGACGAAATCCAGAGTCTCAAATCCATCAAGTGACCACGAGTAAGGAGGAGGAATCGAGTTCGACCAACCAAGGGAGAACGTGGCAACGTAACTCTGGAGGGCAAGATTCGCCTCGTGACCGATCGCCCGTACGTCGAAATAGGCCCGCCAGAAACTGGGAATATTCACGACGTAACGAGAAAAAGCGACCATACTCAGACTACTGAAGGAGCTGGAGACGAAACCAGGACTTCCGCCAGTCAAGAGGACGGAGAGATTGGCGAGAAGAGGAGAAAGAGAAATACCTCAAAGACCTACAAAACTCGACACAGGAGAGCGAACGATGGCGAAGAGCGATCCAAAACCAACCCGGATATCGTGTAGCGGAAAGCCTTCAATATCAAGAGGCTAAGGCTCGAGAAAGCCAACAAAATGACTCGAGTCAGGAGCATAGCCAAGGCGCCGTGAAAATAAACTCCATCTCCAGTAAGGGAAGATAGCCTGAATCCTGAAAGCATGGTCAGAGGATGTCAAGAACGGATTGTGGTACAGGTCGACTCATGGACTACCAAGCCCGATGTTTTATTGGATGAAGTTGGTCAGCGTAACAGTGAAATACCATCAACTTTACCTATAATTTCAGTACGAATCTGTAACGTTCATGTCAAATGTCTCATTGACACTGGGTCAACTATTAGCGTCATTTATACTGCATTTTTAACAGATCTCAGGGACAGAAATGATATACCTGTCATACCGGTATCTCATGTGAAGATTAAGGGCATTACACCGGATAAGTCTGTCATGTGTAAGCAACAGACGTTGTTGGATGTTAACATTGGAAGGACGATATTTCCTCATGTATTTCTAGCCAGGTCCAACATTAAATTCAATATTATCCTGGGTGCTGATTTCCTAATGTCATACCAGGCTATGATCGACATGCAGTCAAACTCCATCAAATTCAAGAAGGCAGATTTTTCTGAGACCGCTACGTTTAACCCTTCAGATGTAAACGATCCATACGCCTATTGTGGGGAGTCGAACGCCTTATCTCCGACGGAAACCGAAGACCATGAGGCTTCCGAAGAAATCTTAATGGCCATGGATAAACTATTAGAAGAAGGCGACAACGATGTACATCCCTTCGATCTAATCTCTGACAAGTCAAGACAAGCCATGGGTACCGAAGAGGAACAGATCCAGCTTCTAAATTTACTGTTGAAATACAAGAACTTGTTCGATTCCAAACCAGGTCTTATTCCCGACTTTCAGTACTCACTTCTTGTAACAGACTGGTTACCTTTCAAGAAGAAGCCTTATCCGATACCGGAAAAATTTCACTCCAGAGTAGGCAAGATCATAGAAGAGATGGAAAGGGATGGAGTCATCATGAAAGCTCGAAATCCATTTGTTAACCCTTTAGTAGTCGTTTCTAAGCCAGATGGATCGCTACGTGTATGTTTGGACGGCCGTTTTGTAAATGCGAAGCTAATCCCGGAGAATGATCAGCCCCCGACGATCAAAGAAATCATTAGAAAATTTAAGGGTATGAGATACTTCTCTTCTGTTGACTTTACGTCTTCCTACTATCATATTCTGCTTGAGGAAAAATCCAGGTTACTGACAGGGTTTATATATGACCAACAGACGTATGTCTTCTGTCGGTTTCCTTTCGGAATGCGTAACGCTGGCGCCGCGCTCATCCGAGCACTTGACAGATGCTTAACTGATGAGGTAAAAGCCTTTACCACGAAGTACGTTGACGATTTGCTCCTAGCGACTGAAACCCTAGAAGAACACATGGTTAAGTTGGAGAAACTTCTCAAGAATTTGTCCGATACTGGTTTCCATGTGAATTTAAAGAAGTCCCACTTTTGCAAGCCCGAGATCCTATTTCTAGGACATATCATAGACGGCGATGGCGAGAAACCCAATTAAGTCTAGATCGAAGCTATCAGCAACTTCCCTAAGCCGGTTAGAGTTAAACAGGTCAGACAATTCCTGGGAATGGCCCAATTCTTTTCGAACCACTGTCGAAACTACACTCAGACAGTAGCTCCTTTACAATATCTCTTAAGGAAGGGCAATAGATGGAAGTGGAACGCCGAATTTGACAAGGCCTTCTCTAAAACTAAAGAAATGCTCCTAAACAATGCCAAGTTGGGATACCCTGATTTCACCAGACCCTTCATTCTACAAACAGATGCCTCAAACATCGGGATAGGAGCAGTTCTTTTTCAAGAAGAAACTGAACTCTGAAAACAGGACATACTTGGCTTTCGTCAGCAGTAAAATAAGGAAACACGAGACACATTACTTCGCAACTGAGCTAGAAATGCTATCCATAGTTTATGCTCTTAAATATTGGCAGAAATTTATTTATGGATTTCCCATTGTTGTTAGGACTGACCACCGTGCATTAACCTTCATGTTAAAAACAAATATGGCTTCTGAACGAGTCTTCTGATGGACACTCTTTGTACAACAATTTAATCTTCAGTTAGAAGATTGCTCTGGGAAAAACACCTTGCTGGCCGACTGCTTAAGCAGAAATCCTAACTCTGTAGCCGTGGAAATACATCAGATAGAATTAATACAGGAAGACCACGAATTTCTACGCACACTTGGTTATCTTCGACAGGCACAGAAACGAGACCTTAAGTTACGACCTATCATTGACTGTCTCGAAGACAAACACACTCCAGACGAGCCAGAATTTAGGAAAATCAGGAGGCAAGCTAAGAATTTCCGCTATGTCAATGGAATCCTCTATAAGTTTATTGACCCAGCCAAGACAAAATTACGAGCCGTTATACCACCGAAACTGCAGGAACCTCTTACCTGGCACATACATACGATTACAGGTCATGGTGGAGTGGATAAAACTGTTGCCACAATATTAGAATCATTCACGTGGGAAGGATTGAGAATTTTCGTAAATTATATCATCAGGAAGAGCGACACTTGTCAGAGGGTCAAACCAAGTTCTCATTTGTTACAACAAAGTCCCATTCCTATTTTGCCATCTGCTCCGAAAGAACTCTAGGCAATGAACCTGTTCGGTCAAATTCCAGCTTCGAAGAGAGGAAATCGCCATGTGATTGTGACCATCGATGTATTTTCGAAATACGTAACACTGTATCCTATCCAGAAGGCCACTACTAAATCTGTTCTATGGAGAATCACCCGGAATATAATTCCTCATATGGGAAAGCCTAAGGCGATATTAACAGATCACGGACCACAATTCACCTCGGCCGAGTTCAAGCAAGCCATGACCCAACTAGGCATTAAACATGTCCTAAATTCTGTAAGACATCCGTCCAGCAATCCAGCGGAACGTGTAATGCAAGAACTGGCTAAATTATGTAGGATATTCTGTGGAAATGCACATTGGAAATGGGTAGATGTACTTCCGATCATCATGGAGTGTTCTAATGGTACTATTCATGAGGCAACCTCCCGGATTCCATCAGTACTTCACTTTAACAATTATCCTGTGAGACCTTGGGACCACATTATTCAATGCCCTGGTACGGTGAGACCTACTCCACAAGAAAATATTGAGAAAGCAACAAGTAACAGAGTCATTGAAGCGTCATGCCGAGAGACGTAACAGAAGAGTTCAAGGGAGAAAATTCCACCGGCCTCTCCGATTAAATGAATATGTATCATTAAGAAGACCCGCCGTGTCTGAACCTACAAGCAAGTTCTACGCGAAGTTAGCACCATTGTTCGTGGGACCCTACAAAATTATTAAAGTATTTGGCAACAATTCTTACAAAATTCAAAGTCTTGACAAGTCCTACGAAGCAATCCACAATGCTGCAAATTTAAGAGTCTACAGGACACCTACACAGTAAACCGACATCGTGCAACCACCTACTTAAAGGGGAAATCATTTGTTGAATGAGAAGGCAAAACTTGTGGAACACCCTGTGTAGAAATACCAGGCTACCAGATGCAGGGAGCGGAACGGAGAACTTCGAGTTTCGAGAAGGACAGGCACCTGTTGTAAGCTCAACTACGCTACTTTGATGTTACCTATCAGCCAAATTTTCAGGAACAATAATTAATGGACACTGCTGTTCTATAATTTCATCTGCTAATGAAATAATGCTCCAACCAAGGGAGAGATGTCCCCGTCAAATTTGGCGATCTTGGGAATATTTCCAACAAATTAATATTAATTGTCTGCTGGGAGCTGTAATTTGCCATTTGGGAAGTAGTCAGTGAGCTCCGAATCAGTTCTTTTCTTCATTCAGAGGGGCGATGCATTGATCCAGCTTCGACAAGGCCAAGGTAAATCACGTGACGAGCCCATGTGCTGTCCTGCCACGCGCGAACGACTGACAGCCAGCTCTTCGAACAGTCAGAGCCAATTACAAGAGACCTGACAACCAATTACCGTCTTCGTAGAGTACACGCCTCCCAAGCCAAGGATATAAAAAGCCTTGTTCCGAGTAATCACTCTCTTCTTGCATGTTCGATTCTCTGCTTGATAACCCTCTGCTGTGCGAGGCTACGTTACTCGACCACGTGGGAAATAACTTTGCAGTATGAGCAGACGCCCGTTCTGCCGCAATTTGGTGGAATAGTTAACTAACTCCTATGGAGTAAAATTCAACTTAAAAACCAAGTTAAGTGTGACTATCCAGGAGAATATTCAATAATTCTGCGTGTGTTTGTGCCTATATTAACATTCACCGTCTCAGAGCTTTCACGTCTCGAACGCAACAGGAGTCAACCTGAAGATCGCAGTGCATCAAGATGGATAATAATTCAAGAATCTACACCTCAACTTCATTGTGTGACGTCTACTGCCGTGTCTCCATGGATTTGTAAATTGTGAGGCGTATCTGGTCAGAAGGAGTTGACTGACCGGGGAAAATGCTCGAATGATTGACTACTACCTGGGATCGAACCTCATCTAAAACTTGAGTACCATTTAATTTTTTTTAAATTCTGTCTCATCTTTATAAAACTATAGGTCTTTCTTCTTTAAATCGTATATCTATTAGTTTGTTGTGGTTGGAAACATTTCATTTTTTCCATTTCTTGAGGTGTCGTGGTAGACGAGTGTCATCTGTATGAATGAAATTTGGAACCTATTAGAGTAGATGTGTCTTTGAACGACTTCCCATGCATACGAGTTAGGTATCTCAAAATCACTGACCATGCGATAAAGCTTATTTCTTTGTAATATTGAAATTAATCGGACTTGAATTTACGTATACAACTTGTGAGATAGGGTCGAACCTAGTGTCTTTTTAAGATCACTTATTTTCTCTAGGATTGAGTCATCTAATTTTTCGATATTTCATGAGGATTGATAGTAGTAATAATCACTTGAGTAATAATAAAATTAACTAAAGATCGGGTAAAAGGGAGAATTAAACACTCGTGAGCCATAAATTATCTTAGATTCCTTATATGTGAGATTTAATGTGCTCTGCTCATGAAGTGTCTGGAATATGGCAAATCCTGCTTGATATTTATTATATAATTGAGCAATTGGAGAATTTATTTGTGATAATTGACTTGTTCTTGGGTCATTGGGAGCACAAGGGAACTTGTTGTAAGTAGAGCACATGTTGCGCGTGTATTTCACGGATAGGGAATAATAATAATGCGATTGAGGCTCACGAACGCGATAGTTGCGACTTGTAACCCATGTGATGGTAGTGATTGTGGATTTTAT
Source organism: Anabrus simplex (assembly GCF_040414725.1). NCBI lineage: Eukaryota > Metazoa > Arthropoda > Insecta > Orthoptera > Tettigoniidae > Anabrus > Anabrus simplex. The sequence goes on along the minus strand of NC_090277.1, from coordinate 24,269,730 downwards.
TGGAATCTTCAATTACACTGACTGACAGAGCAAATGCAACACCAAGAAGGAGTGGTCAGAACTTTATGCCAATTGCAGGGTAGACTGACGTCACTGAGGTATGCTCATGATGTGAAATGCGCCACTGTGCTGCGCACGTAGCGAACGATAAATGGGACACGGCGTTGGCGAATGGCCCACTTCGTACCGTGATTTCTCAGCCGACAGTCATTGTAGAACGTGTTGTCGTGTGCCACAAGACACGTGTATAGCTAACAATGCCCGGCCGCCGTCAACGGAGGCATTTCCAGCAGACAGACGACTTTACGAGGGGTATGGTGATCGGGCTGAGAAGGGCAGGTTGGTCGCTTCGTCAAATCGCAGCCGATACCGATAGGGATGTGTCCACGGTGCAGCGCCTGTGGCGAGGATGGTTGGCGCAGGGACATGTGGCACGTGCGAGGGGTCCAGGCGCAGCCCGAGTGACGTCAGCACGCGAGGATCGGCGCATCCGCCGCCAAGCGGTGGCAGCCCCGCACGCCACGTCAACCGCCATTCTTCAGCATGTGCAAGACACCCTGGCTGTTCCAATATCGATCAGAACAATTTCCCGTCGATTGGTTGAAGGAGGCCTGCACTCCCGGCGTCCGCTCAGAAGACTACCATTGACTCCACAGCATAGACGTGCACGCCTGGCATGGTGCCGGGCTAGAGCGACTTGGATGAGGGAATGGCGGAACGTCGTGTTCTCCGATGAGTCACGCTTCTGTTCTGTCAGTGATAGTCACCGCAGACGAGTGTGGCGTCGGCGTGGAGAAAGGTCAAATCCGGCAGTAACTGTGGAGCGCCCTACCGCTAGACAACGCGGCATCATGGTTTGGGGCGCTATTGCGTATGATTCCACGTCACCTCTAGTGCGTATTCAAGGCACGTTAAATGCCCACCGCTACGTGCAGCATGTGCTGCGGCCGGTGGCACTCCCGTACCTTCAGGGGCTTCCCAATGCTCTGTTTCAGCAGGATAATGCCCGCCCACACACTGCTCGCATCTCCCAACAGGCTCTACGAGGTGTACAGATGCTTCCGTGGTCAGCGTACTCTCCGGATCTCTCACCAATCGAACACGTGTGGGATCTCATTGGACGCCGTTTGCAAACTCTGCCCCAGCCTCGTACTGACGACCAACTGTAGCAAATGGTTGACAGAGAATGGAGAACCATCCCTCAGGACACCATCCGCACTCTTATTGACTCTGTACCTCGACGTGTTCCTGCGTGCATCGCCGCTCGCGGTGGTCCTTTATCCTACTGAGTCGATGCCGTGCGCATTGTGTAACCTGCACATCGGTTTGAAATAAACATCAATTATTCATCCGTGCCGTCTCTGTTTTTTCCCCAACTTACATCCCTTTCGAACCACTCCTCCTTGGTGTTGCATTGTCACTGTCAGTTAGTGTATATTTCCAAAATTTAGATGAATCTCCATCGTTGTGAGAAGAATATTTCAATCCAAGTGGTATCCCTAATTTCGATCACTAGTCACTATTGATGATAGAATAATTTCCGTACACGAATTTATCTTCTACTGAATGTTGACGGGACCATGCTTAAAAATTAATAATAAACTTACAAGGATACAAGTTTCCCAGTATGAGTGTGTTTGCGTGTGTAAATATGAGTATTTTCCTTGCATCTTGATTGTTTCATTTGATTTAATCTGGTCGTGTACTTGTGGCGACGCAGATTACGTTCATCGTTGTGAGTCACCTTGAGAAGTTATTTTTGTGCCCTTAAGGGAAAATTTAATAAGTTTAAGTCGAGGAAGACTAGAAAAGGATTTTATTTTGTTGATTAGTATGATTTAAAAGGAAAGATCATCTCGTTATTTTCGCAAAGGCAAACGATTTGTAAAGTAAATTATTATTAATTAGCTCACACGTGGATAACAAAATTTTCCAACACATCTATATTTAAATTTTGAAACATTTTAAATTAATTTGAAATGTGAATGCCATGCAAATGTCAGAATTAAATGTTCACAAACGGCATAGTTATCCTGAATTCTGGTGATAATGAGTCACAATAATTAATTAGAGAATAATTATTTAAAATGTAAATGATAATTGCCATGTGGACAATGCAGTGAGATACATTATTAGAAACACGATCGTGTGATGGTAAAGAACATGTTACTCAAACAAGGCCACAGATTAATAATAATAATAATAATAATAATAATAATAATAATAATTAATTAGGGCAGCCTCCGTGGCCCAGACGGCAGCGCGTCGGCCTCTCACCGCTGGATACCGTGGTTCAAATCCCGGTCACTCCATGTGAGATTTGTGCTGGACAAAGCGGAGGCGAGACAGGTTTTTCTCCGGGTACTCCGGTTTTCCCTGTCATCTTTCATTCCAGCAACACTCTCCATTCTCATTTCATAGCATCTATCAGTCATTAATAAATCACTTTGGGAGTGGCTACCCCATCGTACTAATAGCATATATATGCTTCATTCATTACATCCCTGACCCTGTCAATGACTGGAAGACAGGTTGTTGGTTTTCATTTTTCATTTTTAATTAATTAGGAAAATTGGAAGTTAATTTTGATTTTTATTAAAGCTTATACTGGTGTAATTGACAAATGTCATATACTTTAAACGTTAACATTTATTAGAATTCAGCTTAAACCACGTGTTGAGACTACTGTTAATTCATGAAACCTTTAACCACTTTTGTTATGGAACCATAAGCAAGACAGCTGTCTAGTTATTTTGTAAAACCTTTTTGTTAATGTTTTGAATTCTTTCAGCCACATATTTAATTTTAAAGTGCAGCAGAAGCCTAATTTTTCTTTGATTTTCATTCCAAAACAATAAGGCTGTACGTCGAGAAATACGTGTGTTCTCAAACTGCGGAAGAAAATAATATTATGAAAGTTCATTGTAAAAACAAAAACCACCAAGGATATTTTTTGTGATATGCTTATGTCAATAAATGTCAGAGTGTTGTTTTTAAAATTTATTATCTTTGCCTGGTCATCAACCCCTTTCCCTTAAATGCCTCTAGAAAACGATAGCTATGAACGAACGGTCCACCTCGGGATCTCTAGCTCACTGGCTGGGCTTAGCTAGGCAATATTGGGGGCAGTATTACCTCTAAATAATATCTGCCGATGTTAGCGCATGTAGGAATATTTACTATTCATGTTGGTCAATAGTTAGCAGCACGTAAGTCAGTTTTTTAATATTGAGGGTTAAACCGTTTTGGCGAGCATGTCTTCAGTTGTACACGCAATTTTGGCCTAAGGAGATGACAGACGTCGCTTTCTCATTCTGTCATTTTACGACGTTATATTCCCGATAATGTTTATCTGGCTTGTCCATGGCTCTTATACTAAGTTTCATCTTGGTAAAGAGTAATGGCGAGCGACACAATGTGTCTCGACGCTTCTTTTTTACAAGCGTTATTTCAAACGTTTTAAGACGTGAACACTATTGGTCTCGGAGGTTTATAACGTACTTTATTGCACTTATATGAATGGCCTGATTAAGGTAATTTAATTACTGTTCTTTAATATTTCGATATCCTTTTCCCTGTTATTTGGAGGTGGCCTCGTGGACCATGTTTGTTTTATATCACTACGTGGGATTGTGGTTGGCTACTATTTCTTTATTTTTCGTAGGTATTTATTTTGTGACCCATGTTTGATCATTTTATGTTGCCCATGTAACATTATTTGCATTAGGTATGATTTTCTTGGTGTCATAACTCAGAGTATTGATCTGTGTCTTACTATTATTGAGTGACTGTATTGCGTGAATGAGCTCTGTTGCACCTAGGATGACTGTTACGTCGATGTTATTCTACAGTTTATATTTTGGAGGTCTCTACCTTATTAATCATGTACCAATTTGCTCCCCGATGTCCCCGCTATGTGGGTGTGTGTCGGAAAAGGTAGGCTTGTGCTTCTTTGACATTTGAGTTGTAAGTTAGGGAGGTATTGATTATGAGAACTGGGCCTCCGTTCTTGTGTGAGTTTAGCTTCGTATATCCGCGTGAGTCGTTAATTATGAACCGTACCTGTACATTTTGTCCGTGTTCCTTGGACCGTTGTTTCCTATTACATGAGAGTTCGTATGTGAGATATGTAGGTCGCATATCATGTTGCCTAGCTGTGTCGTTCGTTTGTTCTTATTTTTGCATTTTCTTGGCCAGTTGCATTTTTATGTGTGTGTGTGTTCCCTTAGATACGCCTTGTTTATCCCTGATCCCGGGCGCCATTTTTGCGTAAGACCCTCCCTTTCTTTTTATCGCTGGTCCGGCTATATTTTATATTTCCGTCTTTCGTTGAAGTTCGTTGGAAGCCACTGTCCGAGTTGTATTTTATTACCGTGTGTCGTGATCTGTAAATACTCGACCTGTTGATATGGATATCATATGATATATTTGCTTTTGGGCAGAGGTCTGGTTATGCAACAAGACTTTGTTCCTAAGGTAACTATTTCTTTCCCTACATGCTGTGTACTTTTATGTATGCAGGTTGTACCTGTTGGCTGGATCATATTTTGGGTAGGCACGATGGTATGATGGTAGTGAATAGGTTATTAAGCCTACGTATTGATTCCATCAGGGCCGGTTTTCCTTCTTTATTTTATTTCTTCCTAATTTCTGTGTGGCCATTGATATTATGCTGATCTGATGTTTATTTAATACACTCTCTGTTTCCTATTCGGCGTTATTATTGTACGAGTAGGAGGGGTAGCCTTTTAAAATTTACCGTTTTGAATTAATAGGCTCGAGTTCACTTTTCACTTCATGAACTTCGTTTCTGTTCATTTTCGATCCGGTTCACGCAAAATATGTTAGGTATTTATTTATCGCCCCATCACCTCTGGTTGATTTGAGCTTGCTCTGATTTTTTGTATTTATTTTTCTATATCCTTCTGCGTGTGTATGTGTTGTGTTTTCCGGTTATTTATTCCTCGATGCTCATCGTGCCTGTTCCTAACGTGGGCATGCGAGAAGAATAAAATAGGCTGATCTAACGCAACCACATGCAGTATTCATCTTAATAGCAAAGGAGCCCAACTGTAACCAATGTCTAGTTTACGCTATTGCCGCCGCTACACTGATAACACGACGAATATAAGAACAAATACAAGGACTGCTCGCGTTCAAGCGCGCCCCGCGAGGCAGCGCTAGAGTGGACAAGCTCCACAGTAGCGACCGGCTGCTTTTAGGGATGATGCCAGGAGAAACGTATTACTCCGTAACTTATAAGTATATACAATGGCTTTTGAAAAGCAATGAGATATTACATTAAAATACCATAGCAGTGTGCAATGGAAGAAAATGATGCATTTAATAAAAGCTACGGCCTTCATTGAATGCTACGGAAAGCATAGGTTACTGGAGTGTAGATATACACATAAATAGCACATAACCCCCAGCATATTAAAGCAAACACCCACGAAATATTTAAAGACATTACTTACTAACTCAATTTGCCGGTTAAGGGACATTCAAAAGCTTGCGTGAAGATTTAGGGAATTTTCGAGATTGTAAATCTCGCCGTATATCTTTCGTTCTGAAGAAAAATCGGCACTTCAGTGAATAATAATAAACAAGTCGGGGGATTACATCCGTAACATGTTGAGAACAACAGCCATCTTCTGAATGATCAACTGAATTTTTTCTATGGAATCGATACAATAAAAAAATCCCCCTTACATCTGTTTTGATTTCAGTTTCCCATGAATTACTTTCTCGGCCAGGAAAAGAATATCGCATACACTTTTCAATGAACTTGTTAAAACACTTCATTGTTGCTTTAACCACAATCTTTCATTTCGGGGAGAAGCGAATATTTACTTTGATTATTCTCACGTAGGGAATAGACACATGGCGAACACTTGATATATTTAGAAGGGTGATTAACAACGTACCCGCAAAATGGTATACTAAACCCTTCTCAATCAAAGAGTTTCGAACTGCGCTATCAATTTCAGGCACAGAGCTTTCCCAGTCTTCCATATTTACTGCATCTATAACCACAATTGTTTGCTTAATAGAAGTTTCCACTGATTGTTTCACCGTCCTATTATGCATTTCCACATTCTGGGCTAATACACGCATCTGATTAACATACGAGGTCAAGATGAGCTCCCGTTTAGGTTCGCGATTTCCACCAGCTTTTAAATCCTGCCATTTTTCAAATTTATTTCTCTCCTTCTGTGGTTAAAAAATCGCATATCATCAACTACTCTACCATAAAATGACTTACAGCCAGCCAAAAAATAGTATTGCATGTTGAACTATTAAATTAATCGAGCCACATAAGTACCATACTTGAAGTACACAAAACACAACGAACTGAGTTTAGGAACTGAAAGGAAAGAAAATTCAACTTATTCACAGAAATATCTCGCATAGAATTGCCTCGTGTGCTTTTCTACACCCGACTTGTCGGATCTACTGGAGCACGTGCTGGATGTAATCGCTTGCAATACGTGCAGTGGCGGGACCACAAACTACCGTACTATAATGGCTGAGTCCTCTCATTTGGTATTATATTCGTCAAGCTTATGCTCCCATCCGCCGCTTGCATGCATTACAAGTAAAGACCTAAGTGTCAATGTCTCAGCCCCACTGATAATCTGGTTATGTTCTTGTTACGCAGATTTGCATGAGATAATCTTCATCAGTCATTGCTCACTGGACGCTGTTTACAATTACTTTTTCATCTGTTCTACGGCAACGATGTACATACATTTTGTTCAGAAATTAATGCATATCGAAGTACACTAGCGGAAATAATATCCAAACACCAAGAATGTGTTGTGCTAGATTAACGACCGTTGGTAGCCGCGTTTGTAGATCTGCGCCCCTCTGTTTTTATGTAAATAATGCATGTGTTTATGCTAGACCAGCCTACGTAATTCTTCTTGTATGCCCACCGCAGGGTTGGGCAAAATTAATTAATGGCGTATGGCCTCCGGAGAGGCCTGGTGCAGGTCTTTTTCTAGTAGACGGCCTATTAGGCGACCTGCATGTCTGTGAAGATGAGGGCCCTACCTAGGATGATTTCTAATGTTGAATACGCCACACACACCCAGCCCCCGAGCCATTGGAATTAACCAATTAAGGTTAAAATCCCCGACCCGGCCGGGAATCGAACCCGGGACCGTCTGAACCGAAGGCCAGTACGCTGACCATTCAGCCAACGAGTCGGACTTGGGCAAAATGAGCAAACACTCACACAATAGGTTAAAAGTGTCCAACGAATAGCGAACGTATAACAGAGAAGTGCAAAACACGCAAAAGTATAGAAATACGGTTCACAAATAATTTCTCACGCGCGTATGCGAGGCGAAACCCACACAAGATCGAAGACTCAATTCACATCATCAATACGTCCCTCATATAAAGCTCAAATGCAACGCAGCATCAGCCTCCCATGTACTTGCTTTTCCGATACACAACCACATAGCTGGGACATCGGATAGCAAATATGTTCATGAATAATAAGATAAAAACCTGCACAACATGAATCGTAGAATAAAGTCGACGTAACATACTTCCAAGGCGCAACAGAGTTCATTCAGTCAATACAGGCAATCAATGATAGTAAGACGCAGACCAATGTGCCGAGTTGAAACACCAAGGAAAACATAGCTAAAATAAATAATGCCACGCGTTGATATAAAAGCAACAATTAGATTAGTAGTTAAATTACCTTAATGAGGCCATTCATGTAAATTCAATAAAGCACTTTGGAAACGTCCGAGACCAATAGTGATTACATCTTAAAATATTTGATATAACGCTTGTAAAAACAATCCTCGGGAAACATCGGGTCACTCTCCATTACCCTTCACCAACATAAAACCTTAGAAGAAGTGCCATGGAAATGCCAGACAGACAAGTTCGGGAAACTACGTCATAACATCATAGGCCGATACAGGCGACATTTGTGGTCTCCTTGGACTAAGTTCGCATTTACTATTAGAATTCGAAAGCGGCCTCGATAGCCTGTCGCAATGAGTGCACATATATATCACGAAGCAAGAAGCCCGTCAGAAAAGCGAACCGGATAAAGATAGAACAGGCCGGGAATGGCACAGTTTTACCACACCTGCCGTTAAAATGAGACCTTACCAGGTGATCAGCCACGAAGAGCTCATTTTGAACAGAGAGTATACACCAACATGAAGGAGCAAATAAACTAAACGAACGCATGTATACTAAATATAAGCACTAAATCTAAAATTAATCTAGACATACAAAAAAAATCATATCGGGTATGATACACGTTGCACTTTACCACAATACAGTCTGTTATAAAAGAGCTGTTAGGTGTAGATTTAGTGCCCGCAGAAATCAATCTTCGATAATTTCTCACACCAGCTGGCTGTGCTATAAGAGCCATACATGTGACCAGCGTGTCTCCATCATTTAAGAACATATTAAGGACAAACGCTTTTCTTGGAAAATACATCGTTCCTCTAGTTCGTTCTTGGTAATAATATATGAGTATCATTAACCTGAAAACAGAAACTATTAGTGTCCTGCGAACAGTAATATGCAAAAAGACATGCAATTGAGGAGTTAGTTTCAACACAGCATAGTGAAGAAAAATGGGTTTTGAAAGCCTTTACTTGACTCTCTGGTGATATTGGCTTGAACAGGGATATATGAGCCTTCGATAATACACGAATAGCGACGTCCTCCAGTCTAACAATCACAGGTCCCAGGAATTCAATGATTTTCTTCGGCTCATACCAATTTTGACAGCATTTCCCGCTGATGTGGTCAACTGCAGAACTGACAAGAAACTCTTTCGTTAACCCTTCACTGCGCAATTTTTCAAATTTTAATGAAAAAAATATATTTTATGACTTATAATGTACTAATTTGTGGAAAAATAGTTAAAAAATTATATTTACAAAATGTGAAGATTATGGCTTAAAAAGGGGTTTGGGTCTCAGGAGGAACACTGCGCACTGAGGGTAAAATAATGTTTGAGAACTCTTAGAAATAAATACTTTATTGCAGGGGTCTTTTTAAAGATGCAATTAAAAAATTAACCTTTCAAAGCAAAAAGCACGAGAAACTAAAGGGCACATATATACAGCATGTACAAAACACATTGTTTGAAAAATAAAAAACTAATACGATAAATGAACATTCACGCTGATTATGAATAATGCATTGCACAATCAGGTAAATTTAGCATGTATGTTTGATTTCCTTTTATAAGTCTAATTATCACACAGATAGTAGGCTATTACATGTCCGGCCCCGCGGTGTAGGGGGCAACGCGTCCGCCTGTCACCCGGCAGCCCCGGGTTCGATTCCAGGCCGGGTTAGGGGCTTTTAATTGTAATGATTAATATCCCTGGCCTGGGGACGGGGTATTTGTGACGTCTTTAATTTTCTTTTACCCACACACAACATTCCACATTACCGCCATTCCAATTACGCGCAGGTTCATTCAATATGGTGCCAGTAGGGGCAAAAGATCCACATGGATCGACGCCCCGAATAAATAGCATTTTATAAGAAGTAAAAAAAAATCTGCAGCAAGGATCAGTTTGAAAATAAATTTAATTTTTTCCTTTCAGTGGGAAATATCGTGTCTACTCAATTTCAATTAGTGTGATAACTGTAAAAACAGTTTTTCTTATCGTGTAGGCACAAATATAATGCACACTTTATGCACTTAGAATGTGTTTTGGCACTACAACCAGGCAATTTAATGCACTGCTGATTCTCGGTAAATAATGGCAAATGAGAAAGTTAATCACTCCGAACATCTTGTGGTGGTGCTGGTGTAGTAGGGCCTTTCCTCTCCTTTAGCTGTAGCTGCACTTCAACTTCAAATCTAAGCCTTCCCCGTGAGGGAGTAATGGGTTTTCCAAACTTGCAGAGTATTACACCAAGATCAGCAAGGAACTCAGCAAGTGTCATAATAGTCTGTATCCCTTTTTCAGTAAGGCATCTCTTAGACAAAAGCCAAGCATTTATGACTAACAGATCCAGCTCACATATTTCATCTGGTAGCACTGTTGTGCCAGAAAATTTGAAATCTTCGTCAACCCATTGCATACATCCTCTTTTCCATATAACATTTCTATATTTCACTTTGTTGTTTGATTTGCTAAGGTAGAAATACGCTTAGGACCTCTCTGTTTTGCACCATCTGAGACAGACTCTACACTGACAGATGTTTGTGGCTGATTGGAATAAAGCTCAGTAGGTGGTTGTTGTTCGGTACCAAATGTTGATTGGTTAGGCTCAGGGCCAATTGGTGGTTGTCTGGAGAAAGCCTTAGGGGTTATGTCCTCAGAAAAGGGTATATTTTCCATCCTGAACTCTTCATCACTATCATCTGAATAATCCAGGCCATCTTCACTATTTTCAGCTACTGCAAGAATTTCTTCCAGTGCAGCAAACAATTGTTTATCAGTTAGTTTGTCATTACATGATATTTTTAATACAATACAAATATTATTAAGGCATAAACACACTTTGAAACACTGTCAAGCAATTTAAAAACACTCCATTTCGGTCCCTGAACAAAACCAAGTCAATAATAACAAAATCATATAACCTCTAACATGGTCTCCATAAAAATATTCATGACTGAGCAGTGGGTCTCACAAGGAACAAACAGTTTTCACTAAATTTTCTGCTGTAAAGAAACATAATTCCACAAAAAACCATGTGTATATTATCCTAAAAGTCCTCAGTAACACAGAAAATATTTTAACAACTGAAATTTGTCACTCTATGCACTTCCTATCAACAAGAGAAACACAGGTATTTGGAGTAATGGCTGTTGTCATGGAAACTCTATAAAATTTCTTTGTAGATGATCCCTTTGTTGGTCTATGGTGGATGATTTTTGAACTAAAATGTCCAAATAGTCCAGGCCTCACAAGGAACACCATCCTCATGTGGAAGATCGGTTATTCAGTTACTCAGGGATGCAAAAAGTAGTATGGGTCTCGTGAGACCCACTGCGAAGTGTAGGGTTAATACTAGGTCCCCAATCTGGAAAGCAACGAGCTTCCTTCCGTCGGTATATCACTGGGCAACGTTTTTCTTGGCTTTAATCAAATGTTCAGATGCTATCTTCCATTTCTCTAGTTCCATCGTAGCATAACTGGGTCTTTCGTAACTCTCCCTAGGAACAGTTCAGCCGGCGTAAAGCGGCTCGATTCATGGATAGCAGTGTTGAAACCCAGAGTAAAGAAGATAGATACGTGTCCCAAATAGAATGATTATTCCGGAGAAAGGCACATAAACACGTCTTAATATTACGGTGAAATCTTTCTACCAGATAGGGCTAGGGTATGGTGGGGGCTGAGACGAATGTGCTTTATACCTCATACGAAGCACATATTCTGAAAACTAGAACAAGTTAAAACAGAGGCGTTGTCCGACACTGAATTCTTTTCCTTAGATAACATACGAATAGTGACACTGGAGATAATTTTCCGGACCGGAAATAGCCAAACGAATTTCGAAAACACATGGATGACAAATAGTATACCATTATTCCCGTCCCGGGATCTATTTAGTGGACTGAAAAAATCAACAACAAGTTTCTCCCCAGGAGAATTTGCAATGTCGGTGGAGTGGAAACTGACTTGACTGTTTATAACAGGCTTACACTTTAATTGAGAAATATCGCAACTTTTGACTTATTCAAAGATATCCTTCTTCAAATTTGTCCAATAATAATTTCTGGCAATTTTGTGAAAGGATTTCAATTGGCCGAGTTGGGCACCTAAACATGAATTATGGTAGTAGTTTAAAATCCTACGCCTCAGTTCATCAGGAATGGGAATGAACATTTTTGAAGACATGGTTCTGGGACACTTACGGCACAACAGACCTCTCTTTATCTCGGAGGACATCCGGGTGGGGTCTTTCTTAGAAATTCAGTCTATTATCTTAACACATATATCGTCCTTTATCTGAAATTCAAACAAATCAGCAAAGCTCCAAGGGTAATTTAGAAGAATATTGACCGACAAATTGAAATCAGGACTATATTAAACGCTATCGTTCGGTACTTCCACAGCATCAAATATTCGTGACGAACAGTCAGCCACAACGTTATCCTTTCCTCCCACATGAACCACGGTAAATTTACGCAGACAAGCGAAGAATCCATCGAGCCGTTCTCCATAACTTTTTCCTGAAGACAGGCCTCATGAGATCAACACATATAAACCTTTTCACTGCCATCATAGTGTCGTGTATACCCATAATAGGATCCTGTTAACAAGTTCAAACCTCATCAATAAAAAATATTTAAAATAGTGAAATAAATTTTTACTTTCAGAACAAAATATTCTTGTTGCATTACGCAGCGCCCCAACCAAAATCAATATATAATTTTGATATTCATCTCAACAGGACGAGTATTTACCGAACATGACACACGGTCATAAAGTACCACTCACAACAACGGTTTCCAACGAACTTAAAAAAAGGTGAAGCGGAAAGTTAAATTTGCCCGGGCCAATGAGCAAAAGAAAGGGGGCGGGGCGCCACGCGCAAGCATGGCGCCGGGGATCAGGGATAAAGAAGGAATTGGCAACGAAATAGAAAGTCAAATACTGAAAAGAAATACATGTGGCCAAGACAATGCTAAGATAAGAACAAACAAACGATACAACTAGGCAACATGACAGGCGTCCTACCTATCTCTCATTCGAACACCCATGCAATATGTTAAGAGCGTCCAACGAACAGGGTACGTATAACAGAGAACAACGGATGGAACACGCAAAAGTATAAAAGTACGGTTCATAAATGATGTCTCACGAGGATATGCGAGGCAAAACCTACACAAGAACGGAGGCCCGATTCACATCATCAATACCCCTCTCGTAAACAAATCAAATACAAGCGCAGCACGAGACTCCCATGTACTTGTTTTTCAGACGCACAACCACATAGTGGGGACATCGGATAGCAAATTGGTACTTGAGTGATAACATGAACCGTAAAATGAAGTCGACGTCACTCACATCCAAGGCGCAACAAGGATCATTCACTCAATGCAGACACCCACTAATAATAAGACACAGATCAGTGCACCAAGATAAACATAGCTATGATAAATAATGCAACACGCTGATATAAAACGAACAGTTAAAATAGTAGTTAAATTACCTTAATCAGGCCATCCATGTAAGTGTAATAAAGCACGTTGGAAACCTCCGAGACCAAAAATGATTACATCTTAAAACGTTCGAAATAACGCTTGTGAAAACAATCCTCGGGAAACATCGCGACACTCTTCATTACCCTTCACCAAGATAAAACTATCGAAGAGAAACCATGGAACAGGCAGACAGACAAATCGGGAAACAACAACGTAACCTCATAGGCGACATGTGTGATCTCCTTGGGGTATGTTTGCGTGTACAATTAGATGTCAAAGGCGGCCATGATAGCCATGTCAATGAGTGCACATATGAATCAGAAAAGCAAGAAGTTCGTCAGAAAAACAAACCAGATAAAGACAGAGCAGGCCTGATATTGCACACATCTGAAAGATGACATTGATTCAAATTTCCCACAAATCGCATTAGCGTGGCGCTAGTAGCGGTCCCATGACCTTGCACAACAGGTTCGCTTTAAATACGGGCTGTACTGTGCAAGAACGTTAGTTACCTGTGAGATTGGACGGAGTGACTCTGAGTGGAACAAGAATGCCTGTTCTTTACGACAAAAAGGCTAGTATCAACTGTTCACTGCAGTTGAACGAGGCCATATGATAGGGCTACGTGAAGGTGGATTTTCCTTCCGTCCTATATAATAGCTTAATATGATAATAGTGAGAACTGTCCTCACTTAACACGCAGAGCAGCGGCGACAGCGCGTAGTGCTGCCATCTAGCGGCTCGTAGGGAACACTAACACAACGCAGTATTCAAACACTACACATTTCGACTTCCAACCCAACAAAATACAGATTTTAAGATGTTTGCGTCGATCTTGTAACATAATATAGGGAAGCTAAAAGGTGGGTGTTGATCTGAATGAACCAGAGATAAGAATAAAACAAATGTATTATCAAATTAAAAAACGAGATCGTCATGTTATGACTAGGGCCTACAGTCTTCAAGAGCAAATTACACATGCAATATCTTTTTCAACTTGGTAATTTTACAGCCAATATTTTTCACTGTTGAGTCATTGGTTCTATTCACATACGCATTTATAAGGACTTTGAAAACCTTGTCAGTCAGTAATTTTACACGGCTGTTACATATGCCTACACTACATTCTTTCAATAACAAAACCTGTCAGTTAATTTTCTTTTAATCCCATGTGTGCTTTCTGACAAAAGCTGACAAAAACTATCTTCAAATGTTCCTGATATTTTAGCACCTAACTTTCCCCCACAAATATTTGGAAACATCATTTTAGATTTGTCATACTTTGAACAAGTCTCCCATGCTATTATCAATATCATAAGATGACAATACATCCCTACACTCAGCATGGGGAAACTTGCTACATGCCCAGCTCATGACATAATGGTCTGCATTTTCCTGTATTACATCATGGTCATAATCAGTTACCTGATCACTTAACTCACTGTTGAGTGACATTAGCATGAAAATTGCACTTCATCACATCGTTATGAGTCAGGAGAAAGTCTGCAACATCAGATTCACAATTGCTGTCATCAGAAGCACAGAGCAATTGATTTATCATAACACTCCTTATAGCACTGCGAAATTTTGTTGCATCTGGGGTTACATTGTTACCTCCTCTTGCTCTGATGATGAAAAAAGTATTTTCAATGCAGTCCTGTGTGAGCCTCCTTGTTAGCAAATAATGAAAACCATAATCACTATATAATTCAGACCACAATAGTTTCAGTGCAGAAATATTGTCTATCCAACCCTGAATACAAAGAGGGTTGCCTTTGCGATTATTCAAAACTTTGAGTTGTTTTAGACAGTCACAAATTTCATCCAGCTTTTTCATATGCCTTGAGTCATTGCTTAAAGGTCTCCTGCTCTTTGGTGCTACTGAGACTTGAAGAATTAAAAATATCAGACAAAGTATTGCCCCCATTTTTCCCTAGCTAAGTCCAGCCAGTGAGCGAGAGATCCCGAGGTGGACCTTTCGTTCATGGCTATCGTTTCCAGAGGCATTCTAGGGTAAAGGGGTTGATGACCAGGCAAATAAAAATTTTAAAACAACACTCTGACATTTATTGACATAAGCATATCATAACAAAAAATATCCTTGATGGTTTTTGACTTACAATGAACTTTCATAATACTGTTCTTCTGCAGTATTTGAGAATCACACGTGTTTCTCGACCTCCAGCCTTACTGTTCTGGAATGAAAATCAAAGAAAAATTAGGCCTTTACAGCGTTTTAAAATTAAAAATATTTAGCTGAAAGAGTTCAAAGATTTTAACAAAAGTTTTACAAAATTATTAGACAGCTGTCTCGCTTATGGTTCCATAATAAAAGTTACTAAAGGTTCCATGAATTTACAGTAGTCTCAACACGTGGTTTAAGCTGAATTTGGTAAATCTCAACATTTAAAGTGTATAATATTCATCAATTACACCAGTAGAAGCTTTAGTAAAAATCAAAATTATTTTCAAATTTTCATAATTAATTAATTATTATTATTAGCAATAATCTTTAACCTTGTTTGTGTAACATGTTCCTTATCATCACACGATCGTGTTTCTAATTAGTGCATCTCACTGCATTATCCACATGGCAATTATAATTCACATCTTAAATAATGATTTCCCAATCAATTACTATGACTCATTATTACTAGAATTCAAGTTAATTATGCCGTTTGTGAACATTTAATTCTGACATTTGCATAGCATTCAGATTAATTTTCTTATCCACGTGTGAGCTAATTAAATAATAATTTACAAATCGCTTGCCTTTGCGAAACTAACGAGACGATCTTTCCTTTAAATCATATTAATCAACAAAATAAAATCCTATTCTAGTCTTCCTCGACATAAAACTGATTATATTTTCCTCAAGATGTGCAAAAGTAACTTCTTAAGCTGGCACACAATGATCAACATAATCTGTGTCGCCATAGACGCATGACCAAATCGATGAAGTGGAATAATCAACAGACATGGAAAATACTCATATTTACACACACACACATCACATTCATACAAGGAAACACGTACTTTTATATACATTATTTACAGCGAATCCTGCCCCTATAAGTTTATTCTTTAATTTTAAGTATGGTCACGTCAACATTCAATAGAAGATAAAATGCGTGTACTGAAAATACTCCTTCATCAATAGTGACTAGTGATCGAAATTAGGGATATCACTTGGGTTGAAATATTTCTCTCACAACGATGGAGATTCATCTAAATTTCGGAGACATAATTGAAGATTCTAATAAAATCCATAATCACCACCATCATAAGGGTTACAAGTCGCAACTATCGCGTTCGTGTGCCTCAATCGCATTATTATTATTCCCTATCCGTGAAATACAAACATCACGTGCTCTACTTACGATAAGTTCCACTGTGCTCCCAAAGACACAAGAACAAGTCAATCATCACAAATAAATCCTCCAATTACTCATTTACATAATTAACATCCCGCAGGATTTGCCGTATTCCAGGCAATTCATGAAAAGAGCACATTCAATCTCACATGTAAGGAATCTAAAATAAGTTATAGCTCACGACCGTTTAATTCCATTTTTACCCGATCTTTAGTTGATTTTATTATTACTCAAGTGATTATTAAATCTATCAATCCTCATGAAATATCGTAAAATTAGATGACTCGATCCTAAAGAATGCAAGTGATCTCAAAATGACACTATGTTCGACCCTATCTCACAAATTGTACACGTCCATTCAAGTCCGATTAATTTCAATATCACAAGCTAATAAACAAGGTTTATCGCGTGGTCAGTGATTTTTAGATATCTCTAACTCATATGCATAGGAACTCACTCAAAGACAGACTACACATCTACCCTAATAGGTTCCAAAATTTCATTCACACACGTGCAACTCGTCTACCATGACACCTCAAGAAATGGAGAAAATGAAATGCTTCTATCTACAACAAAATAATAGATCTACGATTTAAAGAAGAAAGACCTCTAGTTTTACAAAGATGAGAAAGAATAAATTTTTAAATGGTACTCAAGTTTTAGCTGAGGTTCGATCCCAGGTTGTAGTCAATCATTCCAGCATTTCCCCGGTCAGTCACCTCCTCTTGACCAGATACGCCTCACATTTTAGAAACTCATGGAGACACGGCAGTAGACGTCCCACGATGAAGTTGAGATGTAGATTGTTGAAGAATTATTCATCTTGATATACTGTAATCTCCGGGATGACTTCTGTCACTTTCAGACGAGTAAGCTGTCACTGAGACGACAAATGTTAAGATATGCACACACACACGCAGAATTACTGAATGTTTTCCTGGATAGTTACACTTAACTTCGTTTCTAGGCTGAACTTTACTCCATAAGAGTTAGTAAATACACTGACTGACAGTGACAATGCAACACCAACGAGGAGTGGTTCGAAAGGGATGAAAGTTGGGGAAAAAACAGAGACGGCACGGATGAATAATTGATGTTTATTTCAAACCGATATGCAGGTTACACAATGCGCACGGCATCGACTCAGTAGGATAAAGGGCCACAGCGAGCGGCGATGCACGCAGAAACACGTCGAGGTACAGAGTCAATAAGAGTGCGGATGGTGTCCTGAGGGATGGTTCTCCATTCTCTGTCAACCATTTGCCACAGTTGGTCGTCCGTACGAGGCTGGGGCAGAGTTTGCAAACGGCGTCCAATGAGATCCCACACGTGTTCGATTGGTGAGAGATCCGGAGAGTACGCTGGCCACGGAAGCATCTGTACACCTCGTAGAGCCTGTTGGGAGATGCGAGCAGTGTGTGGGCGGGCATTATCCTGCTGAAACAGAGCACTGGGCAGCCCCTGAAGGTACGGGAGTGCCACCGGCCGCAGCACATGCTGCACGTAGCGGTGGGCATTTAACGTGCCTTGAATACGCACTAGAGGTGACGTGGAATCATACGCAATAGCGCCCCAAACCATGATGCCGCGTTGTCTAGCGGTAGGGCGCTCCACAGTTACTGCCGGATTTGACCTTTCTCCACGCCGACGCCACACTCGTCTGCGGTGACTATCACTGACAGAACAGAAGCGTGACTCATCGGAGAACACGACGTTCCGTCATTCCCTCATCCAAGTCGCTCTAGCCCGGCACCATGCCAGGCGTGCACGTCTATGCTGTGGAGTCAATGGTAGTCTTCTGAGCGGACGCCGGGAGTGCAGGCCTCCTTCAACCAATCGACGGGAAATTGTTCTGGTCGATATTGGAACAGCCAGGGTGTCTTGCACATGCTGAAGAATGGCGGTTGACGTGGCGTGCGGGGCTGCCACCGCTTGGCGGCGGATGCGCCGATCCTCGCGTGCTGACGTCACTCGGGCTGCGCCTGGACCCCTCGCACGTGCCACATGTCCCTGCGCCAACCATCTTCGCCACAGGCGCTGCACCGTGGACACATCCCTATGGGTATCGGCTGCGATTTGACGAAGCGACCAACCTGCCCTTCTCAGCCCGATCACCATACCCCTCGTAAAGTCGTCTGTCTGCTGGAAATGCCTCCGTTGACGGCGGCCGGGCATTTTTAGCTATACACGTGTCCTGTGGCACACGACAACACGTTCTACAATGACTGTCGGCTGAGAAATCACGGTACGAAGTGGGCCATTCGCCAACGCCGTGTCCCATTTATCGTTCGCTACGTGCGCAGCACAGCGGCGCATTTCACATCATGAGCATACCTCAGTGACGTCAGTCTACCCTGCAATTGGCATAAAGTTCTGACCACTCCTTCTTGGTGTTGCATTTGCTCTGTCAGTCAGTGTAATTTCCACTAAATTTGGCAGAACGGACGTCTGCAAATACGGCAAAGTTCTCTCCCACGTGGTCATGATGGACACCAAAGTAAGGTAGATCGGCGTCAAATAGCGTAGAGTAGCGCAGCATAGAGACGAGAAGCATAGAGTGTGATTTACTCAGAACATGGCTTTTTATATCCTTGGCTTGGGAGGCGTGTACTCTTCGAAGACGATAATTGGCTACCGAGGTCTCTCATAATTGGCTCTGACTGTTCGAAAAGCTGGCTGGCAGTCAGGTCGCTTGCGCGTGGCCGGTTAGCGCACGGGCTCGTCACGTGATTTACCTTGCCCTTGGGCGAAGTTGGATCAATACATCGCCCCTCTGAATGAAGAAAGAAACTGTTTCGGAGCTCGCCGACCGCTTTCCAAAAAACAAATCACAGCTCCCAGCAGACAACAAAACTTTTAACATTAACTTGTTGAATGTTCTCAAGATCACCAAATTTGAAGGGGACAGTATCACACATTTCTACAAACTCTGCAGTGTTTCAGCACTTGATTGCAAAGAATTGAATGATACATGAACTAGCATTCCAGAAGCTACAGAATGGCTGAGGACCCTGGTGACTAAACATACCCTCATATTTGAAAAGGGGGGAAGTTTGATACACTTCTTTGTTAACCTTGGGGCTAACCTTGGAATCACTTTTTCAGTCCTTGTTATAAAATTCTGTTATGTGAGACCAACTGCAAATTTTACCACTGGGAACAAAGTCATACTTTTTCAGATTGTTTCTCACTGACTTGAGTAAGTAAGGTGGAACATGAAAAAAATAAATTTTCTCATCATTTACCTCAATGAATGGCTTCTCTGCAGTCACATCTAACAGTTTTCTCACATTCATAATATTACTCCCGTTGTCACTCACAACTGATTTAGGGACTAACCCTATTGCCTTAAGTTGACTGACAATAAATACCACCTGCCATAGCATTGTTTGCTAGGAAGTACCCAATTATTTGTTTGTAATTGAGGTGCAAACCTTTAATTATGAATATCATAGCCTGGTTACATTGTAGGCAGATGGGAGCTGTGATTGGCTGTACAGGAGTATCATCTCCAAAATCCTCTTAGCCCTCCAGTTTATCCTTATGTGGATCATACGACAGTGATGACTTGATGGAAATTTCATCAAATACCAGTGAAATAACCTTCTCCTCCCTTCCCATTTTCTTAGTTTTTATTTCCATTAGAACCATTTTATTTATTCCAGGTTCCACTTGAGCATTTTGTAACCATCTTCTTAATGACCTGGTACTGGGCAAAGAAAAATGCTTTTGCATGAACTTTGGTGAAAAATAATGCAAAGCTAAGGCAAAACTTTTGTCAGTACTCGAATATCTTCGACCCTGAGCTTTACGGTTTCCTTGATTTAGTTGAAAAGTTATAAAGTTCTGAGAAACACTCTTATCAACAACTCTTTTCTCACCCTTACACTTTGACTGATTTTTCTGCAGCACACACAATTTTCTTCTCAAACTTTTATTCATTGATCTGTACTTGACCGGGCGAGTTGGTCGTGCGCGTAGAGGCGCGCGGCTGTGAGCTTGCATCCGGGAGATAGTAGGTTCGAATCCCACTATCGGCAGCCCTGAAGATGGTTTTACGTGGTTTCCCATTTTCACACCAGGCAAATGCTGGGGCTGTACCTTAATTAAGGCCACGGCCGCTTCCTTCCAACTCCTAGGCTTTTCCTATCCCATCGTCGCCATAAGACCTATCTGTGTCGGTGCGACGTAAAGCCCCTAGCAAAAAAAAGATCTGTACTTGGATAGCTATTTCTGAGAATTCCTATATTTCAACATTAAGTTTGAACAGCATTTACTCAGTCTCTCTTCTGCGGGCACTTTATCATCTTCCGGGACTGCACTTTCTGTTGGTACCGGTAACTCACCTGAAATTTCTGGGGTAGATTCGTGCTGTCGTTTCCTTTTCTTCGGGCTACTCCTCAAGTTTGTCTGTTTGACATTGTGGCATAAGAGTTGTTTGACCGAGATGAAAATGTTGTTTATTTTTCGATCAAAACTTTACCTCTGGAGGTCGCGTATGATAACCACACATAAAAACAATGAATTACACTTTCGGAGGACCACTTAAATGTTATTAAGGCAATACAGTATATAAAACATAAAAAGTACACAAGTCACATATATTCAGATGTACGTGAATTACAAAAGGCACTAGTACTGAACGTACTTCTTGTACATATACAATAAAATTTTATTTACACATGCGGTACGTACTGACACAAATTAACACTCGAAATATTCTTTACACTTGTTCCTAATTGTTATTGTGCCAATGGTTTGGCTGCACCTGAAAGGTTAGCACTGTTGTGCTAGTATTTTGTGAGACTGCTGTCTCTACATGTTACTAGCGACATGTCTGACGCGCTACTCCCTTTTCTCTCGCCAGTCACTTGCGCCAGAAAACAGTCCCGGTAGCCAAGTGCTGCCCTCTATTCACAATTTCAAGAAATATAAATAAAACACTACAATAATGTAAGTTACACAAATAAGTCATAAAATCACTCAAATATAACTGTTAATGCGATATGCAGTAACATACCGGCCCACTTAAAATGTGCTCACATTTTAAAAATTAAATGCAATAACATTGAAATTAAATACCCTGAAAATAAAACAAGTAATGCATGAGTTCTGTCTCAAAAAAAAGAAAAACTGTCAATGCAAAGATAAATACATATGCACAAATACACAAGAAAATATGGACGACGCACTACACTGAGGTCACTGGTCAATTGGGAGTGGGCATAATTTGCACACAGGTCTCCTATAAACTCCTGTGGGTGTACGGACATCAACGACTCTCACCAACCCGTCCTTGCCTGGAAATGTTTGCTCAATGATGCCTAGTCTCCAGTCCAATGGTGGAGTGTTGTCCTCCTTAATTAGGACAACAGTTCCTGTAGATACACTGGGCTGTGCTGACCTCCATCTCATGCGTTGCTGCAAGCTGCCCAGATAGTCGGATGACCACCTGTTCCAAAAATGTCCCTTCATTTTTTGAAGATGATTCCACCTGGAAAGCCTTGAAGTATTTGATAAGGTTAGGTCTGGTTCAGGTATGGCCATCATGGGTTCTCCTATCAGGAAATGTCCGGGTGAAAGATAAGAGGTGTCATTTGGGTCATTGTTCAGGAGAGTGATTGGACGTGAATTTAAAATGGATTCAATCTGACAGAGGAGAGTGGTCATTTCTTCGAATGTCAAGTGAGCGTGCTTGGTGATTCTAGTAAGGTGAAATTTCATAGATTTCACCCCAGCTTCCCAAAGACCTCCGAAATTTGGTGCTCGTGGAGGAATGAATTTCCAGGTAAATCCTTCTTGGATTCCAACATTATCAATTTCACGTTGGTGTTGCTCTGATTGGAATAATTTGTAAAGTTCTCGAAGTTGATTTCTGGCTCCGATGAATGATGAACCATTGTCACTGTGAAGTTGAAGTACCTTTCCTCTCCGGGCTATCATTCTCCTTAAGGCAGCAATGAAGGCTTCGGTGGTTAAATTGCTTACAAGTTCCAAGTGAATGGCCTTGGTGGCTAAGCAGACAAAAAGTGCAACGTAACATTTTACTCTCGTGTTACTACGTGGAGAACCTTGTTTAATGAAGAAGGGTCCCGCAAAGTCTACACCGCTATATAGGAAAGGACGAGTGGGTTTAACTCTTTCAGCAGGCAGCTGGCCCATCAATTGCGATGAGCTCTCGGCCTTGAACCTGTAACATGTCACACATTTGCGAATGACACCTTTGACAGTTGTCCTGGCGTGAGGAATCCAATACTTCATTCTAAGTGATGCAACTAGTAGCTGTGTGCTAGCATGTAGTAATCTTAAGTGTTCGTCACGAATAATTAATTTCGTGACATGGTGATGCGCTGGTAGTATAATCTGATGTTTCTGGTCATATGCTGCGTCTGCATTACGTAATCGCCCGCCCACTCTGAGACACTCATCTTTATCAAGAAATGGAGCGAGAGATTTTAACTGACTTCTCTTGTCAACTTCTTTTTTCAGTTGAAGATATTGAATTTCCTTCTGAAATTCCTGGTGTTGAATATATCGTACACAGCAAAGTAGTGCATTGTTGCATTCTTCCGTGCTTAGATTTCCTGTAATCTTCGCATGTGAGTGCTGTAAATTGTAGATGAATCTTTTACAGTACGCAAAGACACGTTTCATTCTTGATAACGAGGAAAACCGTGTAGTGATGTCTTCATTATCGCAGCTGTTGATTGCACATGTAGTGGGTTTGGCTTCAAGTGCTTCTGAGGTACATTCTGCAGTACTGATTGGCCATAATTCTTCAGGCTGGCACAACCAGGACGGTCCATGCCACCAGAGGTCATGTGATTTTAATGCTTGAGGCTCGCTTCCTCGTGACAATATGTCAGCTGGATTCTCTTGTGTAGACACATGATGCCATGTGCAGTTTTCTGCCGTGTCCTGGATTTCAGAGACCCGGTTGGCGACGAATGTTTTCCACCTCGTCGACGGTGACGCAATCCATTGTAAGACAATTGTAGAGTCTGTCCACGCATGAATAGAACTTATATCCAGGTTGAGACTCGTGAACGTTCGCTTAAGTAATCTTGCTAACAGGAGAGCGCCGCACAATTCTAAGCGTGGAATTGACAATTGTTTAAGTGGGGCGACTCTTGATTTAGAACACATCAAATTGCATGAAATAAGCCCTTCTTCATCTGTGGTACGAATGTACACGCAAGCCCCGTAAGCACGTTCAGAGGCGTCGCAGAAACCATGTAATTCACAATTTACAACTTTAGTCTTACTTAAAATGTACCTGTCAATTTTGATATCGTTAAGTTCTGGTAATTGCGAGTAAATAGCATTCCAAGTGTTAAGAAGCTGACTCGGCAGGTCTTGATCCCATTTTAATTGAAAGGTCCAGAGTTGTTGCATGAAGACCTTGCATGAGAGAATAACTGGACCCAATAAGCCCAGAGGGTCAAAAATTGCAGCAATAGTTGAGAGTACACTTCTCTTGGTTGCATGGGAAACCCTTTTAACAGTTATGTCGAATTGAAACTGGTCCGTAGAAGGGTGCCAGAGTATTCCCAATGTTCTTACTGTGTCTGCATTGTCGAGTTGAAGTGGTGATTTGGTTTCTCTATTTTCTTCTGGTATTTTTGACATGACCTTACTGCTGTTAGAACACCATTTCTTAAGTTCAAATCTCCCTCTTAACAGTAATGTCTCTAATTCTTGCTGTAAACGAATGGCTTCTGATTCAGTACTGGCTCCGGTTAGGAGGTCATCAACATAAAAATCCTTTCTAAGGACAGCTGCTGCTTGTGGAAATTCCTTTGACTCGTCATCGGCTAACTGTTTCAAACACCTCACAGCGAGAAAGGGAGCACTTGCCGTACCGTAAGTAACTGTCGTGAGTTCATAACACTGGAGAGGTTCGGTGCTAGTGTTTCTCCATAGTATTCGTTGTAGTTTCATGTCCTTGTTGTCAACTTGTATTTGTCGATACATTTTTGTAATATCTGCGACAAGAGCAATCTTGTGTGATCTGAAACGTAGTACAATAGAATGCAGGTCGTCTTGTATGGTAGGACCTACGAGTAACTTGTCATTCAAAGATACGCCACTGTCAGTCTTAGCAGACGCATCAAAGACAACACGAGTTTTAGTGCTGGTACTTGTTGGTTTGAATACGGCATGATGTGGCATGAAGTATCCTCCATCTTCAGTGCACGTGGGTACCGGTTTCATGTGGCCAAGTTTCAGATACTCATTCATGAATGCTGAATATTCTTCTCTTAATTTGGGATCACGATTAAGTTTCTTCTCAATACTGTAGAATCTCACTACTGCCTGAGGGTATGAATTCCCTAACTGCGATGAAGTCTGTTTAAGTGGCAGTCGAACTCGGAACCTTCCTGTAGCATCTCGCGTTGTGTTCTTAGTGAAGTGTTCTTCGCAATCTCTTTCTTCTTTGGTGATTGGTGGCATATTCAGTTCTTCTATTTCCCAGAATCTTTTAAGTTGTGTGTCTAATTGGTCTACCTGGATGAATAGTGATGTTGCATATTCCCCTTGGTGTTGTATGGGTGCCTGGCCAGCTACTACCCAACCCAGTTTCGTATTCTGCAATGTTGGATACCCATCACGAGTTTTCTTGCCCTCCAATATAACCTTAAAGAATATGTCTGCAGAGAGTAGCAAATCGATCTTGCTTGGAATGTGGAAATTTCTGTCGGCATATTTTATATTGGTGGGTAGATTCCATCTTGAAATGTCGATTTTTCTACTTGGCAAATTGTTTGTAATCTTTGGTAGCACTAAGCATGTGGCATCTATATTGAAAGGGCTGACCGCAGATTGCAAATGAACTGTAATGCAGTGTGAGGTTTGAACTCCTGCACCGTTAATTCCAGTTACTGGTGTAACATGTTTTTGTTTTCTTAGACGTAATAATTGAGCTAGTTCTTCGCTCACGAAATTTGTCTGAGAACCTGAATCCAAAAGACATCTAGCCTCATGCATATTACCGTGAATGTCTTTAACCTTGACTATTGCTGTTGATATCAAGACTGTAGACAGATCGGATTCCTTGACAGCGCAGTGAGTAACATCTGTTGAACGGGTTGTGTGATTAGCTACTGCTTGCCGAGAGCTGTGTTCTCTCTCTGTTTCCCGTGAGCTAAGCATTGGCCTGCTGCGGTCACGTCTGGTGTCATCATGCAATAGTGAATTGTGATACTTTCCGCACATCTTGCACGAGCCTGATTGGCACTGATTGACATTATGATTACTGCCCAAGCAGTTAAAGCATAATTTGTAATCTCTCACAACATTATGTCTCTCATGGACATTGAGCCTTTTGAAGGACTCGCACTTAAATAGGTAATGTGAGCCCTTGCAGAGTACACATTGGTAATTAACACTAGCATGCACATTGCTTACTTGATGTTTGGGTGTAGATCTAATCGACTGTTTAATCTGTTGAACTTGAGTACCTGGCTTGATTGCCTCAAGTGCTAAACATCTCTTTTCTAAGAATGTCCACAACACCTCCAGAGATTCTAACTCAGAACCTGAAGTGTGTATTTCCCATGCCTTCCTAGTCGCTGGGTCTAGTTTGTTGATTAACAATTGTGACAATAATAAATCTTCAATTGAAACATCTAAGTCAAGGGCTTGTAATGCTTTTACATTGGCCTGACTTGTGTTTATAGCCTCTCTGAGAGAATTGGCATTCTCTTTCTGGATTGAGTCTTGCTCTAATATCCGTTTAATGTGGATTGACGAAATTAATTTGTTGTTTTGAAACCTGTCTATTAACCTTTGCCAAACTATGCTGTAGTTTTCAGCAGATAGAGGGAGACTTTGTGCAATTGAAAGAGGTTCGTTTCTTAGACTGCTAATTAGGTAGTGAAATTTCTGTATATCATGCAAATCTTGATTGTTATGGATCATAGATACAAAGGAATCGTGAAATCCTCTCCAGTCTTCGTACTCGCCTCCAAATGGTTTCAGTGTAATAGTAGGTAATTTGATGTGCGCCCCATTGTAATTATTGCTTACTGAGATATTCCCTTGACTGGAGTGTCTGGAAAGACCTGTTATTTCATGCTGGGTGATTATTCTGTCTATGTCGACCTTTATCTGATGATATGTGTCTTCAAATATTTCTCTATCTGCTTCGTATGTTTCTCCCTCCTCACTGATTTCTAGCTGGGATTGAATGTCCTCATACCTTTGTTTCAATTCCTCTAAACTTTCCCTACGAGAGATAATAGCCACAATTCCCTGCTCACTGTTAAACCCATCTACGAAGTTTTTAATACGTGTTACGCTGCCCTTTATTACACCTCGTTTGCGTATTAGAATTTTAATACTCTCCTCTGCCATAATGAAAGGATAGGAATAAAGATATGAATTGGATCTGACCTTGTAAGGTGTGGGAAGTAGTTGTTGTCATCAAGGAGCCATCTTGATATGGCTCAGGGTTGCTACTGCCAACAGTCCACAGGTTGTATTCCACAGCGCGGAAGATTTGACCGGCGCGGTTGGTAGCTCTGATTTAGCGGCGTGAGTTCGCGCGTAAATCAGCCATGTGGCGAATTGCGTCATAAATTGCACCACGATACATCACAATATATTATCGGCATAATCCAGTCACTGTAAATGCACTATGTTTGTTGTCACATAAAATGAAAGCTCGAAGTATCCGGCCCGTTAGGACCAAAATGTTTGACCGAGATGAAAATGTTGTTTATTTTTCGATCAAAACTTTACCTCTGGAGGTCGCGTATGATAACCACACATAAAAACAATGAATTACACTTTCGGAGGACCACTTAAATGTTATTAAGGCAATACAGTATATAAAACATAAAAAGTACACAAGTCACATATATTCAGATGTACGTGAATTACAAAAGGCACTAGTACTGAACGTACTTCTTGTACATATACAATAAAATTTTATTTACACATGCGGTACGTACTGACACAAATTAACACTCGAAATATTCTTTACACTTGTTCCTAATTGTTATTGTGCCAATGGTTTGGCTGCACCTGAAAGGTTAGCACTGTTGTGCTAGTATTTTGTGAGACTGCTGTCTCTACATGTTACTAGCGGCATGTCTGACGCGCTACTCCCTTTTCTCTCGCCAGTCACTTGCGCCAGAAAACAGTCCCGGTAGCCAAGTGCTGCCCTCTATTCACAATTTCAAGAAATATAAATAAAACACTACAATAATGTAAGTTACACAAATAAGTCATAAAATCACTCAAATATAACTGTTAATGCGATATGCAGTAACAAGAGTGATGGCACTGCACCTGGTCAAATTCTGTAACAAACATAAAGATGTTATAATCAGGCATTCACTAGTGAAAAAAATTATAATGATGGAAAAATGCAATTTTTTACTTCAAGAAAGTTCATAAGCAAATCCAGAAGAAAATATAATATTATATACCCACCCTTAGCTTAAGAGATTTCTGTTTCTGAAATCCTCTTCTGAGAAGTGGTCCGAGCACACTACATAGCTTTTATTTAAATGTTCTGGTCCTTTGGTCCTCAGAATTTCATCTAAATATGCCCTTCTGTTCTTCACAACCCACTGAGTACACCTAAAAATCGATTAAATGCATAAGTTTAAACATAACAGTATTTTAAAGAAAGTATGCTCACATGAATAGAAAAGAAAATAAAAGCACATAAACATTAACAGGTAGGCCTATACTCACAGCACTTTGTTGTTAGTAAATCTGTAAAATGGCTTGCGATCACTTTGTCTTCTGTAATTAAAACACCCATACATAGCACAAATAACTCCTCTTCCTGCCACTTCCAAAATCGTGATACATAACAAGCATAAAACTACCTGAAGTACAAATAAGACACTTCTGACATACATAGCTGACAGCAGTAGCAAGAGTAGTTAGCCTCTCGAACCACTAGATGGCACGCAGAACCGGTGTCACCAGTTTCTCTCAGGAGTTTCCACTGTTATCATATAAAGCTATTTGGTACTATTGCAGAACTACTTAGCAGTAATGTCTCCACTATGCATGCGTGCTGGCAGCAGTCGTCACAAGAAGGTACGCTCTCAAGAAGACCGGACTGGGGACGTTCCCGTGGCACCACCGAGAGGGAGACCGCCGTATTTGGCGTAAGGCTGTGGCGCAGGCCTGCGCCTGCAGAAGCTATTCGAGCGACAGGTGGCACCACAGTGACGGATCGAACTGTTCGAAATCGGTTACTTGAAGGAGAGTTCGAAGCCAGACGCCCTGCGGCGTGCATCCACTTATCCCAAACCACCGCCGCCTCCAACTTCAGTAGTGTCAAGCGAGAACTCATTGGAGGATAGAATGGAGGTCCGTTGTGTTTTCCGATGAAAATTGGTTCTGTCTTGTTGCCAGGGATGGGAGTGTCCTGGTTTTAAGGAGGCCAGGTGAGCGCTTGCATTCCACCTGTCTGCGGCGTCGACACACTGGACCTACATCGGAGTTCTGGTCTGGCGAGCAATTTCCTATGATAGCAGGAGCACTCCCGTGGTTATCCCACGAAACCTAACTGCAGATGTGTACGTTCGTCTGGTGATTCGACCTGTCGTTCTGCCGTCCATGAATAGCAACCCCGGGGGTATTTTCCAACAGGATAATGCACGACCCCATGCCGCTGTTGTAACCCACAGTGTCGACGAGTTCTCTTGGCCGATCGAACCCCCGATCTGTCCTCAATCGAGCACGCATGGGATATCATCGGGATGACAATTCTAGTGTCGTCCACAACCGGCATTAACTGTCCCTGTACTGACAGACCAAGTGCAAGAGGCATGGAACTCCTTCCCACAAGCTGACATCCGGCACATGTGCGACACAATGCATGCAGGTTTCCGTTCAACAGGCAGGTGATTACACCGGTAATTACCGGACCAGTATGGCACATTTGCGATGGCTTTTCTCGCGCGAATGTTAACCTATAGTTTTGTAACTTTAATAAATTAAATCATCCGACCATTATATTGCAAAATTTCCGTATTTTATATTTCTTATTTCATGGACTTTGGATATTTTCCCCAACAGTGTATCGTCACAAAACGTATCCCCGTAGCAGCGTAATGATTAATATAAATATATATCTTTGTAAAATTTAAATGGGTGTGTCATAATTTCCCTCTAGTTACCGTTTCTTCGACTAAACAATGGACGATACTGTTTCGCACTTTCATCCATTTTTAATGTTGCTGACTGCTAAGGTCATCCGTCATTTATTATTTATCGTCATCGCCTCGGGCCCTAATATGACAATGCAAGCAATTCCAGTATAATGTAAGCCTTCCTCTCTCTCCCCCAAAGCCTTTCTGCCTGAGTGTTGAACCGTTAATCAGCTTATATGACCATGAACAGTGTTTAGAACTGCTGACAAAACATTCTTATGTGTGTATTATACGATACTGGTGCAAAACAGTACAAGAAATCTAAACCAAACAAACTGAATACCCTCTAAATGTGCCATGACATGCGCACCCGGACAATGGTGCTAAATGCCCTGCAATCCAGCTGTCGAAACAGCAAGTTAAATTACAGTTATTGAGTGCGAATGTGTACCTTAAAGGCTGTCAAAAGTAGGATTATGGAGTGTGAGAAGTGTATGTGTCAGTTTTAATCTCGCTTGGTGGAAGCCATGACTGCCACCTTCAACAGTACTGCCAACACAAAGAAAATTCTGTCTGTGCTTGGCTCGGAGTTCCGAGACTTTCGAGTTTATATTTCTACAAAGCTAACTGGCATTAAAAGAATATCATAGGAATAATTGAAGTCTAATTTCTAAGCAAGAGGTTCAGACTGGCGGAGCATCGCAGTGTAGCAAGATAAACCCTCTCCTTCTTCACAGAGTGATGGAATGCCCGGCCGATGACGTATACTGCAGGCTATGCTGTGCCCATAGAAATAGCCGGTCTGTTGTGGCTCACCTAGAACAACTGAGAGATATTATGAAGGGAATGTGATACAGGTTTAGTTCAGTAATGTTTTATTATACCTGGCAAGTTTAAGGCCTTTAGGCCTTTTCTTCCGTCTAACCAGGCACTGAAATATACATATATTATGTTGTATTATTTTACACTAATTACATTAAATACAAATTACATTAAAAGTAATACAAGGATGATTAGTATTGAGATTAATTAAGGAGAAATAAATTAGGTATAATAAAAGGAAGAATTCTTGAAACTAATTTCCTACATGTAAAAAAGAGGTAGTACATAAAATTTAATAACATTTGAAAAACAAAACGGTTAAAAAATTTGAACAAATATCTGCCAGGCCATCCATGACAATAGAGTGGTTGTGAGTAGCAGCATCATGTTTACAGATGATCCTTACTGGTGCATAAAATGTCTCCAAAGTGCTTCCTTGAAAGTACGAATAGCGTTTAACCCTCTGATATTTTCGGGAAGGAGGTTCTCCTCTCGGCAGGCAATTACTCTGGATGAATTTTCTTAGAGGGCATGGGTAAGTAAAACAAGGATTGAATTATTAGTAGATCTAGTGTTCAGGCTGTAGTAAGATGAGAGTTATTTGAAAAATGATGTAAAGTACAAAAATGGCGGTGTAAAATGAAGGATTTTTTGAAGATGGCGTATGCACAGTGCGACGGATTTGTAGTCGGTGACAAGGTAGGTGGTTAAATAAAGGAGCTACCTGGTCGTAGTACCGTAGGTTACGGACGTACCTCACACATGCAGTTTGACCACGTTGTAATCTGATCAATAACTTGCACCCAGCCTCTCTTTAAATCGCGTCACAGATGTCAAAATGATGGAAAACCGGAGCCTATACCAGCATTATTTTAGTTTTTCAGGTTATTATCATTTAGCGTATGACATTAAAAATTTAAACACACAATAACAAATTAAATATACAATACACTATGTAGGTTACAATTTCACCTTCAAGCTCTACAAATAGTCTATACAAGAAGGATTTGGATCAAGAAAATCTTTTGGGTTACCCTGATAAGCACTCAGGGGCACTGTTCCACAATGTAACGAACTGTTTGATTAGGGGCACCGCAGCTAAATTCCGAGGAGGGAAGTTGGCCCCATTTATAGAAGAAGTCAGCGCACTTTCCATGGCCTGTCCTGATACGATTGAGGGTTGTCCAGGTTTGGCGAGGTAGGTCAAATCCTTTTGGTATTCTTGTAATACAGGGGAAGTTCTGATACTCAGCAGGTCGAATTTTTCAACCAGGATTTTGGCAGTCCTTATTGGTGGATATCTGGACCGAAGTCTGTTGTTCAAGGCGTTGGGTATATCTCCATGAATTGGCGGATTGGAATTCCTCGAGAGCTTCTGGTACTCTCGCAACAAGGCATTCCTTCTCCATAGGTGAGGTGGAGGAATGTGGCTCAGAACTGGTAGCCAAGAAGTGGGGGTAGATTTTATGGTTCCCGATACAATGCACAAAGTATGATCTAGCTGTGAGTCAACCAGTTCCGTGTAACAGCTGTTCAGCCAGACTGGAGAGAAATATTCTGCAGATGAGAAGGGAAGGGCAAGGGCTGAATTTCGTAAGGACGAGGCAGAAGAACCCCAGGTGGTGCCACAGAGTTTGTGGATGATGTTCCGTGATTGGAGTTTAGCTTTTGTTATCTTCAGATGTTCCTTGAAGGACAGTGTTCTGTCAAGGGTTACTCCGAGGTATTTTTGGTGTCTGTTTTGAGGAAGGACCGATCTAAGGTGGCGAGATCAGCTGTCAGCGTATCTTCGGTGTTCTCCATAGATTTGCCCTGCGTTGCGAGTGCCCAGTCATCCACGTAACCAAATGCTTTGGAAGCTGTTTTCGGTAAGTCAGATATATATTAGTTAAACAGCAGAGGTGCTAGTACCGATCCTTGAGGAAGACCGTTAATAAGGACCTTTCCTTTACTAGTTTCCCAAAATTACATGAAACCTCCTGTCTATAAGCATGTTTTTGATGAGCTTGGCGATTGTCTTGCAAGGTATTACTCGAAGCATTTTGTAGATGTGTCCTTGTCTCCATTCTGTATCGTATGCTGCAGTAAGGTCCACGAACACAACTGAGGTTTTTAGTTGATTTTGAAAACCAGCTTCATTGTGTGTAGTCAGAGAGAGAACCTGGTCTGTGCAACTTCGGTTTGGGTGAATGCCCGCTTGTTCAATGGATAGATGGTCAAGAACTACTGAGCCAATTCTGTTGTAAATAAGTCTCTCCAGTAATTTGTAAACCACCTCAGAAGTGCAGTTGGGCGATACCTTTGAGGATTTTTACAAGATTTACCTGGTTTGAGAATGGCAATGATCTTTGTCTGTTTCAGAAGTCGGGGGATGGACCCTGCTTCTAAGATATTGGAGTAGAACTTTGCTAACTAGATCATTGCATACTTCCCAGCATGTACTAAAAATTCTGCGTGAATGCCATGAAAACCAGGGGCTTTTCCTGATTTCACATCTTTTAAAGCTGTAGCAACTTCCTCTCGAGAGAATGGACAAGAAAATCTGCTGCCCTCAAGACTGTCTGTTTTCAAGGCTCTGATTTCCCTTTTGAATGCAGTGGTATGGTCGCGATCTTTCGGAGCATTTTAACTTGACACGATATGAGATGCAACTTTGTTGGGGTTTATAGGAGTAGTGACTCGAGGTACTCGGCTTCCATCTCATAATCTCCTTAACAAGGACCAATTCACATCGGGAAGGGCACCTGGTTGTAAAACTAGGGCCCTGTGTAGTTAGGCTCCCCCATGTGGTAAGGTTATGCAAATCTCCATTGCTCTACTACTTAAGATGGCGTCGCGGGAATCCCCATTGGCTTACTATGTAACACTCTTGGAGCCAAGAGCCGATCTGGTCGGCCGATCCCCATCATCTGGAAGAGGCCAGAGCTCCACCTCCACTCTACTACTATAAAGTGCTAGGCCGTTTTCAGTGGAAATACATGTATTTTAAAATTCGCGTATACCTACCGGTGTATGGCAAATACCGGCATGAAATTTCCTACATATCGACTACGTAGAATAAAAAACTGGTTTAGAGTGATATACAGAGTCAAAAACGTTTTATTGTTGATTTATAGTTGTCGAAAATGTTTATTTTTAGGAGGAGAAAAACAATTTCGCACTTTCTCTCTCAATGTCTACTTTGAAAAAGTAATTTTAGATACAAAAGAATATACGTAATTATGTTTAATGTATTTCTAAATACAATTCTATAGAATAACTAATTTGAACGAGAAAAATAAAAATAAAAGAATTAAAATTCAAACATATGTCACTAGTAAAATCAATTCGAGTGTATGTATCGATGTTTGGCAAATACTGGCAATAAATTCTCTACGTGCGGACAACACAGTATTAAAATAATTCTGAATTATTAAATAAGTAAAAATATTAGTTGATATTATAGTTTTTGTTTTCAGAAAAATTATTTTCTCGTTTTCGGTTGTATTATATATTAGAAAAATAATTTTACAATACAAGCGAATTTACGAAATTAAGAAATGTACGGCACTAAAGCCCTGATTTGCTTTGACCTACTAAGCGACCGCTGCTCAGTTCGGTACCTGCAGTTTACGAGGTGAATCGTGGTCAGTGAGATGGATCCTTTCAGTAATTATTCTTGGTTTTCCAGACCGGGGTCGCCCTCTCACCCTCAGATATCTCCTCAATTGCAATCACTTAGGGTCACTTAGATTGAGTGAACCTCGAACCAACCCTTAGGCGCAGGCGAAAATTCTTGACCTGGGCGGGAATCGAACGCATGACCTCTGAGTGAGAGGCAGGTACGCTACACTTGGCCCGCGGAGA
Organism: Anabrus simplex; assembly: GCF_040414725.1. Classification (NCBI taxonomy): domain Eukaryota; kingdom Metazoa; phylum Arthropoda; class Insecta; order Orthoptera; family Tettigoniidae; genus Anabrus; species Anabrus simplex. The sequence continues at coordinate 24,235,402 of NC_090277.1, read as the reverse complement.
CCGGCATTTAGGGCATGATAGAGGACTATATGTGACTATAAGGTTTAGCAGAGAGTAAAAGAAAAGTAAATTGAAGTATGATATGGGCGGAGAATCAGACGGTGGGGCATGTTAGGTCCAATAAGTTCCTTGAAGGAGACAGGAGGTTGAGGAATATTGTCAGGTTCATTGGGAAAAATTTCCACATAATGTTCTCCAGAGACATCATCATCATATTCGTTATCACTAGTTTCATCTACCACCATATTCATTTAGTGCCGTTAGAAATAATTAAACATCTCTTGTTTAGCTGCGGTGATTCCGCGGACGTGTCCGGTATAATTTCATCGCTATTCTCTGACCTGAATTCCGTATCGCTATCCGATAAATCATCCGCGTTAACTTCGCATTGTTCCAAATACTGCATTAATTTATCGTCATCAATACCTGGTGAGAAAGTATCACGTGAAAAACTTGCCATTTTCCTGTCACAAATCCACTCACTGCAAGGAGCAATCTCTTAGCGGTACCGTATTTGTAAACACAGGAAACGACTCTTGTGAAAGGTATAACACCCTCTTAGAACTGCCAAAGCAAGGCCAGGCACACAATAACGTGTAGCCCCTTTACTACAGGTTGTAACAAAAGTATGCACGTCACTATAGGTTGCCTCAAAATTATGTATATCACAGAATTTTAAGCCGGCCGATGTAATCGGCTCTGGCAACATCCGACTGGATTGTTAAAGGCGACCAGGTCGGCTCTGGCAATTTAAAGGGCGGGTGCTCGCACAACCGCCTGGCACCAAGAGAGTTAAATTTGTACCTTAACAGAGGAGAAGGTCATAACAGCAGTCACCATCTTGTGTAGTAACCTCTAAGTGCTAATTAGCGATGGGAAGTGCATTTGTCGTAAACTAAGGATAGTCTCCTGCAAGATGGTAGATGAGAGGTTAGGTTCACGTATGCACTAATGTTAATGATAGCGTACGGATTATTTTTCAAATTACCTGCCACCACATTTCAGAGGTATGTAGCTAAAGATAGCAGCACGGTGTCCTGTTGATTAACGATGGCAGCTGGATACAATTTTAAATTGCCGCCACCACATTTCAAAAGTAGTAGCTAAAGATGGCAGCACGGTGCTCTGTTAATTAAAGATGGCGGATGACAGCTGTTTAGAGTTTTTCAAACTGGGCGCTACTACGATAAAAATGGCAGCACGATGCTCTGTTGATTAAAGATGGCTGCTGTCAAAAAAGCACGTGGGTTTGTTTTCAAACAAGAGCACGTAGAAATTGCCGCCACCACATTTCAAAAGTAGTAGCTAAAGATAGCAGCACGGTGCTTTGTTGATTAAAGATGGTTGCTGTCAAAAAGCATGTGGAATTTTTCAAATTGTCCGCCACCACATTTCAAAGGTAAGTAGCTAAAGAGGGCAGCAGTAAGGTTAGCGATGCAAGATGGCGAATGACAGCTGTTACGTAGAAATTGCCCACTACTACGATAATGATAGCAGCACGGTGCTGTTTTGATTAAAGATGGCAGCTTGTCAAAAAGAACGTAGCTTTGAAGAGCACGTGGATAGGCTAGCTCTCGTACGCATAAAAAGTTATGTTAAGCCCCTCCAAGATAGCGGATGTGAGGTTAGGGTCGCGCTCTTAGGCTTCAGTAAGGGCATCCGGCTGTAAAACTGAGGTTAGACCTCTCCATGAGGTTAGGCTAGCTCACTTACGCATAAAATGTTAAGTTAGGCCCCTCCAAGATGGCCGATGTGAGGTTAGGGTCGCGCTCTTAACCAGCGTGTGGTGGAGGCCGCTCCCGAGAGCTTGTGGCGGTGGTGGTGATGGAGGCCGCTCCCGAGAGCGTGTGGCGGTGGTGGTGATGGAGGCCGCTCCCAAGAGTGTGTGGCGGATGTGGTAGTGGAGGCCTCTGCCAAGAGCGTGTGGCGGTGGTGGTGGTGGAAGCCTCTGCGGAGAGACGGTGGCGGTGGTGGGTCTAGAACGCCCACTGCTCCACTACTCACAACTCCCGCTGGAGTAACAAAATAATTTGAATCACTCGTGGATTGAAACAACACACTGTACAACAAAATCACATACCAACAAAACATTACAAGCAATAAACACTCACTTGACAAATTTCCCAACACAATAAAATCTACAGTTTCACTGCAACAGAGCTCTCAAATTCCTGTGGAAGGATATAGAATTATAAAAAGTAACCCATGTAATAAAATACATGACACTCGAGATATGTAAGCCATCTGGACTTAAAATGAAGCTGTATTTTAACCTCGTTTGTAATAAATGACATACAGCAGAAAATATATCCCACTGCATCCTTAATTTCGACCATAAATTCAGCGCTCTTTCCTGATTATATGATATGACGCACAAGTGGCAGTGTACACTCGAATCCTCACCAAGTTTGGACGATTAAGGAAATCATAAATACCGCAATAATGAATCATCAATCAAAACAAAATCTACGAACATTGGGCAGTTATAAAATCGGTCGTTTAAATAAACAATAAACTCTTCTTGGGAGACAAATATTACCCTCGCTGGACAAACTACGGTTGAGTAAAAACTTGGAGATCTACACTTCTAATCCTGGTAAATAGATCAGGAAATCGAATCCCCAAAAGGAAAACTTATCGCACTGGCCTCCAACGGGTCTAGGCAGACGCAAATATACTGCAAAATTACTACCATAGACTAGTCCAACACAAACATCTACACGTAAATTACCCTGCCCTTTAATGAAGAACAATCTTCCTTTTAACTCACGGAATCAGATAATCACACGTTCTGATTTTGTTTAATAGATAACCAATAGATGAACCTCACAAGGTCCAATTCTCCCAATAATGGCTTTGAATATCTCATAAAGATCAAACTCGCGTATGATTATATGATCATGCCAATTACTCTACATTAATTTCAAATAATGAAAATTGTAAGTTAACTTTCGTTAACTAAACTGAAATAATAATAATAATAATAATAATAATAATAATAATAATAAATCCTCATTTGATGACCTAGAACCCCATTAATCTCCTTATGCATCATACACGGTGACATTTAGATCTCGCTGATGCATAAACTATTCCACAACTCAAAATTACGATAGCATCATCACTACGATATTACAAAATACATATTTACATATGGGAATTCGACCGAAGGCTACCAATTTGTTGACCTCGAATCTCCACGAAATAAACATGCACACTCGTATAACCCATTTACAAAAATCTCGTCTTCCCTGACCTAACTTCAGACATGAGATCCTCTGGATCTGTCTCACTCATGGCAAACTATGGCTGCATGTTTGCCCTAATAAGACCTCTCATTACTCTACTGAATTTAATATAAAACGTATTACTCAAATTATTCCCGTTACATTTACCTTACACCCGACATATACAATGCATCTCCATGATAAACAAGTTAAACAGAAAGGTAAGCTATGATAATTAAATACAGGACGATCACACTGACCCACTCGGCTTACAGCATGAAATTACAATCAAAATGACTTCTTGCAATAGTAATTATTTACGGTGCAATATTTAAAATTAATAGAAAGAAAATAACTGCATTAAATAAACAAGTATTACTTGGTTCTATTAAATTAACCTATTCCCTCGGAGATTAAGTATGCTTTACACATCACAGAAATATATTGCATATAGTACACATCTATTTCGTCGCATCTCGTTGGCTGAACGGTCAGCGTACTGGCCTTCGGTTCAGAGGGTCTCGGGTTCGATTCCCGGCCGGGTCGGGGATTTTAACCTTAATTGGTTAACTCCAATGGCACGGGGGCTGGGTGTATGTGTTGTCTTCATCATCATTTCATCCTCATCACGACGCGCAGGTCACCTACGGGTGTCAAATAGAAAGACCTGCACCTGGCGAGCCGAACCCATCCTGGGATATCCCGGCACTAAAAGCCATACGACATTTCATTTCATTTCGTCGCATCACCAGACTACCCCATGAGTTTAGTGATACCCATCACGCAGGTAGTATCGCCACTTCAAGTGACTGAACACTGTTTTAGCTTCATCGCTGCACACTGTTTTAGCTTCATCGCTGCCTGTTTAATCTTCAACTCCCATTCCCATGACTTCTTGCTCGTCTGCCTGCTTACTTCTCTTCTCTTGCCCTAGTGACTTAACTCACTGTTATGTTTGACAACAAGTTTATTATATAACGTGAGTATCGGCTTCCTATAGATACCTGTCTCTATATATCTGGCTATATTCCTGAGCTCACTTTACACCTGGACTTCACACGGGCTCTCAGTGATTATGAATTTCCACTCTCCTAAAAACGATCTCACTTCTTACTACATATTCTGCTCAATAATGGATGTGCAAGGTTCGAAATGTCCCTTCATCGCTGACTAGCCGTCCTCTGACAAGGACTTGACAAAGGCTTTACAGGGAAAGTATTTCTGACCAAATTTAATAGTTCCTCTGTAATATAACACCCTCCATTCAATAGTTATTTGCTCAATAACTCCTATAATCGTAACCTCTCTTGAGGACAAGGTTTTTCAGAATTTCTTTAATGCCTACAGACATGGAGAATGAGGTTTTTGTAGCTCCGAACTGAATCTACTCAAACAGTCCAGAGGTGAGGAACTCATATGGTATAAATTTATGTAGTTACCATAACTTGTAGATGCAAAAGACGTAGGACATAAGACACTGTCCTACCTCGTGTAAGAGCTTTTATTAATTAATTTCCCAACGTTACCTCGTGATCATTTGTGACACCAAGTCCAACCTGCTTAAACTCATTTGAATATTAGCATGACGCTACAATATGATTGGTTTCATTTAGTGCATCTATCTTGTTAACTTTGAAAATCTGACATACTCTGTCTGCACCAATCACGTCAGGTACCTCCTGCTGCTCTCGCGCCGGGCATCATGACAATCCGCACGTTAACTTCTCTACTGTCTACTCGGTGTCTCTCTAGCCTCAAATGTAGCCTGGGCAAGGTAGTCCTGGTTTGCAACAAGGACGGCCGATCCTTTCTCTCATAACACGCAGTACTGCCTCTACCAGACGGCTGGCGCCAATGCTTCATGTCCACTTGCCACATATACCGCGGAATGAAATAGAATCTTTATGGTGGCTATTCGTTTCAATGTATTGGTGAATTATCCATCAATTTCGCCGTATAAATCTTCCTAAGCGCTGAATGAGGTCTCACTATGGAATAACATAAAATATGAGGTGTCTGCGAAATGTCGTTTGCCCGTCGAGCAAATCTTAATAGACACCTACTAAGTCACTCGGGGTACGAATTCATTTATGTACTCTCTGTTAGTAGACGTTTTTCAAACGGCTGTCCCTGAAAACCACCTAGTATCTCATTTCTTAAACCGAATAACCTGTAATGCAATCTTGAGAAAGACCATACCCGTGTAGTATTCCCAATCACATGGTCCCTCTCTTTTGCGGAAAAGCGATCGGATAGTTTGTGAGTATTTTTTTTGCTAGGGGCTTTACGTCGCACCGACACAGACAGGTCTTATGGCGACGATGGGATAGGAAAGGCCTAGGAGTTGGAAGGAAGCGGCCGTGGCCTTAATTAAGGTACAGCCCCAGCATTTGCCTGGAGAGAAAATGGAAAACCACGGAAAACCATCTTCGGGGCTGCCGATAGTGGGATTCGAACCTACTATCTCCCGGATGCAAGCTCACAGCCGCACGCCTCTACGCGCACGGCCAACTCGCCCGGTTTTTGTTTTTGTTTTTTCTTGACGTGCTACGTTGTAAATAATATTTTAGTAACAACCTATATAAATAAAGTTGTAGGTGGTCCGCTGTAATTTCGCTTGTTTTGCCAATTTTTCAGATATTTGTCCGTTTTAGGTCAACTCAAGACCGAATCGGTGGTTTTTATTTTTCGTGTCTGTTTGTCTGTCTGTCGGTTTGTTCCACCATCACGGCGAAACGGCTGGATAGATCTCAACCAAGCTTCGTATTCGGAGTATACTCATCCCGAGGTAGGTTTCGATATGTATATCAATTTAAAATCTTTGAATAGACGGGAGGTTTATACTGGTTTACCTCCATTTTCTCCTATACTATTGATTTTCTGTCAATTCTGTGGACCGTATGTGAAACGTCTCTTCATTATAAACAACTTTTTTTATGTTATGTTCATAATTTACTTTACTCTTCAAACGACGGAGAAATTTACTATTTTCTGCAGATATCATGCTCTGCTTAAGTGAGCAACAGAAAGACAACGAGCCTACAGGTTACTATGGCAACGTCTCTGACTGCTTGCCAGCAGGGAAGTAACGTATTGCCATTTTCCTCATCATTCCTTTAAATTCGTGGTTGTTCCTTGGGAAGAACGCATGAGAGGCGTCAATAGGCCATTCTGCAGGATATTGGCGGAATATCGTTGTAGTTTATAACCGTGTTCGAATAGCTTAAGTAATAACACCATTAGCCATCTTCTTATCTGTTTACCTAAAAATCCCTGCGCCTAAATTTCTCTTCTCTTACCGCTTTCTTACATCCATAACTCACACCAGCATAATTTATTGAGGGGCATTTGATTTTCCAATACATTCACTTGGTATTTACATATTTGTCGTCATCCGGCTGACCCCAGTTATAATCCATTTTCTATTAATTTCAACTTTCTTAACTGTATTATCTTCTTCCTTAATTACTTCTCATGTATGCAAGTATTAATCCCGAAAGCTGGACACTCTTTTCTTTGAGGAAATATTCTAAGTTAGGCAATTGTATAACTTTTGGCCCCGGAAGATATCGAAATATGGATGCAATTTTAACGACGGTGGAGACCTTCGTTTCGGGATAATTGGTGGCTAATCGGTTAGTCGAATCACAAATCAGAAACCACAATCGCGTTTGGAGAGATTGCAACTTTGGTCCTATGAATTTTTGTCGTATTTGTATCCCTTATACGTTAAATAGAGCTGCATTTCTCGATTTCGAAGTTAGTTTTTTACTTTTAAAGTATATGTTATAATTTGGCACACTTATAGGCACATTGACATGACCCGTGGCCATGTGGTAAACAAATTTCATGATTCTAGCTGCCATATGAGCAACAAAAATATGTAGTATGCAGTATGTGAAAACTGTACAAAATGTCACTCCATTCCATGACTCTAACTCAATCTAACCCATAAATATAGGAGATACAAGAAGATGTCATAGGACCAACCATGTGGAACGCTGAAAGGGGCGTCTGATGGTGAAGTCCGTTTGAACATGTGTCTTAGAGTTTCAAAGCAGTAACTCTCGAAATAAAGGTCTACAATTCTGGAGTGTGTCTGTACATTAACTGTTTTGGCAAAATTTCGGTACAGTTATCCGTTTCAGGTGTAATAATGACCATCGGCATATTTTTAGCTTTGTTGTCTGTATGTTTGTCTATAACTTGAAACTACTGGATATATTTCCACAAAACTTCATATTTAGAACCCACCTGTCCTTGGGTAGGTTTTAGGACAATTACTGTTTCTAAATCCCTGAGCTGATGGCGGGTTTATACGAAACCGGAACCGTGGTTTTGCACTCCCACAAAATATACACAACCAAACTTAATGGAAATCTACCTGCTTTCATGGAAATTAATTTCTAAACCTTTTTTCTCATGTGCATCATTTCGATACGAGGATTAATAACGGAGATATCATTAACGGTCCGGACTTAACTCAAGAGCGGGTGCGTGTAAAGCGTACTTCTTACAACTTGAAAACTACTGATGATATTTAAACCAAACTTTATATTTAGCATCCGCCTGTCCAAAGGTAGGTTTTAAAGGTCGATAACATTTCATGTTCTCCGAATGGACTGGCGGTTTATAGGGAACCGAAATGGTGATATTACTCTTACACAATTACAGCATGGGACCAACCTGACTGGAAATCGGCAAACCTGATGGAAACCCAATTCTAAAACATTATTTCATGTGCATTTTATTGACATGAGGATTAATAAGGGAGATATCATGAATGGTCGGTTTTGCAGGTTAAGTCCAGCGGACATGGCCCATGGAGCAGATTCCTTATCTGTCTATATAAATAAAATCGTGACGACTGTGTGCCTATACATTGACTAGTTTGGCGAAATTTTCGTACTACAACTACCCGTTTAAGGGGTAATAATGACCATCTGCATATATTTTGGTTTAGTTTCCTGGAAGTCCTAATTTTTACCCCCTTCGCCCAAAATCCAGATTGCGGCATAATCTGCCAGACGAACAAGAAAATTGCTATTAGACAAAATTACACGTTTTAGCCTTTAACGGACGGAAAACATTCAGTACCTTTATTTTCATTTTTTATCCCCGAAGTATATCGAACTATGGAGACAATTTTAATGATGGTGCAGACCTTAGAGAAGTCCTATCACATAACGGATGGCACAATCTCCGTTCAGTTTGGAGTGATCTACAACCTTGGTCTTATGACTTTTTGTCGTATCTGTATCCTTTTACGTTCAATATTTCTCTATTTCTTGATGTTAAGCAAATTTGGACTTTTCACATGCATTATTCATACCTTCACTCACTTATAGGAAAGATAGAATCATCAAACTCTACATGAAAATTTGCCCACCCAGTAGCCATATGTGAGCCAAATGCTATGCATGTAGCTGTCACATAATTAACCGAAATGTAATGCAATGTGAAATAATTTTACAAAAATTTTACCCTATTCAACGTTTTAACTCAATCTGACCCATGAATAGATGAGATATCATAGGACCAGCCATTTAAGCCGCCAAATCCGGCGTCTTACGGTAAAATACTCTGTCGATATGACGTACCGTTTAGCAGCAGTTAATCTGTAAATGAATGTCTGCAATATTGTAAACATGCATACACTTTCGTATGTCGATCTACGGTATATTCACTGATGTCGATTTTAGCAATCGAGGATGTGTGTGTCTGCCATTGTAATCAGTACTCCCCACACCGACTTTGACTGGCAGCAGGAATGGGGTGCTTCTCCAACTCCTGTGTAACTGGCATTAGTAAGGAAGGCCTACCATTGTAGTGAATAATGCGCTTCTCGATTGGACTTGCAGAGGGCAAGGGAGCATGCAGTCTTGTTTAAAACTCCCCTGCCCGATAGTGTTTGGCTGTGGCAAGGGTGCCCGCTATTGTAAACAAATGTACCCATCTAAAATGTGACTGGCAGTAGGCATAGTGACCTGCTATATTCATGGAAACTCACGAACTTTGTGTGAATAGCAGTAAGCTGGCTGGCAGTAGGAAAAGTGGCCTGTCATTATAATGATAACTGCACAACTCAATTTCGACTGGTAGTAGAGAAGTTGCCTGCCAACATAATAAAACTCCTCAACTGTAATCTGTCTGCAAGTAGGAAAGGGGCCTGCCATTTTAGTGAACACTCCCCAAATCGTTTGTGACCGCGCAGTAAGCAATGGCGCCTGCAATTATAATGTAAACTTCCCAACTCGATTGTGAATGTCAGTAGGCAAGTGAGCCAGCCGTTATCATTAAAAATCCGTAACAAACACTTTACATTGGAAACAATGCATGGGGTCCTCCCCATGCTGTTTCTCGGATAACGCTAAGAGACATGCAATTTTATAACAATCTTATATACTGCATGTACAGTATTTACTTCGATACTCGAATACAATGTAGGATAGCGAAACACGGGTATATTCGCTAATAAATAATTTTATTGTATACGTCCTTTTTACTGTTTTTGAAGTATTTCTTGTACGTGGCAGTAATTCTACCGACATGACGCTGACTTCTTTCAGCACCTTCATATACCACCTGACAGCCAGAATCGAATTCGAGAAGTTGGGGTTAAAAGGCCAGCGCCGAAACCGTCTGAGCTACTCCGCCCAGCAAAATTATATGTTGACTAGGTATGGGGTAAAATGATGGAAAGGAGATTATCAGCTATTCTACAGTGAGGCGAACACGGAGGACTTGCGTTGTCCAATTTAATGAATAATTCAGAATACAATAACATGTAATATTACTGCGTTGATCAATGTCATAATTAGCAATACAAAACGGTAAAGGGATTCCCTTGCAAGATAGACCTGTGAGGACGCGCTATTATCTTTCGATAATGGCCTGTTCTCAAGAAGATCGCTAAGCAAAAATTGCTTTCTTTAAAATACAATTTTTTATCGAGTTGGACCCAAGGAATGCTGCCTGTCATGTACCACAATATATTATGTTTAAAAGTACAATTGTTAACTCATAGGATCTCCCAAGTAATTCTTCAAATACTAAGTGACATTTCCGTGATAGGAATACAGCAAGAGTAATGTTACACCACACAATGCCACTGTGATATTATTGTAACTCTTCTGTTGTTACATTCTTTGGTGGCTTTTACTGTCCTTTGTTTTATTACTCCTTAATACTGGTTAAATAACACCACCAAATAAAATTGAACCATATGCAGAACTATCTACTTGCAGCTTGAATGGAATATTATCAGAGAGGCATAAACAGTGACATATGTAATATAAACGAAAAATTAGGCGCGCCCACCAGAAATTCCCCAATACAAGACTGCTCCTTTGGTCCACTTAACTCCGGCTGAAATTCTACAATACTGAAACAGGAAATATATGCTCACACGCTCCACTAAGCTACCTGAAAATAATACAATACGGTCCAAGGGTAGGAATTCCACCATTTACAAAACATGATATACTGTACTTTGCTCGGTGTCACCATCCTCCGATATTCGTCTCATATTTGCGTTGTTGAAGTTAAATAAAACTATATCGTTCTATACTCGCATATTCCTTTTACGACTTACGATAGAAAATAAATTATTGTGAGATGATCTTAATTCCAGATTTTAAAACTCATCATTCATTCAGATGTTTACTTTACAAAATTTGACCTCTTCAAGAAGTGCAGCTGATATTTTAGACGTGCCCATACGGCAAAGCAAAGTCTTCTCCGTACAGGCGATGGAGGCCCTTGGAGGGGTAGAATTTAAAGTCTTGAAATATCCGAAACGTCGGCCATCTTTGCCCCCAGTAATTAAACTGGTACTCATTGTTTACCTAGACTGAGTGAACTTCAGGGCCATGTGCACCTACGGAAGTGGAAATCTCGTTTCTTAAATTTTACGACTTCCTGACGGAGATTTGAACCACGTCCTTCCGGTGGAACCGAGCATGTCTTTAATGCGTAGACCAGGCAGCCGGTATCGATAGGGTACTACGTGGTAAATTATCAGCATAGGGTAATACTAATCTCTGCCTTACTGATGATCTTTTGTCTCATTCCGTATATCATAGGCTGCATTAGGGGAACTCAATGCAATACACAACATATCCATGTTCCCTGCAACATTATCTACATTTGGCTTACATTTTGAAATTTTCTTCCCGTATTTCCTTATAATTCATCTCAACCCCACCAATAATGAGTGGTATTCTCACCTATTTTATAACAATGTTAAGAGCCCTGTTCTTTATTATGTTTCGCTAGGTTTGGTCGTCCGCAGAAGAGTACGCTGAGTGAACTTCAGGGCCATGGAAGTGGAAATCGCGTTTCTTAAATGCTGAAACATAATCAAGAGAGCAGACAGCGAGGGAGGAAGTAAAACATATAGGGTACTTGTGGACTAAATGATGGCCCAAATATTCACAGTTCCATGTGGTTAATTGTTACATTCCTTTCACGTGGAAGCAACACCATAATATGAGGTAGATAGTATGAATTCACGATCGCCTTAACCGAACGGTTACATGTTGCGTAAGTTTTCAATGATACCCTTAAATGAGCTATTCTTTACTATGCTCAATGCACTAAAGTTGTAATTATCTCCAAGGTAAATGTCAGTTACCACCACTTTGTAACCAGTGAGTTTGAACACATTGGACTCGTCCACTATCAGTGTGTTTAAACACTTCACCCCTCACACTCCTCAGTACCTTAGATTGGCCTCGTCCACTATCAGTGTGTGTAAACACTTCACCCCTCACGCTCCTCAGTACCTTACATTGGACTCATCAACTATCAGTGTGCGTAAATTATTTACCCCTCACACTCCTCAGTACCTTACATTGGACTCGTCCACTATCAGTGCGTGTAAACAATTCACCCCTCACACTCCTGAGTACCTTACATTGGACTCGTCTACTATCAGTGTGTGTATTTACCCCTCACACTCCTCAGTACCTTACATTGGACTCGTCCGCTATCAGCGTGTGTGAACAATTCACCCCTCACCCTCCTCGGTACCTTATATTGGACTGGCCGACTATCAGTGTTCTTAATTAATTCACCCCTCACACTCCTCAGTACCTTACATTGGACTCGTGGGCAGCTCACGGTAAACCAAAGCTTTTGGCTTCCGGGGGAAGTATGGTTGCAAAGCTGAAACGTAAAGGAATTGACGGAAGCGCACAGCCAGGAGTGGAGCCTGCGGCTTAATTTGACTCAACACGTGAAACCTCACCAAGGCCGGACACCGGAAAGATTGACAGATTGAGAGCTATTCCTTGATTCGTTGAGAGGTGGTGCATGGGCGTTCTTAGTTGGTATACTGATTTGTCTGGTTAATTCCGATAATGAACGAGACTCTAGCCTACTAAATAGTCGCATCCGGTATCCGATCGTGCTACCGGCGACAACACATCTTCTTAGAGACTCAGGCGGCTTCTAGCTGCACGACATTGATCAATAACAGGTCTGTGATGCCCTTAGATGTTCTGGGCCGCACGCGTGTTACACTGAAGGAATCAGCGTGTCTTCCTAGTTCGAAAGGACCGGGCAACCCGTTAAATTTCCTTTGTCCTCCTGCTTACAGTAGACTCCGACAAAATAGGTTGAAGTGTTACAAACAAGCAGAGTCACATCATGCTCTACAAAATTTATCATTGTAGTCAATCACTTAGGACACCGCTATAGTTTATCATTGATTTTACTTCAGTACCATATTCTCTACGTCATGCGACATTTCTACCAACATTGTGAATAATTTGAGCCACAAGTCTGCTCTTGGAAAACTGAACTCTGAATGTCAGATGTATTTTGTCACTAAAAGCAGTTACATGTGACCCAATCCGATACCATCCTCAAATGCCCACATTGACAGCAACAACAAATTAACTTACAAGAAAAAAGGAACAAAGTGGAAGCCGACGTCACCATTAAAAACACCACAAACAAGGAAAACGGAGTTATATATCCGGGTGTCTCCTGGGCAACGGACTAGGACTCTTCCTAGACGGCTGATTCTCTCACACCAGAAGCAGAACTAATCAATCTTAAAATGTATTTTAAGAAACGGCTCTTTTCAGAGCCATCTATGACAATAATATCCATAAATATTGAAGGCCTGTCAGCTGCCAAAGAGGAACTCTTGAAAAAACTATGCCAAGATCAGAAATGTGACGTCTTGTGCATTCAGGAAACGCATAGGGATGAACATCAGAGACGTCCAAAGATTTCAGGAATGATTTTAGTTGCAGAAAGGCCTCATGCGAAATATGGTAGCGCTCTATTTGTAAAGCCAGACATCCAGATCATCAGTACTCATCATACTGAAGATAACGACTTCGAAATAATCACCGTGGAGTTAAGCAACATGACCATTACATCTGTGTACAAGCCTCCAAATGAAAAGTTCCTTTTCTCACCACCTGCAAATTTTGGTAATCAAACAAAGTCAATAGTAATCGGTGACTATAACAGCCGTAGTCACGTCTGGGGATATGCTCAAGAAGATGAGAATGGAGAGTTCGTCATTGCATGGGCTGAAACTCAGGAGCTTTCCCTTATTCACGACAGTAAGCTTCCCTCCTCCTTCAACAGTGGAAGATGGCACCGAGGGTATAACCCAGATCTTCTCTTTGTGAGCAACTGCTTTGTGCAGCAATGTTCTAAAGAAATGGGTTCACCAATCCCAAGAACACAACACCGGCCACTAATATGTCACCTCTCTTCATCCATAAGACCACACGAAGTTCGGTTCAGACGGAGATATAACTTTCGAAAGGCTGACTGGAAAAGTTTTTCCAGTATGTTGGATGAGAGGATAAAAACTGTCTCTCCTATACCCCAAGATTATGACAAATTCATTGATATCGTGAAGTTCTGTTCACGGGCATCATTTCTCAGAGGCTGCAGGACACGCTACCTTCAAGGTATAACTCGTGAAACAACTGCTCTGCTGCATGATTACTACAGGCTTCACGAAGAAGACCCATTTAGTGACCAAACGATTCAAGCAGCACAAAGTGTTCTTTCCTCTATCTCCCAGGCAAAGAAGGAGACATGGATGAAGTTGATGTCTGAAGTCGACATGGGTAGGAGCAGTCAAGAAGCTTGGAGACTTTTAAAACGCTTGAGCAATGATCCTACGCAAGGTAACACACATGTCAATGTGAGTGCAGATCAAATAGCACACCAACTTTTGCTTAATGGAAAACCAAACCTTTCCATGAAAGTAGGGAAGAATCCTATAGTCAGACAACCAGACGAGAGCAATGAGTTATCTAAGCATTTCACACTAATTGAACTGGAATTATCTCTCAGTAAGTGTAAGATTGGGAAGTCAGCAGGACTCGATGACCTTCGAATGGAACAAATTAAGAACTTTGGTCCTACTGCGAAGTGCTGGTTGCTAGAACTCATGAATAACTGCGTTCAGTCTTCCATGATACCTAAAATATGGAGGAAGGCTAAGGTCATAGCCATTCTAAAACCAGGCAAAGATAAAAATGACCCTAGGAGCTACAGGCCAATCTCCTTATTATGCCATCTTTTTAAGATTCTGGAGAGACTAATCCTCAATAGGTTGACTGATAAAATCGAGCCACTTCTGATTCCACAGCAAGCTGGATTCAGGAGAGGGAAAAGCTGCACATCGCAGGTGTTGAAATTAAGTCAACACATAGAAGATGGCTTTGAAAGCCGGAAAATCACAGGAGCTGCATTTATAGATCTCTCGGCAGCATATGATACTGTTAATCACCGAATTCTCCTTGGAAAGGTATACAGCATGACAAAGGACTTTCATCTGACTTGTGCCATTAGAAACCTACTTCAAAATCGAAGTTTCTTCGTTGAGTTCCAGGGAAAAGAAGCAGGTGGAGGATACAGAAGAACGGTCTACCTCAGGGAAGCGTGTTGGCACCAATGCTTTTCAATATTTACACAAATGATCATTCTCTTCCTGCTGGGACGAATAGTTTCATCTATGCTGATGATTGTGTCATCACATCTCAGGGGGATAACTTCGAGGGGATTGAACAAACATTGTCCACAGCTCTAGACACTCTTGCTGGCTATTACAAGAAGAATCAACTAACACCAAACCCAACTAAGACGCAAACCTGTGTTTTCCATCTAAACAACAGAGAAGCTTCCCGAACCCTGAAGGTCACTTGGCAAGGCATAGCATTACAACACAATCCTACCCCGAAGTACCTCGGAGTCACTCTGGATCGTGCCTTAACCTACAGAAAACATTGTTTGAACATCAAGCAGAAAGTGGCTGCTAGAAACAATATTGTGCGGAAGCTAACTGGAACATCTTGGGGAGCACAACCAGACACAGTGAGGACATCTGCCCTTTCGCTCTGCTATTCCGCAGCTGAATACGCATGCCCGGCGTGGTACAAATCTTGCCATACCAAAGCAGTTGATGTAGCAGTCAACGAAACCTGCCGCATTATTACTGGATGTTTGAGACCTACACCTTTGGAAAAAGTGTATTTCCTTGCAGGGATAGCACCCCCCGATATTCGCCGTGAAGTGACAGCCAAGAAAGAAAAGAGAAAGGTGTTGACATCGGAAGCCCACCCTTTGTTTGGATATGAGCCACCACGCCAGCGGCGTAAGTCTAGGAAAAGCTTCTTGAGAGTACCCGAAACACTTGCAGGAACAGCGCAGCAAGCAAGAATTCAAGAATGGCGCGTCAGGAGTCAACATACGAGGATCAGTCAATGGATGACCCCAAAAGAGGAACTCCCTCCTGGCCATGTCACAGATTGGGTGAATTGGAGAGCACTGAACAGACTGCGCTCTGGTGTTACGCGGTGCAGGGTAAACCAGAAGAAATGGGGTTTCGAAGTGGATAGTACCTTGTGTGTATGTGGGGAAGAGCAGACCACAGCCCATTTGCTGCAATGCAGTTCATGCCCATTCAGCTGCACAACAGATGACCTGGTTAAAGCGAAGCCAAATACACTTGATGTTGCAAGGTTTTGGGCTCACATAGTTTAATATGGCTCTTCGCCATTGGAGTATTTATATTATGTTTTATGTTTTTCCTTATCATTAATTTTAAACATTTGTATGCTTCTGACACGATATAAATAACCACCCAATTACACAACACAATAATAATAAAACCAAATGACAACCCAGAGACACGTGTTAGCCCATAGGGAGTAAAAGAACTGCACCATCCTCAACAACATGCTCAATAGCCATTATGCCATTCCCAAAAATCAAACTCACGGTACCGTAACAACATCAAGCAAATACAGGACCAGAACAAAACCTGCTAGGTTAAAAGGAGCTCCACTCCTGAGGTTAAAGACCCTATTTAATCTTGCAATACCACAACAAGAAGTAGATAAGTTAGGGGATACATGGAACCCACAACACACAATAGAACTAGACTAAATAAACATAGCTGAAAATAATTTTGCAGGGGAAGAATTCCAGGTATATAATGACTACGGCAGTGCACAATACCAACTATGCAGAGAACGATCAGACACAAGAAGAATTCATTCATCAACCAAAACCTACACCAAGAGGACGAAAGATAATATTTCGAGGTAGACAAGTTAGGTTAATTAATCTAAACAAAAAATTCACGAGCAGGTAAACTTGAGGCAGGCCACGTAACACATGAATACTCTACAACCAGATGACAAATATAACCAATAAGAGGGGACGAGACACATCATAAATAGAGAAACACATGCAATGAATAGTTAGGGAAAGGGAGAACGAGTAAAGGCTCAAACTCCAAGCACAAGGCCAACAGGTCACCCACCCTAACACCGATTAACAGTGCTCAACCATAACCAATAACCACCCGACAAACAGATGACATAGGTAAAATGCCTCCAATAACACACCAAACGACACCAACTATAAGAACAGGGTAAAAATGGAAAACCATTCATGAAATACGCACACATCATCCACACAATCGGTACCGATCAGCAATCGCACAGCAGAAACAGAAACACACCACCAGCGATAGGTTGTATAAGACAGTAATGATTACTTAGAGGTAGATATATGGCTCCACACTTCAAGCCAAGTTCACTTCAGTAAGTAGATAATTAAACTGAGTTAGAAATCATTTTCTATGATAAATAAGAGTTAAACATTTTCAAAACAACAACAGGCCAAACGTTACTAAAGCATCACATACTGGATCAAATTTAAGATCTCTTAAAGTCACATCCGAGCATCAAGTATTAGGAAACTGAAAGACACATTTACTGGCATGAAAACGATACCAAGTAGGCCAAAAGTATGTAGCAGCAAATAACTATACACGTACAGCGCAGGGTAAAATAACACACACCAACTACATAAAACCGTCAAAGGTTTAAGAAACAAGTTTATAGATAATAACAGTGGGAGGGTGTAATGAAACGCTCTGTAGTTCAGCGCGGAGCCACATACGTACAGAAACAGAAACAAGGTGGGTATGCCTAAGTTTAGATTAACTATATATAAGGTTCACACGCCAGTAGCAACGCAGTAGAAATTAGTTGCAACGGTAGGTTCTCATATAATATTTTAGCACGTACACCGCCGAAGCACCATGCTAGGAAATAATAATAACAGCAAGACTGGGAACCAATACCAAGCACCAAGACAGATAATGCAATAATAACTTCCTAGAGTCTAGGACATCAATAATAATTCATTAAACCAAATAACTTCACACGCGACATAGCTGAACAAATCAAATAACTCGATAAAAAGGCAATTAATTCCATTACCAGAGAGTAGATAGTTTTCGCAGGTATTCAACGAAACTACGCAACAGATAAACAATACGAAGGACACAGAGCGTGCAGCAAACTGTGGTACACACGTGGCCCGAAGCCAATCGATCCATGCTCAAGTGTTAATAGTTTTTAATATTTCAAGATTAATGAAAATAAAGTTAAATTCAGAGTAATAGATAACAAACAACACTCACCACTTTGTGAAGAAACAAAAAAACATATGATACAGGGCACCTGAAAGCAGTGAGGCAGGGAGGTAGGGCCTACTACACTGGAACACATCAGCTGGTAGGGGACTGCCAACACCACGTACTTAATCCATATAGGTCGCCCACAGCATGATAGCGAACAGGGCAGACCACTCGCTGATGACATTTACATGAAACAGAATTTTACACGGTTAAGCAAGATGAATGCATTTTTTTGCAATCGTTATCTTACTCGCCTTTCTTTACACTGTTAAAGCACTGTTAAAGCGACCATGTCAAGGGGATGCAATTGATAACGGTTAGCTACGAGCCCAAGAAACACTATAGCACAGGACTCTACTAACCAATAAGTTTTCCTGAAGCACATGAAGCACAGAGGAAACGTGAAACAAATGACTATCACCGCGATGCCAACACTCAGTGACCCAGTCGGACACAATCCCCAAATGCCCACACTGGCAGCAACAAATATTAACTTATTAGAAAAAAGAAACAAGTGGAAGCCGACGTTGCCACTACAAACACCACAAACAAGGAAAACGGAAATTACTTACCGTAGACGGAGCAGGTGACCAATAACCGTGGAATGAAAAACTTGTCACTGTAAGGATTTTAAATTCTTAACAAGAAAGACCACCTTTTTATAATAAATAGGTAATTTTAATTTAAAGTACCTTGGGCAATTAATTTAAAAAAGGCAAAGGAACACCCTCAAGGTTGATTAAAATAAAAATAAAATATTAAATAATCTAACAACTTTGCCTAGATAAATAAGAAATATATAACTAGCTCAACAACTAACCTCATTTAGTAAAACATAGAAAATTTAAAAAGTAATGATAATAATTAACAATTTTGGTGCCTTCGATTTAATTTACATATTTCACCGTTTCCTCTCTTTCAACTTGCCAGAAATTTTATGTAAAATTATAGTTTCGTGTCCTAAAGGAATTCTTTAAGCAGGTTTAATACCCGGATAGAGTACTAGGGAAGGAGCTCCCACAAGAAAATTTACGACGCACATACGAATGGAATAAAGTAAGAATAAATTAACAAATCTCACAAATGAATCGGGCGTAAGGCAGAAAGTAATATCCCGATAATCGAAAGTGATAGTGCGATATTAACACAATCGGCTCAAATAATATTCAGGTAAAAATATAACCACGATCAGCAATCAATATTACCGGTACTTAACACCACCAAAGAAAATTAATAATCGTCAGTATGGTCACACCATCAACACACGCCCACCAAAGAAAGGAATCAGCAAATCCTTAGCGGGGACGCAACAATGCATATTAGGGAACAAAAGAAAAACAATAAAGCAAGACCCCGCAAAATTGAAGAAAAGGTCCAAGAAAACATAGGTAAACAGAAACAATCTAAATGAGGGAAAGAAACAGCAATTAGAAAATTTTTGTGAACATTGCCTCGCTTAATATCCTTTGACCATGCGAACACAGCCACTCCAAGAAGGGCACTAGGTTTTACTAGTTAAAAGTATAATACATACATACATTATCATTAAATACAGTTAGGCCTTTCAGCGTTCAGTCTGCAAGCCTCTGTCGATTTACCCAACGTCGCCACAATCCTCCCTTTGCAACTAGTGCTGTGGCCTCATTTAGTTCTATACCTCTTATCTTTAAATCGTTAGAAACTGAGTCTAACCATCGTCGTCTTGGTCTCCCCCTACTTCTCTTACCCTCCATAACAGAGTCCATTATTCTCTTAGGTAACCTATCCTCCTCCATTTGCCCCGTATGACCCAGTTTATGCGTACAGCTTCATCCATCGAGCTCAGTCTTATATTAGCCTTTAATTCCTCACTCCGAATAACCTCCTGCCATTGTTCCCACCTGTATGTACCAGCAATCATTCTCGTTACTTTCATGTCTGTTACTTCTAACTTATGGATAAGATATCCTGAGTCCACCCAGCTTTCGCTCCCGATGTAAGGAGAGTTTCACCTAGGAGCTGGCTTCCTTCTTACAGAATACTCACACTGCATTGCCTTACTACACCTTGATTCAATCTCACCTACTATATTACCATCCTGGGAGAACACACAACCAAAATACTTGAAATTATTGACCTGTTCTAGCTTTGTATCACCAATCTGACATTCAATTCTGTTGAATTTCTTACCTACTGATATCAATTTAGTCTTCGAAAGGCTAATTTTCATACCATACTCCTTGCACCTATTTTCAACTTGCACGGGTTTCAGCACAATCTGCCATTAAGACCAAGTCGTCAGCATAGGCTAGATTGCTTACTACATTTCCACCTAACTGAATCCCTCCTGCATTTTTATACCTTTCATCAGATGATCCGTGTAACTGAGACCAGCAAAGGTGAAAAATTACATCCTTGTCTAACTCCTGTAAGTACCCTGAACCATGAACTCATTCTAATATCAATTCTCACTGAAGCTCAATTGGCAACATAAATGCCTTTGATTGATTTTAATAATCTACATTTAATTCCATAGTCCCCTAGTATGGTGAGCATCTATTCCTCGGTACCCTGTCATATACTTCCTCTAGATCTACGAAACATAAACACAACTGCCTATTCCTCTCGTAGCATTTTCAATTACCTGGCGCATGCTGAAAATCGGAAACTGACAGCCCCTCTATGGTCTGCAACTGCACTGGTTTTCATCCAACTTCCACTTAAAGACTGATCGCACCCTCCGTTCCAAGATGCCATTGAATACTTTGCCTGGTATACTAATCAATGAGATACCTCAATAGTTGTTGCAATCCTTCCGGTTCCCTTGCTTATAGATAGGTGCAATTACTGCTTTTGTCCAATCTGAAGGTACCTTAACAACACTCCATGCTAATCTTCTCTATGAAGCCATTTCATCTCTGCCTTCACAGTATACTTCACCATTTCAGATCTGATTTCATCTATTCCTGTTGCTTTATGACAATGGAATTTATTTACCATCCTTTCCACTTCCACAAGCTTAATTTCACCATCATTTCCCTCTACCCCATGAGCTTGGCTGTTCGCGACACCACCAGGAAGATCTCCTTTTACATTGGGAATATGTTCAAAATATTCCCTCCACCACTCCAGAGATTCGCTGGGATCTAGTATGAGTTCACCTGACTGACTCAAGAAAACACTATTCAATTCCTTTTTCCCTCCCTTCATAAGGTTCTTTATTACTGTCCAGAAAGGTTTCCCTGCAGCTTGACCCAGCCTTTCCACGTTATTACCAAAATCTTCCCATTAACTTACTTCTTTTTGGATTCAACAACTATTTGTTTCACTCTTTTTCTTTCATCTACGTACAAATTCCTGTCTGCCTCGGCCCTTGTTTGGAGCAATTTCTGATAAGCCTTCTTTTTACGTTTACAAGCTGCTCTCACTTAATCATTCCACCAAGATGTTCGCCTTTTCCCATCTTTACACACAGTTCTTCGTAGGCATTCCCTTGCTGTTTCTAATACAACATCCCTGTATGCCACCCATTCCCTTCCTATATCCTGGACCTGCTTACTGTCCACTGTTTGAAACTTCTCACTGATCATATCAATGTAATTTCCTTGTCGTGGACATTGTCTACGCTTATTCGTTTGCAGACAGATTTCACTATCTCTACCCTAGGCCTAGAGATACTTAGTTCACTACAGATCAGGTAGTGGTGTGTATCATCGATGTATCACCGGAAAACTCGTAAATTTTTAACAGATTTCTTGAATTCGAAGTCGGTTAAAATATAGCCTTTCATGCATCTTGTACCCCTAGCCTCCCATGTGTAGCGGTGAATAGCCTTATGCTTGAAGAATGTATTTGTAACAGCTAAACACATACTAGCACAGAAGTCCAGCAAACGCTTCCCATTTCCATTAGCTTCCATATCTTCCCCACATTTACCAATCACCCTTTGGTATCCTTCATTTCTATTTCCAACTCTCGCATTGAAATCGCCCATTAGCAATATTCTATCCTTGCTGTTGCTCACCACAATGTCACTCCATGCTTCATAAACCTTGTCAACTTCATTCTCATCTGCAGCCCCACATGGTGAATACACTGAGACAATTCTCGTCCTAACTCCTCCAAACGTCAAATCTGCCCATATCATTAACTCATTTACGTGCCTAAGAGAAACTATGTTGCGTGCAATGGTATTCCTGATAAACAGCCCTAACCCAGATTCTGCCCTTCCCCTTCTACAACCCGTCAAGTACACTTTATAATCTCCTATCTCTTCCTCGTTATCTCCACTTACCCCAATGTCGCTTACTCCTAGTACATCCAGATGCATCTTCTTTGCTGACTTAGCCAGTTCCACTTTCTTTCTACTGTAAGTCCCATTAATATTGATAGCTCCCCATCGAATTTCATTTCGTTCGGCAAGTTGTTTGCAAGGAGTCCCTCGCCTGTCAAATGGGAGTGGATCTCCGTTACTCCCATAGGTCCGAGGCTTGCTTAAAATGTTCTGAGCTCGGTAAATTCATGAAGCAGGTTGCTCCCCTACTTACACCTAGTCCAAGTGAGGATCTCTCCTCTAATTTTTGCAATTTTAATAAATTTTGGTTCTAAGATACCACACTGATATTTCCCTAACAGCACAACAATAGTTATCCATGGGAACTGATTCACAACGGTTTCACGTAATAATAATAATAATAATAATAATAATAATAATAATTATAATAATAATCATAATTGTACCGGTCGGTACACCTCTACGCCAAACATTTGAATCTACCGCCTGAAAGTACTCCTCTACAGGAGAAAAAGTGAACTTGAAACTGGACCTACTTAAAACTTTCCTCTAAAGATGTCACTGTGAATTTCGACTTGTTTTTGTTTACTATTTATCAAGAAGTTTGGACATTTTCTCATAGATGTCACTGCCAAGACCTATGATCATGCACCCTGGTGCGAAGTGAAAGAACCTTTTTGAAGAAATTTCGTATTCATAAGTTTTTTCTTTACTAAATTTTGTTCATTCTTCTTTGGGTTGGCAATATTTAACTTTTCTTTCCGCCAGTTTTGAAGTTAGCCAATCAATAATTTCTGTAATTAATTTGCAGCCAATCCCGTATTTCTTCCTCGATTGTGTAACTGCTTAATGTAGCCAATAAAAACCTGTGGCTGTGGCTGTTTTATTCATGAAAGGTCTCCAACTTTCACCGATGGTTTATAAACTGCTGATTTTCTCGTCTCTCTGCCACTTGATCAACATCTAACTAAGTGTGTGTGTGTGTGTGTTTGTGTGTGTGAAGCGGGAGGCAGCAGGCAGCAGGTCTTCAGTAAGGTAATGGCCGTTTAACATCTTTATTTCTTGCTAGCTCAGCAGTTAAACCCGCGGGAAAGATCGGAAACTTTTGCCATGTAATTTGTAATGTAATTTTCTGCCGGCTTATGCAAATATCTTTAACTGTAAATCGGGGATAGAGAGTGCTTTACCCTCTCGACCTCCCCTTCATTTTGGTTTGAGGTGACTACGTTTTGGTAACTGATTTTCATCTCTTCCCTAAGGTTTAAATTTCTTTCTTAGACGGGTCACCTCGTTAGTTTGGGAATAGCTCCTGTGTCATCGCCCTAGTGCCTTTTAGGTTTTTGAATGAGTATTTAGGAGTGCAAGTACACGCCTCCATTCATTTTTGTATTTCGGGCTATTTACTTAACCTGTTCTTTTTCTGCTAAGGCCCAGTAGGTTGGGTACAGGATACCCCCGTTTCATTTTAGCAAGTGTGCCTTGATGGCAAGTATTGTAAAGTCTGATATTGCCTTGAATAGGCGTGGAAAACTGAGAGCGTCTCAGCTCTTTTCATGTGTTGTAAAAGTGCCTCAGGGAGGCTTGATACTCTAATTGTGAGCAAGTGCTCCGCGTATTAGGGGTTTTCTGCCCTTTTGAACAAATTGTTGCTTGGTTGAACTAGGAGCTCTGGATTGTAAAATTAGGGCTTGCAGCTCCAAGAATGTTTAGAGGTTGAAATCTTGGATCCGTATAAGTCTTGGTTCTAAATTGCCATACCGTTGTTATTGTTGTTAAATTTTTGTTATTCATGCTTGTTAAAACTTCGAAGATGTAACCATGTTAAGGTTTTATATTAACTTTGATTTGGTAGTAGACCCATTCACCCCGGCACCTTATTTCACCTCTACTAGTCCACGGGTAACCCCGTAACAGGTGGTAGCAGAGCGTGGTTGAATGGGTCTCAGTTTAGCCTCTTTCGACGGCTAAACATAATCTTTGATTTGTACTCTAACAATTTTCTCAGTCGCTGGAATTTTCGTTTCCAAATTTCTAAAGTTGTAAATTTCTGTCGTCATATCCGGCCTTTGCGAAGTCCTCCATCCCGAATATTTGCGTAAGGAGGAATTAATTTATCAATTAGCTATTAGAAATGTTCAATCTGGAGGCACGGTTGCGGCCGATACCACCAAATGTAAGGAATCTCTTGACTTGCCAATTAGTATCCCAACCTTGGGAGAGAAAGATATTGATGACGCTATCTCCACGATCACGGACAACCCTACTGAGCTAGCATCTGTAGTTAATGTTTTTGAAGTAAGTGATCCATCTCCAATTCGACTTAAATGAGTACAGGCTAGATTGTACCATTTGTATAATAGGGTGAGTGATCTATTGTGTCTTAAGTTAAACGACGTTCAAGGGAAGGAGGCTAGTGCTCTTGTAGAACACCTTTCTAAAATGTCCAGTAAGGCTAGTCAATTGTTAACTGGGGCAGCGGCTCCCAGAACCGACCAGCTCCCTGTGGTAAACATAAATAATGAGGAGGATTCTCCCAAGGGCGAAGAAAGTAGTAAATCTATGGCTACTCAACAGATGTCTGCCCCATTAGGAAATGAGTCTGATCGTCGTACCTCAATTCCACCCCTCTTTTTGAGTAACGCTGTCTCTGAAGTCTCTTCAACCCCTAGGCCATTACCTGTTATGTCACCGGGCTTTAGTAGTTTGCCTAATCCTTTTGGCTATGTTACTTAGGGGAATTTCTAATTTTCGGTCAATTCTTCCAGCGATGTCATTTCATTTTTACGATTTTTAGTTGAGTTTCAGGATCACGTTCTTGTGTTTTCTCTTTCCCCTTCTCAAATTCTTCTGATTATTTACCCTTACTCCATTGGTGTCCTCTCAGACAAATTAGTCATAGCCATAGCTGAACAATCCTCTATAGAAGACTTCCACGCCCATCAGCTAGCTAATTTCATTCCGGCTCGAGCTACGTCATCTCTAATTCAAAGGTATTATTACCGACTTCATCCAAGACATTAAGTTCTACACTCGGGTATTTGCTCTTCATTTCTCTGAAGATCAAATTATGCAGGCCATTGTGGAAGGCATTTCCCCACCCTACAGGTCATACTTGTACTTTGCGTCGCGCCCGCAAACTTTTGCTAAGTTAGAGGCTATGGCTGTCTCAGCCGAAGGAGTTAGGTATGCCGACACCTTACGTGTCGCTAAGGAGCCCCCTCCGTCTTCGAGTAATTTTCGGCCTCCACCTCGCCGAACTTTCACAACCCGCAAATGTTATGCTTGTGGGTCGCCAGATCATCTCCGAAACAAGTGTTCTTTGGTTAAATCCAGTGGGACAAAGAACGGAGCAGGGTCATCACAAGGATATTTCAAGTGTGGCTCATTTAATCACATTGCCAAGAATTGCCAAGAATTGCCCTAATGCCAACAGCAACCCCCTCCTGTTCAAATTCTTGTGCAACTTCCAACAACGCAAATAACCAAAAGTGACTAGTGGCATCGGCTGAGTCGGCGTGCTCACCTTCTTCAGGCTCAGACCCTGTTAAATCCGACGAAAGCTCAGGGGAAAGTCAGGGCTCTTCTTATTTATCATTCGAAGGTGCCAAAGAATGTCTTAGGATTGCGGTGGAGACCTCCGCACTGGCCCCTTTTCTCAAAATCGAGTTAAATAATGAACCGCTAATTGCTCTATTAGACTCTGGGAGGGTTTCTTCTATTATTTCGGGTGATTGTTTCTCTAAATTAAAGTCTGTCTGCAACCTTTCTGATTATTGTTCGTCTTCGGTTCAATGCGTTTCGGGTAACTCATCTCCATTAGAAATTTTCGGTTTTATCTTTGCCAAAATTAGGATTGCTTAATTTACTTGGAATGTTAAACTGTTTGTGGCTAAGCACTTGTCTTGCCCCATTATATTGGGAGCGGATTTAATGTCTTTTAATGGTCTAGTGCTCGACATTCAGAGCAAGTCGTGCACTTTCAAATTTGCTAGTAATAGTGAAATCCCCTTACTGAAATGTAATTCTGTGTCATGTTGATCTGTTTCGCCTACCCAGGATGAGATGTTGTTAGATCTTAGACATCTACCTGAGGAGCAGGCTGAGAGTATTCGTAAGTTGTGTCAGTCGTCTCTAGTGGTTTTCTCCAATCCTCTTGGTGTTACTGACCTTATCGAAACAAGATTGAGGTTACTGATTCGATCTCAGTTAGGTTTCCACCTTATAGGTTATCTCCACCTAAAATGAAGGCTCTGAAGGAGATCGTAGATCAAATGCTGAAGGATAGTATAATTCGGCCCTCTAAGTCGGCGTATTTATCGCCTATTTTCCTAGTTCTGAAACCCGAAGGTTGTTTTAGGCCTGTGATTGACTATAGGGCATTAAATCGGAAGGTGGCGTTACAATCTGTGCCCCTCCCCGACCTTCACTCTTGTTTTTCAAGGTTTCGGAAGGCCAAGTTCTTCACCATCTTGGACCTTAATCGGGCGTAAAATCAGATCCCTCCAGCCGATGAATCCAAATATCTGACAGCTTTTGCCACGGATTGGAACTTGTATGAGTATAACCGCGTGCCATTCGGGCTCCCCACGGGAGCAGCTGTGCTTACCAGACTGCTAGATAAGGTCTTCTCTGATATCAAATTGGAATATTTATACCATTACCTTGATGATGTTGTCGTATATTCTGAGACCTTCGAAGAATATCTAGATCATCTGAAAGAGGTCCTCAATCGCCTGCGTAAGGCAGGGTTAACTGTGAAGTTATCTATGGTTGCTTTCGCTAAGCATTCCATGTCGTTTCTAGGGCATATTGTGTCACCCGGTGGTGTTTCCATTGATCATTCCAGAACACAGGTCATCCGTGATTTCAAAACTCCTAAGGACATCAAACGTATTGCCAGATTCATAGGCATGGTGAATTTATTAAGGAAATGTATCCCTAACTTCTCTAACCGAGCGGCACCCTTGAACTTACTTCGTAGGAAAGGCGTCAAATTCGAGTGGGGCCTTCCCAACAAGCCGCTTTCGAAGATCTGAAACTAGCTCTTTGTAATGCCTCTGTCATTGCTATGCCTGATTATTCGAAGCAATTCATCGTCCTGACCGACGCGTCGTCGTTGGCGGTGGCTGCAGTCCTTTTTCAAGAGACTAAACTCGGAAGGCGGCCCATCGCCTATGCATCTAGGACATTATCGGCTCAAGAAGCCAAGTATTCCATCAATGAACTTGAAGGTCTGATAGTCTTATTTGCACTAGAGAAGTTCCGCCTCTATCTGGAACATGTCAAGTTCGACTTGGAAACAGACAACCAAGCCTTAAGTTGGGTCTTAGCTAGGCCGCGTCGCACTGGTCGTATAGCCCGCTGGGCCATCAGAATTTCTGCCTTCCAATTTGATGTTAGACATATAAGAGGATCTGAAAATGCTGTGGCGGACGGACTAAGCCGTATGTTTTCTAATGATGTGGAGACCTCTGAACAGGAAGACAGTTCTTCGCTTCCCGAGTCCATACCTCCTGGTGTAAATACCACTCTAACTGATGCCCCCATGTTGTTTAGGGATATTGAAAACTATCAACTTGAAGATCGTATTGCGGAAACCCATTCTTCTGGGGAACCTGTTGTCCCTTATGTGTTGAGGAATGGTGTTTTATGTTGTCCGTCGGGGCATAATAAGAAGATGAAAGTTGTGGTTCCAGCTGTTCTTGTACCCATGATCTTCAAGTTCTACCATGAAACCCCATTAGGGGGGCATTTAGATATCTTCAAAACTCGAGAAAAGATCCGAGAAATGTTCATTTGGAAAGGTATGGACGGTGAAATTCATGAAGCATCGTGCCCAATGGAACGCCTCTACATCGACTACGTAGGACCCTTCCCCCAATCAAAGGGGAATGCCAACAAATTCATTCCCGTGTGTGTAGATGGTTTCACAAGATTTTCCTGGTTATTTCCGACTAAGCTGGCTACCGCTCAGTCCGCAATTTCTTGTTTAAATACCGTCTTTGCCTCTTTTGGTCCGTGCCAATACTTGGTTTCGGATAATGTTAAAGCCTTTACCTTCAGTCTCTTCCGTAAAATCTGTTTTGATCTGTCCATCTCTCACGTAACTACCTCACCTTCTTACCCTCAACCATCTCTGGTTGAACGGGTCAATCGTAATCTGAGATCGTCTCTCATTGCGTTTCATCATGATGATCATTCCAGGTGGGATACATCCCTGCATTGGTTGGCCTTCGCTTTGAATTCGGCGGTTCATGAATCTCATAAGTTCACTCCAGCTTTCTTGATCTTTAAATTTGTACCCAACACGCCGCTCTCTAACCTTTGGTCTCTTAGTGATATTCCACCTGAGACAATAAATCCCGATAATATTATAGATCTGTGGAAGAAGGCTAAGGCCAATCTTAAAGTTTCTCATGAAAAGGTTAGGGAAAGATATGATAGTGGACGGAGGTCCACCTATCTAAAAGTAGGAGATCAAGTCATGGTTAAAAACTTTGTTCCCGCGGGCAAGCTTGCCCCCAGATTTCATGGGCCGTGCATCATTTTAGATTTCCTAACTCCTGTTACATTACCGGTGAGCGATCCAGTCACAGAGAATATCTTTGGAGTCCACATCTCCCAAGTTAAACCTGTGTAACGTCATTGTAACTTAAGCATCAATATATAGCAGCAATGTGAAGGTTATATTTTTGATTGGCCTTCTGCCTCAATTATGGTATTTTGTATATTGTATGTACGATCTTTCCCTCTGGTTATCCTGCTGTGAATTCCTTAGTGGCCATTACCAAGCCCCCGTCTCCTGCAAAACCGCACTAATGGCAAATTGCTTTGAAGGCCACCGGCCCCTCAGCCCCACCAACCAAGATCGTACCCTCAATTCTCAAGTTTCCAACAACACTTTGCTGTCGCCGAGATATTACTGTTTCATTGTCCCCGCAGCCGTTCGTCGACATACCTCCAGTGAGGTGGGGTACGGGCCCACCCCACTCCCGTGATGTCAACCTGTGTACGGCGCGCCGGAGTCCATCACCCGGGAAAGGCTGAACTGTGGCGCACCTACCGCCAATTCATCCGGGGGCTGTACATACACTTCTGATCTGCGGCGTACTTCACGACGACTACCCCTCCCATAATTGCGGGAGAGGTGTATCTGAGGGTATTTGAGGGGTCCGGGCGACCTCGACTGGACATCGGCAGCGGCGTTTGGATTTTGCCGTCAAAATTATCAGCATGTGTTCTGCATTCTACGGCAACAAAGACACTCTAAAGCTGGAGTTTAACTAAATTCTACCTATCTACTTCAAGAATAGACTTTGTAAATTCTTAAACTATTAATGTCTCTTCCACGTTCTTCCACAAATCTATTTGCAAGGAATTATAAATTTTCTTGAACTAAAGATATTTTTTTCAAAAATTCTTCCGTGTCACCCCTGGGAAGGACATTTGGAGGGGGGGGGGAGGTCTGTACCGGGCGGTACATCTCTTCGCCGCACATTTGAATCTTGCGCCTTAAAGTACTCCTCTACAGGAGAAACAGTGAACTTGAAACTGGACCTACTTAAAACTTTCTTCTGAAGATGTCACTGTGTGAATTTCGACTTGTTTTTGTTTACCATTTATCAAGAAGTTTGGACATTCTCTCATAGATGTCACTGCCAAAATCTATGATCATGCACCCTGGTGCGAAGTGAGAGAACCTTTTTGAAGAAATTTCGTATTCATAAGTTTTTCTTTACTGAATTTTGTTCATTCATCTTTGGGTTGGCAATATATTTTATCTTTTCTTTCCGCCAGTTTTGAAGTTAGCCAATCAATAATTTCTGTAATTAATTTTCAGCCAATCCCGTATTTCTTCTTCGATTGTGTAACTGCTTAATGTAGCCAATAAAAAACCTGTGGGTGTGGCTGTTTAATTCATGAAAGGTCTCGAAATTTCCCCGAGGGTTTATAAACTGCTGATTTTCTGGTCTCTCAGCCACTTGATCAACGAAGTGTGTGTGTTTGTGTGTGTGAAGCGGGAGGCGGGAAGCGGTTCTTTCATCAGGCAGCAGGTCTGTAGTAAGGTAATGGACGCTTAACATCTTTATTTCTTGCTAGCTCAGCAGTCTAACCCGCGGGAAAGGTCCAAAACTTTTGCCATGTAACCTACTTTTCTGTAATGTAATTTTCAGCCGACTTATGTAAATATCTTTAACTGTAAATGGGGGATAGAGAGTGCTTTACCCTGTCGACCTCCCCTTCATTTTGGTTTGCGGTGACTACGTTTTGGTAACTGATTTTCTTCTCTTCCCTAAGGTTGAAATTTCTTTCTTAGACGGGTCACCTCCTTAGTTTGGAAATAGCCCCTGTGTCATCGGCCTAGTGCCTTTTAGGTTTTTGAATGAGTATTCAGGAGTGCAAGTACACGCCTCCATTCATTTTTGTATTTCCGGCCATTTACTTAACCTGTTCTTTTTCTGATAAGGCCCATTAGGTTGGGTACAAGACACCCACGTTTCATTTTTTTTGTGTGCCTTGATGGCAAGTATTGTAAAGTCTGATATTGCCTTGAATAGGCGTGGAAAACTGAGCGCGTCTCAGCTCTTACCCCCGTTTCATTTTTGTAAGTGTGCCTTGATGGCAAGTAATGTAAAGTCTGATATTGCCTTGAATAGGCGTGGAAAACTGAGAGGGTCTTAGCTCTTTTCAACTGCTGTAAAAGTGCCTCAGGGAGGCTTGATATTCTAATTGTGAGCAAGTGCTCCGTGTATTAGGGGTTTTCTGCCCTTTTGAACAAATTGCTGCTTGTTTGAACTAGGAGCTCTGGATTTAAAAAAAGTGCCTCAGGGAGGCTTGATATTCTAATTGTGAGCAAGTGCTCCGTGTATTAGGGGTTTTCTTCCCTTTTGAACAAATTGTTGCTTGTTTGAACTAGGAGCTCTGGATTTAAAATTAGGGCTTTTAGCCCCAAGAATGTTTAGAGGTTGAAATCTTAGATCCGTATAAGTCTTGGTTCTAAATTGCCATACCGTCGTTATGTTGTTAAATTTTTGTTATTCGTGCTTGTTAAAACTTAGAAAATATAACCTTGTTAAAGTTTTATATTAACTTTGATTTGGTAGTTAGACCCATTCACCCCGTCACCTTCTTTCACCTCTGCTAGTCCATGGGTAACCCCGTAACAATAAATAATAATAATAATAATAATAATAATAATTATAATAATAATAATTGTTCACGAACCGAATTTCTCAAAACAAATTATTTTACCGTATTAAGATTTGGGAAATATGTTCCACACGACCCATATTACACTCTTTTAAATTCTTCGCCGAAACGCAAATAGATGTGAAGCTGAATAATTTTTAAAACTTACAGTCTTGAATTTCCAATCGAGGATCCAAAGCACTCGCCATACTTACGGCGATGAGGTTAGTAGAAATACCAAAACGAAGGTGCTCCAGAAGTAAATCCAAAACAGAGCTGCAAGCCTTTCAGGGGAAATTAACCCCCACATATCCTTGAAATCAGCCCGGATCCATCGGGTCGGCTGGGTTCACAGCGAAAATTTAGATAAGCGTCCGTTCGCCCTCTATAGTCGTAGTAGACTCCCAGTTCGCTCCTTCAACAACAAAAAGCCGGCTAGTCACGACGGGGAGGTACCCCAGCAAGCTGCACAATAGGTTATGGCACGGCAATGAAATTCGGGCTTCCTACGGTAGAGTATAGC
Source organism: Anabrus simplex (assembly GCF_040414725.1). NCBI lineage: Eukaryota > Metazoa > Arthropoda > Insecta > Orthoptera > Tettigoniidae > Anabrus > Anabrus simplex. The sequence continues at coordinate 24,203,216 of NC_090277.1, read as the reverse complement.
AGCAGACAGAGGTTTACAGCCAAAGCAAACTTTATATTTGGCGCATATGTAAAATTTCAATCGAGCAGAACCACATACGAAAACGTCGAAAATGAGTGTAATCCGTGATTTCAAATCACATTAAAAATAGCTTAAGTCCACAACTTGATGAAAGGTATGCGAAAAAGAATTTCATTGGGAATAAAATCCAGTTCTAAAAATGTTTATGAGGGGAGCTTATTTATGTTAGTTTTGTCATGCATGGGACAGTACTTTGGCATGGTATTCTTAATTTCATTCAATATATTGTCCGATACGTCATCACCCATTTTGTAAGCGTATATAATCTTTTATCCCATGTTTATAGCGAAATATCTGTCGCGCTACATGGCTAAATGGTTAGCGTGGTGGCCTTTGGTCCCAAGGTTCCCGGGTTCCATTCCTGTTTCGGTCGGGAATTTAAACCATAATTGGTTTATTCCGCTGGCACGGGTGCTGGGTGTACCTGTATTCATCATCACGTGGGTTGTCTACGGGCGTCAAATCAAAAGACCTGCATCTGGCGAGCCGAAGTTTTCCTCGGACACTCCCGGCACTAAAAGGCATGTGCCATTTCATTACCGAAGCATCTAATTGTAACTAGGATGTTTTCACTGGCAGGTACCCGTTGCTTCATTCACTGCACATTTTTGGTATTTATTTGACAGCATCATAATTCAAACATTCCACAGTAGTTATTAACATTGAAACTGAATTATATGCCATGCATGAGTTAATTTTTAACGACTGAAGTTGTTATAGATCCCAATATAAATGAAATACGTAAGCCGCTATTTTGTGTTGACAAAAAGTTGGTAAAATTAGAAGCCAGCCATAAGGCTTAGCTCTGGAAATCCATTAACTCCGTCCACAAACTGCACTGAATCTGATGGAAAGTAAACAACTTTAATCCAGAAGTTTGGGAACAACTAATCCAAATTACCCATGAAGTGTGCATTATGTCCTAAAAGGGATTGGATCAATGGTGAGCCGCGTATCGGGCAGGTAAGACCAGGCTCACTGTCAAAGTTTGTCTTAAAACTTCCACACACACATTGTAGAAATAAACAGTTATTACAATATCATTCTGTCGTATTGATAACTCAAATATTTTTAATATTTTAAAGTCGCAGCGTCAGTTAACAAGAAGTATATCTTTGCTTTACTATTGCTTGCCTTTCGTTGGTGATCCACAGCAATGAGTAAATTAAATTTACAGTTCCATATTGTATTACAATTCTAAAGGTCACCTTGATATACTGCCGCTCCTTACAGTAACTGTGGAGACTAGGAAGGCAAAAGCCAGAGGGTGAAACATAGGACATATTTAGGAAAAAATTCTCGAGAAATACTGTGTGTGAATTGAGGTTTTGCGTCAAATAGGAAACAGCTGTTGTAGCCTACTTTCCTCATCACGAGAATGTAACACTTGCTTTAATCACTCCCTGCGTCCTCATATGAGATATATCTTAATGGGCTTACGATACCAAGAAACCATGCTTTTCTATTTCACTAGCCCTTGCATACCAGGTGTGTACATTCTCGCTATTCTACTGATTGCCCGCCCCACACTTGATGTCATCTTCACCCCTGCTCGGATGGAAGGCTGCAAATACCCCAATCACTTTTGCAGTCAGAAATAAATATTAATGTTATTTGCAGCAGTGAACAGTCCAATAAGCTACCAGAGTCGCAAACATGGTCCTCAGGTCCTGTGTTAATGAAGATAATGCCAACTTTATGATATACTGTAATATATGTGATATTTATCTGTTGGACGGGTTTAACCTAACAGTCAGTATTGTGATGAAGTCAGATTACTTGAGCTTGGAGTGTGGTGATGGTGCTGCAATCTGGTGGAGAAACCATTCAACAAGCGGAGATCAACCTATCAGAGAGGATTTGTAATAGAACAGTGCGTAAGGTAATTACAGATAATTACATCAGGGTATGAAATAAATTAATTCTTAATTAGTTTCAGGGACTCAGGACATCATATTCTGTTTTCTGATGGCTACTTCTTATGTCGCGGTCACCCTCATTATGAATAGGGGCTGACGACCTCATGCTTTTGACTATAGCTACCATTAGTTCCTTACCATGACGATATTTCCACGTCAGTGATGGACTAAGTAAGCTTATCTATGTCCGCCTTCCGAAACTACATCGCGCCTAAAACAATGAACAGAATTTCATTAAATTTTGCACAACCATCTCAGAGAGAGCTTTCACATGACTAGCCACGTTTTGCTTCAAAATATAGACTGAAAGTACAATATTTTTTAAATATTAATGTGATGGCTTACTCCCAGTGTAGTTACCAAGGTAACGTTAGTACAACAATGACCGATAGCCGTCATATTGTTAGTCCATGAAAGAACACCGGCCTATTTAGAAGTTCCTCACACCAAAAATTTCTTAGTGTATTATCTTTCCTAAGCGACCTCAAATGTCTAACTAAGCAACTTCAAGAGCGCCTAAGAAAGTAGTGCATTTCTTTACAATCCGTGGGCATTCCTTCATGCCTTTTGACAGCGACTTCGGTATGATAAAAAGAGTATTGAAAAAGAAAGGTCGCATCTATAGCATCCATGAACCGACAAGACATATTGTGACTAGCAGCACAGCTCGTAAATTCACCGTTAAAGAAGTACATAATTAATCTGCAATCATTGACTACAAGGCTTGGTGAGAAGTGTAATATAAGAAAAAATGTCTGTCTGAAGAAACAAGTGGTCCTGCAGTTCCTCGAGATCAGAAGGTTCACTTTGTTGTTCCATCATTTAACCAATTCATGTACAATTCAGAACAGCAAGGTTGTGTGACAACTTTACCTTACATTAATAGCTTGACTGAACTTACATTCAGAATGTCTCAATCTCGTAACCACGGTAATTCAGTGTTAATGCCATCAACACCTGCTTATCCCCTTGGGAATGATACTTATAAAGAAGGCTAAGATTGAAGACATTGGAAAACTTCTCGCTTATTTTCTTATACGAGAACAGGACTTCTATATTAACATCGTGTTATGGCCCACAACGAATACAGACAATGATGATGATGAGTAAATGAACAAGTTTTTAGATGTTCATGCAATTTTTCTCCTTCAATTTTCTACATTATTTTGATGAGAACACACTCAGATATAAACTAAAGTGTATTTTTGTATCTATGATTCCAATTTGTTTCTTAAATAATTATTATTTAATAATATAATCATAAAGTGTTTCCATCATGCATAATGTTACCTCATGGTAATGCTTAGTGGGAAAGATTACTCTGTCCGTGGTTAGAACTACGGTTGTTAGCGGTAGAGCCAGTTCTTCCGCCCTCTCAGCCGTTGTGAAATATCCTCATCCGCCTTCAAATCTCCATCCAATCACCTCCCTCCATCCCACAAATCTAATCCATCCCGCCTAATCTCCTGGCCAGAGAGAAGGCGTAACCTTCTAGGTGGCCCGCCCCATCCTTTCAGGGTAGGCAATGCGAATTTGTTCAGGTCAGTTTAGGTCAGTGATCGACTGATTTTAGGGATTCCATAACGAACCAAAACTTAACCGTGGGTGGACGGAAGAAAGAAGACAGACTGCAAGAGAGAGGATGCTAAAGTTCTGGGCTGTGAGGAAGGCTTCCAGAAACATGTAATTGTTAGCTAACGTGGTCTCTAATGGCCGTAAGCGAATATATATAATATATTCATAAAAATGTGTGAAAAGTGAAATAAATTTGTTTATTTATAAAAGGGCTTAAGTCCAAAATATATAAAGGCCGTAACAACTTAATAAAATAACTTTGAGAGAGATTTTTATGCAAAATATATGTAAGTACACTAAATCTAACACATGGCTGTATCAAACACAGTTAATACATGCAATTTGATATACAGAACAGTTTTTGTATTTTCTCAGAACTTTGTTTCTTGGACTGAGGCCCATTTGAAAAGGAGGGATTTATTTAGTATGTAATCCCGAATTTGTTTGTTTGCTTTTAACACTGAATAATTTATTAATAATAGATTTATTGCAGCCAATGACCAATAAATACATATAAAAATTAAATTTTCTTCACTACATCTCACTATAGATTTAGTTCGTTTCAAGCAGTCCTGTAGGTGATATCTCCCACATTGTTTACAACAAAGTTCACAAAAGCAGTTCATCCGGTGAGTGAAAGGACTTTATTTTACATATATGATGATGAAGGTAAGATGGCATCTAAAAAATGTAAGTCTATTAATAATATGCAAAAGGATTGAAGCCATCAGAAATATTTAATTTGTTTGAATCTATCTGTACATAATACTGAATGATTAAAACATTTAAATTGTTTGTATACAATTCCGAATTTGATTGATTCCTAAGGTTATAAGGTAAGATGGCAGCTAAGAATTTAAATCCGTTAAATATGCAACATGCTTGAAGCCATCAAGAATGATTTCATTTGTTCGAATCTGCTTCTATATTTTACTAAATGATTGAAAAATTCCAATTTATTGTACATAATTCTGAATCTGGTTTGCATGTAGATCTGAAAGTTTCCACAAAACAGTTAACCAAGAAACGGCCCTCCCTACTCTACAACCTTCAAATCTCCATCCAATCACCTCCCTCCATCCCACAAATCTACTCCACCCCGCCTAATCTCCTGGCCAGAGAGAAGGCGTAACCTTCTAGGTGGCCCGCCCCAGCCTTTCAGGGTAGGCAATGCGAATTTGTTCAGACAGACAGGCACATTGCAAGAAAAACACATAAAGCCAAGGATAGTGAAATACAGTTCTCAAAAACCAGTTTAGTCTTACTTGAAACGTACAATTAAAGACGTATTTATAAGAAAATCAGGTTAGTTTCAATGACAGTTCTCAAGATTAGCTAGACGAAGGTATAACTGGATTGAAAAAGTTACCCCAAGTTACAATGCTTTTGTGTCTCATTGCCTTTTGTACTGTTTCTTCATTTCCAGCTTCACAGGTACTTCTCTTGAAGAAGTTCTTAATTTGAACTTTCTTCGCAAGTTATTTGAGAAAAATTTTTTTCCTCAAGACTTTGACTATAATTATTGGTGAAACCATTTGATATCACCTTAATGCTCGTTTTAACCCTTTACTACATAGTACTGCCATGAGGCAACATATCACTTTTCACGTATGTAAGTGAACACAGATTGTGGACAGAGGTAATAATAATAATAATCGTATGGCCTCAGCTACCGTGTGCAGACATTTTACGCCACACTTCCAACTGTATAGCCAATCAGACACATATGCCAGTGATGTCTTGTTTTTTTACATAACGGACGACAAAACAGCCCTACAGCCAAAAGTACTCCTTCCACACCGTCAACATTCTAACATGCCAAGCACCGTTTATATTCCGTGGACCCTCCTCATCACATTATTACAGGATTCAGGGGTACCTCAGGATCAACTTCAAAAACATCACTGACCCACGGTCGTGCAAGTATACTTGGGCCTCGTAATATGTACCCACAATTCATCTAATAAGGGATCAAAATTGTTTTAAATTCCCACCGCACTGAAACTCATCTTCAGGGTTACATACACTACTCTCAATTAACTGATTTCGTAACAGTACCAGTTCTTCTCTTTGATTCTGTAACTTAAGAAATTCAGAAAGAGAGAAAAATAACACATTTATATACACTGTACGCGCGTGCTTGCACCTTGAATTGCATATTCTTTAATTGTTTTTGTTCTTTAGATGCAGAGTTCTACGTTGTAACGTTCACACATGTATCCACATATTTTGCACATACATGTCTCTGTCGGTTCATAGTATGAGGTGTTGGTACAAAACACGTACAGCCAGTCTTGTGAGCACGTGCCTCATCTCCAAGTTGGATGTTGGATGTTGTCCTTGTCCGGTATCATGGCCCCAGTTCAAAAGAATTCTATGAAACGCAGAAAAGTGTCACCAAACAAGGAACTATTTTCCAAAACATTTTTGTGCTGTTTAAGACGTACGTTAGGGAACGATACTCCTGATGAAGATTCACCCCACAATGCGACTGTAAATTGCAGGAACAGCCCGAAAAAGAGTCGCCCCAAAAGAAAAATTAGACAGGAAAGCAGAAACATAGGAAGAACTTACGCAACGGACAAGGGAAAAATAATTCGTGCATGACGAATGAAGGAGCTTCCTGACCGCAGAAGTAAATGCAAAACAAAAATCGATGAAGAAAATCGTCTGGAAATCTTTGAAGAATACTGGCAGTTTGGAACTTATGACAGATGGTGCGCTCATGATTCTTCCCTGATGACAGTAGTAGAAAAAGCCACTTCCAGGCCTTGAATAAACTCGCCTGATAAGCAGAACTACAGGACAGTCACATAGAGATACTGTAATGAAGTCAATGGTCAAAAAATGTCACTGTTTGCTGAATACTCTTGATGAAACTGATTTCATTAAGATAGCTGGGTTGAAAAACGTTCCTCTAGGTGCAGAATTCCTTCATTAGACTCCCTAGGAAGTCAGACAATACCAAATAAGTGGTCTGAAGACAACCTGGAAGAAGTCAGGAAGCATTTGAGGTCATTTCCTGCGTACGAAATCCACTACAAACAATAGGAAAATTATTATCTCTATCTGCCATCTCGTTTTCTCATATGAAAATGAACAAAGTCTATCATGACATGACACATAACCCAGTTTCTAAGAAGCACTACCGCAACAAGTTCCGCAAAATAAAACTGAAATTCAAAAAACCCCATATTGATACATATCACAGGTGCGATACATTGCAAATGGTGATACAACTGTCTGATGAGCCAGAGAAAACACTTGCAACAAAGCAAGAACAGGATCAGCACCACCTCAAACAACAAAAGGCATATAATTAAAAAAGGATAAGATGAAAGCAGCAGAAAACAGCAAAATGAAGTATTTATCGTTTGATCTACAACAGTTTCTTCCAACACCCTCTGTGAGTTCATTGATAGCATTTAATGAGCGACTGTTATGACTTTTAACCTTACAGTTAACGATAATGTTACTGGAGAAAGTACACACATCTGGCACGAAGCAGTCGCAGGTCAAGGTGCCTCTTGCTTATAAAAGCATCTTGATGGACTGCCTTCACTTGTATCGCATGTCATCTTTTATTCTGATACTTGTGGAGGTCACAATAAAAATTCACATCTAACAGCTATGATTAAAGAAGTACTGAAGAAGTACCAAGCATTCTCACTTTTGACCACAAATTCATGGTTTCTGCCACATGGAGGTAGATTCAGAACATCCCATTATTGAGAATAAGGAGAAGAAAACAGAGCAGCAAGTGTACCATCCACATGACTGGTACCAGCTGGTTTGGTCAAGCAGTACAAGATCAACAGTTGTAGAGATGAAGAGGATTTTCTGGAATTTTCAGCACTTTTGAAAGGCCCAGTTCTGCTGCAAAACAAATATGAGAAAGGAAATACATTCCAATGGCAAAAGGCTAAGTGGTTCGTTAGGAACCTAATTTTGGAGAAGTCAAGTTCAAGACGACACAGGAAGAGGAAGACCAGTTTGAAGCACTATCTCTGAAAAGGTGTAAAATCAGTACGAGCGAGATTTGCTTGAAGCAAATCACAGATAAACCTGTCCCAATTAATGAAAATAAGAATAGACATCTCATTTCTCTGCTCCCTCTAATATCCACAGTGTTTCATCAGTCTTACCACAATCTACCTACTTCTAGGGAACCACACCCCGACTTGGCAGAATTTTGTGATTAGACTGACGCAGGCCTACTAGCAGCAAATAATAAGTGTCAATTCAGTGATGATTTTGTATGATTTTTAACATTATAACAGAGCATTTTACTTGAAATATAAAGAGAGAATAATAAGTTGATGATAATTCCTGTACAAACTTCACTAGTCACCCATTTATTTGTAAAATTAACATTCCTTTTAGATTGTGTGTTCAAATAAATTTACTGTAACTGAAGACGATTTGTATGTTATCTGTGCACCTCTCCCGTATACCATACATTCACTGTAAGCATTAGAAAAAATTGTCTCCTGAAAAGTTGCACTTTTTGACTTATGTGCCTTATCCAGCCACCCAGAGATATGTGCATTCCCCCTACCATAAAGCATATATGACTAATATTTTTAGTAAGAAACCAATAATATTAACTGATAATATTAGTATTATGTATAATAGAGTTATTAGCTAATAATATAAGTAAATTGTTTCATAGACAACATGACTAATACAAGTTACTTGTATTATTGGGATTATTCCCACGAGTGTATTTTGACTCATAATCCATATTATTAGCGAAACCAAAATCAGTGGTATTTTAATATTTTGCAATGAAATTTTGAAGATCGGTGAAATCGTCGCCTCTGATTCAAAGAGTGATGAAGAACGAGTGTAGATATTCACCGTTCAATAAATGTTAGGCCCAAATCAGTCTGTACTGTTATGTAACAAACATAGAAACAAAGAGTGATTTTTTAAGTTAGATTACAGAACTTCAGAGTATTTGCTTGATAAGATTCGTAATAGAATGTTCCACTGCAAGAAATGAAGCATAACCTCAAAACAACAGCTTCACATTCCACGTTAGTGCGTGAAAGATTCTTGATGATGAGCATGATGCTGAAAATTTAGAGCCTAGTTTATTCCCATAATTTCATCTCAGGTTTAATGTCAATTGTATGTTTGTTCATTTGTTTTATGTCCATTGTGTGTCTGTGCATTTGTTACTTATTAGATGTTTTTCATTAAGGCTGAAGATGGCCAGCCCAGGCCAAAACTAGTCCATAGTTAATATAGATCACAATACTGCATATATAGTATTGACCATTACAACATTAATTTAATAAATATTATTGTGATATTAACGCATTGTAATCATTTATTTAGTGCAGATAGCTTCTATTACTCATAAAAGTGATAACACACACCTCTATTCACTATTCCATCAGACACACAAGGAAACACCTCGTTGAACTCACTATAAACACAACATTCGATGCACTCCGACACCTCCTATGAACTGAGTTGATACCTGCCAGGCAGACGTTTCAGCACCTGTCCCCTCCCTCCTACGTACCAGAAAGCGGAAAAGGAAGACAGAAGGGCACCATCCGTTTTGTGCAATATCGAATGAGCCAGGTTGCGTTTTGATTTGCGGCAGTTAATTCTTTCACCAAAATATGGGATACGAAAAATTGTGCATTTTTCTGAAAAATGTGGGCGAGCTGTAAAATATCTTATCCCATGCTTTCGATGGCTAGATTTGGTAAAATACTGATAATCGCATTGATAACAGTAATGCAGAAGCTCATTAGCATTGGTAGGCATGTGTTGTCAAAGAAATTCTTTCTGAGAAATCTTCGCAAATTCCTCACGGGAACGTGCACCGTGCACATTACACATAAGCGGGTGTTGCCGAAGATGCGACTTTTGGGAAAACTAATAACACATTGATCACACTAACCAGAATGTACCAGCAGGTGTTGCCGTAGACTCGATTTATGATAAAACTTACTACCACAGTGATCACAAAAATATGGACGCCCATCGGCATGCACCCGCAAGTGTTGCCTAAGACTCGACTTCAGCGAAAACTTACTACCACATTGATTACACAAATGTGGCCTCTCACGATTATGCGTTAGCATGTGTCGCAGCGAATTAGACGCGTCAGAGAATTTATTATCATAATAATGAAAGGAATTTGGATTCTCAGCACCATGCACAAGCAAATGTTGCCGGAGATTGGAATTTTGCGAAAACCTCTTACCACATTGATGACACATATATGGACGCTCTCCAGTATGTATAAGCAGATGTTGCTGAAGACTACACTTCTGAGAGAAGCCTCTACCACATTCAGCGCAGTAATGTAGACGCCGTTGGCTATGTATAAGCATGTGTCGCCGAAGATTCGACTTGTCCAAGGTTCTATAACCACATCGATCACAAGAATTTAGACGTTCACAAGCATGTATAAGCATGTGTTGGCGAAGATTGGAATTATGAGAAAACCTCGTATCGCATTCATCACAGGAGTATGGACGCTCACCAGTATGCAAAATCAGGTGTTGCCGAAGATTCAGCTTGTCAGAGAATACGTTACCGCATTGAAAACAAAAATGAACACGATCCGCATCATGTACTAGCATGTGTTGCTGAAGTAACGACTTCTTTGAAAACTTTTTACAACATAGCTGACAGGAATATATTTTCTCCACATTATGCTTAAGAAGGTGTCGTCGAAGACTAGATTTGTAATAAAAAGATCTACCACATGTATTACAGGAATGAGGGCGCTCACCAGCATGAATGTCGACATGTTCCTGAAGGGTAGATTTCTGAGAAAACGTCTTACCACATAAATGACATAAGAAACGACGACAACCAATATGCAAAAGTAGGTGCTGGTTAAGATTCGACTTCTGAGAAAATGTCCTACAACATTGATCGCAGGAATATGGACGCTCATCAATATGCGGAGGCGTTTGTCGCCGAAGATTCGACTTGTCGGAGATTTGGTTACCGCATCGATCATAAGAATGTGGACTCTCACCAGCATCCATGAGCTGGTGTTGCCGAAGATTCGAATTCTGCGAGGAGGACATTAACTCACTTCCTTCCTTCAATATCTTGCAGCTACTGCTATATGTACCAACTGGACCTCCGGTCAATAATTCAACGTTCCCGAATCTAGAGAACAGAAAACAAAAAGTTATTACATTACAAGAGTAATATTACCTAAGCATCTATAAGTGCTCAGCTTGAATCCATCAAGCAAGAACTCTCGGCACTTCAGCTGAGAGCTAACAAGCAAGACGAAGTACTGGATGCTCAGGAGCAATACTCGAGGAGGAACTGTCTTCTTCTTCACGGTGTTAATGAGTGTCCTAATGAGTATACAGCTGTAAAGGTACTAAACACTGTGAAGGAAAAACTGAACATTGAACTGACAATGGCCAGCATTGACAGGTGCCACAGGCTTGGAGGTCGTAAGAGGACAGTGGCAGACGCAGTGGGTAATGTGAAGAGACCCATTATAGTAAAATTTGTCGGGTACCATGAGCGTGAAGCAGTGTGGCATGCTAAACGGGCTTTAAAGGGTACTCAGTTGTTAATAACAGAGTCTCTTACTCAGACGAGGAAGGAGATGCTTCACAAAGCCAGGGAATGTGTGGGCAGGCGAGTTTGGTCACAAGATGGATGTATCATTTTAATGGACAGTGGCGGCAAAAAGTATTTTGTAAATACACCTGCTGAACTAGATTCTGTTCTACAAAGGCTTGGTGCAGACATGAACTGATTAGTCCACAATGGCTGTATTATACCATAGTTATCTTAGGATAGGTTTATATTATAGTGCGTGTGCCTCAGTTCAGTTAATTCTTATATATATGTGTGTGTGTGTGTGTGTGTGTGTGTGTACTTGAGTGCAAGTATAATCTCCGGGATAAAAGTGACAATTAAAATGAAACAACACATCTCGATAGCACATCTGCTTGTTATTCATAAGTGTTTTTGTTAGTGTATTATGTGTGTGTCTCTCTGTGTGTGTGTTAGTGGTAGTCAGTGTAAGCATTTATCAGGATGTCGAGGTAAGTTTCATGGTATTTCTGTAATGCTATTTCGTTTACATTATCTTATTCAGCTGATCCAGAGCCGTGTACCTGACACTGACCTTGGCAACATCCCCCCTCTCGCTCCGACACCTCTCACCACTGGCTTGTTCCTCAAACAGGCATTATCTCAATATACCAACTGTTTACAGTGCTGCCATGTCAACGCACTCTCCTTAGTAGTGCACTTCGACGAAATTCAAGCCATAATGAGGGGAAATAATATCCATATTCTTGGTATTAGCGAAAGCTTGACCGGTATTCTCTCTTACGTCATGATAGATCCGATGTACTGCAGAAACGACTTAAAAAGCCGGGTGATAATATGTGTATCTAACAATGCACAGCTAGGGCCAGAATTCATGTTTGTTGAAGTCATTATTAACCAACAGAAACTCCTTATAGTTATTGTATACAAGCCGCCCAAAATAACGAATATGACTGAATTCGAATTTCGCTTACGTGACCTACTGCCTAGTTACGAACATACTAGGTTGCCGTAGGTGACTTCAACTTCAACCTACTTACTAAAACGCACGAAACTAAACAATTTATTGACATGTTTTCTTCCTGTCATATGACCATCCTCCCTTTAGAGCCTACTAATCACACTTACATAGAAAACTACGAAACACACACGCTCATTGACCACATTGTGACAAATAACCCCAAAAAAGTTACAACTCACGGCCAGATTCCAGTCCCAGCCATCTCCAATCATGACCTTATCTACCTATCCTACTCCCTCCGAATGCCAAAATATAAACCTAAGTATGTTATAACCAGAAACAAAAAAGGCATTAATGTGGACGACGTAAGAGATGACGCTTACAATCTACCTTGGAATGACATACTCCTATTGGACGATATAGACACGAAAGTAGACAAGTTTAACTCCCTTGTAATCACTCTGTACGATAAACACGCCCCTAAGCGACAGATAAAAGTTACTCGCCCATCTTGTCCCTGGCTAAATAATGAAATTAAAAACATTATGGCCCTCCGCGATGTACTTTACCGACGCTTTAAACGAACTCGTGACCAAAGTGACTTTGAAAATGATCGGGTCCTTAGAAATAGTGTTAAACAGTTCGTTAGAAACCGTAAATTTACTTACTTGCAAAACATGAATGCAAACATGAATACTAGCAGTGTTTGGAATACGCTTCGTTCCTTAGGCATAGGGAAACCTCAGAAACAACCTCATGTGCCAGACATACCACTCGACAAGTTAAATGAGTTTTTTACTAAAGAAAGAACACCACCTAATGTACTAAATTCCCCAAACTCAGTACCCAACTCCGTTATGAACCATTTACCTGAACAACAACATTTTACATTCCACCCTGTTACTGCTAATAAAGTGTAAAAAGTATTATATTCTATCAAATCAAAAGTCAAAGGAGTGGATGATATCCCTATAACTTTCTTACACAACATTATTGGTGCTGTTTTACTTATTATTACCCACATTTTTAACTACTGCCTTAAAAACGGAACCTTTCCTTCACTATGGAAACTAGCTAATGTTATCACTGTGCCTAAAAACCCTGACCCCTCCCTACCTTCCGACTACAGACTAATTTCTATCTTACCAGCGATTTCCAAAGCACTCGAACGTCTGGTTCATGAGCAGGTGTTGGAATACTTAAACAACCATTCTCTCCCAGACCCATTGCAATCTGGCTTCAAAAAGGGACACAGCACAGCAACTGCCCTGCTCAAAGTGACTGATGACATACGGCACGCAATGGACCAAAGACTGGTGACAATACTTACTCTCCTCGATTTCAGTAGCGCATTTGACACTATAAACATCCAGACTCTGTTAAACAAGATGCAATCTTACTACTTCGATCAACGTACTATTAATTTCTTTCCATCGTACCTCAAAAATCGCGCGCAACGAATTATAACCCTTGACCAAACCTCTCACTGGCTAACCAGGAAGGAAGGCACGCCGCAGGGTAGTGATTTAGGCCCACTGCTCTTTATTTTGTACATAAACGACATTTCATCAAATTTAAGGAATTGTAGCTACCATTTTTATGCGGACGACTTACAAATTTACTGTCACTGTAAGACCTCTGATTTGACTCATGCCATAATAGGCATCAATGCCGACCTTCAGCGACTTAATGATTACTCCTTGAAGAATTCCCTCCTTCTTAAATCCTTCAAGACAAGCAATCATTATAGGCTCTCAAAAATTGTTGGCCACACTAAGATACGAAACTATTCCTCCAGTTATATTGAATGGTATAGTTATTCCATTCAGCCAAACTGTGAGAAATCTTGGAGTGACAATGAGCGAAACTTTCAATTGGTCTGAATTATTTCAGAAAGCGTGAAAAAAAATATTTTCAATACTTCATTCGGTTAAAAGAAACAGCGATATTTTACCTTGTAATGTGAGAGTCAAACTCATACAAACGCTAGTGCTTCCCGTCCTCGACTACTGTGACGTCATTCTGGTAGACGCAACAAAAGAGCAGACTTCGAAACTTCAGCGAGCGCTTAATTGTTGCCTTAGATTCACATACAGTCTGAGTTATGATACACATGTCACCCCATACTATCACACTATTTCGTGGCTGAAACCTGACAAACGACGAAAGTATCACATACTGATACTGATATACAGATTGCTCTCTGAAGACAGACCACTATACATTTCATCCCAGCTTAAGTATTTGTCCTTCTTTCACAGCAGTAATAAACGCTCTGGTTCCTCCCTTTCTATTCCTGTCCATCGATCCTCTATGCCCTAGGACAAAGAGTACCTTAACAACAATAATGGATATAGATACCGTAGATAATGCGATCGTATGGTGTTAAGTGTAGGCAAATGAGTGAGTCATGTCAAATATTTATTTGAGGACCGCAAGAATGGTTCTTGAAGATCATGATGGACTTCTTGAGTGTGGTAATCACGACGTAATGGATGAAATTCCTATTCAGCCCAAAGGTATTGCAGAAGTTGACAAAACATGTAGGTATGATTCCTCGAGCACCTAACATCAAGCCGGTTAAGGAGGTGGATAAGAGTTTATACTTCTGCTTATAGAAATCCACCGTTTCTCCATAAATTCTTGTTTCTATTGCATCGATCTCTTCTGGCTGGTTTTCGTTGGTCTCACATCTTATTGTTGGATCAATTATGACGCCTTCAGAACAGCTTTGCTTAAAAGACATACTGTCAATACGTCGGTTGCTTCGTCTGTCGGAGTGACCGTGTACTACTCCATAGACATTATAACCTTGTCCTTTCAAAGCGTTAGCTATCATTGATCTGGCTACATTATGGCGTGAGGTGCGTAGTAATTCACCATTTGGAGAGACTCCCAGAACATATGAAAGAGTTTCGAACTATCGGTGGCAACGCCGACACAGGCTGTTGCCCTGGGATCTGCCATGTACAGTAAGCACAGTACAAACATTGGCATTCAGTTTTATTGGATCACGCCATTCCCTGCAAGATAATATTTTATGATCATGAATCCATGGATTCGCTGGAGTATACTGTTTAAACAGGACTATACCTTTGCCTTTATGCTCTTTCTTGCTCCAGTTGTCAATAGCTCTTCTTCTCAATTCGAGTCGAACTTTCTTTGCATCTACAAAACCATGCCTTTTGTCTTGAATAAATTATGTTTCCGCTACATTCAATGCGGCGAGGCTCGTACTGATTCTTTGACATAAGTTTCCCGTTGAGTGTAAAAAAATATTAGTGGAAGATTTCAAAATTTTGCATGCATTATTATGTTATAATATTATAATACACAAAATAAACACAGACTTTTAAATTTCATTTCGGGGTATATCATATCATTCGGGATATCCAGGATAAGTAGCAAAATTTCCTTTAATGCTCCCCTAACCATAATATCGGCGTCATTTATAAATTTGACGGGAATCTTTTGTGGTGGTACTGTCTGAAATTTATATACGAAACTGGGACAGGCTGAAGTGTTTATGATTACAAATTTTTGATCAGAAAGCAAGAGCGGTGAAGAAATGAGGAGCTCTAGGGTGGTTTTGAGCTTATTTAGGACCTCGACGGACTGGAAAGTAATTTCATTGGAGAAATATACTACCAAATACTTAATAGATTCTCTTTTCTTCGCACATGTTATCTGTTTTTTATCTGGCGTGAATAGTTTTCTTCTGATAGATGACCATGTTTGATACATATTCCTTTACGTTTTCTAATGTTGATGTTAAGTCCAATTTCTTTTAATTGATGTATGGCCGCATGAGCAAGTACTAAAGCTGACTCAGAATCTTTTCCAACAAGAACTACATCATCAACCAAACTTAATACTCTTAGAACTTCAGGATCTGGACTCAACGGAAAGCCATATTGGGTAGATATCGACATTTCTCTAAGGTCATAAAGAATATGATTGATGGCGAGATTAAACAGGATTCGCGACAGAGGAGAACCTTGCATAACTACCTTGCTTATCAAGAGAGGTCTCGATTTGCTTCCCTGCGTCTGAACTTGTGTGACATTCCCTGTTTCCAGATTCATAATTAAATTCACAAGTTTGATTGGAACTGGTAACGACTTTAGTGTCTCACTTAAATGAGCATGACCAACGTTGTCAAATGCTTTCTGTATTACCAAGAATATGGTAGTCAGATTGGCTTGTTTGTTTTTGGGTTCACGGAGAAGAGAGTCGAGTATCGCTGTGTTGACATGCGTTCCAGTAAATCCTCGTTGATTAGGGTTTAGGACAACATGTTCACGACGACGCCTGTCAATGACCGGCTCTATTCTTCTTATTACTGAACAGATTGTGATAGGTTTCCAGTTCTTAATATTGACTGTATCTCGACCTTTATGGATTAGAACAGTCCTGGCCTTTTTGAAGATAGAAGGTACAACCCCAGTTTTCGACATACGTGTGGCAATGTGAGATATTAGGTCCACTGCAATACTGTCTTTGATAACTCTGACGAGGACGTGGCCTGGACCAGGTGATGTGTCTACGGCTATATGATAAACAGCAAAGCTGATTTGATCTGGGCTTATAGTGTCATTAAATAAAATGTCAATTTGTTCCCTATCTATATAACTTGTGTGAGATGGGTATTCGATTCGAATCATGTCATTAGGTTGCCCATGAAATTCAGAGAAATAATGGAATATTTCATCCGAAGGAATTCCACAGTTTTCAGCATTGGAATTGAAAAGAGATCTAATAGCCTTTCTGCGCTGATTGTAGAAGTGGTACAGGGTAAGCTTCGTATCACAATACATAGCACTACAAATTTCAATAATTTCAGATAAAGGTTCTAACAGATAAGCCCATATAATTTTTAATTGCCGAATAGAATATATGATAAGTTTTCACCGAACCACAATACATCCAAAAGATTCAAGAGGGTCCAATATGGAAGCAATAAGCAATTAATGATTTCCTAACGTGCATTCTTCAACTTTATTTGTCAATGAAACTCATCACACTTAGTATGTCAAATTACACCTAATATTTTATTAGCTTCATCCTTAGTGAGGTTACATTTTGACAATAATTCACTATCATCTACAGCGACATTGGTAAGGGCTTCTGGACAATTTGACGTCCAATTTCTGGCATACACATGTGTACTATTTAGCCAGAAAATTTTCTGACTGAAGCTCCTGAGCTACTTCAACTGAGCTAGTTGCTGCCAACACGTCGTCAACGTAAAACCAAGAAGATAAATAGGGTTACACTCCGTGTGTTCGCCAAGTTGACCTAGAAACCTCGGAGCAAGAAATGGGGCAGAACTTGGAACAGTAGTAAGGTGGTAGTCTCTGATCTCTTCATCAGAGGATTCACGCCATGCAACATTCTGAAGACTCGTGTGGTCGGGATGTATTAACACAAATTTGTACATCTGAGCAACATCAGCTGAAAGAATAACAGGATAAGTTCTGAACCTTGAAACGACAGACAGGAAGTCACCGAAATTTCAGGGTGAACCATTCACAAAGAGTTCAAAGGTATCCTATGTCAAGATTTACAGCATTTGTTAAACTAAACTCTTGGCTTGGTTGTCATGCTAGAGTATTTGAGCACAAAATGATGGGGCATATAAGAGTTTAATGAATTACAAGTCTCAAGGGGTGCAATTTCCATGTCTCCCGTTCACTGTATTCACGCATGAAAATAACATACAGTTGTTTCAAGTCTGGAAATCTAGCAAACTTATTTTCAATGCGTTTGAGCGTTTTAACAGCATTATGCTTAGACTGAGCTACAGGTGACACTTCAGGATGAATAGGAAACTTGCCAAATAACCTGCCAGAGTCATCCATTCGATCATTATTCAAGAAAATTTTCTTCACGTGCCCTTTCTTCAGGAGTAAGAAATGGCTGATGGAGTTCTTCAAGTTTCCAAAACCTTTGCAATTTTGTGTAAAGAGAGTCAAGATTTAAGCCCGGCACACCGAACCTTGCCGTTATTCTTAACGCAAAACTCAGGGATGGTGCCTGACAATCCGCAATCAAATCTGGTCGTCTAACAAGGTGGGATAACCTTGTTATGCAATGTAATAGAAGACAACATTTCATAGTAGACTTCAACTCTTAGCAAGATATAAATAGCAGAATGCTGCTTAAATACACTAACACTTAAAATGACATCAAGAGTAATATACCAACTGGAACAATCAATTCGCTGCGCACGAAGTTGTCTTCTGGTTGTATTCATGACTGCACAATTCAACTTCAATGTATAATCTGACATATAGGAGAACGAAACAAGGTTGAATGCAGATCTTCCAGGCGATACATCAGTATAGCCTATTACGAAATATAGGTAGGCAACATATCTTAGTACAAATGCCATGAGTCACGACAAGACCACAAGACATTAAGGATGAATGACTCCCTGAGTCCAAAAAATATTTAACTAGTACAATCTCTCCTTAACTGTTCTTCACTGCTACAGAAGCTGTGCTTAGCTAAATATTTGAGCGGGTGACACAATTGCAGAACTTCTGACATTTATATCATTAATGGGAATTATTTGTTCTTTACAAACCAGTAAGGTGTGAGGTCCATTATACCGGGGGCATTTGTGTCGTTTACACTGTTTAGATACATGAGAAGCAAAAAAATATACATACCAATGGTAATTTTTCCCTCACAAACTTGCGACGATAATCAATGTTTGTTTGTTTGTTTGTTTGAACTTTCTACAATCAGACTTGCTATGATTATCGAGTTTGCAACACTCTCTTGTGTGTATTGTGAGGTAAAATGTAAAACGCCGGTCTGAGTGGCACGGACGGTTGAGGCGCTCGCCTTCTGACCCCAACATGGCAGGTTCGAGCCTGGCTTGGCCGGTGGTATTTGAAGGTGCTCAAATACATCAGCCTCGTGTCGGTAGATTTACTGGCATGTAAAGGAACTGCGGGACAAAATTCTGGCACCTCGGCGTCTCCGAAAACCGTAACAGTAGTTAGCGGGGCGTAAAGCCAATAACATTATTATTATTATTAAAATTATTAAAATCTAAAACGAATGATAATGACAAAATGACCATGAATCCAAAACAGTCAGTGGATCCAATTCACGATGCCTTATTTTCAGAGATAATGCTTGTTGTCCAAACGGGTATAAAACCCATGTCAATGCCCCTTTCAATAGTACTAATTACTGGTAAAGCAGAACCATGGCCTTCCCCTTATAGAGGTACTAATCACAGGTATCGTACTCATGGCGTTCCTCGCATGCTGGTACTAGTCACAGGTAATATAGGTACACGACATGTCACATATAATGACACCACTCACAGGTAACACAGACCAATGGTGTTCCCACATTAGGGTACTACTCACAAGCAGTGCACACGGATGGTGTTCCTCACATAGTGGGACTAAACACGGTCACCGACTAGATCAATGATGATGATGATGATGATGATATTTCTGATTTAAAGGGGCCTACCCGCAAGGTAAGCAGACCCTATTGGTACGAGGTACAACAAAATGAAACGATAAATAAAACTTCAACATATATTCATTGACAAGAATCTAAAGTGAATGATGATGAAAATTTAGCATGAAATCAAAACAATCAGTGGATCCGATTGACAATGCTTTAATGACTTAACTATACAGGGTAAGGCCCCATTCACAATTCAAACGTAACCGTAAACTTAACGACGTAACGTAACCGTAAAATTTGTGGTATTCACAATGGAGGAACGTAACATGAACGTAAAGAGTACACAGCAGCCGATCAAAACACTGCCATGTTCTTTAACATGGAGCTCGGGTTTTGGGCTATCTCGCAATTTTATATTTCAATACATGAATGGAATCAAGCAACGTGGTAGCGGAATTCATATTACTTCAAACATATATTGCTTTGCTCCTGGGAGCTGTGTACCTGGAACAGCGATCTAAACAACGGTGCAGAAAATTGGTTCATCCCTTGAATCAAAGAAGGTTATCTCAGTGCAATTTCGGTAATCCACTGTAAAAAATGACCCACATCAGTTCGTTTTGTACATGCGGATGAAACCTGATCTGTTTGCCTTTCTTACGATTTGATTCCCCCTTTCTAATAAAAAGGAATATAAGGTCTCCTTTACCGACATCTATGCCCCTATCTATGACACCCCGATGAAATGTTTGGATGATGTCGTTTTAGTAAAGTAGTAGTCTCTCATAATGTTAAGAAATATACAGGGACACTGTTTTATCCGGTTTTATCTATGACAGGGATTGTCACTCGCTCAGTCGCCAGCGCTGCGAGCTTGTCTCCCGCCATTTACCGTCAGATTTCATTGCTACAGCATACTTATTTCCACATATCTCTTTCGGTACAGGGTCTTTGTAATTCTTTTTCCTTTTGTCATTCGTACACACAAAGATTGTTTGAAAGAGAATTACAAGTGTTTCGTCGCAGAAAGTCATTACATCGCGCACTATGTATACGTCTGCTCTGATTGGTTGGTTCTTAAACTCAACGTTAAATTAACCGCGAGAGTTTTACGGACTCGCAGATAAGTTTATGTCAGCGCATTGTGAATGTTCCATCAGATAACATGGCCGCGAACTTCTATTTTAAGTTTACGTTTAAGTTTACGTTAGGCCCATGTATAACCACCCCTAAGCCATCCCATAAGGAACTATGTATAGCTGCCATCTTGCGCAAGCGACTTTCGGCTGTCTCATAAGAGCCTATGTGTAGCCGCTACCTTGCGCAAGCGCTCTTACGCCATCTCATAAGTGCCTATGTATAGCCGCCATATTGCGCTAGCACCCCTAAGCAGTCCCATAAGGAACTAAGTATAGCCACCATCTTGCGCAAGCGCTCTTAGCCCGTCTCATAAGAGCCTATGTACAGCCGTCATCTTGCGCAAGCGCCCCTAAGCCGTCCTATAATGAACTGTGTATAGCAGCCATCCTTGGCAAGCGCCCATAGGCCGCCTCATAAGACCATATGTATAGCCGGCATCTTGCGCAAGCGCTTAGCCTGTCTCATAAGAGCCTATGTATTGCCACCATCTTGCGCAAACTCCTCTAGACCGCGTCATAAGAGCCTATGTATAGCCGGTATCTTGGGGAAGCGCTCTTAGACCGTCTGACAAGAGCCTATGTATAGCCGCCATATTCCGCAAGCGCCGCTGGGCCGTCTCATAAGAGCAGCAGCCATCTTGCGCCAGCGCCCCTACGCCGTCTAATAAGAGTTTGTTTATAGCCGCCATCTTGCGCAAGCGCCCTTGGGCCGTCTCATAAGAGTAGCCGCAATCTTGCGCCATCGCCCTAGGCCATCTCATAACAGCCTATGTATAGCCGGCATCTTGCGCAAGCGCTCTTAGGCCGTCTCATAAGAGCCTATATATAGCCGCCATCTTCCGCAAGCGCCCCTGGGCCGTCTCATAAGAGTAGCCGCCATCTTGCGCCAGCGCCCTAGGCCATCTCATAAGAGCCTACGTTTAGCCGCCATCTTGCGCAAGCGCTTCTAGGCTGTCTCATAAGAGTGTATGTATAGCCGCCATCTTGCGCAAGAGGCCTTAGGCCGTCTCATAAGAGCCTATATATAGCCGCCATCTTGCGCAAGCGCCCGTAGGCCGTCTCATAAGGAACCGTCTCATAAGAGCAGCGACATCTTGCGACAGCGGCACTGGGCCTTCTTATAAGACTCTATGTATAGACGCCATCTTGCGCAAGCGCCCCTAGGCCGTCTCACGAGTACCTCTGTATAGCGGTTGTAACGTTAGGCTCGCTTTCTTGATGCTCTTCCGCAAAATCGCCATTGTACACCTACTATACTAGGGGTCAATGACCTCGCGTCAATGACCTCGGGGTCAGAACTCGTCTAGGTATACTACTAATGGTCGATGACCTCGGCTCGTGACGTCACAGTAGGCAGACCCTTCGTGGCTGTGGGACTCTTATAGCTCTACTACTCGTCCTCTTCCACTCTTCCCCTCCTTCCACTGAAAACATTCAGCAAATCATCACTATAGAGCTCCAGAATATTGTGCCATTCCAACGTCCCGAAGTCCTGTATCAGATCCAGCTAGCGGTGTGATTGGTCTTCCAGACTCACTTTGGCGGAACGGCCTCCGGGACGTGAGTGCTCTGTGCATTATTTCTCCTTGATCCTCGTCCACTGTTGTAGTAGAATAATGTTTGTTCTTTAAGGGTCAAGTGAGCACAGCCACAATACATGTCGTGGAGGGGTAAATCCATCCCTTCAGAACAACATTGTCATTCTTTAAATGAACATCTATCTGAACACTTAAAAATAGAAATCACAAATGGATATAAAATAATAGCTTTAGCAACAATTTATATACCTCTGGGCTGTTCTCCATCTCACAAATTTGTAGAAAGTACTGATCGTAAATACAGTACATACATCACGATCACAAATTTAGAAATTACGTCATATACACAGCAACAACAAGCTATTTACGATCAACTATTACATGATATCCGGGATGTGGTCTTACACTTCCCTTCCCCTAACCCACCCTCACATCAGATACGAGCCCTCTATTTCTAATCCTCGGTCCAACCTAGTAACGAACTGTGACATCACCGTGCTACCTTCAATGGGAAATGACCATGTCTCTGTCCTACTAACCATAACATTGTACCAACAAACCAATAGCAACATAACCAACGTCCCCCAACAGTCATACCGTATACTGAACCTATTGGGTGGCATAGACAAACAATATCAGACATAATATATGCAATACTGAGCCACCTACTTCACAGCACGAATTAAAAGATAAAGTTAAGAAATTAGACATCCCACTAACTATTTTCAACCTCCCCTCCCACCCTAAGCACTCCAAATATTAAAATAATAATCCCATGAACATTTCAAAGCATACCTTCAAACCTGTGACCCAAATATTCAGAAATACCATTAGAGATGCTTGAATATTCATAAAGGCTATTAAACGAAAAGCGTAGGCAAATACTTGCACTGAATTATCCAACACAACTGACGCTCGCAAATACCGGCCCAAGTTAAAATAACTGACAAACATAAAAGTTAGAAATTTCATTACGGCCCGTATTGAACTGGGATGACAGTGAATTAAAGGTATTTCGGGTCCACCTTGTGAATACTAATTTATTGATGTGAATTAAATCACACGCCGTTCATAAAAGAGTGGTACTAATTTTGTCACTATTTACGTGTCGTCATCAGCCAGTGACACAACTAAACATAATACAAACATACAGAAAACAATATAAACACATGATCCACATACAACAGTAATTTAAAATAAGTTACAATTAAGGTACAAGAATATGGAACGGGATTATGTTGCGTCAGATTATGAAGTACAATTTTTTTAAATCAAATGTGAGAAACTCTGTAGTTAAGTCCATATACACATGAGATGATCCAAGGATCATCTTGAAGCATATAAGTCATAAAATGTTTGTATGATTGTCTTGTTAAAAGAAAATTGCGAAACATATGTCATTTACGTGAAGAATAACTCTTGTCTGTATATGCTGTGGCATTCGAAGGTCTTAACTCAGGGTGGTTCCGGAGAAAATAGTATGGTCATATGAAGGTCATATTTTTAAACCATGCTTGATTCCCAGTTCGATATGGGACAATGGGAACGTGATAAAAAATGAAAAAGTGACGAAAGCCAAGTTAGGTATCTTGGAATTAAAAAAGCGGAAAGAAAAGAAGAGTTCGAACCTTTTTCTACTCTTCTAACAAGACAAAGTTACAAACATTTTATGACTTATATGCTTCAAGCTAAATCATCTCTCATGTGTGTGTATGGACTTAACAACTGAGTTTCCCACCTTAGATTTTAAAGAATTTTACTTCATGGTCTGACGCACCGTAATCTCATTCCATATTTTTGTACCATAATTTTAACTTACCTTAAATCCCTATTGTATGTGTGTCATGTGTTTCATACTGTTTCTTGGATGTTTGTATTTTGTTTAATTGTATCACTGGCTGATGATGACGTGTAATTAGTGTTGAAACTAGTACCACTCTTTTTAAGAACAGCATATGATGTAATTCACATCAATAAATTAGTAACCAAAAGGTGGAACCGAAGTAACTTCAATTCACTGACAAACATAAAGCGATCCCACCCTTACTATCTAATATTACATAACAAATCTGCACTCAGTGATAATAAAACAACGACTGACATTATTGTAAATCAATATAAAGTAATTTTCTCACCATATTCTGATCCCAATTCCTACCATCCTGATCACGATGCAATATTGGAATATTCGGGTTTCACACAAAATCCTCCTTGCCCAACCTTTGAATCACCTCCAGCTCTTGACTCCCAACACCCACTAAGTGCTCCTAATACAGCCTAAGATATAAAAGACGCACTCAGGACTAAAAAGAACACTGTCCCTTGACTAGATCAAATTACTTACCGACACATAACAGAAGCAATAGAGTAAAATAATATATTATTATTGGTCCACCTTTTCAATACAAAATGAAAATTACATAGGGACTAGTTTCGACCTAGTAATAGGTCATCATCAGCCTGAAGTAAGTCAAAGATCGAAGAAAACATAAACAATGTAAACACACGTACAGTCTCTTTAAAGGTACATACCAAGTGGGAAGTTGAGTAGAGATATATTAAAAATAATAACTCATCCAAACTGACGAAGCACTGAGCGGAATTTATGTAAAGTTCGGTGCGCCGTATATTATAAAAGACCACTGTGCACTAAATGATGCAATAAAGAAGAATAGTAGGTTGAATGCTGCCAGCATTCAACCTACTATTCTTCTTTATTGCATCATTTAGTGCACAGTGGTCTTTTATAATATACGGCGCACCGAACTTTACATAAATTCCGCTCAGTGCTTCGTCAGTTTGGATGAGTTATTATTTTTAATATATCTCTACTCAACTTCCCACTTGGTATGTACCTTTAAAGAGACTGTACGTGTGTTTACATTGTTTATGTTTTCTTCGATCTTTGACTTACTTCAGGCTGATGATGACCTATTACTAGGTCGAAACTAGTCCCTATGTAATTTTCATTTTGTATTGAAAAGGTGGACCAATAATAATATATTATTTTACTCTATTGTAATCACAGTTCAATACGGATCTATCATTATGAAACTTATTTCTTTTAACATAACAGAAGCTCCACATCCGTTTCTACAACTCCAAAATAAAGTATAAACCGTAATTCTCCATACTGGATTCTTCCCCTCCTCTACCCCCAAAATGGGTGCGTGCCAAAATTTTGTTATTTTGAAAACCTCAAAAACTACCACCCCAATTGAATTCATACTGTCCCATAAGTCTTCTAACAGAATGTTCTAAAATCTTAGAAATCATCTAAGCTCAATGTATATACACTTATCCCGACTCGTTCCATCCCACGCCAGTTCCTGTCCTCAGCACACCGTACATAACGTCGTATTTCAGGTCTCTGTATCCATAACAAAATATTTACCTACACAAATATGTGCAGGCCTTACCAGTCTTGATGTTGAGAATGCATTTTGCGGCCGATAACCTCAGATGTTAGGCCCCTTTAAACAACACGCATCATCATCATCATCATCATCATCATCATAAGAATGCCTCTCAACAGACTGATAAATAAACTCCATCACCTTCCAGTTCCATTGACAATCACCTATCTTCCAGCTAAAATCGGCACCGATAACACATTATCCTACACCTTTCCAATGAAAGCAGGAGTACCACAAGGTATCCCACTGTCACCACTTTTGTATTCCTGTTTTGTATCAATATTACCCAATCTTAAGTGACACCTTAAGTGTGCCAGTTTGCTGAACACACAACAATACTGGCTGCGGAATCCAAACCCAATCCTTTCAATCCCGTCTCCAAACCAATTTAAATGAACTTGAACAATGGCTCAATCTCTGATAAATCAAAATTAATGTAAGCAAAAACATTTATAATTTTTTCTTAATCATAAATATAGATGCCTTCCCACTAACAAACTCTTTGTGACCTTAAATAATCAACATCTTGCTGTAACAACCACACTTACCTACCTAGGCATAACGTTTCAACATAATTTTCAGTGGAATGTACATTTGAACCAAATTAATAAAAAGGTATCCCACAGGATTCACCTCCTCCCCTGGCTGTTAGAAGTCAAACCTGGAGTTTAAAAGCCATACATTACACCCCCCACTAAGCACCACTTCCCACCTCCGAGTCAGACCATATATAAATTTAAACTCAAAATGGAATTACGGACAAATACAGATCAAATGTCTCTGGGCGAGGTTCCTCTGGTCAGTTTTGTTTTCCTCAGAAATTATGACATGGCTTATTCACATGGAGAAGAATTGGTTAATAATTTTATGTCATCAATTGTATACTTAAATTTAAAATATATTTATAAGTATCTAAGTAAAAATAGAAAGTAAATATATTTAGGACTGTTTCACTTCGAGAAAAACAATGTTTTCTGTTCTGTTATTATGTTTGATGTGACTCAATACTTTAACAAGAAATTATTTTTATTTCCGACAACGTGTTTTACAAAAGCAGGAGAAAAGTTTTTTAATTTACTTCCATAAAACATGTGAAATTAGCACACAACCATACCTAAAACAAATTCTGCAAATGTAATTGGCCAAAGAGTTTGTTTGTTAGACTGATGGCTCGCTCCGGTAAAGCAGAAAATGAAATAACTATCAGACTAAAATGATTGGTTCATCTCTCTTTGCCTCTCTCTCTGTCATTAGGAAAATTTCTACCATGAAACAACATAATCTGGGTTATATTTGCAAAGATTGTGGAAGAACCTTCTTCTGGGGGTACAACAAGAGTGTCATAATATGTCGTGTAATGCAATTTTTTGTGCAAATACTGTAAAAGTCTGTTCTAGAACCCTTCCAACGGCAAACAACATGAAGAAGCTTCATCGAGAAAAAAGTTTAAAGAGCTCAAACGTATTCTACTAGATAATTCTTTATTTGTGAATAGCAAAATTTTACAAAACATTTCAAACTCTAATAGATTGTCTAGATTTACAACAAATTATGTTCCTATGCTCACAAATCAAGAGGATGAGAAGCAATATAAAGAAGAGGAAGAAAAAGAAGATCGCAATGGTATTTACCATCAGAGTTTTTAATTTTATTTCATTGCCCAGCCTACTACATGTTTCATCGTAGTGTAAACATCTAAAGAAGGAAAGCAGCATGATGAGGTACAAAATGAAGAAGGCGATGAAAACTAAGACGACCGAGAAAGTCTCAACGCCTTTTTACCAACAAGCAGGTAAAATACATTTCTACATATCAACTGTCTGCACGTAGTCTGAAATGTTAACAGCAAGCCTCTGTTACCGTATGTAGAAGTAAGATCCCAACCTGCTCGTAGAACGCTTCCAACAGATAAGAGCCAATCAAGATTGTCGTTACACGAAGTATGAAGCAGAGATTCCAGAAATAGGGCAAGAATTACATTGTGAGGGTATTACTGAGTAACAGTTTTTACAGTAGTCAGTACAGTACCTTTCTTTATTTTCTGCAGCATACAGTACAATACAATCTTGCAGACGCTTCAAAAACCTACAACTTTTAGGGTGTCATCTCCAACTCTACCTGCAGAGCAGGTCTCAAGCCTAGATAAAGCAAGAGATACACCCTAAATAGTATACATACATACATACATCACATACATACATACATACATACATACATTATCAATATAGACTTATGCCTTTCAGCGTTCAGTCCGCAAGCCTCTGTGAATTAACTAAACGACGCCACAATCCTCGATTTCCAACTAGTATTGTGGCCTCATTTAGTTCTATACTTCTTATTTTTAATTCATTCGAAACTGAGTCTAAGCATCGTCGTCTTGGTCTACGTCTACGTCTTTTACCCACCATAACAGAGCCCATTATTCTTCTAGGTAACCTACCCCCCTCCATTTTACTCACATGACCCCACCACCGAAGACGGTATAGCTTCATCCATCGAGTTCATTCCTAAATTAGTATTTATCTCCTCATTCCGAGTATGCTCCTGCCATTGTTACCTCCTGTTTGTACCAGCAATCATTCTTGCTACTTTCATGTCTGTTACTTCTAACTCATGAATAAGATATCCTGAGTCCACCCAGCTTTCGCTCCCGTAAAGCAAAGTTGGTCTGAAAACAGACTAATGTAAAGATAGTTTCGTCCGAGAGCTGACTTCCTTCTTACAGAATACTGTTGATCGCAACTGCCAGATCACTGCACTAGCTTTATGACACCTTGATTCAATCTCACTTACTATATTACCAACCTGGGAAAACACACAACCTAAATAAATGAAATTATCGACATGTTCTAGTTTTGTATCACCAATCTGACGTTCAATTCTGTTGAATTTCTTACCTATTGACATCAATTTAGTCTTCGAGAGGCTAATTTTCATACCATACTCATTGCACATATTTTCAAGTTCCAAGATATTACACTGCAGGCTTTCGGCACAATTTGCCATTACGACCAAGTCGTCAGCATAAGCCAGACTGCTTACTACATTTCCACCTAACTGAATCCCACCATGCCATTTTATACCTTTCAGCAGTTAATCCATGTAAACTACGAACAGCAAAGGTGATAGATTACAGCCTAGTCTAACTCGTGTAAGCACCCTGAACCAAGAACTCATTCTACCATCAATTCTCACTGAAGCCCAATTGTCAACATAAATGCCTGTGATTGATTTTAATAATCTACATTTAATTCCATAGTCCCCCAGTATAGCGAACATCTTTTCCCTCGGTACCCTGTCATATGCTTTCTCTAGATCTACGAAACATAAACACAACTGCCTACTCCTCTCGTAGCATTTTTCAATTACCTGGCGCATACTGAAAATCTGATCCTGACAGCCTCTCTGTGGTCTGAAACCACACTGGTTTTCATCCAACTTCCTCTCAACGACTGATCGCACCCTCCCTTCCAAGATACCACTGAATACTTTGCCTGGTATACTAATCAATGAGATACCTCGATAGTTGTTGCAATTCTTCCTGTTCCCTTGCCTATAGGTAGGTGCAATTACTGCTTTTGTCCAATCTGAAGGTACCTTACCAACACTCCATGCTAATCTTACTAACCTATGAAGCCATTTTATGCCCGCCTTCCACTATAATTCACCATTTCAGGTCTAATTTCATCTATTCCTGCTGCTTTATGGCAATGGAGTTTATCACTACCTCAAGCGTAATTTCACCAACATTATTTTCCTCCTCTCCAAGTGCTTGGCTGTTCGCAAAATATTCCCTCCAGCTCTCCACTGATTCCCTGGGATCTATTATGAGATCACCTGAATTACTCAAATCATTTTCCTTTTCCCGCCTTTTCTAAGATTCTTTATAACTGTCCAGAAAGGTTTCCGTACTGCTTGACCTAGCCTTTCTAGGTTATTACCAAAATATTCCCGCGACTTCTTTTTGGATTCAACAACTACTTGTTTTGCTGTTTCTTTCATCTGCATACAATCTCCTGTCCGCCTCGGCCTTTGTTTGGAGCCATTTCTGATAAGTGTTCTTTTTTACATTTACAAGCTGCTCTCACTTCATCATTCCACCAAGATGTTCGCCTTGTCCCATCTTTACACACAGTCGTTCCTAGGCATTCCCTTGCTGTTTCTACTACAGCATCCCTGTATGCCACCCATTATCTTTCTATATCCTGATCCTGCTTACTGTCCACTGTTCGAAACTTCTCGCTAATCATATCCATGTACTTCTAATTTCCTCGACCTGGAGATTTTCTACCCTTATTCGTTTTCTGATTGATTCCCCTTTCTCTACCCTAGGCCTAGAGATACTTAGTTCACTACAGATCAGATAGTGGTCTGTATCATCGAAAAATCCACGGAAAACTCGTACATTCCTAACAGATTTCGAAGCCAGTTAAGATGTAGTCCATTATGGATCTTGTACCCTTGCCTCCCATGTGTAGCTGTGAATAGTCTTATGCTTGAAGAATGTATTCATAACTGCTAAACCCATACTAGCACAGACGTCCAGCAAACGCTTCCCATTCCCATTGGCTTCCATATCTTTCCCACATTTACTAATGACCCTTTTGTATCATTCAGTTCTATTCCCAACTCTCGCATTGAAATCGCCCATTAGCAATATTCTATCCTTGCTGTTGCTCACCACAATGTCACTCCATGCTTCATAAAACTTGTCAACTTCATCCTCATCTGCACCCTCACATGGTGAATACACGGAGACAATTCTAGTCCTAATTCCTCCAACTGACAAATCTACCCTCATCATTCGCTCATTTACATGCCTAACAGAAACTATGTAGCGTGCAATGGTATTCCTGATGAAGAGCCCTACCCCAGACTCTGCCCTTCCCTTTCTAACACCCGTCAATTACACTTTATAATCTCCTATCTCTTCCTTGTTATCTCCCTTTACCCGAATATCACTTACCTCTAGCATATCCAGATGCATCCTCTTTGCTGACTCAGCCAGTTCTACTTTCTTTCTTCCATAAGCCCCATTAACACTGATAGCTCCCCATCGAATTCCATTTCATTTGCCAAGTTGTTTCCAAGGAGTCCTTCGCCAGTCAAACGTGAGTAGGACTCTGTTACTCACATAGGTCTGAGGTTTGCTTAAAATGCTCTGAGCTCGGTAAATTCATGAAGCATGATGCTACCCTACTTGCACATAGTCCAAGTGAGGATCTCTCCTCTAACGTGTTATGGACCAACGGTGAATTGTATAGTCCTAGCCACCTGAGAACAAGGAGGGCCATGACTCAGAATATGTCCGAAATGCCCACTCCCATTCCATAACAACAGGTATCCCGACTCTCAGGACCACTTACTAGGCCACTCAGCCGTTGCCCATGGTTCACGAACTAGGATGTGACTACAGTAACCCACAATGGCTGGCTGAAATGGTACTTTAGGGGGAAGCATAAAATTTAATGCTTGTATAACTGTGTTAGTAGTCATTCCATCGAAAAATGCTACATAACTAAAGATGTAAAACATAACATTTCTAATCATTTTTGGCCAAACTTGAGTTTTTCGAGTTTTTGTATAGGCTATATTGATACATATCTTCAGGAATAAATACAACTGTGTTGTAAGAAAATAGTTGCATAAAATGTTAAAAGAAAACTTGTAATGCACACCTCATTAATCCACACTTTTTAGTCATTGCTCATTAGCATGCTCTCATTAGAGACTGCTAATGAGCCGTTGCTCACTTGCCCCCTATCATTCGCAATTGCTTACTAGACCCTGCCATTAAATAAAGCTTAACTGACCCTTGCTCAATAGCGACAGCTGATTGGTGATGACCACGTAGTTTTCAACAGTCTTACCCCTCACCTAGGCAGTTTACAAAACTTGGAAGATGAAGGGGTGTTTGTACCATATTTAGCATTAGATGGCATCTTCTCAGCCCAACTTAGTCTATATAAACCTAATATACTACTATGTTTTTACGTTCACTTCTGGCTGTCATTCTCAGATCAGCTTTTTTGGCTGATAGCCATGCAGTTTTCATGACTCAAAAAGCTAGTGCTC
Organism: Anabrus simplex; assembly: GCF_040414725.1. Classification (NCBI taxonomy): domain Eukaryota; kingdom Metazoa; phylum Arthropoda; class Insecta; order Orthoptera; family Tettigoniidae; genus Anabrus; species Anabrus simplex. The sequence continues at coordinate 24,171,536 of NC_090277.1, read as the reverse complement.
TGCCACCTGTGCAACTCAGCCTAAGTTAGTCTACAAAGATGTGAAGTGCTGTTATGTTTCAACATCACCTCTGTCCTGTGATCCTTAGATTAGCCCAATAGGCTGATGGTGCAGTTTTCAAGACTTGAAAAGCTAGCGCTCATCTCCTTGAGCTACTCAGTCTACGCTAGTAAACACAGAGTTCATAGCTATCTTTCAAGACACATTTTTAAGTTCTGAACCCAAAGCCTTGATCCCTAAGTGATGTAAACATCATGGTATGCAATTAGAAGTCTCTAAAGTTCAAATCTATAAGTTCAAAAAGTTAAAATCAACAAGCGAGTGACTCAGTAGTCGCTCAGCTCTGAGACACTGAGATCAAGCTGCATTACGTCCATATAAGTAACCCAAATGTGTTACGTCTTTCATCACCTCCCTAGACCCATATAAACAATGTGTACTCACTACCTTGTACAGAGCTACAAGTTGAACTGTGACTTCCTCAGGTTGCCTTCCAGTATGCCCCTATCAGTATTAAACGTTACACCATCTCCCTAGTCCCATTAGCAAAATGTGTAGCCACCATCTTGTTCCAAGTCCAGCACTGAATCCCCAAGATCACCCACCAATGATCCGCCCTATGAGTAAAGCATACTTATTGAGACTTACAGCATGTCCCTAGTCTCATTAGTACACAGTGCAGCAAGGTCCGCTCCGAGGGAGCTAATGCTTCTGCACATTGTACAAGGATATAATAACTGGAAGTATGTTGTCAATTGATATAGATGTTGATTACCATAGGGAACCTCAATTATTTGTCCCAAATGAGTAAATTTATAATACCAATATAAATGGTCCATTATTCAACATTCCCAATGGGAATCAACAACTATATCATCTGATGACCAAGCAGGCATAAATTTTTGGTAATGAGACAAAGTCTCGCATAGTGCATTGGCACTGCCGGTGGCTGCAAGTAGCCTATGCAGTGGCCTCCACGGTATGCACTAGCCATGCATCTTGGTGGGTGTGCTAAGTACCAACTGATGAATCCAACTCAGCACTCGGGGAAAAATGCTGGCAACCAGGAATGAGTTGGCTGGGAAATTTATAATGTCCAATAACGGATTATTTATACTGGTATTGTATGTTGTCAAGGTCAGAAGCAGCATGCGGTCGAGTATTTTGAAAGCTGTTAATTACCTCGATCGCTGTGAAGTAAAGTTTGTTGGTAAAGAGAGTGGTAATGGCTTAGCTGTGTTTGGGTACATATTTGTACTTTCCTTTGGCTCATTATTGCCCCCTTAAAATTTCTCACTGAACGTTGAGGCAATGGCCTCAGGAGAGGCAACTATTGTTCTTACAGTACAATGCACTTTGTGCTGATTTGCCGTGTTTACTATTAAGATATTACACATGTTTTTGCTGTTGTTACTTTTCTTGTTTATGTAGTTTTTGTATGCTTCATGGATGAGTTTCTAGGTGATATTCCTCATGTATTTATATTTGTCCCATATAAGATTGCTTGTATCCTGTTTCCGTTTCCTGTAAAGCTTCTTCTTTTTGCATATCGTTTTGACTCTTTCTTTTGTGAACTATGGAGAGTTTTTCTTGGTAATGATGGGTAGATGGCTTCTCAGAAGTTATGACAGCAGTTCCCAGCTAGCTCTTTTGTACTAATAGAATTCTTTATTAAATTTATTTTTAATGGTGGTTTCCAGTATTGTATGGTAGCTGTCTCTAGGTATTCAGAGGAACAGAGGATTACTTCTGTTTTCAGTACTGAGGATGGAGGGTTAGTAAGGACAAGAGTTTTCATTACATGGGTTGGTTCAGTAATTAATTGTTCAAGGAACACGTTCTGGAATTCTACAACAAAAGTTGCTGCTAATGGACTAATGGGAAGAGGCAGGAGGTGAGGGCAATCATGCTGCCAGAACATTTCCAAGATAAAATTGCCAGCCTTCTAGATACTTTTGAATTAATGTTGTACACTTTGTACACGGCTTAGAGACAGTAACAATTCCTCATCGATGCCACCGGGGAGAGTTTGGAGCTCGGTACATGGAACACAAAAGGAACTTGCTTCCAGCGCATGTGAATTCCACCCAAAATAAATTCTGCCTTTGTTTCCAGTTGCTCAAAGCACACAGGATTGAATTCGTGTTTCAAGGCAATAAGTGTTCCTCCTAATGAGGTTTCCTAAATACTGTGTATGACTGAGGTACCACATCTCTGCCATAGATTGACAAATTTAGCCAGGATTCACTAATGCACACAATTGGTGAGTCTAAAGCAGCAAGAGTGGCCAGAACTGCTTGTTTATGCTTCACATATTTAAGGCTGTTAGCATTATATCAAAACACAGTAACGGTCCTGTTTTCTGCAGTCCAACATTCTGAGTTGCTTACATCACTATTTACACTGCATGATGTCATGTTAAAAAATGATTCTGAGATTGAGGAGAACTACATTTCCAACATGAGTATGTCTGCACCCTTGAGTTAATTTTCTAAAGTAGAGATGTATTAATCATTGGAAATGTTGTCTGGACTGGTGATTTGAAAAATGTACAAATAAAAAATAGCTGATTCAAATGATGTTTAGAATTACACACGTTACACAGGCATTTGAATGAGACTTCTGAGTTTGGGCCTGGGTTCAATTCCACATTTCCACTAAGATCAACTGAATACATCAAAAGGTGGGTAAATGACACAGCCGGTTTGGCAACTTTCCTTCCTCCGGTAACCCTCCAACTCCCCAAACGACCAATAGACATTCCTGTGGTGGACTGTAGACTTTCACTTCTACACCACCATGCCCAAGAATTAATCTCACATTTAGATATTACTAATAAGCGCTTATTAATTTCTAAATCTGTATACAATTCTCCAATTGACAAGGAGTACTTTGATATTAATTTGCAGATGATATTTCACTTTGCACCATTAAAAAAAAGCACCATCTTGAACTATTTTCTGGTTATTTTGTTTTGATGAGCTGAAAATTTCAATATTCGAGAATAACATTCTTGCAAAACCATACATCTGATTCCCCCACTTTCATAATACACAGATGGACAAGTGACAGTGTTGCCAATATTCCTATCCCAGAATATACATTCCACCTGCCTGAACACTGAGGATGCCAAGGCCAACCTCTTGCTCTGAATCAACCCCCACTTTTACTTTTCTTTACTCACTTAATTTAACCATACCAGGATGCATTTCTCAAATAAGTTCCTTACCTGTTACTCATGACCATATTTCAGTTTTAAAGATTTGATATTTCCTGGAATATTGTGATGAGTGAGTGGTATTTTGCATTTCTACCATACATTGCCCGTGAGCAACAAATTATGCAGAAATCAGCTACTACTTATGTTGTCAGATGTAACAACAAAGACTGTGAAAGAGCAACAGGAGGACAAGTTAAATGTTGGAGAGCAATAAAGACTTGACATTTACACAATTGATATCTCCCAAGAGCATGGAGCAGTGTTTATAATGAGGTGATAGAGGAGAAAAAGAATTAACAAAATACAGATGATGGAATATAACACACCAGCCTCTGTGGATGATTGCTGGATTTTCAGCCACTCTATCCCAAGATCAAATTTTCAAACATCAGAATAAATTCTAGTATGGGATGCAAATTGAGTACATCAGAACATGTTTTCCTAACCGCAAATAATCAGGCCTTGAAATATAAGGAAGATTCCAGGCAGGTGTCTGATGTTATTCTTCCGTCTGAAACAACATTAAAAAATATATCCCTAACAACACCAAGATAAAAATCTACAATCTATGGCTTTGAAACTTAACAAGCCCCTGAAGGCGACAGTAAATATATTAATATCCCAGAAAGAAGGTATTTGCGAAGAGTCACAAATGAGAGAAATTTGCGTTTTTATAGAAGAATGAAAAGATGTAAAAATGTATGACAGGAGACACAATCAAGTGCCTAATCTACAGCAGGTTGATTCTCTGGACTCATCATGTTGCAAGAATGGCTAACTGCAAGGTCATGGTCAAACAAATCATCCAGGAACACCTATTGCAATATGGAGAAAAGAACTGGGATTGTAATATTAATAATTGAAATGACCCAGATACCGAGTGGTGCCAACTTGATCACTAGATACTACAGTCTTGATTTAATTTAAATTTGTGGTATGTTAGCATGAGCTACAATCAAAAAAGCAAGTTTGGACCATGAGTGAAGTACAGGAGACAGAATTCGAGAATGATCTGGATGGACCTGTGCTCAACTTGATATTGGGATATAGAGAACTTCACTCCACCTCTTGCCTGCAGAGGGAGCTATTGAACACATGAATAGCAAATTCCATATTGTCGAGGGTTATGGGTGTAAAATCTAATTAAGCTACACAGTACTTACTTGTCTTCTTCTGTGTGTTCATCTATGCATATTTCATCCTTAATATAGGTGGAAGGCTGTAAGGAATAAATATGCAAAACAGAGTAAGAAATGTAGAGTAAACAGATAACCAGAGTAAAAGTTTATAATTAGACATGACATAGCTGACAAAATAAACTGCATAGTTGCACAATAAAAATTTATTCTCCCAATGTAGAAAGTAAAAAAACAAACAAATAGCAAGTGAATATTATATGAAGAACATGAACAAGAAAAAGAAATCATAAAAGGATAAAGAAGACACCACTCGAAGAGGGAGCAAAAGAAGAAGAAACACTTGAAGGACAACAATAATCTCTGCAAATTTCTCTTCTCTTCCTACAACTACCTGTCATTGTGTTCATCCTGTTATGTGTTCTTAAATGACTGGTCACTTGTTTGTTTCTTGTGTTCCCACAGATACTCTGATTGTCAAACAAGCATACACTGATCTTAACCTGAGAAGAGTCAATCTCTTGCCTACCATGTTCAAGATCGTACAACAAACAGTCAGTTGCTGGAATTTTCACTGACTCTGGACATCCTGAAGGCTTTACCAATATATACTTACAACATTTATTCAGATTTTGGAAAATGCTGGCGTGTTTTCTATGGATAGCAAGTACACTGCATTCCCGGAAGCCCCAGAATTGATTCTTGGACAAGTCAGAGATCATTACCAGACTCTGACAGCTAGTTGCTTGTTCAGTCAGGCTATATGACAACTGTTACGAAGATTCTGCGGTGGACAAAGGTGAAAGAATGTGTGGGCATGACTGGGTCTATCTACTACAAACAAAAGATTGATTAAAAGTTTTAAAATTAGAGTTATATTTCTCTAGGGCCTTTTTTTTTCAAATGCAAAATATTAACAAAACAAGTTGCTCAGCAACGAAACAAGATTTCATGTACAATAGTTTGAATTCAAAGCACGAGAAATCAAAATGAACACAATTTGACAGTTAATCATCCGAGCTTGAAGCTCCCACTTGAGCACCATTGCTCTATCCACTCCATAGTCCAGGAGACTGATCTTGCAATTTCTTTTACAACATACAGTTCTAATAGCACAACGTTACCGCCTTCCAAAGGGCACCATTCAAAATTTACCCTAACACTTCTACAAAACTAGAAAGAGTATCTATGCTTTGTGAATTATCTCAGGAGATTGATCTCCGAACCTTACACCATTACTGCCTAATTCAACAACCAACTTTGCTCAATGAAATTTACATTTGTTTAATTTGTTGAGGCACAACTTACATTTTATAATTCAAACAGAATTCACACTCTCAACAGTTTACCCACTTAACAGAAATGATTAAGTTTTACACGAGTATCTACTACTCATACTTCTGTGGGAAGAAAAAACACAGGTTAAAATTACTGCGCCAAAATTCAAACTGATGCGGAGGCGGACATGGAATGTTCACCCTAAGATTAGAAAACTAGTTGGGTTTCTGGCCCGACGTTACAGAAGCTAATCCTATTCTATTGAGGTGATCAGAAGGAGAAAGTTACAGCCAGAATAATAGTTACGAAATGATAGTCACCCCGGATCAAGTTGATAGGGAACAAGGGAGGGTGACGCACTCTTTAATCCCGAAGTTCAGTGCTTTCTAGCGATTCACAGTAGAAATTTTAATTTTAGAAGATTGAAAATTTACAGTTACATTATTAAAGATCGGAAACCTTCCCCTCGTGTTAGCTATATGAGACTATGACATAAATATTGAATGGCTGCCATTTCCTTACTACACAGGACTGCTCGATGAAGGGCGAAATACCCCCGCCTCCACTATTAGCACACACTCAAAAACCAGACGATCAAGAAGACAAGTCAGCTCGAAAAACTGCCAGCTTTTATACCCGAGAGGAAGGTTCTGGAGGGATCTGGGCTAAGGTCTGCCACCCACAATGTTTATTGAGTAATTAAATGTGTAGAAGACAACACTGATAGGTTGAAAATTAAATACATAAACTTTGTGATTGGCCAACATCACAAGTTGGCGGGAAGAATAAAAAGTGTTGTAAACCCTTGAAAATCAAAACAAAACAATATCAGCTCAGTTTATGAAACCTAGGAAAAAAATTACTTTACCACTTTAGTAGCGACATCTGTTGAACAAAGTCCAAACTTCTTTTACTAGTAGTTTCAAGTTTTAAGTGTAAGATGTCATTTCACAAGGCGCTCGATTTGAATGCAAGGGGTTGGTGTACCTCTCGGTACAAGAACAGTGAAGCTGTTAGTTGATAGAGAGGTAGAGTCCTTAGTCTAAAATGCCACGAATAATGGCCAAGAAAATTTATTGTGCCCACCACACATATACTTATAAACTGCAGGCCATCAGGCTGAGCAGAGGTCGCTTGGCAGGGTAATGCTAATTAGAGCTGTAGAGCCACGGGCTTCGGTTTGGCCGTAAAAGGACTCTGTTCAGAGAGTTCAAAACTACCTGAAATGTTTCCTAGACATGAGCAGCAGTAGCGGCAATTAGGGGGTCGAGGCGGAGGCAGTCATCCCCACTTTGTGGAGAACAAAATAAACCTTTATTCCATTTTAGCCGACTGAAACTGGGAATTATTAAAAAGAAACGATTTGTATAAACCCTGTTGTCTTTTCAGCTAATTCTTTCCTTTGATTCATTCAATTATTAAGAAAAATGCTCAGTGATAATACTCACAAAATGTCGGTCGTCGCGGCTAACCGAATTTTATAGCGCCGCAGCAAGTAGTGAAGACCCGCGGAGCAAAGTGTAGCATGTTCTGCGACGAAGGGTAGGAAGGGTATATTTTTGCCTAGGGCGCACGCATGCCGCGCGCATTCGTCAGTCTGGCAATCTCCTCAATGTGTCTGTGTAGTTCTATCTAGTGTCTTTTACCTTCTTAGTGTATACTCATACACTAAATTACTTTTAAATTGTATAATTAGGCCGTACTTCTATTTAACTGTGATACATGCGTAACTATTGTTCCTCCGGTGAAAGTTTTATTGTATAGTACGATTATTACCGCACTTAAGTTGTTAAACTGTCAACCTGAGTGGTGCTTTTAAAAGTAGGAAAGATCACAATATGAAGAAAAACTTGGTATTCAAAAGGAAAATTGAGGCATATATTCGTTTATAGGAAGGGGAGTTAGGGATTGGAATAAATTACCAAGTCCATAGGAACCCTTCATACGACAAACAAATTTCGTACTTGAACGTCAAGTTGCAATAATGACTGATCGTTTTGGTCCGTTACTTGTAATCCAAACCTATCATAATGCACAGCCTTACAGGCCAGTGGCGCAGCGGGTAAAAGCCTTCAACGAGGGACGTCAATAAGTGACAGACGTGTGTCAGCTAGGTCATCCAAGTGTCAGTGATGGAGAAGTTGCCATGTTAATGGACACTCGTCGATGATATGTGAGCTGGCTCCAGACACCGGGTTAGCGAATACGACTGTGCTTCATATTAGAGGAAACACCTGTGCATAAGGAAAACTGCACCAAAATGGGTTCAGCATAATTCAACGGAAATGCAGAAATGATTACGATATGATGCTGTTCGTAACCATTGGGAGTACTGTAAGTACGAAGAAGAGGCTTTCTTATGCCATATCGTTACAATGGACGAGACATGGGCTAAATTGTACGAGCCACAGCTGAAATGCTGATCGAAATAACGGCAACATTACGTGAAACCACAAAGATTGAGAGAGAAGTTCTTGTTATACCCATGTATGACTGTGATGGTTTTATCCTAACGCACTATGCTCCTCCACAGCAACTGTCAATGCGTATTACCCATCATTTTCCATGATAACACTCGCCCACATACAGTGCAAACGTGGCTGATTTGTTCGATCGATGGGGCTGGGAATTGCTGTACCATATAATATAATCCACAGATTTAAGCCGTTGTCTTTGACTTGATTCACAAGATGAAGGAACCACTTCAGGGCCTTTGCTCCAGAACTGTTTCAGAGACTGGTCAGACAATAATCTGCTCCATTCGAACTACCAACACAACAGGTGCTGCAATAGATATCCTTTGGTGTCCACATCGTTGGTAACAAGATGTACACTATGCTGGCGACTACTCTGGATTACTACGTTTATTATATGTTTTGGGTTCACCTTTATCAATACATAAAAATTTGCTGCGTAGATGTAATTAAAACATATTTCAATCAGTACTAGTTTCGACGCCCTACTGCGTCAACATCAGCCGAACAGAAGTTTGTAGAAAAAAATTGACAATCATAAGTTTATCAACACCAAATTCATCACAATTTAAAACCATACTAATAACAATGAAAGTATGTTATAATATACTGCCTCAAAGCCCATATTTTCAACAAGCCGAAGACTTGCGAATCTTACGCAACAAACTGATAAAAACATATGCAAACCGGTTTGCTCAATCTTCTATCTTCTTCATCTATATAAAAAAAATCGTAACGACCGTGTGTCTGTACATTGACTATTTTGGTGAAATTTCCGTACAGTTATCCGTTTCAGGTATAATAATGACCATCTGCACAATTTTTAGCTTTGGTATCTGTTTGTCTGTTTGTCTGTCCTTCTATAACTTGAAAACTACTGGACGTATTTCCACCAAACTTCATATCTAGAATCCACCTGTCCTTGGGTAGGTTTTAGGGCAAATATTGTTTCTAAATCCCTGAACTGACTGGGGATTTATACGAAACTGAAACCGTGATATTTCACTCCCTCAAAATGTACACAACCAAAGTGAATGCCTGCTTTAATGGAAATCAATTTCTAAACCTTTTTTTTCTCATGTGCATCATTTCGATACGAGGATTAATAAGAGAGATGTCATTAACGGACCGTTTGTCAGTACAAGTCCCACCGGACTTGACGCAAAAGCGGGTGCGTGTAAAGCGTATTTCTTACAACTTGAAAACTACTGAAGATATTTGAACTAAACTTTATATTTGGCATTCAACTGTCCAAGGGTAGGTTTGAAGGTCAATACAATTTCAAATTCCCGGAATGGACTGGGGTTTTATATGGAAACGGAATGATGATTTTACTCTCCAACAATATATAAAGTACAAGACCAACCTGACTGGAAATCAACCAAACATGATGGAAATCCATTTCTAATTATTTCTCTCATGTGCATTTTTCAGCAGGGGGATGAATAATGGAGATATCATGAAAGGTCGGTTTCTCGTGCTAAGTCCAGCGGACATAGCCCAAAAGGTGTTTATTCGTGGAGCAGATTCCTTATCTAGATATATAAATCATATCGTAACGACCGTGTGTATGTGCGTTGACTATTTTGGCGAAATTTTCGTACAGCTTTCCGTTTAATGGGTAATAATGATTATTTGCATACTTTTTAGCTATAGTTTCCTGAAATTCCTAAATTTTACCCCCTTCGCCCAAATTCAAGATTGCCTCGCAATCTGCCACACGTGCTGGAAAATTAAAATTAAGCAAAATTATACGTTTTAGCCAGTAACGTACGAAAAACTTCCAAGATCTTAAAATTTTTCACTTTTTATGCCGAAGAAATGGAAATATGTAGGCAATTTAATGACGATGCAGACCTTCGTTTCGAGGTATTTCGCGTCTAAGCGGTAAGTCCTATCACAAAACGGATGGCACAATCTCCGTTCAATTTGGAGTAATCTACAACTTTGGTCCCGTGATATTTTGTCGTCTCTCTCTCTCTCTCTCTCTCCCTTATAGGGTAGACTTGGCTCTATATTGCGATTGTTCGTAAATTTTCTGCTTTTTACACGTATGTTAATTAGATTGACACTCTTATAGGAAATATAGAGTCATCGAATTGGGCACGCAAATTTACACGACCTATAGCTATATGCGAACCACATTTCATCATTCTAGCTTCCACATAAGTATGTGAAAAATAATGTAAAATGTAAAAAGAATATCGTATCTCAATCGAACCCATAAATATGGGACAACGAGAAAATTTTTAAAGACCAAACATGTAGAGCGATAAAAGGTACGTCTGAAGGTGCAAACCGTTTGTTGGTATGATGTACAGTTTAGGAGCTTCGGTATCTGTCTGTATGTCTGCTTGATTGTATGAGTTCTTATAACTTGAAAACTACTGAATATATTTCTACCAAACTTGATATTTAGTATCCACCCGTCCATGAGTAGTTTTTAGGTCCAATATTATTTCTGAATACCTAAATTTACTGGGGGGTTTATTCGAAACCTAAACCATAATTTTGCACTCCCTCAAAATTTGCACATCCGAAATTAATAGACATCTACAATCCTTAATGGAAACCCATTTCAAAAACTTTTTTTCTCATGTGCATTTCTCGACAGGAAGATTAATAAGCGAGATATCATGAACGGTCGGTTTTGCAGGTTAAGTCCAGTAGACATAGCCCAAAAGGTGTTTATGTGGATCAGTTTCTTTATCTATATAAATAAAATCGTAACGACTGTGTGTGTCTGTACATTGACTATTTTGGTGAAATTTTCGTACAGCTATCCGTTTGAGGGGTAATAATAACAATCTGCATATTTTTGGTGTAGTTTCCTGAAAGTCCTTATTTATACCCCCTCCCCCAAAATACAGATGGCGGCATAACCTGCCAGATGGGCAAGAACATTGAAATTTGGCAAAAATTATACGTTTTAGCCTGTACCGGACGGAAAATCCAAGATCTTTAAATGTTCACTTTTTATCCCTAAAAAGAATATCGAAATATGGAGGGAATTTTAATGATGGTGCAGACCTTCGTTTCGAGGTATTTCGTGGGATAAACGTGAAGTCCTATCACATAATGCATGGCACAATATCCGTTCAATTTGGAGTGATCTTCAAGCTTAGTCTTATGACTTTTTGTCGTATATGTATCCCGTATCCGTTAGATTCGTCTCTATTTCTCAATTTTAAGTAAATTTGGACTTTTTACCTGCATAATTCATACTTCTAATCACTTTCAGGAAGGATAGAATCATCAAACTCTACACGAACACTGGCCTACCCAGTACCCATATGTGAGCCAAATGCTATGTCACATAATTATCCGAAAAGTAATGCAATGTAAGATAATCTTACAGAAATTTCACCCTATTCAACGTTTCTAAATCAATCTGACCCATGAATAGATAAGATGCGGGAAAATATCATAGGACCAGCCATTTAGGCCGCTAAATACTGCGTCTTATGGTACAATCCTTTGTCGATATGACGTACCGTTTAGTAGCAGTTAATCTGTAAATGAAGGTCTGCAATATTGTTAACATGCATATACTATCGTATATCGATCTATATATATTCTCTGATGTCGCTTTGTAGCTATCGAGAAGCTGTGTGTCTGCTAATATAATCAGTACTCCCCACTCCGAATTTGAGCGGCAGTAGGAATGGAGGGCCTACCTTTGTAATGAATAATTCACTTCTGGATTTGACTTGCAGAAGGCAATGGAGCATGCAGTTTTGTTCAAAACTCCCCTACCTGATTGTGCTTGGCAGTAGGCAAGGGTGCCCGCCATTATAAACAAAAGTACTCATCTAAAATGTGACTGGCATTAGGCATAGTGGCCTACTATTTTGATGGAAATTCACCAACTCTGTGTGACTGGCAGTAAGCTGGCTGGCACCAGGAAAACGGGCCTGACATTTTAATGATAACTGCACAACTCAATTTTGACTGGTAGTAGGAAAGTTGCCTGCCACTATAATAGAAACTCCTCAACTGTTATCTGTCTGGAAGTAGGAAAGGGGACCTGCCATTTTAACGAAAACTTCCCAAATCGATTGTGACCGCGCAGTAGGCAATGGGGCCTGCAATTATAATGTAAACTTCCGAACTCGATTGTGAATGGCAGTAGGCAAGTGAGCCTGCCGTTATCATCACGACTCCGCAACCCAAACTTTATATTGGAAACAATGTATGGGGACCTCCCCATGCTATTTCACGGATGACGCTAAGGCATGCAATTTTTTTAAAATCTTATTTGCTGCATGTGCAGTATTTACTCCGATATCCGTATACAAGGCAGAATACCGTAGCGAAGCACGGGTACATTTGCTAGTTATAATATAAAGTGAATTTAAAAGAGAACAACAAATTATACAATAGTCTTGAAAACTCTATGTGCTTAATTTATCGCACTTCGTAAAACTTCACGTAGTATCGTAGTAGAAATAGTTCAATAAAATCTACAGTGTCCCACTGACCGTGTTATTTAATAGACCAATTATAATGAGGTGGAAACGAACACAAAGTCCTTTGAGATGTTATCAAGTAAAACGTTCCCAGTTCAATGCGGACCTGTAAAAACAGGAAATGTTATAAACTGTCACTTCACCGAAGAGGCATGATATGAGATTGTGTCTTATAACGTAATTGTTTCTACGTGACTCGCCTCAAAAGGTCACTGACTCTGCGAAGCGCAATGAAGCACAGCAAGCAGTGTTGTGATAACATTCAAGTGCCCAAGGTGGGTTGGGATTGAAGAGGGGAAGTAGGGGCTAGTGGGAGGAGCAACTGAGGCACGACATTTTGCTCGAGCTCTGGAGGGCGTGGTCGTAAGAAGTAACTATCCAAGCTATTACGCATAGTACGAAACACCGAACTATTGACCGGGACCTGTACGTTTAAAAAAAACAAAAAGGAAATCAAATAAAATACTGATTTATTCAGAAATTTCATTTAAATTAAGGTTTGGATTATAGTACTGTTCCAAGAGTATATAGCAACACTCCGTAACATCCAGCAAACATCCTTTTCCTAAGTTCTCTAAGACCTCAATGTCATGTTCTATAGATGTGAATTTATGCTTTAGACCGTGCATATGCTGGCCTACCGCGGAAAACATGTTATATTTTAAGGCATTTGTATGTTCTGTATATCTAATTTTAATGTTTCGTCTTTTTTGAGCTAGACATGTGCACCCACAGTCGTTACATCTAAATCTATACACATCCGATTTGGAATATGGGTTAGATCTATTGATTGAGGCTGAATTATGTAATACAACAGTATTACTATTATCGGTACAAAACGACGCCCTGACATTATGCTTTTTGAAAATATTAGTAAACCTAACTTATAAATGTCCTTATTATAAGTAAATATTCCGTACGCCTTTTGACTAGGTTTGTCTTTGAGCAAAGTGGTTTGTAAACGGTGCCTCAACTTGTTGATAATACGTTCAATAACGCATTCATTTAAACCATTAGCCTTAGCCATTGAACGGATGATGTTAAGTTCTTTATTCAAATTAGCCTTTGTCATGGGGTTCCTAAAATCTCGTTCTATTAAACAATTGTATGTAGCGTTTTTTGATTCTGTGGGTGCTCTGAGTCCTGTCTAATAGCAACAGCCGTTTGTGTAGGCTTTCTAAAATTACTGTGAGCAAAAGAAGAACCTGATCTGTTGATTCCAAAGTAAATTTTACCTGTGGGTCAATGTTATTAAGCACCTCGAGAGTAGCCAATGCGTCCCTAACACGTTCGTCTAAAATAACCCATCCTCTTCATAAATGACCTTGTCAAAGATGAAGTAATTGTTATTTATTAGTAACTTAACAATTATCATTAAATCTTGTATCTCAAGCTCACTTAGCTGACTGTAGTACTTTAGATTCTTGAAAATAATAGGAAGCAACTTATTGTTCCTAATACTCGGGAACATGTTGACGATGTCAAATGAATATAAGGTATGGTGAGCTTGCAATTTAAAGTTGTTTGATTTGCTAATCAATTCTATGGAGTTCTTTGTAGACTTGTTTGCAGTGAACCTATAGTATAGAGGATAGGGTCTGTAATTTATTATGGGTCGAATGGGGAGTGCTCTTGCTTTTGGAAGGCCCGGGTTCATATTTAGTAGTTTAACTTCTCCTGATCGGTAAATAGGAAGGGTGTGTTCCTTAATGTTTGTTTTAACTGGCGTTGAAAAGTTTGCGTTGGGTCTTTCTTGATCAATAAAAAGTTTTCATTATCAAAAGGTTTTTAGTCGTTTAAATGTAATCATGCTTGTGCATAATTACCAATACATTACCCTTATCTGATTTAGTGATTGTAAGTTCCTCACCTTTAACCTTTTTAAATTCTGGAGTACAGTTGTTATCAGTATTGCCGTCGTTGGAACTGCAAGCTGAAAACGCTTTGTTCTTAGAAACTAAACTATTGTGCAACTTTCTTTTTAGATCTAATCTAACTTCCTCCTGTACCTCATGTGGCGGTTTACCAATCGCAACTTCCGATTCAATAACAAGTTTTGTGGTCTTCTTGGCCAGGTTGAAATTAGGCCGGTTACGTTTTGTGCCATTAGAAACAATTAGTATTTCTTTCTCATTCAAGTCGGTTTTGGAAAGGTTGATTACTGGTGTATGAAAACTCCCGATTAGATCTTTATTAGAAAAATGTTTGGTTTTGAACAGGGATTTGCTTGATGTCGATTCCTTCTTTAGCATTGCTAGCTTTTTTCTCCAGTACTGCCTGCTTATCAGAAAGCAAGTTATTTAATATGATCAAAAATCGTAATTAACAATGTTAAGACGGAAATTATGGCGTTCAGATCAGGAGGGCAAATATCAAAATCGACAAGAATCGCCTTGGAAGGAAAAATAATATCTATCACCAAAGAATACAAATATCTAGGGATAACACTCCAGCCGTCTGCAAAATGCTTCACTAAGCACACAATAGAGAAAGCGACACAAGCCATTAGAGCGATAAACGAAATAAGCTTCATCAGATCACTAAATCTAGATATAGCAATGGCGCTCTTCAAATCGAAAATCGTCCCAACACTTACATATGGTACTGATATTATTTGAACACACCTGAATGAAAAGAACTTAGCAACACTGGAAAGAGTTAAAGCAACATACATCAAAAGAGCAATCGGAGTGGCAAAAACAAGATCCAGATTAGTCTACCTTCTCGCGCGGGAAACTTTCCTCATTGAGGATCTAAGGACAATGACCTCCTACGCAACACAATGGCATCGGAGAACCTACTAAGAACACTAACTAGGAAAAGAGAAGAAGTACCCACGGAATTCTATGAAACTGGGGCCATGATCGTTCGTACACGGACAGCAGCAAACTTTGAGACGAGGCACGTGCTTACAAGACTGCAGTACATGGATTCCACCATGCCATTTGCGAAACCCCAACGTACCACGAACCGTCAAACTCATGCAAGTGTACATTATGTGGACAGTTGTGTGAACGATATCACTTAGAATTGTGCAACAAGAGGACTAGATCAATCAGAGACTATGCGAAAATTGTTTTAACACCATTCACTAATGTATGGCTATTCAGCTGCAATAAATGTTTTATATGAAGTCGGCTGATTGAATTCTGCACTGATCATAATTTAGTCCTTGCCAATACTTGGTTCAAACACCACAAACGACGGATGTATACATGGACGAGACCTGGAGACACTGGAAGGTATCAAATTGGTTCAAACACCACAAACGACGGCTGTATACATGGACGAGACCTGGAGACACTGGAAGGTATCAAATTGACTTCATTATGATTAGACAGAGATTCAGAAACCAGGTGTTGGATTGCAAAACTTTCCTAAGAGCAGACGTGGACTCTGACCACAACTTGTTGGTCATGAAATGCCATCTGAAGTTGAAGAAATTGAAGAAAGGAAAGAATGAAAAAAAGATCGGATCTAGACAAGTTGAAAGAAAAGAGTGTGAGGGATTGTTTCAAGGAACATGTTGCACAAGGGCTAAATGAAAAGGCTGAAGGAAACACAATAGAGGAAGATTGGATAGTCATGAAAAACAAAGTCAGTAGGGCGGCTGACGAAATGTTAGGAAGGAAGAAAAGATCAACTAAGAATAAGTGGATAACTCAGGAGATACTAGACCTGATTGATGAACGACGAAAATACAAGAATGCTAGAAATGAAGAGGGCAGAATAGAATACAGGCGATTAAAGAATGAAGTGGATAGGAAGTGCAAGGTAGCTAAGGGAGAATGGCTGAAGGAGAAGTCCAAGGATGTTGAAGGTTGTATGGTCCTGGGAAAGGTAGATGCTGCATACAGAAAAATCAAGGAAACCTTTGGAGAAAGGAAATCTAGGTGTATGAATATTAAGAGCTCAGATGAAAGCCACTTCTAGGGAAAGCAGAAAGATGGCAGGAGCATATCCAACAGTTGTATCAAGGTAAAGATGATAATTTGGTTCTGGAACATGAAGAGGCTGTTGATGCTGATGAAATGGGAGACGCAATTTTGAGGTCAGAGTTTGACAGAGTTGTGAGTGACCTAAATAGAAACAAGGCACCTGGAATTGATGACATTCCCTCTGAATTAGTGACTGCCTTACGAGAAACAAGCATGGCAGGGTTATTCCATTTAGTGTGTAAGATGTATGAGACAGGAGAAGTCCCATCCTATTTTCGGCAGAATGTTGTTATACCTATTCCCAAGAAAGCCGGTGCAGACAGATGTGAAAACTACCGCACCATTAGTTTAGTATCTCATGCCTGCAAAATTTTAACACGTATCATTTACAGAAGAATGGAAAAACAAGTTGAAGCTGAATTGGGAGAAGATCAATTTGGCTTCAGAAGAAATGTAGGAACACGTGAAGCAATCCTGACTTTACGGCTGATCTTAGAGGATCGAATCAAGGACAAGCCCACGTACATGGCATTCGTAGATCTAGAAAAGGCATTCGATAATGCTGATTGGACCAAGCTATTTAAGATTCTGAAGATGATTGGGTTCAGATACCGAGAACGAAGAATAATATACAATCTGTATAAAAGTCAATCTGCAGTGATAAGAATCGAGGGCTTTGAAAAAGAAGCAGCAATCCAGAAAGGAGTGAGGCAAGGCTGCAGTTTGTCCCTCCTTCTTTTCAATGTGTACATATAACAGGCTATAAAGGAAATCAATGAGGAATTTGGAAAGGAAATCACAGTCCAAGGAGAGGAAGTCAAAACCTTGAGATTTGCCGATGATGTTATTTTATCTGAGACTGCAGAAGATCTCGAGAAGCTGCTGAATGGTATGGACGAAGTCTGGGGTAAGGAGTACAAGATGAAAATAAATAAGTCCAAAACAAAAGTAATGGAGTGCAGTCGAACGAAGGCAGGTGATGCAGGAAATATTAGATTAGGAAATGAAGTCTTAAAGGAAGTAGATGAATACTGTTACTTGGGTAGTAAAATAACTAACGATGGCAGAAGTAAGGAGGACATAAAATGCAGACTAGTACAAGCAAGGAAGATTTTTCTTAAGAAAATAAATTTGCTCACTTCAAATATTGATATAGGAATTATAAAGATGTTTCTGAAGACTTTCGTGTGGAGCGAGGCATTGTATGGAAGTGAAACATGGACGATTACTAGCTCAGAAAGAAAGAGAACAGAAGCTTTTAAAATGTGGTGTTATAGAAGAATGCTGAAGGTGAGATGGATAGATCGAATCACAAATGAAGAGATACTGAATCGAATTGGTGAGAGGAGATCGATTTGGCTAAATTTGACGAGAAGAAGAGATAGAATGATAGGACACATTTTAAGACACCCAGGACTTGTTCAGTTGGTTTTTGAAAGAAGTGTAGGTGGTATGAACGGTAGGGGTAGGCCAAGGTATGAATATGACAAGCAGATTAGAGCAGATGTAGGATGCAATAGTTACGTAGAAATGAAAAGGTTAGCACAGGATAGGGTGGCTTGGAGTGCTGCATCAAACCAGTCTAGGGACTGATGACTCAAACACATGATTTTTTCTGAATCGAGTCTTGAAAAATGTTCCGATGCGCTTTATTACGGAAGGTAGCGGCTCTGAGGTGAGCCTCAGGTAATTGCTGATTCAAAAAGGATTTTTCCTATAAAGAAATTTTAACTCATTTCTTAAACAAAATCTTTTACACTTTTGATGCACGATGCGCTGGAGGGAAAGCACCTGATTTGTTTTAAATACATTCTTTTAAACATTTGGGCTGAAATCAAATACGATACATTGTTTGATAAACTATATATCCGTGGCTACCTTTATTACCTTAATTCATAAGCCCATGAACTGATGGGGTGCCAACTTTGCCTGGTGGCTTCTTCATTTAAATTAATAAACTTAATTGTTTGTCAGTACTGAACTAAGATTACAACGTTTTATTATAAGTTTTGGGTCCACCTTATTGAATACATTAAATTTTGTTGCGGAGATATAATTACAACATATATTTCAGTCAGTACTAGTTTCGACGCCCTACTGCGTCATCATCAGCTGAATAGAAGTTTGTAGAAAAAATTGACAATCATATAAGTTTATCAACACCAAATTCATCACAATTTAAAACCATATTAATAACAATTGTGTTAAAATATACTGTCTCAAAGTCCATATTTTCAATAAGTCGAAGACCTGCGAGTCTTACGCGACAAACTGATAAAAACATGTGCAAACCGGTTTGTTCAATTATAATATAAAGTGAATTTAATGATGATGATGATGCTTGTTGTTTAAAGGGGCCTAACATCGAGGTCATCGGCCCCTAATGGTACGAAATGAGACGAAATGGAATGACAAATTAAAAGTCCAATATTCTCCACTGACCAGAATTCAAAACGTGAGGACGAAGAATGAATGGACGGACGGACATGAATTTAAAACAATCTGTGGATACGACCCGCAATGTCTTACATTCAAAGAAACTGACGTAAAACAATTGGATTACTGACCAAGGGACTGCTGCTAGAGCATAACACTGAATCGATGATGCTTGCACTCTAAAGGGGGTCCAAAATCCAAGTTATCGGCCCCTCATAACGGTAGTTATCGCTAGGAAAGTAGAACCATGGTATTTGTCATGTTGCGCTACGAATAAAAAGTAGCAGAGACTCGCGGAATTCCACACATTATGGTACTACTCACAGGTTATGAAATGCAACATATAATACAGACGTATGGTTTTCCTCACTTTGCGGCGCCATTGACAAGCAACGCAAACCTATGGTGCCCATCACGTAAGAGTACCAACCGCAGGGACTCGCACTATCCCGTGGTGTTCCTCATATAGTGGGTACTAATCATAGGCAAGGCAGAACCATTGTAGCTATCATCCCACGGCCCTGCTCATATAGTGGTACTAATCACAGGTACTGCAAAAGCCGACCGCACGGTGCTCCTGTGTGCTACTAATCACAAACCTATTCGGCACCTAATATAGTGGTATTGCGCACAAGTAAAAGCGACCCATGATATTCTCCGCGTGGTGGTACTAATCACAAGTGGTTTCATGGTTCCAAGACCATCGTCCCTTGGTCGCCCCTTTTAGTCGCCTCTTACGACAGGCAGGGGATACCGTAGGTGTATTCTTCGTCTGCGTCCCCCACCCACAGGGGGTTGTGTGTTTGGTCCTCGTGAGGTCTTTTATATTTCCCTCAAGTCCGCCGGCAAGGCGGTTAGGACCCCCTATCCGCCACATGGGACGCGCCACGTGGGAGTATCACCTCTCCCCCCTACTACGCCAGCGTAGTAGGTTCGTGGAAAGTGAATTTAAAAGAGAACAAATTATAAAATAGAAATGCGCTCGATTTTTATCGCACTTCGTAAAACTTCACGTAATATCGTAGTAGAAATAGTTCAATAAAATCTGCAGTGTCCCTTTGACCGTGTCATTCAATGGAGCAATCCTAATGAGGTGGAAACATTCCCGGTTCAATCCGGACCTGTGATATCAAGAAATGTTATAAACTATCACTTCACTAAAGAGGCATGATATTAGATTGTGTCTTATAACGTAACTGTTTCTACGTGACTCACGTCAAAAGGTCGCTGACAATTCGGAGTGTTGCTATATACTCTTGGAAAAGTACCTTAATCCAAATCTTAACTTAAATGAAATTTCTGAAAAATAATATATTTTATTTGATTTCCTTATTGCATTTTCAAAAACGTACAGGTCCCCGTCAATAGTTCGGTGTTTCGTATTATGCGTAACAGCTTGGATAGTTACTTCTTACGACCACGCCCTCCAGAGCTCCAGCAAAATGCCGTGCCTCAGTTGCTCCTACTTCCCCTCTTCAATCCCAACCTAACCTGGGTACAACACTGCTCGCTGTGTTATTAATATGGTTTTAAATGGCGTTGATAAACTTATATGATGGTCAATTTTTTCTACAAACTCCTATTCAGCCCTACTAATGAGCCTGTTCTTGTTGCAGATAACGAATTCCTGCATGCCATTGACCCGGACGTATTCCAAGACAATGACAACCCACTTTCACAAGCACCAGTAGCTCCCCTACCCCAACCTGAGCCCACAGGAAACCTATTGAAATGTGCCTTGTCGCAGCTTCCTAGAATCCTGCAATGTTGCCACGTTAACTGTTTATCACTTTTAAGTCACTCTGACGAAGTCCGTTCTATAATTACTGATACAAATATGCATTTAATCGGTCTGACTGAAAATTGGTTGACTAACAGTATCAGTTCCGCGCTTGTAAAAATAGATGGGTATACTTTATACAGGCATAACCGCGCAGGTAAACGAGGCGGTGGTTGGTCAGTGTACTTTAGAGACGACATTAAGAGCAAAATAATATGTAAATCTTCTCCCAATGACAACCCGCATACTGAGTATATGTTCCTTGAGGAGACTGTCAACCACCAGAAAGTGTTAATAGTAGTAGTATTTAAGCCACCCAAGGTAAGTAATACAGACGCACTTGAAGCGGATATGCTGAAACTTATACCAGGTTACGAACACATCATAATCCTCGGTGATTTTAGCATAAATCTCTTGACCAGACTAGTGACTCGGACCGAATTCGCACACTGTTCATTTCAATGGACATGATCATCTTACCATTAGACGCAACTAATCACGTACACACACGTAACTGCTCAACTCACTCTCTAATTGGCTACTTAGTGACAAATAAACCCCATAAGGCTGTCAGGCATGGACAAATCTCTGTCCCTAGTATCTCTACACACGACCTTATCTATCTGTGCTACTCACTGCGGTGGCCTCCACAGTATGCACTAGCCAGCGTCTTGGTAGGTGTGCTATGTACCAACTGATGAGCACAGCCTAGCACACGGGGGCGAAACGCTGGCAACCAGGAATGAGTTAGCTTGCAAATGTATAATGTCCAATAACGGACCATTTATATTGGTATTATAAATTTACTCATTCGGAACAAATATTTCAGATTCCCTAAGGGAATCAACATCTATATCGTGCTGGAATTGCATCGCAGGAATGAGTTCAAAGAGTTTTGAGGTTGGAAACATTGTCAGGTATGGTGACTAGTCAACTTCAGTGACTTATGAAACTGCAAAAGAGGATGCTAATGACTGTCTCAGTAAATTTCACTCTCACGAACAGTCTAATTCATCAGACTCATCAAAGTGGTATTATGACAGCATGTCTACTGTTTCATGTGGATATAAAAACTAAGTAATTTACAATAAATGTGAAATTCGTTTCAGGTAGAAAGAATATTTCTCACAGGCTATGTGCTTTAGGAAGTAAGATTCTAAGACATTCAGAAAAGATATCTATCTCATTAATCCTCCTATCAAAATAGTGTACATAAGCAGAAAGTTTTACAAACAGATTTCCAGTAAGGTTGGTAGATTTCAAATAAGGTTGGCCATGTATTTTTTTGGGGGAGAGTAAAATAACTGTTGCAGGTTGCACATAAATCCCCAGTCAATTCATGGATGTTGAAATGATATTGAACGTAAAATTTATCCATGGAGAAAAAGATTCTAAATGTGGGTTCAAATACATCCAGTGGTTTTCAGTTACAAGAACTCAAACAACAATGAAAAGGAAGGCAAGACCCCTAAGCTAAATCATATTTATGTATCATTATTATACCTGAAATGGATAATTATAAGAAAATGCTGTCAAAATAATCAATATATAGATACACAGTTTTTACAGTTTTATTTATATTGAATACAGTCATTACTAATATTGCATTGCGTATCAGTCCACCATGGACTATAATGATGCAGTTTTCCATGTCACTATATCCTGTCCTACCAGCTTCTTCTCTAACTAGTGCAGTGTTTTCCCCAGAAATTTTGTCAGCCAAGTATCAGGAATGAGAGGCCACGTGGGGAATAATATGCACTAAAACGGATATGAAAAAATTCCAATTTATTCCCATCATGGCATTCACATTAACAGACAGGTAACAGTAACTGCAAAGTTGAACTATTTTAGTGTTATTATCATGAACAATAACACAGAGTATTTTGAACTTCTAGTGTTCTACTGCTCGTACACAACCATTCAATACCAGGGATTACCATTCCATTGCTGTGGAGTGCCATACGTGTGTGTGACATAATGGAAAACTGCTAAACATTTAATCTCTGATGTAATTATGCTGAAAATAATGATTTATAATTTAACTAAACAGTTTTACAGTATGCAATTAGTGTTATGTTAGCTGGACAGTTTGTAAACATGGCAGGGCACTGCACCCATTAAAGAGGTCCTAGGGAGAGCACTGTAGTTGAACTTATATTTACTACAATTCTTTTATCACATTAACATCATGGCTTGCCCAATCACTCTAAACCTCTAGACTTGCTCCTAAACTAACTTAACGAAACCCTGCAGGAAAATGTGTCTAAAATGATAACAATAATGAGGTTGTTATAACATTCCTTCAGTGGTTACAGATTTCATAACACATTAATACAGCTTTTGCAGTAACTATAGCCACACAATAAGGTCACGTGATACCTGCGTTGTAATATCATGGTGATAAACAGTCCAACTCGGCTGAACGGTCAGCGTACTGACCTTTGAATCAGAGGGTCCCGGGTTCAATTCCCGGCTGGGTCAGTCATTTTAACCTTAATTGGTTAATTCCAATGGCATGGGGGCTGGGTGTATGTGTTGTCTTTATCATCATTTCACCCTCATCAGAGGTCACCTACAGGTGTCAAATATAAAGACCTGCACCTGGCGAGCCGAACCTGTCCTGGGATATCCCGGCACTAAAAGCCGTATGACATTTCATTTCATGGTGAAAAGCAGACGTGATCAACTATCTTGCCATTAACTGGTTTTTAAATGCAGTATAAGGCGGCTTTTCATTTTCAATGGAGTACTTAACCATCTCACAATCCCTGTTAATTCCTCACCCTAACAGTGAATAAGTATAGTACTCCCCTACATTTATTCACCTGTGCAATCTCAAAAGCAACACTTAAGGAAGCCTTAGGAGTATCATGACAGTGAAAAATCAAATTATCAAAGTTGACCATCAATGTTATAAATTCTTTTTTCAATCAGGAGAAAAGATGAGTAAAAATCAATAATGAGCAAGCTCCCCATATAAAGGTTAATTAAATCTATTGGTGCCAAAGAGGATAATATAGAATCATCAATACTGCATTAATGGACTCAATCCACTCATGATTTTAGGCAAAATCAACCGACCAGTCACAATCAGTAATTGTATCATTAACAGTAACCTAAATATCACTCTAGTAGTTTTACCTAATGAAGAAAAAGTCCATAGCACTGATAGGATCCGAAAGCAGCACTAAGTTTCAGGTACAATATCTCAAACTCATTGGAAATCTTACTGGGGCCTTGTAGGTGAAATAAAGGTACTCATTACCTAAAGAAGAGGGCATGCATGCTCAGTTAATTTACACTGAAAATAATTAGTGTTATGTAACCAATCATTAAACTATCCATGGGGGAAAATAATGTATACAAGGTTCCAATGCCAACAAATATGCACTATTTCCAATAACAATTAATGATATACAGCATATAATATACAACGGGTGATGGTTTGGCCCACCCTGTCCATATATTATCAGTTTCTAATTTTGTACAATTATTTCACTCATACATGGTTCAGGAACCCCAAGTCCCTTCATCAGCAATTTCTACAGCATAAATCAATATTCCCTATATCTTATGATCTAACATTATTCAGCTATACATAAGACATCATCAATGCATACCATTATTTTTAACACATACACACATAATGACCATTTCCTGATTATGTTCATTGGAATGGAACACTTTAAAACATAATGGAACACTTTAGAACACTTACAAAAAGTTCAAATGGTTATTCTTACATTATGTAACATTTTAAAGTACATATTAAAATGTCAGATTATTTCCTTAGAAAAATCGATCAGTGATAAAATGTTTCTTGCTCCTGCTTGTTCTGTGGTAGCCCACTTAACCGTACTACTATTAAAAACTTAAATATTATATTACCAAAGTTAAAATTTTGCCTTGTTTTGTTACAAAACTTTCTTGAGTGAACTGGTTTACCATTGAATTATTTGATTCCTTAAGATCTCAATGTGTAATTCATTATATCATGTCAGATGAAATTTTGCATTGTTAGTGTTGGGCTGGAATTTCAAGAGAGAGGATCAAACCTCCCATAATGTCCTTGATTTTGTGGCTATTATTTGCTCTTCTTATTGTAAATTATCAAAGAGGAGGAAGACTACCCACTCACCTGCCTAACACTTATTGATTCTCTATCGTGCAAACTAGCTTTAAGATTTCAAAACACTAAGATGACGGAAATCATTCCCTCAAGAGGCAAATATATTTGGGCACCTTTAATACCATCAGGGTGATAAAGGATTTAATATGCCAACTTGAAACCCTGAGGCAAGCCCTTTATAACCTGAGCTACTCAGACTGCCATTTATCCTGATGAGCTACAAAGCAGGGAGAGAGAGAGGAAGAGAAACTCACTTCTTCTTCAAAACCTCAGGAATGAATTCAGCTTTCAACTATGCTATGCCAAATGAAAGGAATGTACCTATAAATTCTTCATTTATGTAATCACAAAAATTTATTTAGTCAATCTGAGATTATTATACAAATGTATCCGAGCCCCGTGGTGTAGGGGTAGCGTCCTGCCTCTTACCCGGAGGCTCCGGGTTCGATTCCTGGCCAGGTCGGGGATTTTTACCTGGAACTGAATGCTGCTTCGAGGTCCACTCAGTCTATATGATTAGAATTGAGGAGCTATCTGACGGTGAGATAGCGGCCCCGGTCTAGAAACCCAAGAATAACGGCCGAGAGGATTCGTCATGCTGGCCACATGACACCTCGTAAACTGCAGGCCTTCAGGCTGAGCAGCGGTTGCTTGGTAGGCCAAGGCCTTCTGAGGGCTGTGGTGCCACGGGGTTTGGTTTGGTTTGGTTTGGATACAAATATATAGGTGCCTTAAGAATAGGCAGCAATATAATCATTTATCTCCTGAACATCAGATAAAAGTAGAGTTATGTAACCAGTCAAACTCAGACAACTGCTAAGGGTTTAATTGAAATCAGTATGAAGTTACCTGAAATGATACGTACACATGAGGTATTTGATGTTCCCTCAAAGCAGATTGGTTCATCTTCGATCTTTATTTCCAAATCCATTTTAAACAGTGTGTGAAGGTATACAGTAGACGGTTTTGGGATGTAGATTAATTCCACAGACCTTGCACTGAAACATGAGCAAACACTATTATTGTTGTTTTGTAGTCAAGTCTGGAGTTTTAGGTGACTGTTGATATAGTGCTCATAGTCACAGGACAGGACCTGCAGGTTTATGTGGAAACTGAACCCCATGGATAAACATTTTCAATGAAAGAACATCCCACACCTACAGATTGGGATAAAGTTAGAATTCAAGAGGATAAATTGGGGCAAATATTCATTTATAGGAAGGGGAGTTAGGGATTGGAATAACTTAGCAAGGGAAATGTTCAATAAATTTCCAATTTTTTTGCAATCATTTAAGAAAAGGCTAGGAAAACAACAGACAGGGAATTTGTCACCTGGGCGAATGCCCTAAATGCAGATCAGTAGTGACTGATTAATTGGGATTAATTTACACACCTTTTGTAAAAAGCCTGTGACTATGCAACTTTAATATTGCCCACTACACTGGGAGTCTAATGACTGGTTTGATGTACCTCATTATTTTTTCTTTCACAATTTGTTTTACATCACAGACACAGATAGGACTTATGGTATTATGCTAGGAGTGGGAGGCAGGTGACTGTGGTCTTGAGTAAGATATAGTCCAAGTATTTCTTTGGTGTGGAAATGGGAAAACACAGAAAACTGTCTTTAGGGTTGTAACTTCCTTCCCACTCCTAGCCCTTTCCTATCCCACTGTTACCATAAGTCCTATCTGTGTCAGTGCAATATAAAGCCAGTTGTAAAAAAAAAAAGAGATATTCTACAACCAAACCTTCAAAACTATTCATTTCTTACTCAACCTGCAGGTCAAATGATCCCTTTTAGCAACTGTCAAGGCACAATCTCCGCGCCCTGCCCCTCCGCTATCTCTACTGGCTATGTACATTTTGTACTGCTCAATATAAAACTCACTGTCTTTGCACTGGAGTCCAGCGGTGATTCAGATACAATATAAAATTTGAAAGTCACTATTAGGAATGTTCTGATATAGTTCATTCAGTTTTATTTCCAATACACAAACCTTTGGATAGTAAGTGGTGAGCCCAGTTTTATTCATCACACTTACAAATTATGTAAATCATCCTGGATGTTAATGACAACTGTGGGTAAGCCCTGTGCCTTACGTATTTTAATAGGGCAGTTTCTTACACAGATGTAGCCATAATCCTCACCTGGGCTAGCAGCCCTTTTAGAGCTCCCATACAATATGTTCAATTCGGTTTACCCAGATTCCTTATTGATCAAACAAATTATTTGATAGAGGATAGCCAGGTACATTGGCGACTTTATCCAAAAAATTGCAATCATTTCTGATTATGCTACAATATATACTGTATATTTGTTACAACAAGCATTTCCAAACCAGCTACGAACTACTTTGTTACAACAAAGAATTCCGAAATGGCTATGAACCGCTTCAAAATTATCTTAATGGGCATACATGAATCAGAATGCTTCCAGAACTGATTGTTAATAATGGTTTGTTGGAATTAGTAAATTACATTTGTGAACTGAATCAACGTCATCCACGCATTGTCATAAAACTTTTTTTTTTTGCTTTACTTCGCTCCGACACAGATAGGTCTTATGGTGACGATACAAAACGTTTAACGATGGATAATGGAAGACCTCACTATTCCAATGAGAAGTACTGCATGCAGTGGCGGTGGGCTCTCAGGAGCACAGGAGCACGTGAACACCCAATTTTAATACATATTTACGCATTCATGGATAATTTAAAACTTTTCTTTCTTTCAACCTGATTTCGACAATCGATCGATAGCATTCGACTTATATCGAAGCTCCGTTACACCGACAGTTGTTCGTTTTGACTGACAGTGCAGCGAGCACACTGGATAATGCGCTATTGTGCTGAAGGCTATATGCATGTGCAAAGCAGATGACGTCATGGTTTATGCACTGAATATTCCCATTAGCGAGGAGCACGGTAAGGTACGTGCCTTGCTGTCTAGAGCAACACTCAACCCAGTGGCAGTATTACAGTTGGCCACAAGGGTCCGCCACCTCTCCTATTACGGTTAGCCACAGCTTCCCAGGAGCTACTATTGCATTACATTACCGGAAGATTTCGCTAGTACCTTAATTCTGAATAGGCATTGTCTAGCTCGTTGTGAACAGGTGTTTGTAATCGCGGGAAGAAGTTTGCTTTACCTTGTGACTGGAAAATCTTTTCAAGCAGGGTGCGAAATCGCTGGGGGGGGGGGGATGGGAGGGTTTTCCCCCCACCGATGAATTTATCTCCAAGGTCCCCCCCCACTAAAATTGCTCATGCGGGATTCTTTCATTGTAAAATGAGGAAAATGTAACACATATATTACTGAAATCAATGTCTTTTACTGTGCATCTTTTCATAAAAACATCAGCAATAATACACATAAGTTAGAAACAATAGGATGATTGCCAGACCTTGAGCAATAAAACAATGCAGCGGCGGCAACTCTGCACATGCAGCCTGTTTTTCATGTTTCATTCTGGCAAGTCCATCTGAAAACCCATTGAACATCATTCTTGTTATAACGGAATTCAAACAAAAACATTTTAAATTTACATTTTTAAGGGGTGGGGGTAATTTACTTAGAAGAGAATTATATACCCCTATATACTGTTTGAAATAAACACTAGCAGTTAAGCCCTACGATCCTTCTCCCCCCACCACCACCATTTTCTTCCGATTTCGCACCCTGTTTTCAAGTGAAATTAATATAAGTGATGTGTTTTGTTTCTCTCTTTGTATGGTTTGTGACCATGGTACTCTTTGTGTAAGAGGAAATGAATTCCGTTCAGGTAATTTTAACCAGTGAAATATTAACATTTCAGGATAAATTAGAAATTACAAGGCTTGGACCGGACAGACCAGATTTGATTAATGAACATACATACATACATACATACATTATCATTATAGACTGTTATGCCTTGCAGCGTTCAGTCTGCAAGCCTCTGAGAATTTACTAAACGTCGCCACAATCCTCGATTTGCAACTAGTGTTGTGGCCTCATTTAGTTCCATACCTCTTATCTTTAAATTGTTAGAAACCGAGTCTAACCATCGTCGTCTTGGCCTCCCTCTACTTCTCTTACCCTCCATAACAGAGTCCATTATTCTCCTAGGTAACCTATCCACCTCCATTCGCCTCACATGACCCCACAACCAAAGCCAGTTTATGCGTACAGCTTCATCAATCGAGTTCATTCCTAAATTAGTCTTTATCTCCTCATTCGGAGTTCCCTCCTGCCATTGTTCCCACCTGTTTGTACCAGCAATCATTCTCGCTACTTTCATGTCTGTTACTTCTAACTTATGAATAAGATATCCTGAGTCCACCCAGCTTTCGCTCCCGTAAAGCAAAGTTGGTCTGAAAACAGACCGATGTAAAGATAGTTTCGTCAGGGAGCTGACTTCCTTCTTACAGAATACTGCTGATCGCAACTGCGAGCTCACTGCATTAGCTTTACTACACCTTGATTCAATCTCACTTACTATATTACCATCCTGGGAGAACACACAAACTAAATACTTGAAATTATCGACCTGTTCTAGCTTTGTATCACCAATCTGACATTCAATTCTGTTGAATTTCTTACCTACTGACATCAATTTAGTCTTCGAGAGGCTAATTTTCATACCATACTCATTGCACCTATTTTCAAGTTCCATGATATTAGACTGCAGACTTTCGGCACAGTCTGCCATTAAGACCAAGTCGTCAGCATAGGCCAAACTGCTTACTACATTTCCACCTAACTGAATCCCTCCCTGCCATTTTATACCTTTCAGCAGATGATCCATGTAAACTACGAACAGCAAAGGTGAAAAATTACAGCCTTGTCTAACTCCTGTAAGTACTCTGAACCAAGAACTCATTCTACCATCAATTCTCACTGAAGCCCAATTGTCAACATAAATGCCTTCGATTGATTCTAATAATCTACCTTTAATTCCATAGTCCCCCAGTATGGCGAACATCTTTTCCCTCGGTACCCTGTCAAATGCTTTCTCTAGATCTACGAAACATAAACACAACTGCCTATTCTTCTCGTAGCATTTATCAATTACCTGGCGCATACTGAAAATCTGATCCTGACAGCCTCTCTGTGGTCTGAAACCACACTGGATTTCATCCAACTTTCTCTCAACGACTGATCGCACCCTCCCTTCCAAGATGCCAGTGAATACTTTGCCTGGTATACTAATCAAGGAGATACCTCGATAGTTGTTGCAATCCTTCCTGTTCCCTTGCTTATAGATAGGTGCAATTACGGCTTTTGTCTAATCTGAAGGTACCTTACCAACACTCCACGCTAATTTTACTACTCTATGAAGCCATTTCATCCCTGCCTTCCCACTATACTTCACCATTTCAGGTCTAATTTCATCTATTCCTGCTGCCTTATGACAATGGAGTTTATTTACTATCCGTTCCACTTCCTCAAGCATAATTTCACCAACATCATTTTCCTCCTCCCCATGAGCTTGGCTGTTCGCCACACCACCATGATGATTTCCTTTTACATTGAGAAGATGTTCAAAATATTCCCTCCACCTCTCCAGTGATTCCCTGGGATCTATTATGAGTTCACCTGAATTACTCAAAACACTGTTCATTTCCTTTTTCCCTCCCTTCCTAAGATTCTTTATTACTGTCCAGAAAGGTTTCCCTGCTGCTTGACCTAGCCCTTCCAGGTTATTACCAAAATCTTCCCATGACTTATTTTTGGATTCAACAACTATTTGTTTCGCTCTGTTTCTTTCATCTACGTACCAATCCCTGTCTGCCTTGGCCCTTGTTTGGAGCCATTTCTGATAAGCCTTCTTTTTACGTTTACAGGCTGCTCTCACTTCATCATTCCACCAAGATGTTCGCTTTTTCCCATCTTTACACACAGTTGTTCCTAGGCATTCCCTTGCTGTTTCTACTACAGCATCCCTGTATGCCACCCATTCACTTTCTATGTCCTGAACCTGCTTACTGTCTACTGTTTGAAACTTCTCACTAATCATATCCATGTACTTCTGTCTAATTTCCTCGTCCTGGAGACTTTCTACCCTTATTAGTTTGCAGACAGATTTCACTTTCTCTACCCTAGGCCTAGAGATACATAGTTCACTACAGATCAGATAGTGGTCTGTATGATCGAAAAATCTGCGAAAAACTTGTACATTCCTAACAGATTTCCTGAATTCAAAATTTGTTAAGATATAGTATATTATGGATCTGGTACCCCTAGCCTCCCATGTGTAGCGGTGAATAGCCTTATGCTTGAAGAATGTATTCGTAACAGCTAAACCCATACTAGCACAGAAGTCCAGCAAACACTTCCCATTCCCATTAGCTTCCATATCCTCCCCACATTTACCAATCACCCTTTCGTATCCTTCAGTTCTATTCCCAACTCTCGCATTGAAATCGCCCATTAGCACTATTCTATCCTTGCTGTTGACCCTGACCACGATGTCACTCAATGCTTCATAAAACTTGTCAACTTCATCCTCATCTGCACCCTCACATGGTGAATACACGGACACAATTCTTGTCCTAATTCCTCCCACTGACAAATCTACCCACATCATTCACTCATTTACGTGCCTAACAGAAACTATGTTGCGTGCAATGGTATTCCTGATAAAGAGCCCTACCCCAGACTCTGCCCTTCCCTTTCTAACACCCGTCAAGTACACTTTATAATCTCCTATCTCTTCCTCATTATCACCCCTTACCCGAATATCACTTACTCCTAGCACATCCAGATGCATCCTCTTTGCTGACTCAGCCAGTTCTACTTTCTTTCTTCCATAAGCCCCATTAATATTGATAGCTCCCCATCGAATTACATTTCGTTCGCCAAGTTGTTTCCAAGGAGTCCCTCGCCTGTCAAATGGGAGTGGGACTCCGTTACTCCCATAGGTCCGAGGCTCGCTTAAAGTGTTCTGAGCTCGGTAAATTCATGAAGCAGGATGCTGCCCTACTTGCACATAGTCCAAGTGAGGATCTCTCCTCTAACGGGTTATGGACCTCCGGTGAATTGTATAGTCCTAGCCGCCTGAGCACAAGGAGGGCCACGACTCAGAATATGTCCGAGATGCCCACTCCCATTCCATAGCAACTGGTATCCCAACTCTCAGGACCACTTACTAGGCCACTCAGCCGTTGCCCATGGTTCACGAACTAGGACGTGACTACAGTAACCCACAAACATGAACCATTAATGAATAACTTACAAAAACTGACAAACGCGAGTATAGGCGTAAGTATAAGAGGGAAGTGTATGAAACACGGAAGTGGCTCTGTGAATGTAGATCTAGGAATGCGCTTTTTTGTTTGCCCTGTTTATTGTTCAGCAAAGAAAGAAGTGTATGGAATTCAGCTGGGTGCACAGACCTTGCTCATTTGAGTGGAAAAATAAATAAACATGAAAATTCCCATGCACTAAAAAACGCGAGTATTGAATTCTCTATGCTAGGCCATGTCAATATCACCACGCAGCTGGATTCCGCTTACCATGAAGCGATTAAGAAACATAATTAGCAAGTCGATGCAAATAGGTATATACTGTCTAGATTAATCGACTGTGTTAAGTTTTGTGGAGCTTTCGAACTGTCACTGCGTGGCCACGGTGAAAGCGATACTTCTGGTAATCCTGGGATTTTCAGGGGACTAGTAAACTTTGTAAGCTCTATTGAGAATGCTATGAAAGAGCATTTGGAAAGTGCTACCGTTTCTAAAGGTACTTCCCACACTATTCAAAATGAACTTCTTGATTGCATCTTGAGCGTGTGCAGATTCGTCGTGCTAACCACATGACACCTCGTAATCTGCACACCACCGGGCTGAGCAGCAGTTGCTTGGTAGGCCATTGGGTTTGGTTTGGTTCTACACTAACACCCAGGTGAACTTCGTGCTGTTTAAAAACCCAAGAAGTCTTCGCATCCTTCAATATTCCCAGTGTAGTAAAGTTATTGTGAATTTTACTTTTGTTCTACACTAACAAATTAGTCTCGTATAAAATTATCCTCGGTTACAGGGGTTATGCCAATTTATTTGTGAAGAAGGAACCGTACAAGGAACTGTTAGTGAAATGATTTATGTACCTATGTTACTTTTTTGCTGATTTGAGACATGAACAAAAAAGTTGTTGTGAACCCCCAAAAAAATTTGTCACGAGCCGCCACTGACTGCATGTAGTCACACGATTTACTGGTCGAATCGAATGTACAAGTATAGAACATGCAGGCCCTGATATTGAACGCGAACTGCTGGCATTGGCTCTGAAATAGTTCTGAATGTAGTTAGAACAGCATGAATTCAGAACTCGCACTTCAGAACCATTTCTGAATTTCTGTTGGAACAGCATGTAGGCTATACAGCGCATGAGCATGCTATTCAGAATCAATTTGGTACCATTTTGGAACAAATTTGCGTGTGATTATCACTAAGAAAAGTGGCTGGGATATATTTAATGTAGACAGCCTACAGCCGGCTGAAAAACAGAATTATCTGCCGCTGATCTTTTATGATTAAATACGAACTGAACAATAAAGCTTACCTTGTTTGCTATCACGTAACGTACAAGACTGAGACTCCTTTGGACACGGAGGAAAACGTAAGAAACTCCAATTACCTGATGCAGAAAATCTCAAGAGGAACAGCAATATCCCCAGAATAAACCTGCACAAGCAGCCAAAATATATCTGAGATGCCCAGTACTAAACAGATTAATTCTAACATTAAATAACGACAAGTCAACCACTTCGAAAGTAAACCGGAAGTAGTGAATATGGCTCCTCACAAATTTATAACCAGTGCGTCGTTCCTCGACCGTATACATACACACCCGGTATAATTCACTTATCTGCAGCTAACTACTGCACATGGATAGAAGTGAAAAGTCAACTGGGACAACCAAGACCAATCATTACACTCAGACCTAAGACAGAAAATACCTACTGAGAGACGGGAGACGAATGGGAATCAGAACTGTATAGTCCGCACACTTTATGTTGGTGCATTTGTGTACGGGGGTGTGGAGTAAGGAGGGAGGTGTCCCGGTATCGATACTGCTGCCAACCGAAGGAAAATGAAATCTGAATTGAATCGAGAATATGATCGATCGATACGAAGTTTCTAAACCGTTATCATCTTAAGCCAACAACTATGTCACATACACATTATATAACATTATAAAACATTTCTCGATGCGAATCTTGTTCCTAGCATGAATTCTATACTTTGGATTTGTTGTGTAAACAACAACAGTACTAGTACGTAAAGTGTACGCCAGATGTCGCACAACGATGCTTAAGCGATTCATGGTTTGTGTTTCAAAGGTTGCCAGTACGAATCTCAAGATGGCCGAGGTCGTCCGATTCAGCACTAGAGTGTAAATGCACCAACATAAAGTGTGCGGATAATACATAGCCAATTACCACTATGCTGGCCGGCTCCATGGCTAAATGATTAGCGTGCTGGCCTTTGGCCATATGTGTCCTGGGTTCGATTCCCGGCAGGGTCGGGAATGTTAACCATAATTGGTTAATTCAGCTGGCACGGGGGGCTGGGTGTACGTGTCTTCATCATCATTTCATCCTTATCACGTCGCGCAGTTCGCCTACAGGAGACAAATCAAAAGACCTGCATTTGCCGAGCCGAACTTGTCCTCGGACACTCCCGGCACTAAAAGCCATACCGGTACGCCATTTCATTTACCACTATGCTCATAGGCTGTTTAGCGTACAAGTTGGCCGTTACGCTTCCTTATTGTTGTCAAACTTGTGTTTGCAGTTTCGATACGTAGAGTGTCAAATAATCAATCACTACTGATCTGCAGTTAGGGCAGTCGTGCAGGTGTTTTCCTAACCTTTTCTTAAATGATTGCAAAGAAATTGGGAATTTATTGAACATCTCCCTTGGTAAGTTATTCCAATCCCTAATTCCGCTTGCTATCAACGAAAATTTGCCCAATTTGTCCTCTTTCGTACTTTTAAAGACACCACTCAAACGTATTCATCTACAAATGTCATTGCACGCCATCTCTCCATTGACACCTCGGAACATACCACTTAATCGAGCAGGTCGTCTCCTTTCTCTCAAGTCTTCACAGTCCATACTACGCAACAGTGTATATTATGATTGATATTATGATGTTGCCATAGAAACTTTTACGGCCCGTACTTATAGACATGATATAGGCTTTTGGGCTTATGCCTTTTTTCCTTGACACGACATAAGTCCAAGTATCTATATCATGTCGATGTTATAATTGATGGTCTTTGAAATACCGTACTTATTTCTTTGAAGAACCTTATCTTCCTTCCCTCTGATGGCAGACTTACAAATCATAGGTCATGGTATCGCGTAGTAGCGTATCGGAAGGCTGTGTGTTACATTTATGTGACACTTCTCAATTCGTGTCCATTGCTGCGCCCAGAGATGTGATGATATCATCAATATCTCCATCTTTCACTTGACGAATTCAGTACATTTCTAAATTACTTCACCTCGAATATTGCTTCGTCCGCCTCTGTGTTGTAATTAGCTTCCATCCTCGGAGGCCCGGCTCTTCCGCGAAATTTGGAAATTGGTACGAGAACTGGAACGGGATTCACTCAGCCTCAGGAGGTCATTTCAGTAGAGAGAGTTTGATTCCCACCTCATCCTTCCTCGAAGTGGTTTTGCGTGGTTTCCCACTTCGTCTCAAGTTCACGGCCACTTCTTTCCCTCTCCCTTGCCTCTCCACAAGGCCCACGTCAGCATAGCACAATGACCGCCTAC
This sequence comes from Anabrus simplex, assembly GCF_040414725.1. Taxonomy (NCBI): domain Eukaryota; kingdom Metazoa; phylum Arthropoda; class Insecta; order Orthoptera; family Tettigoniidae; genus Anabrus; species Anabrus simplex. The sequence goes on along the minus strand of NC_090277.1, from coordinate 24,135,904 downwards.
TCCCCAGTCAGGCGCGACGACTTCGGGTAAGCATTGGAAGGTGGCAGAGGAGCATACTTGAACACAGGCATGTGGAATGATAAATAAACATTCCTATATAATAACAATATGCACAAGCTCAGAGAAAACAGACCAATAATAGCAATCGTTCCTCAAATAGATTTTTTGAATGATTATTATGTTTTCAGTAATATTCACTTACCGGGCGACTTGGCCGTGCGGTTCGGGGCGCGTGGCTGTGAGCTTGCATCCGGGAGATAGTGGGTTCGAATCCCACTGTCGGCAGCCCTGAGGAAACTTTTCCCTGGTTTCCCACTTTCACACCAGGAAAATGCTGGGGCTGTACCTTAATTAAGGCCATGGCCGCTTCCTTCCAACTCCTGGGCCTTTCCTATCCCATCGCCGCCATAAGACCTATCTGTGTCGCCGCGACGTAAAGCCACTGACCAAAAAGTGCAATATTCACAAGTAAACAGATACAGTTTACTTGGTTCATAAATACGTACCTAATCATGTATTAAGTAAGTAGAGAACTATCAAAATAATCATAAGTAAACAGAGTACCTAAGTTAGAACTTACATTTTGTAAATATTTCATTTCATAATATGAAGAGTTTAAAGGCCTATTACCAGATGTACCTTACTTTAACCGCCTCGATTGGGAAATGCAATTCTCTGAGGAATGCCCGCTTTCTGACCTCATTTCTTGGTATAAAATCGGCCACATTCTCCGCGCCTGACGCCATAACATTCTCCTTGCGTATATGCTGAAGGTCCAATGAATATAATATCTGCTGTTTATTAGTTGTACGCAAAGAGGTCTGCAGGGTGCGTAATCAGAAAAGAAAAACGGGGGGGGGGGGATGTAGGATCATAGGGCTTACCTACTGAACCCAACAGGGGCATGATCCAAGGACCTTTGGTTGATATTGATTTCCGTAATTACGCACGCAATGCTATTTAAGGGAAATAATGCTGAAACTGATTAATATTCATATCATTAATAGGGGTAATACCGAAACTAATTATTATTCATACCCTTGAGATGGATAAATTGTGTATTTTAAAAATTATTCCACGAGATTTCTTTGTCTGCGACTTATTGCGCAGTATTATCCTTTGTGTAGCGGGGCCCCACATGGGAAGCCAAGCCAACTTAGACCCGGGAGGGGTTATGAATGGGGATTCCCCGTGGCATCACTCGAGAGAAGTCATCCCTCCTCAAGACTCACAGAATAAGGGAAAACCAACTTTTTCGAAACGAAATATAGGAGCCATCTTGGATTCGGACTAACCAACTTAATTACCTACGATCTAGAAAATTAATGAAACTCAAATTATGGAGTCGTCTCCCGATTTAAAAGGGATAAATGTCACTGGGACATTTATTTAGAGTGTTTAAGGTCCCTTTTCTTGATAACTTTCAGAAGAAGAGAGAATACTGTGTGGTTTCTGCGTGGAAAAGTACTGGGCCATCTGGTTAATCTCACGACACGTCCTCGAAGAAGGGAGTTCACCACGCAAGGAGGGGGAAGCCGGACAGATTTTAATTAATTGAAGGAGATCCACCGAAGGATAACGGAATGGTTATGTCTCAATCGCATCAACTAAATACTGGTCACCGATTAGCCGTACTATTATACCTCGAGTATGCCGTGAATAGGCGATACGCAAATTAGTGGAAGGGGTATCGCTCCCTTGTAAAAACTACTGCAGTAAGGGACAAGCGTCATTCGGGGCTAGCGGCTCATCGACGGCGAAGCTACGCTCGGTTAAGCTCTCGTTAGTTCTTTGTTTAAGTGAAGTTAACTCCCATTGTCAGTAAAATAATAGAATTCGCATAAACAGTGTATAGTTTGGTCTTTGTGACGCCAGCGTTAACCTTTTTATAAGGCCGTGATGTGTAAAATAATATTATTATCATTAATATAGTATAATAATCTTACGTAGCAGCAGACTGAATAAATTACCGGGAGATAGACGAGATTCGGTACAGAATCGCGGACTACGTAGTCGCTTACGGGATCGTGACCGGACGTTCACAGTGAACGCTGTTAACCGAAGTGTGAATTAAACAGTGACGTTGTGTGTGTACAGGATTAGCTGCCAGCGGCGCCACCAGCATCGAACAATGGATCTTCAACTTCATGATGGAATGGAAAATGAAGTAATCACCGCGGTGCCCATGGACCAGGAGTAAGCTCAGGGTGGACCTCCTGAGCTAACGAAGGTGTCATCATGTGAAAGAGATGAGTACAAAGTTCCAATATCTGGCATGCATAGAGAGGATGGGAATGTTTGTTGTAAACTGACGCTATAAGAGATTAAAGATGTAGTCCTGTTAAAATAGAGCGCCGAAATGGGCGCATAGTTATTAATTCTTAGTTTAGGAAACCGACGACAGGTCTGAGTAATTGATTGTAAATAATGTAGGGAATATAATACTTTAGCTTTGCATGGCGGGTGCACTACTAGTGTTTATTTCAGACACTCTCCGGCGGGGAGGGGTATTTAATTCCCTGTAAGTAAATTACCACCTCTCCCAGGAAAGTCCTCATCATAAAACTTTTTATTTGAATTCTGTTGTTATAACAAGAACGACAATTATTTGAAAGTCGTTCCTTGTAGGCAATTACACTTTCTCCTTTAGTCATCATAGAGTTCAGTAAAAATACTAGTACTTCGAATTAGGTGCAATTTCACTGAATCCGTACGCTTATTCAATAGAAGAAGTCAATGTGAATTTCGGAAGTCTACGCACTCACATCTCTCTCTTTCTCTCCCCCTTGAACACGGCTGTTGGCAGACCTTATGAGTTGCAATGTTGAGCAATATTGTATCTGCAACAGATGCTGGATCGTTGCATACATTGAGACCATGGAACCTTAGCGACAAAGGGAGTAGAACTGTAAGCAAAATTTAACTTAATAAACTTAATAAAAGATGCGATTTATAAACATAGAGTGTACTGAATATTGTATAGTCCATCAGTTTTGTCCCATCTTTGTACCACATACCGAAGGTTCGAAAAATGCTTCCAGAAGATTTCTTTCTGGAAGAAATCCTGCTAACTACCAGTGCATTAATTTTTAAAATCATAACTGAAAACGTAAAAAAAAGTGATTTAATGAAGCGAGTAACTAACCCTGAAAATGAGCCAGTTGGTGAGGCCTATTGCACTCCTCTGGACAATGATTAATGAATCAAAATGAAGAGATTTTGGGAAGTGTTATCGGGATTAGAGGTGACAGGATAAACCCGAATGAAGTTGTTCCTGCTCCGCTTTGTCCAGCACTAATCTCGCGTGGAGTGATCAGTGTTTCGACTACCGGAGAAATGGTGGGAGGACGACGGTCTACCAACTGCGTCACAGAGGTATCTTGGAGAATTTTAAGTAATATAAAATCTTTAAATTGAAAATGCATATCTACTTTAAAGGAAAGGTAAGCTAATAAAACGAAATTTAGTTCAAAGAAAATATCTGAAGGTGTATTTCCCTTCGCGCTGCTTCTCTTCAGTGAGTAACGTTGATTTACCAAGTGATGCCCACTCCTCTCTCTTCTGACTGCTGCATAAACTGACCTTAACACTTTAACAATTATTGTATCTAACTTTTCCTTTCGACTTTTCATGAACAAATCACGAACACTTATTGCACACGCTTCTAGAACCTGTTTCTTACACATTTCATGCTGCTGCACAGTAATAATGAATTACGCTGTTTTCGTGTTTATAAACAGCGTCCAGTTAATTATTTTTATTTTTCTCATTACACCGTATTTTGCTCATGGTAAATCATTAGATGAAGTTCCTACCATTTTACACATGTGTTGCGAATGTTTAACACACACACTACACATCATTACTTGACAGTATTTCTCATCGGTAGTAAACAGCAATCAGGATCAATCCTTCTGCCAACACTTCGAAAACTTCTCGGTGACCACTAGAACTGATGATCCTGAATTATCTTCATTGCTACATTCGACATTGTGTTCGCTGTGTAAAGGACATTCCGCAGTCACCTTATGTAAAACTTCATCAAATTCAGGATTTTTATGAGATTTTTCCTCAACATCATCTTCACATGTCACTGACTGAACTTGCGTCGTGACTGGTAGTGACTGTATATTACCATTACCAGTTTTAAAGAATCTAGTAATTAAACTATTCTTATATTTTACCGCACGTTTCTTTTCTAGATTCTCCACCTCGACTGTCCGTTACCATGTACAAGCTTTCAGATTGCAAACTGGTGCGAATGGCGGATTTGGCAGTGGTAACGTCAGACAAGTTCATCTAAAATCCTGACGGGAAGGCTGTTTCACAGAGTAAGAGAGGGATCGATACAGCGAACGAGGAATAAAGGAAATCGGCTCTGAGGTTTATGAGAGACTGTCCCTTTCCTAAGAAAGGCCAGGCGAGGCGCGGTTTGTCCTGATTTTTTGCTTTACTAGCTGTAGTATCCGGCGTTGCCCGGATAGTTTCTGAATATTTACCTTTAAGATTTGCATTACCAGTTAGTTCTGTGTGATGTGAATTTTTATAGAATTCCTTTTTGACTTGCAGATTGATATGTTATGATCTATTATGTAGTTATTATTTATATGTGTTTGATTTCAAGTTTTAGATTATTTAATTTTCGAATAAAACTTCGTCCTTATGGAAGCTCGAATCGACTGGGAAGTATAAGTGATAACTATATATATTTAGCCGTCGCACTATAGATACGATGTACAGGATTTCAACTGTCAATGAGACTGTCCCCCTCCCGCCCTCCACCACTAAGAGATATAAAATCTGGATTCTCACCATTAATCTCAGTGACCCAGAAAACTGTAGATTCGACACTGTTTTCGATTATTTTTATATCTCACTCCCCCTCACCCACACCCCAAAGGGGGCTGAACATGAATTTTAAAAAATTCGGAGTGTCACTAATTATTTCAGCTACCACGAAGACAATGGATTCGATAATATTCTAGATTATTTTTATACCTCCCCCCCTCGCCCCCTGCCCACAAGGGTGCTAGGGGTGTCTTACCCTCACGCGGTTTGTCTCCTGATACTAATTGATAAGTGTACCAAGTTTGGTGAAACTGCTCCAGTGGTTTAGGAGGAGATTTGTTATTTACACACCCACACACCCACGCACACACATACATCAATTTTTATATATAGTAAGAAGAAGAAGATAATAATTTTATATGTAGTTTTTCGATTAATTTTATATCTCACCCCCTTCGCTCCCCACTTGGACTTGCAAAAAATCCGGAGTAATACTATTCATCTCAGAGACCCTGAAATCTATGGATTCGAAACTGTTTTTAAGTATTTCTATATCTCACCCCCCCTTTGCTCGCAACCTAAAAAGGGGCTGGACTTTAAAAAATTCTAGAGTATCACTTTTCAACTCAGCGACCCCGAAAACTATGAATTCGACACTATTCTCGATTATTATTGTAACTAACCCCCCCGCCCCTCTCCCTTCAGGGCGCTAGGGATGGCTTACCCCCCCACAGTGCTCGCCTCCCGATAGTAAGTAATACGTGTACCAAATTTGGTTGAAATTGCTCCAGTGGTTTAGGAGGAGATGTGTCTTTTACACACACACACTTCCATCTCTATATAGAGTAAGATTTGTATACTCGTACTTCACCCCCTTTCCATCCCCGCCAAAAGAGTCCTATGAGTGCCTTACACAACAGTATATTTTTTCCAATTATTTGTACCAATTTTGGTTGGCAGCTATGCCCAAACGTACATACATAATCTCACTGCTCTATAATCCTGGAGCTGACGTTGCCATGGTTACGGCAGTTCATTTCTTTATCCGATTCCTAGAGCAGGGGTAGTGTGGTGCCAATATCTCCGTAACGGTTGGTTTTAGGGCCTTAAAACATGGTTTTCGGGCCCATAGGGCTTACCGAGTTTTGTTCTTTGCGTCAAGAGGATTAAATTGAGCTTTGTCTCGTCCTTATACGACAAATTCGATATTTTGCCTATAATAGTATAAGAGGAAAAAGGTTTTCCTATAAAACCCCCGTCTTTTCAAAGATTTTAAAATGATATGCATATCGAAACCTTCCCCGGGGTGAGTATACTGTAAATATGAAGTTTGGTTGAGATCTATCCAGCCGTTTCGACGTGATGGTGGAACAAACAAACAGACAAACAGACATGAACAACTTTATTTATAAGAAGATTATTGGAACCTTCCTGTACCAAGGCTAAACACTGACTGAAAAATTTGTCAGTTTGTACACTCCTTTAAGTGACTATAATCATATTGGTTACCTATTGTAAACACAAGCTCTCCAAGAAGTACTCGAGTGGTGTAAGCTCGAGCTACTTATTTTTTACAGGGTTTCAGATGGTCCTGCCGGATTAAAACAGGAACAATAGGCTGCATGTGCGGAGCTGCCACCGCTACGTTGCCTTATTGTTCAAGGTCTCGCTGTCATTCTATTATTTCTGTATTATGTGTATTATTGCCAATGTTTTTATGAAAATATTCACAGCAAGGAAATTCATTTCAGTAATATACGTGTTATACATTTTCCTCATTATATTATAACGAAAGATTTCTCCCCGGGCAATTTTAGTGAGATAAAATTGTCGATGGGGGGAACCCTCCCCACACCCACGTGATTTCGCAGCCTGGATGTCTCCAATCTATTAAACCCTGAGACGGAGCTATCAGCAGTTGAAGTTGTCGCGGAAATTGTCACCACTATTTTCAGAAAGTTGAACTCTTTCAGGAAAGAAATTATTCAGATGAAGTACTTTCTGAAGTGTCCTCTAACATTTAACTCATGGAACGTTCTTCTGTGAAGCAAAGGACTATTAGAGTCTACATTATATTTATAGAGCTCTTAAAATTGTGTCCGTGCTTTTATCACTACCAACTAAAAACTCCTCGACTTCAAGCAAGAAATTGTAAGATCTGTCAAAACGGGAAGCCAAACAATTAACAGTGTAGTCTAAGATTGCAAGGAACAGACACTCATACTCAGTTCAACTGAATCAAACTGCTCTGCTGAATTTTATTATAATCCCAATCCTCATACCGGTTGGGAATATTCTTTCTAGACTGAGTGGGTGAATAAAATTGTGCAACTTCGATGCCAGTTCATACATCTTTATTTTTACACTGTTCGAAATAAATTATCGATTGATCGTACGACACGGTTCGTGTTTGTGGGATCCATATAAGAGAAGTTAATACTATTCGTAAATAAATGTGCTGAGCATGCTCGAATATCTTGACTTCTGGTCGAGTTGTGTTAACTCACACAAACTAAATTTATATTTTCTTATAACTCGCAATTCTGTACCTCTTTTGGTTGCACATGGATAACATGTTAATTGCACTGAATACTTCTACGGAAACTCCATGGAGTCCTCAGCTCAGTTCTGGCATTGCTTCCACTTACTTGTGCCAGGCTCCACATTTTCATCTATGCTATCCGACCTCCGTTGGTCAACTTTTGTTGTTTTCCGATCTCAACAGTATTAGTGTTCCGTTGCCTTTGTGGCTCTTTTCCTTTTTAACCTATATTTTAATTTTTCTAATAGTTGGACTCTTTCCAGGTTGTACTTCCCCTTAAAACAATGATCACGACCACCCTAACCACGCTCTTCCGGATATATCGTACCAAGGGCATTTCTTACCACTTGATTTTTAGGACATTCCGCAGGTCGTTAAACTACGTGCGAGTGGCTTTCCCATAATCGCCAAACATTTACACCAGACCAATCCGTAACACTTGATGTCAGGTGATTAACATAAAACGTAAGATGGGAATTCTCCCCGTTTAATAAAAATGTAATTTGCTTTACGTCCCACTAACCAATTTTACAGCTTTCGAAGACGCTGACGTGCCGGAATTTAGTCCCGCAGGAGTTCTCTTACGTACTAGTAAATCTAATAACATGAAGCTGACGTATTGGAGCACCTTCAATTCCCACCGGACTTAGCCAGGATCGCTTGCCAAGCTGGGGCCAGAGGGCCAGCGCCTCAACCGTCTGAGCCACACAGCCCGGCCAAATATGTGAATAATGAAGCGGTATGGGATCCTACTGGAGAGAACTTGACGAACTTGCTCATTGTTTGGGAAGAAAAACACCAAGAAACATTAAATAACATCAAATTAAAAAAGAAAAGTAGAACAATGAACAAATGAGAGCATAACCACAGCTTATTTAAAACAAGCCAAAATGGTTGTAAACTATACGTAAACATTTCGCCGGTCCAAAACCTGGATAGCAAAAGATTTTACGTAAAGGACGTCCATTAAGGTGTCGCAGCGTCACTTCCAGATATTTTATAATTATTTCTCAACAAGAAATCTATTAAAAAACTCAATCGATATGGGCCATCTAAATCACCAACACTATTGCCGGGCAAAATTTAACGAGGGTGTCGTCAGCCGTTTTCGCGAGTAACATTTCTGATGCCACCAAAATATTACTAAGAACACCGTCTCCGGGACCTCGGTAAAGGTAAATGTACCCTATAGTGTATAGGTCATTTTATCTTATAAATGACTTCTGTAATCACATATTTAAAACTTAAATTCGCCGTAATGCACTCGGAATACGTCCCATTCTTTTAAGTGGTACGGATTTTCCGGTATTCTTTAGTGGGAGTTCACTGGACAATCTGGGACACACTCGTCCCATCAGCGCAGCTCCACCCATCCCGCAGCAGACATGAGAGAAACAAACTTGGTACTTTCTCTTCAAACCGTGTTACACTGTAATCCTCGACGCGGCACTCCGAACTCCACGTTTAAGTGTAAGAAGACCAGAGTTAGGAGGTCATCTATATATTAAAAATATTTATGAAAACTGAAGTCAGTCAGTCCGGCCATTCTATCCGGTCGATTGCCATCATTCTTTTTTAACTGAAAGGTAATCTTGCACAGATTTGTCATCAGGTCATATAAATAATTTAACTTCCACCTTCCTCAAATTATTTGACTTTTTCAATTCTTTGTCTCTTTGAAGCAATCATATATTTGATTCTAATTGAGGTACGGAGTTCGTTTTGGCCTAAGAACACTCAGTGGATCATGTTATTTGATTTCAGCTCTTAACTACTCAATTTGGTTGAATCTGAAGAAAGTTATGAGTGCACATTGAATTAGACGTCTCATTTCTTCAACAGTTTTTCTCATTGAAGCAATCATATATTTCGTTCTAATTTAGGCACGCAGTTGGTTTTGGTCTAAAAACACTCAATGGACCATGCGCTTTCTTTTGAGGTAATAACTACTTAAATTACTAGATTCTGAGAAAAGTTATGAGTACATTTGTCTCCATGACGAAGTTCTTTGAAGGACTTTATAACAATTCGGCGGCTAGTGTGTTCCAAGGAACGTTTAATTCAATTTCTTTGTGTGATGTATTTTCAAGTGTTCTTTGACATAATATTACATTATATTACCACAGCAGATCATGTGCTTTATTTCATTAACTCGAAACTTTGCAAATACATTCGTGAGGATAGTAACGAACAACACCATACTTTGTACATTGCGGGCTGAGCCAGCGGGAAACTGCTAGTGTTTTTTAAATATTTGTGGTCCTTATAATTACCATGTCATTATCTTGCTGGATAATTTGTTCAACGCAGTACTATTTTTCTTTAAATACCACTGATCACAGCTGGAAGGCAGAAATTGCCTCGCCCCTCGCTCCAAGTAGGCGCCACTGTCTCCACTTGTAGCCCCGACCAAATTGCCTCACGTTCAAGAACGCTATCCTTGAGGCGGTAGAGGTGAGATCCCTCTCTGAGATCGGGGAAAAACTAACTCTGCACGGAACACTGGTTATATAAATAAAATAAAGCTTCAGTTCTTTTGTTTCTCACCCCTTTTCCTTCTTCTCGTTGTTTAATCACAGTCCTGCATTTTCATCGAGTAGAAATTTCGTACCGACTTTTGAATCACCCTATTACTCTTCAGAAATTCGTTCATTTCTGAGATTACGCTGTGATTATTTGCTACAGTTTTATGCCACTTCTGTACAAACTCAATTTTCAGTTTAAGCTAGAGTATCACACAGTTGCTAGCCGTAAACTCAACCAATCTGCACACGTCCCGTCCCTATAATTAATCTGAGCGTGAATCTAATGTATTAGTCACCTTCGTTACATTTATTACAGCTGTTACTGTTAGGAAGCCGTACTTTGGAATTAATGAAGACTGCGCCTGACACAAATAACGAATAATAATTTAATTTTCGTAGTATTAATAGTTTCATATTCAGGGTCATAACTTTGTCATGGGAGTGAAACATTCGTATTCTGTTAAACGAATTATTTTAAAAGACTGAGGAAAATATTCCTATACGCGAACCACCGGCCCCTTTTGTATTGCCTCGCCCAGATGTGTAACGCTGTGGAGGGAGGAATCGGCGGATGGGAGAGCTTACTTGGCCCCTGATCTACATGGGTGGAAGACTTGACACCTGCCACGGTACCCTCTCATACTAGCCGAAGTTGGAGCGGCCCTAGACGTCTGGTAAGCTCGTCAACTTACCCGGTCGGCCAGCCTAATAGACAGGCACACGTGGGGTTCCCCCCATTTTTCTTTAAATACCACTGATCACATCTGGAAGGCAGAAATTGCCTCGCCCCTCGCTCCAAGTAGGCGCCACTGTCTCCACTTGTAGCCCCGACCAAATTGCCTCACGTTCAAGAACGCTATCCTTGAGGCGGTAGAGGTGAGATCCCTCTCTGAGACCGGGGAAATACTAACACTGCACGGAACATTGGTTTAATAATTAAAATAAACCTTCAGTTCTTTTGTTTCTCACCCCTTTTCCTTCTTCTCGTCCTGCATTTTCATCGAGTAGAAATTTCGTACCGACTTTTGAATCACCCTATTACTCTTCAGAAATTCGTTCATTTCTGAGATTACGCTGTGATTATTTGCTACAGTTTTATGCCACTTCTGTACAAACTCAACTTTCAGTTTAAGCTAGAGTATCACACAGTTGCTAGCCGTAAACTCACAAGTAGTATAATTGGATGGTTCGGCGGCCACCGCCACCGCAGGCTCCCAGAGGCCACCTCCACCACCACCACAGCCAGAGGCCTCCTAGAGGCCTCCTCCACCACCACCACAGCCAGAGGCCTCCCAGAGGTCTCCTCCACCACCCGCGGGAAATTTGAATTTGTAAACAAAGCCACGTGCGTTTTGACAGCTATCATCAACAACAACGCATCGCTAACCTCAGTACTGCCATCTTGACGGGCCTAAACCTCAGTGGTACCAACGTAACCTAACTAGCGCGAGATAAACAAATCCACGTGTTTTTTGACAGCCTCGTGCTTTTCGACAGACAACAACGCATCGCTAACCTCAGTACTGCCATCTTGACGGGCCTAAACCTCAGTAGTACCAACTTAACCTAGCTAGCGCGAGATAAACAAATCCACGTGTTTTTTGACAGCCACGTGCTTTTTTGACAGCTGTCATCCGCCATATTTAAACCACAGAGCACTGTGCTGCCCTCTTTATCGGAGTAGCTGCAAATTCGTCACCTGTCATCCGCAGTGCTGCCATCTTGGCGGGCCTAAACCTTAGTGCTACCAACTTAACCTCACTAGCGCGAGATAAACAAATCCACGTGCAGCTGACATCCGCCATCTTTAATCTATAGAGCACAGTGCTGCCCTCTTTAGCTACTTACCTTTGAAATGTGGTGGCGGATAATTTGAAAAATGCTTTTTGACAGCAGCCATCTTGCATCGCAAACCACAGTGCTGCCCTCTTTAGCTAGATACCGTTGAAATGTGGTGGTAGACAATTCCACGTGACAGCAGCCATCTTTGAGCACAGTGCTGCCCTCTTTGTGGTGGCGGCAAATTCCACGTACTCTACAAACTCACGTACTTTTTTCTGACAGCTATCATACGCCATCTTGCATCACAAACCTCAGTGCTGCACTCTTTAGCTAGATACCTTTGAAATGTGGTGGCGGCAATTTGAAAAATTCTACATTCTCTTGTTTGGAAACAAACCTATGCGCTGTCATCCACCATCTTTAAACCACAGAACACCGTGCTGCCCTCTTGCGTCGGCTGTCATCCGCTATCTTTAAACTACAGAGCACCGTGCCGCACTCTTGCGTCAGCTGTCACCCGCCATCATTAAACTACAGAGCACCGTACCGCACTCTTGCAGGCAATTCCGTCAGCTGTCATCCGCCATCTTTAATCAAGAGAGCGCAGTGCCGCACTCTATGTGGTGGTGACTAATTCCACATTCGCCATCTTTAATCTACAGAGCGCCGCGCTGCACTCTGTGGTGGCGGACAATTTGAAAAGCTGCCAAGAGAGCATCGTGCTGGTATCTTTATTCTTTGACATGTGGTGGCGGATAATTTGAAAAATGCATTTTGACAGCAGCCATCTTCAATCAACAGAGCACCGTGCTGTGCACTCTTTGTGGTAGCGGTAGACAATTTAAAAGAACATGTCAAGGAATACCTTTGTTCTAAGAAGATATTACAAGAGAAGTAATTAAGAATATAATCGAACACGGTACTCGATACAACATATGATTAGAACATCGGTTGATGTGTTTACAACATATCTGGTGTATACCTTTGTTCTAAGAGAAAAAGTAAGACTAAAATTTTGAAGAGCTTGCGTAAGATAGCAACTCTTATAACTTCCTTTACTTTGCTAAGGCATAGCTTTATCGAACATACAACGCAATCTTATGCATAAGGCAGTGCACATATCGCGTAAATGCATGTTTACACTTGAACACATACTGCTGTTCATAGTTCGATGTTGTAGAACACTGCATTGCAAGACTAGAATCAAACACTTTTGAGGAAAAAAAATTCTGTTCTCGACATACTTACCGAACTAGACGATACTGTACTTACGAATCTGCTCAACACCTTCTTTCTTGCTTTTCTTCTATGAGTAATAAACAAAAACTCTATCTTGCAAATAAGGAGCGGGAGGAAGGTAATACCTAATCTAAAATAAAAGAATATGCTAATTCTACATTATTTATTTACATCTTGTATGTACAAGTTTTATCTCGAATCGTTTTACCGTAGTGATGTTTGCGTACTTCTCCCTTCTCAACACAATTCTTGTATGTACAAGTTTAAACTTAAATTATTTGCTGTTCTATACTCTCAGCGTACTTCTTATTATCTTTATACAATATGTACATTGAATTGTGATGTAAGACAGGTTAACGTATATATTTTACAAAGTACACACCTCTAGCATAATGTTTACACACACACACACACACATGCATCTGCTTTATGTAAAGTAGTACCGATCAATACTACTATGCCCCCAGGCTAGAGTGTTGGTAGAATTTGGAATGACAAACCGTTTGCAATCAACATTATTAAGGGCTACCTTACTAATTAAATGAGTGTACAACTGGTGCTTCTTGCTTCTAATGACAGACATTTGCTTATGCAAAATAGGTGGATTACTTTTAATGCAATTGTTATAGTTTTCAAAACTTAGCTGATTCTGAACTACATTCCTTTTAATCCCCTTCAATCTCTTTATTTGTAGTTCATTTAATAGTTTTATGCAATATGACTTGGATTTAGTACCTACAAATGAATCGATAATATTCCCAGCACATTCATCTTTCATTTTACCTAGAACCTTTTTGTTCACTAGCGGTAGATGATATTGATTATTTGCAGGATAGTTACTGGTATCAAACCTACCCAAGTCTGGCTTTATATCATTGTAATAGTCATCAGTTTTGATTTGATAAATAAACGAATCGGTATCTGTGTAGATCAATTGCGCATTATGCGCGTACTTCTTCATCATATAATCGTAATGGAATTCATACATGAGTGTTTTAGCCAATTCAAGTACTGCAAAGCCGACGTAGGTAGGTTTGTCATACTTAACCTTAACACGATTCATCTGTATAATAACTAAATTCTCATGTATGATGGTGCAGCTGTGGAAATTTGGTTTACTTATTAAATAGTTAGCACCATACCTTTTCTTAATATTTTCCCAGTTTGTAATCAATTTTACATCAACGCGTTTGTCAACATTTTCCATAGTCTTACCAAACACACTGTTATTCATGAGCTTGTAGAAATCTTTTTCAAACTCGTTAACCGCATTCGTTCTTAAATTATTGTTCAGATCGATATATGGCTTTAGCCACGGTGACTGATTAACTTCTAGTACGCGATGAATTTTGGATAACTTCAAACCATGCTGCAAACACTGTTTTAAATTTCGGTAATGAATGAAATACTTAGATTTATCACACAAATTAGCAATTAGCATTTTCGTCGTTGATGCGATGTACGGGGACTTCATATTTTCAGGGCAGAACGGTAAGTCATTATGAGAAGTGTGTAACTCTTTAGGATACTGTAAGTCAACTTAGAGGAAATAGCCTTTATCAGCTTCATCGCCTAGGGCGTGCAGCTGTAAAGCATCAATTTCGCACTGCGTTAGCCAGCGGAAACCACTCACCGGTAGATGCTGACTCATCGCCCACCCATACTGATTATTAGCATCGAGATAAACGATATACTGAGATTCCTGACTAGAATCGAAACTCGGCATGTACTTATTATTTGCCTTGGAATACCGCCCGCTGCACTGACTTAGACCGCCTCGAATAGATGATTTTATAAAGTGCACCATATAATTATCAGTTAGCAGTTCCAAATTCACCTGCGTGTATTTTAACATCGCATCCCAACTTAACCCAGGCGCAGTAAAATACTGACATGGGTCAAGGCTGTAGGTTTTCTTACAAACACAGCGAAAATTTTCAAAAAACATCAGCTAACAAAAGTACATCCCTCTTTAAATATAAATCGGAGTATTCACCTAGCGTTTGAATGTGGAACTGCTCCCAGAAATGTTGTGCATGTAAATAGTCATCATCACTAATATCCGCTGAATTCAGCGAGCTGTAAAAGGATTGTTTCGATGGTAAGGCACGTTCTTCGAGGCGTTCTAAGCAGTCAAGATATTCATAACAAAAACACCCTTACGCCGAAGTAAATTAAACTGCGCTTCTTCGGGAAAAACGCGTCGAATTTCCGTAAATTGTTCTGGCTGTAAATGACTAGAAAGTTTATCGAGGCTACTCGCCATAAAGCGAAACGAGTCAAGGAATCTCAGTTTTATAGAATGCTCCGCATCTACGTTTACAGACTTTGCAAACGCAATGTACCGCTCTTTATTCTGAGGGATTATATCTACTTTTTCATCTGAAGCTCCAAATTGTGAAATGATGAAATGAGAGTCGTAACCAGATAAGTTATGAGAAATTACAGGGATAAATTTAGGAACTCTGTACTTAAGATTACAGCTATGAGCGGCACATCTGTAGAAACCAGTTAAATGATCATAATCAAAAACGTTAGGGTCATTTTCGGAAAATTCCCCATCACAAATGCTACACTTTGTAGCACGTTCATGATCATTTTACTGAATTTCGGTGAGTGGCATCATAGGAATATTACTATTTGGAATACGACCAAGGCGAACTGCATCACTTTCAAGTCTTTCTAAAAATACTTTAGCAGCATCAGGTCCTCGATACAGCTCTAACTTGTTAAGCGTACTATCATAACTACACTTGATGTAATACGCGAAGCTATACGGGACAGGCATGTGCGTAGTATTAGTGAAAGAGTTGTCAGGATTAGGTAAGCATGTGCTGCATGGCGTGAGGATGGCTTCAAAGTCTGCATAAATCACGAAAGGTACCCACATCTGCTTGTGAAAATTTGTAAATTTTAAAACATCATTGCCTGTAGTAGGTATCTCTGTACGTACATGTTTGCAGTCATTCTTGGAATGCTTCGTTAACTGATGTTCAGTTCTAAAATACTGCAAGCATCCATCACATAGCCACGTTTTGTTACACCTGTTTGACAACTGACTACCAACAAGTCTACTCAGATTTTTAATCCAGCAAAAGTGGCTATTTTCACTGTTTTCAATATAGAGTTAATTAACAAGAGTACTCTTCTTATGACATGTATAATACAGAGGACCTACTACAGACTTTTTCTCTACACCATACACATTAATGCTAATGTTATTTAGTTCCTCAAAGCGCTTAATATCCTTTATCTGCACAGGAAATTCTATACTATCGAAATTTAGCTGTGTTGAATAGTGTGGATACGATGATGTTCTCTTAGCTACGTCTGATTTAGCAGGATTTAAAGCCGACATCACCGCCCATGCAAAACATGCCTCGTCATTGTTTTGGATGTTTACAACAGCTTCTTTTCACTGAATCCATGTCGGCAGCTCGATGTACGATGAACCTCGCATGGGATTGTACTTATTGATGTTAACTTCTAGATACATTATTTCAACTAAAGCCCACCCTGATTCCTTTTCCTGAAATTCCTCGCTCTTGGTTGAAATAATGTTAGAGGCATCCCTAAGTACATCACCAAAATTAGTCGACTGACTTATGACAAATTTCTTCGTATTAAATGATTTAATGTCCGTTATTTCGGATTCATCCGGGCTTTTAATGTACAAGGCGAAAAGTTCAAAATTAACTTTAAATAAATTATGATTGGACAAAGATTTAGCAAGAAGCTGTTGTACATCCGGTTGAACACAATTTAGAAAGTTTGAAGTGCTCTGAAACTTTTGACTGGTGCGAATTCTGTAACTAGAAATCCTACTTTTAAATGCAGTATTAATTTCCTCGATGTTTGCATTACAGCCACTTCTACACGCATTATTTTTATGTGCATTACTCCGTAAGTGTGCCTGAAAATGTGAAGATGGTACATCAGTGTTACAGTGCTCGCAGTGAATAGTTTAAAGTTCATTTTTCCTAGGTTTTTACTACTAGTACTTTCTACAGCTACATCAGTAGCTGCACGCTTTTTCCCTACTACCTGAGGGCAAGTAGATTTTTGATGTACCTCTGCTAAGTGAGCCTGATATTGCTCTACAGTAGCGAAGTACAGCCCGCAAACATCACATAAAGCGGATGTTATGCTAGGGTGTTTTGATTTAACATGACGCGTAAGGGCATCTACCCTCGTAAACGTCGCCTCACACTGCTCGCAGGAGAACGTATCAGACGCCTCACGAAGTTTCGATTTTACATGACGCGTAAGGGCATCTCGTCTTGTAAAAGTTACATCGCACTGCGAGCAGGGAAACATCTGAAAAGAGAACAACCAATAGAGATTAGCCTAAAGTTGCGATGTTCAACCTATAGAGGTCGGACATGACTGTGAGTTTGAAATTATACGATTAACCTCTTCTATACCATGCGGATTAAAGAAAATAACTATTTATCAATAGACTAAAGTTACGATGTATTAGAAGAAACCAAGTTTCAGCCTGTTGAGGTCGGACATGACTGTAAGTTTGAAATTATAAGATTAAACTCGTCTATAGCATGAGGATTGAAGAGAACGACTATTTATCAATAGACTAAAGTTACGATGTTTTAGAAGAAACCAGGTTTCAGCCTGTTGAGGTCAGACATCTATGTGTGTGTTTGAAATTGTAAAATTAACCTCGTCTATAGCATGAGGATTGAAGAGAACGACTATTTATCAATAGACTAAAGTTACGATGTTTTAGAAGAAACCAAGTTTCCGCCTGTTGAGGTCAGACATAGCTATGTGTGTTTGAAATTATAAAATTAACCTCGTCTATAGCATGAGGATTGAAGAGAACGACTATTTATCAATAGACTAAAGTTACGATGTTTTAGGAGAAACCAAGTTTCAGCCTGTTGGGGTCAGACATAGCTATGTGTGTTTGAAATTATAAAATTAACCTCGTCTATAGCATGAGGATTGAAGAGAACGACTATTTATTAATAGACTAAAGTTACGATGTTTTAGAAGAAACCAAGTTTCTGCCTGTTGAGGTCAGACATAGCTAGGTATGTGTTTGAAATTATAAAATTAACCTCGTCTATAGCATGAGGATTGAAGAGAACGACTATTTATCAATAGACTAAAGTTACGATGTTTTAGAAGAAACCGAGTTTCAGCCTGTTGAGGTCAGACATACCCTAAAATCTTCGCGCTGCAAACTGTTACTCGGATGAATAAAATGCGTGCCTGAAACTCGAATGATAATATTCTTGTTGTACCTAAAAAGAAGAAACATATATGAATGTAGTGTAGGGTACATCAGCTAGCCTAGCTATCTTTACAACTCAAAGTTCGAAAACATACCTTAAAAATGCACGTGTTGCAGACTGTTACTCGGATGAATAAAATGCGTACTTTCAAGCCTGTAACTCGAATGATAATATTCTAGTTGTACCTAAAAAAGAAGAAACATATATATATGTAGTGTAGGGTACATCAGCTAACCTAGCTATCTTTACAACTCAAAGTTCGAAAACATACCTTAAAAATGCACGTGCTGCAGACTGTTACTCGGATGAATAAAATGCGTACTTTCAAGCCTGTAACTCGAATGATAATATTCTAGTTGTACCTAAAAAGAAAAGAACAAACATATATGAATGTAGTGTAGGGTACATCAGCTAACCTAGCTATCTTTACAACTCAAAGTTCGAAAACATACCTTAAAAATGCATGTGCTGCAGACTGTTACTCGGATGAATAAAATGCATACTTTCAAGCCTGTAACTCGAATGATAATATTCTAGTTGTACCTAAAAAGAAAAGAACAAACATATATGAATGTAGATGTCTTTTACCTAGCGTAGAAGTTGCTTTGCAAACAGTAACTAACAGTTCTGGCTTACCTTAAGATAAAGGCTGAAGAATAATATTCACAGCAGACAGTACTTACACGGGAGATGTGTACATAATAATCGCATACAGAGAACTGTGAGCGCTTCACGCAGACTGCAGTGAGTAAATAAGCTCCTCGTTACCAAGCGGATATCAAGAATTGCAGACGTTTGCGGTACAGTCGGAACGAAATGTTTATGCAACAAGAGCTCTCTTGAGTGCCTTACGCTGAGTTCTGCAGGCTGACGTATTTAAGCCGGGATCGAACCTGCTGTTGATGCCGAGGTGTCAGAATTTAAGAGTTCTGCAGTGGATCGAGCCTTGGAAAGTTAGCACGTGATTGCAATGTTTGAGGAAAAAAACTAAGTTTCAACATATAGAGGTCAGACATTGCGGTAAGTTTGAAATTACAAGATTAACCTCTGCCATGTCTACACCTTCTAATCCTAGAGTAGATATGTGAAAGTGAGGATCCTGGCACAAGTAAGTAGAAGCAATGCCAGGACAAAACTAAGGACCTCGTCATCAATAGAAATTAGCTAAATGTTATGATGTTCGGAAGAAACCCAGTTTCAACCTACTGAGGTCGGACATTGTCGTGAGTTAAGCTAAGTCTACATCCACAGTACCCCCCTACCTGTTAGCAACAACACGAAACGCTGAGGTACCGAAATATACAAGTTCTACAAGCAGACGTATTTGTACTATGATTAAACGGGAAGGTTCGAGCTCAGCTCGAGAAGCTGCTAATAATTGTAATGTGATCTGTACGCGTGTAGCGGACTTTGTACTCTGCTGAGGCAAACGCATTCCAGGTAGGAGCTGACTAGCCGGATGCAGCTTGCGTGCGCGCGTGTGTGTAGGTATGCTTCAGAAACACATCCCAGATATTTTTTCTCGTTCTAGTCTGCTTATTCTAAATCCGGTGCTAGTACATAGCCACTCGTAAGGCATAACACCTGAAATGCACTAGGAAGCAGCTAGCCGCTGCTCTCCTCCTGTTTTTACATGAGATTTTAAAATGTAAGAACGTATTTTACGGCCAGATGCCCTTCCTGACGCGAGAATTTATTTACAGCCGGTTGCCCTTCCTGACGCTGAAAGACTAGGATTTAGATAGTTACCCTTCCTGATGTAACAAGACTAGGATTTATTTTTTTCAGACTGCACTTGGCTAGAAATAGCCACACGAAATTATTATATAGAAAGAGAGTTACCAGCTCCTACAGTTTGGTTTAGTGTGCTTGCCTCTCACCCAGTAGTCTCGGGTTGGATTCTCTTGGGATTTAAAATATGTTTTACAGCCGAGTGCCCCCTCCTGACGCAAGAGTTTAAATCGCAAGAATCTGTTTTACGGCCGATTGCCCTTCCTGACGCTGAAAGACCAGGATTTAGCCAGTTACCCTCCCTGATACAACAACTCTAGGATTTATTTTTAGACTGCACTTGACTAGAAATAGCCACACGAAATTATTATATAGAAAGAGAATTGCTGGCTCCTACGGTTTGGTTTAGTGTGCTTGCCTCTCACCCGGCAGTCTCGGGTTCGATTCTCTTGGGATTAAAAATATGTTTTACAGCCGAGTGCCCCCTCCTGACGCAAGAGTTTAAATCGCAAGAATCTGTGTCAAAAAAGCATGTTGATTTGTTTCCAAACAAGAGCACGTGGAATTTGCCACCACCATATTTCAAACTAAAGATTGCAGCACTGTTCTCTCTAGATTAAAGATGGCGGATGATAGCTGTCAGAAAAGCATATAGGATTGTAAAGCACGTGGAATTTACCACCACCACATTTCAAAGGTAAGTAGCTAAAGAGGGCAGCACGGTGATTAAAGATGGCGGATGACAGCTGTCAAAAAAGCATGTTGATTTGTTTCCAAACAAGAGCACGTGGAATTTGCCGCCACCACATTTCAAACTAAAGATTGCAGCACTGTTCTCTCTAGATTAAAGATGGCGGATGACAGCTGTCAGAAAAGCATATAGGTTTGTAAAGCACGTGGAATTTACCGCCACTAAAGAGGACAACACTGCGCTCTAGAGATTAAAGATGGCTGGTGACAGCTGTCAAAAAAATTCACGTGGCTTTGTTTATCTCACGCTAGTGAGGTTAAGTTGGTAGCACTAAGGTTTAGGCCCGTTAAAATGGCAGCACTGCGGATGACAGGTGACGAATTTGCAGCTACTGCCCACATGTCAAAGAATAAAGATACCAGCACGATGCTCTCTTGGCAGATTTTCGAATTGTCCGCCACCACAGAGTGCAGCGCGGCGCTCTGTAGATTAAAGATGGCGAATGTGGAATTTGTCACCACCACATAGAGTGCGGCACTGCGCTCTCTTGATTAAAGATGGCGGATGACAGCTGACGGAATTGCCCGCAAGAGTGCGGTACGGTGCTCTGTAGTTTAATGATGGCGGATGACAGCTGACGCAAGAGGGCAGCACGGTGTTCTGTGGTTTAAAGATGGTGGATGACAGCGCATAGGTTTGTTTCCAAACAAGAGAATGTAGAATTTTTCAAATTGCCGCCACCACATTTCAAAGGTATCTAGCTAAAGAGTGCAGCACTGAGGTTTGTGATGCAAGATGGCGGATGATAGCTGTCAGAAAAAAGCACGTGAGTTTGTAGAGTACGTGGTATTTGCCACCACCACAAAGAGGGCAGCACTGTGCTCAAAGATGGCTGCTGTCACGTGGAATTGTCTACCACCACATTTCAAAGGTATCTAGCTAAAGAGGGCAGCACTGAGGTTTGCGATGCAAGATGGCTGCTGTCAAAAAGCATTTCTCAAATTATCCGCCACCACATTTCAAAGGTAAGTAGCTAAAGAGGGCAGCACGGTGCTCTATAGATTAAAGGGATGACAGCTGACGCAAGAGGGCAGCACGGCGTTCTGTGGTTTAAAGATGGTGGATGACAGCGCATAGGTTTGTTTCCAAACAAGAGAATGTAGAATTTTTCAAATTGCTGCCACCACATTTCAAAGGTATCTAGCTAAAGAGTGCAGCACTGAGGTTTGTGATGCAAGATGGCGGATGATAGCTGTCAGAAAAAAGCACGTGAGTTTGTAGAGTACGCGGAATTTGCTGCCACCACAAAGAGGGCAGCACTGTGCTCAAAGATGGCTGCTGTCACGTGGAATTGTCTACCACCACATTTCAACGGTATCTAGCTAAAGAGGGCAGCACTGAGGTTTGCGATGCAAGACGGCTGCTGTCAGAAAGCATTTTTCAAATTATCCGCCACCACATTCCAAAGGTAAGTAGCTAAATAGGGCAGCACTGTGTTCTATAGATTAAAGATGGCGGATGTCAGCTGCACGTGGATTTGTTTATCTCGCACTAGTGAGGTTAAGTTGGTAGCACTAAGGTTTAGGCCCGCCAAGATGGCAGCACTGCGGATGACAGGTGACGAATTTGCAGCTACTGCGATAAAGAGGGCAGCACAGTGCTCTGTGGTTTAAAGATGGCGGATGAGAGCTGTCAAAACAGCACGTGGCTGTCAAAAAACACGTGGATTTGTTTACCTCGCGCTAGTTAGGTTAAGTTGGTACTACTGAGGTTTAGGCCCGTCAAGATGACAGTACTGAGGTTAGCGATGCGTTGTTGTCTGTCAAAAAGCACGTGGCTGTCAGAAAACACGTGGATTTGTTTATCTCGCGCTAGTTAGGTTACGTTGGTACCACTGAGGTTTAGGCCCGTCAAGATGGCAGTACTGAGGTTAGCGATGCGTTGTTGTCGATGATAGCTGTCAAAAAGCACGTGGCTTTGTTTACAAATTCAAATTTCGCGCGGGTGGTGGAGGAGACCTCTCGGAGGCCTCTGGCTGTGGTGGTGGTGGAGGAGGCCTCTAGGAGGCCTCTGGCTGTGGTGGTGGTGGAGGTGGCCTCTGGGAGCCTGCGGTGGCGGTGGCCGCCGAACCATCCAATTATACTACTCTCACAGACTGCTCAACCAATCTGCGCACGTCCCGTCCCTATAATTAATATGAGCATGAATCTAATGTATTAGTCACCTTCGTTACATTTATTACAGCTGTTACTGTTAGGAAGCCGTACTTTGGAATTAACGAAGTCTGCGCCTGACACAAATAACGAATAATAATAATTTAATTTTCGTAGTATTAATAGTTTCATACTCAGGGTCATAACATTGTCATGGGAGTGAAACATTCGTATTCTGTTAAACGAATTATTTTAAAAGACTGAGGAAAATATTCCTATACGCGAACCACCGGCCCCTTTTGTATTGCCTCGCCCAGATGTGTAACGCTGTGGATGGAGGAATCGGCGGATGGGAGAGCTTACTTGGCCCCTGATCTACATGGGTGGAAGAATTGACACCTGCCACGGTACCCTCTCGTACTAGCCGAAGTTGGAGCGGCCCTAGACGTCTGGTAAGCACGTCAACTTACCCGGTCGGCCAGGCTAATAGACAGGCACACGTGGGGTTTCCCCCATTTTTCTTTAAATACCACTGATCACATCTGGAAGGCAGAAATTGCCTCGCCCCTCGCTCCAAGTAGGCGCCACTGTCTCCACTTGTAGCCCCGACCAAATTGCCTCACGTTCAAGAACGCTATCCTTGAGGCGGTAGAGGTGAGATCCCTCTCTAAGACCGGGGAAAAACTAACACTGCACGGAACACTGGTTTAGTAAATAATAAAATAAAGCTTCAGTTCTTTTGTTTCTCACCTCTTTTCCTTCTTCTCGTTGTTTGATCACAGTCCTGCATTTTCATCGAGTAGAAATTTCGTACCGACTTTTGAGTCACCCTATTACTCTTCAGAAATTCGTTCATTTCTGAGATTACGCTGTGATTATTTGCTACAGTTTTATGCCACTTCTGTACAAACTCAATTTTCAGTTTAAGCTAGAGTATCACACAGTTGCTAGCCGTAAACTCAACCAATCTGCACACGTCCCATCCCTATAATTAATCTGAGCGTGAATCTAATGTATTAGTCACCTTCGTTACATTTATTACAGCTGTTACTGTTAGGAAGCCGTACTTTGGAATATTAATGAAGACTGCGCCTGACACAAATTACGAATAATAATTTAATTTTCGTAGTATTAATAGTTTCATATTCAGGGTCATAACATTGTCATGGGAGTGAAACATTCGTATTCTGTTAAACGAATTACACTGACTGACAGTGACAATGCAACACCAAGGAGGAGTGGTTCGAAAGGGATGAAAGTTGGGGAAAAACAGAGACGGCACGGATGAATAATTGATGTTTATTTCAAACCGATATGCAGGTTACACAATGCGCACGGCATCGACTCAGTAGGATGTAGGACCACCGCGAGCGGCGATGCACGCAGAAACACGTCGAGGTACAGAGTCAATAAGAGTGCGGATGGTGTCCTGAGGGATGGTTCTCCATTCTCTGTCAACCATTTGCCACAGTTGGTCGTCCGTACGAGGCTGGGGCAGAGTTTGCAAACGGCGTCCAATGAGATCCCACACGTGTTCGATTGGTGAGAGATCCGGAGAGTACGCTGGACACGGAAGCATCTGTACACCTCGTAGAGCCTGTTGGGAGATGCGAGCAGTGTGTGGGCGGGCATTATCCTGCTGAAACAGAGCATTGGGCAGCCCCTGAAGGTACGCGAGTGCCACCGGCCGCAGCACATGCTGCACGTAGCGGTGGGCATTTAACGTGTCTTGAATACGCACTAGAGGTGACGTGGAATCATACGCAATAGCGCCCCAAACCATGATGCTGCGTTGTCTAGCGGTAGGGCGCTCCACATTTACTGCCGGATTTGACCTTTCTCCACGCCGACGCCACACTCGTCTGCGGTGACTATCACTGACAGAACAGAAGCGTGACTCATCGGAGAACACGACGTTCCGCCATTCCTTCATCCAAGTCGCTCTAGCGCGGCACCATGCCAGGCGTGCACGTCTATGCTGTGGAGTCAATGGTAGTCTTCTGAGCGGACGCCGGGAGTGCAGGCCTCCTTCAACCATGGACGGGAAATTGTTCTGGTCGATATTGGAACAGCCAGGGTGTCTTGCACATGCTGAAGAATGGCGGTTGACGTGGCGTGCGGGGCTGCCACCGCTTGGCGGCGGATGCGCCGATCCTCGCGTGCTGACGTCACTCGGGCTGCGCCTGGTCCCCTCGCACGTGCCACATGTCCCTGCGCCAACCATCTTCGCCACAGGCGCTGCACCGTGGACACATCCCTATGGGTATCGGCTGCGATTTGACGAAGCGACCAACCTGCCCTTCTCAGCCCGATCACCATACCCCTCGTAAAGTCGTCTGTCTGCTGGAAATGCCTCCGTTGACGGCGGCCTGGCATTCTTAGCTATAAACGTGTCCTGTGGCACACGACAACACGTTCTACAATAACTGTCGGCTGAGAAATCACGGTACGAAGTGGGCCATTCGCCAACGCCGTGTCCCATTTATCGTTCGCTACGTGCGCAGCACAGCGGCGCATTTCACATCATGAGCATACCTCAGTGACGTCATTCTACCCTGCAATTGGCATAAAGTTCTGACCACTCCTTCTTGGTGTTGCATTTGCTCTGTCAGTCAGTGTATTTTAAAAAACAGAGGAAAATATCCCTATACGCGAACCACCGGCCCCTTTTGTATTGCCTCGCCCAGATGTGTAACGCTGTGGAGGGAGGAATCGGCGGATGGGAGAGCTTACTTGGCCCCTGATCTACATGGGTGGAAGTCTTGACACCTGCCACGGTACCCTCTCGTACTAGCCGAAGTTGGAGCGGCCCTAGACGTCTGGTAAGCACGTCAACTTACCCGGTCGGCCAGGCTAATAGGCAGGCACACGTGGGGTTCCCCCCATGTGGGGGCATTAAATAACAACAACACTCGTAACACTACAACTTCGACTCCATCTTGTATTTAACCCCAGAAACATAATACAAAGCACCAAACTAAAATATCGATATTCACTCGAAAGTACAGTAACACCAAAGACTTAACAATCCGTGACATTCTCCCCACGCTTGTCAAACTCCAGAGACATCACCAGCTGAATAGGATGGCTGATCTTAGTTCCATCAGGTCGGCCGAGAATTATACCTCTGGTCTTGTTGTATCTTTCTCTCCGTACATCTTCTACCCATGCTCTCTTCCACATGTGTCAGAGTCTAACATCTACTGGTATAAGTACGACATTTCTGAGTCCTTGTTGTCACTTGACCTCGTGGTAATTTCTCAACAGCAGAAGATATTTCTCCTTCCAGCTTTGCCAGAAGCCTCCTGTGACGTTCTATTTATGGCGAAATTCTTTACTGAAGTATCCTTTCATTGATGGTTCCAGTCCATTTGGGATTGCTGTAAGTTTTCCACCGTTGAGGTAATGAGGTGGTGTCAAGACTTCATCACTGCTTGTCTCTTGAGTGATTGGACTAGAATTAAGGGAGCTTCAATACAAAAAATTTGTTTAAGCCTACTTAATCTACTTGTGACCGCCCTAATACTTTTCATAGGCAGCGCTTGGTGGAGCCTATCATCATCTACTCACATCCTCACCACCAAGCTGCCCGCTGCGCAATAAATTTCCAGAAAATTCCGTGGTGTGCGCAGTAATGCTCTAACTTGGAGTCTTGTAGGAGCATGAATAGCTCTTTCTTATGCTGTAACGTAATATTGAGCATTGTATGAAAGGACTGTGTGAGGTAATGCCGGAGGTCCAATATATCACTGCATGTTCATTAGGAATCTGTCCGTCGAGAGGTATGTGGCTAATTAAAGATGAGCTGTGCGTGTAGTGGAGCAAGTGAATAAGACTAAGTACGATTTATTGTGTTGTTTGTCAAATTTTACGTACAGTGGAACAGCAGGGTCGATCTCTGTAACTGCAAATGGCCGTGTAGGTCGTACCGGATCAAGAGGTAGAGGAGATTCTGTCTTTTCAAGTGTACGGTTGTGGGCTATTTTTCAAGTCAGACACATGTTAAGAACATTTTTGATCGACAACCTAGCTCCTAAGATCCAAACTTCACTCCGATGCTCCGTCAGTACAATGCGGACTCCAAGGTGATGAAGTCTAATATGTGTCAGCATAATTAAAAATTGTGTGATATGATGAGCTCCATCCATGAATATTGTATGTTGCTCGGTCGTTGTCAAGTCTGCAAATTGTAATCTTTCTCCTGTCTCTTTGATAATTTGCAGATTATCCCTACAGCATACAACTAGATCAATTGTACTTCCCCCATTTTCTACTATATTAATTTTCCACTCTCATCTGCGAACCACCATCCATCCAACATATAATGCTCCTCTACTGCGCTTAATTCTAGGAGATTTTCTCCATTTCTGTTACATTCTTTATCCTGGCTGTTTCTATTAACTACTAATAACTCGTCCTCATGTTGACTGTACACTGGCTTCTTGTCCCCTATCTACGCGTTAAGATCGTCCATAATAATAATGCTTGCCTGATCCTACGTACTTCTCATTCGTCTAATTTCTGTCGCTAAATTCTCAAACAATTCATTCTGCGCAAATAGGGAGCTCAGAGGAGGATTATATATAAAAGCTACCCTATCTAATATTCTTATCCAGATTAATTCCTTAAACTCAGATTCTAAGAGCTGTGTCCTATCTTGTAGATTGTTTTCGATTACCACCGAAATTTCGCCCGGTATCCTTCCTCTATTGAATCTCCTTGATCAATATTGACTCCATACGATACACCCTTTTATCTTTTAGTCTTTCTTGTAATCAGCCCAAGTTTCTACAAGCCCAAAGATGTCAATTTTTCCGGTAGCTCTTTAATGTCTTCGTTACCTATTTTGTTCCATATTCCTTCAATATTAACCTTTAACTCTAGTTATTTTTAACTTCTATGTTCTAAACTCCCTAACTTACTTCTAGTCATTCTAAATCTTTCCTCTTCCATTATACACCCCTCCTGAGAGCAAATAACGGCCTTCTCAGATAGTTCTTCTGTGATTTTTACTCTACTACCTGAGTCAATCCACTTCTTCTGAAAAAAGTCTATTAGACTCACTGACCTACGCCTGGAAGTATCCTCAGCTCCTCAACGCAGCGCCACTGTTGACATCCGCCTCGCCTCGTCGTTCCTCCCACTGTTATTTAACTCCACTGGAAGATCTGACGTAGACCGCTGAATCACCTGTCCACGGTAATCAACACCAGCACTGCACGTTTAATCTGGAATCCCTTGTGTCAACACTCCTACACCAAGCACTTCCACTGATGACCCAAACTGCTTACCTTTGTTCTTTGAACATATCACCAAGATCACTGACCGACCACGTTCTCGCCCACGTATCTCCTACCACATGTAAGTGGTTTCCTCTTATAAATGACCGTAGATTCGATTTTCTTTCTTGTCGTGAATGGAATTGTAGAACTCCTTGCTCTCGGAGGCTTTTTCTGTCCATATCCCTTTTTATCCAAACTCTGCTGCTCTTCAAGTTCCTCGCACTATTCAAAGTTCGGCTTGCCATTAATAAAGAAACAAACTTAATTCTAACAGGTCTTCTTCCCCTATTCTTTCCCATCCTATACAAATCACCTATCTCCCTTTCAGTACAATCAATGCCTCATTTCTCATTAGCTTAAAGATTGAGTTCATTAATTCCATCGTAGATTCTCCTTCCGTTTCCTCCAGTTCGTAAATAATAATATTTCTTCTCTTCTCCTCCGTTCTTCTGCTATCTCACCATTGAAGTACCTGAACTTGTTCTTCTGGCGCCTTTATCCTCTAATTTAGTGTAGCTCTTTCTTCCTCGTCTTCCCTTATCTTCGCCTTTATTTCTGTTACACCTTTGGTTATGCTGTCCTTCATATCGTTGATTTGTTAATACTGTGCCTCGAACATGTCTTTGGTCTGGTCAGCCTCAGAAGCATCGCGGACAACTTCCTCGATTTTCACCATGTCCTCCCATGTCAGTTGGCCTGTGTTCATCTCGACGCCTCCGATGACTAATAAGGTAGCCACTATAGCTGCCGCCATCAACAGTTCTGTCAGTCCTATTTCTTTATTAACTCCTAGTTTGCACTCCGTCTCGATCCACTTGACCCGGCTGTGCCATCTCCCTATCACACTCCTATACTGCTGCATGGTTACGCCCAAACTGCTTTCTCTGCACTTCCGGACCGTTACCACGTACGTCTGCACACTCCTCAGCTCCGCAAAGACTGCCTCCTACCCGAAGGGCACCGTCCTGTAGAAAGGGATTGAAACGGGCTTGTTACGTAGTGTTAGGCAAGATGTAAAGCTCTCCTTTACAAAACTTCTATTGAAATTTTTACCCATATTATGGCAACTTGATTTGCTACGCTTGATCTGTATTAGATTTGTACATTATGTCAAACAGCAAAAAGATACACACAGACGCGGAGCTCGGGCCAGTGGATTCTGTACTTATACCATAATGCGAATAGGCATAGAGTAAAAAATGATATAACTTTTTATCATAAACTTATTCTTGCTGCTGCTGAGGAGTTCATTCCACCATTTTCAGGGACTCTTAGATGAAAACTCGTCCCTTAGTGGAACGAGGAATTTGCAGCAGCAGTAAAAGGGAGACCTCGCACTCAAACGCAAACTACCATCCTGATTTCAGGCTCTGAACGACATCATCTGAGTTTTGCTACTCAAGCTCTTTACGGAGTGAGAACTCTGCAGTGCCTTGACGCTCTGTAAGGACACGGCTCCCGGAGCGGATAATGTCCATAACCACATGTTGAAGCAATATAGCTCATTATATGTTCTTGGAGTGTTTAAGGGAATCTTGACTGGGAGCGAGTTTCTGTCACAGTGGTGAGAGAGCCTGACAAAGATCCTAAGTTCGCAGTAAGTCACAGACCTATTTGTCTTAATAACTGTCTGTGTAAATTGTTTAAAAGAATGGCGAATCGATGACTTCTTTGTTGTTCGGAGAAAATAGGACTTTTGTCTCAGTACCAGTGTTGTTTTTGAGCATCTCGCTCCGCCACTGAACACCTGGTACACATGGAGAGTTCTATCCTGGACGTATTTCTCCGACAAGCATTTGGTGGCAGTTTCTTCGATTTAGAAAAGGCCTAAGACACCACATGGTGAGATGGCATCCACCGAGCTCGATATCTGCAGTCACTTAAGTGCGGCCGGTATTCAATATTCCGGAGATAATGGGGTCGAACCCCGCTGTCGGAAGATCTGAATATGGTTTTCTGTGGTTTCCTATTTTTGACATCAGGCAAATTCTGGGGCTATACCTCAATTAAGGCCACGGTCACTTCATTTCCTATTGTCGACGTATCTGTGTCGGTGGAACCAACTGCAACCTGTAATGAAAATAAGAGAGAGAAGGCATCCTTCCAACCTTGTGTCAATGGAAATTCCGAGGTAATTTGCTGGTTTTTACTGCAAATTCTTGTCCCTCCGTCTATTCTGTGTCCGAGTACGGAGGACATATTCACAATATCACATTCTAGAAAAAGGAGTTCCACAAGGACATCGTACCACAATGTTACTCTACTGGTGATTGCCATAAACTGTATTATCGCTGCTGTTAGTCCAGCAGTAGTACCGTCACTGTATCTGGACGATTATGCTCTGCATTAAAGGTCACAAAATATGGCAGTCGCTGAGCGATAATTACAGCAAGCTATTAGGAAAGGTGAAAAGTAGACTTCGAACATGGCTTCTGGGTTTCAACTCCACTGTCGTTCACTTTTGCCGGAAGTGTATTCTTCATCTCCAACTGGAGCTTTGTTTAGTTGGGGGTGCTCTTCCTGTAGGTGACACGTAGAGACTTCTGGGATTTTTTCGATAGTAAGTTAATGCGGGAGTCGCACGTGCGTCAATTAAAACTCAAAAGCGCTAAGAAAGTGAATATTGTGAAGTTTCGTAGTTGCACTACTGGTGGAGGTGGGGGGGGGCTGACCACTCTTTGTTCCCACGCTTTTATAAGCCACATATTTTATCCAGATTAGGCTACGGCAGTATAGCATATGGATCTGCAGGGCATAACGTCCTTATGAAACTGAATAGCATCCACCACAGTGGAGTTAGGTTGGCAGCAGGAGCATTCTATACAAGGCCCATTGCTAGCCTGCTCGCTGAACCTGGTGTTCCACCTATATGCGTGAGGTGCCAGCAAACGCTGTTGTTGTATGCGGAGAATTTGCGACAGATACCACTTCTCCCAAGCTATCCCTGCGTATTGCACACTGGAAACAGTCGGCTGTATGCTGCTTATCCACGAGCAGAGCAGCCGGTAAGTATACGCTTTAATAGCAGTCATAGATTGTTTGATGTACCTTCAGTTCCTTGTCTTGTCAGACGATCAAGTAAGGTATCTCCATGGTTCATACGACGACCTGGAAAGCTGGATCTGCACACCGGCGTAAAAGAGAATATGATCCCCTCCATTTATCGGAGGATCTTCCTGTACTTCGTTAGCCGGTATCCAGGTTCAGGGTTATTTACACGGATGGTTCGAGGGCAGAAGCGAAAGTAGGCTGTGCATCCATTGTCGACACTAAGATGTTTCCTCTTCCTCTACCAGAGACCTGTAGCTTGTACACAGCAGCGCTCTATGCGCTGTCTACGGTAGGGGACGTCGGCACTTTCTACTGTGTACTGACTCCTTGAGTTTGTTACAGTCTGTTGGTGCAGCGGATCGGGACCTGCTGTCCAGGTGTTAGATAGTTTGCACCTGTGGCTCATGAGCCACATGGGTGTAGCCGATAGGGCTGCCAAGGAAGCAGTTTTATTTTCCCCGTTGCCTTATGAGGTTCCCAGATGGTATATCTGATAATTTTCGATTGCGAGCAGTAGTGCAAGGCCACCTCTCTTCTGAATAAGTTGAGAGCAATAAAAGTAATTACGTAGGTATGGAAGCATTCCCTACGGGTTCTTGGAGAGAAACAGTGAGGTTATGTCGTCTTTGGATCGGTTACGTTATAGCAACGCATTGTTACGTACTAAAGGGAGGAGCCCCCCCCCCGGTGTGTACTTGCGGCAGTCATCTGACTGTAGTACTGTACACATCCTAGCGGAGTGCGTGGACCTTGCCGATATGCTGCGCTATAGTTTGAAACTTCTGGATACCATCTTTTTTTATCCTACGAGGTTACGAGCATCTGGTAGAACTTGTCATGTGTTTAATGAGAAATAGTGGCCGGTTTTATCATGCTTGAATGTGACGTTTCTATCTGTTTTTATTCCTTTAACTGTTTTATCTCCCTTTGTGTAATTTTATCTTGTTCTTTAATTTTTAATTTGAATTTAACAGATGAAGACCTTTGGGAATAACGATGAAGATCACATTTCCATTGTTCTGAGATATTTGAAATATACAGTTTGAAACGCTTTAGTACCTAACTAATACACATAGGAAGACCATACCGGCTGTGAAACAATGCACCCACGTTCTAAGAATGTACTTACAATGTTTCATGTTTTAAATTAAACAACATAAGTGAATAATCAACACTTATCTATTAGTGCATGTACATAAGCAGGAATATAGATGAGTGTCCAATTCGTATTCCAGAATAAGGTTTAATCATCACACTTAAATTATATCTTCTAAACTTCTGCAGTGTAAACACAATAACACTTCAATATACAACAATGGAGCATTATTTTTTAAAAACTCATATTAACGTGCGTTTTCACTCAATATGTGACAAATTCTCATAAAACTCCTTTAATCGTTCTGTTGTAAGAAGCTTGGTTAGTTCCTGCAAATGAAAATTTTATGAGAATTAGTTAAAAACAATACTTAGGGGTGTTAACAAAAATACTATCAAGGTTTAATTACCTTCAGATCTTTCCATTTTGATAGTGATATAGGCAGGACCTCGGTGTAAGCTAGCCCTGGCAGGGTGAATTCCCCCTCTTGCAGCCCAGACAAAGTCCTCCTTCTCGCCTCTGTAACCAAGACAGATCCCCTGGCAACGTTATAGCTTCCAGATTTTAGTGAGATAATTCGTGGCTGTTCAGTATTCACCTTTATTTCCTTTAAAGTTTTTGAGGGCACAGGTAACTTCTTTTTGTAATGTCCGTTAGAAGAAAAGAATGATGTCCATGTTTTAAACATTGACTGATGACATTCAACAACTTGGAATGGGCTTGGTTTAAGTCTGCTGTGGCGTATGATCTCATACCAATCTTTAGGTATCTCCGTTACTACAGTGTGTGATATCAGCCCCATATTTTTGTCGCACTCAAGATATGAGTGCCCTCTTTCTGGAAATGTCATCG
This sequence comes from Anabrus simplex, assembly GCF_040414725.1. Classification (NCBI taxonomy): domain Eukaryota; kingdom Metazoa; phylum Arthropoda; class Insecta; order Orthoptera; family Tettigoniidae; genus Anabrus; species Anabrus simplex. Next base: position 24,102,917 of record NC_090277.1, on the reverse strand, counting down.
TAATTTTTTCCAGCCTCTGGCAAACTGTTAACTACATAATGAATGTACCGAAATACAGTAAAGTTTTTGTTTTGGTCAGCACATAAATAGCAGAATATATGAAGCCGTTTCACATCAGTGGAGAGAATGATAAATATAAAGTGGTGAAGCATTGATATTACATCATCCGCTCCCCTCTCATCATAACCATAGAATACAGACTCTCCAGTAGCTAAAACATGGGTATTAAACAAAGGAACTGTCAGCTGACGTCTGTAATATACCATGTTATTTGCTATATTTTAAACTGGCAAATTCTTCTGAAAATCCAGAGCAATGGCCTCTTCTTCCTTTCATTCGGCACAAAATTTCTTACAGAGACGTTTTCTTTCATAAAAACCTGCAGCCTTTCTCAAACGAAGCTCTTTCCTGGTTTCAAGTTCGTTCAGTTTTGTTGTAAATTGCTGTAATATGCCTTGATCAATCGATTTCTGTTGCAAAGATGTCACTTAATTTTTAAATGCATCTCTTGGGATTTCATACCGTCACATTCACTACATGTATCCGATCTTGGATATCCAAATGAAATATTGTACTCCGAATTGAATATTCATAAGACACTTGATTATTTGGGTACCTCTCCATGTACATCTGGTGTAATTTCTTTGCAATTAGCTCTTCTGGGAGATAAACTTTTGATGTCCGGTTCAAATAATAGTGCGATTGACGACCTTGCAGGGACTGTCCTGGTTCCATCACTTAGAGCATGTTGTCTATTTGTGTTCTTTCCTCTTCCGTCTGGTATCACCTTACCACATTCTTTTATTTGCTCTTGAATGTTTTGTAATGTTCTTGGGGTTATTCCATGCAAAGCCAAGAATGCTCTATAACAAACGGGCACTTCCATCACAACGCCATTTTCTTTAGTTCTAACTGTGTAAGAATATGAGCGGTCATGAAGAAGGACTTCACTTTGACCTTTCCTAGGGCGTCTCCTTTGTACAAGATTTATTTTGATCAAACCACTTAAATACAACCTTTGTGCATATCGATCAGGAAGACTATTGAAATATTTAATAATATCATGCCTCTTTCCTTCATTCAATCTATCGAAACACTTCAATCTGGTGTACTTACAGTTCTGTCCTATTTCGTGTATCTGTGTTCTTAGTTTCCTTGCTGCATCAACCACTCGGCCATACTTTGTTTTCTTCTTCGCACTTCGGCTCAATTCTGGAATTATCTAGATCCATTTTCAAGAAACACTGCATTTGGTTTTAGATTTACACCTCACTTTTACTAAACTGCAGCATTAATAATGGAAATGTTCATTAATGTAAACCCAACAGTCCCACACTAAGAATAAATAAACAGAAATACCAACTCCCGAGAAATATAATTCTTCCTTAAGAACAGAGTAGAATGAACTATCATAATTTTTCCTTCAAATACCAGGACTCTTATCGGTCTTCCATCTTCCGAAAAATATTTAACTGTGAATATCACCGGACCCTTAGCATTATGCACACAAATGAATATACACAAAGAAACTGCATGATTTGCTGCACAAAATGGCGTCAACACCCAAAAATAGGAAAAATTGTACCTTCATCCTTATTCCCACCAAGTCTTCGTATATATAGTGTGATTGTTAAGGATTTGAAACAATGTTTATAGATCTTCACGTAGTTAAAATTTTATGCTACCCCTGTGGGTGAGAGACACAGATGAAGAATACAATTGCGATATCCCTGCTTGTGATAAGAGGCAACTGAAAGGGGTCCCGGGGTCTCTAAACCTGGGAATGTGTGCTGGCCACCACGGAGCCCTTAACTGAGTCTTGGCATTGCTTCCACTTACTTGTGTCAGGCTCCTAACTTCACCTATCCTGTCCTACCTCCCTTCGTTAACTCCTGTTCTTTTCTAACTCCGATGGCATCGATGCCTAGGGAGTATTTTATTTTCACACCCTTCGTGCCACTTGATTTTCTTTGTCCGATACTTCATTTTTCTTACCGTCGTATCCCTTCTTTTCACATTTTCCTCTCTCTTCAACCCTCTGTGGGTGAGGGACACAGATCAAGACTACACACATATTACCTGCCTGTCGTAAAGAGGCGACTAAAAGGAGCGACCAAGGAATGATGAAATTAGAATCATGGGACTACTTGTGATTAGTACATTATGTGCGGAATACCATGGGTTGGCGTTACATGCGAGTAGTACAACATTGTAAGGAAAATCATGGGTCAACGTTATATACAAACAGTAAATTTATGCGAGGAACACCACGGGTCTGGGCGTTGTTTGTGATAAATGTCATGGTGAACATTCAACCGGTTGTTTCCATGGTGTTACCTATGTGTAGTACCATATTATGACAAATACCATGGCTTTACGTTACCTGTGATTAGTAGCACTATGTGAGGAACACTACAGGTTAGGCTGGCGCCTGCGATTATTATCACTATGTGAATAAAACCATGGGTCTGCATTGCCTGAGAATAATACTATTATGTAGAGAAAACCATGAGATTTTGACGCCTCTGGGTGTTACCATAATGTGTATTACACCGTGGGTCTATGCTGCCTGTGATCAGTACAACTGTGTGAGAAATACCACAGGTTTGGCTGATGCCCATGTTCAGTCTCAGCATGTGAGGAACACCATGGACCTGCATTGCTTGTGAGTTGTACCGCTATGTGCAAAACTCCATGCATTTGTATTGCTTGTTAGTGGTGCCATTGGATGTGACATACCATGGGTTCCATTACCTGTGATCTGTACCATCGTGCGATAAACACCATGAATCTACATAACCTGTGATTAGCACCACTATAGGAGGAACAACATGGGTCTGCTTTACCAGTGATTAATACCATTATGAGGGACCAGCGATATGTATTTGGACCCCATTGGATGAGTATCATCTCAGCAATTTAGGCATTGTGATTTGTATCCAATGATTGCTTTTGTTTCACGATCTTTTTCATCATCATTCATTTTGGATTCAAGTCAGCGGTTACATTATGAAGTTTTAATTTTCATTTAGACCGCCTCGTACCATTAGGGGGCGATGAACTAGCTGTTAGGCCCCTTAAAAAACAAATATCATCGCCATCATCACCATCATCATCATCATATTTAATGCTAGGTAATGTATAGCAGCTATTATTGTTCAAAGCCGCTCCACTGCATCGCAGCTGCTTTCATCACTGCTACTGCTACTTCATCCTAACCACATTTGGGCTACGTGCATGGCTACCTTCCTTTTGTAATGTGTCGACGAGCCCCAACCAATTTCTTCAAAATGTCGAACCACGAAGTTCATCTTCTGCCACGTCTTATTATGCCTAAATTTTTCTTTAAAATATTACTTGTAGCAGACTGTTCTTTTCAGTAGGCCTCATAATGTCACCCATATATTCGAGCCTCGTCATTTTAATTATATTGATGAGCTCAGGTCGATAGTTCTTTGAGTGGAATACTTTGGTATTTTTGTTAAACTTTAACCACAAGATCATGGGTTTTACTCCACTGTAGGCTGCTCTGGGAAAGGTTTTTATGGTTTTCCATTTTTACTCTTGGCAAATGCTCGAGCTGTACCTTGATTAAGGCTGTAAATTTATCTAGGGACTTCTATTGAGAATGTCGCGTTTTAGCATTTTGAATGTCCTTCTTTTTTGGTTCTCAGATAAGATGGTGGATCTTGTCAAGGAAAAACTTTCAAGTGACTGAATTAGTGTTCATCGTATTGAATGTAGTTCCTTGAAGTGTATTAAATGTTTGGAAACCTGTTGATTTTAGTTAATCATACAACCTAAAATAGTGACAACCGCGTCAGGATTAAGTTTTCAATATTTAAGAAGAATTGAGGTTAATGAAACATTGATAGGTTAGTGCGGCAAAGAAGAGCTACTCGAACGATATTCACGAGGGATTTAAATAAACTGAAAGACTCAATAGAAGTATCTGATGTGGATAAAATTGATCTACAAGCCCATTTTGGTGTACTGGAAGAAAGAGGAACGGAAGTACAAAAATTGGATGCTAAAATAATGGACTTGATGTTAGACGATGACGATGACGACACCGACCTGGAGAATGAAGTGGTGGGGACGGGAGATTATCACAGTAATTTCGTGGATATGAAGGTAAGAGCACCTCTGATAATTTTGCATAATGATTATGATGGAAGTGTCGCCAGTGCTAATCACTATAGTGAAAGAAGGTTTCAACTGCCCAAACTTGAATTAAGAACATTTGGAAGCAATTTCAAGGAATGGCTGCCCTTCTGGAGCCAGTTCCAAAAATCGATCAGGATGTTGATATAGCACCTGAAGACTAAGTCCAATATTTAATTTAATCTACATCACAAGGTTCAAAAACGAGGGAAATTGTGGAGTTTTCCTCCTACAGCACAGAACTATTCAAAAGCTGTGTCTAGTCTGAAATCAAGATTCGGGAGGGAAAACCCGTTAGTTGAGGTGTATATTATAGAAGTCTTGAAGCTAATTTTGTCTACCAGTCAGTCAAAGGAATCGATGTTTTAGCTTCACTAAATGATAAACTATAATCTTATTTGAGAAATTTTGAAACATTAGGTGTCACTATATAGAAATGTTCAGCTATGTTTTTTCCTTTAATACAGTCATGCTTCCCCGAAGAGTTTCTGATAGCATAGCATTGATGTTCTAGCAAGGGGGATATGAAGGATTGTAGGGAATAAGTTAGTAACTTGATGGAGTTCCTGAAAACCAATGTAGGATGGGAAGAAAAAAATACACTTGCTCTCACTGGTTTTCGTTTACGAATCAGTGAAGCAAAAGCTTGCGTTGAGAATCAAGTAGCGTACAAATATCGCACTACCAGCAAAGAGAACATCCCCTCAGCGGCAGGGTTATTGTCAACTGCAGACGTTGAAGAGGCTAAGAAGAATTATGTCTTTTGCGACAAGCCTCATAACAGTTCTGACTGTTTTACTGTACAAGGAATGGCGGAGCAGAGAAGCAGAGAGTGCTGAGACACGGAGGCTGCTGTTTCTCTTGTATGAAACCAGCGCATATAACTAAGAAATGTCGAGCAGTCTTAAGATGACTTTTTGCGGGAAACATCATGTGACGTTAATGTGTGAAGAACTGAAACCTCTTCATGACACAACAACCAAGTCAGATATTGGAAATATAACATTAGCAAATTTCTCCCACAGTCCCAAAGTTTTTCTACTAACTCTGAGAGTGAAGATAGCATCTGATAGTCTGCAAGCTTGTGTAAGGGTTCTCATTGACACAGCATCTCAGAAGGCCTACATCTTAAAATATATTGCAAAAGAAATGAAGTATGTACCTCAGCGCGAAAAAGCGGTAATCCATTCCTTGTTCGGGGGGTATAAATACCAGTAGTTGTAAACTGAACAAGAGAAACATTTCGCTGACGAATGTTGACCGCACCGATGAGCCGTTAGTTATCCTGACAGGAGCACATGTTGCAGAAATGCTGCTAACAGGTCGTCGCGAAGAGTTAGCATCAGGACTTGATGCTCTTGAAACCCGCCTTTATTGGAATCTAATGCGAAAAGTCCTTTTGAGCGAGATTAATGATCCTAACATGGGCACGACTGTGACATCCTTGTTCATCAACGAAGCTGATATTTCAGATCTATGGAGGCTGAATTTGATTAGAATCACTGAAGCAGCACAAAAGAAGTCTAGGTCTGAACAAGAATTTTCAACTAGGCAGCATTATTAGGAAACTCCAATAATCAATGAGCAGGGATGATATGAATTTCGTTTATCTTGGCTTGAATGGCACCCACCTCTTCACGACAATCAGGATCTTGCAATGAAAGGCTACAAAAACGTCAAAGGAACTCGTGTCAGATAATCACTTTAGAGAGTATGATGATGTTTTACAACAGTGGCTGAGTGAAGGGATTATTGAGGTGGTTTCTATACTGGAAGCAATTAATATACGGTATATTATCTACTACACCGACCTGTTGTTAAAGACTGTAGCAGTACGACCAGGATCCAATCTGTGTTTCATGCTTCTGCTAAATCCCATAATCAATACCCGCTAAATAAATGCCTTGATATTGGTCCTAACCTGATCGAGTTGATCGCTGATGACTTGTTGAGGTTTGGGGAAAATAAGTTTGGAGTAATAGCAGACATTAAAAGGCATTCCTTCAGATAATCTTGAATAAGGAATTTCTTATGTTTTCTCTCGTTGGATAAAGTCCGGAATTCAATAAAGACATTCCGTCACACCAGGGTAGTGTTTGGGGTCACTAGTAGACCTTTCATGCTAGGATCCGTCATTGAGTACCATATTAGAAGAACTTCTGATTTTGATGATGTTGGGGTGCAACAACATGCGATAAATTTCTACATAGATTATCTGATAACAAGTAAAGACTCTGAGGATGAGTTACGAAAGTTTTGTTTCTGAAACCATGGAACTTATGGCCAAATGATGTTTTGAATTAAGAGAGTGGGAGACTTCTTTGAGTAGAAAATGTGGAGCTCCTTCTCCTGTTCTACAATTCGAATGGCACAAAGAAACCGATACCCTACAGCTTAATTGATCATGGATTAAGGTGGTTAATGTGAATTCTGTCACGAAGAGGACTATACCGCCGATAGCTCATAGAATTTTCGACACTGTTGGTGCTACCTCCCCCGTGATGGCATCTCGCAAGATTCTATTTGCAAGGAAACTTTGGAATACCGAGGTCACTGACAAACTTAAAGAAGAATGTTTAAGATGGTTCGATGAACACCATTTCTTATCTGAAACAAAAATTCCAACATGGTTTGTTACGAGTGTTTACAACATGAAAAACGGTACTATCCACAATTTCTGTGATGCAAGCTCAAAAGCTTATGCCGCTGTTACATACCTCAGAGTAGGCATAGATGTAGATATTGTAGTAAGTCTTCTTGCAGCCAGATCGCGTCTAGCTCCTCTGAAAAACATCACCATACCATGAATGGAATTTCTCGCTGCATTAATAGCAGCACGTTTGGCAAATTCAGTGATAGAATGACTTCTGTGGAGTGGCATAAAAATGTATTTTTGGAATGATTCTACAACAGTACTTGCCTTGAGTTTTGGAGAAGAAAAGTGGTTTGTTAAAAATAGAATACAGGAAATAAGAACACTTTCTCTTCCGGTGACGTGGGGCCATGTATCTGAAGAAGAAAATCAAGCAGATATACTTTCAAGAGGCTGTGGTACGAAGCAACTTGTTGCCTTAAAATGGTGGGTGGGACCTGCTTGAATGAGAGAACCTACAGAAGGTTAGTCGTGTTCATTGCAAGACAGTTCAATTTATGGCGATCAAGCTGTATTAAAACGAGGAGGAAAACTACTTGCCTCTTAACCCTAAATGAACATGAACGGGATTGTTATTACAAACGATTTTCAAATTATATCAAGATTTTACTGCAGGGAGCTTGGATTTTGAAATTTATACGGAACTGTCTTTGTCCAAGGAATAAGAGAAAATTTGGAGAGATCACTTCTCAACAATACTGTGTGGCTGAAAAGAAGATTGTTTTTTCAAATTCAAGAGGAATCATTCTCCAGTGAGAGCGATGCGAAACTGAGGACTTAAGGACTTGAGGACTTGAAATGCCTTCGAAGACAATGATGGGATTATAAAGGTTAGAACTACAATTGTTTACCAATAAGATGAGAAAGATTTCAAAAGACCCAAGGTTTTTGCCTTCAAAACATGAAGTTGTCAGAAGGCTGATTTTGTCTCATCATGAGTCAAATAAACATGTTGGAGTCGGCACCTTACTGGATTCCAAATGGGCGAAAATCAGTAACATCACTTATACAGGTATATAGGTGTGTGGCGTGTTGGAAGTTATTGCACAAAAACATTAGAAACAGTTTGCTGCACCAATTCCAGAACCCAGAATAAGAGATTCAGCTGTCTTTAAAGTAACCGGATTAGTTATGTCTGGCCCTCTGATCCTTAAAAGTAATAAAAGGCTTAGCTCTGTATATTCGCTTGTGCGGTCTATCGTGCGGTGCACTTGGTGTTAGTGACATCACTCTCAACAAAATCGTTTTTTTATCCTTACGAAGGTTCGTAGCCCGAAGAGGAAGATGCTGTATTATCAGTAATATAATAGGCGGATTCGGGCGCCGCCTCCTCCTCCGGGCTCCCACGGGCACTTCCGCCTCCCGCGGGAAATTTGAATTTTGGCGGGAAATTTGAATTTTGGCGGGAAATTTGAATTTTGGCGGGAAATTTTAATTTGTAAACAAGGCCACGTGCTTTTTTACAGCTGTCATCGACAACAACGCATCGCTAACCTCACTGCTGCCATCTTGACGAGCCTAAACCTCAGTAGTACCAACTTAACATCACAAGCGCGAGATAAACAAAGCCACGTGATTTTTGACAGCCACGTGCTTTTTTGACAGCTGTCATCCGCCATCTTTAAACTTCAGAGCACCCTGCTGCCCTCTTTATCGCAGTAGCTGCAAATTCGTCACCTGTCATCGGCAGTGCTGCCATCTTGGCGGGCCTAAACCTTAGTGCTACCAACTTAACCTCACTAGCGCGAGATAAACAAATCCACGTGCTTTTTTGACAGCTGCCATCCGCCATATTTATTCCATAGAGCACAGTGCTGCCCTCTTTAGCTACTTACCTTTGAAATGTGGTGGCGGTTAATTTGAAAAATGCTTTTTTGACAGCAGCCATCTTTGAGCACCGTGCTGCACTCTTTGTGGTGGCGACAAATTCCACGTGCATTACAAACCTATGTGCATTTCTGACAGCTGTCATCCGCCAAGCTGTCGTCCGCCATCTTTAACCTAGAGAGCACCGTGCTGCCCTCTATGTGGTGGTGGCAAATTCCACGTGCTCTTGTTTGAAAACAAATCCACGTGCTTTGTTTTGACAGCTGTCATCCGCCATCTTTAATCAAGAGAGCACCGTGCTGCACTCTTTAGCCACTTACCTTTGAAATGTGGTGACGGTAAAGTCCACGTGCTCTTGTTTGGAAACAAATCTACTTGCTTTTTTGACAGCTGTTATCCGCCATCCTTAATCAACAGAGCATCGTGCTGCCCTCTTTAGCTAATTACCGTTGAGGCGGGCAATTTAAAAAAAATCTATTTGACAAGCTGCCATCTTTAATCTACAGAACACCGTGCTGCTACCTCACGGGCAGTTACTACGTAACAGCAGCTGTCATCCACCATCTTGCATCGCTAACCTTAGTGCTGCCCTCTTTAGCTACTTACCTTTGAGGCGGACAATTTGAAACATGCTATTTGACAGCAGCTATCTTTGAGCACCGTGCTGCCCTTTTTAGCTACATACCTATGAAATGCGGTGGCGGACAATTTTAAATATTATATTTGACAAGTTGCCATCTTTAATCAAGCATCGTGCCGCACTCTTTAGGTACATACATTTAACATGTGGTGGTGGATAATTTGAAAAATTCCGTCAGCTGTTATCTGCCATCTTGCATCGCTTACCTCAGTGCTGCTATCTTTACGGTACTAAACCTTATCGTGGTGGCGGTGGTGGGAAATTTAAAATCTACATGCTTTTTTGACAGCTGACATCCGCCATCTTTAATCATGAGAGAACCTTGCTGGTATCTTGCGGGTAATTCCGTCTACTGTCATCTGCCATCTTTAATCAACAAAGCATCGTACTGCTATCTTTAGCTACATACATTTAATATGTGGTGGCGGATAATTTGAAAAATTCCGTTAGCTGTCATCCGCCATCTTTATTCAACAGAACATCGTGCTGCTATCTCTAGCTACATACATTTAACATGTGGTGGTGGCAATTTGAAATTCTATCTAGATGCCATCTTTAATCAACAGAGCACCGCGCTGCTATCCCTTTGAATTGTGGTGACGGATAATTTGAAATTCCGTTAGCTATCATCATTAAACATTAGTGCATTCGCTAACCTAACCTCTGATCTACTATCTTGAAGGAGACTATACGACACATCCTCTACCTCTTGCTCTTCCTCCTCCTCCTCCCCTACCACCTACGCCTCCTCCTCCTCCTCTGTCAAGGCATAGCTTTATCGAACACGCATCACGAAGGCAAGAGTGTGCAGCTATAACATAATTATGCATGTTTAGACTTGCGGATTACGAAAGAAACATAACAAGACTAAAATCGATGTTGTTATATTCAACCTGTGATTAGAACATTGATTGATGTGTTCAGATCACTAAACAAGTAGAATTGAACACGGTACCCGATACAACACGTCAGAGGATACCTTTGTTCTAAGAAAATCAGATTGAAACATAACAAGACTAGAATCGATGCCGTTAACTTCAACATGTGACTAGAACTTTGATTGATGCGTTCAGATCACCAAACAAGTGATCAAGGCTAGAATCGAACACGGTACTCGATACAATATGCCAGGGGATACCTTTGTTCTAAGAAAATCAGATTGAAACATGACTAGAATCGATGCCGTTAGCTTCAACATGTAACTAGAACATTGATTGATGTGTTCATATCGCTAAACAAGTGATCAAGACTAGAATCGAACACGGTACTCGATACAACATGTCAGGGGATACCTTTGTTCTAAGAAGATCTGTTTGAAACATAACAAGACTTGAATCGAACACTGTATTCGATGTCGTTAACTTCAACATGTGATTAAAACATTGTTTGGTGTGTTCAGAACACTACATAAGTGATCAAGACTAGAATCGAACGCTGTACTTAATACAACATGTTAGGGGTACCTTTGTTCTCAGAAGATCAGATTGAAACATAACAAGACTAGAATTGAACACTGCACTCGATGTCGTTAACCTTAACATGTGATCAGAACATTGATTGATGTGTTCAGATCACTAAACAAGTAGAACCGAACACTGTACTCGATACAACATGTTAGGGGATACCTTTATTCTAAGAAAATTAGATTGAAACATAACAAGACTAGAATCGAACACTGCACTCGATGTCGTTAACCTTAACATGTGATCATAACATTGATTGGTGTGTTCAGATCACTAAACAAGTAGAACCGAACACTGTACTCGATGCAACATGTCAGGGGATACCTTTGTTCTAAGAAAATTAGATTGAAACATAACAAGACTAGAACCGAACACTGTACTCGATACAACATGTTAGGGGATATCTTTGTTCTAAGAAGATCAGATTGAAATATAACAAGACTAGAATCGAACACTGCACTCGATATAACATGTGATCAGAACATTGATTGATGTGTTCAGATCACTAAACAAGTAGAACCGAACACTTTACAACATGTCAAGGATACCTTTGTTCTAAGAAAATTAGATTGAAACCTAACAAGACTAGAATCGAACACTACACTCGATGTCGTTAACCTTAACATTGTGATCCGATACAACATGTTAGGGGATACCTTTGTTCTGAGAACATTAAATTGAAACATAGCAAGACTAGAATCGAACACTGTACTCGATACAACATGTGATTAGAACATTGTTTGATGTGTTCAGAGCAAAAGTACAACTTCAATGATATACCTAGTGTAAAAATCAAAAACACACTGTGCACATATCGCGTAGCTATCTCTCTTAGTAAACGATACAACTTTAATGATTTGCCTAGTATGAAAATCAAAAACACACTGTGCACATATCGCATAGCTAACTCGGCAACACTTCAAATGATTTGCTTAGTGCGAAAATAAAAAATCTATACCGCGTAGCTAACTCGTTCACCGCACTGCTAAGACGCTTAGTAATTGCAAATACACTGATATATGTCATGCGAAAATCAAGAAAGCACACTGCGTAGCCAACTCGCTCGGTCACACTGCAAATACATTCCGACACGTTACTCTTTTTTTCTCGAAACACACACACACACACACACACGGATAAGAATGTTGCGAGATACTACATACTTACATGTTAAAAAAATAGGGGGATGAAAGATCATAAATTATATGTACACATGTTGTCTCCTCCAAGTTGTAAGACGAAATAGACGCAGTACTGCGAGTTTCCGCTATAGCTGGCGAACGGAAGTAGCATGATATCTCAGCAAAAAAATACGCGTGAGCTTGCATGCACGCAAGTCAGACACAATGATGGATACCGCGATTCAAATCCTGGCAACTTATGCCGTCAGGAAGGGCATCCGGCTAGATCATGTAATTACACGTTATGACGATCGCGCAGGTCCCCCGCCTAGCATTTGCTATTTTTACGGCTTCCGACAGTAGGAGTTCGAACCCGCCATCTCCCGAAGTAACGAGAATGATTGCGGGTACAAGAGTGTTGAGGGTGATTCATCTGTCGGATGGAGGTAATAAGCCTTGTGCAGGCTTCTTCGGAAGGAGTAGGCTATGTGCCAGTACCGGGACATCTAGTTATAAAACCCGGTACAACACATTTGTCGCGTATACTGCGATTCAAAATCCTAGTCCTTTAACGTCAGGGAGGGTAACCAGTCGTAAAACTATGGTGTATGATGTAGGAGGCTAGATACTAATAGTTTATGCATCAAGAAGGGCATGTAGCTATTAAACAATAGTTTGTGGTGTGGGACACAAGATACTGAAATTTTAAATCTTGTTTCTCTCATCAAAAATAACACCCGGTTGTAAAATTAATTCCTGTGATTTAAAATCTTAGTTCTCGCGTTAGGAAGGGTATCTAGCAAGAAAACAGATTCTCGCGAGTTAAAATCTTAGTCCTCGCGTCAAGGGGGGTAAATAGCCGTAAAACTGTGGTGTATGATGTAAGAGGCTAGATACTGTAAGTTAAAATCTTATTTCTTGCATAACGAAGGGTAACTAGTCCTAAAACAAATTCTTGCGATTTAAAATCTTAGTTTTGCGTCAGGAAGGGCATCCGGCCGTAAAACCATAGTTCGTGGTACAGCTATTTAAAATCGTAGTTCCTGCACCAAGAAGAGCATCTAGCTGTAAAACCTCGATTCTCGTGGTAGAAAGGGCAACTAGTTGTAAAACATATACTTATTCCCAGTTATTTGACGTCAGGAAGGGCACCGGGTCGAGAACAATAGTGTATGATGTAAGAGGCTAGATACTGCTAGTTTTGTGTCAGGCAGGGCAACCAGTCGTAAAACAATAGTTCGTGAAGTGTAACACTAGATACTGCGATTTAAAATCTAAGAAGTGCATCTAGCTGTAAAACCCCGTTTCTCGTGTTAAAAAGAGCATCTAGTTGTAAAACCGATTCTTAATCCCAGTTCTTTGACGTCAGGAAGGGCAACCGACCGTAAAACAATAGTGTATGATGTAAGAGGCTATATACTAATAGTTTATGCGTCAAGAAGGGCATGTAGCTATTAAACAATAGTTTGTGGTGTGGGACACAAGATACTGAAATTTAAAATCTTGTTTCTCTCATCAAAAAATAACACCCGGCTGTAAAATGAATTCTTGTGATTTAAAATCTTAGTTCCCGCACTAGGAAGGGTATCTAGCAGTAAAACAGATTCTCGCGAGTTAAAATCTTAGTCCTCGCGTCAAGGAGGGTAAATAGACGTAAAACTATGGTGTATGATGTAAGAGGCTAGATACTGTAATTTAAAATCTTATTTCTTGCATAACGAAGGGTAACTAGTCTTAAAACAAATTCTTGCGATTTAAAATCTTAGTTTTGCGTCAGGAAGGGCATCCGGCCGTAAAACCATAGTTCGTGGTACAGCTATTTAAAATCGTAGTTCCTGCACCAAGAAGAGCATCTAGCTGTAAAACCTCGATTCTCGTGGTAGAAAGGGCACTAGTTGTAAAACAGATTCTTATTCCCAGTTCCTTGACGTCAGGAAGAGCAACCGTTCGAAAACAATAGTGTATGATGTAAGAGGCTAGATACTGCTAGTTTTGTGTCAGGAAGGGCAACCAGTCGTAAAACAATAGTTCGTGAAGTGTAACACTAGATACTGTGATTTAAAATCTAAGAAGAGCATCTAGCTGTAAAAACCCGATTCTCGTGTTAAAAAGAGCATCTAATTGTAAAACAGATTCTTAATCGTAGTTCTTTGACGTCAGGAAGAGCAACCGACCGTAAAACAATAGTGTATGATGTAAGAGGCTAGATACTGCTATTTAAAATCCCAGAAGGGCATCCAGTTGTGAAACAGATTCTTGTGATTTAAAATCTCGCGTCAGGAAGGGCAACCGGCCGTAAAACAGATTCTTGCGATTTAAAATCTCATGTTAGGACGGGGCACTCGGCTGTAAAACATATTTTTAATCCCGGCCCTGTTACGTTAGGAACCACATCTAGCTGTAAAAAAAGGAGCTCCAAACATTTACAGTGTTAAGCTTTAGTAGCAGGCTATGTGCTCGCACTGGGTTACATTTTTTGCTCTACCGCATAGAACACTGTCTTTGAAGTTGTATCGGCGCAGTCAGTCAGAGCGACTGAGGAATGCATGCGTTGACTGAAATTGCACACTCGGCTTCCGGCTGTAGTAACCTTGAACGAGGACACTGCGTGCTGATAAGCTACTTGTAACTCAAAGAGCGTTTTCTTAGCCGTGTAGCATTTAGCTGGTGTAAGTTCCTTACATAAAATATTATGATTGTACGGAGAGGTTAAAACCCAGTACTAGCACATAGCCTACCCCTATCGAAAGAGCCTGCACGGCGCTGGCATAAAGGCTACTCCTGTTGAAGGAGCCTGCACAAGGTTTAACGCCCCCATCCACAGCCCTTACTTAATGCCGGCTTTTTGCACACCCTCGAAACTACCTAAGAATGTAATATACAATAGTAGGGAGAAGGTAAAACCCGGTGCCGGTACATAACCTACTCCTACCGAAGAAGCCTGCACACAGCTTATCACCTCCATCCGACAGATGAATCATCATCAACATCTTATACTCACAATCATTTTCGAAGGAGTCTGCACAAGGTTTAACGTCCCCATCAACAGCCCTTACTTAATGCTGGCTTTTTGCACGCCCTCGAAACAACCTAAGAATGTAATACACAACAGTAGGCAGAGGGTAAAACCCAGTGCCGGCACATAGCCTACTCCTGCTGAAAGAGCCTGCACACAGCTTATCGCATCCATCCGACAGATGAATCGCCATGAACATCTTGTACTCACAATCATTTTCGAAGGAGTCTGCACAAGGTTTAACGTCCCTATCAACAGCCCTGACTTAATGCTGGCTTTTTGCACACCCTCTGGTTATTCGAAACTACCTGAGAATGTAATATGTAACAGTAGGATCGACCCATCCGACAGATGAATCACCCTCAACACTCTTGTACCCGCAATCATTCTCGCTACTTCGGGAGATAGCGGGTTCGAACTCCTACTGTCGGAAGCCGTAAAAATAGCAAATGCTAGGCGAGGGACCCGCGCGATCGTTATAACGTGTAATTACATGATCTAGCCGGATGCCCTTCCTGAAGGCTTACGTTGCCAGGATTTGAATCGCGGTATCCATCATTGTGCCTGACTTGCGTGTATGCAAGCTCACGCGTATTTTTTGCTGAGATATCATGCTACTTCCGTTCGCCAGCTATAGCGGAAACTCGCAGTACTGCGTCTATTTCGTCTTACAACTTGGAGGAGACAACATGTGTACATATAATTTATGATCTTTCATCCCCCGAGTGCAGTGTTCGATTCTAGTCTTGTTATGTTTCAATCTAATTTTCTTAGAACAAAGGTATCCCCTGACATGTTGTATCGAGTACAGTGTTCGGTTCTACTTGTTTAGTGATCTGAACACATCAATCAATGTTCTGATCACATGTTAAGGTTAACGACATCGAGTACAGTGTTCGATTCAAGTCTTGTTATGTTTCAAACTGATCTTAGAACAAAGGTATCCCCTGACATGTTGTATCGAGTACCGTGTTCGATTCTAGTCTTGATCTACTATCTTGAAGGAGACTATACGACACATCCTCTACCTCCTCCTCTTCCTCCTCCCCTACCACCTACGCCTCCTCCTCCTCCTCTGTCAAGGCATAGCTTTATCGAACACGCATCGCGTGATTTTCTTAGAACAAAGGTATCCCCTGGCATGTAGTATCGAGTACCGTGTTCGATTCTAGCCTTGATCACTTGTTTGGTGATCTGAACGCATTAATCAATGTTCTAGTCACATGTTGAAGTTAACGGCATCGATTCTAGTCTTGTTATGTTTCAATCTGATTTTCTTAGGACAAAGGTATCCTCTGACGTGTTGTATCGGATACCGTGTTCGATTCTACTTGTTTAGTGATCTGAACACACCAATCAATGTTCTAATCACAGGTTGAAGATAACGACATCGATTTTAGTCTTGTTATGTTTCTTTCGTAATCCGCAAGTCTAAACATGCATAATAATGTTATCGCTGCACACTCTTGCCTTCGCGATGCGTGTTCGATAAAGCTATGCCTTGACAGAGGAGGAGGAGGAGGCGTAGGTGGTAGGGGAGGAGGAGGAGGAAGAGGAGGAGGTAGAGGATGTGTCGTATAGTCTCCTTCAAGATAGTAGATCAGAGGTTAGGTTAGCGAATGCACTAATGTTTAATGATGAGAGCTAACGGAATTTCAAATTATCCGTCACCACAATTCAAAGGGATAGCAGCACGGTGCTCTGTTGATTAAAGATGGCATATAGAAAGAATTTCAAATTGCCGCCACCACATGTTAAATGTCTGTAGCTAGAGATGGCAGCACGATGCTCTGTTGAATAAAGACGGCGGATGATAGCTAACGGAATTTTTCAAATTATCCGCCACCACATGTTAAATATATGTAGCTAAAGATAGCAGTACGATGCTTTGTTGATTAAAGATGGCAGATGACAGTAGACGGAATTACCCACAAGATACCAGCAAGGTTCTCTCATGATTAAAGATGGCGGATGTCAGCTGTCAAAAAAGCATGTAGATTTTAAATTTCCCACCACCGCCACCACGATAAGGTTTAGTACCGTAAAGATAGCAGCACTGAGGTAAGCGATGCAATATGGCAGATAACAGCTGACGGAATTTTTTAAAATTATCCATTACCACATGATAAATGTATGTACCTAAAGAGTGCGGCACGATGCTTTGTTGATTAAAGATGGCAAATTGTCAAATATAATTTTTCAAATTGTCCGCCACCGCATTTCAAAGGTATGTAGCTAAAGAGGGCAGCACGGTGCTCAAAGATAGCTGCTGTCAAAAAGCATGTTTCAAATTGTCCGCCTCAAAGGTAAGTAGCTGAAGAGGGCAGCACTAATGTTAGCGATGCAAGATGGTGGATGACAGCTGTTACGTAGGAACTGCCCGCAAGGTAGCAGCACGGTGCTCTGTAGATTAAGGATGGCAGCTTGTCAAATATAATTTTTTTAAATTGCCCACCTCAACGGTAATTAGCTAAAGAGGGCAGCACGATGCTCTGTTGATTAAGGATGGCGGATAACAGCTGTCAAAAAAAAGCAAGTAGATTTGTTTCCAAACAAGAGCACGTGGACTTTACCGTCACCACATTTCAAAGGTAAGTAGCTAAAGAGTACAGCACGGTGCTCTCTTGATTAAATATGGCGGATGACAGCTGTCAAAACAAAGCACGTGGATTTGCTTTCAAACAAGAGCACGTGGAATTTGCCACCACCACATAGAGGGCAGCACTGTGCTCTCTAGATTAAAGATGGCGGACGACAGCTTGGCGGATGACAGCTGTCAGTAATGCACATAGGTTTGTAAAGCACGTGGAATTTTCGCCACCACAAAGAGTGCAGCACGGTGCTCAAAGATGGCTGCTGTCAAAAAAGCATTTTTCAAATTATCCGCCACCACATTTCAAAGGTAACTAGCTAAAGAGGACAGCACTGTGCTCTATGGATTAAAGATGGCGGATGGCGGATGGCAGCTGTCAAAAAGCACGTGGATTGGTTTATCTCGCACTAGTGAGGTTAAGTTGGTAGCACTAAGGTTTAGGCCCGCCAAGATGGCAGCACTGCTGATGACAGGTGACGAATTTGCAACTACTGCGATAAAGAGGGCAGCACGGTGCTCTGAAGTTTAAAGATGGCGGATGACAGCTGTCAAAAAGCACGTGGCCTTGTTTATCTCGCGCTTGTGAGGTTAAGTTGGTACTACTAAGGTTTAGGCTCGTCAAGATGGCAGCAGTGAGGTTAGCGATGCGTTGTTGTCTGTCAAAAAGCTCGTGGCTGTCAAAAAACACGTGGATTTGTTTACAAATTCAAATCTCGCGCTAGTTAGGTTAAGTTGGTGCCACTGAGGTTTAGGCTCGTCAAGATGGCAGCAGTGAGGTTAGCGATGCGTTGTTGTCGATGACAGCTGTCAAAAAGCACGTGGCTTTGTTTACAATTCAAATCTCGCGCCAAAATTCTAATTTCCCGCGGGAGGCGGAGGGGCCCCTGGGAAGCCGGAGGAGGAGGCGGCGCCCGAATCCGCCTATTATACTACTATTATCTACTCATATAATGTTACGAACTTAGCTGGAGCTGAAAATAAACTGAAATCGCTAGATTGGGGTCTGATTGTGAACTATAGTACTGCTCATCATATTGGTTGGTGGGAGAGAATCATTAGAATAACTAAAGACTTGCTTAAAAGAATATTAGCTACAGCACGTCTAAACTATGAAAAGATGGCTACTATCCTTTGCGACTGTGAATCCGTAATTAATTCTCGACCTTTAAGATATATTGCTGAGAAAGATTCGGAATTGGTTCCTCTAAGTCTGGCATTATATCTGCAAGGTATGAATGAAATTGGTCTACCAGATTGTGATGAATTTGATCATCGTAGTTTGAACCGAAGAATAAGATATAGACAATCATTCCGGGGTGACCTACGAAGCAGATTCCAAAGCGAGTATCTGGGACAACTGATACAACGACTTAAGTCTAGGAACAGGAGTCAACCCACAGGCAAGTCAGAATGGGAGAAATCGTCCTTGTTGACAGTGATTCCCTGAATTGTCTGGAATGGCCTCTTGGCAGAGTCACCAAGATCATCCCTGGTCGAGATGCAGTTGTGAGAGTGGTGAAGCTACAGATGGCTAATAGAGACCGTGATCCGACCTGTACAGAGACTTTTGCCCTTGGAAGTATCCACATCTGACAACTTGAGAAGCAGCGTTTTAGAGAGCTCTTCCAATCAAGATGAAGAATGTAATCATGTTGTTGATAAAACTGGAAGAAATGAACAGGAAATCTCCGGTTACAAAACAAGTGATGGACGTTTGGTTAAGGTACCGGAGAGAATAAACCTATGATCAGTGTTGAGTTGACCCACAACTCAAGTTGGGAGGATGTAACTTGTCTGGGAATTTCTATTGAGAATGTTGAGTTTTCTAATTTTGAGAGTCTTGTTTTTTGTTCGCAGTATAGATGGCGGATCTCGTCAAGTAAATATCCTTGAAGTGACTGAAGTGGTGTTCATAATTTTGAATGTAGTTCCGTGATGTGTATTAAATGTTTTGAAACCTGCTGATGTGAATTAATCATACAACATAAAAAGCTGGATTACAACTAAAAGGGCGAAGAACTGCCAGTAAAAGATATAATGTCACCTGGGTAGTAGCGGAGTTGCTACGGCAAGCATTACGCCACAACGTGGCCAAAAGTAGAGGTATTCGAGTAACGCATGTTCAGCAATTTGTATATACGAATAGCAGTACCTTCTATTATGTGCGTCTAACAATCACGAACCATGTCGTACGATCAATCGGGAATTTATTTCGAACAGTGTAAAAAGAAAGGTGTTTGTCGAGGTCTATGAACGGGCATCGAAGTTGCAGAATTTAATTCACCCACTCTGCTAGAAAGAAGAAGATTCCCAACCGGCGTGACGATACGGATTATAATAAAATTCAGCAGAGCAGTTTGATTCAGTTGAACAAAGTGCAGGATTCTATTCTTTGCAATCTCAATCAACACTCTTAACTGTCTGGCTTCCCATTTTGACACATATTGCAATTTATTGCTTGAAGTCGAGGAGTTTCTACTTGGTACCCCAACAAGGACAATTTCAGAGTTCCATAAAGATAATGCAGACCCTGATCGTCCTTTGATTCACAGAGAAACGTTAGATGAGTCGCTGCCGAACGAAGAAAAAATGGTTGTTAGAGGATTCATCAATAAGTATTTCATCTTAATGAATTGCTTCCAGAATCGGACAACTTTTCGAAAGTAGTGGTGACAATTTCCGTGAGAGCTTCAACTGCTGGGAGGACCTTCTCAGGCCTTTAAATACATTGACACTTCTGCGTATACACAAGGAGACTGCGAAGGCGAGAGTTGCAGGTGGTTTTATATCAGAAATGAAGTCAGAAAGCGAGAATTCCTTCAGAGAATTCTATTTCCCAATGGAGACGGTGAAGACAGTACAAATGGCGATAGAGCTTTACACACTTCATGTCATGAAATAAAAAATCACAACATGTATTTGCGAAGCAAGTCCTACTCTGTTTACTTATGATTCTGTTTTATAGTTCCGTACCTATATAAGACGTCTGAGAACTTCTATAGAGAATGTATGTATTCATCAACCAAATTCTATTTTTCTGTTTACTTGTGAATATCATGGAAACATTCGTTCAAAGCTCTATTTGAGGAACGATTACTGTTATTGGTCTGTTTTTCTTTTAGTTTGTGAATATTGTTACTATATAGGAATATGTGCATTGATAGTTATTCGTCATTCCACATGACTATGTTCAAGTTAATCAAGCCCTCCCCTCCACGAATAGTTACCCGAAGTCGGCGCGCCTGACTGAGGAGGAGGCGGCTCTTCTGCTATACTGATCCGAGGACTTGTGGTCCCACTTTCTTTTCAAATTTCGTGGAAGAGCCATGCCTCCAGAGGTGGCAGCTAATTACACCACAGAGGCGGGCGAAGCAATATTCGAGATGAAGTAACGTAGAGGTGTATTGCTTTCGTGAAGTGAAAAATGAAGGTATTGATGATGCCATCACATGTCTGGGCGAAGAAATAGACGCGAATTGAAAAGTGACATATAAACGCGTAGGCTTCGGACGACCCATAGTTAGTAAGTCTGCCATCAAATGGAAGAGAGATAAGACCATCAATCATAATATAAAATGTTGCAAAGTTTGGGTTGGGAAGGCTTGAGAGAAAGGAGACGAGTTGCTCGATTTAGTGGTATGGTCCCAGCTGTCGGTGGAGGGATGGCGTGGAATGACATTAGTAGACGAATAAATTTGAGTGGTGTCTTTACAAGTAAGAAAGATCACAATATATGAAGGTAAAATAGGAATTGAAGAGGACAAATTGGGCAACTGTTCCTTTATAGGAAGCGGAGTTAGGGAAACAAAGGGAGATGTTCAAAACATTTCCAGTTATTTGGAATCATTAAAAAAATGCTGGAAATCATTAGATCTGCCATCTGGAGGACTACCCTAAATGCAGACCAGTAGAGATTGATTGCTTGATTGATTAATTGATTGATTGATATATTGATTGATTGATTGATTGATTGATTGATTGATTGATTGATTGATTGATTGATTGATTGATTGATTGATTTTAATATCTGCATATTGAAGTTGCAAATACAAGATTTACAAATTAAGGAAGCGTAACGGCAAACATTTATGCTAGACAGCGTTTGATCATCGTGGTAATTGGTGTTTTACGTTTCTTATTCCCATTTGTCTCCCGTCTTTCTCATTCGTTGTGTGACATTGTTAGTGAATGGACACGTTGGTATTTACCCGAGTTTAATAATCTACGCATCTTTTTTGAAGTTCCTGTCAGGTTTTAAAGTGAAAAACTAAGAATGAGGGGACCGGGCTGAGTGGCTCAGACGGTTGAGGCAACTTGGCAGGTTCGATCCTAGCTCGGTCCGGTGGCAATTGAAAGCGCCCAAATACGTCAGCCTCGTGTAAAAGAACTCGTGCGCGACAAAATTCCGGCATCTCGATGTCACTGAAAAACACAAAAATGTAGTTAGAAATTTGAGTTCGCTTAGTAAAGATAATTTCGTAAGGAATATTTTTGCTGCAAAATATCTCTGCCGGTCATTTTTCTGGTGGTACCTGCTCTGGGGGCAAGTTATTACGCAAATATTTTCACAAATATTATATTTCCAGGTCTATATGCCATATGACAGATGTCTCTGACAATGGTTGTTCAAAATTTGATGAAATTCTGTTCAGCGGGTTAGGTGTGATGCCGTCCCAAATATCAGAGATACAGCAGATCATAAAGTCCATCGCTGACGTGGAAATCTCGTGATAGAAAGGAACGAACTGGTGCTTGTTGTCAAAACTTCTAGGTTATATGTCACTAATGGCAATGAGGGTGGCCATTGATATTGTAATTAGAATTATAATTAGGGAACATTTGATCTCCAAACAAGGAGAAAACTGAATACGATGCCTATATTTCTCCGACTGACAGATCTGCTGCCATTCATGGCCATTAGATGGCATAAAATCAACCCGTTAACGGCGGCTACAAAACAACAACAATAATATAAATAATAAGAACAGCGATGGAACCGTTCATAGCACAGCAGGATATCTTCCAGTTCTAACACAAGTTGTGCTCAGGAACAATTACAGAAAAAGCCATAACAATGCAAAATATAGA
Organism: Anabrus simplex; assembly: GCF_040414725.1. Classification (NCBI taxonomy): domain Eukaryota; kingdom Metazoa; phylum Arthropoda; class Insecta; order Orthoptera; family Tettigoniidae; genus Anabrus; species Anabrus simplex. The sequence continues at coordinate 24,080,352 of NC_090277.1, read as the reverse complement.
TGGATTATAATCCAGAGTATTGTTTAGCAATGAAGTGTAAGCTCAAACATTGGTGTGCTCGATCATCGAATGTCTGAACCCTGGACTGGAACGCGGTCCCACATGACGACACATCGAACGAAAAGCCGAGACCGACCACAATATATCACACCGTAATGCTGTCTGCTCTGATACTAGCAGAAGACGAACGTAGAGTAATTGAAACTGAAACGTTCATTATTTTCATAATGAGAAATTGCTGCGTTAAATATGGTTATGCTTTCAAAGTTATAAACTTCGAAAACATATTATTAATCGCCCAAAATCATACACAAATGTTCGACTAACGCACACAACTCTACAGCGAACAAAAATTAAGTGACAAACTTTTGAAAATAATAATTAGTCTATATATATAAAAGCAAGTCGGGCTGGAGCGATGTATATATAAATATTTAAAAATGAAAAAAGACGTGAATTAATGAGGCACTTCCAGAAATCTCAGAAATTTGAAACTTGGTACGGTGGAAACTGATGCCCCCAGGATCCCTAGAAAAATCGGAAATTCTCAAAATTCCCTGAAGGGGGCACGCTGGGGGGGCTCAAATTTTGGGCTCAGCATAAGAACACAGTCGTATAGTATATCCAAAACGATAACCTATAGGTTTCGTGGGCTTAAAAATTTTCGAGAATTTCCTCATTTTTATCCCCTATCCCCCCAAATCAAAATGGCGGCACAACCTGCCAGACGAAGTAGACAATTGAAATTTGGTGAAATTATAGCTTTTGGTCCCTAAGCGACGGGAAAATTCCAAGATGTTCAAATTTTTCAGTTTTTACCCCCCAAAGATATCGAAATATGGAGGCAATTTTAATGACTGTGCAGACATTCCTTTTGAGCTATTTTTTGGCTAAACGGTAAGTCGTATCACAAAACGGATGGCACAATGTCCCTTCAATTCGGAGTGATCTACAACTTTGGTCCTGTGACATTTTGTCGTATCTCTGTCCCTTATACGTTAAATTTGGCCGTATTTCTGGATTGTTCGTAAATTTGGTGATTTTTACAAGTATATTTCATTGTTTGACACACTTATAAGAATGATAGGATCATCACGTTGTGTGCGCACATTGCCACGATTAAGGGACATATGTGCACCAAATTTCATAATTCCAGCTTATACATAAGTAGGCAAAAAGTAATGTAAAATGTTAAAAATGCACCCAAATTTCACCCTATTCAAAATTTGATCTCAATTTACCCCCTTAATATGGGAGATACGAGGAAATGGTTTAGAAACAAACATGTAGAGCGATAAATGAGGCGTCTGACGGCGCAAACCGTTTCTTAATATCATAAACCGTTTAGGAGATATGAATCTCGAAGTGGAAGTCTGCACTTTTCAACGTGCTCATGCTTACCTGTCATCTATATATATAAAAGCAAGTCGGGCTGGAGCGATGTATATATAAATATTTAAAAATGAAAAAAGACGTGAATTAATGAGGCACTTTGTATATTTCATTGTTTGACACACTTATAAGAATGATAGGATCATCACGTTGTGTGCGCACATTGGCACAATTAAGGGACATATGTGTACCAAATTTCATGATTCTAGCTTATACATAAGTAGGCAAAAAGTAATGTAAAATGTTAAAAATGCACCCAAATTTTACCCTATTCAAAATTTGATCTCAATTTACCCCCTTAATATGGGAGATACGAGGAAATGGTTTAGAAACAAACATGTAGAGCGATAAATGAGGCGTCTGATGGCGCAAACTGTTTCTTAACATCATAAACCGTTTAGGAGATATGAATCTCGAAGTGGAAGTCTGCACTTTTCAACGTGCTCATGCTTACCTGTCATCTATATATATAAAAGCAAGTCGGGCTGGAGCGATGTATATATAAATATTTAAAAATGAAAAAAGACGTGAATTAATGAGGCACTTCCAGAAATCTCAGAAATTTGAAACTTGGTACGGTGGAAACTGATGCCCCCAGGATTCCTAGAAAAATCGGAAATTCTCAAAATTCCCTGAAGGGGGCACGCTGGGGGGGCTCAAATTTTGGGCTCAGCATAAGAACACAGTCGTATAGTATATCCAAAACGATAACCTAAAGGTTTCGTGGGCTTAAAAATTTTCGAGAATTTCCTCATTTTTATCCCCTATCCCCCCAAATCAAAATGGCGGCACAACCTGCCAGACGAAGTAGACAATTGAAATTTGGTGAAATTATAGCTTTTTGTCCCTAACCGACGGGAAAATTCCAAGATGTTCAAATTTTTCACTTTTTACCCCCCAAAGATATCGAAATATGGAGGCAATTTTAATGACTGTGCAGACATTCCTTTTGAGCTATTTTTTGGCTAAACGGTAAGTCGTATCACAAAACGGATGGCACAATGTCCCTTCAATTCGGAGTGATCTAAAACTTCGGTCCTGTGACATTTTGTCGTATCTCTCTCCCTTATACGTTAAATTTGGCCGTATTTCTGGATTGTTCGTAAATTTGGTGATTTTTACAAGTATATTTCATTGTTTGACACACTTATAAGAATGATAGGATCATCATGTTGTGTGCGCACATTGGCACGATTAAGGGACATATGTGTACCAAATTTCATGATTCTAGCTTATACATAAGTAGGCAAAAAGTAATGTAAAATGTTAAAAATGCACCCAAATTTCACCCTATTCAAAATTTAATCTCAATTTACCCCCTTAATATGGGAGATACGAGGAAATGCTTTAGAAACAAACATGTAGAGCGATAAATGAGGCGTCTGATGGCGCAAACCGTTTCTTAATATCATAAACCGTTTAGGAGATATGAATCTCGAAGTGGAAGTCTGCACTTTTCAACGTGCTCATGCTTATCTGTCATCTATCTATATATATAAAAGCAAGTCGGGCTGGAGCGATGTATATATAAATATTTAAAAATGAAAAAAGACGTGAATTAATGAGGCACTTCCAGAAATCTCAGAAATTTGAAACTTGGTACGGAGGAAACTGATGCCCCCAGGATCCCTAGAAAAATCGGAAATTCTCAAAATTCCCTGAAGGGGGCACGCAGGGGGGGCTCAAATTTTGGGCTCAGCATAAGAACACAGTCGTATAGTATATCCAAAACGATAACCTAAAGGTTTTGTGGGCTTAAAAAATTTCGAGAATTTCCTCATTTTTATCCCCTATCCCCCCAAATCAAAATGGCGGCACAACCTGCCAGACGAAGTAGACAATTGAAATTTGGTGAAATTATAGCTTTTGGTCCCTAACCGACGGGAAAATTCCAAGATGTTCAAATTTTTCACTTTTTACCCCCCAAAGATATCGAAATATGGAGGCAATTTTAATGACTGTGCAGACATTCCTTTTGAGCTATTTTTTGGCTAAACGGTAAGTCGTATCACAAAATGGATGGCACAATGTCCCTTCAATTCGGAGTGATCTACAACTTTGGTCCTGTGACATTTTGTCGTACCTCTCTCCCTTATACGTTAAATTTGGCCGTATTTCTGGATTGTTCGTAAATTTGGTGATTTTTACAAGTATATTTCATTGTTTGACACACTTATAAGAATGATAGGATCATCACGTTGTTTGCGCACATTGGCACGATTATGGGACATATGTGTACCAAATTTCATGATTCTAGCTTATACATAAGTAGGCAATAAGTAATGTAAAATGTTAAAAATGCACCCAAATTTCACCCTATTCAAAATTTGATCTCAATTTACCCCCTGAATATGGGAGATACGAGGAAAGGGTTTAGAAACAAACTTGTAGAGCGATAAATGAGGCGTCTGATGGCGCAAACCGTTTCTTAATATCATAAACCGTTTAGGAGATATGAATCTCGAAGTGGAAGTCTGCACTTTTCAACGTGCTCATGCTTATCCGTCATCTATATAAATAAAATAGTAACGACCGTGTGTCTGTACGTTGATTATTTTGGCGAAATTTCCGTACAGTTATCCGTTTCACCTGTAATTATGACCATCTGCATCATTTTTAGCTTTGGTGTCCGTTTGTCTGTTTGTTTGTCTGTTTGTCTGTTTGTCTGTCCTTCTATAACTTGTAAACTACTGGATATATTTCCACCAAATTTCATATTTAGAATCCACCTGTCCTTGGGTAGGTTTTAGCGCAAAAAATAAAATCGTAACGACCGCGTGTCTGTACATTGATTATTTTGGCGAAATTTCCGTACAGTTATCCGTTTCAGGTGTAATAATGACCATCTGCATCATTTTTATCTTTGGTGTCTGTTTGTCTGTTTGTCTGTTTGTTTGTCTGTTTGTCTGTCTGTCCTTCTATAACTTGAAAACTACTGGATATGTTTCCACCAAACTTCATATTTAGAATCCACCTGTCCTTGGGTAGGTTTTAGCGCAAAAAATAAAATCGTAACGACCGTGTGTCTGTGCATTGATTATTTTGGCGAAATTTCCGTACAGTTATCCGTTTCAGGTGTAATTATGACCATCTGCATCATTTTTAGCTTTGGTGTCCGTTTGTCTGTTTGTTTGTCTGTTTGTCTGTTTGTCCTTCTATAACTTGAAAACTACTGGATATATTTCCACCAAACTTCATATTTAGAATCCGCCTCTCCTTGGGTAGGTTTTAGCGCAAATATCGTTTCTAAATCCATGAACTGAGTGGGGATTTTTACGAAACCGAAACCGTGATTTTGCACTCCCTCAAAGTATACACAACCGAACTTAATGGAAATCAACCTGCCTTAATGAAAATTAATTTCTAAACCTTTTTTTCTCATGTGCATCATTTCGATAACAGGATTTAGTAAGGGAGATATCATTAACGGACCGTTTTTCGGTACAAATCCCAGCGGGTGCGTGTAAAGCGTACTTCTTACAACTTGAAAACTAACAAGATATTTGAACCAAATTTTATATATAGCATCCATCTGTCCAGGGGTAGGTTTCCTTGGTGTCTGTTAGTTAGTTAGTTAGTTTGTTTGTTTGTTTCTTTGTTTGTTTGTTTGTTGGTCTGTTTGTCTATCTCTAACTTGAAAACTACTGGATATATTTCCACCAAACTTCATATTTAGAATCCACCTGTCCTTTGGGGAGGTTTTAGGGCAAATATTGTTTCTAAATCCCTGAACTAATTGGGGGTTTATACGAAACCGAAACCGTGATTTTGAACTCCCTCAAAATACACACAACCAAACTTTATGGAAATCTATCTGCCTTAATGGAAATTAATTTCTAAACCTTTTCTTCTCATGTGCATCATTTCAATCACTTACAGGAAAGATAGTATGATCAAACTCTACACGAACATTGGCCCACCCAGTACCCATATGTGAGCCAAATGCTATGTCACATAATTATCCGAAAAGTAATGCAATGTAAGATATTCTTACACAAATTTCAACCTATTCAACGTTTTTGATTCAATCTGACCCATGAATAGATTAGATGCGAGAAAATATCATAGGACCAGCCATTTAGATCGCTAAATACTGCGCCTTACGGTACAATCCTTTGTCGATATGACGTACCGTTTAGCAGCAGTTAATCTGTAAATGAAGGTCTGCAATATTGTAAACATTCATATACTTTCGTATGTCCATCTGTATATATATTCATTGATGTCGATTTGTAGCGATCGAGAAAGGATGTGTCTGCTATTGTAATCAGTACTCCCTACACCGACTTTGACTGCTGGCAGTAGGAATGGGGTCCTTCTCCAACTCCTGTGTAACTGGCATTAGTAAGGAGGGCCTACCATTTTAATGAATAATTCACTTTTCGATTCGTCTTGCAGAAGGCAAGGGATCATGCAGTTTTGTTCGAAAGTCCCCTACTCTATTGTGTTTGGCTCTAGGCCAGGGTGCCCGCCATTATAAACAAATGTTCCAATCTTAAATTTGACTAGCATTAGGCATAGTGGCCTGCTATTTTCATGGAAACTCACTAATTCTGTGTGACTGGCAATAAGCTGGCTAGCAGCAGTAAAAAGGGACTGTCATTATAATGATAACTGCACAACTCAATTTTGACTGGTGGTAGGGAAGTTGCCTGGTATTATAATAAAAACTCCTCAACTGTAACCTGTCTGAAAGTAGGAAATGGGTCTGCCATTGTAACTAAAACTCCCCAAATCGATTGTGACCGCGCAGTAGGCATTGGGGCCTGCAATTATAATGTAAACTTGCCAACTCGATTGTGAATGGCAGTAGGCAAGTGAGCCTGGCGTTATCATCACAACTCCGCAACCCTCACTTTACATTGGAAACAACGTATGGGGACCTCCCCATGCTATTTCTCGGATAAGGCTAAGAGACATGCAATTTTAAAACAATCTCATTTGCTGCACGCACAGTATTTACGTCGATATCCGTATACAATGTAGAATACCGTAGCGAAGCACGGGTACATTTGCTAGTAAATGATAAGAGTGTAAAACACCAGCACAAGCAGCAGGAAGTGTCAAAGACGTGTTTGTAAGAATAAGAAACTGTAAAGATTTGACAAGTTGCCTTCTAAATATGAACCGGTGTGCCGCGATTGAGCTGCAAGTAAAATATAGTAATGACACAGATCTCACGAAATAGAATACTTCATTACTATTCATTATAATAATGTATAAATATGACATTGTTGGATTGGCGCTACTAATACACATGATTATCATTTGGTTTCTCTCATGTCAAACAATTAAACTGTAGGAATTGATTACGTTCAATTTATCTTTTTGACGCGGCAAAAACCCTAAAGTTCCTCGTCATTATTTCTTTGTAGTATTTTATTGGCCCAGTCGCCATTTCGAAGTACGGTAAACATATTCATGGGTATTCTTCTTCTTCTTCTTCTTCTTCTTCGTTTAAGCCTACGATGGACCACGTGGTTCTTAACTCTAGTGAGCTCTTTTCTTCCTCTTAGCCCAGTATTCCTTCATTCTAGCGCTATGGATGTCTTTTCTTTCTTGAGTCCATTTGACTCCTACTCCTGGACGCAGTGATTTAGTTGTTAGTGACTGGAGAGAGTCAGATGTCTTGACTAACTTTCTGAATTTATCTCGGTTGTAAATGTCAATGTGATCAATGTTTAGGTATTGTAGGTCTTTCCGCACTAAATTCGTCCATTTGGCATTTGTTGCTTTCCCTCTAGATACAGTGTTGATTCTTGAAGTGAGTCTCTGGCTGTCCATCCTGACTACGTGACCATAGAAGATTATTCTTTCCTCATAGCTGCTGTAATGCTTTCTATTTTACTGTACAGTTCCTTGTTGTGCCTGATATTTTAATAAAACTACGTTCAGTTTGCGGTTGAAGAACGACTCCGGAAGAGAGAGGTTGATTTTTCTACTTTGAAAGAACACTAAGTTGTTGACCAATGAGACAGTCTTTACATCGAGTTCATTTCTTCATCTATGAGTAAATGTAAAAGTGCAGTTCGGCAGCAGTTTCACGTTGACTGGAGGGAAGCAACTGCCACGCTCTCAGTGCGGAGTAGGTTAAAACGTCAGCCGGTGGATGTGTGAGTGGCTATCAAGATAAGATTTTCAGGTAGCGCTAGGTAACTGGAATAGGCCACAAGAGGAATTGTCTGTTTTACTTATGATTCGCAGATCTAGAGAAGGGATATGATAGAGTATTGAGGGACGGGGTATTAGCGTTACTGGGGTGTTATGGGTTTAATGGTTGATTATTAAAACCAAACAGAGGAACTTATGTTGGCAATTAGAAAGCAGCGAGAATTGGTGGCAGAAAGAGTTCTTGCTGCAAGGTATTTACTGGGGATAGACAAGGCTGTAGTCTTTCAGTTTTATTGTTCACAGTTTTCAAGGATCACCTACTGAAAGGTATCAAGTGGCAGAGGGGGATTTAGTGAGGTATAAATGTAGTAAGTAAGTTGGCCGATACCGACAACTTAGTCTTATAGGCAGACTCGAGTCTGGTGTAGGAGCAATGACGATAAAACGGAAATTAGCCTTTCCAAGACTAAATAGACATCAATAAGGAAGAACCCTAAGAGAACTGAACATCAGGTTGGGAATACAAAACTGGAACAGGTACATCATTTCAAGTACTAGAATGTGTATTCTCCCAGGATAGTAGTATAGTAACTGCGACTGAATCATTATGCAGGAAAGCTAATCCTGTGAGCTCGCAGTTGCAATCGACTGTATTCTGTTAGAAAGAAGTCAGCTCCCAAATAAGACTATATTTCCACCGGTCTGCTTTTAGACCAACTTTGCTGTACGCGAGTGAAAGCTCGGTGAATATCTTTTCATAACTTACAAGTAACGGACTTGAATGTAAGGAGAATAATTGCTGGTACAAAGAGATGGGCACAATGGCAGGAGAATACACATAATTATGAGATAAAGGCTAACTTAGGAATGTACAGGGGGTTTGGTTTTTTTGGTGGGGTAATATAAGGCAAATCCAGGAGTGTAGCTTACCTAGTAAAATAATTGATTCGGTCATGGAGGGCAAGAGAAACAGAAGGGGACCAAGATGGCGAGTGTTAGATTATGTTTCCAATGATTTAAAGATGAGATGTATACAACTTAACGAGGCCAGAGAACCAGTTGCAAATAGAGGATTGTGGAGGCATTTAGTAAAGTTACAGAAGCTTGCAGAATGAATGCTGAAGGGCATAACAGTCCGTAATGAAGATGTATTTTTGTCTCTTAGGTATCTTTTTCAGTTTTCAGTCTACAGATCTCCAGATATTGTAACTGTCGATCGATTCAATCCTGGACTAAATCAGCTTTTGACAAAGCAGGATTAAAAGACAGGAAATTCTGGTCACATAACAGAAACCTGTATTCAGTACAGGCAATGACTTGGAAATGCTCTCGGATATCTTTTGTTTTGCCTGACATATCTCGTCTTGGTTATCGGAATGTGACCTCTTGGAGGTCGTTCAATATCCCAGCAGTATTCAACACGGGGACTTCCACAAATGGTAAAATCAGAACAAGTATTGTCGCTATCAAACTTCGTAAGGATGAAGCGTCACCTGGTGAGTCTCTCTGTAGCAGGTAACAAGATTAATATGGTCGATGTTACTCATTCTACTTTAGATTGCTCAAAGAATTTTAGAAGCAGTGAGAGATGAAGTTAAACCTTAAATTATGAAATGGAGTGAAAATATGGAGACGAAAAGGCTCCGTAAAATACTCGGCTTAGCACGGCATTTGAGTAAGACATATTCTTATTGGATGAAAGTGCGTCTGAAGCAATGTGAAAAAGAGCGAACAGGAAATATTTTAATAACTACGGAGGTAATTCGCTGATCAATGGACCATGTTAAGAAAGAGTGTACTACACGTGGTGGAGTAAAGTGAGTGTGGTTTCTAAACACGGGGAATTCAGGAGGAGATTTCCGGTACGAATCAACCTCTTGAGAATATTATGGAATTATAGGAAGGTATAATTATCGCTTTCAAGTTATGAGAGAAATGATGTCATAAACAAAAGGTCTATAACTCCCCATACGAAAAACTGTGACCTAAAATAGACATACCGTTATCGATATAGCTTAGAAGGCAGTCTAGATAAAGTAGATTACAGTATTTGTAGCAAAAGCCACTTAGTATTGAGCATTCGATCAAGTTCCTCTTTTTAAAAACACTGATGATGAAAATGCTGAGAGTCTGGTCGAAATGGGAAGTTTAATATTTCTACCTGGGCAGACGGGTTTGAATTCAGGTTTCAGCGTGGAAAGGATTTGATATTAAACCAATTTCTACGTCGACAGACGAGTGGAGGACGAACATATATTCTTGATTGGTTATAGTTAAAGTGAAGAAAGATACTTACCGTCAATATTATAAAGCTTCCCCAAAATGATGAAAAGGTACATACGTCAACTGTAAGGATAGTTAAAGTACACTTCGGACCTAGTTCTTAAAGCCCTCGTCAGATCACTTTAAGTATGCGTAGGATCAGGTTCATAAGGTTCTTGTCAGTACACTTGATGACACGTAGGAAAAATTCAAGATAATTCATAAAGCAGTTTTCAGGATATGTAACCCATTAAGGCCCGAAATTGACTTCGCGTTGATTTTGTTAAATTGTTTATTAAATTTAGACCAACTGGAGAGCTACATAGGTACGTATCAGTATTTATAAAATGGATGGCCAGTTATAAGAATTATATAGGACATGGGATCACGTGTAGACAGTTTTAACAAATTATAAAAGTACTGGCGGTTATTGCTGTGATTTACTCTACTGTGATCACGGCTCCAGTTCTGAGAGCCGGGATGACAGTTACTATGGAATAAGTATGGACATCTCGGACATTTTCCAAGTTGTAGAGCTCCCTTGCTCAAACAGCCCACCGGTGATCCCTTTGGAGGGAGGGGCGATCATCACTGGAACTATTTGAAAGTAAGTTAATATTTTTATACACATAATTTTTAACAAGGACACTCACAACCTTTTAGCAAGTCCAGGATGTACGTGAGTCCAACCAGGAACTCATAGGGAACAACTTAGAGAACGTATTGAGTTCGATGGATTGCTAAACGGAGCTTGCGGACAAAATAAAGTAGAAACGGCTGACGATGCGTCTGGGTGCATTAGATGTGCATGTCGTTCGGGTTAGTCGGGAAGGATTTATAAGGTGCTCATGACAGGAGTTAAAAAGGGAATGGCGGATTGTGGGTTTGGACTGTTCTGCAGGAAACCGACGTATGGGCACATAGTTTCTGTTAGACACGAAAATAGCGAATGATATCGATACATCGAATGGTGTGAGAAATTAAAGCAAGAATTCTGTCAGAGTATTCTCCATGTAAGGAAGCAGATGAGAATGGAGTAGACAAGTTTCCTGAAGCAACGAGCGCTGGTCAATAATTTGGTGTTTCTGCGCAGCTTTAAAGCAATAACTGGAAACACAACCGAGTGACATGAGAAGGTAATGGGTGAATGTGGGAAATACGGAAGCAAATAAGGAACGGGAAGGCTGGCCTCGACGTCTGCGCTAGTATTGGATTAGCACACTGGAGCGTACTGGCACTAGATATATTATAGGCTATATAGTACCAGACTTTGACTGCAGAAACACTGATAGTAACGTACGGGTATTTAGGGGACTTAGGCGATTTTCCTGTGATAGAAACTGTTATCATATATGTATTAATTCTAGGACAGTGAAAGTTATGTATGTCTGCAAACGGATAAGGGTCGAATAGTCCTATCTCCAGGACGAGGAAATTAGACAGAAATACCCCTGTGGGTAAAGTCCGAAGAATAAACTCACTAATAAGCTTGCGTCGAGTCCTTAAAAGTAAGAAAGACGACTAAAATGTGACACAAGTCTCTCTCAACTTCGAGGTCAGAGTTGGTCACCATCGGCCCGAGCTGATTCTGGTATTTATTGCACTTACTTGGGTAAGGATCTTTACTTTTACCTTCACCCATCCGATCTCCCTTGATCAGTTCATGTTATCTTCTGACCACGATTGTGAGGTCTAGAGATTATTCTGTTTTCACGACCTTCATGTCCCTTCTCTTTCATTTTACGATACCTTCATTCTTTGAAGTTTCGAATCTCGTCCAATTTTCCTCTGATTACTGTTAATGGAGGATGGTTGTCGAGTTGTACGTCCTCTTGAAACAGTAATCACCACTCCAGTCTTAAGTGACACCAAGCCACAGCAACTCAATTTTCGTTTGGAATTCGAAACACACTAACGTTACTTTTGATTGAAGGAATTCTGTATGCAACGGCTCGCATTCGATCAGTGAGGTAACACAGCTTTTATTAAGATATAAATTATATTTATCTTGATAAAGTCGACTGCTCTTCGCCACTATTGATACCGATGATATTGTTGTAGTGGTATCCCTTCCAGTCTCTATTCCATAAAAACGGAGCTAAGTCTCACAATCAATCAATCAATCAATCAATCAATCAATCAATCAATCAATCAATCAATCAATCAATCAATCAATCAATCAATCAATCAATCAATCAATCAATCAATCAATCAATCAATCAATCAATCAATCAATCAATCAATCAATCAATCAATCAATCAATCAATCAATCAATCAATCAATCAATCAATCAATCAATCAATCAATCAATCAATCAATCAATCAATCAATCAATCAATCAATCAATCAATCAATCAATCAATCAATCAATCAATCAATCAATCAATCAATCAATCAATCAATCAATCAATCAATCAATCAATCAATCAATCAATCAATCAATCAATCAATCAATCAATCAATCAATCAATCAATCAATCAATCAATCAATCAATCAATCAATCAATCAATCAATCAATCAATCAATCAATCAATCAATCAATCAATCAATCAATCAATCAATCAATCAATCAATCAATCAATCAATCAATCAATCAATCAATCAATCAATCAATCAATCAATCAATCAATCAATCAATCAATCAATCAATCAATCAATCAATCAATCAATCAATCAATCAATCAATCAATCAATCAATCAATCAATCAATCAATCAATCAATCAATCAATCAATCAATCAATCAATCAATCAATCAATCAATCAATCAATCAATCAATCAATCAATCAATCAATCAATCAATCAATCAATCAATCAATCAATCAATCAATCAATCAATCAATCAATCAATCAATCAATCAATCAATCAATCAATCATCTGAAGTCAGGCCTATTAGTTGTGCACCTGGTCTTTCCTTAAATGAAGTTGGAATATTGTAAAACATCTCTCTTGGAAAATTACTCTGTCATTTTCCCTCCTTAATTCCAACATTATCTTCACATTATGTTGTTTCATACTTTTTTGTAACCGAGCAAGTGGTTGTGCGGTTTGGCTCACGTAGCTATCAGCTTGCACTTCGGAGATCCTGGGATCGAACCCGTAAAGCTACAAAACTAATTAGATTCTTAATTTTAAAATACCGCCCAAGCGTATTCGTCCACTGATGTCATTCTCCGCCATCTCTCAGATGTCAGCTCGGAACATACCGCTTGGACGAGTTGCTCGCCGCCTTACTCCCAAGTCTTGCCGGGCCTAAGTTCGCAGTATTTTCGGTATGTTGCTCGTTTGTCGGAAATCATCCAGAATTGTGGTCTCACCACTGACGTTTAGGCTCTTACTACAACCACGTAACACCAACATAACCACATAAAGAGTTCTTTAGCCGTTATTTACAATCCCGTTAAGGTGATTACCCAAATGGAGAACTTTCCATATATTAACACCAAGTTATATACGGTGAACCTCATGAGGAAATTTCACCACATTTCATCTGAGAGGACGTGGCCTTTCGTGAAAGTTACACCTGAATTTTACCACGTTCACCATCATACCATTGTCTGCTGACCATATCTCAACATTATTGACTTATTTTTGCGGTCGCTCACAATACTATTTTAGGTATTTTAGGTACAACTCCTTGCTCCACTTACATATAGGAAAATATAAACTTTCAATAATGCTGACTACCGAGCTCGATAGCTGCAGTCGCTTAAGTGCGGCCTGTAACCAGTATACGGGAGATAGTAGGTTCGAACCCCACTGTCGGCAGCCCTGAAGATGGTTTTCCGTGGTTTCCCATTTTCACACCAGGCAAATGCTGGGGCTGTACCTTAATTAAGGCAACGGCCGCTTCATTCCACTTCCTAGCCCTTCCCTCTCCCATCGTCGCCATAAGACCTATCTGAGTCGGTGCGCCGTAAAACAACTAGCAAAAAAAAATGCTGACTTGCGTAATCCACTCTTACAGTGGACATAACAGGATCCTACCCTAAATCGCTGAGTTCTCTTTTTTTAAATTTAGCCACCCATTCAATCACAGGTTTTTCTAGCCAAATAGCCCCTATTTTCCACACAAATTTCCCATGATTATCCCTGTCGATGGCCTTGGGTAGGCCAATAACGAAGAGAGGATCTCCTGAAACAAAAATATCTGCTAAATAATTCTGAAATCCTTGACGTTGACCCTCAATGGAATAACTTAAATGAACCCAAACTGCCTTCAAACGGACCAGTTAGTAATTTCAAAAACGTGTCTAACATTATCAGAAAGAATGTTTTCCCAGACTCATTGCAAGCTGACTGGCCCGTAATTATCAGCTGTATGTTTATCATTATGTTTCATTGCGTACTGGGGCTACTCTCCATTCATTCGATATAATTCCTTCATACAAACAGTAAACAATACAATAATGCAGATACGACACAATATCCCAACCAATGTCGTCAGAAAGTGCTTTTCCAGCTGCTTTCCTAACTTTCGATTTTCGTGTGTATGTTTACTCATCAGCCCGAAGGCTGGTTGGATCCTCAACAGCTCCGCCATGAGCTGTCATAGATGGCCTAGGCATCACTGAAGAGGCGCATTAGGGAAATGAGGAGTGAGGTAGTGTCCCGTTGCTTTCCCCACCGAGCCAGAAGTTGCTATTATATATCAGTCTGCCAAGCCCACTGAAATGCATGCTCCAACCGACTCTATGAGTAACAGTTTCACACCATTCATAGCAGGGACTGGCTGCGTAAGGAATGGCATTACTAGCATCACTCATACCTCAGTCACTTTCATTTTGTCAAAGCCAAGGATAAAGATGAGACAGATCAATGAAAGTAACAAAATTGCTCTAGCCCATACCAGAATACATAGTGCACTGTAAACACTACGTCCTGCCAGCAAGGGCAAAGTTTTTTTATCATAGATCATTTTCAGTAGTTCTCCTCATCTAACTGGACGTTATATATATGAACCGCTGACTAAGTACTTATGCTTTCTATAAATCGCAATATTTAAACCTCGTCGTTTAATTGTGATTACTGGAGTATCGTTCCTGGAACATTGTTTAACCTTGAGGTACCTATCGGTGTCTTTCCATTTTTACTAAAATTCAATTGGCTGCCAATTATGTCCACCTTCGTGTTCGATAAATTTAATTTCCTGTTAAGTTCCTTCAATTTTACTTACTTCCCAACTACTCGTAACTCTTATTTTTTCTAACCAGTTCACTTCTTTGTTATCAGATAGTGGATTGTTGCCATTCCTTATAACCATTCTTAAGTAAACACCTGTTATCATACTCCTCAGCTATTGTCTGAAACTCAACCCAATGGCCGTTTACATATTCATTTACCATTTTTCATTGATCGTTATTGATTTTTAAAAACTCCCCCGGCTCTCTCTTAATAACCACATGGTATTGTCTCATTGTCTTACTTTTACACTCTTCCCTTCTACCGCATTTATTTTTAGCTAAGAAAAAACAACTTCGTGATTACTTATACCATCCACCACTTCAGTTTCATCTGGCTTCTTCAGCACCACGTCTAGAATATTCTTCCCTACCGTTGGATCTCTCAACCCTTCCGGTGTCCGGGCCTCGTGAGGTTTCCCTTGTAGAGTCAGTTTAAGCCGCAGGCTCCATTCCTTGTGGTTCAGTTCCGCCAATTCCATTCAGTTTCAGCTTTGCAATCATACTTCCCAGGAACACGAAAGCTTTGCTTCCCTGGAAGCTGCCTACCGAGTCATCGCAGGAACATCGGCATATCGCTAGCTGGCATCGTTTATGGTTAGAACTAGGGCGGTATCTGATCGCCTTCGAAACTCTAACTTCCGTCCTTAATTAATGAAAACAAACTTGGCCAATGCGTTCGCTTCGGCTCGTCTTGCGATGCTCCAAGCATTTCACCTCAATACGAATTGTCCCGCCTGTCCCTATTAATCATTACCTCGGGTTCCGAAAACCAACAAATTAGAACAGAGGCCCTATGCCTTTATTCCATGCAAACTACATACAAGGTCTAAATCAAGAAACCTCTGCCCTCCTGACAGAGTATCATAAACTATTTGAAGGAAACCCTATCAGCAATGACACTATCACAATGGTAAACAAGTAATTTCTTGTATTTCTGAAGTAAAACGGACACAGTGGTTAATGTTGATGGAAGAAATTGACATGGGTAAGAGTAGTCAAAAGATTGGCGATTACATAGACGACTCAGTAGTAAACCTAATAAAACTTCAAAACATTCCATTGTCAGAGTAAACCAAATTAACCAGGATAACGGACGTTGTTAGGCGTGTTTATACATCTGAAAAATGAAGTTGATTCAAATTCCCCACAAATCGCATTAGCGTGGCCCTAGTAGCGGCCATATGATGTTGCACATCAGGTTTGGTCTAAATACAGGATGTACTGTGTAAAAGCGTTAGTTACCTGTGAGACTGGACGGAGTGACTGAGAGTGGGTCAAGAATGCCTTTACGACGAAGACGCCAGTATGAACAGCTCACTGCGGTTGAAAGAGGTCGTGTAACAGGGCTACGTGATGGTGAATTTCCTTCCGCGCCATTGCAGGACGACTTGGCAGGAATGTCTGCGCTGTGTATGCGTGATTGCAGCATTGGGTACGAGGAGGTACGCTCGCAAGAAGACTCCTCCGGACGTCCCCGTGGCACCACCGCTGTATTTGGCGTATGGCTGTGGTATAGCAGCAATTCCAGCAGCAGTTAGCACCACAGTAACGCCGCAGATATGTGGTGTTTATTCCACTTACCCTAAACTAGTAGTCTTCAAGATAAAGCCCGTCTCCTCGCTGCAAAGTGACCGTAGGAAACATTCAGTGGCAAGTTTTTATCCTAGCATCCAAGATGAAAGAGCGAGTGTTCATTTTATCCATTTTCACGAAACCGCTCATGTTGTTTCCTCCGACATCTGACTACATTTATACAAGTGCACAATAATAGAAAACGAGTAGAACGTGGTGCCTACAGTCATAGAAACAGGATCAAGGGAGACAAGCTCTCCACGTCTTGATGAACAAGCTTAATAACCGATTGCGTTTATAGAATGAAATCTCTTGCTCTTTGCAGAATATGAACAGAGAGCTCACTGGAGTTTGAGTGCAGGTCCACTGTGTTTTCCGATTAAAGCCAATTCTGCTTTAGAGCCAGTGATAGCCATGTGTTAGTTAAAAAGGGGCCAGGTGAGCGCCTGCCCTCCACCTGTCTGTGGCTTCTACACACTGAACTTACACTGGGAGTATGGTGTGGGAAGCAATTTACTATGGCAGCAGGAGTACTCTCGTGGTTATCCTACGCATCCTGACTACAGATGTATACGCCCGTCCGTCTGGTGATTCGACCCGTTGTGCTGCCGATCGTGAACTGCACTCCCGCGGGTGTTTTCCATCAGGATAATTCACGCCGCCATGCTG
Organism: Anabrus simplex; assembly: GCF_040414725.1. Taxonomy (NCBI): domain Eukaryota; kingdom Metazoa; phylum Arthropoda; class Insecta; order Orthoptera; family Tettigoniidae; genus Anabrus; species Anabrus simplex. The sequence goes on along the minus strand of NC_090277.1, from coordinate 24,063,161 downwards.
CTGTTGTAACCCAACGTACTCGACAGGGTGTCGAGATGTTGCCTTGGACCGCTCGATCTCCCCATATGCCCCCAATCGAGCACGTATGAGATATCAATGGACTACAACTTCAGCGTCATCGACAACCGGCATTAACCGTCCCTGTATTGATCGACCAAGTGCAAAAGGCATGGAACTCGACCACAAAATCTGACATCCGGCACCTGTACGACACAATGCATACCTGAATTCAACTGTCAGGCGATTACACCAATTAGTTTTGGACCAGCATGGAATACTTGCGATGGCTTTTCTCGCACGGATATTAGCATGTAGTCTTGCACCTTTAATGAATTAAATATGTTACCTCAACAAATATATTGCCGAGCTTTCCGTGCGGTACATTCCTTATTTCATTGTGTTTGGATACATTTTTTCGGCCAGTGTATTATTATCATTATTATTATTATTATTATTATTATTATTATTATTATTATTATTATTAGATAAACTTAATCTCAACATTCCCACATAATTCTGGACAAAGTATTAATCATAAATTTCTTTATTATCGAACCACTTACATTGAAGAGGCAGGGGACGTTCGTTTGTTTGCGGATTTCAATGTAGTGTCAGCACATTATCATCGGTGCTGGAGGCAGACGAACATTAATGCTCAAAAGTACCACATCAGTTGATCTGAGTATGTAGCAAAGGTGCAAGATCGATAAAACTGAACGTGACAGGTTTGATGGAGGAGTAAAAGAGCCAAGCGGCAGTGCCAAACTGAGTCAGTTGGTTTGAGAGACCTGCCGTCGTGTGCTTGTCCGAAATATGAAAGTTTTTAAACTCCAAGTTATTTCAAGTATGCCATTTATCAAAGCCAACAAACTTCACAAATAATATAAAATTATACAACGAGTAGAACCTAGTGCCTACAGGTATAGAAACAGGATAAAGTGAGACAAGGTCTCCACGTTTTGATAAACAAGCTGAATAACCGATTGCGTTTACAGAATGAAATCTCTTGCTGTTTGCAGAATGTGTTAAGTTTGAAACACACACACTATAACCTTCATCACACAACTTAATCTATAGGATTACTTAGACAATCGAACTATCTCTACTGTCTGTACTGCACTGTCTTCAAAGAAGTAAATCTCTCTTTATGAAGAACTTTATCGTTCAGTAAAAAAGTATTACATACTGTAGAGGTGCGTGATGAAACAGGGCTGAAATTACACTTTGCAAATCAAAAATGTCTGAACGCTAAGGTAATAATTTTAAAAACAGGTATATTCTCTAAACACTTCACGACTGGACGAAAATTCTTGAGGATAGCGATAATATGAGGCCTTCAAATCCGAGCAGCCATTTACCCTAATATATAAATAACTGAAATTGCAACCATTACTGTTGGAAAGGGAAAACTTTAACAGCTAGTATCAAGAGATTCAAATCCTTAACACACAAGGAAAATATAAGGTGGGAATTGCTTTCTAGACAGCACTAATTGCATGCTTAAATCTCAGTGTAAAAACTGGTCACACCGTAACTGCAAAGTGGCCTACGAAACATTCAGTGCAAGTTTTTATCCTAACATCCAAGATGGAAAGAACGAGAGTTCATTTTATCAATTCTCACGAAACCGCTCATATTCCTTTCTCCGACATCTGACTACATTTCCAGTAGCTGTCAGTTTGAACGTTAAACACGACACTGAATGTAGTATAACTGGAGAGTTCTGCGGCAACCGCCACCACAGGTTCTCCGCCGCATTGACTGCGCTGGCTAAGAGAGCGAGCCTAACCTCACATCCGCCATCTTGGATGGACTTAACCTAACTTTTAACGCGTAAGAGAGAAAGCCTAACATGATGGAGGGGCCAAACTTCAGTTTTACGGCCGGATCCCTAACTGACGCCTAAGAGAGTGAACCTAATCTCATATCCGCTATCTTGGATGGGCTTAACATAACTTTCGACGCGTAAGAGAGAAAGGCTAACCTCATGGAGGGGCCTAACCTCAGTTTTACGGACGGATACCCTTCCTGACGCCTAAGAGAGAGAACCTACCCTCACATCCGCTATCTTGGATCGGCATAACCTAACTTTTGATGCGTAATAGAGGAAGCCTAAACTCATGGAGGGGCCTAACCTCAGTTTTACGGGAGGATGCCCTTTCTGACGCCTAAGAGAGTGAACCTAATCTCATATCCGCTATCTTGGATGGGCTTAACCTAACTTTTGATGCGTAAGAGAGAAAGCCTAACATCATGGAAGGGCCAAACTTCAGTTTTACGGCCGGATGCCCTAACTGACGCCTAAGAGAGCGAGCTTAACCTCACATCCGCTATCTTGGATGGGCTTAACCTAAATTTTGACGCGTAAGTGTGCGAGCCTAACCTCATGGAGGAGCCTAACCTCAGTTTTATGTCCGGATGCCCTTACTGACGTCAACTGCACAAGATGGCGGCTATACATCGCTCCTTTAAGTCACGTTAAGGGCGCTTGCGCATGATGGCCGCAAGATGGCTGCTATACATAGACTCTTATGAGACCCCTAGAGATGCTTGCGCAAGATCACGGCCACAAGATGGCGACTATACATAGCTTCTTATGCGACTCCGTAGGGATGCTTGAGCAAGATGGCGGCTATACATTAGCTCTTATGAAGAAAGCTAGCTTAGAGGCTACTTAGAGGCGGCTGTTGTTATGAAGACCCTTATGCATGCGGAGGAGGGCAATTAGTAATTCCACGAGCTTTCTTGACAGTTCCCATCTTTATTCAACAGAGCATCGTGCTGTTATTTTTACGTCACTAAACCTCATACCTTTGAAATGTGGTGGCGAGCAATTTGAAAAATACCACGTGCTTTCTTGACAGCTGTCCGCGGCTACCTTTAAACAAGACAGCATCGTGCTGCTATCTATACGGCACTAAACCTTATATCTACTTAGCAGTGGGCAATTTGAAAAAATTCCACGTGCTTTTTGACAGTTTACTACTTTAACTACATGCACATGGCTTACTACTACTATCTTGACGGAGGTAAAACTTTATAGCGCGGGACTTAGCCACGCCTCAAGCAAGCAAGCTGCCCTTCTCAATATACTATTAACTTAGTTTTTATACTAAGATGCTGTTAGATATGCCGGCCATGGGGCGATTGCGCAAGATGGCTGCTATACATAGGCTCTTATGGAGAAAGCTAGCCTAGAGGCTACTGCACAAGATGGCGGCTGCTGTTATGAAGAAAGCTAGCTTAGAGGCTACTGCACAAGTTGGCGGCTACACATAAGCTGTCATGGCCTTGTCCTCTGTTAAGGCATGTCTCTGTCGAACAAGTTTAAACATGCATCGCGAAGGCATGAATGAGCGCGTGTTGCAGCGATGACGTCATCATAGTTGTGCATGTTTAAATATCATCGTTTTCTCAAGAATAAGTAGGTGTAGGGAGGCAAAGAAATGCAATAAGTATATTTTGTACGCAATGAAATATTTATTTACAATGTACTACGCCGGGCTGAGTGGCTCAGACGGTTGAGGCGCTTGCCTTCTGACCCAAACCTGGCAGGTTCGATCCTGGCTCAGTCCGATGGTATTTCAAGATGCTCAAATACGTCAGCCTCGTGTTGGTAGATTTACTGGCACGTAAAAGAACTCCTGCGGGACTAAATTCCGGCACCTCGGCGTCTCCGAAAACCGTAAAAGTAGTTAGTGGGACGTAAAATAAATAACATTATTGTTACAATGTACTACAACAGTTTTCGTTTTACTGCTGACAAGATTAGTATGCTTCTTAACAACTTTCTGCGGCATGCTTCCGAAATTGTAATGCCTCCTGTAACATTAAAATTAAACAAAACATTTAGATATATATTATACTAAGTATGTTATGCTTTAAAAAGAAGATAATCCACTTCTTATCTTGTTGTTATTCATTAGGTTTGTTCCTTTTCTGAATCATCATCATGATCATTGTGTACTAGGAAATGACCATCCATACATTGTGTGCACTGTTCAATTCTTGGATTTGGTCCATCCCAATCATCATCACTATTTTGACCTCGATGGTTATAATGACGTTGAGAGATTCTGCATAAAAATGCATCGATTGACATCTTACTATGGAGAGGAAGGATTCTCGAAAATTATCTATGAAAGGAGCAGCGTACATAGATAAAAATCCAGGTGGTAAACATTGAATCTGATGTTTCGGCATCTGAGATAAGTTTCCATGTTTATAGAACGTTTTAATAGCCTTACTTGCTCGTGTGAGATAAGTAAATGTTGCGTATGAGCATGCGAACAGCATGCACATTGACAGTTTTTTTGTTGTACTCTTTCTTTCCATAGCGTACGATGTCGAAGCACATACTAATGTTGATGATAAACGGCCTCTTCCTCCCGTCCAAGGCACAGTTTTATGTCTCTATCAAACAAGTTTAAACATGCATTCTACTGAGCAGGATAGCGAGCCGCCCTCCTTCTCCTCCTCATACGTATTGCAAGAGGCAAAAGGACACCTCTTCCAAGCAAAAGGGCAAATAGACAAAGAGAACAACCCTGCCTCATCTGTAGGGCAATAGAGCAAAAGGCTACCTCCTCCTAGCAAAAGGGCTAAAAGGCACCTCATCTTAGCAAAAGGGCAAATGGGACAAAGGGCATTTTCTACTTATCTGTAGGGCAAAAGTGCAAAAGGGCTACTCTTCCTGGCAAAATGGCTTCTCTTCCTCGCAAAAGGGCTCGTCGTCCTGGCAAAGTACGCCTTCTTACAGTTACTGAGTTTAGTTCCATCCCTCCTCTTACAGACAGATGCTTTCCTGAATTGAACGTTACATTACAAAAAATATACTTACGTTATGTAGCGTTGTCCTCGTCGCGTAAGTTTTTCGATTGAGGAAGAGCAAAAGGGCTCTTCCTTATCTGTGTGGCCAAAGAGCTCTTCCTCCTAACAAAAGGGCTCCTCTTCCTCGCAAAAGGGCTCCTCCTCCTGGCAAACGTACGCCTTCTTACAGTTACTGAGTTTAGCCCCATCCCTGCTCTTACAGACAGATGCTTTCCTGAACTGAACGTTACATTAAAAACAAATATACTTACGTTATGTAGCGTTATTCTCGTCGCATAAGATTTTCGATTGAGGAGAAAGCGGTAGGAGATGGAGGCGGTAAGGGGAAGGTCATTCTTTTTTCTGCATGCAATGAATACTGTACATCTGTGTCCGACAAGACAAAACAGGTCCAATCCAGTTACAGAATGCAATTGTAAACAAATATAGAATTGACATGCTCTATGTCTTTATCCGACAAGACAAAACATGTTGACTATTAAACAGAAAACTTTTATCGCTACCATGCTTCGTCAAGACAAGTTACAATTAGCACACACACTAAAATTGATTGTAGAACAAGATGAAACATGTTAGCTATCAGTGTCCAGAACAGAAAAACGTATAACGCAAAACATTATAAGATTAATCTCTCTGTTGATACAGTCGCACTTTTATGCAATCAGCGCACACTCATAGAATTGCAAATTTTGTATATCTCTCTCCGACACACTTTTTATATACTGCAGATAAGATGACTTTACCACTTTGGAGAGGATACTTTTGTCTTAAGGAGATAAACTTTGCGGGATTCGAACACATGCAACAGAAGTGGAATAAGTTTAGTGTAATAGTTTATGCATGCATAATCGATACGTGATGTGCACACGCACTAGCGGAAGAAAAAACTTACTGCTGCTATGTTCGTGAGATTTTTAAACATCGCTAACCACAGTGCTGCTATCTTGACGGAGTTAAACCTCACTGTTGCTACCTTGGTTATACGTTTTTGTGTTAATTTACTGTTAATTGTTAAACTATGTCAAGTAGATTTAAGGAAGAATCTGTTGGCAGAAGATAAAGTCCGTTATGGAAAAACCCATTTCTAGGTATATTTGCAAAGAGTGTGGAAAAGCATTTTCCCGAAGTTATCACAAGAGACGTCATGAGATATGTAGGACAATTTTTCAATGCAAACATTGTAGAAGAGAGTTCAAGAACGCATACAACGCTCAACGTCACGAAGCCGCGTGTAATGTAGCTTCATAGAGAAGAAAATACAAAGAGTTCAAACGTAGTCAAGCGAACACAGATTTATTTTTATACAGTACACCTCTGCGAGAGATTTTTAATTCTTCCTTGTTGTCTAGGCTTGTTGCAAGTTCTGTTACTAAGCACAAACCTCAAGGTAAAGAGAGGCAAGGTTATGATTATAATAGTAAAGATAATGATGTTGATCAGAACAGTAGTTAAGAAAAATCGAAGAAGAACAAGATCTGAATGCTTCATTGCCATTACACGTTGATTATTTTACTTCATTTTCTAAGCCTACTACACGTTCTGTCACCGTGCAAACATCTCAAGAAGAGAAGCAAGATGCATCAGTTGAAGGATTAGAAGAAGACTTAACCGCTTCTTTTCAATCAAACCGTGTTAAGTTTTGATCTGCTGATAACATTGCAGAAGCACATACCGCATGAAAACAAGTTATTCCCTTTCTTACACATCAACTGTCTACACGAATTAGCAAAACTCTGTTACCCTATGCACATGTAAGATACTGTAAAGACGTTAACTTACTCGTTGAACGATTACAACTCCTAAGAGCTTATCAAGATGCTGGATACACAGTGTATATACGACAGATTCAAGAAATAGAAGATGAATTACGCCGTAAGGATATTATTGTGTAACACAATCCCTTCCCGGCAGTAGTTTTTTAATGTAGCAGCTGTTAAGATGCAGCTTCCTCCTCCTCCGACCGGACATAGCCGTGTTCCTTCTCCTCCGCCTCACAGGTCAGCTACGTTCCTCCTCCTTCTTCTCCTCGCAGTTACTGAGCTTAGCTCAATCTCTGTTCCTACGGAATAGTCCTTTATCATCAACATTAGTGTGTGCTTCAACAAGGTACGCTGTGGAACAGAAAGAGTACAACAAACAAAATTGTCAATGTGCATGCTGTTGGCATGCACATACGTAACATCTTATTTATCTCACATGAGTAAGTAAGGCTTTTAAGATGTTCTATAAACATGGAGCCTTATCTCAGATGCGGAAACATCTGATTCGATGTTTACCACCTGGATATTTATCTACGTACGCTGCTCCTTTCTTAATAATTTTCAAGACATCCTTCCTCTCCATAGTAAGATGTCAATCGATGTAGCTTTATGCAGAATCTGTCAACGTCATTACAAGTATCGAGGGGAAAATGGTGACGACGATTGGGATGGACCAAATCCGAGAACTGAATACTGTACACAGTGTACAGAAGAACATTTTCTAGTACATAATTATGATGATGATGATGATGATTCAGAAAAGGAACAAACCACATGAATAACGAGGTAAGAAGTGCATTATCTGCTTTGTAAAGCATAACATACTTAGTATAATATATTTATACATTTTTTGTTTAATTTCAATGTTACAGGAGGCATTACAATTTCGGACGCATGCCGCAGAAAGTTGCTAAGAAACACACTAACCTTGTCAGCAGTAAAACGAAAACTGTTGTAGTACATTGTAAATAAATATTTCATTGCATTCAAAATGTACTTGCATTCCTTTGCCTCCTTACACCTACTCATTCTTGAGAAAACGATCAAGGCTAAACACGCACAACAATTATGACGTCACCGCTGCAACACGCGCACACTCTTGCCTTCGCGATGCATGTTTAAACTTGTTCGATAGAGACATGGCTTAACAGAGGAGAAGGCCATAACAGCCTATGTATAGCCGCCATCTTGTGCAGTAGCCTCTAAGCTAGCTTTCTACATAACAACAGCCACCATCTTGTACAGTAGCCTCTAAGCTGGCTTTCTCTATAAGAGCCTATGTATGGCAGCCATCTTGCGCAATCGCCCCCTATGTCGTCTCATAAGAGCCCATGTATAGCCACCATCTCGTGTAATCGCCCCATGGCCGGCATCTCTAACGGCATCTTAGTTTAAAAACTAAGTTAATACTATGTTCAGAAGGGCAGCTTGCTTTATAACTATGATCGTAGGAAGGGCAGCTTGCTTGCTTGCTTGCTTGAGGCGTTGCTAAGTCCCGCGCTTTAAAGTTTTACTTCCGTCGAGATAGTAGCAGTAAGCCAAGCGCATGTAGTTAAAGATTGCGGCTGACAACTGTCAAAAAACACGTGGAAGTTTTCCAAATTGCCCGCTACTACATGCTTAAGATTGCAGGCATGTGGATTTAGCCCCGTTAAGATACCAGCACTGAAGTTTCCGATTGTCTGTTGTTTAAAGATGGCAACTGTCAACTGTCAAAAAGGACGTGGAATTTTTTAAATTGCCCGCTACTAAGTAGATATAAGGTTTAGTGCCGTAAAGGTATCAGCACGATGCTGTCTTGTTTATAGATGGCCGCTGACCGCTGTCAAAAAAGCACGCGGAAATTACCGCCACCAAATTTCAAAGGTATGAGGTTTAGTGCCGTAAAGTTAGCAGCACGATTGTCCAACTACTTGCTCTCTCCAGAATGTGATGGACGCTACCAAGAAAGCATGTAAATTAGCCGCTTATTGGTCACACCACATTAAATTAATTTTGCATTTATGGAGAGCTTAAATCACATCGTCACCTGCCATCATCAGAAATGATTAATGTTTATAGTACTAGATTTATTATTGTCCTGTTATTATTTTTGTAAGTATAATGCATGTTTCTGAGACGATTAAATAAATAAATAAATAAGCAGCACGATGCTCTGTTGATTGAAAATTGGAACTGTCAAAAAATCACGTGGAATGTTTCAAATTTCCCGATACCACATTTCAAAGGTAGTAGCTAAAGATAGCAGCGCGATGCTCTGTTGATTAATGATGGGAGCTGTCAAAATAGCATGCGGATTTTTTCAAATTGCGCGCTACCACGTACCTAAGGTAGTAGCTAAGGACGGCAGCACGATGCTCTGTTGTTTAAGGATGGCCGCTGACAGCTGTCAAAATGCACGTGGCTTTGTTTACAAACAAGGGCACGAGCCCGCCACTACATTTCAAAAGTAGTAGCTAAAGATAGCAGCATAATGCTCCGTTGATTAAAGGCGACCGCTGTTAAAAGCACGTGGAATTCCGACCTGCCCTTCACCGCGTGCATGATAATAAGTTTTAGTGCCGTATAGATGACAGCACGGTGCTCTGTTGATTAAAGATTGCGGCTGTCAAAAAGCACGAAGAAATTCAAATTATCCTCTCCACCGCATGGAAAAGGATCTTCATAACAGCAGCCGCGATCTTGTGCAGTAGCCTCTAAGCAAACTTTCTACATAAGAGCCCATGTATAGCCCCCATGTTGCACTAGCGTCCCTAGGGCGTCTCATAAAAGCCTATGTATAGCAGCTATCTTGTATGAGCACCACTAGGCCGTCTCATAAGAAGCTATGTATAGTCGCCATCTTGTAGAATTAGCCGCTACCTTGCGCAAGCGTCCCCAGGGTGTCTCATAAGAGCAGCAGCCATCATGCGCAAGCGCCCTTAAGCCGTGTCATACGGAGCTGTGTATAGCCACATCTTTTAGAATTATATAGCCGCCATCTTGCGCAAGCGTCCCTAGGGAGTCTCATAAGGGTCTATGTATAGCAGCCATCTTGTAGCCACCATTTTGCGCACGCGCCGTTAAGCCGTCTCATAAGGAGCTGTGTATAGCCGCCATCTTGTACAATTGGCATCGGGAAGCGCATCTTGCCGTAAAACTAAGGATAGCCCCTTCAAGATGGCGGATGTGAGGTTAGCTTTGCTCTCTTAGGCATCGGGAAGGGCAACTAACCGTTAAAGAAAGGTTACGCCCCTCAAGATGGCGACTGTAAAGTTAGGCTAGCTCTCTTATGCAAAATCCGCAAATCGACATTGAACACCTACTATACTATGGATCAATGACCTTGCATTGGAACCTGCATTGCTACACTACTAGAACTCGGGTGTTGACTCAGCAGAAGAAGTGCTGACTCATTTCCGGATTTGGGTAGATAGCAGGAGGTGCGCGCGCACATGTTGATCTAAGCATTCTCTCCCACACCACTTAACGTAGATATAAATACGAGTGTAAGACAATGTGTCTTTGCTTGCCTCGTAAGAGGCGGCCGTGCCCTTGCCACAGGACAATGTTCTTTGTATGGGTTTACGGCGGTGAACCTCTAGGGAGAGAGAGAGAGAGCACATATCTCACTCACCCGTCCCGTATTTTTGGTAACGGGAAGTAGGGGAAAGAAAACTACCTCTTTGAACCCCCCTATACTCACCCCAAATCAATAAAGCATAACCATTTACTTAGGGTGGCCTGAGATAAGAGCCGTGGTATTTCAAATGTCGCGCGCCCACGTGCCTAAGGTTGCATCCATGAGGATTTTGCTCCGTTAAGGTGGCAGCACTAACGTTAGCGATGCAAATTCGCGGATGACAGCTGTCAAAAATGCACGTGGCTTAGTTTACAAGCAAGAGCACGTGGCTTTGTTTACAAACAAGAGCATGTGGTGATGACGTCACGGTCACGTGGCCGAGGTCAATGACTTTGGCCGGGGTAATTGACCTTGGGTGCTGACGCGGCAGGAAAAATGCTGACGAGGTGGTTCAGAACTCACCTTGCTCCCCTACTTACCCATAATATGATCCAGTCAACAGGTTCAACCAGCGTACATAATAATGTACAGCACGTAGGGAAAGAAATAGTTACCTTAGGAACAAAATAGCCTTGTTGCATAATGCAGACCTCTGCCCAAAGCAAATATATCATCTGTTATCCATATCAGCACGGCGAGTATTTACAGATCACGACACACTCAGAACAGTGGCTTCCGAAGAACGTCAACGTAAGACGGAAAAATAATACAGTATATGGCCGGACAAGCGGTTAAAATAAAGGGAGGGTCAAGCGCAAAAATGGCTCCCGGGGTCAGGGATACACAAGGCGTTGCTAAGGGAACATATACACAAAAATGCAGGTGGCAAAGAAAATGCAAAGATAAGTACAAACAAACGACATAACTAGGCGACATGATATGCATCCGCCATTTCTCATACTCGAACTGTCACGCAATAGGAAAAAACGGTCCACGGAACACGGAAAAATATACGAGTACGGTTCATGAATAACGTCTCGCGCGGATGTACGAAGCTATACTCACACATCAGAGGCCCAATTCACATAATCAGTACTTACCCATATAGGACTCAAATGTCAAAACACAAGCCTCCCATTTAGCGGGAAAAACGGGGAGCAAATTGGTACATGAGTAATAAGATAGAGACCTCCACAACGTGAGCCGCAGAATAAAGCCCACGTACCACATATCCAAGGTACAACAGAAATAATTCACGCAATAGAGACTCTCAATGATGGTAAGGCACAGATCAATGTACCGAGTTGTAATACCAAGGAAATCATAGCTAATAAAAACAATGTTAAATCAGCAACAACAGAATGAACAAAGGCCGACCACAAAATACATGTCTACGAAAAATAAAGAAGCCAACCACAATGCCACGTGGTGATATAAAACAAAAATGGTCCACGAGGCCAACTCCATATAACAGGGAGAAAGAAATAGAAAAATCAAGAAATAGTAGTTGAATTACCTTAATCAGGCCATTCATATAAGTGCAATAAAGTACATTGGACACCTCCAATATCAATGGTGTTCACATCTTGAACATTTGAAATAACGCTTATAAAAACAAGCGTCGAGAGGCACTGTGTCACTCGCCATTACACTTGATCAAGAAAAAGCTTAGATGAAGAGCCATGGCAAAGCCAGATAAACAATATCGGGAACATGACGTCGCAAAATCAGAGGACGACAATGTGACATCTCCTTAGGCTAAGATTGCGTGTACAAATAGAAATCAAATTCGGCCGTGATAGCCATGCCACTGAGTACACCTATGTAACAGAAGGCAAGAAGGTCGTCAGAAAAGCGAACCTGATAAAGATAGAGGTGGGCAGGTATGGTACACAGTACGGAATAAATAGCTAACTACAGCATGGTAGTAGCGTTGATTCGAAGCAACCAAATGTTTTAATATACTTCGGCTAATTTTAATTGTCACTGGATCTGTACATCAAGAGATACAACGTAAAAACAAACACCAATATGGAATACATTTATGTTCACTTAAGTTTGTACTGTCATATTCTAACAGATCAACCAACCTGTTGCAATTAAATACAATACCTTTTAATATTTCAAAACTGGAAATTATCCCCTGGTATAACAATGTTTATAATCTAAGAAAACCGGGCGAGTTGGCCGTGCACATAGACGCGCGCGGCTGTGAGCTTGCATCCGGGAGATCGTGGGTTCGAAGCCCAGTGTCGGCAGCCCTGAAGATGTTTTCCGTGGTTTCCCATTTTCACACCAGGCAAATGCTGGGGCTGTACCTTAATTAAGGCTACGGCCACTTCCTTCCAACTCCTGGGCCTTTCCTATCCCATCGTCGCCATAAGACCCATCTGTGTCGGTGCGACGTAAAACCCGTAGCAAGAAAAAGTAATCTAAAAACTTCAGTAAAAACCAAACGATGTCATCGCGAGAGCGAACCGCAAACATTTCAGATCATATTGAAATGCACTGCCATCCCTTCTCTTCTTCAACTTCCTGATGAATAAACTGTTACTTCCTTCCAAAATGTTTAAAACATTTACGATGTTTCCTATTTTAAAATATCCAGAATATTCGTCAATGACGGTACCTGTTTTCTCTTGAATATTAATGATACCTGGCTCAGCAATTGTTCTACACTTGAACGGCCGTTCTACAAGTTTTATGGTATCCTGCATTTGAATAGCCACATTCTCTAAACTCACAATTGTTTGTGCTGGATATCCCAGTGAAGTTATTCTTAATCAAATATATTCCATGCAACGTGCTTGAAACATCAGATTGAGGTCCTGTTTAACACACCTCTCTTGCCCGTCAAAATGTTTATTATTTCCGTAGGTTCAGTGTAATCTTCAGCAAAATAAATATGTACGGCTACCTAGTTGCCACCCCGTCGATTTAAGGTGGACTGACGAGGTAAGAAAATCTTGGGTTCAGACTCTTTGAAATTCCATTTCCTGCTTTTGCCATCAAGCTGTCAACATTGACATCTCAGCTATGCGATGGAATCGATGAACCAGACATGTCAATTGGAGCATGTTAGAACAGGAAAAAATGAAATGGCGTATCACTTTTAGTGCCGGGAGATCCCAGGACGGGTTCGGCTCGCCAGGTGCAGATCTTTTGATTTGACACCCGTAGGTGACCTGTGCGTCGTGATGAGGATAAAATGATGATGAAGACAACACATACGCCCAGCCCCCGTGCCAGAAAAATTAACAAATGATGGTTAAAATTCCCGACCGTGCCGGGAATCGAACCCGGGACCCCTGTGACCAACGGCCAGCACGCTAACCATTTAGCCAGGGAGAAGGCCGTTAGAAAAGGAATTTTGATGTGTCTGTAAGGAAGTAAATGATATATCCGTAGACTGATACTAACAATGATCCTGTTTTAAACAGTTTTTATGATGCTTGTAGATTAACATTCAGAAGAACTTCCGAATTAAACAAAAGCCTTTCACTAGAAATACATTAATCTACAAAGATGATTAGAATGTACCAACCAGCTGAATTTTCAGTTTCTTCTAGAGAAACACAACACTTACTTTCAGCTACACATTACCTCAGTTTTGATGTAAGATCTTCACATTGATTTGTTAATTTAAATTGTAATAACCATCTCCTCCTAGGTATTGCTTGAAATGTGGAAACGTACTAGCACACACCATCATCTTACATACAAAGTTTGGAGTAAGTCCGTAATGCCGAATTTGAATATGCTCATTACTTGCTAATTGTAACACCTGCATTATGAAACCTAATACTGCGTTGTTATCATGACCATTTACGCCCAGATATAAATTTCCGCTCACATACCAATGATCTGTAAACTCTTCTCTAAAAGTGCCTAGAGGAGATCCATTCCACATTACATTTTGCGTGTTACGAAATACTGTCCGAAGCATACAGTCCACCGCATCGCCGTTTCGCCACCGAACAATCGTACAAGTCTTAATTATTTGTCAATGTATGACAAATAGCCAACTAATTGGCTTGAGTTGCTGGGAACGTGTTTTATTACTATGGTCCTGTTTCCCCGCTCTAAATACCGGTGTCATATGATATAGCCAATATGGGCAATACAACGCATTTCACAATTGCAATTACATATATCAACGGAAAACAAAAATCGCAACGCTAGTGGAATTTCAGATTCTCGTGAAGGAAATGAAGAGTACCTCATTAAGGCGCGGCTTAAGCAGTGGTCTTGAACGCATCTGTAAATTTTGGCTTTCGTGTACAGTTTTCTAAACGTCTGCTGAAAACCAAAGCATCATAAATTCGACTTACCTCACATAATACTGAACGTTAGTAGATTTTGTTATTGTACAACGTACGAAATACGAAGCTGAAGTGTTGGCAGAAATCTAAAAATCATTTTAAAGGAATAGTTAACTGAAAGTGTTTTAAATAATTTGTAATGGACCTTTGGCTGAGCTCGCTTACAGGACTTCCGCGTTTTACATTGTCTTGGCCTGTTGTAAATTCCTCTTTTATAGACTTACGCAAATATAACAGAAAACTGGAATTTTCCAAACGGGAATACAATGGGTTGAATGAATGCTGTGAATGTATACCGACACTTTTTCAGTTTTGCGTGTTTTTTTATCATTGTACATGCTACGTTTCGAAACTAAAAAGTAATGGCTTAACAATTTTCTAAATCAGTGTCACAATTGCCGCATCAACGGGAAAATCTCGTACAAAACCAAAATTATTTTCATGGTTGTACAGCTGCCTTACCTGAATTGATTGGATAAACGGAAAACGGCTAACGACTGTACAAGAAGCACGTCAACATCATCAAAATACTTAGAGCTATTGAAATAATTACTATGCAATGACAAATTTTTCAAGGATATGAAATTAATTAAAATCAATAAAATGTATTATAAAATGCCAGACTCTCACGGAAATGTAAGTGGAGATCTAGAGAGAGATATTACGTATAAACTGTTGGAGTATTGAGTAATTCTGACGATGTGTGCTTTAACGGCCAATTTACACATCAAAATTCGGGTGAGAATAACTAAAATTCACATGAATCAAAACGTCTGCAGCATTTATTCATGGCAGATGTTAATTTTAATGTTGGATATGTGGACTGGAATGTGTAACGAGTGTAAATTTGCTAAGACAGGTTAATGCTCTAAACTG
Organism: Anabrus simplex; assembly: GCF_040414725.1. NCBI lineage: Eukaryota > Metazoa > Arthropoda > Insecta > Orthoptera > Tettigoniidae > Anabrus > Anabrus simplex. The sequence goes on along the minus strand of NC_090277.1, from coordinate 24,047,871 downwards.
AAGAGCAATTTATAATAGTTTCAAAACTTCTACAGAATTAAATATATCCAGGATTATATAAGTTGTATTAATTTTCTCACAATTGAAGAATCCACCCATTTAAGAATTCATGTGTGCCTACTGGGGACAGTACTGTCATCAAATGTTCTGAAGCACACCTTGCATTACAAAGTAAAGTTCTATAAAAGGAAGCACCTGACGTCCGAAATTATCCAGTCACAAAATCTGAGTGTATATTCCAAGTGAAATACATGACATGTTCAATAATTGTTGTAAGCTTCCTCTACGATACTTTCACACACACCCCAACGGGAAATATCGCTGCATGCTTTACAGGAAGTTTCTCGAAGTTAGTTCTGAATTGTATACCTGTTCTTGATGAGATATGTGTATTGATGGTACAGTCAGAATAACTGTAATATCACATAGGATGGAACAGCAGTATATATCTGTAATTTGTAGGATAGGTTATGTAAATGACAAAAGCAGTATTGTGATCGCTTATGTGTATAGCATTCCTTTAGTGTGTGTTAAAATATGGGCTTTGAGAACACTGCGACGAGCAAACTTCGAGCCACATACATCACACGTGAAGCGCTTAACACCAGAATGAGTTGCCATGTGAACACGAAGACCTCTTCTATGATTAAAGCTACGCTTGCATTTCTGGCATTGGAAGTACCTCTCTTCGGTGTGTGTCTTGACATGATAAATAAGAGCACCGCGCTGCTTAAAAGTAGCTTTGCATACTTCACAACAGTACGGCCTCTCTCCAGTGTGTACCCGCATATGGCCTTGAAGAGCACAACTTTGAGTGAATTTACGATCGCAGTATTTACATTGGTAGGGCTTTTCTCCCGTATGAGTATACATATGCGTTCGTAGTGTACTTCGATGGTTAAAAGTACTACTGCACAGTTTACACTGGTATGGTCCATTCTGGGAATGTACTGTCATGTGTGTTCGCAGATGACACTTCTGTGTAAACGACTTCTTGCAATCATCACATTTAAATCGTCGCTCACCACTGTGTGTTACCGTGTGAGATTTCAAGTGACAATTCTGAGAAAACGACTTCTCGCATACGTCACAAGAATATGGCTTCATACCAGAGTGCTGCAGCATATGAGTTAACAGCGTTGTTCGTAGGGCAAAAGTACGACTGCACTCATTGCAGGAGTAAGATCGTTCACCAGTATGGATTTTCATGTGGGATTGGAGGGTCGTCTTCAGTGCGAACGTGCTGTTGCATTCGTTACAGGTAAATTTTCTTAGGTTAGAGTGAGTCACCATATGAGTTTGCAAGTTACTTTTGTAGAAGAATTTCTTGTTGCATACTTTACAACAAAACGGCCGTCTTCGGTTATGAGTAGTCTTGTGGGCTTTCAAACTCTTAGAATGCTTAAACGTCTTATCGCAATGTTTGCATTTGTATGGCCTTTCTTCAGAATGACCAAACATGTGTGATTTTAAACTATTTTTATGACAGAATGTAGAACTGCAAATAGTACACGTGTATAACGTAACTATTGAGTGAGTTATCATATGTCTTTTCATATGAAACTTATCAGAAAACATAATACTGCACACATCACAGCGAAATGCACTTCCTCCAGTATCCATGGTTAATCCTCCAACATTCCCCACACTGAAATACACATACAACTTATTTTAATTACGGAATAAGAAAGATCTAGTTTCCATATTCTAAATTCATTTATTGATTCATCATAAATTACACTACAAATAAAATTTACTTCTTATTACTTAAAATTCAGGAATTAACCTTGTAGTGACCTTCATTTTATCTACTCGGTTTCCTATCAGATTTAATCACTTATTTTATTGTAAATTAACTGAGTAAAGCTGGACGTAAGTAGTGTGACTAGCTATATATTACCTAACATTAATTGTGCCTACTTTGCCCTTTCATGTTATATACACCTGATCAATATATTATTTCATATTACGTTTTGCGTATTTTATTTTAAAACTGAAAATATAATTCTAACTTTTAATACCTTTGATAATTCGGTCATTATAAAATAGCTCGTGTTAACTCTGTTGGCTTTACTGTACTTCAACTGGCTAGAACACCCATGTATGAATTACACTACAACTACGCTGATAATATTAAATTACTCTGCACAGATACTGATATTCGGACTTATCGGATTGAGACATAACTATTGTGGTGTTATAAAACCAGACTTACATCGTTTTGATATTAGTAATCATGCAGATAATAATTCTTATAATCTTCCGCTAGTTAACAAAAGCGTTCAAGTCACAATGAAAGATGAACGTTGTGGAAATATTATAGGTACAACTCTAGACACTAAATGTAATAGTATTTTAACTGTTAATGATTTAGTCATCCAAAAATTGAAAGGCGTTAAAATATTATGAATGAACTATGTGTAGAAAATTATACCACTTGTATATATAATCAGCATGTTTTACAATTGCAGATGGCCGTTATTAGAAGAAAAGCATCAGGTTCATACACAATTAATAAAGAAGCTCACAAAATGAAGATAATAAAAGTTTTGTTATTCCACATTCTACTGATATTCTAGCATGGGGCACAGCAGCATTGATAAGTATTCATTCACATAAGACCGTGGAAAAGGCTTACATTTTGTGTGTATATTAAGCTAGTAAACGTTGATTAAAATATGTGTGTGAATATAAAAGTAGAATTATGTACATTGCAGTGTACATTTGAAAAAATGTGCTACTCCCTTTAAGTCTGTGTAAAAACTTACCTGTGTGTAAATATTAAGCCAGAAGACATTGAATAACAAGAGTGAAATTATAAAAGTAAGAATATGTACTTTGCAATACACATTTGAAAAATGTGCTAGCCACACTAAGAATGTGTGAAAAGCTTACATATATTATTAAGCTACAAAACATGAATTTATAAGAATCTAGTGTGAAAATAAGCACTATAAAAAGTTATGTACTTTGTAGTATACAATATATTTGAAAGGTAGCCACTGTTGCTTTATGTATCTGTCCAAATTAATCAGTAAAATTCGTCTGTAGTTTTCAAAAATGTATGGAGCCCTCCCCGTATTGAACCTCAGCATCCTCTTCCTCATCCTCACCCTTAGATTCCTCATCCTCAGCCTTAGATTCCTCATCTTCCTCTTCATCCTCTGCCTCCCCTCCTCCTCGTCTTCCTCCTCAGCCCTAGCCTCAATCAACCTGCACCTCAATTTGCACCTTGATTCAGCCTTGCACCTCAATTTTCATCTTAACTTCCATCTCATATCATGCCAATTTAGGTTTTAACCTCAATTTGCATCTCAGCTAGCATGTCAATTTTCATCGTAACTCAGCCTTGAACCTCAACTTGCTGAAGACCTAGCGAGGTACTAGTGAAGATCAGGTGTGTCTGGTGAGGATCTAGTGAGGGGTAGGTGAGGATCAGGTAAGGAGCAGCTCTATTAGCCTGGGTGGTGTTAAGCCCTACTCTTAACCAAGGTGTAAGCCCTGACTCTTAGCTAGTGTGATCCTCAACCATTATCTATGGTCTCTGAGCCCCTGCTCTTATCTAAGGTGTAAGCCTCTGCTATAGTGTGACCCCCTGCTCTTAGGTAAGGTGTGAGACCTGCCAGGGAGTGAGCCCCCACTTTCAGCCAAGTTGTAAGCCCCAACAGGGTTTGAGCCCCCAAATTTAACTAGGGCGTGAGCTTCACCAGGGTGCTGGTAACAATATTCACGGGACGGCACTGTCTCAGGAAGACTGGGATATTGCCACACACGGGCCGCTACGGATAGGGAAGACCTCCGTAATCTCCGCAGGATTGTGGTGGATCATGTTTTATCTGCAGTACACATTAGAGTTTCAGTCGGTCACAGACTAACAAAGCGAACTGAAACTAAATCGATTACTTGAGGGACAGCTCCGAGCCAGGCGTGCTGTAGCGTTCATGCCACTAACGTCAAAATCGCTGCCATCTGCGACTAGAGTGGGTCAAGCTAGAGCTCACTTAAGGGGGGAGCGGAGATTTGTTGTGTTCTCAGATGAGAGCCGTTTCTGACTTCTTTCCAGTGATGGCCGTAGGTTGGCAAGGGGGAGGCCAGGTGATCCCTCGGAAACAAGCTATCTGCAGCGTGGACACAGTAGACCTACCCCAGGAGTTATGGTCTGGAGAGCGATTTCCGTTGACAGCACACCCGTCGTTATCCCAAGAACGTTGATATCTGATTTGTACATCACACTAGTGACTGAACCGTTTGCGTTGCCATTCATTTGCAATATTCAAAGGGGTGTTATCCAACAGGATAATGCTCGCCACCTTACCACTACTGTCACCCAGCGTGCTCCACAGAATTTGGACCAGTTGCCTTTCGCTGCAAGATCACCTGACTTTTCGCCCATTGAGCACGTATGGGACATTATAGGACGACTTCATCCAATATCAGCATTAACCGTCGCTGATGACAATGAGCAAGTGCAATAGGCGTGGAACTCCATTCCACAAAAGGACATATGGCACCAGTGTGATACAATGCGAGCACGTTTACATGCCTGCATTCAAAATCATGGCGACTACAATCGTCACATGTCTTCTCGCACATACTTGAACCTGTGACCCGGAAACTTTAGTCAAATAACTGTGTTACCTAGACAACTGCTTAGCCTGAATAGAATTACACTCCTTGGTCTTGGGATTTCATTTTACTCCAGTGTAAATTACAGTGTAATATGTATTATAATAGATGTCTGAAGAGAACAAAGAGATTTTATTTCAACAGTTGCCTTTATTTTCCTTTAACGGCAACCAAATGCAGGTAAAGATACTGCATCAATTACCGAAGCTATTGCACCATCAGTGACACTTGTTCCTCTTGGTAGGTAACACCTTCAACACCTGAGGGCAAAGAAAGCCATCAGGGATATGCTGAAATATCTGGGGAAAACTTGATTTTCAAGTCTATTAACAGATGTCATTACATTCGGTTTTGGGGTGCCCCCTAAGTGCTTCCAATAAACTTCATCTGTAAGATAAAGCGTTAACCGTCTCCCATAATGTCGAAAAATACAGATCGGGGTGAGGGTGTTGTTTATTGGAATATTTTGTTTTTATACATGTAGTATACAAAAGTTGATATCCTATAACATAATTAGAAAAGATGCAGTAAAAGCAGAAATAAAGCAGAGTCTGGGAAACCCCATTAACCAAATTTAATCCTTAAATGTTTTAGGAATTGAGCAGAGAAAGAAAGGCCTTAGTTGAGTGTTAGAAAAATTATAGTAAGAAATGGATCATAAAAAGAAGAGCCTTCTCAGCAATGTAATATAGGTCCATGGTACATCCCGGAAACACAACACCCCCATAGTGAGGGTCACAAAGTAGTCAGCCTCAGTCCGACATCTCAAATGAATATTACATTATCAAAACACAATTGAAATAGGATACGATGATAACACTGAGCCTACCCTTAAATCCCCAAATTCGTTTTCTTCAGCTCTTATTAGTGTACTACAAAATGTACACGTGCTTCGCTACAGTATTCTACACTGTAAAAGGATCATCATCATTTCTCCTTATCAAGCTCTGCCGGGTCGGGGTATTTATGGCACTTCACCTTCTTCTTTCCTTCCACCATTCCTGTTCCAGTCTAAATTTCGTCTTCATATGCCACTCTTCACTGATTCAATCCACCTTCTTCTAGGTCTTACTATTGCTCTCTTGCACTCGCTCTTTGCCTCCAGCATCTGTCTTGGAATTTTATTTCTCCATCCTCTTTACATGTTCAAAGTTTATCATCATCATCATCATCAATCAATCACTACTGATCAGCATTTAGGGCAGTCGCCCAGTTGGCAGATTCCCTATCTGTTGTTTTCCTAGCCTTTTCTTAAATGATCGCAAAGAAATTGGAAAATTATTGAACATTTCCCTTAGTAAGTTATTACAATCCCTAACTCACCTTCCTATAAAAGAATATTTGCCCCAATTTGCCGTCTTGAATTCCAACTTTATCTTCATATTGTGATCTTTCGTACTTTTAAAGACACCTTTCAAACTTATTCGTCTGCTGATGTCCTCCCATGCCATCTCTCCACTAACAGCTCGGACCATACCACTTAGTCGAGCAGCTCGTCTTCTTTCTCCCAAGTCTTACCAGCCCAAACTTTGCAACATTTTTCTAACGCTACTCTTTTGCCGGAAAATCACCCAGAACAAATCGAGCTGCTTTTCTTTGTTTTTTCCAGTTCTTGAATCATGTAATTCTGGTGAGGGTATCATACACTGGAACCATACTCTAGTTGGGGTCTTACCAGAGACTTATATGCCCTCTCCTTTACATCCCTACTACAACTCCTAAATACCGTCATAAATACCCTTCAACTCTCCCATTTAGCTTCCCTATCTCTACTTTCTATCGAAAAATCTTTATTTCTCACTATATTTCCTTGTCTTCCCTATCATATTACTTAGAAATGTCATCTCACTGGCTTGAATTCTACTCTCTTGCCTGCTAGTCAAAGTCTCAGCTGCATAAATCGGTATGGGTACACAGTACATTTTGTACATTATCTCTTTACTTTCCTTGGTACTTCTTTTCTCCAAACAAGTTTTCTTACACTTTAGTTGAATGCATTACTCTGCTGTACCCTCCTGCTAATTTCCATGTCCATGCTAGCATTTTGCATTAATTCACTTCCAAGGTATTTAATGCTGTCCACAATTTCCAGACTCTGACATCCAATTTTCACAGTGCCTTATTTCTGCCTTTCCCTCTCGACATCGCCATAGTCTTGCTTTAGTCTGTACTGATTTTCATGCCATATTTCTCTATTTTCTCGTTTAGTAAAACTAGTTGTTGTTGCACTTCATTGCCATTCTTTCCCCAGATCACATCATCATCTGCAAATATTAGTCCCTTCATCTCTTTATCTCCATTGGCTTCCTTTGTTACCTTTAGAATTTTGCCTATGACCTTAATAAACAAAAGTGGTGACACAACAGACCCTGTCTTAGTGCAGTCTTATCCCTAAACCATTCTGTCTTTCCTATTAGGTCAATACTCTTCTAACACAGTTGTTATATATTGCTTGCACCGTTTCTAATATTTCTCTTCTGAGTCTCTTTTTAACGATGGTTTCCCAAACCTTCACTCTGGGTACACAACCATATGTCTCTTCTTTATCTATGAAAGTCACGACCAGATCCTTTCCATATTAACAGTACTCTTCCAACAGCTGTCTAATGCTAAAGATTGGGTCCACCGTACATCTTCCACTCCGGAGGCCGTATTGTTCCTCCTATAACTCTCCTTCAATCTTTCTTCTAACATCCTTTCCAGTATTTTAAATACTTGCAATATAAGTGTGATTCCTACATAGTTACCACAAACTTTCTTGTCCCCTTTCTTAAACACTGGTATTATTATCCCTTTTTCCAGCCTTCTGGTACACATTTGTGTTTTCACATACACTTTCATAGTCAGTACAAGCATTGCATAGGCCTACCAGCAGGTCCAGCAGCTTTTATCAATTCCACACTGATTTCATCCATGCATGTTGCTTTTCGAATCTTCAACTTTTGTACCCCTAACTCCACCTCCCTCATTGTTATATCATCCTCTCTTGCTGAGTCCTCACACTGTATTGCTTCTATCTCCCGTGTAAAGTTGTTCATATTTAATACCTTTTCAAAATACTCATTCCAACTTCCCTTTATCTCTTCTGGGTGTGTTAACATTTCCCCACCTTCCTTTATTCATGAGCTTTGTGGTAACTCTTTATATCCTCTTACTTCTTATAAATCCATAAAGCATCCATCTATTGCCACTTACATCCGCTTCCATTTCTTGTGTAAATTCTTCCCAACTCATCTTCTCTTCTCTTACCACCTTCTTACCACTCATTTTGCTGTTGTGATACTTCCTTTTGCTTTCTTCTGTTTGATCTCAGTTCCATTCTCGCCCGGCTGTCTTCTTTTCTTTGACCACATTCCTCACGTCCTCATTCCACCATGGTGTCTCCTTTTCTTTCACTCTTGTAGATGTCCTGCCGCAAGCACTCTCTGCTGCACTAACAAATAACTTTTTATAATTGGCCGACAACTCTACTACATTTTCCAATTCAGTAACTCAGATGTGTTGCTTCAATCTCTCCTGAAAATCTTCCCGTACATTTCATCCTTCAGTTTCCATACTTTTATTTTGCTGTCTCTTATCTCTTTTAGTTTTTCCACTTTTCCCAACCGTAATTTTGCCACCACAATTCTACGGTCCCCTTCAAATGCTTTTCCTGGTAAAGCTGTCACATCCATCAACTTCCTGCTTTTTGTGCCTTCCACCAACAGGAAGTGAATTACTGATAGTGTTCATCTGTCACCCCAACAATATCTCGTAATTTCCGCGCTGTATTTCTTTCGAGTTCATGTATTCCCCACTATAAGAACATTCCTTTCAAAGTCCACCAGTTCCTCTCTGCGATTCTTTTTCCCTTATTCGGATGGTCCAAAGACTTCTTTCTTTCCTGGTCTCTCCTTTCTGACCGGTGCATTCAGATCTCCCATAATAATCACTTCCACATCTGAAATTTCTCTTTCAACTTTCTCCAAGAATCCTTTAATACCTTCTTCCCTGTTTGCCGTCTGTGATGCATATACAGTACTTGTATGAAGTCCATCACTTTATTCTTCATCTTTAGTCTATTCTGTCACTGACACATTCTACCACTTCAGCATAATCCTCCAATTCCTTCGAAATAATTAGTCCCACTCCCTTTATTGCCTCTTGGCTACCACTCCAGTAAAACGTGCATCCTTTCCTCAATTTCTACCTTCCGTTACCTTTCCATTTCACATCACGCAGCGGCATTATTTCCACCTTCTCCATGAAATCTACTACTTCTTCCGCCTTTCTGTCACTGTCACAAAATTTACTATTGCTATCATAATGTAGGTTACTGGTTGCCCATTTCTCACAGTTCCCCCAGTACACTGAGAACTACACGTCGCTTTAAGCAGGGGACGCCCTAACCTTCTCTGAGGTTGATTTCCTAGTATCATACCATGTATAGGCTATTATTACGACGGGGTCGCTTCACCCAAAAGGTATTTTATACCTACTGCCAGGTGACTGTATATGGATATCGAAGTAAATTACTGTACACCCAATGGATAAGATGTCTTCAATTGCATTTTCTTTAGCGTTATCCAATAAACAGCATGGGGAGCTCCTCATACATTGTTTCCAATGGTAGGTGTGAGCTGGGGAGTTGTGATGACGGCAGGCTCTTTTGCCTACTGCCATTCACAATAGGGTGGGGACATTTTCATTAAAATAGAAGGCACCGTGTCTACAGTGCGATCACAATCGATTTGGGAAGTTTTCATTCTTACCTACTTCCTAACACAATCGGGTAGGGGAATTTTGAAGAAAATGGCATTCTCCCTAGCCTTCTGCCAGTCAAATTGAGAAGGGAATTATTCATTACAATGGTAGGCCTTCGTTACAAATGCCAGTTACCCAAGAGTTGGAGAAGGACCCCATTCCCACTGCCAGTCAAAGTAGATGTGGGGTGTATTGATTAAAAGAGCAGATTCCCTACTAATGACAGTCACTATCGATTTGCAAATTATTAATTATAATGGTGGACACACACTTTCTGGATCGCTACTCACTGAATATATATATAGATCGACACACACGAGTATATGCATGTTTACAATATTCCAGACCTTCATTATTAGATTAACTGCTGCTAATCGGAATGTAATATCGACAAAAGATTGCGCCATAAGATGCCACTTATTGCGATCGAAATAGTTGATCCATTCGCATTTTCTCGTACCTCGTGTATATATATATATGTATGTATATATATACATGCGTGTGTGTGGGTTAGATTCAGTTAGAAACGTTGAATAGGGAGAAATTTGGGTAAGACTTTCACACCTGCATTACTTTTTGGATGCAAATGTTACAGCAAGAAACAAAGTTGTAGACCACTCCAAATTGAGCCAAGATTATGCCACCCGCTTTGTGACAAGACTGACTGTTTATAGACACGAAACAAAAGTCTGCATTGTTATTGAAACTGCCTCCATATTTTGATAATTTCCAGGGTAAAAAGTTATAAATTTAAACATCCTGGAATGTTTCCGTCAGTTACAGGCTAAAACCTATAATTTTTCTGTAACTAAATTCTCAACCCCGCCTGGCAAATTATGCCATATCTTGATTTGGGGAGAGGAGTAAAAGTGAGAATTTTCTCGAAACTAAAGGTAAAATATATGCAGATGATCATTATAGCACCTGAAATGGATACTTGAACGAAAATTTTGCCTAAATAGTCAATGTACAGTCAAACAGTCATTACCATTTTATTTTTATAGGTAAATATAATAACAATACTTCAACCCCTATTTATCTTCTTTCAAGCCCCCTTAAGTGGATTTTCTAAAACTAAAAGTACGTGATTTTTCATTTTTAAGTAAGTTTTCAAACACCAACATAGCTTTTCGTACAAGCCCCGTCGCTAGCCTGCTCGCTGAGTCTCGTGTGTCGCCGTTACACCTGAGGCGCCAGCAAATTCTTCTTTCGTATGCTGCAAATTTGCCACAGATGCCGCTTCATCCAAGATATTCCTTGCGTATTCAACTATGTCAACAGTTTGCTCTATGCTGCTTGTTCTCGAGCAATGCGGCCGGTTGGAATACGCTTGGAGATCAGTCACAGATTGCTTCTTGTACCTTCGTTCCTTGCCTTGTCAGACAACGAAGTGGGATACCTCCGTGGGTAGTACTACATCCTGAAATAACCCAGGATCTGCATACTGGCCCGAAGGAAAATGAACACTAATTTGACAGGCGAGGGACTCCTTGAATATAACTTGGTGAACAGAATGGAATTCGATGGGAAGCTATCAGTGTTAATGAGGCTTATAGAAGAAAGAAAGTAGAACTGGCTGAGTCAGCAAAGAGGATGCATGCGGATGTCCGTTTTTCGCTTGTATCCAGGTTCAGCTGTCGTGTGCACGGATGGCTCGAGAACAGACATTAATGTGGACTGTGCATTCGTTGTCAACACTGATAGGTTCCTTTTTGCTCTCTCGTAAACCTGTAGTATGTACACAGCAGAGCTGTATGCTAAGTGTGAAGCTCTGCGCTACGCACTGTCTGATGAGCGCCGATACATTTTTGTGTGAGCTGACTCCCTGAGTTCGCTCCATTTTATTGATACCTGTTTCCCTCAGCATCCTCTGGTGCAGCGGATCCGGGACCTACTGGCTGAGTGTTCGGATGCCGGCACCAGAATCACGTATTATGGGTGTAGAGGGAAACTATTTAGCAGATAAGACTGCCAAGGAGGCATTAACACTGCCCCCGTTGCCTTACAAGGTTCCACTCCTCTTCTAAATAAGCTGAGAGCGGTAAAAGGTACAACGAAGGTACGGAGGACTTACCTTCGGGCTTCTCGGAGGGAAGCAGGGGTATTATGTCGTCTTCGGATCGGCCACGGTATCCTGACGCACTCCCATTTACTGAAAGACCCCTCCGGTGTGTACTTGCGGCGATCATCTTACCGTGGTACACATCCTTACAAAGTGCGTGGACCTGGTCGATCTGCACCGTAGTCTAAAACTCCCGTGTATCACCTCCCTCATCCTGGGCGATGACGAGCAGTCCGCAGAACTCGTCATCAGTTTTATGATGGACAGTGGTCTTTTTTCTCGTGTTTAATATTGTTCTTATCTTAGTGTATTTTTGTCGACTGAGCTTTTCTACCATTCACTCTATTGTAGTTCGTGTTGCGCATTTTAAAGTGTTATTTTAACTCATAACATGAGTTATATGTATATATATCTGACTGTCCAGGCAATGCCTTATTCCATTATTACCTCTATTTTCTATCCTTTTAGTAGAAATAAGGCATTGCGAATTAGATCCACTGATTGTTTTAATCTCAATCATTTTTTCATCACCATTTCTTTTAAACTCTAGTCAGTGGATGCATTTTAATCCTTTAAAATTTTAATTTCTTTACTTATCTCATGTCGTCCATCTCGTACCATTAGGGCGGATGACCTTCGATGTTAGGCCCCTTTAAACAACAAGCATCATCACGAAACCACATGTGCCGACTGCAGCTGTTCTTTTATTTTACCCCGTTGTTATTATTTGCAACACCCCCTAACAAAGATTGTAGAATGACGTTCTGAAGAGAACGTCATAGGGAAGTGCGCACCAAGACAAATAAAAAAGTAGCAAATAAAGCAAAAACAGAAAATAACATCTCAAAAAGTAAATAAGAGAGCGAGGAAACAAGGAAGAGTGCAGGACCTTACCCATAAAATAAGGTTAGATGTGGGGATCATTAGGAACTGCGAGGGACAACACTCAAATGACACCAACATTAAAATTTAAAAATTAATATATACTTAAAAGAAAATTAATTTGTACTGTACCATTACGTTACGATTGACGTCAGTTTACATGAATATACATCGGAAGAAAAATGGCGCAGATCAGCTTCAAGCGTTAAGAATGCACGGAATAACTTTTTGTGACAAGTTGACCGCAATTAGGAGGCAGTGCCTGGCGAGATGGAAAGAGATCTCTATGAGAAATGAACCATTATACGTAAAAAAAATTGAAAAACGGTCTATTATTATCTACTTTGGCAAGAAGAGTTTTCGTCGTAAACGGACTGTGAATTGCGATTACTTGACCAGAAGATTAGCTGACATAATCAATATAACCATAATAGGAGCCATACGAAGGAAGAATCCAGAAACAAACTACTGGAAAATACATAAAAACGGCAGGGAAACACGCATAATAGATTTCAAATACTGTACGGAAGAAGAGGTGTTGGGATACGGCATTCGTAAATAAGGCCTACACTGACTTAATAAACGGCCAAATTTTCATCAAATTATACGTATTGCCCATTGATAAGATTTAAAGAACATTATTCAGACAACATAAAAAAAGACCAAGGAAGAGCCAGTTTATGAAAATAAAATTGAATCTGAGCAGTATCTTTAGAGGAAAAGAAATATAAATACAGTTAGAGAAAGTACTTGGAAAAGCTCTATATACTGAAAATTAAGATGTATTCTATCAATTTAATATTGTCTTTTCGTTGCATGGAAATTGGACACGAAATGGAGCTAGCCTAAAGCGATGGAGGGAGGCTGACCAGATCATCGTAAGCTCAAGCCTGAAGACCTAGAGATCCAGCATGACGTGATCCAGTGCAAGGCTGAGCGTTCCGAGATGCCGTGACGAGGAAGAAGAAAGCAGAGTCGGACATAACATGGCCAGAGATAAGTAACGTTCTAGTAAATTTAACTATAAAGTATTTCATTTGGTGTAGTATAATTGTAGGAATGCTGAAATGCCAAAGATATGACCTGTTTGTGCCATTGTGTGAATTCTAAGGCATATGCCGGAGAAATTAACCACAGATACGTATTATTTATGTGTAGTAATATACTGCCGTGCTCATAAGTTTGATATGAGGTTAATGTGAGCAGTATCGGGAAGAGAATTCATGTTTTTTTGAACCTATATGCTTACGAGAACGTCATATATTAAACTAGGCAAGGCTAAGATAGTGAAGTGCAGTATAATAATAATAAACCTAGGCTACCCAATGACCAGATTGAATAACTAGGCCATATATCGTCTACATTTACGATGAGTTGAAATAAACAGTAGCAGCTTGCGGTGTTTTGAGTAGATATTTAAGTAAAAGGAATGTTTTACTGCGACGTGGTAGACATTACGTGGAATCTGAGTAGAGATATTGTTGTATGCGGAGGAATCGCAGTAATTAAATGCATAAATGATAATATGTTGTTGGAGATTTGAGATGTTGAATAGGTATTGTGTAAGTAAATGAGTGATGGAAATAGGTGCGAATTTATGCTTAGCTACAGTTATGTTGCGATTGAAAATGAGGCAAGCAGTGAAATTAAGGCCTAGATACGTGAATATATTAAGTGTAGCAATGAGATTAGATGGTCTATTGGTTGAATTTATATGGAATATGGAGATAGGTGGATCGTAATTTACATGTATTTGAAGTGCATATAGAATAGAGATATAGTCGCCTAGTAATATATTCGTCTCACATATGAATATATAGCAGTGGAGCACGCGTTAACGTGAAAATGGTAAAATTAGTAGGCAGTAGAAGGAGTAATTTTAATTGAAAATACACATAATAATTAATCGGTCGGTACGATTCTAACAGGTCATGACGGTTGAAGAACATGGCGATGGCATTCGTAAATGAAGATATTTAATTTTATTTTTGGCACACATTTTTAATATATAAGGATGTTGGAATTAATATTTATGGTTAGGATTAATTTTTTTTTAGATATTTAAAATGGCATTTTGAAGCCATATTTGGAAAGAGTTACTTATCTCATGCCATAAACAAGTCAATACGCAAATTCCCAAACCAATTCCAAAGAGTTGTGCAAATAGACCTAAAGGAAAGAAAGACCACTCCCTCCTTTAATAAAGAGTAAATCCTAGTTGTCCCCATATTGAAATAAAATGATGAAGTGTGGTCACGCAACGAAATAATAATTGCCCAGATGAATTAAAGATACCTGCCCAATTTTAATTATGTCAATTCGTCAATTTTAGTTGTCAAGAAAAATAATATGTGATTTTTTTTTGATTTACTTTCCTCTATTACCAAAGATGATCATTATTTTGTTAATTATAATATTGGCATGCTAATAAATTAGTTTTAAGTTTATTCTAGCGTTTATTTTCAAAGGTAGAGATAGGAAGATTAGTTGTAAGGATACATTTAGGCTGATATTTCGGAATCATGATATTTAAAGGCTTATATTAATTCTACGGTAGGATTTCGGAGTAAATGAGTAACACATTGAACTATACACCCTCTTCAACGGAACTTGCGAAGGTAAATAGTATTGTTGAATATATATAGATGTTTTTACCCTGAGATATTGACTTAATATGGACATGCAACCACCGCGTTTGATTGGTATATCCATCCCCGATTTCGCATAGTTAATTAGCAACATGTAAGTGGAAATATTGCACGGGCAACATCATATTAAATTAGTACTACAACTTGAGGTGAAGTATGAGGAAGTACAACGCGATGGTGATACCTATATTTTTATCAGTCCAACCTGGACCTTGGTTAGAATTAGGACTTCGAGGCCACCAAAGGTTGCATTAAATATGACGTCCCGAACGTGAGGCAAGTTTGAAGAGGTCGGATGAATAATTAGATTCTGGATATACAGAAATTTGATAACTTGATTATGGAGTGAATCCTGAGGATGAGATATGGATGTTAGGCTTGGACATATGTCATATGATGCCGTAGCGTCGAGCAAGTCTGAAAAGAAGGACGAATTGAGGAATGAGAATGGTTTCAAGAGAACGATACCGGGGTTGTTGAATTAAATCTTGGACCACAGTCATGAAATTTATTCGAAGAAGGAGACGATGCCTGATAGTTTATGAACTTAGGTATGGCATGCGACGCAGAATGGATTGATAGCCATGAAGATTAAGGAAGAGAGGGCTTAACTAATGGAGAAATTTATATTTTTGGATGGAGAAGAAGAAGGTAGCAAGAAATTTGATGCGGAGTCTCGCAATATTTGACAGTCTCGTGGAAGGAGAAAGTCTACTGTATATATATTTAGGTTACTTTAAGGAATTTGATGCATGAGTGATGATGAGGGAAGAGTTTTATAACGCAAGTTTCATATTATTGATTTTATATATATGATTAGGTGGATACGACATAAATATAATTAAAATTGGGCATATAGGTCAAGGTTTGGATTTGCGTATGACTTGTATAGGTTGTCATGGCTGAGTTACGATGGTCTGGGTTAGTCTTTCCCAGTTAAACAAGAAAGTACAAAGTAAACTTTGAAGTATTTATAATAATAGATATAGTTATAAGTCTGATAGACTATTTTATGTTGATATTTGATGATTGGTTGGTTGAAGTTGAGGGATAAATAGAGAATTAGGGTTATATATAACATAACTGGAATTATAGAGCATTTTAAGTGGAATATCAAAAAAAATGTCGAACTTAGCTCAATTAAAATCACAATTTGAGGATTATAAGAAAGAAATTGAGGAGGAGAACAGGAAGAGAGATGAAGTAATACAGAAAACCAAGGAAGAGCAATTAGGGATTTTTGAAGTGTTTAGACAGATAGCTGAAGAAAATAGGAAGCAAAATGAGAAGCTGCTCCAGGACATGATTAAAAGTCAGGAGGAGAAACAACAACAGGCGAATGAAGAAAATAGGAAGCAAAGTGAGAAGCTGCTCCAGGAGATGATTAAAAATCAGGAGGAGAGACAACAACAGATGGCTGAAGAAATTAGGAAACAAAATGAAGAAATTAGGAAGCAGAATGAAGAAAATAAGAACCAGATGGCTGAAGAAATTAGGAAACAAAATGAAGAAATTAGGAAGCAGAATGAAGAAAATAGGAACCAGATGACTGAAGAAATTAGGAAACAGAATGAAGAAATTAGGAAGCAGAATGAAGAAAATAGGAACCAGATGGCTGAAGAAATTAGGAAACAGAATGAAGAAAATAGGAAGCAGAATGAAGAAAATAGGAAGCAGAATGAAGAAAACATTAACAGACTGGAAGGAAAGCTCTTGGAAAGGATGAATGAGAAAAATGAGGAATTTCAGAAAATAATCAACGGACAGGATGAGAAACAAAAGCAAATGATTGAAGGAAAACTTCAAGAATTCATTAACAGGCAAGAAGAAAAACAGCAGGAAACAATGAAGGAAGTGAAAGAAGCTGTAAGGATGGAAATGGAAAAAGTCGGAAGTGAAATGACACAAATTAAAGTGGATATTGACGTTTTACGTAAGGATATGACAGGGATTATGGAAAATAAGAATCCAGAGGTAAATAAAGAGATAAATAAAGTTATGGAAGAATTGGCAGAAAGCAGAAATGTTATTCAAAAGTTGAAAATGGAAGAGATGAAGAGTATAACGGATAATTTGGAGAGTTTGAGGATAAATTCCACAGAAAGAATTAACAAATTGAATGAAGCAATCGAAACAACGAATAAATCAGTGGAAGTAAATATCATTCTGGCAAGAGAGCAGGTGTCAGATAAAATTAAAATAATACAAGAAGAAGCTGAACGGAATAAAAATGAAACTGACAGCAGAATCAGCAGAACGGAGAGAGAATTACATACGATTCGTAAGGAAATTCAGGAAATGAGAATAGAGAACCGAACAACAAGGCCTAATGTCATGAGAACAGTAGAAATTCAGGCTTGTGATAGGGAAACAACGCCAGCAAGGACTACGGATTCAAGCCAAGGTATTAATGGAAGTTCGATGGGGAACGGAAATGGTAATAATGGAAGTCCAGCAATAATAAATATAATTAAAACCATCGAGGATAAGCCAAAACATTTTAATAATACTGCAAGTTTATCCCCAAAACGATTTTTGAGGGAGATGGAGGATTATTTTCGGGATAATAACGTTCCAAACGAGAAACGACTCAAAGTAATTGAAAAACATTTAGATGCTAACCCAAGTATTTGGTACCAGGCATTTAAGTACAGTTTCCACGAATATGAGGATTTTAAAACGGCATTTTTAAGGAAATATTGGAGTCCGGAAGTACAACAGCAGCTTAGAATGGAATTGTATTCACGAAAATTCGCTGTTGCCGGTCAGACAAGATATAGTGACTATTTTGCTTTCCAATTTCAGCGTTTTCAGGATTTGGATTATGCACCCAGTGAATTGGAAGCTATTAAAACTATTCAAAGCCAACTTCCACCTGAAATACAAAGATTATTGGCGACCTCGAATGTTCAAACGGCGATTGAAATGGAAGATAGGCTGAGACAAATTGACATGACGACTTCTCATCCCACGAGTAGGTTAATACGTAGTATGGGAAATGAAGAGTCAATCAATGTAATAGCCCATGAGAATTACGAAATTAACAAACGAAGAGGACAAAGAGACGTGGCTAGGAACCAGGAGATGGATGAAAGAAAAGAGATGAGAGGATACCAACGTCAAAGAGATCAAGAATATCGACGGACATATCAGACGGATGGAAGATATGTGCCATATGACAGGCAAAGTAACAGATATACAAGAAACAGAAATATGATCCGAAGAAGGAATTATTACGGAGGAAGAGGTGGACGGAACTTCAGAGAAAGGGAGTTCGGAAATAGAAGATATGCCCAGGAGCAGAAAGAAGACTTGAGAAATCAAGAAAAATGGAAGCAAGCAATTAAAGACAAGGAGATTGTTGGAGATATCGAGGGCGCAGAGAGTTTAGAGCTCCAACAATATAAAAATTCGGAAGCAGGGAAACGTCATCTTAACCCGAATGCACAGAATTTCAATACAGGGTTAGACGTTCCTGAGAGAAGAAAAACGACAATTTTGAATTAGATCATGAGGAAAATGGTAATAGAGGAAAGAAAACGGATAACAAAATTATAAGTTGGATCCATACGCAGCAAATATCAAGTAGTATTACCGGGAAAATCAGGAACAATCCTTAAATAATATACCGGACATATGCGGAAAGGAAGGATGCATTAATTCAGAATGTCAAACAGATGGAGAAGACGAGATTGTTTAGAAAGAAATACATAAAGTAATTGCAAAGTCAACAGTTATGAAATGAAGTACGGAGAAGGAAGTTGAGTAACGTAAAGGTCCATTTATTATACGAATGGAAGCATAGTATAAATATATTGTGACCAACATATTTAAAAAATGAGTGGGAGGAGAAAATGTACCATTACGTTACGATTGACGTCAGTTTACATGAATATACATCGGAAGAAAAATGGCGCAGATCAGCTTCAAGCGTTAAGAATGCACGGAATAACTTTTTGTGACAAGTTGACCGCAATTAGGAGGCAGTGCCTGGCGAGATGGAAAGAGATCTCTATGAGAAATGAACCATTATACGTAAAAAAAATTGAAAAACGGTCTATTATTATCTACTTTGGCAAGAAGAGTTTTCGTCGTAAACGGACTGTGAATTGCGATTACTTGACCAGAAGATTAGCTGACATAATCAATATAACCATAATAGGAGCCATACGAAGGAAGAATCCAGAAACAAACTACTGGAAAATACATAAAAACGGCAGGGAAACACGCATAATAGATTTCAAATACTGTACGGAAGAAGAGGTGTTGGGATACGGCATTCGTAAATAAGGCCTACACTGACTTAATAAACGGCCAAATTTTCATCAAATTATACGTATTGCCCATTGATAAGATTTAAAGAACATTATTCAGACAACATAAAAAAAGACCAAGGAAGAGCCAGTTTATGAAAATAAAATTGAATCTGAGCAGTATCTTTAGAGGAAAAGAAATATAAATACAGTTAGAGAAAGTACTTGGAAAAGCTCTATATACAGAAAATTAAGATGTATTCTATCAATTTAATATTGTCTTTTCGTTGCATGGAAATTGGACACGAAATGGAGCTAGCCTAAAGCGATGGAGGGAGGCTGACCAGATCATCGTAAGCTCAAGCCTGAAGACCTAGAGATCCAGCATGACGTGATCCAGTGCAAGGCTGAGCGTTCCGAGATGCCGTGACGAGGAAGAAGAAAGCAGAGTCGGACATAACATGGCCAGAGATAAGTAACGTTCTAGTAAATTTAACTATAAAGTATTTCATTTGGTGTAGTATAATTGTAGGAATGCTGAAATGCCAAAGATATGACCTGTTTGTGCCATTGTGTGAATTCTAAGGCATATGCCGGAGAAATTAACCACAGATACGTATTATTTATGTGTAGTAATATACTGCCGTGCTCATAAGTTTGATATGAGGTTAATGTGAGCAGTATCGGGAAGAGAATTCATGTTTTTTTGAACCTATATGCTTACGAGAACGTCATATATTAAACTAGGCAAGGCTAAGATAGTGAAGTGCAGTATAATAATAATAAACCTAGGCTACCCAATGACCAGATTGAATAACTAGGCCATATATCGTCTACATTTACGATGAGTTGAAATAAACAGTAGCAGCTTGCGGTGTTTTGAGTAGATATTTAAGTAAAAGGAATGTTTTACTGCGACGTGGTAGACATTACGTGGAATCTGAGTAGAGATATTGTTGTATGCGGAGGAATCGCAGTAATTAAATGCATAAATGATAATATGTTGTTGGAGATTTGAGATGTTGAATAGGTATTGTGTAAGTAAATGAGTGATGGAAATAGGTGCGAATTTATGCTTAGCTACAGTTATGTTGCGATTGAAAATGAGGCAAGCAGTGAAATTAAGGCCTAGATACGTGAATATATTAAGTGTAGCAATGAGATTAGATGGTCTATTGGTTGAATTTATATGGAATATGGAGATAGATGGATCGTAATTTACATGTATTTGAAGTGCATATAGAATAGAGATATAGTCGCCTAGTAATATATTCGTCTCACATATGAATATATAGCAGTGGAGCACGCGTTAACGTGAAAATGGTAAAATTAGTAGGCAGTAGAAGGAGTAATTTTAATTGAAAATACACATAATAATTAATCGGTCGGTACGATTCTAACAGGTCATGACGGTTGAAGAACATGGCGATGGCATTCGTAAATGAAGATATTTAATTTTATTTTTGGCACACATTTTTAATATATAAGGATGTTGGAATTAATATTTATGGTTAGGATTAATTTTTTTTTAGATATTTAAAATGGCATTTTGAAGCCATATTTGGAAAGAGTTACTTATCTCATGCCATAAACAAGTCAATACGCAAATTCCCAAACCAATTCCAAAGAGTTGTGCAAATAGACCTAAAGGAAAGAAAGACCACTCCCTCCTTTAATAAAGAGTAAATCCTAGTTGTCCCCATATTGAAATAAAATGATGAAGTGTGGTCACGCAACGAAATAATAATTGCCCAGATGAATTAAAGATACCTGCCCAATTTTAATTATGTCAATTCGTCAATTTTAGTTGTCAAGAAAAATAATATGTGATTTTTTTTGATTTACTTTCCTCTATTACCAAAGATGATCATTATTTTGTTAATTATAATATTGGCATGCTAATAAATTAGTTTTAAGTTTATTCTAGCGTTTATTTTCAAAGGTAGAGATAGGAAGATTAGTTGTAAGGATACATTTAGGCTGATATTTCGGAATCATGATATTTAAAGGCTTATATTAATTCTACGGTAGGATTTCGGAGTAAATGAGTAACACATTGAACTATACACCCTCTTCAACGGAACTTGCGAAGGTAAATAGTATTGTTGAATATATAGAGATGTTTTTACCCTGAGATATTGACTTAATATGGACATGCAACCACCGCGTTTGATTGGTATATCCATCCCCGATTTCGCATAGTTAATTAGCAACATGTAAGTGGAAATATTGCACGGGCAACATCATATTAAATTAGTACTACAACTTGAGGTGAAGTATGAGGAAGTACAACGCGATGGTGATACCTATATTTTTATCAGTCCAACCTGGACCTTGGTTAGAATTAGGACTTCGAGGCCACCAAAGGTTGCATTAAATATGACGTCCCGAACGTGAGGCAAGTTTGAAGAGGTCGGATGAATAATTAGATTCTGGATATACAGAAATTTGATAACTTGATTATGGAGTGAATCCTGAGGATGAGATATGGATGTTAGGCTTGGACATATGTCATATGATGCCGTAGCGTCGAGCAAGTCTGAAAAGAAGGACGAATTGAGGAATGAGAATGGTTTCAAGAGAACGATACCGGGGTTGTTGAATTAAATCTTGGACCACAGTCATGAAAAATTATTCGAAGAAGGAGACGATGCCTGATAGTTTATGAACTTAGGTATGGCATGCGACGCAGAATGGATTGATAGCCATGAAGATTAAGGAAGAGAGGGCTTAACTAATGGAGAAATTTATATTTTTGGATGGAGAAGAAGAAGGTAGCAAGAAATTTGATGCGGAGTCTCGCAATATTTGACAGTCTCGTGGAAGGAGAAAGTCTACTGTATATATATTTAGGTTACTTTAAGGAATTTGATGCATGAGTGATGATGAGGGAAGAGTTTTATAACGCAAGTTTCATATTATTGATTTTATATATATGATTAGGTGGATACGACATAAATATAATTAAAATTGGGCATATAGGTCAAGGTTTGGATTTGCGTATGACTTGTATAGGTTGTCATGGCTGAGTTACGATGGTCTGGGTTAGTCTTTCCCAGTTAAACAAGAAAGTACAAAGTAAACTTTGAAGTATTTATAATAATAGATATAGTTATAAGTCTGATAGACTATTTTATGTTGATATTTGATGATTGGTTGGTTGAAGTTGAGGGATAAATAGAGAATTAGGGTTATATATAACATAACTGGAATTATAGAGCATTTTAAGTGGAATATCAAAAAAAATGTCGAACTTAGCTCAATTAAAATCACAATTTGAGGATTATAAGAAAGAAATTGAGGAGGAGAACAGGAAGAGAGATGAAGTAATACAGAAAACCAAGGAAGAGCAATTAGGGATTCTTGAAGTGTTTAGACAGATAGCTGAAGAAAATAGGAAGCAAAATGAGAAGCTGCTCCAGGACATGATTAAAAGTCAGGAGGAGAAACAACAACAGGCGAATGAAGAAAATAGGAAGCAAAGTGAGAAGCTGCTCCAGGAGATGATTAAAAATCAGGAGGAGAGACAACAACAGATGGCTGAAGAAATTAGGAAACAAAATGAAGAAATTAGGAAGCAGAATGAAGAAAATAAGAACCAGATGGCTGAAGAAATTAGGAAACAAAATGAAGAAATTAGGAAGCAGAATGAAGAAAATAGGAACCAGATGACTGAAGAAATTAGGAAACAGAATGAAGAAATTAGGAAGCAGAATGAAGAAAATAGGAACCAGATGGCTGAAGAAATTAGGAAACAGAATGAAGAAAATAGGAAGCAGAATGAAGAAAATAGGAAGCAGAATGAAGAAAACATTAACAGACTGGAAGGAAAGCTCTTGGAAAGGATGAATGAGAAAAATGAGGAATTTCAGAAAATAATCAACGGACAGGATGAGAAACAAAAGCAAATGATTGAAGGAAAACTTCAAGAATTCATTAACAGGCAAGAAGAAAAACAGCAGGAAACAATGAAGGAAGTGAAAGAAGCTGTAAGGATGGAAATGGAAAAAGTCGGAAGTGAAATGACACAAATTAAAGTGGATATTGACGTTTTACGTAAGGATATGACAGGGATTATGGAAAATAAGAATCCAGAGGTAAATAAAGAGATAAATAAAGTTATGGAAGAATTGGCAGAAAGCAGAAATGTTATTCAAAAGTTGAAAATGGAAGAGATGAAGAGTATAACGGATAATTTGGAGAGTTTGAGGATAAATTCCACAGAAAGAATTAACAAATTGAATGAAGCAATCGAAACAACGAATAAATCAGTGGAAGTAAATATCATTCTGGCAAGAGAGCAGGTGTCAGATAAAATTAAAATAATACAAGAAGAAGCTGAACGGAATAAAAATGAAACTGACAGCAGAATCAGCAGAACGGAGAGAGAATTACATACGATTCGTAAGGAAATTCAGGAAATGAGAATAGAGAACCGAACAACAAGGCCTAATGTCATGAGAACAGTAGAAATTCAGGCTTGTGATAGGGAAACAACGCCAGCAAGGACTACGGATTCAAGCCAAGGTATTAATGGAAGTTCGATGGGGAACGGAAATGGTAATAATGGAAGTCCAGCAATAATAAATATAATTAAAACCATCGAGGATAAGCCAAAACATTTTAATAATACTGCAAGTTTATCCCCAAAACGATTTTTGAGGGAGATGGAGGATTATTTTCGGGATAATAACGTTCCAAACGAGAAACGACTCAAAGTAATTGAAAAACATTTAGATGCTAACCCAAGTATTTGGTACCAGGCATTTAAGTACAGTTTCCACGAATATGAGGATTTTAAAACGGCATTTTTAAGGAAATATTGGAGTCCGGAAGTACAACAGCAGCTTAGAATGGAATTGTATTCACGAAAATTCGCTGTTGCCGGTCAGACAAGATATAGTGACTATTTTGCTTTCCAATTTCAGCGTTTTCAGGATTTGGATTATGCACCCAGTGAATTGGAAGCTATTAAAACTATTCAAAGCCAACTTCCACCTGAAATACAAAGATTATTGGCGACCTCGAATGTTCAAACGGCGATTGAAATGGAAGATAGGCTGAGACAAATTGACATGACGACTTCTCATCCCACGAGTAGGTTAATACGTAGTATGGGAAATGAAGAGTCAATCAATGTAATAGCCCATGAGAATTACGAAATTAACAAACGAAGAGGACAAAGAGACGTGGCTAGGAACCAGGAGATGGATGAAAGAAAAGAGATGAGAGGATACCAACGTCAAAGAGATCAAGAATATCGACGGACATATCAGATGGATGGAAGATATGTGCCATATGACAGGCAAAGTAACAGATATACAAGAAACAGAAATATGATCCGAAGAAGGAATTATTACGGAGGAAGAGGTGGACGGAACTTCAGAGAAAGGGAGTTCGGAAATAGAAGATATGCCCAGGAGCAGAAAGAAGACTTGAGAAATCAAGAAAAATGGAAGCAAGCAATTAAAGACAAGGAGATTGTTGGAGATATCGAGGGCGCAGAGAGTTTAGAGCTCCAACAATATAAAAATTCGGAAGCAGGGAAACGTCATCTTAACCCGAATGCACAGAATTTCAATACAGGGTTAGACGTTCCTGAGAGAAGAAAAACGACAATTTTGAATTAGATCATGAGGAAAATGGTAATAGAGGAAAGAAAACGGATAACAAAATTATAAGTTGGATCCATACGCAGCAAATATCAAGTAGTATTACCGGGAAAATCAGGAACAATCCTTAAATAATATACCGGACATATGCGGAAAGGAAGGATGCATTAATTCAGAATGTCAAACAGATGGAGAAGACGAGATTGTTTAGAAAGAAATACATAAAGTAATTGCAAAGTCAACAGTTATGAAATGAAGTACGGAGAAGGAAGTTGAGTAACGTAAAGGTCCATTTATTATACGAATGGAAGCATAGTATAAATATATTGTGACCAACATATTTAAAAAATGAGTGGGAGGAGAAAATGTACCATTACGTTACGATTGACGTCAGTTTACATGAATATACATCGGAAGAAAAATGGCGCAGATCAGCTTCAAGCGTTAAGAATGCACGGAATAACTTTTTGTGACAAGTTGACCGCAATTAGGAGGCAGTGCCTGGCGAGATGGAAAGAGATCTCTATGAGAAATGAACCATTATACGTAAAAAAAATTGAAAAACGGTCTATTATTATCTACTTTGGCAAGAAGAGTTTTCGTCGTAAACGGACTGTGAATTGCGATTACTTGACCAGAAGATTAGCTGACATAATCAATATAACCATAATAGGAGCCATACGAAGGAAGAATCCAGAAACAAACTACTGGAAAATACATAAAAACGGCAGGGAAACACGCATAATAGATTTCAAATACTGTACGGAAGAAGAGGTGTTGGGATACGGCATTCGTAAATAAGGCCTACACTGACTTAATAAACGGCCAAATTTTCATCAAATTATACGTATTGCCCATTGATAAGATTTAAAGAACATTATTCAGACAACATAAAAAAAGACCAAGGAAGAGCCAGTTTATGAAAATAAAATTGAATCTGAGCAGTATCTTTAGAGGAAAAGAAATATAAATACAGTTAGAGAAAGTACTTGGAAAAGCTCTATATACTGAAAATTAAGATGTATTCTATCAATTTAATATTGTCTTTTCGTTGCATGGAAATTGGACACGAAATGGAGCTAGCCTAAAGCGATGGAGGGAGGCTGACCAGATCATCGTAAGCTCAAGCCTGAAGACCTAGAGATCCAGCATGACGTGATCCAGTGCAAGGCTGAGCGTTCCGAGATGCCGTGACGAGGAAGAAGAAAGCAGAGTCGGACATAACATGGCCAGAGATAAGTAACGTTCTAGTAAATTTAACTATAAAGTATTTCATTTGGTGTAGTATAATTGTAGGAATGCTGAAATGCCAAAGATATGACCTGTTTGTGCCATTGTGTGAATTCTAAGGCATATGCCGGAGAAATTAACCACAGATACGTATTATTTATGTGTAGTAATATACTGCCGTGCTCATAAGTTTGATATGAGGTTAATGTGAGCAGTATCGGGAAGAGAATTCATGTTTTTTTGAACCTATATGCTTACGAGAACGTCATATATTAAACTAGGCAAGGCTAAGATAGTGAAGTGCAGTATAATAATAATAAACCTAGGCTACCCAATGACCAGATTGAATAACTAGGCCATATATCGTCTACATTTACGATGAGTTGAAATAAACAGTAGCAGCTTGCGGTGTTTTGAGTAGATATTTAAGTAAAAGGAATGTTTTACTGCGACGTGGTAGACATTACGTGGAATCTGAGTAGAGATATTGTTGTATGCGGAGGAATCGCAGTAATTAAATGCATAAATGATAATATGTTGTTGGAGATTTGAGATGTTGAATAGGTATTGTGTAAGTAAATGAGTGATGGAAATAGGTGCGAATTTATGCTTAGCTACAGTTATGTTGCGATTGAAAATGAGGCAAGCAGTGAAATTAAGGCCTAGATACGTGAATATATTAAGTGTAGCAATGAGATTAGATGGTCTATTGGTTGAATTTATATGGAATATGGAGATAGATGGATCGTAATTTACATGTATTTGAAGTGCATATAGAATAGAGATATAGTCGCCTAGTAATATATTCGTCTCACATATGAATATATAGCAGTGGAGCACGCGTTAACGTGAAAATGGTAAAATTAGTAGGCAGTAGAAGGAGTAATTTTAATTGAAAATACACATAATAATTAATCGGTCGGTACGATTCTAACAGGTCATGACGGTTGAAGAACATGGCGATGGCATTCGTAAATGAAGATATTTAATTTTATTTTTGGCACACATTTTTAATATATAAGGATGTTGGAATTAATATTTATGGTTAGGATTAATTTTTTTTTAGATATTTAAAATGGCATTTTGAAGCCATATTTGGAAAGAGTTACTTATCTCATGCCATAAACAAGTCAATACGCAAATTCCCAAACCAATTCCAAAGAGTTGTGCAAATAGACCTAAAGGAAAGAAAGACCACTCCCTCCTTTAATAAAGAGTAAATCCTAGTTGTCCCCATATTGAAATAAAATGATGAAGTGTGGTCACGCAACGAAATAATAATTGCCCAGATGAATTAAAGATACCTGCCCAATTTTAATTATGTCAATTCGTCAATTTTAGTTGTCAAGAAAAATAATATGTGATTTTTTTTGATTTACTTTCCTCTATTACCAAAGATGATCATTATTTTGTTAATTATAATATTGGCATGCTAATAAATTAGTTTTAAGTTTATTCTAGCGTTTATTTTCAAAGGTAGAGATAGGAAGATTAGTTGTAAGGATACATTTAGGCTGATATTTCGGAATCATGATATTTAAAGGCTTATATTAATTCTACGGTAGGATTTCGGAGTAAATGAGTAACACATTGAACTATACACCCTCTTCAACGGAACTTGCGAAGGTAAATAGTATTGTTGAATATATATAGATGTTTTTACCCTGAGATATTGACTTAATATGGACATGCAACCACCGCGTTTGATTGGTATATCCATCCCCGATTTCGCATAGTTAATTAGCAACATGTAAGTGGAAATATTGCACGGGCAACATCATATTAAATTAGTACTACAACTTGAGGTGAAGTATGAGGAAGTACAACGCGATGGTGATACCTATATTTTTATCAGTCCAACCTGGACCTTGGTTAGAATTAGGACTTCGAGGCCACCAAAGGTTGCATTAAATATGACGTCCCGAACGTGAGGCAAGTTTGAAGAGGTCGGATGAATAATTAGATTCTGGATATACAGAAATTTGATAACTTGATTATGGAGTGAATCCTGAGGATGAGATATGGATGTTAGGCTTGGACATATGTCATATGATGCCGTAGCGTCGAGCAAGTCTGAAAAGAAGGACGAATTGAGGAATGAGAATGGTTTCAAGAGAACGATACCGGGGTTGTTGAATTAAATCTTGGACCACAGTCATGAAAAATTATTCGAAGAAGGAGACGATGCCTGATAGTTTATGAACTTAGGTATGGCATGCGACGCAGAATGGATTGATAGCCATGAAGATTAAGGAAGAGAGGGCTTAACTAATGGAGAAATTTATATTTTTGGATGGAGAAGAAGAAGGTAGCAAGAAATTTGATGCGGAGTCTCGCAATATTTGACAGTCTCGTGGAAGGAGAAAGTCTACTGTATATATATTTAGGTTACTTTAAGGAATTTGATGCATGAGTGATGATGAGGGAAGAGTTTTATAACGCAAGTTTCATATTATTGATTTTATATATATGATTAGGTGGATACGACATAAATATAATTAAAATTGGGCATATAGGTCAAGGTTTGGATTTGCGTATGACTTGTATAGGTTGTCATGGCTGAGTTACGATGGTCTGGGTTAGTCTTTCCCAGTTAAACAAGAAAGTACAAAGTAAACTTTGAAGTATTTATAATAATAGATATAGTTATAAGTCTGATAGACTATTTTATGTTGATATTTGATGATTGGTTGGTTGAAGTTGAGGGATAAATAGAGAATTAGGGTTATATATAACATAACTGGAATTATAGAGCATTTTAAGTGGAATATCAAAAAAAATGTCGAACTTAGCTCAATTAAAATCACAATTTGAGGATTATAAGAAAGAAATTGAGGAGGAGAACAGGAAGAGAGATGAAGTAATACAGAAAACCAAGGAAGAGCAATTAGGGATTCTTGAAGTGTTTAGACAGATAGCTGAAGAAAATAGGAAGCAAAATGAGAAGCTGCTCCAGGACATGATTAAAAGTCAGGAGGAGAAACAACAACAGGCGAATGAAGAAAATAGGAAGCAAAGTGAGAAGCTGCTCCAGGAGATGATTAAAAATCAGGAGGAGAGACAACAACAGATGGCTGAAGAAATTAGGAAACAAAATGAAGAAATTAGGAAGCAGAATGAAGAAAATAAGAACCAGATGGCTGAAGAAATTAGGAAACAAAATGAAGAAATTAGGAAGCAGAATGAAGAAAATAGGAACCAGATGACTGAAGAAATTAGGAAACAGAATGAAGAAATTAGGAAGCAGAATGAAGAAAATAGGAACCAGATGGCTGAAGAAATTAGGAAACAGAATGAAGAAAATAGGAAGCAGAATGAAGAAAATAGGAAGCAGAATGAAGAAAACATTAACAGACTGGAAGGAAAGCTCTTGGAAAGGATGAATGAGAAAAATGAGGAATTTCAGAAAATAATCAACGGACAGGATGAGAAACAAAAGCAAATGATTGAAGGAAAACTTCAAGAATTCATTAACAGGCAAGAAGAAAAACAGCAGGAAACAATGAAGGAAGTGAAAGAAGCTGTAAGGATGGAAATGGAAAAAGTCGGAAGTGAAATGACACAAATTAAAGTGGATATTGACGTTTTACGTAAGGATATGACAGGGATTATGGAAAATAAGAATCAAGAGGTAAATAAAGAGATAAATAAAGTTATGGAAGAATTGGCAGAAAGCAGAAATGTTATTCAAAAGTTGAAAATGGAAGAGATGAAGAGTATAACGGATAATTTGGAGAGTTTGAGGATAAATTCCACAGAAAGAATTAACAAATTGAATGAAGCAATCGAAACAACGAATAAATCAGTGGAAGTAAATATCATTCTGGCAAGAGAGCAGGTGTCAGATAAAATTAAAATAATACAAGAAGAAGCTGAACGGAATAAAAATGAAACTGACAGCAGAATCAGCAGAACGGAGAGAGAATTACATACGATTCGTAAGGAAATTCAGGAAATGAGAATAGAGAACCGAACAACAAGGCCTAATGTCATGAGAACAGTAGAAATTCAGGCTTGTGATAGGGAAACAACGCCAGCAAGGACTACGGATTCAAGCCAAGGTATTAATGGAAGTTCGATGGGGAACGGAAATGGTAATAATGGAAGTCCAGCAATAATAAATATAATTAAAACCATCGAGGATAAGCCAAAACATTTTAATAATACTGCAAGTTTATCCCCAAAACGATTTTTGAGGGAGATGGAGGATTATTTTCGGGATAATAACGTTCCAAACGAGAAACGACTCAAAGTAATTGAAAAACATTTAGATGCTAACCCAAGTATTTGGTACCAGGCATTTAAGTACAGTTTCCACGAATATGAGGATTTTAAAACGGCATTTTTAAGGAAATATTGGAGTCCGGAAGTACAACAGCAGCTTAGAATGGAATTGTATTCACGAAAATTCGCTGTTGCCGGTCAGACAAGATATAGTGACTATTTTGCTTTCCAATTTCAGCGTTTTCAGGATTTGGATTATGCACCCAGTGAATTGGAAGCTATTAAAACTATTCAAAGCCAACTTCCACCTGAAATACAAAGATTATTGGCGACCTCGAATGTTCAAACGGCGATTGAAATGGAAGATAGGCTGAGACAAATTGACATGACGACTTCTCATCCCACGAGTAGGTTAATACGTAGTATGGGAAATGAAGAGTCAATCAATGTAATAGCCCATGAGAATTACGAAATTAACAAACGAAGAGGACAAAGAGACGTGGCTAGGAACCAGGAGATGGATGAAAGAAAAGAGATGAGAGGATACCAACGTCAAAGAGATCAAGAATATCGACGGACATATCAGATGGATGGAAGATATGTGCCATATGACAGGCAAAGTAACAGATATACAAGAAACAGAAATATGATCCGAAGAAGGAATTATTACGGAGGAAGAGGTGGACGGAACTTCAGAGAAAGGGAGTTCGGAAATAGAAGATATGCCCAGGAGCAGAAAGAAGACTTGAGAAATCAAGAAAAATGGAAGCAAGCAATTAAAGACAAGGAGATTGTTGGAGATATCGAGGGCGCAGAGAGTTTAGAGCTCCAACAATATAAAAATTCGGAAGCAGGGAAACGTCATCTTAACCCGAATGCACAGAATTTCAATACAGGGTTAGACGTTCCTGAGAGAAGAAAAACGACAATTTTGAATTAGATCATGAGGAAAATGGTAATAGAGGAAAGAAAACGGATAACAAAATTATAAGTTGGATCCATACGCAGCAAATATCAAGTAGTATTACCGGGAAAATCAGGAACAATCCTTAAATAATATACCGGACATATGCGGAAAGGAAGGATGCATTAATTCAGAATGTCAAACAGATGGAGAAGACGAGATTGTTTAGAAAGAAATACATAAAGTAATTGCAAAGTCAACAGTTATGAAATGAAGTACGGAGAAGGAAGTTGAGTAACGTAAAGGTCCATTTATTATACGAATGGAAGCATAGTATAAATATATTGTGACCAACATATTTAAAAAATGAGTGGGAGGAGAAAATGTACCATTACGTTACGATTGACGTCAGTTTACATGAATATACATCGGAAGAAAAATGGCGCAGATCAGCTTCAAGCGTTAAGAATGCACGGAATAACTTTTTGTGACAAGTTGACCGCAATTAGGAGGCAGTGCCTGGCGAGATGGAAAGAGATCTCTATGAGAAATGAACCATTATACGTAAAAAAAATTGAAAAACGGTCTATTATTATCTACTTTGGCAAGAAGAGTTTTCGTCGTAAACGGACTGTGAATTGCGATTACTTGACCAGAAGATTAGCTGACATAATCAATATAACCATAATAGGAGCCATACGAAGGAAGAATCCAGAAACAAACTACTGGAAAATACATAAAAACGGCAGGGAAACACGCATAATAGATTTCAAATACTGTACGGAAGAAGAGGTGTTGGGATACGGCATTCGTAAATAAGGCCTACACTGACTTAATAAACGGCCAAATTTTCATCAAATTATACGTATTGCCCATTGATAAGATTTAAAGAACATTATTCAGACAACATAAAAAAAGACCAAGGAAGAGCCAGTTTATGAAAATAAAATTGAATCTGAGCAGTATCTTTAGAGGAAAAGAAATATAAATACAGTTAGAGAAAGTACTTGGAAAAGCTCTATATACTGAAAATTAAGATGTATTCTATCAATTTAATATTGTCTTTTCGTTGCATGGAAATTGGACACGAAATGGAGCTAGCCTAAAGCGATGGAGGGAGGCTGACCAGATCATCGTAAGCTCAAGCCTGAAGACCTAGAGATCCAGCATGACGTGATCCAGTGCAAGGCTGAGCGTTCCGAGATGCCGTGACGAGGAAGAAGAAAGCAGAGTCGGACATAACATGGCCAGAGATAAGTAACGTTCTAGTAAATTTAACTATAAAGTATTTCATTTGGTGTAGTATAATTGTAGGAATGCTGAAATGCCAAAGATATGACCTGTTTGTGCCATTGTGTGAATTCTAAGGCATATGCCGGAGAAATTAACCACAGATACGTATTATTTATGTGTAGTAATATACTGCCGTGCTCATAAGTTTGATATGAGGTTAATGTGAGCAGTATCGGGAAGAGAATTCATGTTTTTTTGAACCTATATGCTTACGAGAACGTCATATATTAAACTAGGCAAGGCTAAGATAGTGAAGTGCAGTATAATAATAATAAACCTAGGCTACCCAATGACCAGATTGAATAACTAGGCCATATATCGTCTACATTTACGATGAGTTGAAATAAACAGTAGCAGCTTGCGGTGTTTTGAGTAGATATTTAAGTAAAAGGAATGTTTTACTGCGACGTGGTAGACATTACGTGGAATCTGAGTAGAGATATTGTTGTATGCGGAGGAATCGCAGTAATTAAATGCATAAATGATAATATGTTGTTGGAGATTTGAGATGTTGAATAGGTATTGTGTAAGTAAATGAGTGATGGAAATAGGTGCGAATTTATGCTTAGCTACAGTTATGTTGCGATTGAAAATGAGGCAAGCAGTGAAATTAAGGCCTAGATACGTGAATATATTAAGTGTAGCAATGAGATTAGATGGTCTATTGGTTGAATTTATATGGAATATGGAGATAGATGGATCGTAATTTACATGTTTTTGAAGTGCATATAGAATAGAGATATAGTCGCCTAGTAATATATTCGTCTCACATATGAATATATAGCAGTGGAGCACGCGTTAACGTGAAAATGGTAAAATTAGTAGGCAGTAGAAGGAG
This sequence comes from Anabrus simplex, assembly GCF_040414725.1. Lineage (NCBI taxonomy): Eukaryota > Metazoa > Arthropoda > Insecta > Orthoptera > Tettigoniidae > Anabrus > Anabrus simplex. The sequence goes on along the minus strand of NC_090277.1, from coordinate 24,014,556 downwards.
TAATTTTAATTGAAAATACACATAATAATTAATCGGTCGGTACGATTCTAACAGGTCATGACGGTTGAAGAACATGGCGATGGCATTCGTAAATGAAGATATTTAATTTTATTTTTGGCACACATTTTTAATATATAAGGATGTTGGAATTAATATTTATGGTTAGGATTAATTTTTTTTTAGATATTTAAAATGGCATTTTGAAGCCATATTTGGAAAGAGTTACTTATCTCATGCCATAAACAAGTCAATACGCAAATTCCCAAACCAATTCCAAAGAGTTGTGCAAATAGACCTAAAGGAAAGAAAGACCACTCCCTCCTTTAATAAAGAGTAAATCCTAGTTGTCCCCATATTGAAATAAAATGATGAAGTGTGGTCACGCAACGAAATAATAATTGCCCAGATGAATTAAAGATACCTGCCCAATTTTAATTATGTCAATTCGTCAATTTTAGTTGTCAAGAAAAATAATATGTGATTTTTTTTATTTACTTTCCTCTATTACCAAAGATGATCATTATTTTGTTAATTATAATATTGGCATGCTAATAAATTAGTTTTAAGTTTATTCTAGCGTTTATTTTCAAAGGTAGAAATAGGAAGATTAGTTGTAAGGATACATTTAGGCTGATATTTCGGAATCATGATATTTAGGGCCTGTACTACGACAGCCAGATAAAAGTGCGGTATAAATTTATTTGGCAGTTTGGACATTTATCTGGAAGTTCGGTTGAAACCGCGTACTACGACTTTTGTTTATGTGCAATCTGGGAAAATATTCTCGAGTATAGCTATGCCGAAGTTGCAGAGGCTGTTAACGCTCTTATCTGGCACTTAGCTCTTATCGGGGACGCTATGGTAAAGAATCAAGATGGCTACTCATGAAGATGAATCTACATCTGCATGATGCTATGCGAAATTAAGTTGTTACAATGTAACTTATGTATATATTTATAAAGTATGTCATGCTTCCTGTCCAGCTATCACAGAATTCTTAAATATTTCCCAAGCTAGTAAGTTGTTGCTACTGAGTATATCACTAGTACACAAGCAGGTAACAGTGCGCTTCATGGGTAGCCGTGGTCGTTAGAGCAGCAAAGTTTCCTGCTAAGCAGTTTTTCGTGGGTTCGAGTCCCAATAGTCTAACATTTTTTTATCTTGTAAATGGTAGTCGGTAGGGTACTAGAGGTGATAGTACACATTTCCTAATCATTAAAATGCGTGTCAAAAGCGTGGATTCTATTTCAAATCTATCCACGACGCACATATGGAGTAAAGGTATACGACGTTGTTCATGGCGATTCGTCCGTCGAATGAGGATGTTAAGGAGGTTATATTTCTTTTACTTCATAACAACTTGCTACAAAAGTATTTACGCTAAAGTGAGATAAATGCTTTCCAGTTACTATTCTCATATTGTATTGAAAAGAAAGAAACTAACTAGGTACTTATTCAATGAGCAAACCATAAATTGAATTAATAATAAAATTAATGATCCCACGCTGCATCAGTGGCATTAATTACGAATATAAACTTTACTTTCGCCGTAACGCGCAACCTCGTAAATAGTACTAGGCAAAAAAATGATACATAACCTGAATCTTAACTTTAGCGTCCAGGTTTCATTTTCAGTCTTTATTTTCTATAACAGTTTCAGTTTCGTTATACAGTTAATTTTAACATTCCTTCGTTTGTGTATATTTCAGTCCTAATTCTGTTTTTGACCTGAACTTCCACATTATAGCTTAATAAGATTCTGATATTGGATTCTAGTAATACGATTTTAAAAGGAATCAGCTAAACAAAAGAAAACACCAGGGAACACGTATACCACCGCGCTAAATATCACTATATTTTCAGTAACCTCATTACCAACCCAATAAAAATGTTACTACATCTTCCGCATTACAATACCGCCGTTAAAATTCGTTGGTAGTACGCAAGAAAATATTTAACTTCTAGTTTGCAAAACTGCAGCCTACGTATCTGGCTGTTTACCTGACAGTCGTAGTACAGGCCCTTAAAGGCTTATATTAATTCTACGGTAGGATTTCGGAGTAAATGAGTAACACATTGAACTATACACCCTCTTCAACGGAACTTGCGAAGGTAAATAGTATTGTTGAATATATATAGATGTTTTTACCCTGAGATATTGACTTAATATGGACATGCAACCACCGCGTTTGATTGGTATATCCATCCCCCATTTCGCATAATTAATTAGCAACATGTAAGTGGAAATATTGCACGGGCAACATCATATTAAATTAGTACTACAACTTGAGGTGAAGTATGAGGAAGTACAACGCGATGGTGATACCTATATTTTTATCAGTCCAACCTGGACCTTGGTTAGAATTAGGACTTCGAGGCCACCAAAGGTTGCAGTACATATTATCAAATAAAAGAAATCTTTAGACCCCGATAAATAAAATGAACTAGAAGGAATGAAAATCTAAATGGCATCCATGAAAGTTGGTAAAATAAATGATTTAGATATAAATAAAATTAATATACCTTAAAATAAAATCATTTCTTCATTTTTAAAAGAAAATCCTGGTGCACCGGATAGCTTAAAACCTAACAAGTTACTAGTAAATATTCACAAACGAACTTAAAATTTTAATAAGAATAACAACAAATTAATTAATAGAGTGCTTCCGACACACCTTAGTGGAAGGATCATTCCCCGTAAAATCCACATAACGTAGATCAAACAACGCATCAAAATAAATTGATACTCCACACAACAACCGACCAATATGTAAAACACATACCGCAAGGAAATAAAAAAAAATAACACAAATAAATTATGAATTAAATCATCCCACATAGTAGACGTGGTAATTAACAAAAACACGACCCGCAATAAATAATGTAATGAGGCAGGACACGCAACCACAAGAAAGAAAACACACGGTCTCGCCGCAATACCACAAACAATCCATCATTATATTCACAGCGGCACACACCAGCGGACGCAAATACCCACGAGACAATAATGCCAAAATTAGTTGCCTAACAGCCACACGACGATAAGATAAGATAAGCAAATAACAATTAGAAGAGAAGATAATGCTAAAGCTACGATCGCTCCACACCAGGGGTGCCCAAACCCTCAATTAAAACCCCAAACTTTACATTGTTAAGGAATTACATCTTTGAAATAAATGTGGTTATTCCCATTTCATAAAGCATTAATGAAATTAAACCACGCGCAGTAATGCAGAAATACAATCCTAATCCATAACTATACGTATTGAGCAAATAAGTCTACGAAATATCCTACTACTACTACTACTACTACTACTACTAATAATAATAATTAAAAAAAGGGGTGATGTTCAGTGCAAACGTAGTACTTAGGTTGGAACACGGGTAGCAGGAGGCCGAAACACACGAAACGATGCACAAAACAATAATATGAGAATCACAACATCAGAGAAAATACGATAATGTGCACCACATAAAACACAGCAATATGAATATGAAATATACAAGTAGAAACAGCACGCGTATCGATAAACTCAGGGAAAACACACGTAGATAGACCAGAAATTAGAATAAACCAAAGGGAAGCACTAAAATTTAGAAAAAGCAAGGACCAATTTTGACGGTTACCTGCACTATGCCATTACACACCACACACTTCAAGTATGAACGCCATCACCAAAGAGTGGCCTAATTTCACTTTCAATAAATACACTCATAGAATACAGTAACCCACACCAAGAAAGTTATATACACAGTAATAAAACCCGAAGGCGTACATTCATGGTGATCAATTATGCCCAGGTAACCTTCTCGTGTTATACCTAATTAATACGGCACTCACAAATAAGAATTAAAAACTTTCATAATAAACACAAATGTACTTAAAATACTGTACAACACATTTTGTCTTCCTCGCTAGGCGAGGTATACCCTCCTTCACTAGCCGATACCAAGAGGTTCGGTTATAATAATTGTAATAGTAGCGCAGTCGTTAGATATGGCCATTAGCGTCCAAGTTCAGCGAGCAAGTTCAACAGCAGAAAACATCCACTCCACACTTCACCACATGGCGCGACACAGTCTCCGCCGAAACACACACAGTAGTTGCTATGCACACTCATGCATGGCATAGAAGTCCTTGCAGCTGTCCACCATGCAATGATACCTTGTAGAAGCACTACCTAACAGAAAACTATGTGAAGAAAAGTCACAATTGCCACGTTTAGACTGAATAGATGACCCATATGCTAACAGTTCAGAGTACATTAATTAATCCAAGTCTACCAGATACAAGGTTTTAGTCATCCCATACTCCAAATGGTGTTTAATTCCAGTTTCATATAATCGTGGTATAATCACAGCTCCGTACAATAACTTACAAGTGTCAATAAGAGATTCCATTTAAATATATGTCGCGTAGACAGAAAATTGTCCAAAGTATATGACATAACAAGCGTATTTTGTAAATAACGCTACATATTATAGTATTTTATTATCCTGTTGTCATGGCCTTTGGATCACCAACAGGGGTTGATCACGGGCCATATTACAGTCATATGGGGAAGATGGCCGTTAATTTTATTTTACTGTATTTTATGCATTCTGTATTTTACTTAGGCTATTACGGATTTGATCTACCGATATGTATTGGGCGGAAGCCTGTATGATTCAATAAATACATACTGATCGGGTAAGGGTAGATATCGAGAAAGGGATAGGAGATTATAAAGTGTACTTGACGGGTGTAAAAAAGGGATGGCATAGGACCGACTTTCAGGAATACTATTGCACGCAACATTGTTTGTTAGGCACGTAAATGAGCGAATGATGTGGGTACATGTGGCAGTTATAGGAATTAGGACGAGAATTGTCTCAGTGTATCACCATTTGAGGTTGCATATGAAGATGAAGTTGACAAGTCTTATGAAGCATTGAGTGACATCGTAATTAGGGTGAACAGCAAGGATAGGATAGTACTAATGGGTGATTTCAATGCGAGAGTTGGAAGTAGAACTGAAGGATATGAAAGGGTGATTAGGAAGGTATGGAAGCTAAAGTGAATCGGAAGCGTTTGCTGTAATTCTGTGATAGTATGGGTTTAGCAGTTACGAATATATTCTTCAAGCATAAGACTATTCACCGCTACACATGGGAGGCTAAAATACCGGATCGCCGGGCTGAGTGGCTTAGACGGTTAAGGCGCTAGCCTTCTAACCCCACCTTGGCAGGTTCGATCCTGGCTCAGTCCGGTGGTATGTGAAGGTGCTCAAATACGACAGCCCCGTGTCGGTAAATTTTCTGGCACGTAAAAGAACTCCTGCGGGACTAAATTCCGGCACCTCGGCGTCTCCGAAGACCTTAAAGAGTAGTTAGTGGGACGTAAAGCAAATAACATTATTATTATTATTATTATTATTATTATTATTATTATTATTAGAATACCAGATCCATAATAGACTATATCTTAACCGACTTCGAATTCAGGAAGTCTGTTAGTATTTTTCGATGATACAGACCACTATCTGAACTGTAGTGTACTAAATATCTCCAGGCCTAGGGTAGAGAAAGCGAGATCTGTCTGAAAACGAATAAGGGTAGAATATCTCCAGGACGAGGAAATTAGAAGTACATGGATATGATTAGTGAGAAGTTTCGAACAGTGGACGGTAAGTAGCTTCTGGATGTAGAAAGAGAATAGGTGGCATACAGGGATAACATAGTAGAAACAGCAAGGTAATGCATAGTAACGACTGTGTGTAAAGATGGGAGAAAGCGAACATCTTGGTGGAATTGTGAAGTGAGAGCAGGTTGTAAACGTAAAAAGAAGGCTTATCAGAAATGGTTCCAAACAGATGCCGATGCAGAGATGGAATTGTGCGTAGATGAAAGAAACAGATTGAAACAATATTGTTGAATCCAAAACGAAGTCGTGGAAAGGCTAGGTCAAGCAGCAGGGAAACCTTTTGGACAGTAATAAAGAATCTTAGGAAGGGAAGAAGTAAATGAACAGTGTTTTGAGTAATTAATGTGAACTCATAATAGATCCCAGGGAATCACTGGACAAGTGGAGGGAATATTTTTTAAATCTTCTCAATGTAAGAGAAATCTTCCTGGTGGTGTCGCGTACAACCAAGTTCATGGGGAGGAACAAAATGATGTTGGTGAAATGATGCTTGATGAAGTGGAAAAGATGGTAAATAAACTCCATTGTCATAAAGCAGCAGGAATAGATGAAATTAGGGGTGAAGTATAGTGGAACAGCAGGGATGAAATGGCTTCATAGTAAGATTGGCATAGAGTGTCGGTAAAGTACCTTCAGATTGTACAAAAGCAGTAATTGCACGTATCTACAGGCAAGGGAACAGGAAAGATTGCAACAGTTATCGAGGTATCTCATTGATTTGTATACCAGGCAAAGAAATTCACTAGCATCTTGGAAGAGAGGGTGCGATTAGGGGTTGAGAGGAAATTGGATGAAAACCGGTGTGGTTTCAGACCACAGAGGGGATGTCAGGATCAGATTTTCAGTATGCGCCAGGTAACTGAAAAATGCTACAAGAGGAATATATATATATTTTTTTTGGCTATTTACTTTACGTCGCACCGACACAGATATGTCTTATGGCGACGATGGGACGGGAAAGGCCTAGGAAGTGGAAGGAAGCGGCCGTGGCCTTAATTAAGGTACAGCCCCGGCATTTGCCTGGTGTGAAAATGGGAAACCACGGAAAACCATCTTCAGGGCTGGCGACAGTGGGGCTCGCACCCACGATCTCCCGACTACTGGATACTGGCCGCACGTAAGCGACTGCAGCTATCGAGCTCGGTACAAGAGGAATAAACAGTTGTGTTCATGTTTAGTAGATCTAGAGAAAGTATATGACAGGATAGCAAGGGAAATGATGTTCGCCATACTGAGGGACTATGGAATTAAAAGTAGAATGTTAAAATCAATCAAAGGCATTTATTTGTATGTTGACAATTGTGCTGCAGTGAGAAAAGATGGTAGAATGAGTTCTTGGTACAGGGTACTTACAGGGGTCAGACAAGGCTGTTATCACTCGCCTTTACTGTTTGTAGTTTACATGGATCATCTGCTGAAAGGTACAAAGTGGCAGGGAGGGATTAAGTTCGGTGGAAATGTAGTAAGCAGTCAGGCCTATGCGGATGACTTAATGGCAGATTGTGACGAAAGCCTGCAGGCTAATATCTTAGAACTTGAAAACACGTGCAGTCAGTATGGTATGAAAATTAGCCTCTCGAAGACTAAATTAATGTCAGTAGGTACGAAATTCAACAGAATTGAATGTCAGAGGGATGATAAAAACCTGGAATAGGTAGAATTTTAAATACTTAGGCTGTGTGTTCTCCCAGAACGGTAATATAGTGAGGTTGAATCAAGGTGTAGTGAAACTAATGCAGTGAGCTCGCAGGTGCGATCAACAGTATTCTGTAAAAAGGAACTTAGCTCCCGGATGAAACTATCTTTACATCAGTCTGTTTTCAGACCAACTTTGCTTTACGGGTGCAGAAGCTGGGTCGACTCAATATATCTTATTCATAAGTTAGAAGTAACAGACATGAAAGTAGCGAAATTAATTGCTGGTACAAACGGGTGGGAACAATGGCAGAAGGGTACTCGGAACGAGGAGACAAAGGCTGAGTTAGGAATGAATTTGTTGCATGAAGCTGTACGCATAAACCGACTTTGTGGGTGGGGTCATGCGGGACGAATGGAGGATAGTTTACCTAGGAGAATAATGGACTTTGTTATGGAGGGTAAGAGGAGTAGAGGGAGATCAAGGCGATGATGGGTAGACTCGATATCTAACGATTTAATGATAATGGGAATAGAACTAAATGAGGCCACAGCAGTAGTTGCAAATAGAGGATTGTGGCGACTTTAGTAATTTCACAGATGCTTACAGACTGAACGCTGAAAGGCACAGCTATCAATAATTACTTTGTATATATGTATGTATGTATGTATGTATGTATGTATAATAGAGGTTCCTAAACTGATCCATATCGATGTGAATGCTCTCGAGAATTTTGAGCATTGTGCCTTCTTTATAATGCAATAACTTAAGATCTTTATTTGTTGTTGTATTTTCGTAACTAGATTCTTTAAGATGCTCACTCATAGTTGAGAAACTTATATTTGAAAGCATTACGATGTTCAGTATATCTTATTGCAAATTTGTGGCCTGTTTGACCGACATAGCTGGAATTACAGGATTGACATTCTAATTTGTAAACTCCGGAGTTCCGTTATTTTTATTATTGATAGTGTGAGGATCGAGAACAAGTCTAGAGTCGGTGTGGGAGTTTCTAAATGCTATTTTGATGTTATGCTTCTTGAAGACATTAGAAATTTGGTAAATGCTACTACTATTGAATGTGAAAGTAGAAAACTTCCCTTTTGGTGCAGAATATTTTGCCAGGGTTGTCTTAGTTTAGCCCTTATATCTGTTGATGATTCTTCTGACGAAGGTGTTACTAAAGCCGTTGTATTCTGCATTTTTCTAAATGGTGTTTATTTCTTTTCTGTAATTATATCGAGATAAGGGAATAGTCAGTGCTCTGAGTACCATAGTGTTGCAAACACCTTCCTTTTGTATGTCTGGGTGCAGATAAGTTTGTTGGATGGTATTGATGTTCTGGCCGGGTTTTCTGTGGATTTAAAGAGTAAAGTGTTGTTGTAATTGCGCATAATGGTAAATCCAGGTAATTAAGGGCATTATTATTTTGTGACTATATGACGTACCTTATATCTGGATCAGTGGAGTTGAGAAGTTCAAGTGCTGTATTGCTGTTAGTAATACGAGAGTCTAAAATAGCAGATGTGTCATCCACATAGCGTACCCAATGTTGAATGCCGTGGATCTTACCGCTCACTACATTTCTCATGGGTGACGGACGCGCGTAAGACCGGCTCCTCAGTTTCAGTGAATTAGAAGGTGCTGTTCTAAAGGGAGCTGTATAATAAGTGGTACACGAGTGTGTGATACATTGTTGAATCAAACCTTCGAGTATCATTCATTGTAACAATATGTTCACCAATATTAAGTAGTGATTTCTCAGGCAATATGGGCCGTAGCAAGCGCAACACCAGTGACCCGAGCAGTAGTGCCAACCGCAGCAGTGCCAACCCTGTTGAAGAGGCAGTCACCAGGATACTAAATGAAACCATCAGCTCTGGTAAGTTCCTTGAAAAGATAGTAGCCGCCATATCGGAGCGTGTGACAAAACTCGTCATAAAGGAATTAGAAAAATCTCTTCAGTTCAATTCTGAAATTGTGGCAGAATTGAACGCAAAACTTGAGAGCAGGGATAAAGAAATCCGTGAGATGAGGGAAGACTTTGCTGCAAGATGTGACTCACTGGAACAATACAGTAGAAGAGCTAACGTTAGAATTTTTGGGGTACAGGAAAGTGTAAGTGAAAATTCGGACGAACTTGCGATAAATGTTTTTAGGGAGATAGGTGTAAATGTGAATTTGCAAGACATTGATAGGAGTCACCGAGTCGGACCTAAATCTCCAGAGAAACCTCGGCCAATCATTGTCAAATTCACATCATATCGAACAAGGCAGAAAGTGTTTCGCAATAAGCGAAAATTGAAAGGTACCCCAGTAACTATTCGCGAGAATCTAACCTCCACCAGGTTATCAATTCTTAAGGCAGCTATGCTCCGCTTTAATCAGAGCAATTGTTGGACCTCGAGTGGAGACATCATTATTAAGAAACCAGATGGCAGTGAAATTAGAATTAACCGGCTCAGTGACATTCCTAAGGACAGTGACAGCTGTTAAATGTAACAATTCACTGAACTGAGTGCACCGAACTGAGTGTTTATATTCCTAGATTAGTCCATATTTATTTCTCTCAAGATCGTTAAATTTAATCTTAGAATAGTTTAGAGAATTATCATTTATTTTCTTTTAGCTTAGTTAAAATTTCTTTTTTGCAAGTATTTATCCATATATTTTACTAAATAATTGCATTTACTTTCTTATTTCCTTATGATTAATTTAATAACTTTCAATTTTAAATACTTTTAATTTTTATGTAATTTAGACACAACGCCCTTAATTTAGTCACGCTTTAAAATAATAGGTAATTCTAGGCACAGTTGATTATATTCCTGCACCTCACTGCTTCAATTAACGTTAATTTCCTCCTAGCTCTTTGTGTTTATGTGTACATTTTGTTAACTTTCATCGTTCCAAGTTGGCAACAGTTACAAGTGACAAAACAAATTCCTCTGACGTCACTAGTCGATTTCAACAGCCACCGTATGCCGCCTCAGACCAGCTACCCTCTCCCGTCCTTCCGCCGTCCCCACTCCCCTCACCCTCTAGCGCAAACCTTGACCAAAGTACCGCTAGTATCCTCAAGAAATTTCGTCTCGCAACATCTCAGAGCCCTACACGTCTGTCATATAAACGCGCAAAGTATATTAGCAGCCATCCGAATGGACGAGATTGTAGAAATATTCACTCCACCTGTTTTCCATGTCCTGCTTGTGTCTGAGTCATGGTTAACAGATAATAGCCAGTCTTCTTTGTATCATCTTGAAGGCTACTCGCTTCTGAGAAATGACCGCACTCACAAACTGGGTGGAGGGGTATGTGGCTATTTCCAAACTAGCCTCAAACCTACGCTGGTCGGTCATTCACCAGGCAGGTATGAGAGAAAACCAGAATACATGCTCGTAGAAATAACAACGAACGGGATTAAAGCGCTTGTAGGAGTAGTTTACAAACCTCCGAATACAGGTCACTTACAGGATTTTGAAGCTGACTTTACTAAATTACTGCCGGACTACCGTCACACAATAATTATGGGAGATTTCAATACGGACTTAACTGACGCAACTTCTTCCGAATCCACACGACTCATAACATTGTTTCAAGCCTATAATATGGAAATCTTTCCTCTCTCTCCGACTCACCATACATCTCATTCGCACACACTATTAGATCTTATAGTTACCAGCAACTCAGAGTTCTCAATGTTGGTCAAACCTCCGTACCTGGTATATCTGCACATGACGCAATATACATCTCGTATAACCTCCGGCCACCGAAACCCTCCCAGAAATTTATCACCTATCGACCATTGAAAAATATAAATAAAGATAGACTCTTAGAGGACGCAGGCAAAATACCCTGGCATGACATAACGAACTATAACAATCTAGATGACAAAGTTCACTTCTTTAATAGCTACGTAACGGAACTATTTGACAAGCATGCCCCAAAGCGGCGAGCGAGAATATCGAAAGGACCCTCCCCGTGGTTAAATGACGAAATTAGACAACTTATGAAACAAAGAGACTGCGCTTACAGACAGTACAAAAATGACCCTACCGTACAAAACTTTGGCGAATATAGGAAGTTAGGAAATAAGACAACACAACAAATACGAAATGCTAAATTGCGACACGCTTACAGTTTAATTACGCCTGACGGTAGAACAGTGACGCCATTTTGGAAATCTATTAATAAGCTTGGACTTACGAAGAACAAGACCAGAGAAGAAATTACAGTACCTCTCGAGACTCTTAACGAGTACTTTACTGCTAACTGCTCCGCAGTACGACATGACGACAGAGACTTATGAATTATTATGGTACACATCCTACTCCTGACAGAGAGAAATTCTATTTGTCACGTGACGCCCCTTCAAGTCAGAAAAGCAGTCCTCAGAATAAGCACGAAAGCAAAAGGAATTGATGACATTGGGACTGACATGGTCACACTAATTCTTGATTGCATATTACCAACCTTAACTCATATAATAAATTTCTCTCTTCTATACTCCACATATCCAACTCTCTGGAAGAAGGCTATTGTGCTACCTCTTCCGAAAAGTCAAACGCCTTCGAACGAGGGAGACTATCGTCCAATCTGTATTTTATGAGCTTTATCAAAAATCTTAGAATATGTAGTCCATACACAAATGTCTGAGTACCTTCGAACTCACAATCTCCTTAATCCTCACCAGTCCGGTTTCTGACAAGGACATAGTACAACTACAGTCTTACTTAAAGTGACTGATGATGTTAGACAAGCAATAGACAGAGGGCGATTCACAATTCTGGTACTACTAGATTACAGTAAAGCTTTCGACAGCGTAGACATTGACATTTTACTTGTAAAGCTGCGGGCTCTATATTTTTCTCAGAGTACGATTACTTGGATGCATTCTTATATTACGGACGTCAACAATGTGTGAAAGGTAATAATGGAATCGTTTTCTCGTGGCGCCACGTGATGAGAGGAGGCCCTCAAGGCTCTGTACTTGGTCCTATTCTTTTCGCACTCTTTGTGAATGATATATCATCCAATTTAAGACGCTGCAAATACCATGTGTACGCTGACGATCTTCAACTCTACACCGACTCTACAGCACGAGACATCCAGGAAAATATCGACTTACTAAATATTGACTTACAGTCTGTTAGTGATTGGTCTGCTGCGTACGGCCTGAAATTGAACCCTACAAAGTCGCAAGTAATCCTTCTTGGCCATCAAAGTAAAATAACAAGTATAACTAAACGTCCGTTACCAAGAGTAATCCTGCAGGATGTTCCAATTCGTTTTGTATCACAAGTGAAGAATCTCGGTGTTATCATGGACGAACGCATGACTTGGTCTGCACATGTCTTACATATCTGTCGAAAAGTTTACTCAGCTTTACATTCTTTATATAAATATAAACATATATTTCCTATAAAGCTTAAAAAGAAATTAATTGAAGCCCTTGTAATGCCACATTTTGACTATTGTGATGTTATAATACCAATATTATTATTATATTGTGATGTTTTCAATGATGTCAGGCCGCAATTCCCCCTAAGGCTACAGCGCACTCAAAATGCATGTGTGAGATATATATGCAATTTAAGAAAATATGACCACGTGTCACCATCTTTCCTAAAATTAGAGTGGTCGCGACTCCATGTTCGTCGTAACCATCATACTTTGTTTCTCCGCTTCATCGAGTTCTTACTACATCTTCCCCATCTTACCTTTCTTCACGTTTCCATTACTTCTCAAATGTTCATGACAGACATACAAGTGCTCAAACATCCAACCTGCTCATCATTTCTTACCATCGAATTGCCGCATATAACAGCTCATTCTCGGTATCTGCCGCACGAGAATGGAATCGTATACCGGACGACGTCAGAGGAATACAACTACAGTGTCATTTAAAAGAGCGTTAAAAGGTATAACAGGATGCGAGTGACCTGTGAATTTCTGGCCTTTCAGTGATCGTGCTACTACAATATCATTACTAGCTATTATTATTATTATTATTATTATTATTATTATTATTATTATTATTATTGCTGCTGTATGTATGTCCTACTGTGGTGGAATTGTATTTCAGTTGTATTTTGATTGTGTTTTAATTGTGTCTTCTAGTATTAATTACGGTAGTATTACTTATGACTTCAATGTATACTAATTGGTTTAGTGTAAGAGAAGGCCCAATGACCTTAACTACGCCAATAAAGACATTTATCTATCTATCTATCTATCTATCTATCTATCTATCTAATTTCAGGATCTGAACAAATTCTTTTTTTTCACCTCTGTCTAGTTTGCTGATTTTGGAAATATTGTTCTTAATTATACAGTGTTGTGAACTGGTACACATGTTAATAATCAAATGAATAAAGTATGTGGTTTTCGGATCAATTAATGTACTTAATTTTATTGCTAAATTCTATTAAATTTTTCACTGACGTGTTGGCTTCAAAATGATAGTGTGATTTAAGGAATTTTTTATTGAACTGAGATACTTTATAGGTCTGACAATTTATAAAATTGATAATGGGTCTTATTGGGGCGTCTGCTTTATGGATCTTTGGTAGTGCTCTCAGTGTGGGTAGCTTCGGATTCATGACACTCATTCTGAATTTTTCAAGGTCATTAAGCAAAAATGAAACGTTCTTAATAATGGTTTTCAGGTCTGTTTGTATTTTATTTCTTGCGACTTTTTTCGTGTTATGCTACGATCCTACTACGCTGGCGTAGCAGGGGGAGAGGTGATACTCCCATGTGGCGCGTCCCAGGTGGCGGATAGGGGGGTCCTAACCGGCTTGCCGGCGGACTTGAGGGAAATAAAATACCTCTCGCGGACCAAACACACTACCCCCTGCGGGTGGGGGACGCACATGTAGAATAAACACGCGGTATCCCCTGCCTGTCGTATGAGTCGACCAAAAGGGGCGACCTAGGCGCGGATATGGAACGCGGTTTGATATAACGTGTTGGACCTCCTGTGGATGGGAGGGGTTGAATACATTCACAGGTAATCCCTGCCTGTCATAGAAGGCGACTTAAAGGTTCATGTGGCCATGGTCCCCTCCTCATTTTTTATTATTTTTCCAAGGGTCAGATGTAAACCATTTAAAAATTTTGATGTGCGTGCTGCCCGGAGATGGGCCTCTTACGTGTGCGATTACGCCCAAAAGTTCGCAATTGCCCACCCGGGAACATTGCGGATGGGAGCGCCATGTACCTTGGCAGTAGTATCCGCCTGACAACACAGCCGAATGCCAGAAGGACATATCATTATTATGTTTTTATTTTTTCTCTATATTTAGTGCCCTTTACTCGCTATGGGGTACATGCTGTTGCGGGTGACTGGAGGAATGGAGTCCTAGTGCTCACTGCCTCAGTCATCCCGTATTAGGCATCGTCCAACATCGGACCCCGGGCAGCACCTGCTATGACCAGGTGGGTTTTCCTTGGCTGCTTGGTTCGGCTACAGAGACAACTGATCGGAGTGAGTGGCATTCGGGGAGTAAGTTTTCGGGCATGGCTCTCTCAATGTGTTCCCCCACCGAAGTCTTTAACTTTTGCTTTACTGAGAGGTTCAACTCCCTGGGAACATGCGCAGCGTGAAGGAATGGGTTCTAGCTTCCCTAGGTTTCTGGTTGCTTGCTGCCAGAACCGATGAGCATGATTTTAAGCTGGTAGAGTCGGTCCTCTTTAGTAGACACATTGAAGGCCTCTACGACGAACTTGAGGACCTCAAGAAAATGCGTAACGGTTGTTTGCTTATGAAGACTCGTACAGCACTGGAAGCTGATCAGTTGCTTAAGTGCGACCACTTTGGCGAAATTTCCGTCAATGTGGAGGAGCATAAGTCCTTGAATCTGGTTCGCGGATTCATCTTCCACCGCGACCTTATTTTGAACACTGACGACGAGTTGATGGAAGACATGAAGAACCGTAGCGAGACACACGTCCGGCGCATTAGGAGCAAGGTCAACGGTGAAGACGTTGCCACTGGTACCTTCATTGTCTCTTTCAAGTTGTCAGTGTTACCAGAGAAAGTCAAGGTAACAACTTATCGTTGCGATGTGAGGCCGTACATCCCGACTCCTATGCGATGCTATCAATGCCAGCGATTCGGACCTATGATATCTCGCAGTTCGAATCAGTCTGTATGTGGCACATGTGGACGAGTAGCTCACGGCGCGGAGGTGTGCACAACTCCGTACAAGTGCACTAACTGCTCCGGTTTTCATCTCCTCGGGATCGGAACTGTCCGACATATCTGAGTGAGAAGAAGATCCAGGAGATCAAGACCCTGGATGGTCTTTCCTACCAGGAAGCGCGTCGTAACTTTATTTGTCCGAATACACCTGCCCGTACACTCGACTATAGCTTGATAGCTGAGAGTCTTCCAGATTCGTCTTTCACGACATCGTTACCCGTGACGATCGCTGCGCCCAAAGCGACTGTTGCTGCTCCCAGCAACGTCGCAGAGTAAAAGCTCGAAGGGGGGAGCACCCAACCTTCGACCAACCAGACGTCTGTACAGGCTGGCAGTCCCCAGCCGGCACAGCAAGGGGGTAAGGCTAAGTCCCCCCCTAAGAGGTCGGCGAAAGCCGTGCCCCAGCCGCCGTGGGAAACCATCTTCCAGCCCGTCTAAACAAGAAAAGAAGGCGGCGAAGAAGAGCGCCCTTGCTGAGCGCTCTCGCACTTCCCCTGCGAAGGAGAGGGTATGAGTCTGCGCCACGAGGTACTCCTGCTCCCAAACCTCCGCTCTCCGCGTAGGGGACCTGCTCGCCCCCGAAAAGCGTCGAAGTTCTGGGCGGCACCCTCGCCGTCTGTTGATGACGGATGTCGCGCTGTCCTCTACATCTACGATGTAGATGTAGATGTAGATAGTGTTTAGGCTTGCGAGCATTTTGTCGCTCATGACCTAACACTCCTTTTATAGACCACACTATGGCACTGTTACAGTGGAATTGCAACGGTTATGAAAGGCATCTTGGTGAGTTACGTCAGCTCATTAGTGAGTGCGCAGCGAGTATAGTCTGTATTCAGGAGACCAACTTCAGACCTGGTCATCATACGGTCTTGAGAAATTTCAGGCTATACTCGACAGAACGATATTATGCCCACCGGGCGTCTGGTGGCGTGGGCATTTTTTCCGTTCTGATACTTATAGCGAAGAGGTTGCTCTAAGGACCCCACTGGAAGCAATTGCGGTGCGGGTACCTCTGCCTGTCATAGCAACAGTGTGTAATGTTTATTTTCCACCCGGCCAGCCTCTTAAGATAAATGATGTCACTGATCTTATAGATCAGCTTCCACCTCCCTTCCTCTTATTGGGGGACTTTAACGCCCATCACCTGATATGGGGCTCTGAGACGCCTTGCCGCCGGGGAAGAGAGCTGAAAACATTAGTAACTGAGTTGGATTTATGTATTTTGAACACAGGGGAACCAGCTCACTTTAGTGTACGTTACGGCACATATTCTCGCATAGACGTAGGTCTATGCAGCCGAACGTTGGTTCCGCTGTTTCCGTGGAATACACACGATCATCTCTGTGACAGTAACGATTTTCCCATTATCCTTATTTTGTTGAAACATAAATCCGTCGAGGCTCCCCTAGATGGATTCTTAAACATGCTGATTGGCCAAAGTACACATCACTAACTGTCTTTAATGACGATATGAGGCGGACCGTCGGCGAGGAAATAACTTACGTCACCCAAGTTATTCTTGCTGCTGCTGAGGAGTCCATTCCGTTCTTCTCGGGGACTTCTCGCCGAAAACTCGTTCCTTTGTGGAACGATGAAATAGCAGCAGCCATCAAAGAACGCTGTCGCGCTCATAAGCGTTACCGTAGACAGCCTACTGTGGCCAACTTGGTAACATTTAAGGAACTCCGCGCTCAGGCGCGAGTTCTGATTCGACAAAGTAAGAAGGCTTCATGGGAGAGATATGTGTCGTCTATGCCGTCACATACTCCATCTTTTCAAGTGTGGACTAAGCTTCGACGGATTTCGGGTATCCAAGGATCATCTTCTGTACCGGGAATTTCCATTGCAGGCAGTGTCGCCACTGACCCTCTCGCTATTGCTAACCATCTAGCTAGTCATTTCGCGGATGTATCTGGCTCCGGGAATTACCATCGTGATTTCCTCGCTCTGAAGCGGGTGGAAGAACGTCATCACCTTAGTTTTGCCACCCAAGCTCCAGAGGACTACAACGTGCCCTTTACGGAGTGGGAATTCCGCAGCGCCTTAGCACTTTGCAAGGACACGTCTCCTGGACCAGATAACATCCATAACCAGATGTTGAAACACCTTAATGTTGATAGTCTACTATGCCGCCTTCGTGTGTTAAACCGAATCTGGATAGACGGTGATTTTCCGTCTCATTGGCGAGAGGGCATAGTCATTCCTGTCATCAAGCCTGACAAGGATCGTAAGTATGCAGGAAGTTACAGACCAATTTGTTTTACAAACTCCTTGTGTAAGCTATTTGAGAGGATGGTAAATCGCCGACTCGTGCGGCGTCTGGAGAAACAAGGACTCTTGTTCTAGTACCAATGTGGTTTTCGAGCCGCTCGATCCACCACTGACCACTTGATACGCCTGGTGAGCTCTATCCAGGATGCGTTTCTCCGCAAACAGCACTTGGTAGCTGTCTTTGACTTGGAGAAGGCCTACGACACCACATGGCGATATGGTATCCTTTCAGTCCTGCATCAATGGAGATTCCGAGGTAACTTGCCGGTATTTATTGCGAATTTTTTGTCCCTCCATCTATTCCGTGTCCGAGTAGGGAGGACATATTCGCAATACCACGTTCAAGAAAATGGAGTCCCACAGGGATCGGTCCTTAGTGTCACTCTGTTCGCGATTGTCATAAACGGTATTGTCGCTGCTGCTGGTCCAGCAGTAATACCGTCCCTATATGTGGACGATTTTGCTCTGCACAATAGCTCGTGCAGTATGGCAGTCGCAGAGCGACAATTACAGCAAGCTACTAGGAGGGTGGAGCAGTGGGCCTTAGAACATGGCTTTCGGTTTTCTGCCGCAAAGACCTCTGTTGTCCACTTTTGTCTTCAACGTACTCTTCACCCCCATCCTGAGCTTTATTTAGGAAAGGTCGTTCTTCCAGTTGTTGACACTTACCGATTTCTTGGGCTCCTTTTTGACAGTAAATTATCGTGGAAGCCACACGTGTGGGAGCTAAAAGTGCAATGCACCAAGAGGCCTAATCTCTTAAAGTTTCTTAGCAGCACTACTTGGGGAGCTGACCATGCGGTGCTCCTACGATTTTGCAGGACACAAATTTTATCCAGGGTAGACTACGGCAGTGCAGCATATGGCTCAGCAAGACCAAGTGTCCTGTCAAAGCTGAACAGCATTCACCACAGCGAGGTTCGGTTGGCGACGGGAGCCTTTCGAAGAAGCTCCATAGCTAGCCTGCTCGCTGAGTCTGGTGTTCCGCCTTTACATCTGAGGCGCTAGCAAATGCTTCTTTCCTATGCTGCTAATTTGCGACAGATGCCACTTCATCCAAGCTATCCTTGCGTTTTCATCAATGACAAGCGTTTGCTGTACGCTGCTTGTCCTCGAGCAACGCGGCCGGTTGGAATACGCTTGGATAGCAGTTACAGATTGTTGACGTACCTTCGGTTCCTTCCTTTGTCAGACAACCAAGTGGGGTACCTCCGTTGGTCGTACGACGACCTGAAATAATCCTGGATCTGTACACTGACCAGAGGGAAAACACGGACCCTTCGATTTATCGGCTCTTCCTCTCCGTTGTTGGCCGCTATCCAGGTTCAGTCGTCGTCTACACGGATGGTTCAAGGACAGATACGAAGGTGGGCTGTGCGTTCGTTGTCGACAATGATAGGTTTCTTTTTGGTCTCTCGGAAACCTGTAGTGTGTACACAGCAGAGCTCTATGCTATATGTGCAGCTCTGCGGTACGCACTGTCCAATCGACGCCAACACTTTCTGGTGTGTACTGACTCCTTGAATTCGCTCCAGTCTATTGATACACGTTTCCCTCCGCACCCTCTGGTACAGCGGATCCAGGACCTACTCGCCGGGTGTTCGGATGCCGGCACCAGAATCACGTTTCTGTGGTTCTCAAGTCACGTGGGCATATAGGGAAACGAGTTGGCAGATCACGCTGCCAAGGAGGCAGTTACACTGCCCCCGTTGCCTTTTAAGGTTCCATCAAGTGATATTCGCTCTCAGCTGAGACATCTGGTTATGTCCCATTGGGAGATGGAGTGGCAGGCCATTCCACTTCCCAATAAGCTGAGAGCGATAAAAGGAACAACGAAGGTATGGAAGACTTCCCTTCGGGCTTCGCGGAGAGAAGCCGTGGTATTATGTCGTCTTCGGATCGAGCATGGTATCGTGACTCACTCGCATCTTTTGAAAGGAGAACCCCCGTCGGTGTGTACCTGCGGTGACCATCTTACCGTGGTGCACATCCTTCCGGATTGTATGGACCTGGTCGATCCTCGCCGTAGTCTTAACCTCCCGGGTACCATATCCCTTATCTTGCGAGATGACGAGCAGTCAGCAGACCTCGTCATCCGCTTTAAAGGGATAGTGGTCTGTTTTATCGTATGTAATGATGTCGTTTGTGCTCGTGTCTTTGTGTCAATTGCGCTTTTATCCCATTGACTTCATTTTAGTTTGTGTTGCGTATTTTAATGTGTTACGTTAACGTCTAATGTAAAGTATAAATATATATATCTGTACTAGCAGGCAATGCCTTATTCCTTTGTCTCCTGTATTTTCTCTTATTTTATTACAAACTAAGGCATTGCGAATTAGATCTACTGATCGTTTTAATCTCATACGCATTTTTCATCACCATTTTTTAAACTCTAGTCAGTGGATACGTTATTTAATTTTAACTGTCATGTATCATGTCGCCCATCTCGTTCCATTAGGGGCCGATGACCTTCGATGTTAGGCCCCGTAAATCAACAAGCATCATCATCATCATCATCATCATCATCTTACGTGTTATGAAGTTATTTTGTGGAAAAACATATGTATTTCGTTGATGTAATCACTTTTATCCATGATTACGTTAGTGCTCCCATTGTTGGCTTTTGTTATTATTGTACCATTACGTTACATTCGAGCGCTAATTCGAAAGGAAAATGGGGCGCGGTAACTTCAGGCAGTACAAATACCTATAAATTGTCACCGAGACTCAGATCAATCTAAGTCTAGAAGGCGCAGAATCATAAAGACTATACAAAGGGACTTTAGGATGGAACAGGTATTGTTTTTAAAAAATAACAAACTAATTCATTTTCTACACTAGAAGAGAAAGATGGTACAGGAAAAATCATCGCAGAAGCAAGAAGAAGGAATCTATCGTCGATCTGAAATAAAATAATCATTTCAATAAGAAGATGGAGTAATATCCCGAGCTAGATAATAGCAGAACAGCAGTCAAGATATGTGAAAGGATCGGAGATCTTTAAATTCAAAATATTGAAGAAGGGAGATATTGGAGCCGCCGAAAGAAGAGGCGAGAAGGCAAAGTTCCGTGCTACAAGCAATCTAGAACACTGAAGAATAAACAAAGTAGCAATTGGAATCCGTAATTAACCTGAGTAAAAGATATATTTATTAAAAGGAAACCACATCTGCATAATTATAGAGACGCAGTTCCACTCAGTGACAATATTACATAGATATATTGAGAGGCTGAAAATGAATCTACTGGCAGTATATGTAATTGAGATAATGTCATTTTCTACTTTTATGACCAACTGTGACTTCATGAAATCCGCCTAAACTGTGGGAGCAGATTGCCTGGGATGCCATAACGAGGTCAAGCAGCAGCATGCATTGGGACCAGATATGACGTCTCGAGTGGTGGAATTCAGCCGTATGGAGAACGCATAACGTCCAAGCAGAAGGCAGCAGTCCCCAGAAAAGAGACGAGATATAAGATAAGTTTCCTGTGTAAAGGTATTAGTGATATTTCGTAGAAATAATGTATGTTGGTGAAATAGTTAGCTTAGATGAACAGTACGTGCCAAATTCTAAATGTTGGTGGTAGGTCTTTATCATATAACCGCGAATACGAATTATTTTATGTAAAATATATACTCAAATGTGAAGTGACATGGTTATGTTGATGTACGTAGTGAGTGAATATCGATTTAACATACCAATCTACACGGACAGGCTATTCAGTAATGAACCTCGAGATATAGGGAAAATACATGTATTTTAAAAACATAGATGAGCTTTAAGAGGAAATCAGATTGACGAACGTGACCGCATCTACTTAAAATACAGGAAGAGATGGATCCTACTTGGATTATAAGAGTATTATAGAAGAAAGATCGTCGAGGGAAAGTAGTATCGTAACAAATGTGATATTATAGGGAATAATAATGAGATGTTTTATGTGAAGAATGATTATTAAGGAGCTATGGATTTGAATTATGTGTTAATGGAGATGTTGAGATTTAGTGTTCATTTTGTCAAGAGGTTATGTGAAAGAAGATGTTACGAATTCGTATGATACATGTTGATAGAGGATCGTATTTGGAACGGGTGTTCTAGGGTTAGGTCATGTTGAGATGAAATGTGTTAGCAAGAGGCCGGCTGATTCAAGGTCAATTTGAGATCATCTGATGGCCAGGCAGGCATCAATTTTTGGAAATAAGACATAGCTCTCATAGTGCATTGGCACTGCTGGTGGCTTCAAGTAGCCTATGCGGTGGCCTCCACGGTATGCACTAGCCTTGCGTCTTGGGAGGTGTGGTGAGTCCCAACTGAGGAGCCCAACTTAGCACACGAGGGCGAAACGCAGGCAACCAAGAATGAGTTAGCTGGAAAATTTATAATGTCCAATAACGGACCATTATATTGGTATTATTATTTACTATGTCACCCGTTGGGTGAGCGATGCGGCGAGATCCGCGGCTACAAGTAGCTTGTTCAGTGGGTGTGCCGCACCAAGTTTCCCTTGGTGGCGCACTCCTCTGTATGTAATACATTCTTTGACTGCAATCGACTTTCCGGTCTATCTATTCCCTGGACGTGACGTATGACTCGTTTTCTCCTTGACAAATTGCGCTTCCGGCCATCAGCCGAAGTCTCTTCAGTCAGTCTCGTGTCCGCCTTCTTTGAAACAAGTTCGCAGGACGGTTGTAGCCGACATGGCGGTCGAGACAACAATGTACCCTTTGAGATACGTGATCTTTGACCTGTGCCGTTTATTTTTCATGCAGTATATTTATCTACTTGAATGCCCGACTCTTTATCTCTGTCGCTATTTTGTGACTACCTAATGCTCTGAGCAACGCCCGACTATCAAGGTAACTTTTTTGGCTTGCTATGGTTGCGTGGGCGTATTAGTTATGTTCATTTAACCGTTAATGCTGCATTTTGTCTTATTGCTAGTTTTCTCTGATCTTGTGTGTTCTGTTTTTTGTGTGACTTAAACCTGTAAGGATGGAGGATGGTTTTAGTCAGCGGTGTGTTTGTTTGGCGTGTATGTGATCTGAAGTTCGAGACCTATTGCCATTTATTTTTATTCGTCGATTCTCTCATGGCCGAGCTCTTGATGCGTGACGTTGTGTTTGACGCTATGACTGGTATTCATGTTCGTCCGTGGTGAGGCGATATGAATACGTTGCAAGCGTGATGGTTACGATGAAGCTGCTGTGAATTATGTGGGGATATGCCTTGCCTTGATGCGGCAATCCTTTGTTATTTTACGCGTCTTGTATTGAGCTCATGAGTCCATGAATGCACTTGTCTTGCTATGCGGATCTCTCTGTGTTCGTTATGTGTCGGGACAACACTGATTATTCTACCTGTATACATTTCTTTTGGGTCTCTATGGTGAGTGTGTACGTGTGGTTGTGCTGTATGCTCGCCTGATTAACACTAGGTTTACCGCAGCGGTCAAAGTGACCGTTTTCAGTTTTGTTTTCTCAATCACTTTCATTATACAGTTAGAACATACAAACCCTTCGGTGGCTTTTATTGATATTAAGTGTACTTTTCGGCATATAGCTTCAAAATCTCGTAACTCCTTTCTAGTTAGCGGTAAGAGGTCATATACCTACTTTTACCGGACGGTCATTTTGACCGGTATTGCAGTAGCTACCCGATCAGGCATTTGTGGCATTCATTCACAACGGGATATCATTCTAACAAGCTGTTACAGTGTACTTTATTACCGTAGTATCGAATAGAACTTATTGTTGTGCTGCAATGGGGCAGCTGTTGGCTCTTTTCAAACAATGATACAAGTACACCGCCAGGAAAGTATAGTCATTATTTGTTCAGTAATGAAAGGTGTGCAATCGTAAAGAGCAGTCAATTGTCGTGTTCACTCGTTACAAACATTCAAACTAGGTTTCCCGAATGTTTGTAATTACCCCGAAGAAACATATTTTCGCATAGTCTGCAAATGGATGCCGAAATTCTGAAGCATAAGCATATAATTTCCCTATGACAATCATGCGATGAATCTGGGACCGATTTACACCTCGATAATTGCAAAAACGTGTATAACTTGACAAACAGAAATAGTTCGGATAGTGATTCTAGTTGCTTCGAGCCTGTAGAATTTCCATATGAACATGTAATCACACAGTAGCCTTCCACCTCAAAGGTTAGGGAACTATCCGGCAAATGGCGACGCACGCACACTAGCTTATGACAAAGGTAAGCCTATTTGAAGTTAGTCATTTTGTATTTACGTAATTCTGTGCACAGTGTAAGTAAGTTTGGTATTATATTTTGCAGGTGAAGGAAACACTAAGGAAGATAATGCATTTACTGGCAAGGAGCACGATATCAACTACAGAAGGCCGAACATACGCTGTGGTAAGTCAACATATGGGCGTGGTCAGCATATGACTGTCGGCGAGGAAGAAGTCGCTTTGGATGGAACAGTGCAGACTCTTGTTGATATACAAAGCCTGCCAGGCCATTGAGGACAGTAAAATGTACTGAGGGAAGTCCGAGGTCCCACAGGACATGCAAAACGCTACATTGAAGGAACTTGTTCCGCTACAGCTTGTCGTCTGTTTATTGACGAATCCGAGCTGCGCCACATCGAATGATATAATGAGGTTGGAGCCTGCGAAGTTCTGAACAATCCTGAATGGACCCTTTTTTTGGAAGAATTGGACGCTGTCAATGGTATTTTATACGAACGCGGAACTTATGGAGCTGACACGAACGTTCTCAATCTGTGGTCACAGAAGTGGGGTCCTGAAATTTTCTTCCGAACTGTGGCACGAAACCGTTTCCTGGATATCATGAGGTTTCTTGTATTTGATGGAAAATTTACCAGCAGAGACCATCTGAAAATTGATAGATTGGCATTTGTATCTGTTGTGCGGGACAAATTTATATCTAATTTTACTATTGGCTTCAGACCAAGTGAGAACATTACCGTGGATGAACAACTCTTTCCAACGAAAGCTAGATGCCCATTTATGCAGTATATGGCCAATAAACCAGAAAAGTTTGGTATGAAATTTTGGCTGGCTGTCGATGTGGAAGCCAAGGATGTTGTAAACGGTTTTCCCTATCTTGGAAAAGATGAAACGCGACCCACCGATCGGACCCTAAGTGAACACGAATTATTGCGTCTTGCTGAGTTTTTTTTACCAATCAGTGAAGAAGTGTGCAATGGGAACAAGACAATTGAAAGGTATGCAAACTGTAGAAAACTGGTCTGTGGTTTTAAGCTCACTTCAAAGGTGACCAAGCAAAGTGTGTGTGTACAGTGCGACAAATAAGTTGAAAAGCAGAAAGCGACATTCATGTAGATATATATATATAATGTAAGCTAAAGTGTGTAAGAATAACATTCTGCCTTACTAGTGTACTTATTTGTATATTTATTTATTTATTCACAATAGTGTTTACAAATCATGCATGATAATAATTAAATTATGGTCTATGATTTTTTATACTCAATTCGAACCTTTTTCTGTCACCAATATCCTCAGGAAACGAATACGAGCCATTATCGGTCAAAATGACCGCTTCGGTAAAAGTAGGTAGAAAGAGTGTTTGGTAATCCTAGTGTTAACAGCATTCTCCTTTTCTTACAGTGTTATTTTTTAAAGTATTATTTACATTTTCTTATTTTCATTCCTCAGGCTATTTGCTGGCCTAATTATATATTTACGTTTGTTGCTTTCATTTGAATGAGTCTTCCTTCATTGTTAGCATTGTTTACTCGCCTCGTAACTATGGCAGCCATATTTATTCTTTGATTTCTTTCTGGGATGCTGTGTTTTTCAAATGGGGGATTGTTGCGTGATGGATCTCTTCTCTGGGATGCTGGTCCATATACATGGAGATGTGTGAGATGTAACGTGTATGTTTTTATTTTATGTGCGTGTAAGTTCTTTCGATGTATGTCCACTGATATTAATTCATTGCGAGGACGAATGTGTCATACGTCGCGTGTATGAAATTATGTGGAGGAAGTAAATAGTATGTTACAAGTTTGTGATTGAAAGATGCTTGTGTGGCCATGTTTGATATATTTTCAATCTGCCTCTTGATATGATTGGATGAATAACCTACACGATAAGTTTCTACGCATATCTCCGTGAGTAATATTTCAAGCTTGATTTTATTATTTTTTGTCTGATCTCTTTCGCTTTATTTTTCATTAATAAACCCCCATGTATTTTGACCCCGTTCTTTCATTTATCGGGAAGGGTTCTGGGTTCTTTCGTCTCCCGCTCCTCCCTTTAGTTTAATTTGGTTCGAGTCCAGCTCCAGACTGTTTTAGTCTGTTCCAGCCCGTCCACGGCCTCGTCTCATGAGGTAAGTTGGTAAGTATTCACGGACCTGTTGGTGTGTGTATGCGTGCGTGTGTGCGTATGTATGTGCGTGTGCGTGTCTACGGTAGCAGAGTGTGTGTATGGCATGAGTGAATGAGTGTGTGCGCGGGGTGTGTGGTGCAGATGCTATGCAGAGCGTGGTTCGTGGCTGGAAAGTTTCACCGAGGGGCTGATTCTCGGTGGAGCAGAGCTGGATTCTTTTAAAATTAAGTCCTCCTTTTTGTGTCTATACTGTGCCATGAATAATATATATATTAATTGATGCTATTTCACAGCATACTTTCGTTAAACCTTGTGTATAACTTTGGTTGTGATTTTGTCATTGTTGACTGTTGCTCTTGCATTATTTATCTTATCTGTAAACAATGGAGAACATACAAGACAATGCGTGTGAAAATCTATCACGTCTATGGAAGGTAATTCCGTTCCTTCAAACTCTGATCACAACAATGCGAGTATTGCTGTAAACAATTGCCCTAATGAATTTATCTCTAGCATGGATGTTCATACTGTAAATCGCATTCCTCAGCCTATTGCGAGTGGGCCATCTCAATTTAATCCTGCGCTTGATGTTATTCGAAAATGGAATTTGAAATTTTCCGGCGAAGAAAAAGGTTTCTCCGTGATCGAATTCTTAGAGAGAGTCGAAGACGTCGCTGCGTGTGCTTCTATGTCCCTAGACCTATTTGTCCCTGTCATCCCCGGTATGTTAGAGGGGCGTGCAAGTAAATGGTTCCGATTAAATAAATTTAAAGTCAAATGTTGTTCCGATTTCTCGAAGGAACTTAAAGTTAGGTTTGGTCTATCAGACATGAATTTTGTTCTTAAACAAGAGATCCTACGGAGAACCCAAGGTCCTAACGAACCTATTGATGAGTATGCGACTGGTATCCTTACCTTGTTTAACCGTCTTGATGTTGACATTCATGAGACTGAAATATTTGATACATTTTACCGTAATTTGGCTCCTAACTATAAACTCTCCATAAAGAGATCTGAAGTAAATTGTGTGGATGATATAATCAATCTAGGGCGCGAATACGAGTCTACTCTTCAACTGAATCACTTATACCAACCCCCTCCTCCGCCCGATGCCTGTACTTTCCCTGATACCGCCTGTCGCTCTGTCTAAATCGGTCACCTTTGCCCAACCGCTCTCTTCTGCGTCATGCACTGATCGTTCTGATTATCGGTCAAAACCTCCTCACTCTTTAAATAATATGGCAGGCAGTCTTCAAAATCAAAACGTACCCCGTAGAAGGGCGACCAACTCCATTAAATGCTGGAATTGTGGAAACGATGGACACGTCTTCATGCAGTGTAACTCGAAGCCCCCAGTAAAATGCTGTCAGTGTGGCTTAGTTGGCGTATTTCGTGATATCTGTCCTCGATGCAATGGAAACCAGGGAAACTGATCCCGCACCCACGAGTTGGCCCGTCGTTGGTGCCCCAAACCTCTTCAAACCGCAAAGTTTGTGGTCTTCCCTTTGCGTCTCCTTGGGCCAAAATTATTTCCGGCTCGCGCTCGCTATATGCCCTTTTGGATACCGGATCCTCGAGTTCTTTCATAAATCAGTCTGTGGTAGAAGGCATGGCTTTGAAACATCTTCGAGATAGTGAATGTTCCGCAACTTACGTGTCTGCCAATGGCCATCGTATGTGTCCTACCGGACGTGTTCGTATCCATTTCAAAATTCACAATTTTTCCTGGGACTGGAATTTTAACGTTGTTCCCGATTTGACTGTTCCCCTCATCCTTGGATCTGATTTCATGTTAGCCACCGGGTTATCTATCGATTTTATCAGCTGTTCATTTGCCTTTCGCTTTCGATCCAATGAAAACTTCCATTTCGAGGTTCCTTCTGATAATAATCCGTTATGCCTTGTATCAAACGATATTCCCCTTATTGACCCGTCTGATCTTTCCAATGACCAAGTCTCCGTGCTCAATGATCTTCTAAAATATTTCCCTGAGGTACTTACTGCCAAATTAGGGTGCGCCAAAGAATTTTCGTACTGCATCGAACTGAAAGATCGTACTCCCGTCAGACACCCACCTTTCAGTTGCTCCCCTCCCAAGCTCGCCGCTATGAGAAAGTGTATCAATGAACTGCTGGAGAAAGGCGTCATTAGCCCATCAAAGTCTTTTTTTAGTAGCCCAGCCTTTCTGATTCCCAAAAAGGATGGCCAACCTCGTCTTGTGATTGACTATCGATCTTTGAATCGCAATGTTATATTCGACAGTTTCCCTCTCCCAACCATCGAATCTGCCCTGCAATCCTTCGGGAAGGCCCAGTTCTACTCTGTTTTCGACTTCAATTCTGCCTATTTCCAGATTCCTCTCGACCCTAGTTGCCGAGAATTTACGGCTTTTGCCACCCCCTTTGGCTTATATCAATTTAATAAAGTTCCCATGGGTATTTCAGTAGGCGGCCAAGCGCTGAGTCGCATTCTTGACTCCGTCTTCGGTGATTTAAAGTTCTCTTGTTTATTCTCGTATTTAGACGACGTCGTGATCTTTTCTAACACATTCGAGGAACATGTCGCTCATCTTCGCGAATTTTTCACTAGGTTGAAGAGGCACGGATTCACTGTCAATCCTGAGAAGGCTTCTTTGTGTTCTAGAAGGATAAAGTTTTCAGGACATATCGTTTCCGGCTCCGGCATATCTGTTAATCCTGAGAGAGTGGAATGCATTCGTGAATTTCCCTGGCCAAAGAACCTACGAGCTGTCCGTAGATTTCTTGGCATGATTGGATTTTATTCTAGATTCATCCCCAACATTTCTGAAATCTCAGCCCCCTGAACTCGTTGAAAAAGAAAAATGTTCGTTTCTTCTGGAGCGATGCTCAAGAGCAAGCTTTTTGCCAACTTAAAGACGCTCTCTGTCGAGCTCCCGTATTGCACAACCCTGACTTTAACGGGGAATTTGTCCTTCAGTGTGACGCTAGTGATATTGCTGTCTCTGCTGTATTGAACCAAAGACTGGAGAACGATCATCTTGCCCCCATTGCTTATTTCAGTAAGAAATTGCTCGACTCTGAAACCAGGTACTCCACGTACGAAAAAGAATGTCTGGCCGTTGTCCTTGGTGTCGAGAAATTTCACTCGTACCTCGAACACCGACATTTCTGAATTCATACTGATAACCAAGCATTATCTTGGATGGCTGCCAATGTCAAAAGGTTAGGGAGGACTGCTCGTTGGATTCTCCGACTGTCGTCTTATAATTTCACTGTTGTTCATGTAAGAGGTAAAGATAACATTGTTGCCGATTGTTTGTCGCGCATGTTTGAAGGTGGCGAGACAACTGATTACGAGATCGGGTGCAGCCCCGATAATCATCTTCCTGTCTGCATCCTTCGAAACTACCCCTTTAGTTTTACCGAATTGTCTGAATTCCAGAAGAAAGACGATGAATGTATCCGTCTAGCCGATAGACTTTCGAAGAAGGAACAAGGTTGGGAATCCCTTGAAATAAAAAGGGGCCTTTTGTGTCACAAAAGTCTTCACAACCGTACTTCTAAAATTTTCGTCCCCCTGAATCTGAGACCCATGATCTTAAATTATTATCACGATTCTCATTTAGGCGCCCATCTCGGTCAGTTAAAAACCTTTCATAAAATTTCCCGGAATTATTACTGGCCGAACTTAAAAAAGGAAGTCTTCGAGTATGTCAAAACCTGTGATGTTTGCCAAAAATGTAAGCTTGCTCAGAATACTCAGATCGGTTTTCATTCCGCCGACGTTGCCAATTCTCCTGGTGAGAAACTATTCATTGATTTCTTTGGACCCCTAACTCGATCTCAATCTGGCAACGTGGGTATCTTATCTGTTATCGACGGTTTTTCTAAATTCATTTGGCTGTTCCCTGTTCGTAAAATTAATTCTAACGTCACGGTGAATTTATTAACTAAACACATCTTCGGAGTTTTTGGTCCACCTAGGACGCTTGTCTCTGACAATTCTTCGGTGTTTACCGGCGCTAAGTTCCGTAATTTATGCTTCTCCTGGGGTATAAAACATATCCGTCTTAGCCCTCATCACCCTCAACCGAACCTTGTTGAAAGATTTCATCGAAATCTAAAAATCTGTTTGTCTGCCTTCCATTATAACACCCAATCCCTTTGGGATTGCTATCTCTCTTTTTTTAGCCTAGGTTTCAACACTGCCATGCACGAGTCCAGCCGGTTCTCTCCTGCCGAATTATTTTTGGGCAGGCTCCCCAATGATCCACTCTCTTTGAAATGGAATGTGGAGTATCTCTCCGAACCCTCCCGACGTCTGGATGTCCTGGAGAAATGGAAGATAGCCTCCGAGCAACTGATTAAAGCCAGAGACAGGGTGGCCCAGAGGTATAACAAGGGAAGAATGCCTGTGCCTTTCCGTGTCGGAGATCTAGTCCTGGTAAAGAGGTTCCCTGTCAGTTCTACCATGGATCACATTAGTAAAAAGCTGTGTCGAAAGTGGTCTGAGCCCCGAAGGATCACTGAGTTTCTGGGACCTGTTACGGTAAAAGTGGAGGATCTCTCCGGCCGTGTGAAATCAAAGGCGCACGTTTCCATGTTAAAAAAGTATTACTCCAGAAGTTCGTAGCATTGATTTATTTAGCACCCTTAAGATGTATTGGACTTGATAATATGGAGTTAACTTTGACTTGTTGCAAGCACGTATGCTTATATTGTTTTGTGTTTCAGGTAATGATTGCCCTGTGAGAAACACTTGTATTGTAAGGAAAAGAAACGTATTGATAGCTCGACCAAATTCCTTCGAAATCCACCCTCAGTGACTGAGAAGAGGTCGGAGTGTGTTGAAGTACTGTGATCTGAACTTGTTTAATTTACTGGATTATTAATCGACAGATACATATGTTTGCCTGACTTGCCATAACTCTCCTTGGAGTCAATTACCGCTCGGTGAAAGGACACTGATGCCTGTTTAGTTCTTAATGAATCTGTGTTTGATAACGAAAGGACGTTTATTATATTGTATATCTTCAAAATAAGGTGTAATTATGACGTGTGTATAGATGTTTTCATATTCTGTTGTCCATTTTTAATGCCTTGAAGTTATTGTTTAATTGATACGCTTAGTTACAGGGCGTGTACACACTTAGTATTAAGTTTCACCCGTGGTAAAATGAGCCCTTCTTGCCTGATCACCAAGAAAGGACTCATTTTCGAGGGCGTGTGGGGAAGATGTGCCGCACCAAGTTTCCCTTGGTGGCGCACTCCTCTGTATGTAATACATTCTTTGACTGCAATCGACTTTCCGGTCGATCTATTCCCTGGACGTGACGTATGACTCGTTTTCTCCTTGACAAATTGCGCTTCCGGCCATCAGCCGAAGTCTCTTCAGTCAGTCTCGTGTCCGCCTTCTTTGAAACAAGTTCGCAGGACGGTTGTAGCCGACATGGCGGTCGAGACAACAATGTACCCTTTGAGATACGTGATCTTTGACCTGTGCCGTTTATTTTTCATGCAGTATATTTATCTACTTGAATGCCCGACTCTTTATCTCTGTCGCTATTTTGTGACTACCTAATGCTCTGAGCAACGCCCGACTATCAAGGTAACTTTTTTGGCTTGCTATGGTTGCGTGGGCGTATTAGTTATGTTCATTTAACCGTTAATGCTGCATTTTGTCTTATTGCTAGTTTTCTCTGATCTTGTGTGTTCTGTTTTTTGTGTGACTTAAACCTGTAAGGATGGAGGATGGTTTTAGTCAGCGGTGTGTTTGTTTGGCGTGTATGTGATCTGAAGTTCGAGACCTATTGCCATTTATTTTTATTCGTCGATTCTCTCATGGCCGAGCTCTTGATGCGTGACGTTGTGTTTGACGCTATGACTGGTATTCATGTTCGTCCGTGGTGAGGCGATATGAATACGTTGCAAGCGTGATGGTTACGATGAAGCTACTGTGAATTATGTGGGGATATGCCTTGCCTTGATGCGGCAATCCTTTGTTATTTTACGCGTCTTGTATTGAGCTCATGAGTCCATGAATGCACTTGTCTTGCTATGCGGATCTCTCTGTGTTCGTTATGTGTCGGGACAACACTGATTATTCTACCTGTATACATTTCTTTTGGGTCTCTATGGTGAGTGTGTACGTGTGGTTGTGCTGTATGCTCGCCTGATTAACAGCATTCTCCTTTTCTTACAGTGTTATTTTTTAAAGTATTATTTACATTTTCTTATTTTCATTCCTCAGGCTATTTGCTGGCCTAATTATATATTTACGTTTGTTGCTTTCATTTGAATGAGTCTTCCTTCATTGTTAGCATTGTTTACTCGCCTCGTAACTATGGCAGCCATATTTATTCTTTGATTTCTTTCTGGGATGCTGTGTTTTTCAAATGGGGGATTGTTGCGTGATGGATCTCTTCTCTGGGATGCTGGTCCATATACATGGAGATGTGTGAGATGTAACGTGTATGTTTTTATTTTATGTGCGTGTAAGTTCTTTCGATGTATGTCCACTGATATTAATTCATTGCGAGGACGAATGTGTCATACGTCGCGTGTATGAAATTATGTGGAGGAAGTAAATAGTATGTTACAAGTTTGTGATTAAAAGATGCTTGTGTGGCCATGTTTGATATATTTTCAATCTGCCTCTTGATATGATTGGATGAATAACCTACACGATAAGTTTCTACGCATATCTCCGTGAGTAATATTTCAAGCTTGATTTTATTATTTTTTTCTCTGATCTCTTTCGCTTTATTTTTCATTAATAAACCCCCATGTATTTCGACCCCGTTCTTTCATTTATCGGGAAGGGTTCTGGGTTCTTTCCGTCTCCCGCTCCTCCCTTTAGTTTAATTTGGTTCGAGTCCAGCTCCAGACTGTTTTAGTCTGTTCCAGCCCGTCCACGGCCTCGTCTCATGAGGTAAGTTGGTAAGTATTCACGGACCTGTTGGTGTGCGTATGCGTGCGTGTGTGCGTATGTATGTGCGTGTGCGTGTCTACGGTAGCAGAGTGTGTGTATGGCATGAGTGAATGAGTGTGTGCGCGGGGTGTGTGGTGCATGGGGAACGCAGATATATCCCCCGATTCATTTTTTTTCTCAGTTGCCTGCCTGCAGACGTTTATTTTCTTTTCAGCAGCGTATTCCGGATGAGTCTGCCCTCCGATGTGAATTTTTTCAACTATGTTCTCCGAATACCAATGTGTCATCCATGAGTTGCAACATAAAGAACGCAACTGACGTCCGGACCTAATAGCTCCGCGCTGAAGCTTTAGCTTATCGCCCAACCGCCCCTTGGATGTAACAATATTGCTGTTGAAGGGATTTCTAGAGATTATGACACTGAAAAGACCTCTCTGATGACATTTTAGAACTTTGACGTGATTTATTATCCCCTTC
The DNA here is from genome assembly GCF_040414725.1 of Anabrus simplex. Taxonomy (NCBI): domain Eukaryota; kingdom Metazoa; phylum Arthropoda; class Insecta; order Orthoptera; family Tettigoniidae; genus Anabrus; species Anabrus simplex. The sequence continues at coordinate 23,981,024 of NC_090277.1, read as the reverse complement.
CTTCACGACTGGAGTGTGTGTTTATCGCGAGTTACACAACATTTTATTATCGTACGCATCCGTAATATTTTATGATTTCCGTCCAAACTGCTGGTACCAGGGTGCTATTCGATCATTTTTCTTACATTTTTTCCGCTAAAATATCTATAACGAATTACCGGCCCCCACTGTTAGAGGAAGATGATTTACAGGTCATAATGAACGACATGTTGGAATTTTGTGGGGAGAATTGTGATATTAGTGAAGTAAGTTCTGCCGAAGGGGAATTCGTAAGTCACAGGGAATTACTTTGAATAAGTACTGCAGGCTCGAATATACGGGGTTCGGGCGTAACTGGTGCCAATGTTCAGCAGTCGCAAAAGAGACAACACATGTTCGATTCCAGTTCAAGTAGCAATCATGAAAGTGACAGTCGTAATGACAATACTGATTACAATCCAACCATTGCAAGTTCTTCATCAACTTCTACTGAAAATGGACAAAGAAATTCTCGCTTTGATCCAAATTTCCATCGTGATGTAAAAATAATGTTGTTAGGGAAAACAAAACAAAACTGCGCGAAATATTTTAATTACTTTTTATGACGAGATATGCCAGAACATAGCTGAACAGACAAAAGATGCCGAGCAGGAAATCGTACATAAAACCCAGTTTAGTACGACGAAAGGAAGGAATCGAGATCAAGAACGTGTCCGAACAAATAAGGACGAAATAAAGCTTCTTATGTCCGCACTGCTGCCGCAGGGGATTGTACAGAAACCTAAATTAGGACACTATTTCTCGCTATCGGTTGCTGACTACGCCTATTTTCTATGAGCTGATGACACAGAAGGGATTTTTTTTCTCACCAGATTGAGTGGCCTGGCCGGCCTCCTGACTCCAACTTGACAGGTTCGATTCTGGCTCAGACCGGTGGTATTTGAAGGTGCTCAAATACGTCGGCCTCTTGTAAGTGGATTTACTGGCATGCAAAAGAACTCCTGCGGGACTAAATTACGGCGCCTCAGTGTCTCCGAAAACCGTAAAAGTAGTTAGTGAGACGTGAAGCCAATAGCATTATTATTATTATTATTATTATTATTATTATTATTATTATTATTATTATTATTAGCGTATTCTCCCAATAATGGAAGACGTTAAGCAAACAACTCAATCACGCTTTCTTTGGGTTCTTCTTGTCCTTTCAATAGGCTTTCATTCTCTCTGAGAAGGCTTGTTTACGTTCTTCCGACCATTTCGGTCTGCACTGTTTTTGCTTTGGTTGCTCTGATGTAACTTCCCACTTGTTGACTTTGTGTCTGAAGGTGTCTCTTTCTAAAATGTCTGTTGCACATATGTTTGCGTTTTTGAGGTCCTTTCGGAGTTCGTCCAGCCAAGGTGTTGAATTCTTAAGTGAGCTAACATAATTTAATATTCTTTTTGAGAGTCGATTTTCTGGTAATCTTGTGAGGTGTCCAAAGAATTTCATTCGTCTTTTCTTGATGTCAATTTCAATGTTTAAAACTTTTTCTGTTGTTTTGATTGATTGTAGCCTGTAACCATCTAGGGGTATATCTTGCTCCTAGGATTTTCCTGATGATCTTCCTCTCTTGCTTTTTTATTTCTTCTAATTCTTGTTTACTGTTAAGTGACAATGTTTCACTTGCGTAAAGGACTGTTGGTTTTATGACTGTGTTGTAATGCCGAATTTTTGTCTGGCTTGAGATGCATTTTTTGTTGTAGATGTCTTGAACTAACCCTAATGCCTTCTTGACTTTTTCGAGACGGTTTTGCTGTGAGATCTTGGTTTTGCTGTGAGATCTTCTCAAGGCCTGTCGGTTCGATGAATTCTCCGAGGTATTTAAAGTACGAGACCCGGTCGATTTTACCGTATTTTGTTCTCAGGCTCGTGATATCTGTCTTTGAACAGAAGAATTCAGTTTTCTCAAATGAAATCTGTAGGCCCACTTTTTCTGCAGATTCCTTAAGTATCTCAAGCTGCTTGATGGCAGTCTCCTCATCCTCTATTAAAATCGCCAGATCGTCCGCAAATGCGAGGTATGGTACGTAGAGGTTGTTTTTGGGAAAGCCCAATCGGATCGGTTTCCAAGATTCACGTTTCTTGAGTTCCTTCCCCCATTCTTCCATAACCTTGTCTAGGATGACGTTGAACAGAATAGGAGAGAGTCCATCACCTTGTCTCACACCTGTTTGAATGTCGAAGGGTTCTGAAATTTCTCCCATAAATTTCACTTTAGATTTTGTGCCCGTTAGTGTTTGTTTTATAAGTTCTAGGGTTTTGGGATCTAGTCCTCTCTCTTCTAGAATTTGGAATAGTGAGGGTCTGTCTATCAAATCATATGCCTTTTTGAAATCTACAAATGTGCATACTGTAGGCTTTTGTCTGAGGGCTCGTAGTTTAAGTATGGTTTTGAGGTTGAAAATTTGTTCTGGGCATGACCTGTTTGGTCTGAATCCTGCTTGAAATTCTGATAATTTGGGTTGTAATTGTTGTTGTGTTCTATGCAAGAGACAGGCTGATAGTATTTTGTATGTGACTGATACAAGTGCGATTCCTCTGTAATTGTTTACGTCTAACTTGCTGCCTTTTGTATGTAGTGGCTGGATTAGAGCAAACTTCCAGTCATCCGGGAGCTTTTCGGTTTGCCAAATGTTTTGGATTATTTGTGTAATTTCTCTGAGTGAATTTGGGCCTAAATTTTTCAGAAGTTCAGCTACAATTCCGTCTTCCCCTGATGCTTTGTTGTCTAAGTTTCTTGATATGTGAATAAATTTCTTCTTGAGTTGGTGGTGACGAATTTTCCGGTATGATTTCTGGCTGTACTTTCGGGAATCTCTTTTTGGGTTTTGGACAATTTAAAAGCTGTGAAAAATATGTAGCTAATTCTTGGCAGTTTTCCTTATTTGTCAAGGCTAGTTTACCATCTTGCTTCCGAAAGCAAAGGTTCTGTGGGGAATATCCTTTAATTTGGTTCGCAAAGGTCTTGTAGAAGTCGTGTATGTTGTAACTTTTGAAGCTGTCTTCAACTGACTTCAGTTGGACATTGACGTATTTCCGTGTATTTTGTCCTAAAATCTTGGATACATGCTTGCGAACTTCGAAGAATTTCTTCTGTGTTTCTTCTCATTTTTGTTACAATTGTAGTTTTGAAATGCCTTTTTCCTTTCTTCTAGTGCGGTGTCACATTCTTGATTCCACCAAGGATGTTTTGGTTTCTTGCGAACAGGGATTAGGTCCTTTGCCGTTTCGATGATTTTAGTCTGGAAATTCTCCCACCTCTCTGCAGGTCGTTTTTCCCATTCTTCTGAAATTTTGGAGTCCTTGATTTTATGTAAACCAAATTTTGGAATCACCGATGTTTTCCTGTTGAATTTCCCTTTGGGTGTGAATTTTATTTTGATTCTGCTTAAATAATGATCCGAATCGATGTTAGGACCCTTGCGCACTTGCACATCATGAATTTCCTTTTGGTAATCATATGATATTGCCACATGATCAATCTGAAATACTCCTAAATGATGGAAGGGTGATCGCCAAGTTTTTTGCTTTTTGGGATTCTTCCAGAGTGATGTTGAAATAATTTTGAGGTTATTTTGTTGGCATAACTCAATGAGGCGTGTGCCATTTTTATTGGTGAATCTGTGGGCTGGATAGTCTCCCACTGTCCTCCTGTATTTGTATTCCCTGCCAAGCTGTGCATTGAAATCACCGAGTAGAATTTTCACATCATTTTTAGGGATTTTGGCCATTTCTGTTTCAAGTTCTTCCCAGAATCTTTCTGTTTTTTCAGGCTCCTTTTTATTGTCTCCATTTGTTGGTGCATGCACATTAATAAAGGTGTATTTTTTGTTTGTATGCCCGATTCTTAAGGTCATAAGCCTATTGTTGATGGGTTTCACCTCTATTACTGAATCCAAAACTTTTTTGTCTACACAGAGGGCCATTCCTAACAATGCTGCTCCTTTACCAATTTTCTTGTTTGTTCCACTTTTGAAGATCCTATAATTATTGTAATCCATCGTTTCTGAATCGGTGAAGCGTGTTTCTTGTAGGGCCAGAATTTGGATTTTCTGCTTTGTAAGTTCTGTTGTGAGATTGTGCAGTTTTCCTGTTTGAATCAGTGTCTGAATGTTGAATGTGCCGATGAAAATGTGAGTTTTTCGTGGAAGTTTATCAGAGCGCTCCGGCTTGCTCTCTCGTATTCGCCCAAGGTCCCCAGAATCCGAATGCTTGGTTGCCACTTTAGAGTGGGTGGATTGTCCACCTGGGGTAATTTTGTCTTTACTTGTACGAGTCATGTCTGCTTGTAAGCAATCTTCTAGCTTTGGCTAGTGGTGTAGAACCAGGGATTGTTAGTTCCTGGAGCATATTTACAGTCGCACCTCTGGTGATCAGACGCTGACCACTTGCCGCTTGCTACAAGTCAGACGCGAAGTGGATTTGATTCGGTTCTTCCACCCTCTCTGCCATTGGGATATGTCCTCTTCTGCCGTCGAGGCCGTTGACCATTTCTCTGTTTACCTCAGTTGATCCGCGGGTGCTTATTTGGCTAAGCCTTATTCACACCTGTCCTGCATATCTACAGGAGCTTCCCTATCATGGGACGCACCTAGTCGGGGTTGAGGGCCCCCACCCCAGTTATTATTATTATTATTATTATTATTATTATTATTATTATTATTATTAGATTTTCCTCAACAGCTTTATACATATCTCTGACAATGAGGTGAATAATGCACAACTTCCTCCAAAAATATACGAGATAAATCCAGTATTTGACCACCTGTTAGCAAAATTTTCGGAAGCTTATACCCCTGATGGCAAAATGTCAATTGATGAGAACCTCTTGCTATGGAAAGGGTGGCTAGGGAGGAAAGTTTACATAACAAGAAAACGATCGCGTTTCGGAATGGAATTATATAAATTATGCGAAGGCGAGACAGGTTATATAACATGACCGGCTTCCGTGTGTATCATAATGAACAGCTGTAAAAGACATAACACTATGAAGAATGTAAATATTACCTGTATTGTAGTGTAATGTAGTCCGTTTATGTGACTTAGTAATTGTAGGAGGCTATACAAACTCGATCCCTTGAAAGCACTTACCAACATAACAGAAAATTTCGTGAGTATTATAATTTATTCCATTCCACATCTTTTAAGCATATGTAAACTTTGTAAATCTACAGTTTACATATACAGAAACATTTATTTCCAGACAGAGATTGTTAGTAAATTGCCTAAAATATTCAGGTGAAAGTTACTGTATAAACAAAAACCAGAGCTTTGCTGTTAGGAAGAAACAATCTCGATATCACAGTGTGAAAGCACTTGGTACCTTTATGCACAAAGTATTGAAAAATTAAAAGAATAGAATTTTTCTAGAATGAAATACATTATATTCAAGTAAATATTTCTCTTTTGGCCCTTCAATAGTTCATCTTAGTCTAAGATTGTTTTTAATGAAGTAATTAAATATTTTCTTCAATCAGGGAAATCGCTCCCCACCTGAGAGTGAGCTAGTGTGTACCGAGCTCCCCGCTAAGGGGTTAACATTCTACTTCTCGCTAATACACCCTCCTCCTTTTTTATCTTTCTTTCCTCACAGAACTTTTAGACTCATGCTTCTCCCTTTCCTCAAAGTCTCGCCTTTACTAAGTATCACCTTCATCTCTTTCTGACCTTCGTGGTACATCTTCATTTCACTTTACAAAACCCTCCCAATCCATCCCCTTACATGCTTCACTGATAACGTTCCTGACTGCTGTCCTAGGCGTTACCATTCCTTCTCTATTAACCACTGTCCTCACTTTATCATTATGACCACTCTATCACTGCGATCATCTCTCTGAAATTGCCACGTTCGAAGCAGTTTCTACGACCTCAATGGTCCCTGTTCCTCCCCTTTCCTCATGTCCATTTTCTCCGGGAAGGTTTCCCGCTACCAGCCTTTCTTCCACACTCGTCCCGTATCTTCATTCTGTTTCATCTTTTCTTCTAGTTCCAGTAGTTTCTTCACTGACCAAAATCTTATCCACCTGCCATTAGTCTCTTCTAACTGCTGTCCCCTAATGCAAACTTTCAAGCCTTAGTGTCTGGCCCTCACCATATGTTCCTTAAGAACTTTTAAATTCATGAGCCCTTCACTTATCATGTCTCTCTTAATCCAAATTTTTTCACTCTGAATGTTACCCGCATTTCTGATCACTAATTCGGCCATCAAATTAGATAATAATTTCACTTTTATAGGGCTATTACCCTGCAATTGACCTATTCTTTCCGCATCGTCTATAACAACTTCGCTAAAATTAACTATATTTTGCCCTGGATTATCGCCACCACTTTATAATTTCTATTAACTTTGTCCTGTCTCTAATCCTCCGGAACAATATAAACAAATAAGCATTTATTTCTTTGATCTTGCTACTGGCCTCTACTTCTGATTTCAGCTTCGACACTTCCTCTTCTAATTTTCTTATTTTATCTTTTAGTGACGCAATTTCTTCCTGGAACAATATCTTCATATCTTCGAGCTCCTTCGTTTGCTCCTGTATCAATTTGCTCAAACGGGCAAACTTCTTCCACCACCTCTTTTAGCACCTTCCTAATTTCTTCCATGTCTTCCCAGCTCACGCTTACACTATAAATCGACCCAGAATTCAATTCCACTCCCCAATAATTAGCATTACCATAATCACCAATGCCACCAGCATCATCTCCCCCCTCATTCCCAGTTCCATCATGCTTCCTCCATTTTTCGCTTCTTCTTTCTACTTTCTCCCCTGCCATCTTCCTATAACTGCCCTATATTGTTCCACTCCAAACATCTTCCTCGACACTCTTCCCTTCTGTCTTGCACTCTCCTCTTCCACTACCGGCACATTCTACCCAGAACGTCTGCACTAATCACTTGTTTAAGCTAAGCTGTACTCCTGGTACATCCGCATGCATCCTCTTTGCTGACCCAGCCAGTTCTAGTTTCTTTCTTCTATAAGCCTCATTAACGTAGATAGCTTCCCATCGAATTCCATTCCGTTCACCAAGTTGTATCCAAGGAGTCCCTCGCCTGTCAAATGAGAGTGGGTCTCCATTACTCCCATAGGTCCGAGGTTTCTTTACAATGTTCTGAGTTCGGTAAAATCATGAAGCAGGATATTACCCTCCTTGCACATAGTCCAAGTGAGAATCTCTCCTCTAATAGGTTAGGGAGCACCGGAGGATTGTATAGTCCTAGCCACCTGAGCACAAGGGGGGCAAGACTCAGAATATGTCCGAGATGCGAACTCCCATTCCATAGCAACGGGTACTCCGACACTCAGAACCACTTACTAGGCCACTCAGCCGTTTCCCATGGTTCACAAACTAGGACGTAGTTGGCCGTGCGCGTAGAGGCGCGCGGCTGTGAGCTTGCATCCGGGAGATAGTAGGTTCGAATCCCACTATCGGCAGCCCTGAAGATGGTTTTCCGTGGTTTCCCATTTTCACACCAGGCAAATGCTGGGGCTGTACCTTAATTAAGGCCACGGCCGCTTCCTTTCAACTCCTAGGCCTTTCCCATTCCATCGTCGCCATAAGACCTATCTGTGTCGGTGCGACGTAAAGCCCCTAGCAAAAAAAAAACTAGGACGTGAGTACAGTAACCCACACTATGAAATATAATGCCCCTAATTACCTGGATATAACCATTATGCGCAACTACAACAACACTTTACAACCTGTGACAATACAGTTCGGTGAATAGTCCTGTACTATCAGCAAAAATGAACAGTGCATGACAGTGGCCTTACTGTCCTTCGAAATAGTCACCTTCTTTAAATATGCACTGCTGAGTTCGGCGATACATGTCCTATAAACTTTGCAAGAAGGCTTCATTTGGGACGGTGTTAAAAAGTCTCATCACGTTTCGTTGGATGCCAGGAATATCGTCAAATCACTTTCCTTTCAAAGCGAGTTTGAGTAGTGGGAATAGGAAGAAGTTTGCAGGATTGAGATCTGGCGAGTATGGGCGATGTTCAAGTTGCACCACCCCCTTTTTGTCATGAACTGTTTGATATATTGGCTGTGTGGGTAATGGATAATGCCTTAACTATCTAAAAAGGTGATGAGCAGTGATTTGATGCGTGACTTTTCGGCTGATCTTTTTCCGACGAGGGGATATCGGAGAACGCCATTCCATGCTTTGCCGTTTCGTTTCAGGGTCGCACATGTCCTCAGTTCAAGAAATTTTATGTCGCATCCGCCGTTTGGACAAAATCCTATGAAGCCTCTAAACGTGCCTGCTTCTGATAGTCAAGTGATGTGGCAGAAGACAAGAGAGTAAGTTTTCCTCTACCCTAACTTCTGGGTAACGATTTGTCGCACAGATTCACGGTTAACCTGCAATCCATCCGCTATCATGCGCACAGTTAATCGCCGATCTTTTGTGATTAATGTCCTCCCCTTCTCAATGTTTTCGTCACCGACGGCGGTCGCCCGTCTTCCGCTACGGGGTTTGTCAGAAACACTTTCCCAGCCTCCTCGAAAACGGACGAACCACTCGTACACACCTTCAAGGACAGTGCTTGATCTTCATAAACACGCACCAGCATCGCATGCGTTTCTTTCGGTGTCTTGCCAAGCTTAAAACAAAACTGCACATTGATCTTTTGGTCGTTCGTGTTCCTGTTCGCAGTTCAGAACCAACGCACTAAACACACACTGTGTCAAACAGGTCTATACATGGCACACACAAGATGCTCAACTGAACAACGTTGGCAGCAGGTGGTCAAAACCCGCTGCTACGCAGGTGCAGCGTTGCGTGTCGCCAGTGTTGCCGGATCGACCGTTCTGACTTCATTCACCGAAATTTATTGTCACAATTTGTATACAGGAAATCCATCCACACACATCATCAATACCATCCTATAAACTTCTCTGCACCCAGACGTGCATAAGAAAGGTGCTTACAATAGTATTGTACTCTGAGCATTGACTACTCCTTTGTCTCGCAAAAACTACAAAAAAGAAATAAAGTATTCAATAATAATGTAAATGAAATCAACGAATTGAAACGCTCATTCTATTCATTTGTAATCAATTCTATAATATAAACAAACCCCGCCTCCATCTCTCCAAATCAAGACCACTCCTCCCTCCACCTTTCCCTCTCAGCTCAGCACCTCCTTACCTACTCCCTTCACTCCTCCTATCCTTGGAAACACAGCTGAGACAGCTACAGACACAACCAGTGAAAGCGGGCCCGCTAAACTGAGAAAGTTTTTTTGGTTTACGTCGCACCGACACAGATAAGTCTTATGGCGACGATTGGATGGGAAAGGCCTAGGAATGGGAAGGAAGCGGCCGTGGCCTTAATTAAGGTACAGCCCCAGCATTTGCCTGGTGTGAAAATAGGAAACCACGGAAAACCACTTTCAGGGCTGCCGACAGAGGGATTCGAACCCACAATCTTCCGATTACTGGATACTGGCCGCACTTAAGCGACTGCAGCTATCAAGCTCGGTAACTGAGAAAGTCAGGCCGTTCGAGGGGGCAAATATTCAATAATTAAATTTGAAGTTTTCTTCACGCTTATCTTTCATTTATTAGACCCCGCTTCCCATACAAACTCATTTTTTCCATTACAGATTTGAACTTCATTGACGGTTTTCACTACAAGTCACACTCATTATACCTGGCGTTTATTTTACTGTTAAATATATTCTCAGTTTTCGCTGACCTTTTGACTGTTTGAGATTGTGACTCAATGAAGGCAGTCTTCTTAAATTTTAGTATTGTGATTTTGTCCTCATTTTTAGTTACCACACTGCACCTTTAGACTAAGAGGTTCTCAACGTCGCCATAACCAATTATTGTTTTAATTTCATCATGTCTCACTTGTTTTCGCAGTCTTTTTCATTTGTTTTAACTTATTCTTTAACATTAATTATGCAGTTTTTAACTTTTTCACTGAAAATTAAATGAGCCAAAACATGTCTGATTAATAGTATATTGAATAGGAAGAAAAATGAAATTCTCTTTGTGAAGTGATGTTTAATGTTTAAAGGGACTTAAAACTGGTAGGTGATCGGCCCGAATAGAACGAGATGGAACAAAAGGACATGGTAAATAAAATTTTAAAATATATCCACTAACTAGGATTCAAAATAAATTATGATGAAAAATGATTATGAGATTAACACTCTCAGTGGATCTAATTTGCAATGCCTTATTTTCTAATAAAATTATAGAAAATACAGGTCACAAGGGAATACGGTTATTGCCTTCAAGCAGAGATATATATATTATTCAAGTTAGAAGTTAAAATAGCTCATTAAAATACGCAAAAGCGAATAGAAACAGAGTCAGTGGGATAAAAGCATAGTTAACAAAAAATACAATAACACAAAGGACATTATTACACACGACAGAAAAGACCACTATCCCTCATAAAATGGAAGACGAGGTCGGCTGACTGCATGGCATCTTGTAGGATGAGGTAAATGGCATCCGGGAGTTGTAGACTACGGCGCAGATCCGTCAGGTCCACGCACTCTGTAATGATGTGTACCACGGATAGATGACCACTGTAAGTACACACCGGGGAGGGGGCGATCGACCCTACAGTAAGTAGGAATGCGTTACTATGCCATGGGCAATCCGAAGACTCCGAGAAGCCCGAAGCGAAATCTTCCATATCTTCGTAGTTTCCTTCATCGCTCTCAGTTTATTTGGGAGAGGGGTGGCCTGCCGCTCCATCTCTCAACGGGACACAACCAGATATCTCTGCTAAGAGCGAATGTCACTGGCTGGAACCCTGTAAGGCAACGATGGCAAGGTAACAGCATCCTGGGCAGCCTTATCAGGTAACTCGCTTCCCTCTACACCTATGTGGCTTGGGAACTACATAAACGTAATCCTAATGTCGGCATGCGAACACTCGGCCAGCAGGTCCTGGATCCGCTGCACCAGAGGGTGCCGAGGGAAACATGTATCTATAGATTGTAGCGCGCTCAAGGAGTCGGCACGCAGCAGAAATAGCCGGGTCTCATCGGACAATGTGCACCGCAAAGCATCACAGGTGGCATAGAGCTCCGCAGTGTACACACTACAGATTTTCGGTACAGGAAAAAGAAACCTGTTACTGTCAACAACGAACGCACAGCCTACACCCGCTTCTGTCCTCAAACCATCCCTGTAAAGAACGACCAAATCAGGGTACCAGCCAACAACGGACAGGAAGAAACTCTGATAAATGGAGGGGTCCGTGTTCTCCTTCGTGCCGGTGTGCAAGTCTGGTATGATTGTAGGTCGTTGTATAATCCGAGGAGGTACCCCACTTGGTCGTCTGACAATACAAGGAACCGAAAATACATCAAATACTCCTTGACTCATATCCACGTGTATTCCAACCAGCTGCGTTGCTCGAGGGTAAGCAGCGTACAGGCGACGGTTTCTATTGTGGAATACGCAAGGACAGCTTGGGTACAGTGGCATCTGCCGCAAATTTGCAGCATAGGACAGAACCATTTATTGGCGTCACAGGTGTAAAGGCGGCACACCAGATTCAGCGAGCAGGCTAGCAATTAGGGTTTGTAGGAAAAGCTACCGTTGCCAACCTAACTCCTCTCTGGTGAATACTATTCAGTTTGGCTAGGACGCTATACCTTGGTTCATATGCTGCACTGCTGTAGGCTAATTCTGATAAAGTATGTGCCTTATAAACTCGTAGGAGCACCGCGCGATCTCCCCCCCCCCCCCCAAGTAGTGCCGCTAAGAAAATTCAAGAAGTTAAGCTTCATAGCGCATTTTGCTTTTAACTGCCGCACGTGTGGCTCCCACGATAATTTGCTATCGAAAAGGAGCCCAAGAAATCGGTGTTAACTACGGGAAGAGCGACATTCCCTAAATAATGCTCAGGATGAGAGTGAAAAACGAAAGCCATGTTCTAAGGTCCACTGTTCGACTCTCCTTATTGCTTGCTGTAATTGTCGCTCGGCGACGCCGTACTATGCGAGCTATAATGCAGCGAAAAATCGTCTACATATAGCGACGGTATTACTGCTGAACCAGCAGCAGCGAAAATACCGTTTTAGGCAATCGCGAACAGAGTGACAGTGAGAACCGATCCCTGTGGGCCACCATTCCCCTAAACGTGGCTATGCTACTATTTGCTCTACGTCACTCCGTCATAGATAGGTCTTCCTGCGACGATGGGATGGGGAAGGCCTAGGAGAGGGTAGAAAGCAGCCCTGGCCGTAATTAAGGTAAGACCCAGCATTTGCCTGGTGTAAAAATGGGAAAAAACGGAAAACCATCTTCAGGGCTGTCGACAGTAGAGTTTAAAACCACTATCTCCCGGACGCAAGCTCACAACTGCGCGCTCCTAACCGCACGGCCAACTCGCCCGGTCCTGAACGTGGTATTGCGAATATACCCTCCATATTCAGACATGGAATAGACGAACGGACAAAAAATCGCTATAAATACCGGCAAGTCACCTCGGAAATTCCACTGACGCAGAACTGATAGGATGCCGTATAAAAATGTGGTGTCATAGGCCTTTTCTAAGTCAAAAGAAACAGCCACCGAGTACTGTTCTCGGAGAAAAGCTTCCTGGAGAGAACTGCCCAGGGGTACCTTGTGGTCCGTAGTCGAGCGAGCGGCTCAAAATCACACTGGTACTCGGACAGAAGTACCCATTTTCAGGGCACAACACTAGTCGGTGGTTCACGATCCTCTGAAACAGCTTAGACGGACAATTAGTTAGGCAAACAGGTCTGTAACTTCCCACATATTTAGGATTTTTGTTATGCTTGAGGAGAGGTATTACTATACCCTCCCGCCACTGTGACGGAACTCATCCTCTGTCCAGATTAGGTTGAACACCCCAAGGCCATAGAAAATACTGTTCTCACAGAGTTGTTTCAACATCTGGTTATGGACATTATATACTCCGGGAGACGTGTCCTTACAAGCGCCAAAGCGCTGCGGAGTCCCCACTCCGTAAAGGGCACGTTGTAGTCCTCTGCAGCTTGAGCGGCAGAACTAAGACGATGACGTTCTGCTTCCCACTTGAGAAATAAGAAATCACGATGGTAATTCGCGGAACCGGATACAACTGAAAAAATGTCTTGCAGGATGGTTACCAACCGAGGGTGCATCTGTCACGATGCGGCATGCAATGGAAATTCAAGGTACTGCAGATGGTCCTTGTACTCTGGAAATACATCTAACTTTAGTCCACACTTGAGATGGCGGTGTATGTGACATCACAGACGACATATACTTTTCCCAGGAAATTTTCTTACTCTGTCGAATAAGAACTCGCGCTTAGAGCTGATCTTTTTAAATGTTACCAAGTTAGCCATAGTAGGCTATCTGCGGTACAATCTATGAACGCGACGTCGTACTCTTATAGCTGCTGCAATTTCTTCGTTCCATCAGGGAACGAGCTTCTGTCGAGGAGTTCCTAAAAGAATGAAATGGCCTCCTCAGCAGCAGCAGCAAGTAAAATTTGTATTCTATAAGTTATATCGTCGTCTACGCTCCGGTTGTTCGCTTAATTAAAAACAGCTAATGATGTTAATTTGGCCAATCAGCACGTTTAATAATTCATCGGTGAGGAACCTCGACGGATTTCTGTTTCAACAAAGTAAGAATAATAGGGAAATGGTCACTGTCACAGCGATCATCAAGCGCATTCCATTGAATAAGGGGAACGAGCGCTCGGCTGCAGAGACTAACGTCAATGGGAGAATACGTGCCGTACGCCGCGGTGAAATGCGTTGCTTCCCATGAATTCTAAAGGGTTAAATACAGCTCTCGTAATAATCTCCCCAATTCCGTTCCCCTGGGGCAAGGCACTGTAGAGCTGCATAATGGATTGTAGGCGTTAAAAACACCCAATAGAAGGAATGGAGGTGGGAGCTGATATATAGGGTCAATTGCATCACTGACGTGAAGTGGCTCACCAGTTGGAAAATACACATTACACCTTGATGATATGACAGGCAGCGTGATACGTAGTGCAACAGCCTCCAATGTAGGTGCCACAGCGAATAAAAATACCAACTCCACCGAAAGCCCGGTGGGCATAATGCCATTCTGTCGAGTATAGTCGAACATATCTCAAGACCGTATGATGACCTGGTCGGAGATTGGTTTCGTTAATACAGACTATTCTCGCCGCGAAAATACTAATTAACTGGCGCAGCCCAGTATGATACCTGTCATGACCGTTACAATTCCACTGTAACAGGGCCATAGTATGGATTTCTGAGCTTTAGGTTAAAAACAGCGAGATGCAACTTAGCCTAGAGTCACATCCCCAACCAGAGACGGAAATAAATGTCCCATGTGCATCACCCAACCACCAGAGTGACGAGTTATAAGACAAGGTGGATTCTAAAACAATGGGTGCTGCGTTAGCATTGTCCCACGAGGTCATTAACCCCTGGCAAGGTCATTGACGCCATACGTCACAGCCACATGTTATTGTTTACAAATAAGGCCGTGTGCTCGTGACAGCTGCCATCTTGACAGACCCTAACCTCACTTTGTGTTTTCGCGCGGAATTTGGAAGAAGTGTGCATGGCTAACTTCACTGCTGCTATCTTGATAGATCCTAAGGTCGTGGAATTGTTTCGGCGCTGAATTTAAATAAGTGCGCGATCCTAACCGTCACTGTTGTAATCTTGACAGGTCCTAACCATGTGCACTTGTTTAGCGTGGATTTTGAATAAGTGCACATGGCTAACCTCTCTGTTGTCATATTGACAGGTCATAACCACAAGCACTAGTTTGGCGCGGATTTTGAAAAAGTGTGCATGGCTAACCTCACTATTATCACCTTGACAGGTCCTAACCACGTGCTCGTGATGGGCGCGGAATTTTGAACGATCCCCTAACCTAACATCTGTCATCTTGACAGGACTTTGCCACGTGCTTTTGTGCGGAACAGAATTTTGAAAACTTAAACGATCCCCAACCTCACTGCTGTCACCTTGCCGGGACTTAGCCACGTGCAGGCGCGGGATTTTGTAAAAGTGAACGACTGGGAGAAAACTACACAGAACCTAGTTTTACGGCCGGATGCCCTTCCCAACGCCATCGTGCAAGATGCCTATTTCGACACCATCTAGGGGCCTAACCTCATAGGGTCCTAGTTTTACGGCCAGATGCCCCCTTAACGCCATCGTGCAAGACGCCTTTTTCGACACCATCTTGGGGCCTAACCTCGTAGGGTCCTAGTTTTACGGCCAGATGCCCTTCCCAACGCCATCTTGCTAGATTCCTTGGGGTTCTAACCTCAGAAGACCCTAGTTTTAAGTCTAGCCGCCCTTCTCGACATGACTCGTCCCAAACTAAGAGCGCCCTAACCTCAGACGATTCATGTTTTAAGGCTAGCTACTCTTCTTTACATGCTCCTTCCCCGATGCCATCTTGGAGTGGCCCAACCTCAAAGGAGCTTAGTTTTAAGACTAGCTGCCCTTCTCGATATTCCCCTTCCTGACACTACTTTAGATGGGCCTAGCACAGATGACCAACGTGTTAAGACCAGCTGCTCTTCTCGACATGCCCTTCCCGACACCAACTTAGAGCAGCCTAACTTCAGATGATTCATGTTTTATGGCTAGCTGCCCTTCTCGATATGTCCCTTAGCCGACACCATCTTGGAGGGACCTAACCTCAGAGGACCCTAGTATTAAGGCTAGCTGCCCTCCACGAAACCATCTCTATCAGACGCATGTCCTGCCCTCCTAACCTGTCTCCTCTTCTCCTCATAGTCCTTCATGACTCAGAGAAGATAAAAATTAAACGAATGACGCACAAAGCCGGTTCAATCCTGTGCTTAGCCGTACCTATCCTAGTTACATTTCATGCTTTACGCTTTACGTCTCCATCCGACAGACTACTTAGTTATGCAGTCTGTACATGGCTTAACGTCACAGTCCGACGGAGGCTATTGGACCTGGCCCTGTTCAAGGCTTTACGTCTCCCCCGTTCGGACAAATAACGTGACGTCACTGCGTGAATTTCCTTCTCCTTATGAACAAGTCTAAACATGACGACTGGGCTCAAGCAAACTGTGCAGTTTCTATAATATTACAGAGGACCGGAAATGATGTGCCCTCTAACAAGGGACAAAATTTTCGGGTTTAGAGCATATTTAGTCTGTTGTTATCTTACAGTAAAGATTTGAATAGTCAGCATACATTCCCTCGTGTTCTGAACAGAAAAAACTTGGAGGGCCCGGTTACTTGCTGATAAAAAAATAGAAACTGACACGCAGGCAGACGATGATTGCATAGAATAAAACTCGAAGGGAAACTGCCTCTCTCTCCTTATTTCGCGAATATAATATCAACTTTATGATGCAAACTTACAGACACTAAAAATCTCTCTATAAATGATATGGATTCGAACACTGATCTCTCCGTTCAATGTTAGAATAAAAAAGAAAATTTTTATTACATGCAACAGAATTTTTTATTGCAGTCATAGATTCGAACGCTGATCTCACTGATCTAGTCACCGTGACAGAATAAAAAAATTGGATTAAAATCCTGATTTTTCTGTTCAGTGTTGGAATAAAAAAGTCTAGAAATGCAACACATCGATTCGAACCCAGATCTCTCTGATTAATGTTAATATAAAAAATGAAACTACCTCACTCCTTATTTCATGTGCTGTCTACACATGATTCAATATAACATAAAATTTATGACGTAAACACATAGCCGCAATAAGAAATCTCCCCATTATGGATTCGAACACTGATCTCTTTGTTGAATTTTAGAATAAAAAAGAAAATCTCTATTACATGCAACAGAAAATAATACTAGGGTTGGGGAAAAAGTCATGGCAAATATTTTTTCTTGAAGATCAAGTCCGGTTGGAAAATGTGACATATACAGACAAAAGGACAAGGTATAAACTATATGTGTGTGGATAATGAATAGCATTGAAATATCGTAACACACTAACTTATTACGGTAGTAAACAGGGCAATATGGCCCTTCCCGTGCAAAAGAATGACAACACAGTACACATACTGTTGATATGACAAACCTGGACCTAAAAACCCTCAAAACAGTCCCCTGCTACTGACACCCCACGCTGCCAACAATGTGGGAGGCGCTGAACAATATCTGCCTCAGCATTTGCCGCACCATGTTTGAATCGGGTCACCTGTTGGCGCACAGCACTAGCAATGTCCCCTCGTGTTGCAAACCGCCTACCACGTAGTGGTTCCTTAATCTTTCGAATGAGATCAAAGTCACAGGGCGAAATGTCGGGAGGTACGGTGGGTGCTGCAATTCTTTCCATACCCAACCTCGCAGTAGCTGTCCTACACACTCTGCTTTACATGGTTTTGCATTGTCGTGCAGGATTATTGCACTGTCTACAAGATCCGGACGTTTCTCCCGAAAGCCATGTCGAAGCTGTCGCACCAGGGAGTCCCTGTAGTACTATGCGGTCACTGTTCTGCCATGTGGAACAAAGTGGCAAACAATGACACCCCTGACGTCATACGCGGCGATCACCATCAATTTGAATGGGGAAGGATTCTTGCGAAAATTCCATCGCATTTCTCGCTCGGGGAACGGCTATTTTTATGTAAGCGCGCTGTTCAACGCGGATTACTTCCATCTCGCACGACATTCACCAACCGACTGATTTCACCGCCCTCACTGCGCTACCACCGGCTATCACAGAGCCATCTGTTGTTCTGCATACACACTATGCCTACAGAACTTCCACGCGACACAGATACGTTGGTGATCCGTTCACATATCTACAAAACAGAAATACTTGCAGTGTCTTTTACCCCAACCCTCGTATGTATTACATTCGTAGATTCGAACCCTGATCTCACTGATTTAGTCAAGGTGACAGAATAAAAATAATCATGGATTCGAACCCTGCTCTCTCTATTCAGCGTCAGAAAAAATCTCTAATACAGGCAACACATCGATTCGAACCATGATCTCTCTAATTAATGCTAGAAGAAAAATACCTCACTCCTTAATTTGTATGTTGTCTTTACATGATTCATTACACAAACACATGATTATCGTAACAGGAAAAAATTGCGTGCATGGAATCGAACACAAACTCACTGATGTGAAAGATAACAATAGACTATACATTATATCAAACGCACTTCTCATATTCACTCGCACACTTCTCTGGTGTTATACACTCAATCGTAAAACCGAACACACACACACAAAATACGTAATTCATTGATGCACAGAAAAAATGCGTAGGACAAGCAAATGCTGTGAGATAGCCCTTACAGACGTATAATTGAACAATACGCGTAAGCACACGAGTTTAGTTCTCTGCACACTTCATTTACATGCGCACAGTAAAAAACTTAGATATAGCAAACGCATTTTTAGTATTTAATTTATTTTTACCTGAGATACATACATGTGAATAAAGGGAAAAGAATAAATCATATTTTAAGATCTTTTGTATGTGGGTGTGTGCTCTTCGTGAAGCCATAGAAATAAACGGACGAGAGACTGCGAGATTCTGCCTGCACGTCGATGGCATGACCGCATGTATGACTCAGCATATGCACGCAGCACGTTTACAATACAGTTCCATACATTACTGAGAATTATAATAAAATATTTATCACATATGATTTCAAATGTTGTGTCGTAGTGTAGGGGGTTGTGATATTGAAAAAAATAAAGCTGAAAACCAACCAGTTTGCCTTAGAGCTGCACCCTTGATACCTCGCCATGTTAGCAGCCGTAAAGATAGTTTTACGTAGTTTTACACCAGACAAATATGTTGTGACTGTACCTATTTTTAGGATTACAGCCGCTTCCTTTCTACTCCTCGGTGCGTGAATAAACAATTTTCTAAATAATAATAATAATAGCATGTAACTTCCGCATAGGGCTCGTGCAGGTCTTTTTGATTTGACGCACGTAGGCAACTGCGCGTCGTGATGAGGTTGATACGGGACCTCTGTGCTGCTAATGGAAGAAATCGGCGGGCAAGATGGCCCTGGTCGTAGAGCTGTGAGCTAACATTAGAGAAAAATCTCTAACCTGACCGGGGATCGAACACGGTCTACGACGCTAAAACGTAAAGCAATTTTAAATAATAATAATAATAATAATAATAATAATAATAATAATAATAATAATAATAATAATGGTAATAATAATAATAATAGCATGTAGCCTCTGCAGATCGAACCCGGGATCCTCTGAATCAGAGGCCTCACAGCTGACCATTCAGTTACGACTCGAATAATAATGATAGTCGGACAGGACGGCTGTGGCGGTTGAGGCGCAGGCCTTCCGAAAACAATGGGATGTGGAAGGGACAAGAAATGGATAGGAGCAGGAAGGAACTGACCGTTGGCTAAATTAAGGTACAGCCTCTGCATTTTTTGCCTAGTGTTAACATGGGAAACAACAGAAATCGATATTCATACATCAGCCTTGTACAGAACTCCACGTTCGCTTGCAAGTTTGCTCGGGCCAGGAAACGGATGTACGTGTCAGCATAAACTTTCCACATACAGGTATCGGGAAACAAAATATCTACGTTGTTCGTTTCGATACAGTACAGTAAAAAAATTAACAATTTAAAATACTGAGTTGTGGGTTTTAGGGGAAGCGTTCTCACCTATTACTCGGTGGGGCTTGGGTTCGCTTCACCCCGACAACGTCATGTGCGAACACAGGTTGCTAAATACGGAGCACACCGCTGGATTCCGTTGTTCAAATCCCCTGGTCATTCTACGTGAGATTTGTGCGGAGACGGGGGACAGATACACCCTGTTATCCCTGGGTTCGATTCCTGACATGGTCAGAGATTTTACCTGTCCAGACTAAACTCCATAGCACTTCACCTAGCACTATCCTCGAAGGCCTGCAGATTATGAGGGTGTCGTGTGGTCAGCACGACATATCCTCTCGCCCTTTATTCGATTCTGACACTGTTCAGCGGCGGATCGAATCCGGGATCCTCTGAACGAGAGGCCTCAACGCTGACCATCCTGTACGAGTCAAATAATAATAATAATAATAATAATAATAATAATAATAATAATAATAATAATAATAATAATAATAATAATAATAATAATAGCCGAACTGGATGGCTCTGACGGTTGAGCCGCAGGCCTTGCGACCGCAATTTGTCATCTTCGATCCTGACTCAGTCCCGTGGATTGTAAATGTGATAAATACATCAGCCTTTCATCAATAGATTCACTGGTATATAAAAGAACTGCGGGACAGCCATTCCGACACCTTGTCTCTGATATCCGTCAAATGTAGTTAGTGCGACGACAAGCCAGTAACATTATTAAATAACTCTAATTCAAATCCTCGACTCGGCGGCGAATCAAACCCGGGATACTCCGAACCGAAGGGCTCAACGCTATCTATTCAGCCGAGAACGGTGCTGGCACAATTCCTATATTCTCTGTTAGATGGCGCTTCATTATATCTCAAACCTGGCGAAGTGACTAGAAACATGGTGTAGATTTTTACTTCGAACATGTAAATAAGATATTGCGAGTTATTTAATAATATTATTGGCTTTTCACCCCACTAATTTCTTTTACGAATTTTCGGGACGCCGAAGTGCCGGGAATTAATTCTGCCGCAGTTCTTTAATGTGCCAGTAAATCTACCGAAACTAGGCTGACATATTAGAACATCCTCAGATACCACCGGAGTGAGTTAAGATCGAACCTACCAAGTCGACGACAGAAGACCAGCGTCTCAACCGTCTGAGCCACACAGACTGGATGGGTAAGGGAGGTGGTGGTATACAATTTCTTATTACTAGATTGTATGCCAGAAAAAGCCTTGATTAAATGCCAATCCTCTCCGCAGAGGACATATAGAGTGAGGGCATATGACGCTGTTGATGGCGTTTTGTCCGTCGGATGGATACGTAAAGCCGTGAGCTGACCTCTCCATGCTATTCGACGGCAGAAGAGGGGCTGTACCTTAATTAAGAACACGGTCGCTTCTTTCCAACTCCTATAACATCGTTGCTATAAAACCTATCTGTGTCACTGCGTCAAAAAGCCACTAGCAAAAGTAACAATAATCATTGCACGGATTATACATGTCGGCACAGTCTTTTCAATTGATGCCCGTTGGCGTACTGCGTGTCGTAATAAAGATAACACGGGCGAGTTGGCCGTGCAGTTAGCGGGTGCACGGCTGTAGGCTCGCAACTAGGAGAAAGTGGGTTCGAATCCCACTGTCACCAGCCTTGAAGATGGCTTTTGTGTCGGTGCGTCGTAAAGCCACTAGCAAAAATAATAATTTCATGGATTATTCGTGACGGCCAAGGTCTTTTGAATTGACTCCCGTTGACGTCCTGGGTGTCGTAATAAAGATAACACGGGCGAGTTGGCGATACGGTTAGGGACGCGGGTGTGAGCTTGCATCCGGTAGATGGTGGGTTCGAATCCTACTGTCGGCAGACCTGAAGAAAGTTTTCAGTCGTTTCCTATTATCACACCAGACAAATGCTGGGGCTGAAAATTAATAAACGCTTCCTTTGCGCTCCAGGTTTTACAAGTAGTAGCAGATCATGGGCTTAAGCTAGGAACTATCCCCCCAGCAGTTTGCCTAGAGGAGGAATGGAGAGGACATCTCAGAAAATATCTCTGACCTGTCCAGGAAATTGAAATCCCGGCTACGAGCTATCCTCTTAGATGCAGATTTAAAAACTCAAATCTGGCCGGGATTCGACCCCCCTCGAGCCCTCTAGATAATAATCTCAACCCCCTACACTACCAGGCCGGTGCTACACTTTTTTAAATCGTATCTGATTGATTTTATAATTCCCCTTTCTACTGTATGTTACAGAATGTTACAGCGAACAAGCAGCGGTCTGTAGGTATGCACTGTCCCCACAGAAATTTGTAACTACCCGTTTCCTGTTGTACTGTAGGCAGCAGAGAGACACGCGCTCAAGCAGGGAGGACACACGCATTCATTTGATAAGATAACGCACACACAAACACCTCAATACAGAGATTACATTCATCATTTCAAAACATGAATACATCTCCTTTCTTACATGTAGGTATGTATATATATATTATGCTACTATAAGGTTATTACATAATATGCGATCAAAGTGTATTTACAGAATTAAAACACGTGCATAAAAGCTGTGAAAATGTTAAGAAAAGGCAACAATAGAGGACGATCTTCTTTCTGATAATAAAAATTAAGTCTACCAAGAAAAATACTGTGGGTTGTACCTTTCAATTACCTACGTCTTCAGCCATGATAATGGAATTAACGTGGTTTCCTATTTTCACACCAGACAAATACTGAGGACTGTACCTTAATTAAGACTATTAGAGAAAATACTGAACCAACCCAGATGCAAGCTTACAGCTACGCGCTCTCCCTAACCACACAGCCAACTCTTTCAGTCATAGGGCTTAACTACACAATCACCATCTTATACCCAGTTTTACGAGTAGTAGCAGGTTGTAGTTTCAAGTTAGAACCTATTCATACATTTGCCTTGATGTAAAGTCTCTTAACGCCTTAACTATTATAGCGTTGAGGTTTGGGGGTTCCGAACACATAGTTTCATTTACTAAGTAATGTGAATATTACAGTAGACAGTTAAAAGTCTCTAGTGTTCAAATCTATCAGCTTGAAATGTTACAATAAAAAATTAAGTGTTCAAATTATCAAAAACCTGTTGAAAGAGGTGACTAAAACTGTGCTGCCTGAGTAGTCGTCCGAGCTATTCAGCGTAACAGATTAATTTATGTGACTATGTTCGATGTATAGATAGGTCAGACATTTTTCATGGTATCCCCTGCCTGTGGTAAATAGTGACTAAAAGGGTTACATTATTTTATTTTTATCCGCAGTAGGGGAAAACGATAATATTAAAAGTACTATGATAATATTAAAAGTAATAAACGTATTGTCTCATGTACACTTATCTGACTCAATCTAGACTGTGTAGCAACAACATACTACCAGTTAGCGCATTAATTGTAATTACTAAATTTATGATTTCCGTTTTATTCAATCGTTCTTCTATGATTATGTTCGATTTATAACCAGATAAGAGATTGTTTATAGTATCCCCCTGCCTGTCGTTAGGAGGGATTAAAAGAGAAAAATCATTTTATTTTTATAAACAAGGTAAGTTAACAACAGACATTATAAGAATGCATTACCAGCCCCTCCCCTCCCTCTATTCCTCACAGCTGAAAAGAGGATTGAACCAGTTTTTTTTTGCGACAAGAAGGTAAGTGCTGTTCAAGAAATTCAGCGTAACAAAGTACATACCATTCTGTGTCATGATCGAATTTCAAGAAAATCTTTCCGCAGCGCGAGGACGCTGTTCATAGTTATTTGTTTGTCGGATGGTGACGTAAAGCCTTAAGCAGACCTTATAACACAAGTGCACAACAAAGTAGAGATGTGTTTTAGGTAAAGGAAGAGGAAGTGTAATCATAGTTATTTGTCCCCGGGATGGAGATGTAAAGCCTCCAAAATGGTGTCGGGGAGGGGAACAAGCAAGATGACGTCGCGAAGGGCATCTCATCATAAAACTACGGCAACTAACAACCTCGAAGATGGTTTTAGCAGGAGAGGTCACGCGACGAATGGTGACGTAAAGCCTTAGCGACGGTGCAGTTAAGCTTCCTCCAAAACAGTAGAGGGAGGACGATCTAGCGCAAGATAGAAATGAGGGCATTCGTCCGTAAAACTGTGTCAGATAAGGAGAAAGTGGGATAAGCATCTAACTGTAAAACTGTGATGAGGAGTGGTATTGAGCAGACCTCCATAGCGTCACGCTATCGGATACAGAGCATTCCATGGTTTTCCACTTTCACATTAGACAAATAAGATGACGTTCGGAAGGGGCATCTGGCAAGATGGCGTCGGTAAGGGCATCTCGTTAAAAACTATCAGCGGCAAGGTTAGATCCCTCGAAGACAGCTTCGGGAAGGGGATTTGGCCACCATGTGAGGTTAAGCCCCTCTATTATGGTGTCGCGGAAGTATATGCGGCAAGATGGTGTCGAAAAGGGCAGTTAGCCTTAAAACTAGGGTCCTCTGTGGTTAGGCTCCTCCGAGATAGTGTCGAGAAAGGGTATCCAGGAAGGTGATGTCGAGGACAGCTAGCCTTAAAACTAGTGTCTTCTGAGATTAGGCCCCTCCAACATACTGTCGCAAAGGGGTATTCGGAAAGATGGCGTCGACAAGGGCAGGTAGCATTAAAACTATGGGCCTCCCATAGGGCATCTAGCCTTAAAATTAGGAACCTGTGACGTTACGACCCTCTAAGATGGTGTCAAGAATCGTATCTTGCAAGATGCCGTCGAGAAGGGTATCTAGACTTAAAACTACGACCCTGTGAGTTTATGCCCACAGCGGGTTCTAGCAAGGTGGCGTTGGGAAAGGTATCTGGCCGTAATACTCGGTTCTGTGTAGTTTGGACACCAGCCATTCTCTTTTCCAAAATTCCGCGCCTGCTCGTCGCTAAGTCCACGTCAAGATGACAGCAATGAAGTTAGGGGTCGTTCACTTTTCAAAATTCCGCGCCTCCACGTGGCTAAGTCCCGTCAAGGTGACAGCAGTGAAGTTAGGGTTAGTTTACTATTCGAAATTCCGCGCCTCACTAAAGCACGTGTCTAAGTCCCGTCAAGATGACAACTGTTAGGTTATGGGATCGTTCATAATTCCGCGCCCAACACGAGCACGTGGTTAGGACCTGTCAAGATGACAGCAGTGAGGTTAGCCATGCACACTTTTTTAAATCCGGGCCATACAAGTGCACGTGGTTAGGATCAGTCAAGATGACAGCAGTGAGGTTAGCCAAGTACACATTTTCAAAATCCGCGCCAAACAAATGCACGTGGTTAGGACATGTCATGATCACAGCAGAAAGGTTAGCCACGTTCACCTGTTCAAATACCATGCCCACATGGCCAAAATGTAAGGTTAGGACCTGTCAAGACGGCAGCAGTGAGATTAGCCGCGCCTTCGTGCTCAAAAAGTGAGGTTAGGACCTGTCAAGCTGTCAAAACAGGAGCACGTGATCTTGTTTGTAACCAACAGCACGTGACCGTGAGGTCATGGGGGTCAATGGCCTTGCAAGGGGTCAACGACCTCGTGCGAAAATGCTGACGCAGGACCCATTGTTTTAGAACCCGGCTTGTATTACGGCTGTGATGCAGGTTTTTTCATGTTTATAGCGGCAATAATTCTAATAGGATTTTACTTTTCTTCGACGTATTCCGGGAGAGGGGTTCCTTCATACGAGAGGAGCGCGCAGGTTCTCCAAGAGGAAAATTGCTGGAGCGGACTCAGACCCTCCAGATGGAAGGCAGAAGATCACATTCTTAGATGTTGAAGAACGCTTTGCAAGTGCCATGTAAAGGCGTTCTTCTTTCCCACCGTTGATTCTTGTTTAGCCCCCTGCGCCGGCTTAGGCGCGGCTTTCGCCGACCTCTTGTGGGAATAAGACGTTGCCTTCTTCCCCTGAAGTGTCGGCATAGGCTTCTTAACCGGCACAGATTTGTTTGTGGTCGAAGGCTGGGATAAACCCGTTTTCGAACTTTTCTCTTTGAGGCGTTGCACCTCTGCGAAGGTGTTGCAGATGTGACTGACGAACCTGGAAAAGAATGTGCTATCATGCTGAAGTCTAATGTCTTGGCCGGAGCATCCAGAGAATTGAAATTACGGCGCGCTTCCGGTAGGAGAGACCATCCAGGGTCATGATCTCCTGGATCATTATTCACTCGGGTATACCGGACAGTTCCGATCCCGAGGAGAATGAACACCAGGACAGTTAGCGCACCTACATTGAGTTGTGCACTCTTCCGTGCCCTGAGCTTCTCTTCTACACGTACCACACATAGATGGACCCCAACAACGTAATGCCATATGTCCGAATCACTGACATTGATACCACCACATAGGACTACAATAATTTAAATTAAGAGGGTTCCTCCTATTCAATACAAAGATATTTATTGACGTGAATGAATCACATATCGTTCACATGAGGTACTAATTTCGGCACCAAACTTGTGCCATCACTAGCCAACAAGTCAAATCGGGCAAACACAATATAACCTTAAAATACACTATAACACCTGCACAGCTGAATATGAGTTAAAATATGGTATATGATCATGTTACATTTCAGTTTAAAAACCGTTAAAATGACGATGACTTCGTTGTTGCATACCCATGGCAGTTTGTCCAGCTTGTATATGTCTTTAGTTTAAAACTGTTAAATTATGCTGCGGAGTTTAATGCCATATGATGTTGACACTATGTGTGTTCTGTAGTTTGGTTCCGAAAAATAAACATGCATATAATGAACTTGATTAGATCCAAAGAATTAATTCCCACTTCAATTTGGGTTTTGGAACCTGGAGAAGAAATTAGAAGTCGAGTTAGGCAAAAGATCGGAAGGAAAGACTAAAAGAAAAAGTCTAGGAAAACAAAGAGACTACTAGAAGATTCTGCAAGAACTAAACAACATTGACCCCCACAACAAATTTACGCTTGAGTCCGAAAATAATAAAATAATTAATTTTCTTGATTTAACTATTCTCAGAAATCCATCTGCTCATTCATATTGAATCTTCAGAAAACAGACACAAACTGCCAATACTATTCGTCAGGATTCCATACATCCCAAACACACAAACGTGCAGCATATAATAGCATGGTTCATCGTGCATTCATGATACCTATGTCTAAAATAGACCTCAACAGCGAACTCAACACTATAAGACCAATCTCCAAATTTAACGGTTACAGCAGATCATTTATAGAACAGATAACCAATAAATTTAGACACCGGCCTAAGACTACTCTCACAAAATAAAAACCTAAAACTACCGTTTCATCTACATTTATATTCAACGACGGTGTCCATCAAATCACCAATCTCTTTCGAAAACATGACGTAAAATTTTTCTTCAAAACTAATAACAGGACTTCAGAAATTATACATAATTCAACATCAGTCAACAGCTCTAACAGATTTACCAAATCCGGAATCTATTGATTCAAGTGTATCAACTGCAGCGCCTCCTATGTGGGTTAAACAGGACGCAACTACACAACCAGACATTCCGAGCACGACAACACAGTAAGATATAAAATTTTTCTGCTATAGACCAACACATTTATGACTCTCATCATACGTTCACTGATATAGAACATGGTTTTGAGATACTTCAAATAGCAAACAAAAGGCCAATTATGAACATAGTCGAAAATTGTTTCATTCATTGCGATCAATATTTCAACCCTAACTGTAATTTAAATGAAATTTCCGAGAAATCTAATATTCTTTATGATCTCTTAATTAAATGGTTAAGAAATATTAGACCACCTAAAAACAATTCGATCTTCCAAACCATACGCACTATATATCCACATTATTTACTCCCACCACCACATCCTTCCACTCCAGCTTAGCTCCGTGACAGTTGCCCCGCCTCTACCCTTCCACTCTCCTAACTTCCGCCTCGCCCCCTCACCTTGTGATCGCATCCATCAGTCCAGCTCCGTCCGCCGATCACTCAGGCTGCTCAAGGTGAGTTCGTTTCTAGTAGTCTCTCGGTTTTTCTAGACTTTTTCCTTCTTCTTTTAGTCCTTCCGATCTTTTGCCTAATTTGACTTTTAATTTCTTCTCCAGGTTCCAAAACCCATATTGAAGTGGGAATTAATTATTTGAATCTAACGAAGTTCATTACATGCATGTTTATTTTTCGGAACCAAACTACAGAACACACATAGTGTCAACTTCATATGACATTAAACTCCGCAACATAATTTAACAGTTTTAAACTAAAGGCATATACAAGCTGGACAAACCGCCATGGGTGTACAACAATGGAGTCATCGTCATTTTAACGGTTTTTAAACTGAAATGCAACATCACCATGTACCATATTTTATCTCATATTCATCTGTGCAAGTGTTACAGTGTGTTTTAAAGTTGTTTTAAAGTTATATTTCATATTAATTCGTGCAGGTGTTATAGTGTGTTTTAAAGTTGTTTTAAGGTTATACTGTGTTTGCCCGATTTGACTTGTTGCCTGATGATGACACAAGTTTGGAGCCGAAACTAGTACCTCATGTGAACGATATGTAATTAATTCACGTTAATAAATATATTTGTATTGAATAGGAGGCACCCTCTTAAATTCAATTATTATAATCCCACTTCAATACCGATCATGAAATTTTTAAATATCAACGACATAGGAGGCGGGATGTACGGCCTCACATCGCAACGATAGGTTCGAACCTTGACTTTCTCTAGCAACAATGACAATTTAAAGGAAAGTATGAATGCAGCCGTGACAACATATTCACCGCTGACTTTGCACGTGATGCGCCGGTTTGTCATGCACGGTGCTTCACATCTACCGTCAATTCAACTTCAGTGTTCAGAAGGTGATCACGGTGGAAGATAACTCCACGAACCAGATTCAAGCTGTTGTGCCCTTCCACTTTGACTGGGACTTCGGCGAAGTGGTCGCACTTAAGCAACCAATCTGCTTGTAGCACAGTGCTCGCCTTAAGAAGGAAACCACCACTGGGCATCTTCATAGGATCCTCAAGTTCACCAAAGGAACTTCTGATGTGCTGATTTAAAAGGATCGATTTGACCTGCTTGAAATCTTGTCTATAGGTTCTGGTAGCAACAAGGAACCTAGGGAAGTTGGAACCCAACACAATTCGCTGCACTTGTTCCCAGGGGGTTGCGCCCCTTAGGGAATCAAATGTTAAAGACTTGGGTAGCGAACTATTTGTGGCAGGCGGAAGCTGTTTAGATGCCACACCCGAAATCATCCTCCCAGAATGTCACCCATTCTAAACAGCGGCATCTGTAGCCCAACCCAGCTGCAAAGGCAATACCTACCTGGTCATAGTCGATATTACACAGCATACGATATTAGACGATGCCTAATACGGAATGACTGAGGCAATGAGCACTTGGACTCCCTTAATTCAATTAACCATAATAGCATGTACCCTATAGCATGTACATAGTAATAAATATAGAGAAATTAAAAAAACAATTAATAATATGTCCTTCTGGCATTCAGCTGTGTGGGGACCTGTGTTGCAGGGGTACATGGCGCTGCTACCGGAAGGCCTCCCGGGGTCGTGATCGGTCTTTCCAACGTAATTGCACACGTAAGGCGCTCATCTTCGAGCAGCACGCACGTCAAGAATTTTGACTTGGTCTACAACCAAACATCAAAAATAAAATTAAGAGGGGACCGATAGCCACATGACCCTTTTAGATGACTTTTACGACAGGCAGGGATTACCTGAGAATGTATTCAGCCCCTCTCATCCACAGGGGGTCAAACACATGAAACCAAGCTCCAATACTGTCCGCGCCAAGATCGACCCTTTTAGTCACCTCATCGACAGGCAGGGATACCGGGAGTGAATACTACATCTGCGTCCCCTACCCACATGGGTTTTGTTAAGTGAAAACCGTCAATATGGAATTATTTTTATATCTTGTAATGGAAATGCCAACCAGGCAGGCAAGAAAGCTAACATGTATAGCAATCTAAAAATAAAGGGTGCTAAATTATGGAAAGACTTAGTTTTTAAATTGCTTGATCAATAATTTAACCCTCAAATTTTTTAAATTTGCTAAGAAAACTCAAAGGAACACAGCAAAAAGTCGTCCAACTCAAATTAAAAGCGATAAAATTTGGATTAGAGATGAAATCAAATTCCTCCATAAAAAGAAATCTCTTTTGAACCACAAACTATATGAAACTCATTTAGAAGTTTCCACCATTCTTTGCTCCCTCAAATGGAAATCCTTTCAATCACAAGTGCCTAACAAACTTGATTATATTTTGTCAAAGAAACAAAACACACATGACAAAAAATGGAATGCTCCTTCAAAAACAACCCATAAAACTTAATATCCCAAACAACATAAAACCAAATAATTTCCACTAAACTGCTGTGAACATAACTAAAATCAATCTTGATGTCAATGATCTCAAAGTGCTGAGCAAGGGACCTAAATATAACTGGGGTAATCCTTCAAACCATCATAATTTAATTTCCACCAGAGCTGAAGCAGAATTAGCCATTAAAAGTTACCCATAAACATAGAAGAAGAACTCCAATATGAAGTCAAATGTAAACTATCTTTTATCCTTAAACAACAACAAACCATTCAACTGAACACTGAACACACAGCTAACATTGATAAACTAAAGAAAAAAAGACAAGAAAAACAACTTTGGAATAACAAAAACCAGCAAATGTAATGCTACCATAATCATGGATGTGACTACATCAACAGAGCACAAATGTTTCTTCCAGAAAATAACTTCATAATACCTAAAAAAATACCCAAGAAATAAAATACAAAGAGACCTCAAAACCACTCTTAAGAGACCTTCGTTTTTATTTAATGACCTTGGAAAATTATTGTCACAAATACGAAGCCTGCCACAGTGAAAATGCTACCCAAGATCCATAAAGCTGATATCCCCATCTGACCATTATAAATTTTAGAAATATTCCAACCTATAAAGTATCTCAATTCATTCACAAATTTGTTGAATCATACTATCATTTTCAAGCCAATACATTAGTGAAAAATTCCATAGAACTTCATAAAAATATTAACTACGTTAATTTATCGAAATACTAGACACTTCATTCATTTGATATTATTAACATATATGCTAATGTGCTCATTAACAATGTCGTACAATTAATTAAGAACAATCTTTCAAAATCCAGCAAAATAAGCATACGTAAAATATAATAATTTATTAAGATTATGAAATTCACACTTAATAACTATTTCTTCACTTTCAATAATGCAATTTAACAACAGATGGTTCTTCCGTTGGGGTGTCCAGCTTCAGTGTACCTTGTGGATACTGACATAGATCATTTAGAACATTCTCACATCATTGGTAAGATTAAAGACATTCAACATTGGGCACGCCATGTGGACGACATATTTGCTATTTTTGACTCTCATGTTACGAACAGCAGCACTGTTCTTGAACTTCTCATATGCACAACTATAACAACACTTCATTCCTTTAATATACTGCAAACTCACCCACAACATCAGTACCATCCAACAAACTTCTATGCACCCTCAAACACATAAGAAAGCTGCTTACAATAGTTTAGTACTCAGAGTATTGACCATTCCCTTACAAAAAAGAAACAAACACTATGCAGAATACAATGGCTTCGGGAGAACCTTTGTCAACAGAATCACTAATAAATATAAGAGCACATCTAATAATACCATAGCAAAAGATTCCACTCCTAAAGAGAAGTTTTCTATATTCACATTCAATAGTAACAGCATTTACCAAATTTTTGTCACTAAAAATATAACCTCAAAATAGTGTTTAGAACCTCTCACACCAAATTCAGGCTTGTTTTCAATCCTCACACAATCAACAATAATAATAACAATAGTAGATAATAGATAATTGAACTCTGGTGTTAACAAATTAGAATGCCAATCCTGTAACTCCAGCTAGGTCAGTCAAACCAACCGCAATTTTATAATAAGATATGCTGAACTTCATAATGCTCTCAAATACATACATATTTTCAGCTATGAGTGAGCTTCATAAAGAATCTGATCACTAATATACAACAATAGATAAAGATCTTAAGATCTGGCGTAAGCAAATAGGCACCTTGCACAATATTCTTGAGAGCACCCATATTGATATAGATCAGTTTAGGAATCCCTCTTATAATTGAAATAAAATCAAGGAAAAAGAGAACATTCTACTTGAAACGTTCATTCCATACACTTGTCAGCAATTCTATAATAAAAACAAATCCCACCTACATCTCTCCAAATCAACACCACTCCCCCCCAGCTCAGTACCACACTCCTCTACTCCCTTCACTCCTCCTATCTTCGAGAAAACACAACTGAGCCAGCCACAGACACAACCAGTGAAAACGGGACAGCTAAATTGGGACAGAGGGCAACTATTTAATAAGTAAGCTTATTCTTCATGCTTATCTTTTATTTATTAGTCCAAGCATCTCATTCATACCTATTTTCTCCATTAAAGATTTGAGCTTCATTGACGGTTTCCACTACAAGTCACACATATTATACCCGACATTTATTTACCTCTTAAATATGTCCTCAATTTTCGCTGCCCTCTTGCCTATTTGAAATTGTGACACAATGAAGACTTTAGTATTGTGATTTTGTCCTCGTTTTTAATGTAATACACTGCGCATTTAGACAAAGAGGTACTGGCAAGTTGGCCATGTGGTTAGGAGTGCGCAGCTGTGAGCTTGCATGTGGGAGATAGTGGGTTCGACCCCCAGTCGTGGCAGCCCTGAAGATAGTTCTCCATGGTTTCCCATTTTCACACCAGGCAAATGCTGGGGCTGTACTTATTTAAGGCCATGGCCGCTTCCCTCCCAGGCCTAGCCTTTTCCCGGCCCATTGTCGTCACAAGACCTATCTGTGGCGATGCAACGTAAAACAAATGGCAAAAAAACTAAGACATTTCCAACCTCACCTTAACGACTTATCGTTTTAATTTCATCATGTCTCACTTGTTTTCATACTCTTTTATCATTGTGTTTTAACATATTCTTTTAACATTATGTAGTTCTTTACCTTTCTCACTTAAATGTCTCAAATGAGTCTAAAAATGTGTGATTAATATTACTCCATCTAAAGATGGAGATATGTATTGAATAGGAAGAAAAATTAAATATCCTTTTTACTGTAAACTGAAAACCGTCAATACAGTATGATTTTATTATCTTGCAAGCTTCACTACACATGCATTTCAATGGATGCATTCAATTTATCTCAAGATCCATTGAATCTACTTATCAAAAATCAGAAACTTCTTCTTAATTCTACCAGTAGAAAACCTCCAAGTAAAAGGACGAAAGGCAAAGCCAAGCTTTTCCATTCAGAAAACTGATGGGAAATTCTGTAAGGCATTTTTACAGGCAATTACATAAATCAAACAAAACCGTGGTTGACTGCCAGTGTCACCAAACTAGATAATTTTGTTTTTATTACGTGCTCTATTTTAAATATAATTTAGAATGTACAAAAGAGGGTTGGTGAGGAAAGTCTTAAATTTTTTCTTTCAAAGGCAAAAATCAAGAATGTTCCATTGTGCACAATACAGCAGCTGTTAAATACAAATAAGTAGGTACAAACAGAATTGGCCATGCTCTTTCGGAGGCGATGCACCTGGCATCTTTGAAACACAATGAAAATGTCGACCAAATTGGAATACAAGGAAGACTGATTTCAACTCTTTGTTTGCTGGTGTGAAAAGAGTTAACTCTCTGAGTCCATGATGAATGAGACTTCTTTAAACAAAGGCAATTATTTAGAATTACTGGATATCTAGGCAGAGGAAGAAACAAATGCGAAACATTATTTATTAGCCAATGGAGTATGTAAAGGCAGTCACAAAACGAACTATTCAAAAGCATTACGGAAGTAGTTAAAGAACAGATTTTCCGTGAATAGTCTTTTTATTTCCATATACGTAGACAAAACCATGGATGTCTCAACTACAAGTCAAATGAACGTTTCTTTCTGTTATATCAATAAATCATGGAGAAACTTAGAGAGATTTATTGGCCTTAAAAACTTGTTAATAATTAAGCCATACTTTCCGGTGCTGACTTAGTGAACTTTATGATATTTCAAGAGACTGAACCACTGAAGGTAATGCCACCATTTCGATTGATGTCCTGAAAATGCAGAAGATCTCGAGATATATTAATATCCCAAACTTACGATGGTTGCAGTGCATAGGCAGGTAAAACTTCTGGTGTTCACCGTATTGTGCACCACAAATACCCTCATGCCCATTGTTACAAGAATCAATGAAATTTGGTTGTGCTTGATGATTGTAAAACAATTATGCAAGTTAAGAGTTTAGTAGCAAAGTTTGCAGGATTTTCATATTCTTTAAATGTTCTAGTAAAAGATGTCTTCTTCTTAGAAAAAGTGGTTTCAAATT
The DNA here is from genome assembly GCF_040414725.1 of Anabrus simplex. NCBI lineage: Eukaryota > Metazoa > Arthropoda > Insecta > Orthoptera > Tettigoniidae > Anabrus > Anabrus simplex. Next base: position 23,946,973 of record NC_090277.1, on the reverse strand, counting down.
ATCAAGCACATGTGAAACAAGACGGAACTTACATCTGAACGCTGTTGCAACAACTATCCTACACTGTGCAGAACTAAAAGCCGCACTTCGTGATATTATGAAGAGTGATGGGAGGAATCTGGTGTTTCTTTTTCTACTGCAGTTTTATCATTTATTTCCAGCATGGGAGTGTAGCTTACTCTTTGAAATCCTGCAAATCAAAATCGTAATTATAAGCCGCTGCAAGTTTGAAACTGAAAATTGAACCAGCGCAGTTGAAAAACTACGATGCTAGAAGTTTTTCTTAAATTTAAAAAGAAGGCTCTCTCCTAAATTGTGCAGGCGATACTAAAATGTCTCTAAATGAACCAGGAACACAGAAATTGAAGAGGCTTGGGTTCGAAATAGTTAACACTATATTACAGAACATGTAAACCAAAGTCCAGGACTTTCAGAAGCTAGATTTTAAGGAAGTGGCAGATAAGAAAAACTGTTCATATCAGAGCAGGCCAAATAATTTCCCGACATGCATTCTCAAAAAACTGTTTAAAGTGTATCCATTTTTCTAGGTCCACATGTCTGATGACCTGCAGCACCACCAACACAACCATCACGAATGGAACTGGGCATTCTTTAGTAGAGAACAGTAAATGTTATGGGGTTGGCACTCAGTAGATAACTCCATCTGCTTCTAAGAGCCCCTGCTGTGATTTAAAATTAAATCAACCAATCAACACCCAGCTCGCCCCTATAAAGAGGAATAATCTTGGACCTTATGAATGTACCTTGATCAGTGTTACCGTTGGTGAGGTTCTCTTCATGCAAGGCTACAGCCAAGCTGGGGCAACCTCAAAGGTATGCGGCTTAAGTTTTTAGGCTATGATGTGAACTTAATTGCACACGGCGACGTGAACATACCTGTGTTATCCTCTGGCACGTAACTGTCAAAGATGAGCTGTGATTAATTAATTTTAATGAAGGTTTTCCTTAATATATAAAAATTTTCAGGCTTTTTTCCAATGGAGTATAACCACACAGGCGGGTGCCTTGTTAAGCTTTAAGGATGTATGGATGTTGGTCCTTGTTTCCCTTGTTCACTTTGTGTTTTGGTGACTAAGTTTTTCCAAATATATCATTTTTTCCCTGCATTTTTGTCAATAATTTTATATCCCTGTCTTAGGCTCAAATGTAATTTGGCTTACCCTCTGCATCATCAGGCCCTCTGCTGCACTACGTTTAACACAAAATCACATCACGGGAATGCTTGTGTGGGTTCGGCATTCCAGTCTATTTTTTAGCCCTTTCTATTTATGTCATTCCTTGACCATGTTGTATGGGCTACTATTCCTATTTCTTTTAGATCCCACTGATCTGTATGTTGTATTGCTGCTTTCCTCCGAAATAAGGGCAGCAATATATGTGCTACAACTCTACAAAAAAAATTTAAAATTTTATGGAACTGACTTGATACTGCCTGATTTATAGTAACTTGGCCATGCTGATTTTGAATATCTCATCCTTTTTCGTCCATCACCCTCAGTCCTTCTGTTATTACTATAAATGTCAAAATATTGTTCTAAATTTTAGGGGTTACAAAATATCACGGATGTGGTTGGGTGTACCTCACAGGATTCGAACAAAATTTGGAAATTTGAAATTCTTATTCATTTATCATACAAAAATGTGCATTACATGATGAATTTACTAGCACATCATCATTAGACTCCAGATCCTGAAGCAGTTAGGAAGCTTTTTCTATGAGATATTCTTTTATGAGAAGATGGATCATCCTGCTGAAGAAACCAACAATAGCCACTCATCATGGAGGGATCCCATCTGCCTCGATATCTGCATTCAATTTGTAATATATCCCAGTGAAAACATTCCCCTTGTTCATCACTAACTGCACCCAAATTCTCAGGGAAGAAGTCTAAGTGTGAATGTAGAAAATACATTTTCAATGACAACCTACATCGTAAGTCTCTGTAGTTCTTTAAAAGATCACTGATAAGTATATCACTATTTTGTACATTTTTATTTCCTAGAAACTCATTCACCACATTTTAGAATGACAATATGCAGTAAGTTCAACGGGATTCAGCTTAGCATCAAATTGTGAATTAATAAGCAATTGTCTTATCTGAGGACCAAAGAAAATTCCTTGTTTTATCTTGACTGCACCTATACTGGGAAACAGTTCTGTCAGGTATTTGAAACTTTCACCTGTTTTGTCCATTTGCTTCACAAAGTTTTCAATGAGCCCCAGTTTTATCTGTAAAGGTGGAAGATAAACATTTAAAGCATTCACCAATGGCTTGTGTTTTATATTCTGCCTCCCTGGTACGAATTCTTCTCTCTTAGTCAACTTTTTGACTACGTAGTTTTGTTCAATAGCTTGACTATCCCACAGGCACAGAAAACAACAAAATTTTGTAAATACACTCTGTAATCCTAGGAGAAATGTTCCTTGTATTTAATGGCTTCTAGAATCCATGACATACTTTTGTGTGTTTTATTCACACCAACTACATGGGCATCAGGGACAGATGGCAGTTCATTGTCATTGTTAAGTAGTACAGCCTTCTAACTAATTTAGGAAGAATCCATATATAAATGTCAATCTTCAATACTGTACATGATGTTTAGCTTTGACATCAAGTGAGTCGCATCACAACAAACACAGAGTGAACTGTCTCACATAAAATATGGTAATAGATTTTGATTCCTATTTTGATAAAAGATTACTTTCATGTCTTTCCCACTAAATTCCACTCGTAAAGTCTTTAAGTTCATTTTGTGAAGGAAAATATGGATACCTCCCTTCCATAGCACTGTACGATGACTTGCTAAATGGTGATGCTTTTACACCACAGTCTGATTTGTTGTCCTCTGTTTCTGAATGTTCCTGCCAATTTTAAGGAGCTACTGGTATTAGTACGTCATTTCCATGAGGCGTTGGTCTGATGGCAGAACGGAAATCAGGATATGAGATTTTCTGTTTATTTTTTGACGAAAACCTTGTTATTTTGGTTCTGCTCACATAACAGTGATTGGTATGATTTTCTTGTTTGTGCCATATCATTGGAACTCCAAGCGGCATGTGCTGTTTCTCCCCGTTTACTCACACTGAGTTAGTTTCACATAGCATCGGATACACCTTATATGTGGTGCGAAATGTTTATCTTTTACCCAAGTAAGAAGAGGGGAGCATTCACACTTTCTATTATTGACACCGATACTTCACAATACGTGTTAATCAGAAACTCATATTACAACATGAAGTTCTAGTATAAAATCAAGCATGTTTATCAGCACAACAATGGTTTGAGAAATTAGCATACGTACTTAACAAGAACTGAACCCTAATGAACATAAGAACATAACAAACTTTCTTCACAATTGCAACCTGGCAAAGTATTTTAGAATTTGGCTTGAGCAACTAGTGGCTGTAGTGTTAACAATACAACACAAGATATTTTTAAAAATTTCACAAGGATGTCAAAAATGTTTTAGATTTTAAGAACTGTACTCTGAAGTACATTTTAACATTATACCGTAACATTTTCATGAAATATTGTGTCATTCAAGTTTAGACTAGGTAGTGTTTTATATTGTAAAATCGTTATGAATAAGCAGGTTCATCAGCAGCTGATGATAACCTAAATAATGGGTCAAAACCGGTACTGTGATTTTAATGTGAATGAAATATTTTAGACACCTTAAATAATAAAGTATTGATTAGGTGGAAAATTCTCATTAATACAGAAAATGAAACTGATAGATTAAAATGTTTATCTTAGTCAAGAAGAGGACTGCCGTATTACAGGTGATACACAGTTTTAAATAGTCTTGTTACTGGTTTCCTTTGTCTGTTAGTAGTGAATTCTCAACAGACACAACAAAAACAATTCAAGGAATTGATATATATACACTTCTCTGTTTTCACTGCTTAAGCACAACAACAACGCAGTAAAGTTTAAAATTTCACACTCTATGAAAGATGTAGAACCTACCACCACTGTTTCAACCTGGATACTAGCTGATAGAAACCTAAAATCGCACTCGACTAAGTTCTATAAACTTAGCTTAAATTTCTACTTCACAGAAAAGTCAGCACTTCTAGTCAGAAAAGCAGATTCAGATGGGGCGAGATTGCCATGCAGCAAAAAAATAAATATATAGTGATAACTTTTCTCTGATGTGATAGAAATGTTCTGTTTTTGGCAATGTAATCAGTACCTTATTCGTAATAAAATCCAGTACTTCCCTTCCTAGATCCCAAAATCTTGTTGAGTTGTGTTATCTATGTGAGAGGAATCACAAGCTTTGAAAATAGGACAAGCTCAAAAAAGTATCCAGAAATCAAGAAACTTGCTGTACATAAGAATAAGATTGAACAAGATACCTAACAGGACATTCTAAAACTTCACAACTTGCCTTAATTGCATTTTAAAGAATGCCAACTGCACCAATACCTTTTATGTGTTTCAGTTTGTGGATCGTATTCTCAATTTCCTTTTTTTTTAATTTTTTTTTTTTTTTTTTTTTTTTTTTTTGTAATACACGAATAATCAACAAATATGCAAGTGTAGATAATATTTCAGCCAGCAAATTATGGGTTGCCTATTCAGTAATTCCAGTGTCAACATTTGAAGGACTTCCTAATTTGTACAAAGACAAAAAATAATCAGAAAATCTATCTGAAATTTAATTATTAGTGGGTTAAAGTTCCTTCCCAATATCATGTACTGACAAAATGATCTATCTGTTGTCTTCTTGCTTCTAACACAATTCTAAATGGTTTATAATTTTATTCATAATTTCCTGCATGTGATTGATATAGTTTTTATGTTATGTGTCTATCAATGAGTTACTTAGTTTTCTCATTTTCTTATAAGTTTCTTTTGAAAGATGGATGTCATTCCTTTAACATTAAAATATTAATGATGCCTGAATTAAGCCAACAATATTATGAAGGTGTCTTGTTTAAATCTGTACAGAGAAGCAAATTAGTGCTGTGTCAATATTAATTAAAATATGTTTGCCACTAGTAAATGCCCTTTAACATTCCATACATCGTAGCAAAATCTGTTTCTAAAATTTAGGTATAAATTGAAGAAGACACTTTTCTTCTGATATGAACACTAGAGGGTCTTATTGCAATATGTAATGAAGGATGATGATCATCCTCTAGTAGAAGTCAGTATTCTCCAGTAGCAGAATTAAATGTGCAATATTAATCATTAAAAAATCTAAACCCATTGAACTGTATCAGCAATTTTGTTCCAAGGCTGCAAGTTTTGCAGCCATTCTATTGGTGAGATTACATGAGAGACCTCTAAATGATGGATTATTACAGCCATAATAATTATGCTACTGAGACAATTTAACTAGTCTAGCGAATTGAAAAAATTACGATATGAATCGAAATACTAATTTGGGGGGAATGTTAACACCGAAGAATTAATAAACATAATTATGCAATGCTTATCACCGACAGCTCCGCAATTTCACCACCATTATCCCCCTACCCAGTCCCTCATTTCTACATTCCCTGAACACATTACAATAATTATCAAATAATAGTGTATTTTGCAGTGAATTATACAGCCATGTCTCAGTCAAAGTATCAAGTCATATCCACTAATGAAAACATTTAAACAGAAATTATTTTCCTTAGTCTTTAGACCCCTCATATTCTGTTGAAGATGTATCCATGCTTGCATTCAATTTGATCACATTATATTATTTAATCATCCATAGATATCATCCAGGTCCTTTTTCTGAAATTTGACAACACCAGAAATACCTCATCGTGCCTGTTTGAAAACAAGCCTTCTTAGAGGTGTGTGCTTATGATGAATATAAATATGATTACTAGTTAAATAACCTATATGCTTAGTATTTCAATCTTGTTTTATATTTCTTCTCTGAATAAATTTATCTATATGCAACATACTTCATCATCATACCAGCTCAACAATATCAAGGAAATCCTTTTTCCCACCCCATGAAAGATTTCAATGACCTGTTCATTCAGACTGATTGACCAGCACTAGCTGGTCCGATTTTGTTTGCTACAGGGTCTTCATTCTGCAATCATGGAATTTGACAGATCTTCATAATATTTCTTCTGCTGTAAAGATGCATTTCACCTAGTTTTAGTTCTATGTCTTTCAGTTGTTTTCTCAATCAGATATTTTCACTTTTCATTTCCTCTACTTTGTTCTGGGAGGTTAGAAGTGCTATGTTTTTTGTTTTATTAATTTGTTGTTTTCATCCAGCGTTTCATCCACTGAATCAATAGAGTTACAATTATATTTTCCTTTCTCATCACTCTTGCTATTTATATTAAATATACCTTTCTTATTTCATACAAGTATTGCAGTTAGCATTTCTTCATTTGGAAATATGATATAGTAAATGTTCATTGCAACCCAAGACATTTCTACTTCTCTTTACCACTTCTGAGACATGCTATTCTGTTGCTGGTAATCCCAGGAGAAAAGCAACCACATTTACTAAGAGGGTAATAAAAAAAGAAGGTCTCTTATTTTTTTTATAAATAACGAACTCTGTGCATGTGGCTGTTGGTCACAATATTCTGAAGAGCGTCTCCCGCACTTGCATATAAACAAACGCACGCTGCGCTGAGGCAGTTAGCCTGGGCTTGGCAGCTGTTGAGAATGGTGTTTCCATTGGATGTTACCACCAAGTGCGAAGTACGCGCAGTTATTTGGTTTTTTAATACAAACCGTAATGAACCGATTGAAATCCATCGCCAAATGACGGTACTGTATTGTGAGTCATGCTTTGCAGCTGAACAGGACAACATTTTGGACTCAATTTTCATGGGTGATGAAACCTGAGACCAAGAAACAATAACCCCAGTGGCGGCCTCCCTCTTCGCCAAAGGCATGGAAATTCAAGCAGTCAACACAGTCTGTCAGTATAGTCATGACAACTGTGTTTTGGCATCGAAAAGGGGTAGTGTTGGTCGACTTTATAGCAGCGAGCTGGTATGACATGGGCATACAAAACCTGCCACAGCGTCTACAGAAATGCATCACCCAAAATGGTGATTATGTACAAAAATAGCTAAATGTTCAAGCTGTAAAATGATGTAAACCATTGAATAAATAAACAGGTCTATGTATTTATAAAAAACAGGAGACCTTATTTTTGGGATTACCATCATACATTCAACTCTAGTAATATTCTACTTATTGACAAATTTGTTGCAAACTTCATATTTTGTGTCACTTTGACGTGGTGAGCAAAACTTGACTGTGATGAACACCATGAGATTGCTGGATCGTAACAAGATATTGCCGTGGTAATAAACAATAATTCATAATAATAATATTTGATTAGTATATCTATAACTGTCATACACCACTCACTATCAGTAAAGTCAACAAACAAAATACACTTATCATATAACTGAACTGACTGGATGCTATTCAAAATATGTATGACACTCTACCACTGCTCCATGGAGGGAGCTAGTTAACAGATAAATAACAAATTCAATGTTTGTAGCCTTTGGGCTGAAAAGCTAAACTGTACTTGCCTGTTTTCATCTTTGATGTAGGGAACCAACTGAGCAATAGTACGTTCTTCTGTAATTATTTCATCCTTAATGTCTGCAGCAAGCTATAAAGAAACAATAAGAAAGTAAATTAAGATAAATGGCGTATAGTCACTGCAGAAATCAACATACATAAAATGAAAAGAAACAGCTGATAAAATAAAAGCCATGTTATATTTTACACAATAATCAAAATATAATTCATTTTAATTGTAGCAACCAAAATATAATGCACCATTAATTAATAATGGAAAATTCAAGGAAACAAAACTTAGTGCAAGGAGTGGTAGAACAAAATCCTCAATAATGATGAGAAGAACAAATGATGAAATATTATTACATAAAAGATCATTGATGAAAATATTAAATTCCAGTATAATTAAGCTTGGTATGTCATCACAGTTGAAACCTGATTAAGAAACAAATATATTAAACCGATATATATGACTCAGTTTGATATATTTCTTCAACACAAAAATATAGACAACCACTTTGAGTGCAATCCTAATAAGCTTTTGCAACATTTTATAATTCTCAAAGAAGAATTTTTTAACAGTTTAAGACATCTTAACCTAGTAACTGATGAAGAGCTCAATGCTATGAGAATTAGAAACAGCGTGATCAGTTCGAAATGTGGAGAAACTTACCTCAGACTGCCACAGGTGCATCTCATTCCACGGAGTAAAATATATCTAACAGTTGTATATCCATTAAGAACGGACCAACTTCTTCTCAATGGACAAACATCCTCAAGATGGAACTACAATGCTGTTGCAGTTCAAAACATTCCCAGCCAAAGCCATTGATGTGAGTGCAACAAGACAGAAACCCTTCTTCGTATTCTTGGTTTCTGCAGCAAAGTGGAGCTCACAAGAAATACAAGACACCAGACTTCATAGGAGGACAGCGAACTACTTTAGAAATATAAAACAGCTCAAAGTGTATGAAGACATAACCTGGACATCAGCTGAAGGTTCCATTAAATGCATGGACAAGGCAGTAATCTATAGGAAATCCAAAAAATAACCATTATAGATCCAACAGTCAGATTTAAGTGAGCTGCAAAGCAATACAAAGAGGTTTACAGAAAATAAGGGTTCCTATGACCCTTGCTCTGGTGACTTGGGACACAAGTACAAAATTAGCAACTGCTTTGGTGCATGCTCAATACCCATAAATTACTCTGTGAAAACTTTCAAATGATTTTGACTCCCTATGAATGTTCTGCAAGTTACTGTATTTCATCTGCAATATTAAGAGATCTCCTACAAAAAGTACAAAACCATCTGTATATCTTAAATTCCCAATGAAATAAGCAGAACATTCTCTAATTTTCAATAAAAATTAAATACATCACATCTAATTTCATTTTGATTGTCTTCATCTGTAGGATGAACCTTTGCAGTTTCCCTAGTACTACAGCAGCTATCCAGAGCAGATTTCCTCCCTCTAGTCAAATATACTTAATGGAAAGGAACATACAAGTATCAGATCAAGCAATTATTACATAGGGAGATAGGAACCAGAAAATGAACACACAAACAGAGAAGCACCTAAAGAGAAAACAGAAAAGAGGGATCATCACAGGATAACAAACTTCACACCTTCACACAAGGTCAAGCCTCGCCCTCTCTTCCTCTTCTTCCTTATTCCTGCACTGTCCTGCCATTGCCTTTATACTTTATATGTACTGACCTGTCTCCTGTGTGTTCCTTTCTGTTACTTGAGTTGCCAAAGAGGAATTTGATCACTGAGAAGACATACACTAGTCCTCATCCAACAACGCTTTCACGGTCGATGACTTGCCTACCATAACCAAATTCATCCTAAAAATGGTCAGTCATTCCAGTTGTTCTTCACCGGGTGAGTTGGCCTAGTGGTTAGCAGCGCGCAGCTGTGAGATTACGTCCGGGATATAGTGGGTTCGAACCCCACTGTCAGCAGACGTAAAGATGATTTTCTGTGGGTTCCCATTCTCACACCAGGCAAACGCTGGGGCTGTACCTCAATTATGGCCACGACCACTTCCTTCCCATTCCTAGGCCTTTCCTGTCCCATTGTCAACATAAGACCTATCTGTGTCAGTGCAATGTAAAGCAAATAGCAAAAAAAAAAAAAAGTTGTTCTTCAATTCTTTAGAATGAGAAGTCTTAATCAATATCAGCTTTAATAAAAATCTACAACATTTTTACTCCCCTTCAAAAGGACTGTGTTCAGGTAATTTGCTTTAAAACTACATAAGCAGAAGAGAAATTTCATTTACAGACAATGACTTAGTTTTGTAAACATCTCTTGGGTTTATGAAAGACACAAACTGCAGTGAAGCTTTATGTTCTTTTCCTCAGAATTTCTTTTCTTTTACAATTAGTAGTAGTGCTGCAGCAACACAATTAGGGTTAATGACGATAGAAAAGCGCTAGGACTGGAAAAAAAAAGACTGTGGCCTTAATTAAGGTTTAATTGGTGTAAAAGTGGGGAACCCTAAAGGAATTACATTCAAGGCTGTTGACAGTAGGATTCGAACTCACTATCTCCCAATTGCAAGTTGATAACTACCTGTCCCAACCTGTGCAACCACTTGCTTGGTTTCAACAGGTTTGCTGATTAACAGGAGCTGCCATATGTTAACGAAATTGTGTCCTTATAGAAGAAAATTGGTTGGATGTGAGTGGGGCTGAGTGGAAGAACATCGCCAGGAGCTGACCACCAACGGTCTGATAATTGAGTTCACCAAAAACACCAGGGAGTTATGGAGGAAATCTCATCTGAGGAGGAGAAAAGGACAGAAAAATCTGTCCCTTCATATGAGACTGGGGAGACGTGTAAAATTTGGGAATCAGTGCAAACATTTTATGAAAAATATCACCCAAATAAAGCTGTCTAAGGGATGACTCTGTTTATCGACAATATAACATTGCATTTCATAAATCCTCAAAAGCAGAACAATGTAATAGCCGTTGGATAGAATTCTTGTTAAAATAGCATGGAGAGAGAAAATTACAGTAAACAAACATTCCATTATTTGTTGTGAAAATGGGACTACATCATAACCCTTCTCATCTTGTAACCTCTTGTCTCCCTCATACCAGCCAAAATTCAATTATAAAGAGCAAGTTAATTTGTTTTACTAAATGAGTTTTACTTTATATTTTGTATTGATTTTTATTTTGCTGTGGAACGTATAATAAGTTTTAAATATTTGCTATGGGGAAATTCACTCTTGATTGCAAGTACATTTACGAGATGTATTAATCTTCTAGAGGACCACCTTCTTGTGTAACCCCCCAACTTACATCTCAACAGCTGATGATTTTACCTCTGGATACCCAGGAGCAAGCTATCATCAGTACATCATTCAATCATAATTGTTATTACAAGGTCTTATTAGGCAATTATCCAGTATGCCAATGTGACATCGAAAGTCTGCAGTCCTTTTCGATGAATTATTCATTAGCCTGGCCTCTCAACAGTCACCAAATATGGTTGTGCCGATGGCTTGGTTACATTTCATATAATATTCCCATTTAATACCTTCCTTCACATCCTTCTAATATAATAATATAATTGCACCAAAATATGCTGCCTTATTTTTTTTCACATAACTCAAAGTGATTAACTCCTGCATTTCTGACTACATGGTTCACACAGACTATCTGGGTTGGGGTGGTGCCATCTCTTCCCTTTGTACAGCTTAACATGTAAATCATGGACTGCCCCTAATGTCACAGAGCAGTTTTTCAAGTTTCTATCAGTCAATGTGGCCATGGCATAAAACTCTGTGTCTATCACAGTTCTATTTCTAGCTCTCATCTCCAGTTCATTCTTTACATTTGCCATGGTTGGCATTAGTTTCCGTCTTATGCTCTCTATGGGATAGCTCCCAGGCTAGCTTGTACACCAATCTGTTGGGTGCATACATTGACACTGAGAGAACTTTTCTTAAATATCTCCCTTTGACTCACTTTATGTCTACCAGCATAAGACATATGCACTGCATGGTTATACTTCAGCTTCAGAGAGTTTCACAGCTGATTCTAGTAACAGATTCCCCATATTCCAGTTGTCATTCCTACTTCTGTTGGCTGCAGTTATCCTATCAGGGCAAATTTGAAACAATGTAGCATTGTCTGGAGTATCATTCCTAGGAACAGAAAACAGATGTGCCTTTTCAGGTTCGTCATTTCAGGTTGTCACATGATGTGCCTTTCCAGAAGATAACCAGTTCAGCTGCCTGCTTGTTTATCTTTAGCTCATTCTCCTGTGCCTACTTTGTTAATTTGCTCTCTGCTGATTATCCTTGTTCTTGGCATTCCTGTCACCACATACTGGACAAAGACAATGAGAAGGGTGGACTTATTGGGACACCTTGGAGGACACCAACATGTTATTTCCAGGATGACGATGATTTTTGGACAGTGTGTTATTTGTCAGTTTTGTCGTCCATATCCGTCCTGCAAGATCAAGTAAGTTTTCCATTAGCAGTCTTCAGGTTATGGTGTTGAATGCTTTACAATAGTCTGACAACGTAGAGTAACCCCCCCCCACCAACGAACCACTCCGAGTTTCCACTGTTCCTTCATGTACATTCTTCAGTAGGCACTCTACTGCAATTACTGTGGATCTGCCCTTGGGAAAACAGAACATCTAATCTGCCAACTTGTCACCCAATATCCATTTAATTTCCATGTTAATATTCTTGTAATTATCTTGAAGGCTGTGGCCTGGTGATTCAGGATCTTAAAATGCCAGGAAGGATTTCCATTTCCTGACAATTTCTATGACAGTAAGATGAGAGGGAATGTTTCTACCTGTGACAGTACAATATTAATGAAACATTAAGATGTGAGACACATCAAAAAGACACACTTTCAAATTTCAACCTACCGAGCTCGATAGCTGCAGTCGCTTAAGTACGGCCAGTATCCAGTAATCAGAACATAGTAGGTTCGAATCCCACTGTCGGCAGACCTGAAGACGGTTTTCCATGTTTTCCCACTTTCACGCCTTAATTAAGGCCACGGCCGCTTCATTCCCATTCCTAGCCCTTTCCCGTCCCATCGTCGCCATAAGACCTGTCTGTGTCGGTGCGACGTAAAGCAACTAGCAAAAAAAATAAAAAATCAAACTATTTCTATTCAAGCTATGAACCTCTGTTCCAACTCCTTGGGAAAAAACAGGCAGCATATTATAGCTTAATACACAGAGCCTTAAAAATACCCCTCACACCTAAAGACCTCAACAAAGAATTACAGTATATAAGGAACCTAACCAAGTTTAAGGGATTTAATTTAGACACGGTCAATAGGTTCCACTGATATAATTGAGTGTCAAACTACCTAGTAGAGGGCAAGACTGTCTGTCTGTCTATTATTATTATTATTATTATTATTATTATCATCATTATCATTATTATTATTATTATTATTATTGAATATCCAAAGCAGTTTGGAAGATTATTTTACATAGTATACTAGGGTTATAGTTAAAAAATATATTCAATTTTACAATGAAAATGAATTAATGTATCTAACTGGCAGAAAATGAAGTGAAGTTAATAAGATATTTTTAACAGCATGGCTGCTTAAACAAATGATGCAGGGGTTTTGATATTGCAATATTGCAATAATTTAAATGAGAGTTCAAGTCATGCCTTCTTCTTTCAAATGCAGCCCATTCAAGCAGGAGGTGGTCCACTGTTTTTGAGGATCCACAGACACACATGTAGCCATCAGGACGATTGATTCCAAATCCATGAAAATATTAACCAAATTTGCCATGACCAGTCAAAAATTGAGTTACTTCAAAGTTTGGCACCAACATGTTACTTTGCAGACGGTTGTAAACCTTGGGAAATAATATTTCTCTAGTGACTTGGCCTTTAGCGGAACAAGTCCAAATGTTGTTCCATTGATGGATTACGTGCTTCTTTATGATGTTTCTAGCATAGCTATTGTATCTATTGTCAGAGAATCTCTCACAGAAATGTGTGTCATTATTGAACGCCTGCATCTTTCTTCTTCATTAAAATGATGTGAACTTAATTAGCTGAATGCTATCTCTGATCCTAAGATAACTTGTATTGACTGTGAGTTTCAAACGTACATTGGCCCGCTACATAATGGCAATTTTCAAACATTGCAGTATGCATGATCAGATCTCTGCCTGTTGATTCGAACTGAAGTTACTATTTTCAGTTCCTTCTGATAGGTCATGTGGCTAGCATGGTTGTAACCAAGCTCCCAAAGATGAACGAGATGGACTTCACTGTATCTCGGCGATACTACATTACCCCAGTCATTCCAGAGGTTGCATATTTCTTACTTTCTGCTTTTCAAAGAACAACTGCTCTTTATTAGCAACATTACTTCAAGGGCAGTTTGGGATTATGAAACTGTGTGTGTAACTGAATGCAAGGCACAAATTTCATGAAGCTGCTTGTTTCCATGGCACCGGGCACATGGTGAGGGAATCCTTCATTCTATATCTCATTATGTTCCACTGTGAAATGTTTCTGCACAAATGTCTCCTCTCCTTGTAGGTATACCAGGTTCATTATTTTCCACATAATTCTGCAACTGTTGCATGATGGTGAAGGTTAATTAATTTTATTTGTGGTGTGCTGTAGTCATCCTTGCAGGTCAGAAATATTTTCCCTCACCTTGCACCTTGTTCCAGCATTGTTGAATACTGTAAATATATTGACCATATTTGAATACAATATATTGAACTATATATGACAAGAATGCACAGAATTTATTACAAAGGATAGATGAAATGGAATAGGAGTTTAGCAGGAAGGAAGTAGCAGGTGAAAATGTAGATCACATATCAACAGTTGCCGTGACAATGTTGAACAAACTGAACAAAATAGCGAAAATTGTGATTTCTGGAATTGAAAGATAACCTCTTGTTGCAAATTCTGATCAAGTGGTATAAAACAGTCCCCTAACACAGGGAGAAAATGGAGAAGTCGGATGTACACTGCAGATAGAGGACGCACGACTATGCACAGGAATCTCATGAGACATCTACCAGGTGCCACAGGGCAAGCACGAAATGTAATGTTGGCAATGGAAGCATGGGATTTGTTTTTCCCCAAAGACACTATAAAGCAAATTGTGCATTGTACCCATCTTGCATTGGCAGAGATGTGTAAAGGAGGCACACGTGAAGGAGATGTCCATGATACTGATTAGAACATTCATGCCCGTATCCGAGTTATTGCCTATAGCGCGTGACCACGCTGTGGACTGTATCCGAGTTAGCCCAGATAAGCACAACCTTGAACTGGAGCCGTTCCTAGGCAGCTGGGATCTATTTCGGTCTCAAATATGTGCGAGAGAAATGAAGGCAATACCCTTATGAATAATTCTACTCACCAGAAAACACATGGTCACAGCGATTTTCCCTCCCAATGCACTTTGTTTTGTTTCTGAAGGTAGCCTAGCACTGGCCCAACTAGCTGCATAGTTGGTTTGTGATTGCACAAGCGTGTGTATAATCGCGTTCTGAGGTGTAACCATGGCATGTAGGGACAGTATAAATGATGCAAGTGGTGCAAATATACAAAGCACAGTTTTTCAGCTGCTTGAAAATATACAGTCTATATGGACCATTATTACAATAGCGTTCGACTCACGAAACGATTACGGGAACAGAACACTGCTGTACACGGAACAATACCTTCAAATAGGGGTGTACCAAAAGATCTAAAGAAACAAGGCAATTCTCAAACGGGGGGAAAAAAAGTGAACCCGACATACAGGTACAGTCACCTTTGACATCTCGGCTCCATCTACACCATAAGCTCCAAGTCAACGTCCCGCGATTTTGCAACCAAAAAGGGCACCGGCCAAGGATCCACCATTTAGGTTAGATGCGAAGAGAAAAGGGCATATTCTCTTGAAGTTTCCATCATCAAGTAAAGTTCCCCTCAAGAAGGTGCAAAGCGTGCTTCAAAAATAAAATTATTAGTGAACCACGCTATTTTTGTGGAAAGTGTGGTGTTTCCATTCACACAAGAAAGTGTGACATTACCTACCGCATCCGACAAAGATACTAGAGGACTTCATTAAGGTATGCGAAAAATTTAGTTTTAACATCTTGTTTAGTTTATAACTTATTGTGAAAAGAATTCGTTGTTGCTTGCTCTGCCACTAACAGCTGGAATAGCTGGGCCAGCCTTTAAATAGATGATGGGCGTGAATGTGTTAAACAAGGTAGAATACCCTGCATTTGTAAATGAAATACTGTAAAGCTATAATAATTACCATGAAAATAAATACAAAATACTTTACTTTACCAATGAAATCGAAAACTGAACTATATAAATGACTCTTAATTTAAGTAATGAAATTATATATTAAGCTAATAAATTCCATGTAAGGCTACTCAGTTGTCCTGATTCTCGATTAACGCCCTAATGCTCTTCTTTATCATGTCTTCCCTCCTTCCGTCTGGGGGCTGCACTTATAACATGTCCTGAAACTGTTATTGCACGCTATCTTCTTGTGTTTATGTGGGTGGTTCACCTTTCATTTCTTTGGAAAGGATTGTTAATTGGGTCTGATGTGTCTGTGATGTTGGGCAACAATTTATTTCCTTAAACGTTGGAAATGTTGGATGTTATTTCTGGGTTTAAGTTTTGTGAAATTCTCTTATCGATATTAATCAATTATAAATATTTTTCTGCTAAATAGCTTAATTTTATTTATTTATTTGAGCCTTATCAAATCAATCAATCACTACTGATCTGCATTTATGGCGGTCGCCCTGGTGGCAGATTCCCCATCTGTTTTCCAAAGAAATTGGAAATTTATTGAACATTTCCCTTAGTGAGATATTCCAATCCCTGGCTCCCCTCCTATAAACAAATATTTTCCCCCATTAATTCCAACTTTATCTTCATATTGTGATCTTCCCTACTTTATTAGATATGACTCATCGTCTACTAATGTCATTCCACATGATCTCTCCACTGACAACTCGGAACATACCCACTTATTACACGTTATAAATCTCATTTTTGGGTCCACATTCAGCAACATTTATTTTTCACTTAAAGCTTTTTTAGGAATAGTCCACCTTTTCAATACAATATGGTTCGGTGTTACATAAAAGTTTTTACATTATTAATGTTTTCACAGGACATGTTGCATCTAAATTCTGGATCCTGGGTATTTGTATCCTTTTGTATCCTCCTGCAGCTGGCTTGCCTTGGTGACACTATTAGTTCAAATAGCTGCAGCTGACACTGTGCACTTTGTGCCATATCTGTGTGTGGTGCGCGGAAGGGGATGGGTAGTAGAAGGGTGGGCGGATGATGCACTGGTTGTTCTCAGAGGTGGTTTTTCTGTGGGCAGAATTTTATGTGTGGTGGTTTGTTAAAGTTTTGAAAAGTACTTTCTTTTATTTTTAATATTTTAAATAAAATTGGTATTTGATCGCATAGAGGGTTTTTCGTATCTACTGGGTCATTTAAACTGAGGTTTTTATTAAAATACTGGTATATAAGAATGCGGATGTTTTTGTATTTGTTCATTAATTTGCCCTTTCTTATATTTTTTAGATATGTTAAATCTTGTTCTATGGTCATGTATGTGTGCCCCGTTTCCCTCATATGTACGCTCATGGCTGAAAATTTGTTATGTTTATTTGCAATATAGTGTTCAAAATATCTTATTGAGAAACTTCGTCCTGTTTGACTGATGTACGATTCAAAACATTGAGAACTTGTGAGTTTGTAAATCCCAGAACCTGAGTATTTTTCTTTATTCGAGTTGACACTGTTATGGTTTAGGAACGTACTTTAATTAGTGTTTTGTGCTTTGAACGTGATTTTGAAATCATGTATTTTGAATGGGTTTGAAACTGGATATATATGGGATTATTGTAAGTAAATGTCACAAAAGTGGTCTTGTATTTTTGTTTTTATTTTGTGTGTTCTAATTGGTCCAGGCAAATATCTGCTAAGATGCCTGAAACTGGATCTTCCATTGATAATCCTTTTTGATGATATATCTTCTTATTTAAAAGTGAAGTGAAGAATACGAAATTTAATGTTGATAAATTCATCTATTTCCCTTATGCTGAGATGACTGTATTTGATTAAATTCTCTTTAATTATGTTAACTGTTTCTTTTGTTGGAATAGTTGAGTACATATTGGTAATATCGAACGAGTACATGACGTGATATAGTTTTACTTTAAATTTTGTAATTTCTTGGAAAAATCCACTGAATTTTTAGCAGAGAATTATTATGAAATTTATTATGTTTTTCCATAAAACTATGTACAGTATAAACTGTGTTCTCTTGTATGTAGAATTGATTTTTTTTTTTTTTTTTTTTTGGTATTTACTTTACCTCACACTGACACATATGTCTCATGGCAACAATCAGATAGGAAAGGCCTATGAATGGGAAGGAAGCGGCCGTGGCCTTAATTAAGGTACAGCCCCAGCACTGCCTGGTGAAAAATGGGAAACCATGGAAAACCATCTTCAGGGCTGCCGACAGTGGGGTTCGAACCCAATATCTCCCGATTACTTGATACTGACCACTCTTAAGCGACTGCAGCTATCGAGCTCAGTATGATTAATTTTACTATTGATGATTGGTCTTATAGGAATTACTATTCTGTGTATTTTTTTGTAGTGCTCTAGCTGTAGGTATGTTTGGGTTCATGTTTATTAATTTTTGTGATTCCTGTTCATTAAGTAAAAAAGATGAATTTTTCAGCAAAGACTTGAGGTTGTGTTACACTTGGCCTATGGAATCTTTGTTTATTACTGAAAACAATTTAGCAGTGAAAAAGGATTCAGATTTATTAATGTATTCATTTATGTTCCTTATTACTGTGGTTCCTCATTTGCCGGCCTTCATGACGATGTCATTCTGTTTTATCTTGTAAATGTTCATTTAGTTTGTGAATGGTACGTGTCAAATTTGTGTTTATTTCATTTGCCAAATTGGTGAGTTTCCTCTTAATTTTGTATCTTGTATCATTTCGCTGTTCAGCTATTCTCGTTATGTCTTATACTTTGTGGAAGTTAGGCCAATTGAATCTAAGTCCCTTGTTGACCAAATATAATTGATCCTTTGAAAATTGCACAATGCATAAGTTTAGGGTAAGTGCAGTGTTATTTAATGGTGCATTGAATTTTTTAAATTTCAGTGACTACCTAGTGTTTTTTTGTTTGTTGCTTAAAATGGTTCCTAATTACTTTGAGAAATGCATTTGAAATGAGCCCCATTCTATGGGAGCCAGCTGCTGGGAGGCGTTTAAATGTGTTCTGTAAAGTTGCGTGTTGATGTTTGCGTTCTTTTTGTCTAAAAGTTTTGTTTCATTTTTTATCCAAATTTTATTTACTCTATTCGGGGTTTTCTTTTGGTTGGATGTTGTAATACATTTTCTTTGTGCAGATTTGATGAAGTTGGGAAGCAAATTTTGCTTCCAGCATTTGTTTAAGAAGCTCGTCTTTTATTATTTTGCCTATTTTGATCTTGAAGCTTGTTGGGCATTTTGTTTGTCTGGTTGGCTGTAATAGTACAAGTTATAAATCTCATTTCTGGGTCCATATTGAGCAACTTAAATTGTTCCCTTAAAACTTTATTTATGAATAATCCACCTTTTCAATACAATATGTTTTTTATTTAAATAAATATTTGCATTATTAATGTTTTCACGCGACAAGTTTCCCCCACATTTGGGCATTATCAGCCATAATTCCTACACTGAATGATGAAAAATATCCAGGATACTGGGTATTTGTATACTTATAAAATCTTGAAAACTAATATGCTACATTGGATGTTGTTTAAAAAATAAGTTTTCATATTGAATATGATTTATTAGATATCTGTTATTTTTTTATTATTCTGGGTGGTGGAATATGCATAAATAATGATAATAAGTAAAATTATACTGTTAAAACATAAGCACTAATTCATACCAAATTCCTGTTTTATATCATTTGCCACATTTACTTACACATTTACAATTATCCCAAAATATATCAAGTTTCGAACCCATCAAAAAAAAACATCATTTCAAAATTGCATTCAAAACACAAAACATTAACCACAGTATGTTCCTAAACAAGAACAACAGGGTTACCTCCAATAAGGACCGATATTCAGGTACCGGCATTTTCAAACTCACATGCTCTCCATAAAAAACAACCAATTTTCAGCCATGAATGCACGTATGTGGGAAATACATACAAACACATACACAACCATAGGACAAGAATTAACAATTCTAAAAAATATAAGAATAGGCAAATTAATGAAGCTTACATACAATGCATGTCATACTAACTGGCCTGTAATTTTCAGCTTTATGTCTATCACCATTCCTTTTATACAAAAGGCTACTATAGCAACTCTATTCATTTTGTATAGCTCCTTCATGCAAACAATAATCAAATACTTCAGATATTCCCAGAAATCTTATCATTCCAGCCGCTTTCCTAATTTTCAACCTTTGTATCTTATAGTAAATGTCATTGTTATCGTAGGTAAATTTGAATACTCCTTAAGTATTAGTTACCTCCTCTATCTGGACATTATCCTTTCAATCAGCAATCTTTACATACTGCTGAATGAATACTTCTACCTTTTGAAGATCCTCAAATACACACTCTCATTGTTCATTAACCCTTTGCGGACTAATTTTTTCCTTGTGCAGTTCTGCACTAGTCCTATTTTTTTTCTTCGAAAAAGCTGTATAGTTACAATGAAAGTATAATTAAGATACAAAGTCTGACTCACAACATTATGAATTAATTTATCACTCTAGATACACACTATAAGCAGTAAAAATGTAGTTGAAAGACAGTTTTCCCCTTTCCTATTTATATTTCTTCTCCGTGTGGTACTCCTTGAAGTATTCATTTGTATTTTTTCTCTTGCATAGCAGTTAGTCTCATCAACAATTTGTTGTACCAATTCTTTTGTAAAAAATAGTGTAAAAAAATCAATGGGAGTAGATGGTTTATTACCTGTGAGAGGTGAAAAACCACTAAACAAAGTGTGTGGTTTCTTTACAAAGTTTGGATCAGCTGGGGAATAAACTCTCCAACCATTGTCTGGTCCACTACTATTTATATCGCTTTCATTCTCGCTTACAGTTACTTCTATTTTGCTGCAATTGTCATCATCACTCCCAGAAACAAACTCACTGTCCATAACTGATAATTCGTCATCACTACTGTCGATTTCATCTAAGAACGAGCTATATCTGATGAAGTAGCATACCCTGTCTGCGCGCCACCATTTCACAGCTGATTAATGTAAACAACAGCTCGTTCTTTATTTACCTGGAAAACTCGTAAAAAAAGTTTTAACACATCTAGAAGGCTGTGACATTCCTAAAGGTTCCATATAATAACTATAGATAACAGCAGCATGCTTAATTGCTTCACACGCGTATATATTTACCGTGCAAATAGGTGGTAGGTATATCCCGGCATACGGTCCAGAACGGGAAATTGGGATGTCGGGAAATGCCCGAGACGTCCGCTGAGAGTTAATGATTCCTGGAATGTCCTTCTTGGAATGTGTTTCTGCTCCTATACATACCCTTATGTTTTTCAATAAAATTTGTATGACTGCCAATTATGCTTGCCATCCCATTATCCTTAGCTGACTTCTTTGCTTGATTCAATTCCCTAGTAAGTTCCTTCTATTTCTTCCTACTTGTACATCCACTTCCTTTTTTATTTCTTTCCTGTTTGCACCTCCTTCTTGGTCTCTCTTTTTCTCTGTTATAATCAAGTGAGTCTTTACTATTCCCTACCACCTCAAAGGTACAAACCTGATTTCACAATCCTCAACAATTGCTTTAAAACCATCCCGGAGTCTGTTTACATTTTTATTAACCCTTTTCAACCGATCATAGTTACACCCTTATGACTGCTTTATCAGCCATATGGTACTGCCAAATAGTCCTACATTTAAGACCTTCCTTTCTGACATTTATTTTTAACTAAGACAAAAACAACATCGTGATCATAAATACCATCTATTACTTCGGTTTTTCTATAAAGCTCATCAGGTTTTACCAGCACCATAACCAGAATATTCTTCATTCTAATTGGTCCCATCACTTTTTGAATCAGCTGTCCTTCCCGTATTACCTTATTTGCTATTTGTTGGTCTTGTTTTCTGTCATTCGCATTGCTTTCCCAATTGACATCTGGTAAATTGAGATCTCCTGCTATAATCACATTCCATTCCATACAGTTCCCCACACTGCTGATTATTCTATTAAATAATTCTGAATCAGTGTCAACCCTACCCGTTCCTGGTCTGTACACTCAAGACATCGAGCTGCCTATTATATTTAGAAATGAGCCTAGAATTTCATGTTAGTCATCTTTAACATTTTTGTAGCTTACTAACTCCTCCTTAACCAGAATGAATCCTCCCCCTCATACCATTCCTATCCTAACTCTATGATACACACTCCACTTCTGTGAGAAAATATCTGCATCCATTATATCATATCCCAGCCATTATTCAACTCCTATTACAATATCTGGTAAGTTATTTTCAAAAACTAGGGACATCAGTACAGATTCTCAATTTTAATATTCATCAGATTCTAACCATCACTTGTGAATTATGTTGGTACAGAACTTATTAAAATTCAATTTGTGTCGTTGTTTACACCCTCTTTATTGCTCTCCAAGAAATGGATCTTTCACCATCATTTCAATTGGGGCATTTCTGGAGTTTGGTTGCCTTTCAAAAGATAGTTCCTTTACATGATGTTCCTTATACTTGTGATTTTACTTATTTTTTGTGCTTATCACATGGTGATGAATTTATGCTTTGATGGGTTCTGTTTTGCTTGTACTGCCTTAGGCTGCCTGTAAATATCCTCTTCACATGCAGAAGCAGTAAGGGGTAACAAGGCTGTAATGCTGGGGTAGTGCAAAACAATGCTTCAGCATCAGATATGACACTGTGCGCAACTAATAAATGAAGGAAGAATATGATAAATCAATTATAACTGCTCAACATGAATTAGAAGAAATTAACTACAGCTTTCTTTCTTTACTACCAAGAAAAATTTTTTTCCCTATTTACTTGTTAGATACAAACATATTGAGAAAATTGTCAGTGCAACAAAATTTTTTAAAATGAACAAATGTAGAAAGATGTAGTAAAACTACTGACATGAGGCTGACGTATTTCAGCACCTTCAATTACTGAGCCAGGATCGAACATGTCAAGTTGGGACCAGAAGGCCAGTGCTTCAACCGTCTGAGTCACTCAGCCCAGCATGAACAACAGAGCACAAGAAAAGTAATAGGAGGAAACCGAATTTGAGCTGTCCAGATGGTAACAGTTTTGTAGACACAAGGTAGAGGATATAATAAAGGCACTACACAACACGCCTGCATCAGGTTGTACTGATGATAACATAATGACATTCACAATCTAATCTCAAACTTCGGGATGACTCTGTTGAAAATAGTTTACTTCTCGGTTGTTTCCTATGTTCCTGCTTTTTTAACCAACTATGTTTCATCCTTATCTTATGATTCTTTCCCTTTTCTTGAATTTATCTGTCTTTCTTCTTATCATACATTTCCCACATCAAGAGTGAAGAACTGTGAAAGTGGCCCTTCGATGAGTGTTGAAGCCTGCCCTCCTGCTAAAACCGAAAAACAAGTTGGAGGCTGACAAGGGAGGGATGTAGAAGTGGGATAGGTGAGAGGAAAGCCTGTGGCAGTGTCTAAAGATGTGGAAGTTGTCATCATCCTTTTGTGTTTTCATGTTCGTCCACAGCTCCTCTTTCTTCCAACACTAAACTGTGAGTATGTTCATCCTATTATCTGTTCATTTTCTCATGACACTTGTTTGTTCCTCACCAATAACTATTGCACTTTTTGTGTTTGTCGCAGGCTCATAAACTTTTTACCTCCTGTATGTTATCTTTATCTTATATTTCTTCTCTATTTGTCTTGCTTCATGCTTTAACCAAATGAACCCGTCTGACGAAATATGCCCGCTTGCGAGCACATGGCCTTCAACTCTGATGACGAGGTGGGCCCGCGCACTGCCAAAGCTCGGATATTTGCTTGTATTCCATACAGTTTGTAACAGATGGCTCATGCGTTAAGATTTTCATATACCAGAAAGTTGAGGCGAGGGTACATCAAAGTTTCCCCTTGTTTGAACCTCATACCACGTGTATAGGGTGACTCGAAAATGTTTCGAATTCCTCTCAAGCCAGTAGTCAATATGGCAACTAGCAGTGTGTGTATTTCTGAACATGAGGAGTCAATGAAGTTAATAGTGTTCTAGATAATGATGCGGACAACAGTGTAAGCGAGAATCTGGAGGAATTAGAAGATGATAATTTGTATGATGAAGTGTTGAGTGTAAATAGCATAAATTTGTCAGGATATGTATATATCACTAATGACTCAGAGAATGAAATTGAGCAAAACTTTCACGCCAGGCCTCCACAACCAAAACATGCAAAACAGAATGACCGGGTGTGGATAAGTGGAGAAAATAATCCTGTCATTCCCCACTTCCCTGCACACAGTGGCATTTCAGAGGTTGTATTTCAGGAATATGCAGCCACACCTCAATCAAAGCTCTCTATGTTTTTAGACTATTTGGACCCATTATTTTCTTCAATTGCTACAGAGACAAATAAATATGCTCAGAAGCAACTTACAGATGAGAATTGGCAAGAGCTCAAAGATGACGAGAAATGGTTTATCACAATGCAGAACATATAAAGGTGTAGCTTGCTTTGGGTATTCTGATATCCCAGGTTTGAAAACAGTGCATCCAGGTATACCGGAGTAAAGACAGGTATATTGAAACTCCTATCTTACAATGAGCAGGGAAAGATTTCTCTTCATTTCTTATTTCCTACACTTCACTAATGCCTTTTCAGCTGATGCTAGCGATAAACTGACGAAAATTATGCTTATAATTTCTTATTTCTTGGGCACATTCTATTCATTGTTTGAAATGTCTGAAAACATTGCCTTAGATGAACCTCTAATGAAATTTCGTGGTAGACTGCCGTACTTTCAATGTAATCACAGCAAGACTTGGCATAAAGATATATAAAAAATGCAATGCAAATACAGGCTACAGCAACACCTTTTGTATTTATGCACAAAATGATAAGATTGACTCTTCCTTACCTGCGTGCACTAGTATTGTTATGAGCATATGTGAACACTTGTTCAACAGAAGTCGTACCCTGTACCTTGACAACTGGTACGTGCCTCCAGACCTTTATATAAGGGTTAATGTAAAGCAAACAAAAATTGTAGGAACTGTCAGGCCAAACAGAAAAAACATGCCACCTGGCAGGCCTATTTCATCTACAGTGTTGCAAAGAGGTGAATATCAAATGAGGTCATCCAAAAATATTTCATGCCTCAAATGGCAGGATAACAAAGGCGTTCATTTTTTTCTTCAAAACACACAACAGCAGATATTACACCAATGGGAAACCTCAGGGGAAAGCACAAACAAGTGACACAGGAAAAACTAAGGAAACCAAAACTGGCCCTCAAGTACCAAGATTGGATACAGGGAGTAGATTTAGAAGTCAGGTCACTGCCTTTTCTCCCAAACATGAGACAAACAAATGGGACAGAGAAACATTATTTTTATCTTCTAGACATTTGTCTTTTCAATTCCATTGTAGTGTGCTGCACTTTCTCACAGTCAGAGAACAGGAAACCCTACTCCACAGACTTCCGTGCGACCGTAGCAACACAATTACTTGCGACTGTACAGTGCCTGATTACAAAGTCAGGGGAAGAACTCAACCTAGTGCAACCCCTCTTAGGCTAGAAGCTAGACACAAGGCTCATTTTCCCATGCACATCCTTAGTACCAGAAAAAAAACAATCCCTCTAAGTGAAGTTTTGTGTGCTCAAAACAGAAGATCAGAAGCGACACAGCATGGCAGTGGAAAAAGTGTGAAATTCATCTACATCTCCCAGACTCCCTTGAAATATATCACACAAAAACATCATTTTAGGTGACTACATGTCACGTACTGACAACATTTTAGGTTAATATCTTGTATAGATCTCCTTTTGCAATCTATTTTCCTTTCTGCTGCACACACAGCTCTCCACTGGGATTTAAATCTGAGTCAGTGTGAAACGCAGGCTATTTCAATGAGAGTCCGTTGGGTTAAGACTGAAGGTATGTCAAGATGGACCCCAAATGAGAGTTTATGCCTGCTTTCCTGCTGAAGCTGGGTAGGAGATGAGAAAAGAGCTCGATGTTTTCCAGAACTTTTTTTTTTTTGCTAGGGGCTTTACGTCGCATCGACACAGATAGGTCTTATGGCGACGATGGGATAGGAAAGGCCTAGGAGTTGGAAGGAAGCGGCCGTGGCCTTAATTAAGGTACAGCCCCAGCATTTGCCTGGTGTGAAAATGGGAAACCACGGAAAACCACTTTCAGGGCTGCCGATAGTGGGATTCGAACCTACTATCTCCCGGATGCAAGCTCACAGCCGCGCGCCTCTACGCGCACGGCCAACTCGCCCGGTGTTTTCCAGAACTAGGATCGAAAATCTCTTCTATGCTGTGTTTTTCTCTCTATATGAGTTGACTTGACAATTGCTTCTTTCTTTCCAATGCTTATTCCTCCATTTTTTGATTGCCATAGATTGGATTCAAGACACACCATCAACTTACCATTTCCACTATCCCTGTAAACTCCCAAGCAGCCTTAACTGCCATCACAAACAGACATAGAATGCATCTGCTTGTTCTTGTAGTCAGAAATAAAACCATTCATGCAAATAACATCAATCACATTCACTGGGTCAAAAGACAAGAGAGACTTTGAGGGAATGAAAGAGCAGACCACATAGACAAAACTGCACCCAGCTATCTAGACATCATTTCCTACAGTTCAATACCGATGACAAGATGCACGAAGTTACTGCAACAATGAAAATCCTCAGACTGTTGCCACTCATTCAACTGGGTAAGGAATGAAATGAATGAAGCCACAATCTAGTGGCGAGAGTAAGAATTGTGCCAACTGTTGAAGCCTGCTGCACTTCTTTAGTGCAATTATTAATGACTGACAGATGAAATTAAATGACATTGGAGATTGTTACTAGAATGAAAGACAGGGAAGACCAGAGTACTGAGAGATGAGCCTGTCCAGCGTCTGACGTGTCCAATAAAAATTTTATATGGATTAACCGGGATTTTGAACCACAGAACCCACTGCACTGAAACATATATCAACTTGCACAATGCTTCTCACAATGAACTATTATTTCCAAGTATCTCCCACAGACTTTCTGTATAATTTGTGCTTAATTACGTCCACATGCAATTTTTTATAAACCATAGCTGCTTTAGATCAGCCCTCCACCGAACAAACATAATTATTTCACCACTACGTGACAGCCCAAGAAAACAAAACAAATGACTTACCACAGCATGAAGGAATGCACCGTCTTATGCCATAAGACCTATCTGTGTCACTGCGACGTAAAACAAATTGTAACAATGTACCCTCTTTGCAGTGGAATATCCTACTTTACCATAGATACTTCCCCTATCTAAAGAGCTATTATCACATCAGAACTGTCAGTATTTAAAGCTTCACCATATCAATCTCAAGTGAGATTCAAGAATAACATGACTGCATTGTAAAGCACTACACCGTTAATACCCATTGTATATTTTTTTAAACGATATAAGTGATGTTTTCCATCCCCTGGCAATATAGAATTATTACAATTATAACATTTAGCAATATCACATCGTTTCTGGAAAAAAAATTCACTGTTAAGTTGTTATCATTAATTATTCTATGTTGTGCAAACACTGAGATGATGGAGATTGATCCTGCAACAGGCTGATATGTTTGAGCACCTTAAATACCATCACGGTGATAAAGGATTTAATATGCCAACTTGAAACCACATGGCAAGCCCTCCTCTACCTGAGCTATTCAGATTGCCACTTTTCCTGACAAGAACTACAGATTTAAAAGCCAGATACTCCGAAAATGGGACTGTGCTGAATGTAGTAACAAAGCAAAGAGAGATGAAGAGAAACCCACTTCTTCTTCAGAACCTAACCAATGAATTCAGCTTTCATATATGTGTGCAAAATATAAGATGCATACTTATAAATTCCACATTTGTGTAATTATATAAACAATTTTTAGTCAATTTGAGATTAGTATACAAATATATGTGTGCCTTAAAAATAGACAGCAAGATACTCATACATTTCCTGAACAAGACATATGATGATGGTGATTATGCTTGTTGTTCTAAGTAGCGTAACATCTAGGTCATCGGCCCCTAATGGTAAGAGTTGGAACAAAATGACATGATAACCAAAATTCCAAAATGCATCCATTGACCAGAATTCAAAACAAATGGAGATGAACGACTACGAGACCAAAGCAATCAGTGGATCCAACTCGCAATGCCCGACGCCCGAATAAAATTATAGAAAATACAGGTGACAATGAAACAAGGCACCGCCCGGAAACACAGAAACATACATAATTCAAGCCATAATAACACATTCTTCTTCTTCTTCTTAGTGTGCCTGTCCACCTCGGACGTTGGCTATCAAAATGGCTATTCTGGCTTAATCCATTGAAATTTGGAACAGTTCTGCAGATGTTTTGTTGAGCCAGGTTTTAAGGTTGTCTTCACCCAGGAGATCTTTTTCCTTCTGTTTTCCCTTGCAGGATAAGTTGAAGCAGCTCATATCTTTTCTGATTCCTCATGATATGACCAAAATATTTTAGTTTACGACACTTGATGGTGTTGATCAGCTCTGGTCTCTTGTTAGCTCGGCGTAGAACCTCAATGTTTGTAACTTTCTGAGTCCATGATATTCTCAAAATTCTTCTGTATAGCCAGAGTTCAAATGCATCCAGTCTAGCAGTGTTGGCTTTTGTAAGGGTCCATGTTTCCACACCGTAAAAGAAAACTGAAAGAACAAACCACGCAAACACGAAGAGAAACAGAGCCAAAAGGACAAAAGCGCAGGCAACAGAAACACACAATACAAAGGCCATTACTACACACGAGCAAAAAGACCACCATCCCTCACAAAATGGACGACGAGGTCCGCCGACCGACCGCCACCCCGCAGGATGAGGGAGACGGAACTCAAGAGTTACAGACAATGGAGCAGATTGATCTGATCCACGCACTCCACAAAGAGGTGCATCACGGCAAGAAGACTGCCGCACACACCAGAAGAGGCTCCTCTCCGCAGCAAACGGTAGCATGCCACCATACCGTGGCAAATCCGGATACGGCAACACTACCGCCCACCTCCAACAATCCCAGAGAGAAGTCCTTCACGCCATCGTTACACCCTCACCACTCCCAGCTCATTTGGAAGTGGAGTGGCCTGCACTGCATCCCCCAATGGGACACAACCAAATGTCCCAGCTGAGAGCGAGCATCACCCACCGGAACCATGCAAGGCAATGTGGCAACACAACCGCCTCTCCGGCAGCCTCACCCGCAAACCCGCACCCCCAAACCAATGCAGCCCGGGAGCCACACAAACGTGACCCCGGCACCTAACACCCAGCCAGCAGGCCTTGGACCCGCCACACCACAGAGTGCCCAGGAAAACAGGCATCAACAGACTGTAGCGAGCTCAAAGAGTCCGCACAGAGCAGAAATCAACAGCGCCCACCGGACAGTGCACACCACATGGGCCCACAGACAGCACAGAGCCCCAACATGCATACACCACAGGCCTTCTGAAGAGCTTAAAGAAACCCGTAATATCCGACAATGAACACACAGCCCACCTGTGCTCCAGAACCACCAGCGCAAAAGATGATCGAACCCAGACACAGGTCAACAACAGACAGGAAGAACCCACAAAAAATTTGAAGAGCCCACGCCCTACCTCATGCCAGCTTGCAGACCCAGGGTTACCTCAGGTCATCGCACTGTCCATGAAGACACCCCCTACCAACCGCCCAACAAGGCAGGGAACTTAAAACACAAAACACAATCCGTGACCGCCACCCAAGCGCATTCCAAACAGTCGCGCCGCCCAAGGATAAGCAACGCACAGCCAAAGACCTCCAACGCCCAACACACAAGGACAGCCCAGGCAAAGTGGCACCAGTAGCAAATCTGCAGCACGACAGAAGCAAAGGCGGCACAACATACTCAATGAGCAGGCCAGCAATGGCGCTCGCACGAAAAGCTCCCTGCACCAACTCAACCCCACCACGCTGGACGCAACTCTGTCTCGCATGGACGCCTTGCCTTGCCAATCCACACGCTGCAATGCCAGAGCCCAACTGGACAAAACATGCCCCCCAAAAAATCACAGGATCACCGAGCGGTCAGCCAGCCAACAGCGCCACCAAAAGAAACTGCAAGACATCCAAACTCCTAGCGCATTACACCCTCAACTGCCACATACGTGGCTCCCATGACAATCTGCCATCAAAAAGGAACCCAAGAAACCTGCAAGCACCAACCACGGGATGAGTGACTCCTCCCAAGCAAAGCCCAGGATGCGCGTGAAGAGTACGCTGCCTTCAATAGTGCAAAACAGAGGTCCCCCAGACTGAAAACCAAAAGCCACGCACCGAGGACCAGCGTTCCACTCTCCCAAAAGCCCTCTGCAAGTGTCGCTCTGCAACCACCACATTATTCGAGCCACAATGCAGAACAAAATCGTCCACATACAGTGATAGTATCACAGCTGAACCAGCAGCAGCAATAACACTGCTCATAGCAATCACGAACAGAGCAACACCAAGAAACGATCTATGCGGGTCGACTACCTCCCGAATATGGCGCCGTGAACTCATACCCAACCTTGACACGGAACAGACGGAGGGACATACAACTCACAACAAACATCGGCAAGCCATATCGGAATCTCCATCGATACAGGACTGAAATTATACCACACCGTCATGTGGTATCACCCCAATCCAAAAAAACAGCCACCAAACACTGTTTGCAGAGAAAGCATCCTTGATCAGGTGCAGGCAGCCCGAAAACCACACTGGTACCCCGACAAAAGTCCTTGTCTCTTCAGACGCTACACAAGCCAGCGACGCACCTCCCTCCCAAACAGCCCACACAAACAGTTAGCAAAACAAACAGGTCTGAACCCTTCCGCATATCCGGGAACCCTGCCAGGCCTGAGAACAGGTATGACCACGGCCCACTCCACCACAGAGCCGGAAACCCAACCCCCACACGAGAATCAGCTGTACACACGGAGGAGAAATAACAGACTATCGTCATTAAGGTGTTTCAACATCTGGTCACAGACACAGCCCAGTCCAGGAGATATGCCCCCCGCAAAGCGCCAAGGGAACGCGCAGTCCCCGATCCGCAAAGGGAAAGCCAGGGTCCTCCACAGCCCCAGTGGCAAAACTAAGGTGACGATGCTCTGTTCCCACCCCAGAGCGAGGAAGCCACGATGGCAACCCCCAGAATCAGACACACACGCAAAAAAATGGACCAGAAAGCTAGCAGTCGAGAGCAGTTCAGGGATGACACCACCTTCAATGCAAATTCCCGGCACAGAAAATGATCCCTGGATACCCAGAACACATCGAAACCCAGTCCACACCTGAGATGACGGAGCACGTGACTTCACAGATGACAAACATCTCTCCCACGAAGCCCCCACACCCTGGCGAACAAGAACTCTTGCCCCAGCACAGAGCCCTCCAAATGCCACTAAGCCGGCCACAACAGGCCGCCAACGACAGGCCCCATAAGAGCAATGACGCTCCCCAATAGCCGTTGCAACGCCTTCATTCCACCTAGGAACAAGCCCCCAAAAAGGAGGGATCAGGCCCCTCAGCAGCAGCAAGAAAGACATGTGCTACGCAAGTCACTTCGCTGTCCATGCTCCACTCGGTCACACCGCTAAAGACACCAAGTTAGGTGAACCCCAGAAAATCAGCACGCCCAAGAACCTATCGAGGAGGAGCCTTGATGGATCCCTGCTTCTACAAAGCAAGAATAATGGGAAAATGGCCACCGCCACACAGACCACTGTGCGCACCCCACCAAAACAGTGAAACCAACGCTTGGCTGGATAGACCTGCGTCTATTTGAGAGCATGCATTGAAATGCACACTGAAACGAGTTGGCCCACATGCACTCAAAATACACAAATCCAGCCCTGTTACCAATGACTCCAACTCCCTTCCCTTGGACAAGGTGCCCCAGAGCACCATATGGGGTGATGGGCGAAGAGGAAGAGAGGCGGAAGTTGATCCACAAGATCAGTGACATCACTCATGTTAAGAGGCCAGCATGGTAGTAAACAAATACCACACACCTCCGCCATGAGCGGCTGTGGCACCCGCATTGCAACCACCCCCAACAGGCCTCCTAGAGGAACCCGCTTGCCACAATTCTCAGAACGAACAAAAACCCCACACCACTGGACACCCGGCGAGCACATCTCTCCATTCAACACAGTGTGAAACCTCCCATGACCACACGATGACCCAGTCCGAGGTTTGACTCCTGAACAGAGACCACACTCGCCGTGAACCCACCAATGAACTGATGCAGCCCAGCAAGATCAACTGCTACAACCGCCACAATGCCACTGCAACAGCGCCACAGGGTGGACCAAAAGAGAGAGAGTGCCAGGCTATGAGTGACAAGATGCTCCCAAACCCAAACACCATCAACACCAACATCCAAATCCGCAGATGCAGACGACAGTCCGATGCCCACCCCGCCATCGACAGACTGCGGGACAAACACCCGGTACCTCAACACTTTCAGGGGTGGGATATCCACCCACGAGGGGAGCGCATAGGCCTCAGAGAAGGCGCAGCCCCCGGCGAAGAATCACATCCTCTAGATGGTGGGCACAACGCCTCCCTCACAAGATAAGCACGGGAGTACCCAGTAGAAACGTTCCTTCCAGCCACCTAATGCCCAAGTGGGCTGGGAGACAAACTCCCAGCCCCAGTCAAGGAGACCCCCTCCCCCACCGCTGTGCCGGCCAAGGAGTCCTATATGTAGGATGTTAAAAGGTTTGTTTTTTTCACCTATTCAATACATATAAATTTTATAAATTAGGAATTTATTGTAGATTCCACTTGAGACATGTTTCGCCCTTCATTGAGGGCATCATCAGTCAAAATATCACCTCAAAAAACAAACCTTTTAACATCCTACATTCAGTATCTTCAATACGGATAACAATGATTTTTATCACATGCAAGGAGTCCTAGCCGGCAGAGACCTGTCCGTGGTCAAAGGTGGGGTGGTTCACCCTTCGAGCCCCACTCCTTGCGGGTCTGCTCATGGGAGCAACAGCCGCCCCAGGTGAAGCAATCCTCATGGGCGACAGAGTGAATGTCGAACCTGTGAGACTCTGAGTCACCACGCCGCACCCCAGTGCACCGGCAGGCATATTCGCGGAACCAAACCAACAGCGTGCCTCAGCCAGGCAAGACCACCCAGGGTTCTGACATCCAGAATCTCCCTCACCCAGAAATGCTGGAAAGACCCAATATTAAGGAGAACAAAGACTAGGACGGCCAGCGAACCTGCACGCAGCCGCGCACACCTTGCGCGGCGAGCCGCCTCCACCCCATATGCACGAGACACAGACTGACGATACAGATGTTGATTCCCATAGGGAATCTGTAACATTTGTTCCGAATGAGTAAATTTATAATACCAATATAAATGGTCCGTTATTGGACATTATAAACTTTTTCAGCTAACTCATTCCTGGTTGCCAGCGTTTCGCCCCCGTGTGCTAGGCTGGGCTCATCAGTTGGTAACTATCATCTGTATCATCTGATGGCCAAGCAGGCATCAATTTTTAGTAGTGAGACAGAGTGTCTCATAGTGCATTGGCACTGCCGGTGGCTACAATTAGCCTACGCAGTGGCCTCCATGGTATGCACTAGCCATGCATCTTGGTAGGTGTGCTAGGTACCAACTGATGAGCCCAGCCTAGCACATGGGGGCGAAACGCTGGCAACCAGGAATGAGTTAGCTGGAAAATTTATAATGTCCAATAACGGACCATTTATATTGGTATTACACAGACTGACTCCAACAAGACACCACAGGTCCGAATCTCCGGCACCGATAGCACTGCACAGGAGGTGGGATACACGGCCCCACATGGCAAAGTCAAGCTGCCACCCCGACCCCATCTGGCAACACCGAAAACCCGAAGAAGATAATGAAAGCACCAGTGGCAACTTCCCCACCACCGCCAACACCGCACGCAATGCAGGGGACGTGTCTCACACCACTGTGCTTTATGTCTTCAAACAATACATCAGTGTTCAAAATAAGGTCACAATGGAAGATGATTCCATGAACAGGTTCAAAGATTTCTGCTCCTCCACTTTCATGGGGATTTTACCTAGGTGGTTGCACATAACAACTGATCAGCTTGCAGTGCTGTATGAGTCTTCAAAAGCAGACTAGTGTTGAACATTTTCTTAAGATCGTCCAGTTTGCCGTAGATGCCTTCAATGTGCCTACTAAAAAGTATTGATTTTAGCTGCTTAAAATCGTGCCCAGCGGTTCTGGTAGCAACCAGAAACCTAGGGAAGCACGATTCCATTCTTTGATGCTGTGCATGTTCTCAGGGGGTTGAACCCCTCAAGTAATCAAAGACTTCGGTGGGGGACCACTTTGGGCAGGTCGAAGACGTTTCGAAGCCATGCCCAAAATCATCCTTGCCAAATGCCATCCACCCCGATCAGGGGCCGCAGTAGCTGAACCAAGCAGCCG
The DNA here is from genome assembly GCF_040414725.1 of Anabrus simplex. Taxonomy (NCBI): domain Eukaryota; kingdom Metazoa; phylum Arthropoda; class Insecta; order Orthoptera; family Tettigoniidae; genus Anabrus; species Anabrus simplex. The sequence continues at coordinate 23,912,619 of NC_090277.1, read as the reverse complement.
AAGCAATACCCACCAGGTTGTAGCCAGTATTACCCGAGGTCCGATGATGGACGATGCCTCATATGGAATGACTGAGGCAATGAGCACTAGGACTCCTTTCGTCGAGTCACCTGCAATAGCACGTACCCCATAGGATGTAGAGAGTACTAAATATATAGGGCAAATTTTTTTTAAAAATTAATAATAATATGTTATTCTAGCATTCGGCTGTGCCGGGACCTGTGATGTCAGGCAGATACTACTGCACGGGTACATGACGCTCCAACACAGAAGATCCCTGGGTGGTCACAGTTGGGTTTTCTGGCGTAATCACACACGTTAAGAAGCCCACCTCTGAGCAGCACGCACAGAAAGAATTTTGAATCGATCTACAGCAAAACCTTAAAAAACAATAAAAAATAAAGAGGGGACCGATGGCCACATAACCCTTTTAGTTGCCTTCTGCGACAGGCAGGGATTACCTGTGAATATATTCGGCCCCTCCCATCTACCGCAATCCATGTCCGTGCCTAGATCATCCCTTATAGTCTCCTCTTACGACAGACAAGGGACACCTTTGGTTTATTCTTTGTCTGCATCCCCCACCCACAGGGGGTGAACAAGAGATACAAGTGGGAGTTATGTAACCAGTCAAACCGAGACGACTGCTAAGAGTGTAATTGTAATCAATATACGAAGATAGATAGGTAGATGAAGGTCTTTATTGGCGCAGTTAAGGTCATTAGGCCTTCTCTTACACTAAACCAATTAGTATACTTTAGACTCAAAATTAATAATACTGTAATTAATACTAGATAGAAAACAATTTAAAGACAATCAAAATATAACTGAAATAAAATTCCAACACAATGAGACAGACAAAATAATAATAATAATAATAATAATAATAATAATAATAATAATAATAATAACAACAATAATAGCCAGTGATGATATTGTACTAGCACAATCAAGAAAGATCAGAAATGCCCTGTTTATTCATATCATGCTGCACGTGGAATGATACTTACACATGAAGTATTCGATGTTTCCTTAAAGCAGATTGGTTCCTCTTTGATCTTTACTTCCAAGTCCATTTTACTAGTGTGTGAAGGTTTAGGCTGTTTGGGATGAGATTGCTTCAACAGACCTTGCACTGAAAAATGAGTAACAAACAATGTTATTGTTGTTTTGTTGTCAAGCCTGTAGTTTTAGGTGCCTCTTGATATTCTTCTCATAGCCACAGCACCTCCAGTTTTACCTGGAAACTGAACCACGGGGATAAATATTTTCACTGAAAGAACATCCCACATCCACAAATTGGATTAATTTGCACAGCTCTCGTTCCTGTGACCATGCACACTACACTGGGAGTCTAATGACTGGTTTGATGTACCTCTCCATACAACCCTATCCTGTGCTATGCTGTAAATGCACTATTAATCTCTTATTACATTCTGTCCAATGTACACCAACTGATCAATTTTTCTTTTTACTTCAAACAGACACAGATAGGTTTTACTGTGTTATGGCTAGGAGTGGAAAGGAAGTGACCACAGCTTTAAGTAAGATACAGTCCGAACTTTTGCCTGGTGTGAAAGTGGGAAAGCATGGAAAAATATTTTTAGGGCTGTCATGGACACTTCCTTCCTTCTCTTAACCCTTTCCTATCCCATCAATACCATGAGTCCTACCTGTGTCAGTGCGACATAAGCCAATTATAAATAAGAAAAATATTCTTGAACTAAAACGCAAAAAAATTTATTACCTGCTCAACGTGCAGTGCAAATTATCTGCTTTTAATCACTGTGAAGTCATAAAATCCCTACCCCGTCCCACTGCTAGCTCTATTGGCTATGTTCAGTCTGTACTGCTGAATATAAACCTCAATGACTTTACACCAGAGTCCAACGGTGATTTAATTACAATATATATTTGAAAGACACTATTAGGAATGTTCTGATATAGTTCATTCAGTTTTGTTTTCAATCCACAAATATTCAGATAGTAATTGGAGAGCCCAGTTTTTTCGTCACACTTACAAATTAGGTAAATCATCCTGGATGCTACTGACAATTGTGTCTAAGCCCTGTGCCTTAAGCATTTTAATAATCCAGTTTCTCACACAGATATAGACATAGTTCTCCTCTCAATGCACAGTTCTCACCTGGGCTAGGAGCCCTTTTAAGAGCTACCACAAAATACGTTGAATTCAGCAGCAGTTTAGTCAGATTCCTTACTGGTTAAACAAATTATCTGATAGAGGATAGCTAGGTAACCATTGGCAACTTTATCCAAAAAGTTACGATCATTACTGATTATGTTACATTATATACTGTACGTCTGTTACAACAAACAGTTCAGAACTGAATGTGAACTCCTCTGTTACGACAAACAGTTCCGAAATGCTTATGAGCTCGTTCGGTACAACAAACAGTTCCGAACTGGCTACGAAATACTTTGTTACAACAAACGGTTCCAAACTAGCTATGAACAACTTTGTTATAACAAACAGTTCTGACATGGCTATGCACTCCTTTGTTAGGTACACCAAAGAGTTCCTTCTAGTTATGAGCTTTTTCGTTACAACAAAGAGTTCCAAACTGGTTATGAACTCCTTCAAAATTATCTTAACGAGCATACACGAATCAGAATGCTTCCAGAACTGATTTTTAATAATGGTTTGTTGGAATTAGTAAATGCCAATTGTGAACTGTATCGGTACATACATACACACATACATTATGATTATAGACTGTAATGCCTTTCAGCGTTCAGTCTGCAAGCCTCTGAGAATTTACTAAACATCGCCACAATCCTCGATTTGCAACTAGTGTTGTGGCCTCATTTAGTTCTATACCTCTTATCTTTAAATCGTTAGAAACCGAGTCTAACCATCGTCGTCTTGGTCTCCCTCTACTTCTCTTACTCTCCATAACAGAGTCCATTATTCTCCTAGGTAACCTACCCTCCTCCATTCCCCTCACATGACCCCACCACCAAAGGCGGTTTATGCGTACAGCTTCATCCATTGAGTTCATTTCCTAAATTAGCATTTATCTCCTCATTCCGAGTACCCTCCTGCCATTGTTCCCACCTGTTTGTACCAACAAACATTCTTGCTACTTTCATGTCTGTTACTTCTAACTTATGAATAAGATATCCTGAGTACACCCAGCTTTCGCACCCGTAAAGCAAAGTTGGTCTGAAAACAGACCGATGTAACGATAGTTTCGTCTGGGAGCTGACTTCCTTCTTACAGAATACTGCTGATCGCAACTGCGAGCTCACTGCATTAGCTTTACTACACCTTGATTCAATCTCACTTACTATATTACCATCCTGGGAGAACACACAACCTAAATACTTGAAATTATCGACCTGTTCTAGCTTTGTATCACCAATCTGACATTCAATTCTGTTGAATTTCTTACCTACTGACATCAATTTAGTCTTCGAAAGGCTAATTTTCATACCATACTCATTGCACCTATTTTCAAGTTCCAAGATATTAGACTGCAGGCTTTCGGCACAGTCTGCCATTAAGACCAAGTCGTCAGCATAGGCCAGACTGCTTACTACATTTCCACCTAACTGAATCCCTCCCTGCAATTTTATACCTTTCAGCAGATGATCCATGTAAACTATGAACAGCAAAGGTGAAAGATTACAGCCTTCTCTAACTCCTGTAAGTACCCTGAATCAAGAACTCATTCTACCATCAATTCTCACTGAAGCCCAATTGTCAACATAAATGCCTTTGATTGATTTTAATAATCTACATTTAATTCCATAGTCCCCCAGAATGGCGAACATCTTTTCCCTCAGTACCCTGGCATATGCTTTCTCTAGATCTACGAAACATAAACACAACTGCCTATTTCTCTCGTAGCATTTTTCAATTACCAGGCGCATAATGAAAATCTGATCCTGACAGCCTCTCTGTGGTCTGAAACCACACTGGTTTTCACCCAACTTCCTCTCAATGACTGATCGCACCCTCCCTTCCAAGATGCCAGTGAATACTTTGCCTGGTATACTAATCAATGAGATACCTCGATAGTTGTTGCAATCCTTCCTGTTCCCTTGCTCATAGATAGGTGCAATTACTGCTTTTGTCCAATCTGAAGGTACCTTACCAACACTCCATGCTAATTTTACTACTCTATGAAGCCATTTCATCCCTGCCTTCCCACTATTCTTCACTGTTTCAGGTCTAATTTCATCTATTCCTGCTGCCTTATGACAATGGAGTTTATTTACAATCCTTTCCACTTCCTCAAGCATAATTTCACCAACATCCTTTTCCTCCTCCCATGAGCTTGGCTGTTTGCAACACCACCATGATGATTTCCTTTTACATTGAGGAGATGTTCAAAATATTCCCTCCACCTCTCCAGTGATTCCCTGGGATCTATTATGAGTTCACCTGAATTACTCAAAACACTGTTCATTTCCTTTTTCCCTCCCTTCCTAAGATTCTTTATTACTGTCCAGAAAGGTTTCCCTGCTGCTTGACCTAGCCTTTGCAGGTTATTAGCGAAATCTTCCCCTGACTTCTTTTTGGATTCAACAACTATTTGTTTCGCTCTGTTTCTTTCATCTACGTACCAATCCCTATCTGCCTCGGCCCTTGTTTGGAGCCATTTCTGATAAGCCTTCTTCTTACGTTTACAAGCTGCTCTCACTTCATCATTCCACCAAGATGTTTGCCTTTTCCCATCTTTACACACAGTTGTTCCTAGGCATTCCCTTGCTGTTTCTACTACGGCATCCCTGTATGCCACACATTCACTTTCTATATCCTGAACCTGCTTACTGTCTACTGTTTATAACTTCTTACTATTCATATCCATGTACTTCTGTCTAATTTCCTCATCCTGGAGATTTTCTACCCTTATTCGTTTGCAGACAGATTCAGATTTCACTTTCTCTACCCTAGGCTTAGATATACTTAGTTCACTACAGATCAGATAATGCAAGTTCTGAATTTCTGTTGGAACAGCATGTATACTTCTGCGAACGAGCAGGGTATTCAGAATCAATTCGGTACCATGCTGGAACAAACTTGCATGTATTATCAGGGGTGATATTTATTGCAGACAGCCTACAATTCGCTGAAAAACAGAATTATCTGCCTCTGTTCTTTTGCGTTTAAATACGAAGAGAACAATAAGGCTTACCTTATTTCCTATCACGTGCCGTACGTTATTAAGTTTGTAATGGAAATGTAGAAGACTGAGACTCCAACTTTATTAGCAATATGTTCAAAGCTCTGGACACACTGTAAAATAAAAGAAACTGCAATTACCTGATCATGAAAATCTTAAGAAAAAAGAGCAAAATCTACATGACAAACCTGGACAAGCTGTTGCAAAATGTCCGAAATGCTCAATAAAAATCAAAATTTGTACGGTCATTAAGTAACAACAAGCCAGCCAGTTAGAAAGTAAACCGCAAATAGCGAACAGGAATTCTCACAAATGCATATAACGAGTGCGTTGTTCCTCGACTACATGCATACGCACCCGGTATAATTCACTTATATCCAGCTAACCATCTGAGACAACCATGGCCATGTTACACTCAGAGCACAGAATAGAAAATACATTGCATGCGTACCTGCCGGAGACGAGAGACGAATGGGTTTGGGCGTTGCCTACGAGGTACACAAGGCCGGGAAATACAGCACACTAGACTCGTCCTCGAGATACTTCCGACAAGCGCCGCTAGAGTTCTCTTTACTATTCTGTCTCACCCGCTCATTACAACACGTTCGAATATGAAAAACTATAAAAATTCATTAAAACTAGTAATTTCAGAAGGCAGCAAACAGAAATGAGATCAAAGATAGACGAAGAGTAATTGTTTGACTTATTTTCTACAACGTATTTCTTACAACATGCTTAAACGAAATAATTCACAAAAGAAGCAGAGAAATCTGATAGCGAGTTTGTCACTTCTTACCGATTCCTTTAATTGTGCCTCAGTGAATCCGATAAGCGGATCGAGATTGCGGTCATAAATAACTTTGGCTTTAATCGCCCTTTATCCAATTACCGTACCAGCGATCCAATCTTTTCCTCCGCACATCTGATATTTTGACATTCGTATTGAAGACGCTGTTTGATGAGCGATGTTATGCCCGTCACGCAAATATTTAGCGTCGTTTCACCGTATTTCTATTTTTTTCTTACCGTAAAATTAAATTTGTGTTCGCCTCTGTGGTGTAGTGGTTAGTGTGATTAGCTTGTCACCCCCGGCGGTCCGGGCTCGATTCCCGGCCCTGCCGCGAAATTGGAAAAGTGATACGAGGGCTGGAACGGGGTCCACTCAGCCTCGGGAGGTCAACTGATTAGAGATGGGTTCGGTTCCCACCTCAGCCATCCTCGAAATGGTTTTCCGTAGTTTCCAACTTCTCCTCCAGGCAAATGCCAGGATAGTACTTCACTTAAGGCCACGGCCGCTTCCTTCCTTCTTTCCTGCCTGTCCTTTCCAATCTTCCCATCCCTCCACAAGACTCCTGTTCAGCATAGCAGGGCGAGGTACTGGTCATCCTCCGCAGCTGTATCCCCCGACCCAATGTCTAGTGCTCCAGGATGCTACCCTTGAGCGGTAGAAGTGGGATCCCTCGTTGAGTCCGAGGGAAAAACCGACCGTGGAGGGTAAACGGATGAAGAAAGAAGAAGAGAATTAAATTCGTTCTAACAGGAATAAAGCTCCTAAATGACCAATTTTAGCACGCTTTTCAATTGGTTTGCTTTTTGGTCAAGTTCAGATACCGTAAAACTTTTTTTCTGTTTTTATTAACCGTATCCTGCTTCTCAATTTACAGATTACTTTCTGTAATCTGGTATTTAATTTTCTCATCCGTACATTTTTTTGATTTAACAGAGATACTCGTAGACTTTCCTTGATATAGAAACGAGACTTGTACTTCTTTTTCGTTTCTGGCTGACGTATGAAGATATGGTATGTTCATCGTTATCTGAATCAGACCTCTTACTAAGTTTTGATGGCAGTACATCATTTTTGGGAGCTGGACGCTTCCTGCTTTTGACATTTTCCTGTTTGTGAACAGGATACACAATGAAAACAGAAGGAAATTTGATTGAGGATATCAATCAATACTGATCTGCATTTAGGGCAGTCACCCAGGTGGCAGATTCCTTATTTGCTGTTTTCCTAGCCTTTTCCTAAATGATTTCAAAGAAATTGGAAATTTATTGAACATCTCCCTTGGTAAGTTATTCCAGTCCCTAACTCCCCTTCCTATAAATGAATATTTGCCCCAGTTTGTCCTCTTGAATTCCAACTTTATCTTCATATTGTGATCATTCCTACTTTTATAAACGCCATTCAAACTTATTCGTCTACTAATGTCATTCCATGCCATCTCTCCGCTGACAGCCCGGAACATACCTCTTGGTCGAGCAGCACTTCTTTCTCTCAATTCTTCCCCACCCAAACATTGCAACATTGTTTTAACGCTACTCTTTTGTCGGAAATCACCCAGAACAAATCGAGCTGCTTTTCTTTGGATTTTTTCCAGTTCTTGAATCAGGTAATCCTGGTGAGGGTCCCATACACTGGAACCATACTCTAGTTGGGGTCTTACCAGAGACTTATATGCCCTCTCCTTTACATCCTTACTACAACCCCTAAACACCCTCATAACAATGTGCAGAGATCTGTACCCTTTATTTACAATCCCATTTATGTGATTACCCCAATGAAGATCTTTCCTTATATTAACACCTAGATACTTACAATGATCCCCAAAAGGAACTTTCACCCCATCAACGCAGTAATTAAAACTGAGATGACTTTTCCTATTTGTGAAACTCACAACCTGACTTTTAACCCCGTTTATCAACATACCATTGCCTGCTGTCCATCTCACAACATTTTCGAGGTCACGTTGCAGTTGCTCACAATCTTGTAACTTATTTATCACTCTATAGAGAATAACATCATCCGCAAAAAGCCTTACCTCCGATTCTACTCCTTTACTCATATCATTTATATATATAAGAAAACATAAAGGCCCGATAATACTGCCTTGAGGAATTCCCCTCTTAATTATTACAGGGTCAGATAAAGCTTCACCTACTCTAATTCTCTGAGATCTATTTTCTAGAAATATAGCAACCCATTCAGTCACTCTTTTGTCGAGTCCAATTGCACTCATTTTTGCCAGTAGTCTCCCCTGATCCACCCTATCAAATGCTTTAGACAGGTCAATCGCGATACAGTCCATTTGACCTCCAGAATCCAAGATATCTGCTATATCTTGCTGGAATCCTACAAGTTGAGCTTCAGTGGAATAACCTTTCCTAAAACCGAATTGCCTTCTATCGAACCAGTTATTAATTTCACAAACATGTCTAATATAATCAGAAAGAATGCATTCTGTCTAATATAATCAGAAAGAATGCCTTCCCAAAGCTTACATACAATGCATGTCAAACTTACTGGCCTGTAATTTTCAGCTTTGTGTCTATCACCCTTTCCTTTAAACACAGGGGCAACTATATCAACTCTCCATTCATCTGGTATAGCTCCTCCGACCAAAGAATAATCAAATAGGTACTTCAGATATGGTACTATATCCCAACCCATTGTCTTTAGTATGTCGCCAGAAATCTGATCAATTCCAGTCGCTTTTCTAGTTTTCTACTTTTGTATCTTATTGTAAATGTCATTGTTATCATATGTAAATTTTATTACTTCTTTGGCCTTAGTCTCCTCCTCTATCTCGATATTACCCTTGTAACCAACAATCTTTACATACTGCTGACTGAATACTTCTGCCTTTTGAAGATCTTCACATACACACTCCCCTTGTTCATTAATTATTCCTGGAATGTCCTTTTTGGAACCTGTTTCTGCCTTAAAATACCTATACATACCCTTTCACTTTTCACTAAAATTCGTATGACTGCCAATTATGCTTGCCATCATGTTATGCTTAGCTGCCTTCTTTGCTAGATTCAATTTTCTAGTAAGTTCCTTCAATTTCTCCTTACTTCCACAGCCATTTCTAACTCTATTTCTTTCCAGTCTGCACCTCCTTCTTAGTCTCTTTATTTCTCTATTATAATAAGGTGGGTCTTTACGATTCCTTACCACCCTTAATGGTACAAACCTGTTTTCGCATTCCTCAACAATTTCTTTAAACCCATCCCAGAGTCTCTTTACATTCTTATTTACCGTTTTCCACCGATCATAGTTACTTTTTAGAAACTGCCTCATGCCTGCTTTATCAGCCATATGGTACTGTCTAACAGTCCTACTTTTAAGAACTTCCTTTCTATCACATTTATTTTTAACTACCACAAAAACAGCTTCATGATCACTAATACCATCTATTACTTCAGTTTCCCTATAGAGCTCATCTGGTTTTATCAGCACGACATCCAGGATATTTTTCCCTCTGGTTGGTTCCATCACTTTCTGAATCAGCTGTCCTTCCCATATTAACTTACTTGCCATTTGTTGGTCATGCTTCCTGTCGTTCGCATTTCCTTCCCAATTGATATCTGGCAAATTCAGATCTCCCGCTACAATCACATTTCTTTCCTTGTCGTTTCCCACATAGCTGACTATCCTATCAAATAATTCCGAATCCGCGTCAGTGCTACCCTTTCCCCGATCTGTACACTCCAAATATATCAAGTTGCCTATTATCTTTAGAAATGAGCCTTACACCTAGCATTTCATGTGTCTCATCTTTAACGTTTTCGTAGCTTACAAATTCTTCTTTCACCAGAATGAACACTCCCCCTCCCACCCTTCCTATCCTATCTCTACGATACACACTCCAGTGCCGTGAGAAAATTTCTGCATCCATTATATCATTTCTCAGACATGATTCAACTCCTATTACAATATCTGGTAAATATATATCTATTAAATTACTTAATTCTATTCCTTTCCTTACAATACTTCTACAGTTCAACACTAACAATTTTATATCATCCCTACTTGATTTCCAGTTCCCTGTTCCGTTATCATCGCTCCCTAGGCCGTCCCGTTTCCCTGAATGTACCTCCCTATTACTATTCCAAACAAATTTCCTAACTTATACGTACCACTGCGGTTTAAATGAAGGCCATCTGAGCGCAGATCCCTATCTCCTACCCACCCATTAGGATCTAGAAATTTCACTCCCAGTTTCCCACATACCCACTCCATAGTCTCATTTAAATCCCCAATCACCTTCCAGTCAGTATCCTTTCTACACAGTAGTCCACTAATAACAATCTCCGCTTTCTTAAACTTCACCCGTGCTGCATTTACCAGATCCCACACATCTCCAACTATTGATTGATGTGCTTACACTGAAATCTATTTTATGAAAAGAATCGCTAGGTACCTAAAGAGATCCTGCTATATCACTTTGCCTAGAAATAGTTTGCTTCCATTTCTCCCTTAAACCGCACTCGGAAGAGAAACTATAGAACTTCAATTTTCATGCTTTTTTAGTGTCATCGGAAATAGAGAGGTACACAACAGTGCACCTTCTTCTCAACCTCACAGACACTCACCGACAGAAACCATATTCGCAATAAATTGCACAAAATCAACACAGCGTCACAATTACTTCGCATTTCACAATGTTAAAGTCCGCCAAAAACAGAACGGAAACCTGATATCTAACGGCCAAACCGTGAACACGGTCGGGCCGCTTTTTCAGCGACAAATTAGTAGCTATGTTGCGGCCTTGTATATCTCGTAGGCAATGGTTTGGGGAGGGACAAACACTTCCTTCCTCTTCATCTCGTTCTCCTTCTCCTCCTTCCTCTTCTTCTTCTTCTTCTACTTCTCTTCTCCTTCTGGAAATTTGAATGGGCTTGTCAATTTTCACCCACTTCCTATACGTATAAACGTGAATCACTTCACAACCTTATTAACCACAATTCATAAGGGTGTATAAAACACATTACAGCAATTTCCCTATGTGACAAAAACTGTGAACGTCTTGAGAAAGGATATATAGGGGATTCCCTCATTAGTATGTAGGAATATTGCAACTATGCGGAAAGTACTATGACCCGACCCCATAACCTCTAATAGCAGTGAGAATCAACAAATAATCAGGAGGGTATATAAACATAGGATAAATCACATGGACACGACAAATACTTTAATACACCAATACCGGACAGCTCTCTATCTTAACGGCATTAAGCGAAAAGCGAAAGCGACGGTAGTGACATCCAGCGCCGAGGTGTGAAATAAATACTTGTCAATGCCACAGCTGAGTGGAATGCAACCACACTCATTGGAAATATTCTTGTTAAAATAATTAAACAATCATAATGATTAAGAATGACATTTTAAAATATAGAATATCTCCTTCATAAACCTCCAAACGAGCTTTATACTAGCCGTGCCTATCGGTACGTCTTAGAAAATAAAAGCCGAATTCTTTTGAGGATCCACCCAGCCTCGTATTATTATTATTATTATTATTATTATTATTATTATTATTATTATTATTATTATTATTATATAATTCGCTGGGGCCATCAAGGACCACGTTAACTCCTGTTGCATTTGACACTGAACTTGGCCTTCTTGAGAGCCCAAATTTCCCTCATTCTTTGTGAGTGGGCCTGCTTATGCTCCTCTGTCCAAGGGGCACCGTGTCTTCTCTTCGGTTGCTCGTCTCGGTTTAGCCCGTTCGTCAATATTTTCTTGCGGAAGAGATCTCTGTTAAGGACGTCTTCAGCTGAGATATGTAGCATTTGCAGGTCTTCTTTGGTATTTCTAAACCACGGAATTGTGGTTTTGAGGTTTGAATCAAAAAAGTGAAAGATTTCTTTAGTTAACTTTCTTGCGTCCATTCTTTTCAGATGACCGTAAAATCGTGCCCGTCTTTTTCTGATTGTGTCGGTATTTTTTTTTTTTTTTTTTTTTTTTTTTTGCTGTAGACTTCCTTGTTGGATCTCTTTTGATGGATTCCATTTCTGTACTTTGATCCCAAGATTCCTCTCACAATTTTGCGTTCTTTTTCCTCCAGTTCTTCAAGGAGTCCTTTGTTAGCATTTAGAGACAGGGTTTCGGCTGCATATAGAACTACTGGCTTCAGAACTGTTTCATCTTGGTGTTCTGGGAAAGGCATTTTTTTGTTGTAGATTGTGCGGGATGTTTGGTAGGCTATTTCCAGTTTGCACACTCACTCCTGAAGTGCTTCTTTGTCCAGTCCATTTTTCATAATGATCTCACCCAGGTAGGCTATTTGAATTTGTCTACTCGGGTGATATCCCCGTATTTTGTATGGAGTTTTCGTGGAGCCTGTTTGATGTTAGTCATTACTTCTGTTTTCTCAAACGATATCTGCAAACCGGTTTGTTGGGCAATTTCCTTTAAAATTTCAACTTGAGCTCTAGCGACTTCTATGTCGCTTGAGAGAACAGCAATATCATCGGCAAATGCTAAGCAGTCTATTGCGATCCCCTTGGATTTGGTTCCTATTCTCAATGGACTGTAGTTGTTTTCCTGTAATCTCACCCGCCAGGTTCTGATGATCTTTTCAAGAACACAGTTGAAGAGTATCGGGGATAGCCCATCACCTTGTCGGACTCCTGTTTTGATGTCAAAGGAATGCGAGAGACATCCGTGGAACTTCACCTTGGATTTTGTATCGGTCAGGGTGGCTCTAATTAATGCCAGCAGTTTCAAATCAACTCCAAATTCATTTAAGATGTTTAGCAGGACTTGCCGGTCAATGCAGCCGTACGCTTTCTTAAAGTCCACAAAGACAGACACATACTGCTTGGACCTTAGTGTATAATATCTGATGATCATTTTGAGATTTTGGATCTGTTCAGCTGTTGAGCGACCTTTTCTGAAACCTACTTGGTATTCACCTATCTGATGTTCGACTTGTGCTTCCAAACGCTCCAGGATGGCAAGTGACAGAATTTTGTAAGTCACGGGTAGCAGAGATATTCCTCTGTAGGTGTTGATATTCTTCATGCTTCCCTTTTTGTGTAATGGATGGATCAAAGCTATTTTCCAATCTTCGGGTAGGGTCTCCCTGTTCCAAATTTCTTCTATTTGCTTTTGAAAGATATCAAGTGATTCCTCTGGGGCATATTTCCATAGTTCTGCTACTATTGGGTCTTCCCCCGGCGCTTTGTTATTTTTGAGACGGGCAATGTGGCGCTTGATTTCATCTCTGTCGGGTGGTCTGGAACCTGGGTACCTGAGTAATGGTTCCTTGGTCTCAATGGCGCTTTGCGGTTTAGGACAATTAAGTAAATTCTTGAAGTAATCTGCCAGAATGCTGCAATTTTCTTCATTTGACGTCGCCAGTGTGCCGTCCTTTCGCTTAAAGCATAGAGATGCTGGTTAATAGCCAGTGAGTTTGCGTTTGAAGGTTCTGTAGTACTCTCTGCTTTCATTCTTCCTAAAGTTTTGTTCTATCTTTTCAATGAGAGATTTTTCGTATTTACGTTTCTCAGTTATGAAAACCCTAGCTGCTTGGACACGTTGGGTTTTGTAGGTTTTCCAATCATTTTCTGATTTCGTAGAGTAGTACTGTTTCCACGCATTGAATCTTTCTTGGAGGACTGATTCGCAGGTACCATTCCACCAGGCATGGTTTTTGCTTCTCTTGATTTCTGCAACGTCCTTGGCGGCCTCAACAAGGAGACTTTTGGCGTTGTTAATATCACAGTCATTTGGTCTAGCCTTCTCCTGGAACTCCTCGACCCTTTTCCGAATTTTATCATTGTCGAAGCGTGTGATCTGTTTGGTTGTCTTCCTTGTGTTTGCGGGAATTGGTTTGAATTTGATAAGAGACATATAATGATCTGAGGCCACATTGATGCCTTTCTTTACCTTGACATTCATAATCTCAGGGCTGTTTCTCCTGGAGATTGCAACAATATCAATTTGGAACTCTCCGAGAGCTTGGACGGGAGAACGCCAAGTTATTTGCTTTCTGGGTAGATGGCGAAAGTGGGTCGACATGACCTGCAGGTTGTGATATTCGCAAATGGACACCAGTCTTTTGCCATTTGGATTGGTTCTTTTGTGAGCAGGGTAATTTCCTATAACTTTCTTGTACTTCTGTTCACGACCTAGTTGGGCATTGAAGTCACCGAATAGAAGCTTGACATGGTGTTTGGGGATTTTGTTTTATTTTCCATCCAGTAGGTCCCAGAAATTATCAACTTCGACTGGATCAGACTTGTTCTTATCGTTCGTAGGAGCATGTGCGTTTACTAGGCCGTAGGTTTTGTTCGCGCATTTAATTGTGAGTATAGACAATCTGTCATTCACAGGTTCGAAATTTGCAACCGATTTAAGGATCTTGGTTCTAACAGCAAACGCGGTTCCAAGCATCACAGCTCCATTGAGGATTCCTCTTTGCGCTTTGCTCTTGAAAAATCGGTTGCCTTCGGATTCAAAAATCTCTTCATCTGGGTACCTTGTTTCCTGTAGGGCCATTATGGATATCTGATTTTCGTGAATAGCTTTGGTGAGGGTTTTCAGCTGAATTTATGTTGAAAGTTGCTAGAACGGTTTTAGATTTCGGCCTGAGTTTTGACTCTTCGGGGTACACCGAGACGCTCCGACTCGTCTCTTACATGATGTCGAGTCTCCCCCAGAATCCGAACGAGACTCGTGCGCCGTGGCGTTCACGATGAGGGATTTATCCGAAGATTTACCCCCTGGGGTATGTTTCTTGAAATGTTGTGCCATCATGCTTTTTGACTTGACTTTGCTTTGGACGAGTACCCATCCTTTTACAACTAGGGTTGTTAGCCCTAGAGGTTGCCTCAAGATGTTTTCTGGCTTCTGGTCATTTACCAGTCTTTGCCGTAACCCTGGCAAGGGACCAATTTTTTTCACGGTGGTATTTTATTTCCCTACTACCCCCTGACTCTGCTGGCGGCAGAGCCAGCGAGCTTCCCCAATTCCAATGGGACGCGCCCGATGGAGGTAACCGGTAAATCCCCACACGGGTATTATTATTATTATTATTATTATAATTATTATTATTTTACGCCCTCTCCTGAATCGAGCGTGAATACGCTGACCATTCAGCGAAATCACCGGACGGGGAGGCTAACGGAAATGAGAAGCTGTAATTAAGGAAGGGGATTGAGGAAGAACAAAGCAATGTAAGAATTTATACAAACTATACATTTAAATAACTTGTAGCCATTGATGTTTAGTATTTACATGTTTATGTATTTATTATATACAACCCCCTATAGGTGGAAGCGGTAGAATTAATCCTAGATTCGGGGTGGTGGTACAGATTACTCTTTTAAGAGAAAATATAACTGAGCAAACATTCTCTGTTACCCCTAAAGAGGGGAAAATGGAGGAGGTCCAACACTTCCAAAAATGAAGGTATCTTATCTTATACTACACTGACTTAGCAAATAACATGTGATAGTCACCTAATAGCGTGTGGGGCCTCCTCTGGCCCTACGAACTGCAGTGAGACGCCGTGGAAGTGAGTCGACAAGTCCCTGGTAGTCCTCTGGACGCAGCCGTCACTAAATCGTTTGCAGAGCGGCAGCCGATGCTGGTCTGTTCGTGGGACGGAGCCTGCGTTCCAGGACATCACAGATAGGCACGATAGGGTTCACATCGGGGCTGCTGGGTGGCCATGGCAGTCGTTGGACCCTGGAACCATTCCCGGGCGACGTGGGAGCGATGTGGCGGCGCGTTATCATCTTGAAAGAGCACAGAACCATCTGTGCGCTGGAAGGCCAAAAATGGGTGGAGATGGTCTCCGAGCAGCTCAACATACTACGTACCATTCAAAGTCTCTTACAGAACAATTACGGGGACCATTTCATACCAGGAAAATGCACCCCAGACCATAACAGAGACACCAGCGCCCTGGACCGCACCTTCGAGGGAGCCGGGATCCATCGCTTCATGTGGTCTGCGGTATACACGGTGCCTCCCATCCCCATGGTGCAGTTGAAATCGTGATTCGTCCGAGTAGTATAATTGGACAGTTCGGCCGCCTCCACCTCCACCGGGTCCCAGAGGCCTCCTCCTCCACCTCCGCACGGGTGGCCTTCCTAGGGGCCTCCTCCTCCTCCTCCTCCTCCGCACGGGGGCCTTCCCAGAGGCCTGCTCCTCCTCCTCCTCCTCCCGGGAGGCCTTCCCAGGGGCCTGCTCCTCCTCCCGCGGGAAATTTGAATTGGTAAACAAAGCCACGTGCTTTTTGACTGCTATCATAGACAACAACGCATCGCTAACCTCAGTACTGTCATCTTGATGGGCCTAAACCTTAGTGGTACCTACTTAACCTAATTAGCGCGAGATTTGAATCGGTAAAGAAATCCACGTGCTTTCTTGACAGCTGTCATCCGCCATCTTTAATCAAGAGAGCACCGTGCTGCCCTCTTTAGCTACATATCTTTGAAATGTGGTGGCGGATAATTTGAATAAAAGCTTTTTGATAGCAGCCATCTTTAATCGATAGGGCACCGTGCTGCACTCTGGTAGCAGGCAATTCTACGTGGCAACAGCCATCTTTAATCAACAGAGCACCGTGCTGCCCACTTTAGCTACAAACACTTAACATGTGGTGGCAGACAATTTGAAAAATTATTTTTGACAGCAGCCATCTTTAATCAACAGAGCATCGTGCTGCTATCTTTATCGTAGTAGTAGAGAATTTCTACGTCACAGCAGTCATCCGCCATCTTGCATAATCGAACTAGAGAGTGACAAGTGTCAAGTAGATTTAGAGACGAATCTGTTAGCAGAAGATAAAAGTCCGTCATGGAAAAACCTATTTCTAGGCATAATTGCAAAGTGTGTGGAAAAGCATTTTCCCGAAGCTATCACAGGAGACGTCATGAGATATCATGTAGGACAATTTTTCAATGCAAACATTGTAGAAGGGAGTTCAAGAACGCATGCAACGCTCAACGTCATGAAGCCGCGTGTAATGTAGCTTCATCGAGAACAAAATACAAAGAGCTCAACCGTATTCAAGCGAACACTGATTTATTTTAAAAAAGTACACCTCTGCGAGAGATTTTCAATTCTCCCTTGTTGCCTAGGTCTGCTACAAGTTCTATTACTAAGCACACACTTGAAGATAAAGCGAGGCAAGGTCATGATTATGACAATTACGATAATGATGTTGATCAAAACACTTGTAAAGGGAAAGTAGAAGAAGAAGAAAGAAATCTTAATGTTTCATTGCCATTACAGCTTGATGATTTCACTTCATTTCCTAAACCTACTACACGTTCTGTCGCAGTGCAAACATTTCAATAAGCGATGCAAGATAAAGAAGAAGAAAATTTCAACGCTTCATTGCTTTCGAAACAAGTTAAGTTTGTACCTAGAAACGCTACTGCCGAAGCACGTATTACATCAAAACAAGTCTCTACACATCAACTGTCTGCATATAGACTCAAAGTTCACAACAAGCCTCTGTTACCGTATGTAGATACAAGATACTGTAAAGACCCCAACGTACTCGTAAAACGTTTACAACTGCTAAGGGCCTATCATGATGCTCGTTACATACAGTGCAAAGCAGATATTTTTGAACTAGAGCATGAATTACGTCGTGTAGGTATTATTAAATAACAACTCTCTCTCGACAGCACAACAGCTTAAACGCCTTCCTACAATCCCAGCGCTAACCCTCATCTAAGTCATCCTTCTGTAGTATATAGTCGATCGAGTAGCTATATTCGTAATGATTATTTACCAACATTCTCCGTGCCTTAAGGTGTTAACTCCGCCTCTAGTTGTAGAGCCAATCTCAAGCCCGGATAAAGAGAGGAGAGGCACCCTAGCCCATTAGTCCTTTAGCCCATTAGCTCTTTAGCCCTTTAGCCCTTTAGCGCGTTTGCCCTTTAGCCCTACAAGGAATGTGCGGTAATCTAATCTTCTTAGAACAAAGGTATCCCCTGACATGTTCTAAACACATATTGTATCGAGTACAGTGTTCTATTTTAGTCTTGATCACTTATTTAGTGTTCTGAACACTTCAATCAATGTTCCGATCACATGATGAAGTTAACGACATCGAGTGCAGTGTTCGATTCTAGTCTTGTTATGTTTCAATAACTCCTTTTGTGATTTGCAAGTTTAAACATGCATAATAATGTTATCGCCGCACACTGTCGCCTTCGTGATGCAGGTTTAAACTTGTTCGATAGAGCTATGCCTCGACATAAGAGGAGGCCTTAACAGCTTATGTATAGCCGCTATTGTTTAAAGATAGCTGCTGTCAAGAAAAAGCACGTAGAATTTTTCAAATTACCCACCACCACATTTCAAAGGTATGAGGTTTAGTGCTGTAAACATACCTGCACGATGCTCTGTGGATTAATGATGAGGGCTGTAAAAAAATAGCATGTAGATTTTTATAATTAAGAGCACGTGGAATTTCAATTTGCTCTCCACCGCATGCATAACAGCAGCGCCATCTTGCGCAGTAGCCTCTAAGCTACCTTTCTTCATAAGCGTAGCCGTTATCCTGTGTGGAGCACCCCTAGGCTGTCCCATAAGGAGCTGTGTACAGCCGCTATTTTGTGTCCATCATCTTGCGCAAGCATCCCTAGGGCGTCTCAACCCATCTTATGCAAGCACCCTTAAGCTGTCTCATAAGAAGCTATGTATAGCCCCCATCTTGTAGAGTTAGATAGCCATCAATGTCAAAGGGTCTAAGTAGGAACCGAACCGTTGATCTCATCATTAAACTACTTTTTTCTTATGCTATCATGTTTCTGATACTGCGAACCGACGTATTGGGCAGAAAAAATGTGTCCGTTTTGCTCTACGATGCACCGTTTTCGAGATATTTAACATTTTGCATTTAAGCCCCAAATTTAATTAATCGAACTGGCACGGCACGTTATACTCTCTACCATAGCTAGACGTGGCCATGTTACAAAAACTTGCTTCAGTACAAGCTAAAACAGAGCAAATGCCAAAGTGCCTAAGTAGGAACCGAACCGTTGATCCCAACATTAGGCTATGTTTTTCTTATGCTATCATGTTCCTCATACTGCGAACATGGGTATTGGGCAGAAAAATTTTGTCCGTTTTGCTCTACGATGCACTATTTTCGAGATATTTAACATTTTGCATTTAAGCCCCAAATTTAATGAATCGAACTAGCACGACACGTTAACCTCTAAGCTAGCTTTCTTCATAAGAGGAGCAGTCATCTTGTACAAGCGCCCTTAAGGCGTCTCATAAGGAGTCATGCATAGCCGCCATCTTGTGTCCGCCACCTTGCGCAAGCATCCTTAGGGTGTCTGAAGCCATCTTGTGCAAGCACCCTTTAGCCGTCTTATAAGAGCGACCGCCATCTTCCGCAAGCACCCTTACGGCGTCTCATAAGGAGCCATGTATAGCCGCCATCTTACGCAAGCATCCCAAAGGTGTCTCATAAGAAACCTATGTATAACAGCCATCTTGCGTAAGCACCCGTAAGGAGTCATGTATAGCCACCATCTTGTGCAATTAGCGTCGAGAGATGGTTGCTGTAGAATTTCTTTTAAATTATCCACCACCATATTTCAACTAAAGAGTGCGGCACTGAGGTTTGCGATGCAAGATGGCGGATGACAGCTGTGACGTAGAAATTGTCTACTACTACGATAAAGATAGCAGCACGGTGCTCTGTTGATTAAAAATGGCTGCTGTCAAAAAGAATTTTTCAAATTGTCCGCCACCACATGTTAAAGGTTTGTAACTAAAGAGGGCAGCACGGTGCTCTGTTGATTAATGAAGGTGGGTGACAGTTGTCAAAAAGCACGTGGGTTTGTTTCCAAACAAGAGCGAGTAGAATTTTTAAAATTGCCGCCACCACATTTCAACTAAAGTGTGAAGCGCTGTGCTCTCTTGATTAAAGATGGCGGATGGTAGCTGTCAAATAAGCATGGGGCATTGTTTCCAAACAAGAGCACGTGAAATTTTTCAAATTGACGCCACCACATTTCAACTAGAGAGTGCAGTACGGTGCTCTCCTGATTAAAGATGGCAGATGGTAGTGTCAAAAAAGCACGTGTCTTTGTTTCCAAACAAGAGCAGGTAGAATATTTCAAATTGCCGCCACCACATTTCAACTAAAGAATGCAGCACTGTGCTCTCTTAATTAAAGATGGCTGCTGTCACGTAGAATTGCCTGCTACCAGAGTGCAGCACGGTGCTCTGTCGATTAAAGATGGCTGCTATCAAAAAGGATTTTTCAAATTATCCGCCACCACATTTCAAAGATATGTAGCTGAAGAGGGCAGCACGGTGCTCTCTTAATTAAAGATTGCGGATGACAGCTGTCAAAAAAGCACGTGGATTTGTTTACCGATTCAAATCTCGCGCTAGTTAGGTTAAGTTGGTAGCACTAAGGTTTAGGCCCGTCAAGATGATAGCACTGAGGTCAGCGATGCGTTGTTGTCTGTCAAAACGCACGCGGCTGTCAAAAAGCTCGTGGATTTCGAAACATACTTTCAACGCATTAGGTCGTGTTACGTACATGTAGTACGTGTCGAAGAGATGTTAAGTACAGAACAAAAATGGCCAGCCGGACACCAGTGGGATCCGAACCCACAACCTCCCGTTTTCGCGTCGGTTGCTCTACCACTGGTGTTCGGCTGGCCATTTTTGTTCTGTATTCAACATCTCTTCAACACGTACTACATGTACGTAACACGACCTAATACGTTGAAAGTCTGTTTCGATTACAACGCGGTCGTGAAAATTCAATATTCATTCAGCACGTGGATTTGTTTACCGATTCAAATCTCGCGCTAGTTAGGTTAACTTGGTACCACTAAGGTTTAGGCCCGTCAAGATGGCAGCACTGAAGTTAGCGATGCGTTGTTGTCGATGATAGCAGTCAAAAAGCACGTGGCTTTGTTTACCGATTCAAATTTCCCGCGGGAGGATCAGGCCTCTGGGAAGGGCCCCCGTGCGGAGGAGGAGGAGGAGGCCCCTAGGAAGGCCACCCGTGCGGAGGTGGAGGAGGAGGCCTCTGGGACCCGGTGGAGGTGGAGGCGGCCGAACTGTCCAATTTTACTACTCGTCCGACCATATCACGTTAAGCCATTGTTCCAGTGGCCATCCCTGGTGACTGGCAACAAATGCGCGTCGTTGTGCCCGATGACGTTGGGCTAACAGTGGTACCCGTGTGCGGCGCCGGCTCCCATACCCCATCGAACCCATGTTCCTACGGATTGTCCACTGGGAGACGTATCTACCACGGCCTGTGTTGAATTGAGCCGTGGTGTGTTGCACGGTTGCCCGTCTGTCACTATTGACAATCCGTCTCAGATGTAGCCGGTCACGGTCATCGAGGGTGACTGGACGGCCGGTCGTTCGTCTGTTGTGGACGGTGACACCTGCATTCAACCATTCACGATACACCCTGGACACAATTGATCGTGTGAAGCCGAACTCCCGCACCATTTCCGAAATCGCATTTCCCATCCGTCGGGCACCGACCACCATGCCCCGTTTGAACACTGTCAGCTCACGACGACGTTCCATGTTACACCTGTCACATGCACAGCCCCTGTTCACAAGGCCGCTGGCACAGGGGGCGTGTGATGCGCAGACAACACATCCGCGCATCAGTGCACCGCTATCCCATGACATTTGCTCAGTCAGTGTATATATAAAAATGGATGTATGTGTGTGTGTAAATGACACATCTCCTCCTAAACAACTGGAGTAATTTCAATCAAATTTTGAACACTTATTATTTGTTATCTGGAGACGAGCAGTGTGGGGGTAATCCATCTCTAGAACCCTTAGGGGAGGGCGGCCAGGGGGGTTAGGTGTAAAAATAATCGAAATAGCGTCGAATCCATACTTTTCGGGGTCGCTGAAATCAATAGTGACACTCCGAATTTTTATAAGTCCAAATTCAACCCTCTTCGTCGTGGGGGGCAAGGGGGGGAGTAAGTTAAAAAATTATTCAAAAACAGTGTTGAATCCACAATTTTCGGGGTCGCTGAGAATAATAATAACACTCCGAGTTTTTTAAGTCAAAAATTCAGCCAACTTTCGGGGGGGGGGTGCGGGGGCACTGAGATATAAAAATCTTCCTACATATAAAAATGGATGGATGTAGGTTTGTATGTGTGTAAATGACACATCTCCACTAAACCACTCGAGTAATTTCAACCAAATTTTGAACACTTATTATTTGCTATCTGAAGACGAGAACTGTGGGGGTAAGCCAACTTTAGCCCCCTTAGGGGTGGGTAGTCAGGGGGTTAGGTATAAAAAGAATCAAAAATAGTGTCGAATCCATAGTTTTCGGGTTCACTGAGATGAATAGTAACACTCCGAATTTGTTAACGTCAAAGTTGAGCCCTCTTTGCGGTGGGGGCCAGGGGGGAGTGAGATATAAAAACCTATCTGTCTATCTATGTCCTATCTATATATGAAAATGGATGTATGTGTGTAAATGACACATCTCCCCCTAAACCACTGCAGTAATTTCAATCAAATTTTGAACAGTTGTTATTTACTATGTGGAGACGGGTACTGTGGGGTTGAACCATCTCTAGCCCCCTTAGGAGTAGGGGTTAGGGGGGTTAGGTATAAAAATAATCGAAAATAGTGTCGAATCCATAGTTTTCTGGGTCGCTCAGTAACACTCCGAATTTTTGTAAGTGAAAGTTCATCCCCCTTTGCTGGGGTGGGGGGCCGAGGGCAACTAGATGAAAAATAATCGAATATAGTGTCGAATCCATAATTTTCTTGGTCGCTGAGATGAATAGTAACTTTCCGAAATTTTTAAAGTCAAACTTCAGCCCCTTTGCGGTGGGGAGCGAGTGGGAGATGTTAAAAAAGTTAATAGAAAATACTGTCAATTCCATAGTTTTCGGGGTCACTGAGATGAATAATAACACTCCGGATTTTTAAAGGTCAATGTTAAAACCTCTTTGCGGGGGGGGGGGATCTAGCGGGGAGTGAAATGCAAACAAATCTAAAACAGTGTCGAATCCATAGTTTTCAGGTTCGTGGAGAAGAAAAGTAAAACTGCGGAATTTTTAAAGTCCCAGTTATGCCCCTTTTTGCGTGGGAGACGAGAGGCGAATGAGATAAAAAGTAATCGAGAATAGTATCGAATCCATAGTTTTCGGGGTCTCTCAGATGAATAGTAACACTCCGGATATTTTCAAGTTCACGTTCAGCTCTCTTTTTGGAGGGGGGCGAGAGTGGTAGGAGTGAGATATAAAAATAAAGAAATAGTCTTAAATAGTGTGGAGGCCATAGTTTTAAAGGTCTCTGAGATGAACAGTACCACTCCAGATTCTTTATATCCAAGTTCAGCCCGCTTTGGGGCTGGGGGCGAGAGGGGGAAGTGAGATATAAAAGTTCAGGCCCCTTTGGCATAGGGCGATAGAAAGGTTAAAAAAATAAAATGATCCAAATGGCGGAGATTGTGGATGTATGTGTGGATTTTCCAGCAGAGCTGTCAACTAAATTTGGTACAAATATTAGTTACTATCTGTGAAAAATATTGCTGGGGCAAGACAACGCTGGAACCCTCAAGAAGGGGGGTGAAATATAAATAGAGCTAAAAACGACCGATATTAGTGTTGAATCCAAAGTTTTGAGGACTACTGGACCTATTTATACCAAACTTGGTATACATATGACTTACTATGAGAAGACTAACCGCGTGGGGCAAGACACCGCTGGCACCCTTATTGGTTGGGAGTGAGGAATGAGAAAGAAAAAGTAATCGAAAATGGTGTCGAATCCATAGTTTTCGTGCTTGCTGAGATGATGATGACACTTCGGATTTTTAAAGTCCAAGTTCAGCCCTCCTTGGCATCGTGGTTGAGTTAATGTGAAAAGGAACATTTCCAAAATGACCGAGATAATGAACGTATGTGTGTACGTCCTAGCATAGCTCTCTATCAATACTGATACAAGTATGACTTACTATCTGGAAAAAGTATTGTGGGGGTAAGAGACCCCTAGCCCCCTAGGGTAGGTGTTAATGTAAAAATAGTTGAAAACGACCGATATTTGTGGTCGCTGAGATGAACTGTGACACTCTGAATGCCGTTTAGGACGAAGAGGGGGTGAGAACGAGTGAAGAAAAGAAAATGCCCAAAGTGACCGAGTTTACGGACGTAAGTGTATACGTTCTAGCATACCTCTCAACCAAACTTGGTACCTATATGAATTACCTGGAAAAAATCACCGTACTACAGGGGTACGATTCAGTTAGCACCACCAGCAGTGGTGTTGAATTATTAAAATATACGGAAAGAGGGGTGAAATATTAAGTTAATAAACAACGACAAATATTAATGTAAAGTCCATAGTTTTCGGGGTCCCTGAGGTGAATAATGACACTCCGGATGTCTTTGAAGTCCATGTTCGGCCAGAATTGGCAAGAGGATGAGCAAGAGAGAGAAGAAAAATATCCAAACTTATGGAAATTACGCATATATGTATGATTCTTCCGGCACAGCCCTTATACAGTGTTGGTACACATGACTTACTATCTGAAATAAATACTGTTGGAGGAAAACACCCCTAGCACTCCTAGAGGAGGAGGTAAAATATAAAAATAAACTAAAACGTTTGATATCAACGTTGAATCCATTGTTCACGAGGTCGCTGAGTTGAACTGTGACACTCTGGGTGCTGGTTAAGTCAGACTTCAACCACAGTCACATTGGAGGTAGAGAACGGGTGAAAATAAATGAAAAATGACCGAGATCATGGATGTATATGGGTATGTTCCAGAATAGCTCTCAACGAAACTTGGTAGACATATGACCAACAAGAAAAAAAAACCTGTGGAGATGGATTGTCCAAAGCCCTGCGAAGGTTGGGGAATGGGAAGGGCTGACATGTAAAAATAATGGAAAATAACCTATATTAATGCCGTGCGACTCCTTGGCTGAATGGTCAGCCTAGCGGCCTTCGGTTCAGTGGGTCCTGGGTTTGATCCCCGGTCTGCTAGGGGTTTTTAAGTCACTTCTGATTAATTTTTCTGGCTCGGGGAGTGGGTGCTTATGTTTGTCCCACCACTTCTTCATATTCAGACAACATACTATACTACCAATCGTGATTAATGATTATGTTCCTCCATATAGGATTGGTGTCAGGAAAGGCATCCGGTCGTAAAACAGGGCCAAAGCCACACGTACGACGCAGTTCGTTCCCTCAAACCCACAGGTGTGGAAAAAGTGGTAGAAGAAACTATATTAATGTCGAATCTGTTGTTTATGTGTCGCTAAGATGAATTGCTGCGCTCTGGATAGCGTTAAAGTCCACGTTCAGCCTCCATTCAGACTGGGCTTAAAAGTAAATAGTCTAAAATAACCGAGATTAGTGTTAAATCCACTGCTTTTGTGGTCGCAAGGATGATTGGTGGCGGTTCCAATGACAGGTGAAATCGTGTACATCGCATCTACAGCGCGACGGGTAAATACATACAGTTATCAATTATTATTATTATTATTATTATATTTTTGACAGGGTCAAATACTTTCCAGAGAATTCGAGCTTCCATAACGATAAAGTTTTACTCGGGAATTAAATAATCTAAAACGTGAAATCAAACACATTTCAATAACTTTAAACTGCAGAATAGATCATAAAATATCAATCAACGTTTCAAAAAGGAATTCTATAAAATTTCACTTCACATATAACTAACGCCGGGTAACACAGCTAGTGTTAACGAGGACAGCTTAAGATAAAAATAGAATGGTGTATAATGTTAGGTGATACAAGTAAGTAAATAACTAATTATCTCAATCTATATAAATAAAATTGTTTCTGTTTGTCTGTTTGTCTGTCTGTTTGTCTGTTCCACCATCACGTCGAAACGGCTGGATAGATCTCAACCAAACTTCATATTTAGAGTATACTGACCCCGGGGAAGGTTTCGATATGCATATCATTTTAAAATCTTTGAAAAGACGGGGGTTTTATAGGAAAAACGGTTTTCCTCCATTTTCTCTTATACTATTATAGGCAAAATATCGAATTTGTCGTATAAGGACGAGACAAAGCTCAATTTAATCCTCTTGACGCAAAGAACAAAACTCGGTAAGCCCTACGGGCCCGAAAACCATGTTTTAAGGCCCTAAAACCAACCGTTACGGAGATATTGGCACCACACTACCCCTGCTCTAGGAATCGGATAAAGAAATGAACTGCCGTAACCATGGCAACGTCAGCTCCAGGATTCTAGAGCAGTGAGATTATGCATGTACGTTTGGGCATAGCTGTC
Organism: Anabrus simplex; assembly: GCF_040414725.1. Lineage (NCBI taxonomy): Eukaryota > Metazoa > Arthropoda > Insecta > Orthoptera > Tettigoniidae > Anabrus > Anabrus simplex. The sequence goes on along the minus strand of NC_090277.1, from coordinate 23,886,401 downwards.
AACCAAAATAGGTACAAATAAGACTTAATATCTGGGAAAAAAATATACTGTTGTGTAAGGCACTCATAGGACTCCTTTGGGCGGGGATGGAAAGGGGGTGAAGAACGAGTGTAAAAATCTATATAAATAAAATTGTTTCTGTTTGTCTGTCTGTTTGTCTGTTCCACCATCACGTCGAAACGGCTGGATAGATCTCAACCAAACTTCATATTTAGGGTATACTCATCCCGGAGAAGGTTTTGATATGCATATCATTTTAAAATCCTTGAACAGACAGGGGGTTTATAGGAAAACCAGAATGGTTTTTCCACCATCACGTCGAAACGGCTGGATAGATCTCAACCAAACTTCATATTTAGAGGATACTCATCGCGGGGAAGTTTTCCATATGCATATCATTTTAAAATATTTGAATATATGGGGGGTTTATAGGAAAATCAGAATGGTTTTTCCACCATCACGTCGAAACGGCTGGATGGATCTCAACCAAACATTGTATTTAGAGTAAGTTATACTAATCCCGGGGAAGGTTTAGATATGCATATCATTTTAAAATCCTTGAATAGACGGGGGGTTTATAGGAAAACCAGAGTGGTTTTCCCACCATCACGTCGAAACGGCTGGATAGATCTCAGCCAAACTTCATATTTAGAGTATACTTATCCCAGGAAAGGTTCCGATATGCGTATAATTTTAAAATCTTTGAATAGACGGGGTGTTTATAGGAAAACCACAGTGGTTTTCCTCTATTTTCTCTTATACTATTGATTTTCTGTAAACTTCGTTTACCGTACGTGAAACGTCTCTTCATTATAAACAACTTTCGTTATGTTCATAATTTACCTTACTCTTCACATGACGGAGAAATTTACAATTTTCTGCTGGTATCATGCTCTGCATTTAGTGACCGACAGACCGACAACGAACCTACAGGTTACCATGGCAACGTCTCTGACTGCATGCCAGTAGGGAAGTAACGTATTGCCATTTTCCTCATCATGCTTTTAAATTCGTGGTTGTTCCTTGGGTAGATGGCAAGAGAGGCATCAATCGGCTCATCTGCGGGATATTGGCGGAATATCGTTGGAGGTTATAACCGCCCTCGAATAGATTAAGTAATAACACCATTAGTCATCTTCATATTTGTTTACCTAAGAATCACTGAACCTAAATTTCTCCTCTGTTAGCGCTTTATTATATCCATAACTCACGGCATTTATTTATTTGTCGTTATCCGGCTGTCCTCAGTTATAATCCATTTTCTATTAGTTTCAACATTCTTAACTGTATTATTTTCTTCCTTAATTACGCCGTATGTACGTGAATGCTAGAAACTACTGGATGCATTTCCACCAAGATTCGTATTTAGAATACACCTGTCCTTGATAGGTTTCAGGGCAAATATTGTTTCTAAATCCCTGAACTAACTGGGGGTTTATACGAAACCGAAACAGTGATTTTGCACTTCCAAAAAATATACACAACAAAAGTTTATGGAAGTCTACCTACCTTGGTAGAAATTAATGTCTAAACCTTTTTTTCTCATGTGCATCATTTCGATACGAGGATCAATAAGGGAGATATCATTAAAGGACCGTTTTTCTGTACAAGTCCCATCGGACTTAACTCACGAGCGGGTGCGTGTAAAGCGTATTCCTTACAACTTGAAAACTACTGAAGACATTCGAAACAAAATTTATATTTAGCATCCACCTGTCCAAAGGTAGGTTTTAAACGTAAATAACATTTCATGTTCCGGAATGGACTGGCGGTTTATAAGGAACCGAAATGGTGATTTTACTCTTCCACAATATATACAGAACAAGACCAACCTGACTGGAAATCGACCAAACCTGATGGAATTCCACCTCTAAACCTTTTTTTTCATGTGCATTTTTTCGTCAGGAGGATTAATAAGGGAGATATCATGAATGGTCACTTTTGCAGGTTAAGTCCAGCGGACATAGCCCAAAAGGTGTTTTACATGGAGCAGATTCCTTATCTATATAAATCAAATCGTAACGACTGTGTACCTCTACACTGACTATTTTGGCGAAATTTTCGTACAGCTTTCCGTTTAAGGGGTAATAATAACAATCTCCATAATTTTTGATTTCCTGAAAGTCCTAATTTTTACCCGCCTCGCCCAAAATCCACATTGTGGCATAATCTGCCAGAAGAATAAGAAGATAATTGAAATTTGACAAAATTATACGTTTTAGCCTGTAACGAATGAAAAATCCTATATCATTAAATTTTTCATTTTTTATCCCCGAAGAATATCGAAATATGCAGGCAATTTTAATGATGGTGCAGACCTTCGGAAATTCCTATCACGTAACGGATTGCACAATCTCCGTTCAATTTGGAATGATCTACAACCTTTGTCTTATGACTTTATGCCGTATCTGTATCCCTTTTACGTTTGATTTTTCTCTATTAATCGATGTTAAGTCAATTTGGAATTTTCACATGCATTATTCATACTTTCAATTACTTATATGAAATACAGAATCATCAAACTCTTCACGAAAATTGGCCCACTCAGTAGCCATATGTGAGCCAAATGCTACGTATGTAGCTGTCACATTATTATCCGAAAAGTAATGTAATGTGAGATGATCTTACAAAACCTTTACCCTGTTCCACGTTTCTAAATCTGACCCAAGAATAGATGACATATCATTGGACCAGCCATTTAGGCCACTAAATCCGGCGTGTCTTATGGTATAATCCTTTGTCGATATGACGTACGTTTAGTAGCAGTTAATCTGTAAATGAAGGTCTTCAATATTGTAAACACGCATATACTTTCGTATGTCGATCTATATATATTCACTGATGTCGATTTAGCGATCGAGAAAGGGTCGGTCTGCTATTGTAATCAGTACTCCCCACACCGACTTTGACTGGCAGTAGGAAAGGGTTCCTTCTCCAACTCCTGTGCAACTGTCATTAGTAAGGAAGGCCTACAATTGTAATGAATAGTTCCCTTCTCGATTTGACTTGCAGAAGGTAAGTGAGCATGCAGTTTTGTTTAAAACTCCCCTACCCGATTGTGTTTGGCAGTAGGCAAGGGTGCCCGCCATTATAAAGAAATGTACTCATCTAAAATGTGACTGGCATTAGGCATAGTGGCCTGCTATTTTGATGGAAACTCACCAACTTGGTGTGACTGGCAGTACGCTGGCTGGCAGTAGGAAAAGGGGCCTGTCATTATAATGATAACTGCACAACTCAATTTCGAGTGATAGTAGGGTAATTGCCTGCCATTATAATAAAAACTGTAATCTGTCTGGAGGTAGGAAAGGGGGGCTGCCATTTTAACGAAAACTCCCCAAATCGATTCTGTCCGCATAGTAGGCAATGGGGCCTGCAATTATAATGTAAACTTCCCAACCTGATTGTGAATGCCAGTAGGCAAGTGAGCCTGCCGTTATATCACAAATCCATAACAAACACTTTACATTGGAAACAACGTACGGGGACCTCCCCATGCTCTTTCTCGGATAACGCTAAGAGACATGCAATTTTAAAACTATCTTATTTACTGCATGCACACTATTTACTTCGATATTCGAATACAATGTAGAATACCGTAGCGAAGCACGGGTACATTCGCTAGTAGAACATAAAGTGGCAAAAGGGAAGAATACTGACGGCTTAAATACTGTGCAGTCAAATAGAAAATAAGAAATTTCTCAGAAAAATGTAGAGATACGGAAGAAAAGGATTACTAGGCGAATGGAATCAGACAAGCGGACACCGAGCAAGTAGCCGCGCGGTTTGGGTCAACGAGCTATTCGGTAGAGAGGTTCAACCCACAACATTGGCAGCCCTGGATATGGCTGTGGTTTCCAAATTTCGCACCCAGTAAATACTGGGGCCGTACCTTAATATACTTCCTTCTCACTCTTATCCCTTTCATATCCCTTTGTCGCCATAACACCTGTCTATATCGGTGCAACATAGAGCAAATTGTAAAGAACAAAAACAAGAAGTGCGGACAATATTGATTGAACTTTAATAGTGCGTGATTTTTGAGAAAGAATCGCATGAGAATTTGAAATATCTATATTAGACGTATTTAATTCGTCATAAAATTTTGGAACTCACAATCCCCACAGCGGCCAGAATATAATTACGTGAATAAAACACAGGTAAAATTAACAGGTTTAGTTAAATCTGGAGGTAAGCTAACGTTAACGTAATAAAAATAACACTTGTGAATCATCATTTCAAGGGTTGAAAACGCCAAAAGGAAGTACAATCGTTGGGTTAATTCACTCACAACGTAATGTGAAAATAATTTGACACAAACTGATATCATAATATAAATGAAAGGCACACATGCCGAAATATGGAATAACATTAAGTTAAAATAAATAACAGTCATCTTGAAAATAATTACATTAAATGAAATAAAATTACATTTGAAAATAAACAACACAGACAAATATTTCAACAAACATGGATGGGGAAATGAGGTTTCATCACTTTTAAGTCACCATCGTCTAGACATATCAGAGTAACTCCATCTGGGCATCATATCTCGGCGAAATTATTCAAATCTACATTTAGAACCACAGACTTTTTACATCAGGCTATAACTTCAAAAATATTTCATAACTTTACATTAACAGTCGTCATATTTTAAGAAACACATCGTAATCGTGAAATATCTCCGTGCAATGATCACTTACAGTACTGAGATAATAGAGTAAGTTAAAATATGATTACACAGCAACAACAACAACAACAGTACAACAAGCAATTCCATGGAACGAAAATATGACTAGAAATACTACTAGTTTAACATTCAGAAACCAGCATCATCATATAGAAATCGTCTAACTCGTTGGCTAAATGTTCAGCGTACTGGTTCGACTCCCGGCCAGATCGGGGATTTTAACATTAATTGGTTAATTCCGTTGGCTCGGGGCTGGGTGTTTGTGCTGTCCCCAACATTCCTGCAACTCACACCCCACTCTTAACACTATCCTCCACCACAATAACACGCAGTTACCTACACATGGCAGATGCCGCCAACCCTCATCAAAGAGTCTGTCTTACAAGGGCTACACTCGGCTACAAATAGCCACACGAAATTAAAGAAATCATATACAAATTCACACACAACTTAAGTATTTCAGTGCTTAACACTACGACTTACAATATTACAGGATGAGCTTAACATTATAAGTGATAATAAAGTACAGTTAAGAGTTACTTACCCAACAACAACAACATCGGAGCACAATACCAAGACGTCATCAGCATAGAACTAACAATGGAAATAGTTACGAGGATATGATAAGACTAGATAATAAACAATGCACTGCCTAACAATAAGCCATGGTCACTTTCTTACATAGCCTCAGTGCTGAAAATACACGGATAAGATTTCCGCGAATTTGCGAAATAGAATTGTTAAGTATAAGGAGGATAGGTGAAGATAAAAATAGATCGGTGCATAATGTTAGGTAAAACAATTACGTAAATAAATAATAATGTCAATGGAACAGAAAGTGGAAATATACATAATACAAAATAATAATACCAAAATATTAATAATAATTGACCAAATAATATCCAAATCCTGAAGAAATTAAACACCAATTATTTAAATCTACGATCATCGGGCGAGATGACCGTGCGGTTAGGGGAGAGCAGCTGTGAGCTTGCATCCGGGAAATAGTGGGTTCGAACCCCACTGTCAGTAGCAATGAAGATGGTTTTCCATGGTTTCCTATTTTTATACCACGCAACTGCTGGAGCTGTACCTTAATTACAGTAAGGGTATGACTGCTTACTTCCCACTCCTAGCTCTTTCCTATCCCATCGTCGCCCTAAGACCTATCTGTGTCGGTGCGAATTAAAGTACCCTAAACCGCAAAAACCATGGGAATAATTTAGCATGGAGATGGAAATCATATGAATACAAAGGAACACATCAAATGAAAGGAGAAGGTGCTCAAATAGTCATAGCGCTTGAAAATTATATTTTCGTAATCCTAATTGAAAAGTCAGTGACAATGTCATCCGTTCAGTCGAATCCGACAATCGGTTACACTATGAATTATCGCTTTCCAAGTTCTACTGCCTCCTTTAGTTGCTCGAGCGTGAGGGTAGTGTCTGTTTTAATGGTGTCTAACCAACGAGTCCTCCGGAGACCTGGTCTTCATGTGCCATGATTGCTTTTCCCAATGCCAATGTGTGCTAGTCTCATCTTCATAATCTTACCAATCAATGGCATGCGGGCCTTGACGCGCTCTAAACCTGCCTTATTGGTGATTTTCGCAGTCCATGGTATTCGTAAGAGTCTTCGCGAACACCCGAGCTCAAAAGCGTCGATCTTCCTTTTGTCTGCCTGTTTAAGCGTCCAGCTCTCACGTCCGTTCATGGACAGTGGGAATATAAACGCATTGACAAATCTGTACTTGGTAGTCAAACTGATGTCTCTGCTCTTGCAGATCGAGGACATAGTCATCATAGCATTTCGTCCAAGCGAAATCCGTCTTTTGATATCAGGACACTTTGACTGATTTTGGCTCCTAAGAAGGTGAAATCCCCCGCACTCTCTATCTACTCCCCATTTCACACTCATCCGTAGTCATACTTTGCTCTTTTTAATATTGAGATAGAGATTTCCTTTTCATTTTGCATTTTTTGAGGCGCGAAATTAAAAGCTTTAGATCCTATTCCGTTCCTATATCAGAGTTTTATCATCAGCACATCTCAAACTGTTTAGAGTTCTTCCTTCAATCAATGTCGACTTCCTGTAAATTTAACTTCTGCATACAGAATGAAAAAGAATGGTGAAAGAATGCAGCCTTGACGGACACCGTTTTCAATTTTAAACTATTCGGTGTTGGCCGTATTGTGAGCGAACTGCTGCCCCTTTTTCTGCATAAAGCGAACGTATCAACTTAGTCAGATGTAAGGGTACCCCAAATTCAGCATGGCTTCCCATAGTCTGTCATGTTCAACAGACTCAACGGCTTTTCTGTAGTCAATAAAGCACATGTAGACTGTTTTCTGGTATTTACATGCTTCCTCCATGATCCACCGCAGATTAGCAATATGATCGCGGGCACCACGACCTCGATATCAGGGAACTGAGCTTCAACAACGGGTGCAAAACGTTTCTGTATGATTTTTAGAATAACATGGCTAGCGTGTGAAATCAAATTTATAGTAGGATAATCAGAGCAGTCACTGACATTTCATTTCGTAGGCAGTGGGATAAAGACTGATTTTTTCCATCCCCTTGGCCAGGTGGTAGTTTGCTGTATCTTCTGGTACGAAACAGTGATGGCTACCAAAGGGACAGGCTTTAGCAGTTCAACATATGGCAGCACTTCGAATAAAGTGGGATTACAAGGGGAGAATTCGATATTCTTAAAAGGAGGAAATCTAAACTCACATGGTTATGTTCCAGATGCAAAGCAAAAGTTTGAAGTTTTCAGATGTGGAAGATCATCAGCTGGAAAAGCTCAGTACATTCATGGCGACAGTTTTAAGCGAAATTAATAACAACCTGACGGCCCTACTGAGGGATGATATCAAGACTATGCCAAGAATTTTCACACTATATTAAGCGCCCGAATAAGGAGAAGGCTCACAGCCCCTAATTGGTCCCAATGGTCATAAAATCGAAAACAGTGATCTTAGGAATACCCAAGGGGCAGAACTCCACTCTCATATGAACATAGACGCCACCGCAGTATCGCAGCAAGCTCAAAAAAGAACTCTCAAGGAGAAAGACAGGGTTTTAGTACAGAAGAGTAAAGAACTGGTAGGGACATGTTTTAAGGAGACAAATAAAAACACAGAATCCACGACTGTAGATATACCAACAGTTAGTCAACACGACGTGGATACTTTCGGAAAAGAAGGAGAATGGCAAGTACAGGAAAGAAGAACGAGGAAGTCCAAGGGAGCGGACACCATTAGGGTGTCTAAAGTACTTGAAAATAGCAAATTCGGAGCTGGAGATAGGAAGGCCTCATACATCGATCCGTCGATAAGGATACTTATGTTGAAAATCTAAAGGAAAATAGAATTGAAGGGAAGGTAGAATGTGAAGAGCTGACCACAGCGGGCCGGAACAAAGCGCACAAAGTGGGTGTCCCGTTCGAAGTCATAAGTATGGTGGCACATCCGCAATTTTGTCCAAGAGGGACCGTCGTCCGAAGATATCATTTTCGGAGATACTAAGATTCAAGGATCCGATCGTCGGGATTAAACTATGACCGAGATTATCAGAACAATGACATGGAATATGGAAGGTGCAGTGAATGTTCTAAGCATGTACCCAATCGATGAACTCACAAACTTTGACATTGTAATCCTAAAGGAAACGTTTCTCACGAAGGACTGGAATTTCGGAGGTTTCTACAACATCCGTGCGCTTGCTCTGCAGGTACTGAAAGGTAGGCAATCCGGTTTAATCATCTACCTGCTGAAGTCGAGATTTCACCCATTCACTGTGAAAGACAAGACACCAGAATTGATAGCGGTTAAACGAAGTCTGTATTCGATCATATGTGTGTATTTCCAGCCGTGGTATAGAGATTAAGATATAATAGATATCATTAATATTGGACTCACACAAGGTGGAACAACAGGAACTGGTTATACTGACTGGAGGCATTAATTGCAGTGTCGATTGTAGCAACACTAAAATAGAGGCAGTTCTCGGATTCCCTCGAGGAAAAAAGGTCTGAGCCTGATCAACTCTTACACAGAGAAGACATACATCTGCCACAACGGAAGTAGCACAACCGATTTAGTATTCTCAAATATGAAGAACGGACAAACGTAGCGCAACGAATACAGAATAATATTGGCCTGCAGTGGCAAACTTTACTGTACAGCAAAGCATCCCTACCACATCTCATACCATAAAGTGGACCAGAGCACTGGTTGTACATACGATCGAGGAATCCACCCCTTTGATCACAGAAGCAATACAGCTCAAAGAGCATGGACACATTTGCACCGCCTTACAGGAGCTAGAAGACATCATACTCAGCACAATGACAGTAATACCGACATGTAACAGGAAAGCTAAGCCCTGATTCAACGCAGCCTGTTACCAGTCCAGGAAAACAACGATTCGATTGCTGCTCGCAGCGTGAATATCACCCTGTGAAGCCTCCCTGTTCGAATACTCCAGGAAAAGGCAGAGCTACAAGGTGTTAATCAGAGAAACAAAAAGGAAATACTTTGAGGAAACAGCAGAGAAGCTTGTAGAAGAAGCTAAGGAGAACTCATTCAAAGTCTTAAACCCAAGAAATCAAACCTTCCTACGGAGATATGGCATCACCACTTCAGTAAACTGTTACAGTCTAAAGACACTGGACCTTGCGATGCTACTGTCAACCAACGAAATGTGAGAAGCTCTGAGTCATTCACTCAAGAAGATATAGTAGAAGTAATTGCAACACTAAAACCCAATAAAGCCTGAGGAAATGACTTTATTTTATTGAATATCTGCAGAGTTCAGCTCAAATATTAGCAAAGGCATGGACTAAACACTTTAATGAATGTCTCCAGCAGTAGCGAATTCCGGACAAGTGGACGACTTCGAGGGTTAAAACACTGTATAATGGTAGAAGGTACGCGAGTAACCCTGATTCATACAGTGGCATAGCTCTATATTGTATATTCTATAAAGCCCTGGCAAAATTTCTGACCTCGATACCGACAGCCACAGTGGGCAATTGTGTTCCTGAAGAACAGGTCGGTTTTAGGAAATGTTGATCGACAATCCAAGCAGCAGAATGTCTATATAACGACATACATGTGGCCCTTCGACATTCAAAAGGGTAACTACACGTTATCTTCGTTGATTGAACCAAGGCATTCGACACTATCAACAGAACGAAGGTAATGATTAAACTCGAGCAAATAGTAGGAGATGAGAATTCCTTTACGACGCTAGTGTAAAATATACTTTCGAGTATCTATATTGAAGTGGACGACGCACTTATAATATGTAACCCGATCGACCAAACGACGAGAGCCTTACAACGGGACCCGCTAAGCCCCTCCTATTCAACATTGCTACATACGACGTGGTGCAAGCAACGAAGGCAGAAGAATTAACGGTATACCTATAGTCCGATGATCGTCCTGCAGTGTTAGCGGTGACTTCTTCTTAAGATAAGTCTTCTATAAAATCTACTACCGCACTTATTACACAGAAGCAACCATTCTAGAGACTGGGTGAGCAGGTGTTGATACAAAAATTACCACACTTATTACAAGAGTGAGAGAGGTTCCACCAAATTCTTCAGAAGAACGTACCGTTCCGCACCACAAGTCAGCATATATAGTTTTAATGTACGGTTGAGAAAATTTACCATCACATTGACATCAACAGTGTGACCGTAGCCTGGGATGACCGATAGGATGTTTTTCAAGAGTAGCCTGTTCACTAAAGCTTTTACCTCATCCGTAACAATAGTGCGAATATCTTCCGTTATAAGTGACCTGGTGCATTCGATATTTAGATTTCTTGAATAACTTACTACCACATTCTTTACAAATTTGTAGGCGCCCAGCATTGTGCGTGGGCAGGTGAGTTTGAAGACGAGATTTCAGGAGAAATGCTCACAACAGGAGTGCGGAAGCTCTACAATGTATTTAAGAAATTGCTCATAAAGCGTGCACTTTTCACGAAACCTTTTACCACATTAGTTACGAGAATTTGGGCAAAATTCTGTACGGATGAACATTGAACAGGTGTATCCGAAAAATACATTCGCAGAAAACGCACAAATACTGTCAAGAAAGGAGTGATATCAGGCAAAACGTTCAATACAAGAGTTCGAAGGCTTATAAATGTCTTTCAGCAGGTGCCCGTTAGGTGTGCTCTTTTTATGAAACTTTTTACCATATTAGTTACGACAGTTTGGGCGACAGATGCTTCCGAAAATTATATTGTCGGAAAACGTACAACATTCAACAGGGGAGTGTGACCAATATCCAGTGTGTGTGTTTTGATAGTACATATATCACACCCTCGCTCTGTATTCAGAAATAAGATATATTTTTATTGTTATTATTATTATTATTATTATTATTATTATTATTATTATTATTATTATTATTATTATTATTATTATTTGTAAGATCCATGTATCAAGGAAAGCTGGATATAGTCCAGCGAGAAATGAAGAGACTGGGTATCGATATACTGGGAATAAGTGAAGTGAGATGGATTGGTATTGGTGAATTTGCTCCAGATGAGTACATGGTCTACTATTCTGGACATGAAAACCAAAGGAAAAATGGTGTTGCCCTCATAGTTAGCAACATGGTGCATAACACTATAATGGCGTGCAATTTTAAAACTGATAGAATGATGTCGGTACGTTTTCAAGGCCAACCTTTTAACATCAGAGTCATACAAATTTACGCTCCAACCACAGAAGCTGAAGAGGAAGATACTGACCAGTTCTATGAAGACTTATGAGAATTGCTACAGTTAACACAGAAGGATGTCTTCTTCATTATTGGCGACTGGAATGTTAAAGTAGGAAATAAAACTGTAGATGGAGTAACGGGAAAATTTGGCCTTGGCACAACAAATGAAGCTGTACAGAGGCTCCTAGAATTCTGTCAAGACAATTCCCTGGTCATTACCAACACACTGTTTCAATTGCCCAAACGACGCCTATACTCCTGGACCTCGCCAAATGGTAAATGTCGGAATCAGATTGACTACATACTTTGTAGTCAGAGGTGGAGGAGCGCTGTACAGTCATCCAAAATAAGGCCAGGGGCTGATTGTGGATCAGATCACGAGCTCTTCATTTCCAAATTCCGGCTCAAATTAAAAAGGATTGCCAAAGCCAAACCATCAGGCTGATATGACCTAAATAGCATATCTCTTGAATATATAGTAGAGGTTAGAAACATATTTAATGGATTAGATTTAAGAGATAGCGTCCCAGAAAAGCTATTGTCAGAAGTACGCTGTGTTGTTAAGGAGACAGCGGAAAAGCATATTCCCAAGAAAAAGAACAAGAAGAAGCAAACAATAAGGCTAGTGGTTATGATGGAATCCCAGCAGAACTGTTCAAAATCCTAGGAGAGGATGCTGTGAAAGTGCTACATTCAATATATCAGCAAATATAAAAGAAACAGCAGTGGCCAAAAGATTGGAAAAACTCAGTGTTCATCCCAATTTCAAGGAAGGGCAGTGCTAAAGAATGTTCAAACTTCCGAACAATCGCACTTATATCGCATGCTAGTAAGGTTATGCTCAAGAATCTGCAAAATAGGCTTCAGCAGTATTTAGATCGAGAACTACCTGAAGAACAAGCCGGTTTCCGCAAAGGCAGAGGAACCAGAGATCAAATTGCTAATATTCGCTGGATTATGGAGAAAGCAAGAGAATTCCAGAAGGACCTATACTTATGCTTCATTGACTATGCTCAAGCCTCTGACTGTGTTGACCACAATAAATAGTGGCTAGTACTCAAGACTATGGGAGTAACAAATGAGTAATCTCTACTCTTATCAGGAAGCTACGGTGAGAACCCTATATGGAACTGAATGGATCAAGATTGAGAAAGGTGTACGTCAAGGCTGCATACTGTCATCTTATTTATGCAACTTGTATGCAGTGTATGTGATGAGGAATGCCAAATTAGATGAAACAGAAACTGGAGCTAAAATTGGTTGGAGACATATAAATAACCTTAGATATGCTGATGACACCACCCTGTTGGCAGAAAGTGAAGAACAACTTAAGTATCTACTAATGAAGGTGAAAGAAGTAAGTGCAAAAGCTGGACTAAGGTTGAATATCAAGAAAACAAAGATTATGGCAACTAAACCTATCACCTCCTGGAATATAAATGGTGAAACAATGGAGGTTGTTCCTAGTTTCATCTACTTAGGCTCCAAGATAACTTCTGACGGGGATTGCAGCCATGAAACTAAGAGACGATTGCTCCTTGGGAGGAAGGCAATGGCCAACCTTGATAAGATTTCAAGAGTAGAGACGTAACATAAAGAACGAAGATTCGTATTGTGAATGATATTGTCTTCCCAGCAGCAATGTACGGAAGCGAGGCCTGGACAGTAAGAAAGGCTGAGCATCGAAGAATTGACGCATTTGAACTATGATGTTGGAGAAAACTCCTTAGAGTTCCGTGGACTGCGAAGAGATCTAATAAGTCCATATTACAGCAAATCAACCCAGGCTGTTCATTGGAAGGTCAAATACTCAGACAAAAACTAAAGTTCTTCGGTCGTATTATGAGAAAACATGATTCACTGGAAAAGACCTTAATGCTGGGGAAGACTGATGGAAACAGGAGAAGACGCCGACAACGGATGAGGTGGATTGATGGCTTCAAGGAAGCCATGGCTCTCAATTTAGAAAGACTTCGGAAAATAGTATACGACAGGAAGAAATGGCGCACTTTTCTCTATGGATCACGGAGAGTCGAAAGAGACTAAACGACTAACAACAACAACAACAATAACAACAACAACAACAACAACAATCTTTGTTCCCACTGTTTTAAACCGGAAGGTATCCATATGTGATACCTGTAATTTGTCTTGTACAAACGGATGGGAAACAGTGCTAATTACAAATTGGAAATTTGTATGAGTCCCAGAGTCAGATGAGGTGGCCATATTGATGTTGTAGTCGAGAAGTTCCTATGAGTCATGTGAATAGTCCAGTCTGATGAGGTGGCCTTGTTGATGTTATGAGATCCGGAAGAGGTTCAGGGCATGGTCTTGACAAGATCTTCTACTCGTGATTGGATTGCAAGGATTAATCTAGACGTATCATGAAAGAAAAGGAAGCTGAGGACTATATAGGCAGGTGATCAAATGGTGAGAAGTATACTGGAACTGGCTTCATAATGGACTGGACTTCAAACTTTGGTGGAGAAAACTTGACTTCAAACAGCGGAGCAGAGGAGATGTAACATTTGTGGAACGTGGTCTTATTTTGTTTGTGGTAATAACTTACAATTGTGGAATGCTATGGCACTTGGTATTGAACCACATGCGGCGGCCTGGTATTATACAGTACGTTGGTGAAAGCTATGGAGTGATGTGTTTCAGAATTTCCATCATTTATTTTCTGGAATAAGAAGCGTGTGTCGCTCGAGTGATGTATCTTTAAACCAAGTGTTAAAGTCAGTGAACACAGTATTATAAAGGTACACTATCCGCGTGATATAATAATATATTTATTGCAGCAAACTGCCATATACAAAGAATAAACAAAATCATTAAATGCAGAACTTAAGAGGAATTTTCCTTCCTTCACACCTTAGTACGTGATAGCGATCACACTGCTTCCCGCACAGGGCACAGATGCATCCCTTATTTGGCGAGTGATACTTCGTCGTGGAGCATAGTTTGAAGTGAAAACCATGCACAGCAAGCCTTGTTGATACGTGCCGTAACTCGTAGTTGGCTTCCTTCCATTTGTCATTCATAATCGATTCCGTACTGTAGAAGTCAACCAGATTTCCGACTTCTTTCTCAGAAGTTCGCAAAATAAACTTTGGTATGCTGGAGTTGATAGGAGAATTTCTCCCGTATTTCCTCCAAAAACCTCATTTCTCTAGTTAGCTCATACACTAGTCTCGAAGAGGTGAATTTCGACATACATAGGGCTATCTTAAAAAATGATGCTTTTCATTTCTCCACATTCCTTAAGTTCCTTACTGACAGGTGCTGCCAAACACTGGAGATGCCGTACTTTATTACAGGTGCTATTTTCACTCTGAATAACTTCAACGCTGTCTGAAGGAATATTTTATATAAATACTAGCTGATGTACCCGTGCTTCGCTACGGGATTCTCAGAAGACTGACTTTGTGGTTTTCCTAACCTGAAATCCACATAGGTCATTACAAAAACGTAAGTATGAATGTAGCGATTTAAAGCAATGGTATCATATAAAATGCTCGATGAAATGGAAAGCCACACGTTTTATCACTTTTAACGAACAGTGCCGCGGTTAGATTGCGGTGCCAATCTAATAGCCCAAAGTTCCAGAGCTGGGATGACCAGGCCGCAGATTGCCATGAACACTCATCTGTCATTATTCCGCTAAATATGCACACTGTTCATTCCAATCAGTGCCTCAGAGTAGGGATTGAATAGCCCAAATGCTATGATGAACCAGTGTGTTACGTACCAGAAGTATCAGAAAATTTATAAACCAGGGGAATGGCATGCTAAAGAAGAAAGTTATCTAACTCCCCAGCTACTTCCCATCAATATTCAGGCAGGCTGTTACACTCTGTACGACTGGGCGAGTTGACCGTGTGGTTAGCGGTGCGCAGCTGTGAGCTTGCATCCGAGAGATAGTGGATTCGAACCCCATTGTCGGCAGCGCTGAAGATGGTATTCCGTGGTTTTCCACTTTCACACCAGTCAAATGCTGGGCCTTTACCTTAATTAAGGCCTAAGGCACTCCTAACCCTTTCCTATCCCATCGTCGCCATAAAACCTATCTATGTAGGTGTGACGTAAATCAAATAAAAATACTCTCTACGCAGCAGTAATCCTATCTACCGGAGATGAGGGGCAACAGAAGACACAAAGCACATCACGACAAACAATGGTCAATGCAATGTTATTGTTGATCAATGTTATGAGCTTTCTATATTGTAGGCCTTCACATTTAGTTTTCTTTCGACTCTGTGATTTGTGAAATTTTATACCATAAACTGTAGTTTCTTATTCTCCGACTTTACATACCGATTTTCATTAAATACTGTTTACCCATTTCTGGTTACTCGGCGCTGATATGGACTTAGTAACAAAAATCCAAATTCATGAATATGTTTGTGATCGTAGCCAGTACGGTAACAATGTATAAGACATGAATAATAGGAAATTTAATACTAAATAACCCTTGTTATGTAGGATTCATCGATTACACCTCTAATAAGAAATATTTGAGAATTACACTTTAGGGCTTCCCCTAAACTACCATTTCACTCAGCGTGAATAAAATAATTTACAGCCTAGACCATAGCGACTTATTTCGTGACTTTGCATACCGATTTTCATAAAGATAGGACTACTAATAACAACAGTATTTGAAAATTATATTTTAGGCCTTCCCCTAAACTACCATTTTTCTCAGCGTGAATACAATTATTGATAGCCTAGATTGTAGCAACTTATTCCCCAACTATACATACCCATTTTCTTTAAAATACGGCCACTAATAACATAAATAGTTGAGAATGCAATTTTAGGCCTTCCCTAAAACTACCATTTCACTCAGCGTGAGTAAAATGATTTATAGCCTAGATTGTAGTGGCTCATCCCCCGACTTCACATACCGATTTTCATTAGACCACTAATAACATAAATAGTTGAGAATTCAATTTTATGCCTTCCCCTAAACTACCATTTCACTCAGCGTGAATAAAATGATTTATAGCTTAGATTGTAGAGGCTCATCCCCGGACTTCACATACCGAATTTCATTAAATTCTCTTCAACCGTTTTCTCGTGATGCGTGTACATACATACATACATACATACATACATACATACATACATACATACATACATACATACAGACAGAAATTACGGAAAAGTAAAAAGTGCATTTTCTTGTTGCTATAGACATGACCGATACAGAAATACCATTTTTTCAAATTCTGAGCAATGTACATACAAAACTCTTATTTTATATATATATAGATTTGATGTCATTAATAGCTATCACTGCTGCTGTTAATTTTTGTTTGATACGCGATGTGAAATTGATTCCTTGTATATGCAGTGTTATTCCGAGGTATTTAAATTTATCCACACTGGTTAATGGTTCTCCATCCAAATATATCACATCACTTGCTGCATGTATGCCTCCTTTCCTAAAGGTCATAGTCATGGTTTTACTTGCGTTAACATGAAGGTCATTTGTTTTAGCCCACTCTACGAGTCGATCAATTGCCAACTGCAGAGCAGGTATTGATCTGGACACAAAAACCATGTCATCTGCGTACATATAAATGTTTGTGCCTTCTGTCTTTTTTGCTTGAATGACATCATGTGTTGCGACGTTAAAAAAGAGAGGTCTTAAAGGATCACCCTGTATTACAGCTGTAGTCTGGTCTATTGAATCGGATATTGTGATCGAATCGACTGATTGCACCTCATTCTTTGACAGGATGTTTTTTACTACTTGGAATATGGGATTATTTTCCCTATTAGCTCCTCGATCATTGATATGACTTGTGTTCGTCTAATTGTATCAAAGGCTTTCGAATAATCCACGAATATAACATGTAGCTTCCCCTTCGTGAATATAAAGGCTTCATGAGTATCATTCTGAAGGCATTCTATTGTGAACCGATATTTCCTAAATCCAACTTCAACTTCTTGGAGATACTGATCTATTAAAGCGTTCAGCCTTTTCCGTTAACAATTTGATCAATATCTTCAATAATGTGCATTCTAGTGCTACTCCTCGATATGAATTAGGGTCACGTCTCCCTTCTCTTTATAAAGGGTCTTTATCGTTGAAGTCCGCAATCGATCAGGTATTTTTCCCTGTTTAACATATTCGTTGAATAGGCTAGTAAGGGGTTCAATGAGAACGGGAGCCAAACTCTTCAGATGATCATTATAGATCATGTATGTCCCATGAGCTTTGTTATTTTTTCAAATTTAAGAGTACCTCCTGTATCCCCTGTGCGCTGAACATATCTACTGGTCCGACATTTTCGGTGCTATCGTTAATTATACGTGGTCTCGTGTCCTTAAATGTCAAAACCTGTGTATCAGCCGTCCACGTGCCCATGGGAATATACCGAGGAAACTTTGGTCGCTTCGGCTTGATAACCGTGTAAGGGTTGTTTTCTGCCTCTTCTATCTGTCTTAGTGCTGTCTCTTCATAGTATTTCGCTTTAGTTTCCCTTATTAGCTTTTTGTATTCCCTTCTTTTACATTATCAGTGCTTCTTCTTCTAGCGTGTATGCAGCAGTATGCAGGAGTTTGATTGTTTCATATCTAGCCTGGTAACAGGACCCGTTGAACCATGGTTTTTCTCTTTCCTCAGTTTGACTATATTTTATAGCGGAAATTAGGATAATGCTTTGTAGTTTCGATACTACACTATCAATATCACCATCTTGGACAAGCAGGGACACCATATCTTTTAGCGCATTAGACTCTGATATTGCCGGCATGTTGATTTTCCTTGATACTTCCGTAGTAATAGTGACGGCACTGGTTCTCTCTCGCAGCATCAGTTTTGTTGCCACTGGTAAGTGCTTCCTGGTTGCTGCGCGTAGAACTGTCTGAGATATCATTTCGACATCCTCCATATTGGAAAATAACAACTCTATAGTGCTACTTCCATTATGGCATATATATATATGTCTTTTCACTTGGTTAATTAATCAGGCTTAACCCTTCTGTCTTGAGGTATTCCATATGTCCATCTGTTTTAGAGTTTCGAATATCTATCCTGCAATTCACGTCACCCGTTAGTATTACTAGATCCTGTTGTTGTATTCTATTAAGCCCAGGACTAATAATATCCATAATCTCTTCTGCTATATATCGTAGTGGGAAGTCCAGCAGTATGTATATCGGGTAATATTTCCTGATCCTTCCGTTTTGGATCTGTTCTGTCTCTACGATCAAGTATGTTCTCTCGTATGGACGATTCTTTTCCCCCATTGGGGTCTACCTTTGCTTCGGGTTGTGTTGCTGGTTGGATTTCATGCCAGTGCTGTTTTCCTTGACTAGCCACCTCTCTGAAGCTCTTCATGAAATTGGTTGGGCCTGTTGGTTCCTCGCTATGTTCATCGGAATTTCTTCCCTTGTGTTTCGTTTTATGTCACCTATACTTACTGTAGGGGTTCTGGTATATTGTCCGGTTACGGTTGGTCTAATTATCTAATTCCTTCTCTCTTACTTCCACCGATTCCTTGATCATCTTTTTTTGTATCCGGAGTTATTATGCCACCTGTACCTACTGTGGGGGTTCTGGTATGTTGTCCAGAGACGGTTGTCTAATATCTGCTAATTCCTTCTATGTTTCTTCCACCGTTTCCTTGATCATCGTCGGGATGCGAACAGTCAGATACTCTATGAGAAAATTCAACTTCTGATCTATTTCTTTTATTTTCCGGTCTCTGTCGTCATTCCATTTTAGCCCGTGGGACCTGCAGCTACTGCATAACCAAGTCAGCTTGCAGTTCCTTCTTTTCTTCATATCATATTCACCCCTGATAATGCCGGTACATTCCTGGTGCTGCCATCTGTTGCAACTCTCACATTCAATAGCGTGGTGTTCATCTCCCACTGGTTTCCTAGAGATGTCACACTGCATCTCAGTCGTTACCTGCCCCGCTCCTGACTCTGTATTCTCCTTGTTGCTTGTCACTGTCAAGGCGTCAAAATGGCGACTTATTGCTATCCGCAAAATAAAGTTCAATGTCATTCACAATCCACAATCCAATGTTCACTTCCCTAGATATATCTCTGTTAGTAATACAAGAGTTAGTTTGATATTCCTTGATCTCGCGTCCTTTCAGTGTGATATAAGAAGTGCCAATAATGAGAATATGCAAGTTGTGCTGACACACAGAGACAGTGAAGTATGAGATTTCTTCAACGGACTGACTGCAAATGGTGGCTTGGTCCTTGCTTTTCGTTTCCCACTGTTTTGTTGTTGTCGGTTATTGTGTATATATGGAGTCTTACAGCGATAACTTGTCAGTGTATTTGATGTATATTTTGGTGTGTTGATGAGGTGCCCATGCTCGGATAATGTTCAGAATATAGTTAGAAATTTTAGAATCAGGGGAGTTACTGATGGACCTAAGTACAGTTCCTACCTATTTCGTCGTTTTCATAGTGTTAGGTAAGGCCAAAATTCGAGAGATTGGTTCTGGTGAACACTGGCGCCTGTACTAAATTACATTTCCAAATATTTTTATTAATTAATTGCATTTAACTATGTTAGTAATATAATCAGATATATTTCGAATGACGCCCAAGCGTGAAGCGCTTAAGTATTTTATTCATATTTGATTTTATTTTCATAATATTGTAATGGTTAATTATTAACATTATACTACAAATGGCCCCCAGCGCACGGCAACTACTCTATTTTATTTGAATGTTTTAGTCATATGGCAATTGTTATTAATTTTCATTCATATTCAGATATATTACTCTTGTAAGTTTAAGATATTCTTTATCCAGCTTACAAACTTCAAGGAGATTCATATCACATCCATTACAACAATATAGGCGCTATCCAACAACCGCAAAAATTTGTTGTCGAATACTAGATTTCGCTGAAATATACCCACATTCAACACATGATGAAGACGTTTCTAATAAGCGCTGTCCACAGTCACCCAGCAAGTGCATGTTCAACACATACATTTGAATAAAACTGTTACACACATCGTTCTCAACAATGTCGGCGAGCGGAAATGCATCTTATCTTGTGTTTTCGACGACTTGACTTGGTAAAAAACAAACTATTGCACTGATAAAAATATGTAGAGGCACCCGAGCAAGGGTAGGCAGTTTTTGTCAGAGAACACCTTTCTCACTTCTTCTCACGGTAATCGCATGAATCTGGACGCGCAGCAGTGTGTGTAAGCAGATGATGTCGAAGATTCCCCTTTCGAGAAAACGTTTTACCACATTCCTTACAGGAATGTCCACGCTCACCAGTATGTGTAATCGTATGATCACGAAGTTGACCTATATGAGTGAACTTCTTGCCACATTCCTGACAATAATGTGGATGCCCACCGGTATGTGTATAAAGGTGTAGCCGAAGATGCGACTTCAATGAGAAATTCTTACCACATTCATTACAGGAAAATCGACGCTCACCAGTATGGGTAAAGCGGTGTTGCTGGAGAGTAGATTTCAGAGAGAAATTCTTATCACACTGCTTACAAGAGAAGGGACGCTCACCGCTGTGAATAACCGAATGATGTCGAAGATGCCCCTTTTGAAAAAATTTCCTACCACAGTCATGTCAAGAATGCCGACGATCATGTGTATGAGAAAACAGGTGTAGCCCGAGATTATGTTTCTTAGAGAAATTCTTACCACAGTGCTCACATACAAAAGGACGCTCTTCAGTATGTACAACCAGGTGATCTCTAAGATACGACTTCTTCGAGAAATTCATACCACATTGTTTACAAGAAAATGTAAGCTCACCGGTATGTCTAAGCAGTTGTCGCCGATGATCCGACTTCTGAGAAAATGTACAAGAGAGTGCGCCTTGTCTAATGGGATGGATTGACCTGTAATCAGCGTCAGAGGACACGTTTAGATTGCATTCATTACGAGTGGGCAAAATGGACATTACCTCCCTTCCTTCATTACCTTGCAGCTACTGTTACAAGTACTCGTTTGACTTCCAGTCAACAATGCAAAGTTTACAAATCTAGAGAACCGAAAACTAATAGCTACTATACTTTACGAGTAACATATAAGTATCAAATACAACATCCAAAAGCAAACGCAATATAAGTACCAAAATTGCTTTTCATCACATTACATAGCACTCCAAATCTCAATAATTGCATATCAAGGCTCAAACAGATAACCCCATATAATGTCCAATTGCCAAACAAAATGAATGATAAGTTTGCACTTAACCACAGCACATCTAAAGAATCCAAGAACGTGGAATATGGAAGCAATGATTGTAAGAATGCTTGCATTATTGATTTCCTTATGTGCATTCTTCAGGTTTATTTGCAACTGAAACTCGTCACATTTAGGATGCCAAATAATAACTGTTTTAATAGCATCATCCTTAGTGTAGTTACATCTTGACAAAATTTGTCTATCATCTACAGGGACATTGGCAAGGGCTTCTGGACAATTTAACGTCCAGTTTCTAAGATACACATGTGTACTACAAAACTGGGAAGAAATTTCTGACTGAAGCTCCTCAGCTACTTCCACTGAGATAGTACCTGTCAACACGTCGACAACGTAAAAACAAGAAGATGCAAATAGGGTGAGATTATGTGTGCTCGTCAGCAGGTTGAGGTAGAAAACTCTGAGCAAGGAATATGGCAGAACTTACAACAGTAGCATGGTGAAAGTCCCTGATCCTCTCATCAGAGGAATCACGCGACGAAACATTCTGAAGACTCCTCTGCTTGGGATGTATAGCACCTCTCCCAGGGTTCCAGGGCAAATTTTAATTATCTGAGTTCACAAATACAATGACAGATTGGAATTTGTTAGGTAAGACCTTCGGAAGCAGCCCACAGCAACGAAGTTCACCCTCCATAAGTTCACATATTACCACGGCTAAACTCGAGAGCAAAATGGGTCGACGGTCTGTTCCTACAAAAATGGGCACTAAGTTAATTATCTAGACAGCAGGGGAACCTAATATGAGAGGAAAACACTATAGTAACAAATAAGAAGAATGGTGTTCCTTACTTTAAAATTTAACATTGAATAAATTAAGAAAACCCATATGAAATTAGATATGAGAAATATGCCATATGACCAAACATAAAAGAAATATACATTATCTTTCTGAGTCGTGACATAAATGTCTCTTCAGTCTCTAACTGATTTGCATCTTTGAAATGAATACTCATAACGTTATAGAAGAGGCGTCCCCCTTCTAACTAGCAAATACTCACTAACACTCATAACATGATTGCACACTAAATGATTTAAACAAACACACGTAATGAAAAGGCACAACTCGTAGAAGGAATATAATTATCCACTATTCCTGTTTTATTATCATGGTGGTTAGGGTGTTTAAAAAGCAATATCAAGCACACTTCCCAGACACGTGAAAAACATATCACAGCATTAGCATACTAATTTGTATCTCAATATATTTCAGAATTATTATACTGTCGCATATCGCCAGTTTCTCCAGGATATTCTTACGTACTATCTTACAAAGCAGATTCCAAATTACGTTGCTTTCCTACATGACAATACATTCAACAAATCATACAAGCACATCATACAGACATGAACAATAGCAATTACCTGCAAAAGATATACAATTAACAACACATTCTATATACAAGAATTCGTGTGGAAAGTACGATCCTCCCAGCATTACTGACAATGATCATGGCTATCACTGTCACATGAGGTCTAATCCAGGTTCTCCAGACATACGGGGTGCATTCCCCTGAAATACCATACATCGATTTAATTTGATAAAGAGAGGACATGGGAGGAATTCCTTCATCATTGATTTTACGACGACGACAGTATTCTGTGATTCTGCATGTGAATATTATACCATGGTAAGCCAAAATGAACACCATGCTCAATGTTCCCAAGTGCTGGCCAGACAGGGAATCCGCTAGAGCCTCTCCCTTTCTCAACAAAGGGGGCGTAAATACATAAAGGGCCTCTTAGCTGGGTCACTCTCCCTCTCAATAGCCCACACTCTATGCGGCCATGTCTTTATTATTATTATTATTATTATTATTATTATTATTATTATTATTATTATTATTTTCCCTTCCTTTATAATACAGCTCTTAGCAGCATCAATATCATTATTCACGGTGCGGCATAATACTTCGCACACATATATTTATTTAGGAGACAATCCATCGGGTATTTTGAATTAATCGTAACACTTGCGTACTAAATCAATTATGGTTCGCACCCCGCTGTCGGGTCTTCACATCCTCTGGCCGGCAATCTTAAAACTACAAATTGGGAGGTTACCTATATGATATGTGCAGCATTTTAAAAAATAACTGTGAAACCTTCTGATGACTGATTGTTATCTGTGAGTTGGCACTAACTGAAAATAATCTAATGAATACTAATCTCATTCATTACTATGCTACGCATTTAATCAAATCTAGGATCTTATAAATATTTCACGCATTAACCTTCCCGCGATCATAATAAAACATGGCTATCCAACCACTGAAGACAAATACCCTAAAAACATGATAATATTGAGAAAAATTCAAAATCCTTTCAAAACAGCTTAACACAGTTTCCGGGGCTGTGATATGAAATTCATGCATAGAATTTTGGAGATGTACTTATCGCTTCAGCTATGTGATCAGTTGTCATCGGGCAGGTATATCCATAGCGCTTAAGCTGTATTCACGGCAGCTTCAGTAATGGAGAATCCTGGATTCGTCTGCTTCAGGGTCCCGTTCATCCTGTCTGGATCTTCAACTGCCGTTGGTTCATCTGGAAGTTCTCTGGGAGACCGGGAGTAGACACAAGGCAAACAGTTCGTAGACCCCTCCCGGACTTGACGATCATATTTGAAAATGAGGCAATTATTCTGTTACTGCTATGTTAATGTTATGCAACATATTATAACTTGGTGCGACTAGGAACACTCATAGGCTCAAGTGTACTAGCCAGGTAACGATATTAGTCCTATAGCCCGTTACCTATTCCCTCTCATTTGCCTATCACAGTTAATAATGATAAGTTAGGTAACAATCACACATACATCCGAACACTGTCTATGGATACACGAACGATTCTGATTAGTTCAACACTTCGCGTATTACTGATATTATATTTGCCTGGTTCATGGCATTTACTATTTGTAGGTCATATAACTCACTGGGTTTATGGTATTTAGTCGACGCTGTCCGTTCTATCAAACCCATGCACGTACGCAGCTATTTCTTCGAGCACGTTTACTTCATTACGTTCATTGCGTTGTTTTACTCGTGAGAGAGAGCTTCACAAAAATGAAAAATTCATATCTCCGTCCACTCGGGCAAGTAACTGCACATGTCAAACCGTGTTTGTAACTCACTGGGTAGCAAAGTATATGCGAACCGCAAAAGATGATAAATACACTGCATCCGTAAGTCACTGCGTACCCGCATGAGATGTAGAATATATTTAGACTGAGTAAATGACTTCAAGAAGCCCTTTCTTATATAGTGGAGTTGGCCTGGTCATAGTGGAGGTGGCAGACCACGCCTACTCTCCAAACATCGGTCCGCTAATAGTTGCTTCTCAACATCGATTGAGGTATCAAATGAAAGGTGAAGTATTCTTCTTTCCACTGATCAAATTTCATACCGGTCGCATGGTAGGATCGCCCACAATCTCTAAAACGTCACTTATTAATTTTCATCTTGAGACGCCATGCCGTGGGGAATCCTGAACTTCTGTCTCACGGTCGAGACCCAAACATCTATGTGCAATTAACTGCACCCTCATAAAGTGCGTCATTAGTGATGCAACAATTATGTAAGATATACCTTGATACCATAAATCAACACAAAATCTGATTCGTATGACTCTTTACACAAAAGTATCTATCACATAGTTCTGAATTTTCCTCATTGTTATTTTTAATAACAATTGAAGACTGTAGGTTGGCATCAATGGGTCTGTAGGATAAATCACAGAGTGTTACTGTTTCATGCGCTGACACGCCGCGATAAGTCCCTCCTCTTGACGTGAATCTACCCTCACATATCTCTGTATCTATTACAAAATATTTACCTACAAAAGTATGCGCAGCACTATCCAGTCTTCATGCTGAGAATTCCTTTCAACGGACTGATATATATAAACTCCAACTTCAAGTTCAAATGACAATCACCCATTTCCTAGCCGAAATCAATATCAATAACACATTTAACTACAGCCTTCCAATTAAAGCAGCAGTACCACAAGGTATCCCACTGTCACCATTTTGGTATATCAATATTAGCCCACCTACACTCCCACCTTGATTGTGTCAGTTTGCTGAACACACAGCAATACTGGCGGTGGAATCTAATAACCAATCCTTGCAATCCCGTCTCCAAACCAATTTAAATGAACTCGAACAATGGCTCAATCTCTGACAATTCAAAATTAATGTAAGCAGAAACTTTTAAAATATTTTTCTAATCGTAAATGTAGATGCCGTCCCACTAACAAACTCCTTCTAACCTTAAAATAATCAACCCCTTGCTATAACGACCACACTTATCTACCTAGGCATAACGTTTCGAAATAATTTTCAATGGAATATACATTGGACCAAATTTAAAAGGCCATCCCACAGGATTCACCTCTTCCCCTGGCTGTTAGGTCAGACCTCGGGATTACAAGCCTTACAACTCACACCTCCTACCAAGCACCACTTCCCACTTCCAAGTCAGATCATCGATAAATTTAAACTCAAAATGGAATTGTGGACATATACAGATCGCACACCTCTGGGAGAGCTTCTTCTTGTAATTTTTCTTTCCCTCAGAAATTATCACAACTTGGGTTATTCACATGGATAAGAATTTTGTTAATACTTTTATGTCATCGACTGTACAATTAAATTAAAAAAATATATATATGTATGTATGTAAAAATATACAATTAATATATTTTACATTGTTTCACTTTGAGAAAAACAATGTTTCCTGTTCTGTAATTATGTTTGTAGTGTTTCAATACTTTAACAAGGAAACGACTTTTATTTCTGACAATGTGTTTCACAAAAGCAGAAGACTTTTTTTAATTTACTTCCATGAAACGTGTGAAGTTAGCACAACCATAACTAAAACAAATATATGTAAATATAATTGGCCAAAGAGTCCATTTGTTAAAATGATGGCTCGCTCCCGTAGTGGAGAGAATAAAATAACTATTAAACTGAAAACAATGGTTCATCTCTTTTTGCCTCTCTCCATCATTAGGAAAATATCTACCATGAAACAACCTACCCCTGGTTATTTTAGCAAGGATTATGGAAAAACCTTCCTCTGAGGTTACAACAAGTTGCCGTGTAGTGAATTTTTCAGTGCAAACAGTGTAAACGTCTGTTCTAGAACCCTTCCAATGGCAAACATCATTAAGAAGTTTGTAGTGTAGTTTCATCGAGAAAGGAGTTTAAAGAGGTCAAAGGTATTCTACCAGATTATAATTAATTTATGAATAGTAAACCTTTACAAAATATTTCAAACTCTACTTCATTGTCTAGATTAGCAATAAGCTCTTTTCCTATGCTCACACCTCAAGAGAAAGAGAAGCAAGATAAAGAAGAGGAAGAAAGACAAGATCTCAATGGTATTTACCGTCAGAGTTTTTAATTTTACTTCATTTCCTAAACCTACTACATGTTCTATCGCAGTGCAAACATCTAAAGAAGAAGAGCAGCAGGATGAGGTAAAAAATGAAGAAGGCGATTAAAAAGATGACCGAGGTTTCAAAGCCTTTTTACCAACAAAGCAGATTAAATAGTTTTCTACATATCACGTGCCCGCACGTAGTCAGAAATTTTAACAAGTCTCTATTCGCGTATAAAGATGTAAGATCTCAACCTACTCGTAGAACACTTGTAACAGATAAGAGCCGATCAAGATTGTTGTTACAAACACTATGAAGCAGAGATTCTAGAAATAGGGCAAGAATTACATTGTGTGGGTACTACTGAGTAACAGCTTTCACAGTACAGTCAGTACAGTACCTTTCTTTTTTCTGTAGCATACAGCCTACACTACAATGTTGCAGACTCTTCAATAACCTACATCTCTTAGGGTGTTACTTCCAACACTATCTGCAGAGCAGGTCTCAAGCCTGGATAAATCAAAAGAGACACACGAAATAGTAGGCTAGCTAAAATGGTAGTTTAGGGTGAAGAACAAAATTTACTTCCTGTATAACAACATTAGTAGTTGTTCTATCGAAAAATGCTACATAAATAAAGAAGCAAAGCATAACATTTCTAATTATTTTTGGCCGAACTTGAGTTTTTGAGTTTTTGTACAGGCTATATTAACACAGACATTCATGAATTTAAAATTTACTGAGTTGAAATAATATGGTTGCATAAAATGTAAACAAAAATAAAAACTTTTAACGTACAGCTCATTAATCCACACTTTTTTGTCACAGCTCATTAGCCCGCACTCACTAGTAAATGCTAATAAGCCTTTGCTCAATTGTCCCCTGATCATCTGTAATAGCTTATTAGACCCTGCTTATTAAGTCATGCTTAAATGACCCTTGCTCATTAGCGACACTCATTGCTGATGACCACGCAGTTTCCAACAGCTTATCCCTCACTTAGGCAGTTTACCAAGCTTGGAAGATGGGTGGGTGTGTGTACCATATTTAGAATTAGATGATATTTTCTCAGCCTAAGTTAGGCTACAGAAACGTGATATGCTACTACGATTTTAAGTTCACTTCTGACAATCATTCTTAGATCAGCCGTTTAGACTGATCACAGTGCAGTTTCCAAGAGTCGCAAAGCTAGCGCACAGCTCCTTCAGCTACATAGTCTAAGTTAGTCTACACAGACTTGATGGCTACATTTCAACACATTTTTTAAAGTTCTGAACCCAAAGCTTTAAATCTCTAAGTGATGTAAACATTATGGTATGCAATTAGAAGTCTTTAAATTTCAAATCTATAACCTCAAAAGTTAAAATCAACAAGTGAGAGACTCCGTGGACGCTCAGCTCTGAGACTCTGAGATCGACCTCCATTACGTCCATATAAGCAATTCAAATGTGTTAGACCTTACACAACCTACCTAGTCCCATATAAGCAATGTATACTCATTGACCCTTGCTCATTAGCGACTGCTCATTGCTGATGACCTTGCAACAGCTTACCCCTCACCTAGGCAGTTTACAAGTTCAACTCGGAGTACCTCAGGTTGCCTTCGATTTTGCCTCTATCAGTATTAAATGTTACACAATCTCCCTAGTCTCATTAGAAAAATGTTTAGCCACCATCTTGTTCGAAGTCCAACACCGAGTCCCAAAAATCACCCTCCAATGTTTCCCCTCTACGAGTAAAATATACGTATTAAACCTTACACTATGTCTCTGGTCTCACTAGTACAACGTGTAGCCGCCATTTTGTTTAAAGGTCCACTCCGAGGGAGCTATTGCTTCTGCACATTGCACAGAGATTACTGGAGGTATGTTGTCAAGGTCAGAAGCAGCATGTGGTTGAGTATTTTGTAGGCTCTTAATTACCTCGATCTCTGTGAAGTAATAGATGGAAAGAGAGAGAGAGAGAGGGAGAGAGTGGTAATGGCTTAGCTCTGTTTGGGCACATATTTGTAATTTCCGTGGCTCATTATTTGAACCATTAAATTTCTCACTGAACGTTGAGCCAATGGCCTCAGGGGAGGCAACTATTGTCATTAGAGTAGAATGCACTTTGTACTGATTTGCCGTGTTTACTATTAAGGTATTAACACATGTCTTTGCTGTTGTTACTTATCTCGTTTATGTATTTCCTGTATGCTTCGTGGATGAGCTTCTCGGTGGTATTCCTCAAGCATTTATATTTGTCCCACATAAGATTGTTTGTATCCAGTTTCCGCTTCCTGTAAAGCATACACATTTTGCGTATTATTTTGACTATTTCTTTTGTGATCTATGGAGAGTGTTTCTTGGTAACGATGGGTAGATGGTTTCTTAGAAGTTATGATAGCACTTTCCAGCCAGCTTTCTTGTACTAATAGACTTTTCTATTAAGTTTCTTACTCATCGTTTCTTGTATTTTATGGTTACTGAAATTGCTAGTTGACCTCCCTTGGTCAACTATAGTTTTTTTCCGATCCCGAGGGTGTTAGTTTTGAGAACACCAAGGGAGTCTTTCATTTTCATGACTTTCGTGGCATTTGTCCCTTTATGGCAGACACCTTCAATTTTCGAAGCGTTGGACCCCTTCCATCTTTCCCTTTGATTAGAGTTTCGAGCCAGTCTTCCTCTTAAAACATTCACCACCACCACCACCACCACCACCACCCATCCACCACAACCATCACCACCAGAACCAAGCTTACAGATGCGCGACCTTAACAGTATGGCCAACTCGCTCGGTACTGGGTTTACTAGGTGAAAGGTAACCTTCAAAGTTGCTAATTATGAACTATAGACTAATTTTAATTATTAATGCACCTGACGTCAAAAATAAACACTTTATTATCTTCACAAATAACTGTAAAATACGGTTTCTACTATGCTTGATTTACGTTTAACTAAAATAGGCCTACATCAAACCAATGCCCAAACACAAGACATAGAGGTTTACAGACAGCCTTTAGAACCATTATGGAGAAAACAAAGAAAGACCCTGAATAACCAACTTCAGTGAATGACATACGAACAGCAGATGGAAACAAAAGTAAACTCTTTGGGACAAAGGATAAACAGGTAGGCTAACAAGAAATAATAATTTATGATTAGTCGGAAAGAGGGTACATTATCTGTCGTCATCTCAAAATATTGCTGCCCTTGATTAAAATGCCTCCGCTAGCGCTGATGTCAGGCATACAGCCCCTCTATGTTGCTCTAGCTCGTTGGCTATTTACAAATAGAGGATGCTGGGTGTGTTTAGTAAATTCACAGAGGCTTGCCGACTGAATGCTGAAATGCTTAAAAATATAATAAGATGTATGTATGGTTGTAAAAGTTTGTAAAATTTACTTTGCGCAGGAATCCTCTCGAAGCAGATTTCAGTTATACAAATGATATACACCTCACATTTCTCTCAAAATCCAGATCATGGCTCAACACCTACCTAACACTTCATTTGACCCTTGACACACTAATGACAGATACTTTCAACCGTCACAAGGGAAGCTGCAAACCGACAACGTTGAGAAAACATTCAACTGTTACCAGCAGCATTCGGGGATATAATGATCATATATCAGTCACACAGCTCATGGAGTACAAATAGGACGGTGAACATGACATGTAATAAACGATATCACCACTCTGATACACGACATACCTACCTAATGGTCGCTCATTTAGAGGCATTTGACAACATTTCCTGGTGTATAAGTTAGTTTTTCACGTGTATTGGTGTTTTTTAAATTGCCTGTGGCTTCAGGGACGAGATTTCTGTTAATATATTCTAATTGTTTCGAGTCCTGAAGTGCAGATATATTGCTTAACTTATCTTTGATATTCAGCATGCATTTGGAAGATAATCATTTACAAAGCGGCGCTCCTAAGCGAAGAGTAATACAAAACGAAACGGCATCAGCTAGTTGGTAAGAACTCTAACTATACTCTGTTATCAGCTTTCATACATAGCACCGTCGCAATCATCTCTTGCAAAATCTAAGACACGCTACTTTATTTCTCCTTTAGCACACGAGTAGCGCTGAGTCAGAATAATTTCACATACCGTTCCGAATTTCAAGATCATGAGAACATCATAAGGAGAATTATATTTCGGTTTTAACAAGAAGGACAAAGAAGTTGCTTCAGCAGGGCTTCTCAAGGATACAAACAGCGTTAGTAATGTGTCAAGATGTATAAACGAAGTGCCTTGTCCTCATTGCCGTAAATTCTTCGTGGGTTCCAGGTGTTTTGCGAACCGTATTAGTAAGTCACATATTGATGTTCTCAGAGGAAATTCTGAGCCACCCCACGTCAAGAAGGATAATCGACACGCCTCCTGGAGATGTATACCAATTAACAGTATGGAACTGAACAATTTGCCGATGCATACCAATTAACAGTACGGAACTGAAGAATTTGCCTATGTATTGCCTTTGCTGGCGGACCTAGTGTTTACAGTGCACTATGTCTTCTGGTATGGGCTAGAGCAATTTTGCTACTTTCATTGATCTGTCTCAGCTTTATCCTTGGCTTTGACAATGTCACCGGTTGGTGGGACGGAGAACTGAAACTACAGTGTGTTTGGAAATGTAAATTTTAATTTTTCTATTTGTCTGAAGGATTTAATTTTTTGCAACTCTGGACTCTACTGGAATTTTATGTAACGGCAAGAATTGAACTGTATGAACATTGCAACATGCAAAAGTGTTTTGAAGTGATTTTTTTTAAATGTAGTTCTTATGTAATCTGATGTAAAATTTGTAAGGTGATTTATTTTGGAGCATCCTGTACCTGTACTGCATTCGCGGTTTCCTATGATGAAATTTTGGTGTTGTAATCGTAATGTTCCAGAACTTGTGCAATTGCTAACGATGTTAAAATGACCATATATGGTCACGAGATTTCCTATTGGCAAAAAGGTCCAGGAATCTAGGGTAAGTTTGATCTTATTGGTCGATTGTAATCGGGCCATTTCCGGTCTTCTTGCCGGCTTGGGAAAAATGATGCGTGAGTTCGGCGTCTTTTCCATCCGACCGCCCTAGCGAGCGTTCGCGCTCGAGGGCTACCCTCGGGAGCTCCTGCCTTTCCGAAGTGAGTGTTATTTCACTGTTTTTGCTATGTTATTCTCAAAGTTTTCTGGTTTCGTTTCATTTAGTTTAATTCCTTTTGAGTTTCATTGTTTCTTCGCTTAATGTCATCTAAAAAGTTTAATTTAATGTGTCCGAGTTTACCCTAGGTTCCAATTGCCGTACTTTCAATTCTTTCATCCATTAAATACTTTCGCTTTAAACTACACCTTTAATGTAGCATCACTTTCTTTGTTAAATCAATTTATGTTAAGTTACTTAAGTATGTCTTGTTTCGGTGTCGTGGAAATGTATTTGTAAAACTTTCTTGTCATTTTTAATATAGCTGAGCTAGAGGGTGTTTCTTGTTAGTCTTTTCTCCCCCATAACGTCATACGTTCCTCTGGACCTCAGTAGGGCTTCCCAGCACGTTCCACTATCCTGTCTTAGTTGTCATTTGGTAACCGTATTTGTCCGAAACAAGCGGTCACAGACAAAATGAAAGTGAATGAGGTATGAGTGATGCTAGTAATGCCATTCCTTCTGCAGCCAGTCCCTGCTATGAATGGCGTGAAAATATTGCTCATAGGGTTGGTTGGTGCTTGCATTTCAGTGGGCTTGGCAGACTGATATGTAATAGCAACTTCTGGCTCGGTGAGGAAAGCAACGGGAAACTACCTCACTCCTCATTTCCCTAGTACGCCTCTTCAGTGATGCCTAGGCCATCTATGACAGCTGATGGCAGAGCTGTTGTGGATCCAACCAGCCTTTGGGCTGAGGACTAAACAAACAACAAACCAATTAAGAGTACGGAACTGAAGAATTTGCCACTATCAAAAATTGGTCCACTTCTTGTTCAGTTAAAAACTGGTGTCCCCATTCTGCGCCGTCTGTCTAGAGTTGCTCGCTCAACAGTAGCCGACGCCGTGCTTGAAGTTGTTCGCCGTGTGGTAGACACCAACGATACTAGTACCTCGAATTATGATCTTTTTCCTTTTGCTGCTCTCCGTGTTCCTCAGAAATCAGATGAGGTAATCAACCTTACGTCGTGGGTTGAACTGTGAGTTCGATGTTGAAATGAGGTCCACCGTGATGCCATACCCTGTTCTTCTTTACATAATCGGAATCCCACTGTTCTCTCGGTTCAGTCAATGTCAAGAGCGTGGAGAACAAACTTTCCGACGGTGACGTTGGTGGAGCAGTTCGGTTGCCTATTACTGATGACACTGTCACCACGGCCGATGCGTCTCTATTGGAAGAACTTCGTGAGAAACTACCTACCACATATGGTCCAGTCGTTCTTCGGGATCCTGGAGTGACGACCGCAGAATATTTTTATGCCATCTCTTATTCCCTTCAGGATCTGCTGGTGCACTGGATTGCCTTCGTCCGTTGGTCCTGAAATACCTCCTCCAATGTCAAGAGCATGATTATAAGGAGCAACTCATAAGATCTTCTCTAGGTCTACTTGAAGTCATCATTTCCGGCAGAGTCCCTTTCGAGTTTCGCCCACTATATTTTGGTTCCTCACTCACTGCACTGAATAAGAAATGTGGTGGCATTCGCCCTATTGCTGTCGGTACCGAGTTTCGTTGACTAGCTGCCAAAATATTATGTTACAGAATCCGTACACCTGCTATGGTCTTCTTATCTCCCCACCAGCTTGGAGTGCGTGTTCCCAATAAAGCTGAATCTGCTGTCCATGTCGCACATATATATTACCCGTCTCCTCATCAGTGCCCGCAACCTTTCGTTAAATTAGACTTCCGTAATGCTTTCAACGAGTTACATGTTCGGAGGAACAAAGAATTACTTCTGTTTTCGGTACTGAGGATGGAGGGTTAGTAACGATAAAAGTTTTCATTATGCGGCTTTTTTCAGTAATTAATTGTTCAAGGAACACGTACAATTCTACAACGAATGTTGCTTCTAATGGTCTCATGGGAAGAGGCAGGTGAGGGCGAACATGCTGCCAGAAAGTTTCCAAGATAAAATCACCAGCTTTCTAGATACTTTTGAATCAATGTTGTATATTTTGTACTGGGTTTAGAGCCAGCAGTAATTCCTTGTTGATTTCACTGGGCGGGGGGTTCGGAGCTCGGTACATGGAACACAAAATTAACCTGCTTCCAGCGCATGTCAATTCCACCTAAAAAATCTGCCTTTGTTTCCAGCTGCTCAAAGCGCACAGGGTTGAATTCGGGTTCCATGGGAATAAGTGTTCCCCCTCCTGACGTTTCCTAAATACTGTGTGTGGCTGAGGTACCACTTCTATGTCATAGATTGACGAATTTTGTCAGGATTCCCTAACGCACACAATTGGTGGATCTAAAGCAGCAAGAATGGCCAGAACTGCCTGTTTACGCTTTACATATTTCAGGCTGTGAGCATTAAGGGGACGCTGTACCTTGTATACCCACACTGTTAAGTTGGTCAATTTTAGGTACAGTTTTCTCGTGAACTGTTCATGATGTTACACAATTTTAATAGCTGATAGACGAAGGATTTCTCTCCCTTATCCTATTTTTGTAGGTAAGTACCTTGTATAATGTAAGTTTAAGAGAATATTTTGCAAGTTGTTAAAATATTTCCAAAATTTCCAAGTATATCAGTTTTATTAATTCATAATTTCTAAAATATTAAACCTAAACTCCTTAAAAATACATCAATAATGTTCATCCCAGTATCTGTATGATATTTAAGTTTTACTGTTCTATGATAGTTATTTCCTGAGAAAAATTTACTTAAAAATTAAAAATATAAGATCTCAGAAAACAGGTTTCAAAGTTGAACATAGTTTGTTACTCACTTTAGAACATCCCTGCACCATATCCTCGATCATCTGCATTTTCTTTATCCTCCCTAGCCCTTATACCTTGAGTGCATTCTTGCCTTCCGAGCTATCATAGTCACTTCATAATCTGCTCCCTTGATACGGACAGGATCCAACTTGGAACATGTCTTCACCACATTTTCCCCAGGGTTTATGCCTAACTTTTGATGCAGCCTAACTCTACCAACACTGCCATCATTAAATGAAAGAACTGCATCATAAACGCTCAAATTCAATATATCTGTAACTATAAATACTGTTTTAGGAATTCTGGACCATATTACACTATTAAATGATTATTTGGGTTCTGTGTTTTACCATGCAAACATTTATGCAACAGGTTTTGATCAGTCAAACTTCTAAAAACTGGCTTTATTACATTGCACACTTCAACAGGCAATGAGTGCCTATGACTATACTGTTCACCAGCTGCAAGAGCACGGTTGTACTTTTACCATGAGGATGGTCCTTTTGGGCACAAGGCATGACAAGACTCCTTGATAGTTTATAAAAATAAATTGCCATATCATAATAGTTGTGCAAACTGCCTATCTCCTTGTCTGTGAGTCTAAATTTCCCAGACAGTGGTTTCCATCTGGTAGTTTTATGCCTTTCATAACTTTCTTCAACTTGGAAAGGCAGGTTCCCATTCTTTTCTGGACATGTCCAATACATTCCAGCTTTTCCACACTGACATCTCCATTTCGCTTTACTTCTACCACACTCTTGAAGCTCTTACTGTCTCTATCCCCTAAATATTTTATATAGCTTACCCAAACATATCAACTGACCTGGAAAAATATTTACAGCACCCGCAGCTTTCATATTCCCACTGGATGCTTCAAAATTTACATTACATTCAGAACTTTCTGTATGCAATTTAAGTTTTTAATTATCTTTCATAAATCTACACTTATGACAGTACTTACTCAGTACCTCTACATCCAGCACTTTGCCATTATCGAATGCTTACTACACAATTCAGACTAGTATGCCCTCTATGCTGCCACATCCCTTCAACAGCCACAACAAGATCTGTAGAATTATCATTAATTTCAATTGCATCACCGACAGCAGCCTTCATAGAGGCAATAGCACAATGCTTAGCAGCTTCACGTAATGAACCTGTATACCTCTGGAAACTTGTTGGGCCACTTGGGAGATTCAGGACTGCACACGGTGTCTTACCAGCTAATTCACCTTTACCTATAGTACGCAATCCATACACAAACCTAAATATTAGTTTCATACCCACTGTCAGCTTTCCTACTGGTACAGAATGAATACTGAGCTTTACAGTTCCTGTATTTCAGAAATAGTTTACTAGCACGTCCATATCATGCAGTGGTACCTTCACAAGAAAATAAACTGTCACTAACATGGCATACTTTACAAACTGCAAATAAAGATATGGCAGATGACAACAATTCAATATCTATGACAACATTGCAACTTGTCTCTTCTTCATAATTAGATTGAGTACTTACAAAAGATTCGATACATGAATCATTATTCAGCTTTCTTCTGGAAGCACTAGCACTAATATTTTCACTGCTCGAATTATCAATCACAATCAGTGATGAAGTTGAAGCACATGTTAAATCTAACCTAGAACAGCCTGCAGGACTCCCATGGACAAAATACCTATTATTTGCACTACTATTACCACTAACTACCCTTGCTTTCAGCTTCCTTCCAGGCCCCCCTTTACATTTCTTGTATACTCTTCCAATTCGAGGCATGTTGTCACGAAAACAAACTTTCAGAAGCAAACATGTGTAGAAAACACACCAGAAACACAAGGAACAAATAAAAGTTGTTCTGCATGAACAGAGGAGCCAACTCTGAGGACAGAATATCTTCATAAATCAACATATCACTAAAATTAAATATTTGAAGTTCAAGAAGTTGACAGATGGCAAAAAGGGGTATGGCAAGTTGTGCTGCCCTTAAAGTAAATTAATATTTAAAGCCTTAAATAGCTAGAATGCCATTCAAAAACATATTTATCTACGAGTAGTAAAGTACCCTCCCAGGAATGTTTATGAACAAAACGTGTTGTGCTGTCCAATAATCTAACTTGCTACATCACTACTTACATTGCTTGATGTCATGTTAAAAATGATTCTGAGATTGAGGAGAACTACATTTCCAACACAACCATGTCTGCACCGTCTGAGTTAATTTTCTGCAGTAGAGATGTATAAATCATTGCACATATTCCCTAGACTACCGAGTAAAAAATGTACACGTCACAAGTAGCTGATTCACATGATGTTCAGAATTACTCACGTTACACAGGCATTTGAATGAGACTTTTGAGTTTTGTCCTGGGTTCACTTCCACATCTCCAGTAAGAGCAACTGCACATATCAAAAGGTGGGGAAATGATAAGGGAGGATTGGCAACAATGTTCCCTCCAGCAACCTGCCATCACCCCAGACGTCCGATACCCATTCCTGCGGTGGACTGTAGACCTTCACTTCTACAGCATGCCCAAGTACTAATCTAACATTTAGATATTACTAATAAGCACTTATTAATTTCAAAATCTATATCCAATTCTCTGTTTGTAAAGGAGTACTTTGATACTAAATTTGCAGATGTTATTACATTTTATACCATTAAAAACATGGCACAAACTCTGATGACTCATATCACTACGGAGCTGCTTGCCACCATCTTGAAATATTTTCTGGTTATATTGTTGTGATGAGCTGCAGATTTAAATATTAGAGAATAACAGTCTTGCAAAAGCAAACGTCTGATTCCTTCACTTTCACCCAACACAGCCAGACAAGAGGCAGTTTTGAGAACATTCCTAACCCAGAATATACTTCCCGCCTGCCAGAACACTGAGGAAGCCAACGCCAACCTCTTGCTCTAAATCAACCCCCACTTTTGCTTCTGTTTATTCACTTAATTTAACCATACCAGGATGCATTTCTCAAATAAGTTACCTACAGTTTTATTGATTTGATAGTTCTTAGAATATTGTGATGTGTGAGTCCGTGGTGTTTTGCATTTCTACCATACATTGCCCGTGATCACCAGATTGTGCAGAAATCACCTACTACTTACGCTGTCAGATGTAAAAACAAAGATTGTTAAAGAGCAACAGGAGGCCAAGTCAAACATCAGAAAGCAATCAATACTTGACATTTAGCCAAATAAATATCTTCAAACTTATAATAACTTATAATGAGGTGATAGAGGTGAAGAAGAATAAACAAAATACAGATGATGGATCATAACACATGAGTCTCTGTGGATCATTGCTGGATTTTCAGCCACTAGATCCCAGGATCAAATTTTCAAAGGTCAGAATAAATTCTGAGCATAAAAAGCAAACTGAATACATCAGAACATGGTCATCTAACTGCAAATGATCAGGCTTTGAAATATAGGAATGATTCCGGGCAGGTGAATGATGTTATTCTTCCATCTGAAACAACATTAAAACATATGTACCTAACAACATCAAGATAAAAATCTTCTATGTCATCATAAGAGCCAGTGTATTCCAAGGCTTTGAAACTTAACAAGCCACTGAAGGCGACAGTAAGGTACCGATATCACAGAAAGAAGGTATTTGCGAAGTGTCACTACATTAATGAAAGAAATTGGGGTTTTGACAGAGGAATGCAAAGATGTACAGAGGTATGAAAGAATACTGACTCCAGTGCCTAATTCATGGCAGGTTGATTCTCTGGACTGGTCATGTTGCATGAATGGCGAACAGCAAGATCATGGTCAACCAGACACCCCAGGAACACTTAATAAAATAAGTAGAAAAGAACTGCGATGGTGATATTAATCATTGTACTGGCTCAGATACCGAGTGGTGCCAACTACGAGGCCTGCTGATCACTAGATACTACAGGCTGATTTATTCTACTTTTGTGGAATTTTCTCATGAGTCACGATCAAACCAACAAGTTCGGACCATGAGTGAAGTACAGGAGACAGAATTCGAGAATGATCTGGATGGACCTGTGCTCGCCGTGAACCCAAGATATTGGGATATTGAGGACTTTATTCCACCTGCTGTCTGCAGAGGGAGGTAATGAACACATAAATAGCACATTCCATATAGTCAAGGGTTAGAAGGTGTAAAATCTAATCAAGCTAAACAGTACTTACTTGTCTTCTTCTTTGAAACAAGCAACCAACTGACCAACGGAGTGTTCATCTACGCATATTTCATCCTTAATATTGGTTGAAGGCTGTAAAGAACAAATATGCAAAAGAAAGTAAGAAATGTAGAGTAAAGAGTTAACTAGAGTAAAAGTTTATAATTAGACATGACATACCTGACGAAGTAAATTGCATACTTGTACAATGAAAATATAAATTTGTTCTCTCAATGTAAAAAGGAAACACACAAACGTGTGAAGTCAAAATTGTAAGATCAGGAATATGAAAGTAAGCTCATAATAGGATAAAGGGGACAGCACTGGAAGAGGGAGCAAAAGGAGAAGAAGAAAAACTTAAAGGACAACAATAATCTCTACAAATTTTTCTTCTCTTCCTACAACTTCCTGTCATCATGTTCATCCTATTATGTGTTCTTAAATGACTGGTCACTTGTTTGTTTCTTGTGTTCCCACATATGACTGATTGTCACACATGCATTGGATTTTAACCAGAGAAAGCTCAATCTGTCACCTATCATTTTCAATTTCGTACATCACATAGTCAGTTGTTGGACTTTTCATGGATTCTAGACAATCTGAAGTCTTTATCAATATAGACTTACGACATTTACATTGAGATTTTAAAGGACAATGCTGGCCGTGTTTTCTACGGATAGCAAGTACGCCGCATTCGCGGAAGCCCCAGAATTGATTCTCGGACTGCCAGAGATTATTATCAGACTCGGACAGCCAGTTGCTGGTCCAGTCAGGCTATATGAGATCAATGAAGGTGTTGAGTGATGGAGATGTAGAGTCCTTAGACTAAAAAGCCAAGAATAATGGCCAAGAAAATTAGTTGTGCTCAGCACACATCGACTTATAAACTGCAGGCCATCAGGCTGAACAGAGGTCGATTGACAGGGTAAGGCTCACCTGAGTTGTAGAACCACGGGTTTTGGTTTGGTCTTAAAAGGACTCTGTTCAGAGAGTTGAAAACAACCTGATATGTTTCCTAGACATGAGCAGCAGTAGCGGCGAGTAGGGGGGGGGGGTGCGAGAGGGAGCAGTGGCTCCACCCCAACTTTGTGGAGATAAAAGATAAATTTTTATTCCATTTTAGCTGACTGAAATTGGGAATTATAAAAAAACTATTTGTATAAACCCTGTCGTTTTTTCAGCTAATTCCTCCTCTAATTTATTCAATCATTAAGAAACATATTCAGTGATAATGCGCACACAATGTCGTTCGTCGCGGCTAACCGAATTGTACTGCGCCACAGCAAGTAGTGAAGACCCGCGGAGCAAAGTGTAGCATGTTCTGCGACAGAGGTTAGCAGGGGTATATATTAGCCAAGGTCGCACGCATGCCGCGCAGTAGTTAAATAGGGGGATTCGTCCGCCGCCGCCATGTGGAAGTTATTATTATACTCATGTAAGACTGTGATGGCTTTATCCTAACGCACTATGTTCCTCCAAAGCGTACCGTCAATGCGTATTAGCCATCATTTTCCACGACATCGCTCGGCTGCATACAGTGCAAACGTGACTGATTTGTTCGGTCGTTGGGGCTGGGAATTGCTGTACTATATGCTATAATCAACAGATTTAAACCGTTGTGACTTTGACTTGATTCACAAGACGAAGGAACCACTTCGAGGCCTTTGTTCCAGAACTGTTTCAGAGATATGTCAGGCAGTAAACTGCCCCATTCGAACTATCACCATAACAGGTGCTGCAATAGCTATCGTATGGCGTCCACATCATTGATAACAAGATGTGCACAATGCTGGTAACTACTCTGAAGGACAGTAAATCTTGGTATAACATTCACATCTTTTGTATGAGTTGTAATTGAATATTTGCTACTATTGAAGTTCAACCCTTCGATATGTCCAATAAGTTTCTATTTACAACTTGCTTCATGGTGCTCTGGCACAGATAGGTCGTTTGGCAATGATGGGATAGGAAAGGGCTAGGAGTGGGAAGTAAGCAGCCTTGGCATTAACTCATTGGCGCCCACTTACGGAACCGTTCCTTAGGCCGCCAATTTGTATCGACCTACCAGCCAAAGAGAAGAAAATCCCAATGTCTCGTGTAACTAATGTCGCAAAAGGAATCAAGGAACCAAAGTACATAGGAAAAACTGCCCTGGAATCCCTCAAGGCTCATTTCTTAACATATGAGTCTCTTCAGGATCGGCTGCATTTATGGATATCTTGGTATAACATTCATCTCTTTTGTATGAGTTGTACTAAAATAGTTGCTACTATTAAAGTTCCAACACTCCTATACATCCAAAACTTTCAATTTACAACTTATTTCATGGTGCAACGGCATAGATAGGTCTTATGGCAACGCTGTGATAGGAAAGTTCAAGGAGTTGGAAGGAAGCAGCCTTGGTGTTAATTAAGGTACAGTTCCAGCATTTGCCTGGTTTGAAAGTAGGTAACCATGGAAAACCATCTTTGAAAGAATGGCTGACAGAAAAATTCAACGATGTTCAAAGCTTTATGGTCCTAGAAGAGGTAGAAAGTGCATACAGAAAATCAAGGAAACCTTTGAAAAAAGGAAAACTAGGTAAGAAAGAGAAGTGATGGGTGATACGATAGTACCGATGGACTGGATATGAGGAACATAGACAACAGTTTGCTGATAATCCTATGAAACTGCAATCCAAGGATTGGGCATTTGATATTGTTGAACGGAGTGAACTATTTGAGATTCTAATGGTGATCAGTATCAGATTTCGAGAAAGAAGAATTATTTACAATCTGCACAAAAATCCGTCGGCTGTGATAAGAATCGAAAATTTTGAGAAAGCAGCAGCATTCCATAGGGGAGTGAGACAAAGCTGCAGGTTCCCCCCTTTTCAATGTTCACATAGAAGAGGGGGTGAAGTAATTCAAAACGAAATGAGCTAATGTCGCAAATTGATCTCTCGGAATCTTGGAATCACACTCCAAGGACAGGAAATCAATACCCAGAAATTTTCTGATGATAATGTTATTTAATCTCAGTCTGCAGAAGATAAGGAGAAATTGTTGAATGGTAAGGACAGAGTCTTGGGGAAGGAGTACACGATGAAAATAAATAAATCCAAACAAAAGGAATGGAGTGCAGTAGAACGTAGTCAGCTGTCACTGGAAATATTAGGTAGATTAGGAAATGAACTTTTAAAGTAAGTATATGAATACTGTTACTTGCGTAGTAAATTAAATAACGACATCAGAAGAAAGGAGGACTTAAAATGCAGACTGCAGGCTAGCAAAAGGAAGGAAGGAAGGAATTTCTTCAGAAAATAAATTTGCACTCT
This sequence comes from Anabrus simplex, assembly GCF_040414725.1. NCBI lineage: Eukaryota > Metazoa > Arthropoda > Insecta > Orthoptera > Tettigoniidae > Anabrus > Anabrus simplex. The sequence goes on along the minus strand of NC_090277.1, from coordinate 23,843,967 downwards.
TCAAGCATCGATAAACGAATTACTTAGATGTTTTTGAAAACTTTTTTCTGGAGTGTGGCGTTGTATGGAAGTAAAACATGTACGATAACTAGCTCACAAAGAGGGAAGAAGCTTTTGAAATGTAGTGCTAAAGATGAATTCTGAAGGTGAGATGCGTAGATCGAATCGCGAACGATGAGATACGGAATTAAATTGGCGAGAGACCAATGTGGCTAAATTTGACAAGAAGAGATAGAATGATACGACATATCCTAAGACACACAGGACTTCTTCAGTTGTTTCTGAGGGAAGTGCAGTCGGTAAAAACAGTAGAGGTAGACGAAGATATCAATACGACAAGCATATCAGAGCAGATGTAGGAAGTAGTAGTTACTCAGAAATGAATACGTTACGGGTCACACGAAGAGCACCATCAAACCAGAGTTTGGACAGGACTCGAAAATAACAAGTAAGAAATTGTGTCGTGGTTAAGAAAGACTGGAATTCCTTTCTAAGAGAATATGCTGAGAACCTGGTTATATCCATTAACCAAACTGAAAGAGGCAGTCCCATGCACTTGTAAAATAGACTGTATTTAAGCCAAACATTGTCCTGCTGTATTACACCTTCCTCGATATCACCCAGAATTGAAACCACAGAAAATAATCTTCAGGGCTGCTGAGAGTGGGGTTCGATCCCACTATCTCCGAAATACAAGCTCACAGCGGCGCAACTTTAACAACATGAATACTTGCTCAATACAGGAATGTTGTACATGCTTACTGGACTTTATATTATTAAGAAGCAAAAGGTTAGATTGTTGTCTCAAGAATGCCAGCCCTATGTTCAGCATATGGCTGCAGTAATCAGTGTAAATAATCCTAGGAAACATTTTGTTTCAAGTAAGTGTTACTGAAATATATCTATTAAAACTAAAGCCAACCCGGCGTTCTGCAGGTTTATTATTAAATACAGTACTTCACAACCTTTTTAATTTTAAGACTTCAACGTAACTTTTATTTCATGTCTGTGAGATTGAAAAACAATGAAGCATTAGCTATAGTAGAGTTGAGACGTCAAGGAATATGTATGGGTCTACTTAGATGGCAGAGCCCTCTTCAATAATCCTACATACTCCCACCTTTGAGTCGTGATTAATTTCCAACGACTCAAACTAAAACAATAAATCAGAAACACATGAGTAAAATTAAACAAATGAAAGTCATTGAAAGTCAATCACAATCACGTCGAAATCTAGCAGGTAGTTGCACTTTACGTCCACACCTAGTTCGAACATGTCCAATTTCCTCACTACCTTCTACACTGTTTTGGACAGTTGTCCCAACTCCATCACTCTTTCCGACTAAAAGTTCATCTTTTGTAGATGCCACATTTGCACGAATTTCCAAAGGATATACCCTCTGGACTGGTCGGAAAAGGGTACCCTGCTGCAGTCTTCAGCTTCACCAGACGAATTTCTCCATCACGTCCAGGAATAAGCTGTTCCACTACAGCTAAAGGTCAATCGATTCTTTTGAGGTTGTCTGCTCCAACAAGAACAACTTCTCCTAGAAGCAATTGATGACTCTTCTTTTGGGCAGTTAATGCTAATTGACCTAAATATTCTCTCCTAAATCGCTGAAGAAAGCTACCTCTTATCCTTTGACGATTTCTGTTCCGTCGGTTAAGATGATCATAATCCATGACATCACAGTCTGGCACGCCCATTTCTTTCATATCTAACAAAAACATATTAGGCGAGGTAGGGGCTAGATCAGCAATGTCTTCTGATACATATGTGAGCGGTCGAGAGTTCATTACGGCTTCGCAATCACATAAGACTGTTTCCAACTCTTCATAGGATAGCGAAGCTTTGCCAAGAGTTTTCCTTAGCAGCTGTTTCAGCATCCTTATTAGTCGCTCCCACCATCCTCCCCACCATGCTGCTGTGGGAGGATTGAATAGCCAGTCAATCTGATGAGCATTGCTGTATTTGTAAATCTTGTTCCAGTCCAATTGACTGAAAGCATTGTGTGTCCCAACAAAATTTCTACCATTATCCGTATATACAATAGAAGGTCTACGTCGGCGAGCTACAAATCTTCTGAAAGTTCGTAGGAATGAATCAACGGAGAGTGACGAGGTCAGCTCAAGGTGGACTGCACGGTACACCGCACAAGTGTATAGACATATCCATACTTTGCGATTATTTCTCAAAAACAATGGACCAGCTAAGTCAATACCAGTAGTCTCGAAAGCAACTGCATCCCGCACTCGTGGCTCAGGTAAAGCAGGTGTACTAACGGAAACACTTCTCGCCTCATGTCTCCGACAGACAACACAACCAGCTAGAATGGCTCGAATAGTTTTTCTTCCTTTGAGGATCCAAAATTTTTCACTTAAGTGGCTTAGGAGACCTTGTACTCCTACATGGCAAGACTTGATATGTGTCCAGAACACAATCTTGTCAACCACAGGATGTTTAGAAGGCAGCACTGCAGGCATCCTGAAGTCCTCTAAATCTCTTCTTTCGACTATCTTCGTTTTTATTCGAATTATACCGTCGACATCCATAAAGGGACACAACGTAGATAATTTATCATCTTTTACTCCACTGAAAGTCTCTTGTTGCACCAAACGTACAAGGTATTTCTCTGCTATATTGAATTCCTTCAGTTGAAGTTCACCTTGTTTCACCACATCTTTCCTTCTACAAGAATTAATGAACCGTAATATCCAAGCAATGACCCTTACAATTTTATCATAATCATTGGAGAAGTTGTAGAGCCGGTCAGAATCACCGTCGTGCCATAGAAGTATCGAAGTGACAACCTTCCTTCTCTCCTGTCCTATAATTTCTTCATCCGGTTCTGGTGCTTCTGAAGGCCATTCTCCAAGTGGCAGTTTCAGCCATGGTGGGTCCTCCCACCATCTGGACTCAAGCAACTGTACAGCAGAGCACCCACGACTAGGAAGATCAGCAGGATTCATATTGCCTGGTATGTGTCTCCAAGCTTCCTTCACCGTCAGACTTCTGATCTCCTGAACCCGGTTCCACACAAAGACTCCCCAGTGATCTCCCTGTATCCACGTGATGACAGTAGTAGAGTCACTCCAGAAGAAAAATTCTGTGTCTATTTGTTCAAATTTCTTCTTCAAAGATGCAGTTAACCGCGCTCCGATGTTTGCAGCTAATAACTCCAGCCTCGGAATTGTCATTCCTTTGAGTGGTGGCACTCTAGATTTTGCTTGTATCAGCTGTACATGTACACAGGAATTATATTCTAAACGCAAAAACACTGCTGCGGCATATGCAATCTTACTGGCATCACAAAAGGTACGCACCGAGCAACTTATTATCATATCATTCATTCCCATGAGCCAGAGAGGTATCTTCACTTCTTCAAGTAAAGGAAGCTCTTGAAACCAAGCCAAAAACGCGTTTTTCATATCATCTGGAACCTCTTCGTCCCATCCCCCTTTCATGGACCAGCATCGCTGCAACAAAAGCTTTGGACAAAGTGACACAGGACACGTGAAGCCAATAAGGTCAAATATCTCTGCGCTATTGACAGTATAGCTCTTCGAGTGATCAACTTTATGTCTATAGGTTTGTGGCCACTCACGGCTGGAGTATCAGATCTTCTGTCCCAAATAAGGCCTAGAACAGGAGTAGCAGTCTTATCTTTTAGGTTAAAATCTGAATACTCCCAACCTCTCAAGTCAAATTTGGCCTGTGCAAATATTCTCGTTGCTTCGTCCTGAAAACAGAGTAGATCATCAGCTGATTGTAAACTGGTTACGCAATTATCAACGTAAAAACTTTTTCTAAGCTTCTTGATGGTAGCTGGAGAATACCTTCCATCTTCCATACTTTCAATACGTTTCAAATGAAAATCAATCACAGCACTCAATAAGAACGGGCTGCTTTTCACCCCAAACACAACACGGGTATGACGGAATATTTTCATTTCTCCCTCCATGTCAACCCAAAGAAATCTAAGGAAGTCCCGATCATCTTCACATAGACCAATTTTCGTGAATTATTTTCTTATATCTGCTATCACCCCAATTTGGTAAAACCTAAAACGGAGAAGTAATGTAGGTATAATTCCAATTAGATTAATCCCTTTCTCCAAGCACTGATTCAGCGAAGGATAGCCACACTCTCTAGAAGACGCACCGAAAACAGGTCTGACTCTTGTTGTACTGTTCTCCTTAAATACAGGTCGATGTGGCAAATAGTGCACTTCATTCCACTGGGAGACAGGTACTTCTTCGATGATTCCTTCTTGTACCCATTCATTTAGAATTTCATCATACATTGCTTTAGAACCATTTTCTACTAGTTTTTGAGGGTATGTTCCATTCTCCTTTTCCCCAAATTGAAGTTTCTAGGAACTGGTGGATGTCCTTCAATCCATGGTAATCTCACTTCATAGCGGCCCTCTTCATTTACCTTAACAGTATCGAGAAAATAATCTAGAGTCGCCTGTTCTCTTTCATTTCTTTCTTTCACCTGGATCTTGAATACCAAGAGTATCTAGCTCCAAAAGTTTGCTCACAGAATCAGTGTGAACGAACACAGACAGTGCTGTCATAGAGTTGGAAGATTTGTGTCCCTTTATCTTCCCTGTTATAATCCATCCTAGATAAGTCTCAAGTGCGACAAGTCCACACCGTAGAATCTCTCTTCTTCCAGTGAGAAGTTTCCCATATATATCCGCTCCAACTAAAACTTCAACTGGTTTATCTTTATCGTAGAGTCTGATATCTTTCTCAATGGCCTCAGTTAACCATGGGCCAGGCAGAATGACAGGGATTTGTGAACAAATGTTTTTTTCGTCTAGTGCTTCAAAATTACAAGCATATGTCCTATCTAGACTTCTTAACCTCACTTTGTAAGCGAGGTGTGTTTCTGGATTAGTTACCTTACCCCCGAACAAACCATGAATCAGTGTCTCATCTCCGATGGGTTCATATCCCATACACTGGGCAATGTCTTTCCTGATGTAAGAACGTTGTGATCCAGGATCCATGAGAACACGTACTTGTTTTACCTTTTCTCGTATTATGGTCACTAAGAGAGTTTGTAGGAAAACCTGACTACAGTTCACGTTCGATAGAGAATTCTCAACTGTTACATCTTCTTTAGGAGTTGGTTGCTTACAACTTCTGGGACACATAACTAGGAAATGCTTTCCTTCGCAAATTATGCATTTCAGAATAGTTTTACACTTCTTACTGACATGACCATTCTTAAGACAAGCAAAACAACAGTTCTTTCCCTTTAAAATGTCCCCCTTTTCATCAAACTCAATTTTCTGTGCTTTAAAACAAGCATAGCTTAAGTGATTCCTTTCACAAAATACACATGATTTTTGTTAGGCTTAAAATTAACGAGACCAGCTGCTGTAGGAATAGCGTTATTATGACTGCTTGGCTCTGCTCCTAATGCTTTGGTACTGCCTTTGGAACTACTTCCTATCCTAAACCCTTGGACTGCCATAGTGATTCGTTCCTCATTTTCGACTTCGCATTTCAGAAAATCTATTAGCCTATCAAGTCTGGTTTTACCATCAGGTTGAGCCGAGTTGGTGTTACACTCCTTTGCCAAGCTCGTAAGACTTCTTCAGTGAGACACGATTCAACTAGTGGAAAGAGCATTGCAGCGTATTTCTCTTTGGTTATTCCTAGGGTGCTTAATTGAGTCTCAATTTTGTCATAGAGAGAGGAAAGACTGACCTGCTTGTGTTTAGAATTCATAGTTAAAATCAATTTAAGTAGTTTCCTGACATAGAACTCTACTAAAACATCATCCCGACCAAACCTAGATTTCAAGCATTCAATAGCTTTGCTATAGTTAGAGTCTATACGGGGAAAACTTTCCACCACTTCCCTAGCTCTAGTGTTTGGCTCCATGGCTTGTAACAAATACTGAAATTTATCGGCATCATCTATGTCAGGATCATCATTTATTTTCTTAAATTGTCCCCAAAAGGTTAGCCAGTCCTTAACATCACCACCAAATTTCTTTAACTCAAGAGCAGGCAATTTAATTTTTCTCTTGGTTACGTTTTGGTCACAGATAGAATCATCAATTGCATTTACAGACTTTTGCAAGTAAAGGCTTATTCTCTTGTACTTGCCTGAGTATTCATCCGCGGCCTGCACCTCAGTATCCAATTCTCGTGTTTTGGTAGCTGGATTTTGTAGCAGCAATTCCAATATTTCTGCATCCAAGCGCGCCTACTCCTCGAATTTCTCACGTAGCAATTCCAGATCAGCCATAATCTCCACATCGTCTTGAGCTTCGTGATTTACTATGGAATTTCGTCTTTCTTCCAAGATATTATATACACGATTAAATGCCGCCCGTACTACTGCTCGTTTCTTCTTCAACGTATCCATCTGTCTGTACCGTTACAAAACAACTGGGGATGGATATGTTCACAATTTACGTACGGTATGTTACAACCCACAATTAAATCCTGTCGCGGTCGCCATATATTAAATCTAAAGCCTACCCGGCGTTCTGCAGGTTTATTATTAAATACCGTAAATCACAAACGTTTTAATTTTAAGACTTCAATGTAACTTTTATTTCATATCTGTGAGACTGAAAAACAATGAAGCATTAGCTATAGTAGAGTTGAGACGTCAAGGAATATGTATAGGTCTACTTAGATGGCAGAGTCCTCTTCAGTAATCCTACAATATCTGTCATTGCTTCTATAATCCCTTTTGTAATTTTACCCATTTTAAAGTTTGCACAGGGAAAGTATTGTGTGACACAGTTATTATTTAATTATGTTCCCAATTTCCTTTTTAAAGACCAAGCAATTAACTCAACATTGGGTTGTGAGGATGAAAAGGGACAAATTGTATCCCACCCAATACAGTCACTTATGCTCTACACAATTTGAAGATATGTTCATGTATCAAATGACCAGCAGCGATTACTGCCAAATGTGGTTCTAACAATACTTTATATTCCCTCACATCCGCAAACAAAGAAAACAAAGTGCCCACAGCTAATAAAACATAATGAAGAAGCAACTGATGAGGGACATCCTGTTGAAATCCAAGTGTATAAAGTGGGAATTATTAAATAGTTTCAAATTATTTATTTATAATTACTTGCTGTTCTTATTTATTGTGCAATATAAAATTTAGTGACCCAGATGACATTGTTTTAAATTAATTTATATTTATCATTTAAATTACCAAACCAATGACCTAAACCACAGATTTTATCTAAGAAAATAAAGCAACAATTTGTGCAGGCTACCAGGAAAATAAAACAGTTGAAGTCATGGCAGAGCAAACAAAGAGGAAAAGGAGGATGGTCTTCCAACAGCAATAAATCACTGAAGATGGTCACAAGAAACTTAATGATTCATGTCTCAATGTTTTGGGTAGCTATTTCCAAGAGGTGATCCAAGACCTTGTTACGCTTCAGGCCAATCCAAATGTGCATCAATATTCCCAGTATCCCTACCGTTACATCAGGAAGTTTTTTAAAACACCACATCTTCAAAATCTTTGTCACTGGGCAATATCTATTGATGGCAGTCCAGGTTTTAAAGACGAGAGTTTTAATTGAAAGAAAACAGTTAGGGCTATTTCAGAACCAATCCTCAGAACTTAGATGTTTAAAAACAGATTAGAAGTAAGGTTTTTCAGGCGTTTGCTCTATTAACCGGCGATTCGTCTTAGGTCTGACGCTAGACTAATCAGAGTGGGATGTGTCAGACCCTACCCACTGACGCTGGGGTGTATGCAGGTGAACTTATCAGAAGCCCATTATAAGCGGCACAGTCTGATAACTGCATACGGGAGATAAATCTCTACAATGGAATTATTGCCCGCCTAGCAATTCCGAATGAAAAATTCTAAGTTCCCATGGAGGGAATTAGATATTTTTCACCAACAGAGTTTGTCAAAAACGGATTAGAAGTAAGGCTTTTCAGGCGTTTGACCTATTAACCAGCGTTTCGTCTTAGCTATGACACTGGACTCAGAGTGGAATGTGTCAGACCCTACCCACTTAGATGTTTGATGAAAGGGCTGTTAAGAAGGTCTTGGTGTGGGAAAATAAAGAGTTTGGTGTGTATGTTGACTTAGGTCAGGGATATTTAGACACTGGCAAGTATGAAGTGACCAAGGAAGCATTAGACTTTATGGTGGCAGCACTGAACAGGAGCTCAAAAATACCAGTGGGTAGAGGACCCCAAGAAGTGTAAATTTTGGTGAAAGAGTATTTAAGAAAACCGCAAGAAACAAGTAAAAAAATCATATTGTCACCAGTGGTTTTGGGATTTGGACTAATAGACTTAGGAATGAAATTTGCCGGACTGCACTCCCAGCGCTGTTTTCCTCATCCAGCAGACTCTGAGCAGAAGGCATTTGCTTCCCTTGGTGTTTCTCAAAAAATAAAACTTGCAATGAATTCGCTAGCAGAAAATCATGTTCTGGCAGATGGTAGTGCTCCAGACCAAGAAAATATTACTGAGATGAAATACCTGAAAAAAATGAAATGGCACATGACTTTTAGTGCCGGATGTCTCCGAGGACAGGTTCGGCTCGCCAGATGCAGGGCTTTTGATTTGACACCCGTAGGCGACCTGCGCGTCGTGACGAGTATGAAATGATGTTGAAGACGACGCATACACTCAGTCCCCGTGTCGACGAAATTAACCAATTTGTGATTAAACTTTACTACCCTGCCGGAAATCGAACCCGGGACCCCTGTGACCAAAGGCGAGCATGACATTTAGCCATGGCCAGAACAGGAAAAACCTGGTACTATTACAGGAAATGAAGAGCCTGCACACTGGTTATAGATTAAGGAGAAAAAATTTAGAGTGGGTGGGACAGAAGATAAATGTTTCCTTAGGTGCAAAATCCTTCAGTAATTCTGTGGCTAATACCCTTAAATTTTGCAGAGATCTGAGTCATGTAGTGCTTAGCGATAGTGAAACTACAATTCAGTTTACAATGTTCATAACTCTTGCATTGTATTTAATAAACTTGTGCCGTACCAACAATCGAATGCAAGGACAACAAAACAACTGACTGCACAGCACGTAAACACTCGGTTTCAATTGCTAATACTACCACAAGAGAGACTAGAGGGCAATTCCAGCGTGAAATCACGCCAACTACTTAGGGTAGGCCTCGATCAAAACACAAGACACTAGAATGGAAAGCGATGTAATCTGGACAGAACCGTTAACAGAAATTCATCAGAGGGTAAATCCAGGGGAATAGGATAGAGCAATTCATGTGAAGTACCATAAAATACTAAATCGTTTTAACCACATTAAAATTTAATTAATAAGAATTTTAAAAAAGAGGAGAGTAGCACCCATAAATAATACACTGACTGACAGCGACAATGCAACACCAAGGAGGAGTGGTTCGAAAGGGATGAAAGTTGGGGAAAAACAGAGACGGCACGGATGAATAATTGATGTTTATTTCAAACCGATATGCAGGTTACACAATGCGCACGGCATCGACTCAGTAGGATGTAGGACCACCGCGAGCGGCGATGCACGCAGAAACACGTCGAGGTACAGAGTCAATAAGAGTGCGGATGGTGTCCTGAGGGATGGTTCAACATTCTCTGTCAACCATTTGCCACAGTTGGTCGTCCGTACGAGGCTGGGGCAGAGTTTGCAAACGGCGTCCAATGAGATCCCACACGTGTTCGATTGGTGAGAGATCCGGAGAGTACGCTGGCCACGGAAGCATCTGTACACCTCGTAGAGCCTGTTGGGAGATGCGAGCAGTGTGTGGGCGGGCATTATCCTGCTGAAACAGAGCATTGGGCAGCCCCTGAAGGTACGGGAGTGCCACCGGCCGCAGCACATGATGCACGTAGCGGTGGGCATTTAACGTGCCTTGAATACGCACTAGAGGTGACGTGGAATCATACGCAATAGCGCCCCAAACCATGATGCCGCGTTGTCTAGCGATAGGGCGCTCCACAGTTACTGCCGGATTTGACCTTTCTCCACGCCGACGCCACACTCGTCTGCGGTGACTATCACTGACAGAACAGAAGCGTGACTCATCGGAGAACACGACATTCCGCCATTCCCTCATCCAAGTCGCTCTAGTCCGGCACCATGCCAGGCGTGCACGTCTATGCTGTGGAGTCAATGGTAGTCTTCTGAGCGGCCGCCGGGAGTGCAGGCCTCCTTCAACCAATCAACGGGAAATTGTTCTGGTCGATATTGGAACAGCCAGGGTGTCTTGCACATGCTGAAGAATGGCGGTTGACGTGGCGTGCGGGGCTGCCACCGCTTGGCGGCGGATGCGCCGATCCTCGCGTGCTGACGTCACTCGGGCTGCGCCTGGACCCCTCGCACGTGCCACATGTCACTGCGCCAACCATCTTCGCCACAGGCGCTGCACCGTGGACACATCCCTATGGGTATCGGCTGCGATTTGACGAAGCGACCAACCTGCCCTTCTCAGCCCGATCACCATACCCCTCGTAAAGTCGTCTGTCTGCTGGAAATGCCTCCGTTGACGGCGGCCTGGCATTCTTAGCTATACACGTTTCCTGCGGCACACGACAACACGTTCTACAATGACTGTCGGCTGAGAAATCACGGTACGAAGTGGGCCATTCGCCAACGCCGTGTCCCATTTATCGTTCGCTACGTGCACAGCACAGCGGCGCATTTCACATCATGAGCATACGTCAGTGACGTCAGTCTACCCTGCAATTGGCATAAAGTTCTGACCACTCCTTCTTGGTGTTGCATTTGCTCTGTCAGTCAGTGTAAATTAAATTTAAAAAACCAACGAAATTAAAGTAAATAAATTAAATTAAGGATAAGAAATCAATACATTCACAGAACCCATTTTTAATTCCAAAACTTTTAATATTATTTAAAATATTTGGCACGCAAACTGCAGTTCTTTTTTTTAAACTTTTAAATCGATGGTCACATGACTATACCAGTTTGAAAGCTTTCAGTACCAAATTTTTAAAAATAATGGGGTACCCATTTTTGTGGACTAAATATTCTACTAGAATATTAAAGTGCATAATAATAACTCCATTTAAAGGTCACACAAGAAATAAAATAAAGAAAATAAACTAGAAGGGAAGGTAAAACATCTCAACCATGAAATTCAAAATGCCATGAATGGCAGAATGCGAAGTCGGAAAGAAGAAAATTCACAAGTTTCTGACTTGTCTAAACACGATATATTCACACCACAAATAATAATAATTTCACCAAATCACATCACAAATTAAACCAAAGAAATATCGTAGATATCACATTCCTTAAATCACCTCAACAATGTTACTTAATAGGAGGTACAATAAACCACGGTCATCATCGATCGAAGACTTGACCTCTACACCACACAAGTGTTTGATCCACAATGTCTCCCGAAAGACAATGATCTCATAAAGGTGACGTAATGCATATCTAAGCATATCTTATCAATACCCAACATCTTGACACAACAGTGACACAACCATTGTAAGATGATGCAACAACAATAGCAAGAATAATAGTTACGAGATACAGAATAGAACCATAGCATAAAGAAAGTGAAGCTCCAAAAGGATAATAGCACCTTCAATATTCTATGGAAAATAAATGAGTTAGCTACCAAGGAAACCTATCAAATAATAATAATAACAATAAACCAAGAAAATTAAGGTAGAACACATCTGCAAACCACAAATTTAAATTTTACAATGATAATAATATTCTATTATGACTTAGCTGTGCTCAGAACAGTCTTTAAATATTATACTAGAAAATAACACTTAATTACGGAGACCACAGGTTTGATTTAGTTTTAAAGCCATCAAAGTACATACCGAATACCCCCTTGGAATTTAGAGGAGGGCACTTTTAAACTACTTCAAATATTATTTCAACCGATGAATTCAAAATTTGAGACATTTACACTCCATACCACAGGAACAACAACGCATTGCCTTTGCACTGTATAGCCAATAATTCAGACGGACATGTTTAAATTTGTGGGAACTCTTTGCGCCAACACAGTCATGGTAGGCAAAGAACCTTCACCAAAGTATGAATTTTACAAAAATTACCGACGAAGAGGTCCATAAATAATCCTTTCAGGCACCTTTTATAAAATAGTATTACAACAGACTGTTAGTTTACAGATAGAGTTTAAATTACACTGTATTAATCAGCCATTCAAGATAAATTAAAACAACCAAATAACTTATCACCGTAGGTTCTAATAAGTAAGAGGCTCCACAGCCACTTCAGTCCCTTAACTAGGGTGATAAATAATCATTTCATTTAGCCTAATGGCTAAACAGAGCGTCGCTCCAAATACAGCCATCTCGGAGATGACCAGCTGCCGACTCGCAGTTCACAGAGTAGGTACCCAAGACAACGCACATCGAAAATTGACTATCGTACAGCGGAGTCAAGGAATAAAAGCCATAGAAATCACCCCACATTGTCCAGTGAAGATATTAGATGCACCAAAACTAACAAATTACAGCCAATTTCTGTCCAGCAGTTTACGGTGCATTGTTAAATTGTACACTTTAAATACCACACATACTAAAAGTCATGGATGGCAGTTGTTACAAAAATCCACTTTAAATTATACAGCCAGTAAATTCATGCCATCCTGAGGGTAAGGGATTGAGGCAGCAAACAGATATTCCAACAAGCCCAAAATCTGTACTGATATTGAAAAATGCATACCTTAATACTTTGTAATTTAGGCTAACTGATAGTTCCTCACTCCGTAACTCTACAAAAATAACTGCAATGAATGATATCATTCCTTCCCACTATACTTCAACATTTCAGGTCTAATTTCATCTATCCCTACTGCTTTACGCCAATGCACTTTATTTACCATCCTTTCCACTTCCTTACGAGTAATTTCACCAACATTACTGTCCTCTTGACACATGAGTTGATTACTAGTAATATATGAAGAGCATGATGATGTACTGCAAGAATTGGCTAAAGATAGTATTGCTGAAGAGAGACATTATGAAGGGGCTAGAGGCCTACCTCATCGGCGTGTATTTAAGAAAGTGCAACAATGCAAATTAGACCCATATTCACCACATCCAGTAAAAGGAAGAGGGAGTTGTCACCGAATGACTGTATGAACAAGGGTCCGAAATTAATGATCATTATTCCGTCACATGTTTAGAGAGATGTCAGTAGGTGAGACTCTGATATAAGAAAGGTGTTCCTACAAGTGTCAGTCAAGACGGCTGAGGTCTTTGTACGAAACAGTGTGAAGGAAATATTGACCTTCTCCCACAAAGCAGAGTGGTGGCATTTATGAGGAAGAATTAATCCAGCTGATTTGCCTTCACGAGGTTCTAACATGCATGAGATATAGAAGAATCCAAGAGGTGGGAAGGTCCAGTATTGGTAAAGATGGGTAAAGAAAAGTGGCCTTGTTTTGAAGGTGCCATGCAAGAAGAGGAAGTCAATCGTGAAAGAGATAAGGTAAATGTGACTTACGCTGACCCCTCTGGGGAGCCCCCTTGGTATCTGTAATATTCTTCTTCTATATCAAGATTGCAAGAACGGTCACTTGGAAGTTGCGGTATACTATTAACAAAAGAAGGTATGCGAAAGGGGCACTGGTAGGAGAGAGAACCATGGATGAAATAAAGACTCAGAAAGGATACCCATTTGGTTTGTTCAAGTAGGTGTTTCTGGGGGAGAAGGCACTTTCACGTTCAAATGCTGTTAAGGAAATTCGTGAGTAAAAACAAAGATCATTGAAGGAAAAGATAGTGAGGACTTCAGATGCCCAACGGTACTACTGAGTAAACATAGTCTGGTGCAACTTCTAATTCATGAGAAACATGTTAGAATGATGCACTGAAGGTGGTTTTCCGTGGTTTCCCATGGGGCTGTACCTTAAGGCCACGGCCGCTTCCTTCCAACTCCTAGGCCTTTCCTTTCCCATCGCCGCCATAAGATCTATCTGTGTCGGTGCGACGTAAAGCCCCTAGCAAAAAAAGAATGATGCACCTTAGCACTCACATGTAACTTTTGCAATTCCAAGAAAGATTTTTGGTTACACAAAGATGAAGGAGCAGCCAGGCCATGCTATGAAGCTGTATGAGATGTAAATGGCATGAAGCTAAGAAGGCGGATGCTAATCATGGAACTCTGTCAGAAAACAGAATACAAGATATTGCGGTATTTAGGTGACAGGTGTAGACATTTATGGAGCTTTCATGCTGAAAGGAGGAAGAGGGGATGGATTGTGTTTTTATATTTGCTGTATATATGGCAATGCACTTGGAACTGGTTAGCAGTTTCATAATGAAGAGATTTTTTCTGAGTTTTCGATGGTTAATCACTCGATGGGGAAGTCCAAAATTTAATGACAGTGGAACAAATATCACTGGTACAGATAATTAGTTTCGAACTGTTGACAAAAACCACAAAGAAAGAGAGTCCTCAATGCAGCCAATAAAGTGGAGGATTAACACTCCCACAGCAGGTAGGTGGGTTGGTTGGTGGCAACGTGTGATTTTTGGTAGTAAAGAAAATTTTGAGGTATGACCTTGGGAGAGCTTAACTGTGTCACGATGAGATGATGATCCTACTGTGTGAGTGTGAAGCCGTGGTTAATTCCCTGAGAAGCCTGAAGATTTCAACTACCTTTTGCCTTCATGTATTTTGCAAAGAGGATGTCTGCATGGTTATTCTAACTCTAGATCAACTGGATTCTGTGAACTTATCCAGGAGATTTTGATTTCTACTACAGTTGCAGCAAGATTTCGAGAAGGGTACCTAAGTCAGTTGATTCAGAGGCAGAATAAGATGTCTACAAACACTGCAGAAGGGGATGTGGTGCCAGTTAGACCTGATGGGAATAACTGGATCAACTGGCCTTTAGCACGGGTGCTGAAAGTGTATTGTGGGAAAAGGATGGAGGAGTTGTGAGGTTGAAAACTTTGTCAGGTGATGTGATTAGTCCACATCAGTGAATTCTGAAAATGCGAAGGAGGATGCTGACGACTGCCCCAGTACATTTCACCCTCAGGAACAGTCTGATTTTGAGTAGTAGTAGTAACCACGAGCGGTCGACAAGTGAAAGTGCCTAATAAATTAAGTTTATGAATTCCGTCAATGCTTAACTTCTTATTTTTGGAGATTACTTTAGGTGAGTGACTGAAATGACCAGGTAGATAGTTTAATGCCCACAGTGCTTAATTTTGATCTGTGCCACTCCTTCCAAATAGGGAAGGATATGAAGAACAATATGTAGCAAATATTCTGTTTTGTTTTCTCCTTGGAATTACTATCAATGAGTTTACATACCATGAGTGTGTATTCCTTTATATTATGACAGCATGTCTACTGTTTCATGTGAATATAAAAATTGATACAATATAAGTGATTTACAAAAATGGGAAATTCCTTTCAGACAGAAAGAATGTTTCTCACAGGCTAAGTGCTCTAGGAATAAAGACATCCTGTTAAAGATATCTCCCTTATTAATCCTCCTATTAAAATAGTGTACACGGGAAGAAAGTTTTAGAAATAGATTCCCAGAAAGGTTGATAGATTTCAAAGGTTGGCCGTGTATAATTTGTGGCAGAGTAGAATCACTGTTTTAATCTTCCTATACAACCAGTCCATTCATCGATGTCGAAATGATATTGAACCTAAATCTATCCATGCATAAGAGGATTCTAAAGATGGATTCAAATTTATCCTGTAGTTTGTAGTTTTTCAGCTAAAAGAAGTCAAAAACAAGAAAAGACAGGCAAAACACCAAAGCTAGGAGTTATGTAGGTCACACCTGAAATGGATAATTATAAGAAAATGTTGTGTTGGCTATATTTTGTAGTTGCTACGATGTTACAGCTGATTATCATATACTTTAAAGAATAAGAAGCAGCACAATGACGATTGAATAGTTGCAAATATAAAGAAATACACATGCTGTTATTCACCTTAATCAGACTATCACACTCTCAGAACAGGACGGTACCGTAAGACTGGTGGAAATATGTGAGACCACTGAAAGGCATTATCGAACATAGAGTTTCGGAATCAGTTTAAGCGATTTTCCTGAATCATACAATATCAGCAAGCAGAGTTACCGAAGTGCTGCCAGACTGAACCAGAGGGTTGTCCGTGGTAGATATCGAATACAAAGAAACGAAAATAAGATGAAAAAGGAAAACATAGGGGAAAGCTTTGCAAAGAGAAAGTCAATTTAACAAAATTATATATTATCAACTTTTCGAGAACAATAACATGCCAAGTTACAAAAAGATTATAAAAAGTCCAGGGTTCAGAAATTTACAAAAACTTGACAGAATCAAATGAGATCAAAGGAGGTGACTAGATTAACATGGATGATCATCAAGAGCTTCACAAACTCCATAAACAAACACACCAAGACAATCTTGGCAGGATAATGACAAAAGCTAATAAGTACAGAGTAATTACACAAGCGAATCAAGGCCACACATAAAACATTATCTAAACCCACCACGGGTGAGGAAAGAGTAATTTAAGTAACCTACAAATAGTTGATTTAGTATTCGAAAGGTAGAAATAAGAATATAAACAGGTAGAGTTAGACAGAGTGGAAAGGGAGAGATAGGAGCGTTCTTTCAGGCTGCCTTAATACTGACAAAGTCAAAAACGTATGCATACATTACGCCAATAAACAAATTCATTCTTGATATATAAGCACTTCTGACGTTTGTCCAAGATAAAGTTTCATCACCAGAATTTTGAATACAAATTAAAAAAGGAGTCTATAAGTTTACAGCAGCTTACGATCACAGCTTGAAGGGCATGCTCTCATAAACTAACAAGTCTTTGAATTTGGGAAGGGAAACACAACAATTCGTAGAGTTTTAAAAGCAGCGTCGTAAAATGAATTGTTTTTAAAACATCGCAATGGACAAGCTGCTTGCAAAGCGTATCTCTCTCTCCACTCTAAAATACACACATGAATTTCTGACCCGCGATCAGACGCAGGAGCAGGCTTATATACTTATGGCGAGACAGGTCCAGAAGTTACGAGAACAGAGTGTACGTCATAATGACGTAGCAGCGGGCTGAAGGGAGCAGAGAAGAGCAGCACAGTTCGTGGTGAGCCGGGCGAGCATTACAATCCTGTAGAAGTTGCACCAGTAGAGCGGCGAAGTAGGCAGACAGTAAGAATAAATGGAAAACATTTGAAGTTGTAGAGAATGCGTAACATACTCCCACTACCTGGAGAAATCCAAAGGATGGGGGAGAGATGTGATGCGATCGAAGAGATAGTCCCACATTGTCCAGAGGAGGTGCCATCCAAGGAACTCGTGGGATGATGCAGCAGAGACGAAAAGAAAGAAATAAGCAGGAGCAGCAAACTAAAAGACAAGAAAGAACAGTGGAGAGAAAGGAATGTGAAAAGGAATAACTGGACAGAAGGAAAAATGATCCGGATCGCATGAAAGAGGGATATTGTAATGGTTATTGCGTCCGCCATGCCAACTTGCTATAGGCCCGGCTCGTCACCGTATTCGGCCCACCCCCTTACGGCAACTGCGCCAATCACGAGCAGCACTTAAGTGCTATGCCAGCCCCACTCGCTTCCGCCCGCGGTCCCGTAGCAGAGGAGTATGGAAATTACTCGACAATTAATCTGGAGTCTTCCATCTCGCGAGGTTCCTGGATTCACCGAGCATCCGGACTGTTCTAGAAGGGCCGGCGCAGGTATATAAGAACAGTTACTTGCCTGCAGTCAGTCAGTGAGAGTTAGACGGAGTGAGTGAGTGAGTGAGTGAGTGAGTGAGTGAGTGAGTGAGTGAGTGAGTGAGATTGAGTTCGCTGGCGTGACTTAGGGAAGAGCGCAGTCAGTGATAGCCTGGGCCTGGCCGACGTGTGCAGACTGCGAACGGAGATCGACGGGTTGAGTGAACAGCGGATACTATCCAGACCTGCGAGACTGACGTGTAGGCCGTGGACCGTGAAAGTGCTAACGAGTGTGACTGAGTGGCTGAGTGAGTGTAGTGTAAATAATCAATGACTCTGTGAGTGTGTCATTGTAGATGGAACATGAGAAACTAAAAGAGAGAGCGCGAAACGTGTAAGTGTGTAACAGTGCACTTGTGTAAGTTGTAAGCTCGGCTATCTTCTGGGTGTCTGTAAATCTGTAATTGTAGTGCTAAGTTAATAAATAGGACACTACCAGGTTCTGTACTCATTTATTTACTTATTTACCCCGCCAACACATTGCAATATATATTGTACCAGGAAGGCATAGGCCCTGGCAAATACGAGTTATAAATTTTATTTTATGAACATACAAATCAGTTCTGATGCACGAACAGCTGTGTGAGAGAATGTTCTCGTTCCCACTGCGCTGCACGAGGGAGAACGCAAGTCAAGCAAGTTCAAGTGACGTCATCGCCGCCTGTAGCTTACCTCTCCTTCGGAATTTTCCCGATTTTTTTATGAACTTTATAACGCCTGGACCGATCAACACGAGAACAACGCTGAATTGTAGCTAATGTTTTGAAAGTTAACCCCTGCAAATTTGAAGTCAATCGTCCAGTGGTTTCCGAAATATGATAATTTAAATTTTGGAAGGAATCCTCGCCCCTTCATCACCTGATTCCTAGCGCTGCTCTCTAGACCCGTATAAATAGGTTACTGGACCAAGGCCATAACCAGTCCAGTACAGTCCAGTGCACAGTGTGTGCAGAGTATGTGTGTGTGCAGTAAGTGTGCCGTAAGGACAGTATGCTCCGTCGCGGTTCGCGAGGACATAGTCGTGGCCACACTCGAACGCTGTTAAAATAGTACAAGAACGTCGTACGTAAAGTTTCTGCCGCGCCACGACGACGGTAATATTCTGATAGTTTCTCAAACACAATTGTCGTAATATGATATTTGTAATTTCATTAACCGAGTGAAACTATAATTGGAAGTAAGAATTGAAGTGTCCAATACTTTACTGACCAGTATACGACATCGTGAACATTACCAATTTCACTTAATTCTGAACTGGGATAATATTTTAAGTCATTGCGTGTGGTGAACTGAAACCCAAATTTAAGACCATTTCAATTAATCTAAGACGTATTTCCCTTACGATAGTATAACAGTGAACCGTATGAGATTTTATTTCACTCGACATTCCTCCCATAACAGGGCTAGAACTGACTATATTTCTTGTGCACTGTCTCGATCTTCCGATCACCACTGTGAGAAACCCAGTGAACATTAAGAACTTTTTATGACAATATTAAATAGTACAGACTAGTGTGGTGTAAATCCAACCATGAAATCGCCTTAATGTGTGAATAATATTATTTGTGGTAGAGACTGTTATAAATAACATTTTTCGAGTGTTTACGGACTGTGTTCATTGCTTTACGGTCGAATCTCAGACATAACTAGTGACAATTATGAACTGTGTTAATCTCAATCCCATGAACTGTGTATATAAAATCTGTGCTTACCGTAGCATGGGCTGTGAATGCTAATTCAACACCGTAAAATCAGTATAAGAATAGAACTGTGCCGATGCGTAGTATAAATATCCGTGACATTTGTGAGCTCAATAGTGCCAATTGAACTTTCCGCGTTCCGACATTACCTCCAAGAACAACGGTAATCTTGGCAAAAAGCTACGAGATCCTGCTACATCGAACGTCGCTTCCAACGAGGGATT
The DNA here is from genome assembly GCF_040414725.1 of Anabrus simplex. NCBI lineage: Eukaryota > Metazoa > Arthropoda > Insecta > Orthoptera > Tettigoniidae > Anabrus > Anabrus simplex. The sequence goes on along the minus strand of NC_090277.1, from coordinate 23,824,284 downwards.
TACGTGGTTTCTTCAGTTATGGTACACATCGAGGGACGTCGACGAAGGAGACTGACGTGGTATCTCCACTGAACATCGCCGGTGCTGAGTTCGAGCCTTGGCCGCACTCTGCGGAATGTTCCAGACACCAAGTCGCCATACAGCACAACTCCAACACTTGTAAGCAGATCTTCTTGTATTCTGAGTGAGTAATCAAACTGACTGACATTTTTTATAAAGCACTTAGCTCATTCCAGTGCTCTAACAAGTGCTTCGTGTGAATATCAACTCGTAACTTTTCATCATTCAAGTGAAGTTCATATTTTGCTTTTAAGCTATAAGGTTCATTTCAAAGTCATTAATTAATTGAATTCATGTTACCTAGATGAACATTAGGATTTACAAGTGCTTTTATTAATTTCATTTTCTATTCAAACGAACTGTAGAGACATACAGTAAGTGATCAAATATTTTATTTAATTTATCAAATGTTTCATGACAGTGTGTGTTCATCTTATGCTCTAAAAATTAGAAAGACTGTAGGTCAGCACCATAAATGATGAACTGATAATATTCAAGGTGCTAAGTGATATTTTTGTGTTTGCACTTAAATTAGACGAACTGTAGGTTGTATATGATCTACGAAAGAGTATTATTTATTTTCGATATCCTCAAGAAAATAGGCGTCACAGAAGATAGTAACATCAATCTTTTATTTTGAATATTTTGGCAAATATTAACTAGAAATTTGAGTTTGCAATCTCAATTGCAGTATGATATTTCTGTGGATATTGTTAATAAATTTTACAAAAAAGATTTACCACCTATTATTCGCCCTGCGATACTATCCGTCTCTGTACCTGCACCAAAATAAACCGAACACTACCTGAGATCCTTCCTATGCTCTAGCCCCACAATCATTTCCCGGTAGAATATATAAATATAAATAAATACATACAAAAAGATAAAGGTGGCCTTGACAAATAAAACTACAGATATAATTTACATGAAGGCATGATGTAGTACATATGATATAATAATAATTTCCCATAAGAAAGAAAACATAAGGGGTAAAGCAAACCCCAATTATTATGTTTATGGGAGGGTCAGACATGGGGCAGGGGGTGAGTGGAGAGAGGAGACGTGGGTGAGCAAAGAACAAGAAAAACGAAATACCAATATAAAAGGAAACTATGCCATAAGGACAAACGTAAGGAGGAAATTAAGAGGAACAACAAAGTCAGCCTGAAAGAACCTTATCAAACCTTATCCGCCTCGCCAGAAAGGGAAGGGGCAAAGCATTTCTTTAGCCTACATCAGTCGGAGTATCCAGAGATTGCAGGAGGGCGGTAGTCAGAAATGGAAAGGAAAGAATACAAAAGGGCCAGTCCATCTGTGAGGGAGCCTAGCAGAAAGATTTTGAGAAGTAGAACTAGTGGGGTGATTCTTCAATAATACGAGATCAGTAAGGTGAAAAGATGGTGTACGGACTAGGGAAACACAGGCTTCCCTATGAAGATCTCTGGCCCGAAGGAGTTGTTGGAGTGCGTGATTCAGTTGAGCATCCGTAGGTAGGTGGGAAGGGGTATCCCACAATGAAGATGAATTCCAAGATAAAGAGATGCGTGTTTGTAACTCTCTGCCAAGAAAAACGTTTGCACGGTATAAGAAGTAGAAGAGTTGATAGTGGTATTTAATGCTAAAACAAAATGGGGAAATTCAGAATCCCACGATTTATGGTCATGGGAATGGAAGATACACAGAATGGTTTTGAGACTACGATGGTGACGTTCTACAATATTATCCTGTGGATGATATGGAGAAGTAAAAACTGTTTTATATGTAAGAAAAACTAGAGTTGTAAAAGTCTTCAGAAGAAAAGACAGTAGCATTATCAGAAACTAATACTTTAGGAAGACCAATAATGGGAAAAGTTGGATTGGATAATAAATTAATAATTATTTGGGAGGAAATATTGCGTAACGGGCGAACAATAACAAATTTGAAAGAAAACAATAAGCAAGGTAAATATATAAGCATTTGATTTTGAGGATTTAACTAGGGGACCAACAATGAAAATGTAGAATTTTTCGGCAAGATACGTCGCAGGAGAGGCAGCATAGGTACCATAGGGATCATGATTAAGGAGCTTATATTTCTGACAAGAATCGCATAAGTGGACCCAAGAATACACATCTTTTCTAATCTGTGGCCAAGAGAACTGAGAAGCAAGACCAGCATAAGTTTTAGCCATACATAAATGGCCCCCTACAGGGGAACCATGAAAATAGTGAAATATCATGGATCGCAAATTAGAAGGGAGGACAAGACGAGAAGTAGCTCGTGGAGTGTGTTTAAAGATGAGAAGGTGATTCTGTAAGCGAAAAGGACCAGAGTAATTAGCAAGAGAAATATCATGAATAAGTTGCTGGCCATACCGATCCTGTTTTTGATGGTCTAAACAAGACTGAAACGAAAGAGGAAAGTTGGTAAAAAAAAGAAATGGAAGTAATGGAATTAACAGGAAGATGATCAATTTGAGGATCATGAGATTGATTGTTTTCAAAGAGGTGAGAAAAGGCGTCAGGAACTGAATTGTGGAAACCAGACACAAACTTAAGAGAAAATTTAAAGCAAGATAAACGAAGGAGCCAACGACCAGTACGACCAATTTTAGGAGCATTATGAAGCAACAAGGCTTGATTGTCAGTATATAATAAAAATTCCCGATGATCCAGGTAGTCTGCAAAATGTTCAATAGCCAAGAGAAGAGCCAGCCAGAGCTTCCCTTTCATGTACAGAATATTTTTGTTCGACAGGAGATAGAAGACGACTGAAATAGGCAATGGGTAATATTTGACCATTAAATGTTTGTTGTAATACAGCGCTAAGAGCAACGTCAGAGGCATCGGTTGAAAGTTCAAAGGACAAAGTAAAATATGGAATATGCAAAAGAGGAGCTTGAGAGAATTTACATTTTAACGTATTGAAAGCGGTTTGTTGAGGAGCAGCCCAGTGAAATTGAATGGCTTTACTTTTAAGGAGAGATAAAGGTTCGGAAATTTGCGAGAAATTAGGTATATATTTAGCATAAAAGCCAACCATACCCAGAAAGGAGTGGAAATGTTTCAAATTTTGAGGAGGGGGAATTTTGTGAATGGCGGAGACTCGGTCAGGATCAAAAGCGACACCCTGAGAGCTTGAAATGTGGCCAATAAATTTAATTGAGGTTTGAGCTACAAGAACCTTGGAAGGGTTAACGGTCAAACCAACAAAACGAAGGATACCGTCAAAAAATATATAAATACTTGTACTTAATATCGGAAAACAAGGAATTAACAAAACGTTGCATTATCTGTGACCCAAGATTTAGACCAAAGGGAACTTATTTAAACTGACATAAACCATTGGGAGTTATAAATGCAGTGTAGCGGGAGCTAATGTCATCAAAAGGAATCTGATTATAAGCGGAATAAAGATCAAAAACGGTAAGTAAGTGGGAATTGGAAAAATGTTAAAATGCTGATTGTAATTTTGGCATGGGATAGGCGTCATACTGTATACGTGAGTTTAATTTTCGATAGTCAACAATAAATCTAAAGAATCTATCAGGTTTTTTCACAACAGAGGCAGGGGAGGCATGATTCGAAGATGAGGGAAGAATAGTGCCATCGTGAAGCATGTTATCTACTAATTGATTAAGACTTTTCATTCTTGGAGGACTTAGGAAATATGGAGAGGACCACACTGGAGTCGTGTCAGTCAGATCAATATGAGCAGTGAAATTATTGACAGTACCTAAATTGGGAGTAATAACATCAGAAAATTCATTGAGCAGAGACTGTACTTGATCAGAATAAAAGAGAGGTAGATTGGTGGAAGGAAGGATAATCAAAAATATTTATCAATGGGATGGATTTAGATGAAATGTAAAAAGAAATCTTGGAATTAACTGAATCAGGAACAAGACCAGTGTGAGAAAAAATCAAAACCTAGAATGAGAGGAGATGATAAATCTTCAACCACAAGATAGGTAAAGGGCCACGAAAAGTATTGCATCTTAATATTTAAAAAGACAGTTCCAAGAACATAAAGGGGTTGATTGGATGCTGAAACCCATCGCTGGGAAGATGGAAGATACTGCAAATGAGAAAAGATAGCTTTTAGTTATTCAAAAACGATAAGCTAATAAGCGATAGAGCAGCACCGGAATCTAAAGGAGCTAACGAGAGCAAATTATTTAGTTACAAAAACATGAGAAGTTGGAGGAACAAATAAAGCATTATTTATGGGAGAAAGAGAGTGAGGAACATTTTGAAAACAGGAGGAGGTAAATGAAGGCAGGTTATTCCCAATGATACGACGACTGCCTAACGGCGCAGGTGGAAGGTGTTTTCCCGAAGGAGAAGCCGGGCAATACTTAGAAATGTGTCCCTGACCTTTACAGCAGAAACATGTGATAGGTGAGGGAAGTATATGTGAAGGAGGGGAAACAGAAAGCGGAGATAGCGTCGTAGGTGGGGGAGGTGTGATAGCGGGTAGTGGAACAGATGAATAATAGGAGAGATCTCCTAAAGAATTAATGGCATGAGACTGAGCCAAGTTATATAGTTGAAGCATGGTAGTGGGGGCTTATGTGCATCGAAGAGCTGACGAAAAGAAGGGGCAGCATAGAAGCGAACAACTGAAAGTAATTCAGATGTATTAAGGGTGATATTTAACACATCACTATAAGTGGTATTAAAGTCAAGATAGCCATGTGCAGGTTCAGTAGGGAATTGGCGACGAAAAAACTAAAGACTAAGTTTACATTGGATTTCATACAGCAAAAAGTAATTATGTATGAGCTGTACACATCCTTTCGTCTGTTCCACCACCTGCTATCACACATTCTCCCCCACCTACTCTGCTTTCTGTTTTCCTTCCTTCACCAAGAAGAGAAATTAGACATATTATCAAGCCAAAATTGTGAAAAGAAACCAGTAGTTTTAGCAGACAAGCGACCAATTAGCTGTGGTAAGGAAGCTAGTGTGATATTTAGAAATTTCCGTGCAGAAAAAGGCCAAATAGTCAAGCTGTGAGGATCAGTAGCCTGTAATTGAGGCACCTGAAGCAAGGACCGTTTAACTATTTGAATATAAAGTGCACTGTCAATGGAGGTAAGCTGAGGGAGAGAAGAAGAAAAATGGGGTAATGAACATAAAGACATTGTGTGTTGACGAAAGGGTGAATAATGTTTTGTGTCATTATTGAATAAGTCAGATGAAGGAGAATGCATTGATGGAGTAGGGGAAGTAGAAAAAGATATGAAGTCACCAACGGGAGGGTTGGGCAAAATGCAACTTATTGTAAGATGGTAAGGGTGAAGAATTTGAACTTTCAACAAAATAATAAAACAGAGCATATAACGAAGAGAAGATAGGAATACACTGCTAGCAAATGTTGGGTATTTTTTGTAGTTGCTGCAATGTGTACAGCTGATTATCATATACTATAAAGAATAAGAAGCAGCACAAAGACGATGGAATAGTTGAAAATATTAAGAAATACACATGCTGTTATTCATCGTAATCAGGCTATCACACTCTCAGAACAGAACAGAACAGAACCAAGAGACTGTTGGAAACATGTGAGACCACTGAAAAATATTATCGAACATAGTTTCGGAATCAGTTTAAACGATTTTCCCAAATCATACAGTATCAGCAAGCAGAGTTACCGAAGTGTTGCCAGACCAAACCAAAGGGTTGTCAATGGTAGGTACCGAATACAAAGAAACAAAAACAAGATGAAAAAAGGAAAACAAATGGGAAAACTTTGCAAAGAGAAAGTCAATTTAACAAGATTATATATTATCAACTTTTCGAGAACAATAACATGCCAAGTTACAAAAAGGTTATAAAATGCCCAGGGTTCAGAAATTGACAAAAACTTGACAGAATCAAATGAGATCAAAGGAGGTGACTACATTAATATGGATGATCATCAAGAGCTTCACAAACTCCATAAACAAACACAGCAAGACAATCTTTGGCAAGATAATGACCAAAGCTACTAAGTACAGAGTAATTACACAAGCAAATCAAGACCACACATAAAACATTATCTAAACCCACCACGGGTGAGGAAAGAGTAATTTAAGTAACCTCCAAATTTTGATTTAGTATTCAAAAGGTAGAAATAAGAATATAAACAGGTAGAGATAGACAGAGCGGAAAGGGAAGAGAAGGAGGGTTCTTTCAGGCTGCTTTAATAGTGATGAAGTCAACAATGAACGCATACCTTACGCCACTAAACAAATGAATTCTTGGTGTATATGCATTTCTGGTGTTTGTTCAAGATAAAGTATCATCACCAGAATTTTGAACACAACATGAAAAAAGAGTCTGCAAGTTTCCAGCTTGTGATTATAACCTGAAGGGCATGCTCTCATACTCTAACTAGTCTTTGAATTTGGAGAGGGAAACACAAGTATCAGTAGGACATATGATTTTTGGTCACCTAGCAGTTCGTAGAGTTTTCAAAGCAGCATCGTAAAATAAATTGTTCTTAAAATATGGCAATGGACCAGCCGCTTGCGTACCATAGCTCTCTCTCTCCACTCAAAAATATACACATGAATGTCTGATCCATGAGCAAAGGCAGAAGCAGGCTTATATACTCGTGGCGAGACAGGTCCAGAAGTTACGAGAACAGAGTGTACGTCATAATGACGTGGCAGCTGGCTGAATGGAGCAGAGCAGAGCAGCATAGATCATGGTGAGCCAGGCGAGAATGATGACCATGTAGAAACTGCACCAGTAGAGCAGCGAAGTAGGCAGACGGTAAGAATAAATGGAATACATTTTAAATTGCAGAGAGTGTGTAACAGTTGCCATAATAATCAATGTATAGATACACAGTTGCTACAAATTTATTTAAATAGATTACAGTCATTACTAATATGCTTGGCTTATCAGTCAATGGATTAGAATGTTGCAGCTATCCATGTCACTTTATCCTGTCCTATCTGCTTCTTCTCTAACTAGCGCAGTGCTTTCCCCACAAATTTTGTCAGCAAGGTATCAGAAATGAATGGCCAGGCGGGGAATACTGTGTAGCAAAACAGACATGAAGAAAATTCAATTTATTCCCTAGGGGAATTCATATTACATGACAGGTAACATTAAATGCCAAACTGAACTATTTTAGTGTTAATATCATGAACAACACTATAGAGTATTTTGAACTTCTAGTGTTCTACTGCTTGTTCATAATCATTCAATACCGGAGATAACCATTCCACTGCTGTGGTCTGGCATACAGGTTTGTGACGTCATGCAGAACTGCTAAACAATTAAACTCTGTTGTAACTGTTGGAATTATGCTGAAAATAATGACTGATCACTTAAACATACAGTTTTAAAATATGGAATTAATGCATATCTAGGTTATGTTACACTGGCGGTCTGCTAACACGGCAGGGCAGTGTGACCATTTAAAATGTCTTAGGGAGACCACTGTAGTTGAACTTTTATTTATAACAATAGTTTTATCACATTAACATCATGTCCTGCCCTAACAATCTAAACCTACAGATGTGCTCCCAAACTAAATTCCTGAAATCCTGCAGAACTTTGTTTCAAAAAAGGTAATAATGATAAGGTTGTAATAACATTCCTTCAGTTATTGTAGATTTCATAGAACTACAGCTGTTGCAGTACCTACAGTCACAAAATCAGTTTGGGTGATACCAGTGTTGTAACATCATGGTGGAAAAAGTGGTGGTCAACAATTTTGCCATTAACTGGTTTTCAAATTCAGTATAATGTGACTTTTCATTTCAATGGAATATTTAACCATCTCATTATCCATATGAGCCCTGTAAATTCCTCACCCCAACAGAGAATAAGAATAGTACTCCTCTAGATTTATTTATCTGTGCAATCTCAAAAGCAAAGGTGTAGGAAGCCTTAAGAGTATTGGGACAGTTATGCCTTATCTTGAAGCATCGCAGTTGTAGTTATTATAATTCTGGGAATTTCAAAGTTCTGACAATTAGGGCTCCATCTTACCGATGAATAGAAGTTGCACTGCTACCTGGATGAGTAACTCTCAGGCCGCTGGATTGGACTCATTAATGAGAACGACCTGGTGGTGTTTAAATATTCTTCTAGGTTACACCACTTTTTTTTGTTGTGGGGACATATTTGGGACATTCTTTAAGTACCACTACTGGGTATTTACAATTGCAAGGACACTCATTTCATGAACTCCCCCAACGGCTACATCTAGGAGTGCCGTCAGCAATGCTAACATGCTGTGATCATCCTGAGCAAGGCATACATTGTTCAAGTTTAGGAGTATAAATAATCATCATCCCGCTTCCATAGCTCCCTCATACCTTCATTTTTCAGTGGCTTCCATGACTGTTGGATGTTCTAGTTGTTTTTCTTGAATATAATTCATAAAAACTCAACAGAATGGCTCATAGTAAGGTTAACGTAGCTCTGACCGTAGAGATGGCTGCACAAACTTTAAAATCAGTAAGTAAACAATTCCATAAATAAATTACTGACACCAATAATAAAGGAGAATATAAACTAAGTGGAAGCAGATGGAACACAGCATGAGAAATTGTATAAAAAATTAAAATCAGGAAAATGTCAAAATAAAAATTTCAATCCATGATCACACAGGCCTTTTATATAATGAATTGGAAAATCCAATTATCAAAGTTAACCATCAATGTTTCAAAATCTATTCAATCAGGAGGAAAGATAAGTAAAATTCAATAATTAGCAAACTCCCCATGCACATATTAACAAAAATCTGTTGGTGAGAAAGAGGATAATATAGAATAATCAATACTGCAAAAATGAACCTGATCCTCTCATGATGCTAGGCAAAAAGAGACCCAACCAGTCACATCAGTTATTTCTTCATGAACAGTAGCCTAAATGTCACTATAGTAGTTTTGACAAATGAAGAAAAAGTCCATAGCACTGATAGGATCCCTAATCATTTCTCGGATTCAGGTACTGATTTCTCAAACTCACTGAGAATCTTACTGAGGCCCTGTAGGTAAGATGAAGGTGCTCATTCTCTACAGAACAGGACCTGCTCAGTTAATTTACACTGAAAATTTTTAGTGTTATGTAGCCAAACATTAAACTATCCATGGGGAAAAATAAAGAATATAAGGTCCCAATGTCAAAAACTATCCACTATTTCCAATAACAATGAATGACATCCAGCATGCCATCACCACACTCATCTGATGGCCGCTAACAGATACAAAATACAGAACACCTACCAGACTAGCAACTAGATATGTCATGCCATGAAAGTAGAACAAAATGGAACATCTGACAAAGTACATTTTCAAATTTGGTCAGTTTCAGCCTCTGAATATTATTCCGGATGAAATACCTTGTAACTTACAGCTCTGAAACGTTTTTAATATTACTTAAATTCTGATCAATATTAAGTAATCAGGAATGATACTTACAAAGGACGTACTTGCTATACCTTCAAGCTGAACAGGTTCCTCCTTGACATCTATTTTCTTGCCCTTTTCACACTGCAACAGAAGTCATTATATGAAAATGAGCCAAAAATAACAGTACTTCCACTGACATTTTACTGAAACAAAGGTACTGGAAAGATATAATTATATTATCATCATTAAGGTCATAGTTTATTGACCAATGAAGTAGCAGGCAGCCCTGTATCTCTCCATTATTTTCAATATATTTATCACAGTCACATAGCCTCTAGTCTTCCATGGAAATCAAATCACAGGTACAAGGCTTTGATTTGAAACATTATACGTGCCCTGGCTGAGACTGACTCTAAGCAGTACACATTTTTGAAAATGGAGAATTCACTTCTCCCTTAGCAGGTCAGGTTGCTAATAATGCAGGACCATGCAGTTGGCCTGCCACTGCTAAGCAGTCTTGGAGGGGCATGCCAATCCAACTGATGAGCCCATGTGGCACATCCGGACAAAACTCTCCAAATGCACATGGCCTAATCACCTAAAAGCGTTCTATTCCCGAGATTTTAAATTCTCTCAATCTCAACTGTGACTGGCATTAGGCAAAGGGGCCAGACTATATATTGAAAACTCCTCATCTCTACTGTTAATGGCAACTGGCAAGTGAGTTAGCCATTATGGTACAAACCCCTGAACTACATTTTGAATGGTGTTAGGCAATGTGGCCTGTTATCATCAAAACTCTGCAACGCCCCCCCCCCTTACATTGGAAACAGTGTATACGGTCCTCCGTGTTTTGTTTCTCACATAGCGCTAAGGGACAAACAATTTAATACAACCTTACTCACTGCATGTACAGTAATTTATACAGAAATCCATATAAAATGTAGAATACTGTAGCGAAGCATGGGTACGTTAGCTAGTTTATAATATCTCCTCAAGGAATGTTTGTGATTTTGAAGCCACAAGTGTAATTGTATGTCACACAAAATGTTTGGAGCTAGTTGTTTCCATTTTTGTAATTATTATCACAGTTTCCTTCCTTTATTTTTTGATTTCATGTTTAATGGGTAACTTTCATTATTGTCAAGGCAATCTTTTATTAAAGTGACACCAGGGGATAGTGAGGGAATCCCTAAAGTCTTGATTTTGTCGCACTGCACTATTATTTTGCACACGTTGTACCGTTCCCGTCTGAAATACAGTCCACCGGCGCCAATCGGAGAGCTGCGTGTTCGGTTCTTAAAAAAATTGATCGGGCTAAAATAAATTTAAAATCTCAGGATAAAATAATACCATGGGTATATGAACGGGAAACAGTATCATATTTCCGAAATAAAATACAAAATAAAGGGGTAAGATGGATTTATTGACTAATAAAACATTATTGAAATTCGAGATAAACAAAATAATTAAAATATGGCTCAAATAAATGCCAAAAAAATTAATATGTGCCGAGCACATAATTAACATAAATTTACAACAATTTACAAAGGACGGGCAATGTCCCGTTTCAAAATGAAAACATTTACAAAATAAACGCAACGACCTGGGGAAGAAATTCACACTTCGCTTCGACCTACGCAGTTAAATTCATTTTAACGCATCCTGACGGATATCATTTAAATTATAATTACAGGACATACCGCGACAGAATAAAATTATGCTAAATCCGATCCATAATAAAACTATATATATACATCACTTATCATCAAATCAATATTTCAGGGACCTTAGCTTACATCTACACTGAATTTACTTAACAGACCGTTCTGTTATAAATTGGATGGCTTAGAAGCCTGCTTCCCAATAGAATGAGTTTCGGACTCATATTTAAGAACAAATCTTTTCAACGCTGGCCATGACATAATCAACAACAATCCAAGTAACACAAATTAATACAAAAAAACACTCTCGGAGAAACCTGTAATGACATGCAATAAAAAAAATATCATCTGTGTATTCAATATCTGAAATATAAACAATAAGATACTAGACTCCTTCATATAAAAAGAACGCCGAACTCCAGGCTCAGCTTTCCGTCTGTTGATCTTTCACTAGCACGCTGTAATATAAATCACGGAACACTTCTATGCGCCTGCTATGAAACATCTTACTTCGCCAGAAAAGACTCTAACTAACTGGTTTGGTAAATCTTGCCTGAGAAATTCTAATATGTTTGAAAACATAAATTGCGCTGCCATTCACTTCTCTGTTCATTTAATTAATACAAGGCCTCAAACTCAAACAATGGGACCCATACACATTCCTATGGCCTTAACTACATATTCCAATATAACACGGCTTGCAAATATGATACTCAACACATCTGGCCTAACACTTTGGGGTCCGTGAGTTCGATTCTCACAATCATAATGAACACTTGAGGCAAATCAAACCTCTCTCTTTCCATGCAGCTGACACCATTATATCTTTCCGATATTCACACATAGTAATCTCAGTTACAGGCTAATCTTGCCCTTTTCTCGTAAAAACATAACTCAATACCAATTAGCTAGTTCTCTCTGCGGATCTAGAAGATATTAGTTCGACGGTGCACGTATACGTTGGTCATCACTGCCATGTATTCCTATAAACGTGCTACATGCAGGAAAAAAAATTACCTTGCTAAATTTTATTCCCAGACCAAACTTTAGGCTGTGTAGCCTTCATACTAAAAGAGTCTACATCTTGTACCAAAATGGAATTCACAGTTACCTTTAGACATATATATCCTCATCTACACCTAATCATTTCCCTCTTTCCCATCTAATAAAAAGGTAATAAAGTAAAATATAAAAATCAGGGTTCCAAACATGCATTTCCCTGAAACATGACACTAATCTATAAAAATACAACATAGCTCAGTCACAACAAGACTGACATTTACATTTACATTACACTGGGATCGAATTAGCCTAATTCCTTCTATCTAAGCATGCCTATAATTAAAAATGAACTTAACTGGTAGCGTCTCAGTTTCTTCATGATTCCAGGCCACAGCGTCCAGCAAATTACGCCATTATTGCACCAAACTGCATGGCGTTATCAAATACTCTGCAAGTCTTTTCTTCTCTCTTCATCATTATGTAATAGTGCTTCGCACACACCATTTAATTGTACCGATACGATGACGACGGTTCGTACAAGTTCTTCGCGAAACCGAACGCGTACCGGACACAGTATTTGCACAAATCGTATGCAAATTACGCATACACGGGTACGGAAATTTCGACAGTAACTATCGTTTTATTGATATAATCCCGTGTCACCACCGCACTTTGACATACGTGATACCTGATATTATTTATATAGCAAAGGTAATTGCTCTGTTAATATACTATGCACACTCGTAACTGCAATCTAACACTTGCATTCATGTAATGCATATTTTCAGAAAGGAAAACGTTTCAGCTTCACAAATTTACTACTCATATGTTCACACTGGTCACTTAAAAAAAAGTTACTTTCCTATACCACTGGCTTCATATCAAAAACACCGACCCGCGCGGTTCACACTTCAAAAGCAAAGTGACTTTTCATTACCAGAGGCTGCTAAATACACCAAGCTCCCGGTATTAGTCATGTCTTAGGGGATTCCACTGGCGTGATGACGTTACTGCTCACCCACTACTCTACAAAGCGCTGATTCAATAAAAATATGTTGATTACTTTATTAATTCAAATTAAGTATTGCAACTGTCTACAGGTAGTTCTTTTAATGTTTAACTGGCTTCTATTTTATATTAAAACCGTGGAGTCTAGCTTTATAACAAATTGCCTGATAAAATAAAGAGTAGTACAGCACTATAAATTTAGAAGTTGGTAAGACTGACTTAATTTGTTTTGTAAATCCCTTCATTCTGCCATATCGCTTCCAGGGCCGTGATTGGTCCTTTTATAATCGGCCGCTCTCAAACACTCTCGTGCATCCCCGGGTGACTCATACGGAGTACGCGACATTTTCACTGTTGCTATGCTTAGATAAGAAGCTATTACTGATGTCACCCGATGACGGAATACTGCATTACGCAACTTCTAGGTCGCATCATGACTCCCTTCGAATATGATGTGGCGTTATTAAAATAGAAACTCTTATTGAATCATATACCTTCGACCATCTACGGATATTGGACATTTATTTAAATTGTGTCTATTTTTGACACTTGTAATTCTTATTCTCTGCTAATGACCTTGGGTTCCCAGCCTAGTAACTGAGTTGAACTATTATTTTACCACGTTCATATGAGGCTGGAGTTCGACTATATTTGAAGTATAAATTAAGAAAGACTTCGTATCTCGTGAACTTGGATTATATCTGCCCTAGCACCTTGGACGTTTGGCTACTAAGTACCTGCTCTGCCTATACGAGGAGAGATGAACTTTCCGTTGTATGGTTACTCTATGTGTGTAGTTTCTAAACGTGTAATTGCACGGTAGGCCAGCTACGGGGACTGCTACGCTATCTATCAGATTGAATGTAGTACCAAAGAGTGTGATGTGACTGTTGCTCGCCAGGGCGCGTATCGAGTCTGCCAGGTGTCACGCCTAGCGGCGAACTTGGTAGCGCGACATTTTTTTTTGCGCAGGATGTCTTGGAGGCTGGTTGTAGCAATGATGGCTGCGGAGACTGTTACCAGAACGATGTGTAATCCAACTGGTGTTGGATGATAAACAAAAAAGGCCACATCGAGTGATGGGAGTTTAAGTATTTTGTTTTGGTGTATAATATGTGTGTTAATTTGTAAATATGTAATTATATAGGTAGTTTATTTATACTTGTGGAGTGATATTGTTAGGTCGAACTACGAGGTGAGTTATCTTGGCATAAGGCTTGCTTGTAAGTATTTTAAAGTATCATTGCTATTAATATTATTTTACTGCGTGTGTGTAATATTTGAATTTGTGGTGGAATATGAACATTGTGGACATCTAAGTTTTAGTGATGCCGTGTTTTGCTTCTAGTGTACGTGATGTACATAACGGTGAGCTATCCTTGTGCTAAGATAACATTTGAAAATTTTTATCGTGTCCTTGTTCTAAATTTGTCATTCTCTTCGCTCGGGCTTTACCTTTTGGTGTTTTTGCTTGTGATTTTCCTTGTAATGCCCGTATGCGTGTGCCGCCTTCCTTTTATACTGTGGTATTTTATCGTTTTCTTACGTGTTGTATTTTTGGCGTATATTCGTGTTTCTGCTTGTCTCCTTGTGCGAATTGTGTTGGTTGTCGCATGTTTTGGCTATCCTGTGCCCGTATTTTGGCCTAACAATAAACTTACATTTCTCTCCATAATTTTCTTTAATCTTTTTTTTTCATTATTATTATTATTATTATTATTAGTCACCTTTGGTAAGTTGAATTATGCTTAATTTTCTTGGTGAATAATTGAGTTGAGTCTGTTTTAGTTATATTCCTTCCCTTTGAGGGCTTTAAATTAAATATCATTCCATTGTTGGTGTAATATCGTATAAATGTTATCAGTTTCAACAATACAAGTAACGTTTAGTAGGTCGAGGGCTGGACACCCCTGGAGAATGGGATGGTTCCTTATCTTATCCTTTTGTGTGGGTATTGTTGTTATTATCACTTCGGGCCTGACAGTTATGTAACTTTGTTAGTGTGTGATGGGTGTGTGCATTGTGTCTGCCCCGATGACTGTATCGTGTATTATACTCCATAAATTATTCGTTGTATTGAGTTTTTTTCTTCTGAATCTGTTGGTTCTATTTTGTGTTCTGGGTTATGCTAAGTGATCTGTTCGTGCTTTTCTTGATGTTTCTGTGGCTCATGTTTACGTTTGTTCACCTAGGTTTGGTGATTGAAAATTTATTGTAACTTGGGATATTTCTTTTAATCGGTGCCGTGTGAGCTTGTGAGTGCAACATGTTCGAAATCGTGGCTTGATTTGACTGTCACGTTACGTGGTGCTGCCTTCGTAACCGGGTTTGGTGTGGGCCATTTACTTCTACCGGGCGCTGTCACAGTCCTCGATTTGCTAACCCTTTCTCCCCTTTCGGGCTTGAATGTTAAAATTTCATTTAATTTTAGAATACGTCAAACATGTGCGTACCATGGTACCTACGTAGTTTTCCTGATGCATCAGTATATAGGTATATAAATATGGTTGTTCTTAAAGAAATGAATGATTTTATTTATTAGCAATGAATTTCTTTCTACTTATATAATTCTGTGATTTTCGGTATATTTATTTTACCCTAAATGTTGGGTGCTAATTGTAAGCTTAATACCTTTTTCAGTTTATCTATATTTTATCCAAAGGTTTAAATTGTAGTGTAAAAGATTTATTTATTATATTTTATTTTAAATTTTTGAATTTTTCTGGTGTCATTTCTTGGTGTGTTTGCTAAGCAATTTCCTGATCCCGTCCTCTCTCATTAAATGGGTAGGCTCCTGGTCCCTACATGCTTCCTCTTGTCTTTTTCCTTGGGTATGTTTTATTGTGTTATCTTATTTTTACTCTGCTGAAAATTTATTTGTAAGCGCTCGTCCCTATGACCATCGTCATTTACTCATACTTATTAGGGGCGTTGCAGTTGTGGTAGCGTTGTCGCGTGGTTTTCTGTGTTGAAGCTACGCAGTACAGCTAGTTATGAAATTGCCACGCAGGCAGCCTGAATGACACCAAGAAATAAGTAAATATTTATGTATGTCTTTGTAAGCTGAGGTGAACCCCACTGATTATTTTGGCTTTTGTTTCATGTACACCCCCATGATGGCTGGACGGTCGATAATGGATCCGAGCATGCTGAGAAGCGAGGAGCTGTCTTACGAACTGAACATTCGTGGATGCGAGTCCAGTGGAACCAATGCTGTCAAAGTTCAAAGACTGAGGGAATCCGCCCACTTTCCCATCATGGTACCCGAATTGGACCGGCAGGCGGTTGGTGAGTCGATTACCCTTATTCATGATAACATTGATGAATTGAGAGAATTATGTTCTTCTTTTACTGACGTTACGCCTTCTAAGGCACAACTGAAAAGAATTAAAGTTAGGGTAGATCACTATTTAAATCGAATCAAGGATCTGCTTACTTTAGAACTTAATCCTTTCCATCGCCAAGAAATTTCTGAACTATTGTCCGTGGCCATTGCCTTGTCCTGTGATGTTCATGCAATTGAGATGTTTATCGATGTACAAAAACTTACTATCATTGATGTTGATCCACAGGCGAGTAGGGTCGAACTGGTTGATGCATCATCCTCCCTCCCGTCTCGTACATTGACTCCGCAAGGAGAAGGCAAATGTCAAGCATGTTTACCGGTGAACTCCTTTGTTGTACCTCCTCCTGTTTTAGAGTTATTTAAAGGCTTGCCTGATTTCTCGGTGGACTCTATCGAAGAAACGATTCGATTTTTAAGGTTCTGGATAGAATTGTTGGAAACTGCACATGTTTTTGAACTAACTTCCCTAAATGTTTTCCGTGTCTGCTTCCCTCACTGTCAGGGCATGCTGAAGGATGAACTACGGGATGCCATTACTGAAAACGTCACTGTAGAGGACTTTCATGACACGATATTGAATAAGTATATTCCTTGGACTGCACAACAGTCTCTCGTCCAAAGTTGTTGTTTCCGTAGGCAATCCTTAAATGAGAAATTGTCCAGTTATATAAAAGATGTGAAATACTATTGCAAGGTCTTCAGGCAATCCATTTCGGGAACGAATTTGGTGAATCATTTGGTAAGGGGTATCTCGCCGCAGTACCGTTCTTACATGTGCTTTACTCCGAGACCTGTAACCCTTAAGGAACTGGAGGCGGCTTGTGTTGAGGCAGAGAGTGTGCGTTATGAGGATTCGTGCCGCGTGACGGACGTTCCCCCACCCTCGCTTTGCACTCGGGATGGTTCTCTAACATTACCTCCGGCTGTACAGCCCGTTAAGAAGTGTTATGCATGTGGTGCCAGAGATCATCTTCGGGACAAGTGCCCGAGCCTAAAACAATCAAGTGCATCTCAGAACTTTAACAACAACCATCGTACATGTTTCATTTGTGGGTCCAAACAACATGTTAAACGTTATTGTCCAAATAAGCCCAGTCCTTTAACAAATTCTCCTCAAAATCAACCAAGAATATGACTAGCCGAAGCAAAAGTACCTGTGAATTTGTCTCCTGTTTCAACTAGACATGTGAACTTGGGTAATCAGTATAGTGATATCCTGTGTCATGTTGATTGTCAGTGTATTTCTGCCCATGTATGTGTTAACCTACCTTTTATTCCAGCTGAGGTCAACGGAGAGCCTGTGTCTGCTCTCGTGGATTCTGGGAGCGTGTACTCCTTAGTCAACATGTCCTGGTATGAAAGGTATAAATCCCCTTGTAACCTTCCTGAACTCCAACCGGTAACTATAAATTGTGTCACAGCTAACAGTTCTACCGTATGTGTTGTTGGATCTATTCTTGTCAAAATCAGAATTGTAAACTTCACGTGGAAATTTAAGTTAATAGTAGTTAGGGAATTGTGTTGTGATCTTATTTTGGGAGCTGACTTCTTGACCCATGTTGGTTTAGTGATTGACCTTCGGGAAAGAAAATTATTTTTCAAGTTTTCTCCTGATTCGAATGTTCCTTTAATTGGCAGGCGTATTATTCCATCCAGTTTAATTTCTTCTGTTGAGAGTGCTTCTAATGTTGAAACCGCCCAAATTAACTTGCAGCATTTACCTGATGACCAAGCTGTACAGATCCGCGATTTGTGTGCAAAATTTCCCGACGTTTTCACCGATAAGCTTGGGTTAACTAACGTCCTTGAGTATAAAATTGATGTGTCCGACAATATCCCTGTCAGATCCCCTCCTTATCGCTTGGCTCCTCCCCGTATGAAAATTTTGAAAGACATTATCCAAGATATGTTGAATGAAGGTGTCATACGTCCATCCACCTCTGCCTATTCCTCCCCCATCTTTCTTGTGCCCAAACCTAACGGCGGTTATCGTCCTGTCGTGGATTATCGTGCATTAAACCGCAAGGTGGCTCTGCAGTCTGTACCATTACCTGACATTCATTCTTGTTTTTCCTGGTTTCATGGTGCTAAATTTTATACTTCATTTGATTTGAACAGCGCGTATCTTCAGATTCCTCTTGCTGAAGAGTCTCGTCATCTTACTGCCTTTGCGACGGACTGGAATCTGTATGAATTCTGTCGCGTACCGTTCGGCCTATCGACTGGTGCTGCTATTCTCACACGCCTCCTAGATTCCATCCTTTCGGACATTAAATTTCACTACGTGTATCATTATCTGGATGATCTGATAATTTATTCTGAAACCTTCCAGGAACATGTCCAACATATCCATGAGGTACTTACTAGGTTAAAGCAAGCTGGCCTGACTGTCAAAATCGCTAAGGTGTCCTTCGCAAAACCCCAGATGTCCTTTCTCGGCCACATTGTATCTCCCGAAGGGGTTGCTATCGATAAAAGTCGAACTCAAACCATTCACGACTTCCCTCCTCCCAAAAACCACAAAGATGTTGCTCGTTTCATTGGCATGGCTAACTTCTTTAGGAAATTTGTGCCAAATTTCGCTGAAATCGCTGCCCCTCTCAATGCGTTAAGACGCAAAGATGCCAAATTTATATGGGACCTACCCCAAAAAGAAGCTTTCCAAAAATTGAAAACCGCATTGGCTAACTCTCCCGTCTTGGCCATTCCTGACTTCTCCAAAAAATTCATAGTACAGACCGATGCTTCTTGTTCGGCTGTTGCTGGTGTTCTTCTTCAGGAGTCTGAACTGGGAAGACGCCCCATTGCGTATGCATCTCGTGCATTAAGTTCATTAGAATCTAAGTACTCCGTGTATGAACTTGAATGTTTGGCAGTCATCTTTGCCTTAGAAAAATTTCGAATGTATATTGAGCATGCCCCCTTTCTCTTGGAAACTGATAACATGGCCTTAAGTTGGGTTCTGAATCGCCCGCGTCGTACTGGTCGTCTTACTAGATGGGCAATTCGAATTTCTGCCTTCAAGTTTGAAGTACGTCACATAAAAGGTACTGATAATGTTGTTGCAGACTGTCTAAGTCGTATGTTTGGTGACTCCCCTGTTGAGAATATTGATCCTGTAACTGTCGATCTCCCTCAACCATGTCTTTGTGTCTCTGGTTGTGTCAATGCTCTATTATCCGACTGCCCTCTGTTATATCAAGACATCAGTAAGCATCAGAAGGATGATCCTGAGTTGAATTTGATCATCAATGACATTAAAGCTGGTAAAATGGTAAAACCCTATAGTATGCGTAGGGGTATCTTGTGTTGTAAGGCTCGTAACGATAAGAAATGGAAAATTGTTTGTCCTCAACTCTTGATTCCGGTTGTTTTTCAGTACTACCATAATTCTGCTATTGGTGGACATCTTGGTATCTTCAAAACCCGTCAAAAGATCAGACATTTCTTTATTTGGAAGGGCATGGATTTTCAAATTGCTGAAATGGTAAGGTCTTGTCGTGCGTGTGCTATTAGCAAACCGGCGTTGAACACTAAAATTGGTATGTTAGCATCATCCCAAGCTTCCTCCCCCATGGAAAGACTGTTTGTGGACTTCGTTGGTCCGTTACCCCGTTCGAGGCAAGGCTCCAGATTCATAATTGTGTGTGTAGACGGATATTCCCGTTTTTCGTGGACCTTCTCGACTCGGTCGGCTAACGCTCCTACGGTTATTAAATGTTTAAACTCCATTTTTAGTTCTTTTGGACCTCCTAAATTTTTGGTAACGGATAATGCTAAGTACTTGTCATGTAATCTGTTCAAGAAATTTTGTTTTGAGCTATCTATCTCCCATGTCACTACTTCTCCCTACCATACTGCCCCATCGTATGCTGAGAGAGTGAATAGGAATCTTAAATCAGCGTTGATTGCGTTCCATCATAAGGATCATCAAAATTGGGATTCCTCTCTGCACTGGCTAACATATGCATTAAATTCAGCTGTTCATGAGTCTCATATGCAAACTCCTATGTCACTGATGTTCTCCTTCACCCCCTTTTCACCCATTTCTAATCTGTTGAGGATTGATGAATTGCTTCCTGAGAAAAAGGATCCTGAGGAGATTAAAAGAGTGTGGAAGAAAGCTAAAGATAGATTAAAAGTTTCACATGCTAAAGTGGAAAAGCAGTATAATAAGGGCCGTCGACCCACTGACCTGGCTGTTGGTGACGAAGTCTATATTGTCCCCGTGAAAATTGGCGACCTTATGAATATTTTAACAAGTGGAAAGCAAAAATTTTATTGTCTGCTTGAAGCCGCAACACATCACTTGGGAAGTCGTGGCGAGCCGAGAACGAGTTTTTTTTTGTCGTTCAGAGGGGTGCGATACGTCACCAGCGAGACTGTGCCAAGGTTATAGCAAACCACGTGACTGCCTTCGCACGCGCGACCCAGCTTGTTTCTGGAATAGTCTGCGCAAATTAAAGGAGATCATCAGCCAATTACCGTTCTCGCTGAAGAACACACCTCCCCTGGGCTAATTAGATAAAAGGCCTTGGTTCGGGTGAATCGCTCTCTTAATGCTTAATGCTTTATGCTCTTCTTAATGCTTGTTCGCTGCGTGAGACATCACATCACCGGACCACGTGGAAGGAAAATTTTCAAGTCAAGTCGACGCCCGTTCTACCAGAATTTAGTCTGATAATTAGTGAATTCTGTGGAATAAAAACACCTAGGAGCCAAGTTAAGTGTGACAGTGTAGACGAGCTGTTTATATTCTGCGTGTGCTTGTGCAAAATACTTAATTTTGTCATCTCAGTTACAGCTTGTGACCAGCAATCAACGGAAGACGTCTTGGAATTGAACATCTCAAGATGAAGAATTCCGCAATTACCAACATCATTTCATCGAGGGACATCCATCGCAGAGCCTCCATGGAGCTGTAAAAATGTAAGGCGTCTCTGGTAATGGGAAGGAGACTGGCCGGAGTATGCTGAAATAACTGACTGTCGACGGGAATCGAACTCTACAAAAACTTGAGTACCTTTTTAATTTAATTTATCTGTCCTATCTTTTGTACAACTAGAGGTCTTTCTTCTTAAGTCGTAGATCTATCAGTTTGCTGTAGTTAGAAATATTTCATTTTCCTACTTCTTAAGGTGTCGTGGTAGACTAGGTACGTGTGAATGAAATTTTGGAATCTATTAGAGTAGACATGTAGGTTGTCTTTGAGTGACTTCCCATGCTTAAGGAGCTTAAATTTAATAATCACTGACCACACGATAAATCTACTTTCTTTGTAATATTGAAAGTTACCGGACGGAAAATTTGCGTGTACATTTTGAGTGAATAGGGTCGAACCTAGTGTCTTTTAAAATCACTTGTTGTTTTTCTGATGAAGTCATCTAATTTTACGACATTCCAGGAGAATCAGTAGATGTAATAATCACTTAAATAATAATAATATTGACTAAAGATCGGGTAAAACAGATGTAAACGCTCGTGAGCCATAAAACTACTGTAGAGTTCCTAAATGTGTGATGGAATGTGCTCTGTTCGTGAAGGGTCTGGAATATGGCCTATCCTGAGGGATATTTGTTGCATAATTGAGTAAATGATGAATTAGTGGTGATATTGATTTATTCTTGTGTACTTGGAGCGCAAGATAGATTATAATTAGTGGAGCACGTGTTTGCGAGTGTATTTCGCAGGTAGGAAGTAAAAATAATGCGAGTAAGGCTCACGCTTGCGGTAAATTCAACCTGTAGCCCACATGATGGTAGTGCTTATGGATTTTACTAGAATCTTCCATTATAATCTCATGAATTAGATGAGCTTGCGCTGATATGTGAAATGTGTTTCTACCAAGTGATTCCCATGACTTCGATCACTAGCCACCATAATGTAGGAGAATTTCTGTACACGGATTATTCTGCTAGACATTACGCGTCCCGACCATCACTAATAAAAATCATAAATAAAATTGCCAAATCAGGATTCGATGTAAATAGTGTACATAAAAACGTGTTTCCCTAAGTGTGAATGTGTGTGTGTAAATGTGTATATTTCTCTTGTGCCATGTTGATTTCATTTAATTTTGATCTGGTCGCGCACTCGCTGTGGCGCGGATCACATTCATCGTTGTGTGTTGCCTTAAGAGATAATTTCATGCCCTTAAGGGAAAGTTTAATTAAATTAAGTCAAGGAAGACTAGGAAGGAATTTAATTTTTTTTAATCAGCGAGATTTAAAAGGAAAGATCATCTCGTTACTTTGAGAAGGCACTCGATTTGTAAACAGAATTTATTTAACTAGCTCACACGTTGGTAATGTAAATTTCTAAAAATCTGAAATACTTTAAGATTAATTTGAATAGAAATGAAATGCAAAGATCAAAGGTAGAAATTTGTCAGCCGCATGATTGTTTGAAACGTTGTGAAAATAAGTCATTAATAATTAATTAAAAATCATTACTCTGAAATGCTAATGATGAACATTAGGTAAATGATGCGGTGGAGAATTAATAAGAACACGATCGTGTGACAATGAAACAGGTTAATTGAATGATAAAATAATAATAATAATAATAATAATAATAATAATCAAGATAATAATTAATTAATTTTGAGAATTTTGGAAACAGTTTTCCTTTGCTACTGAAGTTCATGTTGGTGTCATTGATCAACATTAAGTACTGTAAATGACTAATTCAGTTGTGTACACCGTAAACCACGTGTTGAGAATACTTTAAATTGGTGAAACTTTGAACACATGTTTATTTAATTCTTTCAGTCAAGTGTTTGGTTTAAAAAGGCAAGTGGCCTAATTACTTCTTTGGTTTCATTTACAGCACAGTAGAGCTGGAGATATGAACACGTGTCACTCTAAATCGAGGAAGAAATCCGATATTATGAAAGCTCTGTTATGTAAAGGAAAAATATCATCAAGAATATTTTGTTATTTGTCTGCTTATGTGAATAAATGTCAGAGTGTTGTTTTAATATTTCTTTTTATCCTGCTTGGTCATCAATCCTTAACAACCCTTAAATGCCTCTAGAAAGTGATAGCCAACGATCGAACGGTCCACCTTGGGATTCCTCGCTCGATGGCTGGGCTTAGCTCGGGAAAAATGGGGGCATTTAAGATGGCTTAATCCAAGCGTGGGGCTCGAGATTGGCTTATCCAAGCTCGAAAATGATCTTGTGCTGTCCAGTGTTTATGACATTGACAAGATCAGATGACCAAGTAAATTAGGCTGACTCTGACATATTTATTCGCCCAAATTCTTGTGGCTAACATAAGCACATGTTAAATGTAACTTGTATGAATATTGTTAAAAACCAATTCTTGCTGGTAATTAGAAATTTGAATTTGCTGCGATGATAATTAATTAAAGTTAGATTCATAATTGCGACCGATATTGGTGAAAATTTGGAACTTTCATGATATCGACAAATCGGTGCCTTCATAAATTTGATGGAGTTCGATTCCCAGTATTTCAGTATTCCGATCAGAATCCTTCCAGTGCCAGAATAGCCATTTAATGAATAATTGTAACTATGGAGGACTTAAGGCAGATGTTGTTGGCTATGGAGGAGAGGATTAATGCCAACTTGAATATTAGTCAAGCTAATTTAGAACAAAGACTTAGCGAAAATCAGGCCAACTTAGAGAAAAAACTTAGTGAAAATCAGGCAAACTTAGAGAAAAACTTAGAGAAAAGACTTAGTGACACTCAGGTACACTTAGAAAAAGGACTCAGTGATCTCAGTGACGCACAAATAAACCTTGAAAAATCTCTCGGGGAAGCTATTGAAGAAAAGTTGACGGACATTAAAAACCAAACTGAAGAAGGTTTAGGAAAAATATGTTCGGACATTAAACTTTTTAACGGCAAGCTAGCCTCAATGCAGAGCGAGCTCGTAATAGTCAAGAATGATTTCGCTACCATGAAAAAGGAGGTAAACGAAAATATTGCCAAGTCTATGGCGGGCATGTCCAATGAATTCAGTGAACGACTGGCGAACGTTCAGCAGGACATATTAACTGGAATCGACAAATACAAGGGCGAAGTTGAACAATCATTCCTGAATATTGAGGAAAAGATTGACACAAATTCAGAGGACCTTAAGGTTACGAAAACGGCTTGGGCGAAGAAATTCATTGGATTAAACGAAAAGCTACAACAAGTCGAAAAGGGCATTCTCGACAAAATCGAGACATCCCAAGTCGATAGCTCAGAACGGATGGATTATATCCACGAGTCGCTGGAGGATAGTTGGGGCGAAATAAAAACGATCAAAACCACCCTGATGAATGCCATACATAAGGTCACGACCGAGTCAAAAACTGAAACCGAAGGGATTCGAAAGGAGTACACGGATGGAATTAAGGAGCTTGTACATGAAATGCATCTCCTGAAAATCCAGAACGAGAACACTAGCAAGGTCACTAACTCATTGCTAGAGAAGCAGGCGTTACTGGAGCAACGTGTAACCGGCACGTGTCAGACGTCAACTCCACTTGCAACTGCAGGGACAGGCGCTACGAATACAATTGACATTTCTTCAGAGCCGACAGTAAATGCGTCTCAAATGAATACAACCGGCCAGACGCAGATAGTAAATATAATTCGTCTTCACGAAGACCAGCCCAAGAAATTCAATAACGTTAGAGGAAACGTGACTCCGAAAGGCTTCATTCGGGAACTGCAGGATTACTTTCGCGATGCGAAAATTCCACCAGAAAGGCAGTTGAGAGTCACCGAAAAATTCCTGGAAGACTCAGTTCATACCTGGTTTGTCGCATTTCGATTTTCATTTGACGATTTCGAAAGCTTCAAAAAAGCATTCCTGGAGAAGTACTGGAATAGCGACGTCCAATACAACCTTAGGACGGAGTTATACGCCAGAAAATATGCATCATCTACGCCCACGAGATATGCGGACTTCCTATCCAGTCAATTAAGAAAATTAAGGGAACTAGACTCACCACCATCAGAACCTGAGTTGGTTAAGTTGATCACACGACAGTTACCACCAGATGTGCAGAGGATCATGATAGCCTCAAATACACAATCTGCAATCCAGGCTGAGGCGTTACTAAGACAATTAGACATGACGTCCAAGGAACCAGTTCGTCAGGGACGAAACTCGGAACCGCAGATCCACCAGGTAACAACGAATAAGGAGGAAGAATCGAAATCAGTCAACCAAGGGAGAACGTGGAAACGTAACCCTGGAGGGCAAGATTCACCTCGTGATCGATCGCCCGTACGCAGAAATAGACCCATTAGAAACTGGGAATATTCCAGACGTAACGAGAGGAAGCGTCCATACTCAGATTATCGAAGGAGCTGGAAGCGAAACCAGGACTTCCGCCACTCAAGAGGAAGGAGAGACTGGCGAGAAGAAGAAAAGGAAAAATATCTAAAGGACCTTCAAAACTCGACACAGGAAAACGAACGATGGCGAAGAACAATCCAAACCCAGGATACCAACCCTGATATCGTGGGGGCGGAAAGCCTTCAATATCAAGAGGCCAAGGCTCGGGGAAGCCAACATAACAACTCGAGTCAGGAGCACAGCCAAGGTGCCATTAAGAAAAGACCTCATCTCCAATGAGAAGAGA
Organism: Anabrus simplex; assembly: GCF_040414725.1. Classification (NCBI taxonomy): domain Eukaryota; kingdom Metazoa; phylum Arthropoda; class Insecta; order Orthoptera; family Tettigoniidae; genus Anabrus; species Anabrus simplex. Next base: position 23,798,256 of record NC_090277.1, on the reverse strand, counting down.
TAGAACGAATCCTGAAGGCAAAATCAGCAAACTTCAAGAAGGAAGTGCGATACAGGTCGACGCATGGACTCTACCGAACGCCTACACCACTAGCTGACACCGTGTAACCATCTGTTAAGAGGGAAAAATAAGTTACTGAAGATGGAAATAAAACTAGTGGAACACCCTGTATGGAGAGACTAGGCTACTGGATGCCAGGAGCGGAACGAAGAACTCCGAGTCTCACACCTGTCGCGAGCTCAATTAAGTTATTACCAGGTGATTCAACAGCCAATTTTCCGGAACAATAGTAATGGACACTGTTATGTAATAATTTCATCTACAAACGAAATTATGCTCCAACCAAGGGAGAGATGTCCCCGTGAAAATTGGCGACCTTATGAGTATTTTAACAAGTGGAAAGCAAAAATTTTATTGTCTGCTTGAAGCCGCAACACATCACTTGGGAAGTCGTGGCGAGCCGAGAACGAGTTTTTTTTTGTCGTTCAGAGGGGTGCGATACGTCACCAGCGAGACTGTGCCAAGGTTATAGCAAACCACGTGACTGCCTTCGCACGCGCGACCCAGCTTGTTTCTGGAATAGTCTGCGCAAATTAAAGGAGATCATCAGCCAATTACCGTTCTCGCTGAAGAACACACCTCCCCTGGGCTAATTAGATAAAAGGCCTTGGTTCGGGTGAATCGCTCTCTTAATGCTTAATGCTTTATGCTCTTCTTAATGCTTGTTCGCTGCGTGAGACATCACATCACCGGACCACGTGGAAGGAAAATTTTCAAGTCAAGTCGACGCCCGTTCTACCAGAATTTAGTCTGATAATTAGTGAATTCTGTGGAATAAAAACACCTAGGAGCCAAGTTAAGTGTGACAGTGTAGACGAGCTGTTTATATTCTGCGTGTGCTTGTGCAAAATACTTAATTTTGTCATCTCAGTTACAGCTTGTGACCAGCAATCAACGGAAGACGTCTTGGAATTGAACATCTCAAGATGAAGAATTCCGCAATTACCAACATCATTTCATCGAGGGACATCCATCGCAGAGCCTCCATGGAGCTGTAAAAATGTAAGGCGTCTCTGGTAATGGGAAGGAGACTGGCCGGAGTATGCTGAAATAACTGACTGTCGACGGGAATCGAACTCTACAAAAACTTGAGTACCTTTTTAATTTAATTTATCTGTCCTATCTTTTGTACAACTAGAGGTCTTTCTTCTTAAGTCGTAGATCTATCAGTTTGCTGTAGTTAGAAATATTTCATTTTCCTACTTCTTAAGGTGTCGTGGTAGACTAGGTACGTGTGAATGAAATTTTGGAATCTATTAGAGTAGACATGTAGGTTGTCTTTGAGTGACTTCCCATGCTTAAGGAGCTTAAATTTAATAATCACTGACCACACGATAAATCTACTTTCTTTGTAATATTGAAAGTTACCGGACGGAAAATTTGCGTGTACATTTTGAGTGAATAGGGTCGAACCTAGTGTCTTTTAAAATCACTTGTTGTTTTTCTGATGAAGTCATCTAATTTTACGACATTCCAGGAGAATCAGTAGATGTAATAATCACTTAAATAATAGTAATATTGACTAAAGATCGGGTAAAACAGATGTAAACGCTCGTGAGCCATAAAACTACTGTAGAGTTCCTAAATGTGTGATGGAATGTGCTCTGTTCGTGAAGGGTCTGGAATATGGCCTATCCTGAGGGATATTTGTTGCATAATTGAGTAAATGATGAATTAGTGGTGATATTGATTTATTCTTGTGTACTTGGAGCGCAAGATAGATTATAATTAGTGGAGCACGTGTTTGCGAGTGTATTTCGCAGGTAGGAAGTAAAAATAATGCGAGTAAGGCTCACGCTTGCGGTAAATTCAACCTGTAGCCCACATGATGGTAGTGCTTATGGATTTTACTAGAATCTTCCATTATAATCTCATGAATTAGATGAGCTTGCGCTGATATGTGAAATGTGTTTCTACCAAGTGATTCCCATGACTTCGATCACTAGCCACCATAATGTAGGAGAATTTCTGTACACGGATTATTCTGCTAGACATTACGCGTCCCGACCATCACTAATAAAAATCATAAATAAAATTGCCAAATCAGGATTCGATGTAAATAGTGTACATAAAAACGTGTTTCCCTAAGTGTGAATGTGTGTGTGTAAATGTGTATATTTCTCTTGTGCCATGTTGATTTCATTTAATTTTGATCTGGTCGCGCACTCGCTGTGGCGCGGATCACATTCATCGTTGTGTGTTGCCTTAAGAGATAATTTCATGCCCTTAAGGGAAAGTTTAATTAAATTAAGTCAAGGAAGACTAGGAAGGAATTTAATTTTTTTTAATCAGCGAGATTTAAAAGGAAAGATCATCTCGTTACTTTGAGAAGGCACTCGATTTGTAAACAGAATTTATTTAACTAGCTCACACGTTGGTAATGTAAATTTCTAAAAATCTGAAATACTTTAAGATTAATTTGAATAGAAATGAAATGCAAAGATCAAAGGTAGAAATTTGTCAGCCGCATGATTGTTTGAAACGTTGTGAAAATAAGTCATTAATAATTAATTAAAAATCATTACTCTGAAATGCTAATGATGAACATTAGGTAAATGATGCGGTGGAGAATTAATAAGAACACGATCGTGTGACAATGAAACAGGTTAATTGAATGATAAAATAATAATAATAATAATAATAATAATAATAATCAAGATAATAATTAATTAATTTTGAGAATTTTGGAAACAGTTTTCCTTTGCTACTGAAGTTCATGTTGGTGTCATTGATCAACATTAAGTACTGTAAATGACTAATTCAGTTGTGTACACCGTAAACCACGTGTTGAGAATACTTTAAATTGGTGAAACTTTGAACACATGTTTATTTAATTCTTTCAGTCAAGTGTTTGGTTTAAAAAGGCAAGTGGCCTAATTACTTCTTTGGTTTCATTTACAGCACAGTAGAGCTGGAGATATGAACACGTGTCACTCTAAATCGAGGAAGAAATCCGATATTATGAAAGCTCTGTTATGTAAAGGAAAAATATCATCAAGAATATTTTGTTATTTGTCTGCTTATGTGAATAAATGTCAGAGTGTTGTTTTAATATTTCTTTTTATCCTGCTTGGTCATCAATCCTTAACAACCCTTAAATGCCTCTAGAAAGTGATAGCCAACGATCGAACGGTCCACCTTGGGATTCCTCGCTCGATGGCTGGGCTTAGCTCGGGAAAAATGGGGGCATTTAAGATGGCTTAATCCAAGCGTGGGGCTCGAGATTGGCTTATCCAAGCTCGAAAATGATCTTGTGCTGTCCAGTGTTTATGACATTGACAAGATCAGATGACCAAGTAAATTAGGCTGACTCTGACATATTTATTCGCCCAAATTCTTGTGGCTAACATAAGCACATGTTAAATGTAACTTGTATGAATATTGTTAAAAACCAATTCTTGCTGGTAATTAGAAATTTGAATTTGCTGCGATGATAATTAATTAAAGTTAGATTCATAATTGCGACCGATATTGGTGAAAATTTGGAACTTTCATGATATCGACAAATCGGTGCCTTCATAAATTTGATGGAGTTCGATTCCCAGTATTTCAGTATTCCGATCAGAATCCTTCCAGTACCAGAATAGCCATTTAATGAATAATTGTAACTATGGAGGACTTAAGGCAGATGTTGTTGGCTATGGAGGAGAGGATTAATGCCAACTTGAATATTAGTCAAGCTAATTTAGAACAAAGACTTAGCGAAAATCAGGCCAACTTAGAGAAAAAACTTAGTGAAAATCAGGCAAACTTAGAGAAAAACTTAGAGAAAAGACTTAGTGACACTCAGGTACACTTAGAAAAAGGACTCAGTGATCTCAGTGACGCACAAATAAACCTTGAAAAATCTCTCGGGGAAGCTATTGAAGAAAAGTTGACGGACATTAAAAACCAAACTGAAGAAGGTTTAGGAAAAATATGTTCGGACATTAAACTTTTTAACGGCAAGCTAGCCTCAATGCAGAGCGAGCTCGTAATAGTCAAGAATGATTTCGCTACCATGAAAAAGGAGGTAAACGAAAATATTGCCAAGTCTATGGCGGGCATGTCCAATGAATTCAGTGAACGACTGGCGAACGTTCAGCAGGACATATTAACTGGAATCGACAAATACAAGGGCGAAGTTGAACAATCATTCCTGAATATTGAGGAAAAGATTGACACAAATTCAGAGGACCTTAAGGTTACGAAAACGGCTTGGGCGAAGAAATTCATTGGATTAAACGAAAAGCTACAACAAGTCGAAAAGGGCATTCTCGACAAAATCGAGACATCCCAAGTCGATAGCTCAGAACGGATGGATTATATCCACGAGTCGCTGGAGGATAGTTGGGGCGAAATAAAAACGATCAAAACCACCCTGATGAATGCCATACATAAGGTCACGACCGAGTCAAAAACTGAAACCGAAGGGATTCGAAAGGAGTACACGGATGGAATTAAGGAGCTTGTACATGAAATGCATCTCCTGAAAATCCAGAACGAGAACACTAGCAAGGTCACTAACTCATTGCTAGAGAAGCAGGCGTTACTGGAGCAACGTGTAACCGGCACGTGTCAGACGTCAACTCCACTTGCAACTGCAGGGACAGGCGCTACGAATACAATTGACATTTCTTCAGAGCCGACAGTAAATGCGTCTCAAATGAATACAACCGGCCAGACGCAGATAGTAAATATAATTCGTCTTCACGAAGACCAGCCCAAGAAATTCAATAACGTTAGAGGAAACGTGACTCCGAAAGGCTTCATTCGGGAACTGCAGGATTACTTTCGCGATGCGAAAATTCCACCAGAAAGGCAGTTGAGAGTCACCGAAAAATTCCTGGAAGACTCAGTTCATACCTGGTTTGTCGCATTTCGATTTTCATTTGACGATTTCGAAAGCTTCAAAAAAGCATTCCTGGAGAAGTACTGGAATAGCGACGTCCAATACAACCTTAGGACGGAGTTATACGCCAGAAAATATGCATCATCTACGCCCACGAGATATGCGGACTTCCTATCCAGTCAATTAAGAAAATTAAGGGAACTAGACTCACCACCATCAGAACCTGAGTTGGTTAAGTTGATCACACGACAGTTACCACCAGATGTGCAGAGGATCATGATAGCCTCAAATACACAATCTGCAATCCAGGCTGAGGCGTTACTAAGACAATTAGACATGACGTCCAAGGAACCAGTTCGTCAGGGACGAAACTCGGAACCGCAGATCCATCAGGTAACAACGAATAAGGAGGAAGAATCGAAATCAGTCAACCAAGGGAGAACGTGGAAACGTAACCCTGGAGGGCAAGATTCACCTCGTGATCGATCGCCCGTACGCAGAAATAGACCCATTAGAAACTGGGAATATTCCAGACGTAACGAGAGGAAGCGTCCACACTCAGATTATCGAAGGAGCTGGAAGCGAAACCAGGACTTCCGCCACTCAAGAGGAAGGAGAGACTGGCGAGAAGAAGAAAAGGAAAAATATCTAAAGGACCTTCAAAACTCGACACAGGAAAACGAACGATGGCGAAGAGCAATCCAAACCCAGGATACCAACCCTGATATCGTGGGGGCGGAAAGCCTTCAATATCAAGAGGCCAAGGCTCGGGGAAGCCAACATAACAACTCGAGTCAGGAGCACAGCCAAGGTGCCATTAAGAAAAGACCTCATCTCCAATGAGAAGAGATAGAACGAATCCTGAAGGCAAAATCAGCAAACTTCAAGAAGGAAGTGCGATACAGGTCGACGCATGGACTCTACCGAACGCCTACACCACTAGCTGACACCGTGTAACCATCTGTTAAGAGGGAAAAATAAGTTACTGAAGATGGAAATAAAACTAGTGGAACACCCTGTATGGAGAGACTAGGCTACTGGATGCCAGGAGCGGAACGAAGAACTCCGAGTCTCACACCTGTCGCGAGCTCAATTAAGTTATTACCAGGTGATTCAACAGCCAATTTTCCGGAACAATAGTAATGGACACTGTTATGTAATAATTTCATCTACAAACGAAATTATGCTCCAACCAAGGGAGAGATGTCCCCGTGAAAATTGGCGACCTTATGAATATTTTAACAAGTGGAAAGCAAAAATTTTATTGTCTGCTTGAAGCCGCAACACATCACTTGGGAAGTCGTGGCGAGCCGAGAACGAGTTTTTTTTTGTCGTTCAGAGGGGTGCGATACGTCACCAGCGAGACTGTGCCAAGGTTATAGCAAACCACGTGACTGCCTTCGCACGCGCGACCCAGCTTGTTTCTGGAATAGTCTGCGCAAATTAAAGGAGATCATCAGCCAATTACCGTTCTCGCTGAAGAACACACCTCCCCTGGGCTAATTAGATAAAAGGCCTTGGTTCGGGTGAATCGCTCTCTTAATGCTTAATGCTTTATGCTCTTCTTAATGCTTGTTCGCTGCGTGAGACATCACATCACCGGACCACGTGGAAGGAAAATTTTCAAGTCAAGTCGACGCCCGTTCTACCAGAATTTAGTCTGATAATTAGTGAATTCTGTGGAATAAAAACACCTAGGAGCCAAGTTAAGTGTGACAGTGTAGACGAGCTGTTTATATTCTGCGTGTGCTTGTGCAAAATACTTAATTTTGTCATCTCAGTTACAGCTTGTGACCAGCAATCAACGGAAGACGTCTTGGAATTGAACATCTCAAGATGAAGAATTCCGCAATTACCAACATCATTTCATCGAGGGACATCCATCGCAGAGCCTCCATGGAGCTGTAAAAATGTAAGGCGTCTCTGGTAATGGGAAGGAGACTGGCCGGAGTATGCTGAAATAACTGACTGTCGACGGGAATCGAACTCTACAAAAACTTGAGTACCTTTTTAATTTAATTTATCTGTCCTATCTTTTGTACAACTAGAGGTCTTTCTTCTTAAGTCGTAGATCTATCAGTTTGCTGTAGTTAGAAATATTTCATTTTCCTACTTCTTAAGGTGTCGTGGTAGACTAGGTACGTGTGAATGAAATTTTGGAATCTATTAGAGTAGACATGTAGGTTGTCTTTGAGTGACTTCCCATGCTTAAGGAGCTTAAATTTAATAATCACTGACCACACGATAAATCTACTTTCTTTGTAATATTGAAAGTTACCGGACGGAAAATTTGCGTGTACATTTTGAGTGAATAGGGTCGAACCTAGTGTCTTTTAAAATCACTTGTTGTTTTTCTGATGAAGTCATCTAATTTTACGACATTCCAGGAGAATCAGTAGATGTAATAATCACTTAAATAATAGTAATATTGACTAAAGATCGGGTAAAACAGATGTAAACGCTCGTGAGCCATAAAACTACTGTAGAGTTCCTAAATGTGTGATGGAATGTGCTCTGTTCGTGAAGGGTCTGGAATATGGCCTATCCTGAGGGATATTTGTTGCATAATTGAGTAAATGATGAATTAGTGGTGATATTGATTTATTCTTGTGTACTTGGAGCGCAAGATAGATTATAATTAGTGGAGCACGTGTTTGCGAGTGTATTTCGCAGGTAGGAAGTAAAAATAATGCGAGTAAGGCTCACGCTTGCGGTAAATTCAACCTGTAGCCCACATGATGGTAGTGCTTATGGATTTTACTAGAATCTTCCATTATAATCTCATGAATTAGATGAGCTTGCGCTGATATGTGAAATGTGTTTCTACCAAGTGATTCCCATGACTTCGATCACTAGCCACCATAATGTAGGAGAATTTCTGTACACGGATTATTCTGCTAGACATTACGCGTCCCGACCATCACTAATAAAAATCATAAATAAAATTGCCAAATCAGGATTCGATGTAAATAGTGTACATAAAAACGTGTTTCCCTAAGTGTGAATGTGTGTGTGTAAATGTGTATATTTCTCTTGTGCCATGTTGATTTCATTTAATTTTGATCTGGTCGCGCACTCGCTGTGGCGCGGATCACATTCATCGTTGTGTGTTGCCTTAAGAGATAATTTCATGCCCTTAAGGGAAAGTTTAATTAAATTAAGTCAAGGAAGACTAGGAAGGAATTTAATTTTTTTTAATCAGCGAGATTTAAAAGGAAAGATCATCTCGTTACTTTGAGAAGGCACTCGATTTGTAAACAGAATTTATTTAACTAGCTCACACGTTGGTAATGTAAATTTCTAAAAATCTGAAATACTTTAAGATTAATTTGAATAGAAATGAAATGCAAAGATCAAAGGTAGAAATTTGTCAGCCGCATGATTGTTTGAAACGTTGTGAAAATAAGTCATTAATAATTAATTAAAAATCATTACTCTGAAATGCTAATGATGAACATTAGGTAAATGATGCGGTGGAGAATTAATAAGAACACGATCGTGTGACAATGAAACAGGTTAATTGAATGATAAAATAATAATAATAATAATAATAATAATAATAATAATAATAATAATCAAGATAATAATTAATTAATTTTGAGAATTTTGGAAACAGTTTTCCTTTGCTACTGAAGTTCATGTTGGTGTCATTGATCAACATTAAGTACTGTAAATGACTAATTCAGTTGTGTACACCGTAAACCACGTGTTGAGAATACTTTAAATTGGTGAAACTTTGAACACATGTTTATTTAATTCTTTCAGTCAAGTGTTTGGTTTAAAAAGGCAAGTGGCCTAATTACTTCTTTGGTTTCATTTACAGCACAGTAGAGCTGGAGATATGAACACGTGTCACTCTAAATCGAGGAAGAAATCCGATATTATGAAAGCTCTGTTATGTAAAGGAAAAATATCATCAAGAATATTTTGTTATTTGTCTGCTTATGTGAATAAATGTCAGAGTGTTGTTTTAATATTTCTTTTTATCCTGCTTGGTCATCAATCCTTAACAACCCTTAAATGCCTCTAGAAAGTGATAGCCAACGATCGAACGGTCCACCTTGGGATTCCTCGCTCGATGGCTGGGCTTAGCTCGGGAAAAATGGGGGCATTTAAGATGGCTTAATCCAAGCGTGGGGCTCGAGATTGGCTTATCCAAGCTCGAAAATGATCTTGTGCTGTCCAGTGTTTATGACATTGACAAGATCAGATGACCAAGTAAATTAGGCTGACTCTGACATATTTATTCGCCCAAATTCTTGTGGCTAACATAAGCACATGTTAAATGTAACTTGTATGAATATTGTTAAAAACCAATTCTTGCTGGTAATTAGAAATTTGAATTTGCTGCGATGATAATTAATTAAAGTTAGATTCATAATTGCGACCGATATTGGTGAAAATTTGGAACTTTCATGATATCGACAAATCGGTGCCTTCATAAATTTGATGGAGTTCGATTCCCAGTATTTCAGTATTCCGATCAGAATCCTTCCAGTACCAGAATAGCCATTTAATGAATAATTGTAACTATGGAGGACTTAAGGCAGATGTTGTTGGCTATGGAGGAGAGGATTAATGCCAACTTGAATATTAGTCAAGCTAATTTAGAACAAAGACTTAGCGAAAATCAGGCCAACTTAGAGAAAAAACTTAGTGAAAATCAGGCAAACTTAGAGAAAAACTTAGAGAAAAGACTTAGTGACACTCAGGTACACTTAGAAAAAGGACTCAGTGATCTCAGTGACGCACAAATAAACCTTGAAAAATCTCTCGGGGAAGCTATTGAAGAAAAGTTGACGGACATTAAAAACCAAACTGAAGAAGGTTTAGGAAAAATATGTTCGGACATTAAACTTTTTAACGGCAAGCTAGCCTCAATGCAGAGCGAGCTCGTAATAGTCAAGAATGATTTCGCTACCATGAAAAAGGAGGTAAACGAAAATATTGCCAAGTCTATGGCGGGCATGTCCAATGAATTCAGTGAACGACTGGCGAACGTTCAGCAGGACATATTAACTGGAATCGACAAATACAAGGGCGAAGTTGAACAATCATTCCTGAATATTGAGGAAAAGATTGACACAAATTCAGAGGACCTTAAGGTTACGAAAACGGCTTGGGCGAAGAAATTCATTGGATTAAACGAAAAGCTACAACAAGTCGAAAAGGGCATTCTCGACAAAATCGAGACATCCCAAGTCGATAGCTCAGAACGGATGGATTATATCCACGAGTCGCTGGAGGATAGTTGGGGCGAAATAAAAACGATCAAAACCACCCTGATGAATGCCATACATAAGGTCACGACCGAGTCAAAAACTGAAACCGAAGGGATTCGAAAGGAGTACACGGATGGAATTAAGGAGCTTGTACATGAAATGCATCTCCTGAAAATCCAGAACGAGAACACTAGCAAGGTCACTAACTCATTGCTAGAGAAGCAGGCGTTACTGGAGCAACGTGTAACCGGCACGTGTCAGACGTCAACTCCACTTGCAACTGCAGGGACAGGCGCTACGAATACAATTGACATTTCTTCAGAGCCGACAGTAAATGCGTCTCAAATGAATACAACCGGCCAGACGCAGATAGTAAATATAATTCGTCTTCACGAAGACCAGCCCAAGAAATTCAATAACGTTAGAGGAAACGTGACTCCGAAAGGCTTCATTCGGGAACTGCAGGATTACTTTCGCGATGCGAAAATTCCACCAGAAAGGCAGTTGAGAGTCACCGAAAAATTCCTGGAAGACTCAGTTCATACCTGGTTTGTCGCATTTCGATTTTCATTTGACGATTTCGAAAGCTTCAAAAAAGCATTCCTGGAGAAGTACTGGAATAGCGACGTCCAATACAACCTTAGGACGGAGTTATACGCCAGAAAATATGCATCATCTACGCCCACGAGATATGCGGACTTCCTATCCAGTCAATTAAGAAAATTAAGGGAACTAGACTCACCACCATCAGAACCTGAGTTGGTTAAGTTGATCACACGACAGTTACCACCAGATGTGCAGAGGATCATGATAGCCTCAAATACACAATCTGCAATCCAGGCTGAGGCGTTACTAAGACAATTAGACATGACGTCCAAGGAACCAGTTCGTCAGGGACGAAACTCGGAACCGCAGATCCATCAGGTAACAACGAATAAGGAGGAAGAATCGAAATCAGTCAACCAAGGGAGAACGTGGAAACGTAACCCTGGAGGGCAAGATTCACCTCGTGATCGATCGCCCGTACGCAGAAATAGACCCATTAGAAACTGGGAATATTCCAGACGTAACGAGAGGAAGCGTCCACACTCAGATTATCGAAGGAGCTGGAAGCGAAACCAGGACTTCCGCCACTCAAGAGGAAGGAGAGACTGGCGAGAAGAAGAAAAGGAAAAATATCTAAAGGACCTTCAAAACTCGACACAGGAAAACGAACGATGGCGAAGAGCAATCCAAACCCAGGATACCAACCCTGATATCGTGGGGGCAGAAAGCCTTCAATATCAAGAGGCCAAGGCTCGGGGAAGCCAACATAACAACTCGAGTCAGGAGCACAGCCAAGGTGCCATTAAGAAAAGACCTCATCTCCAATGAGAAGAGATAGAACGAATCCTGAAGGCAAAATCAGCAAACTTCAAGAAGGAAGTGCGATACAGGTCGACGCATGGACTCTACCGAACGCCTACACCACTAGCTGACACCGTGTAACCATCTGTTAAGAGGGAAAAATAAGTTACTGAAGATGGAAATAAAACTAGTGGAACACCCTGTATGGAGAGACTAGGCTACTGGATGCCAGGAGCGGAACGAAGAACTCCGAGTCTCACACCTGTCGCGAGCTCAATTAAGTTATTACCAGGTGATTCAACAGCCAATTTTCCGGAACAATAGTAATGGACACTGTTATGTAATAATTTCATCTACAAACGAAATTATGCTCCAACCAAGGGAGAGATGTCCCCGTGAAAATTGGCGACCTTATGAATATTTTAACAAGTGGAAAGCAAAAATTTTATTGTCTGCTTGAAGCCGCAACACATCACTTGGGAAGTCGTGGCGAGCCGAGAACGAGTTTTTTTTTGTCGTTCAGAGGGGTGCGATACGTCACCAGCGAGACTGTGCCAAGGTTATAGCAAACCACGTGACTGCCTTCGCACGCGCGACCCAGCTTGTTTCTGGAATAGTCTGCGCAAATTAAAGGAGATCATCAGCCAATTACCGTTCTCGCTGAAGAACACACCTCCCCTGGGCTAATTAGATAAAAGGCCTTGGTTCGGGTGAATCGCTCTCTTAATGCTTAATGCTTTATGCTCTTCTTAATGCTTGTTCGCTGCGTGAGACATCACATCACCGGACCACGTGGAAGGAAAATTTTCAAGTCAAGTCGACGCCCGTTCTACCAGAATTTAGTCTGATAATTAGTGAATTCTGTGGAATAAAAACACCTAGGAGCCAAGTTAAGTGTGACAGTGTAGACGAGCTGTTTATATTCTGCGTGTGCTTGTGCAAAATACTTAATTTTGTCATCTCAGTTACAGCTTGTGACCAGCAATCAACGGAAGACGTCTTGGAATTGAACATCTCAAGATGAAGAATTCCGCAATTACCAACATCATTTCATCGAGGGACATCCATCGCAGAGCCTCCATGGAGCTGTAAAAATGTAAGGCGTCTCTGGTAATGGGAAGGAGACTGGCCGGAGTATGCTGAAATAACTGACTGTCGACGGGAATCGAACTCTACAAAAACTTGAGTACCTTTTTAATTTAATTTATCTGTCCTATCTTTTGTACAACTAGAGGTCTTTCTTCTTAAGTCGTAGATCTATCAGTTTGCTGTAGTTAGAAATATTTCATTTTCCTACTTCTTAAGGTGTCGTGGTAGACTAGGTACGTGTGAATGAAATTTTGGAATCTATTAGAGTAGACATGTAGGTTGTCTTTGAGTGACTTCCCATGCTTAAGGAGCTTAAATTTAATAATCACTGACCACACGATAAATCTACTTTCTTTGTAATATTGAAAGTTACCGGACGGAAAATTTGCGTGTACATTTTGAGTGAATAGGGTCGAACCTAGTGTCTTTTAAAATCACTTGTTGTTTTTCTGATGAAGTCATCTAATTTTACGACATTCCAGGAGAATCAGTAGATGTAATAATCACTTAAATAATAATAATATTGACTAAAGATCGGGTAAAACAGATGTAAACGCTCGTGAGCCATAAAACTACTGTAGAGTTCCTAAATGTGTGATGGAATGTGCTCTGTTCGTGAAGGGTCTGGAATATGGCCTATCCTGAGGGATATTTGTTGCATAATTGAGTAAATGATGAATTAGTGGTGATATTGATTTATTCTTGTGTACTTGGAGCGCAAGATAGATTATAATTAGTGGAGCACGTGTTTGCGAGTGTATTTCGCAGGTAGGAAGTAAAAATAATGCGAGTAAGGCTCACGCTTGCGGTAAATTCAACCTGTAGCCCACATGATGGTAGTGCTTATGGATTTTACTAGAATCTTCCATTATAATCTCATGAATTAGATGAGCTTGCGCTGATATGTGAAATGTGTTTCTACCAAGTGATTCCCATGACTTCGATCACTAGCCACCATAATGTAGGAGAATTTCTGTACACGGATTATTCTGCTAGACATTACGCGTCCCGACCATCACTAATAAAAATCATAAATAAAATTGCCAAATCAGGATTCGATGTAAATAGTGTACATAAAAACGTGTTTCCCTAAGTGTGAATGTGTGTGTGTAAATGTGTATATTTCTCTTGTGCCATGTTGATTTCATTTAATTTTGATCTGGTCGCGCACTCGCTGTGGCGCGGATCACATTCATCGTTGTGTGTTGCCTTAAGAGATAATTTCATGCCCTTAAGGGAAAGTTTAATTAAATTAAGTCAAGGAAGACTAGGAAGGAATTTAATTTTTTTTAATCAGCGAGATTTAAAAGGAAAGATCATCTCGTTACTTTGAGAAGGCACTCGATTTGTAAACAGAATTTATTTAACTAGCTCACACGTTGGTAATGTAAATTTCTAAAAATCTGAAATACTTTAAGATTAATTTGAATAGAAATGAAATGCAAAGATCAAAGGTAGAAATTTGTCAGCCGCATGATTGTTTGAAACGTTGTGAAAATAAGTCATTAATAATTAATTAAAAATCATTACTCTGAAATGCTAATGATGAACATTAGGTAAATGATGCGGTGGAGAATTAATAAGAACACGATCGTGTGACAATGAAACAGGTTAATTGAATGATAAAATAATAATAATAATAATAATAATAATCAAGATAATAATTAATTAATTTTGAGAATTTTGGAAACAGTTTTCCTTTGCTACTGAAGTTCATGTTGGTGTCATTGATCAACATTAAGTACTGTAAATGACTAATTCAGTTGTGTACACCGTAAACCACGTGTTGAGAATACTTTAAATTGGTGAAACTTTGAACACATGTTTATTTAATTCTTTCAGTCAAGTGTTTGGTTTAAAAAGGCAAGTGGCCTAATTACTTCTTTGGTTTCATTTACAGCACAGTAGAGCTGGAGATATGAACACGTGTCACTCTAAATCGAGGAAGAAATCCGATATTATGAAAGCTCTGTTATGTAAAGGAAAAATATCATCAAGAATATTTTGTTATTTGTCTGCTTATGTGAATAAATGTCAGAGTGTTGTTTTAATATTTCTTTTTATCCTGCTTGGTCATCAATCCTTAACAACCCTTAAATGCCTCTAGAAAGTGATAGCCAACGATCGAACGGTCCACCTTGGGATTCCTCGCTCGATGGCTGGGCTTAGCTCGGGAAAAATGGGGGCATTTAAGATGGCTTAATCCAAGCGTGGGGCTCGAGATTGGCTTATCCAAGCTCGAAAATGATCTTGTGCTGTCCAGTGTTTATGACATTGACAAGATCAGATGACCAAGTAAATTAGGCTGACTCTGACATATTTATTCGCCCAAATTCTTGTGGCTAACATAAGCACATGTTAAATGTAACTTGTATGAATATTGTTAAAAACCAATTCTTGCTGGTAATTAGAAATTTGAATTTGCTGCGATGATAATTAATTAAAGTTAGATTCATAATTGCGACCGATATTGGTGAAAATTTGGAACTTTCATGATATCGACAAATCGGTGCCTTCATAAATTTGATGGAGTTCGATTCCCAGTATTTCAGTATTCCGATCAGAATCCTTCCAGTACCAGAATAGCCATTTAATGAATAATTGTAACTATGGAGGACTTAAGGCAGATGTTGTTGGCTATGGAGGAGAGGATTAATGCCAACTTGAATATTAGTCAAGCTAATTTAGAACAAAGACTTAGCGAAAATCAGGCCAACTTAGAGAAAAAACTTAGTGAAAATCAGGCAAACTTAGAGAAAAACTTAGAGAAAAGACTTAGTGACACTCAGGTACACTTAGAAAAAGGACTCAGTGATCTCAGTGACGCACAAATAAACCTTGAAAAATCTCTCGGGGAAGCTATTGAAGAAAAGTTGACGGACATTAAAAACCAAACTGAAGAAGGTTTAGGAAAAATATGTTCGGACATTAAACTTTTTAACGGCAAGCTAGCCTCAATGCAGAGCGAGCTCGTAATAGTCAAGAATGATTTCGCTACCATGAAAAAGGAGGTAAACGAAAATATTGCCAAGTCTATGGCGGGCATGTCCAATGAATTCAGTGAACGACTGGCGAACGTTCAGCAGGACATATTAACTGGAATCGACAAATACAAGGGCGAAGTTGAACAATCATTCCTGAATATTGAGGAAAAGATTGACACAAATTCAGAGGACCTTAAGGTTACGAAAACGGCTTGGGCGAAGAAATTCATTGGATTAAACGAAAAGCTACAACAAGTCGAAAAGGGCATTCTCGATAAAATCGAGACATCCCAAGTCGATAGCTCAGAACGGATGGATTATATCCACGAGTCGCTGGAGGATAGTTGGGGCGAAATAAAAACGATCAAAACCACCCTGATGAATGCCATACATAAGGTCACGACCGAGTCAAAAACTGAAACCGAAGGGATTCGAAAGGAGTACACGGATGGAATTAAGGAGCTTGTACATGAAATGCATCTCCTGAAAATCCAGAACGAGAACACTAGCAAGGTCACTAACTCATTGCTAGAGAAGCAGGCGTTACTGGAGCAACGTGTAACCGGCACGTGTCAGACGTCAACTCCACTTGCAACTGCAGGGACAGGCGCTACGAATACAATTGACATTTCTTCAGAGCCGACAGTAAATGCGTCTCAAATGAATACAACCGGCCAGACGCAGATAGTAAATATAATTCGTCTTCACGAAGACCAGCCCAAGAAATTCAATAACGTTAGAGGAAACGTGACTCCGAAAGGCTTCATTCGGGAACTGCAGGATTACTTTCGCGATGCGAAAATTCCACCAGAAAGGCAGTTGAGAGTCACCGAAAAATTCCTGGAAGACTCAGTTCATACCTGGTTTGTCGCATTTCGATTTTCATTTGACGATTTCGAAAGCTTCAAAAAAGCATTCCTGGAGAAGTACTGGAATAGCGACGTCCAATACAACCTTAGGACGGAGTTATACGCCAGAAAATATGCATCATCTACGCCCACGAGATATGCGGACTTCCTATCCAGTCAATTAAGAAAATTAAGGGAACTAGACTCACCACCATCAGAACCTGAGTTGGTTAAGTTGATCACACGACAGTTACCACCAGATGTGCAGAGGATCATGATAGCCTCAAATACACAATCTGCAATCCAGGCTGAGGCGTTACTAAGACAATTAGACATGACGTCCAAGGAACCAGTTCGTCAGGGACGAAACTCGGAACCGCAGATCCATCAGGTAACAACGAATAAGGAGGAAGAATCGAAATCAGTCAACCAAGGGAGAACGTGGAAACGTAACCCTGGAGGGCAAGATTCACCTCGTGATCGATCGCCCGTACGCAGAAATAGACCCATTAGAAACTGGGAATATTCCAGACGTAACGAGAGGAAGCGTCCATACTCAGATTATCGAAGGAGCTGGAAGCGAAACCAGGACTTCCGCCACTCAAGAGGAAGGAGAGACTGGCGAGAAGAAGAAAAGGAAAAATATCTAAAGGACCTTCAAAACTCGACACAGGAAAACGAACGATGGCGAAGAACAATCCAAACCCAGGATACCAACCCTGATATCGTGGGGGCGGAAAGCCTTCAATATCAAGAGGCCAAGGCTCGGGGAAGCCAACATAACAACTCGAGTCAGGAGCACAGCCAAGGTGCCATTAAGAAAAGACCTCATCTCCAATGAGAAGAGATAGAACGAATCCTGAAGGCAAAATCAGCAAACTTCAAGAAGGAAGTGCGATACAGGTCGACGCATGGACTCTACCGAACGCCTACACCACTAGCTGACACCGTGTAACCATCTGTTAAGAGGGAAAAATAAGTTACTGAAGATGGAAATAAAACTAGTGGAACACCCTGTATGGAGAGACTAGGCTACTGGATGCCAGGAGCGGAACGAAGAACTCCGAGTCTCACACCTGTCGCGAGCTCAATTAAGTTATTACCAGGTGATTCAACAGCCAATTTTCCGGAACAATAGTAATGGACACTGTTATGTAATAATTTCATCTACAAACGAAATTATGCTCCAACCAAGGGAGAGATGTCCCCGTGAAAATTGGCGACCTTATGAATATTTTAACAAGTGGAAAGCAAAAATTTTATTGTCTGCTTGAAGCCGCAACACATCACTTGGGAAGTCGTGGCGAGCCGAGAACGAGTTTTTTTTTGTCGTTCAGAGGGGTGCGATACGTCACCAGCGAGACTGTGCCAAGGTTATAGCAAACCACGTGACTGCCTTCGCACGCGCGACCCAGCTTGTTTCTGGAATAGTCTGCGCAAATTAAAGGAGATCATCAGCCAATTACCGTTCTCGCTGAAGAACACACCTCCCCTGGGCTAATTAGATAAAAGGCCTTGGTTCGGGTGAATCGCTCTCTTAATGCTTAATGCTTTATGCTCTTCTTAATGCTTGTTCGCTGCGTGAGACATCACATCACCGGACCACGTGGAAGGAAAATTTTCAAGTCAAGTCGACGCCCGTTCTACCAGAATTTAGTCTGATAATTAGTGAATTCTGTGGAATAAAAACACCTAGGAGCCAAGTTAAGTGTGACAGTGTAGACGAGCTGTTTATATACTGCGTGTGCTTGTGCAAAATACTTAATTTTGTCATCTCAGTTACAGCTTGTGACCAGCAATCAACGGAAGACGTCTTGGAATTGAACATCTCAAGATGAAGAATTCCGCAATTACCAACATCATTTCATCGAGGGACATCCATCGCAGAGCCTCCATGGAGCTGTAAAAATGTAAGGCGTCTCTGGTAATGGGAAGGAGACTGGCCGGAGTATGCTGAAATAACTGACTGTCGACGGGAATCGAACTCTACAAAAACTTGAGTACCTTTTTAATTTAATTTATCTGTCCTATCTTTTGTACAACTAGAGGTCTTTCTTCTTAAGTCGTAGATCTATCAGTTTGCTGTAGTTAGAAATATTTCATTTTCCTACTTCTTAAGGTGTCGTGGTAGACTAGGTACGTGTGAATGAAATTTTGGAATCTATTAGAGTAGACATGTAGGTTGTCTTTGAGTGACTTCCCATGCTTAAGGAGCTTAAATTTAATAATCACTGACCACACGATAAATCTACTTTCTTTGTAATATTGAAAGTTACCGGACGGAAAATTTGCGTGTACATTTTGAGTGAATAGGGTCGAACCTAGTGTCTTTTAAAATCACTTGTTGTTTTTCTGATGAAGTCATCTAATTTTACGACATTCCAGGAGAATCAGTAGATGTAATAATCACTTAAATAATAATAATATTGACTAAAGATCGGGTAAAACAGATGTAAACGCTCGTGAGCCATAAAACTACTGTAGAGTTCCTAAATGTGTGATGGAATGTGCTCTGTTCGTGAAGGGTCTGGAATATGGCCTATCCTGAGGGATATTTGTTGCATAATTGAGTAAATGATGAATTAGTGGTGATATTGATTTATTCTTGTGTACTTGGAGCGCAAGATAGATTATAATTAGTGGAGCACGTGTTTGCGAGTGTATTTCGCAGGTAGGAAGTAAAAATAATGCGAGTAAGTCTCACGCTTGCGGTAAATTCAACCTGTAGCCCACATGATGGTAGTGCTTATGGATTTTACTAGAATCTTCCATTATAATCTCATGAATTAGATGAGCTTGCGCTGATATGTGAAATGTGTTTCTACCAAGTGATTCCCATGACTTCGATCACTAGCCACCATAATGTAGGAGAATTTCTGTACACGGATTATTCTGCTAGACATTACGCGTCCCGACCATCACTAATAAAAATCATAAATAAAATTGCCAAATCAGGATTCGATGTAAATAGTGTACATAAAAACGTGTTTCCCTAAGTGTGAATGTGTGTGTGTAAATGTGTATATTTCTCTTGTGCCATGTTGATTTCATTTAATTTTGATCTGGTCGCGCACTCGCTGTGGCGCGGATCACATTCATCGTTGTGTGTTGCCTTAAGAGATAATTTCATGCCCTTAAGGGAAAGTTTAATTAAATTAAGTCAAGGAAGACTAGGAAGGAATTTAATTTTTTTTAATCAGCGAGATTTAAAAGGAAAGATCATCTCGTTACTTTGAGAAGGCACTCGATTTGTAAACAGAATTTATTTAACTAGCTCACACGTTGGTAATGTAAATTTCTAAAAATCTGAAATACTTTAAGATTAATTTGAATAGAAATGAAATGCAAAGATCAAAGGTAGAAATTTGTCAGCCGCATGATTGTTTGAAACGTTGTGAAAATAAGTCATTAATAATTAATTAAAAATCATTACTCTGAAATGCTAATGATGAACATTAGGTAAATGATGCGGTGGAGAATTAATAAGAACACGATCGTGTGACAATGAAACAGGTTAATTGAATGATAAAATAATAATAATAATAATAATAATAATAATCAAGATAATAATTAATTAATTTTGAGAATTTTGGAAACAGTTTTCCTTTGCTACTGAAGTTCATGTTGGTGTCATTGATCAACATTAAGTACTGTAAATGACTAATTCAGTTGTGTACACCGTAAACCACGTGTTGAGAATACTTTAAATTGGTGAAACTTTGAACACATGTTTATTTAATTCTTTCAGTCAAGTGTTTGGTTTAAAAAGGCAAGTGGCCTAATTACTTCTTTGGTTTCATTTACAGCACAGTAGAGCTGGAGATATGAACACGTGTCACTCTAAATCGAGGAAGAAATCCGATATTATGAAAGCTCTGTTATGTAAAGGAAAAATATCATCAAGAATATTTTGTTATTTGTCTGCTTATGTGAATAAATGTCAGAGTGTTGTTTTAATATTTCTTTTTATCCTGCTTGGTCATCAATCCTTAACAACCCTTAAATGCCTCTAGAAAGTGATAGCCAACGATCGAACGGTCCACCTTGGGATTCCTCGCTCGATGGCTGGGCTTAGCTCGGGAAAAATGGGGGCATTTAAGATGGCTTAATCCAAGCGTGGGGCTCGAGATTGGCTTATCCAAGCTCGAAAATGATCTTGTGCTGTCCAGTGTTTATGACATTGACAAGATCAGATGACCAAGTAAATTAGGCTGACTCTGACATATTTATTCGCCCAAATTCTTGTGGCTAACATAAGCACATGTTAAATGTAACTTGTATGAATATTGTTAAAAACCAATTCTTGCTGGTAATTAGAAATTTGAATTTGCTGCGATGATAATTAATTAAAGTTAGATTCATAATTGCGACCGATATTGGTGAAAATTTGGAACTTTCATGATATCGACAAATCGGTGCCTTCATAAATTTGATGGAGTTCGATTCCCAGTATTTCAGTATTCCGATCAGAATCCTTCCAGTACCAGAATAGCCATTTAATGAATAATTGTAACTATGGAGAACTTAAGGCAGATGTTGTTGGCTATGGAGGAGAGGATTAATGCCAACTTGAATATTAGTCAAGCTAATTTAGAACAAAGACTTAGCGAAAATCAGGCCAACTTAGAGAAAAAACTTAGTGAAAATCAGGCAAACTTAGAGAAAAACTTAGAGAAAAGACTTTGTGACACTCAGGTACACTTAGAAAAAGGACTCAGTGATCTCAGTGACGCACAAATAAACCTTGAAAAATCTCTCGGGGAAGCTATTGAAGAAAAGTTGACGGACATTAAAAACCAAACTGAAGAAGGTTTAGGAAAAATATGTTCGGACATTAAACTTTTTAACGGCAAGCTAGCCTCAATGCAGAGCGAGCTCGTAATAGTCAAGAATGATTTCGCTACCATGAAAAAGGAGGTAAACGAAAATATTGCCAAGTCTATGGCGGGCATGTCCAATGAATTCAGTGAACGACTGGCGAACGTTCAGCAGGACATATTAACTGGAATCGACAAATACAAGGGCGAAGTTGAACAATCATTCCTGAATATTGAGGAAAAGATTGACACAAATTCAGAGGACCTTAAGGTTACGAAAACGGCTTGGGCGAAGAAATTCATTGGATTAAACGAAAAGCTACAACAAGTCGAAAAGGGCATTCTCGACAAAATCGAGACATCCCAAGTCGATAGCTCAGAACGGATGGATTATATCCACGAGTCGCTGGAGGATAGTTGGGGCGAAATAAAAACGATCAAAACCACCCTGATGAATGCCATACATAAGGTCACGACCGAGTCAAAAACTGAAACCGAAGGGATTCGAAAGGAGTACACGGATGGAATTAAGGAGCTTGTACATGAAATGCATCTCCTGAAAATCCAGAACGAGAACACTAGCAAGGTCACTAACTCATTGCTAGAGAAGCAGGCGTTACTGGAGCAACGTGTAACCGGCACGTGTCAGACGTCAACTCCACTTGCAACTGCAGGGACAGGCGCTACGAATACAATTGACATTTCTTCAGAGCCGACAGTAAATGCGTCTCAAATGAATACAACCGGCCAGACGCAGATAGTAAATATAATTCGTCTTCACGAAGACCAGCCCAAGAAATTCAATAACGTTAGAGGAAACGTGACTCCGAAAGGCTTCATTCGGGAACTGCAGGATTACTTTCGCGATGCGAAAATTCCACCAGAAAGGCAGTTGAGAGTCACCGAAAAATTCCTGGAAGACTCAGTTCATACCTGGTTTGTCGCATTTCGATTTTCATTTGACGATTTCGAAAGCTTCAAAAAAGCATTCCTGGAGAAGTACTGGAATAGCGACGTCCAATACAACCTTAGGACGGAGTTATACGCCAGAAAATATGCATCATCTACGCCCACGAGATATGCGGACTTCCTATCCAGTCAATTAAGAAAATTAAGGGAACTAGACTCACCACCATCAGAACCTGAGTTGGTTAAGTTGATCACACGACAGTTACCACCAGATGTGCAGAGGATCATGATAGCCTCAAATACACAATCTGCAATCCAGGCTGAGGCGTTACTAAGACAATTAGACATGACGTCCAAGGAACCAGTTCGTCAGGGACGAAACTCGGAACCGCAGATCCATCAGGTAACAACGAATAAGGAGGAAGAATCGAAATCAGTCAACCAAGGGAGAACGTGGAAACGTAACCCTGGAGGGCAAGATTCACCTCGTGATCGATCGCCCGTACGCAGAAATAGACCCATTAGAAACTGGGAATATTCCAGACGTAACGAGAGGAAGCGTCCATACTCAGATTATCGAAGGAGCTGGAAGCGAAACCAGGACTTCCGCCACTCAAGAGGAAGGAGAGACTGGCGAGAAGAAGAAAAGGAAAAATATCTAAAGGACCTTCAAAACTCGACACAGGAAAACGAACGATGGCGAAGAGCAATCCAAACCCAGGATACCAACCCTGATATCGTGGGGGCGGAAAGCCTTCAATATCAAGAGGCCAAGGCTCGGGGAAGCCAACATAACAACTCGAGTCAGGAGCACAGCCAAGGTGCCATTAAGAAAAGACCTCATCTCCAATGAGAAGAGATAGAACGAATCCTGAAGGCAAAATCAGCAAACTTCAAGAAGGAAGTGCGATACAGGTCGACGCATGGACTCTACCGAACGCCTACACCACTAGCTGACACCGTGTAACCATCTGTTAAGAGGGAAAAATAAGTTACTGAAGATGGAAATAAAACTAGTGGAACACCCTGTATGGAGAGACTAGGCTACTGGATGCCAGGAGCGGAACGAAGAACTCCGAGTCTCACACCTGTCGCGAGCTCAATTAAGTTATTACCAGGTGATTCAACAGCCAATTTTCCGGAACAATAGTAATGGACACTGTTATGTAATAATTTCATCTACAAACGAAATTATGCTCCAACCAAGGGAGAGATGTCCCCGTGAAAATTGGCGACCTTATGAATATTTTAACAAGTGGAAAGCAAAAATTTTATTGTCTGCTTGAAGCCGCAACACATCACTTGGGAAGTCGTGGCGAGCCGAGAACGAGTTTTTTTTGTCGTTCAGAGGGGTGCGATACGTCACCAGCGAGACTGTGCCAAGGTTATAGCAAACCACGTGACTGCCTTCGCACGCGCGACCCAGCTTGTTTCTGGAATAGTCTGCGCAAATTAAAGGAGATCATCAGCCAATTACCGTTCTCGCTGAAGAACACACCTTCCCTGGGCTAATTAGATAAAAGGCCTTGGTTCGGGTGAATCGCTCTCTTAATGCTTAATGCTTTATGCTCTTCTTAATGCTTGTTCGCTGCGTGAGACATCACATCACCGGACCACGTGGAAGGAAAATTTTCAAGTCAAGTCGACGCCCGTTCTACCAGAATTTAGTCTGATAATTAGTGAATTCTGTGGAATAAAAACACCTAGGAGCCAAGTTAAGTGTGACAGTGTAGACGAGCTGTTTATATACTGCGTGTGCTTGTGCAAAATACTTAATTTTGTCATCTCAGTTACAGCTTGTGACCAGCAATCAACGGAAGACGTCTTGGAATTGAACATCTCAAGATGAAGAATTCCGCAATTACCAACATCATTTCATCGAGGGACATCCATCGCAGAGCCTCCATGGAGCTGTAAAAATGTAAGGCGTCTCTGGTAATGGGAAGGAGACTGGCCGGAGTATGCTGAAATAACTGACTGTCGACGGGAATCGAACTCTACAAAAACTTGAGTACCTTTTTAATTTAATTTATCTGTCCTATCTTTTGTACAACTAGAGGTCTTTCTTCTTAAGTCGTAGATCTATCAGTTTGCTGTAGTTAGAAATATTTCATTTTCCTACTTCTTAAGGTGTCGTGGTAGACTAGGTACGTGTGAATGAAATTTTGGAATCTACTAGAGTAGACATGTAGGTTGTCTTTGAGTGACTTCCCATGCTTAAGGAGCTTAAATTTAATAATCACTGACCACACGATAAATCTACTTTCTTTGTAATATTGAAAGTTACCGGACGGAAAATTTGCGTGTACATTTTGAGTGAATAGGGTCGAACCTAGTGTCTTTTAAAATCACTTGTTGTTTTTCTGATGAAGTCATCTAATTTTACGACATTCCAGGAGAATCAGTAGATGTAATAATCACTTAAATAATAATAATATTGACTAAAGATCGGGTAAAACAGATGTAAACGCTCGTGAGCCATAAAACTACTGTAGAGTTCCTAAATGTGTGATGGAATGTGCTCTGTTCGTGAAGGGTCTGGAATATGGCCTATCCTGAGGGATATTTGTTGCATAATTGAGTAAATGATGAATTAGTGGTGATATTGATTTATTCTTGTGTACTTGGAGCGCAAGATAGATTATAATTAGTGGAGCACGTGTTTGCGAGTGTATTTCGCAGGTAGGAAGTAAAAATAATGCGAGTAAGGCTCACGCTTGCGGTAAATTCAACCTGTAGCCCACATGATGGTAGTGCTTATGGATTTTACTAGAATCTTCCATTATAATCTCATGAATTAGATGAGCTTGCGCTGATATGTGAAATGTGTTTCTACCAAGTGATTCCCATGACTTCGATCACTAGCCACCATAATGTAGGAGAATTTCTGTACACGGATTATTCTGCTAGACATTACGCGTCCCGACCATCACTAATAAAAATCATAAATAAAATTGCCAAATCAGGATTCGATGTAAATAGTGTACATAAAAACGTGTTTCCCTAAGTGTGAATGTGTGTGTGTAAATGTGTATATTTCTCTTGTGCCATGTTGATTTCATTTAATTTTGATCTGGTCGCGCACTCGCTGTGGCGCGGATCACATTCATCGTTGTGTGTTGCCTTAAGAGATAATTTCATGCCCTTAAGGGAAAGTTTAATTAAATTAAGTCAAGGAAGACTAGGAAGGAATTTAATTTTTTTTAATCAGCGAGATTTAAAAGGAAAGATCATCTCGTTACTTTGAGAAGGCACTCGATTTGTAAACAGAATTTATTTAACTAGCTCACACGTTGGTAATGTAAATTTCTAAAAATCTGAAATACTTTAAGATTAATTTGAATAGAAATGAAATGCAAAGATCAAAGGTAGAAATTTGTCAGCCGCATGATTGTTTGAAACGTTGTGAAAATAAGTCATTAATAATTAATTAAAAATCATTACTCTGAAATGCTAATGATGAACATTAGGTAAATGATGCGGTGGAGAATTAATAAGAACACGATCGTGTGACAATGAAACAGGTTAATTGAATGATAAAATAATAATAATAATAATAATAATAATAATCAAGATAATAATTAATTAATTTTGAGAATTTTGGAAACAGTTTTCCTTTGCTACTGAAGTTCATGTTGGTGTCATTGATCAACATTAAGTACTGTAAATGACTAATTCAGTTGTGTACACCGTAAACCACGTGTTGAGAATACTTTAAATTGGTGAAACTTTGAACACATGTTTATTTAATTCTTTCAGTCAAGTGTTTGGTTTAAAAAGGCAAGTGGCCTAATTACTTCTTTGGTTTCATTTACAGCACAGTAGAGCTGGAGATATGAACACGTGTCACTCTAAATCGAGGAAGAAATCCGATATTATGAAAGCTCTGTTATGTAAAGGAAAAATATCATCAAGAATATTTTGTTATTTGTCTGCTTATGTGAATAAATGTCAGAGTGTTGTTTTAATATTTCTTTTTATCCTGCTTGGTCATCAATCCTTAACAACCCTTAAATGCCTCTAGAAAGTGATAGCCAACGATCGAACGGTCCACCTTGGGATTCCTCGCTCGATGGCTGGGCTTAGCTCGGGAAAAATGGGGGCATTTAAGATGGCTTAATCCAAGCGTGGGGCTCGAGATTGGCTTATCCAAGCTCGAAAATGATCTTGTGCTGTCCAGTGTTTATGACATTGACAAGATCAGATGACCAAGTAAATTAGGCTGACTCTGACATATTTATTCGCCCAAATTCTTGTGGCTAACATAAGCACATGTTAAATGTAACTTGTATGAATATTGTTAAAAACCAATTCTTGCTGGTAATTAGAAATTTGAATTTGCTGCGATGATAATTAATTAAAGTTAGATTCATAATTGCGACCGATATTGGTGAAAATTTGGAACTTTCATGATATCGACAAATCGGTGCCTTCATAAATTTGATGGAGTTCGATTCCCAGTATTTCAGTATTCCGATCAGAATCCTTCCAGTACCAGAATAGCCATTTAATGAATAATTGTAACTATGGAGAACTTAAGGCAGATGTTGTTGGCTATGGAGGAGAGGATTAATGCCAACTTGAATATTAGTCAAGCTAATTTAGAACAAAGACTTAGCGAAAATCAGGCCAACTTAGAGAAAAAACTTAGTGAAAATCAGGCAAACTTAGAGAAAAACTTAGAGAAAAGACTTTGTGACACTCAGGTACACTTAGAAAAAGGACTCAGTGATCTCAGTGACGCACAAATAAACCTTGAAAAATCTCTCGGGGAAGCTATTGAAGAAAAGTTGACGGACATTAAAAACCAAACTGAAGAAGGTTTAGGAAAAATATGTTCGGACATTAAACTTTTTAACGGCAAGCTAGCCTCAATGCAGAGCGAGCTCGTAATAGTCAAGAATGATTTCGCTACCATGAAAAAGGAGGTAAACGAAAATATTGCCAAGTCTATGGCGGGCATGTCCAATGAATTCAGTGAACGACTGGCGAACGTTCAGCAGGACATATTAACTGGAATCGACAAATACAAGGGCGAAGTTGAACAATCATTCCTGAATATTGAGGAAAAGATTGACACAAATTCAGAGGACCTTAAGGTTACGAAAACGGCTTGGGCGAAGAAATTCATTGGATTAAACGAAAAGCTACAACAAGTCGAAAAGGGCATTCTCGACAAAATCGAGACATCCCAAGTCGATAGCTCAGAACGGATGGATTATATCCACGAGTCGCTGGAGGATAGTTGGGGCGAAATAAAAACGATCAAAACCACCCTGATGAATGCCATACATAAGGTCACGACCGAGTCAAAAACTGAAACCGAAGGGATTCGAAAGGAGTACACGGATGGAATTAAGGAGCTTGTACATGAAATGCATCTCCTGAAAATCCAGAACGAGAACACTAGCAAGGTCACTAACTCATTGCTAGAGAAGCAGGCGTTACTGGAGCAACGTGTAACCGGCACGTGTCAGACGTCAACTCCACTTGCAACTGCAGGGACAGGCGCTACGAATACAATTGACATTTCTTCAGAGCCGACAGTAAATGCGTCTCAAATGAATACAACCGGCCAGACGCAGATAGTAAATATAATTCGTCTTCACGAAGACCAGCCCAAGAAATTCAATAACGTTAGAGGAAACGTGACTCCGAAAGGCTTCATTCGGGAACTGCAGGATTACTTTCGCGATGCGAAAATTCCACCAGAAAGGCAGTTGAGAGTCACCGAAAAATTCCTGGAAGACTCAGTTCATACCTGGTTTGTCGCATTTCGATTTTCATTTGACGATTTCGAAAGCTTCAAAAAAGCATTCCTGGAGAAGTACTGGAATAGCGACGTCCAATACAACCTTAGGACGGAGTTATACGCCAGAAAATATGCATCATCTACGCCCACGAGATATGCGGACTTCCTATCCAGTCAATTAAGAAAATTAAGGGAACTAGACTCACCACCATCAGAACCTGAGTTGGTTAAGTTGATCACACGACAGTTACCACCAGATGTGCAGAGGATCATGATAGCCTCAAATACACAATCTGCAATCCAGGCTGAGGCGTTACTAAGACAATTAGACATGACGTCCAAGGAACCAGTTCGTCAGGGACGAAACTCGGAACCGCAGATCCATCAGGTAACAACGAATAAGGAGGAAGAATCGAAATCAGTCAACCAAGGGAGAACGTGGAAACGTAACCCTGGAGGGCAAGATTCACCTCGTGATCGATCGCCCGTACGCAGAAATAGACCCATTAGAAACTGGGAATATTCCAGACGTAACGAGAGGAAGCGTCCATACTCAGATTATCGAAGGAGCTGGAAGCGAAACCAGGACTTCCGCCACTCAAGAGGAAGGAGAGACTGGCGAGAAGAAGAAAAGGAAAAATATCTAAAGGACCTTCAAAACTCGACACAGGAAAACGAACGATGGCGAAGAGCAATCCAAACCCAGGATACCAACCCTGATATCGTGGGGGCGGAAAGCCTTCAATATCAAGAGGCCAAGGCTCGGGGAAGCCAACATAACAACTCGAGTCAGGAGCACAGCCAAGGTGCCATTAAGAAAAGACCTCATCTCCAATGAGAAGAGATAGAACGAATCCTGAAGGCAAAATCAGCAAACTTCAAGAAGGAAGTGCGATACAGGTCGACGCATGGACTCTACCGAACGCCTACACCACTAGCTGACACCGTGTAACCATCTGTTAAGAGGGAAAAATAAGTTACTGAAGATGGAAATAAAACTAGTGGAACACCCTGTATGGAGAGACTAGGCTACTGGATGCCAGGAGCGGAACGAAGAACTCCGAGTCTCACACCTGTCGCGAGCTCAATTAAGTTATTACCAGGTGATTCAACAGCCAATTTTCCGGAACAATAGTAATGGACACTGTTATGTAATAATTTCATCTACAAACGAAATTATGCTCCAACCAAGGGAGAGATGTCCCCGTGAAAATTGGCGACCTTATGAATATTTTAACAAGTGGAAAGCAAAAATTTTATTGTCTGCTTGAAGCCGCAACACATCACTTGGGAAGTCGTGGCGAGCCGAGAACGAGTTTTTTTTGTCGTTCAGAGGGGTGCGATACGTCACCAGCGAGACTGTGCCAAGGTTATAGCAAACCACGTGACTGCCTTCGCACGCGCGACCCAGCTTGTTTCTGGAATAGTCTGCGCAAATTAAAGGAGATCATCAGCCAATTACCGTTCTCGCTGAAGAACACACCTTCCCTGGGCTAATTAGATAAAAGGCCTTGGTTCGGGTGAATCGCTCTCTTAATGCTTAATGCTTTATGCTCTTCTTAATGCTTGTTCGCTGCGTGAGACATCACATCACCGGACCACGTGGAAGGAAAATTTTCAAGTCAAGTCGACGCCCGTTCTACCAGAATTTAGTCTGATAATTAGTGAATTCTGTGGAATAAAAACACCTAGGAGCCAAGTTAAGTGTGACAGTGTAGACGAGCTGTTTATATACTGCGTGTGCTTGTGCAAAATACTTAATTTTGTCATCTCAGTTACAGCTTGTGACCAGCAATCAACGGAAGACGTCTTGGAATTGAACATCTCAAGATGAAGAATTCCGCAATTACCAACATCATTTCATCGAGGGACATCCATCGCAGAGCCTCCATGGAGCTGTAAAAATGTAAGGCGTCTCTGGTAATGGGAAGGAGACTGGCCGGAGTATGCTGAAATAACTGACTGTCGACGGGAATCGAACTCTACAAAAACTTGAGTACCTTTTTAATTTAATTTATCTGTCCTATCTTTTGTACAACTAGAGGTCTTTCTTCTTAAGTCGTAGATCTATCAGTTTGCTGTAGTTAGAAATATTTCATTTTCCTACTTCTTAAGGTGTCGTGGTAGACTAGGTACGTGTGAATGAAATTTTGGAATCTACTAGAGTAGACATGTAGGTTGTCTTTGAGTGACTTCCCATGCTTAAGGAGCTTAAATTTAATAATCACTGACCACACGATAAATCTACTTTCTTTGTAATATTGAAAGTTACCGGACGGAAAATTTGCGTGTACATTTTGAGTGAATAGGGTCGAACCTAGTGTCTTTTAAAATCACTTGTTGTTTTTCTGATGAAGTCATCTAATTTTACGACATTCCAGGAGAATCAGTAGATGTAATAATCACTTAAATAATAATAATATTGACTAAAGATCGGGTAAAACAGATGTAAACGCTCGTGAGCCATAAAACTACTGTAGAGTTCCTAAATGTGTGATGGAATGTGCTCTGTTCGTGAAGGGTCTGGAATATGGCCTATCCTGAGGGATATTTGTTGCATAATTGAGTAAATGATGAATTAGTGGTGATATTGATTTATTCTTGTGTACTTGGAGCGCAAGATAGATTATAATTAGTGGAGCACGTGTTTGCGAGTGTATTTCGCAGGTAGGAAGTAAAAATAATGCGAGTAAGGCTCACGCTTGCGGTAAATTCAACCTGTAGCCCACATGATGGTAGTGCTTATGGATTTTACTAGAATCTTCCATTATAATCTCATGAATTAGATGAGCTTGCGCTGATATGTGAAATGTGTTTCTACCAAGTGATTCCCATGACTTCGATCACTAGCCACCATAATGTAGGAGAATTTCTGTACACGGATTATTCTGCTAGACATTACGCGTCCCGACCATCACTAATAAAAATCATAAATAAAATTGCCAAATCAGGATTCGATGTAAATAGTGTACATAAAAACGTGTTTCCCTAAGTGTGAATGTGTGTGTGTAAATGTGTATATTTCTCTTGTGCCATGTTGATTTCATTTAATTTTGATCTGGTCGCGCACTCGCTGTGGCGCGGATCACATTCATCGTTGTGTGTTGCCTTAAGAGATAATTTCATGCCCTTAAGGGAAAGTTTAATTAAATTAAGTCAAGGAAGACTAGGAAGGAATTTAATTTTTTTTAATCAGCGAGATTTAAAAGGAAAGATCATCTCGTTACTTTGAGAAGGCACTCGATTTGTAAACAGAATTTATTTAACTAGCTCACACGTTGGTAATGTAAATTTCTAAAAATCTGAAATACTTTAAGATTAATTTGAATAGAAATGAAATGCAAAGATCAAAGGTAGAAATTTGTCAGCCGCATGATTGTTTGAAACGTTGTGAAAATAAGTCATTAATAATTAATTAAAAATCATTACTCTGAAATGCTAATGATGAACATTAGGTAAATGATGCGGTGGAGAATTAATAAGAACACGATCGTGTGACAATGAAACAGGTTAATTGAATGATAAAATAATAATAATAATAATAATAATAATAATAATCAAGATAATAATTAATTAATTTTGAGAATTTTGGAAACAGTTTTCCTTTGCTACTGAAGTTCATGTTGGTGTCATTGATCAACATTAAGTACTGTAAATGACTAATTCAGTTGTGTACACCGTAAACCACGTGTTGAGAATACTTTAAATTGGTGAAACTTTGAACACATGTTTATTTAATTCTTTCAGTCAAGTGTTTGGTTTAAAAAGGCAAGTGGCCTAATTACTTCTTTGGTTTCATTTACAGCACAGTAGAGCTGGAGATATGAACACGTGTCACTCTAAATCGAGGAAGAAATCCGATATTATGAAAGCTCTGTTATGTAAAGGAAAAATATCATCAAGAATATTTTGTTATTTGTCTGCTTATGTGAATAAATGTCAGAGTGTTGTTTTAATATTTCTTTTTATCCTGCTTGGTCATCAATCCTTAACAACCCTTAAATGCCTCTAGAAAGTGATAGCCAACGATCGAACGGTCCACCTTGGGATTCCTCGCTCGATGGCTGGGCTTAGCTCGGGAAAAATGGGGGCATTTAAGATGGCTTAATCCAAGCGTGGGGCTCGAGATTGGCTTATCCAAGCTCGAAAATGATCTTGTGCTGTCCAGTGTTTATGACATTGACAAGATCAGATGACCAAGTAAATTAGGCTGACTCTGACATATTTATTCGCCCAAATTCTTGTGGCTAACATAAGCACATGTTAAATGTAACTTGTATGAATATTGTTAAAAACCAATTCTTGCTGGTAATTAGAAATTTGAATTTGCTGCGATGATAATTAATTAAAGTTAGATTCATAATTGCGACCGATATTGGTGAAAATTTGGAACTTTCATGATATCGACAAATCGGTGCCTTCATAAATTTGATGGAGTTCGATTCCCAGTATTTCAGTATTCCGATCAGAATCCTTCCAGTGCCAGAATAGCCATTTAATGAATAATTGTAACTATGGAGGACTTAAGGCAGATGTTGTTGGCTATGGAGGAGAGGATTAATGCCAACTTGAATATTAGTCAAGCTAATTTAGAACAAAGACTTAGCGAAAATCAGGCCAACTTAGAGAAAAAACTTAGTGAAAATCAGGCAAACTTAGAGAAAAACTTAGAGAAAAGACTTAGTGACACTCAGGTACACTTAGAAAAAGGACTCAGTGATCTCAGTGACGCACAAATAAACCTTGAAAAATCTCTCGGGGAAGCTATTGAAGAAAAGTTGACGGACATTAAAAACCAAACTGAAGAAGGTTTAGGAAAAATATGTTCGGACATTAAACTTTTTAACGGCAAGCTAGCCTCAATGCAGAGCGAGCTCGTAATAGTCAAGAATGATTTCGCTACCATGAAAAAGGAGGTAAACGAAAATATTGCCAAGTCTATGGCGGGCATGTCCAATGAATTCAGTGAACGACTGGCGAACGTTCAGCAGGACATATTAACTGGAATCGACAAATACAAGGGCGAAGTTGAACAATCATTCCTGAATATTGAGGAAAAGATTGACACAAATTCAGAGGACCTTAAGGTTACGAAAACGGCTTGGGCGAAGAAATTCATTGGATTAAACGAAAAGCTACAACAAGTCGAAAAGGGCATTCTCGACAAAATCGAGACATCCCAAGTCGATAGCTCAGAACGGATGGATTATATCCACGAGTCGCTGGAGGATAGTTGGGGCGAAATAAAAACGATCAAAACCACCCTGATGAATGCCATACATAAGGTCACGACCGAGTCAAAAACTGAAACCGAAGGGATTCGAAAAGAGTACACGGATGGAATTAAGGAGCTTGTACATGAAATGCATCTCCTGAAAATCCAGAACGAGAACACTAGCAAGGTCACTAACTCATTGCTAGAGAAGCAGGCGTTACTGGAGCAACGTGTAACCGGCACGTGTCAGACGTCAACTCCACTTGCAACTGCAGGGACAGGCGCTACGAATACAATTGACATTTCTTCAGAGCCGACAGTAAATGCGTCTCAAATGAATACAACCGGCCAGACGCAGATAGTAAATATAATTCGTCTTCACGAAGACCAGCCCAAGAAATTCAATAACGTTAGAGGAAACGTGACTCCGAAAGGCTTCATTCGGGAACTGCAGGATTACTTTCGCGATGCGAAAATTCCACCAGAAAGGCAGTTGAGAGTCACCGAAAAATTCCTGGAAGACTCAGTTCATACCTGGTTTGTCGCATTTCGATTTTCATTTGACGATTTCGAAAGCTTCAAAAAAGCATTCCTGGAGAAGTACTGGAATAGCGACGTCCAATACAACCTTAGGACGGAGTTATACGCCAGAAAATATGCATCATCTACGCCCACGAGATATGCGGACTTCCTATCCAGTCAATTAAGAAAATTAAGGGAACTAGACTCACCACCATCAGAACCTGAGTTGGTTAAGTTGATCACACGACAGTTACCACCAGATGTGCAGAGGATCATGATAGCCTCAAATACACAATCTGCAATCCAGGCTGAGGCGTTACTAAGACAATTAGACATGACGTCCAAGGAACCAGTTCGTCAGGGACGAAACTCGGAACCGCAGATCCATCAGGTAACAACGAATAAGGAGGAAGAATCGAAATCAGTCAACCAAGGGAGAACGTGGAAACGTAACCCTGGAGGGCAAGATTCACCTCGTGATCGATCGCCCGTACGCAGAAATAGACCCATTAGAAACTGGGAATATTCCAGACGTAACGAGAGGAAGCGTCCATACTCAGATTATCGAAGGAGCTGGAAGCGAAACCAGGACTTCCGCCACTCAAGAGGAAGGAGAGACTGGCGAGAAGAAGAAAAGGAAAAATATCTAAAGGACCTTCAAAACTCGACACAGGAAAACGAACGATGGCGAAGAGCAATCCAAACCCAGGATACCAACCCTGATATCGTGGGGGCGGAAAGCCTTCAATATCAAGAGGCCAAGGCTCGGGGAAGCCAACATAACAACTCGAGTCAGGAGCACAGCCAAGGTGCCATTAAGAAAAGACCTCATCTCCAATGAGAAGAGATAGAACGAATCCTGAAGGCAAAATCAGCAAACTTCAAGAAGGAAGTGCGATACAGGTCGACGCATGGACTCTACCGAACGCCTACACCACTAGCTGACACCGTGTAACCATCTGTTAAGAGGGAAAAATAAGTTACTGAAGATGGAAATAAAACTAGTGGAACACCCTGTATGGAGAGACTAGGCTACTGGATGCCAGGAGCGGAACGAAGAACTCCGAGTCTCACACCTGTCGCGAGCTCAATTAAGTTATTACCAGGTGATTCAACAGCCAATTTTCCGGAACAATAGTAATGGACACTGTTATGTAATAATTTCATCTACAAACGAAATTATGCTCCAACCAAGGGAGAGATGTCCCCGTGAAAATTGGCGACCTTATGAATATTTTAACAAGTGGAAAGCAAAAATTTTATTGTCTGCTTGAAGCCGCAACACATCACTTGGGAAGTCGTGGCGAGCCGAGAACGAGTTTTTTTTTGTCGTTCAGAGGGGTGCGATACGTCACCAGCGAGACTGTGCCAAGGTTATAGCAAACCACGTGACTGCCTTCGCACGCGCGACCCAGCTTGTTTCTGGAATAGTCTGCGCAAATTAAAGGAGATCATCAGCCAATTACCGTTCTCGCTGAAGAACACACCTCCCCTGGGCTAATTAGATAAAAGGCCTTGGTTCGGGTGAATCGCTCTCTTAATGCTTAATGCTTTATGCTCTTCTTAATGCTTGTTCGCTGCGTGAGACATCACATCACCGGACCACGTGGAAGGAAAATTTTCAAGTCAAGTCGACGCCCGTTCTACCAGAATTTAGTCTGATAATTAGTGAATTCTGTGGAATAAAAACACCTAGGAGCCAAGTTAAGTGTGACAGTGTAGACGAGCTGTTTATATACTGCGTGTGCTTGTGCAAAATACTTAATTTTGTCATCTCAGTTACAGCTTGTGACCAGCAATCAACGGAAGACGTCTTGGAATTGAACATCTCAAGATGAAGAATTCCGCAATTACCAACATCATTTCATCGAGGGACATCCATCGCAGAGCCTCCATGGAGCTGTAAAAATGTAAGGCGTCTCTGGTAATGGGAAGGAGACTGGCCGGAGTATGCTGAAATAACTGACTGTCGACGGGAATCGAACTCTACAAAAACTTGAGTACCTTTTTAATTTAATTTATCTGTCCTATCTTTTGTACAACTAGAGGTCTTTCTTCTTAAGTCGTAGATCTATCAGTTTGCTGTAGTTAGAAATATTTCATTTTCCTACTTCTTAAGGTGTCGTGGTAGACTAGGTACGTGTGAATGAAATTTTGGAATCTACTAGAGTAGACATGTAGGTTGTCTTTGAGTGACTTCCCATGCTTAAGGAGCTTAAATTTAATAATCACTGACCACACGATAAATCTACTTTCTTTGTAATATTGAAAGTTACCGGACGGAAAATTTGCGTGTACATTTTGAGTGAATAGGGTCGAACCTAGTGTCTTTTAAAATCACTTGTTGTTTTTCTGATGAAGTCATCTAATTTTACGACATTCCAGGAGAATCAGTAGATGTAATAATCACTTAAATAATAATAATATTGACTAAAGATCGGGTAAAACAGATGTAAACGCTCGTGAGCCATAAAACTACTGTAGAGTTCCTAAATGTGTGATGGAATGTGCTCTGTTCGTGAAGGGTCTGGAATATGGCCTATCCTGAGGGATATTTGTTGCATAATTGAGTAAATGATGAATTAGTGGTGATATTGATTTATTCTTGTGTACTTGGAGCGCAAGATAGATTATAATTAGTGGAGCACGTGTTTGCGAGTGTATTTCGCAGGTAGGAAGTAAAAATAATGCGAGTAAGGCTCACGCTTGCGGTAAATTCAACCTGTAGCCCACATGATGGTAGTGCTTATGGATTTTACTAGAATCTTCCATTATAATCTCATGAATTAGATGAGCTTGCGCTGATATGTGAAATGTGTTTCTACCAAGTGATTCCCATGACTTCGATCACTAGCCACCATAATGTAGGAGAATTTCTGTACACGGATTATTCTGCTAGACATTACGCGTCCCGACCATCACTAATAAAAATCATAAATAAAATTGCCAAATCAGGATTCGATGTAAATAGTGTACATAAAAACGTGTTTCCCTAAGTGTGAATGTGTGTGTGTAAATGTGTATATTTCTCTTGTGCCATGTTGATTTCATTTAATTTTGATCTGGTCGCGCACTCGCTGTGGCGCGGATCACATTCATCGTTGTGTGTTGCCTTAAGAGATAATTTCATGCCCTTAAGGGAAAGTTTAATTAAATTAAGTCAAGGAAGACTAGGAAGGAATTTAATTTTTTTTAATCAGCGAGATTTAAAAGGAAAGATCATCTCGTTACTTTGAGAAGGCACTCGATTTGTAAACAGAATTTATTTAACTAGCTCACACGTTGGTAATGTAAATTTCTAAAAATCTGAAATACTTTAAGATTAATTTGAATAGAAATGAAATGCAAAGATCAAAGGTAGAAATTTGTCAGCCGCATGATTGTTTGAAACGTTGTGAAAATAAGTCATTAATAATTAATTAAAAATCATTACTCTGAAATGCTAATGATGAACATTAGGTAAATGATGCGGTGGAGAATTAATAAGAACACGATCGTGTGACAATGAAACAGGTTAATTGAATGATAAAATAATAATAATAATAATAATAATCAAGATAATAATTAATTAATTTTGAGAATTTTGGAAACAGTTTTCCTTTGCTACTGAAGTTCATGTTGGTGTCATTGATCAACATTAAGTACTGTAAATGACTAATTCAGTTGTGTACACCGTAAACCACGTGTTGAGAATACTTTAAATTGGTGAAACTTTGAACACATGTTTATTTAATTCTTTCAGTCAAGTGTTTGGTTTAAAAAGGCAAGTGGCCTAATTACTTCTTTGGTTTCATTTACAGCACAGTAGAGCTGGAGATATGAACACGTGTCACTCTAAATCGAGGAAGAAATCCGATATTATGAAAGCTCTGTTATGTAAAGGAAAAATATCATCAAGAATATTTTGTTATTTGTCTGCTTATGTGAATAAATGTCAGAGTGTTGTTTTAATATTTCTTTTTATCCTGCTTGGTCATCAATCCTTAACAACCCTTAAATGCCTCTAGAAAGTGATAGCCAACGATCGAACGGTCCACCTTGGGATTCCTCGCTCGATGGCTGGGCTTAGCTCGGGAAAAATGGGGGCATTTAAGATGGCTTAATCCAAGCGTGGGGCTCGAGATTGGCTTATCCAAGCTCGAAAATGATCTTGTGCTGTCCAGTGTTTATGACATTGACAAGATCAGATGACCAAGTAAATTAGGCTGACTCTGACATATTTATTCGCCCAAATTCTTGTGGCTAACATAAGCACATGTTAAATGTAACTTGTATGAATATTGTTAAAAACCAATTCTTGCTGGTAATTAGAAATTTGAATTTGCTGCGATGATAATTAATTAAAGTTAGATTCATAATTGCGACCGATATTGGTGAAAATTTGGAACTTTCATGATATCGACAAATCGGTGCCTT
Organism: Anabrus simplex; assembly: GCF_040414725.1. Lineage (NCBI taxonomy): Eukaryota > Metazoa > Arthropoda > Insecta > Orthoptera > Tettigoniidae > Anabrus > Anabrus simplex. Next base: position 23,760,244 of record NC_090277.1, on the reverse strand, counting down.
CATAAATTTGATGGAGTTCGATTCCCAGTATTTCAGTATTCCGATCAGAATCCTTCCAGTGCCAGAATAGCCATTTAATGAATAATTGTAACTATGGAGGACTTAAGGCAGATGTTGTTGGCTATGGAGGAGAGGATTAATGCCAACTTGAATATTAGTCAAGCTAATTTAGAACAAAGACTTAGCGAAAATCAGGCCAACTTAGAGAAAAAACTTAGTGAAAATCAGGCAAACTTAGAGAAAAACTTAGAGAAAAGACTTAGTGACACTCAGGTACACTTAGAAAAAGGACTCAGTGATCTCAGTGACGCACAAATAAACCTTGAAAAATCTCTCGGGGAAGCTATTGAAGAAAAGTTGACGGACATTAAAAACCAAACTGAAGAAGGTTTAGGAAAAATATGTTCGGACATTAAACTTTTTAACGGCAAGCTAGCCTCAATGCAGAGCGAGCTCGTAATAGTCAAGAATGATTTCGCTACCATGAAAAAGGAGGTAAACGAAAATATTGCCAAGTCTATGGCGGGCATGTCCAATGAATTCAGTGAACGACTGGCGAACGTTCAGCAGGACATATTAACTGGAATCGACAAATACAAGGGCGAAGTTGAACAATCATTCCTGAATATTGAGGAAAAGATTGACACAAATTCAGAGGACCTTAAGGTTACGAAAACGGCTTGGGCGAAGAAATTCATTGGATTAAACGAAAAGCTACAACAAGTCGAAAAGGGCATTCTCGACAAAATCGAGACATCCCAAGTCGATAGCTCAGAACGGATGGATTATATCCACGAGTCGCTGGAGGATAGTTGGGGCGAAATAAAAACGATCAAAACCACCCTGATGAATGCCATACATAAGGTCACGACCGAGTCAAAAACTGAAACCGAAGGGATTCGAAAGGAGTACACGGATGGAATTAAGGAGCTTGTACATGAAATGCATCTCCTGAAAATCCAGAACGAGAACACTAGCAAGGTCACTAACTCATTGCTAGAGAAGCAGGCGTTACTGGAGCAACGTGTAACCGGCACGTGTCAGACGTCAACTCCACTTGCAACTGCAGGGACAGGCGCTACGAATACAATTGACATTTCTTCAGAGCCGACAGTAAATGCGTCTCAAATGAATACAACCGGCCAGACGCAGATAGTAAATATAATTCGTCTTCACGAAGACCAGCCCGAGAAATTCAATAACGTTAGAGGAAACGTGACTCCGAAAGGCTTCATTCGGGAACTGCAGGATTACTTTCGCGATGCGAAAATTCCACCAGAAAGGCAGTTGAGAGTCACCGAAAAATTCCTGGAAGACTCAGTTCATACCTGGTTTGTCGCATTTCGATTTTCATTTGACGATTTCGAAAGCTTCAAAAAAGCATTCCTGGAGAAGTACTGGAATAGCGACGTCCAATACAACCTTAGGACGGAGTTATACGCCAGAAAATATGCATCATCTACGCCCACGAGATATGCGGACTTCCTATCCAGTCAATTAAGAAAATTAAGGGAACTAGACTCACCACCATCAGAACCTGAGTTGGTTAAGTTGATCACACGACAGTTACCACCAGATGTGCAGAGGATCATGATAGCCTCAAATACACAATCTGCAATCCAGGCTGAGGCGTTACTAAGACAATTAGACATGACGTCCAAGGAACCAGTTCGTCAGGGACGAAACTCGGAACCGCAGATCCATCAGGTAACAACGAATAAGGAGGAAGAATCGAAATCAGTCAACCAAGGGAGAACGTGGAAACGTAACCCTGGAGGGCAAGATTCACCTCGTGATCGATCGCCCGTACGCAGAAATAGACCCATTAGAAACTGGGAATATTCCAGACGTAACGAGAGGAAGCGTCCATACTCAGATTATCGAAGGAGCTGGAAGCGAAACCAGGACTTCCGCCACTCAAGAGGAAGGAGAGACTGGCGAGAAGAAGAAAAGGAAAAATATCTAAAGGACCTTCAAAACTCGACACAGGAAAACGAACGATGGCGAAGAGCAATCCAAACCCAGGATACCAACCCTGATATCGTGGGGGCGGAAAGCCTTCAATATCAAGAGGCCAAGGCTCGGGGAAGCCAACATAACAACTCGAGTCAGGAGCACAGCCAAGGTGCCATTAAGAAAAGACCTCATCTCCAATGAGAAGAGATAGAACGAATCCTGAAGGCAAAATCAGCAAACTTCAAGAAGGAAGTGCGATACAGGTCGACGCATGGACTCTACCGAACGCCTACACCACTAGCTGACACCGTGTAACCATCTGTTAAGAGGGAAAAATAAGTTACTGAAGATGGAAATAAAACTAGTGGAACACCCTGTATGGAGAGACTAGGCTACTGGATGCCAGGAGCGGAACGAAGAACTCCGAGTCTCACACCTGTCGCGAGCTCAATTAAGTTATTACCAGGTGATTCAACAGCCAATTTTCCGGAACAATAGTAATGGACACTGTTATGTAATAATTTCATCTACAAACGAAATTATGCTCCAACCAAGGGAGAGATGTCCCCGTGAAAATTGGCGACCTTATGAATATTTTAACAAGTGGAAAGCAAAAATTTTATTGTCTGCTTGAAGCCGCAACACATCACTTGGGAAGTCGTGGCGAGCCGAGAACGAGTTTTTTTTTGTCGTTCAGAGGGGTGCGATACGTCACCAGCGAGACTGTGCCAAGGTTATAGCAAACCACGTGACTGCCTTCGCACGCGCGACCCAGCTTGTTTCTGGAATAGTCTGCGCAAATTAAAGGAGATCATCAGCCAATTACCGTTCTCGCTGAAGAACACACCTCCCCTGGGCTAATTAGATAAAAGGCCTTGGTTCGGGTGAATCGCTCTCTTAATGCTTAATGCTTTATGCTCTTCTTAATGCTTGTTCGCTGCGTGAGACATCACATCACCGGACCACGTGGAAGGAAAATTTTCAAGTCAAGTCGACGCCCGTTCTACCAGAATTTAGTCTGATAATTAGTGAATTCTGTGGAATAAAAACACCTAGGAGCCAAGTTAAGTGTGACAGTGTAGACGAGCTGTTTATATTCTGCGTGTGCTTGTGCAAAATACTTAATTTTGTCATCTCAGTTACAGCTTGTGACCAGCAATCAACGGAAGACGTCTTGGAATTGAACATCTCAAGATGAAGAATTCCGCAATTACCAACATCATTTCATCGAGGGACATCCATCGCAGAGCCTCCATGGAGCTGTAAAAATGTAAGGCGTCTCTGGTAATGGGAAGGAGACTGGCCGGAGTATGCTGAAATAACTGACTGTCGACGGGAATCGAACTCTACAAAAACTTGAGTACCTTTTTAATTTAATTTATCTGTCCTATCTTTTGTACAACTAGAGGTCTTTCTTCTTAAGTCGTAGATCTATCAGTTTGCTGTAGTTAGAAATATTTCATTTTCCTACTTCTTAAGGTGTCGTGGTAGACGTGTGAATGAAATTTTGGAATCTACTAGAGTAGACATGTAGGTTGTCTTTGAGTGACTTCCCATGCTTAAGGAGCTTAAATTTAATAATCACTGACCACACGATAAATCTACTTTCTTTGTAATATTGAAAGTTACCGGACGGAAAATTTGCGTGTACATTTTGAGTGAATAGGGTCGAACCTAGTGTCTTTTAAAATCACTTGTTGTTTTTCTGATGAAGTCATCTAATTTTACGACATTCCAGGAGAATCAGTAGATGTAATAATCACTTAAATAATAATAATATTGACTAAAGATCGGGTAAAACAGATGTAAACGCTCGTGAGCCATAAAACTACTGTAGAGTTCCTAAATGTGTGATGGAATGTGCTCTGTTCGTGAAGGGTCTGGAATATGGCCTATCCTGAGGGATATTTGTTGCATAATTGAGTAAATGATGAATTAGTGGTGATATTGATTTATTCTTGTGTACTTGGAGCGCAAGATAGATTATAATTAGTGGAGCACGTGTTTGCGAGTGTATTTCGCAGGTAGGAAGTAAAAATAATGCGAGTAAGGCTCACGCTTGCGGTAAATTCAACCTGTAGCCCACATGATGGTAGTGCTTATGGATTTTACTAGAATCTTCCATTATAATCTCATGAATTAGATGAGCTTGCGCTGATATGTGAAATGTGTTTCTACCAAGTGATTCCCATGACTTCGATCACTAGCCACCATAATGTAGGAGAATTTCTGTACACGGATTATTCTGCTAGACATTACGCGTCCCGACCATCACTAATAAAAATCATAAATAAAATTGCCAAATCAGGATTCGATGTAAATAGTGTACATAAAAACGTGTTTCCCTAAGTGTGAATGTGTGTGTGTAAATGTGTATATTTCTCTTGTGCCATGTTGATTTCATTTAATTTTGATCTGGTCGCGCACTCGCTGTGGCGCGGATCACATTCATCGTTGTGTGTTGCCTTAAGAGATAATTTCATGCCCTTAAGGGAAAGTTTAATTAAATTAAGTCAAGGAAGACTAGGAAGGAATTTAATTTTTTTTAATCAGCGAGATTTAAAAGGAAAGATCATCTCGTTACTTTGAGAAGGCACTCGATTTGTAAACAGAATTTATTTAACTAGCTCACACGTTGGTAATGTAAATTTCTAAAAATCTGAAATACTTTAAGATTAATTTGAATAGAAATGAAATGCAAAGATCAAAGGTAGAAATTTGTCAGCCGCATGATTGTTTGAAACGTTGTGAAAATAAGTCATTAATAATTAATTAAAAATCATTACTCTGAAATGCTAATGATGAACATTAGGTAAATGATGCGGTGGAGAATTAATAAGAACACGATCGTGTGACAATGAAACAGGTTAATTGAATGATAAAATAATAATAATAATAATAATAATCAAGATAATAATTAATTAATTTTGAGAATTTTGGAAACAGTTTTCCTTTGCTACTGAAGTTCATGTTGGTGTCATTGATCAACATTAAGTACTGTAAATGACTAATTCAGTTGTGTACACCGTAAACCACGTGTTGAGAATACTTTAAATTGGTGAAACTTTGAACACATGTTTATTTAATTCTTTCAGTCAAGTGTTTGGTTTAAAAAGGCAAGTGGCCTAATTACTTCTTTGGTTTCATTTACAGCACAGTAGAGCTGGAGATATGAACACGTGTCACTCTAAATCGAGGAAGAAATCCGATATTATGAAAGCTCTGTTATGTAAAGGAAAAATATCATCAAGAATATTTTGTTATTTGTCTGCTTATGTGAATAAATGTCAGAGTGTTGTTTTAATATTTCTTTTTATCCTGCTTGGTCATCAATCCTTAACAACCCTTAAATGCCTCTAGAAAGTGATAGCCAACGATCGAACGGTCCACCTTGGGATTCCTCGCTCGATGGCTGGGCTTAGCTCGGGAAAAATGGGGGCATTTAAGATGGCTTAATCCAAGCGTGGGGCTCGAGATTGGCTTATCCAAGCTCGAAAATGATCTTGTGCTGTCCAGTGTTTATGACATTGACAAGATCAGATGACCAAGTAAATTAGGCTGACTCTGACATATTTATTCGCCCAAATTCTTGTGGCTAACATAAGCACATGTTAAATGTAACTTGTATGAATATTGTTAAAAACCAATTCTTGCTGGTAATTAGAAATTTGAATTTGCTGCGATGATAATTAATTAAAGTTAGATTCATAATTGCGACCGATATTGGTGAAAATTTGGAACTTTCATGATATCGACAAATCGGTGCCTTCATAAATTTGATGGAGTTCGATTCCCAGTATTTCAGTATTCCGATCAGAATCCTTCCAGTGCCAGAATAGCCATTTAATGAATAATTGTAACTATGGAGGACTTAAGGCAGATGTTGTTGGCTATGGAGGAGAGGATTAATGCCAACTTGAATATTAGTCAAGCTAATTTAGAACAAAGACTTAGCGAAAATCAGGCCAACTTAGAGAAAAAACTTAGTGAAAATCAGGCAAACTTAGAGAAAAACTTAGAGAAAAGACTTAGTGACACTCAGGTACACTTAGAAAAAGGACTCAGTGATCTCAGTGACGCACAAATAAACCTTGAAAAATCTCTCGGGGAAGCTATTGAAGAAAAGTTGACGGACATTAAAAACCAAACTGAAGAAGGTTTAGGAAAAATATGTTCGGACATTAAACTTTTTAACGGCAAGCTAGCCTCAATGCAGAGCGAGCTCGTAATAGTCAAGAATGATTTCGCTACCATGAAAAAGGAGGTAAACGAAAATATTGCCAAGTCTATGGCGGGCATGTCCAATGAATTCAGTGAACGACTGGCGAACGTTCAGCAGGACATATTAACTGGAATCGACAAATACAAGGGCGAAGTTGAACAATCATTCCTGAATATTGAGGAAAAGATTGACACAAATTCAGAGGACCTTAAGGTTACGAAAACGGCTTGGGCGAAGAAATTCATTGGATTAAACGAAAAGCTACAACAAGTCGAAAAGGGCATTCTCGACAAAATCGAGACATCCCAAGTCGATAGCTCAGAACGGATGGATTATATCCACGAGTCGCTGGAGGATAGTTGGGGCGAAATAAAAACGATCAAAACCACCCTGATGAATGCCATACATAAGGTCACGACCGAGTCAAAAACTGAAACCGAAGGGATTCGAAAGGAGTACACGGATGGAATTAAGGAGCTTGTACATGAAATGCATCTCCTGAAAATCCAGAACGAGAACACTAGCAAGGTCACTAACTCATTGCTAGAGAAGCAGGCGTTACTGGAGCAACGTGTAACCGGCACGTGTCAGACGTCAACTCCACTTGCAACTGCAGGGACAGGCGCTACGAATACAATTGACATTTCTTCAGAGCCGACAGTAAATGCGTCTCAAATGAATACAACCGGCCAGACGCAGATAGTAAATATAATTCGTCTTCACGAAGACCAGCCCGAGAAATTCAATAACGTTAGAGGAAACGTGACTCCGAAAGGCTTCATTCGGGAACTGCAGGATTACTTTCGCGATGCGAAAATTCCACCAGAAAGGCAGTTGAGAGTCACCGAAAAATTCCTGGAAGACTCAGTTCATACCTGGTTTGTCGCATTTCGATTTTCATTTGACGATTTCGAAAGCTTCAAAAAAGCATTCCTGGAGAAGTACTGGAATAGCGACGTCCAATACAACCTTAGGACGGAGTTATACGCCAGAAAATATGCATCATCTACGCCCACGAGATATGCGGACTTCCTATCCAGTCAATTAAGAAAATTAAGGGAACTAGACTCACCACCATCAGAACCTGAGTTGGTTAAGTTGATCACACGACAGTTACCACCAGATGTGCAGAGGATCATGATAGCCTCAAATACACAATCTGCAATCCAGGCTGAGGCGTTACTAAGACAATTAGACATGACGTCCAAGGAACCAGTTCGTCAGGGACGAAACTCGGAACCGCAGATCCATCAGGTAACAACGAATAAGGAGGAAGAATCGAAATCAGTCAACCAAGGGAGAACGTGGAAACGTAACCCTGGAGGGCAAGATTCACCTCGTGATCGATCGCCCGTACGCAGAAATAGACCCATTAGAAACTGGGAATATTCCAGACGTAACGAGAGGAAGCGTCCATACTCAGATTATCGAAGGAGCTGGAAGCGAAACCAGGACTTCCGCCACTCAAGAGGAAGGAGAGACTGGCGAGAAGAAGAAAAGGAAAAATATCTAAAGGACCTTCAAAACTCGACACAGGAAAACGAACGATGGCGAAGAGCAATCCAAACCCAGGATACCAACCCTGATATCGTGGGGGCGGAAAGCCTTCAATATCAAGAGGCCAAGGCTCGGGGAAGCCAACATAACAACTCGAGTCAGGAGCACAGCCAAGGTGCCATTAAGAAAAGACCTCATCTCCAATGAGAAGAGATAGAACGAATCCTGAAGGCAAAATCAGCAAACTTCAAGAAGGAAGTGCGATACAGGTCGACGCATGGACTCTACCGAACGCCTACACCACTAGCTGACACCGTGTAACCATCTGTTAAGAGGGAAAAATAAGTTACTGAAGATGGAAATAAAACTAGTGGAACACCCTGTATGGAGAGACTAGGCTACTGGATGCCAGGAGCGGAACGAAGAACTCCGAGTCTCACACCTGTCGCGAGCTCAATTAAGTTATTACCAGGTGATTCAACAGCCAATTTTCCGGAACAATAGTAATGGACACTGTTATGTAATAATTTCATCTACAAACGAAATTATGCTCCAACCAAGGGAGAGATGTCCCCGTGAAAATTGGCGACCTTATGAATATTTTAACAAGTGGAAAGCAAAAATTTTATTGTCTGCTTGAAGCCGCAACACATCACTTGGGAAGTCGTGGCGAGCCGAGAACGAGTTTTTTTTTGTCGTTCAGAGGGGTGCGATACGTCACCAGCGAGACTGTGCCAAGGTTATAGCAAACCACGTGACTGCCTTCGCACGCGCGACCCAGCTTGTTTCTGGAATAGTCTGCGCAAATTAAAGGAGATCATCAGCCAATTACCGTTCTCGCTGAAGAACACACCTCCCCTGGGCTAATTAGATAAAAGGCCTTGGTTCGGGTGAATCGCTCTCTTAATGCTTAATGCTTTATGCTCTTCTTAATGCTTGTTCGCTGCGTGAGACATCACATCACCGGACCACGTGGAAGGAAAATTTTCAAGTCAAGTCGACGCCCGTTCTACCAGAATTTAGTCTGATAATTAGTGAATTCTGTGGAATAAAAACACCTAGGAGCCAAGTTAAGTGTGACAGTGTAGACGAGCTGTTTATATTCTGCGTGTGCTTGTGCAAAATACTTAATTTTGTCATCTCAGTTACAGCTTGTGACCAGCAATCAACGGAAGACGTCTTGGAATTGAACATCTCAAGATGAAGAATTCCGCAATTACCAACATCATTTCATCGAGGGACATCCATCGCAGAGCCTCCATGGAGCTGTAAAAATGTAAGGCGTCTCTGGTAATGGGAAGGAGACTGGCCGGAGTATGCTGAAATAACTGACTGTCGACGGGAATCGAACTCTACAAAAACTTGAGTACCTTTTTAATTTAATTTATCTGTCCTATCTTTTGTACAACTAGAGGTCTTTCTTCTTAAGTCGTAGATCTATCAGTTTGCTGTAGTTAGAAATATTTCATTTTCCTACTTCTTAAGGTGTCGTGGTAGACTAGGTACGTGTGAATGAAATTTTGGAATCTACTAGAGTAGACATGTAGGTTGTCTTTGAGTGACTTCCCATGCTTAAGGAGCTTAAATTTAATAATCACTGACCACACGATAAATCTACTTTCTTTGTAATATTGAAAGTTACCGGACGGAAAATTTGCGTGTACATTTTGAGTGAATAGGGTCGAACCTAGTGTCTTTTAAAATCACTTGTTGTTTTTCTGATGAAGTCATCTAATTTTACGACATTCCAGGAGAATCAGTAGATGTAATAATCACTTAAATAATAATAATATTGACTAAAGATCGGGTAAAACAGATGTAAACGCTCGTGAGCCATAAAACTACTGTAGAGTTCCTAAATGTGTGATGGAATGTGCTCTGTTCGTGAAGGGTCTGGAATATGGCCTATCCTGAGGGATATTTGTTGCATAATTGAGTAAATGATGAATTAGTGGTGATATTGATTTATTCTTGTGTACTTGGAGCGCAAGATAGATTATAATTAGTGGAGCACGTGTTTGCGAGTGTATTTCGCAGGTAGGAAGTAAAAATAATGCGAGTAAGGCTCACGCTTGCGGTAAATTCAACCTGTAGCCCACATGATGGTAGTGCTTATGGATTTTACTAGAATCTTCCATTATAATCTCATGAATTAGATGAGCTTGCGCTGATATGTGAAATGTGTTTCTACCAAGTGATTCCCATGACTTCGATCACTAGCCACCATAATGTAGGAGAATTTCTGTACACGGATTATTCTGCTAGACATTACGCGTCCCGACCATCACTAATAAAAATCATAAATAAAATTGCCAAATCAGGATTCGATGTAAATAGTGTACATAAAAACGTGTTTCCCTAAGTGTGAATGTGTGTGTGTAAATGTGTATATTTCTCTTGTGCCATGTTGATTTCATTTAATTTTGATCTGGTCGCGCACTCGCTGTGGCGCGGATCACATTCATCGTTGTGTGTTGCCTTAAGAGATAATTCCATGCCCTTAAGGGAAAGTTTAATTAAATTAAGTCAAGGAAGACTAGGAAGGAATTTAATTTTTTTTAATCAGCGAGATTTAAAAGGAAAGATCATCTCGTTACTTTGAGAAGGCACTCGATTTGTAAACAGAATTTATTTAACTAGCTCACACGTTGGTAATGTAAATTTCTAAAAATCTGAAATACTTTAAGATTAATTTGAATAGAAATGAAATGCAAAGATCAAAGGTAGAAATTTGTCAGCCGCATGATTGTTTGAAACGTTGTGAAAATAAGTCATTAATAATTAATTAAAAATCATTACTCTGAAATGCTAATGATGAACATTAGGTAAATGATGCGGTGGAGAATTAATAAGAACACGATCGTGTGACAATGAAACAGGTTAATTGAATGATAAAATAATAATAATAATAATAATAATCAAGATAATAATTAATTAATTTTGAGAATTTTGGAAACAGTTTTCCTTTGCTACTGAAGTTCATGTTGGTGTCATTGATCAACATTAAGTACTGTAAATGACTAATTCAGTTGTGTACACCGTAAACCACGTGTTGAGAATACTTTAAATTGGTGAAACTTTGAACACATGTTTATTTAATTCTTTCAGTCAAGTGTTTGGTTTAAAAAGGCAAGTGGCCTAATTACTTCTTTGGTTTCATTTACAGCACAGTAGAGCTGGAGATATGAACACGTGTCACTCTAAATCGAGGAAGAAATCCGATATTATGAAAGCTCTGTTATGTAAAGGAAAAATATCATCAAGAATATTTTGTTATTTGTCTGCTTATGTGAATAAATGTCAGAGTGTTGTTTTAATATTTCTTTTTATCCTGCTTGGTCATCAATCCTTAACAACCCTTAAATGCCTCTAGAAAGTGATAGCCAACGATCGAACGGTCCACCTTGGGATTCCTCGCTCGATGGCTGGGCTTAGCTCGGGAAAAATGGGGGCATTTAAGATGGCTTAATCCAAGCGTGGGGCTCGAGATTGGCTTATCCAAGCTCGAAAATGATCTTGTGCTGTCCAGTGTTTATGACATTGACAAGATCAGATGACCAAGTAAATTAGGCTGACTCTGACATATTTATTCGCCCAAATTCTTGTGGCTAACATAAGCACATGTTAAATGTAACTTGTATGAATATTGTTAAAAACCAATTCTTGCTGGTAATTAGAAATTTGAATTTGCTGCGATGATAATTAATTAAAGTTAGATTCATAATTGCGACCGATATTGGTGAAAATTTGGAACTTTCATGATATCGACAAATCGGTGCCTTCATAAATTTGATGGAGTTCGATTCCCAGTATTTCAGTATTCCGATCAGAATCCTTCCAGTGCCAGAATAGCCATTTAATGAATAATTGTAACTATGGAGGACTTAAGGCAGATGTTGTTGGCTATGGAGGAGAGGATTAATGCCAACTTGAATATTAGTCAAGCTAATTTAGAACAAAGACTTAGCGAAAATCAGGCCAACTTAGAGAAAAAACTTAGTGAAAATCAGGCAAACTTAGAGAAAAACTTAGAGAAAAGACTTAGTGACACTCAGGTACACTTAGAAAAAGGACTCAGTGATCTCAGTGACGCACAAATAAACCTTGAAAAATCTCTCGGGGAAGCTATTGAAGAAAAGTTGACGGACATTAAAAACCAAACTGAAGAAGGTTTAGGAAAAATATGTTCGGACATTAAACTTTTTAACGGCAAGCTAGCCTCAATGCAGAGCGAGCTCGTAATAGTCAAGAATGATTTCGCTACCATGAAAAAGGAGGTAAACGAAAATATTGCCAAGTCTATGGCGGGCATGTCCAATGAATTCAGTGAACGACTGGCGAACGTTCAGCAGGACATTTTAACTGGAATCGACAAATACAAGGGCGAAGTTGAACAATCATTCCTGAATATTGAGGAAAAGATTGACACAAATTCAGAGGACCTTAAGGTTACGAAAACGGCTTGGGCGAAGAAATTCATTGGATTAAACGAAAAGCTACAACAAGTCGAAAAGGGCATTCTCGACAAAATCGAGACATCCCAAGTCGATAGCTCAGAACGGATGGATTATATCCACGAGTCGCTGGAGGATAGTTGGGGCGAAATAAAAACGATCAAAACCACCCTGATGAATGCCATACATAAGGTCACGACCGAGTCAAAAACTGAAACCGAAGGGATTCGAAAGGAGTACACGGATGGAATTAAGGAGCTTGTACATGAAATGCATCTCCTGAAAATCCAGAACGAGAACACTAGCAAGGTCACTAACTCATTGCTAGAGAAGCAGGCGTTACTGGAGCAACGTGTAACCGGCACGTGTCAGACGTCAACTCCACTTGCAACTGCAGGGACAGGCGCTACGAATACAATTGACATTTCTTCAGAGCCGACAGTAAATGCGTCTCAAATGAATACAACCGGCCAGACGCAGATAGTAAATATAATTCGTCTTCACGAAGACCAGCCCAAGAAATTCAATAACGTTAGAGGAAACGTGACTCCGAATGGCTTCATTCGGGAACTGCAGGATTACTTTCGCGATGCGAAAATTCCACCAGAAAGGCAGTTGAGAGTCACCGAAAAATTCCTGGAAGACTCAGTTCATACCTGGTTTGTCGCATTTCGATTTTCATTTGACGATTTCGAAAGCTTCAAAAAAGCATTCCTGGAGAAGTACTGGAATAGCGACGTCCAATACAACCTTAGGACGGAGTTATACGCCAGAAAATATGCATCATCTACGCCCACGAGATATGCGGACTTCCTATCCAGTCAATTAAGAAAATTAAGGGAACTAGACTCAGCACCATCAGAACCTGAGTTGGTTAAGTTGATCACACGACAGTTACCACCAGATGTGCAGAGGATCATGATAGCCTCAAATACACAATCTGCAATCCAGGCTGAGGCGTTACTAAGACAATTAGACATGACGTCCAAGGAACCAGTTCGTCAGGGACGAAACTCGGAACCGCAGATCCATCAGGTAACAACGAATAAGGAGGAAGAATCGAAATTAGTCAACCAAGGGAGAACGTGGAAACGTAACCCTGGAGGGCAAGATTCACCTCGTGATCGATCGCCCGTACGCAGAAATAGACCCATTAGAAACTGGGAATATTCCAGACGTAACGAGAGGAAGCGTCCATACTCAGATTATCGAAGGAGCTGGAAGCGAAACCAGGACTTCCGCCACTCAAGAGGAAGGAGAGACTGGCGAGAAGAAGAAAAGGAAAAATATCTAAAGGACCTTCAAAACTCGACACAGGAAAACGAACGATGGCGAAGAACAATCCAAACCCAGGATACCAACCCTGATATCGTGGGGGCGGAAAGCCTTCAATATCAAGAGGCCAAGGCTCGGGGAAGCCAACATAACAACTCGAGTCAGGAGCACAGCCAAGGTGCCATTAAGAAAAGACCTCATCTCCAATGAGAAGAGATAGAACGAATCCTGAAGGCAAAATCAGCAAACTTCAAGAAGGAAGTGCGATACAGGTCGACGCATGGACTCTACCGAACGCCTACACCACTAGCTGACACCGTGTAACCATCTGTTAAGAGGGAAAAATAAGTTACTGAAGATGGAAATAAAACTAGTGGAACACCCTGTATGGAGAGACTAGGCTACTGGATGCCAGGAGCGGAACGAAGAACTCCGAGTCTCACACCTGTCGCGAGCTCAATTAAGTTATTACCAGGTGATTCAACAGCCAATTTTCCGGAACAATAGTAATGGACACTGTTATGTAATAATTTCATCTACAAACGAAATTATGCTCCAACCAAGGGAGAGATGTCCCCGTGAAAATTGGCGACCTTATGAATATTTTAACAAGTGGAAAGCAAAAATTTTATTGTCTGCTTGAAGCCGCAACACATCACTTGGGAAGTCGTGGCGAGCCGAGAACGAGTTTTTTTTTGTCGTTCAGAGGGGTGCGATACGTCACCAGCGAGACTGTGCCAAGGTTATAGCAAACCACGTGACTGCCTTCGCACGCGCGACCCAGCTTGTTTCTGGAATAGTCTGCGCAAATTAAAGGAGATCATCAGCCAATTACCGTTCTCGCTGAAGAACACACCTCCCCTGGGCTAATTAGATAAAAGGCCTTGGTTCGGGTGAATCGCTCTCTTAATGCTTAATGCTTTATGCTCTTCTTAATGCTTGTTCGCTGCGTGAGACATCACATCACCGGACCACGTGGAAGGAAAATTTTCAAGTCAAGTCGACGCCCGTTCTACCAGAATTTAGTCTGATAATTAGTGAATTCTGTGGAATAAAAACACCTAGGAGCCAAGTTAAGTGTGACAGTGTAGACGAGCTGTTTATATTCTGCGTGTGCTTGTGCAAAATACTTAATTTTGTCATCTCAGTTACAGCTTGTGACCAGCAATCAACGGAAGACGTCTTGGAATTGAACATCTCAAGATGAAGAATTCCGCAATTACCAACATCATTTCATCGAGGGACATCCATCGCAGAGCCTCCATGGAGCTGTAAAAATGTAAGGCGTCTCTGGTAATGGGAAGGAGACTGGCCGGAGTATGCTGAAATAACTGACTGTCGACGGGAATCGAACTCTACAAAAACTTGAGTACCTTTTTAATTTAATTTATCTGTCCTATCTTTTGTACAACTAGAGGTCTTTCTTCTTAAGTCGTAGATCTATCAGTTTGCTGTAGTTAGAAATATTTCATTTTCCTACTTCTTAAGGTGTCGTGGTAGACTAGGTACGTGTGAATGAAATTTTGGAATCTACTAGAGTAGACATGTAGGTTGTCTTTGAGTGACTTCCCATGCTTAAGGAGCTTAAATTTAATAATCACTGACCACACGATAAATCTACTTTCTTTGTAATATTGAAAGTTACCGGACGGAAAATTTGCGTGTACATTTTGAGTGAATAGGGTCGAACCTAGTGTCTTTTAAAATCACTTGTTGTTTTTCTGATGAAGTCATCTAATTTTACGACATTCCAGGAGAATCAGTAGATGTAATAATCACTTAAATAATAATAATATTGACTAAAGATCGGGTAAAACAGATGTAAACGCTCGTGAGCCATAAAACTACTGTAGAGTTCCTAAATGTGTGATGGAATGTGCTCTGTTCGTGAAGGGTCTGGAATATGGCCTATCCTGAGGGATATTTGTTGCATAATTGAGTAAATGATGAATTAGTGGTGATATTGATTTATTCTTGTGTACTTGGAGCGCAAGATAGATTATAATTAGTGGAGCACGTGTTTGCGAGTGTATTTCGCAGGTAGGAAGTAAAAATAATGCGAGTAAGGCTCACGCTTGCGGTAAATTCAACCTGTAGCCCACATGATGGTAGTGCTTATGGATTTTACTAGAATCTTCCATTATAATCTCATGAATTAGATGAGCTTGCGCTGATATGTGAAATGTGTTTCTACCAAGTGATTCCCATGACTTCGATCACTAGCCACCATAATGTAGGAGAATTTCTGTACACGGATTATTCTGCTAGACATTACGCGTCCCGACCATCACTAATAAAAATCATAAATAAAATTGCCAAATCAGGATTCGATGTAAATAGTGTACATAAAAACGTGTTTCCCTAAGTGTGAATGTGTGTGTGTAAATGTGTATATTTCTCTTGTGCCATGTTGATTTCATTTAATTTTGATCTGGTCGCGCACTCGCTGTGGCGCGGATCACATTCATCGTTGTGTGTTGCCTTAAGAGATAATTTCATGCCCTTAAGGGAAAGTTTAATTAAATTAAGTCAAGGAAGACTAGGAAGGAATTTAATTTTTTTTAATCAGCGAGATTTAAAAGGAAAGATCATCTCGTTACTTTGAGAAGGCACTCGATTTGTAAACAGAATTTATTTAACTAGCTCACACGTTGGTAATGTAAATTTCTAAAAATCTGAAATACTTTAAGATTAATTTGAATAGAAATGAAATGCAAAGATCAAAGGTAGAAATTTGTCAGCCGCATGATTGTTTGAAACGTTGTGAAAATAAGTCATTAATAATTAATTAAAAATCATTACTCTGAAATGCTAATGATGAACATTAGGTAAATGATGCGGTGGAGAATTAATAAGAACACGATCGTGTGACAATGAAACAGGTTAATTGAATGATAAAATAATAATAATAATAATAATAATAATCAAGATAATAATTAATTAATTTTGAGAATTTTGGAAACAGTTTTCCTTTGCTACTGAAGTTCATGTTGGTGTCATTGATCAACATTAAGTACTGTAAATGACTAATTCAGTTGTGTACACCGTAAACCACGTGTTGAGAATACTTTAAATTGGTGAAACTTTGAAC
Source organism: Anabrus simplex (assembly GCF_040414725.1). Taxonomy (NCBI): domain Eukaryota; kingdom Metazoa; phylum Arthropoda; class Insecta; order Orthoptera; family Tettigoniidae; genus Anabrus; species Anabrus simplex. The sequence goes on along the minus strand of NC_090277.1, from coordinate 23,743,749 downwards.
ACATGTTTATTTAATTCTTTCAGTCAAGTGTTTGGTTTAAAAAGGCAAGTGGCCTAATTACTTCTTTGGTTTCATTTACAGCACAGTAGAGCTGGAGATATGAACACGTGTCACTCTAAATCGAGGAAGAAATCCGATATTATGAAAGCTCTGTTATGTAAAGGAAAAATATCATCAAGAATATTTTGTTATTTGTCTGCTTATGTGAATAAATGTCAGAGTGTTGTTTTAATATTTCTTTTTATCCTGCTTGGTCATCAATCCTTAACAACCCTTAAATGCCTCTAGAAAGTGATAGCCAACGATCGAACGGTCCACCTTGGGATTCCTCGCTCGATGGCTGGGCTTAGCTCGGGAAAAATGGGGGCATTTAAGATGGCTTAATCCAAGCGTGGGGCTCGAGATTGGCTTATCCAAGCTCGAAAATGATCTTGTGCTGTCCAGTGTTTATGACATTGACAAGATCAGATGACCAAGTAAATTAGGCTGACTCTGACATATTTATTCGCCCAAATTCTTGTGGCTAACATAAGCACATGTTAAATGTAACTTGTATGAATATTGTTAAAAACCAATTCTTGCTGGTAATTAGAAATTTGAATTTGCTGCGATGATAATTAATTAAAGTTAGATTCATAATTGCGACCGATATTGGTGAAAATTTGGAACTTTCATGATATCGACAAATCGGTGCCTTCATAAATTTGATGGAGTTCGATTCCCAGTATTTCAGTATTCCGATCAGAATCCTTCCAGTACCAGAATAGCCATTTAATGAATAATTGTAACTATGGAGGACTTAAGGCAGATGTTGTTGGCTATGGAGGAGAGGATTAATGCCAACTTGAATATTAGTCAAGCTAATTTAGAACAAAGACTTAGCGAAAATCAGGCCAACTTAGAGAAAAAACTTAGTGAAAATCAGGCAAACTTAGAGAAAAACTTAGAGAAAAGACTTAGTGACACTCAGGTACACTTAGAAAAAGGACTCAGTGATCTCAGTGACGCACAAATAAACCTTGAAAAATCTCTCGGGGAAGCTATTGAAGAAAAGTTGACGGACATTAAAAACCAAACTGAAGAAGGTTTAGGAAAAATATGTTCGGACATTAAACTTTTTAACGGCAAGCTAGCCTCAATGCAGAGCGAGCTCGTAATAGTCAAGAATGATTTCGCTACCATGAAAAAGGAGGTAAACGAAAATATTGCCAAGTCTATGGCGGGCATGTCCAATGAATTCAGTGAACGACTGGCGAACGTTCAGCAGGACATATTAACTGGAATCGACAAATACAAGGGCGAAGTTGAACAATCATTCCTGAATATTGAGGAAAAGATTGACACAAATTCAGAGGACCTTAAGGTTACGAAAACGGCTTGGGCGAAGAAATTCATTGGATTAAACGAAAAGCTACAACAAGTCGAAAAGGGCATTCTCGACAAAATCGAGACATCCCAAGTCGATAGCTCAGAACGGATGGATTATATCCACGAGTCGCTGGAGGATAGTTGGGGCGAAATAAAAACGATCAAAACCACCCTGATGAATGCCATACATAAGGTCACGACCGAGTCAAAAACTGAAATCGAAGGGATTCGAAAGGAGTACACGGATGGAATTAAGGAGCTTGTACATGAAATGCATCTCCTGAAAATCCAGAACGAGAACACTAGCAAGGTCACTAACTCATTGCTAGAGAAGCAGGCGTTACTGGAGCAACGTGTAACCGGCACGTGTCAGACGTCAACTCCACTTGCAACTGCAGGGACAGGCGCTACGAATACAATTGACATTTCTTCAGAGCCGACAGTAAATGCGTCTCAAATGAATACAACCGGCCAGACGCAGATAGTAAATATAATTCGTCTTCACGAAGACCAGCCCGAGAAATTCAATAACGTTAGAGGAAACGTGACTCCGAAAGGCTTCATTCGGGAACTGCAGGATTACTTTCGCGATGCGAAAATTCCACCAGAAAGGCAGTTGAGAGTCACCGAAAAATTCCTGGAAGACTCAGTTCATACCTGGTTTGTCGCATTTCGATTTTCATTTGACGATTTCGAAAGCTTCAAAAAAGCATTCCTGGAGAAGTACTGGAATAGCGACGTCCAATACAACCTTAGGACGGAGTTATACGCCAGAAAATATGCATCATCTACGCCCACGAGATATGCGGACTTCCTATCCAGTCAATTAAGAAAATTAAGGGAACTAGACTCACCACCATCAGAACCTGAGTTGGTTAAGTTGATCACACGACAGTTACCACCAGATGTGCAGAGGATCATGATAGCCTCAAATACACAATCTGCAATCCAGGCTGAGGCGTTACTAAGACAATTAGACATGACGTCCAAGGAACCAGTTCGTCAGGGACGAAACTCGGAACCGCAGATCCATCAGGTAACAACGAATAAGGAGGAAGAATCGAAATCAGTCAACCAAGGGAGAACGTGGAAACGTAACCCTGGAGGGCAAGATTCACCTCGTGATCGATCGCCCGTACGCAGAAATAGACCCATTAGAAACTGGGAATATTCCAGACGTAACGAGAGGAAGCGTCCATACTCAGATTATCGAAGGAGCTGGAAGCGAAACCAGGACTTCCGCCACTCAAGAGGAAGGAGAGACTGGCGAGAAGAAGAAAAGGAAAAATATCTAAAGGACCTTAAAAACTCGACACAGGAAAACGAACGATGGCGAAGAGCAATCCAAACCCAGGATACCAACCCTGATATCGTGGGGGCGGAAAGCCTTCAATATCAAGAGGCCAAGGCTCGGGGAAGCCAACATAACAACTCGAGTCAGGAGCACAGCCAAGGTGCCATTAAGAAAAGACCTCATCTCCAATGAGAAGAGATAGAACGAATCCTGAAGGCAAAATCAGCAAACTTCAAGAAGGAAGTGCGATACAGGTCGACGCATGGACTCTACCGAACGCCTACACCACTAGCTGACACCGTGTAACCATCTGTTAAGAGGGAAAAATAAGTTACTGAAGATGGAAATAAAACTAGTGGAACACCCTGTATGGAGAGACTAGGCTACTGGATGCCAGGAGCGGAACGAAGAACTCCGAGTCTCACACCTGTCGCGAGCTCAATTAAGTTATTACCAGGTGATTCAACAGCCAATTTTCCGGAACAATAGTAATGGACACTGTTATGTAATAATTTCATCTACAAACGAAATTATGCTCCAACCAAGGGAGAGATGTCCCCGTGAAAATTGGCGACCTTATGAATATTTTAACAAGTGGAAAGCAAAAATTTTATTGTCTGCTTGAAGCCGCAACACATCACTTGGGAAGTCGTGGCGAGCCGAGAACGAGTTTTTTTTTGTCGTTCAGAGGGGTGCGATACGTCACCAGCGAGACTGTGCCAAGGTTATAGCAAACCACGTGACTGCCTTCGCACGCGCGACCCAGCTTGTTTCTGGAATAGTCTGCGCAAATTAAAGGAGATCATCAGCCAATTACCGTTCTCGCTGAAGAACACACCTCCCCTGGGCTAATTAGATAAAAGGCCTTGGTTCGGGTGAATCGCTCTCTTAATGCTTAATGCTTTATGCTCTTCTTAATGCTTGTTCGCTGCGTGAGACATCACATCACCGGACCACGTGGAAGGAAAATTTTCAAGTCAAGTCGACGCCCGTTCTACCAGAATTTAGTCTGATAATTAGTGAATTCTGTGGAATAAAAACACCTAGGAGCCAAGTTAAGTGTGACAGTGTAGACGAGCTGTTTATATTCTGCGTGTGCTTGTGCAAAATACTTAATTTTGTCATCTCAGTTACAGCTTGTGACCAGCAATCAACGGAAGACGTCTTGGAATTGAACATCTCAAGATGAAGAATTCCGCAATTACCAACATCATTTCATCGAGGGACATCCATCGCAGAGCCTCCATGGAGCTGTAAAAATGTAAGGCGTCTCTGGTAATGGGAAGGAGACTGGCCGGAGTATGCTGAAATAACTGACTGTCGACGGGAATCGAACTCTACAAAAACTTGAGTACCTTTTTAATTTAATTTATCTGTCCTATCTTTTGTACAACTAGAGGTCTTTCTTCTTAAGTCGTAGATCTATCAGTTTGCTGTAGTTAGAAATATTTCATTTTCCTACTTCTTAAGGTGTCGTGGTAGACTAGGTACGTGTGAATGAAATTTTGGAATCTACTAGAGTAGACATGTAGGTTGTCTTTGAGTGACTTCCCATGCTTAAGGAGCTTAAATTTAATAATCACTGACCACACGATAAATCTACTTTCTTTGTAATATTGAAAGTTACCGGACGGAAAATTTGCGTGTACATTTTGAGTGAATAGGGTCGAACCTAGTGTCTTTTAAAATCACTTGTTGTTTTTCTGATGAAGTCATCTAATTTTACGACATTCCAGGAGAATCAGTAGATGTAATAATCACTTAAATAATAATAATATTGACTAAAGATCGGGTAAAACAGATGTAAACGCTCGTGAGCCATAAAACTACTGTAGAGTTCCTAAATGTGTGATGGAATGTGCTCTGTTCGTGAAGGGTCTGGAATATGGCCTATCCTGAGGGATATTTGTTGCATAATTGAGTAAATGATGAATTAGTGGTGATATTGATTTATTCTTGTGTACTTGGAGCGCAAGATAGATTATAATTAGTGGAGCACGTGTTTGCGAGTGTATTTCGCAGGTAGGAAGTAAAAATAATGCGAGTAAGGCTCACGCTTGCGGTAAATTCAACCTGTAGCCCACATGATGGTAGTGCTTATGGATTTTACTAGAATCTTCCATTATAATCTCATGAATTAGATGAGCTTGCGCTGATATGTGAAATGTGTTTCTACCAAGTGATTCCCATGACTTCGATCACTAGCCACCATAATGTAGGAGAATTTCTGTACACGGATTATTCTGCTAGACATTACGCGTCCCGACCATCACTAATAAAAATCATAAATAAAATTGCCAAATCAGGATTCGATGTAAATAGTGTACATAAAAACGTGTTTCCCTAAGTGTGAATGTGTGTGTGTAAATGTGTATATTTCTCTTGTGCCATGTTGATTTCATTTAATTTTGATCTGGTCGCGCACTCGCTGTGGCGCGGATCACATTCATCGTTGTGTGTTGCCTTAAGAGATAATTTCATGCCCTTAAGGGAAAGTTTAATTAAATTAAGTCAAGGAAGACTAGGAAGGAATTTAATTTTTTTTAATCAGCGAGATTTAAAAGGAAAGATCATCTCGTTACTTTGAGAAGGCACTCGATTTGTAAACAGAATTTATTTAACTAGCTCACACGTTGGTAATGTAAATTTCTAAAAATCTGAAATACTTTAAGATTAATTTGAATAGAAATGAAATGCAAAGATCAAAGGTAGAAATTTGTCAGCCGCATGATTGTTTGAAACGTTGTGAAAATAAGTCATTAATAATTAATTAAAAATCATTACTCTGAAATGCTAATGATGAACATTAGGTAAATGATGCGGTGGAGAATTAATAAGAACACGATCGTGTGACAATGAAACAGGTTAATTGAATGATAAAATAATAATAATAATAATAATAATAATAATAATCAAGATAATAATTAATTAATTTTGAGAATTTTGGAAACAGTTTTCCTTTGCTACTGAAGTTCATGTTGGTGTCATTGATCAACATTAAGTACTGTAAATGACTAATTCAGTTGTGTACACCGTAAACCACGTGTTGAGAATACTTTAAATTGGTGAAACTTTGAACACATGTTTATTTAATTCTTTCAGTCAAGTGTTTGGTTTAAAAAGGCAAGTGGCCTAATTACTTCTTTGGTTTCATTTACAGCACAGTAGAGCTGGAGATATGAACACGTGTCACTCTAAATCGAGGAAGAAATCCGATATTATGAAAGCTCTGTTATGTAAAGGAAAAATATCATCAAGAATATTTTGTTATTTGTCTGCTTATGTGAATAAATGTCAGAGTGTTGTTTTAATATTTCTTTTTATCCTGCTTGGTCATCAATCCTTAACAACCCTTAAATGCCTCTAGAAAGTGATAGCCAACGATCGAACGGTCCACCTTGGGATTCCTCGCTCGATGGCTGGGCTTAGCTCGGGAAAAATGGGGGCATTTAAGATGGCTTAATCCAAGCGTGGGGCTCGAGATTGGCTTATCCAAGCTCGAAAATGATCTTGTGCTGTCCAGTGTTTATGACATTGACAAGATCAGATGACCAAGTAAATTAGGCTGACTCTGACATATTTATTCGCCCAAATTCTTGTGGCTAACATAAGCACATGTTAAATGTAACTTGTATGAATATTGTTAAAAACCAATTCTTGCTGGTAATTAGAAATTTGAATTTGCTGCGATGATAATTAATTAAAGTTAGATTCATAATTGCGACCGATATTGGTGAAAATTTGGAACTTTCATGATATCGACAAATCGGTGCCTTCATAAATTTGATGGAGTTCGATTCCCAGTATTTCAGTATTCCGATCAGAATCCTTCCAGTACCAGAATAGCCATTTAATGAATAATTGTAACTATGGAGGACTTAAGGCAGATGTTGTTGGCTATGGAGGAGAGGATTAATGCCAACTTGAATATTAGTCAAGCTAATTTAGAACAAAGACTTAGCGAAAATCAGGCCAACTTAGAGAAAAAACTTAGTGAAAATCAGGCAAACTTAGAGAAAAACTTAGAGAAAAGACTTAGTGACACTCAGGTACACTTAGAAAAAGGACTCAGTGATCTCAGTGACGCACAAATAAACCTTGAAAAATCTCTCGGGGAAGCTATTGAAGAAAAGTTGACGGACATTAAAAACCAAACTGAAGAAGGTTTAGGAAAAATATGTTCGGACATTAAACTTTTTAACGGCAAGCTAGCCTCAATGCAGAGCGAGCTCGTAATAGTCAAGAATGATTTCGCTACCATGAAAAAGGAGGTAAACGAAAATATTGCCAAGTCTATGGCGGGCATGTCCAATGAATTCAGTGAACGACTGGCGAACGTTCAGCAGGACATATTAACTGGAATCGACAAATACAAGGGCGAAGTTGAACAATCATTCCTGAATATTGAGGAAAAGATTGACACAAATTCAGAGGACCTTAAGGTTACGAAAACGGCTTGGGCGAAGAAATTCATTGGATTAAACGAAAAGCTACAACAAGTCGAAAAGGGCATTCTCGACAAAATCGAGACATCCCAAGTCGATAGCTCAGAACGGATGGATTATATCCACGAGTCGCTGGAGGATAGTTGGGGCGAAATAAAAACGATCAAAACCACCCTGATGAATGCCATACATAAGGTCACGACCGAGTCAAAAACTGAAACCGAAGGGATTCGAAAGGAGTACACGGATGGAATTAAGGAGCTTGTACATGAAATGCATCTCCTGAAAATCCAGAACGAGAACACTAGCAAGGTCACTAACTCATTGCTAGAGAAGCAGGCGTTACTGGAGCAACGTGTAACCGGCACGTGTCAGACGTCAACTCCACTTGCAACTGCAGGGACAGGCGCTACGAATACAATTGACATTTCTTCAGAGCCGACAGTAAATGCGTCTCAAATGAATACAACCGGCCAGACGCAGATAGTAAATATAATTCGTCTTCACGAAGACCAGCCCGAGAAATTCAATAACGTTAGAGGAAACGTGACTCCGAAAGGCTTCATTCGGGAACTGCAGGATTACTTTCGCGATGCGAAAATTCCACCAGAAAGGCAGTTGAGAGTCACCGAAAAATTCCTGGAAGACTCAGTTCATACCTGGTTTGTCGCATTTCGATTTTCATTTGACGATTTCGAAAGCTTCAAAAAAGCATTCCTGGAGAAGTACTGGAATAGCGACGTCCAATACAACCTTAGGACGGAGTTATACGCCAGAAAATATGCATCATCTACGCCCACGAGATATGCGGACTTCCTATCCAGTCAATTAAGAAAATTAAGGGAACTAGACTCACCACCATCAGAACCTGAGTTGGTTAAGTTGATCACACGACAGTTACCACCAGATGTGCAGAGGATCATGATAGCCTCAAATACACAATCTGCAATCCAGGCTGAGGCGTTACTAAGACAATTAGACATGACGTCCAAGGAACCAGTTCGTCAGGGACGAAACTCGGAACCGCAGATCCATCAGGTAACAACGAATAAGGAGGAAGAATCGAAATCAGTCAACCAAGGGAGAACGTGGAAACGTAACCCTGGAGGGCAAGATTCACCTCGTGATCGATCGCCCGTACGCAGAAATAGACCCATTAGAAACTGGGAATATTCCAGACGTAACGAGAGGAAGCGTCCATACTCAGATTATCGAAGGAGCTGGAAGCGAAACCAGGACTTCCGCCACTCAAGAGGAAGGAGAGACTGGCGAGAAGAAGAAAAGGAAAAATATCTAAAGGACCTTCAAAACTCGACACAGGAAAACGAACGATGGCGAAGAGCAATCCAAACCCAGGATACCAACCCTGATATCGTGGGGGCGGAAAGCCTTCAATATCAAGAGGCCAAGGCTCGGGGAAGCCAACATAACAACTCGAGTCAGGAGCACAGCCAAGGTGCCATTAAGAAAAGACCTCATCTCCAATGAGAAGAGATAGAACGAATCCTGAAGGCAAAATCAGCAAACTTCAAGAAGGAAGTGCGATACAGGTCGACGCATGGACTCTACCGAACGCCTACACCACTAGCTGACACCGTGTAACCATCTGTTAAGAGGGAAAAATAAGTTACTGAAGATGGAAATAAAACTAGTGGAACACCCTGTATGGAGAGACTAGGCTACTGGATGCCAGGAGCGGAACGAAGAACTCCGAGTCTCACACCTGTCGCGAGCTCAATTAAGTTATTACCAGGTGATTCAACAGCCAATTTTCCGGAACAATAGTAATGGACACTGTTATGTAATAATTTCATCTACAAACGAAATTATGCTCCAACCAAGGGAGAGATGTCCCCGTGAAAATTGGCGACCTTATGAATATTTTAACAAGTGGAAAGCAAAAATTTTATTGTCTGCTTGAAGCCGCAACACATCACTTGGGAAGTCGTGGCGAGCCGAGAACGAGTTTTTTTTTGTCGTTCAGAGGGGTGCGATACGTCACCAGCGAGACTGTGCCAAGGTTATAGCAAACCACGTGACTGCCTTCGCACGCGCGACCCAGCTTGTTTCTGGAATAGTCTGCGCAAATTAAAGGAGATCATCAGCCAATTACCGTTCTCGCTGAAGAACACACCTCCCCTGGGCTAATTAGATAAAAGGCCTTGGTTCGGGTGAATCGCTCTCTTAATGCTTAATGCTTTATGCTCTTCTTAATGCTTGTTCGCTGCGTGAGACATCACATCACCGGACCACGTGGAAGGAAAATTTTCAAGTCAAGTCGACGCCCGTTCTACCAGAATTTAGTCTGATAATTAGTGAATTCTGTGGAATAAAAACACCTAGGAGCCAAGTTAAGTGTGACAGTGTAGACGAGCTGTTTATATTCTGCGTGTGCTTGTGCAAAATACTTAATTTTGTCATCTCAGTTACAGCTTGTGACCAGCAATCAACGGAAGACGTCTTGGAATTGAACATCTCAAGATGAAGAATTCCGCAATTACCAACATCATTTCATCGAGGGACATCCATCGCAGAGCCTCCATGGAGCTGTAAAAATGTAAGGCGTCTCTGGTAATGGGAAGGAGACTGGCCGGAGTATGCTGAAATAACTGACTGTCGACGGGAATCGAACTCTATAAAAACTTGAGTACCTTTTTAATTTAATTTATCTGTCCTATCTTTTGTACAACTAGAGGTCTTTCTTCTTAAGTCGTAGATCTATCAGTTTGCTGTAGTTAGAAATATTTCATTTTCCTACTTCTTAAGGTGTCGTGGTAGACTAGGTACGTGTGAATGAAATTTTGGAATCTATTAGAGTAGACATGTAGGTTGTCTTTGAGTGACTTCCCATGCTTAAGGAGCTTAAATTTAATAATCACTGACCACACGATAAATCTACTTTCTTTGTAATATTGAAAGTTACCGGACGGAAAATTTGCGTGTACATTTTGAGTGAATAGGGTCGAACCTAGTGTCTTTTAAAATCACTTGTTGTTTTTCTGATGAAGTCATCTAATTTTACGACATTCCAGGAGAATCAGTAGATGTAATAATCACTTAAATAATAATAATATTGACTAAAGATCGGGTAAAACAGATGTAAACGCTCGTGAGCCATAAAACTACTGTAGAGTTCCTAAATGTGTGATGGAATGTGCTCTGTTCGTGAAGGGTCTGGAATATGGCCTATCCTGAGGGATATTTGTTGCATAATTGAGTAAATGATGAATTAGTGGTGATATTGATTTATTCTTGTGTACTTGGAGCGCAAGATAGATTATAATTAGTGGAGCACGTGTTTGCGAGTGTATTTCGCAGGTAGGAAGTAAAAATAATGCGAGTAAGGCTCACGCTTGCGGTAAATTCAACCTGTAGCCCACATGATGGTAGTGCTTATGGATTTTACTAGAATCTTCCATTATAATCTCATGAATTAGATGAGCTTGCGCTGATATGTGAAATGTGTTTCTACCAAGTGATTCCCATGACTTCGATCACTAGCCACCATAATGTAGGAGAATTTCTGTACACGGATTATTCTGCTAGACATTACGCGTCCCGACCATCACTAATAAAAATCATAAATAAAATTGCCAAATCAGGATTCGATGTAAATAGTGTACATAAAAACGTGTTTCCCTAAGTGTGAATGTGTGTGTGTAAATGTGTATATTTCTCTTGTGCCATGTTGATTTCATTTAATTTTGATCTGGTCGCGCACTCGCTGTGGCGCGGATCACATTCATCGTTGTGTGTTGCCTTAAGAGATAATTTCATGCCCTTAAGGGAAAGTTTAATTAAATTAAGTCAAGGAAGACTAGGAAGGAATTTAATTTTTTTTAATCAGCGAGATTTAAAAGGAAAGATCATCTCGTTACTTTGAGAAGGCACTCGATTTGTAAACAGAATTTATTTAACTAGCTCACACGTTGGTAATGTAAATTTCTAAAAATCTGAAATACTTTAAGATTAATTTGAATAGAAATGAAATGCAAAGATCAAAGGTAGAAATTTGTCAGCCGCATGATTGTTTGAAACGTTGTGAAAATAAGTCATTAATAATTAATTAAAAATCATTACTCTGAAATGCTAATGATGAACATTAGGTAAATGATGCGGTGGAGAATTAATAAGAACACGATCGTGTGACAATGAAACAGGTTAATTGAATGATAAAATAATAATAATAATAATAATAATCAAGATAATAATTAATTAATTTTGAGAATTTTGGAAACAGTTTTCCTTTGCTACTGAAGTTCATGTTGGTGTCATTGATCAACATTAAGTACTGTAAATGACTAATTCAGTTGTGTACACCGTAAACCACGTGTTGAGAATACTTTAAATTGGTGAAACTTTGAACACATGTTTATTTAATTCTTTCAGTCAAGTGTTTGGTTTAAAAAGGCAAGTGGCCTAATTACTTCTTTGGTTTCATTTACAGCACAGTAGAGCTGGAGATATGAACACGTGTCACTCTAAATCGAGGAAGAAATCCGATATTATGAAAGCTCTGTTATGTAAAGGAAAAATATCATCAAGAATATTTTGTTATTTGTCTGCTTATGTGAATAAATGTCAGAGTGTTGTTTTAATATTTCTTTTTATCCTGCTTGGTCATCAATCCTTAACAACCCTTAAATGCCTCTAGAAAGTGATAGCCAACGATCGAACGGTCCACCTTGGGATTCCTCGCTCGATGGCTGGGCTTAGCTCGGGAAAAATGGGGGCATTTAAGATGGCTTAATCCAAGCGTGGGGCTCGAGATTGGCTTATCCAAGCTCGAAAATGATCTTGTGCTGTCCAGTGTTTATGACATTGACAAGATCAGATGACCAAGTAAATTAGGCTGACTCTGACATATTTATTCGCCCAAATTCTTGTGGCTAACATAAGCACATGTTAAATGTAACTTGTATGAATATTGTTAAAAACCAATTCTTGCTGGTAATTAGAAATTTGAATTTGCTGCGATGATAATTAATTAAAGTTAGATTCATAATTGCGACCGATATTGGTGAAAATTTGGAACTTTCATGATATCGACAAATCGGTGCCTTCATAAATTTGATGGAGTTCGATTCCCAGTATTTCAGTATTCCGATCAGAATCCTTCCAGTACCAGAATAGCCATTTAATGAATAATTGTAACTATGGAGGACTTAAGGCAGATGTTGTTGGCTATGGAGGAGAGGATTAATGCCAACTTGAATATTAGTCAAGCTAATTTAGAACAAAGACTTAGCGAAAATCAGGCCAACTTAGAGAAAAAACTTAGTGAAAATCAGGCAAACTTAGAGAAAAACTTAGAGAAAAGACTTAGTGACACTCAGGTACACTTAGAAAAAGGACTCAGTGATCTCAGTGACGCACAAATAAACCTTGAAAAATCTCTCGGGGAAGCTATTGAAGAAAAGTTGACGGACATTAAAAACCAAACTGAAGAAGGTTTAGGAAAAATATGTTCGGACATTAAACTTTTTAACGGCAAGCTAGCCTCAATGCAGAGCGAGCTCGTAATAGTCAAGAATGATTTCGCTACCATGAAAAAGGAGGTAAACGAAAATATTGCCAAGTCTATGGCGGGCATGTCCAATGAATTCAGTGAACGACTGGCGAACGTTCAGCAGGACATATTAACTGGAATCGACAAATACAAGGGCGAAGTTGAACAATCATTCCTGAATATTGAGGAAAAGATTGACACAAATTCAGAGGACCTTAAGGTTACGAAAACGGCTTGGGCGAAGAAATTCATTGGATTAAACGAAAAGCTACAACAAGTCGAAAAGGGCATTCTCGACAAAATCGAGACATCCCAAGTCGATAGCTCAGAACGGATGGATTATATCCACGAGTCGCTGGAGGATAGTTGGGGCGAAATAAAAACGATCAAAACCACCCTGATGAATGCCATACATAAGGTCACGACCGAGTCAAAAACTGAAACCGAAGGGATTCGAAAGGAGTACACGGATGGAATTAAGGAGCTTGTACATGAAATGCATCTCCTGAAAATCCAGAACGAGAACACTAGCAAGGTCACTAACTCATTGCTAGAGAAGCAGGCGTTACTGGAGCAACGTGTAACCGGCACGTGTCAGACGTCAACTCCACTTGCAACTGCAGGGACAGGCGCTACGAATACAATTGACATTTCTTCAGAGCCGACAGTAAATGCGTCTCAAATGAATACAACCGGCCAGACGCAGATAGTAAATATAATTCGTCTTCACGAAGACCAGCCCGAGAAATTCAATAACGTTAGAGGAAACGTGACTCCGAAAGGCTTCATTCGGGAACTGCAGGATTACTTTCGCGATGCGAAAATTCCACCAGAAAGGCAGTTGAGAGTCACCGAAAAATTCCTGGAAGACTCAGTTCATACCTGGTTTGTCGCATTTCGATTTTCATTTGACGATTTCGAAAGCTTCAAAAAAGCATTCCTGGAGAAGTACTGGAATAGCGACGTCCAATACAACCTTAGGACGGAGTTATACGCCAGAAAATATGCATCATCTACGCCCACGAGATATGCGGACTTCCTATCCAGTCAATTAAGAAAATTAAGGGAACTAGACTCACCACCATCAGAACCTGAGTTGGTTAAGTTGATCACACGACAGTTACCACCAGATGTGCAGAGGATCATGATAGCCTCAAATACACAATCTGCAATCCAGGCTGAGGCGTTACTAAGACAATTAGACATGACGTCCAAGGAACCAGTTCGTCAGGGACGAAACTCGGAACCGCAGATCCATCAGGTAACAACGAATAAGGAGGAAGAATCGAAATCAGTCAACCAAGGGAGAACGTGGAAACGTAACCCTGGAGGGCAAGATTCACCTCGTGATCGATCGCCCGTACGCAGAAATAGACCCATTAGAAACTGGGAATATTCCAGACGTAACGAGAGGAAGCGTCCATACTCAGATTATCGAAGGAGCTGGAAGCGAAACCAGGACTTCCGCCACTCAAGAGGAAGGAGAGACTGGCGAGAAGAAGAAAAGGAAAAATATCTAAAGGACCTTCAAAACTCGACACAGGAAAACGAACGATGGCGAAGAGCAATCCAAACCCAGGATACCAACCCTGATATCGTGGGGGCGGAAAGCCTTCAATATCAAGAGGCCAAGGCTCGGGGAAGCCAACATAACAACTCGAGTCAGGAGCACAGCCAAGGTGCCATTAAGAAAAGACCTCATCTCCAATGAGAAGAGATAGAACGAATCCTGAAGGCAAAATCAGCAAACTTCAAGAAGGAAGTGCGATACAGGTCGACGCATGGACTCTACCGAACGCCTACACCACTAGCTGACACCGTGTAACCATCTGTTAAGAGGGAAAAATAAGTTACTGAAGATGGAAATAAAACTAGTGGAACACCCTGTATGGAGAGACTAGGCTACTGGATGCCAGGAGCGGAACGAAGAACTCCGAGTCTCACACCTGTCGCGAGCTCAATTAAGTTATTACCAGGTGATTCAACAGCCAATTTTCCGGAACAATAGTAATGGACACTGTTATGTAATAATTTCATCTACAAACGAAATTATGCTCCAACCAAGGGAGAGATGTCCCCGTGAAAATTGGCGACCTTATGAATATTTTAACAAGTGGAAAGCAAAAATTTTATTGTCTGCTTGAAGCCGCAACACATCACTTGGGAAGTCGTGGCGAGCCGAGAACGAGTTTTTTTTTGTCGTTCAGAGGGGTGCGATACGTCACCAGCGAGACTGTGCCAAGGTTATAGCAAACCACGTGACTGCCTTCGCACGCGCGACCCAGCTTGTTTCTGGAATAGTCTGCGCAAATTAAAGGAGATCATCAGCCAATTACCGTTCTCGCTGAAGAACACACCTCCCCTGGGCTAATTAGATAAAAGGCCTTGGTTCGGGTGAATCGCTCTCTTAATGCTTAATGCTTTATGCTCTTCTTAATGCTTGTTCGCTGCGTGAGACATCACATCACCGGACCACGTGGAAGGAAAATTTTCAAGTCAAGTCGACGCCCGTTCTACCAGAATTTAGTCTGATAATTAGTGAATTCTGTGGAATAAAAACACCTAGGAGCCAAGTTAAGTGTGACAGTGTAGACGAGCTGTTTATATTCTGCGTGTGCTTGTGCAAAATACTTAATTTTGTCATCTCAGTTACAGCTTGTGACCAGCAATCAACGGAAGACGTCTTGGAATTGAACATCTCAAGATGAAGAATTCCGCAATTACCAACATCATTTCATCGAGGGACATCCATCGCAGAGCCTCCATGGAGCTGTAAAAATGTAAGGCGTCTCTGGTAATGGGAAGGAGACTGGCCGGAGTATGCTGAAATAACTGACTGTCGACGGGAATCGAACTCTACAAAAACTTGAGTACCTTTTTAATTTAATTTATCTGTCCTATCTTTTGTACAACTAGAGGTCTTTCTTCTTAAGTCGTAGATCTATCAGTTTGCTGTAGTTAGAAATATTTCATTTTCCTACTTCTTAAGGTGTCGTGGTAGACTAGGTACGTGTGAATGAAATTTTGGAATCTATTAGAGTAGACATGTAGGTTGTCTTTGAGTGACTTCCCATGCTTAAGGAGCTTAAATTTAATAATCACTGACCACACGATAAATCTACTTTCTTTGTAATATTGAAAGTTACCGGACGGAAAATTTGCGTGTACATTTTGAGTGAATAGGGTCGAACCTAGTGTCTTTTAAAATCACTTGTTGTTTTTCTGATGAAGTCATCTAATTTTACGACATTCCAGGAGAATCAGTAGATGTAATAATCACTTAAATAATAATAATATTGACTAAAGATCGGGTAAAACAGATGTAAACGCTCGTGAGCCATAAAACTACTGTAGAGTTCCTAAATGTGTGATGGAATGTGCTCTGTTCGTGAAGGGTCTGGAATATGGCCTATCCTGAGGGATATTTGTTGCATAATTGAGTAAATGATGAATTAGTGGTGATATTGATTTATTCTTGTGTACTTGGAGCGCAAGATAGATTATAATTAGTGGAGCACGTGTTTGCGAGTGTATTTCGCAGGTAGGAAGTAAAAATAATGCGAGTAAGGCTCACGCTTGCGGTAAATTCAACCTGTAGCCCACATGATGGTAGTGCTTATGGATTTTACTAGAATCTTCCATTATAATCTCATGAATTAGATGAGCTTGCGCTGATATGTGAAATGTGTTTCTACCAAGTGATTCCCATGACTTCGATCACTAGCCACCATAATGTAGGAGAATTTCTGTACACGGATCATTCTGCTAGACATTACGCGTCCCGACCATCACTAATAAAAATCATAAATAAAATTGCCAAATCAGGATTCGATGTAAATAGTGTACATAAAAACGTGTTTCCCTAAGTGTGAATGTGTGTGTGTAAATGTGTATATTTCTCTTGTGCCATGTTGATTTCATTTAATTTTGATCTGGTCGCGCACTCGCTGTGGCGCGGATCACATTCATCGTTGTGTGTTGCCTTAAGAGATAATTTCATGCCCTTAAGGGAAAGTTTAATTAAATTAAGTCAAGGAAGACTAGGAAGGAATTTAATTTTTTTTAATCAGCGAGATTTAAAAGGAAAGATCATCTCGTTACTTTGAGAAGGCACTCGATTTGTAAACAGAATTTATTTAACTAGCTCACACGTTGGTAATGTAAATTTCTAAAAATCTGAAATACTTTAAGATTAATTTGAATAGAAATGAAATGCAAAGATCAAAGGTAGAAATTTGTCAGCCGCATGATTGTTTGAAACGTTGTGAAAATAAGTCATTAATAATTAATTAAAAATCATTACTCTGAAATGCTAATGATGAACATTAGGTAAATGATGCGGTGGAGAATTAATAAGAACACGATCGTGTGACAATGAAACAGGTTAATTGAATGATAAAATAATAATAATAATAATAATAATAATAATCAAGATAATAATTAATTAATTTTGAGAATTTTGGAAACAGTTTTCCTTTGCTACTGAAGTTCATGTTGGTGTCATTGATCAACATTAAGTACTGTAAATGACTAATTCAGTTGTGTACACCGTAAACCACGTGTTGAGAATACTTTAAATTGGTGAAACTTTGAACACATGTTTATTTAATTCTTTCAGTCAAGTGTTTGGTTTAAAAAGGCAAGTGGCCTAATTACTTCTTTGGTTTCATTTACAGCACAGTAGAGCTGGAGATATGAACACGTGTCACTCTAAATCGAGGAAGAAATCCGATATTATGAAAGCTCTGTTATGTAAAGGAAAAATATCATCAAGAATATTTTGTTATTTGTCTGCTTATGTGAATAAATGTCAGAGTGTTGTTTTAATATTTCTTTTTATCCTGCTTGGTCATCAATCCTTAACAACCCTTAAATGCCTCTAGAAAGTGATAGCCAACGATCGAACGGTCCACCTTGGGATTCCTCGCTCGATGGCTGGGCTTAGCTCGGGAAAAATGGGGGCATTTAAGATGGCTTAATCCAAGCGTGGGGCTCGAGATTGGCTTATCCAAGCTCGAAAATGATCTTGTGCTGTCCAGTGTTTATGACATTGACAAGATCAGATGACCAAGTAAATTAGGCTGACTCTGACATATTTATTCGCCCAAATTCTTGTGGCTAACATAAGCACATGTTAAATGTAACTTGTATGAATATTGTTAAAAACCAATTCTTGCTGGTAATTAGAAATTTGAATTTGCTGCGATGATAATTAATTAAAGTTAGATTCATAATTGCGACCGATATTGGTGAAAATTTGGAACTTTCATGATATCGACAAATCGGTGCCTTCATAAATTTGATGGAGTTCGATTCCCAGTATTTCAGTATTCCGATCAGAATCCTTCCAGTACCAGAATAGCCATTTAATGAATAATTGTAACTATGGAGGACTTAAGGCAGATGTTGTTGGCTATGGAGGAGAGGATTAATGCCAACTTGAATATTAGTCAAGCTAATTTAGAACAAAGACTTAGCGAAAATCAGGCCAACTTAGAGAAAAAACTTAGTGAAAATCAGGCAAACTTAGAGAAAAACTTAGAGAAAAGACTTAGTGACACTCAGGTACACTTAGAAAAAGGACTCAGTGATCTCAGTGACGCACAAATAAACCTTGAAAAATCTCTCGGGGAAGCTATTGAAGAAAAGTTGACGGACATTAAAAACCAAACTGAAGAAGGTTTAGGAAAAATATGTTCGGACATTAAACTTTTTAACGGCAAGCTAGCCTCAATGCAGAGCGAGCTCGTAATAGTCAAGAATGATTTCGCTACCATGAAAAAGGAGGTAAACGAAAATATTGCCAAGTCTATGGCGGGCATGTCCAATGAATTCAGTGAACGACTGGCGAACGTTCAGCAGGACATATTAACTGGAATCGACAAATACAAGGGCGAAGTTGAACAATCATTCCTGAATATTGAGGAAAAGATTGACACAAATTCAGAGGACCTTAAGGTTACGAAAACGGCTTGGGCGAAGAAATTCATTGGATTAAACGAAAAGCTACAACAAGTCGAAAAGGGCATTCTCGACAAAATCGAGACATCCCAAGTCGATAGCTCAGAACGGATGGATTATATCCACGAGTCGCTGGAGGATAGTTGGGGCGAAATAAAAACGATCAAAACCACCCTGATGAATGCCATACATAAGGTCACGACCGAGTCAAAAACTGAAACCGAAGGGATTCGAAAGGAGTACACGGATGGAATTAAGGAGCTTGTACATGAAATGCATCTCCTGAAAATCCAGAACGAGAACACTAGCAAGGTCACTAACTCATTGCTAGAGAAGCAGGCGTTACTGGAGCAACGTGTAACCGGCACGTGTCAGACGTCAACTCCACTTGCAACTGCAGGGACAGGCGCTACGAATACAATTGACATTTCTTCAGAGCCGACAGTAAATGCGTCTCAAATGAATACAACCGGCCAGACGCAGATAGTAAATATAATTCGTCTTCACGAAGACCAGCCCGAGAAATTCAATAACGTTAGAGGAAACGTGACTCCGAAAGGCTTCATTCGGGAACTGCAGGATTACTTTCGCGATGCGAAAATTCCACCAGAAAGGCAGTTGAGAGTCACCGAAAAATTCCTGGAAGACTCAGTTCATACCTGGTTTGTCGCATTTCGATTTTCATTTGACGATTTCGAAAGCTTCAAAAAAGCATTCCTGGAGAAGTACTGGAATAGCGACGTCCAATACAACCTTAGGACGGAGTTATACGCCAGAAAATATGCATCATCTACGCCCACGAGATATGCGGACTTCCTATCCAGTCAATTAAGAAAATTAAGGGAACTAGACTCACCACCATCAGAACCTGAGTTGGTTAAGTTGATCACACGACAGTTACCACCAGATGTGCAGAGGATCATGATAGCCTCAAATACACAATCTGCAATCCAGGCTGAGGCGTTACTAAGACAATTAGACATGACGTCCAAGGAACCAGTTCGTCAGGGACGAAACTCGGAACCGCAGATCCATCAGGTAACAACGAATAAGGAGGAAGAATCGAAATCAGTCAACCAAGGGAGAACGTGGAAACGTAACCCTGGAGGGCAAGATTCACCTCGTGATCGATCGCCCGTACGCAGAAATAGACCCATTAGAAACTGGGAATATTCCAGACGTAACGAGAGGAAGCGTCCATACTCAGATTATCGAAGGAGCTGGAAGCGAAACCAGGACTTCCGCCACTCAAGAGGAAGGAGAGACTGGCGAGAAGAAGAAAAGGAAAAATATCTAAAGGACCTTCAAAACTCGACACAGGAAAACGAACGATGGCGAAGAACAATCCAAACCCAGGATACCAACCCTGATATCGTGGGGGCGGAAAGCCTTCAATATCAAGAGGCCAAGGCTCGGGGAAGCCAACATAACAACTCGAGTCAGGAGCACAGCCAAGGTGCCATTAAGAAAAGACCTCATCTCCAATGAGAAGAGATAGAACGAATCCTGAAGGCAAAATCAGCAAACTTCAAGAAGGAAGTGCGATACAGGTCGACGCATGGACTCTACCGAACGCCTACACCACTAGCTGACACCGTGTAACCATCTGTTAAGAGGGAAAAATAAGTTACTGAAGATGGAAATAAAACTAGTGGAACACCCTGTATGGAGAGACTAGGCTACTGGATGCCAGGAGCGGAACGAAGAACTCCGAGTCTCACACCTGTCGCGAGCTCAATTAAGTTATTACCAGGTGATTCAACAGCCAATTTTCCGGAACAATAGTAATGGACACTGTTATGTAATAATTTCATCTACAAACGAAATTATGCTCCAACCAAGGGAGAGATGTCCCCGTGAAAATTGGCGACCTTATGAATATTTTAACAAGTGGAAAGCAAAAATTTTATTGTCTGCTTGAAGCCGCAACACATCACTTGGGAAGTCGTGGCGAGCCGAGAACGAGTTTTTTTTTTGTCGTTCAGAGGGGTGCGATACGTCACCAGCGAGACTGTGCCAAGGTTATAGCAAACCACGTGACTGCCTTCGCACGCGCGACCCAGCTTGTTTCTGGAATAGTCTGCGCAAATTAAAGGAGATCATCAGCCAATTACCGTTCTCGCTGAAGAACACACCTCCCCTGGGCTAATTAGATAAAAGGCCTTGGTTCGGGTGAATCGCTCTCTTAATGCTTAATGCTTTATGCTCTTCTTAATGCTTGTTCGCTGCGTGAGACATCACATCACCGGACCACGTGGAAGGAAAATTTTCAAGTCAAGTCGACGCCCGTTCTACCAGAATTTAGTCTGATAATTAGTGAATTCTGTGGAATAAAAACACCTAGGAGCCAAGTTAAGTGTGACAGTGTAGACGAGCTGTTTATATTCTGCGTGTGCTTGTGCAAAATACTTAATTTTGTCATCTCAGTTACAGCTTGTGACCAGCAATCAACGGAAGACGTCTTGGAATTGAACATCTCAAGATGAAGAATTCCGCAATTACCAACATCATTTCATCGAGGGACATCCATCGCAGAGCCTCCATGGAGCTGTAAAAATGTAAGGCGTCTCTGGTAATGGGAAGGAGACTGGCCGGAGTATGCTGAAATAACTGACTGTCGACGGGAATCGAACTCTACAAAAACTTGAGTACCTTTTTAATTTAATTTATCTGTCCTATCTTTTGTACAACTAGAGGTCTTTCTTCTTAAGTCGTAGATCTATCAGTTTGCTGTAGTTAGAAATATTTCATTTTCCTACTTCTTAAGGTGTCGTGGTAGACTAGGTACGTGTGAATGAAATTTTGGAATCTATTAGAGTAGACATGTAGGTTGTCTTTGAGTGACTTCCCATGCTTAAGGAGCTTAAATTTAATAATCACTGACCACACGATAAATCTACTTTCTTTGTAATATTGAAAGTTACCGGACGGAAAATTTGCGTGTACATTTTGAGTGAATAGGGTCGAACCTAGTGTCTTTTAAAATCACTTGTTGTTTTTCTGATGAAGTCATCTAATTTTACGACATTCCAGGAGAATCAGTAGATGTAATAATCACTTAAATAATAATAATATTGACTAAAGATCGGGTAAAACAGATGTAAACGCTCGTGAGCCATAAAACTACTGTAGAGTTCCTAAATGTGTGATGGAATGTGCTCTGTTCGTGAAGGGTCTGGAATATGGCCTATCCTGAGGGATATTTGTTGCATAATTGAGTAAATGATGAATTAGTGGTGATATTGATTTATTCTTGTGTACTTGGAGCGCAAGATAGATTATAATTAGTGGAGCACGTGTTTGCGAGTGTATTTCGCAGGTAGGAAGTAAAAATAATGCGAGTAAGGCTCACGCTTGCGGTAAATTCAACCTGTAGCCCACATGATGGTAGTGCTTATGGATTTTACTAGAATCTTCCATTATAATCTCATGAATTAGATGAGCTTGCGCTGATATGTGAAATGTGTTTCTACCAAGTGATTCCCATGACTTCGATCACTAGCCACCATAATGTAGGAGAATTTCTGTACACGGATTATTCTGCTAGACATTACGCGTCCCGACCATCACTAATAAAAATCATAAATAAAATTGCCAAATCAGGATTCGATGTAAATAGTGTACATAAAAACGTGTTTCCCTAAGTGTGAATGTGTGTGTGTAAATGTGTATATTTCTCTTGTGCCATGTTGATTTCATTTAATTTTGATCTGGTCGCGCACTCGCTGTGGCGCGGATCACATTCATCGTTGTGTGTTGCCTTAAGAGATAATTTCATGCCCTTAAGGGAAAGTTTAATTAAATTAAGTCAAGGAAGACTAGGAAGGAATTTAATTTTTTTTAATCAGCGAGATTTAAAAGGAAAGATCATCTCGTTACTTTGAGAAGGCACTCGATTTGTAAACAGAATTTATTTAACTAGCTCACACGTTGGTAATGTAAATTTCTAAAAATCTGAAATACTTTAAGATTAATTTGAATAGAAATGAAATGCAAAGATCAAAGGTAGAAATTTGTCAGCCGCATGATTGTTTGAAACGTTGTGAAAATAAGTCATTAATAATTAATTAAAAATCATTACTCTGAAATGCTAATGATGAACATTAGGTAAATGATGCGGTGGAGAATTAATAAGAACACGATCGTGTGACAATGAAACAGGTTAATTGAATGATAAAATAATAATAATAATAATAATAATCAAGATAATAATTAATTAATTTTGAGAATTTTGGAAACAGTTTTCCTTTGCTACTGAAGTTCATGTTGGTGTCATTGATCAACATTAAGTACTGTAAATGACTAATTCAGTTGTGTACACCGTAAACCACGTGTTGAGAATACTTTAAATTGGTGAAACTTTGAACACATGTTTATTTAATTCTTTCAGTCAAGTGTTTGGTTTAAAAAGGCAAGTGGCCTAATTACTTCTTTGGTTTCATTTACAGCACAGTAGAGCTGGAGATATGAACACGTGTCACTCTAAATCGAGGAAGAAATCCGATATTATGAAAGCTCTGTTATGTAAAGGAAAAATATCATCAAGAATATTTTGTTATTTGTCTGCTTATGTGAATAAATGTCAGAGTGTTGTTTTAATATTTCTTTTTATCCTGCTTGGTCATCAATCCTTAACAACCCTTAAATGCCTCTAGAAAGTGATAGCCAACGATCGAACGGTCCACCTTGGGATTCCTCGCTCGATGGCTGGGCTTAGCTCGGGAAAAATGGGGGCATTTAAGATGGCTTAATCCAAGCGTGGGGCTCGAGATTGGCTTATCCAAGCTCGAAAATGATCTTGTGCTGTCCAGTGTTTATGACATTGACAAGATCAGATGACCAAGTAAATTAGGCTGACTCTGACATATTTATTCGCCCAAATTCTTGTGGCTAACATAAGCACATGTTAAATGTAACTTGTATGAATATTGTTAAAAACCAATTCTTGCTGGTAATTAGAAATTTGAATTTGCTGCGATGATAATTAATTAAAGTTAGATTCATAATTGCGACCGATATTGGTGAAAATTTGGAACTTTCATGATATCGACAAATCGGTGCCTTCATAAATTTGATGGAGTTCGATTCCCAGTATTTCAGTATTCCGATCAGAATCCTTCCAGTACCAGAATAGCCATTTAATGAATAATTGTAACTATGGAGGACTTAAGGCAGATGTTGTTGGCTATGGAGGAGAGGATTAATGCCAACTTGAATATTAGTCAAGCTAATTTAGAACAAAGACTTAGCGAAAATCAGGCCAACTTAGAGAAAAAACTTAGTGAAAATCAGGCAAACTTAGAGAAAAACTTAGAGAAAAGACTTAGTGACACTCAGGTACACTTAGAAAAAGGACTCAGTGATCTCAGTGACGCACAAATAAACCTTGAAAAATCTCTCGGGGAAGCTATTGAAGAAAAGTTGACGGACATTAAAAACCAAACTGAAGAAGGTTTAGGAAAAATATGTTCGGACATTAAACTTTTTAACGGCAAGCTAGCCTCAATGCAGAGCGAGCTCGTAATAGTCAAGAATGATTTCGCTACCATGAAAAAGGAGGTAAACGAAAATATTGCCAAGTCTATGGCGGGCATGTCCAATGAATTCAGTGAACGACTGGCGAACGTTCAGCAGGACATATTAACTGGAATCGACAAATACAAGGGCGAAGTTGAACAATCATTCCTGAATATTGAGGAAAAGATTGACACAAATTCAGAGGACCTTAAGGTTACGAAAACGGCTTGGGCGAAGAAATTCATTGGATTAAACGAAAAGCTACAACAAGTCGAAAAGGGCATTCTCGACAAAATCGAGACATCCCAAGTCGATAGCTCAGAACGGATGGATTATATCCACGAGTCGCTGGAGGATAGTTGGGGCGAAATAAAAACGATCAAAACCACCCTGATGAATGCCATACATAAGGTCACGACCGAGTCAAAAACTGAAACCGAAGGGATTCGAAAGGAGTACACGGATGGAATTAAGGAGCTTGTACATGAAATGCATCTCCTGAAAATCCAGAACGAGAACACTAGCAAGGTCACTAACTCATTGCTAGAGAAGCAGGCGTTACTGGAGCAACGTGTAACCGGCACGTGTCAGACGTCAACTCCACTTGCAACTGCAGGGACAGGCGCTACGAATACAATTGACATTTCTTCAGAGCCGACAGTAAATGCGTCTCAAATGAATACAACCGGCCAGACGCAGATAGTAAATATAATTCGTCTTCACGAAGACCAGCCCGAGAAATTCAATAACGTTAGAGGAAACGTGACTCCGAAAGGCTTCATTCGGGAACTGCAGGATTACTTTCGCGATGCGAAAATTCCACCAGAAAGGCAGTTGAGAGTCACCGAAAAATTCCTGGAAGACTCAGTTCATACCTGGTTTGTCGCATTTCGATTTTCATTTGACGATTTCGAAAGCTTCAAAAAAGCATTCCTGGAGAAGTACTGGAATAGCGACGTCCAATACAACCTTAGGACGGAGTTATACGCCAGAAAATATGCATCATCTACGCCCACGAGATATGCGGACTTCCTATCCAGTCAATTAAGAAAATTAAGGGAACTAGACTCACCACCATCAGAACCTGAGTTGGTTAAGTTGATCACACGACAGTTACCACCAGATGTGCAGAGGATCATGATAGCCTCAAATACACAATCTGCAATCCAGGCTGAGGCGTTACTAAGACAATTAGACATGACGTCCAAGGAACCAGTTCGTCAGGGACGAAACTCGGAACCGCAGATCCATCAGGTAACAACGAATAAGGAGGAAGAATCGAAATCAGTCAACCAAGGGAGAACGTGGAAACGTAACCCTGGAGGGCAAGATTCACCTCGTGATCGATCGCCCGTACGCAGAAATAGACCCATTAGAAACTGGGAATATTCCAGACGTAACGAGAGGAAGCGTCCATACTCAGATTATCGAAGGAGCTGGAAGCGAAACCAGGACTTCCGCCACTCAAGAGGAAGGAGAGACTGGCGAGAAGAAGAAAAGGAAAAATATCTAAAGGACCTTCAAAACTCGACACAGGAAAACGAACGATGGCGAAGAGCAATCCAAACCCAGGATACCGACCCTGATATCGTGGGGGCGGAAAGCCTTCAATATCAAGAGGCCAAGGCTCGGGGAAGCCAACATAACAACTCGAGTCAGGAGCACAGCCAAGGTGCCATTAAGAAAAGACCTCATCTCCAATGAGAAGAGATAGAACGAATCCTGAAGGCAAAATCAGCAAACTTCAAGAAGGAAGTGCGATACAGGTCGACGCATGGACTCTACCGAACGCCTACACCACTAGCTGACACCGTGTAACCATCTGTTAAGAGGGAAAAATAAGTTACTGAAGATGGAAATAAAACTAGTGGAACACCCTGTATGGAGAGACTAGGCTACTGGATGCCAGGAGCGGAACGAAGAACTCCGAGTCTCACACCTGTCGCGAGCTCAATTAAGTTATTACCAGGTGATTCAACAGCCAATTTTCCGGAACAATAGTAATGGACACTGTTATGTAATAATTTCATCTACAAACGAAATTATGCTCCAACCAAGGGAGAGATGTCCCCGTGAAAATTGGCGACCTTATGAATATTTTAACAAGTGGAAAGCAAAAATTTTATTGTCTGCTTGAAGCCGCAACACATCACTTGGGAAGTCGTGGCGAGCCGAGAACGAGTTTTTTTTTTTGTCGTTCAGAGGGGTGCGATACGTCACCAGCGAGACTGTGCCAAGGTTATAGCAAACCACGTGACTGCCTTCGCACGCGCGACCCAGCTTGTTTCTGGAATAGTCTGCGCAAATTAAAGGAGATCATCAGCCAATTACCGTTCTCGCTGAAGAACACACCTCCCCTGGGCTAATTAGATAAAAGGCCTTGGTTCGGGTGAATCGCTCTCTTAATGCTTAATGCTTTATGCTCTTCTTAATGCTTGTTCGCTGCGTGAGACATCACATCACCGGACCACGTGGAAGGAAAATTTTCAAGTCAAGTCGACGCCCGTTCTACCAGAATTTAGTCTGATAATTAGTGAATTCTGTGGAATAAAAACACCTAGGAGCCAAGTTAAGTGTGACAGTGTAGACGAGCTGTTTATATTCTGCGTGTGCTTGTGCAAAATACTTAATTTTGTCATCTCAGTTACAGCTTGTGACCAGCAATCAACGGAAGACGTCTTGGAATTGAACATCTCAAGATGAAGAATTCCGCAATTACCAACATCATTTCATCGAGGGACATCCATCGCAGAGCCTCCATGGAGCTGTAAAAATGTAAGGCGTCTCTGGTAATGGGAAGGAGACTGGCCGGAGTATGCTGAAATAACTGACTGTCGACGGGAATCGAACTCTACAAAAACTTGAGTACCTTTTTAATTTAATTTATCTGTCCTATCTTTTGTACAACTAGAGGTCTTTCTTCTTAAGTCGTAGATCTATCAGTTTGCTGTAGTTAGAAATATTTCATTTTCCTACTTCTTAAGGTGTCGTGGTAGACTAGGTACGTGTGAATGAAATTTTGGAATCTATTAGAGTAGACATGTAGGTTGTCTTTGAGTGACTTCCCATGCTTAAGGAGCTTAAATTTAATAATCACTGACCACACGATAAATCTACTTTCTTTGTAATATTGAAAGTTACCGGACGGAAAATTTGCGTGTACATTTTGAGTGAATAGGGTCGAACCTAGTGTCTTTTAAAATCACTTGTTGTTTTTCTGATGAAGTCATCTAATTTTACGACATTCCAGGAGAATCAGTAGATGTAATAATCACTTAAATAATAATAATATTGACTAAAGATCGGGTAAAACAGATGTAAACGCTCGTGAGCCATAAAACTACTGTAGAGTTCCTAAATGTGTGATGGAATGTGCTCTGTTCGTGAAGGGTCTGGAATATGGCCTATCCTGAGGGATATTTGTTGCATAATTGAGTAAATGATGAATTAGTGGTGATATTGATTTATTCTTGTGTACTTGGAGCGCAAGATAGATTATAATTAGTGGAGCACGTGTTTGCGAGTGTATTTCGCAGGTAGGAAGTAAAAATAATGCGAGTAAGGCTCACGCTTGCGGTAAATTCAACCTGTAGCCCACATGATGGTAGTGCTTATGGATTTTACTAGAATCTTCCATTATAATCTCATGAATTAGATGAGCTTGCGCTGATATGTGAAATGTGTTTCTACCAAGTGATTCCCATGACTTCGATCACTAGCCACCATAATGTAGGAGAATTTCTGTACACGGATTATTCTGCTAGACATTACGCGTCCCGACCATCACTAATAAAAATCATAAATAAAATTGCCAAATCAGGATTCGATGTAAATAGTGTACATAAAAACGTGTTTCCCTAAGTGTGAATGTGTGTGTGTAAATGTGTATATTTCTCTTGTGCCATGTTGATTTCATTTAATTTTGATCTGGTCGCGCACTCGCTGTGGCGCGGATCACATTCATCGTTGTGTGTTGCCTTAAGAGATAATTTCATGCCCTTAAGGGAAAGTTTAATTAAATTAAGTCAAGGAAGACTAGGAAGGAATTTAATTTTTTTTAATCAGCGAGATTTAAAAGGAAAGATCATCTCGTTACTTTGAGAAGGCACTCGATTTGTAAACAGAATTTATTTAACTAGCTCACACGTTGGTAATGTAAATTTCTAAAAATCTGAAATACTTTAAGATTAATTTGAATAGAAATGAAATGCAAAGATCAAAGGTAGAAATTTGTCAGCCGCATGATTGTTTGAAACGTTGTGAAAATAAGTCATTAATAATTAATTAAAAATCATTACTCTGAAATGCTAATGATGAACATTAGGTAAATGATGCGGTGGAGAATTAATAAGAACACGATCGTGTGACAATGAAACAGGTTAATTGAATGATAAAATAATAATAATAATAATAATAATAATCAAGATAATAATTAATTAATTTTGAGAATTTTGGAAACAGTTTTCCTTTGCTACTGAAGTTCATGTTGGTGTCATTGATCAACATTAAGTACTGTAAATGACTAATTCAGTTGTGTACACCGTAAACCACGTGTTGAGAATACTTTAAATTGGTGAAACTTTGAACACACGTTTATTTAATTCTTTCAGTCAAGTGTTTGGTTTAAAAAGGCAAGTGGCCTAATTACTTCTTTGGTTTCATTTACAGCACAGTAGAGCTGGAGATATGAACACGTGTCACTCTAAATCGAGGAAGAAATCCGATATTATGAAAGCTCTGTTATGTAAAGGAAAAATATCATCAAGAATATTTTGTTATTTGTCTGCTTATGTGAATAAATGTCAGAGTGTTGTTTTAATATTTCTTTTTATCCTGCTTGGTCATCAATCCTTAACAACCCTTAAATGCCTCTAGAAAGTGATAGCCAACGATCGAACGGTCCACCTTGGGATTCCTCGCTCGATGGCTGGGCTTAGCTCGGGAAAAATGGGGGCATTTAAGATGGCTTAATCCAAGCGTGGGGCTCGAGATTGGCTTATCCAAGCTCGAAAATGATCTTGTGCTGTCCAGTGTTTATGACATTGACAAGATCAGATGACCAAGTAAATTAGGCTGACTCTGACATATTTATTCGCCCAAATTCTTGTGGCTAACATAAGCACATGTTAAATGTAACTTGTATGAATATTGTTAAAAACCAATTCTTGCTGGTAATTAGAAATTTGAATTTGCTGCGATGATAATTAATTAAAGTTAGATTCATAATTGCGACCGATATTGGTGAAAATTTGGAACTTTCATGATATCGACAAATCGGTGCCTTCATAAATTTGATGGAGTTCGATTCCCAGTATTTCAGTATTCCGATCAGAATCCTTCCAGTGCCAGAATAGCCATTTAATGAATAATTGTAACTATGGAGGACTTAAGGCAGATGTTGTTGGCTATGGAGGAGAGGATTAATGCCAACTTGAATATTAGTCAAGCTAATTTAGAACAAAGACTTAGCGAAAATCAGGCCAACTTAGAGAAAAAACTTAGTGAAAATCAGGCAAACTTAGAGAAAAACTTAGAGAAAAGACTTAGTGACACTCAGGTACACTTAGAAAAAGGACTCAGTGATCTCAGTGACGCACAAATAAACCTTGAAAAATCTCTCGGGGAAGCTATTGAAGAAAAGTTGACGGACATTAAAAACCAAACTGAAGAAGGTTTAGGAAAAATATGTTCGGACATTAAACTTTTTAACGGCAAGCTAGCCTCAATGCAGAGCGAGCTCGTAATAGTCAAGAATGATTTCGCTACCATGAAAAAGGAGGTAAACGAAAATATTGCCAAGTCTATGGCGGGCATGTCCAATGAATTCAGTGAACGACTGGCGAACGTTCAGCAGGACATATTAACTGGAATCGACAAATACAAGGGCGAAGTTGAACAATCATTCCTGAATATTGAGGAAAAGATTGACACAAATTCAGAGGAAGGAAATCAACGGAAGACGTCTTGGAATTGAACATCTCAAGATGAAGAATTCCGCAATTACCAACATCATTTCATCAAGGGACATCCATCGCAGAGCCTCCATGGAGCTGTAAAAATGTAAGGCGTCTCTGGTAATGGGAAGGAGACTGGCCGGAGTATGCTGAAATAACTGACTGTCGACGGGAATCGAACTCTACAAAAACTTGAGTACCTTTTTAATTTAATTTATCTGTCCTATCTTTTGTACAACTAGAGGTCTTTCTTCTTAAGTCGTAGATCTATCAGTTTGCTGTAGTTAGAAATATTTCATTTTCCTACTTCTTAAGGTGTCGTGGTAGACTAGGTACGTGTGAATGAAATTTTGGAATCTATTAGAGTAGACATGTAGGTTGTCTTTGAGTGACTTCCCATGCTTAAGGAGCTTAAATTTAATAATCACTGACCACACGATAAATCTACTTTCTTTGTAATATTGAAATTTACCGGACGGAAAATTTGCGTGTACATTTTGAGTGAATAGGGTCGAACCTAGTGTCTTTTAAAATCACTTGTTGTTTTTCTGATGAAGTCATCTAATTTTACGACATTCCAGGAGAATCAGTAGATGTAATAATCACTTAAATAATAATAATATTGACTAAAGATCGGGTAAAACAGATGTAAACGCTCGTGAGCCATAAAACTACTGTAGAGTTCCTAAATGTGTGATGGAATGTGCTCTGTTCGTGAAGGGTCTGGAATATGGCCTATCCTGAGGGATATTTGTTGCATAATTGAGTAAATGATGAATTAGTGGTGATATTGATTTATTCTTGTGTACTTGGAGCGCAAGATAGATTATAATTAGTGGAGCACGTGTTTGCGAGTGTATTTCGCAGGTAGGAAGTAAAAATAATGCGAGTAAGGCTCACGCTTGCGGTAAATTCAACCTGTAGCCCACATGATGGTAGTGCTTATGGATTTTACTAGAATCTTCCATTATAATCTCATGAATTAGATGAGCTTGCGCTGATATGTGAAATGTGTTTCTACCAAGTGATTCCCATGACTTCGATCACTAGCCACCATAATGTAGGAGAATTTCTGTACACGGATTTTTCTGCTAGACATTTCGCGTCCCGACCATCACTAATAAAAATCATAAATAAAATTGCCAAATCAGGATTCGATGTAAATAGTGTACATAAAAACGTGTTTCCCTAAGTGTGAATGTGTGTGTGTAAATGTGTATATTTCTCTTGTGCCATGTTGATTTCATTTAATTTTGATCTGGTCGCGCACTCGCTGTGGCGCGGATCACATTCATCGTTGTGTGTTGCCTTAAGAGATAATTTCATGCCCTTAAGGGAAAGTTTAATTAAATTAAGTCAAGGAAGACTAGGAAGGAATTTAATTTTTTTTAATCAGCGAGATTTAAAAGGAAAGATCATCTCGTTACTTTGAGAAGGCACTCGATTTGTAAACAGAATTTATTTAACTAGCTCACACGTTGGTAATGTAAATTTCTAAAAATCTGAAATACTTTAAGATTAATTTGAATAGAAATGAAATGCAAAGATCAAAGGTAGAAATTTGTCAGCCGCATGATTGTTTGAAACGTTGTGAAAATAAGTCATTAATAATTAATTAAAAATCATTACTCTGAAATGCTAATGACGAACATTAGGTAAATGATGCGGTGGAGAATTAATAAGAACACGATCGTGTGACAATGAAACAGGTTCATTGAATGATAAAATAATAATAATAATAATAATAATAATCAAGATAATAATTAATTAATTTTGAGAATTTTGGAAACAGTTTTCCTTTGCTACTGAAGTTCATGTTGGTGTCATTGATCAACATTAAGTACTGTAAATGACTAATTCAGTTGTGTACACCGTAAACCACGTGTTGAGAATACTTTAAATTGGTGAAACTTTGAACACATGTTTATTTAATTCTTTCAGTCAAGTGTTTGGTTTAAAAAGGCAAGTGGCCTAATTACTTCTTTGGTTTCATTTACAGCACAGTAGAGCTGGAGATATGAACACGTGTCACTCTAAATCGAGGAAGAAATCCGATATTATGAAAGCTCTGTTATGTAAAGGAAAAATATCATCAAGAATATTTTGTTATTTGTCTGCTTATGTGAATAAATGTCAGAGTGTTGTTTTAATATTTCTTTTTATCCTGCTTGGTCATCAATCCTTAACAACCCTTAAATGCCTCTAGAAAGTGATAGCCAACGATCGAACGGTCCACCTTGGGATTCCTCGCTCGATGGCTGGGCTTAGCTCGGGAAAAATGGGGGCATTTAAGATGGCTTAATCCAAGCGTGGGGCTCGAGATTGGCTTATCCAAGCTCGAAAATGATCTTGTGCTGTCCAGTGTTTATGACATTGACAAGATCAGATGACCAAGTAAATTAGGCTGACTCTGACATATTTATTCGCCCAAATTCTTGTGGCTAACATAAGCACATGTTAAATGTAACTTGTATGAATATTGTTAAAAACCAATTCTTGCTGGTAATTAGAAATTTGAATTTGCTGCGATGATAATTAATTAAAGTTAGATTCATAATTGCGACCGATATTGGTGAAAATTTGGAACTTTCATGATATCGACAAATCGGTGCCTTCATAAATTTGATGGAGTTCGATTCCCAGTATTTCAGTATTCCGATCAGAATCCTTCCAGTACCAGAATAGCCATTTAATGAATAATTGTAACTATGGAGGACTTAAGGCAGATGTTGTTGGCTATGGAGGAGAGGATTAATGCCAACTTGAATATTAGTCAAGCTAATTTAGAACAAAGACTTAGCGAAAATCAGGCCAACTTAGAGAAAAAACTTAGTGAAAATCAGGCAAACTTAGAGAAAAACTTAGAGAAAAGACTTAGTGACACTCAGGTACACTTAGAAAAAGGACTCAGTGATCTCAGTGACGCACAAATAAACCTTGAAAAATCTCTCGGGGAAGCTATTGAAGAAAAGTTGACGGACATTAAAAACCAAACTGAAGAAGGTTTAGGAAAAATATGTTCGGACATTAAACTTTTTAACGGCAAGCTAGCCTCAATGCAGAGCGAGCTCGTAATAGTCAAGAATGATTTCGCTACCATGAAAAAGGAGGTAAACGAAAATATTGCCAAGTCTATGGCGGGCATGTCCAATGAATTCAGTGAACGACTGGCGAACGTTCAGCAGGACATATTAACTGGAATCGACAAATACAAGGGCGAAGTTGAACAATCATTCCTGAATATTGAGGAAAAGATTGACACAAATTCAGAGGACCTTAAGGTTACGAAAACGGCTTGGGCGAAGAAATTCATTGGATTAAACGAAAAGCTACAACAAGTCGAAAAGGGCATTCTCGACAAAATCGAGACATCCCAAGTCGATAGCTCAGAACGGATGGATTATATCCACGAGTCGCTGGAGGATAGTTGGGGCGAAATAAAAACGATCAAAACCACCCTGATGAATGCCATACATAAGGTCACGACCGAGTCAAAAACTGAAACCGAAGGGATTCGAAAGGAGTACACGGATGGAATTAAGGAGCTTGTACATGAAATGCATCTCCTGAAAATCCAGAACGAGAACACTAGCAAGGTCACTAACTCATTGCTAGAGAAGCAGGCGTTACTGGAGCAACGTGTAACCGGCACGTGTCAGACGTCAACTCCACTTGCAACTGCAGGGACAGGCGCTACGAATACAATTGACATTTCT
This sequence comes from Anabrus simplex, assembly GCF_040414725.1. NCBI lineage: Eukaryota > Metazoa > Arthropoda > Insecta > Orthoptera > Tettigoniidae > Anabrus > Anabrus simplex. Next base: position 23,709,985 of record NC_090277.1, on the reverse strand, counting down.
TCAGAGCCGACAGTAAATGCGTCTCAAATGAATACAACCGGCCAGACGCAGATAGTAAATATAATTCGTCTTCACGAAGACCAGCCCAAGAAATTCAATAACGTTAGAGGAAACGTGACTCCGAAAGGCTTCATTCGGGAACTGCAGGATTACTTTCGCGATGCGAAAATTCCACCAGAAAGGCAGTTGAGAGTCACCGAAAAATTCCTGGAAGACTCAGTTCATACCTGGTTTGTCGCATTTCGATTTTCATTTGACGATTTCGAAAGCTTCAAAAAAGCATTCCTGGAGAAGTACTGGAATAGCGACGTCCAATACAACCTTAGGACGGAGTTATACGCCAGAAAATATGCATCATCTACGCCCACGAGATATGCGGACTTCCTATCCAGTCAATTAAGAAAATTAAGGGAACTAGACTCACCACCATCAGAACCTGAGTTGGTTAAGTTGATCACACGACAGTTACCACCAGATGTGCAGAGGATCATGATAGCCTCAAATACACAATCTGCAATCCAGGCTGAGGCGTTACTAAGACAATTAGACATGACGTCCAAGGAACCAGTTCGTCAGGGACGAAACTCGGAACCGCAGATCCATCAGGTAACAACGAATAAGGAGGAAGAATCGAAATCAGTCAACCAAGGGAGAACGTGGAAACGTAACCCTGGAGGGCAAGATTCACCTCGTGATCGATCGCCCGTACGCAGAAATAGACCCATTAGAAACTGGGAATATTCCAGACGTAACGAGAGGAAGCGTCCATACTCAGATTATCGAAGGAGCTGGAAGCGAAACCAGGACTTCCGCCACTCAAGAGGAAGGAGAGACTGGCGAGAAGAAGAAAAGGAAAAATATCTAAAGGACCTTCAAAACTCGACACAGGAAAACGAACGATGGCGAAGAGCAATCCAAACCCAGGATACCAACCCTGATATCGTGGGGGCGGAAAGCCTTCAATATCAAGAGGCCAAGGCTCGGGGAAGCCAACATAACAACTCGAGTCAGGAGCACAGCCAAGGTGCCATTAAGAAAAGACCTCATCTCCAATGAGAAGAGATAGAACGAATCCTGAAGGCAAAATCAGCAAACTTCAAGAAGGAAGTGCGATACAGGTCGACGCATGGACTCTACCGAACGCCTACACCACTAGCTGACACCGTGTAACCATCTGTTAAGAGGGAAAAATAAGTTACTGAAGATGGAAATAAAACTAGTGGAACACCCTGTATGGAGAGACTAGGCTACTGGATGCCAGGAGCGGAACGAAGAACTCCGAGTCTCACACCTGTCGCGAGCTCAATTAAGTTATTACCAGGTGATTCAACAGCCAATTTTCCGGAACAATAGTAATGGACACTGTTATGTAATAATTTCATCTACAAACGAAATTATGCTCCAACCAAGGGAGAGATGTCCCCGTGAAAATTGGCGACCTTATGAATATTTTAACAAGTGGAAAGCAAAAATTTTATTGTCTGCTTGAAGCCGCAACACATCACTTGGGAAGTCGTGGCGAGCCGAGAACGAGTTTTTTTTTGTCGTTCAGAGGGGTGCGATACGTCACCAGCGAGACTGTGCCAAGGTTATAGCAAACCACGTGACTGCCTTCGCACGCGCGACCCAGCTTGTTTCTGGAATAGTCTGCGCAAATTAAAGGAGATCATCAGCCAATTACCGTTCTCGCTGAAGAACACACCTCCCCTGGGCTAATTAGATAAAAGGCCTTGGTTCGGGTGAATCGCTCTCTTAATGCTTAATGCTTTATGCTCTTCTTAATGCTTGTTCGCTGCGTGAGACATCACATCACCGGACCACGTGGAAGGAAAATTTTCAAGTCAAGTCGACGCCCGTTCTACCAGAATTTAGTCTGATAATTAGTGAATTCTGTGGAATAAAAACACCTAGGAGCCAAGTTAAGTGTGACAGTGTAGACGAGCTGTTTATATTCTGCGTGTGCTTGTGCAAAATACTTAATTTTGTCATCTCAGTTACAGCTTGTGACCAGCAATCAACGGAAGACGTCTTGGAATTGAACATCTCAAGATGAAGAATTCCGCAATTACCAACATCATTTCATCGAGGGACATCCATCGCAGAGCCTCCATGGAGCTGTAAAAATGTAAGGCGTCTCTGGTAATGGGAAGGAGACTGGCCGGAGTATGCTGAAATAACTGACTGTCGACGGGAATCGAACTCTACAAAAACTTGAGTACCTTTTTAATTTAATTTATCTGTCCTATCTTTTGTACAACTAGAGGTCTTTCTTCTTAAGTCGTAGATCTATCAGTTTGCTGTAGTTAGAAATATTTCATTTTCCTACTTCTTAAGGTGTCGTGGTAGACTAGGTACGTGTGAATGAAATTTTGGAATCTATTAGAGTAGACATGTAGGTTGTCTTTGAGTGACTTCCCATGCTTAAGGAGCTTAAATTTAATAATCACTGACCACACGATAAATCTACTTTCTTTGTAATATTGAAAGTTACCGGACGGAAAATTTGCGTGTACATTTTGAGTGAATAGGGTCGAACCTAGTGTCTTTTAAAATCACTTGTTGTTTTTCTGATGAAGTCATCTAATTTTACGACATTCCAGGAGAATCAGTAGATGTAATAATCACTTAAATAATAATAATATTGACTAAAGATCGGGTAAAACAGATGTAAACGCTCGTGAGCCATAAAACTACTGTAGAGTTCCTAAATGTGTGATGGAATGTGCTCTGTTCGTGAAGGGTCTGGAATATGGCCTATCCTGAGGGATATTTGTTGCATAATTGAGTAAATGATGAATTAGTGGTGATATTGATTTATTCTTGTGTACTTGGAGCGCAAGATAGATTATAATTAGTGGAGCACGTGTTTGCGAGTGTATTTCGCAGGTAGGAAGTAAAAATAATGCGAGTAAGGCTCACGCTTGCGGTAAATTCAACCTGTAGCCCACATGATGGTAGTGCTTATGGATTTTACTAGAATCTTCCATTATAATCTCATGAATTAGATGAGCTTGCGCTGATATGTGAAATGTGTTTCTACCAAGTGATTCCCATGACTTCGATCACTAGCCACCATAATGTAGGAGAATTTCTGTACACGGATTATTCTGCTAGACATTACGCGTCCCGACCATCACTAATAAAAATCATAAATAAAATTGCCAAATCAGGATTCGATGTAAATAGTGTACATAAAAACGTGTTTCCCTAAGTGTGAATGTGTGTGTGTAAATGTGTATATTTCTCTTGTGCCATGTTGATTTCATTTAATTTTGATCTGGTCGCGCACTCGCTGTGGCGCGGATCACATTCATCGTTGTGTGTTGCCTTAAGAGATAATTTCATGCCCTTAAGGGAAAGTTTAATTAAATTAAGTCAAGGAAGACTAGGAAGGAATTTAATTTTTTTTAATCAGCGAGATTTAAAAGGAAAGATCATCTCGTTACTTTGAGAAGGCACTCGATTTGTAAACAGAATTTATTTAACTAGCTCACACGTTGGTAATGTAAATTTCTAAAAATCTGAAATACTTTAAGATTAATTTGAATAGAAATGAAATGCAAAGATCAAAGGTAGAAATTTGTCAGCCGCATGATTGTTTGAAACGTTGTGAAAATAAGTCATTAATAATTAATTAAAAATCATTACTCTGAAATGCTAATGATGAACATTAGGTAAATGATGCGGTGGAGAATTAATAAGAACACGATCGTGTGACAATGAAACAGGTTAATTGAATGATAAAATAATAATAATAATAATAATAATAATAATAATCAAGATAATAATTAATTAATTTTGAGAATTTTGGAAACAGTTTTCCTTTGCTACTGAAGTTCATGTTGGTGTCATTGATCAACATTAAGTACTGTAAATGACTAATTCAGTTGTGTACACCGTAAACCACGTGTTGAGAATACTTTAAATTGGTGAAACTTTGAACACATGTTTATTTAATTCTTTCAGTCAAGTGTTTGGTTTAAAAAGGCAAGTGGCCTAATTACTTCTTTGGTTTCATTTACAGCACAGTAGAGCTGGAGATATGAACACGTGTCACTCTAAATCGAGGAAGAAATCCGATATTATGAAAGCTCTGTTATGTAAAGGAAAAATATCATCAAGAATATTTTGTTATTTGTCTGCTTATGTGAATAAATGTCAGAGTGTTGTTTTAATATTTCTTTTTATCCTGCTTGGTCATCAATCCTTAACAACCCTTAAATGCCTCTAGAAAGTGATAGCCAACGATCGAACGGTCCACCTTGGGATTCCTCGCTCGATGGCTGGGCTTAGCTCGGGAAAAATGGGGGCATTTAAGATGGCTTAATCCAAGCGTGGGGCTCGAGATTGGCTTATCCAAGCTCGAAAATGATCTTGTGCTGTCCAGTGTTTATGACATTGACAAGATCAGATGACCAAGTAAATTAGGCTGACTCTGACATATTTATTCGCCCAAATTCTTGTGGCTAACATAAGCACATGTTAAATGTAACTTGTATGAATATTGTTAAAAACCAATTCTTGCTGGTAATTAGAAATTTGAATTTGCTGCGATGATAATTAATTAAAGTTAGATTCATGATTGCGACCGATATTGGTGAAAATTTGGAACTTTCATGATATCGACAAATCGGTGCCTTCATAAATTTGATGGAGTTCGATTCCCAGTATTTCAGTATTCCGATCAGAATCCTTCCAGTACCAGAATAGCCATTTAATGAATAATTGTAACTATGGAGGACTTAAGGCAGATGTTGTTGGCTATGGAGGAGAGGATTAATGCCAACTTGAATATTAGTCAAGCTAATTTAGAACAAAGACTTAGCGAAAATCAGGCCAACTTAGAGAAAAAACTTAGTGAAAATCAGGCAAACTTAGAGAAAAACTTAGAGAAAAGACTTAGTGACACTCAGGTACACTTAGAAAAAGGACTCAGTGATCTCAGTGACGCACAAATAAACCTTGAAAAATCTCTCGGGGAAGCTATTGAAGAAAAGTTGACGGACATTAAAAACCAAACTGAAGAAGGTTTAGGAAAAATATGTTCGGACATTAAACTTTTTAACGGCAAGCTAGCCTCAATGCAGAGCGAGCTCGTAATAGTCAAGAATGATTTCGCTACCATGAAAAAGGAGGTAAACGAAAATATTGCCAAGTCTATGGCGGGCATGTCCAATGAATTCAGTGAACGACTGGCGAACGTTCAGCAGGACATATTAACTGGAATCGACAAATACAAGGGCGAAGTTGAACAATCATTCCTGAATATTGAGGAAAAGATTGACACAAATTCAGAGGACCTTAAGGTTACGAAAACGGCTTGGGCGAAGAAATTCATTGGATTAAACGAAAAGCTACAACAAGTCGAAAAGGGCATTCTCGACAAAATCGAGACATCCCAAGTCGATAGCTCAGAACGGATGGATTATATCCACGAGTCGCTGGAGGATAGTTGGGGCGAAATAAAAACGATCAAAACCACCCTGATGAATGCCATACATAAGGTCACGACCGAGTCAAAAACTGAAACCGAAGGGATTCGAAAGGAGTACACGGATGGAATTAAGGAGCTTGTACATGAAATGCATCTCCTGAAAATCCAGAACGAGAACACTAGCAAGGTCACTAACTCATTGCTAGAGAAGCAGGCGTTACTGGAGCAACGTGTAACCGGCACGTGTCAGACGTCAACTCCACTTGCAACTGCAGGGACAGGCGCTACGAATACAATTGACATTTCTTCAGAGCCGACAGTAAATGCGTCTCAAATGAATACAACCGGCCAGACGCAGATAGTAAATATAATTCGTCTTCACGAAGACCAGCCCAAGAAATTCAATAACGTTAGAGGAAACGTGACTCCGAAAGGCTTCATTCGGGAACTGCAGGATTACTTTCGCGATGCGAAAATTCCACCAGAAAGGCAGTTGAGAGTCACCGAAAAATTCCTGGAAGACTCAGTTCATACCTGGTTTGTCGCATTTCGATTTTCATTTGACGATTTCGAAAGCTTCAAAAAAGCATTCCTGGAGAAGTACTGGAATAGCGACGTCCAATACAACCTTAGGACGGAGTTATACGCCAGAAAATATGCATCATCTACGCCCACGAGATATGCGGACTTCCTATCCAGTCAATTAAGAAAATTAAGGGAACTAGACTCACCACCATCAGAACCTGAGTTGGTTAAGTTGATCACACGACAGTTACCACCAGATGTGCAGAGGATCATGATAGCCTCAAATACACAATCTGCAATCCAGGCTGAGGCGTTACTAAGACAATTAGACATGACGTCCAAGGAACCAGTTCGTCAGGGACGAAACTCGGAACCGCAGATCCATCAGGTAACAACGAATAAGGAGGAAGAATCGAAATCAGTCAACCAAGGGAGAACGTGGAAACGTAACCCTGGAGGGCAAGATTCACCTCGTGATCGATCGCCCGTACGCAGAAATAGACCCATTAGAAACTGGGAATATTCCAGACGTAACGAGAGGAAGCGTCCATACTCAGATTATCGAAGGAGCTGGAAGCGAAACCAGGACTTCCGCCACTCAAGAGGAAGGAGAGACTGGCGAGAAGAAGAAAAGGAAAAATATCTAAAGGACCTTCAAAACTCGACACAGGAAAACGAACGATGGCGAAGAGCAATCCAAACCCAGGATACCAACCCTGATATCGTGGGGGCGGAAAGCCTTCAATATCAAGAGGCCAAGGCTCGGGGAAGCCAACATAACAACTCGAGTCAGGAGCACAGCCAAGGTGCCATTAAGAAAAGACCTCATCTCCAATGAGAAGAGATAGAACGAATCCTGAAGGCAAAATCAGCAAACTTCAAGAAGGAAGTGCGATACAGGTCGACGCATGGACTCTACCGAACGCCTACACCACTAGCTGACACCGTGTAACCATCTGTTAAGAGGGAAAAATAAGTTACTGAAGATGGAAATAAAACTAGTGGAACACCCTGTATGGAGAGACTAGGCTACTGGATGCCAGGAGCGGAACGAAGAACTCCGAGTCTCACACCTGTCGCGAGCTCAATTAAGTTATTACCAGGTGATTCAACAGCCAATTTTCCGGAACAATAGTAATGGACACTGTTATGTAATAATTTCATCTACAAACGAAATTATGCTCCAACCAAGGGAGAGATGTCCCCGTGAAAATTGGCGACCTTATGAATATTTTAACAAGTGGAAAGCAAAAATTTTATTGTCTGCTTGAAGCCGCAACACATCACTTGGGAAGTCGTGGCGAGCCGAGAACGAGTTTTTTTTTGTCGTTCAGAGGGGTGCGATACGTCACCAGCGAGACTGTGCCAAGGTTATAGCAAACCACGTGACTGCCTTCGCACGCGCGACCCAGCTTGTTTCTGGAATAGTCTGCGCAAATTAAAGGAGATCATCAGCCAATTACCGTTCTCGCTGAAGAACACACCTCCCCTGGGCTAATTAGATAAAAGGCCTTGGTTCGGGTGAATCGCTCTCTTAATGCTTAATGCTTTATGCTCTTCTTAATGCTTGTTCGCTGCGTGAGACATCACATCACCGGACCACGTGGAAGGAAAATTTTCAAGTCAAGTCGACGCCCGTTCTACCAGAATTTAGTCTGATAATTAGTGAATTCTGTGGAATAAAAACACCTAGGAGCCAAGTTAAGTGTGACAGTGTAGACGAGCTGTTTATATTCTGCGTGTGCTTGTGCAAAATACTTAATTTTGTCATCTCAGTTACAGCTTGTGACCAGCAATCAACGGAAGACGTCTTGGAATTGAACATCTCAAGATGAAGAATTCCGCAATTACCAACATCATTTCATCGAGGGACATCCATCGCAGAGCCTCCATGGAGCTGTAAAAATGTAAGGCGTCTCTGGTAATGGGAAGGAGACTGGCCGGAGTATGCTGAAATAACTGACTGTCGACGGGAATCGAACTCTACAAAAACTTGAGTACCTTTTTAATTTAATTTATCTGTCCTATCTTTTGTACAACTAGAGGTCTTTCTTCTTAAGTCGTAGATCTATCAGTTTGCTGTAGTTAGAAATATTTCATTTTCCTACTTCTTAAGGTGTCGTGGTAGACTAGGTACGTGTGAATGAAATTTTGGAATCTATTAGAGTAGACATGTAGGTTGTCTTTGAGTGACTTCCCATGCTTAAGGAGCTTAAATTTAATAATCACTGACCACACGATAAATCTACTTTCTTTGTAATATTGAAAGTTACCGGACGGAAAATTTGCGTGTACATTTTGAGTGAATAGGGTCGAACCTAGTGTCTTTTAAAATCACTTGTTGTTTTTCTGATGAAGTCATCTAATTTTACGACATTCCAGGAGAATCAGTAGATGTAATAATCACTTAAATAATAATAATATTGACTAAAGATCGGGTAAAACAGATGTAAACGCTCGTGAGCCATAAAACTACTGTAGAGTTCCTAAATGTGTGATGGAATGTGCTCTGTTCGTGAAGGGTCTGGAATATGGCCTATCCTGAGGGATATTTGTTGCATAATTGAGTAAATGATGAATTAGTGGTGATATTGATTTATTCTTGTGTACTTGGAGCGCAAGATAGATTATAATTAGTGGAGCACGTGTTTGCGAGTGTATTTCGCAGGTAGGAAGTAAAAATAATGCGAGTAAGGCTCACGCTTGCGGTAAATTCAACCTGTAGCCCACATGATGGTAGTGCTTATGGATTTTACTAGAATCTTCCATTATAATCTCATGAATTAGATGAGCTTGCGCTGATATGTGAAATGTGTTTCTACCAAGTGATTCCCATGACTTCGATCACTAGCCACCATAATGTAGGAGAATTTCTGTACACGGATTATTCTGCTAGACATTACGCGTCCCGACCATCACTAATAAAAATCATAAATAAAATTGCCAAATCAGGATTCGATGTAAATAGTGTACATAAAAACGTGTTTCCCTAAGTGTGAATGTGTGTGTGTAAATGTGTATATTTCTCTTGTGCCATGTTGATTTCATTTAATTTTGATCTGGTCGCGCACTCGCTGTGGCGCGGATCACATTCATCGTTGTGTGTTGCCTTAAGAGATAATTTCATGCCCTTAAGGGAAAGTTTAATTAAATTAAGTCAAGGAAGACTAGGAAGGAATTTAATTTTTTTTAATCAGCGAGATTTAAAAGGAAAGATCATCTCGTTACTTTGAGAAGGCACTCGATTTGTAAACAGAATTTATTTAACTAGCTCACACGTTGGTAATGTAAATTTCTAAAAATCTGAAATACTTTAAGATTAATTTGAATAGAAATGAAATGCAAAGATCAAAGGTAGAAATTTGTCAGCCGCATGATTGTTTGAAACGTTGTGAAAATAAGTCATTAATAATTAATTAAAAATCATTACTCTGAAATGCTAATGATGAACATTAGGTAAATGATGCGGTGGAGAATTAATAAGAACACGATCGTGTGACAATGAAACAGGTTAATTGAATGATAAAATAATAATAATAATAATAATAATAATCAAGATAATAATTAATTAATTTTGAGAATTTTGGAAACAGTTTTCCTTTGCTACTGAAGTTCATGTTGGTGTCATTGATCAACATTAAGTACTGTAAATGACTAATTCAGTTGTGTACACCGTAAACCACGTGTTGAGAATACTTTAAATTGGTGAAACTTTGAACACATGTTTATTTAATTCTTTCAGTCAAGTGTTTGGTTTAAAAAGGCAAGTGGCCTAATTACTTCTTTGGTTTCATTTACAGCACAGTAGAGCTGGAGATATGAACACGTGTCACTCTAAATCGAGGAAGAAATCCGATATTATGAAAGCTCTGTTATGTAAAGGAAAAATATCATCAAGAATATTTTGTTATTTGTCTGCTTATGTGAATAAATGTCAGAGTGTTGTTTTAATATTTCTTTTTATCCTGCTTGGTCATCAATCCTTAACAACCCTTAAATGCCTCTAGAAAGTGATAGCCAACGATCGAACGGTCCACCTTGGGATTCCTCGCTCGATGGCTGGGCTTAGCTCGGGAAAAATGGGGGCATTTAAGATGGCTTAATCCAAGCGTGGGGCTCGAGATTGGCTTATCCAAGCTCGAAAATGATCTTGTGCTGTCCAGTGTTTATGACATTGACAAGATCAGATGACCAAGTAAATTAGGCTGACTCTGACATATTTATTCGCCCAAATTCTTGTGGCTAACATAAGCACATGTTAAATGTAACTTGTATGAATATTGTTAAAAACCAATTCTTGCTGGTAATTAGAAATTTGAATTTGCTGCGATGATAATTAATTAAAGTTAGATTCATAATTGCGACCGATATTGGTGAAAATTTGGAACTTTCATGATATCGACAAATCGGTGCCTTCATAAATTTGATGGAGTTCGATTCCCAGTATTTCAGTATTCCGATCAGAATCCTTCCAGTGCCAGAATAGCCATTTAATGAATAATTGTAACTATGGAGGACTTAAGGCAGATGTTGTTGGCTATGGAGGAGAGGATTAATGCCAACTTGAATATTAGTCAAGCTAATTTAGAACAAAGACTTAGCGAAAATCAGGCCAACTTAGAGAAAAAACTTAGTGAAAATCAGGCAAACTTAGAGAAAAACTTAGAGAAAAGACTTAGTGACACTCAGGTACACTTAGAAAAAGGACTCAGTGATCTCAGTGACGCACAAATAAACCTTGAAAAATCTCTCGGGGAAGCTATTGAAGAAAAGTTGACGGACATTAAAAACCAAACTGAAGAAGGTTTAGGAAAAATATGTTCGGACATTAAACTTTTTAACGGCAAGCTAGCCTCAATGCAGAGCGAGCTCGTAATAGTCAAGAATGATTTCGCTACCATGAAAAAGGAGGTAAACGAAAATATTGCCAAGTCTATGGCGGGCATGTCCAATGAATTCAGTGAACGACTGGCGAACGTTCAGCAGGACATATTAACTGGAATCGACAAATACAAGGGCGAAGTTGAACAATCATTCCTGAATATTGAGGAAAAGATTGACACAAATTCAGAGGACCTTAAGGTTACGAAAACGGCTTGGGCGAAGAAATTCATTGGATTAAACGAAAAGCTACAACAAGTCGAAAAGGGCATTCTCGACAAAATCGAGACATCCCAAGTCGATAGCTCAGAACGGATGGATTATATCCACGAGTCGCTGGAGGATAGTTGGGGCGAAATAAAAACGATCAAAACCACCCTGATGAATGCCATACATAAGGTCACGACCGAGTCAAAAACTGAAACCGAAGGGATTCGAAAGGAGTACACGGATGGAATTAAGGAGCTTGTACATGAAATGCATCTCCTGAAAATCCAGAACGAGAACACTAGCAAGGTCACTAACTCATTGCTAGAGAAGCAGGCGTTACTGGAGCAACGTGTAACCGGCACGTGTCAGACGTCAACTCCACTTGCAACTGCAGGGACAGGCGCTACGAATACAATTGACATTTCTTCAGAGCCGACAGTAAATGCGTCTCAAATGAATACAACCGGCCAGACGCAGATAGTAAATATAATTCGTCTTCACGAAGACCAGCCCAAGAAATTCAATAACGTTAGAGGAAACGTGACTCCGAAAGGCTTCATTCGGGAACTGCAGGATTACTTTCGCGATGCGAAAATTCCACCAGAAAGGCAGTTGAGAGTCACCGAAAAATTCCTGGAAGACTCAGTTCATACCTGGTTTGTCGCATTTCGATTTTCATTTGACGATTTCGAAAGCTTCAAAAAAGCATTCCTGGAGAAGTACTGGAATAGCGACGTCCAATACAACCTTAGGACGGAGTTATACGCCAGAAAATATGCATCATCTACGCCCACGAGATATGCGGACTTCCTATCCAGTCAATTAAGAAAATTAAGGGAACTAGACTCACCACCATCAGAACCTGAGTTGGTTAAGTTGATCACACGACAGTTACCACCAGATGTGCAGAGGATCATGATAGCCTCAAATACACAATCTGCAATCCAGGCTGAGGCGTTACTAAGACAATTAGACATGACGTCCAAGGAACCAGTTCGTCAGGGACGAAACTCGGAACCGCAGATCCATCAGGTAACAACGAATAAGGAGGAAGAATCGAAATCAGTCAACCAAGGGAGAACGTGGAAACGTAACCCTGGAGGGCAAGATTCACCTCGTGATCGATCGCCCGTACGCAGAAATAGACCCATTAGAAACTGGGAATATTCCAGACGTAACGAGAGGAAGCGTCCATACTCAGATTATCGAAGGAGCTGGAAGCGAAACCAGGACTTCCGCCACTCAAGAGGAAGGAGAGACTGGCGAGAAGAAGAAAAGGAAAAATATCTAAAGGACCTTCAAAACTCGACACAGGAAAACGAACGATGGCGAAGAACAATCCAAACCCAGGATACCAACCCTGATATCGTGGGGGCGGAAAGCCTTCAATATCAAGAGGCCAAGGCTCGGGGAAGCCAACATAACAACTCGAGTCAGGAGCACAGCCAAGGTGCCATTAAGAAAAGACCTCATCTCCAATGAGAAGAGATAGAACGAATCCTGAAGGCAAAATCAGCAAACTTCAAGAAGGAAGTGCGATACAGGTCGACGCATGGACTCTACCGAACGCCTACACCACTAGCTGACACCGTGTAACCATCTGTTAAGAGGGAAAAATAAGTTACTGAAGATGGAAATAAAACTAGTGGAACACCCTGTATGGAGAGACTAGGCTACTGGATGCCAGGAGCGGAACGAAGAACTCCGAGTCTCACACCTGTCGCGAGCTCAATTAAGTTATTACCAGGTGATTCAACAGCCAATTTTCCGGAACAATAGTAATGGACACTGTTATGTAATAATTTCATCTACAAACGAAATTATGCTCCAACCAAGGGAGAGATGTCCCCGTGAAAATTGGCGACCTTATGAATATTTTAACAAGTGGAAAGCAAAAATTTTATTGTCTGCTTGAAGCCGCAACACATCACTTGGGAAGTCGTGGCGAGCCGAGAACGAGTTTTTTTTTTGTCGTTCAGAGGGGTGCGATACGTCACCAGCGAGACTGTGCCAAGGTTATAGCAAACCACGTGACTGCCTTCGCACGCGCGACCCAGCTTGTTTCTGGAATAGTCTGCGCAAATTAAAGGAGATCATCAGCCAATTACCGTTCTCGCTGAAGAACACACCTCCCCTGGGCTAATTAGATAAAAGGCCTTGGTTCGGGTGAATCGCTCTCTTAATGCTTAATGCTTTATGCTCTTCTTAATGCTTGTTCGCTGCGTGAGACATCACATCACCGGACCACGTGGAAGGAAAATTTTCAAGTCAAGTCGACGCCCGTTCTACCAGAATTTAGTCTGATAATTAGTGAATTCTGTGGAATAAAAACACCTAGGAGCCAAGTTAAGTGTGACAGTGTAGACGAGCTGTTTATATTCTGCGTGTGCTTGTGCAAAATACTTAATTTTGTCATCTCAGTTACAGCTTGTGACCAGCAATCAACGGAAGACGTCTTGGAATTGAACATCTCAAGATGAAGAATTCCGCAATTACCAACATCATTTCATCGAGGGACATCCATCGCAGAGCCTCCATGGAGCTGTAAAAATGTAAGGCGTCTCTGGTAATGGGAAGGAGACTGGCCGGAGTATGCTGAAATAACTGACTGTCGACGGGAATCGAACTCTACAAAAACTTGAGTACCTTTTTAATTTAATTTATCTGTCCTATCTTTTGTACAACTAGAGGTCTTTCTTCTTAAGTCGTAGATCTATCAGTTTGCTGTAGTTAGAAATATTTCATTTTCCTACTTCTTAAGGTGTCGTGGTAGACTAGGTACGTGTGAATGAAATTTTGGAATCTATTAGAGTAGACATGTAGGTTGTCTTTGAGTGACTTCCCATGCTTAAGGAGCTTAAATTTAATAATCACTGACCACACGATAAATCTACTTTCTTTGTAATATTGAAAGTTACCGGACGGAAAATTTGCGTGTACATTTTGAGTGAATAGGGTCGAACCTAGTGTCTTTTAAAATCACTTGTTGTTTTTCTGATGAAGTCATCTAATTTTACGACATTCCAGGAGAATCAGTAGATGTAATAATCACTTAAATAATAATAATATTGACTAAAGATCGGGTAAAACAGATGTAAACGCTCGTGAGCCATAAAACTACTGTAGAGTTCCTAAATGTGTGATGGAATGTGCTCTGTTCGTGAAGGGTCTGGAATATGGCCTATCCTGAGGGATATTTGTTGCATAATTGAGTAAATGATGAATTAGTGGTGATATTGATTTATTCTTGTGTACTTGGAGCGCAAGATAGATTATAATTAGTGGAGCACGTGTTTGCGAGTGTATTTCGCAGGTAGGAAGTAAAAATAATGCGAGTAAGGCTCACGCTTGCGGTAAATTCAACCTGTAGCCCACATGATGGTAGTGCTTATGGATTTTACTAGAATCTTCCATTATAATCTCATGAATTAGATGAGCTTGCGCTGATATGTGAAATGTGTTTCTACCAAGTGATTCCCATGACTTCGATCACTAGCCACCATAATGTAGGAGAATTTCTGTACACGGATTATTCTGCTAGACATTACGCGTCCCGACCATCACTAATAAAAATCATAAATAAAATTGCCAAATCAGGATTCGATGTAAATAGTGTACATAAAAACGTGTTTCCCTAAGTGTGAATGTGTGTGTGTAAATGTGTATATTTCTCTTGTGCCATGTTGATTTCATTTAATTTTGATCTGGTCGCGCACTCGCTGTGGCGCGGATCACATTCATCGTTGTGTGTTGCCTTAAGAGATAATTTCATGCCCTTAAGGGAAAGTTTAATTAAATTAAGTCAAGGAAGACTAGGAAGGAATTTAATTTTTTTTAATCAGCGAGATTTAAAAGGAAAGATCATCTCGTTACTTTGAGAAGGCACTCGATTTGTAAACAGAATTTATTTAACTAGCTCACACGTTGGTAATGTAAATTTCTAAAAATCTGAAATACTTTAAGATTAATTTGAATAGAAATGAAATGCAAAGATCAAAGGTAGAAATTTGTCAGCCGCATGATTGTTTGAAACGTTGTGAAAATAAGTCATTAATAATTAATTAAAAATCATTACTCTGAAATGCTAATGATGAACATTAGGTAAATGATGCGGTGGAGAATTAATAAGAACACGATCGTGTGACAATGAAACAGGTTAATTGAATGATAAAATAATAATAATAATAATAATAATCAAGATAATAATTAATTAATTTTGAGAATTTTGGAAACAGTTTTCCTTTGCTACTGAAGTTCATGTTGGTGTCATTGATCAACATTAAGTACTGTAAATGACTAATTCAGTTGTGTACACCGTAAACCACGTGTTGAGAATACTTTAAATTGGTGAAACTTTGAACACATGTTTATTTAATTCTTTCAGTCAAGTGTTTGGTTTAAAAAGGCAAGTGGCCTAATTACTTCTTTGGTTTCATTTACAGCACAGTAGAGCTGGAGATATGAACACGTGTCACTCTAAATCGAGGAAGAAATCCGATATTATGAAAGCTCTGTTATGTAAAGGAAAAATATCATCAAGAATATTTTGTTATTTGTCTGCTTATGTGAATAAATGTCAGAGTGTTGTTTTAATATTTCTTTTTATCCTGCTTGGTCATCAATCCTTAACAACCCTTAAATGCCTCTAGAAAGTGATAGCCAACGATCGAACGGTCCACCTTGGGATTCCTCGCTCGATGGCTGGGCTTAGCTCGGGAAAAATGGGGGCATTTAAGATGGCTTAATCCAAGCGTGGGGCTCGAGATTGGCTTATCCAAGCTCGAAAATGATCTTGTGCTGTCCAGTGTTTATGACATTGACAAGATCAGATGACCAAGTAAATTAGGCTGACTCTGACATATTTATTCGCCCAAATTCTTGTGGCTAACATAAGCACATGTTAAATGTAACTTGTATGAATATTGTTAAAAACCAATTCTTGCTGGTAATTAGAAATTTGAATTTGCTGCGATGATAATTAATTAAAGTTAGATTCATAATTGCGACCGATATTGGTGAAAATTTGGAACTTTCATGATATCGACAAATCGGTGCCTTCATAAATTTGATGGAGTTCGATTCCCAGTATTTCAGTATTCCGATCAGAATCCTTCCAGTACCAGAATAGCCATTTAATGAATAATTGTAACTATGGAGAACTTAAGGCAGATGTTGTTGGCTATGGAGGAGAGGATTAATGCCAACTTGAATATTAGTCAAGCTAATTTAGAACAAAGACTTAGCGAAAATCAGGCCAACTTAGAGAAAAAACTTAGTGAAAATCAGGCAAACTTAGAGAAAAACTTAGAGAAAAGACTTAGTGACACTCAGGTACACTTAGAAAAAGGACTCAGTGATCTCAGTGACGCACAAATAAACCTTGAAAAATCTCTCGGGGAAGCTATTGAAGAAAAGTTGACGGACATTAAAAACCAAACTGAAGAAGGTTTAGGAAAAATATGTTCGGACATTAAACTTTTTAACGGCAAGCTAGCCTCAATGCAGAGCGAGTTCGTAATAGTCAAGAATGATTTCGCTACCATGAAAAAGGAGGTAAACGAAAATATTGCCAAGTCTATGGCGGGCATGTCCAATGAATTCAGTGAACGACTGGCGAACGTTCAGCAGGACATATTAACTGGAATCGACAAATACAAGGGCGAAGTTGAACAATCATTCCTGAATATTGAGGAAAAGATTGACACAAATTCAGAGGACCTTAAGGTTACGAAAACGGCTTGGGCGAAGAAATTCATTGGATTAAACGAAAAGCTACAACAAGTCGAAAAGGGCATTCTCGACAAAATCGAGACATCCCAAGTCGATAGCTCAGAACGGATGGATTATATCCACGAGTCGCTGGAGGATAGTTGGGGCGAAATAAAAACGATCAAAACCACCCTGATGAATGCCATACATAAGGTCACGACCGAGTCAAAAACTGAAACCGAAGGGATTCGAAAGGAGTACACGGATGGAATTAAGGAGCTTGTACATGAAATGCATCTCCTGAAAATCCAGAACGAGAACACTAGCAAGGTCACTAACTCATTGCTAGAGAAGCAGGCGTTACTGGAGCAACGTGTAACCGGCACGTGTCAGACGTCAACTCCACTTGCAACTGCAGGGACAGGCGCTACGAATACAATTGACATTTCTTCAGAGCCGACAGTAAATGCGTCTCAAATGAATACAACCGGCCAGACGCAGATAGTAAATATAATTCGTCTTCACGAAGACCAGCCCAAGAAATTCAATAACGTTAGAGGAAACGTGACTCCGAAAGGCTTCATTCGGGAACTGCAGGATTACTTTCGCGATGCGAAAATTCCACCAGAAAGGCAGTTGAGAGTCACCGAAAAATTCCTGGAAGACTCAGTTCATACCTGGTTTGTCGCATTTCGATTTTCATTTGACGATTTCGAAAGCTTCAAAAAAGCATTCCTGGAGAAGTACTGGAATAGCGACGTCCAATACAACCTTAGGACGGAGTTATACGCCAGAAAATATGCATCATCTACGCCCACGAGATATGCGGACTTCCTATCCAGTCAATTAAGAAAATTAAGGGAACTAGACTCACCACCATCAGAACCTGAGTTGGTTAAGTTGATCACACGACAGTTACCACCAGATGTGCAGAGGATCATGATAGCCTCAAATACACAATCTGCAATCCAGGCTGAGGCGTTACTAAGACAATTAGACATGACGTCCAAGGAACCAGTTCGTCAGGGACGAAACTCGGAACCGCAGATCCATCAGGTAACAACGAATAAGGAGGAAGAATCGAAATCAGTCAACCAAGGGAGAACGTGGAAACGTAACCCTGGAGGGCAAGATTCACCTCGTGATCGATCGCCCGTACGCAGAAATAGACCCATTAGAAACTGGGAATATTCCAGACGTAACGAGAGGAAGCGTCCATACTCAGATTATCGAAGGAGCTGGAAGCGAAACCAGGACTTCCGCCACTCAAGAGGAAGGAGAGACTGGCGAGAAGAAGAAAAGGAAAAATATCTAAAGGACCTTCAAAACTCGACACAGGAAAACGAACGATGGCGAAGAACAATCCAAACCCAGGATACCAACCCTGATATCGTGGGGGCGGAAAGCCTTCAATATCAAGAGGCCAAGGCTCGGGGAAGCCAACATAACAACTCGAGTCAGGAGCACAGCCAAGGTGCCATTAAGAAAAGACCTCATCTCCAATGAGAAGAGATAGAACGAATCCTGAAGGCAAAATCAGCAAACTTCAAGAAGGAAGTGCGATACAGGTCGACGCATGGACTCTACCGAACGCCTACACCACTAGCTGACACCGTGTAACCATCTGTTAAGAGGGAAAAATAAGTTACTGAAGATGGAAATAAAACTAGTGGAACACCCTGTATGGAGAGACTAGGCTACTGGATGCCAGGAGCGGAACGAAGAACTCCGAGTCTCACACCTGTCGCGAGCTCAATTAAGTTATTACCAGGTGATTCAACAGCCAATTTTCCGGAACAATAGTAATGGACACTGTTAT
This sequence comes from Anabrus simplex, assembly GCF_040414725.1. Taxonomy (NCBI): domain Eukaryota; kingdom Metazoa; phylum Arthropoda; class Insecta; order Orthoptera; family Tettigoniidae; genus Anabrus; species Anabrus simplex. Next base: position 23,691,407 of record NC_090277.1, on the reverse strand, counting down.
GTAATAATTTCATCTACAAACGAAATTATGCTCCAACCAAGGGAGAGATGTCCCCGTGAAAATTGGCGACCTTATGAATATTTTAACAAGTGGAAAGCAAAAATTTTATTGTCTGCTTGAAGCCGCAACACATCACTTGGGAAGTCGTGGCGAGCCGAGAACGAGTTTTTTTTTGTCGTTCAGAGGGGTGCGATACGTCACCAGCGAGACTGTGCCAAGGTTATAGCAAACCACGTGACTGCCTTCGCACGCGCGACCCAGCTTGTTTCTGGAATAGTCTGCGCAAATTAAAGGAGATCATCAGCCAATTACCGTTCTCGCTGAAGAACACACCTCCCCTGGGCTAATTAGATAAAAGGCCTTGGTTCGGGTGAATCGCTCTCTTAATGCTTAATGCTTTATGCTCTTCTTAATGCTTGTTCGCTGCGTGAGACATCACATCACCGGACCACGTGGAAGGAAAATTTTCAAGTCAAGTCGACGCCCGTTCTACCAGAATTTAGTCTGATAATTAGTGAATTCTGTGGAATAAAAACACCTAGGAGCCAAGTTAAGTGTGACAGTGTAGACGAGCTGTTTATATTCTGCGTGTGCTTGTGCAAAATACTTAATTTTGTCATCTCAGTTACAGCTTGTGACCAGCAATCAACGGAAGACGTCTTGGAATTGAACATCTCAAGATGAAGAATTCCGCAATTACCAACATCATTTCATCGAGGGACATCCATCGCAGAGCCTCCATGGAGCTGTAAAAATGTAAGGCGTCTCTGGTAATGGGAAGGAGACTGGCCGGAGTATGCTGAAATAACTGACTGTCGACGGGAATCGAACTCTACAAAAACTTGAGTACCTTTTTAATTTAATTTATCTGTCCTATCTTTTGTACAACTAGAGGTCTTTCTTCTTAAGTCGTAGATCTATCAGTTTGCTGTAGTTAGAAATATTTCATTTTCCTACTTCTTAAGGTGTCGTGGTAGACTAGGTACGTGTGAATGAAATTTTGGAATCTATTAGAGTAGACATGTAGGTTGTCTTTGAGTGACTTCCCATGCTTAAGGAGCTTAAATTTAATAATCACTGACCACACGATAAATCTACTTTCTTTGTAATATTGAAAGTTACCGGACGGAAAATTTGCGTGTACATTTTGAGTGAATAGGGTCGAACCTAGTGTCTTTTAAAATCACTTGTTGTTTTTCTGATGAAGTCATCTAATTTTACGACATTCCAGGAGAATCAGTAGATGTAATAATCACTTAAATAATAATAATATTGACTAAAGATCGGGTAAAACAGATGTAAACGCTCGTGAGCCATAAAACTACTGTAGAGTTCCTAAATGTGTGATGGAATGTGCTCTGTTCGTGAAGGGTCTGGAATATGGCCTATCCTGAGGGATATTTGTTGCATAATTGAGTAAATGATGAATTAGTGGTGATATTGATTTATTCTTGTGTACTTGGAGCGCAAGATAGATTATAATTAGTGGAGCACGTGTTTGCGAGTGTATTTCGCAGGTAGGAAGTAAAAATAATGCGAGTAAGGCTCACGCTTGCGGTAAATTCAACCTGTAGCCCACATGATGGTAGTGCTTATGGATTTTACTAGAATCTTCCATTATAATCTCATGAATTAGATGAGCTTGCGCTGATATGTGAAATGTGTTTCTACCAAGTGATTCCCATGACTTCGATCACTAGCCACCATAATGTAGGAGAATTTCTGTACACGGATTATTCTGCTAGACATTACGCGTCCCGACCATCACTAATAAAAATCATAAATAAAATTGCCAAATCAGGATTCGATGTAAATAGTGTACATAAAAACGTGTTTCCCTAAGTGTGAATGTGTGTGTGTAAATGTGTATATTTCTCTTGTGCCATGTTGATTTCATTTAATTTTGATCTGGTCGCGCACTCGCTGTGGCGCGGATCACATTCATCGTTGTGTGTTGCCTTAAGAGATAATTTCATGCCCTTAAGGGAAAGTTTAATTAAATTAAGTCAAGGAAGACTAGGAAGGAATTTAATTTTTTTTAATCAGCGAGATTTAAAAGGAAAGATCATCTCGTTACTTTGAGAAGGCACTCGATTTGTAAACAGAATTTATTTAACTAGCTCACACGTTGGTAATGTAAATTTCTAAAAATCTGAAATACTTTAAGATTAATTTGAATAGAAATGAAATGCAAAGATCAAAGGTAGAAATTTGTCAGCCGCATGATTGTTTGAAACGTTGTGAAAATAAGTCATTAATAATTAATTAAAAATCATTACTCTGAAATGCTAATGATGAACATTAGGTAAATGATGCGGTGGAGAATTAATAAGAACACGATCGTGTGACAATGAAACAGGTTAATTGAATGATAAAATAATAATAATAATAATAATAATAATAATAATCAAGATAATAATTAATTAATTTTGAGAATTTTGGAAACAGTTTTCCTTTGCTACTGAAGTTCATGTTGGTGTCATTGATCAACATTAAGTACTGTAAATGACTAATTCAGTTGTGTACACCGTAAACCACGTGTTGAGAATACTTTAAATTGGTGAAACTTTGAACACATGTTTATTTAATTCTTTCAGTCAAGTGTTTGGTTTAAAAAGGCAAGTGGCCTAATTACTTCTTTGGTTTCATTTACAGCACAGTAGAGCTGGAGATATGAACACGTGTCACTCTAAATCGAGGAAGAAATCCGATATTATGAAAGCTCTGTTATGTAAAGGAAAAATATCATCAAGAATATTTTGTTATTTGTCTGCTTATGTGAATAAATGTCAGAGTGTTGTTTTAATATTTCTTTTTATCCTGCTTGGTCATCAATCCTTAACAACCCTTAAATGCCTCTAGAAAGTGATAGCCAACGATCGAACGGTCCACCTTGGGATTCCTCGCTCGATGGCTGGGCTTAGCTCGGGAAAAATGGGGGCAATATCATGACTCATTACCAAAGTAAGGCGGTGGATAAATTCAGTCGTAAGCTTGCTCCCCGTTTCCATGGTCCTTGTACTATCTTAGAGTTTTTGACCCCTGTTTCTGTTTTGGTAAATGATCCCATTTCTAAAAGAATCAGGCGAGTTCATCTCAGCCAAGTAAAACCAGCTTAAATTATTAATTTATGTCCGTTGTAAATGTTAGACTCTTGTTGTATGTTTTAATATGTAACATTTCATGTGTAAGGCCTTGATGGCAGAAGTATTTCCTATGTAACTAGTGAGGGTTAGGTGCTCCTTATCACTCCATGCAATAATTTTCCCGTGCTATGTGCACGTATTTTTTTAAAATGAAATTTTGAGATGTAATCTCATGTCACTGTAAGTGTTGGAACTTACTATTGCCCCGTGATTTTTCTAAAACCTTATCGTTACTCCGGGTCATGAGAACCCAGTTCGTATTAAATGTACTGGACCATTTTGCATTTATTAGTATATGTGTGGTGTGCTTGTTCCCTCGTTGTCTGCTTCCTCGTTCATGTTGCAGCTTGTGCGCACATTCTCCATCCTGAAGCTGCTGTTTCCTGAAGCGCCCGAGGACTGGTACATCACAGGATGTCATGGAAGCTCAACATTTGGTGCTGCTGATTGCAAGTCATGTGTCTGTTTTCCACCTGGTGCGTTGTACGCTGTCCTTACTGGCCATTTGAACACCGTCTTCTTGCACATTGAACAGTCCATGTGTGCCCTGTGTTGTTTCTTCTATGTCACTCCATGACCAAGTAAGACTGTTCCTAAGTTATTCTATATGCATGAAAGGAAACATACTCAACGTCAAGAAAAGTTGATGCTAAATTGGTGATGCCTAAATGCATTATGAACATATCTTGTGGACTTATATCCATCCTTGAACGTTCTTGTACTCTGCGACGCAGTGACACCTTCCTGAGTGCACAAGACTGTATGCTACCTGCCTCGTCTCGGCCCCCAGTGGTCCTCTTTCGGCGGGGGGTGACTGTGGCGTTATTAAAATAGAAACTCTTATTGAATCATATACCTTCGACCATCTACGGATATTGGACATTTATTTAAATTGTGTCTATTTTTGACACTTGTAATTCTTATTCTCTGCTAATGACCTTGGGTTCCCAGCCTAGTAACTGAGTTGAACTATTATTTTACCACGTTCATATGAGGCTGGAGTTCGACTATATTTGAAGTATAAATTAAGAAAGACTTCGTATCTCGTGAACTTGGATTATATCTGCCCTAGCACCTTGGACGTTTGGCTACTAAGTACCTGCTCTGCCTATACGAGGAGAGATGAACTTTCCGTTGTATGGTTACTCTATGTGTGTAGTTTCTAAACGTGTAATTGCACGGTAGGCCAGCTACGGGGACTGCTACGCTATCTATCAGATTGAATGTAGTACCAAAGAGTGTGATGTGACTGTTGCTCGCCAGGGCGCGTATCGAGTCTGCCAGGTGTCACGCCTAGCGGCGAACTTGGTAGCGCGACATTTTTTTTTGCGCAGGATGTCTTGGAGGCTGGTTGTAGCAATGATGGCTGCGGAGACTGTTACCAGAACGATGTGTAATCCAACTGGTGTTGGATGATAAACAAAAAAGGCCACATCGAGTGATGGGAGTTTAAGTATTTTGTTTTGGTGTATAATATGTGTGTTAATTTGTAAATATGTAATTATATAGGTAGTTTATTTATACTTGTGGAGTGATATTGTTAGGTCGAACTACGAGGTGAGTTATCTTGGCATAAGGCTTGCTTGTAAGTATTTTAAAGTATCATTGCTATTAATATTATTTTACTGCGTGTGTGTAATATTTGAATTTGTGGTGGAATATGAACATTGTGGACATCTAAGTTTTAGTGATGCCGTGTTTTGCTTCTAGTGTACGTGATGTACATAACGGTGAGCTATCCTTGTGCTAAGATAACATTTGAAAATTTTTATCGTGTCCTTGTTCTAAATTTGTCATTCTCTTCGCTCGGGCTTTACCTTTTGGTGTTTTTGCTTGTGATTTTCCTTGTAATGCCCGTATGCGTGTGCCGCCTTCCTTTTATACTGTGGTATTTTATCGTTTTCTTACGTGTTGTATTTTTGGCGTATATTCGTGTTTCTGCTTGTCTCCTTGTGCGAATTGTGTTGGTTGTCGCATGTTTTGGCTATCCTGTGCCCGTATTTTGGCCTAACAATGCACTTACATTTCTCTCCATAATTTTCTTTAATCTTTTTTTTCATTATTATTATTATTATTATTAGTCACCTTTGGTAAGTTGAATTATGCTTAATTTTCTTGGTGAATAATTGAGTTGAGTCTGTTTTAGTTATATTCCTTCCCTTTGAGGGCTTTAAATTAAATATCATTCCATTGTTGGTGTAATATCGTATAAATGTTATCAGTTTCAACAATACAAGTAACGTTTAGTAGGTCGAGGGCTGGACACCCCTGGAGAATGGGATGGTTCCTTATCTTATCCTTTTGTGTGGGTATTGTTGTTATTATCACTTCGGGCCTGACAGTTATGTAACTTTGTTAGTGTGTGATGGGTGTGTGCATTGTGTCTGCCCCGATGACTGTATCGTGTATTATACTCCATAAATTATTCGTTGTATTGAGTTTTTTTCTTCTGAATCTGTTGGTTCTATTTTGTGTTCTGGGTTATGCTAAGTGATCTGTTCGTGCTTTTCTTGATGTTTCTGTGGCTCATGTTTACGTTTGTTCACCTAGGTTTGGTGATTGAAAATTTATTGTAACTTGGGATATTTCTTTTAATCGGTGCCGTGTGAGCTTGTGAGTGCAACATGTTCGAAATCGTGGCTTGATTTGACTGTCACGTTACGTGGTGCTGCCTTCGTAACCGGGTTTGGTGTGGGCCATTTACTTCTACCGGGCGCTGTCACAGTCCTCGATTTGCTAACCCTTTCTCCCCTTTCGGGCTTGAATGTTAAAATTTCATTTAATTTTAGAATACGTCAAACATGTGCGTACCATGGTACCTACGTAGTTTTCCTGATGCATCAGTATATAGGTATATAAATATGGTTGTTCTTAAAGAAATGAATGATTTTATTTATTAGCAATGAATTTCTTTCTACTTATATAATTCTGTGATTTTCGGTATATTTATTTTACCCTAAATGTTGGGTGCTAATTGTAAGCTTAATACCTTTTTCAGTTTATCTATATTTTATCCAAAGGTTTAAATTGTAGTGTAAAAGATTTATTTATTATATTTTATTTTAAATTTTTGAATTTTTCTGGTGTCATTTCTTGGTGTGTTTGCTAAGCAATTTCCTGATCCCGTCCTCTCTCATTAAATGGGTAGGCTCCTGGTCCCTACATGCTTCCTCTTGTCTTTTTCCTTGGGTATGTTTTATTGTGTTATCTTATTTTTACTCTGCTGAAAATTTATTTGTAAGCGCTCGTCCCTATGACCATCGTCATTTACTCATACTTATTAGGGGCGTTGCAATGAACTGCAAAATATTACAACATATTATATAATTGATATTTGGGGCATATATGATATGGCACATTCTCCCCATACCCCGTAAAAAAATATGTGAAAACGTATTTTTTTTATTTTTATGATTCACTACTATGGCTCCATTTCAGTTATTCTCCCGGATAATAATATTTCACGTTCAGCTAGCAATCTCTCCTTCTCTTTCTGAGCTTCAAAAAATATTTCCAAAAGAGCTTGAAACTTGCGTTCATTTCCGTCACATTGATGACAAATTTCTGCTGGTAATGGGTCTGTGTCTTCTATATTTGCCATGTTTACATTCTCTATAGCTTCTTCTTCGTCTTCTTGATCCACATCTTCTTCTACTGGGTCATCTTCTTCGTCGATGTCATCATCATCTTCGTCATCCCCAAAGTCATCATCTTCTTGTACTTCATCAATACGGATCTGACCAGGTGGGTAATAAAGTTTTAAATTAGAAGCGTTGAATGTCTTCTCCATTGTTCCATCCATGTTACGTACACGATAAGAGTTATTGCCATAATCATGAACAATACGAAAAGGTCCAACATAGAGCTCTGCAAACTTATGGTAAAAGCGTGCCGGGGCATCAGAACTAGCAGGTCGCTTTACCAATACCAATTCTCCTATGCGCAAAGGACGATGAAAACGTTTCCCTCTGGTTCTGCGCGCCCTCTTCTCTGCCTGACTTTTCATTTTTTCTGCTGTCTCTCTTACACATAATTCAAGTGATGGCTTTGGATCTACCGGACACGGAATAACATTATGCCACGGTCTATTTGGGTATTCATTTAAATGCAAAACCATAGGAATTTGGCCTGTAGATTCATGACGTGTCGAATTAATACTATCAGTAATAATCGGTATTACATCCAACCATTTCCAATGCTCCTTAGATATGAACAATCTACAATATTTTGAAATCTCCCTCATGATTCTTTCACTAGGATTGGATTCTGGATGTCGTACTGAACTAAGTACATGCTGAATCCCTAATTTCTCAAGTTCGCGCTTGAATGCAGGCGAAGTAAACTGTGGCCCATGGTCACTTAATATCTTCTGAGGAGTACCCATCTTAGTTATAATTTTGTTTTTAATCTGGTACAAGGCTGATCTCGTGTTTGCCTTCTGTACAGGACACAGAGTTACAAATTTTGTAAAAACATCAAGACATACTAATATATGTTTAACTCCACGACGACTAGCTGGAAGGGGACCGAAATAATCAATTGCGAACAGCTGTCGGGGTTCGTTAGGCAAAATGGGCTTCGGTGACTGTTTCAGTAAAAATGTATTTGGTTTTACTCGCTGACATTTATCACAAGTACGAATGACCTGTTGTACCATTCGTCTCATTCTTGGTCATATGAATGTCTCCTGAAGAACTGCCGTCACCTTCTCAATCCCTGCATGGCCAGTCATATGATGTGACAACCATATTAAATCAACCTGAAGTGTTGGTGGAATTACAATTCTAAATTTTGTATGATCTTCATCAATAAATTTATGTAGAAGATTATTGAATAAATGAAATGATGTTGCTTTCTTCTCAGCTTCCTTGAATCTCGCGGTACCGGGTTCAATCTGCTTACTAAAATAATCCAACATAAGACGTGTAGGTGGATAATTCTCCTGTTCTTGCCTTATTTCTCGTAAACGATTAATAACGGCTTGAGCTCCATCATCCAAAACTGTAAGATTAATTGTGATTTCATCTGGGTTCGGGTTCCTACTGAGTGCATCCGCCACAACATTGAGCTTACCAGGACAATGCTCAAATGTTAGGTCAAACTGTTGAATAAAAAATGACCATCTACAAATTCGATCGCTACCCACATTTGCTTTCTGTATGAACGTCAGAGCCTTATGATCAGTACGGATAGTAATCGGGAATCCGTATATATATTTACGCCATTGAGTTAGAGCTACAACAATTGATAACATCTCTAACTCCGTGGTCGTCCATTTCAACTCATGAGATCTGAGTTTTCGGCTCATAAATGCAAGATACGTCGTCTTCTGTTCCTTTTTCGGTGTCTCCTGGTACAAAATCGCTCCAATACCTACACTTGATGCATCTGTCTGGATAATAAACCGCCTATCGTATTGTGGATATCCTAATTTGACAGCATTGGCTAGCATCTCTTTGGTTTTACGAAAAGCTTCATCATGAATCTCAGTCCATTTCCAACGATTATTGGTCTTTAATAATTCTTGCAATGGAGCAACTGTATCTGTATATGATATACAATGATCTGCAAAGAATTGGCATAGGCCTAAGAACTGACGAATATGTTTGATTCGAGTTGCCTTAGGAAAATTTTGTACTGCTGAAACTTTGACAGGATTTGGCCTAACCCCTTCTCCGTCAATGACATGGCCAAGAAACAAAGTACTTCTTTGAAAAAAGTGAGATTTTTCAAAATTCACTTTAAAATTACTTCTATTCAAATCTTCAAGTAACAAATCAATTTTCTTCAAATGTTCTTCTAATGTCTTGGAGCAAAATATGATATCATCTATGTATTTTACTGTAAATTCTTTAACTGCTGGACTTAAATTATTCTCTAAAGCTCTGATCAATACTGAACTTGAATTAGCCAGACCAAAGGGTAATCTCTGGAAAATATATGTCTGATTGTCAAACATAAAACCAGTCAGCATACTCGTACTCGGATCTAAAGCAATATGATGAAATGATGACGTCAGATCTACGGTTCCGAAATACTCCATTCCTCCAAACTTCTTCAACAAGTCTTTAATCGGTGGAGCCTGCACGTACTCTGGGACTAAGCGTTTATTGATGGCTCGTGCATCAAGACACACCCTAATAGACCCATTTGCCTTTGGTACTGCCAAAATTGGATTGAGAAACGGACTAGGTGCTTTGGTTATAATGCCGTTCCTTTCCATTGCATCAATAATTTCTTTCACCTGAGAAAAAAGCTTTTCCGGTGCAGGATATGGGCGTTGTTTAAAAGGTTCCCAGTTATTTACTACAATCTTTTACTCAAAATTTGGTATTCTACCGGGTTTTGAACCAAAAACTGTCATATGTTTAACTAGTATTTCCCGTAGCTTTCCCCGTTGCTCATCATCTACTGGTGATTCCGCTACTTTAGTCGGTAATAATTGATTAAATTTTGCTTCTTCATCATCCTCTTCTAAATTAGCTAACATAATTTCAAAGTTTTCCTTAAGTTCTTCACAATTTGAAATCCAATTTACCGGGAAATCATCCACTTCCTTTCCTTCATCCACAACTGTTGTCCATATCTGCTCTTCGCCAAACTCTTCCTCTGCTTGATTTAACTGCAAATTTTCATTTTGATCTTCCATCCGAAAAATTAACGTATTTGACCCCATGTCAATCACAGCATTGTAAGTTCCTAAAAAGTCAGCACCCAAAATTAAGTTATATTCCATGCGCGGTAGGATAACGCAAGGATGTGATACTGTTGAATTTCCAATTTCTAGATCTAATAAAGCTTGTTCTTTACAAATAGTAGTTTTGTCGGGTACAATTCCACGAACTTTTAATCTTGAAATGGGTATTGTAGGAACTTTTACCCTGGTCTTTAATTCGTTTATCAGCGTTTGAGAAACTACACTAATAGTAGCGCCGGTATCCACCAAAACTCGAACTCTCATTCCTCCTACTCTGACATAAATCACTGGTAATTTCCTTAAGCAATTTTGACTTAATTTTTCATTTTCTTCTAACAAATCCTCAGGCTGAATCACCCAACTATCCACTGAAACTGTTACCCATCTGTCATCATCCGTATTACTTGCTTTCTTCAGACTATCTCCGCATACTAGTATTGAGCTTTTTTTTAGCCCCATTGTCCCTCGTATTGAAATCTGATGCATGTGGATTCAATCCTTTAATTTGTTCTGCTTCCCGGAATTCGCGGTAAGCATTGCTCTCTGCACCATGGTTTTGCCCACTCGTGTTTCCCTGTATGGCCTGTTGCCATTGATCTCCGTCCTGTCGTTTACTTCTCAACTCCGTCACGTATCTCTGCGACTCAGCATTCCTTTGTTGATAATCAGATCTTTGTCTGAAATCATTCCGAAAATCCATATTCCTTCTATTCTCCCATCTATTGTAAGGTCGCCGCTGACCTGCATAACCTCTATGCCGATATCTAAATGTTCGTCCATTCCTTCCATATGAATAATTATTTCCTCTATTATCATTCCTATCTTGGGTATATCCTTGTCCTCTCCTATCATCTGGATAATTATTTAAATTCCATTCACCTCTCCGTGATTGCTCATTTTCAACTGGTCTAGCTTGCTGTGATATCGTCTGCGTTCCTGAACTTTGCACTCTACCTCCCTTCCTAATCTTAGGTGGTGGACTTCTATCTTCCGTTAAATCAATCGTATGTAAAGCCTCCGAATGTCTGATCCTTGGTTGATTTTGTGTAGAAGTTAAATCCAACTGACGTAAAGTCAATTCCGCCTCAGTCGCTGTTCTAACATTTGCTGCTATTAGAGTTCTCTGCACTTCCAACGGTAATTGTCTAGATATCGCTACGATCATCTCGATTTCGGAAGGTGGTGTGTCCAAATCTCGGAATTTAATAATTTGGGAAATAAAATAATTCGCAAACCTTGTTGGAATAGTACCAGGATATTTGTTTGAATAAAGCTCCATACGCAATGACTGCTGTATAGATACATCCCAGAATTTTTTTAAGAATGCTACCTTAAATTCCTCATACGTACTGAATGTATACTGGAATGCCATCATCCATTCTGAAGCCGAATCAGATAAGAATTTGCTAATTGTACGTAATCTTCTATCAGCTGGTACCTTCGCATCTGTCATAAAATCTTCTATCTCACGAAGAAATGCCCTTGGTATTCTATCATCTAGCCCACTAAATTTACGGGGTTTATCTTCTGAAGATGTACGAAATGTGTTATAAATTTGGCCTCCATTCGTCTCTCTTGGCGTAGATGATTTTTCTTCCGGTCTTGGTAAATTCAACAGATCGCTAAGTAGAGCTGGTTCACTAGCTTGACTCGCTTCTCTTTCAATACTATCATTCTGTATTGAACACTTCAGTTTATCCATCTCCTTATTTGTTCTTAGATCAAGTAATTCTATTTTTTCCTTCAAATACTGTACTTCCTTTTCCACAGATATCAACTTATTCGTATTCTTCTGCGAAGATTCAGCCCACGCCTCAATATTTGCACCTACTTCTTGTATATTGACTCTAGCATTCTCTCTATCTACCAAAATCATCTTCTTGATCTCTTCACCCTTGCCTGCAATTTGATCTACAACCTCTTTTCTCAATTCCTTTTCAATCGTCCTCATCTTCGACTCAGTTTCCCGTTGTTTTTCACCTAACTTCGCTTCCAACTGATCCGCATTCTTCCGTTGTACTTCGGCTATCTGGGCACTAATTTCCTCCGTAATATTAGAAAATCTTTCTTCTGTAGCCTCGCTTAAGTGGTCTATCGCGCTTCGATTCTTGCCTATCTCAGTTCGCGCCTCCTCTAAGCTATTTGTCATTTCCTCCAATTGCTTTTCAGTCTTTACGGCTCCATCTGTTATTTTGCCAGTTAACTCCTCAACGGTTTTTCTAATCCAGTCTACCCGTTCCTCATTTCTATTCTCTATATCATCCATACGCTTCTCTAAACGTATCATCCCTTCCTGACAGCACTTTAGAACATGATCAATCTTTTCCTCCAATTTTACATTCCCCTGTACTATTTTCTCCGTAATCTGCAGCATACGCTCCTGTTCACGTTCCTCATCTTCAACCGCTGCTAACTCCATTGTCTCCCTGATCCCTGTCATGCTTCTGTCCACTTCCGCAGTCACAAAGTCTATTTTCTCCTTAATTTGTTGCATACGCTCCTGTTCGCGTTTCTGCGCCTCTTGTTCACGCTGTTCAGCTGCTTGCTCACGCTCCTTCGCCTCTTTCTCCGCCAAGTCCATCTTAGCCAACAGGTCAGCTAAGGTTACTGCCATAATACCAAATCAAATACGACTACGCGGCCTAGAATCACTTCTGAAAACTTTAAGTGTGTTCCCCAGGTTTTATAAATTAATTTCATCAGTTTCTGCGATTTACGTTACTCAAGGAAAACAAACAATATGGCTTTACAATACGCCATGCAGAAACTACCTACCGAATGTCAATAATGTTTTCATCACGCGTATTCAAATAATATGAAAAAAATAATTTAATCCATAGCCCGAAATATTTTAAATAAAAATAGGCTTTTCTTAATATGGGCTCAAAACTATGCATTAGACAACAATGCCTAACTATATTTGCATATTATCTCCAGATAAAGGATGATATTTCCCGTTACAATGGTCCATACACCTTCAACCTTCAATAACAATGCCACTATAGTTATCCTTTCCATCCGAGATTGAGGCTATCTCGTGTCCCTGACTGAATCTAAATAACAAAACTACCAACGCACTGGCTATTTAAAATTTGCTATACAAACAAATTATTCAGGCTATGTCTACGATCAATTATATCTGAAGGATATAACAGCATCTGCCTCACGTGAAATCGTTTTATTGTTCACGAATTCCAATGGAATCATTCAATATTTGACATGCCTTTCTCATCGGCTATCATATTGTATGCACGATATCTACCATATAAAAAATATAAATGCCAATATTTTCCCAACGTAATTTAATATATTCAGTAATTACTAATTTTTTCTAAATATATTTTGACTTCTTGTATTCTCATACCAACTAGTAATATTGAACACAGTGCCTTAGACTCAACTGTCTACTACGTTAGGTTACCAGTTCACATGACTCCGTCTGGGTATCGAATAAGAATCTCAGACTTCATCATCTATCATCCGCCCATTCGAAATTATCTCTACCTCTCTAAATTTATAAATATAAAAGCTCAGGTATCCATTATGGACATTCCCAAAATTTCGAATTCCAAAATCCTATAAAAGCCTATATAACAACTTGCTATGTGTGCGAAGAGCATCATTCTGTTGGCTCCAAATAGGTGCGACGTTTTTCACTATTTGTGGTTTCAATTTCCATATAATAGCCTTAACAAAAATATATAACGTCTGCCTACATTAAATATTAAGTCGCACATTCAGGGTTAACAATACAAATTTAAATAATATACTACTCCGTTCCTGAATAATAATATCCGGACATAGCAATGATAATGGGCGACAGCAATGCGCTATCCTGGCTATGGAGCTTACCCAATCAACATGATAATCCGCCCCACATACGGAAGCCATAGATAAATATGATCCGCCCCACGTACGGAAGCCATAAGATAAATATGTACCGTTCCCGTCTGAAATACAGTCCACCGGCGCCAATCGGAGAGCTGCGTGTTCGGTTCTTAAAAAAACTGATCGGGCTAAAATAAATTTAAAATCTCAGGATAAAATAATACCATGGGTATATGAACGGGAAACAGTATCATATTTCCGAAATAAAATACAAAATAAAGGGGTAAGATGGATTTATTGACTAATAAAACATTATTGAAATTCGAGATAAACAAAATAATTAAAATATGGCTCAAATAAATGCCAAAAAAATTAATATGTGCCGAGCACATAATTAACATAAATTTACAACAATTTACAAAGGACGGGCAATGTCCCGTTTCAAAATGAAAATATTTACAAAATAAACGCAACGACCTGGGGAAGAAATTCACACTTCGCTTCGACCTACGCAGTTAAATTCATTTTAACGCATCCTGACGGATATCATTTAAATTATAATTACAGGACATACCGCGACAGAATAAAATTATGCTAAATCCGATCCATAATAAAACTATATATATACATCACTTATCATCAAATCAATATTTCAGGGACCTTAGCTTACATCTACACTGAATTTACTTAACAGACCGTTCTGTTATAAATTGGATGGCTTAGAAGCCTGCTTCCCAATAGAATGAGTTTCGGACTCATATTTAAGAACAAATCTTTTCAACGCTGGCCATGACATAATCAACAACAATCCAAGTAACACAAATTAATACAAAAAAAACACTCTCGGAGAAACCTGTAATGACATGCAATAAAAAAAATAATATCATCTGTGTATTCAATATCTGAAATATAAACAATAAGATACTAGACTCCTTCATATAAAAAGAACGCCGAACTCCAGGCTCAGCTTTCCGTCTGTTGATCTTTCACTAGCACGCTGTAATATAAATCACGGAACACTTCTATGCGCCTGCTATGAAACATCTTACTTCGCCAGAAAAGACTCTAACTAATTGGTTTGGTAAATCTTGCCTGAGAAATTCTAATATGTTTGAAAACATAAATTGCGCTGCCATTCACTTCTCTGTTCATTTAATTAATACAAGGCCTCAAACTCAAACAATGGGACCCATACACATTCCTATGGCCTTAACTACATATTCCAATATAACACGGCTTGCAAATATGATACTCAACACATCTGGCCTAACACTTTGGGGTCCGTGAGTTCGATTCTCACAATCATAATGAACACTTGAGGCAAATCAAACCTCTCTCTTTCCATGCAGCTGACACCATTATATCTTTCCGATATTCACACATAGTAATCTCAGTTACAGGCTAATCTTGCCCTTTTCTCGTAAAAACATAACTCAATACCAATTAGCTAGTTCTCTCTGCGGATCTAGAAGATATTAGTTCGACGGTGCACGTATACGTTGGTCATCACTGCCATGTATTCCTATAAACGTGCTACATGCAGGAAAAAAAATACCTTGCTAAATTTTATTCCCAGACCAAACTTTAGGCTGTGTAGCCTTCATACTAAAAGAGTCTACATCTTGTACGAAAATGGAATTCACAGTTACCTTTAGACATATATATCCTCATCTACACCTAATCATTTCCCTCCTTCGCATCTAATAAAAAGGTAATAAAGTAAAATATAAAAATCAGGGTTCCAAACATGCATTTCCCTGAAACATGACACTAATCTATAAAAATACAACATAGCTCAGTCACAACAAGACTGGCATTTACATTTACATTACACTGGGATCGAATTAGCCTAATTCCTTCTATCTAAGCATGCCTATAATTAAAAATGAACTTAACTGGTAGCGTCTCAGTTTCTTCATGATTCCAGGCCACAGCGTCCAGCAAATTACGCCATTATTGCACCAAACTGCATGGCGTTATCAAATACTCTGCAAGTCTTTTCTCCTCTCTTCATCATTATGTAATAGTGCTTCGCACACACCATTTAATTGTACCGATACGATGACGACGGTTCGTACAAGTTCTTCGCGAAACCGAACGCGTACCGGACACAGTATTTGCACAAATCGTATGCAAATTACGCATACACGGGTACGGAAATTTCGACAGTAACTATCGTTTTATTGATATAATCCCGTGTCACCACCGCACTTTGACATACGTGATACCTGATATTATTTATATAGCAAAGGTAATTGCTCTGTTAATATACTATGCACACTCGTAACTGCAATCTAACACTTGCATTCATGTAATGCATATTTTCAGAAAGGAAAACGTTTCAGCTTCACAAATTTACTACTCATATGTTCACACTGGTCACTTAAAAAAAGTTACTTTCCTATGCCACTGGCTTCATATCAAAAACACCGACCCGCGCGGTTCACACTTCAAAAGCAAAGTGACTTTTCATTACCAGAGGCTGCTAAATACACCAAGCTCCCGGTATTAGTCATGTCTTAGGGGATTCCACTGGCGTGATGACGTTACTGCTCACCCACTACTCTACAAAGCGCTGATTCAATAAAAATATGTTGATTACTTTATTAATTCAAATTAAGTATTGCAACTGTCTACAGGTAGTTCTTTTAATGTTTAACTGGCTTCTATTTTATATTAAAACCGTGGAGTCTAGCTTTATAACAAATTGCCTGATAAAATAAAGAGTAGTACAGCACTATAAATTTAGAAGTTGGTAAGACTGACTTAATTTGTTTTGTAAATCCCTTCATTCTGCCATATCGCTTCCAGGGCCGTGATTGGTCCTTTTATAATCGGCCGCTCTCAAACACTCTCGTGCATCCCCGGGTGACTCATACGGAGTACGCGACATTTTCACTGTTGCTATGCTTAGATAAGAAGCTATTACTGATGTCACCCGATGACGGAATACTGCATTACGCAACTTCTAGGTCGCATCATGACTCCCTTCGAATATGAACTGCAAAATATTACAACATATTATATAATTGATATTTGGGGCATATATGATATGGCACATTCTCCCCATACCCCGTAAAAAAATATGTGAAAACGTATTTTTTTTATTTTTATGATTCACTACTATGGCTCCATTTCAGTTATTCTCCCGGATAATAATATTTCACGTTCAGCTAGCAATCTCTCCTTCTCTTTCTGAGCTTCAAAAAATATTTCCAAAAGAGCTTGAAACTTGCGTTCATTTCCGTCACATTGATGACAAATTTCTGCTGGTAATGGGTCTGTGTCTTCTATATTTGCCATGTTTACATTCTCTGTAGCTTCTTCTTCGTCTTCTTGATCCACATCTTCTTCTACTGGGTCATCTTCTTCGTCGATGTCATCATCATCTTCGTCATCCCCAAAGTCATCATCTTCTTGTACTTCATCAATACGGATCTGACCAGGTGGGTAATAAAGTTTTAAATTAGAAGCGTTGAATGTCTTCTCCATTGTTCCATCCATGTTACGTACACGATAAGAGTTATTGCCATAATCATGAACAATACGAAAAGGTCCAACATAGAGCTCTGCAAACTTATGGTAAAAGCGTGCCGGGGCATCAGAACTAGCAGGTCGCTTTACCAATACCAATTCTCCTATGCGCAAAGGACGATGAAAACGTTTCCCTCTGGTTCTGCGCGCCCTCTTCTCTGCCTGACTTTTCATTTTTTCTGCTGTCTCTCTTACACATAATTCAAGTGATGGCTTTGGATCTACCGGACACGGAATAACATTATGCCACGGTCTATTTGGGTATTCATTTAAATGCTAAACCATAGGAATTTGGCCTGTAGATTCATGACGTGTCGAATTAATACTATCAGTAATAATCGGTATTACATCCAACCATTTCCAATGCTCCTTAGATATGAACAATCTACAATATTTTGAAATCTCCCTCATGATTCTTTCACTAGGATTGGATTCTGGATGTCGTACTGAACTAAGTACATGCTGAATCCCTAATTTCTCAAGTTCGCGCTTGAATGCAGGCGAAGTAAACTGTGGCCCATGGTCACTTAATATCTTCTGAGGAGTACCCATCTTAGTTATAATTTTGTTTTTAATCTGGTACAAGGCTGATCTCGTGTTTGCCTTCTGTACAGGACACAGAGTTACAAATTTTGTAAAAACATCAAGACATACTAATATATGTTTAACTCCACGACGACTAGCTGGAAGGGGACCGAAATAATCAATTGCGAACAGCTGTCGGGGTTCGTTAGGCAAAATGGGCTTCGGTGACTGTTTCAGTAAAAATGTATTTGGTTTTACTCGCTGACATTTATCACAAGTACGAATGACCTGTTGTACCATTCGTCTCATTCTTGGTCATATGAATGTCTCCTGAAGAACTGCCGTCACCTTCTCAATCCCTGCATGGCCAGTCATATGATGTGACAACCATATTAAATCAACCTGAAGTGTTGGTGGAATTACAATTCTAAATTTTGTATGATCTTCATCAATAAATTTATGTAGAAGATTATTGAATAAATGAAATGATGTTGCTTTCTTCTCAGCTTCCTTGAATCTCGCGGTACCGGGTTCAATCTGCTTACTAAAATAATCCAACATAAGACGTGTAGGTGGATAATTCTCCTGTTCTTGCCTTATTTCTCGTAAACGATTAATAACGGCTTGAGCTCCATCATCCAAAACTGTAAGATTAATTGTGATTTCATCTGGGTTCGGGTTCCTACTGAGTGCATCCGCCACAACATTGAGCTTACCAGGACAATGCTCAAATGTTAGGTCAAACTGTTGAATAAAAAATGACCATCTACAAATTCGATCGCTACCCACATTTGCTTTCTGTATGAACGTCAGAGCCTTATGATCAGTACGGATAGTAATCGGGAATCCGTATATATATTTACGCCATTGAGTTAGAGCTACAACAATTGATAACATCTCTAACTCCGTGGTCGTCCATTTCAACTCATGAGATCTGAGTTTTCGGCTCATAAATGCAAGATACGTCGTCTTCTGTTCCTTTTCCGGTGTCTCCTGGTACAAAATCGCTCCAATACCTACACTTGATGCATCTGTCTGGATAATAAACCGCCTATCGTATTGTGGATATCCTAATTTGACAGCATTGGCTAGCATCTCTTTGGTTTTACGAAAAGCTTCATCATGAATCTCAGTCCATTTCCAACGATTATTGGTCTTTAATAATTCTTGCAATGGAGCAACTGTATCTGTATATGATATACAATGATCTGCAAAGAATTGGCATAGGCCTAAGAACTGACGAATATGTTTGATTCGAGTTGCCTTAGGAAAATTTTGTACTGCTGAAACTTTGACAGGATTTGGCCTAACCCCTTCTCCGTCAATGACATGGCCAAGAAACAAAGTACTTCTTTGAAAAAAGTGAGATTTTTCAAAATTCACTTTAAAATTACTTCTATTCAAATCTTCAAGAACAAATCAATTTTCTTCAAATGTTCTTCTAATGTCTTGGAGCAAAATATGATATCATCTATGTATTTTACTGTAAATTCTTTAACTGCTGGACTTAAATTATTCTCTAAAGCTCTGATCAATACTGAACTTGAATTAGCCAGACCAAAGGGTAATCTCTGGAAAATATATGTCTGATTGTCAAACATAAAACCAGTCAGCATACTCGTACTCGGATCTAAAGCAATATGATGAAATGATGACGTCAGATCTACGGTTCCGAAATACTCCATTCCTCCAAACTTCTTCAACAAGTCTTTAATCGGTGGAGCCTGCACGTACTCTGGGACTAAGCGTTTATTGATGGCTCGTGCATCAAGACACACCCTAATAGACCCATTTGCCTTTGGTACTGCCAAAATTGGATTGAGAAACGGACTAGGTGCTTTGGTTATAATGTCGTTCCTTTCCATTGCATCAATAATTTCTTTCACCTGAGGAAAAAGCTTTTCCGGTACAGGATATGGGCGTTGTTTAAAAGGTTCCCAGTTATTTACTACAATCTTTTACTCAAAATTTGGTATTCTACCGGGTTTTGAACCAAAAACTGTCATATGTTTAACTAGTATTTCCCGTAGCTTTCCCCGTTGCTCATCATCTACTGGTGATTCCGCTACTTTAGTCGGTAATAATTGATTAAATTTTGCTTCTTCATCATCCTCTTCTAAATTAGCTAACATAATTTCAAAGTTTTCCTTAAGTTCTTCACAATTTGAAATCCAATTTACCGGGAAATCATCCACTTCCTTTCCTTCATCCACAACTGTTGTCCATATCTGCTCTTCGCCAAACTCTTCCTCTGCTTGATTTAACTGCAAATTTTCATTTTGATCTTCCATCCGAAAAATTAACGTATTTGACCCCATGTCAATCACAGCATTGTAAGTTCCTAAAAAGTCAGCACCCAAAATTAAGTTATATTCCATGCGCGGTAGGATAACGCAAGGATGTGATACTGTTGAATTTCCAATTTCTAGATCTAATAAAGCTTGTTCTTTACAAATAGTAGTTTTGTCGGGTACAATTCCACGAACTTTTAATCTTGAAATGGGTATTGTAGGAACTTTTACCCTGGTCTTTAATTCGTTTATCAGCGTTTGAGAAACTACACTAATAGTAGCGCCGGTATCCACCAAAACTCGAACTCTCATTCCTCCTACTCTGACATAAATCACTGGTAATTTCCTTAAGCAATTTTTTTATTATTATTATTGATATATACAGTCGTATCAGCACACACGTTTTTAAAACATAACCGGTTTTCGGACAACTAAGGTCCATCATCAGTGTTAATATTTAAATTTAATTTCACATAAGTGTGTCGTCAAAATGAGTTAAAAATGAGTTTAAATTTGTAGCCCTGTTGACATCAACATGTTAAGGCTGGCTTTCCTTCGTGCTCAGGCTGTTGGTCGAGTACTCGACCAACAGCCTGAGCACGAAGGAAAGCCAGCCTTAACATGTTGATGTCAACAGGGCTACAAATTTAAACTCATTTTTAACTCATTTTGACGACACACTTATGTGAAATTAAATTTAAATATTAACACTGATGATGGACCTTAGTTGTCCGAAAACCGGTTATGTTTTAAAAACGTGTGTGCTGATACGACTGTATATATCAATAATAATAATAAAATAATTATATCAGCACTGTCAAAATGGCTTTGATATTTTATAATGATTATAATTAAGCAATTTTGACTTAATTTTTCATTTTCTTCTAACAAATCCTCAGGCTGAATCACCCAACTATCCACTGAAACTGTTACCCATCTGTCATCATCCGTATTACTTGCTTTCTTCAGACTATCTCCGCATACTAGTATTGAGCTTTTTTTTAGCCCCATTGTCCCTCGTATTGAAATCTGATGCATGTGGATTCAATCCTTTAATTTGTTCTGCTTCCCGGAATTCGCGGTAAGCATTGCTCTCCTCACCATGGTTTTGCCCACTCGTGTTTCCCTGTATGGCCTGTTGCCATTGATCTCCGTCCTGTCGTTTACTTCTCAACTCCGTCACGTATCTCTGCGACTCAGCATTCCTTTGTTGATAATCAGATCTTTGTCTGAAATCATTCCGAAAATCCATATTCCTTCTATTCTCCCATCTATTGTAAGGTCGCCGCTGACCTGCATAACCTCTATGCCGATATCTAAATGTTCGTCCATTCCTTCCATATGAATAATTATTTCCTCTATTATCATTCCTATCTTGGGTATATCCTTGTCCTCTCCTATCATCTGGATAATTATTTAAATTCCATTCACCTCTCCGTGATTGCTCATTTTCAACTGGTCTAGCTTGCTGTGATATCGTCTGCGTTCCTGAACTTTGCACTCTACCTCCCTTCCTAATCTTAGGTGGTGGACTTCTATCTTCCGTTAAATCAATCATATGTAAAGCCTCCGAATGTCTGATCCTTGTTTGATTTTGTGTAGAAGTTAAACCCAACTGACGTAAAGTCAATTCCGCCTCAGTCGCTGTTCTAACATTTGCTGCTATTAGAGTTCTCTGCACTTCCAACGGTAATTGTCTAGATATCGCAAACGATCATCTCGATTTCGGAAGGTGGTGTGTCCAAATCTCGGAATTTGATAATTTGGGAAATAAAATAATTCGCAAACCTTGTTGGAATAGTACCAGGATATTTTTTTGAATAAAGCTCCATACGCAATGACTGCTGTATAGATACATCCCAGAATTTTTTTAAGAATGCTACCTTAAATTCCTCATACGTACTGAATGTATACTGGAATGCCATCATCCATTCTGAAGCCGAATCAGATAAGAATTTCCCAATTGTACGTAATCTTCTATCAGCTGGTACCTTCGCATCTGTCATAAAATCTTCTATCTCACGAAGAAATGCCCTTGGTGTTCTATCATTTAGCCCACTAAATTTACGGGGTTTATCTTCTGAAGATGTACGAAATATGTTATAAATTTGGCCTCCATTCGTCTCTCTTGGCGTAGATGATTTTTCTTCCGGTCTTGGTAAATTCAACAGATCGCTAAGTAGAGCTGGTTCACTAGCTTGACTCGCTTCTCTTTCAATACTATCATTCTGTATTGAACACTTCAGTTTATCCATCTCCTTATTTGTTCTTAGATCAAGTAATTCTATTTTTTCCTTCAAATACTGTACTTCCTTTTCCACAGATATCAACTTATTCGTATTCTTCTGCGAAGATTCAGCCCACGCCTCAATATTTGCACCTACTTCTTGTATATTGACTCTAGCATTCTCTCTATCTACCAAAATCATCTTCTTGATCTCTTCACCCTTGCCTGCAATTTGATCTACAACCTCTTTTCTCAATTCCTTTTCCATCGTCCTCATCTTCGACTCAGTTTCCCGTTGTTTTTCACCTAACTTCGCTTCCAATTGATCCGCATTCTTCCGTTGTACTTCGGCTATCTGGGCACTAATTTCCTCCGTAATATTAGAAAATCTTTCTTCTGTAGCCTCGCTTAAGTGGTCTATCGCGCTTCGATTCTTGCCTATCTCAGTTCGCGCCTCCTCTAAGCTATTTGTCATTTCCTCCAATTGCTTTTCAGTCTTTACGGCTCCATCTGTTATTTTGCCAGTTAACTCCTCAACGGTTTTTCTAATCCGGTCTACCTGTTCCTCATTTCTATTCTCTATATCATCCATACGCTCCTCTAAACGTATCATCCCTTCCTGACAGCACTTTTGAACATGATCAATCTTTTCCTCCAATTTCACATTCCCCTGTACTATTTTCTCCGTAATCTGCAGCATACGCTCCTGTTCACGTTTCTCATCTTCAACCGCTGCTAACTCCATTGTCTCCCTGATCCCTGTCATGCTTCTGTCTACTTCCGCAGTCACAAAGTCTATTTTCTCCTTAATTTGTTGCATACGCTCCTGTTCGCGTTTCTGCGCCTCTTGTTCACGCTGTTCAGCTGCTTGCTCACGCTCCTTCGCCTCTTTCTCCGCCAAGTCCATCTTAGCCAACAGGTCAGCTAAGGTTACTGCCATAATACCAAATCAAATACGACTACGCGGCCTAGAATCACTTCTGAAAACTTTAAGTGTGTTCCCCAGGTTTTATAAATTAATTTCATCAGTTTCTGCGATTTACGTTACTCAAGGAAAACAAACAATATGGCTTTACAATACGCCATGCAGAAACTACCTACCGAATGTCAATAATGTTTTCATCACGCGTATTCAAATAATATGAAAAAAATAACTTAATCCATAGCCCGAAATATTTTAAATAAAAATAGGCTTTTCCTAATATGGGCTCAAAACTATGCATTAGACAACAATGCCTAACTATATTTGCATATTATCTCCAGATAAAGGATGATATTTCCCGTTACAATGGTCCATACACCTTCAACCTTCAATAACAATGCCACTATAGTTATCCTTTCCATCCGAGATTGAGGCTATCTCGTGTCCCTGACTGAATCTAAATAACAAAACTACCAACGCACTGGCTATTTAAAATTTGCTATACAAACAAATTATTCAGGCTATGTCTACGATCAATTATATCTGAAGGATATAACAGCATCTGCCTCACGTGAAATCGTTTTATTGTTCACGAATTCCAATGGAATCATTCAATATTTGACATGCCTTTCTCATCGGCTATCATATTGTATGCACGATATCTACCATATAAAAAATATAAATGCCGATATTTTCCCAACGTAATTTAATATATTCAGTAATTACTAATTTTTTCTAAATATATTTTGACTTCTTGTATTCTCATACCAACTAGTAATATTGAACACAGTGCCTTAGACTCAACTGTCTACTACGTTAGGTTACCAGTTCACATGACTCCGTCTGGGTATCGAATAAGAATCTCAGACTTCATCATCTATCATCCGCCCATTCGAAATTATCTCCACCTCTCTAAATTTATAAATATAAAAGCTCAGGTATCCATTATGGACATTCCCAAAATTTCGAATTCCAAAATCCTATAAAAGCCTATATAACAACTTGCTATGTGTGCGAAGAGCATCATTCTGTTGGCTCCAAATAGGTGCGACGTTTTTCACTATTTGTGGTTTCAATTTCCATATAATAGCCTTAACAAAAATATATAACGTCTGCCTACATTAAATATTAAGTCGCACATTCAGGGTTAACAATACAAATTTAAATAATATACTAATCCGTTCCTGAATAATAATATCCGGACATAGCAATGATAATGGGCGACAGCAATGCGCTATCCTGGCTATGGAGCTTACCCAATCAACATGATAATCCGCCCCACATACGGAAGCCATAGATAAATATGATCCGCCCCACGTACGGAAGCCATAAGATAAATATGTACCGTTCCCGTCTGAAATACAGTCCACCGGCGCCAATCGGAGAGCTGCGTGTTCGGTTCCTAAAAAAATTGATCGGGCTAAAAAAATTTAAAATCTCAGGATAAAATAATACCATGGGTATATGAACGGGAAACAGTATCATATTTCCGAAATAAAATACAAAATAAAGGGGTAAGATGGATTTATTGACTAATAAAACATTATTGAAATTCGAGATAAACAAAATAATTAAAACTAGCAAATGTACCCGTGCTTCGCTACGGTATTCTACATTGTATACGGATATCGACGTAAATACTGTGCGTTCATCAAATGAGATTGTTTTAAAATTGCATGTCTCTTAGCCTTATCCGAGAAATAGCATGGGGAGGTCCACATACGTTGTTTCCAATGTAAAGTGAGGGTTGCGGAGTTGTGATGATAGCGGCAGGCTCACTTGCCTACTGCCATTCACAATCGAGTTGGCAAGTTTACATTATAATTGCAGGCCCCAATGCCTACTGCGCGGTCACAATCGTTTTGGGGAGTTTTAGTTACAATGGCAGACCCATTTCCTACTTTCAGACAGGTTACAGTTGAGGAGTTTTTATTATAATACCAGGCAAGTTCCCTACCACCAGTCAAAATTGAGTTGTGCAGTTATCATTATAATGACAGTCCCTTTTTACTGCTGCTAGCCAGCTTACTGCCAGTCACACAGAATTAGTGAGTTTCCATGAAAATAGCAGGCCACTATGCCTAATGCTAGTCAAATTTTAGATTGGAACATTTGTTTATAATGGCGGGCACCCTGGCCTAGAGCCAAACACAATAGAGTAGGGGACTTTCGAACAAAACTGCATGATCCCTTGCCTTCTGCAAGACAAATCGAAAAGTGAATTATTCATTAAAATGGTAGGCCCTCCTTACTAATGCCAGTTACACAGGAGTTGGAGAAGGACCCCATTCCTACTGCCAGCAGTCAAAGTCGTTGTAGGGAGTACTGATTACAATAGCAGACACATCCTTTCTCGATCGCTACAAATCGACATCAATGAATATATACAGATGGACATCCGAAAGTATATGAATGTTTACAATATTGCGGACCTTCATTTACAGATTAACTGCTGCTAAACGGTACGTCATATCGACAAAGGATCGTACCGTAAGGAGCAGTATTTAGCGATCTAAATTGCTGGTCCTATGATATTTTCTCGCATCTAATCTATTCATGGGTCAGATTGAATCAGAAACGTTGAATAGGTTGAAATTTGTGTAAGAATATCTTACATTGCATTACTTTTCGGATAATTATGTGACATAGCATTTGGCTCACATATGGGTACTGGGCGGGCCAATGTTCGTGTAGAGTTTGATCATACTATCTTTCCTGTAAGTGATTGAAATGATGCACATGAGAAGAAAAGGTTTGGAAATTAATTTCCATTAAGGCAGGTAGATTTCCATTAAGTTTTGTTGTGTTTATTTTGAGGGAGTGCAAAATCACGGTTTCGGTTTCGTATAAACCCCCAATTAGTTCAGGGATTTAGAAACAATATTTGCCCTAAAACCTCCCCAAAGGCCAGGTGGATTCTAAATATGAAGTTTGGTGGAAATATATCCAGTAGTTTTCAAGTTAGAGAAAGACAAACAGACCAACAAACAAACAAACAAACAAACTAACTAACAGACACCAAGGAAACCTACCCTCGGACAGATGGATGCTATATATAAAGTTTCGTTCAAATATCTTGTTAGTTTTCAAGTTGTAAGAAGTACGCTTTACACGCACCCGCTCTTGCGTTAAGTCCGCTGGGATTTGTACCGAAAAACGGTCCGTTAATGATATCTCCCTTACTAAATCCTGTTATCGAAATGATGCACATGAGAAAAAAAGGTTTAGAAATTAATTTTCATTAAGGCAGGTTGATTTCCATTAAGTTCGGTTGTGTATACTTTGAGGGAGTGCAAAATCACGGTTTCGGTTTCGTAAAAATCCCCACTCAGTTCAGGGATTTAGAAACGATATTTGCGCTAAAACCTACCCAAGGACAGGTGGATACTAAATATGAAGTTTGGTGGAAATATATATTTAGTAGTTTTCAAATTATAGAAGGACAGACAAACAGACAAACAGACAAAGAGACAAAAAGACAAACAAACAGACAGACACCAAAGCCAAAATGATGCAGATGGTCATTATTACACCTGAAACGGATAACTGTACGGAAATTTCGCCAAAATAATCAATGTACAGACAAACGGTCGTTACGATTTTATTTTTTGCGCTAAAACCTACCCAAGGACAGGTGGATTCTAAATATGAAGTTTGGTGGAAATATATCCAGTAGTTTTCAAGTTATAGAAGGACAGACAAACAGACAAACAGACAAACAAACAGACAAACAGACACCAAAGCTAAAAATGATGCAGATGGTCATTATTACACCTGAAGCCGATAACTGTACGGAAATTTCGCCAAAATAATCAATGTACAGACACACGGTCGTTACGATTTTATTTATCTATATATATAAAATAGCTTGTCCTGACTGACTGACTGACTGACTGACTGACTGATTCATCATCGCCGAGCCAAAACTACTGGACATAAAGAAATGAAATTTTGGGGATATATTCACATTATGATGTAGGTGCTCGCTAAGAGAGGATTTTTGGATATTCCTTCGGTAAGGGGGTGAAAAGGGGGTGTGAAACTTTAAAATGAGTGTATCTATATCTCAAAACTTTAAACGTTTATAGATGTGAAAATTGGTATTTAGAATCTTCTTTAAAAATAAGGAAACACGTATTTTTTTGTTTTCAGAAAATCTCAATAGGAGGGGTGAAAAAGGGTGAAAATGGGGGAAAATGGGTTGAATGCCTTTAATCAGGATACCGGTACTTATATATCTGAAACTGAAGATATTACAGACCTGAAAATTGGTACTTTTGATCCCTTTTAAAAATAAAGAAACACGTATTTTTTTGTTTTTGGAAAATCCAATTAATGGGAGGGTGAAAAGGGGGTGAATTTTTAAAATGAGTGAATCTATATCTCGAAACTTTTAAAGTTTGCTGATGTAAAAATTGGTATTTAGAATCTCCTTTAAGAATAAAGAAACACGTATTTTTTTGTTTTCGGAAAATCGCAATAGAAGGAGTGAAAAGGGGTGAAAAATGGGTTGAATGCCTTTAATGAGGCTACTTATATCTCAGAAACTGAAGATATTACAGACCTGAAAATTGGTGTTTGGGATCTCCTTTAAAAACAATGGAACACTAATTTTTTTGTTTCTGGAAAACCCAGTTAAGGGGGGTGAAAAGGGGGGTAATATTTTAAAATGAGTGTATCTATATCTCAAAACTTTTAAAGGTTATAGATGTAAAAATTGGTATTTAGAATCTCCTTTAAGAATAAAGAAACACGTATTTTTTTGTTTTCGGAAAATCGCAATAGGAGGAGTGAAAAGGGGTGAAAAATGGGTTGAATGGCTTTAATGAGGCTACTTATATTTCAGAACCTGAAGATATTACAGACCAAAAAATTGGTGTTTGGGATCTCCTATAAAATAAAGAAACACGTATTTTTTTTGTTTGTGGAAAATCCAATTAATGGGGGGGTGAAAAGGGGGTGATTTTTTAAAATGAGTGTATCTATATCTCAAAACTTTTAAAGTTTATAGATGTAAAAATTGGTATTTAGAATCTCCTTTAATAATAAAGAAACACATATTATTTTGTTTTCGGAAAATCCCAATAGGAAGGGTGGAAATGGGTGAATAATGGGTCGAATGCCTTTATTGAGTCTACTTATATTTCAGAACCTGAAGATATTACAGACCTGAACATTTGTATTTTGGATCTACTTTAAATGTCAAGAAATACGTATTTTTTCGTTTTTTGAAAATCCAAATAATGGGGGGGTGAAAAGGGGGGTGAATTTTTTAAAGTGAGTGTGTCTACAACTTAAAACTTTAAAATTTACAGATGTAAAAACTGGTAGTTAGAATCCCCTCTAAAAATAAAGGAACACGTATTTTTTTGTTTCCTGTAAATCCTAATAGGAGGGGTGTAAAAGGGTGAAAAATGGGTTGAATGCCTTTAATGAGGATACATATATCTCAGAAACGAAGGATATTACAGAACTGAAAATTTGTATATGGGATCTCCTTTAAAAATAAAGAAATACGTATGTTTTAGTTTTTGGAAAATCCAACTAATGGCGGTTAAACAGGAGTGACAAATTGGGGTGAATTTTTTGAAAGAATATGTCTACAGATTATCTTGGAAACGTAAAATGTTACAGACGTAAAAAGTGGGTGTTTGGAATCTCCTGTAAATGTAAAGAAACAGAGGTGATTTGTTTTTGGAAACTCCACTTAAGGGGAACTCAAAAGGGGTGAAATTTTAAAATGAGAATTTTTACAGTATATCTAAAAAAACTTAACATGTTACAGAAGTGATAAATGGTATCTTCTATCTCTATTAAACATAAAGAAACGTGTATTTTTAGTTTTCGGAAAACCACTTGGGTGGAGGGGGGTTAAAGTGACTGAAAATGGTGTTGAATTCTTTTAATTAGGCTACTGATATCTCAAAAATGAAGATGTTACAGACGTGAAATTTGATATTTGCAATCTGCTTTAAAAGTAAAGAAACACGTATTCTCGGAAAATTAATTGTCTTAATTGTATGAGAATACATACATCTAATAAAAACTAAAGTTGTTACAGACGTGAAAATTCGTATTTGGATCTCCTTTAAAAACAAAGAAAAACGCGTTTTGGGGGGAAACCATCTTGGAGGGCGGGAGTGTAAAGGAGATGAATTCCTTTCATGAGGACACATAAATCAAAAACTGAAGAAGTTAGAGTCGTGATAATTGGTATTTAGAGGATCCTTTACTATTAAAGAAACAAGTATTTTTTGCTGGAAAATTCACTTAGGGGGGTGGGGGGAGTAGTGTGAAATGAAGTGAAGAAAGTATTTTTATGGGGATACTTATATCTCAAAACTGAAGGTAATAGACGTGAACATTGGTGTTTGGAATCTCCCTTAAACATATAGAAACAAGCCTTCTTTTAATTATTTTTTTGGGGGGGAGGGGGGTGGTAAATAAACTTAACGGCGGTAGGGTGTAGAAGGAGGTGAGACCAATTGATTTTACTCTTATTAATGTACTTATAAGGATCCTCCGTTGCTCAGGCAGCAGCGCGCCGGCCTCTCACAACTGGGTTCCGTGGTTCAAATCCCGGTCACTCCATGTGACATTCGTGCTGGACAAAACGGAGGCGGGACAGGTTTTTCTCCGGATTCTCCGGTTTTCCGGTCATCAGCCATTCCAGCAACACATAATAATAATAATAATAATAATAATAATAATAATGATAATAATGTTCCGGACCGTCATCAAATGTGCGGACCGCGCTGGAAACGGCTACTGGACGGGTAATGACTAAGAATGCAGTCCGACCGCCGGTTCAGTGCCGCCAAGGCACCCAATATAACACCACGCCGTATCTCCTGAAGGATTTTATCCATATTAAAAACGATTATAGGAAAAGATGGCAAAGATTTACGTACACAACTGGCCGGGAAGAATACCTGAGCCTAGCCCGGGAAGTACGAACTCGATTGCTGGAAAGGAAGATTGAAAAATGGGAGGAAACGTGCCGTAAAATAAGAGAAAACGAGACAGATCGGGAATTTTGGCGGATTCTCGCAGAAAACGAGTCAGATCGCGAATTTCGGCGGATTATATATCTAAAACAATAAGCATTCAATTATAAATTTCAGTATAATACCGTAGCGAAGCACGGGTATCTTGCTAGTATACATATATGACGGATAAGCATGGGCACGTTGAAAAGTGCAGACTTCCACTTCGAGATTCATATCTCCTAAACGGTTTATGATATTAAGAAACGGTTTGCGCCATCAGACGCCTCATTTATCGCTCTAAATCTTTGTTCCTAAACCATATCCTCGTATCTCCCATATTAAGGGGGTAAATTGAGTTCAAATATTGGATAGGGTGAAATTTG
This sequence comes from Anabrus simplex, assembly GCF_040414725.1. Lineage (NCBI taxonomy): Eukaryota > Metazoa > Arthropoda > Insecta > Orthoptera > Tettigoniidae > Anabrus > Anabrus simplex. Next base: position 23,660,865 of record NC_090277.1, on the reverse strand, counting down.
GGTGCATTTTTAACATTTTACATTACATTTTGCCTACTTATGTATAAGCTAGAATCATGAAATTTGGTACACATATGTCCCTTAATGGTGCCAACGTGCACACCTAGCGCGATCATCCTATCATTCTTATAAGTGTGTCAAGCATTGAAATTTACTTGTAAAAATCACCAAATTTACGAACAATCCAGAAATACGGCCAAATTTAACGTATAAGGGAGAGAGATACGACAAAATGTCACAGGACCAAAGTTGTAGATCACTCCGAATTGAAGGGACATTGTGCCATCCGTTTTGTGATACGACTTACCGTTTAGCCAAAAAATAGCTCAAAAGGAATGTCTGCACAGCCATTAAAATTGCCTCCATATTTCGATATCTTTGGGGGTAAAAAATGAAATATTTGAACATCTTGGAATTTTCCCGTCGGTTAGGGACCAAAAGCTATATATTCACCAAATTTCAATTGTCTACCTCGTCTGGCAGGTTGTGCCGCCATCTTGATTTGGGGGGATAGGGGATAAAAAAGAGGAAATTCCCGAACATTTTTAAGCCCACGAAACCTATAGGTTATCGTTTTGGATATACTATACGACTGTGTTCTTATGCTGAGCCCAAAATTTGAGCCCCCCAGCGTGCCCCCTTCAGGGAATTTTGAGAATTTCGGATTTTTCTAGGGATCTTGGGGTCATCAGTTTCCCTCGTACCAAGTTTCAAATTTCTGAGATTTCTGGAAGTGCCTCATTAATTCACGTCTTTTTTCATTTTTAAATATTTATATATACATCGCTCCAGCCCGACTTGCTTTTATATATATAGATGACGGATAAGCATGAGCACGTTGAAAAGTGCAGACTTCCACTTCGAGATCCATATCTCCTAAACGGTTTATGATATTAAGAAACGGTTTGCGCCATCAGACGCCTCATTTATCGCTCTAAATGTTTGTTTCTAAACCATATCCTCGTATCTCCCATATTAAGGGGGTAAATTGAGTTCAAATATTGGATAGGGTGAAATTTGGGTGCATTTTTAACATTTTACATTACAATTTGCCTACTTATGTATAAGCTAGAATCATGAAATTTAGTACACATATGTCCCTTAATGGTGCCAATGTGCACACCTAGCGCGATCATCCTATCATTCTTATAAGTGTGTCAAACATTGAAATTTACTTGTAAAAATCACCAAATTTACGAACAATCCAGAAATACGGCCACATTTAACGTATAAGGGAGAGAGAGACGACAAAATGTCACAGGACCAAAGTTGTAGATCACTCCGAATTGAAGGGACACTGTGCCATCCGTTTTGTGATACGACATACCGTTTAGCCAAAAAATAGCTCAAAAGGAATGTCTGCACAGTCATTAAAATTGCCTCCATATTTCGATATCTTTGGGGGTAAAAAGTGAAAAATTTGAACATCTTGGAATTTTCCCGTCGGTTAGGGACCAAAAGCTATATATTCACCAAATTTCAATTGTCCACCTCGTCTGGCAGGTTGTGCCGCCATCTTGATTTGGGGGGATAGGGGATAAACATGAGGAAATTCCCGAAAATTTTTAAGCCCACGAAACCTATAGGTTATCGTTTTGGATATACTATACGACTGTGTTCTTATGCTGAGCCCAAAATTTGAGCCCCCCCAGCGTGCCCCCTTCAGGGAATTTTGAGAATTTCGGATTTTTCTAGGGATCTTGGGGTCATTAGTTTCCCTCGTACCAAGTTTCAAATTTCTGAGATTTCTGGAAGTGCCTCATTAATTCACGTCTTTTTTCATTTTTAAATATTTATATATACATCGCTCCAACCCGACTTGCTTTTATATATATAGATGACGGATAAGCAGAGCACGTTGAAAAGTGCAGACTTCCACTTCGAGATTCATATCTCCTAAACGGTTTATGATATTAAGAAGCGGTTTGCGCCATCAGACGCCTCATTTATCGCTCTAAATGTTTGTTTCTAAACTATATCCTCGTATCTCCCATATTAAGGGGGTAAATTGAGTTCAAATATTGGATAGGGTGAAATTTGGGTGCATTTTTAACATTTTACATTACAATTTGCCTACTTATGTATAAGCTAGAATCATGAAATTTGGTACACATATGTCCCTTAATGGTGCCAATGTGCACACCTAGCGCGATCATCCTATCATTCTTATAAGTGTGTCAAACATTGAAATTTACTTGTAAAAATCACCAAATTTACGAACAATCCAGAAATACGGCCACATTTAACGTATAAGGGAGAGAGATACGACAAAATGTCACAGGACCAAAGTTGTAGATCACTCCGAATTGAAGTGACATTGTGCCATCCGTTTTGTGATACGACTTACCGTTTAGCCAAAAAATAGCTCAAAAGGAATGTCTGCACAGTCATTAAAATTGCCTCCATATTTCGATATCTTTGGGGGTAAAAAGTGAAAAATTTGAACATCTTGGAATTTTCCCGTCGGTTAGGGACCAAAAGCTATATATTCACCAAATTTCAATTGTCTACCTCGTCTGGCAGGTTGTGCCGCCATCTTGATTTGGGGGGATAGGGGATAAAAATGAGGAAATTCCCGAAAATTTTTAAGCCCACGAAACCTATAGGTTATCGTTTTGGATATACTATACGACTGTGTTCTTATGCTGAGCCCAAAATTTGAGCCCCCCAGCGTGCCCCCTTCAGGGAATTTTGAGAATTTCGGATTTTTCTAGGGATCTTGGGGTCATCAGTTTCCCTCGTACCAAGTTTCAAATTTCTGAGATTTCTGGAAGTGCCTCATTAATTCACGTCTTTTTTCATTTTTAAATATTTATATATACATCGCTCCAGCCCGACTTGCTTTTATATATATAGATGACGGATAAGCATGAGCACGTTGAAAAGTGCAGACTTCCACTTCGAGATCCATATCTCCTAAACGGTTTATGATATTAAGAAACGGTTTGCGCCATCAGACGCCTCATTTATCGCTCTAAATGTTTGTTTCTAAACCATATCCTCGTATCTCCCATATTAAGGGGGTAAATTGAGTTCAAATATTGGATAGGGTGAAATTTGGGTGCATTTTTAACATTTTACATTACAATTTGCCTACTTATGTATAAGCTAGAATCATGAAATTTAGTACACATATGTCCCTTAATGGTGCCAATGTGCACACCTAGCGCGATCATCCTATCATTCTTATAAGTGTGTCAAACATTGAAATTTACTTGTAAAAATCACCAAATTTACGAACAATCCAGAAATACGGCCACATTTAACGTATAAGGGAGAGAGAGACGACAAAATGTCACAGGACCAAAGTTGTAGATCACTCCGAATTGAAGGGACACTGTGCCATCCGTTTTGTGATACGACATACCGTTTAGCCAAAAAATAGCTCAAAAGGAATGTCTGCACAGTCATTAAAATTGCCTCCATATTTCGATATCTTTGGGGGTAAAAAGTGAAAAATTTGAACATCTTGGAATTTTCCCGTCGGTTAGGGACCAAAAGCTATATATTCACCAAATTTCAATTGTCCACCTCGTCTGGCAGGTTGTGCCGCCATCTTGATTTGGGGGGATAGGGGATAAACATGAGGAAATTCCCGAAAATTTTTAAGCCCACGAAACCTATAGGTTATCGTTTTGGATATACTATACGACTGTGTTCTTATGCTGAGCCCAAAATTTGAGCCCCCCCAGCGTGCCCCCTTCAGGGAATTTTGAGAATTTCGGATTTTTCTAGGGATCTTGGGGTCATTAGTTTCCCTCGTACCAAGTTTCAAATTTCTGAGATTTCTGGAAGTGCCTCATTAATTCACGTCTTTTTTCATTTTTAAATATTTATATATACATCGCTCCAACCCGACTTGCTTTTATATATATAGATGACGGATAAGCAGAGCACGTTGAAAAGTGCAGACTTCCACTTCGAGATTCATATCTCCTAAACGGTTTATGATATTAAGAAGCGGTTTGCGCCATCAGACGCCTCATTTATCGCTCTAAATGTTTGTTTCTAAACTATATCCTCGTATCTCCCATATTAAGGGGGTAAATTGAGTTCAAATATTGGATAGGGTGAAATTTGGGTGCATTTTTAACATTTTACATTACAATTTGCCTACTTATGTATAAGCTAGAATCATGAAATTTGGTACACATATGTCCCTTAATGGTGCCAATGTGCACACCTAGCGCGATCATCCTATCATTCTTATAAGTGTGTCAAACATTGAAATTTACTTGTAAAAATCACCAAATTTACGAACAATCCAGAAATACGGCCACATTTAACGTATAAGGGAGAGAGATACGACAAAATGTCACAGGACCAAAGTTGTAGATCACTCCGAATTGAAGTGACATTGTGCCATCCGTTTTGTGATACGACTTACCGTTTAGCCAAAAAATAGCTCAAAAGGAATGTCTGCACAGTCATTAAAATTGCCTCCATATTTCGATATCTTTGGGGGTAAAAAGTGAAAAATTTGAACATCTTGGAATTTTCCCGTCGGTTAGGGACCAAAAGCTATATATTCACCAAATTTCAATTGTCTACCTCGTCTGGCAGGTTGTGCCGCCATCTTGATTTGGGGGGATAGGGGATAAAAATGAGGAAATTCCCGAAAATTTTTAAGCCCACGAAACCTATAGGTTATCGTTTTGGATATACTATACGACTGTGTTCTTATGCTGAGCCCAAAATTTGAGCCCCCCAGCGTGCCCCCTTCAGGGAATTTTGAGAATTTCGGATTTTTCTAGGGATCTTGGGGTCATCAGTTTCCCTCGTACCAAGTTTCAAATTTCTGAGATTTCTGGAAGTGCCTCATTAATTCACGTCTTTTTTCATTTTTAAATATTTATATATACATCGCTCCAGCCCGACTTGCTTTTATATATATAGATGACGGATAAGCAGAGCACGTTGAAAAGTGCAGACTTCCACTTCGAGATTCATATCTCCTAAACGGTTTATGATATTAAGAAGCGGTTTGCGCCATCAGACGCCTCATTTATCGCTCTAAATGTTTGTTTCTAAACTATATCCTCGTATCTCCCATATTAAGGGGGTAAATTGAGTTCAAATATTGGATAGGGTGAAATTTGGGTGCATTTTTAACATTTTACATTACAATTTGCCTACTTATGTATAAGCTAGAATCATGAAATTTGGTACACATATGTCCCTTAATGGTGCCAATGTGCACACCTAGCGCGATCATCCTATCATTCTTATAAGTGTGTCAAACATTGAAATTTACTTGTAAAAATCACCAAATTTACGAACAATCCAGAAATACGGCCACATTTAACGTATAAGGGAGAGAGATACGACAAAATGTCACAGGACCAAAGTTGTAGATCACTCCGAATTGAAGTGACATTGCGCCATCCGTTTTGTGATACGACTTACCGTTTAGCCAAAAAATAGCTCAAAAGGAATGTCTGCACAGTCATTAAAATTGCCTCCATATTTCGATATCTTTGGGGGTAAAAAGTGAAAAATTTGAACATCTTGGAATTTTCCCGTCGGTTAGGGACCAAAAGCTATATATTCACCAAATTTCAATTGTCTACCTCGTCTGGCAGGTTGTGCCGCCATCTTGATTTGGGGGGATAGGGGATAAAAATGAGGAAATTCCCGAAAATGTTTAAGCCCACGAAACCTATAGGTTATCGTTTTGGATATACTATACGACTGTGTTCTTATGCTGAGCCCAAAATTTGAGCCCCCCAGCGTGCCCCCTTCAGGGAATTTTGAGAATTTCGGATTTTTCTAGGGATCTTGGGGTCATCAGTTTCCCTCGTACCAAGTTTCAAATTTCTGAGATTTCTGGAAGTGCCTCATTAATTCACGTCTTTTTTCATTTTTAAATATTTATATATACATCGCTCCAGCCCGACTTGCTTTTATATATATAGATGACGGATAAGCATGAGCACGTTGAAAAGTGCAGACTTCCACTTCGAGATTCATATCTCCTAAACGGTTTACGATATTAAGAAACGGTTTGCGCCATCAGACGCCTCATTTATCGCTCTAAATCTTTGTTTCTAAACCATATCCTCGTATCTCCCATATTAAGGGGGTAAATTGAGTTCAAATATTGGATAGGGTGAAATTTGGGTGCATTTTTAACATTTTACATTACAATTTGCCTACTTATGTATAAGCTAGAATCATGAAATTTGGTACACATATGTCCCTTAATGGTGCCAATGTGCACACCTAGCGCGATCATCCTATCATTCTTATAAGTGTGTCAAATATTGAAATTTACTTGTAAAAATCACCAAATTTACGAACAATCCAGAAATACGGCCACATTTAACGTATAAGGGAGAGAGATACGACAAAATGTCACAGGACCAAAGTTGTAGATCACTCCGAATTGAAGGGAAATTGTGCCATCCGTTTTGTGATACGACTTACCGTTTAGCCAAAAAATAGCTCAAAAGGAATGTCTGCACAGTCATTAAAATTGTCTACATATTTCGATATCTTTGGGGGTAAAAAGTGAAAAATTTGAACATCTTGGAATTTTCCAGTCGGTTAGGGACCAAAAGCTATATATTCACCAAATTTCAATTGTCTACCTCGTCTGGCAGGTTGTGCCGCCATCTTGATTTGGGGGGATAGGGGATAAAAATGAGGAAATTCCCGAAAATTTTTAAGCCCACGAAACATATAGGTTATCGTTTTGGATGTACTATACGACTGTGTTCTTATGCTGAGCCCAAAATTTGAGCCCCCCAGCGTGCCCCCTTCAGGGAATTTTGAGAATTTCGGATTTTTCTAGGGATCTTGGGGTCATTAGTTTCCCTCGTACCAAGTTTCAAATTTCTGAGATTTCTGGAAGTGCCTCATTAATTCACGTCTTTTTTCATTTTTAAATATTTATATATACATCGCTCCAGCCCGACTTGCTTTTATATATATAGATGACGGATAAGCAGAGCACGTTGAAAAGTGCAGACTTCCACTTCGAGATTCATATCTCCTAAACGGTTTATGATATTAAGAAGCGGTTTGCGCCATCAGACGCCTCATTTATCGCTCTAAATGTTTGTTTCTAAACTATATCCTCGTATCTCCCATATTAAGGGGGTAAATTGAGTTCAAATATTGGATAGGGTGAAATTTGGGTGCATTTTTAACATTTTACATTACAATTTGCCTACTTATGTATAAGCTAGAATCATGAAATTTGGTACACATATGTCCCTTAATGGTGCCAATGTGCACACCTAGCGCGATCATCCTATCATTCTTATAAGTGTGTCAAACATTGAAATTTACTTGTAAAAATCACCAAATTTACGAACAATCCAGAAATACGGCCACATTTAACGTATAAGGGAGAGAGATACGACAAAATGTCACAGGACCAAAGTTGTAGATCACTCCGAATTGAAGTGACATTGTGCCATCCGTTTTGTGATACGACTTACCGTTTAGCCAAAAAATAGCTCAAAAGGAATGTCTGCACAGTCATTAAAATTGCCTCCATATTTCGATATCTTTGGGGGTAAAAAGTGAAAAATTTGAACATCTTGGAATTTTCCCGTCGGTTAGGGACCAAAAGCTATATATTCACCAAATTTCAATTGTCTACCTCGTCTGGCAGGTTGTGCCGCCATCTTGATTTGGGGGGATAGGGGATAAAAATGAGGAAATTCCCGAAAATGTTTAAGCCCACGAAACCTATAGGTTATCGTTTTGGATATACTATACGACTGTGTTCTTATGCTGAGCCCAAAATTTGAGCCCCCCAGCGTGCCCCCTTCAGGGAATTTTGAGAATTTCGGATTTTTCTAGGGATCTTGGGGTCATCAGTTTCCCTCGTACCAAGTTTCAAATTTCTGAGATTTCTGGAAGTGCCTCATTAATTCACGTCTTTTTTCATTTTTAAATATTTATATATACATCGCTCCAGCCCGACTTGCTTTTATATATATAGATGACGGATAAGCATGAGCACGTTGAAAAGTGCAGACTTCCACTTCGAGATTCATATCTCCTAAACGGTTTATGATATTAAGAAACGGTTTGCGCCATCAGACGCCTCATTTATCGCTCTAAATGTTTGTTTCTAAACCATATCCTCGTATCTCCCATATTAAGGGGGTAAATTGAGTTCAAATATTGGATAGGGTGAAATTTGGGTGCATTTTTAACATTTTACATTACAATTTGCCTACTTATGTATAAGCTAGAATCATGAAATTTGGTACACATATGTCCCTTAATGGTGCCAATGTGCACACCTAGCGCGATCATCCTATCATTCTTATAAGTGTGTCAAATATTGAAATTTACTTGTAAAAATCACCAAATTTACGAACAATCCAGAAATACGGCCACATTTAACGTATAAGGGAGAGAGATACGACAAAATGTCACAGGACCAAAGTTGTAGATCACTCCGAATTGAAGTGACATTGTGCCATCCGTTTTGTGATACGACTTACCGTTTAGCCAAAAAATAGCTCAAAAGGAATGTCTGCACAGTCATTAAAATTGCCTCCATATTTCGATATCTTTGGGGGTAAAAAGTGAAAAATTTGAACATCTTGGAATTTTCCCGTCGGTTAGGGACCAAAAGCTATATATTCACCAAATTTCAATTGTCTACCTCGTCTGGCAGGTTGTGCCGCCATCTTGATTTGGGGGGATAGGGGATAAAAATGAGGAAATTCCCGAAAATTTTTAAGCCCACGAAACCTATAGGTTATCGTTTTGGATATACTATACGACTGTGTTCTTATGCTGAGCCCAAAATTTGAGCCCCCCAGCGTGCCCCCTTCAGGGAATTTTGAGAATTTCGGATTTTTCTAGGGATCTTGGGGTCATCAGTTTCCCTCGTACCAAGTTTCAAATTTCTGAGATTTCTGGAAGTGCCTCATTAATTCACGTCTTTTTTCATTTTTAAATATTTATATATACATCGCTCCAGCCCGACTTGCTTTTATATATATAGATGACGGATAAGCAGAGCACGTTGAAAAGTGCAGACTTCCACTTCGAGATTCATATCTCCTAAACGGTTTATGATATTAAGAAGCGGTTTGCGCCATCAGACGCCTCATTTATCGCTCTAAATGTTTGTTTCTAAACTATATCCTCGTATCTCCCATATTAAGGGGGTAAATTGAGTTCAAATATTGGATAGGGTGAAATTTGGGTGCATTTTTAACATTTTACATTACAATTTGCCTACTTATGTATAAGCTAGAATCATGAAATTTGGTACACATATGTCCCTTAATGGTGCCAATGTGCACACCTAGCGCGATCATCCTATCATTCTTATAAGTGTGTCAAATATTGAAATTTACTTGTAAAAATCACCAAATTTACGAACAATCCAGAAATACGGCCACATTTAACGTATAAGGGAGAGAGATACGACAAAATGTCACAGGACCAAAGTTGTAGATCACTCCGAATTGAAGTGACATTGTGCCATCCGTTTTGTGATACGACTTACCGTTTAGCCAAAAAATAGCTCAAAAGGAATGTCTGCACAGTCATTAAAATTGCCTCCATATTTCGATATCTTTGGGGGTAAAAAGTGAAAAATTTGAACATCTTGGAATTTTCCCGTCGGTTAGGGACCAAAAGCTATATATTCACCAAATTTCAATTGTCTACCTCGTCTGGCAGGTTGTGCCGCCATCTTGATTTGGGGGGATAGGGGATAAAAATGAGGAAATTCCCGAAAATTTTTAAGCCCACGAAACCTATAGGTTATCGTTTTGGATATACTATACGACTGTGTTCTTATGCTGAGCCCAAAATTTGAGCCCCCCAGCGTGCCCCCTTCAGGGAATTTTGAGAATTTCGGATTTTTCTAGGGATCTTGGGGTCATCAGTTTCCCTCGTACCAAGTTTCAAATTTCTGAGATTTCTGGAAGTGCCTCATTAATTCACGTCTTTTTTCATTTTTAAATATTTATATATACATCGCTCCAGCCCGACTTGCTTTTATATATATAGATGACGGATAAGCAGAGCACGTTGAAAAGTGCAGACTTCCACTTCGAGATTCATATCTCCTAAACGGTTTATGATATTAAGAAGCGGTTTGCGCCATCAGACGCCTCATTTATCGCTCTAAATGTTTGTTTCTAAACTATATCCTCGTATCTCCCATATTAAGGGGGTAAATTGAGTTCAAATATTGGATAGGGTGAAATTTGGGTGCATTTTTAACATTTTACATTACAATTTGCCTACTTATGTATAAGCTAGAATCATGAAATTTGGTACACATATGTCCCTTAATGGTGCCAATGTGCACACCTAGCGCGATCATCCTATCATTCTTATAAGTGTGTCAAACATTGAAATTTACTTGTAAAAATCACCAAATTTACGAACAATCCAGAAATACGGCCACATTTAACGTATAAGGGAGAGAGATACGACAAAATGTCACAGGACCAAAGTTGTAGATCACTCCGAATTGAAGTGACATTGCGCCATCCGTTTTGTGATACGACTTACCGTTTAGCCAAAAAATAGCTCAAAAGGAATGTCTGCACAGTCATTAAAATTGCCTCCATATTTCGATATCTTTGGGGGTAAAAAGTGAAAAATTTGAACATCTTGGAATTTTCCCGTCGGTTAGGGACCAAAAGCTATATATTCACCAAATTTCAATTGTCTACCTCGTCTGGCAGGTTGTGCCGCCATCTTGATTTGGGGGGATAGGGGATAAAAATGAGGAAATTCCCGAAAATGTTTAAGCCCACGAAACCTATAGGTTATCGTTTTGGATATACTATACGACTGTGTTCTTATGCTGAGCCCAAAATTTGAGCCCCCCAGCGTGCCCCCTTCAGGGAATTTTGAGAATTTCGGATTTTTCTAGGGATCTTGGGGTCATCAGTTTCCCTCGTACCAAGTTTCAAATTTCTGAGATTTCTGGAAGTGCCTCATTAATTCACGTCTTTTTTCATTTTTAAATATTTATATATACATCGCTCCAGCCCGACTTGCTTTTATATATATAGATGACGGATAAGCATGAGCACGTTGAAAAGTGCAGACTTCCACTTCGAGATTCATATCTCCTAAACGGTTTACGATATTAAGAAACGGTTTGCGCCATCAGACGCCTCATTTATCGCTCTAAATCTTTGTTTCTAAACCATATCCTCGTATCTCCCATATTAAGGGGGTAAATTGAGTTCAAATATTGGATAGGGTGAAATTTGGGTGCATTTTTAACATTTTACATTACAATTTGCCTACTTATGTATAAGCTAGAATCATGAAATTTGGTACACATATGTCCCTTAATGGTGCCAATGTGCACACCTAGCGCGATCATCCTATCATTCTTATAAGTGTGTCAAATATTGAAATTTACTTGTAAAAATCACCAAATTTACGAACAATCCAGAAATACGGCCACATTTAACGTATAAGGGAGAGAGATACGACAAAATGTCACAGGACCAAAGTTGTAGATCACTCCGAATTGAAGGGAAATTGTGCCATCCGTTTTGTGATACGACTTACCGTTTAGCCAAAAAATAGCTCAAAAGGAATGTCTGCACAGTCATTAAAATTGTCTACATATTTCGATATCTTTGGGGGTAAAAAGTGAAAAATTTGAACATCTTGGAATTTTCCAGTCGGTTAGGGACCAAAAGCTATATATTCACCAAATTTCAATTGTCTACCTCGTCTGGCAGGTTGTGCCGCCATCTTGATTTGGGGGGATAGGGGATAAAAATGAGGAAATTCCCGAAAATTTTTAAGCCCACGAAACATATAGGTTATCGTTTTGGATGTACTATACGACTGTGTTCTTATGCTGAGCCCAAAATTTGAGCCCCCCAGCGTGCCCCCTTCAGGGAATTTTGAGAATTTCGGATTTTTCTAGGGATCTTGGGGTCATTAGTTTCCCTCGTACCAAGTTTCAAATTTCTGAGATTTCTGGAAGTGCCTCATTAATTCACGTCTTTTTTCATTTTTAAATATTTATATATACATCGCTCCAGCCCGACTTGCTTTTATATATATAGATGACGGATAAGCAGAGCACGTTGAAAAGTGCAGACTTCCACTTCGAGATTCATATCTCCTAAACGGTTTATGATATTAAGAAGCGGTTTGCGCCATCAGACGCCTCATTTATCGCTCTAAATGTTTGTTTCTAAACTATATCCTCGTATCTCCCATATTAAGGGGGTAAATTGAGTTCAAATATTGGATAGGGTGAAATTTGGGTGCATTTTTAACATTTTACATTACAATTTGCCTACTTATGTATAAGCTAGAATCATGAAATTTGGTACACATATGTCCCTTAATGGTGCCAATGTGCACACCTAGCGCGATCATCCTATCATTCTTATAAGTGTGTCAAACATTGAAATTTACTTGTAAAAATCACCAAATTTACGAACAATCCAGAAATACGGCCACATTTAACGTATAAGGGAGAGAGATACGACAAAATGTCACAGGACCAAAGTTGTAGATCACTCCGAATTGAAGTGACATTGTGCCATCCGTTTTGTGATACGACTTACCGTTTAGCCAAAAAATAGCTCAAAAGGAATGTCTGCACAGTCATTAAAATTGCCTCCATATTTCGATATCTTTGGGGGTAAAAAGTGAAAAATTTGAACATCTTGGAATTTTCCCGTCGGTTAGGGACCAAAAGCTATATATTCACCAAATTTCAATTGTCTACCTCGTCTGGCAGGTTGTGCCGCCATCTTGATTTGGGGGGATAGGGGATAAAAATGAGGAAATTCCCGAAAATGTTTAAGCCCACGAAACCTATAGGTTATCGTTTTGGATATACTATACGACTGTGTTCTTATGCTGAGCCCAAAATTTGAGCCCCCCAGCGTGCCCCCTTCAGGGAATTTTGAGAATTTCGGATTTTTCTAGGGATCTTGGGGTCATCAGTTTCCCTCGTACCAAGTTTCAAATTTCTGAGATTTCTGGAAGTGCCTCATTAATTCACGTCTTTTTTCATTTTTAAATATTTATATATACATCGCTCCAGCCCGACTTGCTTTTATATATATAGATGACGGATAAGCATGAGCACGTTGAAAAGTGCAGACTTCCACTTCGAGATTCATATCTCCTAAACGGTTTATGATATTAAGAAACGGTTTGCGCCATCAGACGCCTCATTTATCGCTCTAAATGTTTGTTTCTAAACCATATCCTCGTATCTCCCATATTAAGGGGGTAAATTGAGTTCAAATATTGGATAGGGTGAAATTTGGGTGCATTTTTAACATTTTACATTACAATTTGCCTACTTATGTATAAGCTAGAATCATGAAATTTGGTACACATATGTCCCTTAATGGTGCCAATGTGCACACCTAGCGCGATCATCCTATCATTCTTATAAGTGTGTCAAATATTGAAATTTACTTGTAAAAATCACCAAATTTACGAACAATCCAGAAATACGGCCACATTTAACGTATAAGGGAGAGAGATACGACAAAATGTCACAGGACCAAAGTTGTAGATCACTCCGAATTGAAGTGACATTGTGCCATCCGTTTTGTGATACGACTTACCGTTTAGCCAAAAAATAGCTCAAAAGGAATGTCTGCACAGTCATTAAAATTGTCTACATATTTCGATATCTTTGGGGGTAAAAAGTGAAAAATTTGAACATCTTGGAATTTTCCAGTCGGTTAGGGACCAAAAGCTATATATTCACCAAATTTCAATTGTCTACCTCGTCTGGCAGGTTGTGCCGCCATCTTGATTTGGGGGGATAGGGGATAAAAATGAGGAAATTCCCGAAAATTTTTAAGCCCACGAAACCTATAGGTTATCGTTTTGGATGTACTATACGACTGTGTTCTTATGCTGAGCCCAAAATTTGAGCCCCCCAGCGTGCCCCCTTCAGGGAATTTTGAGAATTTCGGATTTTTCTAGGGATCTTGGGGTCATCAGTTTCCCTCGTACCAAGTTTCAAATTTCTGAGATTTCTGGAAGTGCCTCATTAATTCACGTCTTTTTTCATTTTTAAATATTTATATATACATCGCTCCAGCCCGACTTGCTTTTATATATATAGATAGATGACGGATAAGCATGAGCACGTTGAAAAGTGCAGACTTCCACTTCGAGATTCATATCTCCTAAACGGTTTATGATATTAAGAAACGGTTTGCGCCATCAGACGCCTCATTTATCGCTCTAAATGTTTGTTTCTAAACCATATCCTCGTATCTCCCATATTAAGGGGGTAAATTGAGTTCAAATATTGGATAGGGTGAAATTTGGGTGCATTTTTAACATTTTACATTACAATTTGCCTACTTATGTATAAGCTAGAATCATGAAATTTAGTACACATATGTCCCTTAATGGTGCCAATGTGCACACCTAGCGCGATCATCCTATCATTCTTATAAGTGTGTCAAACATTGAAATTTACTTGTAAAAATCACCAAATTTACGAACAATCCAGAAATACGGCCACATTTAACGTATAAGGGAGAGAGAGACGACAAAATGTCACAGGACCAAAGTTGTAGATCACTCCGAAATGAAGGGACACTGTGCCATCCGTTTTGTTATACGACATACCGTTTAGCCAAAAAATAGCTCAAAAGGAATGTCTGCACAGTCATTAAAATTGCCTCCATATTTCGATATCTTTGGGGGTAAAAAGTGAAAAATTTGAACATCTTGGAATTTTCCCGTCGGTTAGGGACCAAAAGCTATATATTCACCAAATTTCAATTGTCCACCTCGTCTGGCAGGTTGTGCCGCCATCTTGATTTGGGGGGATAGGGGATAAACATGAGGAAATTCCCGAAAATTTTTAAGCCCACGAAACCTATAGGTTATCGTTTTGGATATACTATACGACTGTGTTCTTATGCTGAGCCCAAAATTTGAGCCCCCCCAGCGTGCCCCCTTCAGGGAATTTTGAGAATTTCGGATTTTTCTAGGGATCTTGGGGTCATTAGTTTCCCTCGTACCAAGTTTCAAATTTCTGAGATTTCTGGAAGTGCCTCATTAATTCACGTCTTTTTTCATTTTTAAATATTTATATATACATCGCTCCAGCCCGACTTGCTTTTATATATATAGATGACGGATAAGCATGAGCACGTTGAAAAGTGCAGACTTCCACTTCGAGATTCATATCTCCTAAACGGTTTATGATATTAAGAAGCGGTTTGCGCCATCAGACGCCTCATTTATCGCTCTAAATGTTTGTTTCTAAACTATATCCTCGTATCTCCCATATTAAGGGGGTAAATTGAGTTCAAATATTGGATAGGGTGAAATTTGGGTGCATTTTTAACATTTTACATTACAATTTGCCTACTTATGTATAAGCTAGAATCATGAAATTTGGTACACATATGTCCCTTAATGGTGCCAATGTGCACACCTAGCGCGATCATCCTATCATTCTTATAAGTGTGTCAAACATTGAAATTTACTTGTAAAAATCACCAAATTTACGAACAATCCAGAAATACGGCCACATTTAACGTATAAGGGAGAGAGATACGACAAAATGTCACAGGACCAAAGTTGTAGATCACTCCGAATTGAAGTGACATTGTGCCATCCGTTTTGTGATACGACTTACCGTTTAGCCAAAAAATAGCTCAAAAGGAATGTCTGCACAGTCATTAAAATTGCCTCCATATTTCGATATCTTTGGGGGTAAAAAGTGAAAAATTTGAACATCTTGGAATTTTCCCGTCGGTTAGGGACCAAAAGCTATATATTCACGAAATTTCAATTGTCTACCTCGTCTGGCAGGTTGTGCCGCCATCTTGATTTGGGGGGATAGGGGATAAAAATGAGGAAATTCCCGAAAATTTTTAAGCCCACGAAACCTATAGGTTATCGTTTTGGATATACTATACGACTGTGTTCCTATGCTGAGCCCAAAATTTGAGCCCCCCAGCGTGCCCCCTTCAGGGAATTTTGAGAATTTCGGATTTTTCTAGGGATCTTGGGGTCATCAGTTTCCCTCGTACCAAGTTTCAAATTTCTGAGATTTCTGGAAGTGCCTCATTAATTCACGTCTTTTTTCATTTTTAAATGTTTATATATACATCGCTCCAGCCCGACTTGCTTTTATATATATAGATGACGGATAAGCATGAGCACGTTGAAAAGTGCAGACTTCCACTTCGAGATTCATATCTCCTAAACGGTTTATGATATTAAGAAACGGTTTGCGCCATCAGACGCCTCATTTATCGCTCTAAATGTTTGTTTCTAAACTATATCCTCGTATCTCCCATATTAAGGGGGTAAATTGAGTTCAAATATTGGATAGGGTGAAATTTGGGTGCATTTTTAACATTTTACATTACAATTTGCCTACTTATGTATAAGCTAGATTCATGAAATTTAGTACACATATGTCCCTTAATGGTGCCAATGTGCACACCTAGCGCGATCATCCTACCATTCTTATAAGTGTGTCAAACATTGAAATTTACTTGTAAAAATCACCAAATTTACGAACAATCCAGAAATACGGCCACATTTAACGTATAAGGGAGAGAGAGACGACAAAATGTCACAGGACCAAAGTTGTAGATCACTCCGAATTGAAGGGACACTGTGCCATCCGTTTTGTGATACGACATACCGTTTAGCCAAAAAATAGCTCAAAAGGAATGTCTGCACAGTCATTTCGATATCTTTGGGGGTAAAAAGTGAAAAATTTGAACATCTTGGAATTTTCCCGTCGGTTAGGGACCAAAACCTATATATTCACCAAATTTCAATTGTCTACCTCGTCTGGCAGGTTGTGCCGCCATCTTGATTTGGGGGGATAGGGGATAAAAATGAGGAAATTCCCGAAAATTTTTAAGCCCACGAAACCTATAGGTTATCGTTTTGGATATACTATACGACTGTGTTCTTATGCTGAGCCCAAAATTTGAGCCCCCCCAGCGTGCCCCCTTCTAGGAATTTTGAGAATTTCGGATTTTTCTAGGGATCTTGGGGTCATTAGTTTCCCTCGTACCAAGTTTCAAATTTCTGAGATTTCTGGAAGTGCCTCATTAATTCACGTCTTTTTTCATTTTTAAATATTTATATATACATCGCTCCAGCCCGACTTGCTTTTATATATATAGATGACGGATAAGCATGAGCACGTTGAAAAGTGCAGACTTCCACTTCGAGATTCATATCTCCTAAACGGTTTATGATATTAAGAAACGGTTTGCGCCATCAGACGCCCCATTTATCGCTCTAAATGTTTGTTTCTAAACCATATCCTCGTATCTCCCATATTAAGGGGGTAAATTGAGTTCAAATATTGGATAGGGTGAAATTTGGGTGCATTTTTAACATTTTACATTACAATTTGCCTACTTATGTATAAGCTAGAATCATGAAATTTGGTACACATATGTCCCTTAATGGTGCCAATGTGCACACCTAGCGCGATCATCCTATCATTCTTATAAGTGTGTCAAATATTGAAATTTACTTGTAAAAATCACCAAATTTACGAACAATCCAGAAATACGGCCACATTTAACGTATAAGGGAGAGAGATACGACAAAATGTCACAGGACCAAAGTTGTAGATCACTCCGAATTGAAGTGACATTGTGCCATCCGTTTTGTGATACGACTTACCGTTTAGCCAAAAAATAGCTCAAAAGGAATGTCTGCACAGTCATTAAAATTGTCTACATATTTCGATATCTTTGGGGGTAAAAAGTGAAAAATTTGAACATCTTGGAATTTTCCAGTCGGTTAGGGACCAAAAGCTATATATTCACCAAATTTCAATTGTCTACCTCGTCTGGCAGGTTGTGCCGCCATCTTGATTTGGGGGGATAGGGGATAAAAATGAGGAAATTCCCGAAAATTTTTAAGCCCACGAAACCTATAGGTTATCGTTTTGGATGTACTATACGACTGTGTTCTTATGCTGAGCCCAAAATTTGAGCCCCCCAGCGTGCCCCCTTCAGGGAATTTTGAGAATTTCGGATTTTTCTAGGGATCTTGGGGTCATCAGTTTCCCTCGTACCAAGTTTCAAATTTCTGAGATTTCTGGAAGTGCCTCATTAATTCACGTCTTTTTTCATTTTTAAATATTTATATATACATCGCTCCAGCCCGACTTGCTTTTATATATATAGATATGGCTCAAATAAATGCCAAAAAAATTAATATGTGCCGAGCACATAATTAACATAAATTTACAACAATTTACAAAGGACGGGCAATGTCCCGTTTCAAAATGAAAACATTTACAAAATAAACGCAACGACCTGGGGAAGAAATTCACACTTCGCTTCGACCTACGCAGTTAAATTCATTTTAACGCATCCTGACGGATATCATTTAAATTATAATTACAGGACATACCGCGACAGAATAAAATTATGCTAAATCCGATCCATAATAAAACTATATATATACATCACTTATCATCAAATCAATATTTCAGGGACCTTAGCTTACATCTACACTGAATTTACTTAACAGACCGTTCTGTTATAAATTGGATGGCTTAGAAGCCTGCTTCCCAATAGAATGAGTTTCGGACTCATATTTAAGAACAAATCTTTTCAACGCTGGCCATGACATAACCAACAACAATCCAAGTAACACAAATTAATACAAAAAAAAACACTCTCGGAGAAACCTGTAATGACATGCAATAAAAAAAATAATATCATCTGTGTATTCAATATCTGAAATATAAACAATAAGATACTAGACTCCTTCATATAAAAAGAACGCCGAACTCCAGGCTCAGCTTTCCGTCTGTTGATCTTTCACTAGCACGCTGTAATATAAATCACGGAACACTTCTATGCGCCTGCTATGAAACATCTTACTTCGCCAGAAAAGACTAACTAATTGGTTTGGTAAATCTTGCCTGAGAAATTCTAATATGTTTGAAAACATAAATTGCGCTGCCATTCACTTCTCTGTTCATTTAATTAATACAAGGCCTCAAACTCAAACAATGGGACCCATACACATTCCTATGGCCTTAACTACATATTCCAATATAACACGGCTTGCAGATATGATACTCAACACATCTGGCCTAACACTTTGGGGTCCGTGAGTTCGATTCTCACAATCATAATGAACACTTGAGGCAAATCAAACCTCTCTCTTTCCATGCAGCTGACACCATTATATCTTTCCGATATTCACACATAGTAATCTCAGTTACAGGCTAATCTTGCCCTTTTCTCGTAAAAACATAACTCAATACCAATTAGCTAGTTCTCTCTGCGGATCTAGAAGATATTAGTTCGACGGTGCACGTATACATTGGTCATCACTGCCATGTATTCCTATAAACGTGCTACATGCAGGAAAAAAATACCTTGCTAAATTTTATTCCCAGACCAAACTTTACGCTGTGTAGCCTTCATACTAAAAGAGTCTACATCTTGTACCAAAATGGAATTCACAGTTACCTTTAGACATATATATCCTCATCTACACCTAATCATTTCCCTCTTTCCCATCTAATAAAAAGGTAATAAAGTAAAATATAAAAATCAGGGTTCCAAACATGCATTTCCCTGAAACATGACACTAATCTATAAAAATACAACATAGCTCAGTCACAACAAGACTGACATTTACATTTACATTACACTAGGATCGAATTAGCCTAATTCCTTCTATCTAAGCATGCCTATAATTAAAAATGAACTTAACTGGTAGCGTCTCAGTTTCTTCATGATTCCAGGCCACAGCGTCCAGCAAATTACGCCATTATTGCACCAAACTGCATGGCGTTATCAAACACTCTGCAAGTCTTTTCTTCTCTCTTCATCATTATGTAATAGTGCTTCGCACACACCATTTAATTGTACCGATACGATGACGACGGTTCGTACAAGTTCTTCGCGAAACCGAACGCGTACCGGACACAGTATTTGCACAAATCGTATGCAAATTACGCATACACGGGTACGGAAATTTCGACAGTAACTATCGTTTTATTGATATAATCCCGTGTCACCACCGCACTTTGACATACGTGATACCTGATATTATTTATATAGCAAAGGTAATTGCTCTGTTAATATACTATGCACACTCGTAACTGCAATCTAACACTTGCATTCATGTAATGCATATTTTCAGAAAGGAAAACGTTTCAGCTTCACAAATTTACTACTCATATGTTCACACTGGTCACTTAAAAAAAAGTTACTTTCCTATACCACTGGCTTCATATCAAAAACACCGACCCGCGCGGTTCACACTTCAAAAGCAAAGTGACTTTTCATTACCAGAGGCTGCTAAATACACCAAGCTCCCGGTATTAGTCATGTCTTAGGGGATTCCACTGGCGTGATGACGTTACTGCTCACCCACTACTCTACAAAGCGCTGATTCAATAAAAATATGTTGATTACTTTATTAATTCAAATTAAGTATTGCAACTGTCTACAGGTAGTTCTTTTAATGTTTAACTGGCTTCTATTTTATATTAAAACCGTGGAGTCTAGCTTTATAACAAATTGCCTGATAAAATAAAGAGTAGTACAGCACTATAAATTTAGAAGTTGGTAAGACTGACTTAATTTGTTTTGTAAATCCCTTCATTCTGCCATATCGCTTCCAGGGCCGTGATTGGTCCTTTTATAATCGGCCGCTCTCAAACACTCTCGTGCATCCCCGGGTGACTCATACGGAGTACACGACATTTTCACTGTTGCTATGCTTAGATAAGAAGCTATTACTGATGTCACCCGATGACGGAATACTGCATTACGCAACTTCTAGGTCGCATCATGACTCCCTTCGAATATGAACTGCAAAATATTACAACATATTATATAATTGATATTTGGGGCATATATGATATAGCACACCGTGTCTCTCCTAGGTATTCCAAGTTTCTTATCTTCTGCATGTTGGTGAAGGTTTGTTGCGAGTACTTGTCAACCTTGCTGTTCAGTCAGATTTTTCCCTCACCTTGCAGCTTGTTACATTAGTATTTCCAGAGTTGTTGAATTATGTAAATATATTGACTATATTTGAAAATACTGAAGTATGGTTGTTGAGAATGCCCAGAAACTGTTACAATGGATAGATCAAGTGGAAAATTAGATGAACAAGAAGGAGGAAGCTGGTGTATGTAATTGACATTTGCTGTTATAATGTTGAACGAATGAAGCAAAGTTTTCTGGAATTGAAACTGAACCGGTTGTTACAAATTCTGACCAAGCTGTACAAAACAGACCCTCTACACAGGGAAAGACGGAGGAACCACATGGGAAGTACACTGCAGAAACACGACACATAATACTACAATAATAATTAAACTCATGTTTTAGTGGTTCACCTTTTCAATACTATATTATGCAATGTTTATATTACATTTGAACCTTGTTTGGAACCACTTTCGGCCTTGGCTGCCCATCATCAGCAATAATATAAAACTGTACAAATACATCTAATGACTAAAACAAATGCACTAACACAAATGACATCAAAAGGTAATAAAAGGATGAACTATGTGCAAAACACGTAAAATCAGACTCTAAAATCCTCGGATGCATAGCATCACGTTAATATGTTAGTGCTTCTTGTTAAAATATCTTGAAAAGTGCTAATGGAGATTGTCAAAAATAGCACATGAAAATATGATTAATAGCTGGTAGTTCATAGAATGCAGTTGTTAGAAATTCGCAATTCAATGCGGTGTCCATGAAGTTGACCTAAGTAAATGATAGTCAAAATTAATGAACTAAAAGGAGAGAGAGTGCAAATCAAATGGCATAAGTTATATGAGACTTACCTTAGGTTACAGCATGTGGTGTGTGGCCTACTGTGTGCCTTACTAATGGGGAGGAGTTGAGATAGGATCATGAGATTCAAAGGGAACACAGAAAGGGAAAGGGCTGGCCAAGGAGAGAGGAGAGGGCAGGGAAAGGAAGGGAGGGCAAAAGGGAAGGGGTTTAAGGCAGGGCTGAAGGATGTGGGAAAACAGGTGGCTGCTGAGGGAAGGTGCCGTGAATAGAATAACTTGAATTCTGACTTTTTTGTTTGATGTTCATAAAAATAGGAATTAGAAGGCCTAACAGGATATATGGCTTTTCAGAAATGTCATCAATATTATTATTTAGGATAAATTATTGATCTATGTGTATGAAGCAGGTTCTGTAATGTTCAGGAGCGGTCCTTTGTTTATGACTTTGAGAATTTCCACATCTTGTTTTATGTCCGTCAATTTGTGATCATAGTCATGTATATGCTGTCCCACAGCCAAAACTCGACTGTATTTAAGGGCATTAACATGTTCTGAGTATCTAATATTAAAGCTCCTTCCAGTCTGTCCAACATAAGAACAACTTGTGAGACATCTACCGAGTGCCAGATGGAAAGCATGAAATGAACATTCCACAAAGGAAGCATGGCATTTATTTTTCCCTGCAGAAACTACAAAGCTAATTGTGCATTATACCAATCTCAAATTGGCAGATGCATAAAAGAGTCACCAATGAAAGAGATGTTTGTGATACTGATTAAACAATGCAGAATTCCCTAAATTTGTAATTAAAATAGTTTAAAAATACAATAATTCTTATGAAAATAAATACAGAAAGCTTAACCAATTCGATCTGGAACTGTATTATAAAGGTTACATTCAATTTATTTCGTGCATGAGGGAAGTTCTTACCATGTGCCCACTTCTGTCCCTAGTGACCTCATTTTCTGTGCCTGCTTAAGTAATGAAATTATATATTAAGTTAATAAATTCCATGTAACGCTTATCAGTCATTCTGAATCTCCATTAATACTATGTTCTTATGATTTTCTTGCATTCAGCTAATGCTTCTCCTTACCATGTCTGCCCTTCTTTTCTTTGGGGGCTGTGTTTAATATGTATCTGTCTTCTCACTGTTATTGGATATGTTTGTTTATGTTTATTTTTGTGGATTGCCCTTTGTTTACTGGATATAGATTGTTGAAATAAATGAAATAGCATATGGCTTTTAGTGCTGGGAGTGTCTGAGGACAAGTTCGGCTCGCCAGATGCAGGTCTTCCGATTTGACGCCCGTAGGCGGCCTGCGCGGCATGATGAGAATGAAATGATGTGTCTGTGATGGTGGGCAAAAATTTATTTCCTTAGTTGTGGGAAATGTTGGAAGTTTTTCAGGATTTAGATTTTGTGAGCTTCTCTTGCTGATATTATTCAACTATAAATATTTTTGTACTAAATAATATTTTTATTTATTTGTGCCTTATTCTTCGTTTCAGCAACCTGGGAGCTTATTAAGAATTCTCCATTTTAATATTCATCACATTCTAACCATGAGTTGTGATTTTTTTTTGCTAGGGTCTTTACGTCGCGCCGACACAGATAGGTCTTATGGCGACGATGGGATAGGAAAGGCCTAGGAGTTGGAAGGAAGCGGCCGTGGCCTTAATCAAGGTACAGCCCCAGCATTTGCCTGGTGTGAAAATGGGAAACCACGGAAAACCATTTTCAGGGCTGCCGATAGTGGGATTCGAACCTACTATCTCCCAGATGCAAGCTCACAGCCGCGCGCCTCTACACGCACGGCCAACTCGCCCGGTAGTTGTGAATTATGTTAAAATTCAACTGTCAAGGGATACCTAATCACTATCTTGATTTAAAGGAAATTCATTATCTTCATCATACTTATCATGAATTATGTCATGATTTACCATTTCAAGTGCAGTATTCAAATTATTTTCATTTAAAAAAGCTACTGTTAACCATAATGGGTGATCTCAAATCTTCTTTTCAGGCAAATGTACAAAACTTATTACGTTCCATTTTGCATTGTTATTCACACCTTACATTTCATTTTGTCTTCTTGTTCACACCCTCTTTATACTCCAGGGAATGGGCCTGTTTTCATCATCACTTCAGAAGGGTATTTCTGGAGTTCAGTTACCTTCAAAAGGTTACATGATGTTCCTTGTACTTGTGAGTTTCTTGCTTCTCATGTTTATCATGTGATAAACTTCTTATGTTTTGATAGGCTCTGTTTTGCTTCTCCTGCCTTGTACTGCCTCTAAATATGTTGTTCACACATAGAAGCAGTGAGGGGTAACATCTTAGCAGTGGTACAGGGGTGGTGCAAAATAATGCTTTAGCATAAGGGATGACACTGTGTGAAACTAATAAATGAAGAAAGAATATGAAAAATCAATTAAAACTTCTTACTGTGAAATAAAAAAAAATTAACTATGCCTGTTTTCTTCCTTTACTACCAACAAAATGTTTTGTTCCTAGATGGTTGCCAGAGATAGATATCATGGGAAAACAGGTCAATGTACCAAAATAAATAAATGAAAAGATGTGTAAACTACTGACACCAGGATGATGCCTTCAAATACCACTAGACTGAGCCAGAATTGAAATTGAGTCAATCAGCCTGGCATGAACAATGATAGATCACTAGAAAAGTAATATCAAGTAACTGAACTTGAGCTACAAAGGTGGAAACATGAGGTCGAGGATGCAGTACAGGCACTATACAAGTCCGCACTAGGTACTATTGATGACTACATAATGAAATAAAGACACAGCTTCTGGATGACCCTGTTCAACAAGTTATCACTTCTCGAATATTTTCCTGTATTCCTTATTTTTAACAAACTACATTTTATCTTTATCTTATGTTTCCCTGTTTTCTTGTATTTTTCTGCCATTCTCCTTATCCGCATCAAGAGTGAAGAAATGTAAAGGTGGACCCACAGTGAGTGCTGATGTCTTCCTTCCTGATCAAGCTGGGAAGCACAAACCAGCCTGTTGGGGCTCAGAAGAGAGGGATGTAGAGTTGTTATTGGCATGGAAAATGCCTTTGGCAGTGTATGAAACATGGAAATTGTCATCATCCTTTTGTGTTTTTGTATTCATTCTCATCTCCTCTTCATGCTGCACCCTCTTCCCACACTAAACTGTAATTATGCTCATCCTATTATGAGTTCGTTTTCACGTGACACTTGTTTGTTCCTCTCCAATGACTATTGCACCTTTTGTGTTTGTCCCGTTTCTAAAAAAATTTCCTCCTCTATTTTATCTTTATCTTATCCTTCCTCCCTATTTATCTTGCTTGCTGCTTCAAGACTGAAGTTCTGTCAAGATAGCCCCTGAATGAGTATTAATGCCCTCCTTCATGCTGAAGCTGGAAAGAACTCGTCGGGGACTGAGAAGATGCAGAAGAACTGGGATCGATAAACTCCCCTATCATGTGTTCCCCTTTCTCCCTCACTGTCCTTATGAGTTTATTTGACAACTGACTGTATCCTTCCAATGCTTATTCTTTCATCCATTGATGGTCATGGATTAGATTCAAGACAGCCCATCAAGTGACTGCTCCCACTATCCCTGTAGACTCCCAACCAGCCTTAACTGTCATCTCAAACAGACACACAATGCATCTGCTTGCTCTTACAATCAGAAATAAAACCATTCATGTAAATAACCTCAACATTCAGAGGCTCAAAGGGCAAGAGAGACTTTGAGGGAAGAAAGCAGAGACCACAAAGCTAAAACTGCACCCAGCTATCTACGTATCATTTCTTATTGTACAATACCAAAGACAAGATGCAGGAATTTACTGAAACAATAAAAATACATAGGCTGTTGCCAGTCGTTCAACTGGGCCACAAATGAAATGAAAGATGCTGGCATCTAGTGGCGAGGAGAGGAACTGTGCTGGCTGCCAAAGCCTGTTGCCCTCCTCTGCGGCAATTATTAAATAATGACAGATGAAATTAAATTATATTGGATTGAAATATTACAGGAAAGGCCGGAGTACTTAGAGAAGAGCTTGTCCAGCCTGTACTTTGTCCAGTAACAATCTTAAAATCTTATGTAGATTGACTGAAATTTGTACCATAGAACCCAGCGATGAGAGGCCAGCATACTGCTGCCCGAGGTATGGAGGCTTTTACTGGAAAAATATTACACGAAAATCTAGATTGAAACATACATATCCTCACAGAATGCTACTCAGACTAAACTATTCATTCCAAGTATCTCCCATTGATATTCTTTATATTTTGTGCATAATTACATCCACAAGCAAATTTTTATAAACCAAGGCTGCTTTAGATCACCCCTTCACAGAATAAACATAATTACTTCACTACTGTGTGACAGCCCAAAGAAAACAAAACAAATATCTTACCACACCATGAAAGAATGAACCCTCTTTGCAAGGGAATATCCTACTCTACCATAGTCTCTTCACCTATTTCCTAAGCAAACATCACATATAAACTCCCAGCATTTCACGTTTCACCATATCAATCTTCCGTAACATTCAAAAATAACATGACTCCACTATAATGCACAACTCTGTAAATACCACTGGTATATCAACATGTGGTATCCTTTTCATGTGCTAAATTAAATAGTAAAAAAAAGACCTATGTCATGTTTTCCATCTCCTGACAATATAACATTATATAACATTATTACAATATTAAAATGTTAATATCACATTTACAATATAGCAGGTCATGGTTTCTGGAAAAAAAACTCACTCTCAAGTTGTTATCATTATTAAAGGGTAGAGAAAGTTCCGTCACCTATTCAGTACCATTAGATTACTGTAATATATTATATAATTGGTACTCGTTTTGACCCTGCTACATTAGGTCATCTTCAGCCTTAATCAAATTTGAAATACATGTATATATATAACCACCAGTAAAAAAAAAAAATTAGAATCGGGCAAGTTGGCCATGCCCGTAGAGGCGCGCGGCTGTGAGCTTGCATCCGGGAGATAGTAGGTTCGAATCCCACTATCGGCAGCCCTGAAGATGGTTTTCCGTGGTTTCCCATTTTCACACCAGGCAAATGCTGGGGCTGTACCTTAATTAAGGCCACGGCCGCTTCCTTCCAACTCCTAGGCCTTTCCTATCCCATCGTCGCCATAAGACCTATCTGTGTCGGTGCGACGTAAAGCCCCTAGCAAAAAAAAAATTAGAAATTGGTATATCTTAAGTAAAATCTAAATCTAGAACAGTGATGAAATGTCCGACTACACATTTAAAATTGAAACAAAAATAACACATTAAAACTGTTGTGAGTGGTGTTGGACTCGGCCAATATCATTATAATAACCAAGTATTCTTGAGTCTTGACTTGATCTTGGAGCTGATATTAATTGTCTGTATAGTAGCCCCTTTTGATCTACAAATTGTGTTTTGTTGAACAGAATACATGAGTAACAATTTATGTATTTTTTTTAATTTTTCCTTTAAACTTGCTTTACATCACATGGACACAGATATGTCGCATGGTGGGGATGGGATACGAAAGGCCTAGGAATGGGAAGAAAGCGACTGTGGCCTTAATTAATGTACAGCCACAGCATTTGTCTGTTGTGAAAACGAGAAACCATGTAAAACCATCTTCAGGGCTGTGGACAGTGAGGTTCGAACCCATTATCGCCCAGATGCAAGCTCACAGCTGTACACCCCTAGCCGCATGGCCAACTCATACAGTAAACAGTTTATATATGGCTTTGAAAGGGACATTCACAACTTGAATAAGTGGCCTTTCCATCAGATGTAATGATCTATTGTTTTAATTCAGTGAGAAGTGAATGCCCCATGTTCCTTGTAATTTATGTGCACTCATTACTGACACCAACACTATTTACCCTTTGACAGTAATTAATTGTCAATATGGACCATAATGACATTTGTAACTTATAATTTGTTATCATTATTGACTCCGTATCATGCAAACTAGCTTTATCGATTTCGAAACGCCAAGATGACGGACACTGTACCCGCAAGAGGCTGATGTATTTGAGCATCTTTAATATCATGAGGGTGATAAAGGATTTAATATGCCAACTTGAAACAAGAAGGCCAGCCCTCCACAACCTGAGCCACTCAGACTGCTATTTTTCCTGACAAGAGTTACAAAGCAAAGGGAGATGAAGAGAAACTCCCTCCTTCCTCAAAGCCTAACGAATGAATTCAGCTTTCAGATATGCTGTGCAAAATAAAAGATGCATACCTGTAAATTCTGCATTTATGTAAAAATTAAAAAATATCTAGTCAATTTGAGATTAGTATACAAATACATATATGCCTTAGCAATAGACAGCAATATATTCACACATTTCCTGATCAACAGATAAAAGTAGAGTTATGTAATCAGTCAAACTCAGATGACAGCTAAGGGTTTAATTGTAATCACTATTAAGTAATCTGGAATGATACTTACGCATGAACTATTTGATGTTTCCTCAAAGCAGATTGGTTCCTCTTTGATTTTTACTTCCAACTCCATTTTAAATAGTGTTTGCTGATGTAGATGGTTTTGGGATGTAGATTACTTCCACAGACCTTGCACTGAAACACGAGCAACCAACACTATTATTGCTGTTTGTAGTCAAACCTGTAGGTTTAGATGACTGTTGATATTGTGCTCATAGCCACAGGACCTCCAGTTATAGCCAGGAACTGAACCCCAGGGGTAAACAATTTATCTGAAAGAACATCCCACACCCACAGATTGGGATTACTTTGCACACCCCTTGTGAAAAGCCTGTTGCTATGGAACTTACGTATCGCCCAGTACACTAGGATTCTAATGACTGGTTTGATGTACATCCCATATAATCCTATCCTATGCTACGCTGTAGGTGTACTCTAATTTGTTCGTTATATCTTGTCCTCTATAGAACAAATGACTTCTTCTTACAGTTTGTTTTACATCACACTGGCACAGACAGGACATATGGCATTATGGCTAAGAGCGGGAAGAAAGTGACCGTGGCCTTGAGTAAGGTACAGTCCCAGCATTTGCCTGGTGTGCAAATGGGAAGGCACAGGAAACTGTCTTTAGAGCTGCCAAGGCCACTACCTACCCACTCCTAGCCCTTTCCTACCCCATAATTACCATACGTCCTATCTGTGTCAGTATGATGTAAAGCCAATAATAACAAAAAAGAAGAAATTCTACAACCAAACCTTCAAAACTACTATTTCTTGCTCAACTTGCAGGGCAAATGATCTGCTTTTAACAACTGTGGAAATACAACCGCCCCACCCTGTCCCTCTGCCAGCTCTACTGGCTATGAACATTCTGTACTGCTCAATATAAAGACTAGACTAGAGTCCAGAGGTGATTCATTTAAAATATACATTTGAAATTCACTATTAGGAATGTTCTGATATAGTTCATACAGTTTTGTTTTCAATCCACAAACATTTGGGTAGTAAATGGGGAGCCCAGTCTTATGCATCACACTTATAAACTATGTAAATCATCCTGGCTGTTAATGACAACTGTGTGTAAACTCTGTGCCTTATAAATTTTTATAAGCATAGTTGTTCTCTCAATGCAGAGTCCTCACATGGGTCAGCAGCCCCTTTAAGAGCTACACACAATATGTTGAATTCAGTAGCAGTTTTGCCAGATTCCTCATTGATGAAACTAATTATTTGATAAGAGGATAACCAGGTACTCATTGGTAAATTTATCCAAAAAGTTAAAAACATTATTCATCACGTTACAATATATACTGTATGTCTGTTACAATAAACCATTACCAAGCTCGATAGTTGCAGTCGCTTAAGTGCGGCCAGTATCCAGTATTCGGGATATAGTAGGTTCGAACCCCACTATCGGCAGCCCTAAAGATGGTTTTCCGTGGTTTCCCATTTTCACACCAGGCAAATGCCGGAGCTGTACCTTAATTAAGGCCACGGCCACATCCCTCCCACTCCTAGCCCTTTCCTGTCCCATCGTCGCCATAAGACCTATCTGTGTCGGTGCGACGTAAAAAAAAAAAAAAAAAAAAAAAAAAACAACAACAAACCATTCCGAGCTACTTATGAGCTCCTTCGTTACAAGAAACCGTTCCGAACTGGCTATGAACTACTTTGTTCCAACAGTTCTGAACTGGGTACGGAATTCCTTCAAAATTATCTTAATGAGTATACGCGAATTCGAATGCTTCCAGAAGTGTTTGTAAATGGAATTAGTAAATGGCAATTGTGAACCGTCTGAACACCATCTACGAATTGTTAAAAATAAACCTTTAATGCCGGATGATGGATGACCTCACTAATCAGATGAGAAGTACTATATGTACTGGCATCACTAACTGGTCGAATTATACGTGCATGTATAGAAAACGCAGCCCCTGGTATTGAATGACTCGACTCCGAAATGGTTCTAAATGTACATAGAACAGCATTTCGGAACTCGTAGTTCAGAACCAGTTCTGAATTTCTGTTGGAACTACATGTATACTACTGCGCATGAGCAGGCTATTCAGAATCAATTTGGTACCACGTTAGAACAAAATTGCATGTAATCTCACTAAGAACGGTACCGCTAGGTGGGTAATATTTAATGTAAAGAGCCTACAGTCGGCAGGAAAACAGAATTACGTGCGCCTGTTCTTGGCGTGTTCAAATCCGAACTGAACAATAAAGCTTTCCTATTACGTTCCTTAAAGAGAAGTAGAAGACTGAGACTCCAAAATTTATTAGCAACATGTTCAAAGGTTTAGACACAGTGTAAAACGTAAGAAACTGCAATTACCTGATAGAGAAAATCTTAAGGGTAACAGCACAATCCACAGAAACAATCTGCCTCAATATGTCCGAGATGCACAATACAACAAATGAATACGCACATTAAATAGCAAGTCAACCACTTCGAAAGTAAACCTAGTAAACCAGAAATAAGTAATAAATTTATAACCAGTGCGTTGTTCCTCGGCTGTATATACATACACATCCGGTATAATTCACTTAACGCCAACTAAATACTGTACATAGATAGAAGTCATAAGTCATATGGGACAACTAAGACGAACTACTATTTTTCTTGTTCTTGAAGTGGATTTGGGCTCGTTATTTTACCCAGACACAATATATATATATATATATATATATATATATATATATAATTGTACTAGAGTTGAACGCAGCTCGGAAGGCGGTTTCGTTGCGCAGAGAGAGACAGAAGTATGAGGTGCGGTGATGCCAATGTGGCTGCTCATAACAGCATGTATGTGTAAACATTTTTGCATCCAGTTATATCCTTAATTCCAAAGCGATGACCTATATTTTTTGTCGGCTTAAAAGTTTCGTGAAAGTCCAAATTAATTTTTTACATCAAACCCCGAGAAAGTGTTCAGGAAAATTTTCGAGATATTAAGGAAGGTAAATGGACTGTCCAGTTTCGATTCCGTAGGATATTCGCCGTTTTTATACATATCAAATATTGTTGTACGCAGAACATTTTTAATGAAATCATCGAGGAACGACACTGGCTTCTTCCTCTAAGGGTTCTTCTCTGGCGACCGGAACACCGCATTATTTTTATTTCCGAAGCTTGTTTTATCCTCTGTACTGTTTTCAGGCCGATACCACACGCGAGTGCTGTCTTCTTTTGAAGCGTGGCAACATGGCGTTCCTCACCTTCTCCGCCTATGAACGCCTGCTGCTGCATGCTTACCAAATACAATTTAAATACTATTTCCCTCGCCTGTGGACGGAATACTTGTCTTTTTGTTCTTCCTGGATCTATCGTACACACGCAAATAGTTCCCTAAATTCGTTGATTATGATATTTACAAATAAAACTCGAAACATTCACTCGTGACCCGCACAAACAGGCACCTCTTACTGAAATGATTCTATTGGCTCAGCGGAAAACACGTCATACTACAAAGCGCGCGAATGTTACTGCGCAACCCTCTTCAAACCGCCTTTGCGTTCTACTCTAGTTCTATACTAGCCAACGGCCGTAGCCGTGTTGAAGCACCGGATCCCGTGAGATCTCCGAAGTTGAGCAACATTGGGCGTTGTCGAGAAGTGGATGGGCGGAAGAGCGGAAAGGAACTCGCTACCCTACCGTACGTAAACTCCGGCTCAGGTACACCTCTGTGGAGGTTCGTACCTGCTTTCGGGCAGAACACCCCCCCCCCTTAGTTCTATACTCGCACACAATTCCTATAAAGTAGGACACCAATGCTGTTCGCTATTTTCTCTGATTGACAAGTACGTGTAGATTGAGATCGTGCAGTTGACTCACCATTGCACAAAATGGTTCCAAAGCACTTGAAATGGTTCACAAGAAAACGTTGCACCTAGATAACTGACAGTGAGTTAGATTATTTATATAATACTAGGAGATATAGGAAAATCACAGGGACATAAGGTATACTAATCTTCACGCTAGAGTGGTCCATATCAGCGACTTTTTACACAACAAACAAGGCCGGGTCTAAATATAAGGGATAAGCAGGAAAGGGAAATTAATATCTGGTCAACTTATTTTGGACCGAGCTCGATAGCTGCAGTCGCTTAAGTGCGGCCAGTATCCAGTATTCGGGAGAGAGTAGGTTTGAACCCCACTGTCGGCAGCCCTGAAGATGGTTTCCGTGGTTTCCCATTTTCACACCAGTCAAATGCTGGGGCTGTACATTAATTAAGGCCTCGGCCGCTTTCTTCCCACTCCTAGCCCTTCCCTGTCCCATCGTCGCCATAAGACCTATCTGTGTCGGTGTGATGTAAAGCAACTAGCAACTTATATTGGGGTCATAGAGGGAGGAAAGTGTAATTGATATCGTAAACAAATAACCAAGGGGCGTGACTGTGTGATGCTATGACGGCAATGATAATGTACACGCGATTAGGGTGGGGGACAGATGACAATATACAGTAACTATGTGGCGTGGGTTAAAAGCTGGCGTTGTTGGGTACGCGAGTCAAGATGAGGATATATATATATATATATATATAATGAAGTATACGAGCTTGAAGGAAAATATTATGAAACAATTGAATGATGTCAAGTTATGTTTGTTATGAAGGATTAGAGTTGTAAATTAGAGTGATCTAAGAACTGATTTAATGCACTTATTATTGTGTGAGAGGGCTTGTATACCAGACATGCATTTGACGTGGGGTAAGGTTAATTTAAAGTTGTTAAGCTTGAGTACAGGCAGTGGCGATAGGAGTTATACAACGGACATTGAAAAATGAGATGATTAATATCGACATCTGCAGATCCACAATTACATAAGGGATGTTGTTGTGAACGAAATCGAAATTTATATAGAGGTGTGAGAGCATGATTACAGCGAAGGCGTATGATATTGATGATATGTCGACGGGTGTAGTTTGCGTTTTGATACCAGAAAGTAGTAGGTAAGAGTGGTTGTAGACTATGGTAGAAGTTTCGCTTTTCACGTGCAGATGTTGTCCATATGTGTTGCCATAATTGTTTTTGTTGTGATTTTAACAGAGATATGAAATCTGAGGCTGGAACAGAAAATGTAGCTGGGTTTGTAGGTAACGGAGAAGGCCTTTTGCTAATCGATCAGCCCTTTCATTACCTGGGATGTTTTTATGAGCCGGTATCCAAATGAGTGTGACTTGGACACCTAATTGATGTAAATTAAATAGGATGTGCTTTACGTTATATACATACCAAATGAGAGTAGACTTATTATATTTTAGTGTTTGGAGCACGGATAGGGAGTCAGTAAATGTATTAGCAGATTGTATAGATGCATTTTAATTTGTAGAGTAACATTTGTCGTATGGCAAGGAATTCTGAAGAAAAAAAATGAAAAATGTGACGATAAATGATACAATTCAACATACTGAGTTTGTTCGTAGTAAAAAGCAGCTCCAACACCACAAGAATTTTTGGATCCATCAGTATAAAAGTTGTTACCTATATTAATGGATGAAATACGAACTTTTTTAGAATATAGAGGAAAATATGAAAGACGGTAAGGGAGCATAGAGAAGGGTGATTTCTTTAGAAAAAATAATAGTAAGAGTGTATTGAATCACTTTATAGGATACAGAATAGTATAGTAACACATGACTACGAATAATATTAGGTTTAAATGGGGAAACGGACTCAAATACCCAAATTAAGGCAGGGGCTCGGAAATTTTGTGTCAGAGGTGATGGGAATGATTGAGCGAGTAGTTGTATGTTGGGACAAGGTTATTGGAGATCACGTGAAGTTGTTTGGGATGATATTTAGATACAAGAAATCTGCGCCGAAGCAGAAGAGGAGGGTCACCAGTTTCTACTAATAATGCGTTAGTTGGAGTGGTATATAATGCACCAAAACAAACTCGTAGCGCTTGATTTTGTATCGTATTGAGGGATTGAAGGGAGGATGGTGATGCAAGATCAATGATATGTGCACAGTAGTCCAAGTGAGCACGGATGGTGGAGCAGTATACTAATTTTGCTGTAACAGGATCAGCTCACCAGGAACAACGTGTAATAGCTTTCGGTAGGTTAATATATGTGGCAGTACTGTTTCGTAGGAGTTGTAAATGTTGGGTAAAGTGTAATTTACGTTCACGTATAATGCCAAGATATTAAGGATGCGAACGTACGGGAATTTCGTATGTATGGAATAGTAAAGGTTCTGAATTAAAAACACGCTTGGTAGTAAAAATTACCGCAGAGCATTTATCGGGAGATAAGGATAACCCATGAGTGTGTAACCAAGACTGGACTTTAATCAGGAACTTTGTTATGCAATTTCGAGCAACATCCACATCTTTATGGAAAAAATAGATAACTATGTCGTCAGCATACATAAGAATTCTCGCAGTTGAGAGGGCAAGTTGCTCATGGTCGGATAAATATAATGCAAAGAGTATTCCACTGAATATATCACCTTGAGAGATGCCGACAGTAGCTTGACGAGGGGATTGTGCAGTAAGAGGATGTTTGAAGATAACAGTGCGATATATTAACAGATGGTGTAGAAGAGTTATGAAAGTGGTCAGGATTCTTTTCTGTAATAACACATCACATTACATATTCAGGGGGACTGAATCAAAGGCTCCTCATATATCTAGGAATACAGCAATAGTGTGCTGTTTCCTAGATTTAGCTAGTAATATATCAATGATAAGCATATTAATCGCATCCTGAGCATTTCTACCTTTACAGTACGCATACTGATACTTTGGAAGAAGGGAATAATACCCTAAGTACCATAGAAACCGTTGGAGCATGATTTTGAGGAATAGTTTGCGTAGACAAGATACCAAGATTATTCCCCTAATATTGTGAGCGGTGGTCATTGGACGCGGCTTTGGAACCGGGAATAGGAAAAAAATGTTCCACTTCGGAGGAGGAGTCATAGTTGTTAACACAAAATTAAAGTACTGAACAAGCACTTGTAGGGCTTTGATCGGTAATTGTTGTAAAATAGCATTAGAGATATAATCAGAACTTGGTGTGGACGATTTACAAGAGTTAAGAATGGACGTAAGCTCTGGGAGACTTATGGGACGAAAAATGACTGAAGATCGACTAGTGGAAGCTGAGAAAGCTGGGGTATAAGTTGGGTTTACATGATCTGGAATTAGGGAAGTAAGAAATTCATCAAGATTGTTCGACGTGATATGAGGGCGTGGGATATGAGTGGAAGCCCTAGTGACAGCACGGATAGCATTCCATAACTGAAATGCAGAAATATGTCTATGGAAGGAGGATATAAAAGTTTTCAAGGCTTGTCTTCGTTTTTCATTGAATACACGTCTGCATGAATGAAACTTTCAACTGGGATGAGCATGTCACTAATGTATACAGGAAAGTTCATTCATCACTTCATCCCCTTAAGATTCACCAGAGGAATAAGACTGGTTCAAACACTGATACTTCCAATTTTAACTACCGTATTGTGATGTGTTGCTGGAAGCTACCAGTGATCAAAATAGGAAACTGCAGAGAGCTTTAAACTCCTGCATTATATTTATTTTTTCATTGAATTTTGCCTCGCATGTATCCCGATTTTATGCACAAATTTCTTGGTTAAAAGTGGAGCAGCATGTATCCACCCTTATCTATCGACTCTTGACTGAAATATACCTAAATATCTCTATAGTAACTTCCGTTTTCTATCTTCCTTGCATGATTGCGACACGCGTTCTGGGTCAGCTATTGCAACACCTCCACATTCCGTAATTCTTTCCTTGTGTCGGGCGCTAGAATATGGAATGCTTTAACCCCTGAAATTAGAAATTGTTCCTCCTTAATTACCTTCAAAAGACAGTCTAAATATTTCCTCTTGAATACGTAGGCTATGTTACGTAGTTATGTGTGAATGCGTGAGTGAATGTCTTGAGTAAATAGTTCCCACAAGTTTACAGAAATTACTGTTATATTATATGAATTCCACGTAGAGTAGTTAATATTGAATTAATTTTGTTCATTTTAGACTTAAGGTGTAGATCTTTTAGTTTTAGTCTATATTAAGTTATATTATTATATACAGTGTGTTCAGTTTGAATATTAAATTTGTATTCATTAACAAGCCGCATAATGTGGTTAAGTGTAAGAGAGGGCCAAGAGCACTAACTTCGCCACAAATAAAGACATCAATAATAATAATAATATGATGTTTGAGATGAAAGTAGTGTGAAGGGGTCAAAGTTTTACGATATATTTTGAAAAGTCTCTTGCGTTTCAGGATTCAGTGCATTCAGAGCATTCAGAGTCACAGCACTTTAGTCTAGAGGTACCAGTTATTATGGTGTTTGACGGTGTTTTAAAAGGATGGTATAGATCAAGATACTGTGTTATTACGTTGAGAATTGACTGATAGGATAATTCTGTTACTGGGCATTTCTCTAATTTGGTTATCATAAAGGACTTAATGTACGAAGCGTTGAAATGTTGCCGGGAACGAATTAGACCCGTGTAGTGGTGTTAGGAGGGGGTTTCGTTATACACTGACTTAGCAAATGTCATGGGATAGTCACTTGGCCCTGCGAACTGCAGTGAGACGCCGTGGAAGTGAGTCAACAAGTCCCTTGTAGAGCTCTGGACGCAGCTGACACCAAATCGTTTCCAGAGTGGCCGCCAATGCTGGTCTATTCGTGGGTGCAGGATCCATGACACGGAGCCTGCGTTCCAGGACATCCCAGATATACTCGGTAGGGTTCATATCGGGGCTCCTGTGTGGCCATGGCGCTCGTTGGACCTCCGCTGCATGTTCCTGGAACCATTCCCGGGCGACCTGGAAGTGATGTGGCGGAGCGTTATCATCTTGAAACACCGCAGAACCGCCTGGGCGCTGGAAGGCCAAAAATGGGTGGAGGTGGTCTCCGAGAAACACAACATACCGCGTACCGTTCAAAGTCTCCTCCAGAACAACTAGGGGGCCCGTTCCGTACCAGGAAAATGCACCCCAGGCCATAACAGAGACACCAACACCCTTGACCACACCTTCGAGGCAGGCGGGATCCATCGCTTCATGTGGTCTGCACCATACACCGTGCCTCCCATCGGCATGGTGCATTTGAAATCGTGATTCGTCTGACCATATCACGTTACGCCATTGTTCCAGTGTCCATCCCTGGTGACTGGCGAAAAATGCGCGTCGTTGTGCCCGATGACGTTGGGTTAACAGTGGAACACATGTGCGGCGCTGGCTCCCATACCCCATAGAATCCATGTTCCTACGGATTGTCCACTGGGAGACGTGTCTAGCACGGCCTGTGTTGAATTGAGCCGTGATTTGTTGCACAGTTGCCCGTCTGTCAATATTGACGATGCGTCTCAGATGTCGCCGGTCACGGTCATCGAGGGTGGCTGGACGGCCGGTCGTTCGTTTGTTGTGGACGGTGACACCCGCATTCAACCATTCACGATACACCATTCACACGGTTGATCGTGTGAAGCCGATTTCCCGCACCACTTCCGAAATCGCACTTCCCATCCGTCGGGCACCAACCACCATACCCGTTCGAACGGTGTCATCTCACGACGACGTTCCAAGTTACACCTGCCACATGCACAGCCACTGATCAAAAGGTATCCTATACAACTGCCGCTGGCACAGTGGGCGTGTGGTGGCAGACAACACAGCTGCGCATCAGTGTTCCGCTATCCCATGACATTTGCTCAGTCAGTGTATACCCAAGTCCATAAGTAATGATGACGGGAAAGTTATCACTTGTATGAGAGTCACTTAGTACTATCCACGCAGTTATAGATGCAAGAGTGTTGCAACAAAGTGATATATCGACTGCGCTAGGCATCGAAACAGTAGGAGTAAGCCTGGTAGGGGCATCATTCAGGATCAGGTGATTATGTTGATTTACAACATGTAAGAACTGTGTGCATTTAGATTTGTCGAGGGGGGCTCCCCACTGAGTATGATGTATATTGACATCACCCAAAAAAGGAGTGGGGTATCAGATGGAAATTGATTTGTAAATTTGAACCATTGTGCAAATGAGATGTAATTATCTGGTGGATTATATAAGTTTAAAACGTATGTGTTATGATATATAGGTCCCAGGGCATAGGTGTTGGGTATTATGTCTTGCAGATGTAATTGAGTGTATGATCACGAATTATGTATCGTAAGTGCTACACCATCAAATCTTGGTCCGTCACGGCGTTCAGTAGAATATCCTGGAAAATAATAGTTGTTTTATGGGAAAACCAAGTTTCTTGCAGAGCGACTATATGAGGAAGTGTTTCCTGCATTATAATTTTTAGTTCGTATTGTTTATTTTGTAGGCTCCTAGCATCCCATTGAAGGATGCGTACTACCATTACTAAAGATAAGGTGTAAACTTTCTCGAAGTTGACTAATAACTGGTAAAATTTTGGGGAGATCTCCAATTAGTGGTGTAAGTTGCATTAGAAGGTTGAGAACACTCTGTTGAACATGTTCCCGCTGTGGGAGTGTGTTACCTGTTTGTTGTTGATGCTGTGCGGGTTGCACAGGTGGCCGAGTGGGTTGTATGGGGTATTGATGATACAGAGATTGTAAGGGGCGAGACGATTGTGTGGGTTGCACTATCTGTAGATATCCAGCTATACCATAGCCGGGAGGAGGTTTAGATGGCAAATCCTTGAAGATCACTGGAGTCAATTTATGTTTGCGTGGCATTTCTGGTATTGGAGAAGAATGCTGAATGGGTAGGGGAGGAAGTTGTTGAATGTTACAATAATCAGAATAAGTTGGTGGAAATAGTCTAGCGGTAGCTTCGAAAAGGAGATATTATCAATGCACATGAGTTTCTTGATCTCTACTTGTCTCTGATGGACAGCACAGTCAGATGAGCACGTTTCATGCTCCCGATTACAATGTAAACATAATTTGACATTGCAAGGCAGTCTGAGGTAGCATGTTTTAAACCACAGTTCCGGCAACGAAAGATTTTAGACTGGCAATTGCGTTTGGTGTGACCATAACGCTGGCATTTTGAGCAAATAATGGGGTAGAATATAAAGGGATTAACTTCCAAAAATACTTGATAGATTGACACATATGTTGGCAATGTTTTGGAGCAAAAAACAATCTTTACTGAACCAGTAGGTAGATATACTACCTGGCCATCCTGATGAGTTTTACGACTTAGGCGATAAACAGAGTGAACTTTGACGTCGCTCTTAAGTAAAGTAAGAATATCTGATTCAATTTACCCTTTTTCTACACCTCGTATAATGCCTATTCGTAAGATATTGGAGTGAGGTATAAAGGCATGCAGCTTGTGTGTATCAAGAAACTTATTCCTCAAAAAGTCATTAGCATGATTAGGAGAGTGAAAGGAATCCGTTTACAGCCTTTATATTGAATGGATTTGACAGGAAATTTACGTTCATTTAGTAAAAGCCCAATAGCCATAGGGTGAAGGTTACCAATGTTATTACCAATTATTTGATGAAACAAAAACAATATACGTGCGTGGGTGGTTAAATGGGTACAAATTACATGCAATATTGTTAGTAGGTTGAGCAGGAGGTGTAGTGTTATTATTGCGTTGGGTTGAATTTTGCAAAGAAGAGGTATTATGAGAACTATCAGTCACACTTGTATCCACGTTCACCACTTCTTCTAGTTCAACATTTCGGTTTGATGCGGGCTGAGGGTCCTCATCACCTCTACTATCGGTACTCATGTCACCACTTCACAAAATCACACGCAAGCTATCACTCAAAACTAGGCGTAAGTTTTAGAAACGTCAAGACACGGAACACGAAACATCGAACACAGTACGATGTCGCGAACGAGACTAAGACGAACTAATACACTTAGCCCACAGGACAGAAAATACATGGTGTGCGTACTTACCGGGAGACGGGAGACAAATGGGAATCAGAAGCGTACACCGCTAATTACTTCTTCCTCTTCTACTTCAATATTGAGGGGTCTCGTTCCTTATTTCGCCCTTAAGGTTAGCTTTTTCGCTTGTAATATCCGTTAAGTTAGGAACATAGTCGCACAACTCACTGTAATAATTAAATACTTCTTCTTCTACTTCCTGCTGGTTATGGGCTCCTATAACTTTCCCCGCTCCAAAAATCCTGATTTATAATGAATACACTCCCGGTACGGCAAAACAACATTCCACATAACACATATTAACTGTTGTATTCACACACCTATAGCATTTCAATGTATGTTTCGAAAAATCAATCAAGGCGAATACACTCCAACACCAGTGGAAGCAGGAGTATAATGTGATATTACGTAATACGTATGACAGTACATTGTGTTATAATACAATTTTAGAATCATCAAGAAACACAATGATCGCGGCATTCGTATCAGCGGTAGGATTACGGTATGCAACAAACAGGAAACACTGGTAGGAAAAGGATGTTTAAGACGTGCGAGACTGCCGAGAATCTTCTGACGTGCAGACAGGGTTAAAGGACATTGAAAAATCAAGTATTCCGCATCTCTATCCCTGTCACCACACGTACACTAAGACAAATTAGCCAGATGAAATCGTAATTTATAATGGGGAGTAAGAGCATGATTAAAGCGCAAACGAATGATATTAGTGATATGTTATCGTGAGTGTGATGACCCTCTCGTGAAGCGGATATTCTATGGAATACGTGGTTGTAATTGATAATAAAAGTGACCTTTGACTTGAGCAGTATGTTGCCATTCCTATTGCCAATCATTATGGAGAGTATCTTTTATCATGGAAATATAATCTGTGGGGGAGTCGCTACACGAAGTGGAGTCGAAAACCTATGTGATTTAACAGTGGCCTGTTCATTCTATTTAATAATGTGACATGATAAAATTCTTAATTACAAGTTTAGCTGACCCTGATCAACAAAACGTTTAATTTCAGTAGTAGGTTGATATAATAAACAAGAGATAACTTACTTGATGGAAATGGAAAATATAATTGAATTAATTTCCGAATAAGCTTTCCACGATGTAGTTCATAAAATTTACATTGAAAAAAAGATATGACTTTCGTCTCCCTCGTAACCACCACACAGGAGTCTTAAGATAACATCGACGTTTGTTCTTAGGAGTTAGAGCATGATCAAAACTTGAACGTATAATATTAGTTACATATTTTCTTGTATAATTTCTTTCGAAATACCATGGTTTCGTACAGATATTGGATTGAATATTATAGTAATACTAGCAAATGCACCCTTGCTTCGCTACGGTATACTAGGTTGTGTGCGGACATCGATCTAAATTACTGTACATGCAGTAAATTCCATGTCTCTTAGCGTGATTCGAGAAGCAGCAGAGGAAGGTACACATACGTTGTTTCCAATATAATGTGGAAGTTGTGCAGCTGTGATGATAACGGCAGGTCAGCTTGCCTATTGCCATTCACAATCTAGACGGGAATTACCTGCTGCGCGGTCACAGTTGATTTGGGGAGTTTTCGTTGCAATGGCAAGACCCATTCCTACTTCCAGACTGATAACAGTTTAGAACGTTTTATTAAAATGGGAGGCGCCTTCTCTACTGCCAGTCAAAATTGAGTTGTACTGCTATCATTATAATCACAGGCGCCTTTACTAATGCCAGTCAGCTTACTGCCAGCGACACAGAGTTGGTGAGTTTCCATTATAATAGCTGGCTACAATGTCTAACGTCAGTCACATTGTAGTTGGGCGAATTTGTTTATAATGGCGGACACACTTTCCTACTGCCAAACATCATCAGGTAAAGTAGTCCTGAAAAAAATCCATGCTCCCTAATCTTGAGCCAATCAAATCGAGGAGGAAATAATTCATTACAATTGTACACAGGAGTTGGAGAAGGACACCATTCCTACCGCCACTCAAAGTCAATGTGGGGAGTACTGATTACAATAGCAGACACCCTCCTGCTGACTGTCCTTAATGATTTGTAATGTGTTAATTACAATGGCACACACACCCTTTGTAGATCGCTACAAATCGACTTCAATGAATAAATATAGATCGACATAAGAAAGTTTATGCCCGTCCACCTCCATTTAAAATATAACTGCTGGTAAATGGTACATCATATCGACAACCGGATTGTACGATAAGACGCCATATTTAGCGATCTAAATGGATGGTCCCATGATATTTTCTCGTATCTCATCTATTTATGGGTAGGATTGAGTAAGAACTTTGAATAGAGTGATATATGAGTAAAGAATTTTAAGAGTGCTTTACTTTTTGGATACTCATGTGACAGTAACATAAATAGAAATTGGCTCTCATATAGCTACTGGGTGGAGCAAAATTTGTGCAGAC
The DNA here is from genome assembly GCF_040414725.1 of Anabrus simplex. Classification (NCBI taxonomy): domain Eukaryota; kingdom Metazoa; phylum Arthropoda; class Insecta; order Orthoptera; family Tettigoniidae; genus Anabrus; species Anabrus simplex. The sequence goes on along the minus strand of NC_090277.1, from coordinate 23,618,351 downwards.
TTTGATGATCGTATCTTCAAACTAAGGGATTCAAGCCATCAAGTATACGTGTAAAAAGTGCAAATTGTACGCACAATCCAGAAATAGAGGCAAATTTGAGGTATAAGGGATAAAGATACGACAAAATAACATAGGACCAAAGTTGTAAATCACTCCATATTGAGCCAAGATTTTGCCATCCGTTTTGTGATACGACTTACCGCTTAGCCACCAAATACCGCGAAAGGAAGGTCTCAACCGCTATTAAAATTGCCTCCATATTTCGATGTTTTCGGAGGTAAGAATGAAAATTTTAAACATCGCGTAATTTTCCCCTCAGTTACAGGATAAAAGCTATAATTTTTCAAATTTACAATGTTCTAGCTGGTCTGGCAGATTGTGTGCCATCTTGATTTGGGGGAAGGGTTAAAAATTAGGACTTTCAGTGAACTCCTAAGCCCATGAAACCTATAGGTTTTTATTTTGGATAAATATATATCCGACAACGTTCTTATGCTGAGCCCCAAATTTGAGACTCCCAGCGTGGTCCCACTCAGGGTATTTTGAGAATGTTCTATTTTTCTAGGGATTTCGAAGTCACGCCTTCTGTGGTACAAAGTTTTAAGCTTCTAAGATGCCTGAAACTGCCTCATTAATTCATGTTTATTTCCATTATTTTACCTTAGTTTATATATACAGTACAGTATATGCAGATTGCTCCAAAACAACTTGTCCGCGACCCAGTATAGTTAATCATAAGTGATTAAATTCCCCTACCCGTGCCGGGGATCAAATCCAGGACCCACTGAACCGAAGGCCGCTAGGCTAACCATTCAGCCAAGCAGTCGGACGACATTAATATAGGTTACTTTTCCAATTATTTTACATATCATCCCCTCAAATTCCCAACCCTTAGCGGAGCTTGGGATTTTCCATCTGCACAGGTTTTCTTCTCCTGATGGTCATACGTATACCAAGTTTCATTGAGAGCTAATCTGGAACATACATACATCCATAATTTCGGTCATTCTTACAGTCATTTCCACCCCTTCTCACCCCCAATATCATTCCGGCTGAAGTAGGACTTAACCACACTGATCTCTATACATGGATCGCTGATGGCAGGTCTCCGCTGCAGGAGAAAGTACGCCAAGTTGAACGCGCGGTTCGCCATGTTGGCGTACCCAACCTCGAGCTCTCCTTATGGGGAAGCAATGATAATATAGTCAATTTTAAGTCGCAATTAATGGCGCATTGGAATAATTAAAAATATAGAGACATGTTCACTCAAAGCATAAGGACATTGGGATCACTGACACGTCATTCCGAGGTCAGTAAATCTCCGGGATAGCAATAAACATGAGTGTATAATAACGGCCGGCAAATTTTAACTTAGGTGCTGAATACATGCAATTAGCGATCGGTAACACAATACAAGTGAAAACCAGTTTCTGGAAACATTGCTGTAAATTGTATACATGTATGCCACGAAATTATGCATTCTTAAAATGATGTACCTATAAACGTAGCTCAATATACAGGCCTAGATTCGACATATCGTAATCGGTGCTTGATAATGAATTTCTGTTTCCTGTTTCCAAGAAATAACGCGCATATTATCAAATTAAAATATCATTGAAGCAAATGAACACATTTATAAAACCAGCAAATATTCAAAACTAGTCAGTATATCACATTACCTGCAGCTTAATGTACTATTACAGACCTCTTTAATTAAATTCAGCTAGCAAAGCGATATTGATGGTCATCATCAGAAATATGTAACACCAATTAAAACAGTCCCAAATACCACGAATAGTATAATGGAATAGCCCCAAACACCCACCACACTTTTCCTTCTCCCACCACTCCAGTGTCTGAAACCCATAATTATTACTGATGTAAATGAGGTCTAGAATTCCTCCAGACTTCATTTTCTAAGATTGTTATAAGGTCACGTCAATTATTTCATCGAAACCGTCAGTTTAATTATGAGAAATATATATAAGTAAATCTTTACTTGCAGTTAATGTTCAGTAAAATTGAAAACAGTTGGCTGTACATCACTTCTATGGTGTACAATTTGTCCATTTCTATCAAAACAGTTTTCCTCTAAGTGATCCGAGCAGAGAACAGCTGTTTTAGAAGGCTCCCAATTCTCCCGTCTGATGATCTTAGATGTTCGGGTCTCGAGAAAGGAAACCCACAAAAATTAATTGCCATTTTGCTCCCGGAATATGCGAAATAAGATACAATAAACCTAAAACTCAAAACACTACCCTAGGAAGATTCTTATGTACAGTATAAAACTCCCCGAGCCGGGCTGAGTGACTCAGACGGTTAAGGCGCTGGCCTTCTAACCCCAACTTGGCAGGTTCGATCTTGGCTCAGTCCGGTGGTATTTGAAGGTGCTCAAATACGACAGTCCCGTGTCGGTAGATTTACTGGCACGTAAAAGAACTCCTGCGGGACTAAATTCCGGCACCTCGGCGTCTCCGAAGACCATAAAAAATTGGTAATTAGTGGGACGTAAAGCAAATAACATTATTATTAAAAATCCCCGATGAAATGATTTCTCCTTCTGCTGATCGGTTCTGTTTGTACATCCATAAGCTGAATACTGCGGTATGTTAATACCCCGTAGAATGTTTCTTCATTCATATTTCAGATAAACACATACATATTTAAATTTAATCTTGTAATTCACAAGCATACTACAAGGCAACGAACCTAAATTCGTAAAATACACTACTATTTACTTTGCAATAACACAGCACAGAACACTCGTGAAACTACAATCAAGAGGCCTGGCGTCACTGAACTAAGCATAAACAAAGCAAGCGCGCTCCTCGTGGTCTATTGCACCATGCGCTCGCTGCCATCTTACGACGCCAGTCATCTTCTATTCGGCTTACTGCTACCCAAGCTACCAGCCATCCAGGTATAGAGATCAGTGCTTAACCAGCATCCAGAGTGTCATTGTTCATGTTAGTGAACTCGTAAAATTAGCCCTTTTCATTTATTTTTTTATTTTACCCCCATTTCCTAGGAGTGCTGGGAGTAATTCCCTCCAACAGTATATTATTCAGATAGTAAGTCATACGTGTACGGACTTTCGTTGAGAGCTATTCTGGAACACACTCACGTACGACCATAACCTCGGCTAGTTTTACATTAATTTTCACCCCTTCTCAACCTCCATTCTGATTGCGGCTGGAGTATGTCTTAATCAGCACCCAGAGTGTCACAGTAGAACTCAGCGACCTCGTGAACAATAGATTCAACTTTGATATGAGTCGTTTTTCATTCATTTAACATTTCACCTCCTCCCCTAGGAGTGCTAGGGGTGTTTTCCTCCAACAGTATTTATTTCAGATAGTAAGTCACATGTGTACAAACACTGTACGAGGGCTATACTGGAAGAATCATACATACGTGCGTAATTTTCATAAGTTTGGACAATTTCCTTCTCTCCCCTTCCCATCCTCATGTCAGTGCTGGCCGAACATGGACTTCAGAGACATCCGGATTGTCATTGTTCACCTCATGGACCCCGAAACCTATGGACTGCACATCAACATTTGTCGTTGTTTATTATTTTAATATTTCACTCTTATTTCCGTATTTTTTATAACTCAACTCCGCCGCCAGCAGTGCTAGCTGAATCGTACCCCTATAGTAACTTATTCGAGGTAATTCACATATGTACAATGTTTAGTTAAGAGGTATGCTAGAACATATACACATACGTCCGTAAACTCGGTCACTTTGGACATTTTATTTTCTTCACTCTTTCGCACCCCCTCTGCCGATTGAGACTGAAGTTTGTCTTAAACGTTATCCGGAGTGTCACAATTCATCTCAGCGACTTCGAAAACTATGCATTCGACTCAAATATCGGTCATTTTACATCTCACCCCTACCTGAGGGGCTAGCGGTCCCTTACCCCCACAGTATTTTCTTCGAGATAGTGGTACTTGCATCAATATTGATAGAGAGCAATGCTGGAACGTGCACATATCGCGGTCATTTCGGAAATATTCTTGTTCACCTTTACTCATTCACGATGCCAAAGGGTGCTGAACTTGGACCTTAAAACATCCGGAGTGTCACTATCATCTCAGTGAACCTGAAAGCTATGGATTCGACACTACTTTCGATTACTTCATTTGATCACCCCTTACTGCCAACCAATAAGGTTCCAGCGGTGTCTTACACCCACGTGGTTAGTCTTCTGATAGTAAGTCATATGTGTAGCAAGTTTGGATTAAATAGGTCCAGTAGTCCTCAAAACTATGGATTCGGCACTAACATCGGTCGTTTTTACCTCTATTTATATTTCATCTCCTCCCTTGGAGGTTCCAGGGGTGTCTTGCCCCAACAACATTTTTCACAGATAGTAAGAAATATTTGTACCAAATTTAGGTGTCAGCCATGCTGGAAAATACACACATATATCCAAAAACTCCAACATTTGGCTTATTTGAACATAAAGAAATAAATGAACTGGATTAAAGCCACTATATATATTTCAGCCAAATTGCATTGGCTGTGAAGTTTTGCCTCCGACAGTGAGCAAAGAAATTCTCCGAAGGAACGTGGAAGTCATGCCCGTACTATCCACGGCCTACCCCACTAACTGGACTCAAGGATCGTGGCGCTGTGCTGTAGTGGTTTGGAGGAAAGTTGCTGATGCACCGCCCTCTGTGGACAGTTTGAGTGCGCCCCGCTGTGCCATGGTGGTGTTATGCATGTATTTCTGCAGTACAGGTCTCCATGTATTTGATAACTTGAAGCCGTCTTCCCTGTTGATATTATTTGGGCGCAGCTCTATCTCAATGGCTTCCCTCACAAGACGAGCATAGAAGTGTTTTACAGGCGCGATGACCTTCGCCTGGTCAAAGAGGATGCCATGGTCTGTACTGTAGAAATGTTCTGCTATGGCAGACTGGCTTATAGTGTTCTCCGTGGAGGATGAAAGAGCGACATTCTTTACCGACCTGATGTGCTCTTTCATCCTGGTGCTAACAAGCCTTTTTGTCATGCAAACATATGAACAACCACAACCACATGGAATTTCATATACGCCCGGTGTTTCAAAATGTGGTTTTCCATTGACTGGTCGAAACAGGGATTTGAGCTTCCTGTCTGCTGTGAAAACCGGAAATATATTGTACTACTTAAGAATGCGCCCTATTCTCTCAGTTATACCTGCCACGTAAGGAAGGACTACTTATTTTCTTTTTGCTGTAGTCCTGGTTGGCGCTATCCAAGTTAGGCTCCTTGATCTTCACAGCTCCTGTAATGTCTCCCGATGTATAGCCGTTTTCCTTCATGGATGTTGTCAGTTCTCTCAATGCACTCGAGCGGTAATCATCGTCTGCAACATTATTCACCCTAGCATGCAACGTTCGAAGGAGAGCTGCTTTTGGGGAGGGGTGATGATGTGAGGACTTATGAAGGTATCTTTCAGAATGTGTAGGTTTCTTGTACATTGCATGGGCTAGTACCATCGTACTTCTTTCATACTAATACATCAAGAAAAGTTAATTTGCCTTCATTTTCTACTTCCATTGTTAATGGAATTTAGGTGGTCTAAAAATTCATTTAATATTTCCCTTCCATGTGGCCAGACCGGAAATGTGTCATCCACGTAACGATAGAAGCACTTAGGTTTCAATGGCCCTGTTGTGAATGAAGTAGACTCAAAGTGTTCCATAAAAATATTTTCGACTTTTTAAATCTCACTCCCCCTAGCCCCTACCACAATGGGGGCTGAACATGGATTTTTTAAACATTTCTAACTGTCAATATTGACCCCTTGCATTCCAACTTTATCTTCATATGGTTTATCTTTCCTACTTTTAAAGACACCACCCCACCTTATTCATCTACTAACTTCATCCCGCGCCATCGCTCCACTGACAGCTCGGGTACTCAGTCGAGCAGCTCGCCTCCTTTTTTCCAAAGACTTCCCAGACCAACCATTCCAAAACTTTTAACACTACTCTTTAGTTGGAAATCACCTAGAACAAATCGAGCTACTTTTTGGAAATTTTCCAGTTCTTGAATCAAGTTATCCTGGTGAGGGTCTCATACACTGGAACTATACTCTAGTTGGGGTATTACCAGAGACTTTCATGCCCTCTCCTTTACATCCTTACTACAACCCCTAAACACCCCCTTAACCATGTGCAGAGGTCTGTACCCTTTATTTACAAACCCATTTATGTGGTTACTCCAATGAGGATCTTTCCTTATACGAATACCTAGGTACTTACAGTGATCCCAATAAGGAACTTCCACACCATCAATTCAGTAATTCCTTTGCATGACAAGTTTATACTTTCATATGCTGTGAAGCTAATTAGTACTGGATGTATACATATATTTTCTATAAAATATCATGCTATTGAGTTGAGAAACCTAATACATCAATGTATGATGCATAAAAATTTGTAACTTAGTTATTAGAGCAAGTTCAATCATAGTGGTCTGAAAGTACCCCACGCCACATCTCACGTTTCACCAACAAGCGCCACCTGTCCAGGGTTAAGATTTCTCCGTAGGAAGCATTTCGAGGCACAGCATTTCCTTGAAAATATCGCTGAAAGCTGCACAAAATGCTGTACCTACAATGTTGTGTGTGAGCGTTGTTAATGCAGAGGATATGGCATGTGAGAGTGTTATTGATGGACAGGGATCACCTGTCGACAGTGGTAAGTGTTCTCATATATTTAGTGTACTCGACTAGGTTTAATGGTGAAAGCATCTTACAAAATTGTACAAAATTATGTCGATACCCTCCTAGTCAATCAAGACGAAACTTTACACCGACATAGATATGTTTAACTTGGCATACGGTCATCCTCAGTAAGACATATATAATGAACTAAAACATTAGAGACACAAAATGAAATGTTAATAAAAATGTTTTTTCTTATAAAGCATGATGAAAATTAAAAACTTTGAGATGGAGATTGTTAAAACAGTCTTGAACTGAAGGCTTTATTGTTGTCCCGTGGTATTTTTCAACTCGTATCTGTAAACCGTGGGCTTAGTTGTTATGTTCAGACATGGGCTGATGTACGTAAGCTGTTATTGAAGTTGAACCATCTGATTTCTTGTGTTACCGTGGTTCACTTGTATCACCCGTGTTCTCTGACTACAGACAGTTCACCATAAACATCACCATCACCGAATTCAGCACATCGGATGCAGTTGCATACCACTCGGTTGTGATGTCCAGTCGTGCTGTGCCTAATTACCAAGCCAGATTAATTTCAATGACACCAGCTCCACAATGGGATAACTCGAGACTGAAATTACAATTCACGAGGTTGGCCCCACGATCTCCTCCTTCGATGTAACCATCCAGAACGACCCGCCAACTGTTTGTTCGCATTTTCCGCTATATCCGGCACTAGATGCCCTAAAAATCACTTCCGTTTTCTCCAACCTACTCCATCAGGTACACATTCCTTTTGTTAGTTTCCCAAACCTTCCCCGATTTTCAGACCCCGCACACCATATTCTCTACTCTACTCGTATTCAGCATGCGTCAGTAGGACATCGCAGATATCTGAAGAACTGCTACAGGAATCATCATACAGTAAACGGAGACGTTTCTCACCACAGAGGTGTCAGGGCTCCAGGATGAAGAAGAGTTTGATGGTTTGTGTTTGTTTTCTGAAACTGTTATAAGAAAGTTTATTTTTTATTTGTAGTTAAGTCTGTACCGGGAGTACACCTCTACGCCGCACATTTACATCTTACGCCTTAAAGAACTCCTCTACAGGAGATACAGTGAACTTGAAACTGGGCCAACTTATAAATATTCTCTGAAGATGGCACCACTAAAATTTTGTTATTGTGAAGTTTCCAGTACTGTGTGATTTTCAACTCGTTTTGGTTTTCCGTTCATCAAGAAGTTGGGACAGTCTCACATAGATGTCACTGCTAGAAAACTATGATCTTGCATCCTGGTGCGAAGGGAAAGAACCTTTTTGAAGAAATTTTGTATTCATAGGTTTTTTCTTACTAAATTTTGTTCATTCATCATTGGGTTGGCAATATTTAACTTTTCTTTCCGCCAGTTTTGAATTTAGCCAATCAAGTGTTTCTGTAATGAATTTTCAACCAATCCCGTATTTCTTCTTCGATATTGAGTGTAAACTTTTCATCCACCAATAAAATTGTGAGGGCAGTGGCTGTTTTATTAGTGAAAGGTCTCGAACTTTCCCCGAGGGTTTATAAACTGCAGATTTTCTCGTCTCTTGGCCTTTTCATCGTCATCTAACTAAGCGCGTGTGTCAAGCAGGGGGCGGGAGGCGCCTCTTTCATCAGGCAGCAGTTCTTCAGCAAGGTAATGGCCAATTAACATCTTTATTTCTAGCTAGCTCTGCAGCTTAACCCGAGGTAAAGGTTCGAAACTTTTACTATGAAACCAACTGCTGTAAAATGTAAATCTCCTTTCGGCTCATGTAAAATTTCATCAATCTTTAACTGTAAATCGGGGATAGAGTGACGTACCCTCTCGAGCTCCCCTTCATAATAGTTTGAGGTGACTGCGTTTTGTAACTGGTTTTCTTCCTTTCCGTAAAGTCTTAATTTGTAACTTTTCGAGTCACCTCTATAGTTTGGGAATAGCCCCTGTGTCATCGGCCTAGTGACCCTTAGGTTTTAAGAATTCATATCTAGGAGCGCAAGCATCAGCCTCCTCTCATTTTGTATTCGGGACATTTATTTAACTGTTATTTCTTTTAATACGAAGGCCCTATAGGTTGGGTACGAGATACCCCTGTTTCAATTGTATGTTGGGCCATGGAAGGCCAAAAAGTTATAAGATATTGTTGGTGTTGCCTTGAGTAGGCTTGTGAACTGACAGCACGTTAGCCCTTTTTCTGGTGTTGTAATAGTGCCTCTGGGAGGCCTGAGATTGTCATTGTTGGAGTTAGTGCTCCATGTATTGGGGATTTTCTGCCCTTGCATAAAAATTTGTTATTTTGTAAAGTTGAGCTAGGAGCTCAAAATTGTAATATTAGGGGCTCGTAAACCAAGAATGTTAAAGTTCTGAAATCTTTGATCTTTCTTAGTCTTGTTTCTAAATTGCTATGTCATTGTTTTCTCACTAAGTGAAAAGTTGTTAAAGTTTTGTTGTTTTTCGAAAATATAACCTGTGTAAAAATGTTTAATTAACTTCGACTATTAGTTAGACCCACTCATCCCAGCACCTTATTTCACCTCTGCTGGTCCACGGGTAGCCCCGTAACAAGTGGTAGCAGAGTGTGGTTGAATGGGTCTCAATTAAGCCCCTTGTGACGGCTAAACGTAAGCTTCGATTTGTACTCTAACAATTTTCTCAGTCGCTGGAATTTTCCTTTTCTATTTTCTAAATTTGTAAATTTTTTGTCATCATGTCCGGCCCTCGCGAAGGCCTCCATCCCGACTACTTGCGCAAGGAGGAATTGATTTACAAATTAGCTATTAGAAATGTTCAATCTGGAAGCACGGTTGCAGCAGATACCACCAAGCTCAAAGAGTCATTACAATTACCTCTTAGTCTCCCAACCTTGGGAGAGAAGTATATTGATTAGGCTCTGTCCACCATCACAGATAACACCACGGAGCTAGCATCTGTAGTTAGTTTTTTTGAAGTAATTGATCCATCTCCCAATCAACTCAAAAGAGTGCAGGCTAGATTATTTCACTTTTACAAGAGAGTAAGGGACCTACTGTCTCTTAAACTAAAAGAGGACCATGCTAAGGAGGCTAGCAACCTTGTCGAAAATCTCTCTGAAATGTCAAATAAAGTTAGTCAATTGTTGACTGGGGCAGCTACCCCCAAAACCGACCAAGCCACTGTGGTAAACATAGCAAGCGAGGAAAATTCGTCCAAGAATGTAGAAAGTAGGAAATCGGTAGCCACTCAACAAATTTCTGCTCCATTAGGCAATGAACCTGAGCGTCGTACATCCATTCCACCATTCTCTTTGAATAATGCTGTGTCTGAAGCTTCTTCACACCCTAGGCCGTTACCGGTTACGTCACCTGGTTTTAGTAGTTTGCCTCATCCTTTGGCTATGTTGCTTAGGGGAATTTCTAAATTTTCGATCAATTTTACTAGTGATGTCATTTCATTTTTAAGGTTTTTAGGTGAATTTCAAGATCACGCTCTAGTGTTTTCTCTTTCCCGTTCTCAAATTCTTCAGATTATTTACCCTTACTCCATTGGTGTCCTCTCGGACAAGATAGTCAGAGCAATAGCTGAACAATCATCTATAGAAGACTTCTACGCCCATCTGCTAGCTAATTTCGTTCCGGCTCGAGCTATGTCATCACTAATTCAAAGGTACTATTATAGAGTACAGCGACGGGATGAAAATCTTGCCGACTTCATGCAGGACATTAAGTTCTACTTTAGGGTATTTGCTCTGTATTTCCCAGAAGATCAAATTGTGCAGGCCATTGTGGAAGGCATGTCCCCACCCTACAGGTCATATCTGTGTTTCGCGTCGCGTCCTCAAACCTTTGTTGAATTGGAAGCAATGGCTTTCTCAACCGAAGTTGTTAGGTATGTCGACACCTTAAGAGACGCTATGGAACACCCTCCATCTTCCAGTAGTTTTCGGCCTTCACCTAGCCGAACTTCCACCATCCTCAAATCTTATGCTTGTGGATCGGCAGATCATCTGCGTAAAAAGTGTCCTTTGATTAAATCCAGTGGGACAAAGAATGGAGCAGGGTTATCACAAGGATGCTTTAAATGTGGCTCGTTTTCTCATATCGCCAAGAATTGCCCTAATGCAAATAGCACCCCTTCCTGTCCAACTTCTGGTGCAACCTCCGCAAACTCGAATAATCAAAAATGACTGGTAGCATCGGCTGAGTCGGCAAATTCATCTTCCCAAGGCTCAGCCCCGGATAAAACCACCGAAAGCTCGGAAAAGTGTAGCAGTTCTTCAAACCCAGCATTTGAATGCCCCAAAGAATGTCTTAGGATTGCAGCGGAGACCCCCGCACTTGTACCTTTTCTCAAAATTGAGTTGAGTAATGGACCGATTAAAGCTCTAGTAGACTCAGGGAGTGTTTGTTGCATTATTTCGGCTGAGTGGTACTCCAAATTAAAGTCCGTTTGTAAATTTGCTAATTCTTGTTCGTCTTCGGTTCAATGCGTTTCGGCTAATTTTTCTCCATTAGAAATTTTAGGTTTCATCTTTGCCAAAATTCGGATTTTTAAATTTACTTGGACAGTTAAATTGTTTGTCGCTAAGAACTTATTTTGCCCCATTATATTGGGAGCGGATTTCATGTCTTTTACTGGTCTAGTGCTCGACATTCAGAGCACGTTGTGCACTTTCAAATGTGCTAGTAATTGCAAAATTCCCTTGCTAAAATGTAATTCTGTGTCATGTTCATCTGTTTCGCCTACCCAGGATGAGTTGTTGTTAGATCTTATACATCTACCTGAGGAGCAGGCTGAGTGTATTCGTACGTTGTGTCAGTCGTTTCCAGATGTTTTCTCCGATACTCTTGGTGTTACTGACCTTCTTCAGTACTAGATTGAGGTTACTGATTCGATCCCAGTTTCCACCTTATAGGCTATCAAGGAGATTATCGATCAAATGCTAAAGGATGGTATCATTCGACCCTCTAAGTCGGCGTATTCATCGCCCATTTTTCTGGTTCCGAAACCCCAAGGTGGATTCAGGCCTGTGGTTGACTATAGGGCTTTAAATCGGAAGGTGGTGTTACAGTCTGTGCCTCTTCCCGACCTACACTCTTGTTTTTTATGGTTTCGGAAAGCTAAGTTCATCACCATGTTAGACCTCAATCAGGCGTATAATCAGATCCCTCTAGCCGAGGAATCAAAACATCTAACAGCGTTTGCCACGGATTGGAACTTGTATGAGTACAACCGCGTGCCTTTCGGGATCCCCACGGAGGCAGCTGTGCTGACGAGACTGCTAGATAGGGTCTTCTCCGACATCAAGTTTGAATACTTGTACCATTATCTTGACGATGTCGTCGTATTTTCTGACACCTTTGAAGAACACCTTGATCATCTGAAAGAGGTCCTTAATCGCCTTCGTAAGGCAGGGTTAACGGTAAAGTTATCTAATGTAGCTTTTGCTAAACCTCCCATGTCATTCCTAGGGCATATTGTGTCGCCCGACGGTGTTTCGATCGATCATTCCTGAACACAGGCCATCCGTGATATCAAACCTCCTAAGTACATCAAAGGAATTTGCAGATTCATAGGCGTGGTGAATTTATTCCTAACTTCGCTAACAGAGCGGCGCCCTTGAACTTACTTCGTAGGGAAGGCGTCAAATTTGAGTGGGGGCCTTCTCAACAAGCCGCTTTCGAAAACCTGAAATTAGCTCTTTGTAATGCCCTTGTTCTTGCTATGCCTGAAGGAATTCATCGTTCAAACCGACGCGCCGTCGTCGGCGGTGGCTGCTGTGCTTCTCCATGAAACTGAACTCGTAAGGCGACCCATCGCCTATGCTTCTAGGACACTATCGGCTCAAAAAGCCAAGTACTCCACCTATGAACTTGAGGGTTTGGCAGTCTTATTTGCATTAGAGAAGTTCCGCCTCTATCTGGAACATGTCAAGTTCGACTTGGAAACGGATAACCAAGCCTTAAGTTTGGTCTTTGCCAGGCTGCGTGGCGCTGGTCGCATAGCCCGACGGGCCATCAGGATTTCTGCCTTCCAGTTTGACGTTAGGCACATAAGAGGATCGGAAAATGCCGTTGCGGATGGATTAAGAGGCATGTTTGCTCATGATGTGGAGGCCTCCGAATTGGAAGATAGTTCGTCCCTTCCCACGCCCATACCTGCGGGCATTAATGCCATTCTAACTGATGCCCCCATGTTGTTTAGGGACATTGAAAAATATCAACGTGAAGATCCAGTGCTGGCTCCTATTATGGTAACACTTTCTTCTGGGGAACATGTCGTCCCTTATGTACTGAGGAATGGGGTTTTATGTTGCCCGTCGAGGCATGATCAAAAAATGAAAGTTGTGGTTCCAGCTGTTCTTGTACCTATGATCTTCAAGTACTACCATGAGACCCCATTAGACCCCATTAGGATCCGAGAGATGTTTATCTGGAAAGGTACGAACGGTGAAATTCGTGAATTGGTAAAAGCTTGTAAATCTTGTTTGTTCAGTAAACCCACATTGTCCACTAAGCTAGGTCTTCTATCTTCTCATCAAGCGTCGCGCCCCATGGAAAGCCTCTATATCGACTACGTAGGACCCTTCCGCCAATCAAAGGGGAATGCCAACAAATTCATTTTCGTATGTGTAGATGGTTTCTCTAGATTTTCCTGGTTATTTCCGACTAAGCTGGCTACCGCTCAGTCCACCATTGCTTGTTTAAATACCATCTATGCTTCTTTTGGTCCGTGTCAATATTTAGTTTCTGATAATGCTAAGGCATTTACCTCCAATCTCTTCCGTAAATTCTGTTTTGATCTGTCAATCTGTCATGTAACTACTTCGGCGTATTATCCTCAACCATCTCTGGCTGAGCGGGTCAATCGTAATCTCAGATCGGCGCTCATTGCATTTTATCATGATGATCATTCCAGGTGGGATACATCCCTGCATTGGTTGGCCTTCGCTTTGAATTCGGCGGTTCATGAATCTCATAAGTTCACTCCAGCTTCTTTGATGTTTAAATTTGTGCCCAACACGCCGCTCTCAAACATTCGGTCACTCAATGATATTCTACCAGAGAAAATAGATCCCGATAATATTAGAGATATATGGAAAAAGGCTAAGGCCAATCTTAAAGCTTCACATGAAAAGGTTAGGGAAAGGTATGATCGTGGACGGAGGCCCACCAATTTAAAAGTAGGAGATCAAGTCATGGTTTAAACTTTGTTCCCGCAGGCAAGCTTGCCCCCAGATTTCATGGGGCGTGCATCATTTTGGATTTCCTGACTCCTACTACATTATTGGTGAGCAATCCAGCCACCGAGAGTTCACCTGTCCCAGGTGAAACCAATGCAATGTCATTGTTAACTTTGCAATCAACGTTTAGCAGCTGGTTGAAGGTTATATTTTTGAGAGGCCTTCTGCCCCAAATCATGGTATGTTGTTATTTATATATGTATATCGCATGTACGATCTTCCCCTCTGGTTCCTCTGCTGTCCATTCCTGAGTGGCCATTACCAAGCCCCCGCCTCCTGCATATCCACACCGAGGCACGAAAAGCCTTCCACGCCGCCCGGTCCTCAGCATCACCAATAAAGATCGTACCATCTATTCTGAAGTCACCAACACCACTTTTCTGTCGCCGAGATCTTACTGTTTCAGTGTCCCCGCAGCCGTTCGTCGCCGTACCACCACTGAGGTGGGAGTTCGGGCCCGCTCCACTCCCGTGATGTCTACCTGTGTACGGCGCGCTGTTGTCCATCTCCCGGCAAAAGCCGAAGTGCGGCACCTCTACCACCAATTCATCTGGGGACTGTACATATACTTCTTGTCTGCGGCGTACATCACCACGACTACCCCTCTCATAGTAGCGTGAGAGATGTATGTGACGGTACTTGAGGGGTCCGGGCGACCTCAACTGGATATTGGCAGCGGCGGCAGTACTTGCCGTCAAAAGTATCGACATGTATTCCACATTCTAAGGCAACAAAGACACTCTAAAGCTGGAGTTAATCTACCTTCCACCTGTCTATTTCAAAAATAAAACTTAGACATTTTTCTTTCTTCAAGTTGAAAAATAATATGTTAACAAAATTCTTCTGTGTCACCCCTTGGAAGGACATTTGGGGGGCGAGGTCTGTACCGGGAGGTGCACCTGTACGCCGCACATTTAAATCTTGCGCCTTAAAGAACTCCTCTACAAGAGAAACAGTAAACTTGAAACTGGGCCAACTTATAAATTTTCTCTGAAGATGGCACTACTAAAATTTTGTTATTGTGAAGTTTCCAGTACTGTGTGAATTTCAACTCGTTTTGGTTTTCCATTCATCAAGAAGTTGGGACAATCTCCCATAGATGTCACTGCTAGAAAACTATGATCATGCACCCTGGTGCGAAGGGAAAGAACCTTTTTGAAGAAATTTTGTATTCATAGGTTTTTTCTTACTAAATTTTGTTCATTCATCGTTGGATTGGGAATATTTATTTTTTCTTCCCGCCAGTTTTGAATTTAGCCAATCAAGAATTTCTGTAATTTATTTTCAACCAATCCCGTATTTCATCTTCGATATTGAGTGTAAACTTTTCATCCACCAATAAAATTGTGAGGGCAGTGGCTGTTTTATTCGTGAAAGGTCTCGAACTTTCCCCGAGGTATTATAAACTGCAGATTTTCTCGTCTCTTGGCCTTTTCATAGTCATCTAACTAAGTGCGTGTGTCAAGCAGGGGGCGGGAGGCGCCTCTTTCATCAGGCAGCAGTTCTTCAGCAGGGTAATGGCCAATTAACATCTTTATTTCTAGCTAGCTCTGCAGCTTAACCCGAGGTAAAGGTTCGAAACTTTTACTATGAAACCAACTTCTGTAAAATGTAAGTCTCCTTTCGGCTCGTGTAAAATTTCATCAATCTTTAACTGTAAATCGGGGATAGAGTGACGTACCCTCTCGAGCTCCCCTTCATATTAGTTTGAGGTGACTGCGTTTTGTAACTGGTTTTCTTCCTTTCCGTAAAGTCTTAATTTGTAACTTTTCGAGTCACCTCTATAGTTTGGGAATAGCCCCTGTGTCATCGGCCTAGTGACCCTTAGGTTTTAAGAATTCATATCTAGGAGCGCAAGCATCCGCCTCCTCTAAATTTGTATTCGGGCCATTTATTTAACTGTTATTTCTTTTAATACGAAGCCCCTATAGGTTGGGTACGAGATACCCCTGTTTCAATTGTATGTTGGGCCATGGAAGGCCAAAAAGGTATAAGATACTGTTGGTGTTGCCTTGAGTAGGCTTGTGAACTGAGAGCACGTTAGCCCTTTTTCTGGTGTTGTAATAGTGCCTCTGGGAGGCCTGAGATTGTCATTGTTGGAGTTAGTGCTCCATGTATTGGGGATTTTCTGCCCTTGCATAAAAATTTGTTATTTTGTAAAGTTGAGCTAGGAGCTCAAAATTGTCATATTAGGGGCTCGTATCTCAAGAATGTTAAAGTTCTGAATTCTTGGATCTTTCTAAGTCTTGTTTCTAAATTGCTATGTCGTTGTTTTCTCACTAAGTGAAAAGTTGTTAAAGTTTTGTTTTTCGAAAATATAACCTTTGTAAAAAAAATTAAATTAACTTTGACTTTGTAGTCAGACCCATTCATCCTGGCACCTTTTCTCACCTCTGCTGGTCCACGGGTAGCCCCGCAACAGAGTCTAAAATGTCCAATGAATTATTAACTTCTGGTTCCAATGTGAATGTAATAAAGCGGTCTATTGTGTTCAATTGATTTAAAATGGAATCATTATTTGTAGTTTTCCTCAGTCTAACACAAAGCTGAAAGAAAGATAGGCAAGGAAGTAAGTACTCAGAAACATGCATCATTTCTGACAGCATAAACATTTTCAATTTTTTTCGACACATTTTATAATTGATCCCTTTTCTTTTAGTATCAGTTTCATAAACTTCAGTGGAATTTAACTACTGAGCCCACGATTTCAACTGTAAGTAATAACGAGGACAACTTTTGAGAAGAATTTCCCTCCCAGATCTTAACACAATTATTAAGGTTTCTCCCAGGAAACCCAATAAAAATGTCAAATTAGAGCTTGTTTCCCTATGTACTTCAACTCAGCAATAAGTGCCATACTTATGTAAACTCGTGTCCTCATCCCGATGTGGCGCAGCTCTTTTCAGGCACACCCTCAATGGAGGTGAGCTGCATGTACCCTGTCAACCACATACATGCCCTCCCCATTCTTAAATTTTTGGCAGTACTGGGAATCGAACCCGGGCCACCCAGGGCGGCAGCTAATAGTGCTAAGCGTTACGCTACAGAGGCGGGCAACTCAGCAATTATAAAATCACTCCATCATTTTGAACATCCACTGTACTTTTAATCTCAAGGACAGAGAATTTTTATCGTCTATCTTACATATCACAGGTAATAGATTTCATCTTAATACGTAAGGAAGAGCAATATAGTGTAAAATAAAAGCTAAAGTCTTCCACGAATTCAGTAGTGTTTGAGGTAACCTTGAAAGAAGTTACATATATTTGTTGAAACTACTTTCGTTTTTACCGCAGACCATCATCCTTCTCTTCAAGATGGCGCCGAGTGAGACGGTAGAGTAAAGTTGCTCTTGCTATACCCTGTTTGAATTGCAAGTTAATCAGCTGAAAGTGCTAATCCGTGTTAAAAAAGTTATATATTTAAGTGCCTTCTTTAAAAAATAATCATAATGTCGGTAAAGGAAGTAGCTAAGAAGATATCGGCTTTCGAAGATAGCATGAAAGACTTTCAAGCTCGCCTAGACTCAGCAGTCAGTGCCGCTAACCCACCGAACGTGCTCCAAGCGCTTGGTGCCGAGTTCCAGGAATTCAAGGAACAGGCCAGCGAAGACATCTCCATGCTTAAAGGGGAGTTGAAGGCTCTTGAAGATCGGCTCCAGAAACAAGACGACGCGTTGGACGAGGCCGAACAGTACAGTCGCCAGAACTGCCTTTTATTGCATGGTGTCCCGGAACAGCCGTCCGAGGACGTCTACATTAAAATGCTGGACACACTGAAAAATAAACTTTCGGTTGAACTTTCAATTCTTGATGTGGATCGCTGCCACAGGCTAGGCCGCCGAAATAGAACGTCTGCTGAAGTGATCTCACAGGGAAATCGGCCTATCATTATAAAGTTCGTACTATACCATGATCGAGATCGAGTGTGGCGTGCGAAGCGAGCTTTGAAGGGTAGTAGGCTCATGGTAATTGAGTCCCTCACAAGTGCGAGAAAACATATCCTTAATCACCCGGCAAGGGATTTATGGGGACTGCAGAAAAGCTGGACTCAAGATGGACGCATTTGTGTATTAAGAGAAGATGGAACTAAATCTCAAATATCCACGATGGCACAGTTAAAAAACATTGTACGGGGTAGGATGAACTCGTAAAATTAAGAGAAAGAAATCATGTGTGTAGTACCGGTAATTAATTTATATTTGTGTGTGTGTGTTTGTGTGTGTGTGTGTGTGTGTGTGTGTGTGTGTGTGTGTGTGTGTGTGTGTGTGTGTGTGTGTGTGTGTGTGTGTGTGTGTGTATGTGCTTGTGAAAGTCAGTGGATCTACTCACCAGGTTGCTGGGGTAAGCTTATTTTACATCTTACTTAATTTTTGTTTTTCATACTGCTTAGTTTCATATGATTGTTCAACAGTACAACGGTAATATTATTGACCTGCATTCCTCTCCACAGCCCTCACCCTCCCCTTCTCTTTCATCCCTACCACCTTCAACAGGACTTGTGTTGCAAGAGCAGCTCAGTAGCCACCGGCGATCGTTACACTGTTGTCACCTAAATGGCCAGTCATTATTAGCTCATATGGAAGAGGTTCAGGCTATTTTTGAAGTGAACAATGTACATATTATTGGAATCAATGAAAGCTGGATGCGTACAGACATGCCGTCATCGACAGCTAACCTTGACAGATACTCAATATTACGCCATGACCGCATTGACAAAATAGGCGGTGGACTTCTACTTTATTACAGAAATGACCTAAAATGTAAGATAATTTCTACTTCTGACCCACGACTTACACTGCGACCGGAATTTATGTTTGTAGAATTAGACTGTCATAAAAAGATATTGATAGGAATTGTATACTAGCCGCCTAAAATAAGACAGACTGATGATTTTGAAGAGGCATTAGCAAATCTTATCTCGGCATACGATGACATTGTTATCATGGGCGACTTTAACACTGACCTTTTGAAGCAGACTAGTGACGCGAACAATCTACTGAATTTATTTCTCGCTACAAACATGACGATTTTAGGCCTCAACGCTACTAATCATGTTCATTATTCTGACCGCACAAGTCATACCTTAATTTATCTTCTTGTGACAAGTCAACCTCAAAAAGTAATTAAGCACGGATCGATCCCTGCTCCTGGCATCTCTTCACATGACCTATTGTACGTGTGTTATTCTACTCGAGTACCTAAGTACAAACCACGCTACATTACAATACGGAACTTACGACATATGGACCGGAATAAACTACGCTACGATGCATATAACTTGCCTTGGGATAGTATACGTTATTTTCAGAACATTAACTCTAAAGTAAACAAATTCAATTCACTGGTACTGGAAATATTTGACAAGCACGCACCAAAGAAACAGGTAAGAATCACCCGCCATTCTTCCGCTTGGCTAACGGCCGAGATAAGATCTGCTATGGCCAGTCGTGACAAACTGTACAGACAATACAGACAGACGCATGACACAGATGATTTCCAGCGATACAAGATTCTGAGAAACAGAACCAAGCAGTTAATTAGGAATGCTAAATATAAATACTTTCAGGAACTGATGAACAATAACAGCCCGAGACAAAATGGAGTAAATTACGGACGTTAGGCATAGGTAAAGCCGTAGAGCAACATGTGCCAAGCATATCGCTAGAGATTTTAAATGATCATTTCGCACGGCCAAGAATAACCTCTACCTCCTTCCAAGAAAATTCACTACCCTTGTTACAAGAGCAGTCTGTGTATGAGCAATTCTCTTTTAGAAATGTCAGCTCGAATGAAGTTAAACGCGTGATATAAGCTACAACATCTAATGCCATAGGTAATGATGACATTCCTATATCGCTTATTAAGGATATCTTAGGAGCTGTTCTGCCAATACCAACTCACATATTTAACTACTGCCTGAGAAACGGTGTTTTCCCAGATGTTTGGAAAGATGCACTAATTAGACCCATCCCGAAGAGCTCCAAGTTAAATTCTCCTTGAGATTATCGTCCAGTATCCATTCTACCACCCTTATCCAAGGTGCTTGAACGTCTAGTTCATACACAAGTTACTGAATACCTTACCAAGCATTCCCTCTTTAATCCCTTTCAATCCGGCTTCAGGAAAGGACATTGCACTGCGACAGTTTACTACGAGTGACAGATGATATCAGACGTACAATGGACCAACGGGACGTGACTGTACTGTCATTATTAGATCTCAGTAGTGCCTTCGACACTGTTAATCCTCAGTTACTACTGCAGAAACTTCGAGAGCTAAATTTAAATAGTGTATCACTTCGTTTCTTTTCATCTTATCTTGAAAATCGCCGGCAACGTGTAACAGTTGGAAATTTGAGTTCAAAATGGCAAAGGAAGACCCTCGGTGTCGCTCAGGGATCGGTTCTCGGACCACTGCTATTTATCATCCAAATTAATGATATACCAAAAGCTCTTAAATTCTGCAAATTGCAAGTGTACGCGGATGATATACAGATTTACTATCATTCAAAACCGAGTGATATTAATACTGCAATTATTAAAATAAATTCTGACCTTCAACATCTTAGTGACTATGCAAATAAAACAGTTTATTAATGAATCCAAATAAGACTCAAGTTATTATTATCGGTACCAGTAAAAACCTTTATTCCCTCAAGCAACAGAACATCTCCCCAATAATTTTAAACAATAAAATCATACCCTACTCTACTTCAGCGACCAACTCAGTAATTATCATGACTGAGACTCTAAACTGGACTCAACAGGTGATAAGCACATGCAATAAAGTACATAAATGCTTATATCCCCTGAAACGGTTCGCTAATGTATTCTCTGTTCGACTTAAAGTACAAATAATTCGCTCTCTTATACTACCTAAATTTGACTACTGTGACACTGTGTTGACTGCAATACCCTGGGACAGTAACAAGAAACTGGACCGGAGCCTGAACAGCTGCATAAGATATATCTTTAATCTGCGATATGATGCTCATATATCACCTTATTACAAGGAGTTGGCGTAGCTTCAATTGCACCAGCGCCGTGAACTTCACATGCTATCACTTCTGCACAAAGCACTTTCCACTAATACTCCCGACTATCTGTCTTCATCTTTTTCTTACCTCTCGTCCTATCATGAACACAATACAAGATGTGGCTCCTGTCTTGCCATACCTGTAAACCGCACTGCTGTGTACAACCGCTCCTTCATAATCTCCGTATCTAGCTCATGGAATTCGTTACCTGCGAACATTAGAGAAAATCCTTCTCATCGCAAGTTTAAAGTGGCTTGCCGGGAGCATTTGCTGGATAGATCCTGCTGACTTGCTGGATAATTGTTGAGTGAATGAAGGAATGAATGGGATGAATGAATGGTTTACTGCAGTTACATAATTTAAGTGTACGTTATTTTGTGTATTTTAAAATTAAGGATACTTTTATTATTATTATTATTATTATTATTATTATTATTATTATTATTATTATTATTATTATTATTATTATTATTATTATTGCTATTAGTATTCTTTGTTTTATTTGTATACGAAATTATAAGTTATGTATATGTATACTCATCTAGTGGTTAAGTGTAAGAGAGGGCTTCGAGCCCTAACTTCGCCACCAATAAAGGCATTATCTATCTATCTATCTATCTATCTATCATCAGCCAGTCAGGCAAGACATGCCTTTAAAATATATATAAATATGTATGTACAGAAGACCAGGTGAAATACTAAAATATCAGCACTAGAGGAATCTCCTGGAACTCAGCTCAGCTGAAACAAGTGTGAACACCATTATGTTGATGGAAAAGAGTTGAGATCTTCATTTGTTTCCAACATGGAGGAAACAAACATGAAAGAAAACATTTTAAAATGTAAAAAATAAAAAGTACGGTATATAAGATAGCAAAATGCCTAAGGTGGGGCTGAGGGATATGGAATCGCCCACAATCACCCACCATTCCACATCCCTCAGCCCCACCTTAGACATTTTTCATTTTATACAAATCTTTGATTATTATTTTTTCCCTTCATGATTGTTTCCTCCATGTTGGAAACAAATGAACATCTCAACTCTTTCCCATCAACATTATTCTGCTCATACTTGTTTCAGATGAGCTAAGTTCTAGAAGATTCCTCAAGTACTGGCATTTTAATGTTTCACTGGTCTCCTGTGAGGTGCAGTCTTCCGATTGGAGGAAAGCTGAGAGCTTGCACAGGACGAGTGACCGTGATGCGTTTCTAAAATATTTACTTGTCTTGAATTTTATGCTTGCTTCATATATATTTATAATTCATGTCTTGGCTTTACTTTGATTTTTACTGATGATGGTCTCTGGTAAGACCGAAACTAGTTTCAACAAATATATGTAAATTTGAAGGTTATGGTACCTCAAAGAGTATTGAATAAGTGGAAACTTTTCACCTTTGTTTTACAGTATCTTACATTTTGAGCCGATGAGACCATTTTTATGATTTATCCTAAATATTTAATCTACCAACTGAAGGACTTAAAAATGTTTTGCACTTAAGATGCAACTTGCGGAAGAAACATTCCAGTGTTATGAATCAATTTTAACTTTTAATGCAAGTTTACCTTAGATTTAATAGTGCTCCACAGTGGTACATTCGACTATGTCTTTATGAATAACCTATTACCAAAGACTTATGCGAAGATTGTGTACATATCAAGATATGTTTACATGGAAAGAGCATTTTAATATCCTTTCTATGCTCAATTTAAAAATTTATAAATATCTTCATATTTTTGGGTTTGCTCCACATTTACTGTACATGGCGGAAGATGTCCCTAAATAGGTGATGAAACATGTACTATTAACTTTACTGTTATTCTTAATAGAATGAACAACATATAGCATTCTAAAGATGGATTTTTCTGAAAGCATGCCAAAATATTTTTATTCAGTTGACAGTACAGACTATAACCCAATGGGGGCGGAAGAGTTTTATGTCTGTGTGCGAACTGAAAACATCGCAAATTAAAACTCATCTAGAATTATCAAACACTAGCTATAAACATATATATGTACATAATATTAATTACTTACTTTCAAAATTGGATGTACTCCATCGCAGAGGTCCATAGGATATTACGGACTTTTTTGCAGCAGTATGTTAGCGCAAAATAGGCATAAGACCCATTCCACAAGTAAGATTTTATGCCATTATAAGCCCTTATGTCAGATAGTGTTTGAGATGACCGGTCATTGATTCCATATCTTGTAGTTGGAGGTACTGCCTGTTATTTCCATTTGTTTCCGCGAATTACTGCTTCCTGGTGAATTATGTCAAAATTTTGGTATCAAAACGTAGTGAAAAGTGCTTTGTAGGCTCGGTCGCCATGTCAAAATATGAATGTAAAACTGGTACTTGATTAATATTATATATCAGAATGGTACATGAAGGTCCTAGTCTATGTTAGTCACTTCTGTCCTTTCATCACCTGTTTCGTTCTCTGGGGCACTTGGGTCGCTCTTGAACTGAGATGACTCACCACTTGAATATCCGTCTTTGGACACTTCAAATGAAAATTCACTTTCATCTACGTCCATAGAGTCCAAACTTGAAGCAATCTATTGCGCATTGACTACTTTCTTACTAACCATGTCGCAAAAAGCCTGTCTCTAAACTCGCCATGGACGATTGACCAAACACGATAGCCTCTCACAAGGAGATAGATAACACAACTCTATTCGAGGATTCCCATTTCAGCCAGAGCTGTAAGTGTAGTTTACTGCCATCTGTTGAGTTTTTTATTACTACGTCCGGCGGTGATGCTGAATCTCTGAATATTTAGGGCCGATTGCAGAAACGGTGATTAGACAATGTCTACGGTTAAACAGTGTCTGAGTATGGCTGCCGCACTGCAGAGACGTTATTTATCACTTAGGCACTGTCTAAAGTCGATGTTCAAGACGCCATGTTTAAACACTGCTGAGAGCACTGTTTAACCTCAAAATAGAAGCAAATCGCAGTCGTTGGTTGTTTACTATGGAGCATGTAAATCATGTTGGTATATTGAGACGGTTCAGGAGAGAAATGTTAGTCAGACGGCCTCCTGTACGTCACCTGCTACGAGATCGGAGCAATCCTTTTGAAATGTACGGGGAGGCACAATTGAAAACAAGATTTCGCTTTTCAAAGGAAACTGTAAGGGAATTGTTGCGCGACGTGGGAGAATTACTCAAGCACGACACAAGAGGTAGCTCATTACCTGTCACCCTTCAGCTCCTTCTGACTTTACGTTTCTTGGCAACCAATGCATTTTATACCATGAACGGTGATACGGTAAATGTCAACGCAGCGACTGTGTGCCGGACAGTGGATCGTGTTGTAACTGCTATCAATAGTTTGAGGAGAAGATTTATCAACTTCCCTAACAACGATGAGCTACGTGCTATCAGGAATGATTTCGCTGTCCTTTCCAGGTAAATAGGTCTAATCTTTTTTCTGTGGATTGAATGTAATTATCTTTTCTGTAATGTGTGAACTCATAAACGTGTTACCCATTTACACTGTGAAAATTATTATTATTTCTAGGGACAACTTTCCCGGAATAATAGGTGCAATTGATTGTACTCATGTCAGAATAACTTGTCCCGATCGTCAGAGAGCTGTCACGTACATCAACCGGAAAGGATTCCATTCTATCAACTGCCAAGTAAGTCCACATAACACTGACGCAAAACAGCACTTATTTTTCTGTAACGGCTGTTATTTGTACTCGTCCTAACGACAATACTCTTATTAATGTTACACTTCATTATATGGCATGACCAATAGTGGACATAAATACGGTCAAACTGGTTCATGTTATCGCTCCCTTACAATACGTAGCAACAACAACTACTACTACTACTACTACTACTACTACTACTGCTACACTTGAATCCCACTTACATACAGCGGTTTTTATTTCATTGCAGATGATATGTGACACTCAGATGAGAATAAGGAGTATAGTTGCTCGTTGGCCTGGCTCAACTCATGATAGCAGAATATTTCGAAATTCTACCACCCACGACCGCCTGGAAAGAGGAGATGTTAAGGGACATCTTGTCGGAGATTCTGGCTACGCTTGCAAGAAATACTTACTCACTCCGATTCTGAACCCAAGGAACGCAGCTGATAATCGTTATAATCGAGCTCATGTCCTGGCCAGAAATGTAGTGGAAAGAACTTTCGGTTCGTGGAAAAGAAGATTTCCCTGTCTTGCACAGGGTCTGCGAACGAAGGTTCGGAAAACACTAAAAATTATCGTGGCGACTGCTGTGCTACATAACCTCGCTATGCAGCGCGGTGAACTTGACCTAAAGGCAGACTTACCAGATGATGAAGTGCCTGTTGAACCAGTAGGAGATGATGTGACAGGAAACAGATATCGTCAGCTCATAATTGATAACTACTTCACCCGCTAGAAATCTTGCTAAGATCACCTCAAATGAAATGAAAATACATTTATTCATTATTATTTAACATGATTATCAATTAATTGAATTATACCACTCCGGCAAGTCATAACCCTTTTTTTTCATTTCCTGTTCAATTAAATAAATGTCTAACAGTGCCTTCCTTTCCTGTAAATCTAACACACGCAACTGTTTCTTGTGGATTTCTTGCATCATTTTCACCGCCTCGTCCTCTTTACCTTCCTCGTGTCGCCTTTTCCTGGACTTGGCACTGGAAGTACACGAAAACATAGACCATGTTTAGAGGTTATACTGTACTTTTTTCTAAAAAAAAATGAAGTTACATTCCGTGGAGAAAAGAAATTAATTCAAATTTCTGACCACAACTTACCTTGGAGTCTGAGGTGAAGATCTCTCCTCTGTGAATTCCATCAGTCCTCCTTTTCCACCTCCTTAACTTCGGCGTCAGGACGGTAACCTCTCCCCACCTCACGCTCGCTGAGCGGTAACACCTTCCGCAGGAATCTGTTTTCATACGGAGCAAATAAAACTTTCGTCAAGCAATTTATTTACAATGCATTTCCTACATCAAGAGTAATGATTATTTAATAGTATCCGTTTTACGTACGTAAGCGAGCTCCCCCTCATCGTCATATGAGTTTTCGAGAGGTTCGCCTGAATCGCCTAACACCACCAACACATTCTCCTCTAAAGGACTTAAGGGGCTTGGTGGCGGCCCACCTCCTGTTGTTTTGGATCTTTTTCTTTTATAATCCAAGCTGTATTTAGCCTGGAACTTCAGCCTCCGCCACAGTCCTGTAAAAATACCCCAATACATTTTAGTGCATGCCTATTCAGTCAGCTTTCGCCTTTATTTTGATTCAACATGATTAGTTTTCCAATATAGAACACCTTAATTCCTACTGAAATAAATACAACCCGAAAAATTATCTTGGAACTTACCCAACAGAGTCTTGCTGTCACGTGGGGGGTTCTGAGGAAAACTGTTGTTGAAAGCCTCAGTAATCTTCTGCCAGGCTACCTTCTTTTTCAGTATGGTATCGCTGTTGTATGCCTTACATTCTACAACATCATGCGACTTAACAATTTCAGGAAATACTATTCTTTCTTCGCTTGAAAAGTTTTCTGAACGTCTTGCCATTTTCACAGCACACAACAGCTGATTAAAGATGGCGCCTGCATTGATGAGTTTTCATTGGTCCCAGCTGGCAAAGAGTAGCTTCGAAGACACTTCTATTTCCGTTTAGGAGCTGATATGGAAACATAAACGATGTCTTGATAATGTCTTGCTAAACACCGGCTGAACACCGTTTAAGCAACGCAATATCGAACATGACTTAGACGTCGTTTAGTTAGACGTGTCTAAGGCTTAAAAAACTAGTCATCGTTTCTGTAATCGGCCCTTAGTATATTAAATTCCGCCCTATAAGTGTTAACAATGAATTTTATTTCTTCTAAAGAACCCTTCTGGTTTCATCACCACAATGTCTAGGCTATTTTCCTTCTACCTTGTTCCACCACTGTCTGTTTCAGCTGTTCTTCCCAAAGAAACTAATATTTCTTATTAGTTGGTCTTGCCTCCAGTAATTTTCATTACCTTCCCAGTTAACAATTGATAAATTAAGATGACCTGCTACAATAATGCTCCTTTCTGCGTCATTTCCCACATAGCTGATTACCCCACCCAATAATTCTAAATGAGCATCAGTGCCATCCTTTCCAGGTCTGTACACCCCAAAAACTTGGAGTTGCCTATTATCTTTAGAGACGACCCTTACACCTAGATATTCATCTTAACATCCTCATAGCTTATAGCCGGCAGGTGCGCCCGTTGACTCATCACGCCCCCCTCCATGGCATATCAACAAGGACAGCACTTCGCTCACTTTATCTTGCATGACATGAGATAAAATAAAAATTAAGAAAATTAGTAATTAAGAATTAAGAAAATAAGCTCGTACATTATGACAGGAGATTTCGGAAATGTTCCCCTTCTTGTATGGTTCCAATTTCAACATTTTCTTAGCCCGCCATGCTGAGCTCTTCTTGTGCAGGTCGTCTTAGGGATTTTGTAATATGTTCCAATCTTTCTGCGAGTTCATTTACTTTTTCTACGTTAAGTACAGGTATTTTAACACTTCACTTCTTGTCGAGTAAAGAAACAGTTCCTCTCATTTTGTTTAAGAGTTTCCGCACGGTATCTCTATGTGGAGGTTGTACACCTGGAAATTATCTTACAAATCGCCTAACGACTTCCCTACTAGACTCTGTTTCCAAAAACTATTGTACATAAATACTCTTTCCTCTACCGTATACCCATGTGGAGGCATTATGGGAATTATACCCCGAAGTAGCACTTCACTTCGAGAACGGTTGGAGCGACGTTCTAAGCACGGACCTGAACTGCGAAGTGTGGGCATTCCTGCGTTGTAACGGGAAGTAATGAGTCAGCAGGAGACAGATATGCTGGGCGCGCCTACCGGCTAACCAATGAGAGAAACTCACTGTATTATTTCATCAGTATAAATCCCCCCCCCCCCCACTGCTATCAAACCTATCCTGTTTCTATCATCAACACTCCAGTCTTTAACAGGAATTTGTTAACTTGCAGAACACTCCAGTTCCATGAGAAAACTTCCACATCCAAATTACCATTTCTCAGCCATGATTGAACTCTTTATGACAATATCTGGTAAATATATATCTATTAAAAGACTTATATCTATTACCTTCCTTACAAAACTTCTACAGTGTAACAATAAAACCTTCATGTCTTCCTATACTGTGATAACTGCTCCCTAGTGCAGCCTGTTTCTTTGAATGTAAAGAACATACTTAAGAAAGGTGAACTGTAGAAATCTTAACTCATTATACAAAGCGCTCACTGCCGACGTTGTGAACCCACCAATCCGCCCCTCGAAATATATTTACTTTTGTGTAAGTAGTGGTAGCTCAGCAATCCTTGGACCTATGGGAGTAACTTGTTACGAGAGAAGCCATAATTTCCAGTTAAATGCGACTTTCACGTTCTGCCCTCTTGTGGGAGTGTTGTAACTGGCTTTGGTGCACGGACAAGGCTGTCAGTTGTTACACTCTTACTGTTACGTTATTAGATGTGTTGCACATACAACCTTACCTTGAATGAAATACTTTTTTGTTACTGTTTCCGTAAAATGAAAAATGCCTGCATTTTGACAAACCAGTCTGCCAGGTAGGTTTTTTGGTTTGATTAAAATATTAGTAGCGACCATGACAGGATGGATTCGATTCGACGTGAGGAAATCTGTAAATAAGTCTACATGGAGAGACTCATAAAATCGAGAAAACTCATACGTGCAGCAATTACGAAGACTTTTGACTCAATGGTGACGGAAACACAACTTGACAGAGTAACTAAGTTAGAAAGACTAGCTGTTGAACTGAATGAAGCTGATGATAGACGTGCTTCATAACAGTAGCGATGATGAAAGTGAATACAATAAAGTGCAAGAATACTGCCATAAATTAGACGAAGCACGTCAGAGGGTCGAGAACTCTTATGCGATGAAGTCACAAGTGAAGGTGTTTAGTGACAATTCTGGTTCCGATAAGAAAAAACTTAAGTTGCCTAAGATCAAACTGAGGAAATTCATTTGTGAATTTAAAGACTGGTTAATTTTCTGGAGCCAGTTCCGTACGATAAAATGATGACCTGGACATAGTAAATGAAGATAAATGCCAGTACCTAATTCAAGCTACTACAGAGAGCAGTAGGGCAAGAGATGTAACAAATAACTTTCCTAAAGCTGATAACTACGAGGAAGCAATTCAGTGTTCACAGAGAAGATTCGGAAAAGAATAACTACTATTGGTGGAGTTTATATTTGCGAACTGTTAGAATTAGTTATTCAGAATTTAACAGCGTTTCAGAAACTCACTTCTTTGCAACTGTATTAACGATTAGGTGACAGTAATCGTTGGGAATTACCAGTGATGAATATGCAGCATTTTATTCCCCTAGTTGAATCATCACTCCCAGGAGACCTGCTAAGAGTGTGGTAAAGTACTGCCATTTTTTCGCCTATTAGTAAAAGAGCAGAGAATCTTTATTGTGAGAAATTGTCGCAGCTATTACTTTTTCTGAAGAACGAAGTGGAGGAAGAAGAGAGAATTTCTCTCGCCCAAGGTGGATTCCATACATCCTCACAGAAACCGCAGAAAAGCGAGTCACCTCAACCTGAATCTATACCCACTGCTAGTTATCTACTTGCTAAAGAAGCGAGAGGAACATCAAATGGAAGCATTGCGTCTTCTGTAAGAGAAACCATGATACAAAAGATTGCTTCAAGGCACAGAATATGACTGTGTCGTGAAGAAAAATATATTGATGAATCCGGGGTGCTGCTACCAGTGTCATATGGCTAAGGCTTGTAAAGCGACTGTGGGGTGTCGGCTATGTGGGAAGAGACTCCGTGTTCTTGTGCATCCAAACTTGCCATTGAAGGAGTCAAACGAAAAGCAGAAGAAGGAGGAGCCAAGTATGGAAAAACACAGTGCAACGTTGAGCCGTCAAAGCTATGGTCAAGAGGTTCGCCTTCAAACTCTTATGGTGAAGATCCTATCCGGAAGGCTAGAACACATAGTCAGGACTTTGATCGACAGTGGATCTCAGCGATCATATACACTGACTGACAGAGCAAATGCAACACCAAGAAGGAGTGGTCAGAACTTTATGCCAATTGCAGGGTAGACTGACGTCACTGACGTATGCTCATGATGTGAAATGCGCCGCTGTGCTGCGCACGTAGCGAACGATAAATGGGACACGGCGTTGGCGAATGGCCCACTTCGTACCGTGATTTCTCAGCCAACAGTCATTGTAGAACGTGTTGTCGTGTGCCACAGGACACGTGTATAGCTAAGAATGCCAGGCCGCCGTCAACGGAGGCATTTCCAGCAGACAGACGACTTTACGAGGGGTATGGTGATCGGGCTGAGAAGGGCAGGTTGGTCGCTTCGTCAAATCGCAGCCGATACCCATAGGGATGTGTCCACGGTGCAGCGCCTGTGGCGAAGATGGTTGGCGCAGGGACATGTGGCACGTGCGAGGGGTCCAGGCGCAGCCCGAGTGACGTCAGCACGCGAGGATCGGCGCATCCGCCGCCAAGCGGTGGCAGCCCCGCACGCCACGTCAACCGCCATTCTTCAGCATGTGCAAGACACCCTGGCTGTTCCAATATCGACCAGAACAATTTCCCGTCGATTGGTTGAAGGAGGCCTGCACTCCCGGCGTCCGCTCAGAAGACTACCATTGACTCCACAGCATAGACGTGCACGCCTGGCATGGTGCCGGGCTAGAGCGACTTGGATGAGGGAATGGCGGAACGTCGTGTTCTCCGATGAGTCACGCTTCTGTTCTATCAGTGATAGTCACCGCAGACGAGTGTGGCGTCGGCGTGGAGAGAGGTCAAATCCGGCAGTAACTGTGGAGCGCCCTACCGCTAGACAACGCGGCATCATGGTTTGGGGCGCTATTGCGTATGATTCCACGTCACCTCTAGTGCGTATTCAAGGCACGTTAAATGCCCACCGCTACGTGCAGCATGTGCTGCGGCCGGTGGCACTCCCGTACCTTCAGGGGCTGCCCAATGCTCTGTTTCAGCAGGATAATGCCAGCCCACACACTGCTCGCATCTCCCAACAGGCTCTACGAGGTGTACAGATGCTTCCGTGGCCAGCGTACTCTCCGGATCTCTCACCAATCGAACACGTGTGGGATCTCATTGGACGCCGTTTGCAAACTCTGCCCCAGCCTCGTACGGACGACCAACTGTGGCAAATGGTTGACAGAGAATGGAGAACCATCCCTCAGGACACTATCCGCACTCTTATTGACTCTGTACCTCGACGTGTTTCTGCGTGCATCGCCGCTCGCGCTGGTCCTACATCCTACTGAGTCGGTGGCGTGCGCATTGTGTAACCTGCATATCGGTTTGAAATAAACATCAATTATTCATCCGTGCCGTCTCTGTTTTTTCCCCAACTTTCATCCCTTTCGAACCACTCCTCCTTGGTGTTGCATTGTCACTGTCAGTCAGTGTATATTGGGTAGAACTGCTGTGTCTGCTGGGCTTCAATCCTCAGGTGCGGAGACCTAAACTCATGCTTTGTTTGGAGGTGCTGAAACTGGCAGGCAGTTGCATTCGACCTACCAGTTGAAGAACTGCAGCGTGGACGTAAAGTATCGTTGCGCTCAGTCAGCCTGTGATTTGTGATGACATTCCTAGACTTCAGAGGGGTCCCTTAATGAAGGAACTGAAACAAAACCACATTTTTGTTTCTGATTGTGGTCCAAATAGACCTGAAATTGAACTGCTTCTGGGAGCTGACGTTTATGGGCCGTTACTGACTGGGAGAATTAAAACTTTGATCTGTGGAGCAGCAGCTATAGAAACCCGTTTCAGGTGGGTTGTTATGGGAAGTTTAACAGGTCGTCATTTCGCCTGTAACGCTAACATGTTTGTAACATCCATGCCTGACATGAAATTCTAGTGTGACTGAACTTTAGAAATTAGAAGCTCTTGGAATTAAAGATCCCGTGGAAAAGAAGTCCCAAGAAGAAATGGAAATTGCCACACTTGACTACTTTTAGAATACCGTTTCTATTAACATTGAGGTACGCCATGAGGTCAGTTTGTCTTGGATTGAGAAGTTCGAGGATCTGCAAGAAAACCTAGAAAGTGCTGATAAGAGGTGCAGGGCTACTTCAGTGAAACTGATCAGTGAAGGAAAGTATGGTGATTGTGACGAGGTACTTAAAGAATGGCAACAAGAAGAATTGATAGAAGAAATACCACTCGAAGAAATGAATAAAAAGAGACTTTCTAAGGTTTCTGTGATGGAAAGATTTATCTCGAAGGAAATTCAAGTTTTCTAGGCATAGACGAGTAGTGTTTGGACTTAATTGTAGCCCCTTTTTGTTGATTTCTGTGCTTAACGTTCCTCTGGAGAAAAGCCCACCCGGATTAAGGAATATATCTGAAATGCCAAGGTGATATTTCTATGTTGACAACTGTGTTTCGTCCATTGACACTGAAGAAGAATTGATCCAATTCACGGATGAAACCACGAGACTTCTTGCAGAAGCAAAGTTTGAACTTCGAGGCTGGGAAAGTAACTGCTTGAAAGGACTATAGGACTGAAAAGTGTTAATCCCATTCTTGGTCTGCTGTCGGATAAAGAGAATGATGAACTCTTTTGTGATGTTCGAATAACTGAAGCTGGAACCATCACCAGAAGTAAAATCCTGTCTCTGGTCAAAGGATTTTTGACCCTGTTGGATTTTCGCGTCCGTTTACTTTGATCGCGAAACTTCTTATACAGAGTAGTTGGAACCTCAAGATGGGCTGGGATGATCCCTTGCTTGAAGAGACGCAGACGAAATTCAAAAGGTGGGAGCAAGAAATTTTGCAGGTTTTTGTGTTGAGGGTACCAAGAAGCGTAAGTGCTTGTGAAACTGAAGAAACTTGGGGCCTCCACACCTTCTGTGATACCAGTAAAAGTACCTATGATGCAGTTATTTTCCTGAGAAATGGACTGGAAGGATATGTTCTGGTGTATCTTGTCATGGCAAAGTCACGAGTTACGCCTCTGGAGACTTATTCAATGCCTAGGTTAGAGCTACTGGCTTGTTGTATAGGAAGCCGTTTGGCAGCCGGTGTGAGGGAGACTTGAGGTAAAACATCTCAGTTTATTTCTGGACTGAATCTTCTACAGCATTGCACAGGATCAATACAAATGATTCATGGGGTCCATTTGTCAGTAACCGTGTGAAAGAGATTAGAACACTAACGAGGCAACGAGATCAGAGACATATAGCCGTTGATCTGAATACTGCCCACCTTCCATCCCGAAGATCTTCTTTACGATCTCTGATTGACTCCCGATGGTGGGAGGGGCCAGATCGGTTAAAGCTGGAAGAAAAGACTGGCCCCTATCAGTTGTTAATGCAGAAAACTATGAGGACTAAAACGCAGAATGGTATCTAAGGTGGCTCTCAAAATTTACTCAGATCATCAGACTTGTGCCCTGGATACTATGCTTCGTTGCCAGAACGCTGAGGCAGATAAGGTGCGAAAGCGACGGCCTCATGTTTGATGAAATAGAAGGCGCTGAAAGAAGACTTATGAATCTCATCCATACAGAAGCACTAGGAAAGGAAGAAGATGACAGTATGAAATCACTTTGCATATTCGTTGATCGGAATGGCTTTCTAAGGCTGAAAACGAACGTTACTCGAACGGAAGACAATGAAAACTTCAGATACCCTATTTAAATGCCTTCCAAACACAGAATCACAGAACTTCTGAAAGAAGAATACCATGTGAAGCATTCACACACTGGAGTTCAGACATCGTTGGGAGAGGTAAGAGAAAAAATATTGGATTCTGAGAGTAAGGAAGACAGTTCGTGGAGTAATATCGAAATGTGTTACCTCCAGAACATTTGAGCCTGCACCGCTGCCAAAGGGCAGGGTAAATGAAGTTTTGGTTTTTGAAGTAACTGAACCTGCGCAATCTATTGTGCTGTACATTTGGAGCTGGTTCTGAGTCTCTCTACAGATGCATTCCTCCACATTTTGAAGAGGTTTATCCCAAAAAGAGAAAGGCATTACGTGATTTATAGTAACGAAGGCACGAATTTCACCGGAGCAAATAGTTTGATGACCTCAATAGACTGGAGCAAGCTACAGGAAGTTGATCCATACGGAGAATCCGGTGGAAATACATCACACCCACTACCGCATGGTGGGAGAGGGTGGTGCAGGTGATAGAAAAAATGTTAAGGAGGACAATTGGACGGGCTCAATTGAACTACGGAGAGATGTCTACAGTCTTGTTGAGAGTTTGGCTAACGTGAGACCTCTGACCTATCTGTCCTAAGACCCAAATGACTTGACACCACTGAACCCTGCAATGTTCGTGCAGGACAATGTTTGAGTTCGGGTGGCAGACCTTAACCATTTGGATGGTATAGATATAAGGAAGAGAGAAAAGGACGTCTGCGGGAGCAGTTGAGGAGAAGATTTCTGGAGGAGTATCTGACTGTTTTGGTGCAACAGCAGACTGGGAAGATGCACAAGGAATCTCTGAAGATTGGTGATATAGTTGTGGTTGGTTCTCATGATAAACGAAGGCTGGAATGTCCTGTTGGTAGAGGTAATGCCAGGACAAGGTGGCCACTTGATCGTTTTGATTTTATTCTGTAACAAAAAATCAAGGTGGAGAGGTGGAAGGTATGTCACGTTATGCCCTCTTGTGGGAGTGATGTAACATTACGTTTAACAGGCATTGGTGCACGGACAAGACCGTCAGTTGCTACAGTTTTACTGTTATGTCCTTAGATGTGTTGCAAGTACAACCTTACCTTGAATGAAATATTTTGTTGTTACTGTTTCCTTAAAAGAAAAAGTGCCTGAATTTTGATGCCAGGTAGGTTTTCTGGTGTGAATAGAACGGCAACTTAAAATCTTGTCTGTTCGACAGCCTGGCAATCTTTTCAGTTGCATTATGGGAGCAAAGGATGCCAGCTTCATTTGACAGGCGACAGACTGCTTTGAAACAACTTGGCGAAAAAAATGGGATTTGATGGGAAGCTCTCAATTATCATGGGGCTTATGGAGGACAGAAAGTGAAACTGGCTGAGTCAGCAATGAGATTGGATCTGGATGTATTTAGTGTTAATGATATTAGGTAAGGAGAAATAAGAGATATGAGATAAAAGAGGGAGGACCACGATGGGTTCTACGACTGTTAATCAGAAATGCACCACAGTTTATGAGGATGATGTTTGTTGTTTAATTGAGCCTAATAGCTAGGTCATAAGCCCCTAATGGTACGAGGGGCAAGGAAATGATACAATAATTAGGACTTCAAAATGTATCCATTGACTAGAATCTAAAACGAACGATGATGAAAAATGATCGTGCATCCAAAACAATCAGTGGATCCAATTCACATTGCCTTATTTTCTGAGCCGATGTTTGCTATCCAAAGGATCCAAAATCCAGGTCACTGGCCCCTCAGCATAGCACGAATCACAGGCAAAGTAGATCCAGGGTATGTCACACAAAATGGCACCACTCACAGGCAACACAGACCCAGGCTGCTCCTCACATAATGTACTAATGACACGCAACGTAGGCCCGTGGTGTTCCTCATACAGTTGCACAAATCATAAGTGACGTAGCCCGTGGTGTTCCTCATACAGTTGTACCAATCATAGGTAACGTAGGCCCATGGTGTTCCTCATATAGTTGTACTAATCATAGGTCACGTAGGCCCATGGTGCCCTCATATAGTTGTACTAATCACAGGTAACGTAGGCCCATGGTGCCCTCATATAGTTGTACTAATCACAGGTAACGTAGGCCCATGGCACCCTCATATAGTTGTACTAATCATAGGTAACGTAGGCCCAGTGTCTTCCTCATATAGTTGTACTAATCATAGGTAACGTAGGCCCATAGTATCCCTCATATAGATGTAGTAATCATAGGTAACTTAAACCCATGGTTTTCATCATATAGTTGTACTAATCATAGGTAAAGTAGGCCCATGGTGTTCCTCATATAGTTGTACCAATCATAGGTAAGGCACACCCATGGTGTTCCTCATATAGTTGTACTAATCATAGCTAACGAACACCCATGTTGTTCCTCATATAGTTGTATTAATCATAGGTAACGTAGGCCCCTGGTGTTCCTCATATAGTTGTACAAATCATAGGTAAAGTTGGCCCAATGTGTTCCTCATATAGTTCTACTATTCATAGGTAAAGTCGGCCCATTGCGTTCCTCATATAATTGTACTATTCACTGGTAACGTAGGCCCATTGCGTTCCTCAAATAGTTGTAGAATTCATAGGTAACGTAGACCCATGGTGTTCCTCATATAGTTCTACTACTCATAGGTAACGTAGACCCGTGGTGTTCCTCATATAATTGTACAAGTCATAGGTAACGTAGGCCCATGGTGCCCTCATATAGTTGTACTAATCATAGGTAACGTAGGCCCAGTGTGTTCCTCATATAGTTGTACTAATCA
The DNA here is from genome assembly GCF_040414725.1 of Anabrus simplex. Taxonomy (NCBI): domain Eukaryota; kingdom Metazoa; phylum Arthropoda; class Insecta; order Orthoptera; family Tettigoniidae; genus Anabrus; species Anabrus simplex. The sequence continues at coordinate 23,581,904 of NC_090277.1, read as the reverse complement.
TAGGTAACGTAGGCCCATGGTGCCCTCATATAGTTGTACTAAACATAGGTAACGTTGGCCCAGTGTGTTCCTCATATAGGTGTACTAATCATAGGTAACGTAGGCGCATGGTATCCCTCATATAGTTGTAGTAATCATAGGTAACTTAAACCCATGGTGTTCTTCATATAGTTGTACTAATCATAGGTAACGTAGGCCCATGGTGTTCCTCATATAGTTGTACTAATCATAGCTAACGAACACCCATGTTGTTCCTCATATAGTTCTACTACTCATAGGTAACGTACGTCCGTTGTGTTCGTCATATAGTTGTACTAGTCATAGGTAACGTAGGCCCATAGTGTTCCTCATATAGTTGTACTAATCATAGGTAACGTAGGCCCATGGTGTTCCACATATAGTTGTATTAATCGCAAGTAATGTCGACCCATGATGTTCCTCACATTATGGCACTAATCACAAGTAGTCACGTGGTCTTAATTGCATCATCACTCGGTCGCCCCTTTTAGTCGTACTCTCAAGACGGGCAGGGGATAATAATAATAATAATAATAATAATAATAATAATAATAATAATAATAATAATAATAATAATAATAATCGCACGGCCTCAGCTACTGCGTGCAGACCTTTCGATTTGACGCCATCCGGCTGTCTGCTCGTCAATTCCGACGTTCCGTTTTACTCTAGATCCCCTAGATGGCAGACAGAGTAAACCGGATCTCTCTTGGGCGTCTATGGTTGAGACTTAACGAATATTGTCGGGTAAATACCAAATGTATCACCAGAGATCTTTTACAAGCCGACATCGTACGACATGGAGTGTCGAATTGAATTAATTTACGCCCTTCAAGAATCCGACTACCTCTGCCGGGTTTGAACAGACTATCTTGGGATTCGGAGGCCGACACTCTACCACGGAACCACAGAGGCAGGTATAGTTGTGCTAATCAAAGGTAACGCAGGCACCTGGTGTTGCTCATATACTGTAGTTGGGATAATCATAGATGTAACGTAGGCCCATGGTGTTCCTCAAACAGTTGTACTAATCATAGGTAACGTAGGCGCATTGCGTTCCTCATATAGTTCTAGAATTCATAGGTAACGTAGACCCATGGTGTTCCTCATTTATCTGTACTAATCATAGGTAATGTAGGCCCATGGTGTTCCTCATTTATCTGTACTAATCATAGGTAATGTAGACCCATGGTGTTCCTCATTTATCTGTACTAATCATAGGTAATGTAGGCCCATGGTGTTCCACATATAGTTGTACTAATCATAGGAAAGGTGGGCCGGTGGTGTTCCTCATATAATTGTACTATTCATAGGTAACGTAGGCCCATGGTGTTCCTCATATAGTTGCGCTATTCATAGGTAAGGTAGGCCCATGGTGTTCCTGTTATAGTTGTACTAATCATACGTAACCTAAGCCCATTGTGTTCCTCATATAATTGTACTAATCATATGTAAAGTAGGCCCATTGCGTCCCAAATATAATTGTACTAATCATATGTAAGGTAGGCCCATTGCGTTCCTCATATAGTTGTAGAATTCATAGGTAACGAAGACACACGGTGTTCCTCATATAATTGTACTAATCATATGTAATGTAGGCCCATTGTGTTCCTCACATAGTTGTACTATTCATAGGTAACGTAGGCCCATGGTGATCCACATATAGTTGTACAAATCATAGGTAAACTAGGCCCATGGTGTTCCACATATAGTTGTACTAATCACAGGTAAGGTAGGCCCATTGTGCTCCACATATAGTTGTACTATTCATAGGTAACGTAGGCGCAGGGTATTCCATATATAGTTGTACTAATCATAAAGTAGGCCCATGATGTTCCTCATATAGTTGTACTAATCATAGGTAAGGTAGGCCCATTGTGTTCCACATGTGGTTGTACTAATCATAGGTAAAGTAGGCCCATGATGTTCCCCATATAGTCGCACTAATCATAGGTAACGTAGGCCCATTGTGCTCCACATATAGTTGTACTATTCATAGGTAACGTAGGCCCAGGGTATTCCACAATTAGTTGTACTAATCAGAGGTAACGTAGGCCCATGGCGTTCCACATATGTTTGTACTATTCATAGGTAACGTAGGACCGTGCTGTGCCTCATAAAGTTGTACTAATCATAGGTAAAGTAGGCCCATGATATTCCTCATATAGTTGCACTAATCATAGGTAAAGTCGGCCCATGGTGTTCCACATATGGTTGTACTAATCATAGGTAATGTAGGCCCGTGCTGTGCCTCATAAAGTTGTACTAATCATAGGTAACGTAGAACCATGGTGTTCCTCACATAGTTGTACTATTCATAGGCAACGTAGGCCCATGGCGTTCCACATATAGTTGTACTAATCATAGGTAACGTAGGCCCATGATGTTCCTCATATAGATGTACTAATCATACGTAAGGTACACCAATGGTGTTCCTCATATACTTGTACAAATCATAGGTAACGTAGGCCCATTGTGTTCCTCCTATATAGTTGCACTAATCATAGGTAAAGTAGGCCCATTGTGCTCCACATATAGTTGTACTATTCATAGGTAACGTAGGCCCAGGGTATTCCACATTTAGTTGTACTAATCATAGGTAACGTAGGCCCATGATATTCCTCATATAGTTGTACTAATCATAGGTAACGTAGGCCCATTGTGTTCCTCATATAGTTGTACAAATCATAGGTAACGTAGGCCCATTGTTTTCCTCATATAGGTGTACTAATCATAGGTAACGGAGGCCCGGGTTGTGCCTCATATACTTGTACTAATCATAGGTAAAGTAGGCCCATGATGTTCCTCATATAGTTGTACTAATCATAGGTAACGTATGCCCATTGTGTTCCTCATATAGTTGCACTAATCATAGGTATCGTAGGCCGATGGTGTACCTCATATAGTTGTACTAATCATACGTAAGGTACACCATTGGTGTTCCTCATATAGTTGTACCAATCATAGGTAACGTAGGCCCATGTTGTTCCTCATATAGTTGTACTAATCATAGGTAACGTAGGCCCATGTTGTTCCTCATATTGTTGAACGATTCACAGGTAACGTCGGCCAATTGCGTTCCTCATATAATCGTACTATTCACAGGTAACGTAGGCCCATTGTGTTCCTCATATAGTTGTAAAATTCATAGGTAACGTAGACCCATGGTGTTCCTCATATAGTTCTACTACTCATAGGTAACGTAGGCCCGTGGTGTTCCTAATATAATTGTACTAGTCAAAGGTAACGTAGGCCCATGGTGCCCTCATATAGTTGAACTAATCATAGGTAACGTAGGGCCAGTGTGTTCCTCATATAGTTGTACTAATCATAGGTAACGTAGGCCCTCATATAGTTGTAGTAATCATAGGTAACTTAAACCCATGGTGTTCCTCATATAGTTGTACTAATCATAGGTAATTTAGGCCCATGGTGATCCGCATATAGTTGTACTAATCATAGGTAACTTAGGCCCATGGTGTTCCCCATATAGTTGTACTAATCATAGGTAACTTAGGCCCATGGTGATCCTCATATAGTTGTACTAATCATAGGTAACTTAGGCCCATGGTGTTCCACATATAGTTGTACTAATCATAGGTAAGGCACACCCATGGTGTTCCTCATATAGTTGTACTAATCATAGCTAACGAACACCCACGTTGTTCCTCATATAGTTCTACTACTCAGAGGTAACGTACGCCCGTTGTCTTTCTCATATTGTTGTACTAGTCATAGGTAACGTCGACCCATTGTGTTCCTCATATAGTTGTATTAATCATAGGTAACGTAGGCCCATGGTGTTCCTCATATAGTTGTACAAATCATAGGTAACGTCGGCTCATTGCGTTCCTCATATAATTGTACTATTTACAGGTAACGTAGGCCCATTGCGTTCCTCATATAGTTGTAGAATTCATAGGTAAAGTAGACCCATGGTGTTCCTAATATAGTTGTATTAATCATAGCTAACGAACACCCATGTTGTTCCTCATATTGTTGTACTACTCATAGGTAACGTAGGCCCGTAGTGTTCCTCATATAGTTGCACTAATCATAGGTATCGTAGGCCGATGGTGTTCCGCATATGTTGTAATAATCGTAGGTAAAAGGCCCATTGTGTTCCTCATGTAGTTGTACTAATCATAGGTAACGTAGGCCCATGGTGTTCCTCATATAGTTGGACCAGTCACAGCTAACGTAGGCTCATGGTGTTCCTCATATAGTTGTACTAACCATAGGTAACCTAGGCCCATCATGTTCCTCATATAGCTGTACTAATCATAGAGGTAACGTACACCAATGGTGTTCCTCATATAGTTGAACTAATCATAGGTAACGTAGGCCCACTGTGTTCCTCATATAGTTGTACAAATCATAGGTAACGTAGGCTCATGGTGTTCCTCATATATTTGTACTAATCATAGAGGTAACGTACACCCATGGTGTTCCTCATATAGTTGTACTAATCATAGAGGTAACGTACACCCATGGTGTTCCTCATATAGTTGTACTAATCATAGGTAACGTCGGCCCATTGCGTTCCTCATATAGTTATATTAATCATAGGTAACGTAGGCCCATGGTGTTCCTCATATAGTTGTACAAATCATAGGTAACGTCGGCCCATTGCGTTCCTCATATAATTGTACTATTTACAGGTAACGTAGGCCCGTTGCGTTCCTCATATAGTTGTACTAATCATAGGTAAAGTAGGCCCATAATATTCCTCATATAGTTGTACTAATTATAGGTAACGTAGGCCGATGGTGTTTCTCATATAGTTGTACTAATCATAGGTAAAGTAGACCCATGATGTTCCTCATATAGTTGTACTAGTCATAGGCAACGGAGGCCCGTGGCATTCCTCATATAGTTGTACTATTCTTAGGTAACGTACGCCAATGGTGTTCCTCATATAGTTGTGCTATTTATAGGTAACGTAGGCCAATGGTGTTACTCATATAGTTGTACTAATCATAGGTAACGTAGGCCCATGGTGTTCCTCATATAGTTGCACTGATCATAGGGATCGTAGGTCCATGATGTTCCTCATATAGGTGTACTAATCGTAGGTAACGCAGACCCATGGTGTTCCTCATATTCTTGTGCTAATCATAGGTATCGTAGGCCCATGGTGTTTCTCATATAGTTGTACTAATCGTAGGTAACGTAGGCCCATGTTGTTTCTCATATAGTTGTAATAATCATAGGTAAACTAGGCCCATGGTGTTCCTCATATAGTTGTACTAATCATAGGTAACGTAGGCCCATGTTGTTCGTCATATAGTTGTACTAATCATAGGTAACGTAGACCCATGGTGTTCCTCATATAGTTGTACTAATCATAGGTAACGTAGGCCCATGGTGTTCCTCATATAGTTGTACTAATCATAGGTAACGTAGGCCCATGTTGTTCGTCATATAGTTGTACTAATCATAGGTAACGTAGGCCCATGGTATTCCTCATATAGTTGTACTAATCATAGGTAACGTAGGCCCATGCTGTTCCTCATATAGTTGTACTAGTCATAGGTAACGTAGGCCCATGGTGTTCCTCATATAGTTGTACTAATCATAGGTAAGGTTCACCCATGCTGTTTATCATATAGTTGTACTAATCATAAGTAACGTAGGCCCATGTTGTTCGTCATATAGTTGTACTAATGGTAGGTAACGTAGGCCCATGTTGTTCCTCATATAGTTGTACTATTCATATGTAAGGTAGGCCCATTGTGTTCCTCATATAGTTGTACTAATCATAGGTGACGTAGGCCCATGGTGTTCCTCATATAGTTGTACTATTCATATGTAAGGTAGGCCCATTTTGTTCCTCATATAGTTGTACTAATCGCAAGTAATGTCGACCCATGATGTTCCTCACATTATCGCTCTAATCACAAGTAGTCACGTGGTCTTAATTGCATCATCACTCGGTCGCCCCTTTTAGTCGTACTCTCACGACGGACAGGGGATACCGTGGGTGTATTCTTTGTCTGCATCCCCCACCCACAGTGGTGCACAGTTTCTCTTAGGCTCGTGGGCAGATATGGTAGCTGGGGAAATTAGGACGAGAATATTGTCTCAGTGTATTCACCATTTGAGTGTGCAGATGAGGAGGAAATTGACTAGTTTTATGAAGTGCTGAGGGACATTACAGTCTGGGTAAATATCGAGGATAGAAGAGTGCTAGTGGGGATTTCAGTGCGAAAGCTTGAATTTGCTTTACGTCGCACCAACACAGGTAGGTCGTAAGGTGACAATGGAACAGGAAATGGCTAGAAGTAGGAAGGAAGCGACCACACCCCCGGCATTTGCCTGGTGTAAGAATGGAAAATCACGGTACCATCTTCAGGGCTGCCGAAAGTTGGGTTCAAACCCACTATCTCCGAATCGGTTATTTTAACCTTGGTGGTTCAATTTTGTCCGTATTGAACACATTTCCGCCTTGCCGATACTTCACATTTTATTATATTACCTCTCGTACATGTTTCAGAGCTCAAATGCTCTCTTCCTCAGCGGTGCGAAAATCCCTGAACTTGACACATGTGAACAATACAGTCACCAATAAAACAAATTATGCATAACATCTTGAAATCGTTAAATCACCCCTTCTGTGTCTAAAATAATGATAATGAGGATGGTTGTTGTTTAAAGGGCCTAACATATAGGTCATCGGCCCCTAATTGTACAAAATGCGACGAAATGTAATAACAATTTAAAAGTACAAAATTCTCCACTGACCAGAATTCAAAACATGAGGACGAAGAGTGAATGGATGGGTATGAATTTAAAACAATCAGTGATCCAACCCGCAATGCCCCATATTCCCATAAACTAGCGTTAGACAATAGTATTACTGACCAAGGGACTGCTTCTAAAGAACAATACTGAATCAATGATGCTTGTAGTCTAAAGGGGTCAACAGTCCAGGTCATCGGCCCCTCATAATGGTGCTTATCGATAGGTAAGTAGAACCATGGTATTTGTCATGTTGCGGTACTAACCAAAATATTATGGTACTACTCACAGGTAATGTAATGCGCATGTGTAACACAGACCTATGGAGTTTCTCATATTGCGGCGCCATTTACAGGCAACGCAAACCTATGGTGTTCCTCACATAGTGGGTACTAATCATAGGCAAGGCAGAACCATTGTGTCCCTCAGCCATGGTGTCGCTCATATAGTGGTACTGATCACTGTAAAACCCAGCCGGAAGTACACACTGTCGCTACTAATCACAAACCTATGGTGTACACCTATGGTGTACGCTCAAGTAAAAGCGACCCATGGTGGTACCTGCGTGATGGTACTAACTACAAATAGTCTCATGGTTCTAATTCGACCATCACTTGGTCGCCCCTTACGACAGGCAGGGGGTACCATGGGTGCATTCTTCGCCTGCATCCCCCACCCACAGGGGCACATAACTGGAAACCTGTTACGAATGTGCAGGTAATCAGGGAATCTCTTGATGATACTGTAATGTTTAATAATAATAATAATAATAATAATAATAATAATAATAATAATAATAATAATAATAATAATAATAATAATAATAATAATATGCAGATATCACGGAAACAGCTCAAGGAAGCGTGTGGATACCCAGAAGTTCCGAGATAGGTACATAAAAATTAGAATCTTAAACCAGGATTGCGAACACATGTATTTTAAACCAGCAAAATACAAATAGAAAATAAGAACGAGAAGTGACAAATAATGTAATATTCTCCCACTAATCTACAAGATAATTAAGGAAAATGCTAACTTCACTCGATTTTCTATGCTCCGGATCCTTGTTTCCATCCGCCATCTTTTGCTGCCATTACGCATTTGAACACTCAGTTCTTCATCTCAGCTGTTCGCCACGTGATTCTAATGTCAATTTCACGTCACCTTCTGGAACAAACTTGATTCTCGGTGTGTTCTCATATTTTCTCACCCAGTCTGTATAACAGAACCATCCACTTCACCTGGAATTCGGTCTGCTTTCGACTCTGGTGTGGTGGAGGAACCTGCAGTCGTCGTGTGTTTATCTCCCGACCAGCTGGACTTTACCAACGAGATCATCGGTGAGCAAAGTGGCATTTTAAGTTGTTTATTTCGGGACTTAGTTCCTTCAGGCGATATTTTGGAGCATTACTACTACTAAAATGTGTTTATTCTTCCCCTGAAGGGAGAGGCGAGCCTCTTAAACGGTGACGCCATCTCACAGCCCGGGACGTATTTTTACGGCGAAGGAGTTGCTCAGAAAATGTGAGGGGGTTGGCGGCCGAGGCCTATACTAGGAGCTGACACGGCATTCGCCTTAGTTCAGGAGAATGGAAAACCACGGAAAACCATTCTCATGGCAGCCGACGGTTGGGGCCAGCCGTGTCCCGTCTCCCGAATGCAGAGGCGTAGGGCAACGGTAGAGCCGTGGCCACCCCTCCTCAGCTCGGTTGGCCGGTCGGAGTGCGGATCAACCGTGGCCACTTGAGGGCCGACACCCACTCTGCATCTACCAACCTTGCCGTGTTTATCAATCTCTCCGGCCATGGTGCGCGGTTTTTCATTTTCTAAACCTTGTTTCTTTTATTTGAACTTTGCCAGTACTTTGCAAGGATCTTTAAAGTAATTTATCTACGGCTCTTAACTGTATCATCTGTGCACTTTTCTTTGTATTTTCTACAAATATTTCTAATAAAGTGTTGCGCTGGATAATTCATCCTTTTTTTTTTTTTGCTATGGGCTTTACGTCGCACCGACACAGATAGGTCTTATGGCGACGATGAGATAGGAAAGACCTAGGAGTTGGAAGGAAGCGGCCGTGGCCTTAATTAAGGTACAGCCCCAGCATTTGCCTGGTGTGAAAGTGGTTTCCTATTTTCACACCAGGCAAATGCTGGGGCTGTACCTTGATAATTCATCCTATCATGCCCCTGTTTCCCGTCTTGTTTCCCTCCTTCACTTAGAGTTCTATGTCTTGTTAGATTATTTCAGACCTGTGTGTCATTGTATTTACATTCTTTGTAAGGCGATCTTGTAATTTAAACTTCGAATTCTGTGTTTCTGGGTTATATCACCTTTTTTCAATGTTGTAAATGTTGCTCGAATTCCTCACTGGAAACGCTTGTTGTTGTTACTCCATTTGTTAAACTTGTTAATCTTTTCTCAAATGGTTTGTAACTCGTGTCCTCTCCCTTCTTTTTTCATAACGTTGTTACTTCAAGTTCTAAAATGTTGTACTTGAGATTATTCTGTACCGTACCTACCACGGAGACTTCGCTTCCCTAATTCATGGTGTATAATATTATCAATATTTTATTACATAATCTAACCATCACAAATGGTAACAGAGCATTATATCATCTTATTCCTGTTATTATTATTATTATTATTATTATTATTATTATTATTATTATTATTATTATTATTATTATTATTATTATTATTATTATTAACAACCTATTTAATACGTGTACAATGGAGACTACTGTCTGATCTGTAGTGAACTAAATATCCTTAGGCCCAGGATAGAGACAAATAAGGTAGAATATCCCCAGGACAAGGTAATTAGACAGAAGTACATGGATATTATTAATGAAAAGTTGCAAACAGTTGGCAGTAAGCAGGTTCAGGATATAGAATAAGAATGGGTGGCATACAGGAATGCTGTAGTAGAAACAGCAAGGGAATAACTAAGAACAACTGTGTGTAGTGATTGAAAAATGCAAATATCTTGGTGGACTGATGAAGTGAGAGCAGTTTGTAAACTTAAAAAGAAGGCGTATCAGATATGGCTCCAGAAAATGACTGATACGTAGATGAAAGAAACGGAGTGAAAAAATAATTGCTGAATCCAAGAAGAACTCACGGGAAGATTTCATTAATAATCTGGAAAGGCAAGGAAACCTATCCTGACTGTATAAAGAATCGTAGAAACTGAAGGAAAAAAGGTTTGGGTATATGGGGTGAACTCATAACAGATCTCAAAGAATCACTGGACAGGTGGAAGGAATATTTGAAAATCTTCGCGGCATAAGAGGAAACCTTTCTGGAGATGTCGCAAGCAACGGAGCTCATGGTAAGGAGGGCAATGATTTTGGTGAATTACGCTTGAATAAGTGGGAAAGATGGTAAGTAAATTCCATTGTCATAAAGCAGCAAGAATTAGACTAGTAATTGTGAAATTTGGGAAGGCAGCGATGAGGTGGCTTCATAAGATTAGCATGGAGTGTTAGTAAGGTACTGTCTGATTGGACGAAAGCAGTAATTGCACCTATCGATAAGGAAGGCGACAGGAAGGATTGCAACAACTATCGAGGTATCTCATTGATCAGTATTGATTTTTGGGAGGGAGGGTGCAATCAGTGTTTTGGAGTAAGTTGGATGAAAACCAGTGTGGTTTCAGACCACAAAGGGGCTGACAGGATGAGATCTTCAGTATGCGGCAGGTAACGGATAGATGCGATGAGAGGATTGGACAGTAACGTTTCATAGATCTAGAAGGCATATGAGAGAGTACCCAGGGAAAAGATGTTCACCGTACTGAGGGACTATGGAATTGAGGGCAGATTATTAAAATAAATCAAGGAATTTATATCGCCACTTGGGCTGCAGTGAGAATTGATGGTAGAATGTTTTCTTGGTTCAAGGCACTTACATGGGTTAGACAAGGCTGTAATCCTTCACCTTTGATGTTTATAGTTTACATGGATCATCTCAATGTAACTAGAATACTAACAGGTAGGCCATTCCTGAGAGCTGCGCTGCCATTGGCTGGTGCGTGTGACGTCATCCTGAGGATAGTGCTACCGCCAGTTTCACTGCATTATGTATTAAAGGGTACAGTTCGCTGAGTGTTTTTTGAGTTAATCTTGTTAGATATTTTAATTACACTCCATTTAGTCAATCTGCAGGCGTTCGGGCTGAACAGCGGTCGCTTGGTAGGCCAAGGCCCTTCAAGGGCTGTAGTGCCATGGGGTTTGTTTGTTCGATTTAGTCATGTATCTTTAGAGGACCTAACATTTATCATTTAAAATTAATACGAAAAAATGGCGCCTCAAATCTGTAGCTGTAATAATACACGTACACTCACAACGGCGAATGCGAAATTGAGAATAAAAACATTTTTGAACGAAGCACTCGAACTAATAAGCATATAAAATGAGGTAAATACTGAATTCAGCACTTTTTAACTTAACATTCAGGACACTACTTATTATAGTTAATTATCACAGCATCAAAAGAAAGAAGTTATAGAAAATGCTATCATTTAAGAATATTTTGTAATACATCTAGACTTACGTTCTGTTGGAGATTAGATATCAACTCATCTTAAATGATTATAATGCTAACCAGAGAAGATTCTTCTTCACAGCATTCTTTGGTAAAATGTCCATATATCACCAGGAAAGTTGGCCGTCCGGTTAGGGGCGTGCATCCGGGAGATAGTGGGTTCGAACCCCAGTGTCGGCAGCCCTGTTTTCCGTGGTCTCCCTTTTTCACACCAGGCAAATGCTGAGGCTGTACCTTAATTAAGGCCATGGCCGTTTCCTTCCCGCTCCTAGTCCTTTCCTCTGCTATCTCCTCGGTGCGAGGTAAAACCAATTCTAAGGAAAGTCCATGTATCTTTTCTGGTTCATCTATCCCAATGAATGTTTTGTGCTCACATACAGCGATATTATTTTGTTGTGAATTTCACAGAATTATGTGGACCTAAAATCACATCAGATGAATTGTAACACACGACCAAAACCTTAATGAGATCGAGAACCTCTGTCAGAATTCCGGGTTTACACTTAAGAATGGTTGGCCCAATTTTGAAAGCTTGAGCGACAAGGTAGAGAATATCTCTGTTTCCGCAAATTAACATAGTATAAGGATAGAGAGCAATGTACTGGAGGGCCCACTTCACTCACTTGCTTTTGCTCAGAAGGGATCGAATTTGGCCCACAGAGACCAGACACGCTTCAGTTCATACGTGCGGAGATCGTTTCATAAAAGGTGCTACAGGAAAATCATTTTTTTTCCTTAATGACAAATTTTCCAACTTCAGTCTCTGTACTTCTGTTTTCAGCCGATTGATTTCTTCTTTGATATTGTTATCCAGACTTCTAGTCAGTGAAGAGGCTTCCGCAGCGGTAAAAGTAAGTAAACTCGTGTCCTCATCCTGAGGTGGTGCAACTCTTTTCAGGCACACCCCCATTGGAGGTGAGCTGCATGTACCATTTGGACCACATACCAGCCCTCCTGCCAGTCTTAAATTTCTGGCAGTACAGGAATCGAACCCAGGCCTCCGAGGACGGCAGCTAATAACACTAACCGTTACGCTACAAAGACGGACTCCGCAGCGGTAAATAGTTCCTATGTTTGTTGCTTGTTGATGCAGTCAGGAACTTCCATCAGTTTGGTTAGATATTCTGGTTAACTGACTTGACCAATCAAAAATTTTTGCGCTGGAGAGAGATGGAAAATATTCCACAAGTTGTATGTTATTCGGGTTCGTTACCAACTCTTGTATTCCATACGTAGATGGCTGTGAATCAGGGGCGTATTCTCCTTGAATGCAAGGCATTCATTGCATGCGTTATGATAACACAAAGAACTGTCTGATGTACGATTTTAGGTTGTTTCAAGTAAAATATTAACGATTTCATCTCTCAGAAGTTCAAAAGGTCAGCGCAAATGTACTAGTTCCGTTGCTTGACTACGTGTGGCGCTGGTATAGTCTCGCCGTCTACTCCACTCTACGAAGAAAGAGACAGCAAATGGAGGAGTTAAGGATGTAAGGCATTCAATCTTAAAATTGCATTCGGTGCCAGACGTAGTTCTGAAACCCTCCGAACGATGTCGCTGCAATTGAAAATTGGTCAGAATTTGTCACCCCATACCCGTGCTACCCTCTGGCATCTGTTAGCAACTTGGAGAAAGTCGACGAACGGGACCCACAGATTACCCCCCCCCCCCGGCGAGAACTCAACGTGACGAAACTGACCAATGCCACTGGGGTGACTTACCTCCAGTGCTTCAGTTGTGGCTAACTAGTGAGTTAATTCATTGTGTGTTTTGCTGATTAGTGAGTTCATTCTGTGCGTTCTGTTCCTGTGCTATTCGTCGTTTTCGGTGTTTTATTATATTTTGCGCACATGTGGTATTAACGATGGATGAGTCTAAAACGGATATAATTGTAAATCAGTTTGAAAAGCCATTTAATGGCCGTTCGTTTGATGAAAAGATTCAAATAGTTAAAGCCGGGAGACCTCTACTTCCCCTCGTAAATTTCTTCTTCTTCTTCTTCTTAATCTGCTTACCCTCCAGGTTTGGCTTTTCCCTCGGACTCAGCGAGGGATCCCACCTCTACCGCCTCAAGGGCAGTGTCGTGGAGCTTTAGACTCTGCATCAGGGGATACAACTGGGTAGGACGACCAGAACCTCGCCCAGGCAGCCTCAACTGCTATGCTGAACAGGGGCCAGGAAGGGATAGACAAGGAAGAGGGAAGGAAGAGGGAAGGAAGCGGCCGTGGCCTGAAGTTAGGTACCATCCCAGCATTTGCCTGGAGAAGTGAGAAAACACGGAAAACCACTTCCAGAATGGCTGAGGTGGGAATCGAACCCACCTCTACTCAGTTGACCTGCCGAGGCTGAGTGACTCCGTTCCAGCCCTCGTACCACTTTTCACATTTCGTGGCAGAGCCTGGAATCGAACCCGGACCTCCGGAGGTGGCAGCTAATCACATTAACCACTACACCACAGCGGCGGACCCTCGTAAATTTAAAAACAGAAAACAAGAATTGTGTACGCACGTTCAATCCAGAAACGTACAGTAAAACTGTTTGGCTCGAGTTCACCTACATGTAATTAGGGTGAGTAGAATTGAAATTTACTTAATACATTGTGTTAACTGCATGGTTACTAGCTGCATGCCTCAGTGGAGATTCCAGGATACGCCACTGCTGTGAATAGTTATTGTTCTCGGTGGTGTATGTAGTAAAATAAATAGTTATTTAACATGAGTTTGATATCTTATTGCATTGTGTACTTTTAAGTTTTGTTCGAGTTCATTCCATTGCTGTTTCGTTCGCATATTTTTACGGCGTTGAAGATGGATCCAAGAAAACTGTACTGGATGCAAGAGCATGAACAACACGTGGGAGATGCTGTGACGCTTGTGTAACAAGTGTAATAAGTGGGGGAGGGGGGATTAAGCAGGAACGTTATGAACGTTTAAAGTAGCCTACAAGATGAGAATCCACTGTGGACTGCGGAAGAGGTGGTGAAAAAAATGCCGCGCAGCTGACCGAAGTTTCTACATACAGTGTGTACACGCTCGCGCGGAATTTAAAGGATTTCGTATGTTTTCTTGTGGTACCATATTTTATATGCTGGCCTGTGGTTGTTTATATATGTCGTGAGGGTTTCTGACGATACGTCTCCCTTGTCGCTGAAAATTTAGTTTTAAGAAAGTGTCTGAATTATGTAAACAAGCAATCAAGGTGGTAAGGAAAGTGAAACAAAACGTAACTCAACTAAGCTGCTTACCAGATTTATGTGACAAAACGTTTGTACGTTCGACTGTTCGTCAGTAGGCCTATGTGTCAGCTCATTTCGAACCATGCACTCGCCGTAAGTACAACAGGAAGGGCCTTAACACGGTTTGGGTATAGGATCCTTAGCGTACTCGAGATAATAATGATAATAATAATAATAATTGTACCGGGCGGTACACCTCCACTCCGCTAATTTAAAATGTGCGCCTGTTGAAACTCCTCTGCTGGAGGAAGTCCGAACTTTATTGACAGTATTAATTTTCTACCTTCTCAGAAGATGTCACCACGTGGAAAATTTTGAGCTTTTGAACTGTGTCATTTTTGATGTGTTTTTGTTTCGCTTGAAGTAAGAAGTGTGAACTTTCTCTTCTAGAGGACACTACTGAAGATCTACAATAGTGCAACCTAGTGCGGAGTCAAAGAACTATTTTTTGGAGAAAATTTAATTTCAAGAGTTGGTTCTTTGTTAAATTTCTTTCTAGCATTGTTTAAGTTGGCAATATTTACCCCTTTCTTCCCCTTGTTATGAATGTATCCAATCCCGAATTTCTTCAATTAATTTCTATCCAATCAGGTGTATCTTCCCCCAACTTGAATCTGTTGCGGGGTCCTATCCAATAAAGAGTTTGTGGGAGGGTGTAGGGTGTTTTCTTTCCCCTAACGCCTAGAAACTTCCGCGAGAGTATTTAAACTGCTGATTTTTGGGTCTCTAGGCCACTTCTGTTCCATCTTTCAGTGTGTTAAGTACATAGCAGGGGGCGGGAAGCGCCTCTTTCTTCTCCAGCCGTTCAACACAAGGTAATGGCCGATTAATAACTTCTTTCTTTGCTAGCTCAGCAGTTTAACTTTCGGGGCGGGTTCTAAGCGTTCAACCATGTAACCTTTTCCTAAAATGTAACTTCTCTTTTCATCTATTCTCTTGTAAAACGACATATTGGGATAGAGAGTGCTAACCCTCTCGAGCTCCCACTCACATTGTCTTGAGGTGAACTTATTTTCTCAACCTATTCTTCGTTAATGTAAAACAAATTGTTCTTTTCTTAAGTCACCTCTTTAGCATGGGATTAGCCCTTGTATTAACGGCCTAGTGCCAAGTAGGTCTTAATCAAAGTGTATTAGGAGTGCAAGTTCGCCTCCTCTCAAATTGTTATTTTAGAGGTCATTTAATTAACCTGCTTTTCTTTTAATAGACCTCAGTAGATTGGGTATTTTACCCCTGTGTTTATGTCCGTTGAGGACAACTTGAAGGTGGAGTTTGGTGTGGCCTGGGAGAGGCTTAAATTTTGAGAGCGAGTAGCTCTTTTGAAAATTCTGGGTTGTATGCCTCATGGAGGTTTTTCAGTGTAATTTGGAGCAAGGGCTCCTAGGTATGAATGGGGTTTTCTCCCCCTCTGTTAAAACTTGTGTTTGAGGTAAAACTGAGCGGATTGCCCAAGCATTGTGAAGTCAGGGCGCGAAGCCCAAATTCTGTAAATATTGTAACTAACCCCTTTTGAATTGCTACCTTGTACCTGCCATGCTTGTTATTTCTTTGTTTTCGAAAAGAAAATATAACCTTGTTAACTTTTAAATTAATTTTACATTGCACTATAATTTCGTAGCTTGAAACCCATTCACACCCGCACCTTCTTTCACCTCTACCTACCACGGAAAAGTCCGTAACAAGTGGTAGCAGAGCGTGGTTGAATGGGTCTCAATTTAGCCCCTTTTGACGGCTAAATATTGTTTGTTCCGAACTCTAACTATTTTCCCAGTTGCTGGAATTTTTTGAGTTTTTCAAAGTTGGTCTGTCATCATGCCCGGCCCTCGCGATGTTCTCCTTCTTAACTATTTGCGTAAGGAGGAGTTGATCTATGAATTAACTATCAGAAATGTGCAATCTGGAGGCACGGTTGCAATGGACACTAACAAGCTTAGAGAGTCCCTTGATTTGCCCATTTCCATCCCCAATTTGGGAGAGAAAGAAATTGACGACTCTCTTTCCACGATCACGGAGAATATTACTGGGCTAGCTTCTGTAGTTAGTTTTTTTGATGAAAATGATCCGTCTCCTAATCAAATTAAGCGTGTGCAAGGCAGGCTATATCATTTTTCGAATAGGGTTAACGATCTGTTGTCTCTAAAACTGAATGATGTTCAGAGGAAGGAAGCTAGTACGCTCCTGGAAAATATTTCCGAATTATCTAGTAAGGTCACTCAATTGTTAACTGGGGAAGTTCCTCCCAAATCTGATCAACCCACCATAGTAAATGCAGGTAGTGAGGAAGCGCCTCCCAAGGGAGAAGTTAATAGAATAACCGTTGCTGCTCAAACTATCCCTGCCCCACTGGACAACGAGTCTGAACGCCGTGCATCGCTGAGTAACATCCGTTCTGAATTAACTTCCTTGCCATTGAAACCTTTACCTACTATGTCACCCGGGTTTAGTAGCTTGCATCATCCATTGGCAATGTTGCTCAGAGGTATATCTAAGTTTTCCGTTAATACCACCAGTGACGTAATTTCATTTTTAAGATTTCTAGTGGAATTTCAGGATCATGCCCTTGTTTTTTCTCTTTCTCCATGTCAAATCTTGCAAATTATCTATCCGTATGCTATTGGTATTCTCTCTGATAAAATCGTAAGAGCCATTGCCGAGCAATCATCTATTGAGGATTTCCATGCCCATTTGCTAGCTAACTTCATCCCTGCTAGGGCCAGGTCCTCCCTTATTCAGAAGTACTATTATCGTGTACAGCACTTGGATGAAAACTTGGCTGATTTCATACAGGACATTAAGTTTTATACTAGGGTGTTTGCCCTTCATTTTCCTGAAGATCAGATCGTACAGGCTATTGTAGAGGGAATTTCACCTCCCTATAGGTCATATTTGTGTTTCGCGGCGTGCCCGCAAACTTTCTCGGAACTTGAAGCATTGGCCGTCTCAGCGGAAGGAGTTAGATACGCCGATTCTTTGCGTGTCGCGAAAGAACCCCCGCCTTCCTTTAGTAATACTCGGCCTCCACCTCGCCGATCAGTCACCCCCCGTAAATGTTATGCTTGCGGGTCGCCTGACCATCTGCGCAATAAGTGTCCTCTGATCAAAACTAGTAGGGCAAATAATGGAGCTGGTTCATCACAAGGCTGTTTTAAATGTGGGGCTTTCTCACATATCGCAAAGAATTGTCCAAATTCGAATAGCACCCCCTCCTGCTCAACTTCTGGTGTAACTTCCAACAACAATCAAAAGTGACTAGTGGCTGCGGCTGAGTCAACTAATTCTGCTTCCCAAGGCTCAGCCCCTGGCAAAAAGGTCGAGAATTCAGGGAACGATAAGTCTTCGAATACATCTTTTGAATGCCCCAAAGAGTGTCTTAGGATTGCGGCGGATACCCCCGCACCTGTTCCTTTTCTTAAGATTGAGTTAAATAACGAGCCTATAACAGCTCTCTTAGATTCAGGCAGTGTTTGTTCGATTATTTCGGCTGAATGGTATTCTAAATTGAAATCTGTTTGTAAACTTCCTGACTATGTCCCATCTTCTATTCAATATGTTTCGGCTAATTCATCTCCATTAGAAATTCTAGGTTCCGTACTGGTCAAAATTCGTATTTTTAAGTTTACTTGGAAAATTAAATTGTTTGTGGCTAAGCACCTGTCTTGCCCCATTATATTGGGAGCTGACTTTATTTCTCACACTGGTCTTGTGCTCGATCTCCAGTCTAGGTCGTGCACATTCAAATTTGCTTCTAGTTGTAAAATACCACTATTAAAGTGTAATTCTGTGTCATGTTCTTCTATTTCGCCTACCCAGGATGAGATGTTGTTAGACCTTAGACATCTACCTGAGGAGCAGGCTGATAGTATTCGCAAACTGTGTCAGTCGTTTCCCGAGGTGTTCTCTGATACTCTTGGTGTTACTGACCTTATTGAATACAAAATTGAGGTCACGGATTCGATTCCTGTCCGTTTTCCACTTTATAGGCTATCTCCACCTAAAATGAAGGCTCTGAAAGAAATTATCGATCAGATGTTGAAGGATGGTATTATTAGGCCCTCTAAGTCGGCGTATTCATCGCCTATTTTTCTAGTCCCGAAACCCCAAGGAGGCTTCAGGCCTGTCATTGATTACAGGGCTCTCAATCGGAAGGTGGTGTTGCAATCTGTGCCCCTTCCTGACCTTCATTCTTGCTTTTCATGGTTTCGTAAGGCCAAGTTCTTCACTATCTTGGACTTGAATCAGGCCTATAATCAAATTCCCCTTGCCGAAGAGTCTAAACACCTTACAGCGTTTGCCACGGACTGGAATTTATATGAATACAACCGCGTGCCTTTCGGGCTCCCCACGGGGGCAGCTGTGCTCACTAGGCTACTAGATAGGGTCTTCTCCGACATCAAATTCGAGTACTTATATCACTATTTAGATGATGTCGTCGTATTTTCAGAGACTTTTGAAGAACATCTAGATCATTTGCGAGAAGTTCTCGATCGCCTTCGTAAGGCTGGGTTAACTGTTAAGTTGTCCAAGGTTGCCTTTGCTAAGCCCTCTATGTCATTCCTAGGGCATATTGTGTCACCCGATGGTGTAGCAGTCGATCATTCTAGAACACAGGCCATCCGTGATTTTAAACCTCCCAAGGACATCAAAGGTATCGCCAGGTTTATTGGTATGGTGAATTTCTTCAGAAAGTTCATTCCTAACTTTGCTAATAGAGCGGCGCCCTTAAACCGCCTTCGTAGGAAAGGTATCAAATTCGAGTGGGGACCTTCTCAACAAGCCGCTTTTGAAGACCTTAAATTAGCACTTTGTAATGCCCCTGTACTTGCTATGCCTGATTTCTCGAAGAAATTCATCGTCCAAACCGACGCGTCGTCGTCAGCAGTAGCTGCAGTCCTTCTTCAAGAGACTGAACTAGGGAGGCGACCTATCGCCTATGCCTCTAGGACCTTGTCGGCTCAAGAAGCCAAGTATTCCACCTATGAGCTCGAAGGTTTGGCAGTCTTATTCGCCTTAGAAAAGTTCCGTCTCTATCTGGAACACGTCAAATTCGACCTGGAGACAGATAATCAAGCATTAAGCTGGGTCTTAGGTAGGCCGCGTCGTACTGGTCGTATAGCCCGCTGGGCTATTCGTATTTCCGCCTTCCAGTTTGATGTTAGACATATCAGAGGTACCGAAAATGTTGTTGCTGATGGACTCAGCCGTATGTTTCATAACGACGTCGAGATCCACGAACCGGTCGACAGTTCATCACCTCCCGAGTCCATACTATCTGGTGTTAATGCCATCTTAACAGATGCTCCCATGCTTTTTAGGGATATTGAGAAATACCAACGTGAAGATCCGACGCTGGCTCCGATAATGGAAACCCTTTCTTCTGGGGAACATGTTGTCCCTTATGTTCTGAGGAATGGTGTTCTATGTTGCCCATCGAGGCATGATAGGATGATGAAAGTTGTCGTTCCAGCTGTTCTTGTACCTATGATCTTCAAGTATTATCATGAGACCCCATTAGGAGGGCATCTTGGAATCTTTAAAACTCGTGAGAAGATTCGTGAAATGTTCATCTAGAAAGGTATGGACGGTGAAATCCGGGAACTTGTAAAAGCTTGTAAATCTTGTTTGCTCAGTAAACCCACCATGTCCACCAAGGTAGGCCTTTTGTCTTCGCATCAAGCGTCGCGCCCCATGGAACGTCTGTATATCGATTATGTAGGACCCTTCCCCCAGTCAAAGGGTAATGCTAACAAGTTCATCTTTGTGTGCGTAGATGGTTTTACCAGATTTTCTTGGTTATTTCCGACTAAGCTGGCTACCGCTCAGTCTACCATTACCTGCTTAAATTCTATTTTTGCTTCTTTTGGTCCGTGTCAATATATTGTATCTGATAATGCTAAGGCTTTTACATCTAATTTATTTCGTAAATTCTGTTTTGACTTATCAATCTCTCATGTAACTACTTCTGCTTATTACCCTCAACCATCTCTGGCTGAACGGGTTAACCGTAATCTCAGGTCCGCACTTATTGCCTATCATCATGAAGATCATTCCAGGTGGGACACGTCCCTGCATTGGATAGCTTTTGCTTTGAATTCGGCGGTTCATGAATCTCACAAGTTTACTCCAGCTTCTTTGATGTTCAAGTTTGTTCCCAACTCGCCGCTCTCTAACCTCTGGTCTCTGAATGACATTCTACCCGAGACAATAGATCCGGATAACATTAAAGATCTTTGGAAGAAGGCTAAAGCTAATCTTAAAGTGTCTCATGAAAAGGTTAGGGAAAGGTATGATCGTGGACGGAGACCCACCACTTTGAAGGTAGGTGACCAGGTGATGGTCAAGAATTTTGTTCCCGCGGGCAAGCTTGCCCCCAGATTTCATGGGCCATGCATCATTCTCGATTTTCTTACGCCGGTTACCTTGTTAGTAAGCAATCCAGCCACCGAGAGGATATTTAGGGTTCACCTGTCACAGGTGAAACCAGTGTAAATTTTGTGTCAACTTGCTTCATATAATTTGATAGGAATATGAAGGTTATATTTTTTTTTGAGTTCCACTCTTCAGGCATTCTGCTCCTTCTATTTTATTTTATATGTAAGCATTTCTTGTAAACCTCCCCGATTGTTAAACTGCCTTCCTGTCCTTACCTCGGCCATTACCACGCTCCCGTCTCCTGCTTCAATACACACAGTGGCTTGACTTATGCCATGGATATTTGCACGCCGCTGGCCCCTCAACCTCTCCACAAGCCTGTACCCTCAAAAAAGATGATGGTCCAACACAATTCTGCCGCCAAGCTTTAATGTTTCAGTGCCCCCGCAGCCGCGCGGCGCCGTGCAGCAACTGGAGCTGAGGACGGGCCCCCTCGGCCCCAGCGAGGAAGACGTGTGCACGGCGAGCCGGAGCTCTCCTCCCGGCCAAGGCTGATGTGCGGCGCACGATCTGCTACTTGCCCGCAGCCTGTATATGTTCACCGCGGGCGCGGCGTGCTTCAACACCTCTGCTCCCCTCATAGTGCGGGCGAGCGGTATCTCAGGGTACTTGAGGGGTCCGAGCGGCCTCCTTTGGACGCAAGCCGCAACGGCCGGTCTGGCAATCCCACTTCATCACCATCTACTACATGAACAGATACCATAAGTAATGACTACACTTGGGAATTCAACTGCAATATTTGGTGGACCTTAAAATTTTTTTTTCTTCACTTTCAAGTATAAAAAGTTATCTTCAGAAAATTCAACTTCTACAAATATAAAGACTTTACTTCATCTGCAACAACAAATTTTGAAACCAAATCACCCCAAATTAAGAAAATCTTATAAATTTTTTGGCAATCAATCTTCATACCCACAGCATAACTTGGACCTTGTTTCAAATTGATTTCATGTGTCATCCCTGCAGGAACTTTTGGGGGGGGAGGTCTGTACCGGGCGGTACACCTCCACTCCGCTAATTTAAAATGTGCGCCTGTTGAAACTCCTCTGCTGGAGGAAGTCCGAACTTTATTGACAGTATTAATTTTCTACCTTCTCAGAAGATGTCACCACGTGGAAAATTTTGAGTTTTTGAACTGTGTCATTTTTGATGTGTTTTTGTTTCGCTTGAAGTAAGAAGTGTGAACTTTCTCTTCTAGAGGACACTACTGAAGATCTACAATAGTGCAACCTAGTGCGGAGTCAAAGAACTATTTTTTTGGAGAAAATTTAATTTCAAGAGTTGGTTCTTTGTTAAATTTCTTTCTAGCATTGTTTAAGTTGGCAATATTTACCCCTTTCTTCCCCTTGTTATGAATGTATCCAATCCCGATTTCTTCAATTAATTTCTATCCAATCAGATGTATCTTCCCCCAACTTGAATCTGTTGCGGGGTCCTATCCAATAAAGAGTTTGTGGGAGGGTGTAGGGTGTTTTCTTTCCCCTAACGCCTAGAAACTTCCGCGAGAGTATTTAAACTGCTGATTTTTGGGTCTCTAGGCCACTTCTGTTCCATCTTTCAGTGTGTTAAGTACATAGCAGGGGGCGGGAAGCGCATCTTTCTTCTCCAGCCGTTCAACACAAGGTAATGGCCGATTAATAACTTCTTTCTTTGCTAGCTCAGCAGTTTAACTTTCGGGGCGGGTTCTAAGCGTTCAACCATGTAACCTTTTCCTAAAATGTAACTTCTCTTTTCATCTATTCTCTTGTAAAACGACATATTGGGATAGAGAGTGCTAACCCTCTCGAGCTCCCACTCACATTGTCTTGAGGTGAACTTATTTTCTCAACCTATTCTTCGTTAATGTAAAACAAATTGTTCTTTTCTTAAGTCACCTCTTTAGCATGGGATTAGCCCTTGTATTAACGGCCTAGTGCCAAGTAGGTCTTAATCAAAGTGTATTAGGAGTGCAAGTTCGCCTCCTCTCAAATTGTTATTTTAGAGGTCATTTAATTAACCTGCTTTTCTTTTAATAGACCTCAGTAGATTGGGTATTTTACCCCTGTGTTTATGTCCGTTGAGGACAACTTGAAGGTGGAGTTTGGTGTGGCCTGGGAGAGGCTTAAATTTTGAGAGCGAGTAGCTCTTTTAAAAATTCTGGGTTGTATGCCTCATGGAGGTTTTTCAGTGTAATTTGGAGCAAGGGCTCCTAGGTATGAATGGGGTTTTCTCCCCCTCTGTTAAAACTTGTGTTTGAGGTAAAACTGAGCGGATTGCCCAAGCATTGTGAAGTCAGGGCGCGAAGCCCAAATTCTGTAAATATTGTAACTAACCCCTTTTGAATTGCTACCTTGTACCTGCCATGCTTGTTATTTCTTTGTTTTCGAAAAGAAAATATAACCTTGTTAACTTTTAAATTAATTTTACATTGCACTATAATTTCGTAGCTTGAAACCCATTCACACCCGCACCTTCTTTCACCTCTACCTACCACGGAAAAGTCCGTAACAATAATAATAATAATAATAATAATAATAATAATAATAATAATAATAATAATAATAATAATAACTTTATTTTCGTAAGTGTCTTCTTTCTGCAGAAATGTTGTCATGAGGGATCATGAGTTCGTTTTCACCTTCCGAATAAAGAGACTACAATATTTACAACATTCCTGAAAACGCGGTATTTTCTAATCCCTCTCATAGGTGGGTTTTCAGCTTTTTGAATTGTGAGAAACTGCCACTGACAGCCGTTGCATGAGAGAGGAATCGTATACATGTCGTCATACTTTTCGTTGTAAGTCCCCATGTGCTTCACACAAATTTCATTATGAAATAAAAATAAATCTTGCTTCTCTTGCCTTGATATTCGTCAGTAATCTGTAGGTTTTACATGGTCGGTAAATGTATGGTACGTAATCAAAGTACAACTATGTGAATGGAAGTGCTACACTATTTGAGAATGAAGTAGTGATCAGAGAGACGCACGACGTAAATATTGAGCTGGTTGTGGCGGTGGAGAACCGTGACGGGAAGGGGGAACAGGGGACGTGCTCACATGCGGAAGGATACTTTTTCTCAATTCTTGAGTTGACTTTCAGTATTGCAGCGTTAGGGTTGATTTTATAAGCTCCTTGACACTATAAATTCCATTTAGACCATAATAATATTTTTTCGGGAAGCCGTGATAAATTACATTCTCATTTTAATAGGCCATACTTTTACACTCTGCAACAGCGCAATATTACCGCTTGGAACACGCGGTACTGCAGAAGTGTCCTCACAGTGACGTCACAAGCTACGAGAGCAGTTAGCGCGGGAAAGCGATTCTAGCTCCCTCTGGGATCATCTGCTGAATGTTATGAAGTGGCAGGGAGGGATTCAGTTAGGTGAAATGTGGTAAGCAATCTGAACTACTCCGATGACTTGGTCTTAATGGCAGTTTGTGTTGAAAGCCTGCAGTCCAATGTCTTGGAACTTGAAAATGAATAGGCCCTGATATAAAAATTAGCCTCTTACTAAAGTAAACTCGCGTCCTCGTGCCGAGGTGGTGCACCCCCAAGGGAGGTGAGGCGCATGTACCATTTCAACCACTTACCAGTCCTCCCGCCATTATTAAAGTGATGCCCATAGGCAAAAAACTGAAGAGAATTATAAGTCAGCGGGAACAGGTAGATAATTTCAAGTATAGACAGTAAGATGTGAATTGTCTATACTAATATTATAAAGAGGAAACAGTTGAATATTTGTTTGTAACGGATAGACTAAAGAACTACGGAACTGATTTTAAAAATTACTTCACATATAGAAATCTACATTGCCAGTGAGTAACATGGGATGTATTTTATTTTCAAATCAATTCGAGGCGGGCGACGGGGGGAGATATAAAAATATTAGGTTAATATAGGCGAAATAGAATGTGTCGTATGAGGACGAGACAAAGCTCAATTTTATCCTCTTGACGCAAAGAACAAAACTCGGTAAGCCCTACGGGCCCGAAAACCATGTTTTAAGGCCCTAAAACCAACCGTTACGGAGATATTGGCACCAAACTACCCCTGCTATAGGAATCGGATAAAGTAATGAACTGCCGTAACCATGGCAACGTCTGCTCCAGGATTCTACAGCAGCGAAATTATCTACAATAAATCACAAAAACTTAACATGTTACAGGCATGAAAAGTGATATTTGGAATCCTATTTAAAAATAAAAGAACACAAATATTCGTTTTCAGAAAATCCACTTAAGGGGGGGGGGGGTTGAAAGAAAGTGAGGAAGGAGTTGAATTATTTATATGAGGATACATATATGTCAACAAAACAAACAAAAAAGATGATGTTACAGACTTAAAAAATTTGTACTTGGAATCGCCTTTAAGAATATACACACTCTTTTTGGAAAATCCACTTAAGGGGGTGAAAAGAATAAAAAAGCGGGTGATTTTTTTAAAAAATGAGTATATTCTTCTTCTATCGCTTTACCCACACCTGTGAGGTTGCGGGTGCGAACTGTGTAGCACATGTGGATTAAACCCTATTTTACGG
The DNA here is from genome assembly GCF_040414725.1 of Anabrus simplex. Lineage (NCBI taxonomy): Eukaryota > Metazoa > Arthropoda > Insecta > Orthoptera > Tettigoniidae > Anabrus > Anabrus simplex. The sequence goes on along the minus strand of NC_090277.1, from coordinate 23,556,407 downwards.
CTGGATGCCCTTCCTGACGGCAACCGAATGCGTAGGGATGTAATTTATACTTCTATACTAATATTATAAACAGGAAAAATGTGTATATTTGTTTGTAACGGATAGACTCAAACACTACTGAACCGATTTTAAAAATTACTTCACCTGTAGCAAGCTACGCTGCCAGTGAGTAGTATGGGCTGTATTTTTTATTTTCAAAACAATTTGAGGGGGGTGACGGGGGAGATATAAAATTATTAAAATAATAGGCTAATATAGGCGAAAGCGAATTTGTCAAACAAGGACGAGACAAAGGTCATTTTAAGCCCCTAGACGCAAAGAACAAAACTCGGTAAACACTTCGGGTTCGAAAACCATGGTTGAAGGCCCTAAAACCAACCGTTATGGAGATATTGGAACCACACTACCCCTGCTCTAGGAATCGGATAAAGAAACGAACGGCCGTAACCATGGCAACGTCAGCTCCAGGATTCTACAGCAGCGAGATTATGCATGTACGTTTGGGCATAGCTGCCAACCAAAATTGATACACCTATGACTTACTATCTGGAAAAAATAAACTGCTGTGTAAGACGCTCATAGAACTCCTTTGGGCGGGGATGGAAAGGGAGTGAAGTATAAAAATAATAGCCCCGGAGATCTCCGTAGTACAGCGACCAGCGGTTGGCGACGGGCCTCCGTTTTTACGTACTGGCTTAGGTTTCAGCATTTTCCGGAGTCTGTTACCTATAGTTTAAACTATTTTCTATCATTAGGATTACTGATGTTATTAGTGCCGATATTATGATCCACTTTTACGACTATTGCAACCATGAAACCTATATACTGTACAAAATTGTCAAGATGGTGCGCTCATGACTTGAAAAAATTCTCAACATTTATGCTCAGATTAATTATATCATGTGCGACATGAGTGACAAGCCCTGAGAATTATAATTCTCGATAATTATAGTTGTTTCTTTTATGCATCGCGTATTTCCTTTATAATTTGTAACAGTTATGAAATGTCGGATCAAACAAATAGATTAAATAATATTTATATTTGTGGTACTATCTAGCGAAAGTATACTTACACTAAACCTGCACCTTTGTGAAGGGAGCAGGTATATCTAGGTGGGAATGAGGGAAAAACATGGTAGCAAAAGATCTTAGAGGTCGACGCTAATTAGGAACTAATATTTAGAAGCCCCCATGAAGAAAATGAAAAGATACACTATAATTCCAAACATGACAAATAATTTCTACGTACTTAATAAATACACCAGTGATATAAATATCTAATGAAGTCAGTCACACCGATAGTATGAGTAACTAAAGCCAGTTTCTGATAACCCGTACGAAGAACGGGCACTTCTTTTAGTCTACAATATATCACAAAAACCTAACATGATACAGACATGAAAACTGGTATATGAAATCTCCCTTAAAAATAAAAGAACACAAATTTTTGTTTTCAGAAAAAGGGTTGAATGGGGGGGGGGGGAGAGAGGTGAAAATAAGTGAGGGAAGATTTGTATTATTTATATGAGGATACATATCTCTCAGAAACTGAAGATGTTGTAGACGTTAAAATTGGTACTTGGAATCTCCTTTAAAAATAAATGAACACACTTGTTTTTGGAAAATCCACTTGAAGGGGTGAAAATAATAAAAAAGCAGGTGAATTTTTAAAATGAGTATCTTCTTCTTCTACCGCCTTTCCCACATCTGAGGGGCCGCGACTGCGAACTGTGTAGCAAATGTGGATTATACCCTGTTTTACGGCGGGATGCCCTTCCTGGTGCCAACCCTATGTCTAGAGATGTAATTACTATTGAGTGTGTTCATTTTGTGGTTGGTAAAGTGGTGTGTTGAGCGTAGATGATGAGGAGAGTGTTGGGACAAACACAAACAACCTGTCCCCAAGGGAAAAAATTTAATCGCACACGATTTAATTCCCCGACTCAGCCCGATATCGCACCCGGAACCCTGTAAACCAAAGGCCTCAACGCTGACCACTCAGCCAAGGAGTGGGGCAGTTTTTAAAATGAGTATATCTACAGTACACTGACTGATCAAATGTCATGGGTTAGTGGAGCACTGATGCGCAGGTGTGTTGTCTGCGCACCACATGCCCCCTGTGACAGCGGCAGTTGTATAGCAGACCTTGTGAGCAGCGGCTGTGCATGTGACAGGTGTAACATGGAACGTCGTCGTGAGATGACACCGTTCGAACGGGGTATGGTGGTCGGTGACCGACGGATGAGAAGTGCGATTTCTGAAGTGGTGCGGGAATTCAGGTTCACACGATCAACCGTGTCCTGGGTGTATCGTGAATGGTAAAACGCGGGTGTCACCGTCCATAACAGACGAACGACCGGCCGTCCAGCCACCCTCGATGACCGTGACCGGCGACGTCTGAGACGGATTATCAATAGTGACAGACAGGCAACCGTGCAACAAATCACGGCTCAATTCAACACAGGCCGTGTTAGACACGTCTCCCAGTGGACAATCCGTAGGAACATGGATTCTATGGGGTATGGGAGCCAGCGCCGCAAACGGATGCCACTGTTAATCCAACGTCATCGGGCATAACGACGCGCATTTGTAGCCAGTCACCAGGGATGGAGACTGGAACAATGGCGTAACGTGATTAGGTCAGACAAATCACGACTTCAACTGCACCATGCCGATGGGAGGCACCGTGTATGGCGCAGACCACATGAAGCGATGGATCCCGCCTGCCTCGAAGGTGTGGTCCAGGGCGCTGGTGTCTCTGTTATGGTCTGGGGTACATTTTCCTGGTATGGAATGGGCTCCCTAGTTGTTCTGGAAGAGACTTTGAATGGTACGCGGTATTATGAGCTGCTCGGAGACCATCTCCACCCATTTTTGGCCTTCCAGCGCCCAGACGGTTCTGCGGTGTTTCAAGATATAATGCGCCGGCACATCACTCCCACGTCGCCCGGGAATGGTTCCAGGAACATGCAGCGGAGGTCCAACGACTGCCATGGCCACCCAGGAGCCCCGATATGAACCCTATCCAGCATATCTGGGATGTCCTGGAACGCAGGCTCCGTGCCAGGGATCCTGCACCCACGAACAGAGCAGCTCTGCAAACGATTTGGTGTCAGCTGCGTCCAGGGGACTACCAGGGACTTGTCGACTCACTTCCACGGCGTCTCACTGCAGTTCGCAGGGCCAGAGGAGGCCCCACACGCTATTAGGTGACTATCCCATGACATTTGCTAAGTCAGTGTATATCTCATAAACGTAACATATTACAGACGGGAAAATTGGTATTTGGAATCTCCTTTAGAAATAAAGAAACGCTTTCTTTCTTTGACTAAAGAGGACTGTTTCTCACATGTAGACTTGCATGTCGCATATTCCAGATTTAGCCCTGCCAGTAGCCTGGTCATCTTAGCCCCAAAAGGCTATGCCACAAACGTGGTTTACAAAGAGGTTATGGGGTAAATGAAAAGCATATCCCGGCGATTTTTTATACTTTAGGGATTTTCATATAATTTCTTAGTGCAATACCGAGGAGAATTAATTTTTATCAACTTACAAAATCATCACGAGCGAAGCCGTTGGTAACAGCTAGTAGTATAGTAAGTGAGATGTGTGCAGTGGGCTCGCAGTTGCAATCAACAGTATTCTGGAAGAAGGAAACCAGCTCCCAATCAAAACTGTCTTTACATCTATTTTCAAACTATCTCTGATTTACGGGAGTGAAAGATTGGTGGACTAATGATATTTATTCATACGTTAGAAGTAAGAGGCATAAAAGTAGCAAAAATGATTGTAAGTACAAACAGGTGGGAAAAATGGCAGAAGGGTACTCGGAATGAGGAGACAGAGGCTATGTTGGGAATTAACTCGATTGATGAAGCTGTATGCATAATCCGGTTTCGGTGGTGGGGTGATGTGAGGCAAATGGAGGAGGATAGTTTACCTAGGTGAATAATGGACTCTGTCATGGAGGGTAAGAGATGTAGAGGTAGTCCTAGAATACGATGGTTAGACTCAGTTTTAAATGATCTGAAGATAAGAGATACAGAAGTAAATGAGGCCACAATAGGAGTTACAAATGGAGGATTATGGCGGTGTTTAGTAAATTCACAAAGGCTTCAAGATTAAATGCTGAAAGACATGACAGTCTATAATGAAGATGCATGTATGTATATATGTATGTACGTATGTATTTATGTATGCATGTATGTAGCCTATGTAACAGGAAAACATCAGAAATCATGTGCCATTTTGCATACCACCCATACTTCTGTGAGAAGCATAATCCTTTAACGAGTATTCGTGTAATATTTTAATAACATAGCCAGGGTTTTAGACATTTTGAGTGCAATGTAGTAATATAGAGGGGAAAGATTCTTGATGTCATGCTGATATTGTGTGTATAATTGGCTGATGAAGGGATTGGAAAAGCCCCAAAACATGTACCTAAAACAAAAATCATCATCATTATCAGTTAACCATCTCCCGTTTCCCAGGTGCAGTGTACGAGCGCTCGCTACTTCCGTGGATTCAGGTACCAATCTTCTTCCTGGACTTAGTTCCAATCCACTCCTCTGTGTTCTAGATCTTGTTTGACTTGTTCGATCCATCTCCTTCGAGGTCAGCCTCTTGGTCTTTTTCCGTCTAAGTTTTTCTCTATCCATTCCTTAGCTACTGAGCAAGAATACGTCCTCATTACATGGCCATACCATTTCAATCATGATAATAGGTTATTATGGGCAAGAAGTAAGCTTGATAAAGTGCTCGCTTGGCTAGTATTGGAATCTGGCTGTCCCAGAGAAGTCTTCGAACTTGCAGGCAAAGGATAGCTCCTCTCTGAAGTGTGTTTGTGATTTCAGCATTTAATCAGTTATCTTCAGTCAGGACACTACCGAGGTATTAGAAGAAATATTATATAAATAATATGTAATATATAAAATACTATATGTGAACAGTAATTAATTGTTACATGTGTAAGTACTGATAAGATATAATATTGAGTGCCAAACACGATCAAGAATACCTGCATGCACTAGCCAATTACCAACTGGTGAGCTCAAATTGCCACACTGGGGTGAAATGCCGGCAACCAAGAATGGGTCAGCTGGAAAATTTTTAATTTCTAATAACGTACCACTTACATTGGAATAAAAAAGATACCTGTTATTGCATATGTAGCCTATGTAACAGGAAAACATCAGAAATCATGTGACATTTTGCATACCACCCATACTTCTGTGAGAAGCATAATCCTTTAACGAGTATTCGTGTAATATTTTAATAACACAGCCAGGGTGATCCACAGAGATTGCTCATCATCAGCAATAGTCGAATACGTAAAGGTAAAATGTCCAGGGGTTTAATCACATAACCGGGCGTGACGAGTTAATTCGTCTACCAATATTTGTTACTCAATAGGGTATTGATGAGTTAACTCATCTAGAGCCTTCGAAAATTGTTATCTGCTGGGAGAGACGTGTTATCTCGTCTCCTATTGCTTTGAGTGCAGTTCTATGATCGCTTTATAGATGTCAGTAGGTTCCAGACTTGCTGTGACACAGTGCGCGCCAATATTTCATTTTATTTTCTTCCGTACATAATAGATAAGCGCGTTTGTTTTGATGACGAAACTATTCTTCATCTCATTGATTCAGATGACGAATTAGATGACAGCTCTTTGGATATCAACGATAATACAAGTGTTGAAACTGACAGTGAACAGTGAACTTGCTCCTGAAAACGAACAAGACGGAGAAGATCCCCCGCATCAGGGTAGAAAGGAAAACATTTAAGTAGTAGCTTGCCTACAACAAGTGATGCAGCCACTTCGCACTGGCATAGCCGAGGTAATCCTCGAGCTCCTTTTACATTTGTATCGGACAGTACGATAAATCTCGAAGCCGTTGCAAGAAGTCGCACCAAATACGAATTGTGGTCTGAATTTACAAATGCAAATCAAAGGAAACGACTTTTCCCTTTGCGAAAATCAAATGCTCATAAATAAGTCTCTCGGATATGGCCATCCATCTACGGCTTCTAATTTCAGATGACCATACGCCATAAGACAAACATATATCAAAACGGGCAGGCTAAATAATTCGTCCTCCGCGAAGGCATGCACGCATATTGGGCGTGATGACTTAACTCATTTTCAGTCAAAATATATTCCCCGCTACGAATGTTCGTTTTTCAGTGGAAACTTCCCGGTTAAGTAAAGAGAGAGTGGTGGCCAAGCCAAGGTCAGACAATTCTGCATTTCAGGACCCATGTCGTCATGCCTTTCCTTCCCCCTCCATATGATGAATGTGTTGAGGTTTGATAAACACTGAACCATTTCTTCTCAGCCTTCAAAAAGTTTGTTAACACTCAGTGAGCGTCCGTCTTGACAGATCTTCAGATATACACAGAGGAGTGGGGATAGTTAAAGAGATCTAAGACTTGGAACCCAGGAGAAATAAATAAAAAGTTGAAAACCAATGGTTCAAATAAGTAACAAAAAACGAATGACAAATCAAGTCATATGTAGGATGCTTCAGGAGGTAACAATATTTACCTCGAGCTGAACATACGTTCACCGGGCAACTAATTAGTCACCCATGGAAACATCATTATAAGCATCATTTAATAGCGTGTAACTCCGCCTCTTGGTTTGATGACTGCCTGGATTCGGTTAGAAAGTGAGTCCAACAGGTTGTGCATGTTAGTCGAATCCAGGTTAAGCCACCAAATTGCGGGGATGCAGACGTCGGCGTACTACCCACTGTTGCCGCAATTTTAAATGGGGTTCAAAGCAGGTGATTTTGCAGGCCAATCGAGATGTGCATTCAGGATGAAATGCTTCATGTGTCCTTCAGTGCACTCGACGACGTGCGTCATTGTAACACAGGCAAAAGCGTGATTCGTCAGACCACGTTACGTCCCGCCAGTCTGCTACACTCCACGTTTGATGAACTCTAGCCCATTGAAGTCGCGAAGCTTCATGTGCCTGTGTGAGCAATGACTTCTTGCGAGGTGACCAATCCCGAATGTTCATTACATGCAGTTCCCGTCGCAATGTTCTCTCGCTAACAGGTTGAGATGGACCTTCATTAAGTGACTGTTGGCCGTCGCAACGTCATCTCGTAAACAGGTTGGGATGGATCTACATTCACTGACTATTGACCGTCGCAATGTTCTATCGCTAACAGGTTGGGTTTGACTTTCATTCACTGACTGTTGGCCGTCGCAATGTTCTCTCGCTAACAGGTTGGGATGGACATTCATTCACTGTTGGCCGTTGCTGTGTTTTCTCGCTAAGAGGGTGGGATTGACCTTCATTCACTGACTGTTGGCCGTCGCTGTGTTTTCTCGCTAAGAGGGTGGGATGGGCCTTCATTCACTGACTGTTGGCCGTCGCTGTGTTTTCTCGCTAAGAGGGTGGGATGGACCTTCATTCACTGACTGTTGACCGTCGCTGTGTTCTCTCGCTAACAGGTTCGGATGGACCTTCATTCACTGACTGTTGGGTTTGGAAGCGTCAAACGTATCTCCGGTCTCTCTCAGTCAGGATCTTTACCCGAGCACAATTCTGACGCCGTGTTTCGTCGCCCCGTGTTGTACACCACTGACTGTAGACACATTGAACTGTCCACTGTGGAACACCAACAAATCCAGTAATTTCACGCACTGTATGGCCATGGGCACGGCCAAACTCGAATGCCGCTTTTTGCCACCCTGTCACTTCCTTACATCTACCATGATGACGTGCACCGTCCACTTGAAACATCAATGTCTCACTGATTGCTACCGCCTTTTGTTTACGTAGAGGCAGTGTGCGTGCGCACAAGGGTGAACTGATTTTTTTGTCCAGTGGGCTGATTTCCAGTTATGGGTGTTGAATTACAGCTGTTTGTGGGTTACAGATTTTTAAACAGAGCATAAATAAAGTCTTCATAAATGATCAAAGGATGAACGTAGCTATACAGTTTGGAGAAATCATCACCCATAACTTAAACAAGAACTAACAAAATGAAAAATCAAATTTCTAAGCTGGTAAGCGCTTAATAAGAAATGCCTCTCAATAGACACCAGGAACAAACACTATGAAACCATAACTCTCCCGGAAGCTACTTTTTCTTGTGAAACCCTGTTCCAAATTAAAATCAAAAGAAGAACTGCTCAGTTCCCCAAGCTGAAAGAAGAATCATCAGAACTTGCATAAATAAAAATACCAGGTCAAATAATTCTGGAGAATCCTTCCTATGAAACTGTCTATCGAGAGATTGACCCAATCACCATCACAATGAAGGAGAAAAGAATCTCTTATTTCTTTCACATCTTGCGACTGCCAGGAAATTGGCTTTGATTACAACTAGTCATAAGAAGTCTTCGACATAAATCAAGAGTGCAAAGGATCAACGAAATTCAGCATGATCTCAAAGCAGCTGGACTTGAGATAGTAGATGCAGAGAACAAAAGTAAAATGTACACCCTAGTTAAGGCTCTCAAATTTTCAGCAGAAATGACACACAGAAGGGATACACTGATTTCAGACAAATTAAGAAAATTACGATCGGAACGAATGAAAAATACTAGACAGATCATAAGAACTAAACAGTACAACATTCAGAAAGAAAGTCAGTGTGGAACGGCTCAATTCGTCCAATGTGGCCAGTAAAGTTAATAATAAATACAAAAGAGAAAAGATAATGGGACAAAACGGCAAAAACTGGCTGGATTCAAGGAATAAAGAAAGATTTAGAAATAAATAATATAAGGGAAGAAGAAACTATGGACAGAGGGATTTTTAGAAAGAGGGTAGTATGTATGGAAGGATTCCAAGGAAGATTGAATAAGAAACTTGGTGTGAAGAGGTCAGAGGACAGAAAGAAACAGCACGGCGAAAGGTTGAAAGAATATTGGAAGGAACGGAAGAGAAAACAACCAAGTATGAAGAACTGAATTGAAATTGGCACGTGGCCCTTAGCAGGCCTAATCGGAAAGAAGAAGACAAGTGGCCTCTTTCCAAAAATGTGGAAAAATGCCATTATAAATCCTGTTCCCAAAACTTCCTCACCTGTACTTATAACAGATTATCGACCTGTTTGCATACTTTCATCTCTCTCCAAGCCTCCTGAACGCATAGTACACGTGCAATTAACCGACTATTTAAATAAATACAAACTACTTGACCCTTTACAATCGGGTTTCAAAAAGGGACACAGTACGGCCACTGCCCTGCTGAAAGTTACAGACGACATGAGACGCGCTATGGACGAAAGGCAGGTGACGTTACTTACACTTCTTGATTTTAGCAGCGCTTTTGACACAGTAAATATAGACGTACTGGTTGCTAAATTGAAATCGCTTCACCTTGGACAGACAGATCTAGAATTCTTTCTCTCATATCTTACGGAACGAAAACAACGCGTAATTATTCAGAATAGGTCATCCGAATGGGTAATGAAATTTTCAGGAGTACCACAAGGCTCTGTACTTGGACCACTTCTCTTTGTTATCTATATTAACGATATATCGACACGGCTAATACACTGTAAATACCACTTGTATGCTGACGATCTGCAGATCTATTACCATTCCAAAATTTCAGACATCAATCTAGCAATAGGTTATATGAACTCTGACTTAAATAATATCTGTGCATACGCTCATGAAAACTGTATTTTAATTAATCCATCAAAATCTAAAGCTATTATTGTTCGGCAGACGAAACAAATCAATGCGGCAAAAAACAAAAACATTCCTCCACTAACTTTATCTGGTAAAATTATTCCGTACGAAAACTCGGTAAGAAATCTTGGTGTAATTATAAACGAGAATCTTAACTGGGGAGAGCACATTACAAATATCTGTAGGAAAGTGTACGCGTCCCTTCACCCACTAAAATATCATCAAAATATGCTGCCACTAAACATGAGAATTAGGCTTATAAATACTCTTATCCTCCCTATATTTTCCTACTGTGACGTAGTACTAATTGATGCCACGAGAGAACAACTAAACCGATTACAACGTGCTATGAACTCGTGTATTAGATTTATCTTTTCCTTACGCTATGATGTTCATGTTACCCCTTATTATCGACAACTTTCCCTTCTAAAATTTGAACAATATAGAAACCTCCACGTGGCAGTATTAATATTTCGAGTATTAAAAGAGAATATCCCATACTACTTATCTTCACAACTCAATTTCCTATCCTCTTTCCACCAGCATAACACACGCTCTGGCAGTACACTTGCTATCCCTCTCAGCAGGTCAGCAGCATTCAGCCGTTCCTTTGTTGCAAATGGAGCTAGAATATGGAATTCTCTCCCCCACAACATTAGAGCCATACAATCCTTAAATTCCTACAAGTTGTCTTGCCGTGAGCATCTCCTCGATGTGTGCCGCCAGGCTGAATGAATCTGGTAGAGTGAATGTGTGTATGAATGTACGTTTACTGTGCTTAGGGTATTTAGTGTCAATCAACTTTTAATTTTGTATCGATAGTTTAAGACATGACTAAGAATATTTATAGAGTTTATGTTATTTTGTTTCATATTTTGTTTCTAGTTTGTAATGGTAGTTTTAAGATAATATTATGATGAATATTGCTCTCAGATGTACAATGTTAATGAAGTGTGGTTAAGTGTAAGAGAGGACCATGAGTCCTAACTTCGCCACTACAAATAAAGGCAAATATAATAATAATAATAATGTTACCGTGTTTTTGTGGTAGTTGTGCGTGAAAGAAGGTGCGGGGTGGTGAACAGGTCTCAAGCTACGAAAGTAGAATTAATTTAAAATTTAACAAGGTTATATTTTCTTTTCAAAGTAACGAAATAACAAACATGGCAGGTACAGAGTAGCAAGGCAACAAAAGTACAATTACAATATTTACAGGATTCGGGCTTCGAGCCCGCGATCAAAATCCTTGAGCAATCAGCTCAGTTTTACCCCAAACACAAGTTTCAACAGAGGGGCAGAAAACCCCATTAATGCCTAGGAGCCCTTGCTCCAACTTACACTGAAAAGCCTCCACGAGGCATACAACACTCAATTTACAAAAAAGAGCCACTCGCTCTCAACTTTAAGCCTCTCAAAGGCCACACCAAACTCCACCTTCAAGTTGTCCTCACTGGACATAGACACAGGGGTAAAATACCCAACCTACTGAGGTCTATTAAATGAAAAGGGGTAATTACATGACCTCTAAAATAACAATTTGAGAGGAGGCGATCTGCACTCCTAATACACTTGTTTTTAAAACCTAATCTGGCTCTAGGCCACTAATGCAAGGGCTAATCCCATACTACAGAGGTGACTTTAGGAAAGAATAATTTGTTTTACGTTAACGAAGAATAGGTTGAGAAAAATAAGTTCACCTCAAAACAATATGATTGGGAGCTCGAGAGGGTTAAGCACTCTCTATCCCGATATGCAGTTTAAAAGATAGAATAGATACCAGTTTCTTTACATTTTACGGAAGGTTACATAATGGAAAAACTTCGGACCCGCCCCGAGAGTTAAACTGCTGAGCTAGCAAAGAAAGACGTTATTAATTGGCCATTACCTTGTTGTTGACCGCTGCCGAAGAAAGAGGCGCTTCCCGCCCCCTGCTATGTACTTTACACACAGAAAGATGGAACAGAAGTGGCCTGGAGACCCTAAAATCAGCAGTTTATATCCTCTCGCGGAAGGTTAGAGGCGTTAGGGGAATGAAAACACCCTCCCACAAACTCTTTATTGGGTAGGACACAGCAACATATTCAAGTTGGGGGAAGATACCTATGATTGGTCAGAAATTAATAACAGAAATTCGGGATTGGTTAAATGCAAAACAAGGGGAAAGAGAGGGGTATACAGCCAACTTAAACAATAACAGAAAGAAATTTAACAAGAAACAAACTTTTAAAATACAAATTTTCTCCAAAAAAACAGTTCTTTCACTCCGCACTAGGGTGCACTATTGTTGATCTTCAGTAGTGTCCTCTAGAAGATAAAGTTCACACTTCTTGCTACAAGCGAAACAAAAATACGTCGAAAATGACACAGTTCAAAAACTCTAAAATTTCCAGGTAGTGACATCTTCTGGGAAACTTGCAAATTAATACCGTCAATAAAGTTCAGATTTCCTCCAGCAGAGGAGTTTCAACTGGCGCACATTTTAAATTAGCGGCGTGGAGGTGTACCGCCCGGTACAAATAATATAAATGTCTTATTGATGTACAAACTTTAGTACGGAGGGCGTACTATATTGTTTTACACTTTATTTTTTCTACCCAAATGAAGTACATTACACATTAGTTGTTACGTCCACCTTCTCAACATAATCTCCTTGTAAGTGTATGCACTTTTGCCATGGAATGTGTCAGTCTCTTCAGATCTTCCTGAAATCAATCTTTCCGAGTGCTACGTACCCATGCCTTGTCAGCTGTGTGCAGTTCTGCAAAACCCGCAAAACGGCAACCACGCAGGGGTTTCTTCATGTTCCCGAACAGGTGATAATCACTTGGTGCCAAGTCGGGAAAGTATGGTTGGTGTGGAAGCACCGTGAATCCCGTTTGCGGCTCACGGTTATGGAGCCATGTCTCATAACCAGTCACAAGCCTAGCCATGAAATTGGCTTTATATTGATCATGGCGTTGCGTAGGTTCTCCGCACACGTCCACATGCCTCTCCTTTTCGTCTGCAGACAACAGACTACGCACATACGTGGATGACACCTTCCCCAACTGTAAGTGGCGGTGCACGATCTGCTGCAGGGTGTTTCAGCTAGTACCCGTGGCTGCCTCCATTTTCGTAAATGTGATGCATTTGTTTCCTTGGATGGCCTGTTCGACCCGGGCAATGATGACTGCAGTTGACACTGTCACATTCCTTCCAGAACTGGTTCTCGTTTCCACCGATGTGCGCCCTGTTTTCCGTGACGGCACATGTTCTCAACAGACTGACACCAGGCGCCGATGAGTTCTGCAGTGGTCACGCCTTTTTTCCATAGGACCCAAGTCGTACAGCGCTGTCCCTGACGGTTGCTTTCTATTTTGTCTGCTCCTACGCTGACAGTGTAGTTATGAAATGGCAATGACGAGTGCATTCGTTGGCCCATGTCCGTGTGCTGCTAGCATACGGTGGAACAAGATACACGTGAGCACCTTCGTAAGTGAAATTTGAACCATTCCCGGAAGTACAAAATATAAAGTGTAAAACAATATAATACACCCCCCGTACATTACATTTTTGCCTTTGGGGATGGATAAAGAGAACAATTATATTGGTCCTTGGATTGTGCATATCTGAGTGGCTCAGCATCAGAGATGACTAAGCGCCATCGCGGGTCATTTTGACATATTCAGTGTAATGAGTAGAAAAGATCGTATTCTATCTACTGTATGCCACTTATGGCTAACAACCTTACTGTTTCTGTAATGTGCTACCAGCAATGAGCAAGTCAGGCACTATGAAAACGACAGTGATGTGTGAGCCATATATGACTAAATGCTGAGATGGTTGTGATATTACATGAGAGTTCATAAGTATCTGACTTACAGTATCTACATATCAGACAGATGAAAATAGCTCTACTAATGAATCAGGCATGCCCAATGTCTTTACACCAGAAAACTGATTGACTTTCATTGCATCTGCAAAAAAGAGACCTCATTTCCACATCACTCATATGGTCAGCAGGATGTTCTATTCATGCAAACAGCTTCACAATAAGATTACTAACAGGGAAACATCTATAGCAGGAAAAAGTGCAGTAGTTTCAGATTCGACGCATTGTTTTCCATAAAGTCTGTCCACTTAAGCTCATATATTTCTACGACTTTCAAGAACTTGTTCCAATCGCTGTTGATCTGTGTAAGAGAACAGCTGGTCGCTTAATTGGATTTAGGGGGCATTACCCCACTCTTGTATCCTCAAAGGTACAGGATAACGACTGCAAAACGGAACTGACCTATTGGAGCTCTTGAAGTATATCCCTCCCATTCACCGTCAGTTCTACAGAAGTCGGGCAACAATGGAGGTAACAGCAGATCAGGATGAATAGGGCATATATTATAGTTTAATGCATGTGATAGTGTATGTGCAATTATCCAACGAGCAAAAGATATCTCACCAAACATGACGTCCGTCACAGGGCATATTATAGTTATTTCTCTGTGGGTAGAATTTGTAGTACTGATACGCATACTAGCGTAAGAGTAACTTTAGAATAATTATGAAAGGGGATACTTTTCTCATCGTCCAGTGTTGTGGTGCCCTTATCAAACTGCGCACCACGCGCTTACATCTACAGTCAGCACGACAGAGTGCAGCGCTGGATAATGACGTCACGCCAATTTTCAGTATAAATTGGCATGCAGGATGAGCTGCGACACATTGCCGTACGCTGAACTGTCTACATCGTACTCCAGCCACGTAGGGTATCCCCTATTTGAAAATGTGGTCTGGACCGACACAGATCGTGAGGTTTCACCTTTGAACGTGCAAGTGTAAACATGGAAGGAGCCATTCCCTTTCTCCCTCTGCGTATAGTCTTCTTTGTCTCCAGCACACTCGTGACATATTCAATTGTACAGAAGGACTTCATTCCTTACTCCTGATTTCATGTGCTTTAAGATGAAGCTTCCCTTAATACGTGTGTTCTGGCAACGAGAATATTAATGAAACTTAAAGCACAGTCGGGAACTGACAACAGTCATTCCCACTAATAAGCATCATTTTTTAGATAATGTACAAAGTTAATTTTCAAAGTCACCAGCGAGAATAACCTTTAGTTTCAGTGCTTTTTCAAAGTTTAGAATTGTGTAACACTTGTGTATTACTTTCGGTTTACACTTGTGTATTACTTTCGGTTTTCAGTAATTAAAAGCAATTTTATTCTGCTAGAGTACTGTAAGAACAAAATCGTACAAGTATGTACTATTGTAGTGTAGCCTATATTAATTACCTTACTTTCATGCAATCTTTGTGAACTATCCTAGACAATATTTCTCTCCTTTCATTTTCATTTTGGACAGAATAAGTTATTTTACTTTTCCTTTTCTTTTCATTATTTCATGAGGAATGGATAAGGAGTGCAAGTGTAGGAAATGTGGGTGTGGCCAGGCATTAAGGAGTATGAGGGAGGATTTGGAGAGTTCGAGGGAGGTGATTAGGATTATCTCAGAGGACAAGAAGGAAAGTAAGCCTCCCTCAAAAAATGTACAGTTTACATTAGGTGGATGGGAAGGAGAAGGGGGAACTGTGGTCTAATGTTTTGAGGAGAAGGATATTGCAGACTGAGGACTCTATTTAGGATCAGAATTCAGAACAGGTGTGTATGAGGAATCGGTACGAGTCACTGCAGGTAGAACAACCGAGGGAAGATGAGAAACAGGTGATTGTTCGCGAAAGTGTGGAAGTAGGAGGAAGGGAAAAGGTGGGAAAGGGAAATGTGGAGTAGTGGAAAGGAAAAGATAGGTGGAACAGGGTCATAGGAGGGATAAAATTGGAGGAAAAGTAGCTTCTGCAGTTGTCAGGAAAGATAGGGTTGACCAGGAGGGGAGGAGATCAAATGAAGTGGGTGGGGTTGAGGTTCAGGTCATGGGGGATTCCATTGTTAGAAACGTTGGGAAAGTGTGTGGAGGAAAGGGTACCGGGTAGAGTGTTATACAATAATTAGGTTGAGGCAAGTAGAAGACGAGGAGGGAAAGGAGAAGGTGATAGTGTTTCACGTTGGAGCTAACAATGTAGGACAAGCAGCTATAAGTACCAACATGATGGGGGATGTGTGGGATCTGGTAAATGCAGCACGGGTGAAGTTTACGGAAGTGGAGATTGTTATCAGTGTAGGAGGTATACTGACTGGAAGGTGATTGGGGATTTAAATGAGACTATGGAGTGGGTATGTGGGAAACATGGAGTAAGATTTCTAGATCCTAATGGGTGGGTAGGAGATGGGGATCTGGGCTCAGATGGCCTTCACTGAAACCGCAGTTGTTCATATAAGTTAGGAAATTTGTTTAGAAAGGTTATAGAGGGGCACATTCAGGAATCAGGGTGGCCCAGGGAGCAGTGATACGGGTTCAGGGAAATGGAACTCGAGTAGGCATGACATAAAAATGTTAGGGCTTAACTGTAAAAGTACCGTGAAGAAAGGAATAGAATTAGGTAGTTTAAAAGATATATACTTACCATATATTGTAATAGGAAATGAATCATGGCTGAGAAATGATGTAATGGATGCAGACATATTCTCACGGAACTGGAGTGTGTATCATAGAGATAAGATAGGAATGGTAGGAGTGGGAGTATTCATTCCGGTGAAAGAAGAATTAGTAAGCAACAAAAATGTTGAAGATGACAATCATGGAATTCTAGGTGTAAGGCTCATTTCTAAATAGGCAACTTGATGTCTTTTGGGTGCACAGACCGGGAAAAAGTAGCACTGACGTAGATTCAGAATTATTTTATATGTGGGAAACGATATGGAAGGGAACGTGATAGTAACGGGTTAACTCAATTTACCAAATGACATTTGGGAAGGTAATGCAAACGACAGGAAGCAGTACCAACAACTGGTAAATAAGTTAATATGGAAAGGGCAGCTGATTCAGAAAGTGATGGAACCAACTAGAGGGAAGAATATACAGCACGTGGAGGAGGTAAAACCAGATGAGCTCTGTACAGAAACCGAAGTAATGGATTGTATTAGTGATCCCAAAACTCTTTTTGTAGTAGTTCGAAATAAATGTGAAAGAATGTAAGGTATTAAAGTTATGACTAATAGGCAGTACCATATGGCTGATTAAACAGGCATGAGGGAGTTTTGAAACAAAATAACAATGATCGGTGGAAAACGGTAAATAAAAATGTAAACAGACTCTGGGATGGGTTTAAAGCAAGTGTTGAGGAATGTGAAAATAGGTTTGTATATTTAAAGGTAGTAAGGAATGGTAGAGATCCACTATATTATAACAGAGAATCATAGAGACTAAGAAGGAGGTGCAGATTGGACAGAAATAGAGTTAGAAATGGCTGCAGAAGTACAGAGAAACTCAAGGAACTTACTAGGATATTGAATCTAGCAAAGAAGTCAGCTAAGGATAACATGATGGCAAGCATAATAAGAGGTCATACAAATTTTGGTGAAAAATGGAAGAGTATGTTTAGGTACTTTGAGGCAGAAACAGGTTCCAAGGACATTCCAAGAATCATTAATGAACAAGGGGAGTGTGTTTGCAGGGTTCTTCAAAAGGCAGAAGTATTCAGGCAGCAGTATGTAAAGCTTGTTGGTTACAAGGATAATGTTATGAGAGAGAGGTGTCTAATACTAAGAAATTATAAAAATTTATCTATGATAACAATGACATTTACAGTATCATGCAAAATTTTAAAATTAGAAAAGCAGCTGGAATTGAAAAGGTCTTGGGAGATATACTGAAGACAATTACGTCATAAGCAACCCAGTTCATTCCCCTGACCAATTAGGCCCCTCCAATGGAGTCTGTGAGGTTAGGTTTGCTCTCGTTCGCAAGATTATTGCCCGTGAGTTTAGTATGACTCGTACGTAAGGGTATGACATCATAGCCTCACCTGGCAGACAGAAATACACAGTGAAGTTAGAATTTCACTCGTACACATGTGTATGATGTCAAGGGGAGTCAAAAGCACTCTAGATAATCATAGGCCCCTCCAATGAAGTCTATGAGGTTAGGCTTGCTCTCGTTCGCAAATTCCGTGAAACATCATAACCAATGCTGACTCAGCACGCATTGCTTTAGAATCGGTTTTGCCCTACTACTGTCGGATGAAGACATTAAGATATGACCAGACCCCTTGGTGTTATTGGACAGAAGTGGGCTACATACTGGTACCGGGTACGCCGTCTCTCCACTAACATATATCACGTCATTCACTTCATCCCATTAATTCAACTGATGAAGTTGACGTCAGGAAGGGCATCCAGTCATAAAACACGCAACGACATATTCATTTCACCTATAACCGACACCGTAGAGAAACGGGACAAGGGTTGGAAAAACAAAGAAAAATTTTTGACTTTACGTCCCACTAACTACTTTCATGGTTTTTCAGAGAAGCCGATGTGCCAGAATTCAGTCCCACAGAAGTGGTTTAAGTGCCAGTGCATACCGATACGAGGCTGAATTATAAAAATTATAGATTTATAATCAACAAACTAATGCTCTGCCATTCGAAGTAGTAAGGCTTAATACATATAAGGTAGATATCATGTCACTTAAGCGAAGAAATCAGGCAAAATTACTATTTTAATAAAAACAGCCGATCGAGTATTTCATATCCTACGTTCAACTCCAGATTAAGTGCACCAGATTGAACCACGCAGGCCCATCAACATCGGAGGGGAACGAGCCAAAACAGTATGTCCTCTAATTTGAATATTACTCGTGTAGCAACACAAAAGTTTGTAAACATTCGGCTGTGAAAATAAAAACCTTCACTGCAAAATATGGAAGGCATAATAACCCATCCTCATTTAATCACCACTTGACCGCATGCCTTAACAATCCAGCTTAACTGTGACTTGGGTTTTTCATGACAGGTGTAGTGAACTATGGACCGCCCTACAGTAGAATTGGAGGTGTAGGAAATGGCTTGATAAAGTACACCTACATTTCATTCTTACGGATCATGGCCATATGAACCTCGAATTCATATCGGTGTCACATAGTTATTGTAATCTGGAAAAGAGTAAAAAACTCAAACGCAAGCCTTTCAAAATAAGAAAAGCGACGAACGTCAGATCAATGAAAACCGCTTGTCTCTTCTTTGACCACATTGCACAACACTTCCAAAATTAGTCACCTGTGGTGTCGGGTTATTTTTTAATACTTTCCCAATTATGTTAATTGGAAGATGAGACGTTTCTTGTCGCCTTAGTGCTTGTGGGAGAATTTTCAGAATCTATCGTTGTCATACAAATTGTCTGAACTCAGCGGTAGAACCATTGCAAAGGCAGCCAAATTTTCAGAATTTAATGAACAAATGACTTGCATGATTTCACTGTAATGTTCTGCGTAATACAAGCCAGCGTTAATTCATGCGCCTCCTCTAGTATGTGCAGGCTGGTCTGGGTGAAGAATATGCTGTAAAATTTTCTTACAAATATTTTTTTAAATTTTTCTTATCACGTCTAATTTTTGCCTTCATATGTCCATAAGAAACAGGTATTATTGTTATATCTGCAATTGAGCTCAGGGATTATAGGATTGCAATGGCAGCTACATCTTCAGCATTTAATGAATAAATAACTTGAGATTTCCTGTAATGTTCAGTGTAATACAAGTCAGCCTCGCCTTGTCACTACAGGCTGAGGTGGTATCTTGCACCGTTGTATCAGCGCCCAACATCACGCGGACAATTCAATGCGGATGTCCTTATTATAGTAACAGTACGGTAAATCAAAACTGTACAGAAGAAAAAAAGCAACCTTCGTCACTCACTACAGGAAAATAACGTCAGATATATATATGTTTAAAGGAGCAATCAGAAATTTCCGTTCGACGGCCGCACAGTCCTGAATTCTGATGCCAATCGGGCAAAATCGCCGTGAGCACTGAATATATCATCCATCCGCACACCACTTTCAAGATCCCCGTGTGGTAAAACACCGTTTCCTCCTGTGTGAAGAAGATCGTAACGACCTCCTGCACAACCCCATCCCACAGGAATCGTCAACCTTTCAAGGACTTCTTGGGGGGAACGGAGGCGTATTAAAAGAAAGTAATAATAATAATAATAATAATAATAATAATAATAATAATAATAATAATAATAATAATAATAATAATAATAATAATAATAATAATAATAATAATAATAATAATAATAATAATAATAATAATAATGTTTTTGATTTACGTCCAAATATCTACACTCACGGTTTTCTGAGATGCCAAGGTGCCGGAATTTAATCCCGCAGGACATCTTTTAGGTGTCACTAAATATACTGACAGAAGGTACACATATCTTAGGACTTCTGTGAATGCGTACTACCCCACTTCCTGCACAAAAGTATTTACTTACGACAGTGAGTGAGCAGATATTAATTAAAATTAGCCTTTACAATAAACCTACTATGACATTAGTTACAACAGTTTGAGAAATTTTCGCATTTTGGTTAAAGCAGTGTGCGAGAACCTATTACAAAGTTCAGAACGAGAGTGTGAGAAAGTTCTCCAAATCCGTTAGGAGAACGAATCGCTCTACAGTACTAGTCAGCATATGTAATTTTAATACATGCTTGAGCGAATTTATCTTCACACAGATATAAACAGCTTAGCGGTAGCGTGGAAAGACAGGCCAGATATACTTAAGACCAGCATTTTTACTAAATCTCGTATCTCATTCGTACCAATGGTGATAATTTTCCGGTATAAGGGAGCTGTGCGTTCGAAGATTAGTTTTCTGATTAAAAGTTACCACCACATTTTTTTACAAGTGTGGGCGCTATCAAGTATCAGTGAACGTGTCTTTTCAAAGATTATAGTTAAGGGAAAGTATATTTCAACATAGAAGACAGTTTACGGTTTATCCTTGAATATTAACAAGACCAAGCTGATTGTATTCTCAAAACACCAAAACAGGCCTCCCTTTACATCAACATTGCATCCGGGAGATAGTAGGTTCGAATCCCACTATCGGTAGCCTTGAAGATGGTTTTCCGTGGTTTCCAATTTTCACACCAAGCAAATGCTGGGGCTGTACCTTAATTAAGGCCACGGCCGCTTCCTTCCAACTCCTAGGCCTTTCCTATCCCATCGTCGCCATAAAACCTATCTGTGTCGGTGCGACGTAAAGCCCCTAGCAAAAATTTTTTTACATCAACAACAACATCGTCCAACAAGTATCTTCTATCAAATATCTTGGAACTCTAGTTAACCAGCATTGTGATTCAAAATGCGAAATCTTATCCAGGATTGGACAAGCAAAAAGTATGTTCAGTACCATGAGGACCTTATTCACCAGCCGAGAACTCAACCTCCAGCTCAGAGTACGAATGCTACGGTATTATGTCTTTCCTGTCCTTCTGTATGGTTTCGAAGGGTGGACGCTTAGCCTTTTATTGGAGAAGCGTATTGAATCTTTTGAAATATACTTCTACATAAGAATACTCCGAATATCTTGGATAGAAAAGAAGACAAATGAAGAAGTTCTGAACATCCTGAACAAGAAGAAAGAGCTTCTCATAACCATCAAGGAGCATAAGCTCAGCTACCTCGGGCACATCATGAGAGGTGAACGATACGACCTTCTCCGACTGATCATTCAAGAGAAGATTGATGGGAAAAGATCTGTGGGAAGATGGAAAAATTCCTGGCTGAAAGACTTGCAGCGGTGGTATGGACATATGTCGATGGAAATCTTCCATGCTGCCGTTTCGCGTGTAATCATAATCCCTTCGAAGGGAGACGGCGTCATAAGAAGAAGAAGTTTGGGAATTTCACCAGGAATACCTAATTAAAGGGATAGATGGTGTGCAGATAAATGCAGCAAGATTTGTAACGGGATTTCAGGAGAAAAGTAATCTATCAGAAAAATTAGATAAAGTTTGTGGGAAGCTTTACATAAGAGAAGAGAGAGGGGACTAGAGCCTATACAGGAGAGGAGTCAACCTCAGTCGTATAATTGGACAGTCCCGAGCTGTCAAAACAAACATTCCTTTTAGCTCATGGAATGGATCGCACTGTAGAATTGAGATTACCCCAGGGGGACAATCCCCCGTCAACCAAAGTTGACGCAAGCAGGCATTAGGATTCTGGGGGACCTGCCAGAATGTGCGAATGGGAAGAGTCGGAGCTCCCAAGAACCTCCAAAAGGATCAAAACGAAAAAGATTTTCAGGATGGGGACCATAAATGTACAGACAATGACAAAGACTGGTAAACTTAAACAGGTAATAGATGAGATGAGAGAAAGAAACATTGGGATACTAGCCATGCAAGACAAGTAAAGATACTTGTAGGTGATTATAATGCACAGGTAGGGAGGGAGAAGCAACATATGGGGATAGTAGGCGAGTACCCAGCACACAAGACGACGAACAAAAACGGAGAAAGGTTAATTGAACTATGTCGAGAACACAGAATGAGACTTATGACAACTCACTTCAGGGCCAAACCGAATAAGAAAAAGACATGGGCAAGCCCATGCACCCACATTGGGGAATTCCAGATTGACCATGTGGCAATCAATCGGACAAACACTAAAGAGATTATGAACACAAAGGTCAGAAAGAACACAAGAATAGAATCATATCACTATCTTACAGAAATCAAGTGCCTTTGGATTCCGCACAGGGGTAAACTGCCACAGACAAGTAGACCAACTGGAAAAATAAATATAGACAGAGACAAATTATGGCACAATCGATCCAAATACGAGGAAGGAATAGAAACTGGCAATGGATGGGATGACATGAAGCTGAATATGAGTAAACAGGCTGAAATATGGGGAAAGGAAGAAAAGAAAAAGAAACACTGGTGGTGGAATACGGACTGTGAGGAAGCGGTTGAGAATCGCAGGAAAGCCTGGAGAGACTGGAGCATTAAGAAGAACCTGGAAAAATGGGAAGTTTTCCTACGAGTAAGGAAGGAAACAGCCAGAACCATAAGATGACCAAAAGACAGAGGATGAAGCAGGAATTGGATGAAATTGAAAACAACTCCAGGAAAAACAATAGTAGAGACATTTTTGGGAAATTCAAAAAGAGCCTGAGTGGATATAATGGCAGAGAACTCTTTATAAGAGATAAGAATGGGGATCTGGCAGTTAGTGCGAAGGAGAACTGTAGGATACTTGCAGAATACTTTCATGACCTGTTAAACTGTGAACCACCTGAAGAAGAGCTGGAGCTGGGGACAAACACAGAAGAGAGAGAGTCATGTCCTCCAACTAGAGATGAGGTCGCACAGGCTATAAGCGATCTAAAGAATAACAAAGCAGCCGGAGAAGATGGAATATCAGCTGAGATGATTAAGTGGGGAGGTGACAAGGCAGTAGACAACATGACCAACATCATCGGCCAGATTTGGAGAACAAAGAAGTTACCAGAAGGATGGAAGAATGCGATCATAATACCAATACATAAGAAGGGAGACAAGAGGGGTGCAAACAACTATAGAGGAATTTCGCTACTAGAGATTGGCTATATGGTGTTGTCGAAAGTCTTGCTCAATAGACTGGAAGAACAGTTAGAAAGTACAATTGGAGACTACCAAGCAGGATTTAGGAAGGGAAGAGGATGCATAGAACAGATATTTATACTGAAACAACTGATAGAACATAGGGCCTTAAAGAACAAAAAAACGGTGGTAACCTTTGTAGATTTCACTAAGGCATATGACTCCATCGACAGACAAACTCTTGGAAGAATCCTGAAGAACAGAGGATTAGATGGCACTACACATGAACTCATAATGGAAATTCTATCAGACACAAAGGCAAGGGTGAGATTCAGAGGAGTACTCTCTGAAGAATTTGATATCAACACTGGTGTCAAACAAGGAGATGGATTATCACCAATGTTGTTCAACATAGCTCTGGATGAAGTCATCAGACAGTGGAGAACAATGAATGAGACAATGGGAATACCAAAGATGCATGTTGGGGACAAAAAGGACAATAGGGCCCAAGTAGATTGTCTAGCCTTTGCGGACGACATAGCTATAGTAAGTGAGACAGAAGAAGATGCAAAGACACAACTCAACAACTTAAGCAATATAGCCGGAAGGGTAGGACTGAGGATCGCCTACAACAAGACAAAGACATTGAATACCACTGAGGATTGGACAACATCGGAAGGCACCGTGCAAAAGGTGGACAAACTCAAGTATCTAGGAGAATTTATAACAGGAAGGAATAGGAGCAATGAGGGATTAACAGAGAGGATAAAGAAGATGTGATCAGCCTTCTGTATGACCAGAGATATATACAATAAAAAGAATATATCTACAGATGCAAAGATCAGACATTACAAGGCAATGGTGAGAAATGCTGTATTATATGCTGCTGAGACAATAGCACTAGGAAGAAATGGTGCGGAACAACAAGAGAAAGAAGAGAGAAAAATATTGAGGAAAATACTAGGCCCTAAGAGAGGAGGTGAGAGATGGATGAGGAGACCCAGGGAAGAACTATACCGGAACATGAGGACAATCTCAGAAGAAATCAGACTGAAGAGAGCACGGTTTGCGGGACATGTAATCAGGATGAATATGGATAGAATGACGAAAAGAGTATGGGAAACAACAGCGAGGACACGAGGAAAGACAGGAACCAAGTGGGTAGTTGAACTCCGGAAAGATTGGTCAGAATTGGGGATCAAGGTGGAAGAAAAGGAAAATTGGAAAAGCAAGTACATACCGACTAATATGCCAGAGATCAATGATAGGGATGGATACAGGAAAAGGATTGAGAGTCACCAGTGGAGTAGACAAGAGAAGAGGATACTGAATATCTCGGAAGAAGAGCGGGAGAGAAGAAGAGAAAGGATGAAGAGGTTCTGGGAGGAGAAGAAGAAAATGCAATCCATGAAGGAGCTGTCCGTGGTCCTACAGAGGCCGTAACGCAAGAAGAAGAAGAAGAAGAAGAAGAAGAAGATCTGAAAGGAGACAGAATCACGTGTCTAAATCACGGCAGGTTGATTCTCTTGACTGGTCATGTTGCAAGAATGGCCAAAAGCAAGGTCATGGTCAACCAGGATACACTCTGCCAGGAACACTTTTTACAATATGGAGAACAGATCTGTGATGGTAATATTAATAATCTCTTTTTGACTCAGCTATCAAGTGGTAACTTCTAGGCGGCCTGCTATTCAATAGGTACTATGGGTAGAGTTACTTTAATTTTGTGGAATTTTCTATCACGCCACCATCAAACTAAGGAGTTTGAACAATGACTGAAGTACAGGTGACAGAATTCAAAAATGATTTGGATGGACCTGAGCTGCCATTAAACCCATGATATTGGGATCTCGTAAAAGTTGGAGCTACTGAACACATAAATAGTAAATTCCATATTGTTGAGGGTAGGGCTGTAAAATCTAATTAAACGAAGCTCTACTTACTTGTCCTCTTCTTTGAGACAGGCAACCAGCTGGCCGACAGTATGTTCATCTACGCATATTTCATCCTTAATACTGGCAGAAGGCTGCAAGGAATAAATAGGCAAAACAAGGTAAGATATGGAGAGTAAATAGATAACTAGAGTAAAATTTCATGTATAAACATGACATAGTTGACAATATGACTTTCATAGTTGCACAATAGAAACATCAATATGTTTTCCCAATGTCAAAAGGAAATGAACAACATGCGCCATGTCATAATTATATGAAGAAGAGGAGCAAACAAAGGAACTCATAATATGATAGAGAGAACAGCTCTTGAAGAGGGCACAATAGAAGTCAAACCAGGACAAGGATAATCCCCACATACCTTTTTCCCCTCTTCTCTAAACATCCTGTCATCCTGTTCATCCAATTTAGTGTTCTTTGACTGTTCACTTATTTGTGCCTTGTGTTCCACAGATGACCGATTGACAAAGAGACATACATTGGATCTCACCCTCTTGCCTACCATTTCTAAGTTTGGTTAACAAATTGTCAATTATTGGACTAAATACTGCAGAGCCCTAAATATTTCATTACCCAGAGAAAAGCAATCTAAGTTTTCAAGATGAGGACACAAAAGTAAATGTAATAAATATTTTTTTTTATAAGTTGCTTTATGTTGCACTGACAGAGATAGGTCTTACAGTGACGATTTGATAGCAAAGGGCAAGGAGCGGGAAGGAAGCAGCCGTAGCCTTAATTAAGGTACAGCCCAAGCATTTGCCATGTGTGAAAATGGGAAACCATGTAAAACCATCTTCATGGCTGCCAACAGTGGGGTTGGAACCCACTATCTCCCGAATCCAAGCCCACAGTTGCACGGCCCTAATCACACAGACAACTTGCCCGGTTTCATATGTTTTAAGAAGTGAAAAGTTAGATTGTTGCCTTCAAGAATGCCAGTGTTATGGTCAGCATATAGCTGCACTTTTCAGTTTAACTGAACCAAGGGTACATCTTTTCTTAACCTCTACTGCCTATTCAAGATCTTAAGTCCCATTATCTTGTGAAAGATCTTTCACGCTTCTCAGCTTCTACTATCCGAGCTTTCTCAGTAGAGTAAGTCTTAATGAATTCCGTACCTGAGAAGCAAAAGGGCTTAAGTCCATTTTGTTAATTTAACAGTTTAAGCTAAAAACAGTAACTGGCTGCACATTTATGCAAATTGCTCGTTATACAAGTGCAGCTGGTTTGTAAATGTGTTATATATACTTATTCTGCATATCATATAATTATGTGGACATGAAATACATTCATATTCATATATTCCAATCGAAATTTTCTTGGGAAAACTGTGAAAAGGGACATACGCCTTTTTTCTTAATTCCTTATTACACTTCTGGATGCTGTAAAAGTAAGTTAAAATGTAAATAACTGTGTGTAATGTAAATTTATACTTGTTCTGTAGCTAAACGAACGAGAAAAACATAATATTGCACACAGAATATGTCATAATTATCACATTAGGACAATTTTCACAACTTTTTTTTACACAATTTTGTCACTGAAGTTCTGCGTAAGATAATTATTGTAAATTACTTTTCCCCAAATGTTCTCCAGAGAATTTCAATTTATACCTGTAGAAGCATCACTCATCGGTCGGATATTCGTCTTCTTCTCCATGAGGGAGGTCACTGTAAAAAGCACTGTACTGTCGTGCAGGTTCGTGTATTTTGTTGAACTAATGGGTTTGGGTCCGCTTCGTACGGTCGGAATTTCCTTTCGTAATGGGAGAGCATTTCCACAATGTCTTCTGATATCAATTTCTTGAAAACAGGTGTTGTTGAAGGATGTCTTATAGGCAATACTTCCAGGTTTGTCAGCTGAAACTTTAAGCATCAGTAATAGACATCTTGCGATTTGTGAAAGGGGATCCAGATGTTTCAGTTAAAGATGTGAAATTTTTTAAATCACCACACTGCATTGCATGGACTACTAGCTGCTTCTTTACCTGGCATGTTCTAATAAACTGACCCCAATCACGTGGTATAGGGATCTCCAAGTTGGTGAGTCTCGACTTTTTCCTTTCAATGGTTGAATGAATACTGTCCATTTCCATATGTGTGTGACTTTTCCCGTGTGTAGTTTTGTCATCTACCTTCTCTCTGTAGAACTACCCATTTCTTTACGAGTTCTGTGTCCATTTCTTGGAATTTCCTTCACCAAGGTTCTTATCGTCCGAAATTTCTGATCCCAAGAACAAGACTCCTTCCAAAAGGCTGAACCCATAATTCTACGATGAGAATTTTTTCTCAATATTTATTTCAAATAAAAATTACTTGTTTGAGAGTGACTATGTTTCTATTTCATGAGTCTGGCTGTCTCGAGGGAACGAGCGCCCCGCGTCAAGCAAGCTGCGAACTCGCGAAACGCCGGGACACTTGGGTGGACTTCGAATATTCAACAATTTTTCAAATTCAAGGTATTCTTCGTAACAAGAGATTTTGGCAACACAGTGAATCCAGAAATAAAGAATCTAAATTATTCTCAAACCCTACGTGAAGACAGAACCCACAGGGTAAATATAAATGCATTTGAGCCTAGAGACAAATCCGCGTCCGACCCGCGGACTAACGACACGTGCCAAGGCCAATGGATGAAGAAAACCCGCGAAACGCCCGGGCAGAAATAATTTATTTCGCCTGTTGCGAGTATGGTAAAAATATGGAATTAACACCTAAATAAATCGTAAGTCTGTCCGAAGTTATGGAACAAATTTCCGAAAAATTGGTCTATTGGATGCGAAATTAGCAGATTGTGCAATCAAGCTTCATGGTGTGAGTAGTGTCATCCCATAGGGTATAAAAGAAATCTCCCTCCGTAGATTTCTCAGTCTCTATCTGGGTGTTGGGGCCGCGAAGCTCGCGACACTCGTCAGCAGAAAAGTGTGAAAATTTGGTCTCCAAATAACTTATTACATGTTCGTGTCTAAGGTTTCAATATACTGTTAAAGTGGAAGATAATAGAAATTTTCTGAGCTGCCGCTAATGGAAACTTTCAAGGTTTAGAAGTAATTGGATTTCTCTCGGTATTCAGTGTGTGTTTGTTAAAGAGGAGTTTGAAGTTAGCTACTGTGTCTGGTTTCTTATCTGTTTGGAACACCTGTCTAATAGGGTGAACAAGTCAGTCGCCATTTGAGGAGCGAGCTCATCACAAGGGCGACCGTGTCGAAAGTGCGTTATAAAGTGTTGTGTAATTTAAGTTATATATTTATAAGAAGATGTATAACCTAGCTATGGTAGGCTAGACGAGAAGTTTGCTGGCTAAATGCAGCCAGAACTCAAGGATGACGGCTAACATCACACGTCTGTAACCTTTTAATCAATGTAGTTAGAATGTTGTTTGTCCCAACCAAATTTCAAGGCATGTGTCGGGTTGGTATTTAATAATGATCGGGCGAATTTGTTATATTTCTGGTCAGCGTGTGAAAATCTTTAGTGTTGTAAAATTCACATCAAGAAACTATAAAATGCGAAGTTTAAATCTTGTGTTAATATTCTTTGAGATATTGTCCGAATTGAGAAAGATTAGGAAGGTGATAATGTTAAAGTAGTCGTGGCGAATGTCTTAATTTCGAATATCGTTTAAATTCAGAAAATGTTGTCGCAATAATAATAATAATAATAATAATAATAATGTCTACCGCGGGATAACAATTTTCCTATGTTAAAAAGTGGAGTTAACAAGTATGTTCTGCAAGGTTTGCGGGTGTCTAGAAATATCCATTGAAATCCGATAAAGTTATGTTTTATTCATGGGAAGTAAAATTTTGTGACATCGTGTATATCGGTGATATGGAAAATCACGGTTGTTGTTGTATTTTCGAGGTCCGAAAGTTGTGGTAACAATAAAATAAAAAGGTATATTTTTATAACAGTTGTTTGTCACGAGAGGATTGAGGTTTGAAAAGTCTTGAAATATAAGAAAATGGATTGAGAGCGAAGAATTTATATATGTGGAGATAAGAGTTGTAGAAATGTTGAAGGCAGAGAAAGCCTGGATATTTCCTATAATACCGCCCTGAGAAGGCGATGAGAATGAATTTTTGAGACAGGCTATATTTGCCGAGAGCGAAGAATTTTTGTGACAGGCTGTATATTAAATGTGAGATTTATGTGGCAGGCTGTAGTGTATTCCACTAACAATCCGAAAATTGAGACCTGGAGAAGGTTGGTTCATGACTATTGTGTGAGGCACAGTAAATTTCAAGTAATATCCCAAGTGAAAAATGACTCTGGTGAAGATTGTAAATCTTGGTAGTAAAAATTCAAGTGACTAGTTGCGTAAAGTCAGTATAATGAATATTAGAATAATATGACCTCAAGGATAGAAGAGCATTTCAAGTACACGGTTGGTGTTGTTTGACTGTAATGACAAGTTTCCAATCAGTAAAGTTCATAAATTACAAGGCGGTAATTTATGATTAAATCGGAAACATTTGTGGAATGAGATATTGGACGCTTTAAAGCTATATGTTTGGCTGTGTAGATTCACTGGGTTTCGTTTCACTGGATAGTCATGGATATGAATATCTGGAAAAATGACGGTAGGCGATTTGAGGGCCTCACCCTAAAATTACTGTGTGGATTTTTATGGTGGTGATGATTATTATTTTTTGACGACATCCACTAAATGTTAGACGTGTGTTGGAAGTCATTAATCTTTCCTAAACTTCATTGCGCATGCTGAGATCGTGTTTGAGTTGTGGATTGTTCGCCACGCGATATTTATGTTTCAATTTCACGTTCTAGTAACAAGATAGGGACTCGAGGCATTTTCCGACTTGCGTTCATTCTGTGGCAAGTGTTGTCTCGTTGTGTGCTATTAGTTTCGACCAGATTTACAACCGGAATATTTCAGAGTTTGTTTGAAGTTACGATTTCACTTGATATGCTAGGGGAACCGTGTACGACCCAGTTTCCGCTCGACAATAGATTTAGGACGTCACATGTTATCCTTAGGAGTATACTGATGATGAGACGTCCTAGTCCACGCTCAACGATAGAATTAGGAAGGCGTATGTGTACATAGAGGTTAGTGTTAGGGTGTACAGGCGTTAAGTAGGCCCGACGATAGGTCTGGGACGTCACCTGTACATACTCAAGTCTTAGATTAGATGTTTTTGCGAAGTGACCTGATCGAAGGTAATGTCTGCAGTAGTATACGCAATATGAAGAGGGTTAGCTCGGTTATAACGAGGCCAAGCTTGTGCGCATCCCTCAACAGCTGGAAGGTGTTTACTCAAGATTATGGGATCACTGACGGCATGAATATGAGGGTTGTCCAACATTGGGTACTGAGCTAACTGTGATTGAATATTTACTGCAGTTTGCCGTGCGTATTTGAGTTTAATTAACTTCGGTATTTTATTTTACGGACCTAATTGTTTTGTCGTTGTGACGTCCGTTTTTGCTTTGGCAGTGTGCATGTTGACACTCAGCGTATGTGTGAGAGACTTGAGTTACGAATTCGGATTCGATTCGTCAGCCGGTAATATATTTTATTTTCAATCTTTGTCGTTCCTTCATTTTTATACGTAGTTGAGTTCGGTTAATTGATAGCTTTGTAGGTAGTGTGTTGGGACAAACAATAAGTAGATGGATGGATCTGTGATGGCAATCATTGTTCAGTAGGAAAGAATTCTGTACTTTTGTTTTATTTTACCATGTGGACTTGTAATTTTATTAAGCGTAACGTAACCATTCATAACCTGAAAGTCGGTTTTATAATAATATTTTTCAAGTGATTTACCACTTTTTAATTAACTTCAGTGTTTAGGATTACATCTAAATGCGTGATGAATAAGTGTGTCTTGCATTTCGCAGTTTTGTTCCTTCAGAACGACGTAACGTAAGATCCTCGCGGATCGTGTTGTTGTTGGTTCCTTCTGAACAGCTGTTAGGGGTGATGCACGTTTAGCATCGGGATTATTTTATAACTTAAGGGTGTCATGAAATGATAAATACATGGTAGAATTTTGTTTCAATTGTGAATGCTGCTGTCAACTCGTAGTGAACACCATGCTTTCCAATAATATTTCGCAACCTATCCAATGCAACTGATAGTCAATTTGGTTCGATTAAGGATCCATTCGGCGGGTGTTCCGTATCCGAAAGGATATTCGACTGGTGGACAACCTTAATTAAGAGTAAATCAGGCGTTCTCCTTGTTGAAGGTCAGATTTTCCACGGATCGTGTGGATTAATTCTCAGTTATCGTTTGGATTAATAGGTGCCCGATTTTCAGGTTTTCTTTTCACTTTTTCAGTTTCGCTGTCCACTAATTTATGAGATTCCTACTTTCTCCGAAGAAAATTCTTCGACATTGTAAAGGAAAATATATACGCTATGTAATGTGACTGCGCTGAAACGTTTTATAATTAATAATTAATTGTTGATCAAGGATTTATACAAATAATAATTTTTTCTGCCATTTAGAATTCAATCAAATTAAGCACATATTTGCTCCTCATTTCAAGTAGTTAGGCTCTCTTCTGAACCCCATCGTTTGGTTAAGATCGTGACCGAAACATTCCTGCAACGACCCGAAGATTAAGAGTTCAATATCGCTCTGCTGTAGCAGCTGTGGCCGACCAACGATGGAATGGTAAGTCAAGGGTTCAAGGCGTCAAATACATTTTTCCATTACCCTTTAGTCAATTTCTCGGCATATTTAATTCTACACCTACATGGAGTCTTAAGTGTGCATGCTGGGACATACTTTTCATCCCTTACTGATTTATAAGATGCCCCAATCAACTTGCTTCTTTTGGCACTATTTTTTTCCAACGTGAGGGGTTTCGGATCCTTTTTCTCCCACGATATACTACTTCTTCTTTCACTTTTCCGTTAGTTGCAGGTAACTCGCATGCCTCTGTCGAGTTATTCTGACATTCTGAAATTAAAAGAAACTTTATGATGATAATAATAATATTGATAATTATTATAATTGGCATAATGTTATGGGTACAAAATATCAAACTAACTGTCTACAGAAACCCACTACTTTCACTGCCTTCGGGTTCGTAATTTGGATCCAAGTCAGAGAAGTCTGATGTAATGTCAACCTGCAAGTTTTCCATGTGCTTTTCATCCACGGGTTTCTCATGTGAACGCTTGCTGTCCAGTGTCTTTTCATCTGAGAATATTACTTTTTATGTTAGCAATATGCGATATTTGTAGTGGAAGTTTAGGAGTTAAGTTTAATGTTAATATATAGCACTAAAACAGTCATAATAAGGATGATTAAAATATTACTAAGAATACAGCATACGCCAATGGGATCTAACTTTAATCAGTTGAAGTTAGTATTACTTCAATCTATACATCAAAATTGGTGATTAGGGCGTAACTCCACAAAGCATCAGTAACAAAATGTAGGCTATTACGGAACTCTTCAGTAAGAAACATAAATATATTTACCTCTCACTTCACGTGCTCTCTTCAGAGCAAGTGTCAATATCATCTTCCCTCTTGAAAAATTATTCATTTTGCGTACGTTCAAATACCGAAGTCTCACGTATTAACTTCTTGTCGTTTACAAAATTTCACTGTTGTTGTTTTCACGCTAATTTGCATACGATAATGCAGGTCTTTTATGTTCACGTAACACAGGAAACTATAATAACGTTCACAATGATAAGCACACTTCATTATCGTACTCCAATAATGTAGGCAAAAGGCGAATGTCTATTGACTCTTTCTTCCTGCAGAGAAATTACTTAGAAAAAAAAGGCGGATGTCCCACATGCGACTTGCAGCACTAAAAAAGTTTCCTGCAAAAGGCGGATGTCCCACATGTGCCCTTTCCATCCTAAAAGCATTCTGGACTTCTGCCTTTATGCCACACACAAAATCCACAGGGAATGGCAACAGGACAACTGCCTTTATTCCACAGATGTGGTCGATTATACCACACACAAAAATGGCCATAACTCAGAATCACAAAATATTGACATATGCCCTTTTGCCTCTCAGGTACGGAATTATAACTGAGGTTTCCTGTTTTGTAATTCATGTTTGTAATTAAATCCATTTTAATGTTTACACATAGAAAGTACTAGGAGTCATGGTAATTATTTGTTTGATTATGTTTCTCATGTCCTTTAAAGAACAAGGACTTAACTCAACAATGGATTATGGGGATGAAGAGAGAAAAATGGAATCCCAAATAGACTCTCCCTTCTAACAAAATGCAATGTAAAGTGGCGAAAGGAACACAGCCTTGTGTTAGTTCACGATCTAGGTTAGTGTTGTACGATGTTTTTGAAACAGGAGTTGTATAAAGATTAAATGTGTCCAAGGTCGTACAACATGACAGTGTCAGCAAGGCCTTCAACAGAATTGCAGGGAATCTGCATTGCCTTATGGTTATGGTTAATCTTGGATATGACTGTGGTATTGTTATCCTAACACATTATGCTCCTAATCAGCAGACTGTCAATGCGCAGTATTACTGTTCATTTTAGGAACACAACCTGCAACCTGCTTTGGGAAAGAAGCGGTGGCACTTCCTACAGGATCCAGGCATCATTTTGCATGACAAAGGCTCACAGTAAGAACAGTGCACACCGTGGCTGATTTGTTTGCTCAATGCAGCTGGGAATTGCTGTACCATCCACCTTAAGCCCTTGTGACACTCACATGATTCCTAAGATGAAGTAACAATTTCGGGTACTTCCCTTCAGGACTGTTCCAGAGATTTGTCAGCAGTAGACCGGTACGAACACACAGGGTGCTGCTATAGGTACCCTACAAGCCCCACATCACTGGCAATGCTGGTGATTAGAATGAAGGGCAGTAAATCTTGGTGTAATGCATATCTCCTTTGCATGAGTTGTGATTAAATAGTTGCCATTCACACAAGTCCAAACCCAAAATACGTCCTAGAACATTTTTTTACAAGTTGCTTTATAGCGCTCTGACACAGATAGGTCTTATGCTGATGATGGATAGGAATGGGCTAGGAGTGAGAAGGAAGTAAACTTGGCTTTAATTAAGGTAGAGTTCCAACATTTACCAGGTATAAAAAGGAAAACCATGAAAGGCATTCCTCTGGGTACCTGACAGTGCAGTAAAATACCACTGAACACATGCATGGAGTATAATAGAAATAGGGAAGTATTCGACATAAAGAAATGTCAACCTGAGCTCATCAAGACAATTAATATGAGGCGGCTGGAATATGTGGGTCACATTATGAGGACTACTGAAAAGAAAAGTCTGTTATCTGTAATATTTCGAGGAAAAAGGTTTAGGGAAAGGAGGATCTGGCAGAAGATATACATCTAGGTTCGACGTTTGGAAAAAATGAGTTGCAGCTCATTGAAACATGACAAAAAGAAATAGCAATGCTTGTAGTCTAAATCCAATTAGGATAAGGCAGCAGTAGCAATGATGAAACCAGCAGGCAGATGGCATGCAGTGGAGGGCTATGAACAATAATACCTGGTATACATTACCTAGCTTTAAATTTGATGATGATGTTTGTCATTTAAGGCGCCTAACAGCTAGATCACCAGCTTATAATGGTACGACGTGAACGAAATGAAAATTCAAAATTCAAAATGTATCCACTGAATAGAATCTAAAATAAAAAATGATGAAAAAATTATCGTGAAATACAATCAGTGGATCAAATTCACATTGCCTTAACTATGGGATGATACTTATCTAAAGGGGTCTAAATCCATATCACTGGCCCCTCATAATGTTACTAATCACTGGTAAATCTGAACCATGGTGTTCCTCCTATAGTGGTGCTAATCACAGGTAAGACAGTCTCATGGTGTTTCTCGTGTGATGATACTAATCACAGGTACTGGAGACACACGGTATGTCACACACAATGTCACCACTCACCGGCAACTAAAACCCGTGGTGTTTCGCACATAAGGCTACTACTCACAAGCAACGCAGGCCGATGGTGTTCCTCACATAGCGGTACTACAAATGGATGCCAGCCAAACCTGTGGTGTTTCTCACATAGTGTTACTAATCGCACACAATGTAGACTGATAGTGTATGTCATAAAGTGGTACTACTCATAGGTTACACCGTGGAACCAGGCGTTTGAATGTAAATGATGACACTTATCACAAACAATGCCCGGACCTATAGTGTTCCTTGCATAAATTTACTGTTCCTATGTACCGTACACCCATGTTTTTCCTCACAAAGTGGTATTATTGGCAAGTAACGCCGACCCATAATGTTCCGCACGTAATGCTACTAATCACAAGTAGTCTCATAGTTCTAATTTCATCATCCCATGGTCACGCCTTTATTTGATTCTTACGAGAGAAAGAGAGGTGGGTGTAGTCTTCGGCTGTGGCCCCAATCCACAGAGGGAAGATGAGAGAGAAAAATGAGAAAAGAAGGGATCAGACACCAAGAAAAATGAAGTACCGGACAAAGAAAGACAAGGGCCACGAAGGGTGTGAACATAGTAGATCCCTAGGCCTCAAATCCTCTAATACCATCAAGGTTGGAAAAGAACTAGAGTTGACCAAGAGAGGTCGGACAGGATAGGTGAAATTGAGGAGCCTTACAAAGTAAGTAAAAGCAATGCAAGGACTCAGGTAAGGGCCCGTGGCCACCAATCCATGCTCCCAAGAGAGAGCCCTTGGGTCCCCTTTTTGCCGCTAACAACAGGCAGGGGATGCCATTGTTCTATTCTTCATCTGCGTATCCCACCCACAGGGAGTAGTGTAACATTTCGAACTATATGAAGATATACTGTATAACCCTGATTTTGCGTGACCTCGATTTAGCGTAAACCCGCGTTTAACAGAAGAAACTTCCCATCCCAAAAATTACTCCATAAGAGGAATGAAACTTTATATTCCATTTAACGTACAGCCAAAACTGGTTAGGACATTTTTGTAGGGACCGAAAAAAAACTGAAAAATGAAAAATAAATTTGCTGTAAAATTTTAGGTTACTTATTTATTTATTTATTTATTTATTTATTTATTTATTTATTTATTAATGTATTTCTGTACATGGCGGGCTCAGGCTATGAAGCCACATAATTATGCACCTGCATAAACATAATATACTGAACATTACAACTACTTAAAATAAAAAATAAGTTTATTATAATTTAAAGTTAACATGAAATGTAATTTAACTGAAATTTAAAGAATCAAAATATAATTTAAACATTTTAAAATGAATTTATAGTATTTACTATTATTAAAACTATGCCTCGAAAAATATAATTTTTTTTTTGCTAGGGGTTTTACGTCGCACCGACACAGATAGGTCTTATGGCGACGATAGGATAGGAAAGGCCTAGGAGTTGGAAGGAAGCGGCCGTGGCCTTAATTAAGGTAC
The DNA here is from genome assembly GCF_040414725.1 of Anabrus simplex. Taxonomy (NCBI): domain Eukaryota; kingdom Metazoa; phylum Arthropoda; class Insecta; order Orthoptera; family Tettigoniidae; genus Anabrus; species Anabrus simplex. Next base: position 23,519,952 of record NC_090277.1, on the reverse strand, counting down.
AGCCCCAGCATTTGCCTGGTGTGAAAATGGGAAACCACGGAAAACCATCTTCAGGGCTGCCGATAGTGGGATTCGAACCTACTATCTCCCGGATGCAAGCTCACAGCCGCGCGCCTCTACGCGCACGGCCAACTCGCCCGGTGAAAAATATAAACTATAATGTTTCTAAACTCACATTTACATGTTATTCATTTAACTTAATAATCTCACATTTAAGGGTGCTTCTAAGAGTAAATTAATCTGAATGTAGGTAATATTTCCTGCACATTCTTCTGAATAGCTCTAGGTTGCTTATGTCTCTAATTTCAGCCGGGAGAGAATTCCAGGAACGTATAGTCCCCAGTACAAATGACTTGTTATACGTACTACCGTGATGAGTGGGGATGGACAGCAAGGATCGTACTGATGACCTTGTGGGTGTTCTACCTGAAGAAGAGAGGTAGTTGAAATCTATTCTCAGATAACTTGGTTTACCTGTTCACAGTATTTTGTGTAGAAGAGAAACAGCATGTTACTTTCGTCTATCACATAATCTTAACCAGGACAGCTGATGGACGAATGGGCTGATGTGGGAATGGAGCGGAATATTTAGAATGAATCTAATGCAGGCATTATGTGCCCATTGAAGTTTAGAACCAAGTGAACAACTTATGTTGTTATAGACAACATCACCATAATCAAATATTGGTAGTATTAGTCCTTGAACGAGCAGTTTCCTGGCTTTGACAGGCAGAAAGTCCCTCAGTTTGTACAGTGAGTGTAATGAACCGAATACACGTTGATAAATTTTTGTTAGATGCTCTGACCAACTTAAAAACTTATTAAAACTTATTCCGAGGTTCTTAACGGAGTCTTTCAGTGTTATAGGTGTTTCATTGATCTTGACAACTGGTATATTGATGCTTTCTAACTTGGCATGCGCTTTTATAGATCCTATTATGATGGCTTGTGATTTTAATGGGTTTACATTCAGGCAGTGGCTACTAGTCCATTCGTTAATGTTAAATAGGTCTTTGTTTAATTTCATGGCTGCTTCTTGTATGTCATTCAGCTTGCTATGAATATACAATTGGATGTTGTCTGCATATAAGTGATATTTACAGTTCGTCAGTTGTTCTGATAGGTCATTCATGTATAGGGAGAACAGAAGTGGTGATAACACCGCACCCTGTGCTACCCCCATCTCAGTATTTCACCATCTAGACCTATTATCTCCCACTGACACACATTGTTTACGTCTACTGAGATAGGAACGTACCCAACATAATGCATTATTAGAAAATTTCATCGTTTCTAATTTGGCTAGTAAAATGTCTTTATCTACGTAGTCAAATGCCCTTCTAAGGTCGAGAAGAATAAGAAATGTCATTTGTCCATTATCCATTGCTAGCTGAATGTCGTTAGTTACTTTTACTAATGCTGTGCTGGTACTGTAGTTCGATCTAAACTCTGATTGATATCTGTCAAGTAAGTTATGATGCAAGAGATGGTCTGTCATTTGTTTGTGTACTTGTTTCTCCAGTACTTTTCCTAGAACAGGGAGGATACACTAATAGGGCAGTAATCGTCAAGGGTTGTGGGGGTACTATTTATTGGCAAGGGTAGGATGATAGCATTTTTCCAGTTCTCAGGAAAGTTTCCCGTCATAAGAGAAGTGTTAATAATGTGTGTTATTGTAGGAAGAATAATGTCTAGAATTCTTCTTAAAAGGGACAGGTTTATTCCGTCGTGTCAAGTAGACCTTGATTTTATGTCACTGAGGGCACTCTTTACATCACCTGGAGTCATGTGAGAGAAGTAGAATGTTTCACCAACATGCTTTCCCTTTGAAGATATTCTGTCAATAGTGGCTCTCTTGGTATTTCCGTTCGTCTGGACGTTTCTTGAGCTAAAATAATCAATCAGATCGTCCAAAGGTACATTACAGTTACTGTCCTTTGTCTTCATTTTATTTAGACCCATATCGCGGAGAGTCTTCCATACAACAGCAGAGTCGTTTGTACTTAAAATTTCATATGAGTAGCATATTTTAGTGTTTCTTATCATCTGCTAGGTTTTATTTCGGAGTCTTTTATAATTCTCAAAATTTCCCTGTGCTGGATGTTTCACATAGTAACTATAGGCTGAGTCTCTCTGTTTCATTTTATCATAAATTTCTTGATTGAGCCAAGGGTTAGAGGGTCGCTTTACTCGAGCAGTATGTAATGGGGCATATCTGTCGTATAAAGTTAAGAGAAGTTCGTTAAAATGAGATACTTTGTCATCGATGTCCTTTCTATACTGAATTGTGTGACATGGTGTGCTCAAAGCGTCCTCAATGAGAGCTTCTTCGTTCAGATTTTTGAAATCCCCGTATGTGATTATCTTAGGCCTGTATTTTGGACACTTTAAAGAGTATGCAGCGTAAATCATATCATGGCGGTAAAGGCCTGGCACAGGCATCTGTCCATGTGTCAATATATGGTCATTATTGTTTGCAGTGATTAGGTCGACAGCTGCCCCTGTGGATCAGTGGTAGAGTGTCAGCCTCCGGATCCCAAGATAGCGGGTTCAAACCCGGCAGAGGTAGTCGGATTTTTGAAGGGCAGAAAAAAGTCCATTCGACACTCCATGTCATACGATGTCGGCATGTAAAAGATTTGGTGTTTACCCAACAAAATTCATTAAATCTCAGCCATAGACGCTCAAGAGAGTTTCGATTTACTCGGTCTGCCATCTAGTGGGTCAAGAGAAAAACGGAACGTCGAAATTGACGAGCAGACAGCCAGACGGCGTCAAATTGAAATGTCTGCACATGGTAGCTGAGGCCATACAATTATCATTATTATTATTATTAGGTCGAGGAGTGTGTGCGAGGTTGCAATGTGGTGTGTGGGTTGTAAGGGCAGAATTTTCATATTAATGGATTCAAACATGCATGTTAGTCGCCTAGTCTCAGTGGTTTCGTTTGTCAGGTCAGTGTTGAGGTCACCCATTAAAATCATATGTTCATACCTGGATATTAAATCCTGTAGCCCTTCTTCTAGATACGTGATGTTTCCGGTTTTCGAGTAAACACTTCGTATAAATGCTTACAATATAGTGATTATTTTAATCCACCTATTCAATACAAATTGGTTTCGTGTTGCTAGTTCATAATAATACAACACAAATTTACATGTAAATTTATTATTAAGGTAATGGGACCAGTAGATGACACTTTAAGGGAAATTTCAGACACAAATATTCATATTGAATTTCATGTAGGGTGAACTATTAAATTTATTATTGATTTGTTTACTTCAGTAATCCCTTTACATAAAAATATAATGAAAGTAATAAATGGATTCTTTCCCAACTATAAAATCGAAGAAGAAAAACAGGTATGACAAGGGAATACAAAGCAATACTGAAACAAGGTTATATCATTGAACCAGATATCTTAAAATGTGCGATATTTATTAATTTCTGATATTCGATAGTGTCCTCTGTTAGTGTACAATTTGGGGCTTGAAATCACTTCCTTTATATCTTCCTTATCATACCAACACACATCGTCAGATTTTGGCCACTTCCATGCATTAATTCCTGCCACGGCCATTACTTTGATATATGCCCGATTTGTATCTAACTTCTAAATAATTCCAGAATAATATTCACCCTCATAATCACATATCACATAAGCTCCCTTACGTAAATTCGTTGGGGCACTTGTCAAAACACGTTCTTCTGGTTCACTGTCATTTTCTGGAATTTCAGTCAACTTAAGCCCCTTCTTGGCTTTTTTCATTTCTAATTCAGCACATTTTTTCTTTATAGTTGCTCTTTCTCCTTTCAATCTCTCTGCTTCATCTTTTGCTTTTTGCTTCTTTTCCTGGAATAACTGCCAATCTTTTGATACCACAACACTTGGAATTTTTTCTTTCTTTCTTTTTGGTGTTATTGAAGGTAGTTCTTTGGGGTAAAACGCTCGTTTGAAGGGAGAAGGGACATTGCTTGTGGAACATTCTGCACCAGTAGCATTGGTATGATGATACCTATTGTCCTCAAGTGAAGGTTGCAGTGTTGGCGTGATTGAAATATTTTCAGTTGGATATAGATTCTGTGTTGATGTTGAGGGGATGGGCTGAAGATCTGATGATGATCCTTGAGTTGGTGACTGAGTTGTGGAAGGAGAAACCTCTGACAATGACAGTTCATTTTGAGGTATATGTGCTGTGTTTTCATTTACAACTGCCAGAATAGTAACTTGATTCATGACAGTAGGTGTGGGATCAAGCACTGGTATGTCCTTATAGATTACTAATGGGCTGTTCATCATGGGAGGTGAGTGAACTTCAACAATTTCCACCAACTTCCTCCACAATAAAAATAAGTTTCTGTCCTCTTCTTTAATGACTTCTATCCAGCTGCCACAGTTTTTTTTCTGCTTGAAGTATTCAATTTTACTTCCACCAATTTGTTTTTCCATTACTTCTATGGCTACTTGGTATTCGTGCCACATGCTGCTGGGTTGCTGAAACACTCAGACTTCTTCCTTCCCTTCAGTGGAAGGAATCTTAGAAAAATCAATGGCGTTTGGATGCTTTGGATGCGTATGCTTAATTCCTGGTGCCTCTTCATGAATGATGTGTACCAGGATTTGCTAGGTTTACCATCAGTAAACGGATTGTCATGCTTTAATTTGTGCACTAATCGTTGTACGCTCACTAAGCGTTCGGTTTTTTGTTATTGGGAAATAAGCTTTTCCCATTTTCACTATCCAGTCATTCTTCATTTAGAACACTTGGTGGGTCCATTTTTCTTCTGAAAGGCGTTTGTTCACTCTTGCATTTTTTTGCAAATGTTCATCAATGTTACACGTGGAACACAAAATCAAGTAGCTGCAGTGGTATATGGTGTGTCCTTCTTAACTGCTTCGATGGCATTTTGCATTGACTCCAAGGAGTATTTAAAAAGTGATCCTTTCCCCCTGGCAGGCATGATAAGATAGATACAGGACTCTGAAATTAATAACAAAAGCAATGTTTAGCTCAGAGCATGACCTGCAAATTGAACATACCTTCAACAAACTGTAGCAACTGAGCTATAACATTACTTTATCAGAAATGTATATATGGAATGCACTTAAACACACATGTACCTAAATTTGATAACGTTTAACAAATTCTGTTAATTCCGACTGAAGTTAAATAGATCAAAACAGGCCATACCCTCTGTCCTAAGTGTGCTTATAACCGTGTCATGATTTATAGGCGTACATAGACTGCTACTTATCATTAATGTAATATTCCATCACCTTTAAGTTTTCCTTTCCTTCCTACAATATAATTTACCAATTAGAGATTGATATGAACTACTGTATTCACCAGAATTTGTTATCACATTGAAGTATACACATTCAGGCTGTCATGTCAACTACTAGATCCATGAGGTCTTATGGACGGGTTGAGAAGATGGCATACCCTGCCAACTACTAGTCCACTAGCTATATTAGGGACCAATAGATGACACTAACAATATATTTCTTCAGTCGTAGTTATAACTTCCGAATAGGCCTATGCTAATATTACACTCCCCAAAGAATGTATTTGGTAAAAGTGAATCAAATGACCAAGGTACAACAAAACCCTGCCCAGCAACATATCTGTATTGTTACTTCCTCGTTAACACTAACTTTAAGCAGACGCCATTTTTACATCTAATGCTCATATGGCTCTTTATAAAACCTCCTTGGAAATATGGAGAAGGTACTAATATATTTCACTTTATTTCATATGCTGCACTCTGGAATCATAGAAGGGAACTATTGATTGAAAACGATTATAACTTCCCTTGCAAGCTTAAGAATTGGTTTAACATCTGCAAGTGCCATCTACTGGTCCACTGTCATCTACTGGTCCTTTTACCTTATGTAGTATTATGAACTAGCAACACGAAACCAATTTGTATTGAATAGGTGGATTAAAATAATCACTATATTGTAAGCATTCATAGCAAATTTCAATACGGGTCTAATCATGAGATTAGTTACATGTAATAAACACTTCGTACCACGAACTTCAATTTCTACGAAAAAGAACTCCAGTCTGTGAGAGTATTCACTTGGCGATTGAATACCTTGTATTTCACATCATCACGTATGAATATTCCGACTCCACCTCCCGGCTTTCCCTCTCTATTGTTCCTAATTAATGTGTATCCACTCATTTTAACCAGTCCTGAAGGGATAGACTGACGCAGCCATGATTCTGAAATCATTATAGCATGCAGATTACAAGTTGAAAATATTACATGGTACGATTCTCATATTTTGGTCGTATTGAAATGTACAATAAAGTCTTTAATAGTTGAAAATATTTCAGAGAATTCTGACAAATGTAGGACAATGCTCTGTGTATTGACATGTGCTATTTGTAGGGAAGTAGGGTAGGGCGTAAGGATGTCTTTGAGACGGTTAGCGGTATTCTGCGACGGGCCTGGCACGACGGGGTAATGACCTGCCTCGGACAGTGGTGAAAGGAGGCTGAAATTACAGACATTTGTTTCCTGGTTGCTTAATTCTGCCAACTAGGAAGTTAAATTATAACAACTGATAGTAAGAAGTACCTACTACAACTATAATATTAGCACCTAATCACAACTACAACTATGTGTAAAATTAATTAAGCGAACTAAAATAACTATGGTGGTCGTTATATTACAGAGAGTCTGCTCATGACTAGCGAATACTGTTCAAATCCGAACGATTAGTTATGGCTATTTTGAGGTTCCCTTGTTTTACATATATGATCCCATCTCTAGACCATACGTTCTGGATGGTAAATTTTGCGACTGCATCCTGAAGAAGTCGGAGTCCTGCTGGAGTTAGGTCCTCGTGGATGGTTTTATTCGAGCCCTTAAGTTTCTTTCTGTTCGTGAACATAGCGTTTCTCTTACGGTATGACACAAACTTGATGATTATAGGTCGCGGACGCCCGTTCTGGTTTTTTCCCACCCTGTGAGACCTATTAATGTCATCCACAGAAAGACTGACCCCGATTTCTTTCGCAATTGAATTATAATCTAGCGGGTTCCACCTATTTCAATACAAAATGCAATGTTGTTGGATGGTATTTACAACATTATTTTATTACAGTACATGTTTCGGTGCTCACTTTGACACCATCATCAGCTGTATAGAAAGTGTAAAAACTTGGCAATCCAAACAATGAACAACATATTGCTATACTTAACTCCTAATATCCATATATACAAGATTGTAAACAAGATGTAACTATAATTAAATCCTTAGTATATATACTATGCTAGATTAAAACTCTAATATGTGGCCAGAAGACTCTTGTAAGTCATGCACATAAAATTTTCTCATCTGGTTGATGAGTTGTCTTCAAATTCATTAATAGCCATAATTCTATACACTCGTAATGCCAGTACGATCTTAAGATTGAAGAGTTAACATTGAATGTAGTCCTTTAATGTTAAAATGTTCATTTCATATTGTATTAGCCATTTCTTGAATAAAAGTTCGTTGTACACAATATAAATGGTAAATTTGCGCCGTCTTCTTAACTTAATAAATGTGTAGAAACGTAATTTTGTACTGTAAGTGTAGTGGTTGGAACTGTGAACTGAATATGCCCTACAGCTGTTAGGCGGGCTTAGCTTCTCAGTTCAATACAACCCTGTAATGATAAAGCCCAATGTTAACAGAAAAGCGAGAAAATTCAGAAAGAAACTGAATGAATTTAACTGTTGATGCGGCTGACTCACCTCTACAGCTGTGTACTTCGCGTAACGATTGCGGCGCAACGAGTGTGTCTGCTCGTATCTTGTGCAGTGTGATGGAGCGCTACGGAAGGGGAAGTAGGGGTGGCAAAGGGGATGTTTCTAGAATGTTGAACATGTAGGAGAGGGTCCGGGGGGTGTTGTGGACGAATACAGTAGTACGAAAAACTGTTACGTGGAGTTCGAAAGACGTTGGAATTTTCTGGAATTTTCAGCTTGTTAAGTAATAAAATCAAACAATCATATAATACCTTGGGTTTTTCCGAGATTTCATTCAGATTAAGGTTAGCATTATAATACTGGTCTAGATGTATTAAACATGCTTCAGTGATGTCAAGCACTTAGCTAATGTTTCCATGATCTCAAGGTCTTTATCTATGTTTGTGAATTCATGTGAGTAGTCATGGATATGCTGACCTACTGCTGAGAATCTATGATATTTTACAGCATTAAAGTGTTCCTGATACCTGATATTAAAGCTACGTCCAGTTTGCCCAATATATCCGCTTCCACAGTCTGTACATTCGAACCTATATACACCCGATTTAGAATATGGATTGACTTTGCTAACCGCTGAAGCATTATGTAAAGCTGCTGTACTTCTGTTATCCGTCTTGAACGCTATTCTAATGTTACGCTTCTTGAAAATATTTGTAATTCTATACAACTCTTTATTAAACGTGAAGGTTGCGATTTCTTTTGCTTGTGTTTTTTCTTTAGTTAGGTTCGTGTGCGGGCAATATTTAAATTTGTTTATCATTCGTTCCATAAAATTCCCTTTAAAACCGTTAGCTTTAGCCATAGCTCGAATGATGTCCAGTTCCTTGTCTAAGTTTCGCTTGGACATTGGTATGCTAAAGGCACGATTCACCAAGCTGTTATAGGTCGCGCATTTATGAGCTAAGGGATGTATCGGATCATTTCATATTGTAACCGAGGTTTGTGTAGGTTTTCTGTAAATACTAAAAGAAAATGACGAGAACTAAGTTGTCAGTGTTCTCGTGCTCAGTTTCAGGTATACCGAACACATGTAGGCACTGCCTTCTTTGATACTGTTCCAAACAGTCAGTTTTATCCTGCAGTTCAATTTTTAAATCACTGATTGTTTTGTCCCGCTCCTCCAGAGCCTTCCTAAGTTCTTCAATTACACTGGTATTATAATTAATACTCTTTTTTAATTGATCAACAACTGACTTTGTTACCTGGTCCTGGATAAGGTTGGCAAGCATGCCAAGTGTCTCCTTGCTGCTCAGCGCTTCCTATACGGCCTGCTTAACTATGGCTTTCATTGGCACTTGCTTCACCTTGCGTGGCATTATTAATTTATTGGATTTCTTGCCTTTTGCTTTCACCAATCACTTCACTAACACTCACTCAGAACCACTGCACTGGTAAAGATAATGTAATGCACTCTGAGCTGTCAGACTATGAAAATTCACCTGCTAAATTCACGTTTGCCACGAGCCACGTATTCTACGTCTATGCACTGTCCGCCATTACTATGTACAAATAATTACTATTAAAACAAAGAAACAAGAGTTCACAATTATAATTAATGAAATAAATAAAGAAATAACACATTTTAAGAACACCAACATAGAAAAACTACAAGGAAAAACGTTCTTAGAAACGGGAACTATACACCTCGCTTGAAATTATGTTTAAAGTTGTCACTGAAAAGTTCAACACACGGGCGATTTGCAGACTTTTCATGTGTGGTTTAGTATCCACTTTCTCAATAAAGTTAAATGTTTCCATCATGTGTAAACTTTCTAGCTTTCTTCTTCTCCATAATTTAATGTCCCAGAAACCACTATGCATAAGTACAGTAGGCCTAATAAATTAAAGTACGTTGTTACACAAATCATTTATAAACGTAAAAATAAGCACCAACATATCATCTGTATACGTAAGTACGGTAGGCCTAATTTACGTACATTGTTACACGCGTAAGTACGGTAAGCTTAATTGATGTGCATAAGTCACTCAGGCCTCTTTCAGATGGTGCGGGAGTAAAATGCGCCCATGTGTATGCGCGGGTGCACCTGCTTCTGCTGACTCCTACATACACACCGGGTCGAGTGGTGCAAAACTCCCCATACTTTCCAGTAGATTATTTTCAAAACTCTTTTCAGTGTGGTAATAAATATGGACCATCATAGTCTTCGTTTACACACAAGAAAATGCACAAATATTTCATGCATGCTGTGTCCTTCACATTTCGTTAGAGAAGTAGATGGGTACTATTTTGAAGATACGCTCTCAATAACGGGTCTAAATGATATCATGCTTTCTCAAACACGAGACCACTAGTATTTCCGACATTAAAGTTATTAAGTTCTCAATGTCTTATTCGGGTTCCATAACGAGAGTTGTACATCACAGAGGAAAAGATAAAAGTACACGAATAATTTTTAAATTGAAAATGAGAAATAAATACTGTATGTCAAATGAGTGAGATCGGGCCTACTTCTGTTTAGCGTCTAAGTCCATTTCTAATTTCTTATGGGTACACTATCGGGTTCTGTACTCATGTCGCGAGCACGGTCGATCCGTTGAGTATGACGACATGCATAAGAAATAATGTCCAATAACAAGTAACTACGGGCGTGGTACCACGACTCACCACAGACTGCTCGCTGAAATATTTCTCCTGCGCGCTATTACTCCCCGCTTTCGCATCATCTGAAAGATTCTATTTGAACAATCAGTTCTTAGTTAAGACCTAGGCGGACTGGAAGCTAAGCACGGAAGTGGGTAAAACCCTCCCAATCCGAAAGAGGCCTTACGAAGGTAAAATTAAGTACCAACACGTCAGATGCAAAGAGAATAAGACTGGCTTGGGACTGACGCCCCTTGCAGCTGTAGGCCGACATGAAGTTCTCTACCAAATTCTTATTCAGGCCAGTTGTTTAATACGACACGTCCTGGGACTTCAGTATAATGGCGTAATAACCAGGGAAAAGCACTAGAAAGGGACGTCTTAACAAGTTTCAGCTGTATTTCACAGTAGGGCAAAACCCGCATCTAGCATTAAGGAAATGTTAAAATTCTCAAATATTTTTTTCTATTCGTTTTGGTTATGGGACATTAAGAATCTGTGAAAAAGACATCATAGGCTAGCTAAGGATGATTCAAGGCAGAAGATGAATTTAGAGCGCGGGCACTTAGGACTCAAGTGAGATGTCGGACTTGGATACACATCGTACCCCGGCCACTGTAGTAGAAGAGAACACCTGTTTTAATGACAACGTTATTTTAACCTACACAAATTCCTATATTAATATGTGCAATATCCTTTGGTTACGACGAGAACCGTTTGACTTACTCATCGATTAAAATGGCCAAATTTGGGTATGTTTGTTTTTATCCTTTATCAATATTCATACACTCCACTCCAGCGTTTGTATCCATCATATCCATCATATTCCATATCGATTCCTCACTATGCACAAACGAGTCTAACAACTTCCATAATCAGCAAAAAAGGACATCATAATATTAGATTACTTCGAATGTGTTCACCTGTGTTTGTCCTGGCTCTGGCAACTCTGATTTGATTTCTTCTTTCAGATGCACCTCATCAGATGTAAGTTTACCATTGTCCTGTGGGTGAGTTAATATATTAGGCACATTCTTCAGATGTATCTAGAAATTAACTTAATTAACTTACATATGAATGGGTTTAACAATTCATCATTTCCCTGTAAATGAGTAATTTCAGTCTCAAATCTACATTATCGGTTTTCAGAAAATTTCCAGGTCACGTATCCTTAAAAACATAACAGAGAGACCTTCAGGAGTTAAAGTGAGCCCAGTTTGAATGCTCAGGGATATTTTTGAAGTATGGAGCAATTATTTAATAAAAAAACCTTCAAAAATAATACTGAACGATCAGGAAAATGTAGACATACGGAAGAATATTCTGTTCAACATAAACAAACCAATCCTAAAATATTCAGAACTTAAAATTTACCACTGTTATCTTTCACATCCTGTACCGGCAAATACAGCTCGGCAGGAAATATGTATCTCCCTTATCTCCTGTTGTCTGTGAAGCACTCAGCCTGAAGGCTGGGAGGATCCTCAACAGCTCTACCATCAGCTGCCATAGAGAGCTAGGTGTCAATGAGGAGGCAAACTAAGAAAATGAAGAGTGAGTCAACTTTCAACTGCTTTCCTCTCTTAGCCAGACAGTGCTGTTACATAAAAGTCTTTCATGTTAACTCAAATGTACACACGGACCTGCCATATGAACGTCAATTGCTCACCCTTTCCTACTGGATCTGGCTTTATTAGAAATGGTGTTACTAACACTGCATATAGTCACATTCACATTGTCAGAGTCAAGGATGAGACTGATACAAAAAATACAAGTGAGAAGCTTGTTCTTGGCCAATCCGGAAGATATCAGGCACTGACCTTACTGTACCTCACCAGAGATGGATTAGGGCAGGCCACCTCCTATGAAATTTGAAAAGGAAGTCACCAAGGACATAAGCCGTAAACCTCATGAACCATACAAACATATAGTCCTGGAGGTTATCTGTACCAAAACAAGCTAAAATAACATAGAGGGGCTCAGCGCTCCTTGCAAAGGTGGCCATGTTTTGAGTTGGAGTATGAACATATGCGAGACTGTGCATGGTGACTGGACTTGATATGTTTCTAGAAGTGAAAAGTCAGATTGTCGAATTCAAGAACGCCAGACCTATATTTAGCATATGGCTGCACTAATCAGTATAACTAGACCAAGGATACATTTTGTTTTAAGTAAGAATTACTGAATTATAACTGAGATTTGTTTTTGTAATTTCTGTTTGTAATTAAACTCATTTTAATGTTTACACAGAGAAAGTATAGGGTCTCACAGTAATTATTTGATTCCATTCCTGATTTCCTTTAAAGAACAAGGAATTAACTGAACAATGTATTTTGAGGATGCAAAGAGGGAAATGTAGTCCATCATGGCCAGTCCCTTCTCACGCACATGTGAACTGGAGAAAGGAACACAGCCTCGTGTTAGCTCATGGTCTGAGGTAGTGTTGTCTTGATGTTTTTGAAAAATGAACATTGGAGTTGGATAAAGATTGAATGTTTCAGAGGTCGTACAGCATGACAGTGTTATCAAGGTCTTTAACAGGCTTCCGGAAAATTTGCTTTGCCTTACAAGACAGTGGCATGGTGGTAAAAGCCTTCAACGTGTAATGCCAAGGTATGGCAGACATGTGTCAACCACGTCGTATTAGCGTCAGTGAAGAAGCCATACAATTTGTGAGGCAGCCCAAGACTCCAGATGAGGGAATACGACACTGCTTCACATTTGAAGGAACACCCAGGAAGGAGAAAAATTGCATCACGATGGGTTCAGCGTGATTTGACTGAAAAGCAGAAATTGTTACAATAAAATGCTGATCTTCCTTATGCCATATCATTATGCTGGATGAGACATGGGATAAATTGTATGACCCACAACTGACATGCAAATCGAATGAATGGTGTTATTATGGGTAACAAGAAAGATTGAAATTTTGCCAGAACCCCAGCCATGTGAAAGTTATGGTTATTCTCGGGTACGACTGTGGTGGTGTTATCCTAACGCATTATGTTCCTCCACAGAAGACCATCATGGCAGAGTATTACTGTTTATTTTTTGAACAAAACCTGTAACCTGCTTTGAAAAAGAAGCGGCAACACTTTCTGCAGGATCCATGCATCATTTTGCATGACGAAGCTCACAGTAAGAACAGAGCAAACTGTGACTGATTTGTTTGGTCAATGTGGCTGGGAATTGTTGAACCATCCACCATAATCTACGGACTTACGCCCTTGTGACTGACATGAATCTTAAGATGAAGGAACCATTTCAGGGCCTTTGCTTCAGAACTGTTCCAGAGATTCTTCAGCAGTAGACTTCTATAAACACATAAGGTGTTGCTATAGGTACCCTACGACCCCCACAACACTGGCAACGGGTAGTGCAAAATGCAGGAAGGATAGTAAATCTTGGTATAACATGTATCTCTTTTGTATAAGTTGTAATTAAATAGTTGCCGTTCGTAAAGGTCCAACCACGGTATACGTCCAAGAAATTTCTTTTTACAACTTGCTTTACAGGACTTATGGCGATGATGGGAGAGGAAAGGGGAGTGCTAGGAGTGGGAAGGAAGCAGCCTTGGTCTTAATAAAGGTACAGCTCCAGCATTTGCAAAGTGAAAAATGGAAAACCACGAAAAACCTTTCTCAGGGCAGCCAACAGTAGAGTCAAAACCACTGATCTTGTGGTGGGAGCATAATAAAAATATGGAAATACTCCACATAAAGAAATGCCAACATGACCTCTTGGCCTCTCTTCCACTTAACCACTGCAGTAATACATGAATGGGAGCAGAGCTTAAGAGTAGTTAATAATAAATAGTAAATAATAATTCACACAATAATACATTAAACTGTTCTAACTCACAGTCATACAAATTAGTCAGCTGCATTCAGCAGGTAGTCTTTAATTTAATTATGTGGTATTTGTGACACTGACAGGCAGCAAATTCCAAAGTCCAGAACACCTGACAACAAAAGAATTGATTCACACAATAATACATTAAACTGTTCTAACTCACAGTCATACAAATTAGTCAGCTGCATTCAGCAGGTAGTCTTTAATTTAATTATGTGGTATTTGTGACACTGACAGGCAGCAAATTCCAAAGTCCAGAACACCTGACAACAAAAGAATTGTTATACATAGAGGATCAGTGTACTGGAATAGAAAGGGAGGAACCAGAGCGGGTATTGCTGCTGTGAGAGGACAAATACTTAAGCTGGGATGAAATGTATAGTGGTTTGCCTTCAGAGAGCAGTCTGTATATCAGTATGTGATGTTTTCATTGTTTATCGGGTTTCAGATATGAAATAGTGTGATAGTATGGGGTGACATATACATCATAACTCCGACTGTAAATAAATCTAAGGCAACAATTAAGCGCTCGCTGAAGTTTTGAAGTCTGCTCTTTTGTTGTGTCTACAAGAATGACGTCAGAGTAGTCAAGGATAGGAAGCACTAGTGTTTGTATGAGTTTGACTCTGACATTGTCAGGCCAAATATTGATACGTACATACATACATACATACATACATACATACATACATACATACATACATACATACATACATACATACATACATACATACATACATACATACATACATACATACATACATACATACATACATACATACATACATACATTATCATTATAGACAGTTATGCCTTTCAGCATTCAGTCTGCAAGCTTCTGTGAATTTACTAAACATTGCCACAATCCTCGATTTGCAACTAGTGTTGTGGCCTCATTTAGTTCTATACCTCTTATCTTTAAATTGTTAGAAACTGAGTCTAACCATCGTTGTTTTGGTTTACCCTCCATAACAGAGTCCATTATTCTCCTAGATAACCTATCCTCCTCCATTCATCTCACATGACCCCACCACCGAAGCCGGTTTATGTTCCCACCTGTTTGTACCAGCAATCATTCTTGCTACTTTCATGTCTGTTACTTCTAACTTATGAATAAGATATCCTAAGTCCACCGAGCTTTCGCTCCCTTAAAGCAAAGTTGGTCTGAAAACAGACCGATGTAAAGATAGTTTCGCCTGTTGATCGCAACTGCGAGCTCACTGCATTAGCTTTACGACACCTTGATTCAATCTCACTTACTATATTACCATCTTGGGAGAACACACGACCTAAATACTTGAAATTATCGACCTGTTCTAGCTTTGTATCACCAATCTGACATTCAATTCTGTTGAATTTCTTACCTACTGACATCAATTTAGTCTTCGAGAGACTCATTTTTATACCATACTCAATGCACCTCCCTTCAAGTTCCAAGATATTAGACTGCAGGCTTTCGGCACAATCTGCCATTAAGACCAAGTCGTCAGCATAGGCCAGACTGCTTACTACATTTCCACCTAACTGAATTCCTCCCTGCCAATTTATACCTTTCAGCAACCGAACAGCAAAGGTGAAAGATTGCAGCCTTGTCTAACCCCTGTAAGTACCCTGAACAAAGAACTCATTCTACCATCAATTCTCACTGAAGCCCAAATGTCAGCATAAATGCCTTTGATTGATTTTAACAATCTACCTTTAATTCCATAGTCCCCCAGTAGACATATGCTTTCTCTAGATCTACGAAACAAACACAACTGCCTATTCCTCTCGTACCATTTTTCAATTACCTGGCACATACTGAAAATTTGATCCTGACAGCCTCTCTGTGGTCTGAAACCACACTGGTTTTCATCAAACTTCATCTCAACGACTGATCGCACCCTGCCTTCCAAGATGCCAGTGATAGTTGTTGCAATCCTTTCTGTTCCCTTGCTTATAGATAGGTGCAATTACTGCTTTTGCCCAATCTGAAGGTACCTTACCAACACTTCATGCTAATTTTACTACTCTATGAAGCCATTTCATCCCTGCCTTCCCACTATAATTCACCACCATTTCAGGTCTAATTTCATCTATTCCTGCTGCTTTATGACAATAGGGTTTATTTACCATGCTTTCCACTTTCTCAAGCGTAATTTCACCAACATCATTTTCCTCCTCCCCACGAGCTTGGCTGTTCGCAACACCACCAGGATGATTCCCTGGGATCAATTATGAGTTCACCTGAATTACTCAAAACACTGCTCATTTCCTTTTTCCCTCCCTTCCTAAGATTCTTTATTACTGTCCAGAAAGGTTTCGCTGCTGTTTGACCTAGCGTTTCCAGGTAATTACCAAAATCTTCCCACGACTTCTTTTTGGATTCAGCAACTATATGTGTCACTCTGTTTCTTTCATCTACGTACAAATCCCTCTCTGCCTCGGCCCTTGTTTGGAGCCATTTCTTATAAGCCTTCTTCTTACATTTACAAGCTGCTCTTACTTCATAATTCCACGTATCTTTACACATAGTTGTTCCTAGGCATTCCCTTGCTGTTTCTACTACAGCATTCCTGTATGCCACCCATTCAATTTCTATATTGATGTTTCTTTTAAATGAATGAAGTATCAAAAATATTTTTTTCAAACACTTTTAATATATTCATACCTATTTAAAGTTTGTTCATTGTCACTCCAAGATTTCTTACAGTTTAGCTGAATGGAATAACTCCCATTCACTATAACCAGAGGAATAGTTTCATATCATAGTGTGGTCAACAAATGATGAGAGCCCATAATGATTGCTTGTATTTTGGAGGGGTTAAGGAGGCAGGAATTTTGCAAGGAGTTAGAATTAAGCCAATGAAGGTCAGCATTGATGCCTGTTATGGCTTGAGGCAAATCAGAGACCGTAGAGAGACAGTATATTTGTAAGACAGTCCGCATAAAGATGGTAGCTACAATTCTTTAAATTAGATCAAATGTCTTTCATGCACAAAATAAAGAGCAAAGGGCCTAAGAGACTGCCCTGCAGGTTGCCTGCCTACCTGGTTAGCCAGAGTGAGCTTTCATCAAGGGTTATAATCAGTTGTGCACAATTTTTAAGATACGATGAAAATATATCAACAGTACTTTGATCGAAGTAGTAAGATTTCACCTTGTCTAACAGAGCCCGGATGTTTATAGTGTCAAATACGCTACTGAAATCTAGGACAGCAAGTATTATCACCAGTCTTTGGTCCATTGCATGCCGTATGTCCTCAGTCACTTTGAGCAGGGCTGTTCCTGTGATGTCTCCATTCTTGAAGCCAGATTGCAATGTGTCTAGAAGAAATTGGTCATTTAAGTATTCCAACACCTGATCATGAACCAGATGCTCAAATACTTTGGAAATTGAAGGTAAAATAGAAATTAGTGTGTAGTCGGATGGTTGGGAGGGGTCAGGTTTCTTAGGCACAGGGATAACATTAGCTTGTTTCCATAGTGAAGGAAAGGTTCCATTTTTAAGACAATAGTTAAAAACGTTGTTAATGATTGGTAGGGCAGCACCAATAATGTTCAGTAAGAAAGATATAGGGGTATCATCAACTCTTCTGGATTTTGATTTCATAGAATGTAATATTTTTTAACTTTATCAGTAGCAACAGGGTGAAATATAAAATGTTGTTGGTCAAGTAAAGGTTTATTTACGAAGCTGGGTACTGATTTTGGAGAATTTAGTATATTCTATGGTGTTCTTTCTTCTGTAAAAAATTCATTAAATTTATCGAGTGGTACTTGAGGTTGTTACTGAGGTTTTCCTATGCCTAAGGAATGAAGCATGTTCCAAGTGCTGCTAGAATTGATATTTTCAATGATGTTTCACAAGTAAGTAAGATGACGATTTCTAAGGAGCTGTTTAATTCGATTTCTAACAACCCAATAATTTTCAAATTCACATTGATCACTAGTCTGTTTAAAGTGTCGATAAAGTGCATCGCGATGGGCCATCATGTTTTAAATTCCATTATTTAGCCAAGGATAAGATGGGCAAGTAACTAATATGTCATTTAGGTGTGTGTTTATCATACAGATTGATTACACGAGAGTTAAACTTGTCTACTTTTGTATCTATATCATCCAACAGGAGTACTGTATGTCATTCCAGGGTAGACTGTAAGCGTTATGTCTTAACTTGCCCGTATCAATGCCTTTCATGTTCCTGAAAATAACATACTTAGGTTTATATTTTGGTATTCGGAGGAAGTAGGCTGGGTAGAGTGGAGATGGCTAGGACTGGAATCTGGACGTGAGTTATGACTTTGTCTGGGTTGTTTATCAAAGTGTGGTCAATGAGGGTGTGCGTTGCATAGTTATCTGTGTAAGTGAGATTCTTGGGCTCTAGATGAAGGAAGGTCATATCACAGGAAGAAAACATGTCAATGAATTGTTTGGTTTTGTATGTTATAGTAAGTAGGTTAGTATCAAAGTCTCACATGGCAATAATATGCTAGTAACTAGAGAGTAGGTCAAGTTAACGAAATTCTAATTCAGTCGTATTTGTTTATATTCGGCGGCTTGTACACAATAACTATAAGGAGTTTCTGTTGGTTAATAATGACTTCAGCAAACATCAATTCAGGCCCAATCTGTGCATTGATAGATGACACATATAACACCTGGTTTTGTGAAGTTATTTCTGCAGTAGATGGGCAACCCACCTCCTCTTCTGCCATCAGATCTATTGTGTCATAAGAAGGAATATTGGTCAAGTTGTACCATACCGGAGGGTATGCTCAATGTAAGCAAACTTTCGTTAATACCAAGAATATTGATTGTATTTTCCCTCATTGTGACTTGAAATCCATCAAAGTTCAATGCCAGGGACAGCACATTGTGATGGCAGCATTGTAAACAGTTGGTAGCGGTAGATAATGCCTCTTTGAGGAGAATGCCTGTGGTGAGAAGTGACTGGGTGAGAAGTGGAATGTGGGTTTCAGGTACAGAGATCTGAATCAGCAGAATAATGGTATGTTAACAAAATAGTACACCAGAAATAGCATACAACTGACGTCAACATCCTGATAATTGCTTACACTGACTACCAATAAAACACACACACACACACACACACACACACACACACACACACACACACACACACACAAATAACACTTACAATTAACAAACAAATGCAATATCAAGCTGTATTGTATCATATCAGTTGTGAATGCTTTCCCGCAGATT
Source organism: Anabrus simplex (assembly GCF_040414725.1). Lineage (NCBI taxonomy): Eukaryota > Metazoa > Arthropoda > Insecta > Orthoptera > Tettigoniidae > Anabrus > Anabrus simplex. The sequence continues at coordinate 23,500,523 of NC_090277.1, read as the reverse complement.
TTCTATGCTGTCCAGTTTTGCGACAGTGTTGATGGAACTTTCGTCCCATTAGGAAAGTGGATCACAATGCGCTTGTCTTGGGTCCAAATGCAGGATGGCCCGAAATGATCCCTCCCTAGGTGTAAAGTGGTCTTCCGGGTTTTGTTGAGGGACTCTGTAACGAGTACATTTATGTCCTTCAGGAGCTGCTTCGCCTTCCATACGTGGTCATGTGGGCAACTGCCAGTAGTTACCGCTTTAGCTGCTGATTGCTGAGGATGCCCAATCCTGTGGCACCGGTCAAATCTCCACATCGTGAGTTCCATGATCAACTTCATTCGGAAAGCTTTCCTCACTTTCTTGTTAAAATCCTCCCATGGTTCCTCGGAGACTCCATGAATTAGGAGGCAGTGCCTACAGGTTTACCACTCTCCTTCAACAATGAGTTCTTCTTGGTGGTCGGGCTGCCATGCTAACTTGCACAGCTCTTCTCTTAGCACGACAAGTTCGGAGGACATGGCGCCTCGGAAGTCTTGAAAAATCCTGACTCGGTGAGTCTAAGGACTATTCCGTAGGGTTGGCAGAGCTGGTTAACAATTGAAGGTGCGCTTCAAAGTTCTTCATTGTTGCTTCTAAAGTATTAATACGCTTATTGAGCTCTCTCTATGCATATATTACAGTAGTCGCAATCTTACATGAGGACTCTTGAAAATAACAGTCTGCCACAAGTAACATTTCAAGGAAAGAGGATTAGGCAAAAGAGGACCTGACAGAACATGAAAACCTTGGACCGACATTTTGAAGAAGGTTGGAGCTCTTCGACACATGACAAATGGAAGATAGCCACGCACACAGCCTAAATCCGGTTGGGATTAGGTACCAGTAGCAGTGATGAAACCAGCTGCTAGCTGCCATGTCGTGGAGAGGCTTGGAACAATAACATGTGCTATACATTACCTAGCATTAAATTTCATAATGATGATGTCTGTTGTTTAAAGGGTAACAGCTAGGTCATCGGCCCTTATTGGTACAAGGTGAACGAAATGAAAATTAAAACTTCTAAATGTATCCACTGACTAGTATCTGAAACAAATGATGATGAAAAAATGATTATGAGCCAAAAACCATCAGTGGATCCAATATACAATGCCTTAATTACTGGTATGCTACTTATCTAAATAGGTCCCAATCCGCAACACCGCCTCATCAAAATGGAACAAATCACTGGTAAAGCAGAACCATGGTGTTCCTCACATAGTGAGACTAATCGCACATGCCGATATTCCTGTGGAGTTAAACACACAGTGGAAACTAATCACAGGTCTAGTATACTCATGGTCTTGCTCTCATAGTGGTACTAATCATAGGCAATATAGACCCATGATGTAACACACATTATGGTAACATCCACACACAACAGAAACTCATGGTTTTCCTCACACATTGTTACTACTCTCAAACAATGCAGACCCATGGTTTTCCCCACACAGCAATACTAATCATGGGCGCCAGCCAAACCCATGTTTTTTCTCACATAGTACCAAGCACAGGCAACGTATACCCATGGTGTTTTTCATAAAGTAGTACTACTCATAGGTAACACCATGGAACAAACCGGTGCAATGTATACAATGCCTCTTAACACTAACAATGCCCCTACCCATAGTGTTCCTCGCATAAATTTACTATTCCTATGTAATGTAGACCCATGGTTTTCCTCGCAAGGTGGCACTAGATGCAAGTAACGTCAACCCATGGTGTTCTGCACGTAATGATACTAATCACAAGTAGTCTCATGGTTCTAATTTCATCATCACTTGGTCGCCCCTTTGAATCACCTCTTACGACAGGCGGGGCCTCAAAGAGTAGGAGAGAAAAATAGCAAAGAAGGGATCTGACACTAAGAAAAATGAAGTACTGGACAAAGAAAGACAAGGGCCATGAAGGGCATGAAAATTAAAGACTTCCTAGGCTTCGAATCCTCTAATACCGTCAGAGTCAGAAAAGGACAAGAGTTGACCAAGGGAGGTCGGACAGGATAAATGAAAGTGAGGAGCATGACAAAGTAAGTGGGAACAATGCGAGGACTCAGCTAAGAGCCCCATGGTTGCCAACACACGCTCCCTAGTTGAGAGCACCAGGAGCCCCTCTTAGTAGCCTCTTACAAAAAGCAGGAGATACCATGGGTATATTCTGCATCCCCCACCCACAGGGGGTAGTATAAAATTTTGAACTACATGAAGATATATAAAAATTGTTTCAAACGATTGGCAATCTCACTATAAATACTATATTTCCCAGGACCTTCAAAATATCTGCTTTGAAATGAGGAGTTTGTTGAAATCTATTCAGTAGCATTTCTCACAATTTCCAAAATCAGAATAAAAGGTCATCAAGTGTTGACCAAAGGATAAATGAAAGTGAGGAGCATGACAAAGTAAGTGGAAACAATGCGAGGACTCAGCTAAGAGCCCCACGGTTGCCAACACACGCTCCCTAGTTGATTACTTCAAATATATTCCCCTGTGTTTGTCCTGGTTCTGGCAACTATGATTTGGTTTCTTCTTTCCAATGCATCTCATCTGATGTAAGTTCATAATTGTCCTGTGGAAGAGTTAATAGATTAGACACATTCTTTGGACACTTCAGGCAATTTAGTTACACGTGAATGGGCTTAAAAATTTATAATTTCCTAGTAAATGAGTCGGTTTCAGTTTCAAATCTTCATTAAGTTATAGTTTTCCAGAAAATTTCCATGTTGAGGATCCTTAAAAACATAACAACTATGAAAACTTCAGCCACAGAAAAGAGTCCTGTTTGAATGCCCAGGGATATTTTGGAAGAGTGAAGCAATTATATTAGATAAAACCTTTAAAAATAACACTGAATGATCATGAATATGTACTGATATCCTGAAAAAATATTCTGCTCAACATAAACAAATTAATTCTAAAATATTCAGAACTTAAAATTAATCACTGTTATCCTTCACACCCTGTACTGGCAAATACAGCTTGGCAGAAAATATGTGTCTTCCGTATGTCCTGTCGGCTGTGAACTGCTCAGCCTAAAGGCAGCAAGGATCCTCAATAGTTCTACCATCAGCTGCCATAGAGAGCTAGGTGTCACTGAGGTGGCAAACTAAGGACATGAAGAGTGAGTTGGTTTTCCATTGCTTTCCTCTCTTAACCAGGCAGTGCTGTTACCTACCAATCTCTCATGTTCACTGAAATATACACATTAACCAACCACATGAATGTCAACATCAGCCATTGAGCACAAAATATCTTACCAGAGATGTATTAGGGCAGACCATCTCATATGAAATTTTGAATGAAAGTCATCAAGGACATAAGCCAAAATCACATGAACTGTACAAACAATCCTTCCTATAAGTTTCCTGAACCACAACAAGCTAGAATAACATAGAGGGGCTGTATGCTTGACATAAGTGCTCCTTATGGATGCATGAGAACATATGATCAGCTGACAGGGAGATTGTGCATGATGACTGTACATCATATATTTAAAAAAGTGAAAAATTACATTGTTGTCTCAAGAATGCCAGCCCTAAGTTAAGCACATGGCTGCGCTAATCAGTGTAACTAGACCAAGGATACATTTTAAGTAAGAATGACTTAATTAAAACTGCAATTTGTTTCTGTAATTTATTTGTAGTTAAATCCATTTTAACTTTTGCACAGAGAAAGTACTGGGAGTCATTGTAATTATGAATTTGATTATGTTTCTGATTTCCTATAAAGATCAAGGAATTAACTCAACAATGGGGTATGAAAATATTCCAATGATATCCCACCCAATAGTCACTTATGCTCTGTACACTTCGAAGATAAGTACACATATCAAATGACCAGAGGTGATTACTGCCAAATGCTGTTCCAACAACGTTTCATTTTCCCTCACTTTTGCAAACAAAGAAAATACAGTGCCCACTGCCAAGAAAACATAACCAAGAAAACCCACCAGAGGCAATTGATGAGGAATATCCTGCTAAACAATTAAAATATATAAAGTGGGGAATATTAAATAATTCCTAATCACTTGCTACTCCTATTTTTCATGTAATATAAAATTGTAATGAAATGGATGACAATGTATTAAAATAATTTTATAACTTATTTATATTTTAGATCACCAAACCAATGACCAGAATTACAGCTTTTGACCCTACCCTAAGAAAGTAAAGCAATGAATAGTGCTGACTACTATGAAATTAAAACAGCTGATGTCATGGCACAGCAAACAAAGAGGAAGAGGAGAAAAGTATTCAATTAGCAAGAAATCATTGAAAGTCTTTTCAAGAAGCTTAATGATTCAGGTCTCATTGTTTAGGGTAGCTGATTCCAAGAGGTGATCTAAGACCTTGTCAGGCTGCAGACCAACACAACCATGTATCCCTAATGTTACCTCAGAAAGTATTTTTTTACACCACCATATCCACAAAATCTTTGTCAATGGGCAACATCTATTGATAGCAGTCCAGGTTTTTCAGAGGAGAGTTTTGAAAAGAAAGAGTTAAGAGCTGTTTCAGACCCAATATTTGGAACTTAGTTGTTTGATGCAATGGCTATTAAACCTTCAAACCAACTATGTTTGAAGAGATGCTAATGGTTGGAGCCACTTGAGGTTGCGTGCAGGGAGGAGTTCTTTCTCCTCTTCTGTGGAACTTGGTGGTGAACAGAACCATAGTCATGCTCAACGAACAGGGATTTTACACACAAGGTAATGCTGATGATCTAGTAATTGTGGTAAGAGGTAAGTTGATGAGTGTCATCCAGGACCTCACGCAAAGATCATTTAACCTTGCGGAGAACTGGTGTCGGGAAGAACAACTCATAGTCAACCCGAGGAAGATAACACTGGTCCCTTTCACAAGAAGGAGGAAATTAGAGGGGACGAGAATACTGAAACTCTTTGGGCAAGAAATCTATATGGAAGTACAAGTGTTACACTTAGGTGTAGGTAGTTTCAGACAATGCTGGAAGGCTCAAAGGCCCAATCTTGGACACTGTAAAATTAACAGAGTAATAATAGGGGAAGTTTTACACATGCCAGCTGATCATATGATTCCAAAATATATCTTTGAGAAACCATTTGAAACCCAGATTTAAAAAGGGAAGAGTGGGACATTAACAGATGGAAACCTGGTAGGGAAGATATTGTGTGGTGGACAGACAGCTCAAGTACTGAGAAAGGAACAGGAGGAGGGATCAACGGGGAAAGACCTGAGAGATCAATCCAAATGAGCCTGGGCAGGCACACCACAGTTTTCCAAGTGGAAGTGATAGCCATCACAACATGCCTTGAGGAAAATCTGAAAATGAACTACAGATATAAGAACATTTTCACATTTACAAACAACCAAGCAGCCCCTAAGGCACTTGAAGCTGTCTGAGATACATCCAAAATTGTTTGGTATTGTCATACACCTCTCCTGAAGCTCTCAGAGTAAAATGTTGTCAAAATAATATGGGTACCAGGGAATGCAGATATAGAAGGAAATGAAAAAGCAGACAAACTGGCTTGAAAAGGGTCTAAAACACCTTTTGCAGGACAAAAATCAGTATGTAAGATCTCTTATAGACAAGCCCGACTTTACATAGGCAAATGGGTACAAAAGAAAGAAATGGAAATCTAGAAAAATGCTCCAGCATGCAGGCTTGCAAAGAAACTAATAAAGAACCCAAACAAGAAGCATACAAAGGAACTATTGGAACTTAGCAGAGAAAATATAAGATGGGTAGTAGGATTGCTGATTGGACACTGCCATCTTAAAAAGCACCTACATAGAATTGGAGTAATAAGAGACGAGGTATGTAGGAAATGCAGTGTCCTGGAAGAATCAGCTGAACACATATTCTTTGAAAGTTATGTCATCTCAACATTACTCCGAGGTACTTACAGCTATATCATCCCAACCTTACCCCTAGGTACTTACAGTTACTGTTTTCAAAACTTTACCCCTAGATACTTACAGTTACTGTCATCCCAACATTACTCCTAGATACATACAGTTACTGTTATCCCAACATTACTCATAGGTACTTTCAGTTACTCTTATCCCAAAATTACTCCTAGGTACTTACAGTTATCGCAACATTATTCCTAGGTACTTACAGTTACTGTTATCCCAACATTACTCCTAGGTATTAACAGTAATTGTCATACCAACATTACTCCTACGTACTTACAGTTACTGTTATCCCAACATTACTCCTAGGTACTTACATTTACTGGTATCCCAACATTACTCCTAGGTATTTACAGTTACAGTTATCCCACCATTACTGCTGGTGGCTACAGTTACTGTTATCCCAACATTACTCCTAGGTACTTACAGTTACAGTTATCCCAACATTACTCCGAGGTACTTACAGTTACTGTCATGACAACATTACTCCTAGGTCCTTACAGTTATGTCAACACAACATTACTCCGAGGTACTTACAGCTATGTCATCCCAACCTTACCCCTTGGTACTTACAGTTACTGTTATCAAAACTTTACCCCGAGATACTTACAGTTACTGTCATCCCAAACTTACTCCTAGGTACCTACAGTTACTGTTATCCCAACATTACTCCTAGGTAATTTCAGTTACTCTTATGCCAAAATTACTCTTAGGTACTTACAGTTACAGTTATCGCAAAATTATTCCTAGGTACTTACAGTTAATGTTATCCCAACATTACTCCTAGGTAATTAGGGTTTCTGTTATCCCAGCATTACTCCTAGGCACTTGGAGATACTGTTATCACAACATCACTCCTAAGTTGTTAGAGTTACTGTCATCAAAACATTATTCCTAGGTACTTACAGTTACTGTTATCCCAACTTTAATCCGAGGTACTTACAGTTACTGTCATGCCAACATTACTCCTAGGTTCTTACAGTTATGTCATCCCAACATTACTCCGAGGTACTTACAGCTATGTCATCCCAACCTTACCCCTAGGTACTTACAGTAACTGTTTTCAAAATTTTACCCCTAGATACTTACAGTTACCGTCATCCCAACATTACTCCTAGGTACATACAGTTACTGTTATCCCAACATAACTCCTAGGTACTTTCAGTTACCCTTACCCCCAAAATTACTCCTAGGTACTTACAGTTACAGTTATCGCAACAATATTCCTAGGTACTTACAGTTACTGTTATCCCAACATTACTCCTAGCTACTTAGAGTTTCTGTTATCCCAACATTACAACTAGGCACTTGCAGTTACCTATATCACAACATCACTCCTAAGTTGTTAGAGTTACTGTCATCAAAACATTACTCTGAGGTACTTACAGTTACTGTTATCTCAACATTATCCTAGGTGGTTACAGTTACCCTTATCCTAACATTACTTCTAGGTACTTACAGTTACCGTTATCTTAACATTACTCCTAGGTACTTACAGTTACAATTATACCAAAATTACTCCTAGGTACTTACAGTTACAGTTATACCAACGTTACTACTAGGTACTTAGAGTTATGTCATCATAACATCACTCCAAAGTACTTGCACCTACGTCATCCCAACATTACTCCTAAGTACATATAGTTACAATTATCCCAACTTTACTCCTAGGTACTTGCAGCTATGTCATCCCAACATTACTCCTAAGTACTTACAGTGACTGTTATCACAACATTACCCCAGATACTTACAGTTACTCTCATCACAACATTACTCCTAGGTGGCTACAGTTACTGTTATCACAACTTTACCCCTAGATACTTACAGTTACTGTCATCCCAACATTACTCCTAGGTGGCTACAGTTTCTGTTATCCGAACGTTACTCCTAGGTACTTACATTTACTGTTATCCCAACATTACTCCTGGGTACTTACAGTTATTGCTATCCCAACATTACTCCTAGGTGGTTACAGTTACTGTTACGCCAATATTATTCTTAGGTACTTACAGTAACTGTTACCCGAAATTTACTCCGTGGTACTTACTGTTACTGTCATGGCAACATTACTCCTAGGTTCTTACAGTTATGTCATCCAAACATTACTCCGAGGTACTTACAGCTATGTCATCCCAACCTTACCTCTAGGTACTTACAGTTACTGTTAACAAAACTTTACCCCTAGATACTTACAGTTACTGTCATCCCAAAATTACTCCTAGGTACATACAGTTACTGTTATCCCAACATTACTCCTAGGTATTAACATTAATTGTCATACCAACATTACTCCTACGTACTTACAGTTACTGTTATCCCAAAATTACTCCTCGGTACTTACAGTTACTCTATATCCCAACATTACTCCTCGGTACTTATAGTTGCTCTTTATCCCAACATTACTCCTAGGTACTTACATTTACTGGTATCCCAACATTACTCCTAGGTATTTACAGTTACAGTTATCCCACCATTACTGCTGGTGGTTACAGTTACTGTTATCCCAACATTACTCCTAGGTACTTACATTTACTGGTATCCCAACATTACTCCTAGGTATTTACAGTTACAGTTATCCCACCATTACTGCTGGTGGTTACAGTTACTGTTATCCCAACATTACTCCTAGGTAATTACAGTTACTGTTATCCCAACATTACTCCGACGTACTTACAGTTACTGTCATGCCAACATTACTCCTAGGTCCTTACAGTTATGTCATCCCAACATTACTCCGAGGTACTTACAGCTATGTCATCCCAACCTTACCCCTTGGTACTTACAGTTACTGTTATCAAAACTTTACCCCGAGATACTTACAGTTATTGTCATCCCAACATTACTCCTATGTACTTACAGTTACTATTATCCCAACATTACTCCTAGGTACTTTCAGTTACACTTATCCCAAAATTACCCCTAGGTACTTACAGTTACAGTTATCGCAACATTATTCCTAGGTACTTACAGTTACTGTTATCCCAACATTACTCCTAGGTACTTAGGGTTTCTGTTATCCCAGCATTACTCCTAGGCACTTGGAGTTACTGTTATCACAACATCACTCCTAAGTTGTTAGAGTTACTGTCATCAAAACATTATTCCTAGGTACTTACAGTTACTGTTATCCCAACTTTACTCCGAGGTACTTACTGTTACTGTCATGCCAACATTACTCCTAGGTTCTTACAGTTATGTCATCCCAACATTACTCCGAGGTACTTACAGCTATGTCATCCCAACCTTACCCCTAGGTACTTACAGTTACTGTTTTCAAAACTTTACCCCTAGGTACTTACAGTTACTGTCATCCCTACATTACTCCTAGGTACATACAGTTACTGTTATCCCAACATTACTCCTAGGTACTGCACCATCCTGAGGGGGGTTTCTGTCATGCACCATATTGGGCAACCATTTCTAATATGTGCGTTCCATTGGGTGACCTAACAATTGCTCCGGCTATTTTCCCCCCAATCACCCATCACTCTTACAGACCATTAAACGGATGAATGCATAATATAATTGATGCTAAGTGTCGTTGGCTGAGTTCGGTTTAAATCCTCATCGTATAAACAGTTATCGCATCATAGAATTTTAGCGATGTCGTAACCTTCAACTTTCCTATCAGAATATTTGGTATGGTAATCCTTACATCGCCACGCGACACTTCTCAGGGATAATTAAATTGCACCTACGAACCATAATATTTTACGTGAGATCAACTGAGACACCTCATTTCCTCTTCAGTAAATTATTATCGATACCATTCATCATCCTGAATCAATATTAGGTTTTTCAAGTCCAATCATCCGAATATAAGTGAAGAAAATAAATAAAACATTTTTTTAAATGGATCAATTCAAAATTACTTAAATCCTAATAATATTAGCCTATCTCCTAAAATAATAACATCTAAATTGTGTAATCTATTATTTATTTCTTGATTCGGGAATCATAAAAGAAAATCTACTAATAATTATCATCATCAATTATCTTCTTCTTCTCTAACAAAGAAAATAAATTTTAAGTTAACTTCATTCTGATTCAACTATTCTTCTCCATTAGTTAAGCGCATCACAAAAATAAGGATAAGTTTTCTTGATTATAAAGTTGAAAGTACATTTTCTTTCTATTGACAAACAAAATGTAGTATCATATTTTTAGGTTGAAAATAAATCTAAGTCCCTAATCCTAATTAAACTTCATAATAAAATTGTATAGTTTGAGTCCATCAGTTCTTATTTCTTTCTTTTATATAAAAAATGCTTATTTTCATCATTATAACATCAACATTCGGTCACTATAATTCACTTGTTTTGATGTTATAACGTTAGCAATCACAAGTAAGTTCCAAATATATCGGCCCAAAAATGGCTATTTCAAATATATATTGTTCTTTAAATGAGAAATATTGGTCACCTCGACCATGTCATTTGGTTAAAATATTCAAATAACACCTTAAAACTAAATGCAGGTATCGTACAAAGACTAATTATAATCGTAGTTCAAATAGAAATTGTACCTAACATGTTTTATGGTTTAGCAATATTTAATCAGGTATCTATAATTCCGTAGGAATGCATTTGGTAACCTATTTTATTTAATTGTGGTAGAGATTTTAAATTATGGGATTGTTCTATGAATTAAATTCATTCTTGACAACATGCTTCCAATAATATTCGGTACAACGTTGATATATATTATCTATGTAGACAACAAGTTTCCCTTCTTTTATTTATTCCCTACTTGGATATTTCCTTTGATGACAGTTTATGGTAACCCATGTATGAAATCCGCGATGTATTTCATTGTACTCGTGTACCACTAACCCAATATATCTCGCATATCATATTTATATTTTGCCGCGTATGGCAACCATCATCATCGGCCCATAATACGCCGTATTTGCCGCCACAATTATCCATAAACATATCACAGCGAATAATTATTCATAATTCCACATTAACATGCCACTCAAATCATAACTTCTCTACGTACATATTTATCATCACCAACATGACGGCAAATCAACTTAACACCACTTTACTGTACTATAACGGTACTCTTTTGGGTTAGAATTCATATATTATTCGCATAAACACATTAGCCTAAAAATGAAATGCATATATAAATCAAATAAGTTAATATGTACTCACATTTCATTGCGTCGTATCAGCAAACACATATAGGTTATTCAGAAATCAACTATCTTCTTCAAGAATATAAAATTAGGGTTACGTCAATTTAAATACGATGTTTTTGTCCCATAATGGTTAAAAATTACATTCTGAATCTCTCCTTGCTCAGTTATAAGCATTCCTATCTTATGGCATTGATTGTAACTCCTGAAGAAATACCTATTCCCACATTAATAATAATAAGTCAACAGGGACAATCTCATTGCGAAGATGGTAACGACTGTGATTTTATCACGAAGAACTACTTAAAAACAACATACCAATGTTCACTATAATTACAACTACTATATTTACTGCATATTAATTTCAAGAAAATAAAATAACTCTTTGGAACTTATCTTGCGATCGCTGACGTTAGCTGACTGGCTCTGGCTTCGATGTTGTCATCTTAGGATTGCGTAGAACGACTCCATCCTTCGTTATGTCACCATCAGGTTGTAGTTCTGGGACTCGGGATAGTAGAAACAGCTGGGCGGTTTCCGTCAGACAGCCGGCTCCATCTCCGATTTAGCCTCTCATCATGTTGTTGCAGTCAGTCATAAAAGAAAGAAACATTTCCAAATCGGGAGTTAATTTCACATCCATACTCTCAGGAATGTATATCAAGTTTGTATCTAAGATCAGGTTTTTAGGACAGTTATTCAAGGTTAATTCTTTGTAGCAATTTAACAGTTAGAATATATCAAGTTAGCTCTCTAAAAATTTCTTTTGTTCGGCTAATCAACCGATACTGCGTTATATTCAACTTGATTCCTCGTACGGTCTTGAGCCTATACTCCGACTACTGTTCGGGTATTTTCTAACTCGCTCTTCACGATATTCCTTCGTATATATTTGATTTCCAAATATTCTTTCGCTTCGAAGGTTCTCCAGCCGGAAATTACTGCAATATCTCCCTTCTTATTTACTCAAAGATTGGCTTTACTTCTCGAGGATAAATTTACGTCGTTTTTGTAACGGATTTTTTTTATTGTTCAGCTACTTCTTCTTGTTTTAACAATCTTGAACGCCTTCTATTATTTTATCACGGCCGCATAAATCCTTTATAACTTTCCGTCTCAGTCCGTGATCTAGGCATCTTTAATTCATAATAATAATAATAATTGCCGTCACGTGCATGGCCTTCTTGAATACATACGTTCGTAAAATGTATACACATCGAAATCACGGCCTATTTTACTTAATATATGCATTCTTTTCTGACGTATGGCCCAATTACGTAATCTTCGCGATCATTACCGTGCATGGCAAACTTATAATTTCGTACGACGACCTTTATTCCGATATCAGGACGATGAAAACGGTACATTTATCCTCCTGCCATAGATAAATAAATATGCTGCTCGCAGTATATTTATTTCAATTTTTGTTGTTCTAAAGCGATGTAGCTTTTCATCGGCCTGATTTCGTTCATTTGTATCATATGTTTTGGATTTTAGTTAGTACTCTATTCTTGATCTTCTTTATAATATAGTTTCATGTTTGACGCGTTGTATACGTTTTGATATGTCCCATCTAGACTTTCTATCATATAGGCGTTGTTTCCAAAAACCTTCTTTACTATTACTTTCTTTATCATTACCAGGTCATTAACCCGGAATGGTGGGTGGAACTTCTTATTTCGGACTCTTCTTCGGCGTTTGTTTGCCTGTTCTTCTAATTTGGCACTTACTATTTGATTAATCTCTTCGCAACTGGGTTTTGGTTCTTCGTCTTTTTTATAATTTCATCCCATGGTCGAGCTGGTCGTTCGTTCAAATGTACGAGTCTCGGTACTTGGCTCGTTGATTCATGGACAGTGTCGTTCATACATGCCTCGATGATTTTTATTACTTCAATCCATTTCCAAGGACTTTGGGAGCAATATATCCTACAATATTTAGAAATTTCTCGCATGCAGCGCTCCACTGGATTGGCTGACGGATGTCTTACTGAACAATAGACATGTTTAATTCCTAAAATTTGCATTGCATCCTGGAATTCACCCGATGTAAACTGTGTTCCTCTATCGGGCAAGATTTTTTTCGGTTTTCCCATCTGAGGTATAACGTTTTTGTTTATAGCTCTCAATATTTGCTTTGTTGTTGCCCTCTGTATAGGCTGTAGGACTGTGAATTTTGAGAAGATGTCCATCGTAACAACTATGTACCTATTCCCTTTAACAGCCGTTGGTAATCTTCCATATAGATCTGTTGCAAAGATCTCACGAGGAGCTCTTGGTATTATTGCAATTGGTTCCTGCTTGGTAAGGAAAGGGCTACATTTTGTCCTTTGGCATGTATCACAGGTCTTGATCACATCTCTAATTGTTTGTCTCATTCCTGTCCATGTAAATCTTTCCATTATCGTCCTCACCACCTTTTCTATTCCTCCATGTCCAATTATCCTATGGGAATGCCAAATTATCCCTTTCTGCAAAGATCTGGGTACTACTATTTTGGTCCTTTTCAAATCCTTGCCGACACATTGCTTCAATATTCCATGTTCCATTGTAAATTTACCATCTCTATTACTTTCCCGCTTGTCATCGAAATTACTTTGTTCAATCCTTGTTATTTCTAGCATTAATTTCTCATCTGCTCTATGTCATGCCGATATATCCCTTAGTTTTTCTAAAAATTCTTCGTCCTGTCTTACTAATTCAATCTGATTTATAGTTTCTTCTTTTGCCACGGGATTTCTGCTTAATGCATCTGCGAGGATATTGTCTTTCCCGCTACAATGCTCAATTCAGATATTAAACTGTTGGGCGAATAAAATCCATCGTGTGACTCTTTCACTTAGCATCGCTGCCTTAAGACCGAATTCCAAAGCTTTGTGGTCTTTTCGGATAGTAACTGGGAATCCATATACAATCTTTTTCCACTGTTGCAGAGCATAAATAATTGCTAGTAACTCCTGCTCAGTTGTCGTATAATTTACTTCATGGCTGCGTAACTTGCGGGTTGCAAATGCCAAGTATACTCGATCCTCATCATTTTCTGGTGCCTCTTGTTATAAATATGCACCTATACCAACATTTAATGCATCCGTTTGTATGATAAATTCTCTAGTATAATCCGGATATCCTAACTTGATACTATTTGCCATTAATCTTTTCATTGCCAGGAAAGCTTCTTCTGTTTGAGTATTCCATTTCCATTTGTTGTTTAACTTTAATAAATCTTGCAATGGCGCTGCGATTTCTGTATACCCTCTACAGTGATTTGCAAAGAACTGGGTCATCCCCAAAAATTGTCTAACTTGCTTTATGCGCGTTGGCCTAGGAAATTCGCAAATTGCTTGAATTTTAACTGGATTAGGTTTCACCCCGTTTCCGTCAATTACATGTCCGACAAATAATATCTCATTTTGACAAAATTTTGATTTGGCCAGGTTAATTTTGAATCCTGTAGTTTCCAAATTATCTAATAATTGCTTCAACTTACTACAATGTTCGTCAAATGTCTCTGTTGCAAAAACCATGTCATCCACGTAACATGTCACATACTCTTTCACGTCAGGTAGCAAGTTCCTATGTAATGCCCTTATTAATACGGCACAACTGTTCTTTAATCCAAAAGGCAACCTAAATAAGCATATGTTTGGTTGTCAAACATAAATCCAGTTAGAAGTCTAGATTTTTCTTCTAAAAGTATATGATGAAACGAAGATGTAAAGTATGAACTTGAAAAATACTTATTGCCCTTAAATTTCTTTATTATCTCCTTAATTTTTGGAACCTGGTTATATTCTGGTATTAATTTTTCATTTAGCTTTCTACAATCAAGGCAAATTCTTAGTTTTCCGTTACCTTTCTTTACAATGACTAATGGATTCAGATAAGGTGAAGTAGTCTTTATGATTATACCATCAGCTACCATCTCTTGGATGATCTTTCTCACTTCCTGGAAATATTTTTCAGGTATATCATATAACCTTCCTTTGTATGGTGTCCAGTCATTTACGATGATTTTATATTTAAAATTCGGAATCTTTCCCGGCTTATCCTTAAATATTCCTGAATACTTTTCTATTATCGAATATAATTTCTGTTTCTCTTTAGGACTCAATTTCGTTTCTGCGATCTTTCTCCAAATGTCTGACTCTTCTTTTTCTTCACCTTTTATCAAAATCTTCTCCAAGCTATGTATAATTTCTTCCATTTCCTCAGTCTCATTTAACGGTATTTCCTCTTCCATTAACTTTTCAGTTTCAATAGCTTCAAATTTCATATGCTCCGTGTTTTCTGCTTTTGCCTCTAACTTTATCCTTTCGTTGGTTATCTTTCCATTTTCCTTAACGATTGGGAATCTTACTTTCTGATTTTTCAAGTCAATTATCATTTCCGTTGTTACTATAAAATCCACCCCAAGAGTCACATTGTACTTAATTTCGTTCATAATTATGAATGGGTGCGCAAATATAAATCTACCAATCATGACATTTAAATAAGTTTGTATTTTATATTCAACAGATTTATCTGGTATAATCCCTCTTATTTTCATTTGTGCAACCGGTATAATTGGCAACTTTCCTTCTTGATTTACCTCAACAAATAACGCTTTTGATATAACACTTATACTCGCCCCTGAATCAATCAAACAATGTGTTTTCAGGCCATTTATTCGTGCGGTAATAATGGGTAAGTACGATTTATTTTCTTTGTCAATTTCTTGTGACTCATCTAGTAAGTCATCCGGATCGATATCCCAAGCCTCAATTTGTAGTACATACCAACTTTTAATCCTTTTACCCAATTTTTCCAAAATATTATCTCTCTTATTCTCTACATCGAAATTGGTGCTTTTTTACTCTGGGAGTCTGTTTGATACGATTGAGCTTCTGGATTCAGTTTTTGCCCTTCTCTATCTTTTCTTTTATATTCCTGAAGCTCTAGACTCTCGGCTCCCTCCATGTCTCCATTGATGTTTCGATCCCTGATCGCTTCTTCCCATCTTTTCTTTTCTCTAGTTTCTTTTCTCAATTCCTGTATATACTGTCTGTTCCTATTCTCCCTATTATTGTACCTGTTCATCGGTGCTCCATGATACATTGGCCTCTGTCTGTAACTTCCTCTTTCTCTTTCATTTCTAAATCGGTTAGGCTGTCGATGATATGGCAAAAATCGTCTCTCTTCATTCTGCCTTCCACTATCATGTCCATTTTGCCTGCATCTGCATCGGTTTCGATCACCTGTCCTCTCATCATCATCACTAAGTTCTCTTTTCCTTGAGCTTCTATCATTTTCTCTTTTCTCGGATACCGATTTCTTCTGAGTGTTTTCCCAATTTATTACGTTCACTTCTTCTTGATTGTTTGTGTTCCTATGGATTCTTGCTGTCGGATGACTCGACGTCATATCCAACTGCCTTAAAATGCTTTCCATCTCGATTGCGGAAGTCACATTTGCAGCAGCTAATAATCTTTGAATTTCTGGAGGGAATTGCTTTTGAATTGTCTTTATCGCCTCTAATTCGCTGGGTGCAGAATCTAGATCCTGGAACCTATGAAACTGATATGAAAAGTAGTCACTAAATCTCGTTGGTCCTACCGACGAATATCTTTTCGAGTACAACTCCAATCTAAGGTATTGTTGAATCTCCGGATTCCAAAATCGTTTGAGAAATGCGACCTTGAACTCATCGTAATCGTGGAAAGTATATTTAAATGCCTGATACCACAAATTCGGATTTTCATCTAAGTGTTTTTCTACTATCCTGAGCTTCTTTTCGTCAGGTATTCTATTCTCTTTAAAATATTCCTCCATTTCTCGCAAGAACCTCTTTGGTGACATCGCCGCAGTATTGCTAAAATTTTTGGGCCTGTCATCGTACGTTTTTACAATATTTATAATGGCTGGGCTTCCATTTCCAATATTTCCAACTATAACATCCTTACTGCTCCGATCAGTTTCGCCCGAAATTGTCGGTGTTCCTTCCCTGTCATTTATATTTATATCTACGATTCTCTGTTCATTCAACTGTTTTGACATTTCTAGCTTTTATATTTGAATTTCACCTCTAATATTCTGAATTTCTTTCTTCATCTCATCGATTCCCTGCTCCGTTCTAATTATTCTCTTCTCCGTTTCATTCTTGTTCTTCTTCATCTCTTCATTTAAAATTTTCATCTCATCTCCAATATGGTCACGTGCTAATATAAAATTATCTCCCAGCGTTTTATTTGCCGTTATTACGTTCTCATTTATGTCTTTTAACTTCTCTTCATATTGATTCCATTTTTCTTGGGAATCTACCCTCATCGACTCCATGTTTCCCGTTAGCTTCTTAATTTCATCCTCTTTCAATTCCTGGATATAATTTCTATTTTCGGTTAATTCTCCTCTAATTTTATCCATTTCATTATGGATCTCCTTGTTTTTATCCTCCATCTTTTCCATCATTTCAGTTCGAAGTTCGCTTATCCCGGTTTTCATCTGGGAAACATCTTCTTCAATTTTGCCAATTCCTGTTCTAATCATCTCCTCTTGCCTCTTCTCCATTTTCCTCATTTCCTCCATCTGGTTCCGATAACTTTCTTCCTGTATCTGATTACACTCTTCTTGTTTCTGTCGGTACTCTTCTCTCATTTTCCTCATTTCCTCCATCTGGTTTTTCTCCATGTTTCCTATTTTCGCCATCTGGTTTTTCTGGTTTATCTCCATGTTTACTATCTTCTCCATCTGGTTTTTCTGGTTTATCTCCATGTTTCCTACTTTCTCCATCATTTCTTTTAACATTTCCATTATTCCCTTCTGTTCGTCTTTTTTCTTGTCTAACTTTTCGGTTATCTGGTTTATCTGCTCATCTTTCTCCTTAAATTTCTGTTCCTGTTCTCTTTTTGCCTTTTCTGCATCCTCCATCATTCTACTTATCTCCTCATCCTGTCCTTGCAGTTTCTCTCCCTGCTCCTTCTGATATTCCTCTAATTGTAAACGAAGTTGGTTCAAACTCGTCATATTTGCATTTACTAATATCCAAACTTCTTAAAATTCCAATTGCTCTAAATTATGACTTAAATTCACTAAAAACTATATCAATCGCTCAATCAATATGGAAACCGACTATCCGACTTCCCCGCTAATCAGCCGTCCTACCATCCCAGTCATCTAAAATATAGAAAAGGATTTTTTTACATTACTACCCTATTATCTACTCTTATCTTGACATAATACAATATAATGATTGAAAACAAATCTATTTTAATAATTTTTATCCATCTCTTCTTCCGCCTTTCTTCCATAGCCTTGAATTGTTTATCTATCTCTCAACTTCTTCTTTCCTTCTTGGTATCTTCGGAAAATATTCGATCTCAAATAATCATCTATTCTTCGCCTCACTGCTGATTATTATCTTTCTCAGCCATCCTTCTTCATTATTTTCTCACATACTCCCACATCGAGTATCCTCAATCATGTTCCAACGGTAAATTGCCAATTCAACAATTGGGCTAAGGTATCTTCAATCTTACTTTGTTGCTGGGCATCATTTTACTGTATCCTGCAATTATCTTGTCACTGCCCCTAAGTATCCTCAATTTTTGTTTCAAAGTTTAGCGTTATTTTATTTTTAATATACGCCACATATGGTATCCTCAGTTTTGCTTCACATCGCGGCGTCATTTCTAAATGCGCGCCAAGAGTTATTTTGTAGTTAGGCTGGTTGTCCTCAGTTTTGCTCCGAAATTATGCGCCATTTTTAATATGGGCTGGGTGTCCTCAGTTTTGCATCACCGTTGGGCGCCATTGTTAATATGCACCATCCTGAGGGGGTTTCTGTCATGCACCATATTGGGCAACCATTTCTAATATGTGCGTTCCATTGGGTGACCTAACAATTGCTCCGGCTATTTTCCCCCAATCACCCATCACTCTTACAGACCATTAAACGGATGAATGCATAATATAATTGATGCTAAGTGTCGTTGGCTGAGTTCGGTTTAAATCCTTATCGTATAAACAGTTATCGCATCATAGAATTTTAGCGATGTCGTAACCTTCAATTTTCCTATCAGAATATTTGATATGGTAATCCTTACATCGCCACGCGACACCTCTCAGGGATAATTAAATTGCATCTACGAACCATAATATTTTACGTGAGATCAACTGAGACACCTCATTTCCTCTTCAGTAAATTATTATCGATACCATTCATCATCCTGAATCAATATTAGGTTTTTCAAGTCCAATCATCCGAATATAAGTGAAGAAAATAAATAAAACATTTTTTTAAATGGATCAATTCAAAATTACTTAAATCCTAATAATATTAGCCTATCTCCTAAAATAATAACATCTAAATTGGGTAATCTATAATTTATTTCTTGATTCCGGAATTATAAAAGAAAATCTACTAATAATTATCATCATCAATTATCTTCTTCTTCTCTAACAAAGAAAATAAAATTTAAGTTAACTTCAATCTGATTCAACTATTCTTCTCCATTAGTTAAGCGCATCACAAAAATAAGGATAAGTTTTCTTGATTATAAAGTTGAAAGTACATTTTCTTTCTATTGACAAACAACATGTAGTATCATATTTTTAGGTTGAAAATAAATCTAAGTCCCTAATCCTAATTAAACTTCATAATAAAATTGTATAGTTTGAGTCCATCAGTTCTTGTTTCTTTCTTTTATACAAAAAAATGCTTATTTTCATCATTATAACATCAACATTCTGTCACTATAATTTACTTGTTTTGATGTTATAACGTTAGCAATCACAAGTAAGTTCCAAATATATCGGCCCAAAAATGGCTATTTCAAATATATATTGTTCTTTAAATGAGAAATATTGGTCACCTCGACCATGTCATTTGGTTAAAATATTCAAATAACACCTTAAAACTAAATGCAGGTATCGTACAAAGACTAATTATAATCGTAGTTCAAATAGAAATTGTACCTAACATGTTTTATGGTTTAGCAATATTTAATCAGGTATCTATAATTCCGTAGGAATGCATTTGGTAACCTATTTTATTTAATTGTGGTAGAGATTTTAAATTATGGGATTGTTCTATGAATTAAATTCATTCTTGACAACATGCTTCCAATAATATTCAGTACAACGTTGATATATATTATCTATGAAGACAACAAGTTTCCCTTCTTTTATTTATTCCATACTTGGATATTTCCTTTGAAGACAGTTTATGGTAACCCATGTATGAAATCCGCGATGTATTTCATTGTACTCGTGTACCACTAACCCAGTATATCTCGCATATCATATTTATATTTTGCCGCGTATGGCAACCATCATCATCGGCCCATAATACGCCGTATTTACCGCCACAATTATCCATAAACATATCACAGCGAATAATTATTCATAATTCCACATTAACATGCCACTCAAATCATAACTTCTCTACGTACATATTTATCATCACCAACATGACGGCAAATCAACTTAACACCACTTTACTGTACTATAACGGTACTCTTTTGGGTTAGAATTCATATATTATTCGCATAAACACATTAGCCTAAAAATGAAATGCATATATAAATCAAATAAGTTAATATGTACTCACATTTCATTGCGTCGTATCAGCAAACACATATAGGTTATTCAGAAATCAACTATCTTCTTCAAGAATATAAAATTAGGGTTACGTCAATTTAAATACGATGTTTTTGTCCCATAATGGTTAAAAATTACATTCTGAATCTCTCCTCGCTCAGTTATAAGCATTCCTATCTTATGGCATTGATTGTAACTCCTGAAGAAATACCTATTCCCACATTAATAATAATAAGTCAACAGGGACAATCTCATTGCGAAGATGGTAACGACTGTGATTTTATCACGAAGAACTACTTAAAAACAACATACCAATGTTCACTATAATTACAACTACTATATTTACTGCATATTAATTTCAAGAAAATAAAATAACTCTTTGGAACTTATCTTGCGATCGCTGACGTTAGCTGACTGGCTCTGGCTTCGATGTTGTCATCTTAGGATTGCGTAGAACGACTCCATCCTTCGTTATGTCACCATCAGGTTGTAGTTCTGGGACTCGGGATAGTAGAAACAGCTGGGCGGTTTCCGTCAGACAGCCGGCTCCATCTCCGATTTAGCCTCTCATCATGTTGTTGCAGTCAGTCATAAAAGAAAGAAACATTTCCAAATCGGGAGTTAATTTCACATCCATACTCTCAGGAATGTATATCAAGTTTGTATCTAAGATCAGGTTTTTAGGACAGTTATTCAAGGTTAATTCTTTGTAGCAATTTAACAGTTAGAATATATCAAGTTAGCTCTCTAAAAATTTCTTTTGTTCGGCTAATCAACCGATACTGCGTTATATTCAACTTGATTCCTCGTACGGTCTTGAGCCTATACTCCGACTACTGTTCGGGTATTTTCTAACTCGCTCTTCACGATATTCCTTCGTATATATTTGATTTCCAAATATTCATTCGCTTCGAAGGTTCTCCAGCCGGAAATTACTGCAATATCTCCCTTCTTATTTACTCAAAGATTGGCTTTACTTCTCGAGGATAAATTTACGGCGTTTTTCGTAACGGATTTATTTTTATTGTTCAGCTACTTCTTCTTGTTTTAACAATCTTGAACGCCTTCTATTATTTTATCACGGCCGCATGGATCCTTTATAACTTTCCGTCTCAGTCCGTGATCTAGGCATCTTTAATTCATCAAATAAATATCTTTGCCGTCACGTGCATGGCCTTCTTGAATATATACGTTCGTGAAATGTATACACTTCGAAATCACGGCCTATTTTACTTAATATATGCATTCTTTTCTGACGTATGGCCCAATTACGTAATCTTCGCGATCATTACCGTGCATGGCAAACTTATAATTTCGTACGACGACCTTTATTCCGATATCAGGACGATGAAAACGGTACAGTACTTTCAGTTACACTTATCCCAAAATTACTCCTAGGTACTTACAGTTACAGTTATCGCAACATTATTCCTAGGCACTTACAGTTACTGTTATCCCAACATTACTCCTAGGTACTTAGAGTTTCTGTTATCCCAACATTACCCCTAGGCACTTGCAGTTACCGTTATCACAACATCACTCCTAAGTTGTTAGAGTTACTGTCATCAAAACATTACTCCTAGGTACTTACAGTTACTGTTATCTCAACATTTTCCTAGGTGGTTACAGCTACACTTATCCCAACATTTCTTCTAGGTACTTACAGTTACCGTTATCTTAACATTACTCCTAGGTACGTACAGTTACAATTATCCCAAAATTACTCCTAGGTACTTACAGTTACAGTTATTCCAACATTACTCCTTGGTACTTAGAGTTATGTCATCCCAACATTACTCCTAGGTACTTGCAGCTACGTCATCCCAACATTACTCCTAGGTACTTACAATTACTGTTATCACAACTTTACCCCTAGATACTCACTGTTACTCTCAACCCAACATTACTCCTAGGTACTTGCAGCTATGTCATGCCAACATTACTCCTAAGTACTTACAGTTATTGTTATCCCAACATTATTCCTAGGTACTTACAGTTAGTGTTATACCAACATTACTCCTAAGTACTTTCAGTTACTGTTATCACAACTTTACCCTAGATACTTACAGTTACTCTCATCACAACATTACTCCTAGGTGGCTACAGTTACTGTTATCACAACTTTACCCCTAGATACTTACAGTTACTGTCATCGCAACATTACTCCTAGGTGGCTACAGTTTCTGTTATCCGAACGTTACTCCTAGGTACTTACATTTATTGTTATCCCAACATTACTCCTGGGTACTTACAGTTATTGCTATTCCAACATTACTCCTAGGTGGTTACAGTTACTGTTACGCCAATATTATTCTTAGGTACTTACAGTTACTGTTACCCCAAATTTACTCCGTGGTACTTACTGTTACTGTCATGGCAACATTACTCCTAGGTTATTACAGTTATGTCATCCAAACATTACTCCGAGGTACTTATAGCTAAGTCATCCCAACCTTACCTCTAGGTAGTTACAGTTACTGTTATCAAAACTTTACCCCTAGATACTTACAGTTACTGTCATCACAAAATTACACCTAGGTACTTACATTTACTGTTATCCCAACATTACTCCTAGGTACTTACAGTTACTGTTATCCCAACATTACTCCTAGGTACTTACAGTAACTGTTATCCCAACATTACTCCTAGGTACTTACAGTTACTGTTATCCCAACATTACTCCTAGGTACTTACAGTAACTGTTATCCCAACATTACTCCTAGGTACTTACGGTTACTATTATCCCAACATTACTCCTAGGTAATTACAGTAACTGTTATCCCAACATTACTCCTAGGTGGTTACAGTGATGTCATCCCAACATTACTCCTAGGTACTTACAGTGATGTCATCCCAATATTACTCCTAGGTGGTTACAGTTATTATTATCACAACGTTACTCCCAGGTACTTACAGTTACTGTTATCCCATCATTACTCCTAGGTACTTATAGTTACTGTTATCCCAACATTACTCCTAGGTGGTTACAGTTACTGTTATCCCAACATTACTCCAAGGTGATTACAGTTACTGTTATCCCAACATTATTCCTAGGTACCTACAGTTACTGTTATCCCAACATTACTCCTAGGTATTAATAGTAATTGTCTTACCAACATTACTCCTACGTACTTACAGTTACTGTTATCCCAACATTACTCCTAGGTACTTACATTTACTGGTATCCCAACATTACTCCTAGGTATTTACAGTTACAGTTATCCCACCATTACTGCTGGTGGTTTCAGTTACTGTTATCCCAACATTACTCCTAGGTACTTACAGTTACAGTTATCCCAACATTACTCCGAGGTATTTACAGTTACTCTCATGCCAACATTACTCCTAGGTCCTTACAGTTATGTCATCCCACCATTACTCCGAGGTACTTACAGCTATGTCATCCCGACCTTACCCCTTGGTACTTACAGTTACTGTTATCAAAACTTTACCCCGAGATACTTACAGTTACTGTCATCCCAACATTACTCCTAGGTACTTACAGCTACTGTTATCCCAACATTACTCCTAGGTACTTTCAGTTACTCTTATCCCAAAATTACTCCTAGGTACTGCCCCCGTTTTGCCGGGTAGCTCAGCCGGTAAGCAAAAGTTCCCAGAGGCGGAACGTTCGCTTACAGGCGACGCTAAATTATAGGGGTCAGGGACAATCTAAGGACTGACGACAAATGAAAACACTAAAAAGAAATGGGTTTTAACATTTATTAAATAAAATATTAGCACTTTCCAGATTCAATAAATATTTTCCAAAATCTTGAAATAAATTATTTATCTCTTCCCTGCTGGAATGTATCCACAGTTCTCCTTTAAATTTCATTCTGTAAAAATACGAAATTAAGTCTTAATAAATCGTCCTAAGAAATTAAATAAATTATTATTTGAGAAAATCCTATCTCAAAATATCAAAATTCTGAATTATGTCTTCCTTTTTGAATTATAATTTAAATTGGCAATACTCTGCGATTCATTTAACCGTGAGTCAACATTCTACCTCGCACGAAAAATCCAAGAACTCATTTCCATTAATTAAATATTATTTCAATTAATTATTTAAGCTTCAAATTATATAATAAAATTATTTTGAAATCCAATATCCAACTCATTTAATTCTTATTTTTATGTCAATTGTCCTAGTGTTGTGCACAACTCACAATAAAGACTTAAATTTCTCGCATTGTAGCGTTAAAAATTTTACATTTTGTGAGCTTAGTTCATTGACGCGATCCTTGCTTAAGTATTTTCCCTCGAAGCAAAGATCCTAATCTATCTTATTCCGTCATAAAATCACTTAAAGATTCATAATTGAGCCAAATATGCTCGCCACAAAACAACAACAAAAATCGAGACTTTACGCGCTCAGCGTACACATAACATGACGAAATATAACCATGGAAATCACAATTATAAACAAAACCAATCATTCATCCATCTCACATTCAAGCTTTTGTCCACGGTAATATTATTAAACAAATTTATCGAATCCTATCTCTTGATTTTTAGTTTTGAATTTTATTTGAAATATGAGAGCTTCTCTCGATGACAATATCAGACAAGGGCTACCATTACGATTGTCTGACGTGAGATTGTGACAGGATTATCACTTTTACAATGAAATAGATTCAACAACGATGTTTCAGGATAATTTTACAATAGAAATCGTCACTAAAAATTCCATAGAATTGCCTACAGTCACAGATAAATAAACATTCGCCCATACGGTCTATGAGTCACGACTGCGTTACTTTTAATCCCTTATTATCTCAAATCATTGATCAACATGTGCTGCATAAGAAGAAATTATGTTCAAAGACACACTCTCTTCCTTAACT
Source organism: Anabrus simplex (assembly GCF_040414725.1). Lineage (NCBI taxonomy): Eukaryota > Metazoa > Arthropoda > Insecta > Orthoptera > Tettigoniidae > Anabrus > Anabrus simplex. The sequence continues at coordinate 23,475,047 of NC_090277.1, read as the reverse complement.
GACTCATGTAATGGACACACAAATAAAATCCTATCTTAGGATCCATTTACAAGTCTCAAAAATACCAATAACAGTAAATGCAAAATTTGTGGACATTCAAGCCACGACCAATATTCCAGGCCAACATCTACTTCAATATAGCACACATTAATCACTTATAAGCACAGTAATAATTACACTCATGACCTTTAAACATTCTATTAGACCGTAATAATGCCAATTATTTTTATTATTATTATTATTTTACGCGCGCGGTCGCGTCATCGCAGGCTATGGTTTAATGAAATCATAGATGACTCTATTCTATCTCGAATCTATGGTAAACCACAAGACATCAAGGAAAAATCCTAAATTCACAGAACACTTCGATATTCTGTCCCAAATAATTCAAAAGTTATTCCACCATTATTTTCTAAATTAATAACTATTATCGCGTGGGTCAAATATTTTTAACACTCCTAGACTTATCATGGGACAGTGAGAACATGTCATGAAGCACTCACTCACATAGAACAAATTATAGGTCCCAAATACACTCTCACACACATCAAATCTACCAACACCAGTGAAAGAAGAGTGAACTTCCTAACTACAAAGACTATTAGAAATGATTTCAAATATTCAAGCAAGGACTACGTCTACATAATTATTACAACAGAAAATAGAGAAAAGTATAATTTAAAATCTTAGCTGTAGTAGACTTGGCTTCTGGACTCGGTTGATGATCAGTGAATATTTAACCAAACTCCATCTCCGATGTTATTCTCTCCCGGGCTGAATTATGCCTCACATTTTAATGATACATGGCTGCAGCAGGCTAGGACTTAGGACAATTTCAAACTCCGTCGTAATGCTGAAGTTCCATTCTTCCGAACTATTTCAGGATTGCTGGGATCTTGCGTCTTCTGGTGAAAGCTGAAACTAAAAGATCTGTCTTAGAAAAAGTACTCAACACACACTCGATTCTTCAAGATGGCACAGTTTTTACCTAATTTAAAAATTTTCTTCAGATTTATAAAGTTAAAGAAATCTGAACTCCGGCGTTTCCGATATTTCTATGTCGTAAAATTTCCTCAGAAGCAGAAAGTTTATCGTCTTTCCATCAAATAAATGCCGGAAATATTCCACGTCGGATACGTCGTTTCCAATAGCACATGTGCTCGAACAATTATTCCGGTAGACAACTGAGCAACTGAGCAGAACAGAATGCAAATGAGCAAAGACCAAATGAGCACTGAGCGAATGCAAATGAGCAAAGAGAAAGGTTTCCCCAAGTACATGGGTATTTATTTCTTCAAGACGTAGGTGCGATTGTTAATTAATTCTTATTGGCTGAGTTTTTGCGATCAGGCTAACCTTGCGGCCCAATTGGTTAAATATCATGACGTCAAAATCTCAAAGTATTGATCGCTTTTAATCTGGTCGGGTTCCTGTCCACGTGCCACCCCTCTGATGTCTTCAACAAGGCACAAAAAATAACCCAGACTCGCTTACACGGCACGGGAAAAACCTGCTTTCCTGCTGGCTAGCAGAGAGTGCAGAGTTGAAATCACCTTGCTGGATGATAATTTTAATCGTTGTTCCACCCAAGTAATAAAATATTCTTCCCATACAAAAATAACGAATTTTCAAGGGTGCAGTACTTACAGTTACAGTTATCGCAACATTATTCCTAGGTACTTACAGTTAATGTTATCCCAACATTACTCCTAGGTACTTAGGGCTTCTGTTATCCCAGCATTACTCCTAGGCACTTGGAGTTACTGTTATCACAACATCACTCCTAAGTTGTTAGAGTTACTGTCATCAAAACATTATACCTAGGTACTTACAGTTACTGTTATCCCAACTTTACTCCGAGGTACTTACTGTTACTGTCATGCCAACATTACTCCTAGGTTCTTACAGTTATGTCATCCCAACATTACTCCGAGGTACTTACAGCTATGTCATCCCAACCTAATCCCTAGGTACTTACAGTTACTGTATTCAAAACTTTACCCCTAGATACTTACAGTTACTGTCATCCCAACATTACTCCTAGTTACATACAGTTACTGTTATCCCAAAATTACTCCTACGTACTTACAGTTACAGTTATTGCAACAATATTCCTAGGTACTTACAGTTACTGTTATCCCAACATTACTCCTAGATACTTAGAGTTTCTGTTATCCCAACATTACCCCTAGGCACTTGCAGTTACCGTTATCACAACATCACCCCTAAGTTGTTAGAGTTACTGTCATCAAAACATTACTCCTAGGTACTTACAGTTACTGTTATCTCAACATTACCCTAGGTGGTTACAGTTACCCTTATCCTAACATTACTCCTAGGTACTTAGAGTTTCTGTTATCCCAACATTACCCCTAGGCACTTGCAGTTACCGTTATCACAACATCAACCCTAAGTTGTTAGAGTTACTGTCAGCAAAACATTACTCCTAGGTACTTACAGTTACTGTTATCTCAACATTATCCTAGGTGGTTACAGTTACCCTTATCCTAACATTACTCCTAGGTACTTAGAGTTTCTGTTATCCCAACATTACCCCTAGGCACTTGCAGTTACCGTTATCACAACATCACCCCTAAGTTGTTAGAGTTACTGTCAGCAAAACATTACTCCTAGGTACTTACAGTTACTGTTATCTCAACATTATCCTAGGTGGTTACAGTTACGCTTATCCTAACATTTCTTCTAGGTACTTACAGTTACCGTTATCCTAACATTACTCCTAGGTACTTACAGTTACAATTATCCCAAAATTACTCCTAGGTACTTACAGTTACAGTTATACCAACATTACTCCTAGGTACTTAGAGTTATGTCATCATAACATTACTCCTAGGTACTTACAATTACTGTTATCACAACTTTACCCCTAGAAACGTACAGTTACACTCATCCCAACATTACTCCTAGGTACTTGCAGCTATGTCATCCCAACATTACTCCTAAGTACTTACAGTTATTGTTATCCCAACATTATTCCTAGTTACATACAGTTACTGTTATCCCAAAATTACTCCTACGTACTTACAGTTACAGTTATCGCAACAATATTCCTAGGTACTTACAGTTACTGTTATCCCAACATTACTCCTAGATACTTAGAGTTTCTGTTATCCCAACATTACCCCTAGGCACTTGCAGTTACCGTTATCACAACATCACCCCTAAGTTGTTAGAGTTACTGTCATCAAAACATTACTCCTAGGTACTTACAGTTACTGTTATCTCAACATTATCCTAGGTGGTTACAGTTACCCTTATCCTAACATTACTCCTAGGTACTTAGAGTTTCTGTTATCCCAACATTACCCCTAGGCACTTGCAGTTACCGTTATCACAACATCACCCCTAAGTTGTTAGAGTTACTGTCAGCAAAACATTACTCCTAGGTACTTACAGTTACTGTTATCTCAACATTATCCTAGGTGGTTACAGTTACCATTATCCTAACATTTCTTCTATGTACTTACAGTTACCGTTATCCTAACATTACTCCTAGGTACTTACAGTTACAATTATCCCAAAATTACTCCTAGGTACTTACAGTTACAGTTATACCAACATTACTCCTAGGTACTTAGAGTTATGTCATCATAACATTACTCCTAGGTACTTACAATTACTGTTATCACAACTTTACCCCTAGAAACGTACAGTTACTCTCATCCCAACATTACTCCTAGGTACTTGCAGCTATGTCATCCCAACATTACTCCTAAGTACTTACAGTTATTGTTATCCCAACATTATTCCTAGGTACATACAGTTAGTGTTATCCCAACATTACTCCTAAGTGCTTTCAGTTACTGTTATAACAACTTTACCCTAGATACTTACAGTTACTGTCATCCCAAAATTACTCCTAGGTACTTACAGTTACTGTTACCCAACATTACTCCTAGGTACTTACAGTTACTGTTATCCCAACATTACTCCTAGGTACTTACAGTAACTGTTATCCCAACATTACCCCTGGGTACTTACGCTTACTGTTATCCCAACATTACTGCTAGGTAATTACAGTAACTTTTATCCCAACATTACTCCTCGGTGGTTACAGTGATGTCATCACAACATTACTCCTAGGTACTTACAGTGATGTCATCCCAATATTACTCCTAGGTGGTTACAGCTATTATTATCACAACGTTACTCCCAGGTACTTACAGTTACTGTTATCGCAACATTATTCCTAGGTACTTATAGTTACTGTTATCCCAACACTACTCCTAGGTGGTTACAGTTACTGTTATCAAAACTTTACCCCGAGATACTCACAGTTACTGTCATCCCAACATTACTCCTAGGTACTTACAGTACTATTATCCCAACATTACTCCTAGGTACTTTCAGTTACACTTATCCCAAAATTACTCCTAGGTACTTACAGTAACTGTTATCCCAACATTACCCCTGGGTACTTACGGTTACTGTTATCCCAACATTACTCCTAGGTAATTACAGTAACTTTTATCCCAACATTACTCCTCGGTGGTTACAGTGATGTCATCACAACATTACTCCTAGGTACATACAGTGATGTCATCCCAATATTACTCCTAGGTGGTTACAGTTATTATTATCACAACGTTACTCCCAGGTACTTACAGTTACAGTTATCGCAACATTATTCCTAGGTACTTACAGTTACTGTTATCCCAACATTACTCCTAGGTACTTAGGGTTTCTGTTATCCCAGCATTATTCCTAGGCACATGGAGTTACAGTTATCGCAACATCACTCCTAAGTTGTTAGAGTTACTGTCATCAAAACATTATTCCTAGGTACTTACAGTTACTGTTATCCCAACTTTACTCCGAGGTACTTACTGTTACTCTCATGCCAACATTACTCCTAGGTTCTTACAGTTATGTCATCCCAACATTACTCCGAGGTACTTACAGCTATGTCATCCCCACCTTACCCCTAGGTACTTACAGTTACAGTTTTCAAAACTTTACGCCTAGATACCTACAGTTACTGTCATCCCTACATTACTCCTAGGTACATACAGTTACTGTTATCCCAACATTACTCCTAGGTACTTTCAGTTACACTTATCCCAAAATTACTCCTAGGTACTTACAGTTACAGTTATCGCAACATTATTCCTAGGTACTTACAGTTACTGTTATCCCAACATTACTCCTAGGTACTTAGAGTTTCTGTTATCCCAACATTACCCCTAGGCACTTGCAGTTACGCTTATCACAACATCACTCCTAAGTTGTTAGAGTTACTGTCATCAAAACATTACTCCTAGGTACTTACAGTTACTGTTATCTCATCATTCTCCTAGGTGGTTACTGTTACCCTTATCCCAACATTACTTCCAGGTACTTACAGTTACCGTTATCTTAACATTACTCCTAGGTACGTACAGTTACAATTATCCATAAATTACTCCTAGGTACTTACAGTTACAGTTATCCCAACATTACTCCTAGGTACTTAGAGTTATGCATTCCCAACATTACTCCTATGTACTTGCAGCTACGTCATCCCAACATTACTCCTAGGGACTTACAGTTACTGTTATCACAACTTTACCCCTAGATACTTACAGTTACTCTCATCCCAACATTAATCCTAGGTACTTGCAGCTATGTCATCCAAAAATTACTCCTAAGTACTTACAGTTATTGTTAACCCAACATTATTCCTAGGTACCTACAGTTATTGTTATCCCAACATTACTAATAAGAACTTTCAGTTACTGTTATCACAACTTTAACCTAGATACTTACAGTTACTCTCAACACAACATTACTCCTAGGTGGCTACAGTCACTGTTATCAAAACGTTACCCCTAGATACTTACAGTTACTGACATCGCAAAATTTCTCCTAGGTGGCCACAGTTTCTGTTATCCGAAAGTTACTCCTAGGTACTTACATTTACTGTTATCCCAATATTACTCCTGGGTACTTTCAGTTATTGCTATTTCAACATTACTCCTAGGTGGTTACAGTTACTGTTACGCCAATATTATTCTTAGGTACCTACAGTTAGTGTTACCACAACTTTACTCCGTGGTACTTTCTGTTACTGTCCTGGCAACATTACTCCTAGGTTATTACAGTTACGTCATCCAACCATTACTCCGAGGTACTTACAGCTAAGTCATCCCAACCTTACATGTAGGTACTTACAGTTACTGTTATCAAAACTTTACCCCTAGATACTTACAGTTACTGTCATCCCAAAATTACTCCTAGGTACTTACAGTTACTGTTACCCAACATTACTCCTAGGTACTTACAGTTACTGTTATCCCAACATTACTCCTAGGTACTTACAGTAACTGTTATCCCAAAATTACCCCTGGGTACTTACGGTTACTGTTATCCCAACATTACTCCTAGGTAATTGCAGTAACTTTTATCCCAACATTACTCCTCGGTGGTTACAGTGATGTCATCACAACATTACTCCTAGGTACTTACAGTGATGTCATCCCAATATTACTCCTAGGTGGTTACAGCTATTATTATCACAACGTTACTCCCAGGTACTTACAGTTACTGTTATCGCAACATTATTCCTAGGTACTTATAGTTACTGTTATCCCAACACTACTCCTAGGTGGATACAGTTACTGTTATCCCAACATTACTCCAAGGTGATTACAGTTACTGTTATCCCAAAAGTATGCCTAGGTACTTACAGTTACTGTTATCCCAACATTACTTCTAGGTATTAACAGTAATTGTCATACCAACATTACTCCTACGTACTTACAGTTACAGTTATCCCAACATTACTCCTAGGTAACATTTACTGGTATCCCAACATTACTCCTAGGTATTTACAGTTACAGTTATCCCACCATTACTGCTGGTGGTTACAGTTACTGTTATCCCAACAATACTCCTAGGTACTTACAGTTACAGTTATCCCAACATTACTCCGAGGTACTTACAATTACTGTCATGCCAACATTACTCCTAGGTCCTTACAGTTATGTCATCCCAACATTACTCCGAGGTACTTACAGCTATGTCATCCCAACCTTACCCCTTGGTACTTACAGTTACAGTTATCAAAACTTTACCCCGAGATACTTACAGTTACTGTCATCCCATCATTACTCCTAGGTACTTACAGTTACTGTTATCCCAACATTACTCCTAGGTACTTTCAGTTACCCTATCCCAAAATTACTCCTAGGTATTTACAGTTACATTTTTCGCAACCTTATTCCTAGGTACTTACAGTTAATGTTATCCCAGCATTACTCCTAGGCACTTAGGGTTTCTGTTATCCCAGCATTACTCCTAGGCACTTGGAGTTACTGTTATCACAACATCACTCCTAAGTTGTTAGATTTACTGTCATCAAAACATTATTCCTAGGTACATACAGATACTGTTATCCCAACTTTACACCGAGGTACTTACTGTTACTGTCATGCCAACATTACTCCTACGTTCTTACAGTTAAGTCATCCCAACATTACTCCGAGGTACTTACAGCTATGTCATCCCAACCTTACCCCTAGGTAATTACAGTTACTGTTTTCAAAACTTTACCCCTAGATAATTACAGTTACTGTCATCCCAACATTACTCCTAGTTACATACAGTTACTGTTATCCCAACATTACTCCTAGGTACTTTCAGTTACCCTTATCCCAAAATTACTCCTAGGTACTTACAGTTACAGTTATCGCAACAATATTCCTAGCTACTTACAGTTACTGTTATCCCAACATTACTCCCAGGTACTTAGAGTTTCTGTTATCCCAACATTACCACTAGGCATTTGCAGTTACCGTTATCACAACATCACTCCTAAGTTGTTAGAGTTACTGTCATCAAAACATTACTCCTAGGTACTTACAGTTACTGTTATCTCAACATTATCCTAAGTGGTTACAGTTACTCTTATCCTAACATTACTTCTAGGTACTTACAGTTACCGTTATCTTAACATTACTCCTAGGTACTTACAGTTACAATTATCACAAAATTTCTCCTACGTACTTACAGTTACAGTTATCCCAACATTACTCCTAGGTACTTAGAGTTATGTCACCATAACATTACTCCTAGGTACTTGCAGCTACGTCATCCCAAGATTACTCCTAGGTACTTATAGTTACAATTATCCTAACATTACTCCTAAGTACTTGCAGCTATGTCGTCCCAACATTACTCCTAAGTACTTACAGTGATGTCATCCCAATATTACTCCTAGGTGGTTACAGTTATAATTATCACAACGTTACTCCCAGGTACTTACAGTTACTGTTCTCCCAACATTACTCCTACGTACTTATAGTTACTATTATCCCAACATTTCTCCTAGGTGGTTACAGTTACTGTTATCCCAACATTACTCCAAGGTGATTACAGTTACTGTTATCCGAACATTACTCCTAGGTAATTACAGTAACTGTTATCCCAACATTACTCCTAGGTGGTTACAGTGATGTCATCCCAACATTACCCCTAGGTACTTACAGTGATGTCATCCCAATATTACTCCTAGGTGGTTACAGTTATAATTATCACAACGTTACTCCCAAGTACGTACAGTTACTGTTCTCCCAACATTACTCCTACGTACTTATAGTTACTGTTATCCCAACATTACTCCTAGGTGGTTACAGTTACTGTTATCCCAACATTACTTCAAGGTGATTACAGTTACTGTTATCCCAACATTATTGCTAGGTACTTACAGTTACTGATATGCCAACATTACTCCTAGGTATTAACAGTAATTTTCATTCCAACATTACTCCTACGTACTTACAGTTACTGTTATCCCAACATTACTCCTAGGTACTTAAATTTACTGGTATCACAACATTACTCCTAGGTATTTACAGTTACAGTTATTTCACCATTACTGCTGGTGGTTACAGTTACTGTTATCCCAATATTACTCCTAGGTACTTACAGTTACTGTTATCCCAACATTACTCCTAGGTACTTTCGGTTACTGTTATCCCAACATTACTCCTAGGTAATTACAGTTACTGTTATCACAACATTACTCCTAGGTACTTACAGTTACTGTTATCTCAACATTCTCCTAGGAGGTTACTGTTACTCTTATCCCAACATTACTCCTAGGTACATAGAGTAACTGTTATCCCAACATTACTCCTGGGTACTTACGGTTACTGTTATCCCAACATTATTCCTAGGTACTTACAGTTAGTGTTATCCCAACATTACTAATAAGTACTTTCAGTGACTGTTATCACAACTTTCCCTAGATACTTACAGTTACATTCATCCCAACATTACTCCTAGGTGGCGACAGTTTCTGTTATCCGAACGTTACTCCTAGGTACTTACATTTACTGTTATCCCAACATTACTCCTGGTTACTTACAGTTATTGCTATCTTAACATTACTCCTAGGTGGTTACAGTTACTGTTACGCCAATATTATCCTTAGGTACTTACAGTTACTGTTACCCCAAATTTACTCCGTGGTACTTACTGTTACTGTCATGGCAACATACTCCTAGGTTCTTACAGTTATGTCATCCAAACATTACTCCGAGGTACTTACAGCTATGTCATCCCAACCTTACCTCTAGGTTCTTACAGTTATGTCATCCCAACATTACTCCGAGGTACTTACAGCTATGTCACCCCAACCTTACCCCTAGGTACTTACAGTTACTGTTTTCAAAACTTTACCCCTAGATACTTACAGTTACTGTCATCCCAACATTACTCCTAGGTACATACAGTTACTGTTATCCCAACATAACTCCTAGGTACTTTCAGTTACCCTTATTCCAAAATTACTCCTAGGTACTTACAGTTACAGTTATCGCAACAGTATTCCCAGCTACTTACAGCTACTGTTATCCCAACATTACTCCTAGGTACTTAGAGTTTCTGTTATCCCCACAATACCCCTAGGTGCTTGCAGTTACCGTTATCACAACATCACTCCTAAGTTTTTAGAGTTCCTGTCATGAAAACATTACTCCTGGGTACTTACAGTTACTGTTATCTCAACATTATCCTAGGTGGTTACAGTTACTCTTATAATAACATTACTTCGAGGTACTTACAGTTACCGTTATCTTAACATTACTCCTAGGTACTTACAGTTACAATTATCACAAAATTTCTCCTAGGTACTTACAGTTACAGTTATCCCAATATTACTCCTAGGTACTTATAGTTACAATTTTCCGAACATTACTCCTAGGTACTTGCAGCTATATCATCCCAACATTACTCCTAAGCACTTACAGTGATTACATCCCTTTATTACTCCTAGGTGGTTACAGTTATAATTATCACAACGCTACTCCCAGGTTCTTACAGTTACTGTTCTCCCAGCATTACTCCTACGTACTTATAGTTACTGTTATCCCAACATTACTCCAAGGTGGTTACAGTTACTGTTATCCCAACATTACTCCTAGGTAATTACAGTAACTGTTATCCCAACATTACTCCTAGGTGGTTACAGTGATGTCATCCCAATATTACTCCTAGGTACTTACAGTGATGTCATCCCAATATTACTCCTAGGTGGTTACAGTTATAATTATCACAACGTTACTCCCAGGTACTTACAGGTACTGTTCTCCCAACATTACTCCTACGTACTTATAGTTACTCTTATCCTAACATTACTCCAAGGTGATTACAGTTACTGTTATAGCAACATTATTCCTAGGTACTTACAGTTACTGATATCACAACATTACTCCTAGGTATTAACAGTAATTGTCATACCAACATTATTCCTACGTACTTACAGTTACTGTTATCCCAACATTACTCGTAGGTACTTACACTTACTGGTATCCCAACATTACTCCTAGGTATTTACAGTTACAGGTATCCCAGCATTACTGCTGGTGGTTACAGTTACTGTTATCCAAACATTACTCCTAGGTACTTACAGTTACGGATATCCCAACATTACTCCTAGGTACATAGAGTAACTGTTATCCCAACATTACTTCTAGGTACTTACGGTTACTGTTATCACAACATTACTCCTAGGTAATTACAGTAACTGTTATCCCAACATTACTCCTAGGTGGTGTCAGTGATGTCTTCCCAACATTACTCCTAGGTACTTACAGTGATATCATCCCAATATTACTCCTAGGTGGTTACAGTTATCATTATCACAACGTTACTCCCAGGTACTTACATTTACTGTTATCCCAACATTACTCCTAGGTACTTACTGTTACTGTCATCTCAACAATCTCCTAGGTGGTTACTGTTACTCTTATCCAAACATTACTTCTAGGTACTTACAGTTACTGTTATCCCCACATTACTCCTAGCTACTTAGAGTAACTGTTATCACAACATTACTAATAGGTACTTACGGTTACTGTTATCCCAACATTATTCCTAGGTACTTACAGTTAGTGTTATCCCAACATTACTCCTAAGTACTTTCAGTTACTGTTATCACAACTTTACCCTAGATACTTAGTTACACTCATCACAACATTACTCCTATGTGGCTACATTTACTGTTATCACAACTTTCCCCCCAAGATACTTTCAGATACTGTCATCCCAACATTACTCCTAGGTGGCTACAGTTTCTGTTATCCGAACGTTACCCCTAGGTACTTACATTTACTGTTATCCCAACATTACTCCTGGGTACTTACAGTTACTGCTATACCAACATTACTCCTAGGTGGTTACAGTTACTGTTACGCCAATATTATTCTTAGGTTACCCGAAAATTACTCAGTGGTACTTACTGTTACTGTCATGGCAACATTACTCCTAGGTTCATACAGTTATGTCATCCAAACATTACTCCGAGGTACTTACAGCTATGTCATCCCAACCTTACCTCTAGGTACTTACAGTTACTGTTATCAAAATTTTACCCCTAGATACTTACAGTTACTGTCATCCCAAAATTACTCCTAGGTACATACAGCTACTCTTATCCCAACATTACTCCTAGGTACTTACAGTTACTGTTATCCCAACATTACTCGTAGGTACTTACAGTTACTGTTATCCCAACATTACTCCTAGGTACTTACAGTAACTGTTATCCCAACATTACTCCTACGTACTTACGGTTACTGTTATCCCAACATTACTTCTAGTTAATTACAGTAACTGTTATCCCAACATTACTCCTAGGTGGTTACAGTGATGTCATTCCATCATTACTCCTAGGTTCTTACAGTGATGTCATCCAAATATTACTCCTAGGTGGTTACAGTTATCATTATCACAACGTTACTCCCAGGTACTTACAGTTACTGTTATCCCAACATTACTCCTAGGTACTTATAGTTACTGTTATCCCAACATTACTCCTAGGTGGTTACAGTTACTGTTATTCCAACATTACTCCAAGGTGATTACAGTTACTGTTATCCCAACATTACTCCTACGTACTTACAGTTACTGTTATCCCAACATTACTCCTAGGTACTTTCAGTTACTCTTATCCCAAAATTACTCCTAGGTACTTACAGTTACAGTTATCGCAATATTATTCCTAGGTACTTACAGTTACTGTTATCCCAACATTACTCCTAGGTACTTAGGGTTTCTGTTATCCCAGCATTACTCCTAGGCACATGGAGTCACTGTTATCACAACATCACTCCTAAACTGTTAGAGTTACTGTCATCAAAACATTATTCCTAGGTACTTACATTTACTGTTATCCCAACTTTACTCCGAGGTACTTACTGTTACTGTCATGCCAACATTACTCCTAGGTTCTTACAGTTAAGGCATCCCAACATTACTCCTAGGCACTTGCAGCTATGTCATCCCAACATTACTCCTAAGTACTTACAGTTATTGTTATCCCAAAATTATTCCTAGGTACATACAGTTAGGGTTATCCCAACATTACTCCTAAGAACTTTCAGTTACTGTTATCACAACCTTACCCTAGATACTTACAGTTACTCTCATCACAACATTACTCCTAGGTGGCTACAGTTACTGTTATCACAACTTTACCCCTAGATAATTACAGTTACTGTCATCGCAACATTACTCCTAGGTGGCTACAGTTTCTGTTATCCGAACGTTACTCCTAGGTACTTACATTTACTGTTATCCCAACATTACTCCTAGGTAATTACAGTAACTGTTATCCCAACATTACTCCTAGGTGGTTACAGTGATGTCATCCCAACATTACCCCTAGGTACTTACAGTGATGTCATCCCAATATACCTCCTAGGTGGTTACAGTTATAATTATCACAACGTTACTCCCAAGTACGTACAGATACTGTTCTCCCAACATTACTCCTACGTACTTATAGTTACTGTTATCCCAACATTACTCCTAGGTGGTTACAGTTACTGTTATCCCAACATTACTTCAAGGTGATTACAGTTACTGTTATCCCAACATTATTCCTAGGTACTTACAGTTACTGATATGCCAACATTACTCCTAGGTATTAACAGTAATTTTCATTCCAACATTTCTCCTACGTACTTACAGTTACTGTTATCCCAACATTACTCCTAGGTACTTAAATTTACTGGTATCCCAACATTACTCCTAGGTTTTTACAGTTACAGTTATTTCACCATTACTGCTGGTGGTTACAGTTACTGTTATCCCAATATTACTCCTAGGTACTTACATTTACTGTTATCCCAACATTACTCCTAGGTACTGAGAGTAACTGTTATCCCAACATTGCTCCTAGGTACTTACGGTTACTGTTATCCCAACATTACTCCTAGGTAATTACAGTTACTGTTATCACAACATTACTCCTAGGTACTTACAGTTACTGTTATCTCAACATTCTCCTAGGAGGTTACTGTTACTCTTATCCCAACATTACTCCTAGGTACTTAGAGTAACTGTTATCCCAACATTACTCCTAGGTACTTACGGTTACTGTTATCCCAACATTATTCCTAGGTACTTACAGTTAGTGTTATCCCAACATTACTAATAAGTACTTTCAGTGACTGTTATCACAACTTTACCTTAGATACTTACAGTTACACTCATCCCAACATTACTCCTAGGTGGCGACAGTTTCTGTTATCCGAACGTTACTCCTAGGTACTTACATTTACTGTTATCCCAACATTACTCCTGGTTACTTACAGTTATTGCTATCCCAACATTACTCCTAGGTGGTTACAGTTACTGTTACGCCAATATTATTCTTAGGTACTTACAGTTACTGTTACCCCAAATTTACTCCGTGGTACTTACTGTTACTGTCATGGCAACATACTCCTAGGTTCTTACAGTTTTGTCATCCAAACATTACTCCGAGGTACTTACAGCTATGTCATCCCAACCTTACCTCTAGGTTCTTACAGTTATGTCATCCCAACATTACTCCGAGGTACTTACAGCTATGTCACCCCAACCTTACCCCTAGGTACTTACAGTTACTGTTTTCAAAACTTTACCCCTAGATACTTACAGTTACTGTCATCCCAACATTACTCCTAGGTACATACATTTACTGTTATCCCAACATAACTCCTAGGTACTTTCAGTTACCCTTATTCCAAAATTACTCCTAGGTACTTACAGTTACAGTTATCGCAACAGTATTCCCAGCTACTTACAGCTACTGTTATCCCAACATTACTCCTAGGTACTTAGAGTTTCTGTTATCCCAACATTACCCCTAGGTGCTTGCAGTTACCGTTATCACAACATCACTCCTAAGTTTTTAGAGTTCCTATCATGAAAACATTACTCCTGGGTACTTACAGTTACTGTTATCTCAACATTATCCTAGGTGGTTACAGTTACTCTTATCCTAACATTACTTCGAGGTACTTACAGTTACCGTTACCTTAACACTATTCCTAGGTACCTACAGTTACAATTATCACAAAATTTCTCCTAGGTACTTACAGTTACAGTTATCCCAACATTACTCCTAGGTACTTATAGTTACAATTTTCCGAACATTACTCCTAGGTACTTGCAGCTATATCATCCCAACATTACTCCTAAGCACTTACAGTGATGTCATCCCATTATTACTCCTAGGTGGTTGCAGTTATAATTATCACAACGCTACTCCCAGGTTCTTACAGTGACTGTTCTCCCAGCATTACTCCTACGTACTTATAGTTACTGTTATCCCAACATTACTCCAAGGTGGTTACAGTTACTGTTATCCCAACATTACTCCTAGGTAATTACAGTAACTGTTATCCCAACATTACTCCTAGGTGGTTACAGTGATGTCATCCCAATATTACTCCTAGGTACTTACAGTGATGTCATCCCAATATTACTCCTAGTTGGTTACAGTTATAATTATCACAACGTTACTCCCAGGTACTTACAGTTACTGTTCTCCCAACATTACTCCTACGTACTTATAGTTACTCTTATCCCAACATTACTCCAAGGTGATTACAGTTACTGTTATCCCAACATTATTCCTAGGTACTTACAGTTACTGATATCACAACATTACTCCTAGGTATTAACAGTAATTGTCATACCAACATTATTCCTACGTACTTACAGTTACTGTTATCCCAACATTACTCCTAGGTACTTACACTTACTGGTATCCCAACATTACTCCTAGGTATTTACAGTTACAGTTATCCCAGCATTACTGCTGGTGGTTACAGTTACTGTTATCCAAACATTACTCCTAGGTAATTACAGTTACTGATATCCCAACATTACTCCTAGGTACATAGAGTAACTGTTATCCCAACATTACTCCTAGGTACTTACGGTTACTGTTATCACAACATTACTCCTAGGTAATTACAGTAACTGTTATCCCAACATTACTCCTAGGTGGTTACAGTGATGTCATCCCAACATTACTCCTAGGTACTTACAGTGATGTCATCCCAATATTACTCCTAGGTGGTTACAGTTATCATTATCACAACGTTACTCCCAGGTACTTACATTTACTGTTATCCCAACATTACCCCTAGGTACTTACTGTTACTGTTATCTCAATATTCTCCTAGGTGGTTACTGTTACTCTTATCCAAACATTACTTCTAGGTATTTACAGTTACTGTTATCCCCACATAACTCCTAGGTACTTAGAGTAACTGTTATACCAACATTACTAATAGGTACTTACGGTTACTGTTATCCCAACATTATTCCTAGGTACTTACAGTTAGTGTTATCCCAACATTACTCCTATGTACTTTCAGTTACTGTTATCACAACTTTACCCTAGATACTTACAGTTACACTCATCACAACATTACTCCTATGTGGCTACATTTACTGTTATCACAACTTTCCCCCCAAGATACTTTCAGATACTGTCATCCCAACATTACTCCTAGGTGGCTACAGTTTCTGTTATCCGAACGTTACCCCTAGGTACTTACATTTACTGTTATCCCAACATTACTCCTGGGTACTTACAGTTACTGCTATACCAACATTACTCCTAGGTGGTTACAGTTACTGTTACGCCAATATTATTCTTAGGTTACCCGAAAATTACTCAGTGGTACTTACTGTTACTGTCATGGCAACATTACTCCTAGGTTCATACAGTTATGTCATCCAAACATTACTCCGAGGTACTTACAGCTATGTCATCCCAACCTTACCTCTAGGTACTTACAGTTACTGTTATCAAAATTTTACCCCTAGATACTTACAGTTACTGTCATCCCAAAATTACTCCTAGGTACATACAGCTACTCTTATCCCAACATTACTCCTAGGTACTTACAGTTACTGTTATCCCAACATTACTCGTAGGTACTTACAGTTACTGTTATCCCAACATTACTCCTAGGTACTTTTGTTATCCCAACATTACTCCTACGTACTTACGGTTACTGTTATCCCAACATTACTTCTAGGTAATTACAGTAACTGTTATCCCAACATTACTCCTAGGTGGTTACAGTGATGTCATTCCATCATTACTCCTAGGTTCTTACAGTGATGTCATCCAAATATTACTCCTAGGTGGTTACAGTTATCATTATCACAACGTTACTCCCAGGTACTTACAGTTACTGTTATCCCAACATTACTCCTAGGTACTTATAGTTACTGTTATCCCAACATTACTCCTAGGTGGTTACAGTTACTGTTATTCCAACATTACTCCAAGGTGATTACAGTTACTGTTATCCCAACATTACTCCTACGTACTTACAGTTACTGTTATCCCAACATTACTCCTAGGTACTTTCAGTTACTCTTATCCCAAAATTACTCCTAGGTACTTACAGTTACAGTTATCGCAATATTATTCCTAGGTACTTACAGTTACTGTTATCCCAACATTACTCCTAGGTACTTAGGGTTTCTGTTATCCCAGCATTACTCCTAGGCACATGGAGTCACTGTTATCACAACATCACTCCTAAACTGTTAGAGTTACTGTCATCAAAACATTATTCCTAGGTACTTACATTTACTGTTATCCCAACTTTACTCCGAGGTACTTACTGTTACTGTCATGCCAACATTACTCCTAGGTTCTTACAGTTAAGGCATCCCAACATTACTCCTAGGCACTTGCAGCTATGTCATCCCAACATTACTCCTAAGAACTTTCAGTTACTGTTATCACAACCTTACCCTAGATACTTACAGTTACTCTCATCACAACATTACTCCTAGGTGGCTACAGTTACTGTTATCACAACTTTACCCCTAGATAATTACAGTTACTGTCATCGCAACATTACTCCTAGGTGGCTACAGTTTCTGTTATCCGAACGTTACTCCTAGGTACTTACATTTACTGTTATCCCAACATTACTCCTAGGTAATTACAGTAACTGTTATCCCAACATTACTCCTAGGTGGTTACAGTGATGTCATCCCAACATTACCCCTAGGTACTTACAGTGATGTCATCCCAATATACCTCCTAGGTGGTTACCGTTATAATTATCACAACGTTACTCCCAAGTACGTACAGTTACTGTTCTCCCAACATTACTCCTACGTACTTATAGTTACTGTTATCCCAACATTACTCCTAGGTGGTTACAGTTACTGTTATCCCAACATTACTTCAAGGTGATTACAGTTACTCTTATCCCAACATTATTCCTAGGTACTTACAGTTACTGATATGCCAACATTACTCCTAGGTATTAACAGTAATTTTCATTCCAACATTACTCCTACGTACTTACAGTTACTGTTATCCCAACATTACTCCTAAGTACTTAAATTTACTGGTATCCCAACATTACTCCTAGGTTTTTACAGTTACAGTTATTTCACCATTACTGCTGGTGGTTACAGTTACTGTTATCCCAATATTACTCCTAGGTACTTACATTTACTGTTATCCCAACATTACTCCTAGGTACTGAGAGTAACTGTTATCCCAACATTGCTCCTAGGTACTTACGGTTACTGTTATCCCAACATTACTCCTAGGTAATTACAGTTACTGTTATCACAACATTACTCCTAGGTACTTACAGTTACTGTTATCTCAACATTCTCCTAGGAGGTTACTGTTACTCTTATCCCAACATTACTCCTAGGTACTTAGAGTAACTGTTATCCCAACATTACTCCTAGGTACTTACGGTTACTGTTGTCCCAACATTATTCCTAGGTACTTACAGTTAGTGTTATCCCAACATTACTAATAAGTACTTTCAGTGACTGTTATCACAACTTTACCCTAGATACTTACTTTTACACTCATCCCAACATTACTCCTAGGTGGCGACAGTTTCTGTTATCCGAACGTTACTCCTAGGTACTTACATTTACTGTTATCCCAACATTACTCCTGGTTACTTACAGTTATTGCTATCCCAACATTACTCCTAGGTGGTTACAGTTACTGTTACGCCAATATTATTCTTAGGTACTTACAGTTACTGTTACCCCAAATTTACTCCGTGGTACTTACTGTTACTGTCATGGCAACATACTCCTAGGTTCTTACAGTTTTGTCATCCAAACATTACTCCGAGGTACTTACAGCTATGTCATCCCAACCTTACCTCTAGGTTCTTACAGTTATGTCATCCCAACATTACTCCGAGGTACTTACAGCTATGTCACCCCAACCTTACCCCTAGGTACTTACAGTTACTGTTTTCAAAACTTTACCCCTAGATACTTACAGTTACTGTCATCCCAACATTACTCCTAGGTACATACATTTACTGTTATCCCAACATAACTCCTAGGTACTTTCAGTTACCCTTATTCCAAAATTACTCCTAGGTACTTACAGTTACAGTTATCGCAACAGTATTCCCAGCTACTTACAGCTACTGTTATCCCAACATTACTCCTAGGTACTTAGAGTTTCTGTTATCCCAACATTACCCCTAGGTGCTTGCAGTTACCGTTATCACAACATCACTCCTAAGTTTTTAGAGTTCCTATCATGAAAACATTACTCCTGGGTACTTACAGTTACTGTTATCTCAACATTATCCTAGGTGGTTACAGTTACTCTTATCCTAACATTACTTCGAGGTACTTACAGTTACCGTTACCTTAACATTATTCCTAGGTACTTACAGTTACAATTATCACAAAATTTCTCCTAGGTACTTACAGTTACAGTTATCCCAACATTACTCCTAGGTACTTATAGTTACAATTTTCCGAACATTACTCCTAGGTACTTGCAGCTATATCATCCCAACATTACTCCTAGGCACTTACAGTGATGTCATCCCATTATTACTCCTAGGTGGTTGCAGTTATAATTATCACAACGCTACTCCCAGGTTCTTACAGTGACTGTTCTCCCAGCATTACTCCTACGTACTTATAGTTACTGTTATCCCAACATTACTCCAAGGTGGTTACAGTTACTGTTATCCCAACATTACTCCTAGGTAATTACAGTAACTGTTATCCCAACATTACTCCTAGGTGGTTACAGTGATGTCATCCCAATATTACTCCTAGGTACTTACAGTGATGTCATCCCAATATTACTCCTAGGTGGTTACAGTTATAATTATCACAACGTTACTCCCAGGTACTTACAGTTACTGTTCTCCCAACATTACTCCTACGTACTTATAGTTACTCTTATCCCAACATTACTCCAAGGTGATTACAGTTACTGTTATCCCAACATTATTCCTAGGTACTTACAGTTACTGATATCACAACATTACTCCTAGGTATTAACAGTAATTGTCATACCAACATTATTCCTACGTACTTACAGTTACTGTTATCCCAACATTACTCCTAGGTACTTACACTTACTGGTATCCCGACATTACTCCTAGGTATTTACAGTTACAGTTATCCCAGCATTACTGCTGGTGGTTACAGTTACTGTTATCCAAACATTACTCCTAGGTACTTACAGTTACTGATATCCCAACATTACTCCTAGGTACATAGAGTAACTGTTATCCCAACATTACTCCTAGGTACTTACGGTTACTGTTATCACAACATTACTCCTAGGTAATTACAGTAACTGTTATCCCAACATTACTCCTAGGTGGTTACAGTGATGTCATCCCAACATTACTCCTAGGTACTTACAGTGATGTCATCCCAATATTACTCCTAGGTGGTTACAGTTATCATTATCACAACGTTACTCCCAGGTACTTACATTTACTGTTATCCCAACATTACTCCTAGGTACTTACTGTTACTGTTATCTCAATATTCTCCTAGGTGGTTACTGTTACTCTTATCCAAACATTACTTCTAGGTACTTACAGTTACTGTTATCCCCACATAACTCCTAGGTACTTAGAGTAACTGTTATACCAACATTACTAATAGGTACTTACGGTTACTGTTATCCCAACATTATTCCTAGGTACTTACAGTTAGTGTTATCCCAACATTACTCCTATGTACTTTCAGTTACTGTTATCACAACTTTACCCTAGATACTTACAGTTACACTCATCACAACATTACTCCTATGTGGCTACATTTACTGTTATCACAACTTTCCCCCCAAGATACTTTCAGATACTGTCATCCCAACATTACTCCTAGGTGGCTACAGTTTCTGTTATCCGAACGTTACCCCTAGGTACTTACATTTACTGTTATCCCAACATTACTCCTGGGTACTTACAGTTACTGCTATACCAACATTACTCCTAGGTGGTTACAGTTACTGTTACGCCAATATTATTCTTAGGTTACCCGAAAATTACTCAGTGGTACTTACTGTTACTGTCATGGCAACATTACTCCTAGGTTCATACAGTTATGTCATCCAAACATTACTCCGAGGTACTTACAGCTATGTCATCCCAACCTTACCTCTAAGTACTTACAGTTACTGTTATCAAAATTTTACCCCTAGATACTTACAGTTACTGTCATCCCAAAATTACTCCTAGGTACATACAGCTAATCTTATCCCAACATTACTCCTAGGTACTTACAGTTACTGTTATCCCAACATTACTCGTAGGTACTTACAGTTACTGTTATCCCAACATTACTCCTAGGTACTTACAGTAACTGTTATCCCAACATTACTCCTACGTACTTACGGTTACTGTTATCCCAACATTACTTCTAGGTAATTACAGTAACTGTTATCCCAACATTACTCCTAGGTGGTTACAGTGATGTCATTCCATCATTACTCCTAGGTTCTTACAGTGATGTCATCCAAATATTACTCCTAGGTGGTTACAGTTATCATTATCACAACGTTACTCCCAGGTACTTACAGTTACTGTTATCCCAACATTACTCCTAGGTACTTATAGTTACTGTTATCCCAACATTACTCCTAGGTGGTTACAGTTACTGTTATTCCAACATTACTCCAAGGTGATTACAGTTACTGTTATCCCAACATTACTCCTACGTACTTACAGTTACTGTTATCCCAACATTACTCCTAGGTACTTTCAGTTACTCTTATCCCAAAATTACTCCTAGGTACTTACAGTTACAGTTATCGCAATATTATTCCTAGGTACTTACAGTTACTGTTATCCCAACATTACTCCTAGGTACTTAGGGTTTCTGTTATCCCAGCATTACTCCTAGGCACATGGAGTCACTGTTATCACAACATCACTCCTAAACTGTTAGAGTTACTGTCATCAAAACATTATTCCTAGGTACTTACATTTACTGTTATCCCAACTTTACTCCGAGGTACTTACTGTTACTGTCATGCCAACATTACTCCTAGGTTCTTACAGTTAAGGCATCCCAACATTACTCCTAGGCACTTGCAGCTATGTCATCCCAACATTACTCCTAAGTACTTACAGTTATTGTTATCCCAAAATTATTCCTAGGTACATACAGTTAGGGTTATCCCAACATTACTCCTAAGAACTTTCAGTTACTGTTATCACAACCTTACCCTAGATACTTACAGTTACTCTCATCACAACATTACTCCTAGGTGGCTACAGTTACTGTTATCACAACTTTACCCCTAGATAATTACAGTTACTGTCATCGCAACATTACTCCTAGGTGGCTACAGTTTCTGTTATCCGAACGTTACTCCTAGGTACCTACATTTACTGTTATCCCAACATTACTCCTAGGTAATTACAGTAACTGTTATCCCAACATTACTCCTAGGTGGTTACAGTGATGTCATCCCAACATTACCCCTAGGTACTTACAGTGATGTCATCCCAATATACCTCCTAGGTGGTTACCGTTATAATTATCACAACGTTACTCCCAAGTACGTACAGTTACTGTTCTCCCAACATTACTCCTACGTACTTATAGTTACTGTTATCCCAACATTACTCCTAGGTGGTTACAGTTACTGTTATCCCAACATTACTTCAAGGTGATTACAGTTACTCTTATCCCAACATTATTCCTAGGTACTTACAGTTACTGATATGCCAACATTACTCCTAGGTATTAACAGTAATTTTCATTCCAACATTACTCCTACGTACTTACAGTTACTGTTATCCCAACATTACTCCTAGGTACTTAAATTTACTGGTATCCCAACATTACTCCTAGGTTTTTACAGTTACAGTTATTTCACCATTACTGCTGGTGGTTACAGTTACTGTTATCCCAATATTACTCCTAGGTACTTACATTTACTGTTATCCCAACATTACTCCTAGGTACTGAGAGTAACTGTTATCCCAACATTGCTCCTAGGTACTTACGGTTACTGTTATCCCAACATTACTCCTAGGTAATTACAGTTACTGTTATCACAACATTACTCCTAGGTACTTACAGTTACTGTTATCTCAACATTCTCCTAGGAGGTTACTGTTACTCTTATCCCAACATTACTCCTAGGTACTTAGAGTAACTGTTATCCCAACATTACTCCTAGGTACTTACGGTTACTGTTGTCCCAACATTATTCCTAGGTACTTACAGTTAGTGTTATCCCAACATTACTAATAAGTACTTTCAGTGACTGTTATCACAACTTTACCCTAGATACTTACAGTTACACTCATCCCAACATTACTCCTAGGTGGCGACAGTTTCTGTTATCCGAACGTTACTCCTAGGTACTTGCATTTACTGTTATCCCAACATTACTCCTGGTTACTTACAGTTATTGCTATCCCAACATTACTCCTAGGTGGTTACAGTTACTGTTACGCCAATATTATTCTTAGGTACTTACAGTTACTGTTACCCCAAATTTACTCCGTGGTACTTACTGTTACTGTCATGGCAACATACTCCTAGGTTCTTACAGTTTTGTCATCCAAACATTACTCCGAGGTACTTACAGCTATGTCATCCCAACCTTACCTCTAGGTTCTTACAGTTATGTCATCCCAACATTACTCCGAGGTACTTACAGCTATGTCACCCCAACCTTACCCCTAGGTACTTACAGTTACTGTTTTCAAAACTTTACCCCTAGATACTTACAGTTACTGTCATCCCAACATTACTCCTAGGTACATACATTTACTGTTATCCCAACATAACTCCTAGGTACTTTCAGTTACCCTTATTCCAAAATTACTCCTAGGTACTTACAGTTACAGTTATCGCAACAGTATTCCCAGCTACTTACAGCTACTGTTATCCCAACATTACTCCTAGGTACTTAGAGTTTCTGTTATCCCAACATTACCCCTAGGTGCTTGCAGTTACCGTTATCACAACATCACTCCTAAGTTTTTAGAGTTCCTATCATGAAAACATTACTCCTGGGTACTTACAGTTACTGTTATCTCAACATTATCCTAGGTGGTTACAGTTACTCTTATCCTAACATTACTTCGAGGTACTTACAGTTACCGTTACCTTAACATTATTCCTAGGTACTTACAGTTACAATTATCACAAAATTTCTCCTAGGTACTTACAGTTACAGTTATCCCAACATTACTCCTAGGTACTTATAGTTACAATTTTCCGAACATTACTCCTAGGTACTTGCAGCTATATCATCCCAACATTACTCCTAAGCACTTACAGTGATGTCATCCCATTATTACTCCTAGGTGGTTGCAGTTATAATTATCACAACGCTACTCCCAGGTTCTTACAGTGACTGTTCTCCCAGCATTACTCCTACGTAATTATAGTTACTGTTATCCCAACATTACTCCAAGGTGGTTACAGTTACTGTTATCCCAACATTACTCCTAGGTAATTACAGTAACTGTTATCCCAACATTACTCCTAGGTGGTTACAGTGATGTCATCCCAATATTACTCCTAGGTACTTACAGTGATGTCATCCCAGTATTACTCCTAGGTGGTTACAGTTATAATTATCACAACGTTACTCCCAGGTGCTTACAGTTACTGTTCTCCCAACATTACTCCTACGTACTTATAGTTACTCTTATCCCAACATTACTCCAAGGTGATTACAGTTACTGTTATCCCAACATTATTCCTAGGTACTTACAGTTACTGATATCACAACATTACTCCTAGGTATTAACAGTAATTGTCATACCAACATTATTCCTACGTACTTACAGTTACTGTTATCCCAACATTACTCCTAGGTACTTACACTTACTGGTATCCCGACATTACTCCTAGGTATTTACAGTTACAGTTATCCCAGCATTACTGCTGGTGGTTACAGTTACTGTTATCCAAACATTACTCCTAGGTACTTACAGTTACTGATATCCCAACATTACTCCTAGGTACATAGAGTAACTGTTATCCCAACATTACTCCTAGGTACTTACGGTTACTGTTATCACAACATTACTCCTAGGTAATTACAGTAACTGTTATCCCAACATTACTCCTAGGTGGTTACAGTGATGTCATCCCAACATTACTCCTAGGTACTTACAGTGATGTCATCCCAATATTACTCCTAGGTGGTTACAGTTATCATTATCACAACGTTACTCCCAGGTACTTACATTTACTGTTATCCCAACATTACTCCTAGGTACTTACTGTTACTGTTATCTCAATATTCTCCTAGGTGGTTACTGTTACTCTTATCCAAACATTACTTCTAGGTACTTACAGTTACTGTTATCCCCACATAACTCCTAGGTACTTAGAGTAACTGTTATACCAACATTACTAATAGGTACTTACGGTTACTGTTATCCCAACATTATTCCTAGGTACTTACAGTTAGTGTTATCCCAACATTACTCCTAAGTACTTTCAGTTACTGTTATCACAACTTTACCCTAGATACTTACAGTTACACTCATCACAACATTACTCCTATGTGGCTACATTTACTGTTATCACAACTTTCCCCCCAAGATACTTTCAGATACTGTCATCCCAACATTACTCCTAGGTGGCTACAGTTTCTGTTATCCGAACGTTACCCCTAGGTACTTACATTTACTGTTATCCCAACATTACTCCTGGGTACTTACAGTTATTGCTATCCCAACATTACTCCTAGGTGGTTACAGTTACTGTTACGCCAATATTATTCTTAGGTTACCCCAAAATTACTCCGTGGTACTTACTGTTACAGTCATGGCAACATTACTCCTAGGTTCATACAGTTATGTCATCCAAACATTACTCCGAGGTACTTACAGCTATGTCATCCCAACCTTACCTCTAGGTACTTACAGTTACTGTTATCAAAACTTTACCCCTAGATACTTACAGTTACTGTCATCCCAAAATTGCTCCTAGGTACATACAGCTACTGTTATCCCAACATTACTCCTAGGTACTAACAGTTACTGTTATCCCAACATTACTCCTAGGTACTTACAGTTACTGTTATCCCAACATTACTTCTAGGTAATTACAGTAACTGTTATCCCAACATTACTCCTAGGTGGTTACAGTGATGTCATTCCAACATTACTCCTA
This sequence comes from Anabrus simplex, assembly GCF_040414725.1. Taxonomy (NCBI): domain Eukaryota; kingdom Metazoa; phylum Arthropoda; class Insecta; order Orthoptera; family Tettigoniidae; genus Anabrus; species Anabrus simplex. The sequence continues at coordinate 23,448,833 of NC_090277.1, read as the reverse complement.
GGTTCTTACAGTGATGTCATCCAAATATTACTCCTAGGTGGTTACGGTTATCATTATCACAACGTTACTCCCAGGTACATACATTTACTGTTATCCCAACATTACTCCTAGGTACTTATAGTTACTGTTATCCCAACATTACTCCTAGGTGGTTTCAGTTACTGTTATCCAAATATTACTACTAGTTGGTTACAGTTACTGTTATCCAAACGTTACTCCTAGGTGGTTACAGTTACTGTTATCCCAACATTACTCCCAGGTACTTACAGTTACCGTTATCCTAACATTACTCCTAGGTATTTACAGTTACTGTTATCCCAAAATTACTCCTAGGTACTTACAGTTACAGTTATCCCAACATTACTCCTAGGTACTTACTGTTACTGTCATCACAACATTACTCCTAGGTACTTACAGTTACTGTCATCCCAACATTTCTCCTAGGTACTTACATTTACTGTTATCCCAACATTACTCCCAGGTACTTACACGTACTGTTATCCCAACATTTCTCCTAGGTAATTACAGTTACTGTTATCCCAACATTACTCCTAGGTGGTTACAGTTACTGTTATCCCAACATTACTCCTAGGTACTTTCAGTTACTGTTATCCCAACATTACTCCCAGGTACTTACAGTTACTGTTATCCCAACATTACTCCTAGGTACTTACAGTTACTGGTATCCCAACATTACTCCTAGGTGGTTACAGTTACTGTTATCCCAACATTACTCTTAGGTACTTTCAGTTACTGTCATCCCAACGTTACTCCTAGGTGCTTATCGTTACTGTCATCCCGAAATAACTCCTAGGTACTTACAGTTACTCTCTTGCCATCATTACTCTTAGGTACTGCCCTCTTCTTAGGGGGCATAGCTCAGCCGGAGAACGAGAGTCCCGATGGTGGACCGTTCGTTTTCTGGCTTTACTTAATTTTTAAGGCAAGGAAAGATACAGGGACTAGCGACAATAACACACAAATATAAAACAACAGGTTATGATATTTAGTGTGAACTAACACATTTAACAACAACAACATTTTGACTAATAATCTTGATAAAATAAAATTATTTCTTTTCTGCCTGTTTTTTCTATTTCTGTCTGCACCAATTCTCTCTTAATGTTGGCGGACATTATTCTGTAAAAATATACACCTGGATTAGCCTACTTATGGCTTAACCAAATTATAACAAAATGAAAATTATTTTGTAGGAGGATCTCCTTTCAATAATAAATTAATTTTGAAATATAAAATAAAAATTAAATTAATCTGATTTCCTTTCTCTTGAATATTAAATAATCATAATCTTTCATCTCAATATTTTTTTAGGTAAATTATTCCTTCCTTAGGATGTCGAATAAAGTGTCAAATCAATTAAAATTGAAAATTAATTAAATTAAAATTTTATCAAGTGTTTATTCAAAAATATGCCTCCCTTGGACTTAAATTTTTTTACACGGTTGTGCTTGTATGACAATTATTTTCCTCAAACTTCCTGAAATATTTCGTCTGACTAATGAAAGAAAAACACCTTTTAATATTTTAACTGACAAATAAAAAGTTCCTTTTTAATATTTCATTTGACATAATTACGAAAAGTTATCTTTTAATATTTGAAATTTTTCTGCTACATTTTTAACATTGTCGGCTTTACAAATTGAAATGGTGAACCGAGTCCACGGAAATGATCCTTCCTTTTTCATTACCGTGTGATGCTCTAAACTTTGTTTTACTTAAATAACCAATAAATTTCCTTAAAGGTTTAAATTAAAAAATGTTATGCTAATTTGAAAAACGACGCTGATAATCAAGATTCAACGTAGCGAACACGTGGCCTGGCCATAATCATGGTCAAAGAAATATTACAATACACTGAAATAATACCATTCACGCACACAGCATTCACACTACGGCACACGAGAATTATTTACACTATTTACAGCGAATTCTCGCCTTTGAATATTAATCTCTGATTTTTACTGCTAAATGTTGGAATGGCGTTATCGGGCAAAGAAAAAATTATTTTACGTCCCTCAGAAATCTGATGAAGTCTAGATAATCACTTAACAAAGAAATGAAATTAACAGCGTCGTTCATGGTAATATCGGCGGTTGATGCCTGAAGAAATTGTCGACTACAAAAATGCACATAGAACAGGTCAAATATAAGCATTCTCCTTAATGGTTCATGAGTCACGACATTATTATTACTCAACAACACATCTACCGATTAACACGTGCTACACTTGAAGAAATTACGTTCCACAAAAGTGTTCTCCAAATAAGACTCAATAAATGTATTCGCAAGTCACAAACACACAGTAATAATCCATCCACAAGTCAATAAATATAATAAATGATCCAACGAGAATCTGCCATATTCCAGGCTCATATTTACCCTAATTGAGCACACATTAACATTATACACACATAACCAAGCAATATTTAAACTCATGACCCTTAATTATTTATTCAACCCGAGATGAAAATTCATTATTATTATTATTATAACTATTATTATTATTATTATTATTATTATTATTATTATATATGCGAGATCTAAATTTGTGAAATAGGGATTCGACAAAATGTCAGATGACACTAACGCGCCTAAATTCACACATGAAGAAACTTTTACATAGAAATCCGGCGTAACACAACATGCCGAAAGTCTGTCCCACACGACTTCCAAAAAAATATTTTCCAAAAATGAAATTGTCAATTACCGGTGAGGACAATAATTTTTAAACACTCTAGACTATTAAATGGGACAGCTAGAATAATCGTAGAAGACACACACACGTTCTAGCTAACTAATAGGGATCAAACATCATACAAACCTGAATAACAAAAACTACCATCTCCCATCGGAAAGAAGAGTGAAAATATTCAAATCTACTGCAAGACTAGAAGAAATATTACCACTAATGAATAAGGAAGCATTATATCTACAAAGATGAACAGATAGACATTATTAAAGGGTACTCAAATTCATGATGTAACTGGATCTTCGCCGATGATCTGGAACATGTGGTCAGCTCTCTGCCCCGAGGTTGCTATCCCCCATAGCGAAGACGCCTATATTTTTAGTAGATCATGGTAGCACCAATATTCCAAATGAAGTAGATGCAGGTTTCTTCTTCATAACACGACAGCATCTTGATGTACTCGTTCCAGCACGTGGCGGTGTCTACTCTCTTCACGTTGAGTAGAGGCTGAAACTAACAAATGGTTTTAGAATATGTTCCAGACACACACGCAATGAAATTAATTATGAGAAAATATGTAACTTGTAACGAAGGAGATTTGCTAAGCACGGAGATTCAATTACTAATAATTTAATAAATAAACATCTTGAAGTGGACTGAAGAAATCACTTCGAAGTCCCAGCACGCAGCAGAGTAGCGCAGAGCTGAGCAGAGCAGCGTAGAGCAGAGGTTAGCAGCATAGAGAGCGTTTTCTCCGGAAACACGGGATTTTATACATATCCATGGGAAGGAGTGTGTCAATATAATCGTCCGTAATTGGTTGGCGGCTGACGTTCATTGCTAGAAATAACTTCCGCAGGAGACCCACATATACAGGCTGCATGTCTCTTGGTGACCTTGGCTCACTCCTTCACTGTGTCACGTGGACAGCTGATCGCCCGCAGAGAAAAAATCAATACATTTCCCCCTTGGAAATACAGGTTCTCGACCTGCTGGGAGCTGTCTCTGTTCAACAAGGCTGGGGTTTATCATGCACTCTGATGAATTAAAGTCTTACACAGGCAAATATAATAAATGCTTATTGTAGGCCAAATTTAAAGTGGGCAGTACCTACAGTTACTGTTATCCCAACATTACTCCTGGGTACTGTACTTACAGCAACTGTTATCACAACATTACTCCTAGGTACTGTACTTACAGTAACTGTTATTACAACATTACTCCCAGGTACTTACAGTTACTGTTATCACAACATTACTACTAGGTACTTACAGTTACAGTTATCCCAACATTACTCCTAGGTACCTACAGTAACTGTCATCCCAACATTACTCCTATATACATACAGTTACTGTCATCCCAAAATTACTCCCAGGTACATACAGTTACTCTCATCCAAACATTACTCCTAGGTACTTACAGTTACTGTTATCCCAACATTACTCCTAGGTACTTACAGTTACTGTTATCCCAACAATACTCCTAGGTGCTTACAGTTACAGTTATCCCAAAATTACTCCCAGGTACTTACAGTTACTGTTATCACAACATTACTCCCAGGTACTTACAGTTACTGTTATCCCAACATTATTCCTAGGTACTTACAGTTACTGTTATCCCAACATTACTCCTAGGTACTTACAGTTACTGTCATGTCAACATTACCCCTAGGTACTCACAGTTACTGTTATCCCAACATTACTCATAGGTACTTACAGTAACTATTATCCCAAAATTACTCCTTGGTGGTTACAGTTACCGTTATCACAACATTACTCCTAGATACTTACAGTTACTATTATCCGTACATTACTTCTAGGTACTTACAGTCACAGTTATCCCAACATTACTCCTAAGTACTTACCCTTAAAATTCATCCCAACATTACTCCTAGGTAATTACCGTTACCGTCATGCCAACATTACCCCTAGGTACTTACCGTTACTGTCATCCCAACATTACTCCTAGGTACTTACAGTTACTGTCATGCCAATATTACCCCTAGGTACTTACAGTTACTGTTATCCCAACATTACTCCTAGGTACTTACAGTAACTGTTATCACAATATTACTCCTAGGAACTTACAGTTACTGTCATGCAAACATTACCCCTAGGTACTTACAGTTACAGTTATCCCAACATTACTCCTAGGTACTTACAGTTACTCTCATCTAAACATTACCCCGAGGTGGTTACAGTAACTGCTACCCCTACATTACTCCCAGGTACTTACAGTTACTCTCATCCAAACATTACTCCGACGTGGTTACAGTTACTGTTATGACAACATTACTCCTAGGTACTTACAGTTACTGTCATGCCAACATTACCCTAGGTACTTACAGTTACAGTTATCCCAACATTACTCCTAGGTACTTACAGCTACTCTCATCCAAACATTACCCCTAGGTACTTACAGTTACAGTTATCCCAACATTACTCCTAGGTACTTACAGTTACTGTCATGCCAAAATTACCCCTAGGTACTTACAGTTACTCTCATCCAAACATTACTCCGAGGTGGTTACAGTTACTGTTATCTTAACATTACTCCTAGGTACTTACAGTTACTCTCATCCAAACATTACTCCGAGGTGGTTACAGTTACTGTTATCCCAACATTACTCCTAGGTACTTACAGTTACTGTCATCCAAACATTACTCCGAGGTGGTTACAGTTACAGTTATCCCAACATTACTCCTAGGTACTTACAGTTACTCTCATCCAAACATTACTCCGAGGTGGTTCCAGTTACTGTAATCCCAACATTACTCCTAGGTACTTACAGTTACTCTCATCCAAACATTACTCCGACGTGGTTACATTTACTGTTATCTTAACATTACTCCTAGGTACTTACAGTTACTCTCATCCAAACATTACTCCGAGGTGGTTACAGTTACTGTTATCTTAACATTACTCCTAGGTACTTACAGCTACTCTCATCCAAACATTACTCCGAGGTGGTTACAGTTACTGTTATCTTAACATTACTCCTAGGTACTTACAGATATGCCATCCCAACATTGCTCCTAGGTACATACAGTTACTGTCATCCCAACATTACCCCGAGGTACTTACAGTTACTCTCATCCAAACATTACTCCGAGGTGGTTACAGTTACGGTCATCCCAACATTACTCCTAGGTAATTACAGTAACTGTCATCCCAACATTGCTCATAGGTACTTACAGTTACTGTCATCCCAACATTACTCCTAGGTACTTACAGTTATGCCATCCCAACATTAATCCTAGGTACTTACAGTTACTGTCATCCCAACATTACTCCTAGGTACTTACAGTTATGCCATCCCAACATTACTCCTAGGTACTTACCGATACTGTCATCCCAAAATTACTCCTAGATCCTTACAGATATGTCATCCCAAAATTATTCCTAAATACAAGCAATTACAGCCATTCCAATATTACTCCTAGGTACTTTAAATAATACTGTTATACCTTATTGTGAATCAGTTTCTAACCTTGGTGTTATTATAGCGGAAACTCAAAACTGGTCAGCGCAAGTTAAGAATATCTGCAAAAAGTTTTATTGTGGCTTTCACCCCTTAAAACGTTTCAAAAATGTATTCCCTCGAACATTAAAAATTCAACGTGTTCGGTCATTATTATTTCCCATTTTTGACTACTGTGATGTAATTCTTACGGATATAACAAAAGAATTAAGCTTGAAACTACAACGCACTCAAAATGCTTGTCTTAGATATGCTATGGATTTTCGGTATGACGCTCGAGTTTCTCCCTACTATAAACAATTATCTTGGTTACGACTAGGCGACAGGCGTAAACTACATGCAAATACTCTTGTGTACCAGGTACTTTCGAAAGACATCCCTGCTTATCTCTCCAGCAATTTTCGTCACCTTGGTTCTTTACATCTCCATGATACTCGCTCAGTGTCCCTCCAAGAAATACCTGTCCACCGAACAACCACATACCATCGATCATTTACTATCACCGCTTCGGGATGGTGGAATGCCCTTCCCAAAGACATCAAGGATGATGCATGAAAAAGTATATTTAAAACCTCCTACCAGCAGTTCCTCGTTAAGTGCTTCCAGCAAGGTACAGTACCTGTATGAGTGGAACGAGAGTTTGTGTGTTAAAATGATATGAGATTATTGCACAATAAATTAAATATTGGTTTAATATGATAATTTAAATTAAATTAAAAACATCCATATTGTATTTACGAAGTAGAAGTAGTCTAAAAATAGCTAGTAGTAAGTACAGTATTTAACTTAGATCTAGTCTTGCAAGGATACAATTAGTTAAATTTTCATTTAGTATTTTTATTAAGCTTACTAGTATTTTTACATTCTTACTCCTTTCGTTGTGTATTTATTTATTTTTTCCTCAAACCCGTATTATGTAGGCAGTTACTTTTTCTTTCATTCTTCTTTGCTTGTATATATTAATATTTTTGTCTTAAAAATAAGTGTTATTTGTAGTTCTCAGTATTTTAAGTAAATCAATGTCATTGTATGGAATAATAATAATAATATGTGTGTGGTTAAGTGTAAGAAAAAGCCAAGAGCACTAACTTCGCCACAGAAAATAAAGGCTTTATCTATCTATCCATCTATATATCTACTTTCAGTTACTGTCAGCCCTACATTACTCCTAGATGTTAAAGTTATTGCCATCCAAACATTACTCCTAGGTACTTAAAGTAACTGTCATCACAGCATTTCTCCTAGGTGTTTACAGTAACAGTAATCACAACATTACTCCTAGGTACTTACACTTACTGTCATCCCAATTTTACTCCTAGTTTCTTACAGTTACAGTTATCCCAACATTACTCCTAGGTACTTTCAGCTACCGTGATCCCAACATTACTCCTAAGTTCTTACAGTTACTGTCATCCCAACATTATTCCTAGGTACTTACAATTACTGTCATCGAATCATTACTCCTAGGAGGTTACAGTTACAGTCATTAAAACACTACTCTTAGGTAATTACAGTTACCGTCATCACAACATTACTCCTAGGTTCATAGAGTTACTGTCATCCCAAAATTACTCCTAGGTACTTACAGTTACTGTCATCGAATCATTATTCATAAGTGGTGACAGTTACCGTCAACACAACATTAGCCCTAGGCACTTACCGTTACTGTCCTCCCATCATTACTCCTAGGTGCTTACCGGTACTGTCATCCCAAAGTTATCTCTGGTCACTTAACGTTACTGTCATCACAAAATTTCCCCCAGGTGCTTACAGTTACTGTCATCCCAACATTACTCCTACGTACTTACCGTTACTGTCCTCCGATTATTACTCCTAGCTGCTTACCGTTACTGCCATCCCAAATTTATTTCTGGTCACTTGAAGTTACTGTCATCAAAAAATTACCCCCCGGTCCTTACAGTTACTGTCATCCCAACATTACTCCTAGGTACATACAGTACCTGTTATCAAAATATTACTCCTAGGTACATACAGTTTCTGTCATCCCAACATTACTCCTAGGTACTTACAGTTACTGTCATCCCAACATTACCCCCTGGTAATTACCGTTACTGTCTTCCCATCATTACTGCTAGGTCCTTACAGTTACTCTCATCCAAACATTACTCCGAGGTGGTTACAGTTACTGTTATCCCAACATTACTCCTAGGTACTTACAGTTACTGTCATCCATACATTACTCCGAGGTGGTCACAGTTACAGTTATCCCAACATTACTCCTAGGTACCTACAGTTACTCTCATCCTAACATTACTCCGAGGTGGATACAGTTACTGTAATCCCAACATTACTCCTAGGTACTTACAGTTACTCTCATCCAAACATTACTCCGACGTGGTTACAGTTACTGTTATCTTAACATTACTCCTAGGTACTTACAGTTACCCTCATCCATACATTACTCCGAGGTGGTTACAGTTACTGTTATCTTAACATTACTCCTAGGTACTTACAGTTACTCTCATCCAAACATTACTCCGAGGTGGTTACAGTTACTGTTATCTTAACATTACTCCTAGGTACTTACAGATACTCTCATCCAAACATTACTCCGAGGGGGTTACAGTTACTGTTATCTTAACATTACTCCTAGGTACTTACAGTTACACTAATCCAAACATTACTCCGAGGTGGTTACAGTTACTGTCATCCCAACATTACTCCTAGGTATTTACAGTAACTGTCATCCCAACATTACTCCTAGGTACTTACAGTTATGCCATCCCAACATTGCTCCTAGGTACATACAGTTACTGTCATCCCAACATTACCCCGAGGTACTTACAGTTATGCCATCCCAACATTACTCCTAGGTACTTACAGTTATGCCATCCCAACATTGCTCCTAGGTACATACAGTTACTGTCATCCCATCATTACTCCTAGGTACTTACAGTAACTGTCATCCCAACATTACTCCTAGGTACTTACAGTTATGCCATCCCAACATTACTCCTAGGTACTTACAGTTATGGCATCCAAACATTACTCCTATGTACTTACAGTTACAGTCATCCCAACATTACCCCGAGGTACTTACCGTTACTCTCATCCCAACATTACCCCTAGGTACTTACAGTTACTGTCATCCCAACATTACTCCCAGGTGCATACCGATACTGTCATCCCAAAATTACTCCTAGATCCTTACAGATAAGTCATCCCAAAATTATTCCTAAGTACAAGCAATTACAGCCATTCCAATAATACTCCTAGGTACTTTAAATAATACTGTTATACCTTATTGTGAGTCAGTTTCTAACCTTGGTGTTATTATAGCGGAAACTCAAAACTGGTCAGCGCAAGTTAAGAATATCTGCAAAAAGTTTTATTGTGGCTTTCACCCCTTAAAACGTTTCAAAAATGTGTTCCCTCGAACATTAAAAATTCAACGTGTTCGGTCATTATTTTTTCCCATTTTTGACTACTGTGATGTAATTCTTACGGATATAATAAAAGAATTAAGTATGAAACTACAACGCACTCAAAATGCTTGTCTTAGATATGCTATGGATTTTGGGTATGACGCTCGAGTTTCTCCCTACTATAAACAATTATCTTGGTTACGACTAGACGACAGGCGAAAACTACATGCAAATACTCTTGTGTACCAGGTACTTTCGGAAGACATCCCTGCTTATCTCTCCAGCAATTTTCGTCACCTTGGTTCTTTACATCTCCATGATACTCGCTCAGTGTCCCTCCAAGAAATACCTGTCCACCGAACAACCACATACCATCGATCATTTACTATCACCGCTTCGGGATGGTGGAATGCCCTTCCCAAAGACATCAAGGATGATGCATGAAAAAGTATATTTAAAACCTCCTACCAGCAGTTCCTCGTTAAGTGCTTCCAGCAAGGTACAGTACCTGTATGAGTGGAACTAGAGATTGTGTGTGAAAATGATATGAGATTATTGCACAATAAATTAAATATTGGTTTAATATGATAATTTAAATTAAATTAAAAACATCCATATTGTATTTACGAAGTAGAAGTAGTCTAAAAATAGCTAGTAGTAAGTACAGTATTTAACTTAGATCTAGTCTTGCAAGGATACAATTAGTTAAATTTTCATTTAGTATTTTTATTAAGCTTACTAGTATTTTTACATTCCTACTTCTTTCGTTGTGTATTTATTTATATTTTCCTCAACCCCGTATTATGTAGGCAGTTACTTTTTCTTTCATTCTTCTTTGCTTGTATATATTAATATTTTTGTCTTAAAAATTAGTGTTATTTGTAGTTCTTAGTATTTTAAGTAAATCAATGTCATTGTATGGAATAATAATAATATGTTTGTGGTTAAGTGTAAGAAAGGGCCAAGAGCACTAACCTCGCCACAGAAATTAAAGGCTTTATCTATCTATCTATCTGTTTACTTTCAGTTACTGTCAGCCCTACATTACTCCTAGATGTTTAAGTTATTGCCATCCAAACATTACTCCTAGGTACTTAAAGTAACTGTCATCACAGCATTTCTCCTAGGTGTATACAGTAACAGTAATCACAACATTACCCCTAGGTACTTACACTTACTGTCATCCCAATTTTACTCCTAGTTTCTTACAGTTAGAGTTATCCCAACATTACTCCTAGGTACTTACAGTTACTGTTATCACAAAATTACTCCTAGGTGCTTACAGTAACTGTAATCCCAACATTTCTCCTAGGTGCTTACAGTTACTGTAATCACAACATTAATCCTAGGTACTTACACTTACTGTCATCCCAACATTACTCTCAGGTTCTTACAGCTACAGTCATCACAACACTACTCCTAAATATATACCATTACTGCCATCCCAACATCACTCCCAGGTAACTACAGTTACTGTCATCCCTACATTACTCCTAGGTGCGTACAGTTACTGTCATCAAAACATTACTCCCAGGTATTTACAGTAACTGTCATCCCAACATTACTCCTAGGTGCTTACAGTTACTGTAATCACAACATTACTCCCAGGTACTTACAGTTACCGTCATCCCTACATTACTCCTAGTTTCATACGGATACTGTCATTCCAACATTACTCCTAGGTACTTACAGTTACTGTCATCGAAACGTTAATCGTAGGAGGTTACAGTTACCGTCATCAGAACATTACTCCTAGGTACTTACCGTTACTGTATTCCCATCATTACTCGTAGGTGCTTACCATTAATAACATCCCAAAATTCCTTCTGGTCACTTACCGTTACTGTCATCACAAAATTAACCCTAGGTGCTTACCGTTACTGTAATCCCAAAATTACTCCTAGGTACTTACAGATATGTCATCCAAACATTACTCCTAAATACTTACCATCACTGTCGTACCAAAATTACTCCCAGGTAACTACAGTTACTGTCATCCCTACATTACTCCTAGGTACTTACCGTTACTGTCCTCCCATCATTACCCCTAGGTGCTTACCGTAACTGTCATCTCAAAATTATTTCTGGTCACTTACCGTTACTGTAATCACAAAATTACTCCTAGGTACGTTCAGCTACCGTGATCCCAACATTACTCCTAGGTTCTTACAGTTACTGTCATCCCAACATTATTCCTAGGTACTTACAGATACTGTCATCGAATCATTACTCCTAGAAGGTTACAGTTACTGTCATTAAAACACTACTCTTAGGTAATTACAGTTACCGTCATCCCAACATTACTCCTAGGTTCTTAGAGTTAATGTCATCCCAAAATTACTCCTAGGTACTGCGCCGTTCCCGGCTCACTGAAAGGACGCATAATATCCAGGCTAGCTTAATTATAATCTTCCAACTAAGCATTTCAATAATTTGGGTGTTGAGTTCCGATTCAGAGAAAGATATACCATGCGGAGCCAAATAAGACTTAAATTATCTATAGAAACGACTCTCATATGCTGCTTATTCTAATTCTTATGCTATCAAGATGTTATTGCTCTCATTTACTTAAATCTAGGTCTCTATACTACAAACACATTGAAAGAACTGTTTAATATTTCCATATTTATTTATTATAACAATATCTCAATCCAGAATTCGAATCTTGGACTATCCTCCATAAAAAAAGAAAAATCTGGTAGAGGAAATTGTATGGTCGACTGTTTATTTGGCCTATTTTGAGGGAACATGGACTTAACTTCATGAATTTACCAATTTCTCCATTCAATATTTAATTATTCATTTCCTTTCCCTTCTAATTGCTCTATGTCATTCCTTTACTCCACATTTCCACGTTTCTGGGTAGAAAGAAAAATCGAAGAAAAAGGCGGTATCGTGCAAAGATATATGAAAGTAATGTTTATGGAAAATCCACTGGTATTTGGCACATCCAATGTCCACTACGCACTCTAAAGTAAAGGTTGCTTAACCTCGTCATCATCTGTAATATATCTACTGAAATTCATTACGTTAAATGCTCAGGTCATGTCTGCCCACAAAATCAGGGACATAATGCGATGTATGGTGAGGTATTAAGTTCTGAATAGGTCATCATTAAGCTGAATACTCTTATGCACCAGCTCATAATTATCAAATCAAACCCATAATCCAAAAGAAAATATCAAATTTTCCCTCTAGGCCCTTAAAGCAATAATTACATTGGAATAAAGCATTCAATTAATGGATTGAAACAAATCGAATATGTTCGAATACTTAAATTGGTGAAAGCTTTCCTAACCTAGGTAACCAAAAATTCATATAAATAATTGAAAACTTACTTGGATGACTAAAGAAAAGCTCATCTGTATAGTTACTTACTTATCTGAGTAACAAGAAATAAAATATATTATTGGTGTAGGTAACAAGAAAGAAAATTATTAGTTTGGGTGCACCCTAGCAAAGAAAGAAAAGAAATATTTACAACATGAGTTCCAATAAGCAAAATATAGATTGAGGGTATCTTCTTCATGGTATCCAGGACGCATTTCTAAGACTTATAGCAATGGGACGTATGCATAAAGTCTAGCAAATGCTTTTGCTACCTCCTTTGTAAGCATATGCTGGAATATGTATGAATAAAATAATCTAGCAGTTGCTTTACTTACTGGTATTTACTTGCTAGCAAGCATTTGCTTAATTTTCCAGCAAATGCTGAATTCTACATGAATAAAACCTAGCATGTGCTAGTACTATGCAACCATTTGCTTAAGATTTACCAAGCCAGTCTCAGTTAGCTTGAAGTTTTTTCTGTGACGACTTAGTGTTACCTTCTGGTTGATTTAATGGCACAAATTGTGAATATCCGACGCAGGAAACTGTATAATCCCAGACGGCGTAGTGATGAACGTGCATATAAACATTTGTATAGATTTAACGAAGAAAGTGTTGAATTAATTTCGAGCTCTTTCTTGGGAGAAAGTGGCGAGACGCGTGGTGGTGCGTTAACATCGAAGGAACGAATACAGATATTTCTTCGTTTTGTTGGCGATCCGGGTTTTCAAGTTGGGATAGGAGAAGATACGGGAGTGCATCAAAGTACTGTTAGTAGAACCATTGATTTCGTCAGCGAGAAAATTTTTCTAAAAGCACATCACTGGATAAAATTTCCGTCACGTCCACAAGAAATCAATATAGCTAAAGAGGAATGGCAGCAACGCTTTAACTTTCCTTGTGTGATCGGTGCTCTTGACTGTACACATGTACCTATTTTAAAGCCACAACTACACGGCGATGAATACATCAACCCCAAAAATTTCGCTTCTATCAATGTACAAGCAACATGCAATTCAAGCGAAGTTTTTACAAGTGTTGATGCTAGCTGGCCTGGTTCTGTACATGACAGTCGCATATTTAAGAATTCACGTGTGTATGAAGGATTGCGAGACCATGCGGGAGCTGCAATACTGTTGGGTGATTCAGGTTACGGGCTTGTACCTTGGCTGCTAACTCCTTACCGAAACCCTCAAAATCCACAAGAAGAAAATTACAATCGCGTGCATGCTCATAACAGAGTAATTATTGAAAGATGTTTTGGTCAGCTGAAGAGACGTTTCCCTCTACTAGCAAACAAAGTCAGAATCTCTTTACAGAAAATTTCACGCATTATTATCTGTTGCTTTGTGCTGCATAACGTCTCTAAGCATTTAAGAGATGAGGACAATTTTGATAATGTTTATACTGAAGAAAACGATGATGATGGTGCTGCTGATTGGGGTGAACAAGAATATGGTTATGATGACATGAGAAGACGTGGTGCACAGAGAAGAAATGAAATCGCTAATATTTTGTTTCAACAAGTTGCTGTAAATTAACTATGAAAGTAGTGAAGCACTGTGATCTGGAAATGACAAAATTTAACAGTTGTGTGGCTCGTGTTTTTCATTTAACTTATACTCTTACATCGTTATAAATTTATTTGTGATTCACTTCATCTTGTACGCTACTGTATCATTTCGCCTCAGTTGAATACAAATACCAACACTTATTTCTCTGATTTTATGTTCCACACATCATTCAAACTGTATGTAGGTTTGTTCACTTAAGTTTAATTTTGAAACTAATTTCCGTTCTTCTACTTCCTGTTGTTGCATGCGAGCTAACTTAAGCTGTTCCAATAACACCAGTCTCTGAAGTTCCATGTTCGAAAGTCTTTCCGTCTCCTCAGTCTCTGCAGCTAATTTTATTTTCTTGTACTTTCTTGGTGGTGGTGTCGTACTCTGTAGCGATATGCTATCATCATTGATATCAGCTGCGTGTTCCTTACTTCCTCCTACAGCGCATCCTCCTGAAATGTTGATGAAATATAATTACTGACCTTGATCTACAGATTAATAAAATGAACTCCACATGAATGATTCATAAAAGAAAGAAATACGTTAGGCCTAATGATTATTTTTCTAATTAATACACAGCTTGCGGAGTGATGTGGTATTTCATCAATGAGTCCAGTAAAGTTTAATACCGGGCGAGTTGGCCGTGCGGTTAGGGCCGCGCAGCTTTGAGGTTGCACCCGAGAGATAGTGGGCTCGAACCCCAGCCCTGAATATGGTTGTCCGTGGTTTCCCATTTCACACCAGGCAAACGCCGGGGCTGTACCTTAATTTAGGCTACGGCCGCTTCATTCTCACTCCTAGGCCTTTCCTATCCCATCGCCGCCGTAAGACCTACCTGTTTCGGCGCGACGTAAAGCAAATTGTTTAAAAAAAATAATTAATAGACATACCTGGTACACGAGTGAATGATGGATTTTGTTGTCCTTCCATTAAATTTAGAAGTTCCTCCTCCCATTTCTTCAACTGTATCTTCCTGTTTCCTGTAGTGTTACGGTCACTCTTCTTTTTCACTCTTTCCTCGCTTCTTCATCACGCTTCCTGGTTTCTTCCATCATCTGCTCCATCATCCGCTGGAATCTTTCTACCAATCCTCCTTGTTCTCCTTTCACTTCCTTTACTGCTCCTTCTGCTCTTTTCAATCGCTTCTCTTGTTCTTTCCGGCATTTCTCCTGCGTTTCTTGTTCTCTTTGATACACTTCCTGCTTCTCTCTCTGCTCCCTTCGAAATTCTTCCTGTCTCTCTTCCTGTTCTCTCTGGTATTGCTCGAACTGCGCCTTCATTTGGCTTAATGTCGTCATATTGGTTTAATGTTGTTTTTGGAATCTCTAATTGCCTAACAATGCTCTAATACTCCCCCCAATTCTTTACCAATCAACTCTTTCAACACTCCAATCTCACAGTTACTCTATACACAATATTAGTATATGTATCCAACAAATAAATAAGCCTAACTACCCAAATTAAGTACCTAAAGATGACTTTGCCTCCCATTCTAGCCAAGAAGCATGAATATTCATTCCATTACCTTCAATTCCAATTCTTGAGAACCCTCACTCTAGATCAATTGCAATGAACTCAAGGAAGAAAGAAAAAAAAATCCTCTTAAAATCTACTTCTTACAAACTACAACATTCCTTGACATATTATTAACATTAACACCTTATTATTATTATCACTCATCAAGAAATAACTCTCTGTCCTTCAAATCCTGAGCTCCCGAACTCTTCTCCTACTATTATATCTTGCTGATTTCCTTCTCTTACTGTATCATCTTCTCCTCCAATTTACCACGGTTAGGTCAGATGATACCTCCTCTATTCCATCCAAATCCATTTCTGCAATACTTGTATGTTTTCTTTCCAACTACCCGCATATTTTCCTCTTATTTCTGGTATCCATTCGTCTGTCACGTTTTTTTTTTCAGTATTTCCTCTCACTCTAATTTACCTCATAGTATCGTACTCCTCATGCACAACGACCCTTCTCCACTTTCAATCTTATTGTGTCAGTTTCTATGTGATCAATAACTCTTTTTCTTGACATCCCACGACGTTTTTCTCTTGAATTGCAACACGTTGCGGTGTCAATTTATTTACTGGCGATCATTTATAGGCATCATTCTCCTTATTTTGCTCCACTGCTGGGGATTAACTTACTATTGGCGATCATTCGTATGTACCTTTTCCTCATTTCGCACAGCGCCTTTTTCCCTAATTGCCACATGATTGGGCAGCCAATCTACTAGTTTGCGACCAACAGTTCTCGCGGCATCTTTCTCCATTCGCAACACGTTGAGGCGCCATTTTACTATGCGCCGTTCCCGGCTCACTGAAAGGACGCATAATATCCAGGCTAGCTTAATTATAATCTTCCAACTAAACATTTCAATAATTTGGGTGTTGAGTTCCGATTCAGAGAAAGATATACCATGCGGAGCCAAATAAGACTTAAATTATCTATAGAAACGACTCTCATATGCTGCTTATTCTAATTCTTATGCTATCAAGATGTTATTGCTCTCATTTACTTAAATCTAGGTCTCTATACTACAAACACATTGAAAGAACTGTTTAATATTTCCATATTTATTTATTATAACAATATCTCAATCCAGAATTCGAATCTTGGACTATCCTCCATAAAAAAAGAAAAATCTGGTAAAGGAAATTGTATGGTCGACTGTTTATTTGGCCTATTTTGAGGGAACATGGACTTAACTTCATGAATTTACCAATTTCTCCATTCAATATTTAATTATTCATTTCCTTTCCCTTCTAATTGCTCTATGTCATTCCTTTACTCCACATTTCCACGTTTCTGGGTAGAAAGAAAAATCGAAGAAAAAGGCGGTATCGTGCAAAGATATATGAAAGTAATGTTTATGGAAAATCCACTGGTATTTGGCACATCCAATGTCCACTACGCACTCTAAAGTAAAGGTTGCTTAACCTCGTCATCATCTGTAATATATCTACTGAAATTCATTACGTTAAATGCTCAGGTCATGTCTGCCCACAAAATCAGGGACATAATGCGATGTATGGTGAGGTATTAAGTTCTGAATAGGTCATCATTAAGCTGAATACTCTTATGCACCAGCTCATAATTATCAAATCAAACCCATAATCCAAAAGAAAATATCAAATTTTCCCTCTAGGCCCTTAAAGCAATAATTACATTGGAATAAAGCATTCAATTAATGGATTGAAACAAATCGAATATGTTCGAATACTTAAATTGGTGAAAGCTTTCCTAACCTAGGTAACCAAAAATTCATATAAATAATTGAAAACTTACTTGGATGACTAAAGAAAAGCTCATCTGTATAGTTACTTACTTATCTGAGTAACAAGAAATAAAATATATTATTGGTGTAGGTAACAAGAAAGAAAATTATTAGTTTGGGTGCACCCTAGCAAAGAAAGAAAAGAAATATTTACAACATGAGTTCCAATAAGCAAAATATAGATTGAGGGTATCTTCTTCATGGTATCCAGGACGCATTTCTAAGACTTATAGCAATATCTCAAGAATTGGAATCTTTCCTACTACATATGAGGTCTGAATTAACTATTAGCTCTCTCTCGGAGCTCATATTCACTTACTGCCATAGAATAATCCTATCCTTCAACATATTAATAAATACCTAGGGATGCTAATCTGGGAGGATAGTTCCCTAATGTTTCCTTACATAATCAGCTCACAATATTGAATATTAATGCTTCTTCGTCTCAGACTATTTCATTCTGCATGAACTCCGATAAGTTTCCCTTTCAAATCAATGTAGTTCTCATAAAAGTTCAATCAGAACCAGTAAGACACATATACTATTTAAAGATCCAAATACTCTCGTCATCTTAAGCTAAACATAGGTGCGATATCCTACTTGTTAATGACTACTCTACTATTCTTGTCTGAAGTATGCTATCAAGAGGGGTTCATAGTGTGAAAACTTGATCGTTGAAAAACATTTTTATATTTCCATTTGGTCATCAGTGATGGGATGTCGCCTAAGAAATTACTACGTTCCTTTCGTCTGGGAATAAATTGGTATTAAGAAAACTTTATGACAGGACATGTGTTCAGTTCGTCCTCCTAACTGAAATGTTGTTGACACTACCAAGTGAGCGTTCTGACCAACAGATGTCACTCAGATCTTATTTGTATTTCTACATGCTTGCTCGTGAGATAAACAGAACATGAAATTGCTACACGCTCATTTACTAATTAGCAAAAACTCTGCATGAAAACCGTTAAGTACATAGCCACATCACCGTGTTCATCCTCGCGAAGAATTAATAACTATCATTATTCTCAATCATCAATCACATCAACTTCTCTAAAAATATTACTATTATACTTTCAAAACCATAATCTGTCTCCTCACTAACACGGGTTCACTTCTTGCCATTGTGGCCCTTATTTCTTTTTAATTAATTAATTACGGTTCACGGATACATTTCCAAATACTATGACCTTCATTCAGTCATAACCACCATTTATCATAAACAGATTTGTCTACCTAGCAAGCATATCCTACTGTTGGTTCCTAACTTGACATTCATGGACTATAACCTATGTACACATGTATCTATCGCTCTTTTACGTATCATACAACTACTGTCACTTTGACTAACTCAGAATTTCACACTACACGGATCACATTTCGAACGTAGGCTTTTCTCACTGAATGACTACCTATCTAAGGATTTGTTATGCACATCTGAAGATTACCTATCCACCTTCATTCTAATTTATCACACCACTCTTGTTGTTTAATCACTTCGCACCGAACAAATTAATAAACCACACTATATTTACGGTTAAATACAAACATTATTACACTGATTTAAAAGTAAAACTTATCTGAATTCAGCAGCTCCAGTCGCCGTCATATGTCCAGCTGACAGGACATATTGAAACGTCGCTACTTATTTCCCTTGGTGGACGGGAAATATTCACATATTCCTCCTCTGGGCTCAGTCATCTCGGTCGGCCACGTCATCCTGCGGCACCCATTTGGGCAGTCTGGCTTATCATCTCCTTAGAGCTCCATGTTCATCTGTGGTCTAGACTGAATAGAACGGCATATAAGATTGATTAGCATTTCCTTTGAGAATAACTGTGAGAAGCTGTCTAATATGAAGATTGTTTCCTCTGAAAAAGTTGATTTACTAGTCGAATATTTCCTTAACTTGATGTAATTTTAGAATTTGAAATGATTAATTCTATTTCTTCACTATATTTCCAGTTATTGTAGGATTCCCTTTGTAACTCTTCACTTCGGTAATATCGTGAAGTACGTCAGCAAGGACTGCAGTGACGTAAGCTAGTTGCCGTTAATTCCTCTCTTCACGTCTCTTGGAGATCGCTGAATGGAATTATTAATCTCTAGTTCGATTCGCAATGTAGCTTTAAAATTCCTCCTTTATCCCGCGGAGCTGATTTCTTGCTGTGCCGTCTTTAAGTTTGGTACAGTTACTTCTGTCTTCAATTCGTGTATTTCTGGGTAGCAATCCAATCTCGTTCTCCTTTTTTTTCTTCTTATAATTGTTAGTAACCATATTCCCGTTCGATCCTTTTCACTGCCTTCTGGATCTTACTTCTTCTTCTCCCAATTGATGTAAGCACTTTTGTCTTCACATGCGGTATGATTCAGATCTTTCGGCGTTAATTATTCCCAGATACATGGGTTCCATCTTTGTTCTACTTACGGTTGTAACTTCTCATAACAGTGAAATGGCACAGTACTTACAGTTACTGTCATCGAATCATTATTCATAAGTGGTTACAGTTACCGTCAACACAACATTAGCCCTAGGTACTTATCGTTACTGTCCTCCCATCATTACTCCTAGGTGCTTACCGGTACTGTCATCCCAAAGTTATCTCTGGTCACTTAACGTTACTGTCATCACAAAATTTCCCCCAGGTGCTTACAGTTACTGTCATCCCAACATTACTCCTACGTACTTACCGTTACTGTCCTCCGATCATTACTCCTAGGTGCTTACCGTTACTGCCATCCCAAAGTTATTTCTGGTCACTTACCGTTACTCTCATCAAAAATTACCCCCCGGTCCTTACAGTTACTGTCATCCCAACATTACTCCTAGGTACTTACAGTTCCCGTTATCCCAACATTTCGCCTAGTTTCTTAGAGTTACTGTCATCATAACATTACTCCTAGGTACTTACAGTTTGTGTTATCAGAACATTAGTCCTAAGGGCTAACAGTTACTGTCATCCCAAAATTACCCCCAGGTACTTACAGTTACTGTTATCCCACCATTACTCCTAGGTACGTACAGTTACTGTTATCCCAACATTACTCCTAGGAACTTACAGTTAATGTTATCCCAATATTATTCCTAGGTACTTACTGGTACAGTTTTCCCAAGATTACTCCTAGGTACTTACAGTTACCGTCAACACAAAATTATTCCTAGGTACTTACTGTTACTGTTATCCCAACATTACTCCTAGGTACTTAGAGTTACGGTCATCCCAACATTAATACTAGGTACTTACTGTTACTGTCATGCCAACATTACTCATAGGTACTTACAGTTACTGGCATGCACACTTTACTTCTAGGTACTTACAGTTACTGTTATCCCAACATTACTCCTAGGTACTTACAGTTACCGTCATCCCAACATTACTCCTAGGTACTTACTGTTACTGTCATGCTAACATTATTCATACTTACAGTACCTGTTATCCCAACATTACTCCCAGGTATTTACAGTTACTGGCATGCACATGTTACTTCTAGGTACTTACAGTTAATGTTATCCCAACATTACTCCTAGCTACTTACAGTTATTGTCATGCCAACATGACGCATAGGTACTTACAGTATCGGCCATCCCAACATTACTCCTATGCACTTCAGTTACTGTCATCCCAACATTACTCCCAGGCACATGCGTTCACTGTCATCCAAACATTACTCCTAGGTACTTCCAGCTACTGTCATCCCAACATTACTCCTAGGTGCTTACAGTTACTGTCATGACAACATGACGCATAGGTACTTACAGTTACTGTCTTCCCAACATTACTCCTATGTATTTACAGTAACTGCCATCCCAACATTACTCCTATGTACTTACAGTAACTGCCATCCCAACATTACTCCTATGCACTTACAGTTACTGTCATCCCAACATTACTCCCAGGCACATGCTGTTACTGTCATCCAAACATTACTCCTTGGTACTTCCAGCTACTGTCTTCACAACATTACTCCTAGGTACTTACAGTTACTGTTATCCCAACATTACTCATAGGTGCTTACAGTTACTGTTATCCCAAAATTACTCCTTGGTGGTTACAGTTACTGTCATCCCAACATTACTCCCAGGTACTTACAGTAACTGTCATCCCAACATTTCTCCTAGGTGTTTACAGTTGAGGCGTATAATTTCAAACACGACCAAGTCCATCTTTTTCACTTTCTGATGTTTTGACTTCCATGGATTCCTCTTTACAAGATGAATACAACGGGAACGAAAGTGGGTCTCAAATCCGGTCAGATCACATTTAAAATTGCAGCAAAGAATGAGGTCCATATCAAAGTCGGCCAAGTCCCTGTTAACTCGCACGGGCCAATAACCCTGCGATATCCAGTTACGTGTTTTCTTCCGGTAAAATGGCGGCCTGACGTTTGTTCGAGTCACATGTGGTGGTTTTGTTTGCGTGTATTTTAATAAATACTTTATAAATAATAAATATATACATAATTAATTGGTCATTTTAATAGTATTCATATTTGCTGTGCAATAAAATGGAGGAATTTAATAAACGCCATACCAGAAAGCGGCAACGTGATCTTTCCACCTTGAAGCGCACGAGGGAAAGACAGCTGAGATGAGTATAATCAACAACGTGTTGTTAGTGGTGATTCAATCAGGGCTCGGCGATGTGTTGCGAAGGCGCGATGGTATTGAATAGGTATAATATGAAGAATATACATTGAAGTAGCTACATGTATCCATATATTTGCAAAATATACACCATTTAAATTTTAATTACCCTCTACAATGTTAGGTAATTTTACACAAACATAATGTTTAAAATAATAATCTTTAAAGATTTTTCACTAAATCTTATATCATTTTTAATCATATTTCTAAATAAAGTCAAGATGAACACAGTTGGAAAATAGGCATAATCTAGATTTCATTTTTCTTTTGGCCAAATTTTCTAATCTAAGTTTCAAAGATGGCCAAGTCCTCTTACGTAAGTTTCAAAATCGGCCAAGTCCCACAGTTAGTATCAAACATGGTCAAGTCTAAATTTTAAACATATTTTTCAATTCATGTAATATATTTAGACTGTAAAAATTGTATGGTAATGAACCAGAAGCCTCTGCTAAGCAACATAAAGATTAAAGTGTCGGAATATATATGAATTAATACCCTAAACGAGTTTTTTTGCTTCTCCTGAAAGAAACAGCTCAATGGACTTGGACATGTTTGAAACTATACGCCTCAGTTACTGTAATCACAACATTACTCCTAGGTACTTTCAGCTACCGTGATCCCTACATTACTCCTAGGTTTTTTACAGTTACTGTCATCCCAACATTACTCCTAGGTAGTTACAGTTACGGTCATCGAATCATTACTCCTAGGAGGTTACAGTTACAGTCATTAAAACACTACTCTTAGGTAATCACAGTTATCGTCATCCCAACATTACTCCTAGGTTCTCATAGTTACCATCATCCCAAAATTACTCCTAGGTACTTACAGTTACTGTCATCGAAACATTATTCCTAGGTGGTTACAGTTACCGTCATCACATCATTACTCCTAGGTACTTACCGTTACTGTCCTCCCATCATTACTCGTAGGTGCTTACCGTTACTGTCATCCCAAAGTTATTTCTGGTCACTTTCCGTTACTGTCATCACAAATTACCCCTTGGTGCTTACAGTTACTGTCATCCCAACATTACTCCTATGTACTTACGGTTGCTGTCATCCCAACATTACTCCAAGGTACTTTCATTTCATGTCATCCCAACATTACTCCTAGGTACTAACAGATATGTCTTCCCAACATTACTCCTAGGAACTTACAGTTCCTGTTATCCCAACATTTCTCCTAGTTTCTTACAGTTACTATCATCCCAACACTACTCGTAGGTACTTACAGTTTGTGTTATCCGAACATTATTCCTAGGGGCTAACAGTTACTGTCATCCTAACATTACTCCTACGTAATTACAGTTACTGTCATCTCAACATTACTCCTAGGTACTTACAGTTTGTGTTATCCGAACTTTATTCCTAGGTGCTAACAGTTACAGTCATCCCAACATTACTCATAGGTACTAACAGTTTGTGTTATCGGAACATTATTCCTAGGTGCTAACAGTTAGTGTCACACCGTATTACTCCTAGGTACTTACAGTTACTGTTATTCCGACATTTCTCGTAGGTACTTACAGTTACTGTCATCCCAACATTACTGCTAGGTACTTACAGATATGTCATCCCAACATTACTCCTAGGTACTTAAGGTTACTGTCATGCCAACATTACTCCTAGGTACTTACTGTTACTGTTATCCCAACATTACTCCTAGGTACTTACAATTACCGTCATCCTAACATTACTCCTAGGTACTTACAGTTACTGTCATGCCAACATTACTCATAGGTACTTACAGTTATTGTTATCCCAACATTACTCCTAGGTACTGGCATGCAAACGTTACTTCCAGGTACTTACAGTAGTTACTGTTATCCCAACATAACTCCTAGGTACTTACAGTTACTGTCTTCCCAACATTACTCCTAGGTACTTACAGTTACTATCATCCCAACATTACTCCTAGGTACTTACAGTTACTGTCATGCCAACATCACTCCTATGTACTTACAGTTACTGTTATCCCAACATTACTCCTATGTACTTACAATTACTGTCATCCCAACATTACTCCTAGGTATTTACAGTTACTGTTATCACAACATTACTCCTAGGTACATACAGTTACTGCTATCACAACATTACTCCTATGTACTTACAGTTATGTCATCGCAACATTACTCCTAGGTACATACAGTTACTGCTATCACAACATTACTTCTAGGTACTTACAGTTACTGTTATCACAACATTACTCCTAGGTACTTACAGTTATGTCATCCCAACATTACTCCTAGGTACTTGTAGTTACTGTTATCCCAACATTACTCCTAGGTACTTACCGTTATGTCATCCCAACATTACTCCTAGGTGCTTACAGTTACTCTTATCCTAACATTACTCCTAGGTGCTTACAGTTACTGTCATCCCATCAACAGAGTAATTAAATCTGGGAGGACTTCTCCGCGTTGTAAAACTTACACTCTCAATTTTTTCCCTGCGAGCGCCAACATCAGCTGCAACATTGGTCTATTGGTATCGCTGTCCCTTGAGAAATATATTGAAGCCTCTATATGAGGCATTTAAAGCTCATGACGTCCATTTAGAAGGTTAGTTATACAGCGTTAGTTTTCCAAACAACGAACCACTCTTACAGTATCGTCTTGAAAACCTAAACATGTGTATTCTACAAAGTACATGAACCAACAATGAGCAACGTTGAAAATTACAATTTATTACCAAATTTTTTTAAATTTGTTTATTTCATAAGAGGCACCTGAGCCAAAATGGTGCAGTACAATTAATTACATTTGGCAACAAAGAGGAGACTTGGGATCATGAGCTTCTAGGACAAAAAGAAAATATACTGTACAAAGAATAATAATAATAATTACATTTGGCCACAAAGATGACATTTGAGAACATCAGCTTCTAGGACTTAAAATATACTGTATAATGAATAATAATAATAATAATAATAATAATAATAATAATAATAATAATAATAATAATAATAATAATAAAATAATAATAATAATAATAATAATAATAAGGTATCATAGTGATATAAATCAAATATGAACAGCAGTGATATAGTATACTAAATCAGTACTCTATAGGCTTGGTATTTATACTTTTAGGAAATTAACAAGCTTCGTTTTAAAGATGGGTAATTTAGCGGCTTCTCGAATATGCTCAGGAAGGCTATTGGAAAACTTTACAGAGAAATGCCATAAAGATTTAATGCCATACTTAGTAGATTTTGATGATTTACAGTGAATTTTGGTAGTTCCTCTTGTACTGTATGAATGTATATCAGAATTCAAGTTGCAAAGTGTTTTCGAATAAGTTTGTCCATTTTTCAATTTATACAACATAATAGCTGAAGTTTTTTTTACGAAGACCATCTAGTGACAGCACATTACAATACTGGTAGACCTGTATGGTTGGTGTTAAGGTGGGTAAGTTGAAGAGTATTTTCAGTGCTTTTTCTGTAAGATACTGATCTTTTCAAATTGTTCTTTACTGTAACATCCCGAGATATGAATCATGTAATTCAGGTGGCTTTCAATTAGTGCATGATAAATACTCTTCAACAGTCCACGAGAAACTTTGTATTTTAATCGGCTGAGTACACCAATAGCAGGAGTTATTCTATCACACAGCATTGTGATGTGAAGTGCATGATAAATACTCTTCAACAGTCCACGAGAAACTTTGTATTTTAATCGGCTGAGTACACCAATAGCAGGAGTTTTTCTATCACACAGCCTTGTGATGCGATTCTCATCTGTGCTAAGTCCTAGAAATTTGGTTGATTGAACTCGAGGTATCACTTGGTCATAGAAACTTAAGTTAATGTCCAGAAGAAATGTATATAATCGTTTCTGAAATATGATATATTTAGTTTTATTATGATTAATTCTTACTCGGTTGGTAGTAAGCCAGGTCTGAATTAAAGATATGTCATGTTGCATCTTTTCTTCAAGATTATATATACAATTCCCTCTGTAGAAAATATTTGTGTCATCAGCAAATAATGACAATTTGCCGAACAGCGGCAAGTTACCAATATCGTTGACAAATACAAGAAATAATTTTGGTCCTAGAACAGAACCTTGAGGCACACCAGCTGTTATAGTCTGCAACGTTCTCTCTGCTCCCATACAACTAACGAACTGTACCCTGTCTCTGAGATAATCTGTAAACCACTTAAGTGCTAAACCTCTAACCCCTGCTGCTTCCAACTGCAGTAACAAAATGTTATGGTTAACTGTGTCAAATACTTTCTGAAGATCTATAAAGAGCGACTCCTGTAACTTAATAATAATGTCTTCCACAGCATTGTAGGTACTAGAGTTAGGCAAAAATCCATACTGATATGGATAAAAAAGTCATTACATTGTAGGTATTTTAATAGCCTATCCTTGACCATTGTCTCTAGGATTTTTGATACAATGGGAAGGACTGATATAGGTCTGTAGTTATTAAGATCAAATTTATTAGACCCTTTATACACAGGTATGACCTTGGCAATTTTTAACTCACGTTATTAGTAAATGTGCGGAGCGAAAAAGAGACAAAGAACATAAGGATCTTCGAACATTCGTAAAAGTAGAGGCAAGTTCCTTAAAGGCTGTTTTGAAGTATCTAAGTTCACCCGCTCAAGAGCTCGCTGGGGAGTCGTTCCTAAACACTGAAGTTGCCTTTGCCTTCCATGACCAGCTGGAATCGAGGACATTAGGAAGAAAGGAAATCTAGACAGAGTTCTGCTCGATCGAAGCCATAATGAACAGGGCATAGGAGGATATGAAACAGTGAACTCTCTAGGTGTTCACGGCTACCAGCACGAAATATGCAAGACAAAATTCTACTGTGGGCCGATGAACATTACCACATTACTAAATATTAAAATCGTGGCAAACTGATCACTGGTCGTAACTTGAACTGAAGTGTTTCTTACCTCTGCACAAATTGTGTGCTTCTGTATACTTATTTTAAAATAGACTGAAGCGAAAAAATTCAAAACACCCAAAACATGGAGCATCACAGCAAAGAGCACTTGAAATATGTGCTGTTAATTGACACGTCACCTTCTTAACAGGTTTGTTTCACATTCCTTTGCAATTAATCTTTTCTCTTCACTCACGTACAGCATCAAAAGTAAGTGAATACATCACCTGAAGAGAAAATACCAGCCCCAGAACCACGAAATTTTCCACTTCAAATATGTGCTGCTCGTAGGAATAACAGAGTGTTGTCAAAGATCAGAGGTTAACTATATCGTCACTTTATATAATTGCATATTCCCTTACCTTAAGCCCTGGATTCTCGCACTGGAGAAATAATTCTCAGATCAATTTCTTTCATCAACTGGCTTCCTGTAAATATTCACGAAGACATTTCCTACCACCTAAAGGGATATCCTAAAAACCACGGTGTTTCCATTATTAATTCACCAGCACGTGGATATTTGTCTTCCAGATGGCGCACATTTAATGACGTATTGGAAATATTCATATTCACAACATTGTCACAGATCTACACTGCCGGGCTGAGTGGCTTAGTGGCCTTCTGACCCCAACTTGGCAGGTTCGATCCAGTGGTATTTGAAGGTGCTCAAATACGTCAGCCTCGTGTCGGTAGATTTACGGACACGTAAAAGAGCTCCTGCGTGACTAAATTCCGGCAGCTCGCCGTCTCCTAAAACCGTAAAAGAGTAGTTAGTGGGACGTAAAGCAAATAACATTATTATTATTACAGGTCGACGCCTCTAAATTGTAGCACATTCTAACTAAATTTGCTGAATAGAAGGAAATATTCTCCAATTATCCAGTCACAATCAAAACTCACAAGTGACCACTCTCCACCACCAGTAAACACTCGTCCCTAATAATACAAGCACTGTATAAAGAATGTTGTAGATGGACGTGCAAACGCTTTCAGATGACTTGGA
This sequence comes from Anabrus simplex, assembly GCF_040414725.1. Lineage (NCBI taxonomy): Eukaryota > Metazoa > Arthropoda > Insecta > Orthoptera > Tettigoniidae > Anabrus > Anabrus simplex. The sequence goes on along the minus strand of NC_090277.1, from coordinate 23,420,523 downwards.
ATTTCTCTCCTAATATAAACATTTCTCACCTACAGTAGTTTTCTACTGGTATATCGTCTACGAAAGTGGCAACATTTATGGAATTACTTCAGTATAATTTACAAGCAGACAAAATGATTAGCAGGTAAACGGAAAAAAATGAGCCGAGAGGAATTCGTTATTACTAATTTTCCTGGGGTTGAAAATGAAGTGTTAGATTAAAATTCGAAATGCACAGACAGTAATACAATTTATTCCAGAGTATACTCAGTTCTGCTACAAATACAGTATAATTTACTTAGCCTAGGCTGCCTTCTCTGCTGTGTTGTTAACGGCATATACATTTTGACGTTACAGTGGAGAGATACAGATCTTTTGTTCATGACATTACTTATCTAGTAACTTCTTAAAACATTATATTCTTCTGAAATGCTTGATTCATACTGAAAGTCACCCACTGAATGCCGTGTGTTTAGAAATCACACTCCCAGTGGCGTATGCTGCCATCAAGACATGGGCTGTCACAAGACTTAGGTTACCCATTTTCGATAGTAGGTTTAGTGAACGTCAAGCCTTAAGGGTTTTGAGCTACAGCTAATAGCCATCGGAGTAGCCTGCTGTGTTAAGGATGGTTCATAAGCCTTAGCCTCTGCTACTGTAAATGGTAGTTAAAGAATCAGCTTCATCGTACTCTTAATTCCCCTAGCTCAGGGACTGGGAGCTTAAGACGTCTTCACCATTCATTTCATCAGGTCACCATGAAGCCTTTCCAGAATCTATGCATTATTATTATTATTATTATTATTATTATTATTATTATTATTATTATTATTATTATTATTATTATTATTATTATTATTATTATTATTATTATTATTATTATTTCTTAATCCGTTTGTCCTCCAGGGTTAGTTTTCCCTCGTACTCACCGAGATATCCCACCTCTACACTCAAGGCCAGTGTCCAGGAACGTGAGACTTTGGGTCGGGGGATACAACTGGGAAGGAGGACAGTACCTCGTCCAGTCTGCCTTACCTGCTATGCTGAACAGGGAAGTTGTGGGGAATGACAAGATCGGAAGGGATAGACAAGGAAGAGGGAAGGAAGCGGCCGTGGCCTTAAGTTAGTTACCAACCCGGCATTTGCCTGTAGGAGAAGTGGGAAACCACGGAAAACCACTTCGAGGATGGTTGAGGTAGGAATCGAACCCTCCTCTACTTAGTTGACCTCCCGAGGCTGAGTGGACCCCGTTCCAGCCCTCGTACCACTTTTCAATTTTCATGGCAGAGTCGGGATTCGAACCCGGATCTCCGGGGGTGGCAGCTAAACACACTAAGCACTACACCACAGAGGCGGACATGATTATTATTGTTATTATTATTATTATTATTATTATTATTATTATTATTATTATTATTATTATTATTATTATTATTATTATTATTATTATTATTATTGTACCGGGCGGTACACCTCCGCTCCGCTAATTCAAACATTGCGCCAGTTGAAACTCCTCTACTGGAGGAAGCCTGAACTTTAACTACAGTGTTAATTCTCAAGTTTCTCAGAAGATGTCCCTACTTGTAAATTTTGAAGTTTTCTGAACTGTGTCGTTTTCGATGTATTTTTGTTTTGCCTGTAGTAAGAAGTGTGGACATTCTCTTCTAGATGGCACTACTGAAGGACTACAATTATGCACTCTAGTGCGAAGTGAACGAACTGTGTTTTTGGAGAAATTTTGGGTTCATAAGTTTGTTCTTTGTTAAATTTCTTTCAGTCATTGTTTAAGTTGGCAATATTAACCCTTTCTTTCCGCCAGTTTTGAATTTGACCAATAAGGAATTTCTGTAATTAATTTTCCACCAATAAGGGTTTTCTTCTTCGTCTAGTGTAGTAGTTTTTGCCATTATCCAATAAAATGCTTGTGGGCGGCTGTTATCATTCACGAAACGCCTCGAACTTTCCACGAGGGTATATAAACTGCTGATTTTCGGGTCTCCGGGCCACTTCAGTAACATCTATCATTGTGTAAATTATGTAGCAGGGGGCGGGAAGCGCCTCTTTCTTCGGGCAGCAGTTCACCCACCAGGTAATGGCCTTTTAATAACTTCTTTTCTTGCTAGCTCAGCAGTTTAACTCTCGGGGCAGGTCCGAAGCCTTTTACCATGTAACTTTCCTCTAAAATGTAAAGACACTTGGTATCTATCCTATCTTTTTAAACTACAAATTGTGATAGAGAGTGCTTAACCCTCTCGAGCTCCCACTCATATTGCTTTGAGGTGAACTTATTTTCACAACCGTTTCTTCCCTTCTAATGTAATGTAAATCGTTTTCTTATATAAGTCACCTCTTTAGTATGGGATTAGCCCTTGCATTAGCGGCCTAGTGCCAAGTAGGTTTTAATAAGGGTATTTGGAGTGCAGGTTTGCCTCCTCTCAAGTTGGTATTGTGGAGGCCATGTAATATTTCTGTTTCTTCACTGAATAGGCCTCAGTAGGTTGGGTATTTTTTTACCCCTGTGTGTATGTCCTTGGAGGACAGCTTGAACGTGGAGTTTGGTGTGGCCTTTGATAGGCTTGAACTTGAAGAGCGGGTTGCTCTTTCTTAAAATTTGTTTCTGCGTGCCTCGAGGAGGCTTTACTGTGTAATTGGGAGCAAGAGCTCCTGGGCATGATTGGGGTCTTCTGCCCCTTGGTTGAATCTTGTATATCGTAAGGTTGGGCTTATAGCTCAAAAATTATGTGTCTGGCTCTCGGAGCCCAAATCCTATAACACTGTAATTGTACATTCTCGAATTGTTGCTAGGCTACTGAGTCCCTGTTATAATGGTTATTTATTGATCTTTAAAAGAAAATATAACCTTGTTAAATTTTATCTTAATTTTAATTTCGCATCTTGAGACCTGTTCCCCCCAGCACCTTCTTTCACCTCTACCTACCACGGACAACTCCGTAACAATTATTATTATTATTATTATTATCTCAGTTGCAAACAATAAGCATAGCCAACAATAAAGTTTGTGAAGTTCGCATGTGCCACATAACCACAAATAACTTTTCATACTTATTTACGTTGAAATACCCTTTGTATGGATTCTTGTTTTTCTCCTCCTGTTCACACTGTAACTGAGTAAGAGGTGGGGTAGGCTTAGGCATACCATTTTTAATTATCAGCAATTTATCTTCATATTTCAGTTGCGAGAATGGTTTATCCAACAACTTACACACGGTTCAGCCATTTCACAAAAGTAACATCACAAGGTCACAGTCACGTTAAACACTGTAACTTCAGATAAACTAAAATTATTCTGAGATCAACTGAAACATACCAATAATTTCCAACTATAAGCAACACGTAAGATGTCCTGCACATGCACATGGGTGAATCTCATCAATTCGGACACATCCGGAGAACTTCGTGTCTTTGGGCCTTCTCTTTCCACCGCTGTCTCTCTCGTTAGCGGCGGCGATTTGACGGACCGAAGCCTAGCTCAGCTCAAGGTTAGTATCCCCTCGTCCCCCGCACCATTCCGACATTCGCCAGCAAGCCTCGCATGGCAGGTCGAGGGAAGTTGGCCGAAGGCCTGGGCTGCGATGTTAGTTTCCGAAATACGAGCGACGTTCTTTCTCAATGCTGACAAGTTTTGTAAATGGAGGAATATGTCAGATGCTTACATTATAATAAGATTGAGATTTCCATCCTTCTCATTTGAGGCTTGGGTTTTACTGATAGCCTTGGTAGCCCTCAGTATACGCCACTGCACACCTCCTTCACTCCATCACACACAACCCACTCTTTCTGAACATGGTCCACTGATCAGTGAAGTATCCGCATAGTCACCTAGCTTGTACTTCGCTGCAGTTACCCTTTCACCCAATCAGAATATGTTTTACTCAAATTCCCCACTAACGTGACTATTTCAGCGACTCTTCATCTCTATGTTTTCCATTTCAAAATTTCATCTCTTCCTGTTTCTCAAATTTCTTCAGTAATCTAAAGCAGAATGAATATCATCGACCCCATTAGCCTTGTTATCTGCTATAGAGAAATAAACAGGAAACTCACCAGGTGAAGCGTCATCATTACGAAGTTTGGTAGCGACAACACTTGGTGTTATTTGTAATTTATATGATGAAATTCCTATCTGGTGAAGACCTGCGTGTTGAATACCACTAGGATATTGAACGACCTCCACGGGGTCACATTCACATAACTAAGAGGAGATATGGCGGACGAAGTCCAAGAAATGGGGGAGCAGTGCCAGCTTATTCCCTGTACCGAAATCAGGTTTGTATTTCGTGAAAATTGATTTCCTGTTTTCTGTTCCATTTTATTCAAAGAAAATAATAATAATAATAATAATAATAATAATAATAATAATAATAATAATAATAATAATAATAAACAGCTCCTTACCTACTTTATGGAATACAAGAAAAACTGGTTGGTCTCCCGGTCAGGTCGGTGATTTCATCCGTGATTGATTAATTCCGCCTGGTCGAGGACTCGATGTGTATTCCAACAACTCATCACGGACAGAAACACGTAGCAGTGAGTAATTAAAAATATCCCTCCACGTAGAATTGACATCCGGTCATACTACGTTTTTGTTTCGAGCGAATTTAATACTGTGAAGTGCCAGGGAAGAGAAGAAGAAGATACACGAGTTTGTGTGTTTTGGGCTTGTTATCGCACAGCCCCAACATTCGCCTGGTGTAAAAAATGGAAAACACAGAACATTATATATGTGATGACGGTTACTTTATAAAGAAGTTGGGATATCGATCAGAAGATGTCAGTACTAAATAACAGAGTAATATGTTATTTTAAAGTTTTCTAAACTGACTAGATTTCTTTGTCTTGTTTTGGTGTACATCCAGGAATTCTCACGTTTCTCCCTAGATGTCTCTGCAAGAAAAGTGTGGTCATGCACTCTGGTGCAAGGTGGAATAATTAGTGATTTAAAGAAGTTTTGTGTTTATATGTTTTCTCAACTGAATTGTCTTTCATTTATTTTCATACTTCAAGGTTTGCAACACTACCTGCTCATACCGCCAGCTTTGGAGTCTGGCCAATCCGAAATTTCCTGTATTTATTTACCAGTCAGTAAAACGTTCCTTGTACCTATTTTATCTGCCAATAAAATGAGAGGGTGGGTGCGGATTTAGTCCAGAGCCTTCTCGAACCCTCCTCTCGGGCATGAAAGCTGCGGTTTTCTCAAGTACCTTGGCTTATTGATCGTCGAATTTCTGAGTGTATGTGTTAAGACAGGAGGCGGGCTGCCTCATTCTTCGGCAGGCAGAACATCAGCCCAGATAATGACCACCGGTTTTCTATCTCTGTAGCTATCTCCCCAAATTGACCCGAGGGGAAGGTTCTGATCTTTAACTATGTAACCGTCTGTTCTCTAAAATGTAAACTTCTTCCTTCTCATGTAAAAATTCATAAAGTCTAAAACTGTAAATCGGGGATAGAGGGTGTGTTACCCTCTCGAATTCTTCTTCAATTTATCTTGTAGTGACTACAATTTTGTAACTGTTTCTTTTCACGTGAAGCATTAATTAACCTTTGTTTCTAGTCACCTCAATAGCGTGGGATTAGCCTCTGCATTATCAGGCCACAAGCCCAAGTAGGGTTTTAAAACTTGGTTTTCAAGGAGCGCAAGTGTACGCCCCTATATATTTTTGAGTTTGGGCAAGTAATTTAACCTGCTCTTCTTTTCACGAAGGCCCAGTAGCATGGGTACTAAGATACCCCTGTATCAACTAAATTGTAAATTGTGGGGCCAGAGATTGTAAGGTTTTGTGTAAAGTTGCCTTGAGTAGGCTGTAAGAAATGTTAGAATGTTCCCCTCCACGTAGAATTCATGTCCGGTCATACTAACTTTTTGTTTCGAGCGAAGTGATATTGTGAAGTAGCCAGGAAGAGAAGAGCTTTCTGTGTTGTGGGCTTGTTACTGCACAGCCCCAACATTTGCCTGGAGACCATGGAACATTATATATCTGATGACTGTTATTTTATAAACAAGAGACAAAGGATATTGCGTACATCGTGATCTCGTTATACTCTAAGGAAGGATGGTAGATGATTTGTGTTGAATGACCTTGTTATTTCTAAATTAGGGAAGTAGACGTTTCCATGTCTGATGAAATAAAACGGCGTATGGCTTTTAGTGCCGGGAGTGTCCGAGGATATGTTCGGCTCGCCAGGTGCACGTCTTTTGATTTGACTCCCGCAGGCGACCTGCGCGTCGTGATGAGGATGGAATGATGATGAAGACAACACATACACCCAGCCCCAGTGTCAGCGAAATTAACCGACGAAGACTACATGACTGATGACCTTGTTATTTCGTAAAGTTTCCCTTCATTTAATCGTCAAACGGGACAAACATTTTATGACTACTTATGAAGTATTATTAATATGAACAAGATACATCAGAACTGCAGTGATGTCTTCTACCTAGAAGCTGATGGGGGTCTTACACTGGAATCTCCCAGATGTAGTTCTGGTGATCTGCACAAGACAAGTTTCCCAGTAGACCGGTTGAGACAGCCATAGCGCACTTACATGCAGCATTCTTCTCCGGTTCACCAGGTTTCCACCACGCACTGAGAGCAGGCTCACCTGGATACAGAGATACAGGTCATGGAGACAACTTGTATGTGTCAGAGAATTAACAGAACTCTAAAACTGTATCTTTCTCCAGCCTATCCCAGGTACTTCTGAGCTAAGTGGAACAACACAGGCTCATTATGGCCGGATGCCGTTCCAGACGCCAGGTTAATCTAGAGATGAAGATCTCAATCCAAGATGGACAGGGATTCGAACCGCAGCCTTCCATGTGGAAAGCAAGCAGCTAAACCATGAGCTGATCATGCTTCTGGTTCCAAATATTTATGATGAACCACATTAATCTAATGTGGATTATATCTGTATCAACCAAATCAACTTCAAATTTACATGTGATACGTCCTTATAAACTGTATAAGGTAGAGGTTATGTCCATATTATTATTATTATTATTTTATAATTTTCTTTACGTCGCACCGGTTTACACATGTATGGTTTAGGAAAGGAAGTGACCATGACCGTAATTGAGGTACAGCCCCATCATTTACCTTGCGTGAAACTGGAAAATCACAGAAAACCATTTTCAGGGTTGGCGACGGTGCGGTTCGAACGCACTATCTCCCGAATGCAAGCTGATAGCTACATAATCCAAACTGCACGGCTACTTTCTTGGCGTCTGCTTGTCGGATTTCATTCGTCCATTAATCTTGTTCTTTCTTATCTCGAAACCGGTTGCAGAATGAAGAGACTGATAACAACGCACATGAATTTGATGCCTCCTCAAAACAGAAATGATAGTGATAAGGATGACGCTGCTAGTGACGATAAATATACAGGAAATACTCGCGATGTGGGGAAAGGCGCGCTGGGCGAATCAGCAGAGTTTCGTATTATTACGTTAGGTGAGGCAACAGATGTACAAGCGTTATCAGGTGAATCATCTACGAGTGAAAACTATGAAATAGAAGAAACTATGTCTCAAGTAGAACGGACTGCTGGCAGGTCAAGTAATGATAAGGAAAGAAAGTGAACTAACATTCCTTTTCGTCGTGGTGTAAATTTGTCAACAAATTATGTGAAGTTGTGCCTAAACAATGGTCTGGATATTCCTAACGAGGCACTGTAGACGTATTTAGAGAGATGTGGGACAATTATTTTATTACACACATTGTGGTGGAAACCATTAAATATGCTGCTTTGAAAGGTTATCGACAAACTTAGGTATCTATGAAAGAAATTATACTACTCTTGTCCGGGTATAGAAAACTGCTGTCAACTGGGAGACAAACTTGAATCATAAGAATCTAGTTACTAATGCAATGCCAAGAAACAAGTTTGAAAAGTTACATCGATTCCTGAATTTCAACGATAACACAACTGTTAACCCAAGCGATAAGATATATAAAGTGAGACCCCGGGTTGAACATTTAAACGTAATGTTTCAAAGCAAGACTGACGTTATTCCAATTTCATACTCACTTGAGGAATTCATGAAACCATATTTTGGCTATCACAGTGTGAAACAATTAATCATAATGCTATTGCTTATTGGCTTTGTGTTACACTAACTACATTATGGTTTACGGAGACGCCGAGGTGCCGGAATTTAGTCCCGCAGGAATTCTTCTACGTGTTAATAAATCTACCGACACGAGGCTGACGTATTCGAGCATCTTCAAATACCACCGGACTGAGCCAGGATCTAACCTGCCAAGTTGGCGTCAGAAGGCCAGCGCCTCAACCATCGGAGCCGCCCAGCCCCACGTGAAACAGTTTATTAGAGCAAACCTACACGTTTCAGCTATAAACTGTGACATCATCAGGATATCTTGTAAAATGTGATCCCTACACATGTAAAGTCGAAAGGCAGCAAGGGTGTACATTGGGAAGTACAAGCTTACGACAACCCAACCGTTTTCTCCACTTCACTTCCTTGAAATGACTTGAAACCCTAAAATTTAGGAACATTTCACGCACAGGGACAATTAGGCACCTCTATCTAATCTGAAGAAATCGACCAGCACTTCAGGAGAGCGAGGATAATAAGGTGGAACGACAACACCAGAAGTCGTTGAGATCATGGAATTGTTGGAGCACAAAGGAAAGAAGAAACTGAGTATCCCAGAACGAAACCTGGCAAAGAATTACAACTTTGGGATGGGAGGCCTGTACCGTGTGAGAATACGTCCCAAGAAGTGGTACTGGCCACTGTTCAGATCCTGTCTCCATCGTCAACCTGTGGATGCTACACAGACAGTTTCACGATGGTATTCCTCTGCTGGGATTGTTATCGCACTGCTGGTGAGGCGAGAAGGAAGGCTTCATACGACTATAATACCAAAAGGAAGAAAACTCAGACAAATATTAGGCACGATCGCAAATATCATTTGGTTGCCTGGCAAAGCACCCAACGGTGCTGTGCATTTTGTGGAAAGTGTGCGAAATATCATTTTTGAAATGTAATGTTGGCCTCTATACCCAAAACTGTTTTGCTGAGTACCGTGGGAAATAAATGTGTCAACCTCTAAAATATATTTGGCGGATATGAACTTGAAGTTTCTCCCCACTAGGAGGCTCCAATCATGATCAGGATATAATGGACTTAGTTATATTTTAAATACATTAATGTTTAATATTTAATGGTTTATTGTTATATTTAGCATTTTTAATATTGTTAATGCCCATTGTATGATATAACATACGGGTCGTAATTCGGGCATTGTCAATATTAAGAATGTTTTGTTCCTATTTCCTACTGCACAAATGACCTAATAATGAATTATGGGTGTTTCAAAATATTATAGAAAATATATTATCTGGGCAGTAATGGATTATTAAATTCATTGTCCCTTACATTACTCTGTCCTAGTGTTCCATGTATTGTCAGATATTTCAACTTTCTGTTAAGATTTCTTACATCATTCGTGGAATTCATATCCGTGTGTTTCGAGCACTGACATTATATAAAACAGAGACGATGGAGGAAGAAATCCTCGTCTTATATTTGTTTCTTTAATGTCCCAAATGGTTCGAGACGAGGGATTAAATAGGCCAGAGAGGACGTTCAGGTTCAACCTGATGCTCCTCTAACCTCTTTCGTTGTGTACATTGGAGCAATGTTTGCGGCTATGCCATAGGATGATCCTATTCACCTAAAATGTTTACGCAGTCAGTGGCTGTCATTCATCTGGCACAAGTAACAACTGGATCTGGAGAATTGCTAACCAAGACTCAGTTCTGTGGCCGGCAGTAGGAAGCAGGCAGTCCGTGCACGCGCCGTATTATAAGTCTAGTTGTTACCCACGGCCTCGCGAGGATTTCGTAAGTTGATAAAAATTAATTGTTCCTCGGTACTGCAGTAAGATATTATCTGAAAACCCCTAAAGTATAAAAACTCACCAGAAAATGGTATTTCATTTACCCCAGAACCTCTTTCTAAACCACGTTTATGGCATTGCCTTTTGGGGATAAGATGACCAGGCTACTGCCAGAGCTAAATCTGTAACATGCGACATGGAGCTCTACATGTGAGAAACAGTCCTCTTTTAAGTAAAAAAAAAAAAAAAGGAAGGGCTCCTTTATTTCTAGAGGTGATTACAAATACTAATTTGCACGTCTGTAACATTTTAAGTTTATGAGATATACTGTAGATATACGCGTTTTAAAAACTGCCCCACTGTTTTGCTGAGTGGTCAGCGTTGAGGCCTTCGTTTCACAGGGTTCCGGGTTTGATTCCGGACTGGGCGGGGATTTTAATCGCGTGTGATTAATTCATCTGGCTCGGGGACAGGTTATTTGTATTTGTCCTAAAACTCTCCCCTTCATATTCACTCAACACACCACATTACCAACCACAACAGGAACACGAAATAGTAATTATATCTCTACACACGGGGTTGGCGCCAGAAAGGGCATTCAGTCGAAAAACAGCGTCAAATCCACATGTGCGACACCGTTCGGATCCGCAAACCCACGGGTGTGTGAACAGTGGTAGAAGACGAAGAAGATACTCATTTTAAAAATGCGCCCGCTTCTTCATTATTATTTCACCCCCTTAAGTGGATTTTCTAAAAAGTGTGTTTATTTTTAAAGGAGATTCCAAGTACCAGTTTTAACGTCTGTAACATGTTCAGTTTCTGAGATATATGTATCCTCATATAAATATTGCAAGTCCTTCCTCACTTATTTTCACAACCCCCCCCCCTCACCCCTTAAGTGGATTTTCTGGAGAGAAAAATGTATGTTCTTTTATTTTTAAATGAGATTCCAAATACCAATTTTCATGTCTTTAACTTGTTAGATTTTTGTGATATATTGTAGATAATCTCGCTGCTGTAAGAATACTGGAGCTGACGTTGTGATAGTTACGGCAGTTCTTTTCATTATCCCATTCCTAGAGCAGGGGTAGTGTGGTTCCAATATCTCCATAACGGTTGGTTTTAGGTCATTAAAACATGCTTTTCTGGCCCGTAGGGCTTACCGAGTTATGTTCTTTGCGTCAAGGGGCTTAAAATGAGCTTTGTCTCGTCCTTGTACGTTTCGCCTCTATTAGCCTATTATTTTTATATCACCCTCCTTGCCACCCCCCCCCCCCTGAACTGTTTTCAAAATAAAATACAACCCATGTTAATCACTGGCAATTTGGCTTTCTATAGGTGAAGAAAATTTTAAAATCGGTTCAGTAGTTTAGAGTCTATCCGGTACGAACAAATATACACATTTTTCCTCTTTATAATATTAAGTATAGATAATAATTACTCGTACAAATGTTATAAATGTTATGGTCAGAAGGCCAGCAGAGACACACGTGTAGCGAGCTCATGTAAGCAAGGAGAGCTGACCCGGCAGGTTGAACCTGGAGCGCCGGGCGATCTTTCTCCGATAGTTTCGATCTTCAAACCAGCCCGCCTCGTGGCCATGATCGCCTAGTCTATATGGTCTGACACCGCTGGCCGGCAGGTAGGAGAGGTGCTGGTGTACAATAATAATCACTAAATTGTGTGTCTGGGTTCAATTTCATACCTGTCGAGAGTGTTGATACGGAATGAGGACATATAACGCTGCAGATGGTGATTTCTACAGCGGATGGTGACGTTAAGCCTCCAGCACTCTACTTGGTTCTAGTAGACAGGACTGAGCTATGTGCTGGCACCGGTTATCACCCTCTCGCTTCCTAACGCCACCGTCTCTGATGTGGTCGACGTCAGAAAGGTCATGCGGTCGTAAAACTTCGCTGCGAAGGATCATGTCACTTCATACCCAACCGCGTAAAGAAACAGGATAAGAGTTGGACATTCAGATCTAGAAAGTACGACCACCCTAGTGACTCCACTCACAGTCAAGGCCCTACACCGCTGGCTGCGCAGTAGCGTGTGACTGGGGAAGAGCTGTCCATGCCCGTATCGCCATGTTGCGGGCACTCCACAGCTCGCCGACGATATCGTAGTATGGAATTCATTCATTAACTTCTATTATGCACGAATGAAAACACCTATCGACAGGTTATTTTTATTCCTGCGATACAGGATAACACCGTAAGAATAGATGTTCATTAGATACATCCAAAATAAAATGTTAAAAATATGCCGCTTTAGAAAGCAGAAGATCCGTACGGAAATGTTGCGTTCCAAGCATCAGGGAAACTTAGCTATTCCCAGGTCCTAATTCATAATAATAAATGGCACAGCCTACACCGACTAATGTGAATAAATGTAACAATAACACGAAAATGATACTTATACATACAAATTGAACACATTTCAATCAATCAATCAATACTGATCTGCATTTAGGGCAGTCGCCCAGGTGGCAGATTCCCTATCTGTTGCTTTCCTAGCCTTTTCCGAAATGATTTCAAAGAAATTGGAAATTTATTGAACATCTCCCTTGGTAAGTTATTCCAATCCCTAACTCCCCTTCCTATAAATGAATATTTGCCCCAGTTTGTCCTCTGGAATTCCAACTTTATCTTCATATCGTGATCTTTCCTACTTTTATAAACGCCATTCAAACCTATTCGTCTACTAATGTCATTCCACGCCATCTCTCCGCTGACAGCTCGGAACATACCACTTAGTCGAGCAGCTCTTCTTCTTTCTCTCAATTCTTCCCAACCCAAACATTGCAACATTTTTGTAACGCTACTCTTTTGTCGGAAATCACCCAGAACAAATCGAGCTGCTTTTCTTTGGATTTTTTCCAGTTCTTGAATCAGGTAATCCTAGTGAGGGTCCCATACACTGGAACCATACTCTAGTTGGGGTCTTACCAGAGACTTATATGCACTCTCCTTTACATCCTTACAACAACCCCTAAACACCCTCATAACCATGTGTAGAGATCGGTACCCTTTATTTACAATCCCATTTATGTGATTACCCCAGTGAAGATCTTTCCTTATATTAACACCTAGATACTTACAATGATCCCCAAAAGGAACTTTCACCCCATCAACGCAGTAATTAAAACTGAGAGGACTTTTCCTATTTGTGAAACTCACCACCTGACTTTTAGCCCCGTTTATCAACATACCATTGCCTGCTGTCCATCTCACAACATTTTCGAGGTCACATTGCAGTTGCTCACAATCTTGTAACTTATTTATCACTCTATAGAGAATAACATCATCCGCAAAAAGCCTTACCTCCGATTCCACTCCTTTACTCATATCATTTATATATATAAGAAAACATAAAGGTCCGATAACACTGCCCTGAGGAACTCCCCTCTCAACTATTACAGGGTCAGACAAAGCTTCACCTACTCTAACTCTCTGAGATCTATTTTCTAGAAATATAGCAACCCATTCAGTCACTCTTTTGTCTAGTCCAATTGCACTCATTTTTGCCAGTAGTCTCCCATGATCCACCCTATCAAATGCTTTAGACATGTCAATCGCGATACAGTCCATTTGACCTCCAGAATCCAAGATATCTGCTATATCTTGCTGGAATCCTACAAGTTGAGCTTCAGTGGAATAACCTTTCCTAAAACCGAATTGCCTTCTATCGAACCAGTTATTAATTTCACAAACATGTCTAATATAATCAGAAAGAATGCCTTCCCAAAGCTTACATACAATGCATGTCAACTTACTGGCCTGTAATTTTCAGCTTTATGTCTATCACCCTTTCCTTTATACACAGGGGCTACTATAGCAACTCTCCATTCATCTGGTATAGCTCCTTCGACCAAACAATAATCAAATAAGTACTTCAGATATGGTACTACATTCCAACCCATTGTCTTTAGTATATCCCCAGAAATCTTATCAATTCCAGCCGCTTTTCTAGTTTTCAACTTTTGTATCTTATTGTAAATGTCATTGTTATCATATGTAAATTTTATTACTTCTTTGGCCTTAGTCTCTTCCTCTATCTCGACATTATCCTTGTAACCAACAATCTTTACATACTGCTGACTGAATACTTCTGCCTTTTGAAGATCCTCACATACACACTCCCCTTGTTCATTAATTATTCCTGGAATGTCCTTCTTGGAACCTGTTTCTGCCTTAAAATACCTATACATACCCTTCCATTTTTCACTAATATTTGTATGACTGCCAATTATGCTTGCCATCATGTTATCCTTAGCTGTCTTCTTTGCTAGATTCAATTTTCTAGTAAGTTCCTTCAATTTCTCCTTACTTCCACAGCCATTTCTAACTCTATTTCTTTCCAGTCTGCACCTCCTTCTTAGTCTCTTTATTTCTCTATTATAATAAGGTGGGTCTTTACCATTCCTTACCACCCTTAAAGGTACAAACCTGTTTTCGCATTCCTCGACAATTTCTTTAAACCCATCCCAGAGTCTGTTTACATTTTTATTTACCGTTTTCCACCGACCATAGTTACTTTTTAGAAACTGCCTCATACCTGCTTTATCAGCCATATGGTACTGCCTAACAGTCCTACTTTTAAGACCTTCCTTTCTATCGCATTTATTTTTAACTACCACAAAAACAGCTTCATGATCACTAATACCATCTATTACTTCAGTTTCCCTATAGAGCTCATCTGGTTTTATCAGCACTACATCCAGGATATTTTTCCCTCTGGTTGGTTCCATCACTTTCTGAATTAGCTGTCCTTCCCATATTAACTTATTTGCCGTTTGTTGGTCATGCTTCCTGTCGTTCGCATTTCCTTCCCAATTTATATCTGGCAAATTCAGATCTCCCGCTACAATCACATTTCTTTCCATGTCGTTTCCCACATAGCTGACTATCCTATCAAATAATTCCGAATCCACATCAGTGCTACCCTTTCCCGATCTGTACACTCCAAATATATCAAGTTGCCTATTATCTTTAGAAATGAGCCTTACACCTAGAATTTCATGTGTCTCATCTTTAACTTTTTCGTAGCTTACAAATTCTTCTTTCACCAGAATGAAAACTCCCCCTCCCACCTTTCCTATCCTATCTCTACGATACACACTCCAGTGTCGTGAGAAAATTTCTGCATCCATTATATCATTTCTCAGCCATGATTCAACTCCTATTACAATATCTGGTAAATATATATCTATTAAATTACTTAATTCTATTCCTTTCTTTACAATACTTCTACAGTTCAGCACTAACAATTTCATGTCATCCCTGCTTGATTTCCAGTTCCCTGTTCCCTTATCACCGCTCCCTAGGTCATCCCGTTTCCCTGAATGTACCTCCCTATTACCCTTCCAAACAAATTTCCTAACTTATACGTACCACTGCGGTTTAAATGAAGGCCATCCGAGCGCAGATCCCTATCTCCTACCCACCCATTAGGATCTAGAAATTTCACTCCCAGTTTCCCACATACCCACTCCATAGTCTGATTTAAATCCCCAATCACCCTCCAGTCAGTATCCCTCCTACACAGTATTCCACTAATAACAATCTCCGCTTTCTTAAACTTCACCCGTGCTGCATTTACCAGATCCCACACATCTCCAACTATGTTGGTACTTATATCAGCTTGCCTTACGTTGTTGGTACCAACGTGAAACACTACCACCTTCTCCTTCCCCTCCTCCCTCTCTTCTACTTTCCTCAACATCTGCCTCAACCTAATTCCTGGATAACATTCTACCCTGGTTCCCTTTCCTCCACACACTTTCCCCACGTGTCTAACGATGGAATCCCCCATGACCAGAGCCTCAACCCTACCCATTGCATTGTTATTGAACAAATCTCCACAAATCATTTGGATAGGTAGCCTATAAGTAACAGACGTAATAAAACAACATTTAGAAAACTGGATAAGAATAACACATGTCTTAAATTTAGAGAACACTCTCCAAAAACAGAAAAGCATTGTATACCAGTACCTTAAATTAATTATCTTCAAGAAAGAATAAGTAGCTCACATTAGGCCTATTATAATGATCATGTTTGTAACTGATATATTTACATATTCGGAATAGACACATGCAATTAAATCCTAGACTCGGCAGTTAAGCTTTCATGAAAATGCCATGTAATTTTCAAATCACAGCAGTTTACAACATCAGTATGATTTACAGATCATGAGGAGAAAACCATCCTTTACCTGTGACTTAGGAGACGGAAGAACATCAATAATCCATCAATTCTTTCAATATTTACAGTATTTACAAGCAGTTGTATCAAGAGCAAGAATCTGTAATAATGGCAAAAAGAAAACCTGTGAAATGATGATTTCTATGAAAGTTACATGGTAGATATTTTCTTTCTGATGAGTAATCACAGCAGGTATTATTCAGTACTATGAATAGATGGTTGAAAAGGTACATGACAGCAGAAATCTGAGAAAATAATATAAAAATAGAGCTATGCCCAGTGTTAACCACAAGTAACTTTACTTACTTTACTAATTCCCATCTGAATGAAATTTTTCTTTTTATTATTTTCAGGATATGAAATAGTATATCAGGATGAGTATACCTTCAATTATGATTTCTATATGGTTTGGAAAATAGCTATCTAAAATCTACTGAGATATGAGATTTTTATTGGCTGTGTTTTGTGGGGCTTTCAGCACTAAAATAATTGTGCTCAGATTAAATGCACTGTGTAACAGTACTGACTGAACTGCTACATGGACTGGGATGTATGGTGTTATTCTGTTAATTTGTCCCCCCAAAATCTAACTTCCTATTTAAAATCCTACAGGGAGCCTTTTCAGTCTGAAGAAATATATATAGGCCTATTGGGTTTACCATAAGCAAAACCTTATCATTGATGAAAACATAAAATGAGTAATACAATACCTAATCCAAATTACTTGACCTATAAGTACCTTTTTCAGATGATCTGGTAAGTCAAACAGAGTTGGCACTTGATCATCCTTGAGAAATTTGTTCCCTTCAGATTGCCAAAAACTTGCTTCTCTTAAGTGAATTGAACATAGTCTGTGGGAATAAGTTAGAACAAACTTGTTTCTTTTAAAGGCAACAAGCTACTTCGACAGAAGTCCAGGCTTATTCAATGGAAACCTGTAAGCAACATGTCTAAAAATTACAGCCATATATTAGAAATCAAAGAAATGTATATATTTCTATCTCCTCCTTTTCTTTCTCAACCATTCCTGGTACATTGACAGAAAATTCTCCCACTGATTTATCACAAAATATTCTTCTGCTACATAAATAGAACCTCATGTGATATATTTCAGAACAGAGTGGTGGAGCCAGCAATCATTCACATTTCCCTACATTATTTTACATTTTGAAAATATTCTTCCTGAAAAACACTCATTACACTAGTGCTACCCAACCTCATAATTATAAATGTATCTAACAATGAAAAGAATACCTAGCTTAGTTTAAGTTTCTCTGAATTAAATATATTTTTACCAGCTGGTTAAATTTAAGAGAGGAAAAATGTATCATTTAGGATGAGAAATTTCCTCTCATACTATTCTCATCTTGAATACCAACATTAGGCCTACTGATTTTATCAACTCGAACTGAAAGGAGATTTTCTGAGCCCAAATTAAAATTGAAAATATGTTTTAACTTTTCCATTACAGGAACATTATGATTCACATAAGGAAGAAGGTAAAGGAGCTTGAATATTAATCATATATGAATACAACAGTTAAACAGGTAGTTTGGTTAGTGTTTTCTAGTGCAATGTAGGAGTCAGCCTAGTAAAATTTCTCTGGAACAGCATATTTAACAATTCTTTTATTATAAATGAGATGTGAAAACATGGATAATGGTATCAATAAATCATTTTTCTGATAATTGTTCATAGTTGTTAGTAGCTTTATCAATCATATTTTTCGGATTCTAGGCCCGTGTTTATCGAAATTTTAGTACGGGTACGCAGTCTGTAAGAACAAAATGTGCGCTTTTTTCAGAATAGGAAAAAAGGCCAAGAAGAAGCAGCCTAAATATTGAGAATGCCACGTCCATACATCCCTAAATCCACCACTCTGTAGCCCGTTCTCGATTATGGTAATTTTAAAACATGTAATTTTCTATTCACTTGTGAAAAGAAATCCCAGTTCTTTGTGATACCGATTTGTGCAATCGAAAGCTGCACAAGAGGTCACCATCGTGAATAGTTCTCCACTCCGCACTTACGGCTTAACTTTGGTCTACTCTCCTTTAATATCGCCGATGAATGTAAGCTCGCACTTATCACTTAAAATAGTTGCCAATACTTAACCACATAACACAACCACAGATCCGCTAACCGATAGGAATCACCATGAAACTCACACAAGAAACTGTTGACATCACCACGTGTTAACGATTCATTCAAAACTGACGTGCCCGCAACATGGCGATGCACGAAGGTATTTAAATTTCCGCACAGCACCAGTGCGCTCTGTGAGTCTAGATAAGTATTATGAGAGTATTTGCTCACAGTCACCGAACTGTAGCACTCGGCCTACTAGGTAGCAGATGGCCAGCGACACAACGTCAATTGTACTTCGATATTCCACTATGTATTAACGTTAACAAGTGCCTTTCAGTGAGTTTCCATGCAATGATTGTAGGCTGTTTCCCCGCCTAGGTGAGTGTATTGTATGTGGCCTGTGTTTCTAACAGAATCCAGTACCTATGTCTGTAGCAGGCCTACTTAACTTTACTTGTAGGTTCCCGTTGAGAAATAAGGAACTGACGAAACAGATGACGTGATAAACGGTGTCCTGCCCAGCTGAGTGTCTCAGATGGATAGCGCTGGTTCTCTGTGCCCAAGTTACCACGTTCGAACCTCACACAGCCTTGTATTGATAGATTAACCTGTGCGTAAGAGCACTTCTGTGGGACAAGTATTTGGCATCTTCGCGTCTCTACAAACCGTGAAGAAACAAAGAAACACGAATTTTTGTTAACACAAAATCCCGTAAACTGCATACAGGCGTTTCAATATTTTACTGTGTTGATAAAACTCTCTTAATTTCATGGCTTGTACATGACGTTGATCACAAAACGTTGTATCTCCAAATGATCTAAAATGAATTTTTACCAATACGCCGTTCATACATTTCCTATTACGCCATTTTCAATTTTTAATTATTTGCATCACGGTGAAGTTTTCTATTTGGTGTGACATGGGATTTCAATATATTGTATAATTCCTACCGAAAAGTTATATTCCACCAATTTTTCCCCCTTTTTGAAAGCGTTATATTTCTGGAGATACGAGGTTTTGGAATAAGAGCGATGATATGATCATTACGATGATAAAGGTCTTTGCTGTCCAGTGCCACACCTGCAATATTTTGAATTTCTTCGTCACCTCATCACCTCTGTCCTCTGCCAACGATATGTAGTCCTTAATCTCCCCTATCACCAAGCGAGATGGCTACGCGGTTCGTGTAGTGTAGATAGCGCGTTCCAATCTGACTGTCGGCAACTCTCGTAGATGGTTAAGCGTGGTTTCCCATTCTGATATCAGGCAAACAGTGATGCTGCGGTAATTAAGCAAGGCCTTGCTCAATACCACTGTAGCCTTAACACGTGTCTGGACCCTTCCCAAACGGATGCTTTTGTGGCTCTGAGCGGAAAATCTTTTCCGGATTTTAAAATTTGTAGAAAATATTTTTCATGGACTAAATTTAATTATACCAAAGCTCTATTACGTTTACCTATTGGCACTGGTGAGTTGAACAGCATCTGTTGGCTGTAAATTAATTTTCTTAGATTATGTCCTTACAGTTAGTGCATTAACGGCACAAGTCACTGCAATTTACATATATACAATATACAATTTTTCTACAAAACACACAACATTTTCACGGCTTTTTAGAAATGTCCTGAAGTGTGGTACACCTCAAAGCCTCTATCGGGACGCAGAAAAGG
Organism: Anabrus simplex; assembly: GCF_040414725.1. NCBI lineage: Eukaryota > Metazoa > Arthropoda > Insecta > Orthoptera > Tettigoniidae > Anabrus > Anabrus simplex. The sequence goes on along the minus strand of NC_090277.1, from coordinate 23,400,687 downwards.
CTTCTGGCTGCAGGTTTTGCGCAATAAATTGTTTCCTTGCCCAGCCTCCCCCATTTTTTAACACATGACGCAAGCTAAGGAAACTTTCTCCCCCCTAGCCATAAAGTGAGGTACTCCATTCAGGCTTTCCTTTGGGGGACTACGAGGTGCCTTCACCTTTTGGAACACACCTTTTTTCCTGGTTCGAGGACCAGTGACTCAACAAGTCGTTGCGTGAACTTTCTATGTGTAATTGGTTTGGAGTTACAGTTTTTGGACCGTAATATACAGCAGATATGTGTTGACGATGCTTAAATCAAGAAGCCAGAGGAACATTTTTCTAAACCACCTTATTGTCCTACGCATGAAGTGTTAACTCTTTATAGTGATCACTACGATCCACTCCACCATGTGTTTCGTGTAGTCTACCGTCATATTGGGTTTGTACATCGGGTGCTTTGTGCGGGTATTTGGAGGGGACCGTTGTCTTTGAACCTTTGTGCCTAGTAATCAATATGACAAAGGTCCTTTTATCTTTCCATGCAAGAGCAAGTTTAGAAACTTTACGGAAAGAAATTATGTCCCCTTTCATTTTGCTCAGATTTTCTTGGCACCGATGTGCCATTTTCTTACAAGATGGCGTGATTATACCTGTTGTTAGTATATTCATAAGTAGGAGTTGGTCAGCTAACTGTGGTGACGTATAATACCTGTTAGTATATACGTGATTGCCAGAAAGAGGGTTCTTGGGAACTTTGGTGAGGGAAGCAGCCAGGGGCGGTTCCTCCATGAGGTTGCAGGTTTGGCTACCCTCATTAAATTTTTATGTTTATTTTAGATAAAGTTTTATCATTTGGATTACTCAACTACTGTATTTTCTTTCAACAAGACAAACCTTTCAAGAGCTTAAAAGAGCAAATATTGACTACAGGGTACTTTACAAGCCGGTACTCTTAGATGTCCACTGCAGGAGCCGAAGAGTTTGCAGCGGGAAGTCAACCTCAGGTAGGATGAAACTTGGGCTGCTCGAGGGGCGCGTGGGGCTACTAGAAGTGTGCTTTTAGGCTCCTAGACGGGTGCGCGGGGAGAGTAAAAGATAGGCGTGGCTTCTTATACATTGCTTAAATGGAGGTTTATCAACCTGGCTCCTCCTACCACGGCCGACTGGATCCCTCGTTGCACTAAGGAGCTACCTAGAGCGACGCATCAAATCGGCCGTGCTCCTACGTAACCAACTAGTAGCGAAGTCGCTAGAGACCGTTGCTGCTCAATGTGAGATTCTGTTATAGAACAGGAGTGTCATCTAGCGACACCGGATGGAAGTTCATCTGCTGGATCACGGCCGGTTGGATCCCTCGCTGCGCTCCGTAAGGAGCTAGCTAGAGCTATTCGTCTTGGCTAGAGCGACGCATCAAGCCGGCCGTGGCTGGATATATAACTAATGTATCTAAATTTGATAATAAACACCGCCATTTCTTTCAGTATAGTCGTGAGCTTTGTTATGTGCGTACAAGCTAAGTAGCTTATTGATTTCATTGTGTAAACATTCGTCTCAGCATGTGTGTTTTTATCGTTGTGCGTTTTTATCAGTTAGTGGTATTTTGCCAGATCATGAATTCGGTGCAGTCTTTACTGTCTAGGCCGTTTCCGCTTCGGACTGTCGAGGAAAAATCCGAGGTGAAACGAATGGGTAGGCCCACGCGACCTTTAATTTCGAAACCAGATACATTACAAAAGGAAATTTTTTCAATACCGGAATTAGGCTACCTCAAAGTGTTTCATTTTAGTATGGTAAAAGAGTTTTTAAATGAAAAAATGTTAATGCGTTATAGTAATATTCCTGAAAATAGAAATGAAAAATGTTTGTTTTATTTTTAATAATAAAGAAGTATTGTTGATGTATCTAGATTTGAAAATTAGCCTGTAATCATATTATATCATTGATAAAAATTGTGCACCACTGAACTTTCAAACAACCAGCCGCCACTAGAAGCAGCGAGAGCAGTAACAATTTGAGGGTTTTTTAGGAGGTCTAACTAGTTTGCTCTTTATCAGTGTAACGTTTGAAATAGTACACATACCCATCACTACTGTCAGATAGAACAAACGTTTTGAGTCCAAATTCTGTGGGCTTCATTGGGTGGTAAACTTTAAACAAAACTCTCCCAATGAAGGACATCGTACTCTCGTCAGTAGAAATCATTTCACAGAGGGTATAATGAAGCATACACTTTCTCTGATTTTATTAATTACAGAAACTACATACTGAATTTTACTGAGACGATGTTGATTTTGGGAATGTTGTGCGAAATGTAGATTCCAAAACAGGAGTAAAATTTCATCACGGGGCAATACGTCCGTAAAGAATGGTACCTCACTAACTGATGCCTTGGAGAAATACTCAGTAAGACCCATGTTTATCGAAACTCCTAAGAGTGCTTTTATGTCTGAGGTTAGAGGATGTTCCCATTTTCTTTTAGCCTTGACTTCTGTGTGAGTGGAATGATGGAACCAACTAGAGGGAATAATGTTTTGGATGTGGTGCTGGTAAAACCAGATGAGCTTTATAGAAAATGAAGTAATTGATGGTATTATTGAACACGAAGCTGTTTTTGTCGTAGTTAAAAGTACATGTGAATGAAAGGAAGGTATTAACATTAGGACAATTAGGTAGTGCTATATGGCTGATAAAACAGGCATGAGGAAGTTTTTAAAATTAAGTATGATCGGTGAAAAACTGTAAATAAAAATGTAAACAGACTCTGGGATGGGTTTAAAGCAATTGTTGAGGAATGTGAAAATAAGGTTTGTACTTTTAAAGGTGGTAAGGAAAGGTAAAGATCAACAGAGAAGTAAAGAGGCTAAGAAGGAGGTGAAGGTTGGAAATAATTAGAGTTAGAAATGGGTGTGGATGTAAGGAGAAATTGCAGGAACTTAAAATATCTGACATACTTAACTGATCATTGTTTGCATAAAGGAGCTATACCAAATGAATGGAGAGTTGCTATAGTAGCCCCTCTGTATAAAGGAACGGCACCGAGCTCGATAGCTGCAGTCGCTTAAGTGCGGCCAGTATCCAGTATTCGGGAGATAGTAGGTTCGAACCCCACTGTCGGCAGCCCTGAAAATGGTTTTCCGTGGTTTCCCATTTTCACACCAGGCAAATGCTGGGGCTGTACCTTAATTAAGGCCATGGCCGCTTCCTTCCCACTCCTAGCCCTTTCCTGTCCCATCGTCGCCGTAAAACCTATCTGTGTCGGTGCGACGTAAAACAACTAGCAAAAGAAAAAAAAAAGGAGCGGTTGATAGACATAAAGCTGAAAATTACAGGCCAGTCAGTTTGACATGCATTGCATGTAAGCATTGGGAAATTATTCTTTCTGAGTACATTAGATATGTTCGCCAAATTAATTATTGGTTTGACAGAAGACAGTTTGGGTTTAGGAAAAGTTATTACACTAAAGCTCAACTTGTAGGATTCTAGCAAGACACAGCAGGTATCCTGGATTCAGGAGGTCAAATGGGCTGTATTGCAATTGACCTATCTAAGGCATTTGACAGGGTAGATCATGGGAGACTACTGGCTAAAATGAGTCCAATTGGACTAGAAAAAAGAGTGACTGAATGGGTGGCTATATTTCTAGAAAATAGAACTCAGGGAATTAGAGTAGGTGAAGCTTTAGCCGACCCTGTAATAATTAAGTGGGGAATTCTTGAAGGCAGTATTATTGGACGTTTATGTTTTCTTATATATATATATATCAATGATATGTGTAAAGAAGTGGAATCAGAGATAAGGCTGTTTGAAGATGGTGTTATTCTTTACAGAGTATAAATAAGTTACAAGATTGTGAGCGGCTGCAGGATGACCTCGATAGTGTTGTGAGATGGACAGTAGGCAATGGCATGATGATAAACGGTGTTAAAAGTCAGGTTGTGAGTTTCACAAATAGAAAATGTCCCCTCAGTTCCAATTACTGCATTAATGGGGTAAAAGTTACTTTTGGGGATCATTGTAAGTACCTAGGTGTTAATATAAGAACAGATCTTCATTGGGGTGATCACATAAATGTGATTGTTAAAAGGGGGTATGAGAGTATTTAGGGATTGTAGTAGGGATGTAAAAGAGAGGGCATGTAAGTCTCTGGTAAGACCCCAACTAAAGTGTGGGACCCTCACCATGATTACTTGATTCAAAAACTGGAAAAAATCCAAAGAAATGCAGCTTGATTTGTTCTGGGTGAATTCTGACAAAGGAGTAGCATTACAAAAATGATGCAAAATTTGGGCTGGGAAGACTTGGGAGAAAGGAGACGAGCTGCTTGACTAATTGGTATGTTCTGAGCTGTCAGTGGAGAGATGGCGTGGAATGACATCAGTAGACGTCTATATTTCAGTGATGTCTTTAAAAGAAAGAAAGATCACAATATGAAGATAAAGCTGGAATTCAAGGGGAAAAATTGGGGAAAATATTCGTTTATAGGTAGGGGAGTTAGGGATTGGAATATTTCTTTGCGATCATTTAAGTAAAAGCTAGGAAAATAACAGATGGGGAATATGTCACCTGGACGACTGCACTAAATGCAGATCAGTAGTGACCGATTGATTGACTGATTTATAAAACAAGTTCCTTACCTACATTAGACATCATTAGTATGTATTTATGAACCAAGTGAACTGTTTCTGTTTACGTGTGAATATTATTGAAAACATAAGATTCGTTCAAAAATCTATTTGAGGAACAATTGCTGTTATTGGTCTGTTTTCTCTTAGTTCGTGAATATTGTTATTATATTAGTATGTTTGCATCAATAGTTATTCGCCATTCCTCATGCCTGTAGTCAAGTTAATCATGCCCACCGCCCCCACCTCCAATACTTAACCGAAGTCGGCGCGCCTGACTTGGGAGTAAGTAGCCATCTTGATATGCTGACCAGGGGCCTTGTGGGGGGTGGGAAGAGAATGGTAAGGGAGAGGGAAAGAAGCGGCTGTGACCTTGAGACGAAGTGGGAAACCACGGGAAACAACTTCGAGGAAGGATGAGGTGGGAATCGAACCCTCTCTATTGAAATAATCTCCCGAGGCTGAGTGGATCTCGTTCCAGTTCTCGTACCAATTTTCAAATTTCGTGGAAGAGCCGGGCCTTCGGGGGTGGCAGCTAATTACAACACAGAGGCGGACGAGGTGAACTGCATTCGTCAAGTGAAAGGTGGAGATATTGATGATGCCATCACATCACTGGGCGCAGCAATGGACACGAATTGAGAAGTGTCACATAAATGTAACACACAGGCTTCCGATACGCAACTACGCGATACCGCGACCTACGATTTGTAAGTCTGCCATCAGATAGAAGGAAGATAAGGTTCTTCAAAGAAATTAGTCTTTCAAAGACCATCAATTATAATATCGACATGTCTATTAGTACGGGCCGTGAAAGCATCAATGGCAAAATCATATCAATCATAATATACAATTTAGCAATGTTTGGGCTGGGAAGACTTGGGGGAAAGGGGAGGAGCTGCTCGATTAAGTAGTGCGTTCCGAGGTGTCAGTGGAGAGATGGCGAGGAATGACATTAGTAGACGAATAACTTCGAGTGGTGTCTTTAAAAGTAGGAAAGATAAAGTTGGAATTCAAAAGGAAAAATTGGGGCCAATATTCGTTTATAGCAAGCGGAGTTAATGATGGAATAACTAACCAAGGGAGGTGTTTAATGAATTTCCAATTTCCCTGCATTCATTTAAGAAAAGGCTAGGAAAACAACAGATAGGGAATGTACCAGCTGGACGACTGCCCTAACTGCAGAGCAGTAGTGATTGATTGATTGATTGATTGATTGATTGATTGATTGATTGATTGATTGATTGATTGATTGATTGATTGATTGATTGATTGACAATCTACATATCGAAGCTTCCAACACAAGTTTCACAACAATAAGGAAGCGTAACGGCCAACTCGTATGCTAGGCAGCCTATGAGCATTGCGGTAATTGGTGGTGTACGCTTCTGATTCCCATTCGTCTCCTGTCTCTCGGTAGGTACGCACGCCATGTAACTTATTTTGTGTCTTGCGGTCTGAGTAGTTATGGCTGGTAAATAACGTAACGAGTATTTTAACAAGTAAGCGCTTGTAACGGTTACAGGAGATATCCAGTTACTGAAATAACTGCAACTCGGCAATACTCGGGTGAACTCGGTTAACACCGGCAGAGCGAGTTCGTACTTTCCAGCAGTAACCGCCTCTATTAAAAAATATTTTGCTCTTAACGCGAATTTTTATCCTCGCAGAAGCTCGGCAATACTCGGATGAACTCGGTTAACACCGGCAGCGCGTAGCCGTGCAGTAACCGCCTCTATTAACTAGTGTTTTATATTTAACTCGGATTTTTATCCTCACAGCAGTTCGGCAATACTCGGGTGAACTCAGTTAATACCGGCAGCGCGTAGCCGTGCAGTAACCGCCTCTAGTAACTAGAATTTTACTCTTAGGCTAGGGCCACACGAGGCAGTAAATACAGTTGCTGCAGAGCAAGGATCATGTGTTGTTCCCGAAGATCTAGTTCAGTTAGGGTACGAATATACGGAAGATGCATCGCAGCTCGCGGTCGACGCCTCGATGTCACCTCCTGGTAACACAAACACACAGTTTTAAATGGAACAGTTCATGCCAAAGATGCTCGCTTCCATTTACCATCGCGATTTACCAGGAGGTCTAGCGCGATGGCAAAAAAGTTTGTGTTTCCATCGCTGTAGAACGGGAGGCATCGTTGTAGCTTGCTCCTGATTGGCTTGTCCGGATTGAGATCACGTGATATATATTCCCCCGTTCTACTGTGTCCTTGATCCAGGTGTTCACAGAGCCCGCGTGTGTATTCGTGTGGTACTTCACAGTGATTCCACATTGTTGTATATGTATTGAAACGTCTCAAGGGACATTCTCATGTATGAATTGTGATGATGATGTTTGTTGTTTAAAGAGGCCTAACATCTAGGTCATCGGCCCCTAATGGTACGAAATGAAACGAAATGGGATGACAAATTAAAAGTCCAAAGTCCTCCACTGACCAGTATTCAAAACATGAGGATGAAAAATGAATGGATGTACACGAATTTCAAACAATCAGTGGATCCGACCCGCAATGCCTCACATTCGCAGAAAATGACGAAAAGGAAAACAATAGCATTTCTGATCACGGGACTGCTTCTGTAGCACAATATTTTGTCGATGAGGCGTGTAATCTAAAGGGGGTTCAAAATCCAAGTCATCGGCCCCTCACAATGGTACTTATCGCTAAGAATCTAGAACCATGGTATTAGTTATGTTGCGGTACTAATCAAAAGCAGCGTTGACTCGCGATATTCCACACATTATGGTACTACTCACAGGTAATGAAATTCGCACATGTAATACAGACCTATGGAGTTTCGCACATTGCGGCGCCATTTGCAGACAACGGAAACCTATGGTGTTCATCACGTAAGTGTACTAACCACAGGGACTCGTACTATCCTGTGGTGTACCTCACATAGTGGCTACTAATCACAGGTAGTGTAAAAGCCGTCGCTCTCTCGTTTGTTACTAATCACAAACCTATTTGGTACCCAACATAGTAGTACTACGCGCAAGTATCCATGGTGTTCCCCGCGTGGTGGTAGTAATCACAAGTAGTTTCAAGGTTCTAATACAATTATCCCTTGGTCGCCCCTTGTAGTCGCCTCTTACGACAGGCAAGTGATACCATGGTGTATTCTTCGTCTGCGCCCCCACCCACAGGGGCATGTATGTATGAAATCTGTCCGGGTGGTATTTCAGTTCTTCAAATAAGTTGTGATATTCCCCCAGCGCCTACCTCTTTGATTTATAGGATGAGTATTCCACTGGCGGGCTGACTGATTAGAAAGTAGCCACCATTGTGTGCTTATGCACAACGAATCACTATCTCCACTGTCACTTGAATATATTCTCTACACTTGCAAAAGCTCAGCAGTAGAGGATAATTGTCTTTAACTTGAACGCGGAGATCTAAACATTACGTCCACTCACTATAAAAACATCTCAGAACACTGAAAGGTAAACCTCTCCCGGTATGTTCACCCTCCATCGACCGCGACCGCGAGCTGCGATGCATCTTCGGTATATTCGTACCCTTACGAATCTCGCAGCGAATGTTGCTTTATCCGTGTGACTTGTACGAATGAGCCGGCATTGACAAAAAAGAATGGTGTATTTATGCAATTATCAGTGAAAGGCCAACGAAGGGTAAATTATGAGAACCTGAAGCTTTACCCAGACAATTTTTAAAAATAATATCGGATGTCACTGAACTATTTTCACGATCTATTGTCATTTATATGGGGCGAAATGTCGTCGTTGTTGTTCTTTGTAATGATATACAACCTTGTACTACGAAATAAACATGTAACTTTCCTAATCAGGAAACGTGGGGCCCATTTTCAATTATTGCGGGAGGGTGGTCGAGCTTCTTAGAGTCGCTACTGCGCGCTTTGAACAAACATGTGTACTGTCTTCTCCGCTTCCAGAATGACGTCCACACACGCCATATTTCGTACATGTACTGTTGTTATATACGTAATGGACGCCGTCTCTTGTGGCCACTGCTTATGAAGTGAAAGAAATGGCCTCTGTCCTATCCTTTCAACAGCAAGACCTTGAACTGCTTCCGGCGAACTGCATTTACTGGCAAGTGTGGCCCATCACATTGCAATACGAGGTGCACATATTTTCTCCTGTATTTGCTGCTGACTTCCAACAACTTTAACTGCTCGTGTGGCCGTAACCTTAACGCGGAATTTACTGACCAGTACTGAGTTGTAACCATGCATTTATATCTTTAACATTGTGAAGAGGGCAAAGGCGAGCTTTATGTGGTCATATTTTTCCGTAATAGATAGCGAGTTCTCGAAATGTTCTATGTGCGAGAAGAAATGCCCTTACAAGTTTTCGATATCAAATTTAAAAAAGCACGTGGAAAGCATTCATCCAACAATTAATTAAAAAATAGCAGTGCCAGCAGTCGAGATAAGTATTTTTTAAAGTAAACCAATTTTGCGTTCATACCTTTGCTGGCGAGATGTAGTGTTTACAGTGCACTATGTCTTCTGGTATGGGCTACATCAAATTTATTACTTTCATTGACCTGTCTCAGTCTCATCCTTGGCTTTGAGAATATGAAAGTGACTGAGGTATGATTGATGCTAGTAATACCATTCCTTATGCAGCCAGTCCCTGTTATGAATGGTGTGAAAATATCGCTCATAGGGTCAGTTGGTGCATGCATTTCAGTGGGCTTGGCAGACTGATATGTAATAGCAGCGGCTGGCTGGGTGAGGAAAGCAACGGGAAATTGCCTAAGTCCTCATTTCCCTAGTACGCCTCTTCAGTGAGGCTTAGGCTATTTATGACAGCTGTTGGTGGAGTTGCAGAGGATCAAACCAGCCTTCGGGCTGAATACCCAACATACATACTATAATGTAAGCAGGCAGGGTGAAAGTGGGGCAAGTGTATAAGTGTTCTATAGGTCCTGTATCTCTCTGCCTCTCTTTCCTCGGTGTTGCGGAATCCAACTTAAGAGACTCATACCAGTAAATTAAAGAAGAAGAGAACCTCTTTTCAGGATGAAATACCGCAACCGCTGTGTCTCTTGAAAATCTATAACAGTTGGGGCGCGCAGCTGTGAGCTTGCAACATCCGGAAGATAGTGGGTTCGATCCCCACTGTCGGCAGCCCTGAAAATGGTTTTGCGTGGTTTCCCATTTTCACACCAGGCAAATGCTGGAGCTGCACATTAACTATGGCAACGGCCGCTTCCTTGCCGCTCCTAGCCCTTTCCTATCCCATCGTCGCCGTAAGAGCTATCTGTGTCAGTGCGACGTAAAGCAACATTGTAAAAGAACATACTGGACTGGGCCAGTGGTTGGGCAAATAGTATAGTTATTCAAGCTTGCATTTCGCACTCATTTACATTATTCTTGTAAATTGTGTGGAGTTCTATTTGTTGAATTTTTGTTTCTATATTATTAAAAATTTTAAGTTCCTATTTAGCAGTTGCCTTGGCTTTTTCTAAATATGTACCGAGAAAGTGGCCGCGTGGCTTGGTCCACGTAGCTATCAGCTTGTATTCGGGAGATAGTGGGGTCGAACCCCACTGTCGGCAGCCACGAATATGGTTTTCCGTGGTTTCCCATTTTCACGCCAGACAAATACCGGGGCTACACATTAACTAAGGCAACGGCCACTTCCTTCCCAGTCCTAGCTCCGCCCTATCCCATCGTCAGCATAAGACCTATCCGTGTCGGTGCGACTTAAAGCAAAATTGTGTTGTTTCTATGAATATTTACTTAAGCTTATGTTTTGCATTCATTTGCCTCTTATATTATTTAGGGTCATAATCTGCTGTATTCTAAATAGTTGTTTATATGTGCTTTTTACATTCCTTTCACAGTACAGTTCTCTGTTATTAAGTAGAATTCCTTTTTTTGGTAGTTTCGTTCTTTATTAAAATGATTGACTTAATATATTTCTCCATGGATGTCGGTTGTACTATGGAGACGGAGAAAATAGTACGTAAGAGGAAATTACGAAGCTTGACTTACGCTACTTGCGTCTACCTTGCAGTCGTTACAGACAGAAAGTGATATTTCCGTGAAAATTGTGGCTGGTGAATAATTTAACAAGGATCTTTTATCAGTAGGCGATTGGAGCTTGTTACGATTACAGGAGATTCTCAGTTACTGAAATAACAGCGGCTCGGCAATACTCGTGTATAGGCTACTCGGTTATCGAGGGCACCGGCGGTCCTGCACGCTACCAGCAGCCGCCTCAAGTAATCAGTGCTGACTCGTAGACGTGTTACAGGAATTATGAAGTGGGCAAGGCCGTGCGGCCGTACTCGCTACGGATTTTAGTGCTGGGATATCCCAGGACGGGTTCGGCTCGCCAGGTGCAGGTCTTTCTATTTGATACCCGTAGGCGACCTGCGTGTCGTGATGAGGATGAAATGATGATGAAGACAACACATACACCCAGCCCCCGCGCCGCAGGAATTAACCAATTAAGGTTAAAATCCCCGACCTCGGAACCGAAGGCCAGTACACTGACCGTTCAGCCAACGAGTCGGACGTAATTAATAGTATTCTTAAATGATGGTGGATTACATTTTTGTTGTGTTCCTTGTTCATGCTTTTGTTAAACCCTTGCCGTGGCTTTTCTATAAAGTTATTTAGGAATGTATTTTACATTCATTTACAGTATCCTTCTGTTATTTGGAGGTAATTTTTCGTCATTCTTCAACTGATCGACTTCATTATTTGGTATTTATGTGTTATTTACATAAAAGGGAATTATGACTTAACTTAGGCTCCTTACGTCAACCTTGCAGTTGGTACACATACTATACTTCCCTGATGCTTCCTGCTTCGAAGGGCATTTGGCCTACTAAGCGACCGCGCCTCACCCCGCATGTCTGCATATTACGGTATGAGGTGACGCGTGGTGAGCGTAACGAATCCTCCCGGTCGTTATTGTCGGCTTTCTTTACCGAGGCCGTCATCACCGGCAGATAGCTTCTCAAGTGTATAAAACTCGTGGACCTCTCGAAGCAGCCCTCAGATGCAGTTGAAAATCGCTGACCAGGCCGGCACGCTACTGGCACCATATTTCCTTTGTACAGCGAATATTAGGTACCCCTCTTGTACTAGAGGTTATGATAATAATAATAATAATAATAATAATAATAATAATAATAATAATAATAATAATAATAATAATAATAATAAAATAAGTTCAAACGCGCTCCACATTTGGGCACAACGAATCAAAATAATAATAATACCGTAATTTTATTGACTTTATAAGTCCTACTAACCACTTTTACGGTTTTTGGAGAAGACGAGGTTTCGGAATTTAGTCCCGCAGGAGTTCTTTTACGTGCTAGTAAATCTACCGACACGAGGGTGACAAATTCAAATACCATCGGACTGAGTCAGGATCGAACTTGCTAAGTTGGGGTCAGAAGGCCAGCGCCTCAACGGTCTCAGCCATTCATTTCAGCACTAGAGGTTATTTTTAACGGTTAACGTTAACGAGTAGTTTTGTGTATTCGCTCCAATTATAACCGTTAGTCAAAAATAACTGCTAAGCCCATCCCTAGGTCTGAGTGTTATAGGTGGTCTTGGTTGTCCCAGATGACATTTGACTTCTATCAATATGCAGTTGTCAGCTGCAGATACGTGAATTATACCGGGTGTGTATGTATACAGTCGATGAACGACGCACTCACTGGTTACGAATTTGTGAGGAGCCGTATTCTCTATTTGCAATTTACTTTCGAAGTGGTTGGCTTGTCGTTATTGAATGTTCGAATTAATTTGTTTAGCATTTTGCTTGTCGGACATATTGCAGCTGCTTGTGAAGGTTTATTCTGTGGATTGTGCTGTGTTTCTTAAGATTTTCTACGTCAGGTAATTGCAGTTTCTTACGTTTTACACCGTATCCAAAGGAGTCTCAGCCTTGTACATCTCCATCAGGAACTTAACATCGTACGTTACGTAATAGGCAATAGGTAAGCTTTATTGTTCAGTTCGTATTTAAACACAAAAGATCAGCGGCAGATAATTATTCTGTGTTTCAGCCGACTGTACGCTGTCTACATTTAATATACCCCAGCTACTATTCTTAGTGATAATACATGCAAATTTGTTCCAGCATGTTGCCGAAATGATTCTGAATAGCCTGCTTATGCGTAGTAGTATACATGCTGTTCCAACAGAAATTCAGAACTCGTTCCGAACTGTGAGTTCTGAATTCATGCTGTTCTAAGTACATTCAGAACCATTTCAGAGCCATTGCCAGCAGTTCACGTTCAATACCAGGGACTGCATGTTCTCTACATGCACATTTGTTTCAACCAGTAAATGGTGTGACTACATGCTATACTTCTCATTGGAATAGGGTCTTTCATAATCCATCGTTAAATGTTTTGTAACAATTCATAGATGGCGTGATACAGTTCACAAATGCCATTTGCTAATTCCAACAAACCATTATTAACAACCAGTTCTGGAAGTATTCTGATTTATGTATGCTCATTAAGATAATTTTGAAGGAGTTCATAGCCAGTTCGGAACTGTTTGTTGCAACAAAGTAGTTTATAGCCAGTTCAGAACTGTTGAAAGGAAGGAGTTCATAGCCAGTTCGGAACTCTTTGTTGTAACAAAGGAGTTTGCAGCTGGTTCGGAACTGTTTGTTATAACAAACATACAGTATATAATGTAACATAATCAGTAATGTTTGTAACTTTTTGGATAAAGTTGCCAATGTACCTGGCTATCCTCTATCAGATAATTTGATCAATAAGGAGTCTGGCTAAACTGCTCCTGAATTCAACATATTATATGGTAGCTCTTTGGGCTGCTAGCACAGGTGACGGCTGTGTGTCAAGAGAAGGAGTATAGCTATACCTGTGTAAGAAACTGGCTTATCAAAATACATAAGGTACATGGATCATGCACAGTTGTCATTAACATCCAGGATGATTAACATAATTTTTAAGCATGATGAATAAGACTGGACTCACCACGTACTATCTGAAGATTTGTGGATTGAAAACAAAACTGAATGAACTATATTAGAACATTCCTACTAGTAACCTTCAAATTTTACATAGTGTTTGAATCACTGTTGGACTCTAGTGTAAAGACAGTGAGGTTTGTATTGAGCAATACAAAATGTATACAGCCAATAGAGCTAGCGGAGGGACAGGGCGTGGGGATTGTGTCTTCACACTGGCTAAAGCGGATCATTTGCCCTGCAAGTTGTGCAAGAAATGAATAGTTTTGAAGGTTTGGTTGTAGAATTCCTTGCTTTTTGTTATTAAAATTGGCATTACATTGCACTGACACAGATAGGATTTATGGTAACGATGGGACAGGATAGGGCTAGGAGTGGAAAGGAAGTCGTGGCCCTAAAGGCAGTTTTCTGTGTTTTCCCAATTTTACACCAAAGAAATGCTGGGATTGTAGCCTACCTTATTCAAGGCCACAGTCACTTGCTTCCCACTACTAGCCATAATGCCATAAGTCTTATCTGTGTGAGTGTGATGTAAAACAAATCATAAAAAAAAGGAAGAAATATCTGTTGTGGTATAGACGACAAAATGTAATGAACTGATTAGAGTACATCTACAGTTTAGCACAGAGTAGGGTTGTATGGGAAGGTACATCAAGCCAGTCATTAGACTCCCAGTGTAGTGTGCGATATGTAAGTTGCATAGTCACAGGCTTTTCACAAGTGGTGTGCAAATTAATCCCATTCTATCAGTTTGGGATGTTCTTTCATTGAAAATGTTTATCCCTGAGTTTCAGTTTCCAGGTAAAATTGGAGGTCCTATGGCTATGAACACAATATCAACAGTCACCTAAAACTGCAGACTTGACTACAAAACAGTAATAATAATGTTTGTTGCCCATGTTTCAGTGCAAGGTCTGTGGAAGTAATCTGCGTCCCAAAACCGTCTATACATTCACACACTATTTAAAATGGACTTGGAAATAAAGGTCAAAGAGGAACCGATCTGCTTTGAGGAAAAATCAAATACTTTGTGCGTAAGTATAATTGCAGGTGACGTTATAGTGATTACAATTAAACCCTTAGCAGTCGTCTGGATTTTACTGGTTACATAACTCTACATTTATCTGATGTTCAGGAGATATATGAGTATCTTGCTGTCTATTCTTAAGGCACATATGGTATTATTATACATATCTCACATTGATTTATATATATATATATATACTTTTATGATTAAATGCAGAATTTAAAGGTACCTATGTTCCTTTTATTTGGCACAGCATGTCTGAAAGCTGAATTCATTCGTTAGGTTTTGAAGAAGAATTGGATTTCTCTTCATCTGCCTTTGCTTTGTAGCTCTTGTCACAAAAAAATGGCATTCTTAGTAGCTCGAGTTGTGGAGGGCTTGCTTTCTGGTTTCAAGTTGGCATAATAAATCCTTTATCACCCTGATGGTATTAAAGGTGCTCAAATACATTAGCTTCTTGCAGGAATGATTTCCATCATCCTTAAAGCTAGTTTGCACGACAGAGAATTAATAAGTGGTGAGCTGGTGAGCATGTAGTCTTCCTCTGCTTTGATAATTTACAATAAGAAGAGCAAATAATAGCCACAAATTCAAGTACATGAGGAGAGGTTTGATCTGCTCTGTCAAAATTGTAGCCCAACAGCAAGATAGCAAGATTCCATGTAACACGATATAGTGAATTGCACATTTAGATCTTAAGGAGTCAAATAATTCAATGGTGAACCAGTTCATTCTAGAAAGTGTTCTAACAATAAGAAGGCAAAAGTGTTAACTTCGGCAGGATAATAGTTAATTTTTTAATAGGCCTATGCTTAAGTGGGCTACTGCAGAACAGTAGCAAGAAACATTTTATCACTGATCGATTTTTCTAAGGAAACAACCTGATGTTTTAATACGTGCTTTAAAGTGTTACATAACATAAGAATAACCACTTGAAATTTTTATAAGTATTCTAATGTGTTCCAGAATGTTCTGTTACCACAAATATTATCAAGAAATGGTCATTATGTGTGTATGTGTTAAAAACAATGTTATATGTTGATGATGTCTTATGTATAGCAGAATAATGTTATATCTTTAAGATACGGGGAATATTGATTTATGATGTAGAAATAGCTGATGAAGGGAGAACATGTACGAGTGAAATAATTGTACAAAGTCAGAAACTGATAATATATTGACAGGGCGGACCAAACCATCACAGGTAGCTGGATGACATTCATTGTTATTGGAAGTAGTGGATAGGTGTTGGCTTTGGAACTTTGTATTCATTATATTTCCCCATGGATAGTTTAATGATTGGTTACATAACTCTAATTATATTCAGTGTAAATTAACTGAGCGGGCCTAATTCTTTAGAGCATGAGCACCTTTGTCTTAAGTGCCCCAGTAAGATTTCCAATGAGTTTCAGATATCAATGTCTGAAACTTAGTACTGATTTGGGATCCTATCAGTGCTATGGGCTTTCTCTTCATTAGGTAAAACTACTAAAGTGACATTTAGGTTACTTATAATCACAGCAATAGAACCAGCTTTTGGGTGGTTAGGCCGTGTGCATAATGCAGAGTTTCGTCCAGACGTGCCATTTGGACTCATCAGCTGGAATGGCACGCCCCTCCAGGACTCTGCATAGCAGAGGCAGACCAAACTGTGTGGCCCCGCCGAGTTAGCAAATCAAGTTTGCTAACCTGCTAAAGGAGAAAAGATTTCTCCGTTCAAAAAAATGCTCCCCCATTGGAGATACAACATCAAAAAAGGCTTTCACGGCCGCAGATCTTATAATCACAGCAATAGAAGGGGCGTGCCATTCCAGCTGATGAGTCCAAATGGCACGTCTGGACGAAACTCTGCATTATGCACACGGCCTAACCACCCAAAAGCTGGTTCTATTGCTGTGATTATAAGATCTGCGGCCGTGAAAGCCTTTTTTGATGATTTAGGTTACTGTTCATGATAAAATTACTGATCATGACTGATCGGTTCCTTTTCGCCTAAAATCATGAGGGATTGACTCTATTAATGCAGTATTGATAATTCTATATTATCCTCTTTGGCACCGACAAGTTTAAATAAATGTTTATATGGGGAGTTTGCTCATTATTGATTTTTACTCATCTTTTCTCCTGAGTGAAAACATTGATGATCAACTTTGATAATTGGATTTTCTAGTGACGCAATAGTCTTAAGGCTTCCTCAAGTGTTGCTTTTGAGATTGCACAGATGCATAAATCTAGGGGAGTACTAAACTTATTCCGTGTTAGGGTGAGGAATTTACGGGGCTCATGTCGATACTGAGATGGTTAAATACTCCATTGAAATGAAGACACCTTATAGTGCATTTAAAAACCAGTTAATGGCAAAATAGTTGACATCCTGTGCCATTGCACTTTCTGCTGCATTATAAAATGGTGTCAAAATAGATATATGGACCATGCAAGACGGAATTTATGCAAAGTGAAATAACTGAAGAAATAAGAAAGTATAGTAGAACATCATGTATTTAATATACAGCAACAGTGTTCCAGTTTACAATAAGAAGAGAAAAACTTAGCAGGTAAGGCAAGTGTTCGGAGAAGAACCAGAATATTGACTACTGATGGAGTAAAAGATTGCCAAGTAAATACAAGACCATTATTTCAAGAAGGAAAGAAATTAATGGAAGTAGAAATTCAGAAAAAAGAAGTATTATCTGAATTCACATTAAATTTAAAACAGAATTGATCATGGAGCAGTGGTGAACTCAATATAATATATTTGAAAGTAGTCATATTTATTGTCAAATATGAAAGAAGAATCATTATAGACTGTCGAACTACTGAAGACTTTCATATGAACTCATACATATCATATTTGTATTCTGTTAAGCTTAGCGCAAGAAAGAAGACCATCAATAATTGGAACTAAATCCACAGTGGACCGTCTTGAGGATGAGTGTGTCACTGAGGATCCAACCTACTTGATGTAGAATGGGTGACCAGCTGATCTATGGATTCCAGCCGGTAAGCGCAGCATTCGTAGCTTGAATGGCTACAGATTCGTCATAAACCCTAGAATGACAAGCTAAGTTTTCTAAATTACAGTTCTTAATTAAATTGATGTAGGATAATATTCTTAGAAGATAGCCTAAATTGTGTATCTATAATATTAATGAGATCAGTGAAGTGTAATGTCAAAAGTGGTTAAGATATGTTAGAATCGATATATCTCGATTGGGAGGAGTGACAGTGTGCATTGAATGTAATGTATGAGCTATTGGTAATTTATTATTGATAACAGGAATGAGTAGAGTTTACTACAGCATAATGACAGCAGATGTTGAGAAATGGATATCGTAAATATGTCAAGTAACCTAACGTGTTGTTGGTCATCATGATAATATGGTACAGAAGAGATATGCAGCCAATATGAGTTATTCTTTGTCAATGCAGAAACAGAAAGGAGTATCATAATATACTAGGAGGTTAGACGTCATTGTGGGAAAAGAGATGTGATCCAGAGAAATGATGATATTCTCAATGGAATAGAATACATAGTGGGAAATGTGGTTATGAGCAAGGTTATGAGATTTATCAATCAAGCAATACTGATCTGCATTTAGGGCATTCACCCAGGTGGCAGATTCCCTATCACTTGATTTTCTAGCCTTTATGAAGGTGTTATGAATGTATTAAATGATATGCAGGGTAAAATGAGAGAAATGAGATATCATCAAAAAGAATTTATATAAAAAAGCACAGAAGTGGTAGAATGAATATGAAGGATATGTATAGTTAATTCTGCAATGTGTACAAGAAGCATTGGCATGAAAAGACATCTCATTGAGGGAGTAGAGAAATAGAATGAAGGCGCAGCTTACCGAGACAGGTAAATGTTAAGTCAAATAATTCTCACTATATCCATACGTTGAAAATAAAGATATAATGTTAGGAAATACCCTTCATAAATATCCCATGTTGGTACTGCACAAGGTAATATGTGGTGTATAATGCTGTAATTAATTTTGACCTCCATAGTTATAATTGAGCTATCCAATGGATTGAAAGGAGAGCATCCATTTAAGAGGCAAATGTCATTTCATTGATGGCAGAACTTAGAATCTTAAACGAGAGTTGTGATTAATTAAGAAATAAAATAATTAGAATTCAGTTATAGATAATGACTTCTTGAGCTTATATGATGCTTTTAACTGATTAAATGCAGTATGGTTAGGCCAGTAGGTACCAGGATTTTGCATAGCAAGAGAGTTGTGTTAAAGTAAGAACTAAAATAATTAGGATTCAGTTATAGATAATGATTTCTTGAGCTTACATGATGCTTTTAAATGATTAAATGCAGTATGGTTTTGCCAGTAGGTACCAGGATTATGCATGGCAGAAGAAAATAGCAATCTTAGCGAGTCATTCAACAGTAAATAAAATAATTTACAGTGGCAGAAAAACAATTTAGTCGGTCAGAAATAATGTTGAAAGCTTAAAGACAGAAAATATGTGTTTCTTTAGAAATGATTTTAATAATTTTCAATGTATATATCTGTGGACGTGTTATGATGAAATAAAAGAGTTCAATCATCAGTTTGGTGAATGGAAATGCAGAGTTATCTCATGTCAAGACTGCAGGTGATCATTATTAGAGAATTGTAATGTACATAATGACACACTTATAATATTTATTTGGAATTTTGAAGAATGAAACGAAACATTAATATGATTTTCTGTTTCCTAAGCCTATTAATATATTAATAAACTGGTTGGTTAAGAAATAAATATGTGTAATGTATTTATTTATAGGTTGAAATGGTAGTCTAGATTATTGATAAGTATGTGTTGCGATTCTCGTCTTACTAAGGCATTAAATTAGGTGTGAAAAGATGGAGACGTCCATGAGAAATGTTGGATCACGAGTTATAAGCAATCGCACTATTCTTCTGGATTCACGTTAAGCAAATTTTACAGTAAATATACCCTGTGGGTAACTGAGTATTTGGAGAATTTTATTACACCATTATTACATGCATTAATGATGCAACCTCTTTTTCCACCGTGATATTACAGCACTGGTATCACCTGACCTGATTGTGTGGCTGTAGATACTGCATCAGCTGTATTAATGTTCTATGAAATCTACCACAACTGAAGGAATGTTATAACAACCCTATTATTATCTATTAAGAAACAAATTCCTGCAGGATTTCATTAATTTAGTTTAGGAGCAACTGTAGAGGTTTAGAGTGATAGGGCAGGTCATGATGTTAATGTGATAAAAGAATTGTATTA
The DNA here is from genome assembly GCF_040414725.1 of Anabrus simplex. Classification (NCBI taxonomy): domain Eukaryota; kingdom Metazoa; phylum Arthropoda; class Insecta; order Orthoptera; family Tettigoniidae; genus Anabrus; species Anabrus simplex. The sequence goes on along the minus strand of NC_090277.1, from coordinate 23,380,814 downwards.
AATATAAGTTCAACTACAGTGCTCTCCTTAAGACCTCTTTAATGGGTGTGATGCCTTTCCGTGTTTAATGACTGGCCAGCTAACATAACCTAGATATGCACCAATTACATACTGTGAAACTGTTTATTTAAATGATCAATCATTATTTTTAGCATAATTACATCGGAGTTTAAATGTTCAGCAGTTTTGCATGATGTCACAAACCAGTTCAGCACTCCACAGCAATGGAATATTAATCTCCGGTATTGAATGATTATGAACAAGCAGTAGAACACAAGAATACTCTGCTGTCTTGTTCAGTGTAATAATACTAAAATAGTTCAATTTTGCAGTTGCTGTTTCCTGTCTGTTAATATGAATGCCCTGATGGGAATAAATATAAATTTCTCATATCCATTTTAGTACATAGTATTCTCCACCTGGCCAGTCATTCCTGATACCTGGCTGACAAAATTTCTGGGGAAAACTTTGCACTAGTTTGAGAAGAAGCTGCCAGGACAGGTTAAATTGACATGGAAAGCTGCATCATTCTAGTCCTTGGAGTAATAAGCCATGCATATTAGTAATGAATGTAATTATGAAAATTGTAACAACTGTGTATCTATTTATTGATTTTGGCAGCATTTTCTAGTGCCAGCCCCGTGGTGTAAGGGTAGCACGCCCGCCTCTTACCCAGAGGACCCAGGTTCGATTCCCGGCCAGGTCAGTGATTTTTACCTGGACCTGAGGGCTGGTTTGAGGTCCACTCGGCCTACGTGATTAGAATTGAGAAGCTATCTGACTGTGAGATAGCAGCCCTAGTCTAGAAAGCCAAGAATAAGGTCCAAGGGGATTTGTTCTGCTGAACATGCGACACCTTGTAATCTGCAGGCCTTTGGACTGAGCAATGGTCACTTGGTAGGCCAATTCACTTCATTGGCTTTAGTGCCATGGGGTTTGGTTGGGTAGCATTTTCTTATAATTATCCATTTCAGGTGTAATAATGATATCTAAATATTTTTAACTTAGGGGTCTTGCCTTTGTTTCCATTGTTGTTCGAGTTCTTGTAGCTGAAAACTGCTGGATGTATTTGAACCCACATTTAGAATCATCTTATCCATGGATATTGTTTAGGTTCAATGTAGTTTCAACATCCATGGTTTGACTGGGTATTAATGTGAAGACTGAAACAGTGATCTTACTCTCCCAAAAAATATACATGGCCGACGTTATCTGAAATCTACCAACCTTACTGGAAATCTATTTGTAAAACGTTTTGCTCATGTACATTATTTTGATAGGAAGATTAATGATGGAGATATCTTTTCAGAATGTCTTACAGTCTTAATTCCTAAAGCACATAGCCTGTGAGAAACTCTCTTACTACCTGAGAGGAACTTCACATTTATTGTAAATCACTTAGATTTAATCAGTTTTTAAATTCTCATGAAACAGTAGATGTGCTTTCATAATACCACTTTGAGGAGTCTGATAAGTCGCTCTGTTCATGGGAGTGAAATCTACTAGGACAGTCGTCAGCATCCTCCTTCACAGTTTCGGAAGTCACTGATGTGGACCAGTCACTTCACCTGACAATGTTTTCAACTTCACAACTCTTCCAACTCTTTCCCACGGTACACTTCCAGCACCCATGTTAATGGCCAGTTGATCCAGTTCTTCCTATCAGCTGCAACCAGCACCACCTCCTCTTCTCCAGTGTTGTAGACATCTTATTCTGCTTCTGGATCAACTGACTTAGGTACTCTTACAAAAATCTTGTTTCAACTGTAGTAGAAATCAAAATCTCCTTGATAAGTTCACAGAACCCAGTTGATCTAAATCTAGTATTCCCATGCAGACATTGTCTTGCAAAATGCTTCAGGCTTGTCAGGCATGTAGGTAAGAGGACGGGAATTAACCACGGCTTCACACCCATACAGTAGTGTCGCCGTCTCTTTGTAACACAGTGAAGCTCTACCGAGGGCATATCTCAAATTTCTCTTTACTATCTGAATCAGATTTTTCTCACCAACCACCCCACCAGCCTGCTGTGGGAGGGTTAATCCTCTGCTGTATTTGCTGCACTGTGGACTCCTTCTGTGTGGTTTTAGTTGACAGTTCAAAATAAATTATCTGCACCAGTGAAATTTGTTCCATTGTTGTTGTAGACACTTTTGGTCTTTCTCATCGAGTGATGAACCGTTGAATATATCTAGACAGCATGGCCTGGCTGCTACTTCGTACTGCAAATCTTTCTCGCAAGTGCAACAGTAACATACGAGTGCCAACTTGTAATATTCTAAGACGTTCCTCATGAATTAGAAGTTCCACCAAACAATGTTTACTTGTTAGTACCGTTGGGCACATGAAGCCCTCACTATCTTTCCTTTCAGATATCTTTCTTTTTACTCACAAATTTCCTTCAAAGTCTTATGTCGTGCAAAGTGACTTGCAGCTGGAAATCATGTCTCCCCCAGAAACTTCTTCTTGAACTAATCAAATGAGTAACTTTCCTGATGCCTTTATTTCATCCATTGTTGTCTCTCCTGCAAGTGTTCTCTCGCATTCCGTCTTTTGTTAGTAGTAAGCTGCAACATCCATTTGACAATTCTGGCAATCCTGATATAGAAGAAGAATATTCCAGATACCAAGGAGGGGACGGCATAAGTCACAGTTTCCCCTTCTTACATGACAACTTCTCTGCAAGAACACTTTTCTCCTCCTTGCTTCACCAGGATCTTCCCACCACTTGGATTCTTCCAAAACTTGTCCACGTTACAACCTCGTGAAGCAAATCAGCTGGATAAAGTCTTCCTCGTAAATGCTGCCACTCTGCTCATCGGGAGAAAGTCAATATTTCTGTCACTGTATTTTGTACAAACACTCCCTTCTTTATCCATATCAATGCAGTGTACAAAGATAGCATTGCACATCAGCGAGCCTGAGACTGTCTTTTATAGTGGTTATAATTCAAACACCAGTATGGCAGGAAAGTAATTCTAGTCATGGTGTTGTAGTTCTCTTAAATGGTGCTATCCTCCCTTTTCAAAATATTAGCTGCAGACATATTTTTTCGTGATGCTTGCTTCTCTACGGTACAACTGCAACCTAAGCATATTTACTAGCATCACAGAATGTTGAATAAATAAGAATTCATTACAGTCAGCCAAGGTAAATCGTCTCTGTATAGCGATACTTATCCAGGTTATTGTTCATTCCATTTTTTGAAGATGCCATTTTTTCTAATAGTACCTCTGTGTCCCAACTTATTTTCTACTTCCAATTCTCTTGCAACAGAACCTTCGGCATCAGAGACACAGATCAATGGGGACAAAGATAGATAAAATATGTCATCTTGTTGCAGGTTTGTTATGAATTTTGCAGTTTATTAATGAAAAGACCCAGCAGCCCCAGTACTGGAGAGACTGAGTCCTCTGTCTCTGAAAAATGCATGCTACTTTCCCATCCACGCAGCGATGATGAAAGACCTTGAGAATGTATGAGTATGATCTTCCCACCACAGAAATTGATCAACCCTCTTTACTGACACTTGTAGGAATGCCTTTCTTATGTCTCAGATCACACCCATTGGCCTCTGTCTAAACCTGAACAGAACAGAGGGAATAAGTTCGATGAAGTTTGGACCTTCTTCATACAGTCATAGGTCTTATGGCGACGATGGTATTGGAAAGGACTAAGAATGGGAAGGAAGCGGCCGTGGCCTTAATTAAGGTACAGCCCCAGCATTTGCTTGATGTGAAAATGGGACACCACGGAAAACCATCTTCAGGGCTGCCGACAATGGGGTTCGAACCACTATCTCCCGGAAGCAAGCTAACAGCTGCGCGCTTCTAACCGCACGGCCAGCTCGCCCGGTATGCGCACAGTTGATCGCCGATCGTTCCTAATTAATGTCCTCACCATATCAATTTTTTCGTCACTGACTGCGGTCGCCGGTCTTCCGCTATGAGGGTTGACAGAAACAGTTTCCCGACCTCCTCGAAAATGGTTGAACAACTCGAACACACACTTCAAACGCAGTGCTTGATCTTCATAAACACGTACCAGCATCGCATGCATTTCTTTCGGTGTCTTGCCAAGCTTAAAACAAAACTGTATATTGACAATTTGGTCGTTCATGTTCCGGTTCGCAGTTCAGAACAAACACACTAAACACGCACTGTGTCAAACAGGTCTTGCACGCCACACACGATGCTGAAGTGAATAACATTGGGAGAAGGTGGTCGGTCAAAACATGCTGCTACGCAGGTGCCGCGTAGTGTGCCGCCAGTGTTGCCGGATCGACCGTTCTGACTTCATTCACCGAACTTTATTGTCTCAGGTTGTATATCCACTTCTTGAATTTTGCATTCTCTTTTCTGTGGGTAAGGAAATATATAGGGCTCTACAGTATTTAGAAGGGTGCAGAGGACACAGCACTTTGTTATTGTCTTTTTAAGCCTTATTTTGAGATCGTTTGAGGATAGGAGTTGCCACATGCCAATGAAGATGGAGAGTCCTTTCTCACTGTTTCACCATATTCTGTATCCATGTCTATTTTACTTCCGCTGGCAGTGTCTGTCGCTTTATTATCACTTTCCCTTGCGGTTTTAGTATTGCTTCTATCACTGTCACTATTTCACTCCCCACGTTTATGTTTACTATGGTCCAATAAACATTCACTTGAAATTAACATACATTACGTACATACATTATCATTATAGGCTGTTATGCCTTTCAGCGTTCAGTCTGCAAGCCTCTGTGAATTTACTAAACGTCGCCACAATCCTCGATTTGCAACTAGTGCTGTGGCCTCATTTAGTTCTATACCTCTTGTCTTTAAATAGTTAAAAACCGTGTCTAACCATCGTCGTCTTGGTCAACCTCTACTTCTCTTACCCTCCATAACAGAGCCCATTATTCTCCTAGGTAACCTATCCTCCTCCATTCGCCTCACATGACCCCACCAGCGAAGCCGGTTTATGCGTACAGCTTCATCCATCGAGTTCATTCTAAATTAGCCTTTATCTCCTCATTCCGAGTACTCTCCTGCCATTGTTCCCACCTGTTTTTACCAGGAATCATTCTTGCTACTTTCATGTCTGTTACTTCTAACTTATGAATAAGATATCCTGAGTCCACCCAGCTTTCGCTCCCGTAAAGCAAAGTTGGTCTGAAAACAGACCGATGTAAAGATAGTTTCGTCCGGAGCTGACTTCCTTCTTACAAAATACTGCTGATCGCAACTGCGAGCTCACTGCATTTGCTTTACGACACCTTGATTCAATCTCACTTACTATATTACCATCCTGGGAGAACACACAGACTAAATACTTGAAATTATCAACCTGTTCTAGCTTATCAACCTGTTCTGGCTTTGTATCACCAATCTGACATTCAATTCTGTTGAATTTCTTACCTACTGACATCAATTTAGTCTTCGAGTGGCTAATTTTCATACCATACTCAATGCACCTATTTTCAAGTTCCAAGATATTAGACTGCAGGCTTTCGGCACAATCTGCCATTAAGACCAAGTCGTCAGCGTAGGCCAGACTGCTTACTACATTTCCACCTAACTGAATCCCTCCCTGCCATTTCATACCTTTCAGCAGATGATAAACTACGAACAATAAAGGTGAAAGATTACAGCCTTGTCTAACTCCTGTAAGTACCCTGAACCAAGAACTCATTCTCCCATCAATTCTCACTGAAGCCCAATTCTCAACATAAATGCCTTTGATTGATTTTAATAATCTACCTTTAATTCCATAGTCCCCCAGTATGGCGAACAACTTTTCCCTCGGTACCCTGTCATATGCTTTCTCTAGATCTACGAAACATAAACGCAACTGCCTATTCCTCGTAGCATTTTTCAATTACGTGGCGCATACTGAAAATCTGATCCTGACAGCCTCTCTGTGGTCTGAAACCACACTGGTTTGCATCCAACTTCCTCTCAACGATTGACCGCACCCTCCCTTCCAAGATGCCAGTGAATACTTTGCCTGGTATACTAATCAGTGAGATACCTCGATAGTTGTTGCAATCCTTCCTGTTCCCTTGCTTATAGATAGGTGCAAGTACAGCTTTTGTCCAATTGAAGGTACCTTACCAACACTCCATGCTAATTTTACTACTCTATGAAGCCATTTCATCCCTGCCTTCCCACTATACTTCACCATTTCAGGTCTAATTTAATCTATTCCTGCTGCTTTATGACAGTGGAGTTTATTTACCATCCTTTCCACTTCCTCAAGCGTAATTTCACCAACATCATTTTCCTCCTCCCCATGAGCTTGGCTATATCGCAACACCACCAGGATGATTTCCATTTACATTGAGAAGATGTTCAAAATATTCCCTCCACCTCTCCAAGAATTCCCTGGGATCTATTATGAGTTCACCTGAATGACTCAAAACACTGTTCATTTCCTTTTTCCCTCCCTTCCTAAGATTTTTATTACTGTCCAGAAAGGTTTCTCTGCTGCTTGACCTAGTCTTTCCAGGTTATTACCAAATCTTCCCACGACTTCTTTTTGGATTCAACAACTATTTGTTTCGCTCTGTTTCTTTCATCTACGTACACATCCCTGTCTGCCTCGGTCCTTGTTTGGAGCCATTTTTGATAAGCCTTCTTTTTACGTTACAAGCTGCTCTCACTTCATCATTCCATCAAGATGTTCGCATTTTCCTATCTTTACACACAGTTGTTCCTAGGCATTCCCTTGCTGTTTCTACTACAGCATCCCTGTATGCCACCCATTCACTTTCTATGTCCTGAATCTGCGTACTGTCTACTGTTCGAAACTTCTCACTAATCATATCCATGTACTCCTGTCTAATTTCCTCGTCCTGGAGATTTTCTACCCTTATTAGTTTGCAGACAGATTTCACTTTCTCTACCCTAAGCCTAGAGATACTTAGTTCACTACAGATCAGATAGTGGTCTGTATCATCGAAAAATTCCCGGAAAACTCGTACATTCCTAACAGATTTCCTGAATTCGAAGTCGGTTAAGATATAGTCTATTATGGATCTGGTCCCCTAGCCTCCCGTGTGTAGCGGTGAATAGCCTTATGCTTGAAGAATGTATTCGTAACTGCTAAATCCATACTAGCACAGAAGTCCAGCAAACGCTTCCCATTCCCATTAGCTTCCATATCTTCCCCACACTTACCAATCACCCTTTCGTATCCTTCAGTTCTATTCCCAACTCTCGCATTGAAATCGCCCATTAGCACTATTCTATCCTTGCTGTTGACCCTGACCACAATGTCACCCAATGCGTCATAAAACTTGTCAACTTCATCCTCATCTGCACCCTCACATGGTGAACACACGGAGACAATTCTAGTCCTAATTCCTCCAACTGACAAATCTACCCACATCATTCGCTCATTTACGTGCCTAACAGAAACTATGTCGCGTGCAATGGTATTCCTGATAAAGAGCCCTACCCCAGATTCTGCCCATCCCTTTCTAACACCCGTCAAGTACACTTATAATCTCCTATTCCTTCCTCGTTATCTCCCCTTTTCCGAATATCACTTACTCCTAGCACATCCAGATTCATCCTCTTTGCTGATTCAGCCAGTTCTACTTTCTTTCTTCCATAAGCCCCATTAATATTGATAGCTCCCCATCGAATTCCGTTTCGTTCGCCAAGTTGTTTCCAAGGAGTCCCTCGCCTGTCAAATGGGAGTGGGACTCCGTTACTCCCATAGGTCCGAGGCTTGCTTAAAATGTTCTGAGCTCGGTAAATTCATGAAGCAGGATGCTACCCTACTTGCACATAGTCCAAGTGAGGATCTCTCTAACGAGTTATGGACCACCGGTGAATTGTATAGTCCTAGCCGCCTGAGCACAAGGAAGGCCACGACTCAGAATATGTCCGAGATGCCCACTCCCATTCCATGGCAACTGGTATCCCGACTCTCAGGACCACTTACTAGGCCACTCAGCCGTTGCCCATGGTTCACGAACTAGGACGTGACTACAGTAACCCACAACCGTGAACCATCTTGAAATTAAGGATCTCCAAATTTACGTACTCATAACTTTTACTTCCAGTCCTCATTTGTAATAGAAGCAATTCGTTCACCATTAATTATAATAATGCTACCATTCTGAACATCACATTATGTTCAGAAATGCCATTCTTGGCACTTGACCTTATCAGATTAATGGGTTCTGGGTGATATGAAGAAAGGTGTAATACAGTATGATCACGTTTAGATTAACTACAGTCTATTTTATAAGTGCAATTGACAGGCTTGCTCATCTTCATTAAGGAATATAACCGGGTTTTCAGCATGTCTTCCTGGAATGGAATTGCAGTCTCTGTTAACCAAGACATAATTTCTCACTTGCTGTTGTTTGTGTCATCAGTCCAAAGACTGATTTGATGCAGCTCTTCATACGATCCTATCCTATAGTATCCTTTTCATTTCTAGATAATTCCTACATCTGCTCTGTTCTGCCTGTCATATTCATATCCTGGTCTGCCACTAATGTTCTTACCGACTACACTTCCCGCAAACAACAACTGAACACGTCCTGGGTGTCTTAACATATCTTCTCTCATTCTATCTCTTCTTGTCAAATTTAGGCGTATTGATCTCTCTCCAATTTAATTCCGTGTCTTTAAATCCTGATTCGATCCACCGAAATCACCTTCATCGTTCATCCTTAATGCTATATTTCAGAAGTTGCTACCCTCTTTATTCCTGGGCTAGTTATCGTCCATGTTTTACTTCCATACAACGCCACGCTCCAGACAAATGTGTTCAAAAACATCTAAGTAATCTGTTTATCAATGTTTGAAGAGTGCAAATTTGTTTTCTGAAGAAAGGCCTTCCTTGCTTGTGCTAGCCTGCAGTCTGCATTTTATGTCCTCGTTACTTCTGCTGTTGTTAGTTTATTTACTACCCAAGTAACAATATTCATTTACAACCTTTAGAAGTTCATTTTCTAATCTAATATTTCCTGCGTTAGCTGACTTCGTTCTACTGCACTCCGTTACTTTTGCTTTGTATTGAATTATTTCCATCTCGTACTCCGTCCCCAAGACTCTGTCTCTACCATTCAACAATCACCAGATCTTCTGCAGACTGAGATAAAATAACAATATCATCACCAAACTTCAGAGTTTTGATTTCCTCTTCTTTGATTGCAATACCCTTTCAAAATTCCTCTTTGATTTCCTTCTTCTATATGAACATTGTGAAGGAGGTGGAACCTGCACAGCGCTGTCTCACTGCCTTGTGGAATACTGCTATTTTCTCAAAGCCTTCGATTCTTATCACAGCATACTGATTTTTGCGCAGCTTGTAAATAATTCTTCCTTCTCGGTAACTGATAATGCTTGTCCTTTTTAATTCAATCCTCTTAAGATCAGACGTAAAGTCAGGATTGCTTTATGTGTTCTTACATTTCTTCTGAAGCCAAATTGATGTCCCCCAACTCGGTTTCAAATTGTATTTCCATACTAAACTAATGGTGCGATAGTTTTCACACTTGTCAGCACCGGCTTTCATGGGAATATATATATAACATCACTCTGCCAAAAATCGCATGACTGTTCTCCTTTTTCATGCATCTCTTACACTAAACGGAATAACCTCACCATGCTGGTTTCTCTTACGGCAGTCAGTAATTCTGAGGGTATGTCATCAATTCCTAGTACCTTGTTTATACTTGGGTCTTTCGAAACTTTCTCGAATTCTGACCTCAAAATTGGCGCCTTCATTTCATCAGCACCGACAGCCTCTTATTGTTCCAGAACTCTGTCATCTACTTCTTTACTTTGATATTGGTGTTGGATATGTTCCTGTCCTAGTTCTGCTTTGTCTTGTTTCCCTAGAAGTTTTTCCATCTGAGCTCCCGTTGAGGGGGCTTGCTTGGATACATTGGGAAAGATGCACATATGAAATGAGCCCAGTCGTTGGATTCCAGTTTCATAGGATTATCAGCAAGCTGTTGACTATGTTCCTCCATATCCAATCCATCGGCACTGTCGTGTCAACCACCACTACTCTTTCTTGCCCAGTTTTCCTTTCTCCAAAGGCCTCCTTGATTTTCCTGCAATCAGTTTCTACCTTTCCTAGGACCATAAAACCGTGAACATCCTTGCACTTCTCTTTCAGCCATTCTTCAAAGATAGTTTTCTGTGGTTTCCCACTTTTAAACCTGGTGAATTCTGAAACTAACAGTCTAACCTACCGGGACAGAAAACTATATGCATTAATATTGTTTATTGTTCAAAAGTGGCATTTTTAGCTATATACATCACAGATCAATGCCTAACTCTTCATTAATTATTTCTCAGTCTTCAGTAGTGAATCATCGTGTGATATTTTTTGAAGCAGCTTTCCAGATGCAGTGGAACACAACATTTTTCACACAGCAACTTCACTTCGGACCTTATTTTATGACCCTCAAAACTTTGCGGGGCCTTCTGTTGGAAGAATAGGCACTGGGGAATGTCGCCATACATTTGCCTGAAGCCGCCGGTGGCTGTCTTGATTGGGCGTTCTTCCTTTTGTTGTCGTAGGCGGGAGAGTAACACTCTGCAACAATCACTCGGCAAATGCTGTGATAAAGTTTATAATGCAGCCGCCTGCCTGTAACCTCCGTGAATACAACGTATGAATTGAGGATAGCCATATCCAATAGATACAGCATTATCTTTCTCTAACCCATGGTAGTCCATGGGCGCCTTAACTCTGCGTTTGGTTCATTCCACAACGCCAGTTCTGCTCACCAAAAGTGCCCCACTTGGCACTCCGATCCTAGAAATAAATCTCTCGTGGCTTTAAACAAGCCGGAGATCTCACCCTTTTAAAGTTTAAGAATAGGTTGAGTTCGTTTCGTCCCCAAGGCCTCTAATCATTCGCTTGACCGGATGAGACTTGTTCGAGCACCACCTTTCGTGAGGGAAACTTCGGTGGGAACCAGCTTCTAGACGGTTCGATTAGTCTTTCGCCCCTATAGCCAGCTCCGAAGATTGTTTTACACGCCAGAATCGCTACGGACCTCCATCAGGGTTTCCCCTGACTTCATCCTGGCCAGGCATAGTTCACCATCTTTCGGGTCCCAACCTGTTACGGGGAATCATGCAAGGACCTGGTCTTGACGATGTACTGCATTATTTTTCCTGCTGTATACTGCAATACCCTTGGGTCTATTCACTACTTCCTCTCCTCCACGTCGTTTTCTTTGAATCCTTTCTGTCTTTCCTATGGTAAGAATATTATTTGGCTGTCATACTAATAGCCTCACCTTTCGTCAGTTTTACTGTGCGGAACTCTGGAGGCACGTTCTTCCTGTTACAGCATACGGTACCCACAGCATGAGTTCTGTTCTTAAAGAAGGTGCGAAAAAGTTCAGGAGAAACATACCAGTTATCAAGATATATGACCGTGGTTCAAGTTTGCTTCCAACACTGCTGCTTTTGTTGCTGAAATAACACCCTATTTGCCTTGTCTGTATAAAAGTTGAACTGGGAACAGCATCCAGAAACACTGTCATAGAGTAAATGAATTTCACTAACGAACCTGGCTTTTTTTTGGAAGGATTGTATTGCAAAAACGGGCGTCTACCTAGAAATTTCATTACACTGTCGTCAATACCTACATCTGTGTCAGATTATAGATATTCTTAAATTTTGTTTTTAATTATGAAATAATTCGTCTGATTTTTCTTAGACGGTCATTTGGATCTATAAACATGCCATCAGAGAAGTGCAGAAATCGTGAATCTGACAGAATAGTTCAAATGTCATAGTCTCTGAAAATAATTTACTTTCTGAACCTCCCTTTTAAACCAGCACAACGCGAGTTTAGGTTTTCTTACCTGACTTATGAGAATCATAAGCAAAATATACTTTTATCTCATCAAACGTGCAAGGATACCATTTACTGCCACATTTCAGATTTTCTCATCAACGTATTCACCTGGAAGGGGGCATATACATTGGTTCCTGTCGCAATCATTTCCCACACTCATCCTCAAGAAATTCTGAACACACATCTAATATACAGTCTTCTCAAAACAACGGCACTGAGGCCAGAAACACCAGTGACTGGATTGTTTTCGGTGTATTGGAAATGTTTGACGAATTCCATGTTGAAGATCCATCTCGTAAAGCAGTCCCGCCACCTCGGTCTTCGTTTACATCGTCCATGCTGTCGTCATGACTAGAATCATTTTCCCTAACACTCTCAGTATAAATGTAAGAAATAGCACTGTCTTCTGAAGAAAAATAAATCATTATCATATTCTAACCACTTTAAGATATCTACATAAACATCAACCACGTTTGTTTACTAACGAGTGCAAGCAGATAGTAATTTTTATACAGTATTCTGTGGTCTAAGAAGGGTGGATTCCATTTAGAAGTTTCACTGAACTTCAAGGAGTAATCTACATGCGACGCAAGACTTATCACTTGCTAGTAACTAAAACAAGAAACATTTGTGTGTTGGTAAGAAACAGTTCGGTCCAAATTGGCGCGTATGGAACAGTTTCGTAAGTCGGCGCCAAGGCTGCTTCCTTCCCACTCCTAGCCCTTTCCTATCTGTGCCGGAGCACCATGAAGCAAGTTGTAAATAGAAACTGATTGGACATCAACAAGGGTTGGAACTTTAATAATCGCAAATATTCAATTACAACTCATACAAAAGATATGAATGTTATACCAAGATTTACTGTCCTTCAGAGTAGTCACCGGCATTGTGTTCATCTTATTGCAAACGATGTGGACATCATAGGGTGTCTATTGCACCACCTTCTACGTCGGTAGTTCGAATTGTCCAATTAACTGCCTGACAAATCTCTGAAACTGATCTGGAGCAAAGGCCCCGTAGTGGTTAGTAGTATAAGTCAGGGGTTCTGGAACCACCGCCACCTTCTCCTCTACCGGGCGAGTTGGCCGTGCGCATAGAGGCGCTTGGCTGTGAGCTTGCATCCGGGAGATAGTAGGTTCGAGTCCCACTATCGGCAGCCCTGAAGATGGTTTTCCGTGGTTTCCCATTTTCACACCAGGCAAATGCTGGGGCTGTACCTTAATTAAGGCCACGGCCGCTTCCTTCCAACTTCTAGGCCATTCCTATCCCATCGTCGCCATAAGACCTATCTGTGTCGGTGCGACGTAAAGCCCCTAGCCAAAAAAAAAACATTATCCTCTCGGAAGAGGCCACCTCCTCTTTGACTGCGCTGGCTAAGACTGCATGCTTAACCTCACATCCGCTATCTGATAGGGGCTTAACCTTACTTTTTACGCGTAAGAGAGTAAACCTAACCTCAGGGAGGGGCCTTATCTCACTTTTACGGCTAGATGCCCTTCCTGACGCCTATGAGAGCAAGCTTAACCTCACAGACGCTATCTTGGAAGGGCTTAACCTTACTTCTTACGTGCAAGACAGCAATCCTAACCTCAGTTTTACGACTGGATGCCCTTCCAGACGCCATCTTGAGTAGTAGGGTAATGGGTATTCTCGAGGAGTTATTGTGAGTAGTAGGGCAATGGAGATTAGCATAAGAGAGCACACCTAACGCCATGGAGGAGCAAAACCTCAGTTTTACGGCCGGATGCCATTTCCGACGATAATTGCACAAGATGGCGGCTATACGCAACTCCTTATGAGACGGCTTAAGGGCGCTTGCGCAAGATGGCGGCTATCTAATTGCACAAGATGGCTGCTATATATAGGCTCTTATGAGAAGGCCTAGGGACGCTTGCGTAAGATGGCGGCTATTTAATTGCACAAGATGGCTGCTATACGTAGGCTCTTATGAGATTGCTACGGGCGATTGCACAAGATGGCGGCTATACATACTCTTATGAGACGGCCTAGCGGCGCTTGCGCAAGATGGCGACTATACATAGGCTCTTACGGGACGCCCTAGGGACGCTTGTGCAAAATGGCAGCTATATACAGGCTCTTATGATGAAAGCCAGCTTAGAGTCTACTGCACAAGATGGCGGCTGTTGTTATGAAGAAAGCTAGCTCAGAGGCTACTGAACAATATGGCGGCTATACACAGGCTGTTATGGCCTCCTCTTCCTCCGACTCCTCCTCTGTCAAGGCATAGCGTTCTATCTCTATAGAACAAGTTTAAAGATGCATTACTATAACGACGCGAAGGCTAGAGCGAGCATGTGCTATTATTCTGTTTTTAACCTGCAGCGATGACGTCATCATAGTTGTGCAAGTTTAGACTTGATCGTTGACTGAAAGCTTTGATCTTCGAGGTACAGTGATAGAGAGTAGAGCGCAAACATGACGAGAACATTAATAGTTGATGTACAAATCTTTAAGGTAAGCGGCAACAAATTTGTGTTTAAAGATTGCAGTGTGTTGTGGGTACCAAAACTTGCTAGTTTAGTATTTAGTCCACCTTTCCCTTACTGTTGGTAAACAGGTAAAGATAAATAACAGACTCAATGGATCGAAAAACATCTAGGTTTACAGTGGGACGGAAAGAGAATACCTTATCCTTTTCTATCTTTAATGATGAACGCACATTTGTCAAGAGCAGATCTTGTTTTTAAAGGGTTGTGAAAAGAAGCAACGATTGTGTGAGGTGTAATTATCAACATGCATGAATTAGGGTGTCTATTATTTAAAACTCTTCCGAAGGAGTATAGTGCAGAAAGTAAACAGTCTTTAAAAAATGTGTGCATGCTCTTTGATTGGTTGTGTTGCAGAGCATGCAGGGAAGTGAACAACATGTAAATTGCAGTGTCAAAATAACGTTAGTGTGAAAGAATCATTTGTAAAGTAAAGAAATCATTTCATTTCTAACAGATACTAAGTGTAACGCAGTTGAAAAGGCAAAAGTGAAGTTTTATACATGCAAAAAGAAACTAAACACGTTTACTGAAGAAGAGTTAATAATAATCTCTGACTTGTCTGAGAATCAATTCTGGGGCTTCCAGGTTTGCGGTGTACTTGCTACACGTAGAAAACACGGCCAGGATTGTCCCTTAAAATCTCAATGTAAATGTTGTAAGTATATATATTTATAAAGCCTTCAGATTGTCTAGAATCAATGAAAAGTCCAACAATTGTTTAAGATCCAATGTATGTCTGTTTGACAAAAACAAACAAGTGACCAGTCATTTAAGAACACACAATAGGATGAAGACAGTGACAGAAAGTTGTAGGAATCTGTAGAAAAATTGCAGAGATTACTGTTGTCCTTCAAGTTTTTCTTCTTCTTTTGTTCCCTCTCCCAGTGCTGTCCTCTTTATCCTGTTATGAATGCCTTTTCATGTTCTTGATTTTCATATAATTTTGACTTGACACTTCTTTGTTTCCATTGGGAGATTAAATTGATAACTTTATTGTGCAGCTATGCAGTTTACTTTGTCAGCTATGTCATGTCTATAAACATTTACTCTACATTTCTTACTTTGTTTTGCATTTTTGTTCCTTACAGCCTTCCACCGAAATTAAAGATGAAATATGTGTAGATGAACCAACAGTTGGTCAGTTGGTCGCTTCTTTCAAGGAAGAAGACAAGTAAGTACAGTTTAGCCTTATTAGATTTTACACCCCTAACCCTCAACAATACGGAATTTGCTATTTATGTGTCAGTAGCTCCCTCTGCAGTCAAGAGGTGGAGTGAAGTCCTCGATATCCCAATGTCTTGGGTTCAAGGCGAGCACAGGTCCATTCATATCATTCTCGAATTCTGTCTCCTGTACTTCACTCGTGGTCCGAACTTGTTGGTTTGATTGTGGTTCTTGAGAAAATTCCACAAAATTAAAATAAGTCAGCTTGTAGTATCTAGTGATCAGCAGGCCGCCCAGTTGGCACCACTCTGTATCTGAGCCAGTACAATGATTATTAATATTACCATCCCAGTTCATTTCTCCATATTGTAATAGGTGTTTCTGGGGTGTTTGGTTGACCATGACCTTGCTGTTTGGCATTCTTGCAACATGACCAGTCCAGAGAATCAACCTGCTGTGGATTAGGCACTTGATTATGTCTCCCTTCATACCTGTGTACATCTTTGCATTCTTCTATCAAAACGCCAATTTCGTTCATTAGTGACACTTTGAAAGCACTTTCTTTGTGTGATATCTATATATTTACTGTCGCCTTCGGTGACTTGTTAAGTTTCAAAGCCGTAGAATACACCGGCTCGTATGATGGCATAGCAGAGTTTTATCTTGGTGTTGTTACGTACATATTTTTTAATATTGATTCGTATGGAAGGGATTCGATTTAGTTAACTGTCATTGTGTATTCTATTAATCTAAACTTTAGTAATGAAAGGTGAAATATCATAAATAATGTCGCATATTTTGAAAGTAGCATCCAGCAAAAGAGATTTTAAGTATGGGAGTTAAGACGGTTGGAACTATGGAGACAACACTGCTGCAGAAACACCATGCAATTGGATGTTCCTTTTTTTGCTACTTGCTTTATGTCGCACCGACACAGATAGGTCTTCCGGCGACGATGGTACAGGAAAGGCACAGGAATAGGAAGGATGTGGCTGTGGCCGTAATTAAGGTACATCCCCAGCATTTGCATGGTGTGAAAATGGGAAACCACGTAAATCCATCCTCAGGGCTGCCGACAGTGGGGTTCGAACCCACTACCTCCCGGATGCGAGCTCACAGCTGCGCGCTTCTCACCGCACGGCCAACTCGCCCGATGCAAATCAAATGTCACTGACAGCACACTTTAGTTGCATACCTACCTTACCTCAGAGCATAGGTTCTTGCATCACGTGCGTACACTGGCATATTGAACACAGCCTCGTGTTAGCAGGCAATCTAAGAAATTGTTGTCACTATGTCTTTGAAATAGGAACAATGGAATATTGGATGAAGATTGAATGTGCCAAGGGTCGTACAGCACGGCAGTGTCCTCAAGGTATTCAAGAAGCATTACCAAAGGCATTTTTGGATAATTTAGCTGCGAATGCAGTAAAGAAGGTTTGAGATAAGGTGCCTCATGAATGGACTCAAGATCCTGTTTTTCAGAGCTTCAAACATGTTGTTTACATCATGAACGCATGTGTTTATGTAAGAGGCCTTCCGTGAGACAGTGTTGTACATGTTAATTGATTAAACTGTATCACAGACCTAAAACTAACTTCCTTTAAATCTAGACAATGAAGGAGAGTTTGAAATATTTTGTAAATGGCTACTACTCATAAGTAAAGGAAGAAATAAGTTAAATTATATGGTAGAATTTGTTTGAGCTCTTTAAACTTCTTTCTCAACTACATTGGAAGGGTTCTAGAACAGACGTTTACAGTGTTTGCACCCGAAAATTTACACTACACATTATCTTATGAGACTCTTGTTCTACCCCTAGAGGAAGGTTCTTCTACAATCTTTGCAAATATAACCTGGTTATGTTATTTCATGGTAGATATTTTCTTAATGACGAAGAGGGGCAAAGAGAGGTGAATCAATCTTTTTAGTTTAATACTTATTTCATTCTCCCCGCTACAGGAGCGAGTTATCAATCTAACAAATGGACTCTTTGACCAATTACATTTACAGATATTTGTTTTAGTTATGGTTGTGTGCTAATCGCACAGGTTTTATGGAAGTAAATTAAAAAATATTATTCTGCTTTTGTAAAATACATTGTCAGAAATAAAAATCATTTTCTTGATAAGTATTGAATCTCTACAAACATAATAACAGAACAAAAACATTGTTTTTCTCATAGTGAAGTAATGTTAAATATATATTTGATATTTTTACTTAGATTACTTATATTGCTTATATTTTAAATATAAGTATACAATTGATGACATAAAATTATTAACCAGTTCTTCTCCATGTGAATAAGCCAAATTGTCATAATTTCTGAGGGAAAGAAATGTAACAAGAAGAACCTCGCCCAGACATATGTGATCTGTATTTATTTATAATTCCAGAAGTGGTGCTTGGCAGGAGGTGTGATTTTTATGGCTTTTAATCCCCAGGTTTGACCTAACCACCGGAGGAAGAGGTGAAACTTGTAGGATGCCTTTTTATAAGTTTGGTCCATTGAAGATGATTTTGAAACGTTATGCCTTGGTAGGTAGGTGTGGTCATAACATCAGGGGGTTGATTATTTAAGATTAGAAAGAATTTGTTAGTCGGACAGCATCTATATTTATGATTAGGAAAAATTATAAACTTTCTGCTTACATTAATTTTGCTTTATCAGAGATTGAGCAATTCTTTGAGTTAATTTAAATATGTTTGGAGACAGGATTGCAAGGACCAGTTACTGGATTTCACAGACAGTATTGCTGTGTGTTCAGCGAACTGACACAATCAAGGTGGGGGTATAGGTTGGATAATATTGATACAAAATAGGACAGACAAAAGTGGTGTCAGAGGGATACCTTTTGGTACTCCTGCTTTATTTAGAAAAGTGTGGGATAATGTGTTATGGATATTGATTTTGGCAAGGAAATGGGTGATTGTCATTGTAACTGGAAGGTGATGGAGTTTATATATAAGTCTGTTGAAAGGCATTCTGAACATCAAGACTGGTAAGTGCTGCGCATAATTTTGTAGGTGAATATTTTGTGACAGATACAGAAATATGAAAGACATGGTCATATATATAGTGCTAAGGACAGAAACTGGATTGTTGCTGAGGTGTGAGATGGAGGCAGGTGAGATAGGTGTATATTCAGTGAGCTAAGATAATTTCTAAGATTTTGGAACACTGTTAGAAAAGTCATGGGACAATATGAATTTAATTGGGATGGTAGTTTTGGGGGTTTTAAAAATAACAAAATTTTGGCTTGTATGCAATTTGGGGGAGCAGAGGGGAGGAATCCAGTATGGAGAATTATAGTGTAGACTTTAATTGGGAGTTATAGGAAGGGATGTGGGGCTTATATTGTGTGGCAGTAAGTAATTTGATCTAGTCCAGTGGCAGTGTTCTCTCTAGTCCGGAGTGCGTCTTTTATATCTTAGAATCTATTAGAGGCATTTGGGGGATGTTGAAAGTCATGAGCTGGGGGTTTTGTAGGTAAATATCTTGTGATGGATACAGAAATATGAAAGACGTGGTCATGTATGGAGTGCTGAGTACAGAAACTGGCGTGTTACTGAGATATGAGATGGAGGGAGTCAAGATAGGTGTATATACAGTGAGCTAAGATGATTTCTAAGATTTTGGAACACTCTGTTAGAAAACTCATGGTACAATATGAATTTAATTGGGATGGTAGTTTTGGGGGTTTTCAAAGTAACAAAATTTTAGCATGTACCCAATTTGGGGTAAGGTAGTGGAAAAATCCAGTATGCAGAATTATAGTGTACACTTTATTTGGCAGTTATACGGAGGGATGTGGGGCTTATTTTATGTGGCGGTAAGTAATTTGATCTCTTCCAGTGGCAGTGTTCTTTTTAGTCCTGAGTGCCTCTTGTATATGTTAGTCTGTAATAGGGGCATTTGTGGGGCGTTGAAGGTCAAGAATTGGCGGGTATTCTAAGGTAGGGCAAATATAATTTTTTTTATACCCGAATATTCCGATATTGCATAGCGGTCAGGATGGTAGATATTGGGTTCGGATGATGGTGAGAAAAATACATTATAATGATCTGCAAACATGTCAGCCATTGTTTTATTATCACTGAGTGCAGTTTTTAATGTACGATTAGATAATAGGGGTAGGACTGTTTTATGTTTGTCAGTTGTTTTAACTTGTTTCGGTATTTACGTGTGTCATTTGTTTTGGATAATTCAGTGCATTTGCCCACGCTTATATTTTAATAGCCTTGGTGAATGACCAAGTATCTCTTAGGATTGTTTCTGAATATCTTGATCAAAGGTTCGAAGGTATCCCTTGTAATGTTCATGGGAACATTTCAATATTTGGAGTGCTTAGGTCGGGAGGGGAGGTTTGGAAGGATGCGAGGTGTGGTGAGGAATATGGAGTCGGTTGACAATATTTAGTGGAGATTCTAATTTCTTAACTTTATCTTGTAATTCCTGTTGTGAAGTATGTGGTTCATTATTGCATATTATGTCTAATATTGTTTGTATGCTACCCTGTAGGCACGCATATACCGTAAGACTTTTGGGGGACGTTAGTAATGTAGCTATGGATTTTTAGTACATTTGTTATTGTTAGTAGGGCATGAACATGGTTATGCCCATTGGAGGTGATGTTAGAGTTCGTTGCTAGGTTAGGCCTGAGGATCGGAAATTCAGGGCTCTTATTTGATGTAGGGCGGGTTGGGGGAAGGGAAGATTAAGTCAACACCCAGGATATTATTTAATAGTTAATCGTAAAAAGTTTCTTTTTGTTGTTGTGTATATGGCGTAATATTAAAATCTATGATCATGATGAAAGTACTGTATTAGCGATTGGTATATTCTACAAATTTCTGGGGAGGGGAGTAGCCAAGACGTATATAAATTACTGTTAAAGCTATCATCGGATTTTCAATTTTGTTCATTCTTAAATTTTCCGATATATATTCATTTATAGAATAATATTGTTGTTCAGAAGGGATGGATTTATGAATACTAATTGCCACCCCTCCGCGACATCTGTAAGGGCAGCAGTCACTTGACGCTTAAAGGACACACTTTCATTTACTTCAACAGTGAGCTGGGATCAAGGAAAAATAATGCACAGTACATTCACGTCCCAGAGAATATTCCATCGACGTGAGTATGGAACATCAATCGTGCCGCGAGCTGGATGTGATACAGAACATCAGGACATTGGAATGGGAGAATATGCTCTAGATCCATAATGATGATTTGTAGAATGTTCTCCGTGGAAGGAGCGGACAAGTGGAATGGGAGGGTGGTGTAGGTGTGTCAGTTGGTGTGATAGGTAATACTTTTTCTGGGAAATTGGGAAAAGATAGGCGTTTACCCTTGCATGTAACTCTTCACTGCAAGTGCTGCATTTGAGTGATCCCTTTTCGTGCAAGAACTTGAGGTGTGTTGACCACTATAAGTCGCACATACATTTTTAAGAAAACAATAGTAGGATGATCATAGAATTGGCAGCGATCGCAGTGTTCGCGCTGTGGTGAAGATGACCAAGAGGCTACCACATGATATCGCTTCACGTAGATCATCAAATCCCTCATGAGCTGGTTTATTGTTGCCATATTCCAGGACAGGATACGCATCAGTGGGGTCTGTACGTTAGAATACCGGCTCAGAATGGCCCGGAATATTTGATGTCCCTGTTTCTGAAAATGGCCTGAGATAACGTCCTCTGTGTTGCTGCTATCAACCCCATGTGCCACAAATGACCAGGTGGAGGCTGGACGTAAAGGCGGTTAGTTGCGCTGCATTGTTGAGCCAGGTTCTGTGCTGCAGGGTGTGTCCAAAATGCGCCTGTCCTGTTGACTAGGACTGTGTAAAAGTTTCTAGAAGTTTTGATGGCGTGGCCGTCTTTGCTCTACTGAATTTCTAGAAGATAATCTCGCGTGGCGTTGGGCAATATCTTGGTGATGGTATTGCAGATTGGGAGCGAGTGTTTGATATCTGGGTTCAGATTGCTCGTTTTCACTATGTAGTATGGGCCAGGGAGACCAGTGTTTGTTGTTGTGCCACTGCGTTGGTGTACCTTGTGTAATCAGTGCGGGTTCTTTGCTTCCTCTGCTTAGCGCCTGATATTTAATGACATAAATAACAATAGAAGATAGGAAAGACTAGAAAGGGTCCACCTTTTCAATACAAAAATGTTATAGTTTATTTATAACATGTATTTGTACTTGGGACTAGTTTCGACGCTGTGTTGGCGTCATCATCAGCCAAAAAATGGGAAAATAGGCCAGTGTGTAGGCATTCATATTACACAAGGTGTTACATTAAACAATACAAATCTTGCAAGGAGATAAAAACATGGATGAATATAGAAACAAATGAATCGTTGAGAAAGCAAAAGTTATACATGTTAAAAAATAACCTTAACCACACATCTTGCAGTGCGAAAATATTCTTCTTGAATGATTCCTGAGTATAAAACACACGCGCACACATTTCTGAAGAGCCAGCAGGCAGGACAAAGTAAAGTGAAACTTTAAGAGTTCATCATTTTTTCTATGTTCCGATTAAATAATGAAGTCTCCCTTGAGTTCCTGATAAATATACACAACAGGAAATTCTCCTTCACTCTCAACAATAGCTATAAAGACCAACGGTAAATTTCATTTTTCAAAGACGTGAAAGCATGATCTTGAACGTGATGTAACTCCTTTCATTTAACCCATTTTTTACACAAGGTGTTACATTAAATAATACATCTCACGAGGAGATAAAAACAGGGACGAATGTAGAAACACATGCATCGTTGAGAGAGCAAAAGTTGTACATATTAAAAATAAGCTTAACCACACAACTTGCAGTGCGAAAATATTTGAATTTGAAAGATTCTTGAATGAAAGACGCACGCGCACACACTTCTAAAGAGCCAGCAGGCAGGAAAAAGTAAGGTGAAACCTTAAGAGTTCTTCTGAGAAGAGTTCATCATACTTTCAATGTTCCGACTAACTAATGAAGTCTCGTTTGAGTTCCTGATAAACATACACAATAGGAAATTAAACAATACACATCTTACAAGGAGATAAAAACAGGGAAAGTTATACATATTAAAAATAGTCTAAACCACACATCCTGCAGTGTGAAAATATTCGTCTTGAATGATTCCTGAATACAAAACACACGCGCATACAATTCCGAAGAGCCAGCAGGCAGGAAAAAGTAAAGTGAAACCTTAAGAGTTCTTCTGAGAAGAGTTCATCGTTTTTTCTATGTTCCGACTAGCTAATGAAGTCTCACTTGAGTTCCTGATAAACATATACAACAGGAAATACTCCTTCACTTTCAACAATAGCTATAAAGACCAACGGTAAATTTCATTTTAAATATTGTGCAGAGACGTGAAAGCATGATTATGAACATGATATAACTCCTTCATTTAACCCAATTTTTACACAAGGTGTTACATTAAACAATACACATCTTACGAGGAGATGAAAACAGGGCCGAATGTAGAAACAAATGCATCGTTATGCATATTAAAAATGAGCTTAACCACACAACTTGCAGTGCGAAAATATTTGCCTTGAATGATACCTGAATACAAAAACGCACGCGCACACATTTCTAAAGAGCCAGCAGGCAGGAAAGAGTAAGGTGAAACCTTAAGAGTTCTTCTGAGAAGAGTTGTATTTTAAATACTGTGTAGAGATGTGAAAGCATGATCTTGAATATGATATAACTTCTTCATTTAATCACCTATGAAAGTCTCTCTCTATATTACATAGCTTCATTAACACACCATTCTGTAGATGCACAAAATAATCTTGTAATCTTCACAGGTCCGGTATTCAGCTCGACAAGAATATAAAATTGGTATTCAGGAATACGTTTTTGAGAGTTTGGAGGTTGACTGTGCCAGTATTTGTGGTGTATTGTTGCAGCGTTACGTGTAGGGGGGGGGGGCAGGTTTCTGTGGTGTTTATTGCGGGACATGAGGCGGAAAAGCTATGTCGCGAGATGAAGAAGAAACAGAGCGTGTTGTATAGTTTAGGTCTGGGGAGCGGCCATTGTTGGATTAGGAGGGGGGAGGGGAGGAGTGGTAGGGGAGGAGGAGTGGAAGGAAGGGAAGTATGGAGGGTGATGTGGTGAAAGTGTGTGGCGTGACAAAGTATTATGCATAATCTGAAAGACCGATCTGTTTTTCGGGATATTCATGTTTTTGAAAAATTCAATGAGAAAGTCGAATAGGATCTTTGGTTTCTCTGAGATATCATTTAAGTTTAGGTTGGGATTGAAATATTTATACTCAGGAATCATTCAAGAAGAATATTTTCGCACTGCAAGATGTGTGGTTAAGGTTATTTTTTAACATGTATAACTTTTGCTTTCTCAACGATTCATTTGTTTCTATATTCATCCATGTTTTTATCTCCTTGCAAGATTTGTATTGTTTAATGTAACACCTTGTGTAATATGAATGCCTACACACTGGCCTATTTTCCCATTTTTTGGCTGATGATGACGCCAACACAGCGTCGAAACTAGTCCCAAGTACAAATACATGTTATAAATAAACTATAACATTTTTGTATTGAAAAGGTGGACCCTTTCTAGTCTTTCCTATCTTCCATTCTCAGTTCAATACGGACCAAAAATGAAACTCTTATGTTTAAATAAATAACAATAAGCGGTTCGCAGCTGGTAAATGAAACTCTGCCAGAATATCACTCTGATGTTGAGAGGTGATGTGCCGCCTGATTGGAAGTGGTGTGTGTGATCTTCCAGTCAATGCAAGTGAGATTTATTCCTCTGGAGCAACAGCAAGCTACATGCAATGATTTTGGTTTGGAGAATCACTGTCTTCCAGGCTCCTACCCTGCTTTCCTGCATTCTTCTCCATCACATTTTCTTGTATTCATGGTGGTGTAGAATTTCCAGGCATCATGGATGAAGCTTTCCCCGCAGGTGGTGTATATCTTACTGATGGTGCTCTCTGTTTTTTCTGTTGAAGTCGTTATGTCGCAACTCATAGTTGCCTTGCCATACTACTTAATACCATAGGATGTAAACTTCATGGTTCTGATCCGTGTTGAATTGAGGTCACATTAATAATTCATTTTACATTTTAACCGTCCATCTTTTCAATGCTACATAGTCGATACACATTGCGTAATATAGGATTGAAAATGTTGACCATTTAAAATAAGATTAATTACATTAGTGATACTATTCAGTAGTCGAATCTCGTGATGAACCGATTCTCTGTTAAAATATTATATGAACACCAGTTTGCTAAGTGAATGCAAGTGTTAACACATTTATATCCTATGGAATTTGCAGCTCTTGGGGTTCAAATCTCTATCTCAGAACTTATAGATTCAAGGTTGGTTTCTTAATAGTGGTGCTGAGGAAGACATTTATTTTAATCTGAGTGGATGAAGTATTATTTTAACAGCCATTCATGTAGATCTATTCAATAAAGGTGTAAGTTTGATTGTCTGTTGAGAGGTCCGAGGGATATCTGAGGTTTACTCAACTTCGTAACGGAAATGAGTACCGAGTAAGAAGAGGTCATACACTGCTCTGTCCATAAGGAAGAGGTTAAGTGCTACTAAGTCTTTGAGGAGGAGTTTCACACTACAGTGACGTTATGTTAACCAGCTTGGTATGAAAATGTGAAACCACTTAGAAACTATCTTCTGAGCTGCGGATTCGAACTGACCATCCCTCGAGTGGACGTTCTTGGCTATAGGACCTAAAAACCATGTAGCAAACTTGCTCTGTGGAGGAGGAAAGCACCCCGACTCCGCGATTCAAACAAGCTGATGCGGCATCGAGCGTTAGGACTCCAGGCTAATTTGTAACTTTTATCCTGAAGTTCTTTCTAATCTTACCCTGCATAGTGATGTCATTGAAGCATTTTCAATCGGATCCACTTATTGTTTTGGTTTCGTGCTAATTTGTCATCATTATTCACTTTAGATTCTTGTCAATTAATACATCTTATCGTTTCATTTTGTTGCACCACGTACAAAAAGGGTCTGGTTACCTAGCGGTTAGGCCCCTTTTAAGAGGAAATATCATCATCATCATTGATTAGTCGGTGACCGTGTTTAGTCCCACTATGTGATGAACATCATCGGTGTACATTGCCTGCGACTAGTACCCTAATACGGGGAACACCATTGAACTCTGTTATCTGTAAGTGGTGCCTTTATGTGTTACTTGCCATATGTCTATATTACCTGTGATTAGTACAACCATGCAAGGAATGCCATGAGTATGATACCAGTGATTATTACTATTGTAGCAAGACTGCCATGGTACTGCTTTACCAGTAATTAGTTCTGTTGCATGGGGCAGTGACATTGATTTCTACCCATATGGACAACAAGCATTATCTCTGAAAATAAAGCATTGTGAATTGTATCCACTGATTGTTTTGGATTCATGGTCATTTTGTCATTGTCATTCATTTTGGATTTTATTTCACAATACTTACAATACAATTGTAAGCGTTGAAAACGTGATAATGATAGCAATTCTAATTGTGGAAATTTCAAACAAACAAACAAACATTGATTATCGCCGCAAGTTTGCGAGGGAAGATAACCTTTGGTATCTATGATTTTCCTTCTCACGTATCTAAACAGTGTAAGCTACAAAAGTGGCCCCGATACAACGGACCTCTCACCTTATAGGTTTGTAAAGAACAAACAATTCCCAATGATGGTTTAAATGTTAGATGTTCTGCAGTTGTGTCCCCCACTCAAATATTCAGCTATGCACAGCTTGTGTATCAGTGAAGAACAGTTCAGGAGGGATTGTACTACTTAAGGTTTCTTTTGGTTGTGGGAGTCATTTGTCCTTAGCTTCTTGTAGTCTTGTCACAAAGCTTGGCATTTGTGCTAAGATTTGTTGGCTACCTGTATTCGTTATAGGCAGTACTCATATATCGCATCATCCCTGAGTTTGTCTTAACAATAATGCCAAGGTTCGGTGTGCTAGGCTTCTAAATCTTGATTCTCTTTACAAAAAATTGCAAAGATTTTGGAAGCTTGAGGAACTCCATCAACCATTTCTGACTCCTGAAGAAAGGGCATGTGAAGAATATTTTCTTGAACAGTGATCAAATTGACGATTCTGCCAGGTTTGTTGGCAGATTTCTTACTCTTCCTGAAGTGTCACCTGTAGCTCAGTCTAAGCGTAATGCTGTTAAAACACTCAAATACAAAGAAAATAAGCTCGCTAGGTTTCCAAACTTGAAACGGCTGGATGAAATTTTCATGCTTGAATGCAGTGAAATGGGACACATGGAAAATGCACCCCTTGAGACTTCTAACTCATTAAGCTTTTACCTGCCGCATCATTATGTGGTTAAAGATTGTAGCATGATAACCAACCCAAGAGTTCAGTTTGACTGATTTTGTGAATCTTGAAATGGGATAGCTTTGAACACTTCGCAAATGGTTGACGCTGAAATTCAGCCTGACTTCCTGTCTATTGTTTTAAGGTTCAGAACTTACTTTGTTACACTGTTTCAGCTGATATCGCTCAGATGTACAAATTTGTGTTTATACATCCCGACTACAGGAGTCTTCAGATTATTCCATTGCATGAATCCTATGGTGAAGGGATCAAGGACTACCACCTTACTACTGTTACAAGTTCTGCCCCATTTCTTGTTCCGAGATTTCTATTTCAACTTGCTGACGGACACACAGAATCTCACCTTGTTGCTTCTTGTTTTTACCTCGACGACGTGTTGACATATACTTGCTTAGTTGAAGTAGCTGAGGAACTTCAGTCAGAAATTTCTTCCTGACTTCAATGTACACATGTGTATCTCCGAAATCGAACGTCAAATTGTCCAGAAGCCCTCGCCAATGTCCCCGTAGATGATAGATAAACCTTGTCAAGGGGTAACCTAAGTATGAAGCTATTAAAATATTAATTATTTGGCATACTAAATGGGATGAGTTTTAGTTACAAATAAACCTTGATAAATGCACGAAAATATATCACAAAGAGAAACATTCTCACAATCATTGCTTTCATATTGGACTTTCGTGAATCGTTTCGATGTGCTGTGGTTAAGTACAAACTTGCCATATAGTGTATTCTATTTGGCAATTGGAAATTATATAGGCTTCTCTGTTATAGCCTTTATTTAAAATTATTGATGTTTGGAGTGCTATGT
Organism: Anabrus simplex; assembly: GCF_040414725.1. Taxonomy (NCBI): domain Eukaryota; kingdom Metazoa; phylum Arthropoda; class Insecta; order Orthoptera; family Tettigoniidae; genus Anabrus; species Anabrus simplex. Next base: position 23,353,136 of record NC_090277.1, on the reverse strand, counting down.
GATGTGATAAAAAGTAATTTTGGTACATTTGCTTTTGGATATTGTATTTGATTTTTTTATTTTACTTGTAACATGTAATAACTTTTTCTGTTTTCTAGATCCGGGAATGGTGCATTGTTGACTGGAAGTCCAGCGGGTATGTGTAAAAGTATCTGCAAAATATTGAAAGAAGGATGTGAGGAAATGCGCATTTTGCCCACTAATAATGAATGCAACCTACAAGTGTACTCTGACTCTGATCAAAGGCCAGTCAATACCGTAACACAATGGTCACTTTGTTGTAATGAATGCGGTTCCAAGTTTTCTCGGAAATCTCATGTTCAACGACACCTGCTTACACATACTGGAGAGCGTCCAGAGTGTCCGCATTCATGTGATCAGTGTGGTAGTAAGTTCTCTCACAGGTATTATCTTCGGCGACACCTGCTTACACATAGCGGTGAACGTCCGCATTCATGTGATGAATGCGGTAGGAAATTCTCAGACAAATCGCATCTTCGGCGACATCTGCTTATACATACTGGCGAGCGCCCATATTCCTGTGATCAATGTGGTAGGAAATTTTCGAAAAAGTGGGCTCTTCGGGATCACATGCTTACTCATAATGCAAAACGTCAACATGCGTGCCATCAATGTGATAGTAAGTTTACTCACAAATATAGTCTTCGTCAACAACTCCTTACTCATACGGGAGAGCGTCCATATTGCTGTGATGAATGTGGTAGTAAATTTTCCCGCAGGTGGACCCTCCGGCAACATCTAGTAAAACATACTGCAGTGCGTCCACATTACTGTAATCACTGTGATAAGAAGTTTCTTCACAAATGGACTCTTCGACGTCACCAGCTTACGCACCATGAACAGCGGCCAAATTCTGGTGTTGAATTTGGTAGTAGGTTTTCTCAGAAGTCGAGTCTTCGGCAACATCAGCTTACGCATACAGGAGAGCATCTACTTTAATGTGATCTCTGTGATAGCACGTTTTCACAGAAGTCGCATCTGCGGCGTCATCTGCTTACCCATACTCGGTAATGTCTATCTTCTTGTGATCAATGAGGTAAAAAGTTCGCACAGAATTCGAATCTTCGAGTTACATGGTAAGGCTTAGTGGTGTGTCGACATACTCGTGTATTTAATGTGGTAATACGTTTTCTCAGACATTTCTGTGGTGACAATGTGAGGAAATTTTCCAAGAAATATGTTACTCGTCAGTTCATGCCTACCCATACTGCGGAGCGTCTAAATTCTTGTGTTCAATGCTATAATTAATTTTACCGTGTCTAATCTTCGAAAACAGAAAATAAGTTAATTTGCAGCAGGCACACATTGTTGAAAACGATGTGTTTAACAGTTTTGGTAAAAGTGCGTTTGAATGTCCACTAGCTTAGATACATAGCAGTTCAGTGAAGAAAGTCCGCCATTTTAAGACACGTCCACGTCATTGTTGCAATGTGGTAGTATTTGAACCAAACCTAATATTCGACAACATATTTTTTCCGATTATTGGATAGTGTCCAATGTATGTGTTATGAAGTTTCATGAAGAGTGTGAACTGGACATACAGTACCTTACACACACAATGTAATATATGTGAATAACAATTAAAATCATCAATAATCATTGCCACATGATTAAGTAATCAAATGTAAATAAAGCAAGATACTTAATCGCCCCACATTGGGAGCCATTATTCATATAATGTTAATATTTTACCATTGCAATACGTTTAAATGAAAATCAGATGTGAATAAAATACTTATTCGCCTCACGCTTGGGCGTCAAAAGAAGTCTATCTGAATAAAATACGAACATAATTAAACAAAAAGTTTTATAATGTAATATTTCGAAGTTTACGTGGTATGGGCGCCAGTGTTAACCGGAATGAGTCCCTTGAATGGTAGAGCAGGATAATACTTTCTTTCCCAGGGCGTACACACAAGGTAGCGTACTAGTACATATTCTGCAGGCCTTAACTGACCTTCTGAAAATGGCTAAATAGGTGGGGACTGCACCTAGGTTTGTTAATAACTCCACTGATTGTAAAATAATTAACTGTATTCTGTGCAATTTCCGTGAATGGGAACACTCCAAAATATACATAAATGAAACTCGCAAAATATCGCTGGAAGACTCCACATTTACACAATAATGAAGTACAACATAAAAAATGGGAAACCAAAAGCGAGGACCAAGCCACCATCTGCAGTCAATCCGTTGTAAAAAGCATATATATGTATATAAGTACCCTTCACTGTCTCTGTGTATCAACACATCTTGCACATTCTTATTATTGTCACTTGTTATACAACACAGATACTGTACATTTATAATAATGTGTTCCCAGACTCTACCACTTTGTTTAAGGATGCATCACTCGAGCAACACACGCTTGTTCTAGTGTATAAGTTATGGAAGGTCTGAAATACAGCATTCCATAGCTTTCACCAACATATAATACCCAGCCGTCACAAATTATACAATACCAAGTGCCTAGGTATTTCACAGTTGTAGGTTGTTACCACATTTCACCAACACATTTAGACCAGGTTCCACAAAAGTTACGTCTCCTCTCCTTTGCTGTTTGAAGTGATCTTTCTCCACCAAAGTTTGAGGTTCAGTCCAGTATGAAGCCAAGTCCTGTATGCTTCTCGTCATTTGATCACATGCCTATACAGATTCCAGTTTCCAGGTTTTTTTACATGATACGTATAGACTGATCTTGACAATCCGATCACGAGTAGAAGATCTTGTTAAGAGCACACCCTGAACCTCTTCTGGACCTCATGACAACATTCACAAGCCCAACTCGCCAGACTCAAAGGAATTTCCGAGTACGACATTGCCCCTTTTATTGCCAAGGTAAGCCTGGCCAGTGAGCGAGAGATCCCAAGGGTGACCGTTTGTTCATGGCTTCTGTTTTCTAGAGGCATTTAAGGGAAAGGGGTGACGAGCAGGCATAAAAATCAATTAAAAAACAACATTCTGACATTTATTAACATAAAACAACAAAATATCCTTGCTGGGATTAAATACATTTGTGCTTTCATGTTGTATTGTCTTCCTGTATTAAATTATAAACAACAAAATTTGATCTTCGTCCTTGCAGACAACGGTTAGGCTCTGAAATCAAATATTATCAGAATGATTAGACCTCTACTGCCTTTAAAATTGTTAAATGAAAATATAACCTGAACCTCCTATAATTCATAACTGCATTTACAAAAGAAATCAACTGGGAGCTATCTCGCTATTAATTCAATGCCAAAATTAAACTGGAAATTCCATTGACTCATTAGAACTTCAACTCGTGGTCACTATTTGCTAATGATCAATTGTGTTACTTAAGGAAGGTAACACTCGCTAACGACATCAGGATAAACTCTACTAGAAAATCTGAGTCAACTCCAAAGTCGTAACTAATTAATTATTATTAATTTTTAGTTAATTATCTTGGTAACATGTACTTCGATTATCACACGATCGTGTTCACAAATGTATGCGTTTCATTAGATAATTCTCCCTCTAATCATGACACACTTGTCAAATCCATTGATTAAATAATTATTTAATTATTATCATTATTACTCGTTACTTCCTTAGCTCAAATTAATTATGTCGCTTATAGACATTCTATTTTTACTTGCACTGAATTGAAATGTTTAGAAATCAGTTAGAAATCCTTCAAAATTATTTATAAATGCACTAGAAAATTTAGCCATAACCACTTGTGAATTAATTGAAGACTTATTAATAAATCTCTTGCGTATGCTGAAATTAACTAGACTATCTTTCGTCTAATTCAGCATTAAATGAACGTTAAATCCTAATCTAGTCTTACTGGACGTTATTCCCAGCGAATTGTTTCCTAAAGTATACCAAATGAATTATCAAGGTGGCAAATCAACACTGAAATGATCCGTGTCGTTGCTGTGAACGAACGACTAGATTAAAGCACAATGAACGGCATGAAATTATTTCTAACTATATCACGCACACATCACACTCACACAAGGGTAAGACGTATTTTATATACACTATTTACAACGAATCCTGCCTTAATGAATTACTTAATTTTTTTGCATGGTCGCGCCAATAAGATTCGGTAGATGAACTCATGTCTGGTAACATTATCAACTCAATAGTGGCTAGTGATCGAATTTGTGTTATCACTTTAAGTGAAATAATCTTTAAATAACAACGGAGATCAATCTAGATTTCAGAAATTGACTTGAGGATTCTAATAGAATTCAATAATCATCACCATCACATGGGTTACAAGTCGCAAATCTAGCGATCATGAGCCTTAATCACTTTGTTATTACTTCCTACACTTATGAAATATATTCAACACGTGCTCCACCTTTATTATAGTTCACACTGTGTTCCAGAGACACAAGCAACAAATTATTCAATTAATATTTCGCAGGATCACCAATATTCCAGGCGCAATTATGAATAGAGCACTTCAAATATAATATGAGAATATTCTAAATTAATTTATAGCTCACGACCATTAAATTACCTTTTTAACCGGGTCTTCTACTTGAATTTATTATTATTATTAATGATTATTAGGTCTATCAGTCATCCTGAAATATCGTAAAATTAAATGACACGATCCTAAATTATTGCAAGTGAACTTAGATGACACTCAATTCGACATTACAAAAAATCAAGTACAGTACTCCATATCACGATATTTCAAATATCACACGTAAGCAAGTGAAGTTTATCGCGTGGTCGGTGATTTTTAACATGACTAAAGCCTACATTTGAGAATTCACTTCAAACATAGACTACAGCAACAAGTCTAATATATCCCAAAATTTCAATCACACATGTAACTCAACTACCATGACACCTTGAGAATGGAAATAACTCAAACTACTTCAATAGGCTAATAGAACTACGATCTAGGGAAGAAAGATCATCTAGTTTTTCATAGATGAGAAAGATATCAAACAATTAAAAATGGTACTTATATATTAGCAGAAGTTCGATTCCCGGCTGAGGTGTCCATCATTCCGGTATTTTCACGTCAGTCACCTTCTCCAGCCAGAAATGCCTTACATGTTTAGCAGGTCATGGAGACACAGCAGTAGACGTCCCACGATGGAATTGCGCTGAATCTTGTAGAAGAAGAATCCATCTTGAAGCTGATGTTGATCCGTTGGCAATATCTTCGCCACGTGCCAGTGATGTTAAGCTGCAACTAACACAACAAGCATTAAAATTTGCACACACTAGTCTGAAATGTTTAATATTCTCGTGGAGAAATGAACTTAACTTGGATCCACTAATTTCGAAGTAATTTCGTGAATTTTTTCGTAAATTCCTGTAGTAAGTTAGCAAAGTATATCTTCGTTTTCAAGGCTAAATTTATTCCCACGTGATACCGAAGCACGTCGTCAACAGAACACCGCAGAATAAGTAGGAATCCGAAGCAGAAGAAAAAAGGAAGATTTAATGTGCGCACGAGGGAGTGTGTTGTTTCTAGAGACGACCATTGGTTCAGTGTCTCTTGTAATTGGTCGCGACTATTCGAGAAGCTTGTCACCAACTCGCCCGCTGATCGGTACACGCGCACTTCTCACTTTGGAAACCAGTCTGTCACGTGATCTAACTCTGCACTCAATCGAAGACGGATCTATACTCGCTCCCTCTGAATTAAAAATAACCAGTCTGGTGAACTAACACAGCTTTCCTAATGAGAAATCCAACCCTTGGCGAACAATAAAATTTTCAATGAAGACTTGTAGTATATAATCTAATAATGACCAAATTTGACGGGCACAACATCAACAATATCACCTCTTCGGAATCTGTGATGTCCGCATAACTCCTAGAAATTTCCGAGTTGAAATGAGCAAGTTTCCCATCTGTTTATAGAAAACAAATTACTGATATCACATACGGATACCTTCCACTTTAAAATATTAGGAATAAATATACAAATGAAATAATGATAATAATAAATATATATAAATCTAATACTGACAATAATATATCTTATTTTTGAATACAGTGCGAGTGTGTGATATGTGCACAACACACACACTCTGGATATTGGTCAAACTCCCGTGTTGAATGTTATACTGCTCTTTCCGTCAATATATTTTCCGGAAATATCCGTCACCCAAACTGTCGTAACTAATGTGGTCAAAATTTCGTGAAAAGAGCACACCAAATGGGCTCCTGTTAAGGGACCTATATAAGCCTCCGTACTCTTGTGGAAAACGTTTCGCGTGTTTTCACTCCTTTCTTGACTGTTATAGTGCGTTTTCATCAAATATATTTTAAGGAACACCTGCTCATGCATACTGATTTTCACCCAAACTCCCGTAACTAATGTGGTAAGGGTTCCGTAATAAGTGCACGCTTAATGGGCAACTTCTTAAAGATATTGCAGAGCTTCCACACGCTTGTGGTGAGCGTTTCCCCTGATATCTCGTCTTCAAACGAAACTGACCACGCATACTGCCGGGCTCCTACAATATTGTAAAGAGTGTGGTAGTAAGTTATTCAAGAACACTAATCTTCGTATGCACCATGTCACTTATAACGGAAAATGCTCATACTATTGTTCCGAATGATGTAAAAGCTTTTGTGAAGAGTCTAGTCTTGGAAACATGCGTTGAGTCATCCCTAACTACGTTCAAACTGATGGTAAAGCGTACAATAAAACTACATATGCTGACGTGTTGTGTGGAACGGGGACGTTCTTCTGAAGATTTTAATGGAATCTCTCATTCGCGTAACGAGTGTGGTCATTTTTGTGAACACCTGCTCACTCAGTCTCCATAATAGCTGCTTCTGTGTAATAAGTGCGGTAGAAATCTTACCGTAATAAGAACTCACCCGCTAACACTGCAGATCGATCAAACCATTTTAATAAATGAGTTAGTAACGTTTTCCCACAAGATTTATTTTCGGACGGAGCTGGTAGCTCACCTTAGTGAACATCTACACTTATATTATGTATCATTGGTCTTCTGTTCTCCTTGTGAGTACACTCGCAAGGAACTCGTATTTAGGCCCTGTCGGTATCGCCCATGTTGTTATATGGTACGTTTCAACGTTATTTTCTAGAATACTTAATCTTAGAACGGATTTTATAGAAAGGCTACTTCCTTGTATTGTTTATGTCTGAATTCTCGTCTTCTTTGACGACTGTTTAACCCATGAATAATGATTCACTCACTGACAAAGATATTGTGATATTCAGTAATCTTGAATCCAACAGCTAACTTATTGGAGAATAATAATAATAATAATAATAATCGTATGGCCTCAGCTACCGTGTGCAGACATTTCAATTTGACGCCATCTGGCTGTCTGCTCGTCAATTTCGACGTTCCGTTTTACTCTAGGCCCCCACTAGATGGCAGACCAAGTAAACCGAAACTCTCTTGGGCGTCTATGGCTGAGATTTAATGAATTTTGTCGGGTAAACACCAAATGTGTCACCAGAGATCTTTTACATGCCGACATCGTACGACATGGAGTGTCGAATGGACTTTTTTCCGCCCTTCAAAAATCCGACTACCTCTGCCGGATTTGAACCCGCTATCTTGAGATCCGGAGGCCATAATAAGAAGAAGACATTGGACATGTAAGTATAGTTATTCCACATTTACTGTGATTACCAAGGATTCAAATGCAGATAGTCCTAGTGTTATTTAGTTCATAAAGGCAAAAGAGAGCAAGGAATGTGACCCAGTTGGAACGTCCCTAAATGTCATATACATGTTAATTTTGTCTGCCATATTGAGAACTACTGTGTTCATTTTCGGAAAATACGGCTAAATGACAGATGTATTAAGTATACACTGTTTGCTACAAATGTCCATATCCGTGTGTGTTTTGAACCCTAAATTTAAGCTGATTTTTCTATGGGAATTTAAATTTTTTTATGGGATCGACTATACTATGAATGCTTTCAGGGTATTGACATACCATTTTATTGTAAAATATTTTTTGTGCAAAATTAAGCAATAAATAATTTACATAATTTGTTTGAAATTGCGTCTATCACAACTAGCCCGACCGTTTCTGTTACGATTTTCACCTTATTGTTCTGGGGTTAACATGGATTGGGCTAACGACCATCCATAGCGATGTGCACAACCGTAAATTTTCTCAGTGGTACAATCGTCGATATTACCAGTCCACTAACTCACGTGTCAGGCCGCACATTTCTCATGCGTAGAGTGCCACGTTTTTTTAACAGGGCTTTCTTTAAACAACAGCCGGGATGTGTGGCTCAGTAAAATTATTATCATTAGATAACATTCTTACCTCTTTGAAGAAGTGTCGTGGAGTTCTGCTGTGCCTGAAGTTTCTTTGCCCAATAAATTCCCCTTAATGACCTCCTATCTACTTACTATGGAGTATGGCTGATTAGATATTCGATTTGTGGAAATATCCTTAAAAGTGCAATTGTGGGAAAACAGCAGTGGAAGTAGATCTTTGTTTTCTTGTATATTTTTTGCCGCTCAGCAACCTACAGTTCTACCCTTCAAGCTCGATGACACTTAAAAAAACTGCTATGCACACTTATTTACTCTATAATAGTGCTTCGTGCTATAGGCCAGAAATTGTTAAGTCTGAAATCTATTAAATGTACAGTCACCTGTAATGTTTGTAATTGTGATGTATAATATCATGAGGGGTGATATAGGGGCACAAGCAGGCAATTCTTGTTTAAAATGTTATTTTTTCGGAAACGACATCAGTGGAGTAAATACCCTCGTACTGCAGTAAACGGGAATATGAAATGTTGGAGAATAGAAATTCATGAGCAGAAGGCAACACAAATGCGATGGCAACGTAGATAAATGCGCAATAGAAGTTATATACACCCGGATATTATAATTTACCTGCCACTAGTTGCATGCAAATTCATGTATACTACCAGTTAACATGGACAAACATTTTGAATACAATTTCATGTCGCATAAAGTTTACATCATTACATCTGTAATTGATGGTAACTCAGAATATCGTAACACTCCTCAAAATATCAAAGTTATTTTCCAGTTTGTAATTGTTTATGAAGTAATTCAGGATGTTTGGTACAATGGCTGTTGATTGTTTTATAACCTTCCTTCAAGTTTCATTATTTATTATTTCTCAAGGAGTGTTATGTTAACTTCAGAATCTCGCATAATTTTGTTGTTGACAATTATTTTTTTATATTTTCCTTCCATATAACATTTTGTTAGATTTCTACAGCCAGTTTTCTTCAGAAATGCCCTGCTTAGCTACACAATAAAACTGATTCCTTTCTGATTACTTGCAAGATGAGGAATGTAGCTTTAAATAGTCAGCTTTCTTATTGTAGTGCTATGGGATTTTAATACCTTAATTTTTCAGGGCATCTTTACTTTGGGGAAGAGCTTAAATTAAGTTTGAATACTTCAGTCTTAAATTATTGATGTGTTTCTCAGTTTCCTTCTTCCATTGAGATTATATTTTAAAACAGTTATATTTTTCTGCCTGACCATTATGGAATGTTTGATTCGGTTATTGTTACCTTACTGATAGTTTTCCAATGATATTTGAGGCCTGAGACGTCTGTGATCAGACAATGAATAATCTACGACAACATATAAAGAATACATTTTCTACATTAGTTATAATATTTTCTAAGCTAAGGTCATTTCGTTTCAACTGAACATTAAGCAAATACAGCTGTACACTCATGACTACTAATATTTATACCACATTAACTAATACTCACTCAGGCAATCCGTCAAGCATAAGAGGACATGCCTTAACCGAATTACATGCCAGGTAGTTAGGAAAGTAAAAATCGCCACAGTGAACCATCAGTAACTGATATTTACTTATTTATATAGATGGCAGTGTGCGATTATTACTACGCTCCTAAATACAATAAAAATGATTAGTACTAACCTGGTCTCTACCTTGTGGTGAACATGGGCATCATAGAGTCTTTCATTGGTAATTAGTGCTTCGTGGCGATAATATTGGCTTCAGGGAAGTTCAGGGGTCAATTTGTGATATCGACCACCATACTAGTAAGCTTTATTCTTGATGGGTTGGAAAATGCGTCACTGCTACATAAACAATTGTGCTAATTAGCAATAATTCTCCGAACTAGCGGGCCGCACCAACGTTACGGTAGATGTATACCGCGCGCGATACTCGAACTCAAGGGCTCCAGCTTTAAAAAATACCAGAAAGTGTTTGGTGTGCTTAATTGCCTGACTGGAATTAGTCTGTCAACTCATAAGCAGATACTAGATAACACCTAATGGTCTTAGTTGGCTTTCTTGTTAATGATGCTTGTTGTTTAAAGGGGCCTAACATCGAAGGTCATCGGCCCAGGTCTTAGTTGGGGCCGATGATATTTGATGTTAAGCCTCTTTAAATCTTCTTCATCATCATCATGGTCTTAGTTCGTCCAGTCGTAAGTACATATTCCTTAGTAGCAATTTTACAAGCTGGTCTACTTCAAAGCCCACATTAACAGTCACAAATGCACTGTTGCACGTCTTTAAGTTTTCCATATCAATTATTGGATTCTGTTCTCTAACCCCTCTGAGCGAGGAGCAACATGAGAGTTTTGTTTGCAGCTCCGACTTCTCGACAGGCGACACGAATTTCTAGCAACAGCTCTGGACACAAAACAAGGGAAGCATTGCATCCTCATGTTTTGAATTCATGGCCCGCGGCGTACACCCCCGGATAAAAACATATCTTCCTGAGGGCAGACGACTTTCTGTCATTGAAATGAAATGTCGTATGGATTTTAGTGCCGGGATATCCCAAGACGGGTTCGGCTCACCAGGTGCAGGTCTTTTGATTTGACGCCGTAGGCGACCTGCGCGTCGTGATGAGGATGAAATGATGATGAAGACAACACATACACCCAGCCCCCGTGCCATTGGAATTAACCGATTAAGGTTAAAATCCCCGACCCGGCCGGGAATCGAACCCAGGGCCCTCCGAACCGAAGGCCGGTACGCTGACCGTTCGGCCAACGAGTCGGACTTTCTGTCATTGATTCGCTGTAATTTCCTAGCTTCTACCAGAATGATGAATTAATGCATGATTGAGCATCGTTGTATAATTCGATGGCCCAGAAAAAAATGGTTAAAATTCAAAATCTATGATTTTGAAGAGTAGAGATTAGAGTTTTAGCAGTTTACATCACTGCCCCTCTAAAATTGACGTGCTACACAAGTTTTATGAAAATTGGTGTGTACGCGCATCTTACGTGGATGTTATAATCTAGAAAAGATTTACAACTCATAATGCCAGACTTTTGAATTAAGAAATGCAACGAATTTCAGAACAATGAAAACTGTTTAAAGTGCTTGTTAAAATGAATGCATTAGATGATGTGTTGTTACAATTTCGGAGGTTGTAGGGGTCGGCATATAGTAAAAATTGATAGAAATATCTCAATTTATGAGACGTAACTCGATATCAGCCACTGTAATTATATCATGGCTATTTTGCACTTTCATTTCGCCCATCTCGTGTACCCGTGCTAGAGAGAAATCAGTTCTTAGGGGTTTCCAACGTTGAACCATCTCGCATTTCCCCCCCCCCCTAAAATGGGCAATTGTATTTCCCCGAACAAATGGAAGAAGCTTCATTTAATACATTTCTGTGACTGTCTCGCTTGCGCGTTTCTTTCTCACGCAGTGGGGCTTAGCGCGCCCAGTTCTTTGTTTACCTCGGCCGAGAAACCGAGCCTTCCGTCGTTGTGGGCTACTGGTTCACGGACTGGTAAACGTAATCGGCGCGACAGAATCACTCCGTATTAGGTCCTGGGATCGTTATCTGGTAAGGTCCAATGTGTTCATGAGACTTCTATTTATCTGTCGTTATGTTCTCTTGGTGAATAACGAAATTTCGTCTTTGTTTCCATCCAATTTTGATGTTGCTTATTAGTAAGGGCATCCGTATTGAATTGTCCCCGTGGCTTCGGGCTCTGATACAACGATGCAAGATACCGCCTCATCGTATAGTTACAAGATGAGGCCCTTGGTTTAAAGCTAAGTTGTAATACGCAGAACATATCAGTGATATCTCGCATGTTGTTCATTGAATGCAGGTGATACAGCTGCCATTACAAGCGTACAATATCTGAGTTCAATCCCAGGCGTATCAATAATACATCGAAACATATACATATTCTTTGAGGAAATATGATGGCCAAAATTAAAGATGGCATGAAAGATTAAACGAAAATATTAAAATGTAGGAAAATTGCGCAGCTTATTCCTCATCCTGCTCAGCCTGTACTTACTACATAAGACACTTGAGTTACAGCTGACTTGCATTACGCCAAAAATTACAGTGAAATCGCGCAAACCATTTATTCATTAATTTCTGAAGATTCAGTTGCCTTTACAAGGTTACAACACATGATACAGAAAATGTATGTGACAAAAATCGATTACGGAAATTTGCCATAACATATGACGCGACTATGTGGTATTATAATTAACATAATTTAGAAAGCAGTGAAAAATAACACGACAGCAGAGATGACAAAATTTAAAAGTGTTGTGCAGTGTGGTCAAATAATAGCCAATCTATTAAATTACAGTAATGGACCTTTCACTTCATAAATTTAATCACAATATGAATCTTGTTTTGCTGTTAACACAGCAGATTTTCTCTGATAATGTACCTAGGTACGTCGTTATAAATAGTAATTCTTCACCATGATGGGGACGATTTCATTGACACAGGTATGAGTTCGAGGACCGTATGAACAAGGTCCGTAAGCATGAAATATGAGTGTACTTTATTGAGATATTTATCCTATTTGCAAATCATCTGGAGGGCACTCCGGAGTTCACTACCCTCATCATAGAACACCCAGGTCACAGTTAACCTGGAGTGTTCAAGCATGCTGTCAAGTGATGATTAACAGAGGACGAGTTATTGTAGCTTCGGTATTTTGCAGTGAAGTTATGCATTTTCACTGTCAACGTATGTATTGCCACATGAGGATTCAAATGAGGGAACATACACTCTTGACTCGATCCTCACTGATGCCGATTAGCCTACATGGTTCATTCTGGTGCACCTGATCTAGAACTCAACGTTGGATTTGATATAATTTATAGGTTGTATTTTATTTAATTAGGAATTTTGCCTGAGACATGGTATCTACCTGGTATGTATTAAGCTTTATTATTTACTCTGGGGTAGATTTAGGTTGTTGATTATCAATCCATCACTATGAGTTAATACGTGTTTTAGTTCAAATATTTCAGGTAGCGACGAAACAGATCACTCCATCCCACTATAACAGCGACAAATGCAATGAGAAGTTGAATCAGCGTATGTATTTTCCTTTCAACACTATTAAATATTTTGCCCGGCTTAATGGCTCAGGCTGTTGTGGCGCTAGCCTTTTGAACACTACTTGTTAGGTTTGATTCTGGGTTATCCCGGTGGTATTTGTAGGAGTTCAAATAAGTCAGCCTCGTGTCGGTAGATTTACTGGCACGAAAGAGTACTGCGGGAGTAAATTCCGGCAACTCGGCGTCTCCAAAAACCATAAATGTAGTTAGTGCAACGTTCGTTGAGGAAATATGATGGCCAAAATTTAAGATGACATGAAAGATGAAACGAAAATATTAAAATGTAGAAAAATGAACTTATTAAATTATTATACACGGGCAATTTATAGTTGACACCGGATCCCGCAGTTACGATATCAAACCTGCAAACACAACAGGTCTTATAGTAACAGCTGGGGACTCTACTTATAAATATAAACTTTATTCCCGTGATCCTGTGCAAAGGGATTTCATTACTCGGCAAAACGTAGGCTTAATAATTTCTCATGTAAGATTTTGTGTTAAGCTTCAGTGTTATATTTAACGTTCAAGCTGGCAGCCAGATGTCGGAGGAAAGAACGTGAACGGTTTCATGAGAATGGATAAAATGAACACTCGTTCTTTTCACCTTGGATGTTAGGATAAAAACCTGCCACTGCATGTTTCATACGGCCACGTTGCAGTTGTGGTGTGACCAGTTTTTACACTGAGATTTAAGTATGCAATTAGTGCTGTCTAGGAAGCAATTCCCACTTTGATCTTTTCCTTGTGTGCTAGAGTTTTAAGTCTGGTTTTGAATCTGTTGGTACTAGTTGTTAACGTATTCCCTTTCCAATAGTAATTGTTGCAATTTCCGTTATTTATATATTTGGGTAAATGGCTGCTCAGAAAAGAAGGCCTGATATTATCGCGGTCCACAAGAGCTTTCACCCAGTCGTGATTCCTTTAGAGAATATATCTATTTTTAAAGTAATTACCCTAGCATTCAGACATTTTTAATTTGCTTGTAATTTCGGACCTGTTTCAGCACGCACCTCTACAGTGAGCAGTGCTCCTTTACAGTCCTTAATGAAGTTCTTTGCAGACAATACAGAGAGTACGATTTGCCTTAATAAGCTAATACAGTAAGTTGTGTGATTCAGGTAACAGTGTGTGTGTTTCAGACTGAATACATTCTGCAAACAACAAGAGATTTGATTTCTGTAAACGGAATCGGTTATTCAGCTTGTTTCTAAAGACGTGGAGACTTTGTCCCGCTTGATCCCATTTCTATGCCAGTAGTCACCACGCTCTACTCTTTGTATAATTTTGTGTTATTGTGCACTTTGTTGGCTTTGAGAAATGACATATTTGAAATAATGTGGAGTTTAAAAACATTCATACTTCGGACAAGCACACGACGGCAGGTCTCTCAAACCATCTGACTCAGTTTGGCACTGCCGCTCGGCTATTTTACTCTTCTATCAAATCTGTCAGGTTCAGTCTTATCAAACATGCATCTTTGCTACATACTCAGATCAACCGATGTAGTCCTTTTGTGCATTAATGTTAGTCTTCCCTGCAACACCTATGATAATGTGCTGACTCTATGTTGAAATCCGTAAACAACGGAACGTCCCCTGCCTCTTCATAGTAAGTGGTTCAATAATAAAGGAAAATATGATTATTACTTTGTCTAGAATTATGTGGGAATGGATAGTTTTAGAGAAAGTTGAGAGTAAGTTTACGTACTACTATTAATAATAATACACTGGCGGAAAAATATTATACAAACACAATGAAGTAAGAAATGTAGCATACGAAAATATTGGCAATATATTTGTCGAGGTAGCATATTTACTTGATTAAAGGTACAAGACTACAGGTTGATATCCGCCCGAGAAGAGCCATCGCAAATGTGCCATGCTGGTCCATTAATAATTGTTGTATTCGCCTGAGAGCTGAATGCAGGCATGCAAATGTGAATGCATTGTGTCATACAGTTGCCGGATGTCAGCTATTCGGATGGAGTTCCATTCATTTTGCACTTGGTCGATCAATGCAGGGACTGTTAATGAACGTTGTGGATGACACTGAAGTTGTCCTCCAGTGATGTGCCATACGTAATCTATTTGGAGCAGATGGGGGGTTGGAGCGGGCCAAGGCAACATCTCGACGCCCTGTAGAGCACGTTGGGTTACAACAGCAGCATGGCGGCGTGCATTATCCTATTGGAAAACACCCCCGGGAAAGCAGTTCAAGAGCGGCAGCAGAACGGGTCGAACCACCAGACGGACAGACGTATACATCTGTAGTCAGGATGCGTGGAATAACCATGAGAGCGCTCGTGCTGCCATATGGAATTCCTCCCCAGACCAGAACTCCCGGTGTAAGTTCAGTGTGTCTAAGCCGCAGACAGGTGGAGTGCAGGCGCTCACCTGACTTCCTTTTAACCAACACGTGGCCATCACTGGCACCAACGCAGAACCGGCTTTAATCGGAAAACACAGCGGACCACCACTTCAACCTCCAATGACCTCTTGCTTGACATTCTGCAAGCAGCAAGAGATTTCATTTTATGAACGCAATCGGTTCATCAAGACGTGGACAGCCTGTCTCCCTTGATCCTGTTTCCATGACTCGAGGCACCACGTTCTACCACTTTCTATTATTTTTATTTATATTGTTGTGCACTTGTGGAAATGCAGTCAAATGTCGGAGGAAAGAGCACGGGCGATTTTGTGAGAATGGATAAAATTAACACTCGCCTTTTCATCTTGGATTTTAGAATAAAATCTTGCCACTGAATGATTCATACGGCAATTTTGCAGAAAGGAGATGGGCTTTGTCTTGATGACTACTAGTTTGGAGTAAGTGGAATAAATGTCTCAGAGTGTTGGCGTTACTGTGGTGCCAACTGCCGCTGGAATTGCTGATGCACCACAGCCATACGCCAAATACGGCTGCGGTGGCGGTGGTGGTGGTGGTGATTATTGTTTTAACAGGAAATACAACTGAGCAACCATCCTCATACGGCGGTGGTGCCACGAGGACGTCCGGAGCCCGGTCTTCTTTTTAACGTACCTTCTCGTGACCACTGCTGCCAGCATGCATGCACAGCAAATACATTCCTGCCAAGTCGTTCTCCAATAGCGCAGAAGGAAAATCCACCTTCACATAGCCCTATTATACGGCCTTCTTCAATCGCAGTGAGCTGTTCATACCGGCCTCTTCGCCGTCGTAGATACATTCTTGACCCACTGACGGTCCCTCCGTCCAATCTCACAGGCATCTAACGCTCTCGCACAATGCAGCCTGTATTTAAAGCAAACCTGAAGTGCAACATCATATGGCCGCTACTAGGGCCACCCTAATGCTACTTGCGGGAAATTTGAATTAACTTTACTTTTGACATTCTGCAAGCAGCAAGAGATTTCATTTTATGAACGGAATCGGTTATTAAGCTTGTTCACCATCGTCCGTTAATCTACCACAACTCCTTCTTGGTGTTTGGATATTTTAATTCCACCAATGCAAAAATAATAGTTTTACGCACGTTTATCTGCTTGTGTAGAAGAGTATTACGTTATGTATGCAAACTACGTTACTGTAGTAAGAAATATTTTTACATGATGCGCTGTATTTATGAAACTTCCAACATGGTTGAACAACTGTACAATTGAGTATATACGGTACCATTATGATCCAGTGTCCAGAGGCATTTTACGGACTATAGAAGAAAAGTTGACACTGGAGCCAGGAAACGATAAACACTGCTCACTCTTTACCAGTGAAGGACAAGAGAACCCGGAACAAGTGCAGAACTGATCATATAACTATTCTGAAAATAACATTCTAAAAAGGATCAGAACCAAAAATTTGGCGTTTTGTGTAATATGCAGATTTCAGTTTCATTCGCGTAGCACTGAAATCCATCCTTTGTCGAACAATAACATTACTATGGACACTGAGCCTTGTTTGAAAACTTTGATGGCCTGTTTATAAAGCAGCGTCCTATACTTGAATGTGTTCAATAATCGTCTGTTTCCCTCCAATGTTTTTAGATGCTTTGATAGTGCTTTGCATACTTTGTCCTAGGTATGTATTAATAATCACGATGAGGGTTCTATGAACTTTATCCTGAGCGTATATTCAATTCCCTCATGAATAATTTAAGAACTTGGTCCGCAAGGTGTTTAAAAGAGTCTGATGAGAATTTTAAGAACTTGACCCTAAGATATGTTAATCAATCACACACTTTTACGTCCCTTACTATCAGCTCATAAGATGTGCATCATGTTTACACTAGCCTTTTGACGTTTTGACTTCAATGTTGGTCTTTAAAGTGAGCGACATTGAGATTGCTTCACTAACACTGATATTGTTACAACCTTCATTCAATTTGCTGTACGGCCATCGAAGAAGAATAAACAACCTCGATACTGAAAATGGGCCATCAGTTTCTACTCCTTATTGCGTACTATCTGCAAATTGTCCTTGGTTTCCTCCCAACTGACATTGCATTCGTTTCAGGAATGCTCATTATCTTGTTATAATCAAGATTTTAGGTTACAATCTTTCGATCTGCAAGGCATTAAAACAAGTCATCAATATAGGCTAAATTGCTTACAACACTCTATCCATAGAATGGCTTATATTTCCGTCATGTATACTTGCAAACCTTGGGCAGTAAGATTGCAGTTTCTTCTAATCCAGTAAACCACGAGTACCGAGAAGTCATAATTTATAACTCCAGCCTGATTGTGAACATAAATGCTTTTGATTGCCAGGAGTAACCCACTAATGTTTATGGCCAACATCTTTCTATTGTATTTCCCTGTACACCTTCTGTAGATGTGTGGAACGTAGACTTGAGTATCTATATCTCTTAGAACATTTCTCCAATTACTTGACGAAGAGTATACTGAAAACCTAATCCTGGAAGCCCATCTACGATCTGAAACGGCATTAAATTTCCTCCGGCTAGTTCTCAACCATCGATAGCATATTTAATTCACAAAGTGATGAACGGAAGAGTGACGAAAGGAATATCACCACAGTTGTTTCAGGACTTCGTGTTTTCTTACTTGTAGATTTCTGCAGTTACTAATTTCGTCCAGTCAGAGAGTGCATTACTCGAATTTTACGCTAAACGTGTTATTTTATTGAGCCGTTTCATCCCGGAGTTTCGACTATATTTAGTCATTTCTGACGGAATTTCACATGCTACTATTCCTCCCAATACTTTATGGAGCTCGAATGATTAACAGTTAATTTTCAAATAATTCCCTGAACTCATATTATAATAACTAATAAGAAACTCGTCAGGTAAAGCGCCATCATCTTACGTTTTGATTTCGAATTTACTTCCCCTGCTGACAGTTTACATCAGAGAGTCGAAATCAGCACAGTGAAACTAGAGATTGGACGACCTCCGATAACCCCGAGGATAACGTTCCTATAATCGAGAGAAGATATGTAAGGCTAGTAAATTAAAAACACGAAAATTGTCAACTCTCTCTTGGTTCCACCACCTTACAGAATCACGCCCTGAGATAGAAGTACGGAATGTGGCCAGAATTGAACAAATTATGATAAGTATTGTGACACCATATCACATTTGAAATGTAAATAATTATTCAGTATTAGAGATAATTCTTAAATTTTGTATGTCCTGAGTAACAATAAAAATGCCTGGGACTTTGGAGACTGTCCAGGGCTTGAACGAACGGAACAGAAGTTTTAAGAGGGTCTGATAAAAATCTCGTTCTGAGACAACATTCAAATCTTAAAGTTTACTCTTTTTCATTTTAATTATTCCTTTACATTTTGAATCTCTTAGCTACGATTTGTTGGGGGCCTGGGTTTTCAATAAGATGGAATTTTAAAACATTAGTTACTAAGCATAAATAAGAGTGTTTGGCAGATATTCTCAACACAAACGATCAATGCCTTCATGGTGTTTCAGTTTCCATTTTCTTAACTGTATCAGTCATGTATACAGCATTAGTTGAGACTTACAGCGGTATTTATAGGAAAAGTGTAATCAATATTACCGTTATCTAAGGCAAAATACGGCAATTGCAATATGTAATTTGAGGTTTTATTATCAATGCAATATTGAACTGAAAAATGCAACATGAACCTTAAATATAATGTTAAAAATGTACAATTTTTGTTTACATATTTATATAAAGCCTATAGGCCCATATCCTGTTATCCCGAAGAAAATATATCTCCTATGAAACCTGTATCAGTCGTAAAAAGTACCCTGTAACCAGTACCCACTTAACCAACCCTATGTAGGCTGTACACGAGTACAGGGCTGAGTTTGCTGTCTCACACCCTGTCAGCACTCCGGTGTACTACTTCTTACTTACTACCCTAGTTCACTTCATTGCGCGCATATCGACTATCCCAAGTAGTAACATTATACACTGACTGACAGAGCAAATGCAACACCAAGAAGGAGTGGTCATAACTTTATGCCAATTGCAGGGTAGACTGACGTCACTGAGATATGCTCATGATGTGAAATGCGCCGCTGTGCTGCGCACGTAGCGAACGATAAATGGGACACGGCGTTGGCGAATGGACCACTCCGTACCGTGATTTCTCAGCCGACAGTCATTGTAGAACGTGTTGTCGTGTGCCACAGGAAACGTGTATAGCTAAGAATGCCAGGCCGCCGTCAACGGAGGCATTTCCAGCAGACAGACGACTTTACGAGGGGTATGGTGATCGGGCTGAGAAGGGCAGGTTGGTCGCTTCGTCAAATTGCAGCCGATACCCATAGGGATGTGTCCACGGTACAGCGCCTGTGGGGAAGATGGTTGGCGCAGGGACATGTAGCACGTGCGAGGGGTCCAGGCGCAGCCCGAGTGACGTCAGCACGCGAGGATCGGCGCATCCGCCGCCAAGCGGTGGCAGCCCCGCACGCCACGTCAACCGCCATTCTTCAGCATGTGCAAGACACCCTGGCTGTTCCAATATCGACCAGAACAATTTCCCGTCGATTGGTTGAAGGAGGCCTGCACTCCCGGCGTCCGCTCAGAAGACTACCATTGACTCCACAGCATAGACGTGCATGCCTGGCATGGTGCCGGGCTAGAGCAACTTGGATGAGGGAATGGCGGAACGTCGTGTTCTCCGATGAGTCACGCTTCTGTTCTGTCAGTGATAGTCACCGCAGACGAGTGTGGCGTCGGCGTGGAGAAAGGTCAAATCCGGCAGTAACTGTGGAGCGCCCTACCGCTAGACAACGCGGCATCATGGTTTGGGGCGCTATTGCGTATGATTCCGCGTCACCTCTAGTGCGTATTCAAGGCACGTTAAATGCCCACCGCTACGTGCAGCATGTGCTGCGGCCGGTGGCACTCCCGTACCTTCAGGGGCTGCCCAATGCTCTGTTTCAGCAGGATAATGCCCGCCCACACACTGCTCGCATCTTCCAACAGGCTCTACGAGGTGTACAGATGCTTCCGTGGCCAGCGTACTCTCCGGATCTCTCACCAATCGAACACGTGTGGGATCTCATTGGACGCTGTTTGCAAACTCTGCCCCAGCCTCGTACGGACGACCAACTGTGGCAAATGGTTGACAGAGAATGGAGAACCATCCCTCAGGACACCATCCGCACTCTTATTGACTCTGTACCTCGACGTGTTTCTGCGTGCATCGCCGCTCGCGGTGATCCTACATCCTACTGAGTCGATGCCGTGCGCATTGTGTAACCTGCATATCGGTTTGAAATAAACATCAATTATTCGTCCGTGCCGTCTCTGTTTTTTTCCCCAACTTTCATCCCTTTCGAACCACTCCTTCTTGGTGTTGCATTTGCTCTGTCAGTCAGTGTATTTCAATACTTAATGTTTAGAGATATGGCAATTTCAATGTTTGCGCATTTTTCACAAATCAGGGAAAGTACTTAGTGTTCATTTTTTACAATTTAGTCTTGATGTTGAGCAGAGAAGCAAAAATATAAAAAAATGATTTATTGTAAATATTGATTACAGAATTAAATGTGATAAAATAATCAGATTCCGAATGTTTTAAAATATGAATATTTTATGTTGATTTACAATTATAATACGTGTAGAATATACTAGAATTTGATGATTAATCATGCGTGTATCATTGCTCATTGTGTTTCAAGGTCGGCAATATTATTTATTTATTCAACTCTAACATACACTTTAAATTATTTAATATTCAATACGGTACTTATTTGACTTTGAAGTTTTTAAAGACTAACACAGAAGTGATAAATAGATTTAAACGGAAAACGCAGTACAATTACACGTAAAGATAATTACGTACGCCTGTGTAGTGTAGTGGTGGTTTAGCGAAATTAGCTGCCAACCCGGGGGCCTGAAATCGATTCCTGCCTTTGTCACAAAATTTTAAAACTCGTACGAGGGCTTGAGCGCGGTCCACTCAGCCTCCGGAGGTCATCTGAATAGAAATGGGGGAGAGGTGGTTTAATTCCCACCTCAGCTATCCTCGAAGTCGTTTTCCGTGGTTTTCCATTTCTCCTCCAAGCAAAAAGCCTATCCACTTAAGGCCACGCCCGTTTATTTTCTCTTCCTTGTCTAACCATTCCGATATTCCACAAGGCCCCTGTTCAGCATAGCAGGTGAGGCTGCCTTGGCGAGGTACTGATCCTCCTCCATAGTTGTATCCCGTGAGCCAGAGTCTCACGCTCCAGGACACTACCCGTGAGGCGGCAGAGGTGGGATCCCTTGCCAAGTCCGAGGGAAAAAAGCAACCCAGGAGGATTCACTAATTAAGATACAAGTAAATAAATAAATAAATAAATAAATAAATTCAATAATACTATTCTTTTACATCACGCTAAATAATTTTTACGGTTTTTGGAGAGTCGAGGTGCCGGAAGTTTGTTACGCAGGAGTTCTTTTACGTGCCAGTAAATCTACCTGCACGAGGCTCACGTATTTGAGCACAATCAAATGCCACGGCACTCAGTCCGGCTAAAGAAAGGAAGACAGAAGGAAACAAAGATAACTACAATTGAATACAAATATTTTAGGTTGGGTCACGATCACTTGTAATTATGGCTTCAACAATTCGAGGCGAGTCGAGTGATTCGCCAAATATAGTGAGTGTTAGTGGCACGGAAATTACGACAGATTTTAGTGAAGATGCACTAGAAAATGGCAATGATATTGAATACAGCTTTGGTGATAGGCTACAAGATCAGTAGCGACCGATGGGAGGGGGTGGGGTTGTAGTTACAACATGCTCGTGCGTGTGTGGTGCGCTGATGCAGGACACTACCGGTACATTACGAATGAATAGTTTTACAGGTTACAATCTAAAATTCATCTTTCGAGGCTTCTTAGAAAATAGATTCGAGAGATCTGTTGGTTTTAAAATTGTGTCTCTTTGATTGTACAAAAGAGTACTTTCACTTGTTTGTTGCCAGTTTGTGTATATTTTCTTTTGTAAAAATTCCATGGGAGGAGGGAAGGGTTCGAACCCCCACTCTTGGCTACGCCCATGTAAAAGCGAGACATTTCATCACCAAGATTGCATCCACAAACAAGGAAAAACATTCTAGTCGGCAATTTGTGTTGTGTCAGAAAAAGTGCAATATGCGGAAATGTGCTTCAACTCCCATTTCGAGGCATGTAATGATAAGATACAAACACATTTTATTTTACTTTTCCAAAACAATGCACGTTTGATCAAAATAATTTGCGATAAATCTACCTACGTCCATAACGTTCGGTGGGCATTTCCTGCTGGACGACAATTTTTCGCCCATAACGGGGAACATGTTAACTATATAGGGTAACGACTGCAAATGAAAGTTACACAAACAATGAATTGGTAGGTAATTCAGTCAAATATTACTTCCTATAGTTAAAAGTTAAAGAATGGAATGTTCATATTATTATTATAACACATAAACTAATTATTTCTTTGTTTTAGACAATATCGAGTGCATTTGCACCATTTTACGTGTGCAAAATCAAAATCCCTTATCGTTTCACTTACAGAAATAATGTGACGAGAGAAAAGCAATACAATAGCACCAAAACAAGAGAAGCAAATTTCTCATGTTTTAGCAGTGTATGAAACAGGATAAAACAAACCTATCACAAACAACAAGTACCGTAACAATGTTAACAAGGGATCCAGTTACACTTACAATATTAACTTATTTTTTATTGCAAACATACAATATTTTATGGTTTAAATGATAGACAATTTCAATGTTATTTCAGTGGTTGACTTAACTCAAAACCCCAAACAAGTGAGTAACAATGTTACCACTTGGGACCGTCGATATGTCAAATTACTAAACGAGTAAAATATCCAATCACGAAAAATTGCGCTGATTATTTTAGTAAAATAAAAATATCTACAGATACCTTTCAACCCTCAAATTATCTATTATTTCCCCTGCATTTTTCACGACGATTCCTTTCATTGAGTCGTTTGTGATTCATAATGAAGCTGGCCGTGTATGATACGGAGATTACACTTAGAGTGTACGAATTCTTCTGGAGTAAAAAGGGAGCTTGTTATTAATGTGAGGAAATCCAAGGATAATTCTTATAAGAACAGTTGTTTGATAAAGACTGGATAAGTCACATGACTTCTCCCATTCGTGAGCGCGCCTGCGCCTGTCTTTCTTGTTCGCCTTGGGCCGCCCCCATCAAAATGTTTCATGAAGCTACAATGAGGATCAGCGGTTGTTTTACGTAAGGTACTAACAAATTAAGAACGTACGCCGAAATGTTAAATTAACGTAGCAACAAAGAATCTACTAGCAAGGCTCAGTAGGGCCACACATGATTCTCCATATCTGTATTGGTTGAAGAAGCTTGGATGAAAGAACAGTAGGATTGTGAAGAGCAGGGATATTTCCCTGTAGGTCTCAGTATGCGGAATATATCGATGTGTTAATAAATGTCAAGAGATGAGGCGAAATGCAATTAGAAAGAGATTACTCTGTAGGTGGCCAAAACGTGAGCACCAAGATAACGGGGGCCCAAGGTAAAAAAAAATTGCAAGCTTACAAAACCGTGTCGATTGTTGTATAACGGTTATAGGAAACAAAAATATCCCAGGAACCCTAGCACAGCGCAGTAGCAATTGTCGGTTTGTACCGTGGTTGAGAAATATGCTTTATTTATTTGGCAGTGTTGGGAAGACTGTGACAGGATTGTGAGCTGCACGTTAATTCCCCATTGTGTGCCATATTAGTGCCTGAAAAGCTTTACATCTGATATGTTTTTGACATTTTGACATGCTCTATTGGTGAAAAATATCTAATTCCCTCCATGGGAATTTAGAATTTTCCATTCGCCCGTTTTGTCATAAAGAAGCCTAAACTATGTACATCCTCGGTAAGTTGTGAAAACGTATTTTTATTCTATCAACAGCACTAGCATGTAGCAGCAAAACATGACCGCGGATGCGTACCTAAGTTCTGTATGTAGGCCTGTCCATTTTGTCAAATGCCCGGAGACTGATTGGAAACTCAAATGGCACCATCAAAAGTGTGGGTAACTATTTTGTAATTGGCAGGCATGATAACTCAATTCCTATGATTCTATCTTCTCATCAAGACCACCGAGGCCTGAATCGCAGTCGATGCATGAAAATTGCTTAGAAATGTGAAGTAACGTTCTATTGATTCAGATTCTGCTTAAAACCGTAGATCCCGTCGCTTATTTTTCGCTAGTACATAACCGCGTCATTTATGTTTGTGTATTTTGAGTACCCAAAAACTTCGGCTCACTTGTACCTTAAATGGTGATTGGATTCAGTGGTATACCCAGAAAATAATTTCAGTGGGTCCAGGCAAGTCGGGTGGATACGAATTTTCCTCGTGAGGGAATATGAAAAAGAAAAGCTTAGTGCGGTGTCGGACCTTCAGTAGATATTGATGGTTTTGATTGTTACCATATGTGACGGCCATTCAGAAAGGAATGAGTCGGCGGCTATGAAAAGGAAACCGCTGTAAGGATCGTAATACAATTGTCTGAGGAGAAGGTGCGGTCATTGTAAGAGTGCTGAGGTCCTAAAATGGCTGCTGGAAGGACATGGGTTCATACCACGTGGCGATAGAGCGAGCACGCGCACCCGTTGATGGTCCACTACACACACTCGTGCTGAAAACAGTTAAATGGAGGCTTCAAAAGAAGTGCCAATGGGTGTAGACCGGTTACTGACAGCAGAAGGAGTGAGGGAACGAAAATTCGTCGAATAATTGCACAAACGAATGGAGAACACGGCATGTCCGTTGAAAGGGTCAAGGCATAGCCAAAGCGATTAAGGGAAGGATGGATGCCATTGGCCGATGATGCACGATCTGGAACGTCACACCACGCTACCGATGCCATTGTCCTGCGGGTGGTGGATGCCCTCATTATGCAAGAATGACGAGTTACGGTAGCAGCCATTGCCACAGGGGTCGGAGTGAGCGTCGGAATTGTTCACACCATTATTAAAGATTGATTGAAATTTCACTAAAAGTGCGCCCTATGGGTGCCTCACAGTATTCAACCAGCCCAGGAAGCATATCGAATGGACCTCTCTCTTGAACATCTGCTGCGCTATGTCGAGGAAAGGAATGAGTTCCTGTCACAAGTGGTCGCTGGAGACGAGACATGATGCCAACACTTTGAACTCGGGTCAAAACGACAAAGCCTCCAATGGAAGCATGCAGTGTCACCGCCACCGAAAAAATTCAAGGTGAGCTAAAGAATACTCTGTGAGGCAAATGATTTACCTCGGATGACGACGTCAAGCAGTACGTTCGGAAATGCTTCACAACGCAGCCCCAGGAATTTTACCAGACGGCCATTCATCACCTTGTGTCGCAGTGCTTCAACATTGCTGAGCAATACTTTTGAAATAACGCTACAGCTTTTCATTGCATAGCCTCCGACTTGTTCCTTTTTAAATGGTCCTTATAATTATATCCAGCAATCGAATTTATAGCTTCTGTATTCTTAACAATATTGAAACCGTTCGTAAAATTGTGAGGAAGTAGAATATTCATTTACTTTGTATTCTTAAAAAACGAAACACTTTGTTATTACGCCCGTAAATGTGACTACATTCCAGGTCGTAGATACGTGGATTTCGATTACGGGTGACTCAAAGTCTACTCCATTGTACCCACAAACAACGCTGTATCTTCCCCATCTCATGGCTTTCTTTACTCTGTCAGGGCGGGGATCGAATACATGATACTTTAAGGCAAATTCTAAAATAAGGGTACCTAAAAGTAAACATCCGGCCCCGCGTTGTAGGAGTAGCTTGCCTGCCTTTTACTGGAGGCCACGGTTTCGATTCCCGGCCGGGATCTGAGGGCTGTTTCGAGGTACACTCAGGCTACTTGATAATAATTGAGGAGCTATCTGAAGGTGAGATGTCGGTCCCGGTCTAGAAAGCCAATGATAACGGCCGAGAGGATTCGTTGTGCTGACCATATGACACCTCGTAATCTGCAGGCCTTTGAGCTGAACAACGGTCGCTCGGTAGGCGATGGCACTTCTGGGCTGTTGTGCCATGGAGTTTTAGTTTGGAAAAGTAATAAGAGAAAGAAGTGTCATCCATGCAAGGCTATTTAGCTCCCAACTAATTATTCCGTCCCGTCTTGTGCATCTAGGGTAGTTGGAAAACGTACGTCTTAACAAATGCTCCTCATAAAAACGTTGTAAAAATATTACCTCTATTTACAACAATAAGTACGAACGCGTCATTTTGATGTGGCTCATTCGGTTGAGTCACTCTCTTTCTGATTCCGAGTTCTCAGGTTCAAATCCCGGCTTGGGTGCGTGGCCCTTAAAAGGGTGTTGTTATGACAACAGCTCAGTGTCGTTGGTTGCTGGCACGTTAATAAAAAGTATACCAGGCGGCTCGCGGGCACCATACTTTCTATTTACAAATGTCTCACATGCAGTATTGATGAATGGGATGCCTAATCACTTATTTTGGAAGGAGTGCTACAACGTGCCATATTTCGCATGTTGTGAAAGAAACAGCAATCATTAACTGCACACGGTCCATAACAGGCGTGCATTTGTAAATACGCTAAAGGTGCAGACAAGAAAATTTAATAAATTATTTATTCACGTGCAGACATTCCATTCTATAAAAGATTTGTTTGTGTGAAACTAATACTGTTCGGCGAAGTACGTGTGCAGAAGGCAGATGTCTGTTTGGAAACTCGTATGCGTACCGTCTGCGAACTTCGGCTGCATTCCGGCCAGATTTTCCATAGATGAAAATAATGTCTGTGTATTCGGCGTTGCTGAAAACACTAGCCATTGCCGATATGTAGGCAGCGAACATAGTGCTGCTGTACTATACACCAGCCTAGTACAATGCGGTGAAAACGAGGTTTACTAATGCAGTGGGTTGCATTCGACGTGTAGCGCTGAGGAACATGCTGCGAACTACCGCCCGGTTGTTATCTCTTCATATTCTGATGTAACTTTCCTGCTGGTAGCAGCGCCCCTGTGAAGTCTGTTAGTAGATATCCCATTCATCATTAGTGCATACGGGACATTTATCAGTAAATAGTACGGCGCTTGCAGGCCGCCTGGTTCATACGTATATCAGCGTCACAAAATCGTAACTTATACTACTATATTCTGTATCACAGGTTTCCGATGGAAACTAACAGGACAAGGTAAACCCTACATAGCATATATTTTGACATGCATCTTTTAACAACTAATAAGATACCTATAACCGTAACCCGTACATTCCATATAATCTTATGTGTGTGTATATATTCCTTGACCGCATGATTCTGATGTAACTTGCCTGCTGGTAGTAGCGCCACCGTGAAGTCTGTCTTTATAGCTTTTCACGTTACCTTTATTACAATAACATTACCGTATTTATTTTAAACCAGAACATAGCACCTTTACTCAAAATATTTATTCTTGCATTCATGCCACTTGTATTCGGAATATATGAAATGCTGTAGTTATGTGGAATGGGAATAACAGATGCAGACAAGGGCGTGTCCAGAGGTGGGAGGTATTCTAACGAATGTACTTTTATTACGCATTTGATATATATAATGTATATTATTATTATATTGAGGAATCCGCTCGAATCCACCACCCTTAATGGATCCAAGGACACTCATTAACTTATTAGGTATCTATGCCACCCAGACTCTCTGGAAGTTTGAACACCTATCAAAAATTTATGTGCGAAGACACACCTTAACCTCTTCAGTCCCGAGCCTGTTGATGCATTCGATGTGTTATATTTTGCTCAAATAATTTTAAAAAATTCACCATAGAAAATTAGTGTGTTTCACTAAGTTGTTTTATTCGTGTAGCATATATGCTACATCAGGACTCAGAGTTGACTTTCCTACCATTAATACTTTTTCCTTAAATTACTTTGTTTTATTATAAGTAGACAAAACCACATGTAGAGCATATGCTACATACGGACTGAGGAGGTTGCAGGGTAGGAGAAGTGGTGGTATATCACTAAATTGCGTGCCTAAAACCTGGATTCAAATCCAAACCTCTCTGCAGTGTCCACACGGAGTGATGAATGATACTTCATGAACTGTGACTTTTCACTGATTTCTAAAAATCACGAGTAACGACTCTTACTTCCTACACTGTCACTATGATTAGCCGTGTGCTGACGTAACGGTGTCCACGTGAAGTCAGGTTCATCACCATGGTTGCCAACAGTATGGATTTTTGTAGCTTTTTAAATGAGAAAAATGATTGTGAGTATAAAAATAATTTAAATCTCGTCATCGCTAGTAGTATCAATTTAGAATTTTGTCATGTTGACCAGTAGTGGGGTATTATTATTATTATTATTGTTATTATTATTATTATTATTATTATTAGTATTGGTATTATTATTATTATTAGCGTATTCTCCCAATAATGGAAGACGTTAAGCAAACAACTCAATCAAGCTTTCTTTGGGTTCTTCTTGTTCTTCCAATAGGCTTTCATTCTCTCTGAGAAGGCTTGTTTACGTTCTTCCGACCATTTCGGTCTGCACTGTTTTTGCTTTGGTTGCTCTGATGTAACTTCCCACTTGTTGACTTTGTGTCTGAAGGTGTCTCTTTCTAAAATGTCTGTTGCACATATGTTTGCGTTTTTGAGGTCCTTTCGAAGTTCATCCAGCCAAGGTGTTGAATTCTTAAGTGAGCTAACGTAATTTAATATTCTTTTTGACAGTCGATTTTCTGGTAATCTTGTGAGGTGTCCAAAGAATTTCATTCGTCTTTTCTTAATGTCAATTTCAATGTTTGAAACTTTTTCTGTTGTTTTGATTGATTGTAGCCTGTAACCATCTTGGGTATATCTTGCTCCTAGGATTTTCCTGATGATCTTCCTCTCTTGCTTTTTTATTTCTTCTAATTCTTGTTTACTGTTAGTATTGGTATTATTATTATTATTATTATTATTATTATTATCATTATTATTATTGAAAGCGCGTTTGAAATAAGGTCTGCTAGGCAGAATGAGGAGAATATCGCACTTACAAGCACTAAAACACGAAACATGTCATTCCTTGAATAATGTGTTTTTTACAGGTATGTCGTAGTGTAATATTTATATTTAACTTGTGTGTTCGACAGACTGAAATGCGTTTAGGTTACATTTGGAGCTGCACTTGACATAAAACTCAACTCACTCTTGTATGTTACATGCTTAATGAAGGAAGCACTGATCAATTTGTAATTTCTAGTTGATGTTAATGATCTACATACCGTATCTCTGGGGTAAAACTCAGAAAATACTTCCAATGAGCAGAACATAGCTCTATCTTTTACAAAATTATTCAGTTCTCATGATGCTATATGCAATTTTTAAAATAATTTATGAGGCAGCCATTAGTTTCCATAGTTTAAAAGCAAAATCGTACCCAGAACATTTCAGCGAGTATATTTCTCATTGAATGTGGCTGTTGACAATCATAGTGAAGACTGGTCTTTCTTAAGTCCACCATTAATTGTACTAGGTACAAGGTACAAGTGAAAAATATGTGGCACAGTTAATAGGAAGTTCGTGTATGTAAGGCGGAGTACAGTCTACAATGGTGCTGAGCTCATTGCGATCGCTTGTATTATACATCAGCAGCAAAAACTTTAATGGCATTTCTAGTGCCTCTTTATTTGGCTCATAAAAGGAAATTGTACCACTTGCTCCTGTAAATAATATCACAGGCAAAGACCTAACATTCTACACAGCTAAAACCTGTTGAAACATGAGAGCTTAAAATTTCTGTAATAATTGCAGATAATAACCGAGTGAACTATGTGTTGTTTAAAGACCTGTCAATATCTGATTGTTATGAAGGTCATCACTCAGACGACTTTAAAACATTGTTTTAGACATTGTGTGCATTTTAAAAATGATCACAATGTGTTCTATGATACTACATTAGCTATAATTAAACAAGACTGCAGTTCCGAGTCAAGAACTGTACATTTTCTGGAAACTGTGTCTCAGGACTGGAAAATAATGAATATTTCAAAAAGTTATTATATTTCTTTCTGCGAAAGTCAAATGACAATAAATGTGTTTTTCAATAAAATATTTGATGGTAACCTAGCATCCGCACAGGCTGTGATGTAAGGTATTGATGCAGGACCATTACATACAGATCTATGGCTTGTTCATCTCCCTTTATAAAGACCGATGGCCTGCGCAACTGCAAAGGAACTGTTGCTAGGTGACTTTTTGTCACACGTATTGAGACAGAATCAAATTGGAGTAAAGCTTATGCAGTGAGCTCGCAGTTGCGATCGGCAGTATTCTCTAAGGAAAAAGTGAGCTCTTGCACAAAACCACACTTTGCCTGTCAGTCTTCAGACGAAATTTGTTTTTACGTGATTGAAATAAGGTCAGTACAGAGTAGAAGGAACAGACATAAAAGCAGCGAGAATAATCGCTGGTACAAATAGATGGGAACAATGGCATGGATGTACTCGGAGAAAGAGTAAAGTCTTAGTTAAGTGCACCAAGAATTGGCAGTGGAAGTGGAATTAAGGAAGGTGCGGGCTTTACCATCGGAGCCATTTACCAGTCATGTAAAAAAGGCGGTAGTGAAGTCAGCGAAAACCGAGGCCATCTGCTATGCTAAATATTCATTACTGCAAAGCATTCCAAAAAGAATAAACTTCGTTTCAATGGGGGGGGGGGACCTGCCCTTACATAATACAAAATCTCCACTATTCCTTCCTTAACATGAGAGGAGTATACTATATCAGAACACAATTCTCAAATATTCAACAACTTCAGGGGCCTTAGGCCACATACAAATTCAACTTCAATGAGGGCACAATTATACTGACTGCCCAACCAGCGAATCTGATTATATTAGAAAAGCGAGGCCCTGCCTCGTAAATAATGTCCATAAAACACGATATGACAAGTTATATTAAAAACAAGTCTCATTCCTTAACACTTCCTTCAGGAAGCTTACTCATTCCAATCAATGAGGCCTGTAGCCTCTCCTAGTAGCATAACCAATACATTACATTGCCGAGTTTTAAGTAACTCTCTATCTCAGCCAAAAGAAGGTTAACAAGCATTCTCCCTACCTCCACACCCGCAGATGGAATGAGCGGAGAGCCGCTGCTTCACGATCAGACAGTTTGCTAGCGCCGAGCGATCTGAACAACTCTCTATGAGAGGCACTGACCTCTGTCCACACGCGCGACGAGACGGGTGTAAAGATCGGGGGAAGGCTTGCCAACGTTCAGATGGAGAAATCCACCAGGGCGGAAATAATTTCCCTTTACCCTGGGGTCATAAAGGGGGAAGGGACAAAATACATTTTATTAAGGAACGAGGGAAAATAATACATAAATATAAAATACACACTCACAGATCGATCTGGACACATAAATGAAACTGAAAACGGAAATGAACGACGAGGAAGCGTACTCATGGTACATTAAGAATAAACTCTTACGGATGAAGCTGCACGCTTATAGCAGCTTCATTCATGGGGCCATGTGAAGCGAAAGGAGAACGATAGGTTACTAGGAGAATGATGGACTCGGTCGAGAAGGGAAACAGAAGTGGTAAAACACCAAGATGGCAATGTTTAGACTCAGTTTCCAATGGCATAAAGAAAAGAGGTATAGAACAAAACAAGGCCACAGAGCTAGAATAACACAGAGAGGCGGAAGCGCTTTCTGGCTGAAGCTCATTGAACGTACGCCCGCTATGTTTCCTCTGGTAACATAATCAAAGGGACGTGGTACTCGAATGACGAAAAATGTTGTAAATAGCCTTCGAATTATAGAAGCACTGATGCAAAATTTTAGACCGTTAGTCGAAAGCTTAGAGCATTATAATCAAAGAGTCCGAACAGCTCTAATTCATCGTCGTTGCTACGCGAAACCAGCTTCACGATTGTAGGGTAGTTCGAAAAGGATTTACGGGGAATCGTCGTATAGTGACATACGATCAGGTCACGAAATCGGAGCTCTGTTTGGCAGTAGTGGCTAAGCGTAAATTACAATACAAAACCGTGGACATAAATTAGCAGTTATGATGGAAATCCTTAAAACGAAATGGCCCTACGATTGGTTATAACCTCATGAGTAGCACTATAATGGTTGTACACTCCTCACGGTGTCGGGCTAATTGCTACTTGTTTAAGGAGCACTAACACATGAGTAGCACTATAATGGTTGTACACTCCTCACGGTGTCGGGCTAATTGCTACTTGTTTAAGGAGCACTAACACATGAGTAGCACTATAATGGTTGTACACTCCTCACAGTGTCGGGCTAATTGCTACTTGTTTAAGGAGCACCAGCACATGAGTAGCACTATAATGGTTGTACACTCCTCACGGTGTCGGGCTAATTGCTACTTGTTTAAGGAGCACTAACACATGAGTAGCACTATAATGGTTGTACACTCCTCACGGTGTCGGGCAAATTGCTACTTGTTTAAGGAGCACTAACACAATAGTAACACTATAATGGTTGTACACTCCTCACGGTGTCGGGCTAATTGCTACTTGTTTAAGGAGCACTAACACATGAGTAGCACTACAATGGTTGGACACTCATCACGGTGTCGGGCTAATTGCTACTTGTTTAAGGAGCACTAACACATGAGTAACACTATAATGGTGGGAAACTCCTCACGGTGACGGGCTAATTGCTACTTGTTTAAGGAGCACTAACACATGAGTAGCACTATAATGGTGGGACACTCCTCACGGTGTCTGGCTAATTGCTATTTGTTTAAGGAGCACTAACACATGAGTAGCACTATAATGGTGGGACACTCCTCACGGTGTTGGGCTAATTGCTACTTGTTTAAGGAGCACTAACACATGAGTAGCACTATAATGGTTGTACACTCCTCACGGTGTCGGGCTAATTGCTACTTGTTTAAGGAGCACCAACACATGAGTAGCACTATAATGGTGGGACACTCCTCACGGTGACGTGCTAATTGCTACTTGTTTAAGGAGCACTAACACATGAGTAGCACTATAATGGTGGGACACTCCTCACGGTGTCGGGCTAATTGCTACTTGTTTAAGGACCACTAACACATGAGTAGCACTATAATGGTTGTACACTCTTCACGGTGTCGGTCTAATTGCTACTTGTTTAACGAGCACTAACACATGAGTAGCACTATAATGGTCAGACACTCCTCACGGTGTCGGGCTAATTGCTACTTGTTTAAGGAGCACTAATACATGAGTAGCACTATAATGGTTGTACACTCCTCACGGTGTCGGGCTAATTGCTACTTGTTTAAGGAGCACTAACACATGAGTAGCACTATAATGGTTGTACACTCTTCACGGTGTCGGTCTAATTGCTACTTGTTTAAGGAGCACTAACACATGAGTAACACTACAATGGTTGGACACTCATCACGGTGTCGGGCTAATTGCTACTTGTTTAAGGAGCACTAACACATGAGTAGCACTATAATGGTCGGACACTCCTCACGGTGTCGGGCTAATTGCTACTTGTTTAAGGAGCACTAACACATGAGTAACACTATAATGGTTGGACACGCCTCACGGTGTCGGGCTAATTGCTACTTGTTTAAGGAACACTAACACATGAGTAACACTATTATGGTTGGACACGGCTCACGGTGTCGGGCTAATTGCTACTTGTTTAAGGAGCACTAACACAAGGAAGGCTTTCGGCGACGGACAGCTGGAAAAGGTCTAAGATTGGGAAGAGGCGGCCGTGGCTTTAATTAAGGTTTAGCATGTTGTGAAGATGGGAAAGCACGGAAAGCCATCTTTAGGAGTGCCGGCGGTTGAATTCGATCCCACTATCTCCCGAATGCAAGCTCATAGCTACCCGTGTATTTCGAGCTGGTAGAATATCAACAACGTTGTCCCCACATGTCGTATGAGGAAACTATACGAGGCCCTACAGGCTCTTCACTTGGGAACGTGGGTTGGCGACCACAGGGCACTTAGCTGAGCACGGGTATTGTTTAGACATAATTGTCGCAGACTCCTCTCTTTCATCTATCCTATCCGACCTCGCTTGGTCTATTCTCGTCTTTTCTGATCCCGGGAGTGTTATGTTTGCAAATACTAAGGAAGTCTTTCATTTTAATGCCTTTCGTGACATTTGTTTCTTTTACAAGTTGTCCATCGATGTTTAATCAAGAAGTAAGTATAAATAACCACCTAAACGATACGTTATTAATGCCTCAGGCAAAATTGAATAATTATTGAAACTTACAGGACATGTTTCGACCACTTAGTGGTCCTCTTCAGCTGTATAAATAAAGAACTGAAAAGAAAAACATTATGACAATAAGCACAAATACAAGTTCTTTGGAGACTCCTTTGATAAAAATGGAGGTCATCAGAATAGGTCATCTTGCCTCTCGTTCTTGTTTGGAAAAGATGTTTATTCTGCGCTGTCTAGAGGGTCTGTCTTTGAGCGCGACCTGGTGAAGTAACGATGTGATACAGTTTTTACAGTTCATGGAAAGCTCTGGAGAGAAGGTAAGTAGAGTTTTATCGTCATCTAAAATAACATGTGAGGGAGGAGGTAGATTGGGCTGTGCTTCTGCGATGTCGTGTTTGATTATATCTCTTGTTCGTCTAGTCTGTTTCATGTCTACCCATTCTAAGTATTTGCTAATATTCTCATATAAGATGTTTTTGTGCTCGTTGTTTTCGTTGAGATTCTCTTCACCGTTTTCCAATTTATCAAGAACGATGTGGATGTTTTCCAGGTTGTTCATAAGATTACCTTTCTTAATCATACAGATAATTTGAAGGTCCTGTTTTATATTGGTGAATTTGTGGTTGGACTCTTTCATATGGGATCCCATGGCAGAGAATCTTTTGTATCTTTCAGCATTGACGTGTTCTTGATATCTAATTGAGAAGTTCCTTCCAGATTGTCCCACGTAAGTTTTTTTACATTGAGCACAAGTCAGCTTATAAATACCCGATTCCTGGAATTCGTCATCTTTAAGTTTATTAGCTTTATTATGTCTAAAGAATCTATGTTTCGTGTTGTTGTTTGTAGAGAAGGCTACCTTGGTATTGTGTTTCTTGAATAAGTTGGTGATTTCGTAAATCTTCGGGTTATTAAAGGTTATTATTATCGAAGGAACTTGTTACATGAGATGAAGTTAACTTGAAATCTTTAATTACATATCCTTTTTCTTTTTCTGAATGCTGTTTAAGTTTAATTTGTTGTTGGTATTTGCATTTAGTGATGATTTTATTGATGAATTTCAAACTGAAACCATTATGTAGAGCCTGTTGACGAATGAAAGAAAGTTCCCTTTTTCTGTCTGTTTCTGTTAGCGGGATTTCAAAGGCTCTGTTGACGAAACTATAATAAGCTGATATCTTTTGCGAGATAGGATGTAAAGAATCACTTTTGATTGTAGTTGGGGTAAAAGTGGGTTTCCTGTATATTTTAAATTGGAAATGGTTGTCTTTACGAATTGTTTGGATATCCAGAAAATTGAGTATGCCTTTCTCTTCTTCTTCAGCTGTAAATTTTATGTTTGGGTCTAAATTATTCAAAGTATGAAGGATACTGTGACTATCATTTATTTCCTTGTTAATTATGGCATAGGTATCATCAACATATCGAAGCCAGAGATCGAGTCCTTTAATGTTACCTACTATCTGAGTGTGTTCCAAAAAGTCGAGGTAAATGTTAGCTAAAATTCCAGAAGTGGCGCTCCCATTGGAAGTCCATCTTGCTGATATATTTTATTATTAAAAGAGAAGAAATTGTGGTTCAAAACGAATTCCAAGATAGTAATGAAGTTTTCTATTTCAGGTATACTGATACGTTTGTGAATTAATAAATTCGTCTTTAGAATCTCAATGGTGTTGTTAATAGGAATGTTCGTGTACATGTCCTTGATGTCGAAGGAACTTGTTACATGAGATGAAGTTAACTTGAAATCTTTAATAGCAATGCAGAACTCTTTGGAGTTTTTTTTATCGAAGATTTGGTATAAAATACGTAGTTATGAGTTAAGAACCTATGAATAAATTGGGATATTTTGTATGTGGGGCTTCTCCGAAAATTAATTATAGGTCTCATAGGTGCATCCTTTTTATGTAATTTAGGCATAGCTCTTGCTTTAGGAAATTCCGCTAACAGAAACAGACAGAAAAAAGGAACTTTCTTTCATTCGTCAACAGGCTCTACATCATGGTTTCAGTTTGAAATTCATCAATAAAATCATCACTAAATGCAAATACAACAACAAATTAAACTTAAACAGCATTCAGAAAAAGAAAAAGGATATGTAAAATTCACCTTTAATAACCCGAAGATTTACGAAATCACCAACTTATTCAAGAAACACAATACCAAGGTAGCCTTTTCTACAAACAACAACACGAAACATAGATTCTTTAGTCATAATAAAGCTAATAAACTTAAAGATGACGAATTCCAGGAATCGGGTATTTATAAGCTGACTTGTGCTCAATGTAAAAAAACTTACGTGGGACAATCTGGAAGGAACTTCTCAATTAGATATCAAGAACACGTCAATGCTGAAAGATACAAAAGATTCTCTGCCATGGGATCCCATATGAAAGAGTCCAACCACAAATTCACCAATATAAAACAGGACCTTCAAATTATCTGTATGATTAAGAAAGGTAATCTTATGAACAACCTGGAAAACATCCACATCGTTCTTGATAAATTGGAAAACGGTGAAGAGAATCTCAACAACACAACGAGCGCAAAAACATCTTATATGAGAATATTAGCAAATACTTAGAATGGGTAGACATGAAACAGACTAGACGAACAAGAGATATAATCAAACACGACATCGCAGAAGCACAGCCCAATCTACCTCCTCCCTCACATGTTATTTTAGATAACGATAAAACTCTACTTCCCTTCTCTCCAGAGCTTTCCATGAACTGTCAAACTGTATCACATCGTTACTTCACCAGGTCGCGCTCAAAGACAGACCCTCTAGACAGGGCAGAATAAACATCTTTTCCAAACAAGAACGAGAGGCAAGATGACCTATTCTGATGACCTCCATTTTTATCAAAGGAGTCTCCAAAGAACTTGTATTTGTGCTTATTGTCATAATGTTTTTCTTTTCAGTTCTTTATTTATACAGCTGAAGAGGACCACTAAGTGGTCGAAACATGTCCTGTAAGTTTCAATAATTATTCAATTTTGCCTGAGGCATTAATAACATATCGTTTAGGTGGTTATTTATACTTACTTCTTGATTTGTTTCTTTATGTTAGACATCTTCAATTTTCAAAGCGTCGGACCCCTTCCATCTTTCCCTTTGATTAGAGTTAAGAGCTGTACTTCCTCTTAAAATATTCACCACCAATACCACCACCACCAAGCTTACAAGTACGCGAACTTAACAGCAAGGTTAACTCGCTCGGTACTGAGTAATAGGTAGAGGCATGTTTTTCGCATTAATTTTTGAATGATTTCGCGAGAAGTATACTAATTTTCGCGTTATCTCGCAAGATTGATATTGCCGTATCGCTTTAATTTCGCTTTAATGGAATTCTAAAATTAATCATTACAGGTTTCATTACTATCACTGATCGTTGATTGTGGAGGTTTAATTGATAGACTGTACATACCTGGTACATACTTTTGAAGCCATTTCCGTACTGCAGGGTCGTCTACCTTCTCCAGCGGGACGTTGGCTTTGAGTAGCATCGCTGTTGTTTCGTGAATTTTTTTTTCACCCTTAGCTTTCTTCTGCATATCTAATGAGAGTTCTATTGTGGCCGACCGTTTCACTGTTGGAGTGCTAAATTTACGTTCTGAATGTTCCTTATTTTTAAAACAATGTTTTGAGACAGTATCTTTCTTCCCCCACTCGATACGAATATTACAAAATGTACACATTAAAATATTGCTTTCCGAAATCGTTTATCGCAAACGGTTTAGCTCTGCTGTGCACCGTAACACTTGTCGAGCGACCCATCTTCGCTACTGTCTGTGATCACTTTCTTAATTTTACCTGACCTCGAAGCCGAAATACACCAGTCAGTTGTGCTGCTTGTAGATGCCATTAGGGATTCCAGGATTGCACAATGCCGTGAGGAGACAGGCTGGGGTTGGATTACCAGCCACCATAAGAACAACATTCCAAACATTTCGTTTGGCATGAAGCCGGGAGACAACCCCTTTTCCCTGATGCCATGTCTTAAAGAGATTTTCCAGAACATTAATGATATCATATTTCTTTCCTGTTGATGAATCTTTATACGCTCTTCCTTTTCTTTTCATACATAATCTTGGAACAAAATGTCAAGTTCGTTATTCACTACAGATTTCTTTGTAACATCGCGCTTATCGCGAAATAATTGAATTTCGCTTTAAAATGGCCTTATCGCTTTAATTCGCGAACATAATATCCATATTTTCTAAACCAGGAACATATGACTCGTAATGATATCGCAAAATCGCTTCAAAATATCTTTGTTGCGTTTATCGTTAATGGGAAAAAATCATGCCTCTAGTGATAGGTAACCTCGAAAGTTGCCCATTATGAACTGTACAGTAGCATAATTTTGATTATTAATGCGATTGACATATAAAATAAACAGTTTATAATATTCAAAAAACTCTAAAATACTCTTTTTACTATGCTTGGTTTACTTCTAAGGCGACACTCTGTAGATGCAGGGATATTTTTGCCTAAGGCATGGATTTTCACGAAACCTTGTGGGAATGTTTTTCTTTGAAATATTTAATTCCATTTTCTCCCTGAAATTTAATTAACTTGTTAATGTAAATTCGTGATTAGGTAGATAATACTTCTTTTAAAAGCACTACGTATCAATTTTTCTGTACATAACTTTTATAAGGAGATACATCGTACAAAATTGGTGTAATTTTTACGTTCTAAAATTTTGGACTTAAAAATCGCTACTACTTGAAAAACCTACAATCAAAAATCCCATACTTAGGTTTCTTAATATATCTATGATACATATACAATACAAATTTTGTGATCTTTTGCAGAATATTATGGGAGAAAATGGGATTTAAATCTAAAACTACAAATGGCAAACAAAGCATCATTACAGTGATTAATTGTTTGAATTAAGCAGAATAACTTCGTGACGAGAAAAGGGAAACTCATTCCTTTCAATTTCGACCATTAAAAAGTTACCAAAATTACATAAATATCGGTTTTCATCTCCAGAGTGTTGCCTTAACTAAAATAGGCCTACATCAAGCCGATGCCCAAGCACAAAACATAGAGAGTTACACACAGCCATTAGGTCCATTGTGGAGGAAACAAAGAAAGAACGTGAAAAACTACAGTGAATCACATGCCAACAGCAGACGGGAACGAAAATAAACTCTCAGGGACAAAAGATAAACAGGTAGGCTAACAAGAAATAATCATTTATGATAAATCGGAAAGAGGGAACATTATCTATCTTCATACATACAACTCAAAACATGGCTGCTCTTGATAAAAATGCCTTTGTTAGCGCTAATGTAAGGCATACAGCCCCTCTATGCTGCTCTAACTCGTTGGCTATTTACAAATAGAGGATTCTGGGGGTGTTTAGTTAATTCAAAGAGGCTTGCTGACTGAAATCTGAAATGTTTAGCAATATATAATTAAGATGTAGGGCCTATGTATGGTTGTAAAAATTTGTAAAATTTACTTTGCGCCGGAATCCTCTAGAGGCAGATTTCAGTTATACAAATAATATACATCTCACATTTCTTTAAAATTTCTGATCATGGCTTAGCAGTTACATAAAACTTCATTTGAACTATGGCACACGAATGACGGTCACTTTAAACTGTCACCAGGGAAGCTGCAAACCGACAACTTTGAGAACATTTAGGTGTTACCAGCAGCTTTCATGGAAGTAATGATCATATATCAGTCACTCAGCTCATGGAGTGGGTAATACAACACACGACATGGCATGTCATAAATGATATCACCACTTTGATACACGACATACGTTACTAATGGTTGCTCACTTCGAGGCATTTTGACAACAATTCCCGCGTATTGGTGCTGTATAAATTACCTGTGGCAT
The DNA here is from genome assembly GCF_040414725.1 of Anabrus simplex. Classification (NCBI taxonomy): domain Eukaryota; kingdom Metazoa; phylum Arthropoda; class Insecta; order Orthoptera; family Tettigoniidae; genus Anabrus; species Anabrus simplex. The sequence continues at coordinate 23,312,262 of NC_090277.1, read as the reverse complement.
CAGTGACGACATTTCTGTTAATACCTTCTAATTGTTTTGAGTCCTGAAGTGCAGACATATTGTTTAACTTTTCTTTGACATTGATCATGCATTTGGAAGATAATCATCTACAAAGCCGCGCTCCTGAGAGAAGAGTAAATCAAAACAAAACGGCATCAGCTAGTTGGCAAGAACTCAAACTATTGACTGTTACCGGCTTTCATACCGTCGCAATAATCTCTTACAAAATCCATGACGCGCGATTTTACTTCCCCTTTAGCACAAGAATAGCGCTGTGTCTGAATAACTTCACACGCCGTGCCAAATTTCAAGACCACGAGAACATAAGGATAATTTTATTTCGGTTCTAATTAACAAGAAGGATAATGAAGTTGCTTCAACAGGGCTTTTTAAGGATACAAGTAACTTTAATAATGTGTCAAGATGTATAAACGAAGTGCCTTGTCCTCATTACCGTAAATTCTTCGTGGATTCCTGGTGTCTTGCGTACCATATTAGTAAATCACTTAGAGGAAGTTTTGAGCCATCCCACATCAAGAAGAATAATCGACACTCCTTCTCGAGATGTGTACCATTTAACAGTACGGAAGTGAAGTATTTGCCACTACCAAACATTTGGTCCGCTTCTTGTTCAGTTATTGTTTCTTGTCGGCGGTCGGTGTCCATAAAGTTTCATCACAGACATCCTTTGCACAAGGCAAATTGTTGATTAAGCCCTTGTAATCAGATGGGTTTACATTATTCTTCACCAGATTCAACAAACCATTCTCATTCTGAATTGATATTGGCAGCTGAGCACTGTATTTTACATTCAGAGAAATGTTTTCCCAATCAATTGTACATGGATTCACCACAAGCTCGTGGAATTCGTCCTTCACACCATACTTCAAGTGAAACGTCGAACAATTTTCTTGGAAGCGAAACCACTTTACGTGAAGCCAATTAACATTCTCATTCATAGAATCTCTTGGTCGATTCTTCATGAGTTGCTTTTTCAGATGTTTCAAGTCGTACACGCTGTTGTAGCTCAGTTGAATGACAGAGTAAGGCCGAGGCTACTTTTTGCCCATTTCTATTATAAGTTTATACTCGTGTTGAGTACAAATAGTTTTGTGTTTTCGACATTTCTCTGTTGCATCATGAATTGATTCAGCCTCAACGTAGTTATGGCCATTCTCCATAAATTTCAAGTCTATGGTTTTCAAGTCAGGGTGCATTTTGGTATTCATTGCGTAGAGCAAAGCAGAAACTACGTTTTAGTTCCTGTTCCTGTATCAGCATACAGGACTAAATGCTCAACTTCCGGATGCAAGTGCTTAATGTAACTCAGCAGGAAGCTGCCAATTCCTGCACTCCCTTTCGTACCGTGGGTCTCATGCCACAAGTAGCAGGCTCCATTCCTGAATGAATCATAAATTGTGAAGTTAAAAACTGAGAGTTTTTCATATAGTAAATTTGGCAGTACCCTGCAAAGGGTATTTGGAATATCGCTTGAAGGTCAAAACTTCCACGGGATGGCGATACGCATCCTTGCTGTATAGGTACTGTAAGGTTCGTATGTTTATGTCCGGTGCCAATTAGAGACGATTGCTCTTCCTTCTACAGTAGTGAGCAGGAACTTTCGAACACGAGTTAATGAAGACACGAAGATGGCGAACAACTCGTTCTGGAGATGCATTTGGAGCTGATCATCCAGCCCTCCGATCTCTCCCTAAGTACAATCCATGAGGGCTCTTTTACTGCGAAGCTTCACTTACCACACACTTCGAAATAGCAAAGGTATTCAGAAAAATCTTTGACATACTCGAACTGCATTGCCAAATTCATTTGGCAACGTATACTTCCTACCGACTTCTTTATTGAATTCCGAATCAGGTTGCCTTTTCTCTTCTGTTGAACAGGTTGCTCGCTAACGAAGTTCCATAACATTCCTTTGGCGTTCGTTATTTTCGAAACCATAATATTCGTAGAAAAGTGTTTGTTGGTATTCTCGAGTTATGTTCGTTAGACATCCGAATATAAATGCACAGTCATCCAGCTTTACAGCCTTGCGTGGAATAATTCAGACATTTACGTCGCTGTAACTCTTGCCAGCCAGACGATTTACCTTTTTGACGTTTCTCTTCCAGTTTGCAGGGTCTGCAAAACGTAGTCCTTTCGGCTTTGGTGTTTCTGGTGCAATATAATTGGTAATACCAATCTCGGAAACTTCCTCAGGAACACTCTGATCAAGCACTGCCTCTTCGTTCTTGTTATTTAAGGTTTCTGCGACAGCGACGGGATATATTGGCAAATATTTGTACCAAGTATTCGTCGGTGTTAATCTTTATGTATTTATAACTCGATCTTAAAATCCATTGTATGTTGTGATTCACAATTGCCACTTCCAGCGTCCTCTGGCGGTTCATAACCTTCATTTCTTTCTTCTTTCAAGAATTGATATGTTGTAATTGTTGCTCTCCTTAAAAACTAAAAATTGATATTTGGTGGAATTATTAAGATCATCTTGTTCTATTACATATGGGTCACCTGTAAACAGATAAATTGTATTATTAGAAAACAGACTGAATCAGAAAAATAAAATTGGTTATTTGGTAGTTTGGTAATGTGGTTACATGCTTACTTGGTTGTTTGATTTAATGGTAATTGGTTACTTGGTAGCTTGGTTGTTTGGGTGGTTGGTTACTTGTTTCCTGAAATAAATGTACACGGATATTATTTCCGGACATAGCAGAATTAGCACACGAGAGCGGACAACAAAGAAGATATCAGGACATAGTACTTGTGTCCGCTTGTAAAGAACACAGGGGAGGACATAGTCATTTCAGGTTTCTCGATTTTTCTCGTATTTCCAACTTGGTACAGACAAAGAACAACTGTGCTTTCAACGCCGTTTCTCATGACTAATCTGGTGGTACCAATATGTCGATATCCCAGAAAAAGTGGACATAGCATTTGTGCGCTTCAATGTATCGTTATGTTACAAGGAGGGCGCGCGGTATATTGTTAATACTATTTTTTCATACCTGATATACTTACTTTATTGTTATGTCATTAAACTGGTGAGCATGGATTGGAGATGTTATCTTGTCCTTTCCACCTCCTGTTAAGACATGCGCATTGACTTCTTACTTACCTTTCTTCTATTTATCTTTATTTAACAGACAAAAGTAGAGAAGGGGTTGGCTGATGAATGTAAGGGTTCAATAAGGAGGAGTTGATGGATTTTATAACACGACCATAATCTAGTTTTTATATAAAACATAATTAGAAGGGAAAAGTAAGAGGAAGAGAAGTGTGTTGTAAGTTGTACTTCCTCTTAAAACAATAATCACTACCACCATGCAAAAAATAAAAGGATTTTACGTTACTTAGCAAGGGGATACCATGAAAAAATCTTTGTCTTGGCTATAAACGGTGAATGAACGACCGCAGTGGATACTGTGCACTACGGCTATTAATATAGAATGGATGCACAGTTGTACTTCCTCTTATAACAATAATCACTACTACTATTAGTGATAATAGAGGATACATGTACAGTTGACTTTCTCTTAAAACAATAATCACCCCTACAAATACCATTGATGTTAACAGAGTTATTAGCTCGCACAGACTATAAACCAAGATGTACCAAGATTATTTTTAATACTATTAATTTCACTACTGCAGATAAAATTTCACTAGTTACGACAGACAGGCGATACCGTAAAAAATCTCTGTCCTGGCTATAATCGGTCAATGAACGACAAGCAGGGGATACTCTACGCTACGGCTATTAATAGAGGATGGATATGCAGTTGTACTTCCCCTCAAAACAAGAATCACCACTTTCACTAACATAGATGTTAATACAGGATTAGCGCGCACAAGTTATAAGCCAAGAAATACGATTATTATTTTTAAAATTATTATTTTCGCTAATTCTGAACACGCATCACAGTATTTACTTTTAACGTAATTGAATGTCATATTGTAAGAATAAAGAAAGGGAGAATGAACATCAGGCAGAGGATACTATTCTTAAAACTATAATCACTACCACAATTAATGTTAATAAAAGGATGGTTGTTGTTATGGATTACCTCGTGTATGCCCTTCCAAAAACAGTTTAGTACTGGCTATCCCGCCGTGAAAATTCTTTTCATCTAATCTTCTAATATACGTGGTTTCTCACATACTACAGTGACCTTGGAATTTTTCGTATCATGTTAAATATATTTCTATCTGTGGACTGAAAGTGAACTCTCTAAGGCTTCATACACCTATTTATTAATTGAACTGGCCGTTTCCTACGCCTAGATCTTACGTTAGTGATCTGAACAGGTCGCCCCTCCTACCGCTCTTCGACCAATCCCAGCGCGGCCACATCGTTTGGGAGTAAAGAACGGCCATGATGTGAATTGACTTCATAAGGGGAAGCCATGGGGAGCGGACGTGTTTGCTGGTCTCTCAAAATGCTTGCGTCCGCCAGCAATGTAGACCCAGGATACATGTATCGAGTCGTGGGTTTTAAATCCATTTCCATCCCTTGATTTCTCTAGCTCGCATCCTCCTACTCATTTTGAATTAAGCTTTTATTACTGTGACCTGGGAGATGAATACATCTGTGAGTATACTACGATCTGATCTATTCTTACTAGCCATTGGGTCCATACAAGTAAGAGCTTCAAGCCACATTAAGCTTAACTTCAGTGATTATTAACTAAAATTTGTCTGGAATTTACTTCATGAAGAAATAATGCCTTATCGTGTTTCGAAACATACTTCCTGCTATTGAAGGTTTAATAATATTTGAAAAGATATGAAATATGCCAAATCGATGGACATGTTAGTGTTTGCAATGCAGAAGATTTAAATTTCTGGTTATCTCTATTCAGCCGTGAAAAAGCTATACTTGATGATGTAAATTTCATCTATCTTTTCGCCTATAATGGTTTAAAACCTACCTGAGCACTAACACATGAGTAGCACTATAATGGTTGTACACTCCTCACGGTGACGGGCTAATTGCTACTTGTTTAAGGAGCACTAACACATGAGTAACACTATAATGGTCGGACACTCCTGACGGTGACGGGCTAATTGCTACTTGTTTAAGGAGCACTAACACATGAGTAGCACTATAATGGTTGTACACTCCTCACGGTGTTGGGCTAATTGCTACTTGTTTAAGGAGCACTAACACATGAGTAGCACTATAATGGTTGTACACTCCTCACGGTGACGGGCTAATTGCTACTTGTTTAAGGAGCACTAACAAATGAGTAGCACTATAATGGTCAGACACTCCTCACGGTGTCGGGCTAATTGCTACTTGTTTAAGGAGCACTAACACATGAGTAGCACTATAATGCTGGGACACTCCTCACGGTGACGGGCTAATTGCTACTTGTTTAAGGAGCACTAACACATGAGTAGCACTATAATGGTTGTACACTCTTCACGGTGTCGGGCTAATTGCTACTTGTTTAAGGAGCACTAACACATGAGTAGCACTATAATGGTCAGACACTCCTCACGGTGTCGGGCTAATTGCTACTTGTTTAAGGAGCACTAACACATGAGTAGCACTATAATGGTCAGACACTCCTCACGGTGTCGGGCTAATTGCTACTTGTTTAAGGAGCACTAACACATGAGTAGCACAATAATGGTCGGACACTCCTCACGGTGTCGGGCAAATTGCTACTTGTTTAGGGAGCACTAACACATGAGTAGCACTATAATGGTTGTACACTCCTCACGGTGTCGGGCTAATTGCTACTTGTTTAAGGAGCACTAACACATGAGTAACACTATTATGGTTGGACACGGCTCACGGTGTCGGGCTAATTGCTACTTGTTTAAGGAGCACTAACACAAGGAAGGCTTTCGGCGACGGACAGCTGGAAAAGGTCTAAGATTGGGAAGAGGCGGCCGTGGCTTTAATTAAGGTTTAGCATGTTGTGAAGGTGGGAAAGCACGGAAAGCCATCTTTAGGAGTGCCGGCGGTTGAATTCGATCCCACTATCTCCCGAATGCAAGCTCATAGCTATCCGTGTAGTTTGAGCTGGTAGAATATCAACAACGTTGTCCCCACATGTCGTATGAGGAAACTATACGAGGCCCCACAGGCTCTTCACTTGGGAGCGTGGGTTGGCGACCACAGGGCACTTAGCTGAGCACGGGTATTATTTAGACATACTTGTCGCAGACTCCTCTCTTTCATCTATCCTATCCGACCTCGCTTGGTCTATTCTCGTCTTTTCTGATCCCGGGAGTGTTATTCTTGCAAATACTAAGGAAGTCTTTCATTTTAATGCCTTTCGTGACATTTGTTTCTTTATGTTAGACATCTTCAATTTTCAAAGCGTCGGACCCTTTCCATCTTTCCCTTTGATTAGAGTTAAGAGCTGTACTTCCTCTTAAAATATTCACCACCAACACCACCACCACCAAGCTTATAAATGCGCGAACTTAACAGCAAGGTTAACTCGCTCGGTACTGAGTAATAGGTAGAGGCATGTTTTTCGCATTAATTTTTGAATGATTTCGCGAGGAAAATTTTCAGGTATTTCACCAAAAATCATTAAAGGTTTAGTTGTAACAACACTTACAGTTTCATCTAGATGAAGTTGAGAGGACGGCTTCGGTAGTATATGCTACTTACTTACTTTGAAGAAAAACATAACATACAAATTCCAGACGAGGAATAATAAACCAAAACAACTTGCAGAAATCACCAGGGCAAAAGCCCTACGTATGTAACCTTAACCAGGCTCGAACATTTTCGGAGAAATCATCTCCTTAGGGAGAGAGAAGCCACACGCGTCCATCTCTTCCTTGTCACAGAACAGCAATGGCGACTTCCCGAGATTCCGCAGTGCACGGCCCCAACGATCACATGTGCACAGAGGGTAAGCGCCTGAGTGGTAACGTAGCTCGCGAGGTAGTACATACCTACGCCACTAGAGTGCAGGAGAATACAGTCAGGCACAGATAGGACATGCATACGGACGGCTGGACAACAAATAACCTTCTCAGCGGCGAAGTTTCCAGTTATAAGTTTTGAAAAGAAGAAATAACGAAGCGGCGAACCACTTATAAGAACACAGTTTTTCCACAGCCATGTGGCTAGTTCAAAAACATTTACCGAGAGGGAAAAATTGTTACGCAGGTAACAGTCTCCCTCCCCGAAACTTGACATGTCCAGCACATGTTAACCATCATAAGGCGGTGGTCTCGAAGCAAACAAAGTTTTTGGTAGAATAGTCCGAATGTGAAAATGACCACCAGTCGCCAGCCTCAGTTTATGCACCACCAGCGGGACGAGTCCAACAGTCATTAAGACCTCAAACACATGTGATTTAAATTAAAGAAACAGTACAGTTCACTTAGACGACACTAAATGTCTAGCCACTTTCAATTATAATGAAGTTCCATGCACCAAACTGTGCAACACCCAAGTCGCAGGCAAATTATTAATGGTCCAGATCACAGGGAACTCTTATTCTCTAGATTTCTTGCTAAACTTTAATGCGAACTATTAACTTCCGCAAGTTTCGTATGCGTCATCTGAGCGGAGGTTACGCCACCCTGTGGTACATACACACCTTTAGGTAAAGTTCATAACTATTTGCTTTTAGAACATTAGACCTTCTAGGTCTTAGCTGCTCCCGATCACATACCTAGACTTATATCACTAAATGTTTGTCAAATTTGTAATTTTATAGGACTTACGTTAGATAAGAAACGCCTTCATTTGTTTTCCACCCTTTGGTTTGGATGGTAACGACAACCCCAAAAAGGAAAAACGCCCAGAAAGGGAAGGGGAGAGAGAAAACAACATTGGTGAGCGTAAAACACAAACACAAGGTCCAACCGGAAAATACTTAACCTAACCTTAAACTAGATTAACATGACTTAAGATTACGGTATGGCACAGGAACAGAATACGATAATTATTTAAACAATCCATACCCAAAAACCAAATTACATTACATTCAAGGTATCATGCCAACTAAAATATATGCCCAAGGATGCAATTTTCAATACACGAGGAAAACAATAACCTAGGAAACTAAGTTGGTTATCTCCACAAAACACCTTTCAATACATACAACCAATCCTACCAGGATGGCTACGCAATAACGTCACCATTGACAAACAGAAACCAGGAGGCAAACGTTACATAGAAAGAAAAACTTACAGACAAGCACCAACTCAAGGGTGCTGAATGATTCCAATAACAGAAATGCAAGAGAAACTCCCGTCCATACATAATACTACGAAAACAAGACCCAGACCAAGGAAAAGAATGTTGAAAAACGTTACACAGAACTACAAGTTAATTAAGCTTACAACCTCCCTTAAATTAAATTTAAAACGGAATAGAACCACCAATCAGTGAGCCAATTAACAAGACTTAAACCCTTTAAGTACATGCCCAAGGTCAAGAAATAAATTTAGCAATAAATCAATTTTAATTTCCACGTATACATTCCATGCAAAACCCAAGTAAACAAGAAACAGGATGGGATATAGTTAACCCTTTTAATTACCATCAAGAGACCTTCCAGAAACAGGATACTAGGTAAGGATCAAAATTTCATGGGTTACGGTAAATAATTACTCAAAACAAGATGAACGCAGAGGCTGCATTTGGAGACTTCAAGATCTTTCAGATGGAGGGTACGCGTATAGTTGGTCATCAGCAACGAGCCAAAACAACACCAAGCAAAGAGTAATAGGAGGGTAGCAGAGGTTATGAAACACAATCTTTAACACCATGATGAAACGGGACAGAAATTGGCCGAAAGGAAATAGGAGTGTTACCCAATCTAAAATCATATTTCTCACAATTTTACTACACATACAAACGTATACCTTAACAATGGGCGACTCAATCAATTAAAAGATTCAATAAAGCACCTCAATCAAGCCAACGCCTTTGAATATGGGAGCACAGATCTGACAAGATTTCCTACCGGCTATCCACAAGAAATCTCGGACAAATCCGGACTAGAACAAAGTGATATCCAAGACTCACACTGTGGCCACTCAGTCACAGGTAGCTCTCCAACAATTGTACAAGGGAAATAAGATATGAATGGTAGGTCACGAACCAGGTAACTAGAAAACACTCCAAATAACAGAGAAATAAGAAACACAACTAAGCAAACACATCACCAGATAGTGGGGAGGTTTCAGTGCCGCCTATGAAGCACCAGCTGATCCCATACTCAACTGGAGCACCGTAGGACGACAAGATGACCAACCGATAGCCAAGGTTTTCAAACACTCCAGAAGGAAAAGGACCAATAGCCTGGCAGGTTATTTCGAGAAGAACATTATAGTACAGGATAATTGCATGATGACGTCAGATTACTAGGGTATGCAGAGAATTAAAATCAAAGAACAGACCAGGACATACAGAAATCACACATTGTATGCAAGCAGATAAGACACACCTACAGAGAGTAGTAAATCCATGCCAGGGTTTATTTCCCAATCTACCGGGACACAAGGTAAATTAAAGGCAACACCGCCCATACCGAAGCGCCATAACAAGTAACCAATACTACACGACAACAATACAACTATAACGGACCACAACGGACATGCGTTAGCTAAAAAGGGAGGAAAACAGCAACTACCCTCAACAACATGTCGTGAAGCCATCATTCCACCTCACCAAGGTAAACCTAAAACCAAACCACGGTACCGTTTACAACATTACTAAGACAGGACCGAAACCAATACCTACTAGGCACGAAAGGAGACCGCACTCCTCAGGTTCAGGATCCATTAGTGCAATGCGTGCAAAACACCACAATAACAAATAGACTGGGCAGGACGACATGGAGCTACAACTCGTTTAAATAACATACTACAAGAATAATACACCACATTAGAGACTAATACCAGGGAAGTAAGGACTTCGGAAGAGGTTAGAATTAATACCACTTGCAAGCAGAAATACAATAAGAAACCACCTAGTTAATCGCCACTACCAGGAAGGAAAACCCAAAGAAAAATTTACCAAATAAGGTTAGCCGGGGCAGGACCTTTTTTTTACCAGAAAACCATCGGTACAAGAATGATTAGGAAAGGATAACTCAGTAAACCAGGAATTCACAACAGATAACAGAAATGCCCCAGAGAAGGACATCAGAGCACTCGCAACCTAGGGAATCGTGTCACCAGAAGTTGGAGACAGAAGGCAGTGAAGACTGTGAAGTCCATGCCGTAAAGACAAATAACCAACCACCACCAATTCCGATTGACAGAGTTCCGCCATGGCCATAACCCACATCCAATCCAAAACATAACCAACAGGACCATAACACCGGGTATATCCAGATCCTAGTCAACTTACACCAACAAAATAACCAAAAGATAATTCTTTTCAACAAATGCACACCTAACAAAACCACAATAGGAATAGATAACAGAAATATTACCCGCAAGGAATCAGATAACAAGAACTAGGACCAAAAACTAGGACAGGGCAAGATAAATAGGGGTTAGGAGACAAACAGCTTTCCTACCGGATTAACAACAACGCACAAAGCAGAAATTGCCTACAATTTTCCAAAAGAGTACCAAACCAAGGCAACAGCAGTACAAGAGCCAATAAATAAATTTATGATCAAAATTTTGCAAGCGTAAATGATCAGGACATAATCGAATTATGATAGACGGAGAGACCTGCACCCAGACCCAAAGAGTAGTTAGATATTAACAATTAAGAAATTGGGTGCCAATAGAGCAAGAGAAAGTATACACATTTCTCGCAAACCACAATTACCTTTTCAAAATACAATGATTAGAACAAGTACATGCTAGAAAGTACTACATGGTCATGCCAAGAATCACCGGAGGCGTGATCGCAGCAGATAAGGTACCAAAGCTTAAACACGTGGTAAAAATTCTCACCCAACTAAGCAACCATGGTTGACAGGAAAAGAAGTTAAGTACAATAATCAATACCAAAACTCCTCAAAATAAATACAGTACACGAGAAAAGGGAGAAAAGTATTACATGATTAAGTTCACACTAGACCAGAATAATTACATAATAACCCACGGAGATCAATCAAAATTGCTCACTGAAAGGTAGCTCTCATCCGCAAATCCAAACATGCGTTAACCTGTTTTTAACTGGGACAAATGAACCCGTCTAATCCTCTTGGCGATGGGGTCACTCACCAGTACCGACTCCGGAGATAAAAACTGTAAAATAGTACAGGGACCATGATACCGAGGAGCAAGTTTGGCTGAAAACTTGTTAATAGCCTTGCTAATGGGATAGGTCTTGACAAAAACTTGATCTCCAACCTTCAGCCTAGGTGACTTCCTACCCTTGTTATACTTAACCCTGCCTTTCTCATAGGATACAGACAACTTCTTCTTGGCTTCATCCCAGATTTTCTGAACGTCATTTGGTTTAGAAAAGTCCGGAAGAAGATCATCAATGCCTAGAACATTGGAAATAGGGGAGTACGGGGTGTAGCAGAACATAAGTGACATGGGGGTTTTACCATGAGTTTCGTGTGTGGCAGAATTGAAGGCATGAGCCAACCAGTGCAGGCAAGAGTCCCACTTGGATTGGTTATTGTGATGATAAGCAATTAGAGCAGATTTGAGGTTCCTGTTCATCCTCTCGGCGTAAGAAGGGTTAGGATAGTATGGGGTAGTGGTGACATGGGAAATGCTCAGCTCAAAAAGGTACTTCTTAAACAAGTGACCAGTGAAAGCACTGGCATTGTCAGAAACCAGAAACTTGGGAGGGCCGAAGGATACGAAAATAGAATTAAGGCAACTTATAGTGGTACGAGCAGTAGTAGATCTAGTGGGGAAAATCCAAGAGAATCTAGAAAAAGCATCAATAGCAACGAAGATATGAGTGTTTCCCACGGTAGAGCGAGGGAGCGGACCGACGGAATCGATGAATAACCGTTCCATAGGGCGAGAGGCTTGTGAAGAAGATAATAGACCTACACGGTTGTTCAAACTAGGTTTGCTGATAGAACAAATTTTACAGGACCTAATCATGTTTCGGATATCACCATCCATTCTTTTCCAAACGAAGAACTCTCTAATTTTCTGCCTAGTTTTAAAGGTGCCTAAATGGCCACCAATGGGACAAGAGTGATAGTACTTGAAGATGATTGGCACTAAAACCTTGGGTACAACAATTTTGAAATTAGTGTCCCTTCGAACTTTACAGCATAAGACACCCTTCACCAGAGAATAAGGTTTAACCACAATGCCTTCACTAATTTTGTCGATGATTTCTCTCAAATCAGAATCAGCCTTTTGATGATCTGCATACTCATGGTACAACAAAGGTAGGTCCGAAAGAATGGCACCCACACTTGCAACATTAGTTTCATCATTTTCTTCAACCTTAGATTTTTCATCAAGACCAAAACTCCCGTCAAACATTCTACTAAGGCTGTCAGCGATGACATTTTCGGACCCCCTAATATGCTTTACTTGAAAACTGAAGGCTGAGATCCTAAGCGCCCATCTAGTGATTCTGCCCGTTCTTTTGGGACGGTTCAAGACCCAAGACAGAGCCTGATTATCTGTTTCCAGATCGAAATTTACATGTTCAATGAAAGGTCTGAATTTTTCAAGAGCAAAGAGCACGGCCAAACATTCTAATTCATAGATGGAGTACTTACTCTCCAGATAATTGAGGATCCTAGACGCATAGGCAACCGGTCTACGACCATCCTCATATTCCTGTAAGAGTACACCAGCAACTGCTTTTCCAGAGGCATCGGTTTGTACAATAAAACGTTTACTAAAGTCGGGTATAGCCAAGGCAGGAGCATTTGACAAGGCAAGCTTCAGGGTCTCAAAGGCTTCTTGCTGGGAGGGGCCCCAGATGAACTTGACATCCTTAGGTCTGAGATGATTTAGAGGAGCTGCTATCTCTGCAAAATTTGGAATGAACTTCCTGAAGAAGTTCACCATGCCCACAAACCGTGCGATGCCTTTGACATCTTTAGGGGGTTGAAAGTCTCTAATAGCCTGAGTCCTAGAGTGGTCGATGGAGACACCATCAGAGGAAACCACATGTCCAAGGAAAGACATACTCGGCTTAGCAAACGCTACCTTAGACAACTTAACAGTTAGTCCAGCTTTTCGCAAGCGATCCAGGACTTCTCTAACGTGTTCGACATGTTCTTCAAAGGAATTTGAGAAAATTACCAGGTCGTCCAGGTAATGAAAAACGAACTTGAATTTAACACCCGAGAGTATCGAATCTAACAGCCTCGTAAGAACGGCCTCACCACAAGAGATCCCGAACGGGAGCCTCAGAAATTCGTAAAGGTTCCAATCAGTAATGAAAGCAGTCAGTGGAATAGATGACTTTAGACAACGGGACTTGGTAATACGCCTGATTGAGATCTAACAGAGTGAAAAACTTGGCTCCTGAGAACCACCCAAAACAAGTGTGCAAATCCGGTAAAGGGATTGATTGCAAGATGATCTTGCGGTTCAAAGCCCTGTAGTCAATTACAGCACGATAGCCCCCGGAGGGTTTAGGTACTAGGAAAACAGGAGATGCCTAGGGAGAAGTGGACGGTCTGATGACCCCATCGGCAAGCATCTGATCAATAATCTTTTTGAGTTCTAACATCTTAGGTGGTGAAAGACGGTAAGGAGGAGATCTAACAGGGGTGTTATCAGTTAGCTCAATCTGATACTCAAGAACATCAGTAACTCCTAACTTGCTAGTGAACACATCGGGAAATTGGTGGCACAAATCACGCACACTATTAGCCTGCTGATAATCCAAATGACTAAGATCCAACTGATCTATTTCGTTGTTCTCCCTAGGTAGCGGCCTACCTACACAAGAAACACTGAAGGTACCCAAACGAGCATCAATAATATCGAATTTACAATTTGGAGAAAATTTAAAGTGAAATTTCCTAGCCTGGAGGTCCAAAATTAAACCAGTTCTTGACAAGAAGTCCGTACCTAAAATCATGCTACACGCTAGCTTTGGAGTTACCAAGCAAAGAACCTTCCAAGTAAAATTACCAATACGCAATTTCACATCAACGGACCCTAAAATTTTCATATTATGCTTATTAGCCGTGACACATGCAACATTGACCTTCTTCAACTCAGGCAGTTTACAAGGGGACCTCATTTCATCATACCAATTAGCATCAATTAAGGTGACGACGATACCCGAGTCCATAAGAGCAACAATGGGTTCGTTATTCAGTTCCACTTTCGCGAAGGTACTTTTAGACTCAACCAAAGCAGAAATCTTATTGCATTCCCGCGGGCAAATAACCTTTTCGGAATCCACGTAAAATTCTGGCGCAAGCGATTCACCAGAATTACCATTAGGCCTTAGTCATTGACTGCGTTTTCGGAACGAAGTAGGGCAATTACCTTTAAGGTGCTGCCTCGAGCCACACAAATAACAACAAGGACCAGAGCCACGCTTGACTGAGGGGCAAGCATTCCTAAGGTGATCACGTGACCCGCAATTATAACATTTTTTTGGAGACCCACAATCCCTAGTTTGAGGCGAAACAGGGTTCACAGTAGGAGGAGGGTGGCAGATAGGTCTTGCAGCATCCCCGTGCTTTACATCTTCAGCAAAGGCACACGCAGCTTCCAATTCAAGAAAATTAGTCGGACTCTTTGTGAGGGAGAGGTATGAACGATAGGCAGGTGAAATACCTTTCAGAATACGGGCCACCATTTCCTCTTCTGGCACCGAAATTCTAAATACCTTGCAATAAAACTGCAAGTCTAGTACATAGTTTAAAAGGTTTTCATGGAGCAATTGAGTCCGAAAGCAATACTGAGGAATCAAACTTTGCAATGCCAAGGAAGGAATAAACTTAGACAATACAAGTTCATGAAATTCCATAATGGTTAAATTATTTGAAATTGCTTCAGAAATTTCACGTTTCAAAATTCCCTCACAATGAGAGAATAGGGCTCGGAAATTCCCAAATCATCAACAGACTCTGTCATTTCTACCAGGAACCTCAGAAACCTGGTACTTTCTTCAATAGAATTGACGGAGAAATTTTTAACTCCGTTGAAAAGATCCTTCAGTGAAGAGTGAGAGGGAGCACAATTTAAACGGGCTAACAAATTTTCAAGAACTGGGGAGGCGGCACAACATGAAGCTTGATAATTAAGTGAGGCATCAGCATGACTAGAAGGAAATGAGGTTTCCCTCTCAACAACTGATAAATTCTCCATATCCTTACTTGCTAGCATTATATCTAGTTCAGCAGAAATACTAGAAGCAATAGTTAACAGCTTAGTACTTTCAGAAACAAGACCAGGTTGGGGACACATAGTAATCAAATCTTGGATGCGGCCTAAATAATGCCACACCCTAGCCTTAAGTCTGTTAATCTGCCCCTTAGTGGGGGAAGTTTCAATGAATTCTTGTCTGACAACCTCTATTTCAGTAAGGGAATCCGTAATTAAGTTTAAGGACTCACCAAAGTTGCAGCACATCTTTACAGAATCTAGATTGATAGGAACCTGGACATGCGATGTCAGCAAAGAAGCGCACTCTGCAACAGTGTTAGCAGGACTGATACCCCTGATAGTGAGCTCATAAACTAGCTCTGATTTCCTGAGTTGGAATGGGAACAGCACAGCCCTCGCTATAGTTGATGTACATGAAACAATAAATCAAAAAGAATTAATCCAAATAAAAGCGTTCCTTTCACAGTCAGATACTTTACAAGTTTCAGTTTTTACACTCTTTGAAACCTCAAATAATTTAAAGTTCCCCAATGACCAGGTTTTTAAAGGGACAATGCAAAAAACCCAGGTGGTTGGCACAAACAAAATAGAAAAGCTCAATGAAAGGGAGATTAAGCATATAGTACACAGTGCCAAAATAAATTTAATGAGGATGCAACAAACCTACGGGTAGATCCAAGTAAGAGGCACACAAATCAATTAACTAGAGCTCTGCTACCACGAACTGTAACACTTAGAGCAATTAAAGGCATAATTACCCCAAGTGACAGCACCAAGGGTCTGACCGTGTACCAAAGGCACGGTTCAGATACGTGGAAACGTGCTAGACAAAGACAACTTAAAGGAAAAAGCACTTACCATTAGAAAAATAAAACAGGGCCCCCAAAAGAGCGGATAAAATACACCTGGTCATATCAAATAATCACCCCTTTTAAAGGAAAACACCAACACCTTGGGGAACAAAGGTATTTAATCAGCATAATTAAGTAATAAACAAATAGGAAGGAATATCCTCGCTGGAAAAAATAAAATTAAAAATTTAAAAATTTAAAATCTCAAACCAAAACCCTACGGTCGACCGTTTATAAAGAAAATAATTATTTAGTTCTTAAAGGACTTAGTAAGATAATGTAGATTTATGAAACACCTCATCAACTCTCAAGTTTTCTTACAACCAAAAGTTTTCTTTGTACAGTACCAAAGTTTTTTTTAACATCCTTTCAACCGTGAGAAACAACCTTGACAGAAACAGTTTTTAAAATTGATACTGAAAACCCCTTTTTAGGATATGTCAAACGATCCCCTGCAAGGATGTGTAGGTATTACGTGCACTTTTCACGAAATAATAATAATAATAAAAACCGAAACACCGGGAGGAAAAATGAGCAGAAGGAAAAATTAAAATCTCAAGAAAAATTAAATGGATCAAGGTAATCCGCGCACAAGGCAGAATTCATCACGGGCACATCAAATACAAATCATCAATACTATCACAACAACATCAACAACATTAGCATTCCCATGGCAACGACCAACAATGGATCCAGGGAAGAAAGGAGCCAATCACAGGCCGCAAACAACAATAGGCGAAAACTAACAAAGGGCAAAAGAAAACGGACGCAGAAAATAACCCCAAAACCCAAAAAGGAGAATAAAATTAAGTTAAATTAAAATAAAATTAACCAGAGAAGCAAGCAAGAAAAGGCAACCGAAACAGAATGTACACGTAACACCCACATCCCTGGAGCGGCTCGCTTGTTAAATTATTCCAGTTAAATAATAGCCTTTTAGCACAAAACTTTTAGGCCTAGAAAAGCCATTAATTAACACTAGGTTTCCCAATTACGATTTCGAAGAATCCAAAACGTTCTTTCACACAGTACGCAAGTCCCAATTTAACAGACGTAATTACACATGCTATAAGTTCCAATTAACAAGCCGAAAATTTGAAATTCCACAAGGCAAGACTTAGTTTTTAGATGATGCCAGTTACATAGTGTCGCACACACTTTCTTCACATAGGAAAATTTTCTGGTCTTTCACCAAAAATCAGTAAAGGTTTAGTTGTAACAACACTTACAGTTTCATCCAGATGAAGTTGAGAGGACGGCTTCGGTAGTATATGCTACTTACTTACTTTGAAGAAAAACATAACATACAAATTCCAGACGAGGAAGAATAAACCAAAACAACTTGCAGAAATCACCAGGGCAAAAGCCCTACGTATGTAACCTTAACCAGGCTCGAACATTTTCGGAGAAATCATCTCCTTAGGGAGAGAGAAGCCACACGCGTCCATCTCTTCCTTGTCACAGAACAGCAATGGCGACTTCCCGAGATTCCGCTGTGCACGGCCCCAACGATCACATGTGCACAGAGGGTAAGCGCCTGAGTGGTAACGTAGCTCGCGAGGTAGTACATACCTACGCCACTAGAGTGCAGGAGAATACAGTCAGGCACAGATAGGACATGCATACGGACGGCTGGACAACAAATAACCCTCTCAGCGGCGAAGTTTCCAGTTATAAGTTTTGAAAAGAAGAAATAACGAAGCGGCGAACCACTTATAAGAACACAGTTTTTCCACAGCCATGTGGCAAGTTCAAAAACATTTACCGAGAGGGAAAAATTGTTACGCAAGTAACAAAAACAATGTTTTGAGACAGTATCTTTTTCCCCCCACTCGATACGAATATTACAAAATGTACACATTAAAATATTGCTTTCCGAAATCGTTTATCGCAAACTGTTTAGCTCTGCTGTGCACCGTAACACTTGTCGAGCGACCCATCTTCGCTATGTCTGTGATCACTTTCTTAATATTACCTGACCACGAAGCCGAAATACACCAGTCAGTTGTGCTGCTTGTAGATGCCATTAGGGATTCCAGGATTGCACAATGCCGTGAGGAGACAGGCTGGGGTTGGATTACCAGCCACCATAAGAACAACATTCCAAACATTTCATTTGGCATGAAGCCTGGAGACAACCCCTTTTCCCTGATGCCATGTCTTAAAGAGATTTTCCAGAACATTAATGATATCATATTTCTTTCCTGTTGATGAATCTTTGTACGCTCTTCCTTTTCTTTTCATACATAATCTTGGAACAAAATGTCAAGTTCGTTATTCACTACAGATTTCTCTGTAACATCGCGCTTATCGCGAAATAATTGAATTTCGCTTTAAGATGGCCTTATCGCTTTAATTCGCGAACATAATATCCATATTTTCTAAACCAGGAACATATGACTCGTAAAGATATCGCAAAATCGCTTCAAAATATTTTTGTTGCGTTTGTCGTTAATGGGAAAAAATCATGCCTCTAGTGATAGGTAACCTCGAAAGTTGCCCATTATGAACTGTACAGTAGCATAATTTTGATTATTAATGCGATTGACATATAAAATAAACAGTTTATAATCTTCAAAAAACTCTAAAATACTCTTTTTACTATGCTTGGTTTACTTTTAAGGCGACACTCTGTAGATGCAGGGATATTTTTGCCTAAGGCACGGATTTTCACGAAACTTTGTGGGAATGTCACCTTCATAAAAGTAGAAATATCACGAACATTTCCTTTATATACAATTAATACTTTTCCAAAAATAATTTTTTCTTTGAAATATTTAATTCCATTTTCTCCCTGAAATTTAATTAACTTGTTAACGTAAATTCGTGATTAGGTAGATAATACTTCTTTTAAAAGCACTACGTATCAATTTTTCTGTACATAACTTTTATAAGGAGATACATCGTACAAAATTGGTGTAATTTTTACGTTCTAAAATTTTGGACTTAAAAATCGCTACTACTTGAAAAACCTACAATCAAAAATCCCATACTTAGGTTTCTTAATATATCTATGATACATATACAATACAAATTTTGTGATCTTTTGCAGAATATTATGGGAGAAAATGGGATTTAAATCTAAAACTACAAATGGCAAACAAAGCATCATTACAGTGATTAATTGTTTGAATTGTACCGGGCGGTACACCTCTACACCGTTTATTTAAAAGTTGCGCCAGTTGAAACTCCTCTTCTGGAGGAAGGTTGAACTTTATCTATTCTATTAATTCTCTACTTTCTCAGAAGATGTCACCACGTGGAAAATTTTGAGTTTTTGAACTGTGTCACTTTTGATGTGTTTTTGTTTCGCTTGAAGTAAGAAGTGTGAACTTTCTCTTCTAGAGGACACTACTGAAGATCAACAATAGCGCACCCTAGTGCGGAGTCAAAGAACTATTTTGTTGGAGAAATTTTTATTTCAAAAGTTTGTTTCTTGTTAAATTTCTTTCTGTTATTGTTTAAGTTGGCTGTATACCCCTCTCTTTCCCCTTGTTTTGCATGTAGCCAATCCCGAATTTCTTAAATTAATTTCTATCCAATCAGATGTATCTTCCCCCAACTTGAATCGATTGCGGGGTCCTATCCAATAAAAACATTGTGGGCGGGTGTTTTCATTCCCCTAACGCCTAGAAACTTCCGCGAGAGTATTTAAACTGCTGATTTTGGGGTCTCCGGGCCACTTCTGTTCCATCTTTCAGTGTATTAAGTACATAGCAGGAGGCGGGAAGCGCCTCTTTCTTCTTCAGCCGTTCAACACCAGGTAATGGCCTATTAATAACTTCTTTTCTTGCTAGGTCGGCAGTTTAACACTCGCGGCGGGTTCGAAGCATTTCCATCATGTAACCTTCTCCTAAAATGTAATTACTCTTTTCATCTTTTTCTTGTAAAGATACATATTGGGATAGAGAGTGCTAACCCTCTCGAGCTCCCACTCACATTTGTTTTGAGGTGAACTTATTTTCTCAAACTATTCTTCGTTTATGTAATGTAAAGTGTTCTTCTCTAAGTCACCTCTGTAGTATGGGATTAGCCCTTGCGTTAGTGGCCCAGAGCCAGATTAGGTTTTAAAAACAAAGTGTATTAGGAGTGCAAGTTCGCCTCCTCTCAAATTGTTATTTTAGAGGTCATGTAATCAACCTTCTTTTCATGTAATAGACCTCCGTAGGTTGGGTATTTTACCCCTGTGAATACGTCCTTAGAGGACAGCTTGAAGGTAGAGTTTGGTGTGGCCTTGTGATAGGCTTACAATTTTGAGAGCGGATCGCTCTTTGAAATTTGTTTCTGTATGCCTCGTGTAGGCTTTATGTGTAATGTTTGGAGCCAGTGCTCCTGGGCATGAATGGGGCTTTCTGCCCCTTGGCTAAAATTTTTTTTGGAGTAAGGCGGGGCTGATTGCCCAAGAGTTATGAAGTAAGGGCACTGAGCCCGAATCCAGTAATATTGTACCTACATTTTTGCTACTCTGTACCTGTTATGATTGTTATCTCTTGTTTTTGAAAAGAAAATATAACCTAGTTAAATTTTAAATTAATTTTACATTGCACGTTAAATTCGTAGCTTGAAACCCATTCACACCCGCACCTTCTTTCACCTCTACCTACCACGGATATCTCCGTAACAGAATTAAGCAGAATAACTTCGTGACGAGAAAAGGGAAACTCATTCCTTTCAATTTCGACCATTAAAAAGTTACCAAAATTACAAAAATATCGGTTTTCATCTCCAGAGTGTTGCCTTAACTAAAATAGGCCTACATCAAGACGATGCCCAAGCACAAAACATAGAGAGTTACACACAGCCATTAGGTCCATTGTGGAGGAAACAAAGAAAGAACGTGAAAAACTACAGTGAATCACATGCCAACAGCAGACGGGAACGAAAATAAACTCTCAGGGACAAAAGATAAACAGGTAGGCTAACAAGAAATAATCATTTATGATAAATCGGAAAGAGGGAACATTATCTATCTTCATACATACAACTCAAAACATGGCTGCTCTTGATAAAAATGCCTTTGTTAGCGCTAATGTAAGGCATACAGCCCCTCTATGTTGCTCTAACTCGTTGGCTATTTACAAATAGAGGATTCTGGGGGTGTTTAGTTAATTCAAAGAGGCTTGCTGACTGAAATCTGAAATGTTTAGCAATATATAATTAAGATGTAGGGCCTATGTATGGTTGTAAAAATTTGTAAAATTTACTTTGCGCCGGAATCCTCTAGAGGCAGATTTCAGTTATACAAATAATATACATCTCACATTTCTTTAAAATTTCTGATCATGGCTTAGCAGTTACATAAAACTTCATTTGACCTATGGCACACGAATGACGGTCACTTTAAACTGTCACCAGGGAAGCTGCAAACCGACAACTTTGAGAACATTTAGGTGTTACCAGCAGCTTTCATGGAAGTAATGATCATATATCAGTCACTCAGCTCATGGAGTGGGTAATACAACACACGACATGGCATGTCATAAATGATAGCACCACTTTGATACACGACATACGTTACTAATGGTTGCTCACTTCGAGGCATTTTGACAACAATTCCCGCGTATTGGTGCTGTATAAATTACCTGTGGCATCAGTGACGACATTTCTGTTAATACCTTCTAATTGTTTTGAGTCCTGAAGTGCAGACATATTGTTTAACTTTTCTTTGACATTGATCATGCATTTGGAAGATAATCATCTACAAAGCCGCGCTCCTGAGAGAAGAGTAAATCAAAACAAAACGGCATCAGCTAGTTGGCAAGAACTCAAACTATTGACTGTTACCGGCTTTCATACCGTCGCAATAATCTCTTACAAAATCCATGACGCGCGATTTTACTTCCCCTTTAGCACAAGAATAGCGCTGTGTCTGAATAACTTCACACGCCGTGCCAAATTTCAAGACCACGAGAACATAAGGATAATTTTATTTCGGTTCTAATTAACAAGAAGGATAATGAAGTTGCTTCAACAGGGCTTGTCAAGGATACAAGTAACTTTAATAATGTGTCAAGATGTATAAACGAAGTGCCTTGTCCTCATTACCGTAAATTCTTCGTGGGTTCCTGGTGTCTTGCGTACCATATTAGTAAATCACTTAGAGGAAGTTTTGAGCCATCCCACATCAAGAAGAATAATCGACACTCCTTCTCGAGATGTGTACCATTTAACAGTACGGAAGTGAAGTATTTGCCACTACCAAACATTTGGTCCGCTTCTTGTTCAGTTATTGTTTCTTGTCGGCGGTCGGTGTCCATAAAGTTTCATCACAGACATCCTTTGCACAAGGCAAATTGTTGATTAAGCCCTTGTAATCAGATGGGTTTACATTATTCTTCACCAGATTCAACAAACCATTCTCTTTCTGAATTGATATTGGCAGCTGAGCACTGTATTTTACATTCAGAGAAATGTTTTCCCAATCAATTGTACATGGATTCACCACAAGCTCGTGGAATTCGTCCTTCACACCATACTTCAAGTGAAACGTCGAACAATTTTCTTGGAAGCGAAACCACTTTACGTGAAGCCAATTAACATTCTCATTCATAGAATCTCTTGGTCGATTCTTCATGACTTGCTTTTTCAGATGTTTCAAGTCGTACACGCTGTTGTAGCTCAGTTGAATGACAGAGTAAGGCCGAGGCTACTTTTTGGCCATTTCTATTATAAGTTTATACTCGTGTTGAGTACAAATAGTTTTGTGTTTTCGACATTTCTCTGTTGCATCATGAATTGATTCAGCCTCAACGTAGTTATGGCCATTCTCCATAAATTTCAAGTCTATGGTTTTCAAGTCAGGGTGCATTTTGGTATTCATTGCGTAGAGCAAAGCAGAAACTACGTTTTAGTTCCTGTTCCTGTATCAGCATACAGGACTAAATGCTCAACTTCCGGATGCAAGTGCTTAATGTAACTCAGCAGGAAGCTGCCAATTCCTGCACTCCCTTTCGTACCGTGGGTCTCATGCCACAAGTAGCAGGCTCCATTCCTGAATGAATCATAAATTGTGAAGTTAAAAACTGAGAGTTTTTCATATAGTAAATTTGGCAGTACCCTGCAAAGGGTATTTGGAATATCGCTTGAAGGTCAAAACTTCCACGTGATGGCGATACGCATCCTTGCTGTATAGGTACTGTAAGGTTCGTATGTTTATGTCCGGTGCCAATTAGAGACGATTGCTCTTCCTTCTACAGTAGTGAGCAGGAACTTTCGGACACGAGTTAATGAAGACACGAAGATGGCGAACAACTCGTTCTGGAGATGCATTTGGAGCTGATCATCCAGCCCTCCGATCTCTTCCTAAGTACAATCCATGAGGGCTCTTTTACTGCGAAGCTTCACTTACCACACACACTTCGAAATAGCAAAGGTATTCAGAAAAATCTTTGACATACTCGAACTGCATTGCCAAATTCATTTGGCAACGTATACTTCCTACCGACTTCTTTATTGAATTCCGAATCAGGTTGCCTTTTCTCTTCTGTTGAACAGGTTGCTCGCTAACGAAGTTCCATAACATTCCTTTGGCGTTCGTTATTTTCGAAACCATAATATTCGTAGAAAAGTGTTTGTTGGTATTCTCGAGTTATGTTCGTTAGACATCCGAATATAAATGCACAGTCATCCAGCTTTACAGCCTTGCGTGGAATAATTCGGACATTTACGTCGCTGTAACTCTTGCCAGCCAGCCGATTTACCTTTTTGACGTTTCTCTTCCAGTTTGCAGGGTCTGCAAAACGTAGTCCTTTCGGCTTTGGTGTTTCTGGTGCAATATAATTGGTAATACCAATCTCGGAAACTTCTTCAGGAACACTCTGATCAAGCACTGCCTCTTCGTTCTTGTTATTTAAGGTTTCTGCGACAGCGACGGGATATATTGGCAAATATTTGTACCAAGTATTCGTCGGTGTTAATCTTTATGTATTTATAACTCGATCTTAAAATCCATTGTATGTTGTGATTCACAATTGCCACTTCCAGCGTCCTCTGGCGGTTCATAACCTTCATTTCTTTCTTCTTTCAAGAATTGATATGTTGTAATTGTTGCTCTCCTTAAAAACTAAAAATTGATATTTGGTGGAATTATTAAGATCATCTTGTTCTATTACATATGGGTCACCTGTAAACAGATAAATTGTATTACTAGAAAACAGACTGAATCAGAAAAATAAAATTGGTTATTTGGTAGTTTGGTAATGTGGTTACATGCTTACTTGGTTGTTTGATTTAATGGTAATTGGTTACTTGGTAGCTTGGTTGTTTGGGTGGTTGGTTACTTGTTTCCTGAAATAAATGTACACGGATATTATTTCCGGACATAGCAGAATTAGCACACGAGAGCTGACAACAAAGAAGATATCAGGACATAGTACTTGTGTCCGCTTGTAAAGAACACAGGGGGAGGACATAGTCATTTCAGGTTTCTCGATTTTTCTCGTATTTCCAACTTGGTACAGACAAAGAACAACTGTGCTTTCAACGCCGTTTCTCATGACTAATCTGGTGGTACCAATATGTCGATATCCCAGAAAAAGTGGACATAGCATTTGTGCGCTTCAAGGTATCGTTATGTTACAAGGAGGGCGCGCGGTATATTGTTAATACTATTTTTTCATACCTGATATACTTACGTTATTGTTATGTCATTAAACTGGTGAGCATGGATTGGAGATGTTATCTTGTCCTTTCCACCTCCTGTTAAGACATGCGCATTGACTTCTTACTTACCTTTCTTCTATTTATCTTTATTTAACAGACAAAAGTAGAGAAGGGGTTGGCTGATGAATGTAAGGGTTCCATAAGGAGGAGTTGATGGATTTTATAACACGACCATAATCTAGTTTTTATATAAAACATAATTAGAAGGAAAAAGTAAGAGGAAGAGTAGTGTGCTGTAAGTTGTACTTCCTCTTAAAACAATAATCACTACCACCATGCAAAACATAAAAGGATTTTACGTTACTTAGCAAGGGGATACCATGAAAAAATCTTTGTCTTGGCTATAAACGGTGAATGAACGACCGCAGTGGATACTGTGCACTACGGCTATTAATATAGAATGGATGCACAGTTGTACTTCCTCTTATAACAATAATCACTACTACTATTAGTGATAATAGAGGATACATGTGCAGTTGTACTTTCTCTTAAAACAATAATCACCCCTACAAATACCATTGATGTTAACAGAGTTATTAGCTCGCACAGACTATAAACCAAGATGTACCAAGATTATTTTTAATATTATTAATTTCACTACTGCAGATAAAATTTCACTAGTTACGACAGACAGGCGATACCGTAAAAAATCTCTGTCCTGGTTATAATCGGTCAATGAACGACAAGCAGGGGATACTCTACGCTACGGCTATTAATAGAGGATGGATATGCAGTTGTACTTCCCCTTAAAACAAGAATCACCACTTTCACTAACATAGATGTTAATACAGGATTAGCGCGCACAAGTTATAAGCCAAGAAATACGATTATTATTTTTAAAATTATTATTTTCGCTAATTCTGAACACGCATCACAGTATTTACTTTTAACGTAATTGAATGTCATATTGTAAGAATAAAGAAAGGGAGAATGAACATCAGGCAGAGGATACTATTCTTAAAACAATAATCACTACCACAATTAATGTTAATAAAAGGATGGATGTTGTTATGGATTAACGCATGTATGCCCTTCCAAAAACAGTTTAGTACTGGCTATCCCGCCGTGAAAATTCTTTTCATCTAATCTTCTAATATACGTGGTTTCTCAAATACTACAGTGACCTTGGAATTTTTCGTATCATGTTAAATATATTTCTATCTGTGGACTGAAAGTGAACTCTTCTAAGGCTTCATACACCTATTTATTAATTGAACTGGCCGTTTCTTACGCCTAGATCTTACGTTAGTGATCTGAACTGGTCGCCCCTCCTACCGCTCTTCGACCAATCCCAGCGCGGCCACATCGTTTGGGAGTAAAGAACGGCCATGATGTGAATTGACTTCATAAGGGGAAGCCATGGTGAGGGGACGTGTTTGCTGGTCTCTCAAAATGCTAGCGTCCGCCAGCAATGTAGACCCAGGATACATGTATCGAGTCGTGGGTTTTAAACCCAGTTCCATCCCTTGATTTCTCTAGTTCGCATCCTCCTACTCATTTTGAATTAAGCTTTTATTACTGTGACCTGGGAGATGAATACATCTGTGAGTATACTACGATCTGATCTATTCTTACTGGCCATTGGGTCCATACAAGTAAGAGCTTCAAGCCACATTAAGCTTAACTTCAGTGATTATTAACTAAAATTTGTCTGGAATTTACTTCATGAAGAAATAATGCCTTATCGTGCTTCGAAACATACTTCCTACTATTGAAGGTTTAATAATATTTGAAAAGATATGAAATATGCCAAATCGATGGACATGTTAGTGTTTGCAATGCAGAAGATTTAAATTTCTGGTTATCTCTATTCAGCCGTGAAAAAGCTATACTTGATGATGTAAATTTCATCTATCTTTTCGCCTATAATGGTTTAAAACCTACCTGAGGTTCCCACAGGAGCATGAAAATTCGAGTTTCATTTAATTTATTTTGTTTTTTAACTCACCTTATATTTAATATTTCTGGTTATTCTTACAGCTTTGGATGGGTTGATTTTCATTTGTTTTATTTATGTTTTTGGACTTTGTTGTGGCCTTTGTCAGTGATTGGTTGTTTAGCTCGTTTATAGTGAGTGTATTCGTTGTTATGATGATGATTGTTTTTTCTGAATTGGGTGTGGCTCTGTTGTTTTTGCGAGTTGGTCATGTGATTTATCGCTGTTTACAAACTTTGCTCCTGTGAAGCATTTCCAAAGCATTTCCATTCTCTCATATTAATATATTTTTTGCTGTTCCTATGTGTTTTTCTTAACTTGGGAATTATTCGGGCTCCTGTAATTAATTTTGTTGGGCTAAAATTCTATGCTCTTGCGGATGCTCACTAACGAAAATTTTCACTGGAATGTTGTTAATTAATGTTTGATCCCAAGGTTAAAAACTTTTATTTTCCTCTCTTTTATTTAAGTAAGTTAACTAAGACGGGTTCGTGTCTTTAAGCTGTAAATTTAACATTACTTATTGATTTCAATTTCTACTTAATTCGTTTATTGTTTTCTTTATATGTACTATGAACATTTTGGTTTTTATGTTTACATTTTCTCTTTCTTGAATTAAACTTTTGATTAGGATGAATGTTAAGTTTTCTTTCATAGTCCTAAGTAATTCAACGCTGAAACAATGAATTTTACCCATGCGTTCTGGGTTTTTGTAGAGCCTGTTGATTGTTAAGTACTTGATTGTGTTTGTGTTTTTCTTTGTGGTTGGTATTTCTGACTTTATGTTTTTCCTTGCCCCTTTTCCCACCGGCATAAATGTGGCACCAGCCGGTGCGTTTGTTGCTGACCGTTAGTACAGTGTGGGTTTGTTCCGCTGGCTGGTCCGTTAATGGTAGCCGAGCTCTGGTTTTTCTTGGGCTCGCTGCTAATCATCTTCTTCCTCATTTTACCCTTTTTTTCTTGATAACAGTTCTTGAAATAGCGTTGAATTGTTCGAATGTATGAGTATGGGCAATTTGTGTAAAGAAGTGCAAGTATCTCTCCTAGTTATTGGATTTTTGTTTCATGTTCTTCCATGATGTCTCGTATGGTGTTATTCTCTATCATTTGCGGAAGTCTGAACTTCTGTACGAGCTCCAGATACGCGGGTTGGAGTCAGCTGGAAGAGCGGCCGAATGTGCTGCTCGTTTATCTCCAGATTCCTTTGGTGGAGCTGAATAATTTCGGTGAGTCTTTACTTGAAATTAGTAGTTCACTTGAGGAAATACAAGTTTTCCGTAGAGAGTTTACTTACGTAAAGCCTACTAAGGCCCTGGTAGATAGACTCAAGTCTATAACGCTCCATTTATGTAGTCGTTTTGACAATTAAACCTGCAGCTGAATACATTAGTGAATTAACTGGGTTATTATGTCTTGCATCAAGTATTTATGCAGAATTGGACCTTTGTTGGCATGCAGAGGAATTGAGAATTTATCTGTAGTTCATAAAATAATATGCTATTGTTCTGATCCTAATAACTTTCCTATCCATGTTGTTTCCCATTATAGTGAACTGCTACTTCAGCATTAGAAGGCCTCATTTCTAAGTTAAATATTACTCTTTCCTATAATTCTCTTAAGAATTGTTTTGTGAGGTTAAGAATTTCTCAGCGAATTCTATTGACGAATGCCTTCGATTCCTGAGATTCCTAGTAGAAATGAAGGAATCTGTAAGTGTATATTCAGTTGATGTCTTAGGTATTTACAGGGCCCACTTCTCTCATTACGAGGGTATACTAAAAACAGAGATCTCAGTCTATTTCTCAGAAGCGTAAAATTAACGAATTTCATGAGTTGATTCTCGAAAAATTCATCCCCATTTTAGCCCTACAGGGGTTAACACCACAGCATTGTTTCAGGAAGTTCCTACATGAAAACATACTAATATTGTTGTCTTAAAATTATTTTTCAAAGTATTCAGGATTTCGGTTCCTGAAGGAGAAATGGTAGGTCGTATCCTGAAACAAATATCCCCCTTCCTTTCGATCCTACCTTTCCCTCATGAAGTGTCCTACTAATTTCACAGAATTAGAGGCTGTGTGTACTTTCGCAGAGGATGTGAAGCGTGCAGACGCGTCCAGACCTGTACACCTACCCCCTCCTATTAATCCTAGTTGTCCTGTTCCTTCTAGACTGGCAATGGTGCGAATCTTTAAACATGTTTCCTGTGTGGCTCCGTTGAACACCTTAGAAATTCTTGTCCATCCAAGGCCTGTAAACCTGTTAACCTGATATTTGTTGTAACCTATGTGGATCTAGGCAGCGTACAAAACTTATTGCTCTAATTCCTTTCAAAGGCGTGGCAAATGACTGGAAATTATTGAAATTAATGATAGATCTTGTAAGTTTCAAAATTATGTAGTTTCAAGTGGTTTCGATGAGGTAATTCGTAATCTTAACTGTAAAAAAAATATGGTAATGTTGCTTCCCAAATTACCTTCACTAGCGTTGAAGTAAACAATGAACCGTCAATTGCATTAATAGATTCATGGAGTGTAGTGAATTTCATCAATTTTGCTTGGTATTCTAAACTTAAGAGTGCTTGTAAATTGCCAGAATTACAACCTGTTGGTGTAAAATGTGTCAATGCTAAAGGTAATAAACTGGAGATTTTAGGGGCTGCGAGGTTGAAATTGAGGATAAGAAACTTCACCTGGAGAACCACGTGCCTTGTAGCACCTAACCTTTCTTGCAATACGATTTTGGGTACTGGATTATTAACAAAGACTGGATTAGGTCTCTAACTTCAGGCTAGAGTGTTGTTTGTTGAATTTTCCCCTGATTTTATATTTAACTTGATTGATGCTCGAATGGTTGCCTTTAAGGTTTCTTGTGTAGTTGGGTCTGTGCCGGAAGAAATCAATGAAATTGATCTATTGTATCTTGATCATTTGAGTGTTGAGGAAACTAATTAAGTCCGTGATCTTTATCATCAATTTCCGGATGTGTTCACAAGCAATTTAGGTCTAATTGATGTATTGGAGTATGAGATTGAGTTGTCCGACAATAAACCTGTTAGATCTCCTCTTTACCAGCTTTCACCTCCCCGTATGCTTGACCTCAAAAGGATTATCGACCAAATGCTATCCGAGGAAGTCATCAGACCGCCCACATCTACTTATGCATGTCCGATTTTCCTAGTACCTAGACCCTTCGGAGAATTCCGAGCTGTAATTGATGATAGACCACTGAACCGCAAGATCATCTTACAACCAATCCCTTTGCCAGATTTATATACTTGTTTTGGGTGGTTCACCGGAGCTAAGTTCTTTACCTTGTTGGACCTCAACCAGGCCTACTATCAGGTTCCGTTGTCTAAGTCATATATTCCCCTGACAGCCTTCATCACAGATTGGAACCTTTATGAATTCCTAAGGCTGCCTTTCGTACTTTCATGTGGAGCTGCTGTCCTTACCAGGTTTTAAAATTTGATTCTAGGGGATATCAGGTTTAGATTTGTTTTCAATTACCTTGATACCTGCTTATCTTTTCAAACACATATGAAAAACATTTGAATCATGTCAGGGAAGTCCTGGAGCACTTGAAAAATGCTTGTCTTACTGTGAAACTATCTAAGGTAACTTTCGCCAAACCAAGTATGTCCTTTCCTGAGCATGTCGTGTCGTCCGATCGAGTCTCTGTTGATCAGACTATCAGAGAATTTTAACCCCCTAAAGACGTAAAAGGTATCGCACGCTTTGTGGGCATGGCGAAATTCTTCCGCAAATTTATTCCAAATTCTGCCGAGGTAGCTGCTCCCCTTAACATTCTGAGACGTAAGGAAGTCAAGTTCTCCTGGCATCCCCCCAGCAAGAAGCATTTGAAACACTGAAACTTTCTCTATCGAATGCTCCTGTGTTGGCCATACCTGATTTCAATAAACGTTTCATCGTTCAGGTATTGCTGGTGTGCTCCTACAAGAATATGAGGATGTTCGCAGACCTGTAGCCTATGTATCTAGAATTCTCACCAATCTAGAGAGTAAGTAGTCTATCGGTGAGTTAGAATGTCTTTCCGTATTGTTTGCCCTTGAGAAATTTAGGTCTTTCATCGAATATGTAAATTTCGACATTGAGACTGATAATCAGGCTCTCTCATGGGTATTGAATCGACCAAAAAGAACTGACAGAATTACTAGACGGTCACTTAGAAATTCAGCTTTCAGTTTCCAGGTTAAACATATCAGTGGTTCGGAGAATGTCATCGCTATTAGTTTGAGTAGAATGTTGGATGATGATTTCGGTCCTGGTGTAAAACCTGTTGTTGAAAAACTTGATGAAGCTAATGTTCTTGGATTTAGTGCCATCCTTTCGGATTTGCCTTTGTTATACCATGAATTTGGAGATAATCAGAAATCAGACCCAGAGTTGAAAGAAATCATCGACAAAATTAATGACGGAATTGTAGTAAAACCCTACTCCCTAGTTGAGGGTGTTCTTTCTTGGTAGGGACGGTGTGACCATAATTTCAAAATTGTTGTTCCTCAGGTACTCGTGCCAGTCACATTTAAATATTATCACTGTTGTGCTATTGGCGGTCATTTGGGTACGTTCAAAACAAGGCAGAAAACAGAAATTTCTTCATCTGGAAAAGGACGGACAGCGATATTCGAACTGTGGTTAAAGCTTGTAAAGCTTGTGCAATTAGTAAAGCTAACCTGAACAACTATGTTGGTTTATTATCATCTTCACAAGCCTGTCGGCCTGTGGAAATGTTATTCATTGATTTCGTCGGCCTCTCCCTAGATCTACCTCGGAAAACACTCATATTTATGTGCATATTGATGCGTTCTCTCGGTTCTGCTGGATTACTCCCACTAGATCCACTACTTCTTGAACTTCTATCAACTGTTTGAATTCTATTTTTGCGTCATTTGGGCCTCCCAATTTTCTGATTTTTGACAATGCCAATGCATTCTCCACCCATTCGTTTAAGAAATCTCTGTTCGAGTTGTGCATCTCCTATGTTACAACCACTCCATGCTATCCAAGCCCATCTTACGCAGAGAGAATGAATAGGAACGTGAAGACTGCCCTGAGAGCGTATCATCACAATAATCAATCCAAGTGGGATTTTTGCCTACACTTGTTTACTCTTGCGTTCAAAACTGTCTCACATGAATCACATGGTAAAGCCCCTATTTCCCTCACGCTCTGTGTAGCACTTAGCGCAATTAACAACTCAATCACTCTAAGTGACAGCACAAAATCTCTGACCATACCTAAAAGATACAGATCAGAGTTGTGGAAGTTTCTGTTTATGAACATTGAAAACTATGGTATCTGCGACCATGAATTACTTGTTAAATACGTAGCTGCGAACCACTATGAGAACACGAATTTCAGTAGCCATGCAGCCAGTCCAAAAATGTTTATGGAGAGGGTATAAATTCTTACGTCGGTAATAGTCTCCCTCTCCGAAGCTCCACGTATACAAAACATGATAACCTTCATAAGGCGGTGGTCTTCAAGCAATCTAAGTTTTTGGCGGAATAATCCGGATAAGAAATGACCACCAGTCACAAGTCCCAGTTTATGCACCACCAACACGTTGAATCCAAGAGGCATTAAAAACCAAAACATATATGAGTTGAATAAAGCAAACATAGAGTGCACTCAGACGACACTAGTTGTCTAGTCACTTTCAACCATAAAGAAGTCCCATGCACCAAACTGGTGCTACACACAAGTCGCATGTAACTTAATAATGTTCCGTATCAAAGGTGACACTCATCTTCAAGATCACATTCTGAGTTTTAATTCCAATAAACAAGTCCCGCAAGTTCATACGCATCGGCTTCTCAAAAATTACGTTACCTTGTGGTACACACACACCATTAGAACAACTTCTTAAATGTTCACTGGTAGAACCTTAGACCTTCCTGGTCTTAACTCCACGCAATCACCTACCTGGACTGAAACTACTACTTGTTAGATAAATAAGTATTATTTATCGGATTTGCCTTAGATAAGAAACGCCTTCATTTTGTTTCCACTTAGTTCTTTTTTTGGATGGCAATAACAGCATTAAAAGAAGAAACACGACCAGGAGGGAAAAACAAGTGGAGGAAAACAAAATTGGTGAGCATAAAAGAGGTTTACAAAGCCCACCATGAGATTACTTAAACTTAAACTAGATTAACATGACTTAAGACTACGGTATGGCACTGTATAAAACTACTAGAGAAAGCGAGGAAGAACAGGATAACAATACCAAGCATCAATTACTTAAACAACCCGTGACCAGATACAAGGAAATAACTTACCATAGATATGAAACACCTACAACCTGTTTTCCAGTCATTGACCGGGTCAGGGACGGAATGAATGAAGCAGATACGATGGGGTCGCCACTTCCAAAGTGATTTATTAATGACTGATAAATGCTATGAAATGAATATGGAGAGTGTTGCTGGAATGAAAGATGACAGGGAAAACCGGAGTACCCGGAGATAAACCTGTCCCGCCTCCGCTTTGTCCAGCACAAATCTCACATGGAGCGCCCGGGATTCGAACCACGGTATCCAGCGGTGAGAGGCCGACGCGCTGCCGCCTGAGCCACGGAGGCTCTTACCATAGATATATCATGCCTAAATTAAATATATGGGCAGAGATACTATACACAACATATAAGGAAAACAAAAGATAGTCATCCCGTCAAATTAGTTTTCTATACATATAACCAAGCCTATCAGAACGCCACATAATAGCGACACCACCCAAAAAACTGAAAACAGGAAGCTAACGTTGCGTAGACATATACATCAAACCTACACAATCCGCAGAAATAAATGAAGCTTAGGAATAAGAATACTAACAGAATACAACAAACCACAAGCAGGTTTAGTTCAATAAGCCCAGGCTTTAACTAAGCAAGAACATGTTGCAGACCATAACACCAGATTTAGCAATGCACGATAACAACACTGCAAGGAACATGTCCATTAATGAACACAACTACACCGTTAGTAACCTACAAATAGATGACCTACTCACAGATGCCGACAGGATTCCAGAACCGAAATACTGAGAGAGCAGCAATCCACACAAAACAATTTCAAAGTAACCAGACATTGACCAAGGGAGAAGCGAAGCAATACCACATTACACATAAATACAAGTTAATTAAAATTACAACCTCCTCCTTGCTTTTAAAAAATTAGCGGAGTAGAACTACTAATCACTGAGGCAATAAATAAAATTTGTAAACCCTAAAATATACGTCCAAAATCTAAAAATATATTTTGCAACTAATCAGTTTTAACACTACGTATACTCCATGCATAACCCGGCAAAACAAGAAATAGGATCAGGCATAGTCACACTCAGAAATAAGGGAAGCATAAAGAAACTGGACATAAGATAAAGCTAAAAATCCATGGGTTACTGTAAATAATTACGCAAGACAAGATGAATAGCTTAGCTGCAGTTGGATTTTTCAAGATCTTTCAGATGCTGGGTGCGCACATAGTTGGTCTTCAGCAACGAGCTACAAGCAACACCAAGCCAAGAGTAATACTAGGATCGAACTCATAATAACACAATCATTAACACCATGTTGCAACGGGGCAGAAAATGGCAGAA
This sequence comes from Anabrus simplex, assembly GCF_040414725.1. NCBI lineage: Eukaryota > Metazoa > Arthropoda > Insecta > Orthoptera > Tettigoniidae > Anabrus > Anabrus simplex. The sequence goes on along the minus strand of NC_090277.1, from coordinate 23,277,937 downwards.
AGAAGAAACAGAATCGTCACCCAATTTTAAATCATATTCCTCACAACTTCACCGAATTTTCAAACATATACATCAACAACGGACTACTCAATTAAATAAAAGGTTCAGTAAAACTCCTCAATTAAGCAGTAAATTTGGAAAAGTTAGAGCAGAGACCTGACAAGGTTTACTACCCGTTATCTACAAAAAATCTCAGACAAATCAGGACTAGAAGTAAGTTATATCCGCAGACTCACACTGTAGCCACAGATCCACAGGTGCCTCACCTAACAACTATGGAACAAGGTAAATAAAATATAACTGGTAGCTCACGAACCAGGTCGATGGAAAACGCTCAAAATAACAGAGAAGAAGGAGGAAACACCACTAATCAACCACTTTCATCAAATAGTGGGAGGCTGCAGTGCCGCCTATGAAGCACTAGTTAATCCCATACTTAACTGGCGCACCGTAGAACGGCAAGATGACAAAACCAATAGCAATGGACAGTCACACTCCAAAGAAAAAAGGAGCCAATAGGCTGTCAGGTTAATCCGAAATGGACTTTATAGTACAGGATAAATACATGATGACGTCAGATTACCAGGGTATGCAGGGAATTAAAACAAGGAACAGAGCAGGACATACCGGAACCCCAAATTACATGCGAGCAGACAATGTTCTTCATAAAGGGGGGAGAGAGAGAGTTGTAGACCCATGCCAGAGTTTAGTTCCCAATTAATGTCAACACCGCCCATACCGAAGCGTCATAGCAATTAACTAATACCACATGATAATAATACAACCATAATGGACCTCAACGAACATGCGTTAGCCAAAAAGGGAAGGAAACACCAACTACCCTCAACAACATGCCGTGTGGCCATCATGCTACCTCACAATGTAAGCCAAAAACCAAACCACGGTACCGTTTACAACATTACTAACTCAGAACCAAAACCAATACCTACTAGGTCCGTGGATCGTAACCACGCTCTGCTACCACTCACTCTAGCACTTAGCGCAATTAACAACTCAATTACTCTAAGTGACAGCACAAATTCTCTGACCATACCTAAAAGATACAGATCAGAGTTGTGGAAGTTTCTGTTTATAAAGGTTGAAAACTATGGTATCTGCCACCATGAATTACGTGTTGAATACGTAGCGGCAAACCACTATGAAAATACGAATTTCAATAGCCTCTCCAAAAATGTTTAGGGAGAGGGTATAAATTATTACACCAGTAATATCTGTTATACCCCGTATTCGCCAACATACTTGGTATTGATTATCTTCTTCCCGATCTACCTAAACCAAATGATGTCCAAAAAATTGTGATGAAGCCAGGAAGAATTTGCCCGTATCATATCCCATCGTATCATATGAAGGAGAGACAGGGGTAGGTATAACAAGGGTAGAAAGTAAACTAGGTTGAAAGTTGGTGATCAAGTTTTTGTCAAGTGTCATCCCATTAGTAAGGCCATTAACAAATTTTCTGCTAAGCTTGCTCCTAGGTACCAAGGTTCCCGTACTGTATTACAGTTTCTGTCTCCTGTATCGGTGCTAATGAGTGATCCCATCGCTAAGAGAATTAGGCGAGTTCATCTATCCCAGTTGAAACCTAGTTAACGTATTGCCTATATTTTCTTCTTATGACGCATCTGGGTAAAGCGTGTTATGTGTTGTTTGGATCTGTGGATGGGGACTAAATTTCAATGAGCAAATTTATTTAATTATGACTAGATTGTTAATGCAATTATTTTGTTGGTTATGGATTTAATTTAGTAAATGTTTCTATGTATAGTATTTTTAGTCTTGGTGTTTTGGGTCCTTTCCAGTGCGAAATTGTTGTTTAGTAGTGTACGAATTAATTACCACGTATTAAGTTTTCCTGGACCTAATCTTCGGCATTCACATCTCAAGTGGTCTTGATATAAAAGTGTAGTAGCCTACTATCTGTGCTTACTGTGACCATTATCTTTTGAAAGTTAGATAGTCATTTGTGCTGTGTGTGACGACTTTTGCTCGCACGGTAAGTGCCTATTTATTTAACCGTTAACAACTCTTTGTTTAATTGGTACGGTTTGCGTCCCAATACAGTTGCTGCTAAAATTATTAAATCCTGATCATTGAAGATTACTAACGTTGATCATAAATTTAATTATGGGTTGTCATATGGTAGTAACCTTTGACCTGCAGTAATTTTAGAAAATTTTATGTAAATTCTAGCTCTGTTTCATTATTATTCACGGAAGTGAAAATTCTTAAGGTGTTGTACCTTATACCAATTTCTGATTATTTCTAGTGTTCTGTGTTCTATATCTGGTGTTTAGACTCTAATTCTGTGGTGTAATAGGTGTATGTTCTGGTTATGATACTGTCAGGTGCACACTGCAAGACCGTGTAAAATTTTTAAATTGTTTTCATAATTTGTGTGGGTCTGCTAGTTATTAAGCAGTAAAAAGCAAAGTCATCTCCGTACAGGCCAGGAAGGCCCTGGGAGGAGTGGAAGGTAAAGGCTTCTACTATCCGTAACCTCGGCACATGATGGGGTATAGTGGTTAGCGCTACGCCTGGCCGCCTTTGCCCCCAGGAATTAATCTGGTACTCATTTTTGGTGTAGGCTGAGTGAACCTCAGGACCATGTGCAGTAGTGGGTGATAAATTCTCTGTGTCAATTTCTTTGGAGTGGCTGTTGATTATTTCTGAGCTTTGTCGATCGGTGCTTGAGGTGGTTGGCTGTTTGCCTTGGGCAAACCTCTTTACGTCTTCGACTACTGGTTGCACGTGCTTTTCTGTTTCCGATTACTCTGGTGCCCTTCTTTAAATTACTTCTGTCACCTGTACGTTTGGTGAGTGATCTATAACTAGTCATACCTGCCTTGTAGATTTTCAGGTGCGTAAATTATTGTCCTAGTAATTTTTTGAAATTTTGATCTCGATATTCCTTTCTGGTAAACGTTGTTGCTAAAGTTACTTTCCTGTATTTTTGTCTCTAAATTCGTGAATTATTCTTGTATTGTGTTGTTCAATTTGAGTTGTGGATTCCGTATATTTCTACCTTATTGACATGTTATTTTGGTGTTGCATTGTGCAAAAAGGATTCTTAAACTGAGGAGTACATCTCCTTTTAAACCTAGTGGTATGGTTCTGGTCCTTTGTTTGGTAATGTTTTACGGTACCGTGAGTTTGTTTTGGGGGTTATATTTAGGGTGGCACGATGGCTACTTGGCATGCTGTTGAGGATAGTGTAATCCTTTAAGGGCAGACACGTGTTCCTTGGTAGTCATTATGGTTTTGTTGTTATTGTCTTGTGTTAATGATGTAGTTATGGCACTTCGGTGTGGGTGGTGTATTGCCTTTAATTTACCTCTGCGACCCAGTAGATTAGGAAATAAACCCTTGCATGTGTCTACAACTTTTTTGGAATAACCTTGTGCTCTCGCATATAATTTGTTGGTTCTTGTGCGCTCTGGTGTATTCTCATTTTCTCATTCTCTACATAACCTGCTGAACCGACGTCATTTGTATTTAATTTGTAGTACTGTAAAGTTCATTTAAGATTAACCTGCCAGCCTATTGGTCTTTTTCTTTAGTGGATCCTTTAGTTTCTGCTTCAATTTCTATCTTGCCATCTTGCCTTTCTGTGATTTGCTGGATAAGTATGAATAAATTATGGGGTATCTTGGTTGTGTTCCTTCCTTCTACACGGTCCTATGAGCATTTTCTATCGTCCTATCGTCATGCTCCCATTACCTACCACTTATATTTTATTCACATGGTTTCCTGGGGATAGAAGGAGGTACCTGTTTAGCCGTGAGGCGACAGGGTGATTGGAATTTCACTTCTTTCTATACCGGATAATGCCTAGGCCTGAATGATCAAACGGTAAATTATGTTGGGTGGGTCATTGCTAATAATTTCCTGTTGCTCATCTGGTTGGAGGTGTATGCTTTCGCCTTCTCTTTTTATTTAATCGGACGTGCTGTTGTGGAATGTATACTCTTGGTAATTACATGAAGTTTGTGGGTTACGTTACTTCAGATTGATTCATCTTCCTGAGTTTTCTTTTAACCATCCTCTGTCCTGTTTTCCCAAGGTGTTATTGAAGGTGTTATTATGAGTTTATTGTTGTATATCATAGTATTATTCTTGGTTTGATGTTGTCGATTGCTCTGTTGTGATGACAAACTATACGCGTACCCACCATCTGATAGATCTTGAGGTCTCCAACTGCAGCTACCAATATTCATTTTGTCTTGAGAAATTATTTCCGTAACCCACGGATTTTGATCGTTTTCCTGAACCCGGTTACTTGGAGTGTTTTCATTCCTTGACGTAATTATATCTGACCTTATTTCTTATTTAACTAGGTTATGTATGGAGCGTATAAGTGATATTGAAATTGATTTATTGGAAATTGATGAATGGGATTTCGCGTTATGTATTTAATGGGTTTAAAAGAATTATTTGTTGGCTCATTAATTTCTAGTCCTGATCCATATAATATTTAATTTTTTTTAAATCATTACCTTGATTTTCTTGTTTGGATCGTATAATTTGCTCTTGATCCACGACATATTCTTATCGACCCTTACCTAGTTAACCTGTAATTTTGTGGTGTGAAATTTGAGTTGCTTTAATATGTCCAATTCTGTACCGTTTTTCATTTGACTGAAGGTCATATATAATTATGAAAGATTCCGAGCGCACGGATGAGTCCATTTATCTTATGCACTGTTTAAAATGCTAGTATTTGGTGTTTAATGTGCATGATTGGTGATTATATGTTAATGACGTGGGGTGCGTTTGCGTATTTGACTGTAGGTTAACTTGTACTGCCTTACATCAATTCTTGATATCCGTCTCCTAATCTTGTGTCACATTTAATTTAATTTCTGTCTTAGTTATTGTGATTTTGAGTTCTACTCTTACTTTAACCGTATTGATATAAGTTCTCATTTCTGGTACGGTGTCGTACTCCTGTTTTTTGTTTGGCATTACTTTAGGCCAATGGTACGATTTAGTCTTGAGTCCGTCTTCTACTAGTTTAAGTTAAGTGAGATTTATTGTGCATCTATTGGTTCTATTTAGTAAGTTATCACCGAGCCTGTCTCTCTACTTTTACTTTTAAACTTTTGCTCATTTTATTTTCTATTCCATCTTTACGTTTTGTTGCCTGATTGACCAAATATGATGTCAAAGAAGGCGAGATAATTTATTTCATGGTAAAATAGAGAAAATTTATTCTCTAATCTGTATTTAAGAGCTTAACATTATGTTCTTTTTGAGCGTGAATTGTGGTATTAACAAATCTTAATTAGAGACATGACGAATAAACGGGTATGAATTCAATTAAGACTGTCGGTCATAAATATTCAATGAAAGGAAATTCCGTAAAACAAGTGTGAATTTACCTATCTATCTTTCGTGGATGGTAAGTTGAAAGTGATTGGTAATTTAAAAATATAGCCGCAACTACTATGAATTTAAGAAACGAATATAACGTTGAAATGACTCTGGTTTGGCTTGCCGCAGTTATGTGTAAACGAAGTCGGTATTAGTTGGCATTATCCAATGTGGATTTCATTTGAAATTCAGATCATTTCTTGACCACTAAACTAAGTGAGTGACTATATTGGTGAATGTGCTGAGCTTCTGGGAGTGAGCTTATATGGAATAACGCATTTATGCCCTTTTCCAAAAACAGTTTATTACTGGATATCTCGCCTTGGAAATTCTTTTCATTTAATGTTTTAATATGCGTGGTTTCCTACGCCTTCTGCAGAGTGCTGAGATCCGACGGTAGCGAACTGAACCCCCTCACGTTCTTCGACCAGTCGGAGCGCGGCTATTTCGTTTGGGAGTAAAGAACGGCCATGATGTGAATTGATTTCGTGAGTGGAAGCCATGGGGTACGGACGTGTTTGCTGGTCTCTCAAAATGCTAGCGTCCACCTGGAATGTAGACCCAGGATGAAGGTCTCGAGTCGTGGGTTTGGAATCCTATTTTATCTCTTGATTCTTCTACTTTGCATTGTCCTTCTCATTTTGAATTAAGCTTTTATTATTGTGACCTGGGAGATGAATACATCTGTGAGTATATTACGATCCGATCTATTCTTGCTGACCACTGGATCCATACAAGTAAGTGCTTCAAGCCACATTAAGCTTAACTTCAGTGATCATTAACTAAAATTCTTCTGCAAACTATTTCATAGAAAAAGACTGCCTTATCGTGTTTCGAAACACACTTCCTCCACGCTGCGGCTATTGAATGTCTAATAATAATTCAAAAGAAAAGAAATCTGCCAAATCGATGGACATGTTGGTGCTTGTAAAGGAAATGATTTAAATTTCCGGTCATTTCTATTTACCCGTGATAAAACTATAATTGATGATGCAAATTCATCTATTCTTCCATAATGGTTTAAAAGCTGTACTCTAATTTCATGTAATTTATTTTGTCTTTAAACTCGTCCCTGGCATGACATTAAACTGCGTCTACCGAGTGACCACCGGTATAAGTGGTCCCCCTCTACCAAGTGCCAACGGCCTCCCCGGAGGGCGGACGAACAGGTAGAGGTCCAGGGCACCCTCTTGTTCTTGGGTTGGGAAACTGCCCCTAAAGGCGGAAGAGCCACTCGATGGCCAACGGCATAGGATCAGGAAGGCAAGGGGAAACCACCTGATTATCATCCCATGAGCGCATCATGCAGAGTCAAGAAATGAATATTGGTATGCTGCGCGACCCGAGTAGCGATCGGCGTCAGTTTGGGTCCGGGCCGAACGATGTGAAATGTGCGACCGGACGTGCAGAGGTGAACGATCAGGCCTCGCACGGTAAATCTGCTACTGATCGACCAAATGCAGACCAACTTCCTAAAGGTAAAGCAATAGCTACATGGAATGTGAGAGGGTTACTTCAGACGGGAAAACTACGTATTGTAGAAAGAGAACTAAAGAAACACCAAATAGACATTTGTGGACTGTCAGAAATTCACTGGAAAGGATGTGGGCATTTTGAAACAGATGACCATGTAATATACATCGCCGGGGCAAATGATACAGGTCAGAATGGCGTCGCGTTTCTTGTTGATAGGCGGATATCCCAATATGTTGAGGAATACAGACCTATTAATGGAAGAATACTGACCCTCACTCTCAACACTAAACCATATAAACTACACCTGATCCAGGTATATCTACCCACCATCGCTGCAGACGGCCAAGAAATCGAAGACTTCTATGCAGACATGGAAAATACAATAGCATCGCTTAAACCAAAAGGTATTACCATCATATTGGGAGACTTCAATGCAAAAGTAGGAACCACTTCGATGGACAACCACTTGCGAGAAACTATAGGACAGTATGGCCTAGGTGCTCGTAATGAGCGAGGCAACCGGTTGATACAGTTTGCAAGCGAAAACAATCTTTCCATTACGAATACCATGTTTAAACACCACAAACGCCGTCTCTTTACGTGGACCTCTCCGAATGGGCATGTTAAGAACCAAATTGATTACATCCTTGTCGATAAAAGATGGAGAACCTCCTTCCGTAATGTGTAAACAAAACCTAGTGCCGAATGCGGATCGGATCATCGTTTACTCTGGGCCTACCTTAGAATCAAACTGAGCAAACCAGTTGTCAAAATAAACTCGAAAAAGTTAGCGGCCCCTGAGCCAGTTGCTTTCCAAGAAACACTACGGAGCACTGGGCCACCTGACCTAGAGGGAAATTGTGACATGGCTTGGAAGAGAATTGAAGAATGGATCACAGACGCAGCGAGCAAGGTCCCAAAGATGAACACTATAGTGAAGCGACAACACTGGATGAGTGACGAAACTTTGGCACTAGTTGAAATGAGACTTAACATCCGGCTCACAGTTACAGATCCAGAACAACAAGGACGACTAATGAAAAAGCTGAACAGTGATATCAAACATGCTTGTAGAAGAGACAAGAATGAACACATTAAGAAACTGTGTGCAGAACTAGAGGCGCATGCGACCAAAAATCACAGCAGAGAACTGTACGACAAGGTAAAATACTTAGCACGAGAGTTTTTGCCTAAGACTCAGATTATTAAAGATGACCAAGGGAATATCATCACAAATCCAGCGGGCATCGCCAAAGTATGGAGAGAATACTGCATCAAGCTGTTCACTGATGACCCACAACCAATGCCAGATCACCAGAACCCAACAGACTTTGAACCAATGATCCTTAGAGAAGAAGTGGAACATGCAATAAAAAAGCTCCGGAACCGGAAAGCACCAGGCCAAGATGGAATTACTGCTGAAATCCTAAAGAACATGGGTGACCTAGGTGTCGACATCCTACACAAGTTATGTCAGAAGATATGGACATCTGGAAATTGGCCGGACCAGTGGTGCCACTCCGTCTTCGTACCACTGTTCAAGAAAGGTTCTCCACTTGACTGTGCAAATTATCGAACGATAGCCCTCATCTCCCATGCAAGTAAAATCTTGCGCACGGTGCTGAACGAGAGGCTGAAGACCTTCTTACTTCCACAAATCTCAGAGGAAAAAACCGGGTTTGTTCCAGGCAAAGGAACTCGTGAGCAGATCCTAAACATCCGGCAACTCATAGAGAAGACAAGGGAATATAATATCAAGATGTCCCTGTGCTTCGTGGACTACAAGAAAGCCTTCGACAAGGTAAAATGGTCAAAGCTCTGGGCTATACTCACTGAGATGGGGACGCCAAGACATTTAGTGTACCTGATCCAACAATTGTACTCTTCGAACACTGCGACAGTAAGAGTTAATGGCGACCTCTCACACGTCTTTTCTAGTTGTGCTGGTGTGCGACAAGGTTGCATTCTTTCCCCCCTCTTATTTAATGTATACAGTGAGTATATAATGAGGGAGATTCTCGAGGACTGGAGTGACGGCATCACAATTGGTGGCAGGAAAATTAACAACCTCAGATATGCAGATGACACCGTGATTATTGCAACAGATGATCATGAATTAGAAACCATCATGCGGAGGCTAGACGAGCGAAGCAGAGAATATGGTCTTGAAATCAACAATAAAAAGACCAAAGTGATGATTGTAGACCGTTTTAATAACAACAGACCTGCCATAACAAGAATTGTGGATTATGAGGTTGTCAGTCGCTTCGAGTATCTAGGATCTATTGTCACAAATACTGGAGACTGTGAACCTGAGATCCGCAAGCGCATTGCAATTGCGAGAAATTCAACAGCAAAACTTACTCGCATATGGAAGGACACCTCCATCACTTCCAAGACAAAGCTCACACTAATGCGAACTCTGATCTTCCCTATCGCGACCTATGCAGCAGAAACTTGGACGATGAAGACGGCGGATCGCCGCAGGATTGATTCTCTAGAAATGTGGTGCTACAGGAGATTACTGCGAACACCATGGACAGCACACCGTACTAATGAATCGATCCTGCAACAGCTCGGCATCAGAACAAGACTGTCGGCCCTTATCAACCAAAAACAACTCGGATATTTAGGTCATATTGCCAGAAGACAGGAGGAAATGGAAATACTTATCATAGAGGGAAAAGTCGAAGGCCGAAGACCTAGAAGATGTGCGCCGTTACGATGGATGGACCAGATCAAGAACTTAACCAGGATGAACTTACAGCAAGCAAGTCACAATGCCCAAAGCAGAGACTCCTGGAGGAAGATCACCAAAAGGATTGTCGCGTGATGCCACTACACCCTTACGAAGGGTTGGACTAAGAGAGAGATATTTAATTTTTCTGGTTAATTTTAAAGCTTTGGGTGGACTGATTTTCATTCGTTTTATTCGTTTTGAACTTTATTGTGGCTTTAGTCCGTGATTGGTTGTTTAGCTGGTTTCTACTTTGTGTATTCGTTGATATGATGATGATTGTTTCTTTCTGAATTGGGTGTGGCCCTGTTGGTTTTGCGAGTTGGTCATATGATTTATCACTCTTTATAAACTTTGCTCCTGTGAAGCATTTCCATTCTCTCATATTAATATATTTTCTGCTGTTCCTATGTATTTTCCTTAACTTGGGAATTATTCGAACTCCTCTGGTTAATTTTGTTGGGCTACAATTCTATGCTCTTACGGATGCTCACTAACGCAAATTTTCACTGGAACGCTGTTAATGATTGATCCCAAGGTTAAATCTTAAATTTCCTTTCATTTACTTAAGTCAGTTAAGCCGCGCCCGTGTCTTTAAGCCGCGAATTTAACATTATTTATTGATTTCAATTTCTACTTAATTCGTTTAATGTTTTCTTTTAAGGGACGATGACCATTTTAGTTTTTATGTTTCAATTTTTCCCTTTCCTGAATAAAAACTTTTGATTTGGTTGGTAGTTGAGCTTTCTTTCATAGTATTGAGTAATTCAAAGCTGACACAAGTGAATTTTATCCATGTGCTCTGGGTTTTTATGGGGCCTATTGATTGATAAGTACCTGATTGTGTTTGTTTTTACCTTTGTGATTGGTATATCTGACTTTATTTTTTCCTTGTTACTTTTCAAACTCGATCAAAGGTGGTACCGGCCGGTGCATTTGTTGCTGACCGTTAGTGCAGTGTGGGTTTGTTGCGCTGGCGGGTCAACGTACATTTGAACTTCCTATTAAAACAATACTGACTACTACTATTAATGATATTAGAATATGGATGTATAGTTGTACTTCCGTCCGTGGTTTCGGATTTTCACTCTGCGCAAATAGAAGTTACGAACTATCCCCAGCAGACGCAATGGCTTTCTGCGGTTTCACATTTCAATATTACGCAAGTAGAAGTTGTAGCCGAGCTGTTACGAATGAACTATCTCGAATCGCCTTTAGTCACAGAAGACCCATTTTCGATTCCCGACAGTGTCCAGAATTTTAATAAAGGCACAAAGCAAAAAAATTACTACGATAACAGAACACATTTCAATCGTCGTAGATTATATCGAGGTAAATATTCATACACTTACCTTTGAGGAAAACAATAATCACTACCACTATTAAGAGCTGATAGATGTACACACGCGCATGCAAACTGTAAGCTCGAATGTTAGCACGCATCAAAACGTAATTGAATGTTATATTGTAAGAATAAAGAAACGGAGAATGAACATTAGGCAGAGGATACTCTTCATAAGACAATAATCACTACCACTATTAATGATAACAGAAGACTGGTTTATAGTTATACATCCGTCCATGGTTTTATATTTTCACTCTACGCAAATAGAATTTACGAATGAACTATTCCCAGCACACGCAATGGCTTTCTGCGGTTTCATATTTTAATACTGCGCAAATATAAGGTCTAACCGAGCTGTTACGAATGAACTATCTCGAATCGAGTATAATCTTAAAAATTATTGAATAAAAGATAAATCATAATAAAAATGTCACTACTGCAGGTAAAAATAAATTGAATTTCCCCTTTAGTCACTACTTACAACACGCAGGGAATACAATAAAAAATCTCTGACCTAGCTATAAATGGAATAAACGGAGAATGAACGACAGGCATGAGGATACAGATAAATTCCATTGTTGTGTGGCCCTATAGCTCAGACAGCACCCTTTCAGACGCCTCTTACATCTACCCCGCGAACTAGCCCATGGTAAATACCCGGCAATATTGTTCTGACTCCACGGTAAAATGATCAGAGAAAAGGAGATGGATTTGCTCCTATTTAAGGAACGAATAATAATAATCACATATATTAAACACATTAGTAGTATAATACAGGGATTCTGCCGCCGCCACCTCCTCCGGCTCCGAGAGGCCTCCTCCGCCACCGCCACTCGGGAGGCCTTCCCAGAGGTCTCCTACGCCACCGCAACCCGAGTGGCTTTCCCAGAGGCCCGCTCCACCACCCGCGGGAAATTTGAATTGGTCAACAAAGCCACGTGCTTTTTGACAGACAACAACGCATTGCTAACCTCACTGCTGCCATTTTGACGGGCCTAAACCTCAGTGGTACCAACTTAACCTTACTAGTGCGAGATTTGGATTTGTAAACAAATCCACGTGTTTTTTGACAGCCACGTGCTATTTGACAGACAACAACGTTTCGCAAACCTCAGTGCAGCCATCTTGACGGACCTAAACCTCAGTGCTACCAACTTAACCTCACTAGCGCGAGATTTGAATTTGTAAACAAATCCACGTGCTTTTTGACAGCTGTCATCCGCCATCTTTAAATTACAGAGCACCGTACTGCCCTCTTTATCGCAGTAGATGCAAATTCGTCACCTGTCATCCGCAGTGCTGCCATCTTGGCGGGCCTAAACCATAGTGCTACCAACTTAACCTCACTAGCGCCAGATTTGAATCGGTAAACAAATCCACGTGCTTTTTTGATAGCTGTCATCCGACAGCTTCAATCTATAGAGCACAGTGCTGCCCTCTTTAGCTACTTACCTTTGAAATGTGGTGGCGAATAATTTGAAAAATGCTTTTTGACAGCAGACATCTTTGAGCACCTGCTGCCCACTTTAGCTAGATACCATTGAAATGTGGTGGCAGGCAATTCCACGTGACAGCAGCCATCTTTGAGCACAGTGCAACCCTCTTGGTGGTGACGGCAAATTCCACGTGCTCTTGCTTGGAAACAAACCCATGTGCTTTTTTGACAGTTACCATCCGCCATCTTTAATCAACAGAGCACCGTGCTGCACTCTATGTGGCGGCGGCAAATTCCACGTGCTCTTGTTTGGAAACAAAGCCACGTGTTTTTTGTCATCCACCATCTTTAATCTAGAGAGCACCGTGCTGCCCTCTTGCGTCAGCTGACATCCGCCATCTTTAAACTACAGAGCACTATGCTGCTCTCTATAGTAGCGGGTAATTTGAAAAGTTTTGTCAGCTATCATCCGCCATCTTTAATCCAGAGACCACCGTGCTGCTATCAAGCGGGCAATTTCGTCAGCTGTCATCCGCCGTCTTTAATCTACAGAGCACAGTGCTGCAATCTTTAGCTGAAATGTGGTGGCGGTAAATTCTACATGCTTTACAAAGCCACGTGCTTTTTGTCATCCGCCATCTTTAAACTAGAGAACACCGTGCTGCCCTCATGCGGGCAATTTCGTCAGCTGTCATCCGCCATCCTTAATCTACAGAGTACCGCGCCGCACTGTTGCGACTGCCATCTTTAATCTACAGAGCACCGTGACACACTCTTCGTGGTGGCGGACAATTCCACATCCGTCATCTTTAATCTACAGAGCACCGTCCTGCTCTGTCAAGGCATAGCTGTATCGAACATACAACGCGATCTTATGCATAAGACAGTGCACGTATCGCGTAACTGCATGTTTAGACTTGAACACACATACTGCTGTTAGAAAACCTATAGTTCGATGTTGTTGAACACTGCATTGCATGACTAGAATCAAACACTGTTTAGAAAAAAAATTATCTTCTCAACATACTTACTAAGCTGCTCTTTTTCCTCTGTCAAGGTACATCTCTATCGAAAATACATTACAAAAGCGAGAGTGTACAAGTTTAGACTTGAACACATACTACCGTTTAAAAACATATATACATACTAGAGTTCGATGTTGCTGATGTTGCTCTTCTCAACATGAGCTAGACGATAACATACTTACGAATCTGCTCATCACCTTCTTTCTTGACATACTTACTCTTCTTCCTTGAGTGATATGCTATTGAACAAAACTCTATCTTGGTAATAAGGAGCGGGAGGGAGGTAATACCTAATCTAAAATAAAAGAATATGCCAATTCTACATTATTTATTTACATCTCGTATGTACAAGTTTTATCTCGAATCATTTTACCCTAGCGATGTTCGCGTACTTCTCCCATTCTCGACACAATTCTTGTATGTACAAGTTTAAACTTGCCGTACTACGCTCTCAGCGTACCTCTCCCTATCTTTATACAATATGTACAGTGAATTGTGATGTAAGACAGCTTAACTATATATTACAAAGTACACACCTCTAGCATAATGTTTACACACACACACACACACACATCTGCTTTATGTAAAGTAGTACCTATCAATACTACTATGCCCCAGGCTAGAGTGTTGGTAGAATTTGGAATGACAAACCGTTTGCAATCATCATTATTAAGGGCTACCTTACTAATTAAATGAGTGTACAACTGGTGCTTCTTGCTTCTAATGACAGACATTTGCTTATGCAAAACAGGTGGATTACTTTTAATGCAATTGTTATAGTTTTCAAAACTTAGCTGATTCTGAACGACATTCTTTTTAACCACCCTCAATCTCTATATTTGTAGTTCATTTAAGAGTTTTATGCAATATGGCTTGGATTTAGTACCTACAAATGAATCGATAATATTTCAGGCACATTCATCTTTCATTTTACCTAGAACTTTTTTGTTTACTAGCGGTAGATGATATTGATTATTTGCTGGATAGTTACTAGTATCAAACCTACCTCAGTCTGGCTTTATATCATTGTAATAGTCATCAGTTTTGATTTGATAAATAAACGAATCGGTATCTGTGTAGAGCAATTGCGCATTACGAGCGTAATTCTTCATCATATAATCGTAATGGAATTCATACATGAGTGTTTTAGCCATTCACGTACTGCAAAGCCGACGTAGGTAGGTTTGTCATACTTAACACGATTCATCTGTATAATAACTAAATTCTCATGTATGATATTACAGCTGTGGAAATTTGGTTTACTTATTAAATAGTTAGCACCATATCTTTTCTTAATATTTTCCCAGTTTGTAATCAATTTTACATCAACGCGTTTGTCAACATTTTCCATAGACTTACCAAACACACTGTTATTCATGAACTTGTAGAAATCTTTCTCAAACTCGTTAACTGCATTTGTTCTAAAATTATTGTTCAGATCGATATATGGCTTTAGCCACGGTGACTGATTAAATACTAGTAAGCGATGAATTTTGGATAACTTCAAACCATGCTGCAAACACTGTTGTAAATTTCGGTAATAAATGATATACTTAGATTTATCACACACATTAGCAATTAGCATTTTCGTCGTTGATGCGATGTACGGGGAGTTCATATTTTCAGGGCAGAACGGTAAGTCATTATGAGAAGTGTGTAACTCTTTAGTTTAATGTAAGTCAACTTCGAGGAAATAGCCTTTATCAGCTTCATCGCCTAGGACGTGCAGCTGTAAAGCATCAATTTCGGACTCGTTAGCCAGCGGAAACCACTCACCGGCAGATGCTGACTCATCGCCCACCCATACTGATTATTAGCATCGAGATAAACAATATACTGAGATTCCTGACTAGAATCGAAACTCGGCATGTACTTATTATTTGCCTTAGAATACCGCCCACTGCACTGACTTAGACCGCCTCGAATAGACAATTTTATAAAGTGCACCATATCAATATCGGTTAGCAGTTCCAAATTCACCTGCGTGTATTTTAACATGGCATCCCAACTTAACTCAGGCGCTGTAAAATACTGACTTGGGTCGAGGCTGTAGGTTTTCTTGCAAACACAGCGAAAATTTTCGAAAATATCAGCTAACAAAAGTACATTCGTCTTTAAATATAAGTCGGAGTATTCACCTAGCGTTTGAATGTGGAACTGCTCCCAGATATGTTGTGCATGTAAATAGTCATCATCACTAATATTCGCCGAATTTATCGAGCTGTGAAATGATTGGGTCGATGGTAAAGCACGTTCTTCGAGGCGTTCTAAGCAGTCAAGATATTCATAACAAAAAACACCCTTACGCCGAAGTAAATTAAACTGCGCTTCTTCGGGAAAAATGCGTCGAATTTCCGTAAATTGTTCTGGCTGTAAATTACTAGAAAGTTTATCGAGGCTACTCGCCATAAAGCGAAACGAGTCAAGGTATCTCAGTTTTATAGAATACTCCTCATCTACTTTTACAGACTTTGCAAATGCAATGTACCGCTCTTTTTTCTGAGGGATTATAACTACTTTTTCATCTTAAGCTCCAAATTGTGAAATGATGAAATGTGAGTCGTAACCAGATAAGTTATGAAAAATTACAGGGATAAATTTTGGAACTCTATACTTAAGATTACAGCTATTATGAGCGGCGCATCGGTAGAAACCAGTTAAATGATCATGGTCAAAAACTTTAGGGTAATTTTCGAAAAATTCCCCATTACAAATGCCACATTTTATAGCATGATCATGATCATTTAACTGAATTTCGGTGAGCGGTTTCATAGGAATATTACTATTTAGAATACCGCCAAGACGTACTGCATCACTTTCAAGTCTTTCTAAAAATACATTAGCAGCATCAGGTCCTCGATACAGCTCTATCTTGTTAAGCGTACTATCATAACTACACTTGATATAATACGCGAAGCTATACGGGACATGCATGTGCGTAGTATTAGTGAAAGAGTTGTCAGGATTAGGCGAGCATGTGCTGCATGGCTTGAGGATGGCTTCAAAGTCTGCGTAAATCACGAAAGGTACCCACATCTGCTTGTCATAATTTGTAAATTTTAAAACATTATTGCGTGTAGTATGTATCTCTGTACGTACACGATTGCAGTCATTCTTGGAATGGTTCGTTAACTGATCTTCAGTTCTAAAATACTGCAAGCATCCATCACATGGCCACTTTTTACACCTTTCTTTGGACAACTGACTACCAGCAAGTCTACTCAGATTTTTAATCCAGAAAAAGTGGCTATTCTCACTGTTTTCGATATAGAGTAAGTTAACATGAGTACCCTTCTTATGACATGTATAATACAGAGGACCTACTACAGACTTTTTGTCTACACCATACACATTAATGCTAATATTATTTAGTTCTTCAAAGCGCTTAATATCCTTTAGCTGCATAGGAAATTCTATACCATCGAAATTTAGTCGCGTTGAATAGTGTGGATACGATGATGTTCTATTCGCTACATTCGATTTCGCAGGATTTAAAGCCGATACTACCGCCCATGCAAAACATGCCTCGTCATTGTTTTGGATGTTTACAACAGCTTTTCTTTGCTGAATCCATGTCGGCAGCTCGATGTGCGAAGATCCTCGCATGGGATTGTACTTATTGATGTTAACTTCTAGATACAAAATTTCAACTAAAGCCTACCCTGATTCCTTTTCCTGAAATTCCTCGCTCTTAGTTGAAATAATGTTCGAGACATCCCTAAGTACATCACCAAAATTAGTCGACTCACTTACTACAAAATTCTTCGTATTATTCTTCGAAATTAACTTTAAATAAATTATGACTGGACAAAGTTTAAGCAAGAAGCTGTTGTCCATCCGGTTGAATGCAATTTAAAAAGTGTTCAGTACTTTGAAACTTCTGACTAGCACGAATTCTGCAACTAGAAATCCTACTTTTAAATACAGTATTAATTTCCTCGATGTTTGTATTAGTACTACTTCTACAGGCATTATTTTTATGCGTATTACTCCGTAAGTGACCCTGAAAATGTGAAGATGGTACATCAATGTTATAGTGCTCGCAGTAAATAGTTTGAAGTTCATGATTTTTTCTAGGTTTTTTACTACTACTACTTTCTACACCTACATCTGTATTTACACGCTTTTTTCCTATTACCTGAGGGTTATAGTTGCAAGTAGATACCTGATGCGCTTCTACTAAGTGAGCCTCGTATCGCTCTACATTAGCGAAATACACACCACAAACTTTACATAAAGCAGATGTTATGCTAGGGTGTTTTGATTTCATATGGCGCATGAAGTTATCTCGCCTTGTAAACGTTACATTGCATTCCTCACAGCAGGGGAACATCTGAAAAGAGAACAACCAATAGAGATTAGGCGAAAGTTGCTATGTTCGAAAGGAACCAAGTTTCAACCTATAGAGGTCAGACATTGTCGTGAGTTTTGAAAAGCAAACAGAGAGAGATGAATGTTCTATACCTAAAAAAGTAGAAGCACCCTTGTTGTTAAAACTATAGTAACTCAATGTCCTCCCCTCGAGTCGCAAAGAACAAACGAAAATTTAATTAATAATGGTCAACCTGCATGAAGATTGAAGAAAACAAGATTAGACTAAAGTTGCGATGTCCGGAAGAAACCATGTTTCAACCTATAGAGGTCAGACATGGTTGTAAGTTTGAAATGATAAGATAAACCTCTTCTATAGCATGCGGATTGAAGAGAATAACTAAAGTTACGATGTTCGGAATAAACCAAGTTTCAAACTATAGAGGTCAGACGTTGCTGTGAGTTTGAAGTTATAAGATTAAGCTCTTTTATAGCATGTGGATTAAAGAGCGCGACTATTTATCAATAAACTAAAGTTACGATGTTCGGAAGAAACCAAGTTTCAACCTATAGAGGTCAGACATAGTTGTAAGTTTGAAATTGTATGATTAACCTCTCCTATAGCATGCGGATTGAAGAGAACAACGATTTATGATTAGACTAAATTTACGATGTTCAGAAGAAACCTAGTTTGAACCTATAGAGGTCAGACATTGCTGTGAGTTTAAAATTGTAAGATTAACCTCTTTTATGGCATTCGGATTAAAGAGCACGACTATTTATGAATAGACTAAAGGTGCGATGTTCGGAAGAAACCAAGTTTCAACCTATAGAGGTCAGACATGGTTGTAAGTTTGAAATTATAAGATTAACCTCTTTGATAGCATGCGGATTAGAGAGCAAACTATTTATCATTAGTCTAAAGTTACGATGTTCGGTAGAAACCAAGTTTCAATCTATAGAGGTCGGACATTGCTGTACGTTTGAAATTATAAGATTAACCTCTTCTACAGCATGCGGATTGAAGTAAATAATTCAATAGAGATTAGTTTAAAGTTGCGATGTTCGGAAGAAACCGCGTTTCAACCTATAGAGGTCGGACATTGCTATGAGTTTGAAATTATAAGATTAACCTCTTCTACAGCGTGCGGATTAAAGAGAGCAACTATTTATGATTAGCTTAAAGTAACGATGTTCGGAAGAAACCAAGTTTCAACTTATAGAGGTCGGATATTGCTGCAAGTTTGAAATTGTAAGATTAACCTCTTTTATAGCATGCGGATTAAAGAGAGCAACTATTAATGATTAGCATAAAGTTACGATGTTCGGAAGAAACCATGTTTCAACCTATAGAGGTCGGACATTGCTGTAAGTTTGAAATTGTAAGATTAACCTCTTTTATAGCAGGCGGATTAATGAGAGCACCTATTTATCAATAGAGATTAGCTAAAAGTTACAATGTTCAGAAGACACCACGTTTCAACCTATAGAGGTCGGACATTGTTGTGAGTCTGAAATTATAAGATTAACCTCTTCTGTAGCATGAGGATTGAAGATAACAACAATTTATCAATAGACTAAAGTTGCAATGCTGGGAGGAAACAAAGTTTCAAGCTATAGAGGTCAAACATTGCTGTGAGTTTGAAATTATAAGATTAATCTCTTCTATAGCATGCGGATTAAAGAGAACAACTATTTATCAATAGACTTAAGTTACGATGTTCGGAAGAAACCAAGTTTGAACCTATAGAGGTTGGACATTGCTGTGAGTTTGAAATTATACGATTAACCTCTTCTATAGCATGCGGATTGAAGAAAACAACTATTCATCAATAGGGATTAGACTAAAGTTGCGATAGAAAAAGTTCGAAACATTCCTTAAAATGTACGCGCTGCAAACTGTTACTCAGATGAATAAAATGCGTGCGTTCAAGCCTGTAACTCGAGCGATAATATTCTAGTCGTACATAAATGAACACACATATATGAATGTAGTGTAGGGTACGTCAGCTAGCGTAGCTATCTTTACAAACGTACAACTAAGAGTTCAAAACATACCTTAAAATGCACGCGCTGCAGACTGTTACTCGGATAAATAAAATGCGTGCGTTCAAGCCTGTAACTCGAACATTAATATTCTAGTTGTACCTAAAAAAGAACAAACGTATATGAATGTAGTGTAGAAATATAAAAGGGTACGTCAGCTGGCCTAGCTATCTTTACACACGTACAACTCAAAGTTCGAAACATACCTTAAAGTGTTCGCACTGCAAACTGTTACTCGGATGAATAAAATGCGTACTTTCAAGCCAGTAACTGGAACGATAATATTCTAGTTGTACCTAAAAAGAACAAAAATATATGAATGTAGATGTTTATTACCTAGCGTAGAAGTTGCTTTGCAAACACTAACTAACTGTTCAAGCTTACCTTAAGTTGAAGGCTGAAGAACAATATTCACAGCAGACAGTACTTAGACCGGGATGTGCACGTAATAAACACACACACAGAACTGTGAGCGCTTCACGCAGATTGCAGCGAGTAAATATGCTCCTTGTTACCAAGCGGATATCAGAGTCGCTGACATCTACAGTACAGTTGGAACTAAATGTTTATGCAACCAGGGCTCTCCTGAGTGCCTTACGCTGAGTTCTGCTGGCTGACGTATTTAAGCACTAAGCCGGAATCGAATCTGCTGCTGATGCCGAGGTGCTAGAATTAAGGAGTTCTGCAGCAGATCGAACCTGGGAAGGTCAGCGCGCGCGATTGCAATGTTTGGGAAAAAAAGGTTCAACCTATAGAGGTCAGACATGGTTGTGAGTTTGAAATCATTAGATTATCCTCTTCCTTGTCTACACCTTCTAATTCTCCTATCGTAAAATGCTAAACACAATGAAGGTAGCAAAAGTTACTTGGTTCGTTAACAGCTAACCTAGCTATTTTTAAATTAAAGACCTTTATTACCTAGCGTAAAAGCAGATGTAATAATACGATACGAAAGGACAAGTCAGCTAGCCTAGAGTTGCTATGTTCGGAAGAAACCCAGTTTCAACATATAGAGGTCAGACATAGTTGTGAGTTTCAGATTATGAGATTACCCTCTTCTATAGCATAAGAATTGAAGAGAACAACTCTTTATTAATAGAGAGATTAGCCTAAAGTTGCGATGTTCGGAAGAAACCAAGTTTCAAGCTATAGAGGTCGGACATTGCTGTAAGTTTGAAATTATACGATTAACCTCTTCTATAGCATGAGGATTGAAGAGAACAACTATTTATCAATAGAGATTAGCTTAAAGTTGCAATGTTCGGAAGAAACCCAGTTTCAACTTATAGAGGTCAGACATTGTTGTGAGTTTGAAATTATAACATTAACCTCTTCTACAGCATGCGGATTGAAGAGAACAACTATTTATCAATAGAAATGAGCTAAATGTTACGATGGTCCTAAGAAACCCAGTTTCAACCATAGAAATCGGACATGGTTGTATGTTTGAAATTATAAGATTAACCTCTTCTATAGCATGAGGATTGAAGAGAACAACTATTTATCAATAGACTAAAGTTGCAATGTTCGGAAGAAACCAAGTTTCAACCTACAGAGGTCAGACATTGTCGTGAGTTTTACTAAGCTAAGCCTACATCCACAGTATCTCCTACCTGTTAGCAACAACACGAAACGCTGAGGTACCGAAATATACAAGTTCTACAACCAGACGTATTTGTACTACGATTAAACGAGAAGGTTTGTGCTCAGCTCTACAAGCTGCTAATAATTTTATTGCGAAATGTACGCGTGCAGTAGATTTTGTACTCCGCTGAGGCAAACACATTCCAGAGAAGGAGCTCGCTAGCCGGACGCAGCTTGCGCGTGTGTGTGTAGGCATGCTTCAAAAACACATCCCAGATATATTTTTCTCGTTCTAGAGTCTGCTTATTCGAAACCCGGTGCTAGTACATAGCTACTCGTAAGGCATAACACCTGAAATGTACCTAGCTGCCGCTCTCCTACTCCTGTTGTACGACCGGTTGCCCCCTTCCTAACATGAGATTTTAAGTTGTAAGAACCTATTTTACGGCCGGATGCCCTTCCTGACAGAAGAATCTGTTTTTACAGCTGGATTATAAATCGCACTTTCTTGAACTATTTTATTACGGCTAGATGCCCTTCCTAACGCTGAAAGACCAGGATTTAGCCAGTTACCTTTCCTGATGTAACAACAAGCATGTTAAGTGCAAGTTATGCTAAGCAAACAATCGCTATCTTACACAAGCTATTCAAAACTGTAGTCTTGTTTTCTCTTAGAACAAAGATATACCACCAATCGATGTTCTGATCATATGTTGTATCGAGTACAGTGTTCGATTATATTCTTAATCGCTTCTTTTAAATTGTCCGCTACTACGATCAAGAGCGCAGCACGGTGCTTTCTTGATTAAAGATGGCGGATGTGGAATTTGCCGCCACGACATGTGAAAGAATAAAGATGCCAATACGATGCTCTCTTAGCAGCCTTTCAAAATTGTCCGCCACCATAGAGTGTAGCGCGGCGCTCTGTAGATTACAGATGGCGGATGACAGCTGACGAAATTGCCCGCATGATAGCAGCACGGTGCTCAGTTGATTAAAGATGGTGGATGACAGCTGACGAAAATGCCCGCATGAGGGCAGCGCGGTGTTCTCTAGTTTAAAGATGGCGGATGAGAGCTAACGAAATTACCCGCATGATAGCAGCACGGTGCTCAGTTGATTAAAGATGGTGGATGACAGCTGACAAAAATGCCCGCATGAGGGCAGCGCGGTGTTCTCTAGTTTAAAGATGGCTGATGACAGCTAACGAAACTGCCCGCATGATGGCAGCACGGTGCTCTGTGGATTAAAGATGTCTGCTGTCAAAAAGCACGTGAGTTTGTAAAGCACTTCGAATTTGCCGCCATCACAAAGAGGGCAGCACGGTCCTCTCTTGATTGAAGATGACGGATGGTAAAAAGCACCTGAGTTTGTAAAGCACTTCGAATTTGCCGCCACCACATAGAGTGCAGCACGGCGCTCTCTTGATTAAAGATGGCGGATTTCAAAGATATGTAGCTAAAGAGGGCAGCACTGTGCTCTATTGATTAAAGATGGCGGATTCAGCTGTCACAAAAGCACGTGGATTTGTTTACCGATTCATATCTCGCGTTAGTTAGGTTAAATTCGTACCACTAAGGTTTAGGCCCGTCAAGATGGTAGTACTGAGGTTTGCGATACGTTGTTTCCTGTCAAAAAACACGTGGCTGTCAAAAAGCACGTGGATTTGTTTACCGATTCAAATCTCGCGCTAGTTAGGTTAAGTTGGCAGCACTGAGGTTTAGGCCCGTCAAGATGGCAGCACTGAGGTTTGCAATACGTTGTTGTCTGTCAAAAAGCACGTGGCTGTCAAAAAGCACATGTATTTGTTTACCGATTCAAATCTCGCGCTAGTTAGGTTAAGTTGGTACCACTAAGGTTTAGACCCGTCAAGATGGCAGTACTGAGGTTAGCGAAGCGTTGTTGTCTGTCAAAAAGCACGTGGCTGTCCAAAAAGCACGTGGCTTTGTTTACCAATTCAAATTTCGCGCTAGTAGGGTTAAGTTGGCAGCACTGAGGTTTAGGCCCTTCAAAATGGCAGCAGTGAGGTTAGCGATGCGTTGTTGTCGATGACAGCTGTCAAAAAGCACGTGGTTTTGTTTACAAATTCAAATCTCGGGCCAAAATTCAAATTTCCCGCCAAAATTCAAATTTCCCGCCAAAATTCAAATTCTAATCTCCCGCCAAAATTCAAATTTCCCGCGGGAGGAGGAGGCCTCTCCCGAGAGCCGGAGGAGGTGGTGGCGGCAGTATCCCTGTATTATACTACTCACATTTCATAGCACACGCATTCGTAACACCATCTTTTAACGTAGTGGAGATATGAATGGGAAAATACACACATTTTTACAGTTTTAATTCTGTACGTTCACTTCGTACACTTTTTTGTACTTACCTTATTGTAGCATAATATGTACATACATGTCATGATTTTAAATAATAAATGCAGTCTCTTCATTGAGGCAGTCTTATCAAGTGAAAGCGCGTAGGCCGCCCAGCTTGCGCGCGTGCTTCTCTGCGTACAACAGGAAACAGGATTTCAATTTTCTTTGGAGACAGCACATATCCCACAGTCCCGCTGCTTGTTGTTTTGCCGTGGAACATGCATACATTAGAAATGGGAATTGTGAAGTGTTTCAGCGGCCGTGTACGGCCTGCATGTCGTAAGAGGCCACTAAGAGGGAACAACTAAAGAATATGTCAACCTCTGTAGAGTAGCGGTTAGCTGCTACGCCTGGAGGAACAGGTTCGATGCCTGGCTCTGCTACGAAACGTGGTACGAGGGCTGGAACGGGGTTCGCTCATCGCTAGGAGGTTAACTGAGTGGACGTGGGTTAGATTCCCACCTTTGCCATCGTGACTTCTAGGCAAATGCCAGGATAGCAAGTAACTTAAGGCTACGGCCACTAGATCGCAGCATGAGGTAGGTTAGATTCCTACACCTCTGCTCCTCTAGGTTCGATTCCCGGCTAGGCCTAGGGATAATCATCTTGATCTGTAGGCTGGTTCGAGGTCTACACAACCTACGCCGTGCTGACTACGTAATCTGCAGGCCTTCGGGGGCTGTGCAGATAGTGTGCTGTTAGATGGGGCTTCATTCTATTTCGAACCTGGCTAAGTGACTTGAAACAGGCTGTAGATTTTTATTTTTACATCGAACATGTAAATCATATATTCCGAGTTATTTAATAATAATAATAATAATAATAATAATAATAAAATAATAATAATAATAATAATAATAATAATGGCTTTTCATCCCAGTAACTAATTTTAGGGATTTCGGGTGACACCGAGGTGGCTGAATTTAATACTGCAGGAGTTAATTTATGTGCTAGTAAATCTACCGACACTAGGCTGTTACATTTGAACATCTTGAAATACCACCGGACTGAGCCAGGGTCGAACCTGCCAAGTTAAAGTCAGAAAGCCAGCGTCTCAACCGTCTGAGCCATACAGCCTAGCAGGGTAAGGGAGGTGGTGGTATGCAATTTCTTATTACTAGATTGCGTGCCAAAAAGCCTCTCCGCAGTGCACATATCGAGTGATGTAGCCTTTAGTCAGCCTTCACGTTTTTTCACTGACATTTACAACACATTTCGCTTGTTGATATTACATGGCCATAGTTACTAGTTAGCAGCTCCAAAACAGAAAATACAGTTTTGCAATTTTGCATTTTATAATATTAAAATGTTAAGAACTGTGCCCCTCCTAAGATCGTGATTCTGCATGTAGTTAGGTCCCTTATTACCGTGTGGGTGGGCTGGGTAGCGCGCAGCTGTAAGCTTGCATCTAGGTTTTAAAACCTATCAGCTCTAAATATAGATTACCGTGGTTTCCTATTTTCACTGCAGTCATATCTTCCTACTCCTAGGCCTTTCCTGTTCCATTGTTGTCAAAAGACGTATCTAGTTGAAGAAAGTCGAAATAAATAATAATAATCGTGTATTTTACACCATCTGACTATCCGCTTGTCGTCCTGCTTTACTCTAGGGATAGCAGAGTAAACCGAATCTCTTTTGGATGTCTATGACTGAGTTTTAATTCATTTGTCTGGTATGCCCCGTTGGCGACTTGCATGTCGTAATAACAAGGGCGAGTTGGCTGTGTGGTCAGGAGCACACAGCCATGAGCTTGCATCCGCGAGATAGTGGGTTCGAATCCCACTGTCGTCAGTTTTCCGTGGTTTCGCATTTTTACACAAGGCAACAGCATCCGGGAGATAGTGCGTTCGAATCCCACTGTCGTCAGCCGGTGAAGATAGTTTTCCGTGGTTTTGCATTTTAGACCAGGCAACATCACGGCTCCACGTGTGTCCAAACTACACAGGCGTAAAAGCAGCACATGCATTGTATTACAGACAGAGGATAGATATAATAATAATTTTGAATGTGTGCACAGCCTTTTGTCACAAAGATCGCTAACCTCCCCGGGTAAAAGGCAGGCAATATTAAGTGCGGCTTGCAGCCCCAAAGGGTCTTAGCCTAACAAGCGACTGCTGCTCAGCCTGAAGGCCTGCAGATTATAAATCCTTACGGCTGTTATTCTCCAGACAGGGGGCGGTACCTTACAGTTAAATAATTCTTTAGTTGTAAACACGTAGGCTAGTAGTCCTCATCCAGGTGATAGTGGGTTCGAATCCCACTGTCGTCAGCCGCTGAAGATGGTTTCACACCAGGCTAGTAGGTCATGTGCAACTTTTACTACAGTCATATTATGAAAATTAAGAAAACATTTATAACGATTTGAGCAATTTACAAGAAGAAGAAGAAGAATAAAACATAGGGTCTGCCTTGCCAGTGTCCCGACAAGGTCAGGTACTACCCGAGTAATGCTGAGTTATCACAGCCGGTCACGTCAGTGAGCAATCCACAAGCGGGATCTCGCATTGTATGCGTCGTTTATTCTTCTATGGCTTTACGCAGAGAGCACACAGCCGCATACAGAATACTTAATATATATGATTTAATCTTTTACCCCTCCCTTTTCACATGTAAGTATCTCGGGTATTTAAAATTAAATACAAAAAAATTAAAATTACGATGACTCTGAATAAGGTGTGCAGTGAATTATAACTCGTGTGTGTGTTTTGCGCATAGTCATAAAACATACGTGTCCAATGCTACCTCACAGCAGTTGCTTGTCCCACATTCAATTCCGTATTCTGCGTGTGTTCGGTTTTACGATAGAGAGTGTTGTGTGCGTATAACATCAAAGAAAGTAGTGCGTTTGTTAACTTACACATCAGAGAGTTTCAGTGTTCGATTCCATGCATGTAATTTTTTTTACAGAAAACTGTGTTTATCTCATGAATCATGTGCAGACAGCATACAAAATAAGGAGTGTAGTTATTCTTCCATCATTCAGTAAGGGGCAGGGTTCGATTCTATGTGTTGCACGTATTAGACATTTTTTATTCTGACGATGAACTTAGAGAGCAGGGTTTAATTCCATGATTTTTATTCCGTCATGGTGACTAAATCAGAGAGATTAGAGTTCGAATCTTTATTTCTAATACCGATTTTTTTCTGTTGCATGTGTTCGAGATTTTCTTTTTCTAATCTAACTTTCAACAGATAGATCAATGTTCGATTCCATCACAGTAATGGACAAAGAGAGAGGGAGATTTTTTAGTAGTAATGCGTTTATGTCATAAAGTTAATGTTATATTAACTCATGTGTAGACAGCACACGAAATAAGGAGCAAGGTATCTTTATTCTCGCATTAATCAGTCAGAACAACGTTCGATTCTATGTGTTGCATATATTAGTGTCATTTTTCTGACGATGAACTGAGAGAATAAAGTTTAAATCCGTTATTTTTTATTCTGTTACGATGGCTAAATCAGAGAGAGAGTAGTGATAAAGGAGGGAAGCTGGGATAGGACAAATGCGCAAGATGGCCGCTATACATGGGCTCTTATGGGACTAACTCTGAGAGCTGGGAAAGGGGAAAATGCGCTAGATGGCCGCTATACTTGGGCTTTTATGGAAAAAACTTGCCGAGGGGGGACATAGGACTTAAGGAAACAGTCTAGGGCGATTGCGCAAGGTGGCGGCAATACACGGGCTCTTATGGGACTAATTCGGGGGACATGGGCCAGGGACACATGCGCAAGATGGCGGCTATAGATGGGCTATTATAGAGAAAGCTGGCCTAGAGGAGACATAGGACCTAAGGAGGTGGCCTAAGGACGATTGCGCAAGATGGCGGCTATACATGGGCTCTTATGGAGAAAGCTGGCTCAAGATGGACATAGGACTTAAGCGGACGGTCTAGGGGTGTTTGCGCAAGATGTTAGCTATAGTCGGGTTCTTAAGAAAAAAGCTGGTCCAGGGGCTACTGCGCTAGGTGACGGCTATACATAGGCTCTTATGTAGAAATCAGACCCAGGGCAGACATAGGACTTAAGGAGACGGCCTAGGGGCGATTGCGCAATATGGCGGCCGCGTATGACTTCCTAGTGCTCGGGCCACTGTAGCAGATTGGGAATTTGTGGAATTACCACTACACCTGAATTTAGTACATGTGGAATTTAAAAGAAAAAACTATCATTCAACTCGGCGCCATGTAATACAACACAGCAATTGGCAGTAAATAGTTACTTGTTATGCATTTAAAGACCTGATTGGAGTAAATTGTGAAATAACGGTGGGCTATTTCTTCACCATTGGATCTTTGGTAGAACTTCGTGGTTATGAACTTGGTACTGCTTAGCTTGGCAACTGATTTTCAAGTGTTTACCCAGCGCGCTCTGGTGACAGCCACTGGAACCGTTGTTGTTGTACGGCAGCTTTGCTACCGGCAAAATGTCCGTGGTGTGGGCTCCTAGTGCTTTGGCCTGTAAGGAGGCTGTTAGTGATTTGAAACCACCCTAACGTGTGCTCCTGTGCGGCGTTACATTAACTTTAGCGGTGGCTGGTAAAAATTTAACTGCGAGTGAAAAGTTTTTAAAATGTTAGGAACTATGTGACCCCTTCTCTTCTCCGTGGGAGTATGCCGGATACCATGGGAATATTGCCGTCACAATTGTAGGTTTGTGAACAATTACCTTATAAAACAGCCTCATCACTTTGGTGAGCCCAACTTTGAATAATATTAACACTCTCGGCGAGATTGCAATGAGTCGCTTCGTTCAAGTTTACTGGGGAACGAACCCAACATGTCGGCTCAGCATGTAATGTTACCTCTGTTTTTCGCTTGAAGATACCATTCGCCTTCCGACACTGTAAAGTTAAAAGAAGTGAACATTTTGGTGGTTGAACTTGTTTAAATGATTGAAATTTTAACATGCCCAATCAATTATCTTGTATTCGGGTGATTAAAAATGTTAATTGGAAAGAGTAACTTCTAGGTATCTAGAACCGCTGTTGTAAATGTTAGCATGTGGTTTTCAAAGATCTGCCCTTTTAACAGGACCTGTGATAAGTTAAATTGCAGTATCTGAGGTTATTAATTTAAATTCTTCCCCGTGGAAAGAAAAGAAACTTAAAATAAAGTTTTACAAACTGTGTAGTCTGTATGTGTAGTTGGCCACCTTAAGGCGTCTGAATATTTAAATAATTACTGTAACGTTTGTAAATTCTACACCCGAGTAAATAGGGAAGTGTACGTTAGGTTTAATTTTATCTCTTTTTCCTTTTACTTATTCTTTTTCATTTGTAGTTATTATTATTATTATTATTATTATTATTATTATTATTATTATTATTATTTTCGTCCTCTCGTTTTGATTGGTGTCTAATGTTTCTGAAGCTACCCTCCATTTCAATAGCATTGTTGTGGAATGCTTCCTTCTTTTGTTACCTTGATAACGGTACTGATTAGTGCGCATTGTCGCGGTGTGAATCGGTGTTGTGATTATGCAATGTGACGTCCGGACGCTGGTTGTTGATGATTTTATGCCGTTGTGTGATGAACTGGGTGACGAAAAAGTGTTTATTACCTTTAATATTATTGTTTAACCTTATGATCGGTTGTCAAGGTTGACATTAATTTATTTTGACATGGGTTCTACACCTTATTCAAATTTGGTCTACCTTAACGTTACTTCTTGATATTATCGTTCTGATTTGGGGACGCGGATGGATTGTTTCCTTTAAACGCTTCCGTGTTCACTAAGGTGTCTGAAACCATGTTGTAATTATGTATGGTAGTTGAGGCTGTTGGCTTTTAATTGTTTCCTAAGAATTTGATAATGGTATAGTAAATGGGTAAATTATAGGGGCGGCTGTACCCAGGAAGGTTCACATAATTTATGGATTTTAATGAGTACTTTTTATATCCTCCCCTTTCGGACAATAATATTTTAATGATGTTCAATTTAAATTCCAACTTGAGTTTAATTTTTTAGACCTTCATTGGTTGAGTTCGAAGACTTCTAGCGTTGTGATCACGCTTTTAATGGTAGTTCTCTTTTTAAAATAAACTTTTGGCAGCTTTTCAATTTGAAACAATTTGTATTCTACATTTTTGTTGGACCACCCACACTACTTCTTGTTTGTAAATAGTATTACATTTTGTTCCCTAAGTGTGAGGGTGAATGTTATTGTTGTTGAATTGCTCTATCATTGGTCCCTTTTCCACCCTCTGTTATGGTCCTTGACCTGTTGTTATTGCCCAGATTCCACCGCTTCCCAGTCCTATGTCTTTCATTATTGAGGCCTGCCCTAAGTGGTTGGCGTGTTTTCGCGCTGCGTTGTCCTCTAATCTCTTAGTGGTTGTGCTAGCAGTCGAAGACCTGGGCTGCGGTGTTGTGCCCCCCAGATGTTTGATTGTCCTTTTCTTCGATTGTTGGTATGCCACACCGGCAGGCAAGATTGTTGATTTCATTGGTTATATGAAACTAACTTTAAGGAAATAGGACCAGGAGCTAATGGCGATACATTGTTCCTATAGGCGTAACTCTTCAAAGCTATCCCGATTCATCAAATTTAGGGCTTAAATGCAAAATGTTAAATATCTCGAAAACGGTGCGTCGTAGAGTGAACCGGACCAAATTTTAGCCCACTAAGATTCCAGCGCCATCTGTCTGCAACATGATAACATCAGAAAAAGTGACCTAGCGATAGGATCAACGGTTCGGTTTCTACTTAGGTCCTTTGATATTTGGTCTCCTTTAGCCTGTTATGTTATGTCTCTAAACAACTTTCGTAACTTGATCTGTTCTTAGAATGGCATAGCTCATAACATTCTAGGCATAGCGGTTCGTTTCTTACTTAGGTCCTTTCACATTTGGTCTCCTTTAGCCTGTTATGTTGTGTCTAGGAACAACTTTCGTAACTTGACCTGTTCTTGCCATGGCATAGTTCATAACGTGCTAGGAACAACGGTTCTATTCATCACTTTTGAGGGCTTAAATGCAAAATATTAAATATCTATGAAGCGGCGCGTTGTAGTGCAAAACGGACAACATTTTAGCCCCCTAATGTCCCAGCACCGTCTGTCCGGAACCTGATAGCATAAGAATAAAGTGATCTAATGATGGGATCAACGATTTGGTTCCTACCTTGACCACCTGATATTCGGTCTGCTTTAACCTGTCATGTTGTGTCTTGGAGTAACTTTCATAACATGATCTGTTCTTGTAAATGCATAGGGAGAACTGAGGTAAAGGCTGCCATGCTCTATTCGTTTAGACTTAACTAGAGGGGCCCGCTCAGAGGCTCACAAATTTTAACTTATGAACTATATGAATTATCAGCCTGACATTCCAGAACTGAGGCAAGGGTTACTATGCAAGGTCACTGCTATACTCTATTCGTATAGACCTTTACTAGATGGCTGCTCAGGGGCTCACAACTTGTAACTTATGACCTATTAGTTTTACCAGTCTAACTTTCAGGAAATCACGCAAGGGCTACTATGCAAGATAGGTGCTTCGCTATATTCTCATGGACCTAACTCTAGAGAGCTACCTCAGGGCTTACAACTTGTAACTTATGGCCCATTAGATTTTATCGGTAATATTTGGGAACTGAGGCAGGGGCTACTAGGCAAGATAGCTGCTGTACATTGGCTATATTAGACTAATTTTAAGGAGCTGGGTCATCGCTCATCCTTCTAACCGGCTACCCTTCATAAATTTAGTCTAGCAGAGGTGATAGTGGTGATACATGCGTTTTATTACACTAACATGGGGAGAGTTGTGCTACGGCTTTTAACGTATTGGGCTAATGCGGTGGTTTCATCCTCCTAACCGCATGCCCTTCCTAACATCAGTCTAGCGCAGGGGCCCTTCCGAATACGTAGGCTCATATGAGACTAATCCTGAGGGAGAGCTGCACTAGGGCTCTCGACGAATGATAGTCGCTCAAACCGAATGATGAGAATGATGAGATGTAGATAAACATAGGATGTTGTTACATCCTAACTTTCTTGTCCTGTGAGAAGTTATAAAGTTCATTCAGTGTAGGACTGCAAAATGCTGACGAAAAATATTCGTGCTACACACATAATAGGTAATGGAACCCATGGGTCACCTCTTATCAGAAAGGCTAAATGACTCTTTATCCTCCTTCTCACCGCGCTCGCCTCCTAGGGATAAAGGGCAAATTGGCTAATGGGCAAAAGGGCTAAAGGGCTAAAGGGCTAAAGGGCGAAAGGGATTACATGGTTTGTAGTATTTTGGGTGCCTCACCTCTCTTTATTCGGGCTTGAGACCGGCTCTACAGCTACAGGCGGAGTTAACACCTTAAGGAAGGGAGAATGTTGCAAAAGAGTCTGTACCAATATAGCTCCTTGATCCACTATATGCTACAGACGGATGACTTAGGTGAGCGTGAGGGCAGGGAATGTAGGTAAGGTGTTCATACTGTTGTACTGTCGAGAGAGATCGTACAAGTAAAGTCTTCACTTTGAAGACCTATTACTCAATAAAACCTGCACGACGTAATTCTTGCTCTATTTATAAAATGTCTGCCTTAAACTCTGTGTAAGTAGCATCTTGATACGCTCTTAGCAGTTGCAATCGTTTTACGAGTAGGTTAGTGTCCTTTAATTGTCTTACGTCTACATGCGTTAACAGAGGCTTTTAGTCAACTTTGAGCCTGCATGCGACAGTTGATGTGTAGGGGCTTGTTTTGATCTAATACGTGCTTCTACAGTAGCGTTTTCAGGTACAAACTTAAATTGTTTTGATAGCAAAGAGGCTTTGAAATCTTCTTCTACTTCATCTTGCATCTTTTCTTGAGATGTTTGCATAGCGACAGAACGTGTAGTAGGCATACACACTGAAGTAAAATCATAAACATGTAATGGCAAAGAAACATTGAGATCTCCTTTTCTTCTTCTCCTTTTTCTTTACTATCACTATTATCATCAGCTTCCTCCTCCTCATCATCATCATCATCATTATCATAATCATCATCTTGCTTCTCTTTATCTCGAACCGTGTGCTTAGTAACAGAACTTGTAGCAGGCCTAGACAACAAGGAAGAATTAAAAATCTCTCGCGGAAGTGTACGTTTTAAAAGTAAATCAGTATTTTCTTGAATACAGTTGAGCTCTTTATATTTTCTTCTCGATGAAGCTACATTACATACGGCTTCGCGATGTTGAGCGTTCTTGAACTATTTTCTACAATGTTTGCATTGCAAAATGGTCCTACAAGATATCTCATGACGCCACTTGTGATAGCTTCGGGGAAATGTCTTTCCACACTCTTTACAAATATAGCTAGTAGGCGTGGTGATTAGATGGGATAGTCAAGGAAGAAGGAAGGAAGCGGCCGAGGCTAGGTTCATATGAGCAATATGTTGATATATTTGCGATGAAATCAAGGGCCATGAAGGGCGTGGAAATGAAAGACTCCCTAGGATTCCCAACCTAGTTCCGCCAGGGTCAAAAAGAGCAGAAATTGACCAAGGGAGTTCGGATAGAATAATTGAAGTGACGAGCCAGGCACAAGTAAGTGGTCGCAACAACAGTACTCAGCTAAGGACCTTGTGGTCGCAAACCCACGCTTCCAAGCTTGGCGCCCCTAGGAACGCTTTTAGCCACCTCTTATAACAGAGAAGCGATATCGTCAAAACCCGACGCTACGGGAAGAACAAATGGATGAGGATGATTTCTAGGAGAATAATAGACTTTGTCATAGAGGGTAAGAGAGGTAGGGTAAGACCAAGTCAATGATGATTAGATGTATTTTTTCTGGGATGTAAAGGGCACGTCCACCACGATAGTAGATTTAACTTGTTGCTTTTAAAGAAAAAAATCTGTTAGCAGAAGAACCCATTTCGAGCTATATTTGAAAAGAGTGTGGGAAAACATTTCCCCGAGGCTATCACAAGAGAGGTCATGAGATACCTTGTAGGACAATTTTTCAATGAAAACATTGTAGAAGATAGTTCAAGAACGCATATAACGCTCAACGTCACGAAGCCGTATGTACAGTAATGTAGCTTCATCGAGAGGAAAATATAAAGAGCTCAACCGTATTCAAGAAAATACATATATATTTTTAAAAAGTACACTTCTGCGAGGGATATTTAATTCTCCCTTGTCTAGGCCTGTTACAAGTTCTGTTACTAAGCACACATTTCGAGATCAATAGAAGCAAAATAGTGATTGTGATGACGATGATGAGGATGCTGATGATAATAGTGATAATAAAGAAAAAGGAGGAGAAGGAAAAGGTGATCTCAATATTTCTTTGCCTTTAGAGGGCCATGATTTCCTTCAGTTTCTAAGTCTACTACACGTTGTGTCACTGTGCAAACATCTCAAGAAGAGATGCAAGTTGAAGTAGATGATGATTTCAATGCTTCTCTGCTATCAAAATAAGTTAAGTTTTTACCTGGAAACCTTACTGCAGAAGCACGTATTCCACCAAAGAAGCCCCTACACATCAACTGTCGCATGCAGGCTCAAAGTTGTCAACAAGCCTCTGTTACCCCATGTAGACGTAAGATATTTTAAGGACCCTAACCTATTCGTAAAACGATTGCATCTGCTAAGAGCCTATCAGGATGCTACTTACACAGAGTATAAAGCAGATATTTTTGAAATAGAGCAAGAATTACGTCGTGCAGGTTTTCAAAGTGGAGACCTTACCTGTATGATCTCTCTCTACAGTACAAGAGCATAAACAACTTACCCACATACCCAGCCCTCACTCTCACATAAGTTATCCTTCTTTAGCATATGATGGATCGAGTAACTATATTGTACAGATACTTTTCCAACACTCTCCCTTCCTTAGTGTGTTAACTTCGCCTCCAGCTGTAGAGCCGTTCTCAAGCCCGGATAAAGAGAGGAGAGGCACCAAATATACTACAAACAATGTAAGCTCTCTTACCCATTAGCCCATTACCCCTTTAGCCTATTAGCCCTTCATCCCTACGAGAAGGGGGGCGCAGTGGGGTGGAGGAGAAAGAGTCCTTTGGCCCTTGTGATAAGACGTGACCCCTGGGTTCCATTCCCTATTATGTGCAGCACTAAATTATTTCTGTGTCGGTGAGATGTAAAACCAATAGAAAAAAAGACTTAAACTCTAGCACACAAGGATAACATCACGTTGGGAATTGCTTTCTAGACAGCACTAAGTGCATACATATGTCTCAGTGTAAATACTGGTCACACCATAACTGCAAAGTGGCCGTATGTAACATGCAGCGGCAGGTTTTTATCCTAACATCCAAGATGAAATGAACGAGTGTTCACTTTATCCATTCTCACGGAACCGCTCATGTCCTTTCCTCCGACATCTGACTACATTTCCAATTAGTGTCAGCTTGAATGTTAAGCACGGCACTGAAACTTAACACAAAATATTACAGGAGAAAAGTCATGAAGTCCACCTTCTGCCGGGTAATCAAATCTTCTCGCACAAGATTGCAGGAATAAACTTTATATTTATAAGTAGAGCCACCAGCTGTTAGTATATGATCTGTTGTGTTTACAGGTTTGGTATCTCAACTCCGGGCTCCGCGGTCTACTAGAATTTTTCCGTGTAAAGTAATATAATAATTATAATGTCATTGGCTTTACGTCACAACAATTACTTTTACGGTTTTCGGAGGCGACGTGTTGCCGGAATTTACTCCCGCAATACTTTGTCGTGCCAGTAAATCTACTGACACCAGGATGACGTATTTGAACTCTTTCAAATGCCACCGTGCTGAACCAGGATCGAACCTACTAAGTAGAGTTCAGGAGGCCAGCGCCTTAACAGTCTGAGCCATTAAGATCGGCAAAATATTTAATAGTGTTGAAAGGAAAATCCATAGCGTACCAGTAACTGAAACGCACTCATTGCCACGTGTAATTGTGCATGTGAGGGTATTGCAGGGCGTGTGCGGTCTTATGTTAGGAGATTGTACAGAGATGGAGTAAAAGTTTGCATATGCTGGCCACATAAACTTTACTTAAATCAGTCAAAATGGACGAATGGCCTATCATTTCCAGAATAGTTGTCAAATTGGACTCTCATCCATACTTGGTACTCAATAAACTGATAATAGATTGTTTGAATATTATTAGCGAAAAAAAAATTAGAATAAAGTTTATCAATGAAATTAATAAAATATCTTCTTGATATAATCAATTAACTTGGGTAAAGGAAGTTTATTCTTGAAGTTTATAAACGACAACATTAATGAAGATCACCTTGAAATAATTAGTTATGTTAAGTGAGTAATGTTCATTCTTGAAGTTCATAAATAACGACATTATTTAAGTTCACCTTGAAAAAAGTTCATTGTTGAAAATGAAACTAAGAAATTAGCGTTCCTTTCTGAAATGATTAATTCGTGCAAGCAAATAAAGTTCAATCTTGGTATGCCTATCAAATGTCGAGCTAAAGTTCATTTTTTCAAGTACCTAACTAACGTAGTATGGAGATAAACAAGTTATAATTCGTAAAAATATTAACGAAGTGGCCAAGTTCCAAAATTACCACTCGTTAGCAAGTTCGTCTGTTCGACTTAGTATTACGCTGGCTTTAAGAACTAGCAAGTCATTTGAAAAATTGGAATGTATGAGTTTGAAATCATATTGAATGAGAATTAAAGTCGCTAAGAAGTTTTAAAGTGACTTGCTGAATTCAAAGTTACTTGGTAAGACACAGTTTACACTATTTTTAATGACACAGATGCATATCACCTTATTGAAGAACTGGCTCCGTTTGACTGTGGTCTCACAGAATGTAGTACCATGTCTACCATGGATCAGGAACACCATCACCGGAACAGCAGTGAGGCAATAATAATACTGAATATATTAAGATATAATTGGACGATGAACAGTCTGCGTGATATATATATATTTAAATTGCGTGCTTTCTGGGCACAGCTTATCTTCTGCAATTTATGCCTTGTGCAATTGAACTCTACATACTTGATCTAGTACGTGTGTGTCGAGCGGTGACATTATTAACGTTACAATAACAATATTAAATTGGGATCCGATGCTATTAGACGAACTGTATGATTGTGTATCACACAGATGATGTACAGTGCAAGGGCGCACGGGACATTTAGTCTACATATCTACTACTCATTTTGTGTGGCCATTGGGACGTTTTGTCACATAATTATTCTGAAAGTTTTATCTGTAGTGTGTATGATTGTGCTGTGGAGACAGTAAAACGAACTCCCACGCCATCTTTGTTCGCCGAATGGAACTGCAATTTGTGTTCTGACTGTGCTCGCCAGAGCGTGTACCCATGCTAGACGGTGTCGCTACGAGTGGTGATCTTGGTGTGTTGTTGTTGTTGATGTTTGGAACTGCTCGAGAGTGCACGCTAGCTGTAGCCATGTGCAGGTGCTGTGCAGCTCCAAACGAATGACCGACTCGGTCGGGATTGGATAATAGGAAGGATATACCTCGCCTTGGGACGAGGATGAATATTCTTTTTAAAGTATAACATGTCCACTCTAGTGTTAATTATGTAGGACTTTGTTTTAATATTCATACTTGTAGTATTATGCCAAACACGGGTGTGTTCCCTAGGCATAAATGGCATCAATGTAAGTACGCCTTTAATAATTTCCTTCTGTTTATATTATTTTCCTGGTGTGTTGTAATTATATTCTAGTTCGTGCGTTTATTGACTTAATATGATATTTCAGTTTTGTGGTGTAGCGTTCTTGCTTAAGTGAGTGACGTGTAACGGTAGGCCATTGTCGTGCTTAGGTAACTTTAAATTCTCCCTTGCTTTGATTTAAATTTGTTTTGGTTTTGGATTTATTTTAATTTCCTGTGTATTTGCGGGAATTTTTCCGTGCTTTTCTGGATGAGTTTGCGGTTTCTAGTTTGAAATTTTAATATTTATTTTCGATAACACTGCTGTGTTTTCCAGGTATTCGTGTTTGTTATTGTTGTGATTCTCATCATTGATTCGTGCATCCCTTCGTGTGTTTCGGCCTTATCGTGCCCGTGTTTGAACTAATACTATTCTTGCACTAATTACAATAGTTTCTTTTAAATTTTATTATTATTATTATCGTCGGAGTTTAAATTTAAATATTTCTTTGGGGGCATATATTTAGGATTTGAATGCCTTGTTTTCATCCTTACTGCATGTGTTTTATGAAATTATTGCCCTTATTATTTTGGTAAACCCGCATTAATTTTCACATGATAATATTTCAACAATGTATTTATAACGTTAGGGGTTTTAATTGAGGGTTTTTGGACAGCCCTAGTGGAGTGACATGGAGTTCGGGGCTTTTATTGTCGTCTTATTGTTGTGGCTTATCTCTTTGTGCTCGGCAGTTACGTAACTGATTATTATTCATTATTGTCTCGTGTGCGATAACAGCAACTTGTGTGTGGCATCGTGAATATAATTATGGACTGTTTCATCCTGAGTGGTGTTCGTGTGTTTGACTTGGTCATGTTAATTGTACTGGCTCGTTCTATTTTTTATTAATATCGGGTGTTTTATTGATTGCCCAAGTTTACTACGGCTTTTATGATTTAAATTATGTATTATTCGGGTTAATATATTGATTCTGTGCGGCTTGTGTGGACATTATGGTATGTATTTGTGTAATGTTTTAAAATTTGCGAATGTGTTGTGGGACCATCGTTTATGTGGGTATTGCGGGGATGACCCTTCACTGGATTCTTTCAAACACCCTCTATGTAACGATCCAACCCGTTTTCCTTTTAATATTCAAATTTTATTCTATTTAATACATTTATTATTTGTGAGGTTTAGAGTAGGCTGATGCACCAAGATATTTTTGTGTGGTAGAATGGTATTATTTACTACATAACTAGGTATATTTACACTCAAGTTATTTATTTACCAAATATTAATTATACTACTTATTTTGTTCTTCGCAAATTTCTATTCATTATTATTTTACCAAAGTTTATTAATTTTTCAAATTTAATTTTAATGTAAATACTGTTGATCAAATTATAGTTTCATTTTAATTTTTTTTAAAAATCTCGGTGTTGTTTTTTTGGGTGAGTGCCTCAGTAATTCCTTGAAGCCTTTCCTCTTGTTTTTTTATTTGGGTGTGTTCCAGTACTCTTTCTTGCTTCCTAATATGCTTGATGTATTATCGCCTGATTGTTCTGGTCAGTTTGCTCTAATTTTTGCTTTTCTTGTGCGCGCACATCACTATGACGTTTACTAGCCGTACGTCATTTACCATAATTGTTAGGGAGTGTTGCACCATCACCACGTGTACCTCGAAGTTATCACGTCCACCATAGATCAGTACACCATCACCACGTCACTCGAAGTTACCACGTCCACCATAGACCAGAACACCATCACCATGTCCCTCCAAGTTACTTCGTCCATCATAGATCAGGAACAGAATTACCACGTATCCCTTGGAGTTACCACGCCTCCATCGGCGGGAGTTCACATGATAATACGGGCGGTCGGCGTATGCTTGGAACGTTGGTTTACACACACCAGTTCGAGTGACATTGCGCTGTTCGTTCCAAGAAGTACGCCTAATATGTGCAGTAATTTGTAACAAGTCCAATAATAAGGGTATTGACATGCCATGAGACACTGAATTTACTAAGTTCAACTTGCCAGTTTAATGCAATTCAATAAATTTTAAACAAAGTCTGTGCTAAGATAATTTAACCTTAACGGTACGCTGACTTCCATAAGTTCTGACTATCAGGTTAATGCAGTTCAGGCAAATTGAAGTAAAGTCTATTAATTAAACTTCACACGTGCTATTAGTGTATGATTCAGTCTATGTTCCCAATGTGTTCAGAAACAGTCCAGTATCACTCCATCACCACGAAACATTAAATAGTTAATGGCAATGTCCTTACTTCTAACCGTGAAGAATTAGGCATGTAGTTTCCACAAACGAAGTACTAACTGGTTAATTTACTCATAGAAGTCAACACTATAATCAACAGTTCTATCACACACGGTAATAACACGTCCGATATCTAACACTTGTATAAGTCACGCGAAAAAATGTAAGTATTTGGAAAGACTTAGAATGCAGGATTTATACGGCTGTCGGAGTTACAGTTTTCGGCTGAACCTCGCGGGTACTTAGTTCGAGGTTCGGACTCGACACTCGCGCACGAAGTTGAACATTACTGCCGGCACAACCTCGGGCAGCTGGTCTCTACTATGCTGTACTGTGTTGTACTATCCCAATTCTAATATCTCGTTGGAGAAATTGGCTCTTCTTATAGACCTGGTCTTGATCCTGAGGATACACGTCATTGAAATTAATTGATAAATTGACGTTGCGATATCTCCTTAAATAAAAAAATAGTTATCAACATGAAATTTGGAGATGAGTTACCTGTTATTGTATGCTACAGGGACCCGTTGTCCGTTAGTCGATATCTCATCTTGAAGCGGAGATATAAAAAATCTTCCAGATGGTTCTCTCTGACGTGTGCGCAACGTGTTTCGTGACGTCGTAGTCGTGACTCAGTAGGCTGCCGCGATCACGCTCGCCGGAAAAGTTTCATCATGGTCCAGAACGCGCACAATTTGAAAGGATGAAGCAGACCGCGCGGTCGCCAATTCGATCACGGGCGGTTCCTGTTCAATACGTTTGTTAGTTTTCTCATTGCATTTTTGGCTGCTATAGCGGGATGGGGTGATGTGTTTTGTTGCTCCCTCAAGTGTTTGAATTAAAATACTTATTAACTCGCAGTGATGTATTGATACTCAACAAACTAAAGCAACCCCAAACTAATTAGTAAAGCTTAATATATACAAGGTAAATACCATGTCCCTTATGCGAGCAAATCAGACAAAATTCCTAACTGAAAAGGCCTATAAATTATGTTATATCCAACGTTGAGTTATAAATTAGGTGCACCAGAATGAATCACGTAGGCTAATCAGCATCGGTGAGGATCGAGTCAAAACAGTATGTTCCCTCATTTGAAGATCGTTCGTGTGGCAACACATACTTTGACAGTGAAAATTCACAACTTAACTGCAAAATATCGAAGGTTCAAGAAATCGTCCTCTGTTAATCATAACTTGACAGCATGCCTGAACGTTCCAGGTTAACTGTGACTTGGGTGTTGTATGACGAGTGTAGTGATCTCCGGTGTGCACTCCAGAAGATTTGCAAGTAGGAGAAATATCTCGATAAAATACTCTTATATTTCATTTTTACGAAGCTTGTTCATACGGTCCTTTAATTCATAGCTGTGTCACTGTAATCGTCTCCATCGTGATGATTTACGATTTATAACTACGTACGTAGGTACATTATCAGAGAAAATCTACTTTGTTAACAGCAAAACAATGTTCTTACTGCGATTAAATTTATGAAACTGAAATTTAAGAATTTGTTTCTTCATTGACCACATGCACAACACTTCTAAAATTTGTCATTTTCGGTGTCGTGTTATTTCTTCACTACTTTCTCAATTATGTTAATCATAACACCAGATGTTTGCGGTCGCATTATATCTTATGGCAAAATACATGATCGGTCGTTGTCGTTCACATTTTCGGAACTCATGGGTTGTACTCAGTAAAGGCAACTGAATATTCAGAAGTTAATCAATACATGGATTTTGTGATTTTACTGTAATATTCTGCGTAATAAAAGTCATCTTTAACCATGTACCTCATGCAGTAAGTACAGGCTGAGCAGGATGAGGAATACGCTGCGCAATTTTCCTACATTTTAATATTTTCGTTTCGTCTTTCATGCCATCTCTAATTTTGGCCATCATACTTCCACAACAAGCATGTATATGTTTCCATCTATTATTGATACGCGTGGGATTGAACTCAGGCGTAGTACGATTGTAACAGCAGCTGAATCTCCAGCATTCAATGAACAACTTGTGAGATTTCAGTGATATGTTCTGCGTATTACAACTTAGCTTTAAATCAAGACTCTTATCTTGTAAATATAAGATGGGGTGGTATCTTGCATCGTTGTATCAGAGCCCCAAGCCACTAATAAGCACATCAAATTTGGGTGGAAGCAAAGAGCAAATTTCATTATTCACCAAGAGAAAATAACAGCATATTTATAGAAGTTTAATGAGCAGATTGAACCCTACCAGACAACGATCCCAGGACCTAATACGGTGTGTATTTAACGCGCCGATTACGTCTATCAGTCAGTGAACCAGTAGCCCACAACGAGGGAAGGCTCCGTTTCCCAAGCGAGTTAGAAAAAGAGCAGGGCGCACCAAGTCCCACTGTGAGAGAGGGAAACGCGCAAGCGAGACAGTCACAGAAATTAATAACCCAAGCTTGTTCAATTTGTTCGGGGAAATACGATTGCCAATTGTGAGGGGTAAAATACAAGATGCTTCAACGTTCAAAAATCCAACGAACTGATTTCTATCCAACACGGGTACCCGATATGGGCGAAATAAAAAGGCAAAACAGCCAAGATATAATACAGTGGCTGGTGCGCCGTTCCCGCATCCAGGTAAGGACGCACAAGATCCAGGCTAGCTTGAAACAATAATACTTGTCGCTATTTTGTTATTTACGGGCTATGGATTCCTCTTATCATTCATCTATCTCTTCTTCACAGTTCTGCCGCTCATCTCTCTACATTCTCTTCAATTCCAAAATCCACAACTATTAGGTCGGATGATAACTCTCTTACCAGACCCAACTAAGTTTTGCGGTGTATTTATATTTTTCTCTAATTATCTTATCACTGTGTTCTACCATCTCCTGTTAGTGACCTACTCAAATATCTTTCTCTTTTACTGTGATACATTTGTGCGCCAAACTCTTTATACTTGGCAACCATCTCCAGTACCTTTCTCTTTTATTGCTCCACTGTTGGGCGTCAATTTCTATATGCGCCGTTCCCGCGTCCAGGTAAGGACGCTCAAGATCCAGGCTAGCTTAAAACAAAAATACTTGTCGCTATTTTGTTATTTACGGGCTATGGATTCCGGTTGAAAAGAAAGAATACCGAATTATGCTTGAGGAAACCTCTAACTCACGTAGAAGAACGTCTCCTACCCGCTTACTAGCTAGAATTCCCTATGGTTTACCAGATTGCCATGAATATAGGTGCTTATGACTAAGTCACTACTCTACAAAGTTATTAAAAGAAAGGTTGATGTTTTAACATACTACATTTTATTACAAGCTCAGTTCATTCCATAGAAAGGATATCATGATTTCATCTTTGCGAATAATAGTAAAGACTAGTGGGCTATACCCTTAT
This sequence comes from Anabrus simplex, assembly GCF_040414725.1. Classification (NCBI taxonomy): domain Eukaryota; kingdom Metazoa; phylum Arthropoda; class Insecta; order Orthoptera; family Tettigoniidae; genus Anabrus; species Anabrus simplex. The sequence goes on along the minus strand of NC_090277.1, from coordinate 23,234,987 downwards.
TCAAAAGTTCATTTTTGATTAAATTAATTTAACCCCTTCGGTGGGCGAAGCGGCGAGATCCGCGGCTACAAGTCGCTTGTTCGGTGGGGAACGCGGATATATCCGCCGATTTGAATTATATTTTTTTTCTTAGTTGCCTGCCTGCAGAGGTTTATTTCCTTTTTAGCAGCGTATTCTGGATGAGTCTGCCCTCTGATGTGAATTTTTTCAATTATATTCTCCCAAAACAAATGTGTCACCCACGAGTTGCAACATAAAGAACGCAGCTGTGTCCGGGCAAGAACAACCTAAGGCCTAATAGCTCCGCGCTGAAGCTTTAGCTCATCGCCTAATCGTCCCTTGGATGTAATAATATTGCTGTAGAAGGGCTTTCTAGAGATTATGACACTGAACAGACTTCTCTGGTGACATTTTAGAACTGTGACCTGATTTATTATCCCCAGTCTTGAGTTCATCCTTCACGACTGGAGTGTGTGTTTATCGGGAGTTACACAGCATTTTATTATCGTACGCATACGTAATACAATCCTATTTCATGATTTCCGGCCAAGCTGCTGAGACCAGGGTTCTATTCGATCCTTTTTCTTACATTTTCCCCGCTAAAATATCTATAACGAATTACCGGCCCCCACTGTTAGAGGAAGACGATTTACGGGTCACGATAAACAAAATGTTGGAATTTAGTGGGGAGAATTGTGATATTATGAAGTAAGTTCTGCCGAAGGGGAATTCGTAAGTGACAGGAATTTACCTGGGAAAAGTACTGCAAGCTCGAATATACAGCATTTGGGCGTAGCTGATGCTAAGGTTCAGCAATCGCAAAAGAGATAACACGTGTTCGATTCCAGTTCAAGTAGCGATCATGACAGTGACAGTTGTGACGATAACACTGATTACAATCCAACCATTGCAAGATCTTCGTCAACTTATACTGAAAATGGACAAAGAAATTCCCGCTTTGATCCAAATTTCCATAGTGATGTAAAAAGAGTGTTTTTAGGGAAAACAAAACTGAGCGAAATATTGTAATTCCTTTCTTATGACGAGATGTGCCAGAACATAGCTGAACAGATAAAAGATGCCGAGCAGGAAATCGCACATAAATCCCAGTTTAGTAAGACAAAAGGAAGGAATCGAGATCAAGACAAAGATGCGGACAAATAAGGACGAAATAAAGCTTCCTTGGCCATACTGTTGCCGCAGGGGATTGTAGAGAAACCTAAATTAGGACACTATTTCTCTCAATCGGTTGTTCACTACACCTACTTTCTATGAACTGATGACACAGAAGAGACTTTTTTCTCGCCAGATTGAGTGGCCTGGCCAGCCTCCTGACCCCAACTTGGCAGGTTCGATTCTGGCTCAGACCGGTGGTATTTGAAGGTGATCAAATACGTCGGCCTCTTGTTAGTAGATTTCCTGGCATGCAAAAGAACTCTTGCGGGACTAAATTCCGGCACCTCAGTGTCTCCGAAAACCGTAAAAGTAGTTAGTGGGATGTGAAGCCAATAACATTATTATTATTATTATTATTATTATTATTATTATTATTATTATTATTATTATTATTATTATATTTTCCTCCACAGCTTTTTACATATCTCTGACAATGAGGTGAATAATGCTCAACTTCCTCCCAAAATATACGAGCTAAATCCAGTATTTGACCACCTGTTAGCAACAGTTTCGGTAGCTTATATCCCTGGTGGCAAAATGTCAATTGATGACAACCTCTTGCTATGGAAAGGGTGGCTAGGGTGGAAAGTTTACATAACAAGAAAACGATCGCGTTTTAGAATGGAATTATATAAATTATGCGAAGGCGAGACAGGTTATATAACATGACCTGCTTCCGTTCGTATCATAATGAACAGCTGCAAAAGACATAACACTGTGAAGACTGTAAATATTGTAAATATTACCTGTGTTGTCGTGTAATATAGTCCGTTTATGTCACTTATGAATTGTAGGGAGGCGATATAAACTTGATCCCTCGAAAGCGCTAACCAACATAACAGAAAAATTCGTGAGTATTACAATTTATTCCATTGCACATCTTTTAAGTACATGTAAACTTTGTAAATCTACAATTTACATATGCAGAAACATTTATTTACAGGCAGAGATTGATAGTAAACTGCCTAAAATATTCAGGTGAAAGTTACTGTATAAACAAAAACCAGAGTTTTGCTGTTAGGAAGAAGCAATCTCGATTTCACAATGTGAAAGCACTTAGTACGTTTTTGCACAAAGTATTGAAAAATTAAAATAATCGAATTTTTCAACAATTAAATACATTATATTCAAGTAAATATTTCTCTTTTGGCCCTTCAATAGTTCATTTTAGTCTAAGATTGTTTTTAATCAAGTAATTAAATATTTTTGCAACCTTACCAATTAGTAAACAAAACATCCAAATGAAAAGCACAAACATCAAGAAGAAAACAAGCACAATACTTACCGAAGGGCAGTAGCATAAAATATGAAGCGTGGAGGGCAAAGGCGAAAATAAAAAGGCCAGGGTCTTACATAACTTTGACAGGTTGCCAGGTAAATATTGCTAGCTACTAAATGACACACCAGATAAATTTAAAATGAAGAAAATTTACTAAGTAAATGTAATTTGAAAATGGTATAAAATAAGAACAATAAAAATATATATTTCTTTTTCCAAAATTTAAAAATGCAATTAAACTAAATGAGAGAAACAGTATTTTAAAATAAAGTTAAAATTAAGGTGAAATGAAGCCCACATTAACATAGGCTTCCGTCAGAATTAAGGTTTGAAAATTCATTAATAACGCATTACCTTACATATAGAAACATTAAAATTGGTTGCAACCGATATGCGGGCCGCGATATAAAATCACTTTAAAATTGAAATTTGCTACACTACTAAAATGCTAAATTACAAGACGCACACAAGGACACACGAAAAAGGAGAAAAATACTTAGTGGCTCCAACCGCGAATAAACATTACACCAAAGAAACGAGCTAGATGAAAACACAAAAAAATAATAGCGCACAGCAACTCCAACAAAATGAAGTATATTAAAGGAAATTTACAATTAACGGTGCGCACATAAAAATAATTAAAGAACACTGAAACACCCAACAGGAGCTACCCGTTACCGACGCGAAGCCAAGATCCCATAATAATCATCAAAGCCACCCAAGAAATAACGTATCATCAGATTAGATAAGAAGGGATGACATGACGTAATAAAGACAAAAGCAAGGAACCCAAACAATGGGAGAAAATTAATAAGACAACGAAAGGAAACTCCCATTATTAAACTTAATTTCGACCAGTAAATTTCAATTTTAAGATTTTAAGTTATTAAAATAATATTATTATTATTTATCCAAAAGGTGATAGTACCAGTTTACATTAGCTTTAGTTAATCAATTTACCTGCGGTTTACATACTTTAGAACAGAGGGGGCCCTGGATTCCGCTACGATGCGAATATGGGGTGTCATTAATAAACGCCCGTAACAATGCAATAATAATCACGTACAAATAATCAGCCACGAAGGCAATAGGACAAAATCAGACAGCAAATACAACCAACAGGGAAAAATTAAGGGAGAAAACACGCACCGAAATGAATTACAAAAGAATAAAAGTAATAATAATAATAATAATAATAATAATAATAATAATAATAATAATAATAATAAGATTCATCATCATTATGAACATCAAGAAAAACAGTAGGCAATAATGCACACCGACAAAATCGTAAGATAAAATCACTTACACAAAATACCACCTCATAGATGCATAACTAGCGATCCCGAGCTCCCTACATTACATGAATTTTCTTTTCCCAACGGATTCAGTTCAAATATATATCAAATTTTGCTTACAAGGTTACACTATACCAAAGTTGCGTTTTTGATGGTCATGTCCACGATGAAATTACTCACACTAGTGTCTGAAGGAACGGGATCCCTTCAATAAATTATAATATTCAGTACTTACTTGGAGTTAAGGTATCCAACTTACAAGACACTTAAAACTTTTCATACCGATAACGGTTAACTCATAGCACCAAGTTTACATGTTACATTAAGAAAATATTAAGGTTGGAGCACACTGGATAACTTTCAAAAAATAACAGGGCCTAGCCCTAACATCATCACTTAACCGCCGGAGTCCGGCTCCATTATAATCGCTTTCCGTTCTTGCCAAGCCGTCCGCTTGGGAGCTTCACACAACACAGCCATCTTGGAGTGTAGCGGCGAGCAGACTACTGCCGACTACTGAGCTCACACCCTGAGCTGGGCGAGTAGCCAGTCCCATAATTCAACGCGTGCACCGCGAAGGTGCGCAGAAGTTACAAATGATAATTCAGCGCATCACATAGTCCAGTCAAATGCCTGACAATAATGGATGAGAAACTTTGAATTAAATTGGTCTGGTAACCTCCACAGTTAGGTAACAGTTCCAACAATGGCCGATAATATAGATAACGGCTGGATACACAAGTCGACATGACAGATAAATAAATAAATACTCTTAGATGCTTTGATGTTATAATTCAGTTATGTCCAGTAAATATTAGTTCCCATTTTCACATCACAATTTTCTTCAATCAGGGAAATCGCTCCCCACCTGGGAGTGAGCTAGTGTGAACCGAGCTCCCCGCTTAAGGGGTTAAAGTTATCGAAAGAAATAAAGTGTCCAGTTAAGATGCTTGAAAAATTACCTAATTATAATCTTAAAAGATCTCAATCACAAACAACTTGTCTGGAATGTATCCTTTTGGAAAAGAAAGAAACTAAAATGAATGACGGTATCGGACAAAGAAATATTGGGTAATGATAACCTTAAGTAATTAACATATCCGATATTTGAAGCACTAACTGATAAAAATGTTGAACAAGTAAAACATTAGATAATTAAAATATTAGCTGATTGAAATATTGATTAAGTAGAATATTAGATAATTAAAACATTCGATGATTAAAATACTGACTACGTAAGATGCTAGATAATTAAAACATTCGATGATTAAAATATTGAATAGGAAAGATATTAGATGCATCTAATGAAGAAAAATAATATTTACAGTACAACATAATATATACAGTGTCGTAGATTGAGTGTGGTTTTAAAATATACAGGACGCTGGTTTGTATCTGGCATTAAATCCTTTTACAAAATTGGAATCGCATCTTTTCTACATGAAATCTCACAACATTGAAATTAACTGTTCTGTTTTTCTGATCTTATTGACGTTGATCTACAGAAATGAAATAATTTTACTTCCTTCTAATTGTTTGTGTTTAAATACACAATCAGATTAACCTGGAAAATATTCTCGTAGTATTTATAACATTTTATATGTGTTGTATTGCACGTAATGTTCATATTTCTTGACACATTCTGTTGCATAAGCAACGATAAGTCCCCTTTAAATTAATGTATACTCGCAAAGAAAAATGATCAAACATCACATTTAGAATATTAGGTAAATTACTCTCTTAACTTAAGCTTATTCATAAATTCAAGTGCGTATTCATGCTATTATACTACATTACCAAGTGTATATTATCATAATTCCATCAAAATAAACGTTGCTTACATGATCTACCTTGTGCGAAGACTCTACCTCAAAAATAGTAACTCATATTCCTGCAGTCAGTCATCAGTGATACTAGATAACGCCTTAGAAATAACTTCAAAGTTCACCTAACATATGAGAAGAATCTTATAATTAGAACACATATATGAGGGTGTCAGCTAGTTCAAATTCATCCTCCTTGTTAGAAATCATTTGGTGATTTTACGCATAAATGTCAACATACGGATGTCATTTCGATCGCATTCTAACCTACTCTGTGCTTACTCATGGGTAAATAATCAAATGAAAACAGAATAAGTCCACTAATCACTTCATAATGCTCAACCTGGAATATTATGTCCACAACAACATGACCATGACTATATTCGCTAAGAATAACAACTACTACCAACGTTAATTACCAATCTCACATCATCACTTTCATTAAATAATCATTATTTCACATTTTAAATAAATATCACACTTCAAATTACCATATATATCTCATCATATTCTAATTCGACGTATCTCTTACCTTTATCATGGTTCGTGAACTTACTTATTCAGTTATAGATTTGATTCCTTCATAATTCCAAAAATAATACTACCGCATTTATTTATATAGCAAACACTTCATATACACGATCTCTATCTTACTATTCTTCAGTCATATAACTTCTCACACATGCCTAACTTCCATTCTGACGTCGTATAAAACTCACTAATACATTAAAAAAACTAACCTTCTCTCACATTATATATTGACAGCGTTGCGAACGAAGGCTCTCTTATCACTGAATGACTGTTTCCTACATATGGGTTTGACGTTTCAGGTCTGAAGATTACCTAACATCCTTTAACCTAACTTGTAATCTGCTGCCCGTATTTCGTCATCGCACTCATATTAGTTAGTTTAACACTTTCATAAAAGGAAAAATGAATAATTTATTACTTGTACATTGAATTTAAAACAGATTTATCTATATTCAGCAACTCCTGTAGTCAACTCATGTCCGGGTGACTGGACATGCAGACATATCTCCTTTCGTTTCCGTAGGTATTTGGGAATGTTCGGGAACGTCTCATCTGGTTTCTGGTCATCCTGGGGCTGGCAATGTCATCCTACGATGCGTTCATCTGGGTAGTCTCGCCTTCCGTCTTCTTAGAACATCTTGATCATGGCTTGAGCAATTGGAACAGAATAATATGTGATTTTAGTCAACATCGTCATCTTAGGGCAATGTTCTGTTATTGCCTGCTTATGTAGAATGAACGTCTTTCTTGGGAGAGTTGATGCTAGAGATAATTAACAATCTGGGATGGGTGATATTGATTATTATACTCAAAATGAGTAAATTGTGTTTTATTTATCCCTTCTCAATATTCTTGTGGAAATTCCAATCCTTTAGTTATCTAATATTGGAAGTATCGGCTAATACGTCGTCTAAGGAATGTCGAGACGTATCACCGTTGCAACTTCTGTATTTATTTTTGGAGTTCATTAATTTCGCGAAGCGAAATAATATTTCTTGCTAAAATTGTGGAGTGTAGCCATCAATGAAGCTTTCCTCTTGTCTTTAGTATGAAATACTGATACGCTGATATCTTCCTTTGGCGATCAACTATGTTGCTTCACTTGTACGCAAGTTAAGTGAATGTATTTTTTTAAATTTTTCTTAATAATAGCTCGTAACAATCTCCTCACTTCGTTCCTTTTTCCACTGCCATCTATGTTTCGATCCTTTTCCGAGCGCTTGACGAAAATATTACCATCTTGGCTTATGGTAGTGTCTGACGTTTAAATATTTGTCGTCCTTGACAGTTCAGACTCTATTTTTGTTCCGGTCGTATCTTTAGGTAACAGTGGAATGGCACACTGATAACGAAAGTGTCACAACTCAAAAAATGAATTTTTGAGATTTTTCTGTCAATGCTTACCATATGCCGACCTCTACAACCTCCGAAACTGTACCAACACAACATCTAATGCATTCATTTTAGCAATCACTTTAATAGTTTTCATTGTTCTGAGATTCATCGTATTTCTTACTCAATTCAAAAGTCTAGCATTATGAGTTTTGACCCTATTCCAGATTAAAACAACCACGTAAGGCTCGCGTACACACCAATTTTCATAAAAATTATATAACACGTCAATATTTGAGAGGAAGTTATATAAATTGCTAAGAATCTAAACTCTTCCCTTGAAAATCATAGATTTTGAATTTTAACTTTTTCATTCTCGGCTATCGAATTATACAGCTAAGTCCAATAATGCGTTAATTCATCATTCCGGTAGAAGCTAGGAAATTACAGCGAACCAATAACAGAAAGACGGCTACCCTCAGAAAGAAATGTTTGTTAGCCGAGGATGTTCCCCGAGTCGGTTGAGTGGGCGTGACTTCGAAAACACGAGGGTGCGATTCTTCCGCTTTCTTGTGTTCAGAGCTGCTGTTAGAAGTGCGTGTCGCCTGTCGAGAAGTGGGAGCTGCAAACAAAGCTCTTTGTGAGTTGTGCATTTTTCTCTTCGTTCAGAGCAGTTAGACAATATAATCCAGTAATTAATATGGGAAACTAAAAGAGGTGGGAACAGTACACGCACTTGTAAATAGATTCAATAATACTTGCAACCGTAAATGTGGGCACTGAACTAGGCCAGATTACAAAATTTGTACTAAGGAATACTTACGATTTGACTAACTAAGACCATGATGATGATGATGCTTCTTATTTAAAGGGGCTTTACATCTAAGGTCATCTGCCCCTACTAAGACCATTCGGTACTATCTAATATCTACTTATGAGTGGACGGACTAATTCCAGTCAGGCAAGTAAGCACACCAAACACTTACCGTTACTTTTTCAAAGCTGAAGCCCCTGAGTTCGAGTGTCGAGGGCGGTAAAATTGTACGATAACGTTCGTGCGGCCCGCTAGTTCGGAAATGTGTTAAGTGAACAGTTACTAAATAACCCAATGTTTTGTGTAGCAGTAACGCAGTTTACAACTCATCAAGAATAAAGCCTCACTAGTATGGTGATCGATATCACAAACGGACCCGTGAACTTCTCTGAAGTAAATATTATCGCCACGAAGCACTAATCACCAATAAAAGACTCTAAAAGGCCCATGTTCATCACAAGATAGAGACCAGGTGAGAACTAATCATTCTTTTATTTGGGAGAATAGTAACCGCACACGCTCATCTACATAAATAAGTAAATATCAATCACTGATGACTCATTGCGGCGGTTTTAAGTTTCCTACTTACCTATTATATAATTGGGTTAATGAGTGCCCTCTCATGGTTGTGGATTGCCTAAATGAGTGTTAGTTAATGCGGTGTAAATATTAGTAATCACAAGTGTACAGATGTATTTGCTTAATGTTCAATCGACATGACATAAATTTAGGAAATATTATACCTAATGTATAAACATGTATGCCTCGTACGTTGTTACAGACTATTTATTGCCTGTTCATAAACGTCTCTGGCTTCATCTATCATGGGGAAACTATCAGCAAGGTAACACTAACTGAATTAAGCATTCCATGATGATCACGCGGAAAAATATAACAGCTTTAAAATATTTTCTCAGTGGAAGAAGGAAACTCAGAAACACACTAATATTTTAAGACTGAAATATCTAAACTTAATTTAAGCTTTTCCCTAATGGAAAGCTGCCCAGGGAAAGTATGGTTATTATAAAAACCTACAGCACTACAATATGAAAGCTCACTATTAAGAGCCGCATTCCTCATCTTGCAAGAAATCAGAAAGGAAACTGCTTTATTGCATAGCTAAGCAGCGTATTTGTTAAGAAAAAGGGCGGTAGAAATTCAACAAAACATTGTACGGAAGGGACATATAAAAATAATTGCCAAAGACAAAATAATTCGAGATTTAAAATTAATGTAACACTGCTTGGGAAATAATAAATAATGAAACTGGTACGAAGGTAATAAAAGAGTCAACAGCCATTGCACCACACATCCTGAATTACTTTTTTTAAGGGGACTTGGGACACATTTTTTTCGGTAAATGGATGAAATTGTCGGAATTTGAATTCTGGCATAAATAAATTATATTAACCTTGCTCTACATAACAAAAGTGGTTTTGTGCCGCTGTGACTATTTTTGACGTAGTTACGGCCGTTTTTTAGTGGCTCTGCACGGTCATTTGATTCTCCAACACGCCCCCTTTTCTCTGTATGCTCGGCTATCCGTGTCCCTTCTGTTACCATTAATTCCCTCTTTTCAGTAGCATTGAGATGACACAATTTTTGAATACTGGAATATATACTGCCATCTGTTGGCTATGTTATGAACTACTTCAACCTATAATTTAGTCAACATAAAACTTAATATTTTAGAACATGTTTATAATTATATCCATTCTAGTGACATGTTTGACTTGAAAAATTCTATGTGTTTATAGAAGTAGTACTTTAATATGTTTGAGAGTTGTAACCAAATGCATATATTTAATAAGTTAGTGGACAGCCTGACATCAGCCTATACACTTCCTTGTTTACTATTGGGTTTGTTTTGGTCAGTTTCGTGAATTGCAAGCAAGGTTGTGGGAAATTGTTAGTGAATATTATATCAAATCATGAGGAAGTAGATCCATCCAATGTAGGTAAACAAGTGCTTGACATTACTGTATCATTTGATGGAACATGGCACAAGCGTGGCCATACATCTCTCTGTGGCATTGGCATAGTGATTGACATTCTGAGTGGATTAGTTATAGATTACCATGTGTTATCTAAATATTGTCTAATGTGTGTTGTAACTGCTCATGAACTGGGTGATGATTCTCCAGAATATAATGTATGGCTGGAAGGTCATAAAGCATGTGGGGAAATTCTCCAGGAATTATGAGGGATCATCTGTAGCAGTGAAAGTATTTGCAGCTGATATTTTATGGAAAAGATCAGTGGAAGAATGTGGCATGCGCTACACAACTGTGCTTTTTGATGGGGATGCCAAAACATTTCTCCACCTTTTAAATGAAGCAGTATATTGACCAGATGTACAATTGAAGAAAGAAGAGTGCATTAACCATGTTGCAAAAAGGATGGGGACTGGTTTGAGGAATTTGGTGAAAGAGTAGAAAGTAAGAGGAACTACACTTGGTGGAAGGGGTCCTGGAAGTTTGAAAGAAGCAACTATTATGAAGCTCACAAATTATTATAGGCAGGCAATATGTCCAAATATTCCCTCAGTAGATAATATGAAATCTGCAATATATGCCTCACTATACCATTACTCCTCCACAGATGAAGATCCTAAGCATAAGAAATGCCTCTTAGGACCTGAATCATGGTGCTTCTATAACAAGAGTATCACAACAGGACAAACCCCTCAAAACCCACAAAAAATGTCAGTTTAATTCACAACTGCAATGCTGCTGAAAATTGTGCCTGTATACCAAAGGCTGGCATCAACAGAACTTCTGTCTAGATGTTGTAGAGGGGCTACTCAAATTTCCAATGAAAGTCTTCATGCATGTATATGGAAAAAGTGCCCGAAAGAGACCTTTGTGTCCTCAAAAAGACTTGGAATAGCTGTTTCTAATGCAGTTTCAGAATACAACATGTGATGCAGTGCAACACAAGAAATGAAAATGGCTGTAAGGAATTATAAACTTTCACCAGTATCCACCAAACTTGCCACACAGAGATGAAAGAAGAAAATTTGACAGTGAGCGGTCAGTCACCCAACAAAAGAAAACAGCCAGAAAAAGACTGAAAATCCTCAAGGTGCACAGGGAGGAAGCCAAGAAGAAACAGGAGGGTAGGAGGTATAATGCTAGTGAATTTTAAGAGATTTGGAAAGGCCATTATGAAAATTTTTAATGGTTTTAGAACTAAAATTCATTTAACTCAAAACACCATTTTTTGTAACCTGCAGTGTTCCATGCGGGTCAAATCTAAACCTATATTTACCAAAGTTTGTGTGTAGCTTCTATGTGACCTAACAAAGAAATTGTAGGATGGATTTTGCATTTTTCTTCAATATACTCATTTTATGAGGCAAAATGTACAGAAAATTAGTGGAAAATTACATGAAATAAAATTAAAAATTTGAAACAGGAGTTAATTGATCAACATAGGGTGAATCAAAAATTCCATCCTAGAGTTTTTTTATGTTATAAGGAAGAATCATTTCACAAGTTTTCAAACTCTCAGGTAAAAATCCATCCCGCAGGGAACTTTTTGAAAGTTGCCTGTTTTGCGAGTGTCATAAACACAAAGTACACCATATCTCATAAACTAATAAGGATATTCAGCTGAAATTAAGATATATTCTTTCCATAGTAGTCCTACATATTCCATAAAAATTTCATTATGATTGCTCAAAAATTGTGGAAAATAAGAAAATGTGTCCCAAGTTCCCTTAAAGAAATACAAACTGGAAAATAACTTTGATATCCTTGAGGAGAATTACAATTTACCTTCAGACATTCTAAGATACCATCAATTACAGATGTGATGGTGTAAATTTCATGTGACATGAAATTACATTTAAAAGGTCAGTCCACGGCAACTGGTAGTATACATGAACTGTGAACGACTAGTGGCAAGTAAATAATAATAATAATAATAATAATAATAATAATAATAATAATAATAATAATAATAATAATAATAATAATAATAATAATAATAATATCCTTGTGTATAATTTCTATTGATCATTTATCTCAAGTTGCCATCGCATTTGTGTTGCTTTCCTGCACATGTATTCCAATTCTCTAATATTTCAAATTCACGTTTACTGCAGTACGAGTGTATTTACTCCCCGTATATTGCTTTCTAAAATAGCATTTTAAACAAGAATTACCTGCTTGTGCCCCAGTGCCGCCCTTCTTGATATTATACATCAAACAATTACAAACAATAGAGGTGACTTCACATCCAATAGATTTCAGACAACTTCACAATTTGTAGACTATAGCACGGAGCACTATTATGGAGCAAATACATGTGCATAACAGTATTTTGGTGTGTCATCGAGCTCGAAGGGTGGAACTCCAGGTTGCTGAGCGGCAACAATATTATTCTATTCATACATGAAAGCAAAGATCTACTTCCAGTGTTGTTTTCAAACAATTGCACTTTTAAAGGTATTTCCAAAAAACGAACATCTAATCTGCTATACTCCACACTAAGTAGATAGAAGGGCGTTAAGGGGAACTTATTGGGCAAACAAGCTTTCAGGCACAACAAAACTCCACAGCACTTCTCCAGAGAGAGAGAGAGAGAGAGAGAGAGAGAGAGAGAGAGAAGAATATTATGTAATAATAACAACAATGTTACTGAGCCGCACATCCCAAATTTTATTTAAGGAAAGACCTGTTAGAAAAAAGGGGGCACTGTATACATGGGAAATATGCCACCTGACAAGTGAGTTAGTGGTAACATGGACGATTGATCAATTGAGAAAATTTACTATTGTATACATCGCTATGGCTGGGCGTTAGCCCAAGCCATGTTAATCCTCGGACAATAGGGTAAGGATCGTAACATGAAAGGTCAGGCTAAGTGTAATAGAGCGAATATCAAAACAATTATGTAAACCAGTTTATTGATTAATATTGCATAAAAGTATTTTGCAATAAAAAGGCATGTCAATACCCTGAAAACATTCTTAGAATAGTCGACTCCATAAAAGACTATAAAATGCCTACTGAAAAATCAGCATAACATTTAGCGTTCAAAACATACACGTATACGAAAAATTTGTGGCAGACAATAAGTACTTAATACATCTATCTGTTAACAGTATTCTCCAAAAATGGACACAATGACTCTCAACATGGCAAGGAAAATGTAACATGTATATGACACATAGATATGTTCCAACTGGGTCACATTCCTTGGTTTCTTCTGCCGTTATCAACAAAATAACGAAAAGAACTATCTGAATTTGAATCCTTTGTAATCACTGTAAAACTGGAATTAGGCACAGTTGCACCGCCAATGTCTCTTTCTTCTTCTCCATTAAATAATTAGCTTCTGGATTCCAGATTGCTGCTTATCACAAAATATGGGTCAGGGTTCGAAACATTATTCTAGGGTTAAACAGTCGTAAAACAAGATGAGGCTTCAGACATAAACATATCTGCACATTGAATTCAAGGGTGTAGCTGTTCTACAAAATCCTTTCTAAGATCAAGAATTCCAGAAAATAATGTGAAAACATACCATATAACAACATGGGCGTTACCTATATTATGTGCTCCTTGCGAGTGTACTTACAAAAAGAACAAACTACCAATGAAACATAACAACGGGATAGATGATCTCTAAGGGAAGCCACCAGGTTTGTCCGAAATTGAGACTTGTGGGAAAACGTTTTTTGTTCATTTATTAAATGGCTTGATCGTTCTGCAGTTTTAGCGGGTAAGTTCTTCTTAAGGTAAGACTTCTAAGAAACCTACTACCGCACTAATAACACAGAAGCAGCTATTCTGGAGACTGAGTGAGCAGATGTTTACAAAAATTACCACACTCGTTACAAGAGTGAGAGAGGTTCCATCATATTTTTCAGAAGAACGTCCCCGTTTCACACCACAAGTAAGCATATGTAGTTTTGTTGCACGCTTGAGAAAATTTACTATCACATTTACATCAATACTGTGACCGCAGCTTGGGATGACTCACCGAATGTTTTTCAAGACTAGCCTCTTCACTAAAGCTTTTACCTGATTCGTAACAACAGTGTGAACATTTTCCGTTATAAGTGACCTGGTACATTCGATGATTATGGGAAACGCTCACCACAAAAGTACGGAAGCTCTTCAATATCTTTAAGCATTTGCTCATTAAGCGTGCACTTTTCACAAAACCATTTTAGTTACCAGAGTTTGGGCGAAATTCTGTATGAATGAACAGATGTTTCCGAAAAATATATTTGCAGAAAACGTACTACGACAGTCAAGAAATGAGTGATAACAGGCGAAACGTTCACCTCAAGAGTACGGAGGCTTATAAACGTCAACATGGGAGTGTGACCAATATCCAGTGTGTGTGTTGGGATAGTACATACAGTATATCACACCCCCGCACTGTATTCGGAAGTAAGAGATATTATTATTGTCAGTGTTCGATTTATTGTTATTATTATCATTAATTCATTTGTATATTTATTCCTAATTTTTTAAATGAAAGGTATCCGAATGTGATATCAGTAATTAGTTTTGTACAAAACGGATGGGAAACAGTGCTAATTACATCTCGGAATTTTGTATGGGTCATGCGGATATCCCAGAGTCCAATGTGGTGGCCTTGTTAATGTTGTAGTCGGAAAGTTCCTATGAGTCATGTGAATAGCTCAGAGTCTGAGGTGGTGGCCCTGTTGATATTGTCATGAGATCCGGAAGAGGTTCAGGGCATGGTCTTGACAAGATCTTGTACTCGTGATTGGATAGCAAGGATCAATCTAGACGAACTGTACCATTATGCTACAGTCCGGATGCAAATACGAAAGAGAAAGGGGCAGACAAAATGGCGCACGGCAACTTCAGGTAGAATAAATATACGAAAAATGTCATCGAATCTCAGATCAACTTAAATATAGAAGGCATGGAATTACAAGGGCCATGTATAAGAACGTTGAGATGGAACAGATATTGTTCTAATAATAATTGAATCTTAATCCATAGTTTACGGGGAGAAAAAATACATTGCATAAAATATCTGAGAAGGAAAGGCTAAATCTGTCGTAACTACATATCAAAAGAGCTATTTAAACATATGATTGAAGAGGAATTGCGTGCTATATAGCAAAGGAACTAAAATTAAAATACGAGGAAGATCCGATATTTTTAAATTAATATACCGGCTGGGGGAGATATCGAGACCGCTGTAGAGAAGAAGCGAGAGGGCAAAATTTCGTACTTTAGGCAATTCAGTACAAAGAAGAGAAATTGGATTAGTAATTGAAATTAATATTAGCCTGGAAAGTTTATATTTAATAACAAGAAGCTGTATCCAGATTTTAATAGGTACGGAATTTCGCGTAGCACAAGCAATAATATTAAGAGGCTAAATTAGCAATTTAAATATGTATTCTGTCATTCCAATATTGACTTCTAATTTCGTGAACAACCGTAAAATCATGGAGTCAGCCTGAGACATGGGAATAGATTGCCCAGGATTCCATAACGAGGCACAGCAGCATCAATGCATTGAGACCAGAGATGACATCCGGAGAGGCAATAACCAGCCGCATGGAACACATGTAACATCTGAGAAGAAGGAGGCAGTTTCAGAGGAGTGACGAGATAAGTTTCTTGTTTAAAGGTATTTATATCATTAGCGAGAAATACTTTCTTTCAACAAAATTCTCAGTAAGATTTATTCTGTGCCAAATCCTGACCAACAGTAAGAGACCTTTGTCATAAAAACCACGAATATCATTTTTTTTTTTAATGATATGCATACTGATATGGGAAGTGACTAGGTTATGATGATGCTGTAAGTGAATGTATTACATGTCATCATTGATACCAATCTACATGGAAAGGCTTTGCATTTATTATTCTGAAAGTATTGCAGCATGCAGGTTATATGAGACGTAGAGGAGGTCTAGGAGGTAATTATATTGACAAACATTACAGCACCTATAAGAATCAAAGGAAGAGATGGATTTCAACTGAATTATATGAGCATCGCAGAAGCAACATGTTGAGGGAAATTAATATTCTAACAAATGCGGGGTTATGGAGAAGGTTATGGAATGAAAAGAATGCTGACTAATAAGATATAGATTCGAATTTTGTATTAATGGAAATATTGAGATTTAAATGTTTACGTTTTGAGAGGTTGTATGTAAGAAGAATATATTGCGAAGTTGTATGATATATCGATAGAGGATCGTATTGAGTAACTATCATAGGGTTAGACTCATGTTAAGAAGAGTGTATTAGTAAGAGAACTGCTGATTTTATGTCAATTTGAAACACAAAGTAGTTGTTAGCCTCCGCGTATGTAATTGATGAAGATGTAAGGATATGGGGTAAGAGGAATCGACGTGTTTAGAGTCGTTCCTTCCTAAACGATCTGTAGATTGAAATCATGACCTAACTCAATGAATGGCACGACGGACTATGAAATGAGGTTAGACTATGAATCACTGTGCAAAAATATATGACAGATTGGCATATATTTGTTTCATTATTCTAGTTGATTAATGAAAGGTAGATTTAGCCTGCTTATATTTGCTAATATCACTGATGAATTTTAATATATACGAGAAATATATGCATATTTCATTTCTAGCAACATTTTGAAAGTATGGCAACAATTTTTGGTCGTGTTAAAGAAATTTATCAAATATCTCGAATCTCACAAGTAAAATAATGTCATAATAAGAATCCCAGATAGTAATATGTGAAATAATAAAGGTCCATTTGATAAAATTGGACATGATAGGGATACAATAATGAAAATTCCCACATTATAAAGATAAAGGATTGTGTAGGAACGTCAGGATGATCAAATATGAATGAAGTTAGATGAGAACTAACCAAACTACATGAATTATATTTTCAGTACAGCACCTTACTCATGTCGTTAAAGATAAATTTTCCGACAGAGGAATCGATTGGTGATTTAGATGCAACAAGTTGCTTCTATGTATTTGTGTGTCATGAAGTTCAGTTTTGGACGGATCAGTTGATATCTTAAAAAATCCATTTAAATTATCAGTCATCGCCAGAGAGAGAAATTGTGAATAAGAAAGATTATTTCATGGATGATTACTAGAGATTTTGACTTTCTATGAAAGCACATTGTTATTTTCTCGTATTTATCAATATTTGTTGAACTCTTCTTCAGATTAGCAAGCTAATAAATTAATGTAATATTAAAGTGGATTTATTATTTACGTAGGATCAGGAAAAGACATATGTAGAGCTAAGGTCACACTTTCATTTGCGTTGAGACTTGTCACTGAATGTCGAATGGAGACGTTCACCGACAGGAATATGATATATTGAGCGATACCTAGAAAGGACCGGGAGGCGATGTTTCTCGGAAATTACGACAAATAAATAAACTATTGCTGAAGATTTTTCCTTAGATGCTATCGGGATTATCTTCACTCCGTGTGCGACACAGGTGTGTTGAAGTTCATTGTAAGAAAAGGGGGAAGCTGATGTCTATATAGCATGTGGAGAAAACTTGAATTCAAACATCGGAGGAGAGGAGATGTAACATTTATGGAATATCGCATTATTGTGTTTGTGAAGGGTAGTGATAACCTACAACTGTGGAGTGCTCAGGCACTTGGTATTGTACAACTTGTGGCCGCTTAGTATTATATGTTATATTCAACAAAATAATGTGGACATGCATAATAACCGCTGCCTTTCTTCACGCAACTAGGATACAGAAAAGCAAGGTCATATTCAAGACAGACCTTCGACCAAAACTGTTACACACATGGTTCTCATTATGTGGGCGAGCTGCAATTTACCTTACCCCTTGTTTTCGAATACTAGACTATGGAAAAAAGCTAAGTATCGTACTGAACACAAGAATGAAGACGCTTCCCCAAAAAGAGTTAAAAAGTTGTTGTCGAAGAACTTTCTCTAAGAATGTCTTCCCAGTGTCATCAAATCAATGTGGACGCTCACCAATATGTGTATGAAGGTGATTTAGATGATGAAGCTTTTGGGAAAACCTCCTCCTACCTCTCCCTTATGCGTAAGTACGCGGAGGTGAAGAGGAAACTTCTTACCACATTAATCACATGTATTTGAAAGCTCTCTTGTATGGATAGCATTTAGGGTCGAAAAATTTGCTTCACAGTAAACCCCTTCCCAGACCTTAACATGTACGTGTAGGAGGTAATTCGGAGTATGGGAAAACTTGCTACGTCATTGTGAGCAAAAAAAAAAAGTCAACGCACCCTCGTATGCATTGCGAGTTGTTGCCGAAGATTCGAATATGTGAGTAAAATTCCTACCACATTGGTGACATTTATAAGAATCTTATCTACTATGGGTAAGGTAATGTCGTAGAGGGAGATGTTTCTGAGAATACTCCTTACCACATTCATTACAGCCATGTGGCCGTACATCGCTGGTTGTAATCATGTGTCACGGAACACTTGTTGATAACAGAATACGGACGGTCCTCGCTATGTGTGAGCAAAATCGCCGAATATCGTCCTTGTGTAAAAATCTTTTACCGCATTGATCACAACATGTCCTCATATCCTACAGTATGTGTAAGCAGGTGTTTGCGAAGATATACCATGTGGGGGAATCTACTATCACATTGTTCAGAGGTGTGTGGACGCTGAACAATATGTGTGAAGACGTGTTGGCGAAGATGGGACTTATGGAGGAACTTCTTACCACATTGATCACAGGAATATCGACGTTCACCAGCATGTGTAAACTCGTGTGTCCGAAGATGGGACGTGGTCGAAAACATCTTCCCACATTGATCACATGAATGTGGACGCTTACCAGTATGTATAAAATGGTGATTCCGGAGATGAGCCTTGCTAGAAAGCCTCTTGCCACACTGATCACAGCAATATGGACGCAATCTAGTATGCGTTAGAATGTGCTGCCTAAGATTCGACCCTCGACGGAAACATTTTCCACAATGTTCACAAGAATGTGGACGCTGCTCAGTATGTGCGAACACGTGTTGCTGAAGATTGGACTTGTGGGAGAACTTCCTCCCACATTGATTACAGGAATGTGGCCGCTCACCGGTATGTATTACCTGGTGTGATCGAAGAACAGACATGGTAAAGAATTGCTTCGCACACTGATCACAGGAATAAGGACGCAAACCGGTATGCGTAAGCATATGCTGCCTAAGGTTTGACATTCGACGGAATCCTTTTCCACACTGTTCACAGGAAATAGGACGCTCACCAGTATGTACGAGCACATGTTGCCGAAGATTCGACTTCCGGGAGAATGTTTTATCACACTGTTTACAGGAATATGGACGCAACGCAGTATGTGTCACGAGGTGTTGCAGCAGATGATGCTTTTGAGAAAACTTTTTACTACATTCATCACAAGAATGTTGTCGCTCACACGTACCCACAGAACTTCCAGTCATTAATGCAACGTTCGGAAGTCTAGGAAAGAGGAACCAAACAATTATTACATTTTGCTCGTAAGATAGCAAAATCAAATACAATATCCAAAAGCAAACGCAATATATGTACCAATAGTGTTTCTTATCACTTTACATAGCACTCAAAATCTCAATAATTTCAGATAGGGGTTCAAACAGATAGGGCCATATAATGTCCAATCGCCAAATAGAACATATGTTAAGTATGCACTTAACCAGAACATATCCAGACAATTTAAGGGGGTCTAATATGGAAGCAATGATTGTGAGAGTGCTATGCTTAGTGATTTACTTAAGTGTATTCTACAAGTTTATTGGTAAATGTACTGCATCACATTTAGGATGCCAAATAATAACTAATGTTTTAAAAGCTTCATCCTTGGTGAGGTTACATGTTGACATGTTTTCTCTATCATCTACAGGGACATTGGCAAGGGCTTCTGGACAATTTGATGTCCAATTTCTGAGATGAACATGTGTAGTATAAAGCGGGGATGAAATTTCTGACTGTAGCTCCTCAGCTACTTCAACTGAGATGTTACCTGTCAACATGTCATCAACATAAAACAAAGAAGATGCAAATAGGGTGAGATTCTGTGTTTTCTTCAGCAAGACGAACAAGAACACTCGGAGCTAGGAATAGGGCAGAATTTGTAACAGTAATAAAGTGATAGTCCTTGATCTCTTCATCATTCAGTTGAATTGCTACAATATGATACAATGTTAATATTTTGCCTGTGTTCAATATATTAGTTGTTTTAAGATCTTCGCCAATTGGCTGATGATGACACTTGAAATGTGTTGAAACCGGTCCCAATAAACAGGTTGTAACTACTTTTTACTACGGAGTATTGAAAGGTGGATCCTTCCCTATAATATTGTACATCTTCTTATTTCTCTATTCAATACGGAACAATCATGAAGTTTTTAACTTTAAAAGGGCATATAAAAGCTTAATGACTTAGAGGTCTCCAGGGGTGCAATTTCTGTGTCCCGTTTCACTGTATGTATGCATGAAAGTTACATACAGCTGCATCAAGTCTGGAAATCTATCAAACTTATTTTCAGTGGGTTTGAGCCTTTTAACAGCATTATGCTTAGACTGAGATACAGGTGACATTTCGGGACGAACAGGAAATTGGCCATCAAACCTGCCAGAATAATCCATTTGATCATTATTCAAGAAAATGTTCTTCACATACTCTTCTTTCAGGAGTAAGGAATGATCGATGAAGTTTTTCCAGCTCCCAAAACCTTTGCATTTTTTGTGTAAAGAGAATCAAGATTCATAAGCCTGGCACTCCGAACCTTGGTGTTATTCTTAACACAAAATTCAGGGTTGGTGCATGACAATCCCCGTGACATCACCATGCTACCTTCAATGGGAAATAACCATGTCACTGCCCTAATAACCATAGAAAGTGTGCTAACAAACCCAAAAACCATAGCAACATAACCAACGTCCAACAACAATCATATGCTATATACGAACCTAATGGGTAGCATACAAACAAACAATATCAGATATAATATGTAATACTGAACCACCTACTTCACACCATGAATTAAAAGATGAAGTTAAGAAATTAGAATCCTTACTAACTATTGTCAACCGAATCCATATTTATCACCACAACTCCCATTCTTCCGAACCTCACCTCCCATGCTAACCACTCCAAATAATAAAATATTCCCATGAACATTACACGGCATACCTTCGAACCTGTGACCCAAATATTCCGAAATACCATTAGATGCTTGATAATTCATGAAGGCTATTATGAGAAAAGCGTGGGCAAATACTTGCACCGAATTATCCAACATGACAGACACTCGCAAATACGAGACCAAATTAAAACAACTGACAAACATAAAGCAATCCTAACACTATTGTCCAGTAATACGTAACAAATCTCCACTCAGTGATAGTAAAACAAAGAGTGGCATTTTTGCAGATCATTATAAAGGAATTTTCTCACCATCTTCGGATCGCAATATATACCATCGTGACCACGATGCAATATCAAAATATTCGGATATCAGACAAAATCGTCTACCTTTCAATCCCCATCAGCTCTTGACTCTGCATCCCCTAAATGCCCTTATTACAGTCTAAGATATAAAAGATGCACTCAGGACTAAAAAGAACACTGCCACTGGACCAGATCAAATTACTTACTGTCACATAAAAGAAGCTATACGTCCGTCCATACAACTCCAAAATAAAGTATACACCATAATTCTCCATACTGGATGCTTCCCTTCCCCTCGCCCAAATTGGATACATGCCAAAATTTTTGTTATTTTGAAAACCCCAAAACTACCACCCCAATTAAATTCATATCGTCCCACAAGTGCTCTAACACACTGTTCTAAAATCTTAGAAATCATCTTAGCTCACTGTATATACACCTATCTCGACTCCCTCCATCTCATACCTCAGTAACACGCCAGTTTCTGTCCTCAGCACTCCATACATGACCATGTCTATCATATCTATGCATCCATCACGAAATATTTTCCTACAGATATATGCGCAGACTTACCAGTCTTAACGTTGAGAATGCCTTTCAACAGACTGAAATATGAATTCCATCACCTTCCAGTTCCAATGACAATCACCCATTTCCTAGCCAAAATCAGTATCCATAACATATTTACCTACATGTTTCCAATTAAAGCAGGAGTACCACAAGGTATCCTGCTGTCACCACATTCGTATGTCCTGTTTTGTATCAATATTACCCAACCTATATCCCCACCTTGATTGTGTCAGTTTGCTGAACATACAGCAATGCTAGCTGTGGAATCCAATAGCCGATCCTTGCAATCCCGTCTCCAAACCAATTTAAATGTACTCGAACAATGGCTCAATCTCTGACAAATCAAAATGAATGTAAGCAAAAAATAGTATTATTTCCTAATCGTAAATGTTAATGCCGCCCCACTAACAAACACTTTCTAACCTTAAATAATCAACCCCTTGCTGTAACGACCACACTTACCTACCTAGGCATAACGTTTCAAAATAATTTTCAAATGACTGTACATTTGGACCATATTTATAAAAAGGCATCCCACCGGATTCACCTCCCCCCTGACTGTTAGGTCAACCTGGGGATTAAAAGCCATACAAATCACACCTCATAAACTCAAAATGGAATTATGGAAAAATACAGATCACATTTCTCTGGGCGAGGTCCTTCTTGTTATTTTTCATTTCCTCAGAAATTATGACAAGTTGGCTTATTCACATTGAGAAGAATTTTGTTAATAATTGTACGTCATCGATTGTATACTTAAATTATATATACATATTGAAACGGGAATGCCCTGCGAGCATTTGCGTTCATGTATTTCTTGAGAAGAACGCACTAACACCCGATTGTATGGATTCAAAACGAGCGCCGAGCGCGCAGGCATCATGGGAGACAGCATGCAAGCAAGCCCTGCGACAGAGTGCCAGCCAAGGCCAAGTGACGTCGCACCGAATGTTCTGTTGGATTCTATGGCATTTCATTACGAACGGAAGGTTAAATTGTAATTTCGAGAACGTCACCTCGCAGGCCCGCTCAACAAATGCTACTACTCAAAATTTCATTGAAATCGGCGGAAGGATGGCCGAGATATACATTTTTTAAGGTGCTCATATTTCCAGTCTCGCAGTCCGACCTTGAGTAATACAAGGGGGTCGCCAGCCTCGGAGAGATGAGAGTGTGTCAGTGTGTCACAGTGAGTGTCTCAGTACTTCGTAATGAACAAGTCGTCTCGTTGATGTGATACAGTTCGTTACGCTGTCCGGCTAAGGACCGGGGTTTGAAAGTACGTGACAAGAGTGTTGAAAGCCTTCTCCGCGTGTAAGCGAAAGCTTATTCACTATTAATATCGGTCTGTCGAGCCGAATAACATTATTTCGTTTTGTGAATTTTGTAATTGAAGAGACTGTACATTTTGAAACTGTGTTTAAAGGACTTAGGGCATAAAGACTGAGCTTTAATTATTTCCACTCCAAGAGACTGTGTTAGGTTGTTTTGTGAAATTGTGCCCTAGTGAAAGTACAATTCTTTTCATGGACAGTGGCATTTGTTTCATAAAGGACAGTGCCTACTTTTCTTTCAAAGACTGTGTCAATGACTCCGTGAGAAGAACAACGTCGACATTTTCTGTTCATAAAACTGTGCCAACCTTCATTTACAAAAGACAGCGTTAATCCACTTCGCATAACCGTGCTAACATTTTTTAACATAAGACAGTGCCGATATTTCCTTTCAAAGACTGTGCTGATTCGTGAAAAACGATGCCTTTATTTCCATTCAAGGGACTATGTTAAATCCCCTCATAAATACTGTGTCTACATTTACGTGTAATATTGTGCCTCAGTGGAAATTTACCTCTGAGAAATTACGTGATTTTTGTTAAGACTGTGTCATAAACTATCCCTTCCTGTCTTCGCAGAAACTTTAATTTATTTCTACGTGTATGTGCGCTAGAACATTGCATTTGCACATTAAAACAGTGCCGAGACTGTGTCCGAAGGACGTAATTTATTTTATTTTCACTGAGATTAAGTGAAATGGTAAACCATCGTATCTCAGAAAGTTCCAGATTATTTTCATTGCCTATCATTGCAAGTTCGATAGTGACTATTGCACGAAAAATATTAATCATTCTCACAGAACTGTGATTTTGAATTCATTTCTTCTTTTTGCAAATGTGCGTCCAACACCTTTTTTAGTGGAACTTATTCGGCCAGTGAACAGTGTCCCGCCATAATTTGCAGTGCAGTGCGGTAGAGAAGTGTCGTATCAGATTCCATTGGCATTCTGTGCGAAAGTTTTGCATTTCTCTGCTCCTTTCATACGACTTAGTGGAATACGAACTCAACAGCTATTCCAAGCTGCACTACCGTCAGACAACTGCCCCAGGTTCGAGTCTCCTTCAACATCAAGGGTTAACAACCGCCGCGGGACGACGCCGAACACGTGGGACGACATCTACGCCGACGCCTCCTCCACATCTTCGAGAGCATTCAAACCATTCGTCTGCAAAAGGTGATATAATTTCCATTCATTTTTAATAAACTGCAAGTGCCACTTTAAATATGAACTCATTTCACTACCCTTCTCTCGTACTCTCTAAAGCATGAACCGTACACGCCTTGACGTAATCCATGCTCTCCACATAGTTGAAGTACGGGCGTTCCTGTTTCAATATATAGGTGTGTGTTTGTCTATGTAAAATTATGAAATAATTATATTTAACATTGTTTCACTTCGAGAAAACAATGTTTTCTGTACTTATTATGTATGAAGTGATTCAATACTTTAACAAGAAAAGGAATTTTATTTCTGGCAATGTGTTTTAGGAAAGCAGAATAAAAGTTTTATAATTTATTTCCATAAAAATGTGAAATTAGCACACAACCATAACTAAAACAAATATCTGTAAATGTAATTGGTAAAAGAGTCCATTTGTTAGACATGATGCTCGCTCCCGATGTGGAGAAAGTGAAAGAACTATTAAACAAAAGTGATTGGTTCATCTCTCTTTGCCTCCCTCTGTCATTAGGAAAATATCTACCATGAAAAAACCTACCCCGGGTTATACTTGCAAAGATTGTGGAAGAATCTTCCTCTGGGTGTACAAAAAGATTATCATAATATGTCATGTAGTGCAATTTTTCAGTACAAACAGTGTACAAGTCTGTTCTAAAACCCGTCCAATGGCAAACATCATGAAGACGTTTGTAGTGTAGTTTTATCGAGAAAAAAGTTTAAAGAGCTCAAACGTATTCTACCAGATAATAATTTATTTGTGAATAGTAAACCTTTACAAAATATTTCAAACTCTAAAGTTCTGTTCCCATGTTCATAACTCAAGAGGAAGAGAACCAAGATAAAGAAGAGGAAGATAAAGAAGATCTCAAAGGTATTTACCATCAGAGTTCTTAATTTTCGTTTCACTGCCTAAGCCTACTACATGATCCATCGCAGTGCAAACATCTAAAGAAATAAAGCAGCTGGATGAGGTACAAAATGAAGAAGGCGATAAAAAATAAGACGACCGAGAAGGTCCCAAAGAATTTTTAAACCAAAAAAGCAGGTTCAATACAGTTTTCTACATATCAGCTGTCTGCACATAATCCGATATGTTAACAAGAAGTCTCTGTAACCGTATGTAGATGTGAGATCCCAACCTACTCACAGAACGCTTGGAACAGATAAGAGCCGATCAAGATTGTCGTTACACTAATTTTGAACTAGACATTCTAGAAATAGGGCAAGAAATACATTGTGTGGGTATTACTGAGTAATAACTATTACAGTACACTCAGTACAGTACCTTTCTTTTTTTCCTGTAGCATAGAGTACACTATAATATTGCAGACTCTCCAATAACATACATCTCTTATGGTGTAATCTCCAGCTCTAACTGTAGAGCAGGTCTCAAGCCTGTGTAAAGCAGGAGAGGCACCCGAAATAGTAGGCTAGCTAAAATGGTAGTTTAGGGGGAAGTATAAATTTTAATTCTTGTACAGCAGAGTTAGGAGTCTATAATGTTAGGAGTCGTTCTATTGAAAAATGCTACATAAATAAGTATGTAAAACATAACATTTCTAATCACGTTTGGCTGAACTTGAGTATTTCGAGTTATTTTACAGGCTATATTAACACAGATATTTATGAGTTTAAACTTAACTAAATTGTAAGAAAATAGTTGAATAAAATGTAAAAAAAAACTAGTAATGCACACCTCACTAATCCACACTTTTTAGTCACTCCTCATTAGCCCGCACTCATTAGTAATTGCTAATAAGCCCCTGCTCAATTGCCCCTTGATGATTTGCAATAGCTTATTAGACCCTGATCATTGAGTCATGCTTAACTGACCCTTGCCTTACTCATTAGCGACTGCTCATTGCTGATGACCACACAGTTTTCAACAGGCTTACCCCTTACCTAGGCAGTTTTTACAAAACTTGGAATATGGATGGGTGTTTATATCATATTTAGTATTAGATGACATCTTCTCAGCCCAAGTTAATCTATATAAACTTGGTATGCTACTAAGTATTTAAATTCACTTCTCATTATCATTCTTAGATCAGCCTTTTAGGCTGATTGCCATGCAGTTATCAAGACTCAAATAGCTAGTGCTCTGCCACCTGAACTACTCAGCCTAAGTTAGCCTACAAAGACGTGAAATGCTGCTATGTTTCAACATCACCTCTGTCCAGTTATCCTTAGATCAGCCCTTTAGACTGATGACAGTGCAGTCTTCAAGAATCGAAAAGCTAGAGCTCAGCTCTTTTAGCTACTCAGTCTAAGTTTGTCTACACAGACTTGATGGCTATCTTTCAACACATTTTTTAAAGTTCTGAAACCAACGCTTTAACCTCTAAGTGATGTAAACATTATGGTATGCAATTAGAAGTCCCTAATGTTGAAATCTATAAGCTCATGAAAATCAAAAAGTGAGTGACTCCATGGTCACTCAGCTCTGATACACTAAGATCGACCTTCATTACGTCCATATAAGAAATTCAAATGGGTTACGTATTGCACCACCTCCCTGGTCCCATATAAACAATGTATACTCATTGTCTTGTACGGAACTACAAGTTCAACTCGAGTCCCTCACGTTGCCTTCCATTTGGCCCTTTAAGTATTAAAGAATGCACCATCTCCCTAGTCCCATTAGCAAAATGTTTAGCCACCATCTTGTTCCAGGTGCAGCATCGAGTCCTGAAGATCACCCTCTAATGTGTCCCGTCTATGAGTAAAGCATAAGTACACTGACTGACAGAGCAAATGCAACACCAAGAAGGAGTGGTCAGAACTTTATGCCAATTGCAGGGTAGACTGACGTCACTGAGGTATGCTCATGATGTGAAATGCGCCGCTGTGCTGCGCACGTAGCGAACGATAAATGGGACACGGCGTTGGCGAATGGCCCACTTCGTACCGTGATTTCTCAGCCGACAGTCATTGTAGAACGTGTTGTCGTGTGCCACAGGACACGTGTATAGCTAAGAATGCCAGGCCGCCGTCAACGGAGGCATTTCCAGCAGACAGACGACTTTACGAGGGGTATGGTGATCGGGCTGAGAAGGGCAGGTTGGTCGCTTCGTCAAATCGCAGCCGATACCCATAGGGATGTGTCCACCGTGCAGCGCCTGTGGCGAAGATGGTTGGCGCAGGGACATGGGGCACGTGCGAGGGGTCCAGGCGCAGCCCGAGTGACGTCAGCACGCGAGGATCGGCGCATCCGCCGCCAAGCGGTGGCAGCCCCGCACGCCACGTCAACCGCCATTCTTCAGCATGTGCAAGACACCCTGGCTGTTCCAATATCGACCAGAACAATTTCCCGTCGATTGGTTGAAGGAGGTCTGCACTCCCGGCGTCCGCTCAGAAGACTACCATTGACTCCACAGCATAGACGTGCACGCTCGGCATGGTGCCGGGCTAGAGCGACTTGGATGAGGGAATGGCGGAACGTCGTGTTCTCCGATGAGTCACGCTTCTGTTCTGTCAGTGATAGTCACCGCAGACGAGTGTGGCGTCGGCGTGGAGAAAGGTCAAATCCGGCAGTAAATGTGGAGCGCCCTACCGCTAGACAACGCGGCATCATGGTTTGGGGCGCTATTGCGTATGATTCCACGTCACCTCTAGTGCGTATTCAAGGCACGTTAAATGCCCACCGCTACGTGCAGCATGTGCTGCGGCCGGTGGCACTCCCGTGCCTTCAGGGGCTGCCCAATGCTCTGTTTCAGCAGGATAATGCCCGCCCACACACTGCTCGCATCTCCCAACAGGCTCTACGAGGTGTACAGATGCTTCCGTGGCCAGCGTACTCTCCGGATCTCTCACCAATCGAACACGTGTGGGATCTCATTGGACGCCGTTTGCAAACTCTGCCCCAGCCTCGTACGGACGACCAACTGTGGCAAATGGTTGACAGAGAATGGAGAACCATCCCTCAGGACACCATCCGCACTCTTATTGACTCTGTACCTCGACGTGTTTCTGCGTGCATCGCCGCTCGCGGTGGTCCTACATCCTACTGAGTCGATGCCGTGCGCATTGTGTAACCTGCATATCAGTTTGAAATAAACATCAATTATTCGTCCGTGCCGTCTCTGTTTTTTCACCAACTTTCATCCCTTTCGAACCACTCCTCCTTGGTGTTGCATTGTCACTGTCAGTCAGTGTATTAAGCCTTACATCATGTCCCTGGTCTCATTAATACAATGTCTAGCAGCCATTTTGTTTCAAGGTCTGTTCCGATGGAGCTAATGCTTCTGCATATTGCACAAAGATAACTGGAGATATGTTTTCAGGGTCAGAAGCAGCATGTGGTCGAGTATTTTGTAGGTTCTTAATTACCTCGATCTCCGCGAAGTAAAGGATGGAGAGAGAGTGGTAATGGCTTAGCTGTGTTTGGGTTCATATTTGTACTTTTCCCTGGCTCATAACTGAACCCTTTAAATTTCTCAGTGAACGTTGAGGAAATGGCCTCGGGGGAGGCAACTACTGTCATTAGAGTAGAATGCACTTTGTGGTGATTTGCCGTGTTTACTATTAAGGTATTAACACATGTCCTTGCCGTTGTTGCTTATCTTGTTTATGTATTATTTGTGTGCTTCATGGATGAATTTCTTGGTGCTATTCCTAACACATTTATATTTGTCCCACATAAGATTGTTTGTATCCTGTTTCCGTTTCCTGTAAAACATATTAATATTGCATATCATTTTATTTATTTTGTGATCTATGGAGAGTTTTTCTTGGCAATGATGGGTAGATGGCTTCTTAGAAGTTGTGATAGCAGTTCCCAGCCAGCTTTCTTTGTAGTAATAGACTTCTCTATTACATTCCTTACTGGTAGTTTCTTGTATTTTATGATAGCTGTAACTGCTAGGTGTTCGGAGGAACAGAGGATTACTTCGGTTTTCAGTACTGAGGATGGAGGGTGAGTAAGGACATAAGTTTTCATTATATGGGTTCGTTCAGTAATTAACTGTGCTAATGGACTGATGGGAAGAGGCAGGAGATGAGGGCGATGATGCTGCCAGAACATTTCCAAGATAAAATCACTTGCCTTCTAGATACTTTTGAATCAATGTTGTATATTTGTGCATGGCTTAGAAACAGTAGTAATTCCTCACTGATGCAACCGGGGCGGGGGTGGGTTCGGAGCCCGGTACATGGAACCCAAAAAGAACTTGCTTCCAGCGCATGTGAATTCCACCCAAACAAATTCTGCCTTTGTTCCCAGCTGCTCAAAGCACACAGTGTTTAATTCGGGTTTCATGGCAATAAGTGTTCCTCCCCCTCAGGTTCCCTAAATACTGTGTGTGACTGAGGTACCACTTCTATGTCATAGATTGACGAATTTAGCCAGGATTCACTAACGCACAAAATTAGTGGGTATAAATCAGCAAGAGTGACCAGAACTGCCTGTTTATGCTTCACATATTTCAGGCTGTGAGCATTAAATCAAAACATAGTAACTGTCCTCTTATATGCAGTCCACTATTCTGAGTTGCTAACATCAGTACTTACACTGCTTGATGTCATGTTAAAAATCATTCTGATATTGAGTAGATTTACATTTCCAACATGACCATATCTGCACCCCCAAGTTAATTTTCTTCACTATAGATGTATTAATCATTGCACATATCCTCTGTACTGGTGAGTAAAAAACTGTACACGTCACAAATAGCTGATTCACATGATGTTTAGAATTACATACGTAACACAGGCATTTGAATGAGACTTCTGAGTTTGGTCCTGGGTTCAATTCCACATATCCACTAAGAGCAACTGAACAAATCACAAGATTGGGAAATTATACGGGCGGTTTGGCAACTTTGCTTCCTCCGTCAACCCGCCAACACCCCAGACGTCCGATACCCATTCCTGCGGTGGACTGTAGACATTCACTTCTACACCACACCCAAAAATTCATCTCACATTTAGACACTTATAATAAGCGCTTATTAATTTATAAATCTGTATACAGTTCTCTGTTTGTCAAAAGTGTACATTGATGCTGATCTTGCAGACGTTATTACTCTTTATACCATTAAAAACACGACACACAATCTGAGAATTCATATCACTACGGAGCTGCTTACCACCATCTTGGAATATTTTTGGTTATATTGTTGTGATGAGCTGCAGATTTAAATATTCGAGAATAATATTCTTGCAAAACCAAACATTTGATTCCTTCACTTTCATCCAACACAGCCAGACAAGAGGCAGTGCTGCCAACATTCCTATGTCAGAATATACTATTCACCTGCGTGAACACTGAGGATGCCGAGGCCAACCTCTTGCTCTGAATCAACCCCAACTTTTGCTTTTCATTACTCACCTAATTTAACCATACAATGATGCATGTCACAAATATGTTGCTTACCTGTTACTCATGACCATATTTCAGTTTTATTAATTTGATACTTCTTGGAACATTGTGATGAGGGAGTCAGTGGTGTTTTGCAATTCTACCATACATTGCCCGTGATCACCAGACTGTGCAGAAATCAGCTATTACTTACGCTGTCAGATGTATCAATAATGATTGTGAAAGTGCAATAGGAGGCCAAGTTAAATGTCAGAGATCAATAAAGACTTGACATTTAGACAATTAACTATCTCCAAACTGCATGGAGAAGTGTTTATAATGAATAAGGTGATAGAGGTGAAGAAGAAAAAACAAAATACACAAGAGAGTCTCTGTTGATCGGTGTTGGAATTTCAGCCACAGCACTCATAGTCAAATTTTCAAAGATCAGAAAAAAATTGAGCCTGGAAAGTAATTTGAGTACATCAGAACATGGTCAACTAACTGCAAACAATCAGGTCTACAAATGCAAGAAAGAATCCTGGCAGGTGTCTGATGTCATTCTCCCACCTGAAACAACTTTAAAAAATATGTACCTAACAGCAACAAGATAAAAATCTACTATCCCATCATATGAGCCATTATATTTAATGGATTTGAAACTTAACAAGCCACAGAATGCGACAGTAAATATATCGATATCACAGAAAGAAGTTATTTGGGAAGTGTCACTAATGTAAGAAGAGTGCAAAGATGTACCGAGGTATCAAAGTGCCTAATTCACTGCAGGTTGATTCTCTAGACTGGTCGTGTTGAAGGAATGGCCAACAGCAAGGTCATGATCAACCAGATATTCCGGAAAAAAGTTGGATGGTAATATTAATAATTGTTCTGGCTCAGATACCGAGTGGTGCCAACTAGACGGCCTGCTGATCACTAGATACTACAGGCAGATTTATTTAATTTTGTCAAATTTTCTCATGAGCCGCGATCAAACCAACAAGTTCGGACCATGAGTGAAGTACAGGAGACAGAATTCGAGAATGACCTGGATGGACCTGTGCTCGCCTTGAATGCAAGGTATTGAGATATCCACCTCTTGTCTGCAGAGCTAGCTACTGAACACATAAATAGCAAATTACATATTGTCAAGGGTTAGGGGTATAAAATCTAATTAAACTAAACAGTACTTACTTGTCTTCTTCTTTGAAACAAGCGACCAACTGACCTACTGCGTGTTCATCTACGCACATTTCAACCTTAATATCGGCAGAAGTCTGTAAGGAACAAATATACACAACAAAGTAAGAAATGTAGAGTAAACAGATAACTAGAGTAAGGGTTTATAAATAGACATGACATACCTGACAACATAAACTGCATAGTTGCACAATAAAATATAAATTTATTCTCCCAATGTAAAAAGGAAACAAACAAGTGTCAAGTCAAAATTGTATGAAGAACAGGAACAAGAAAAGGAACTCATGAGAGGATAAAGAGGAAAGCACTGGAAGAGGCAGCAAAAGAAGAAGAAAAAGTTGAAAGACAACAATAATCTCTGCAAACTTCGCTTCCTAAAACTTCCTGTCATCGTGTTCATCCTATTGCATGTTCTTAAATGACTGGTCACTTGTTTGTTTCTTGCGTTCCCACAGATGTCTCTGATTGTCAGACATACATTGGATCTTAGCCTGAGAAAAATCAATCTCTTGCCTACCACGTTCAAGTTCGTACAACAAATAGTTTTTGGACTTTTCAATGAATCTAGAAAATCTGAAGATTATATCAATATAGACTTACAACATTTACATTCAGATTTTAAGGGACAAGGCTGCCCGTGTTTTCTAGGCATAGCAAGTACACCGCATTCCCGGAAGCACCAGAATTGATTCTCAGACAATTCAGACTCTGACAGCTAGTTGTTGGTCCAGTCAGGCTATACGAGAACTATGAAAGTTTTAACTCATAGAGAGGTAGAGTCCTTATTCTAAAAAGCCAGAAATAATGGGCAAGAAAATTTGTTGTGCTCACCACACATAGACTTATAAACTGCAGGCCATCAGGCTGAGCAGAAATCGCTTGGCAGAATAATGCTCATCACAGCTGTAGAGCCACTGGTTTTGGTTTGGTCTTAAAAGGACTCTGATCAGAGATTTTAAAACAACCTAATATGATTCCTAGACATGAGCAGCAGTAGCGGCGATTAGGGGGAGTGGGGGCAGTCGCCCACTCCCCACTTTGTGGAGAAAAAATATTTATTTCATTTTAGCCATCTGAAAGTGAGAATTATTTAAAAAACGATTTGTATAAACCCTGTTGTATTTTCAGCTAATTATTTCCTTAAGGGGACATTACAGTGAAATTTCATGAATTTCGAGTAAATATCAAAATTGGGTTTAGAACTCTTAAATATACCCTGATGTGTGTTCTTTCGAAAAATGCTTTTATTTTACAACACATTAATGAAGGGCTACGTTAATTAACGTAGTTTCGTATTGGTGCGCGGGCAACCGGCTACGTAAATTAACGTTTTCTCACATTGCTTCATTCTTGTGTGATTTTTTCCTCTCCGATGTTTATTAATCGAATTATTTCGCGTTGTTTACAAACTAAAGTCTTTGTTAATCGGAATTTACATAAATATATTCTTTCCTTGGCAATGCTTTCGGCACAGGAAGTGTAGTTTCATAACACTCAGTACCGCGTGACCGAGTATTTTGTCAGGTGTCAGCATGGCGCGCCGTAGCAAAGACACCTTGAACGATGATGAAATGTTTCTAGAATTGCATGCTGATAGTGTATCTAATGTCCCCAGTGATTGTGAAAGTGTAAATATTAGTGATCTTTAAGATGTGTGTCCGTCAACATCAAAATATACGCGCGGAAGTGAACGTACGACATTCACTTCAGACAAGTCTGTTGTCGGCGACAATAATACGAGTGAAGATACCAGTGATAGTATTGACAGTGAGGTTGATGGATGGACCAGTAAGTATGAAAACAGAGTCCTAGAACCATTTATATATTTTACAGGACTCACTAATACGGCCAGTAATTCTGCGAGTATCCCGGAGGTAGTAGATCGTTCCCTAGACGATGACTTGCTTCAGCTTCTTGTGGAACAATCAAATCTCTATTATGAACAAAATTCCGGGAGGTATAAAACCTCCCCAAAATCCCAGAAATGAAAAAATATAAATCTAATGGAAGGAAAAAGTACCCTCAGAAGCCCTGCACACAAGAAACGCGCAAGGACACAAGGTACATCTGTTCGGCTGGTCAAGTTCCCTTGCACAAGGGCAGCTGCTTCAGGCAATACCACACTAAAATCAAGTACTAGAATTACTGGTAAGTGCTCTCACCAGGTTTTAATAATTTATTCCATGTCATTTAGAAGTTACATGTATTTATATTTATATTTCATCCTAGGTGTGCTTCGGTTGCCGGTCCACATGAAAGAATGGAGTAGCGCGCGCCAGGACAACAATGTTTTAAATACCACCGCTCTTAAAGCCCACAGCGCCTCCTTTAAATGGCGCTGCGCTAGCATTTAACTGTCCCATGCTCTACTGAACACGACCCTCCAGCTGCTGCTAATAAATCATCCTTTTCTTACGTCTCTCTCACTCGGATTTCAAATGTAATCTAAGAACTGAGTATCAGATGTGGTATTCTGTATGATGTCGTTTTAAATATAAAGCCAACATATCAAAAACTTGCATCAGACGCAATGCTACAAAGATGCACAAAAGGGAAGGCACAAAATCCAAATGAGAGCCTTCACAGTGTTCTTTGGAATAAATGTCCGAATGAAGTATTTGTTACTAGAAATAAACGTCAGCTTTGTATTGTGAGTGCTGTGAGTGAGTTCAATATGGGGTGTGTTAGAACACTTGAACACCTTTAGTCCACCAGAGGGAAGCCAGTACCAACTTCTGCTGTGGATATCAGTCACCAGCGAGACCGAAGGCGCATACAGAAAAGCAGAAAAACAGCTCAGGTGAAAGCAAAGAGCTAAGGACAAAGAATAAGGTGATGAAAATATCACTGGAGGAGAGAAAAAAGAAGTCTAAAGGACATAATTATTGTGCAGGACAGTTCTAAAGTGAGTGAAGTTGCATAGATTTTTATTTTGCATTTTATGGCTTTGCAAAAACTTGAAGATTTATTTCAGAAAAATGAATTATCATGCAAACTTTGTCTGATGTAGGTGAAATTGTACACAGTGGTAGTCAGATAGTTGGTGCAAAAATGTCAGTGTGCATTTTGCTGTTTAAGGTGATTCAATTTATTGACCTGCAAAATGTTGTGTGTACACATATTTAAAAAAAATTAAACATTTTTTTTTTTAATTCTACATGCCTATATATTTCTCAAACAACAAACTGTGATACTGATGTTTGTTGGCATAACTACACAGCATATTTGTGCAAAATTTGGTGCCAAATGGAAAAATATTGTGATGCAAGGGAAATACGATGCTGGTAAAAGGAAAGTTCCTACTCAAAAGCTTGTATAGGTACAATATTGAAAGTGGGTTGCATTACTATATCTGAGGAGTTACACCTAAGTAAAACAGTAAAAATTCATTCAGAAATATATAAGTTAGAAATTTCACTATAGTGTCCCCGTAAATTTATTCAATTATTAAGAAAAATACTCAGTGATAATACGAACAAAATGTCGTTCGTCGCGGCTAACCGAACTGTACAGCGCCACAGCAAGTAGTAAAGACCCGCGGAGAAAAGTGTAGCATGTTCCGCGACGAAGGGTAGCAGGGGTATATTTTTTGCCGCGCGCATTCCTTAGTCGTGCAATCTCACTCAATGTGTGTATGTAGTGCTCTCTAGTGTCTTTTACCTTTTTAGTGTGTAGTCGTATACTAAATTACATTTAAATTGTATAATCAGGCCGTGCTTCTATTTAATTGTAATACATGCGTAACTATAGTTCCTCCGGTGAAAGTTTTATTGTATAGTACGATTATTACCGCACTTAAGATGGTAAACTGTAAACCTGAGTGGTGTCTTTAAAAGTAGGAAAGATCACAATATGAAGATAAAGTTGGAATTCATGAGGACATATTGGGGCAAATATTCGTTTATAGGAAGGGGAGTTAGGGATTGGAATAACTTACCAAGGGAGATGTTCAATAAATTTTCAATTCCTTTGAAATCGGTTAAGAAAAGGCTAGGAGAACAACAGATATGGAACCTGCCACCTGGTCGACAGCCCTAAATAGAGATCAGTACT
This sequence comes from Anabrus simplex, assembly GCF_040414725.1. Classification (NCBI taxonomy): domain Eukaryota; kingdom Metazoa; phylum Arthropoda; class Insecta; order Orthoptera; family Tettigoniidae; genus Anabrus; species Anabrus simplex. Next base: position 23,198,687 of record NC_090277.1, on the reverse strand, counting down.
GACTGATTGAACCTTTACGTCTCTATCGACACTCGTTCAGAGAGCATCAAAAAATATTTTATAGCAATTTTTTTCATTGTTGATATCTAACCCCCCCCCCACTATATCCATTGGAAACGGATATTTTGGTTGTCCATACATTTTGCGCTCTCCAAGTTTAATTCCCAATCGCCGCTACTGATGAGCAGAACAGCCCAACATTTTAAAAACTATAATTCAACTGACGTAGTCTACACTTGACTTTGTATGCATTACTGTTATCTCTCGTTTTCTTTGAAAGAGAGAAACCTAACATTTTGCTTCTTCACAAGTGAACTCTCCGCTGTTCTAACAAAGGTGAAAGGATTCAATTTAGTTAAATGACATTGATTATCAATAGAGCAATATTCAAATGAATTCACCAATCTAATCCTTACTAATGAAAGTTGAAGCGTCATAACTAATGTCGTATAATTTGAAAATTACAACCACCAAAAGAGAAGAAACTCCCAATGTCGTGTGTAGCAAATGCTACAAAAAGAAATCAAGGATCCATAGTACATGGATAACACTGCTCTGGAAAATCTCAACGTCCAATTCTTCTCAGATGAGTCTTTTCTCAAAATCGATTGCATCTATGGATATTCCACGCAGCACATGGAGAATTATATTGATTAAAGTGTAAAATTTGATGCCGGAACGGCAACCCCATTTTTTCACAACAAAAAAGCTTTAAACCACAACCTATATTAACCTCATGAGAAGAAACGTGCTTCAAACAGGCAATTCTCCAGATATATCCATAAAATATTTTTCAATGTACTGGTCATATGAAGATTAAGTAGACCACAGGTGGATGAAAGCAGTAATTATGTTTAATTAGTTCTAGAAAATGAAGGCGAACTGAAGTATGGGAGATAAGACGGTTGGAACTTTAATAGTTACCACACTGCTGCAGAGAATCCATGCAATGGAATCTAATGATGTCACTGACAGCACACGTTATTTTCATACCAGCTTACCTCAGATTACACCTTATCACATCACACGCATGCAAACTGGCATAATGAACACAGCCTCGGGGTGGCTGGCAGTCTAAGACAGTGTTGTCACGATGCTCTTGAAACAGGAACAATGAAACTGGACGAAGATTGAATGTGCCAGATGTCGTACAGCACGACAGTGTCCTCAAGGTCTTCAAGAATCTTGCAGCGAAACTGCATAGGCTTCCAGGACAGTGGCACGGTGGGAAGTCAATAAGTGGCAGACGTGTGTGCTTCATATTAGAAGGAACACCTGTGCATGAGAAAAATTTAATCAAATGGGTTAAGCATGATTGAAGGAAAATGCAGAAACTATGCTGCTCGGAACCATTTGGAGTACTGTAAGTACGAAGAAGAGGCTTTCTAATGCCATATTGTTACGCTGGATGAGACATGGGCTAAGTTGTATGAGCCACAGCTGAAATGCTGATCGAAATAATTGCAATATTATGGCAAACTGCAAAGACTGAGAGTTCGTGAGAACCCCAAACATGTGAAAGATATTGTTACACTAATGTATGACTGTGATGGTTTTATCCTAACGCACTATGTTCCTCCACAGCATACCGTCAATGCGTATTACCCATTATTTTCCAGGACAACGCTCGGCCACATACAGTGCAAACGTGGCTAATTTGTACGGTCGATGGGGCAGGGAAATGCTGTACCATATACTATAATCCACAGATTTAAGCTGTTGTGACTTTGACCTGATGCACAAAATGAAGGATCCACTTCGGGGCTTTTGCTCCTGAACAGTTCCAGAAATTTGTCAGGCAGAAAACTGCTCCATTCGAAATACCAACATAAGGTGCTGCATAGATACCCTATGATATCCACACCCTTGGTAACAAGACGTACACAATGACATAATGCTGGTGACTACTCTGAGTAAATCTTGGTATAACACCCATATCTTTTGTATGATTTGCAATTGAATATTTGCTACTCTTAAAGTTTTAACCCATGTATATGTCAAATAAGTTTCCATTTACAACTTGCATCATGGTGCTCCAGCAAAGATAGGTCTTACGGCAATGATGGGATAGGAAAGGACTAGGAGTGGGAAGGAAGCAGCCTTGGCACCAACTTACGGAACCGCTCCTTACGCCGTCAATTTGGACCAAACTGTTCCGTATCAACCTATAAATGCTTACAGTTTTAGTTACTAGCATGTGGTAAGTCTTGCGCCACATGTAGATTTCTCCTTGTAGTTTACTGAAACTTGTAAATGGAATCCACCCTTCTTAGACCACAGAATATTGTATAAAGAACAAAATACTATCTGCTTGCGTTTGTTAGTAAACAAATATGACTGATGTTTATATAGATATTTTAAAGTGGTTAGGAAGTGTTAATGAGAATGACTTTTGTTCAGAAGACAGCGCTATTTCTTACACTAATAATGACAGTGTTATTACAACAGTATGGACGATGTAAACGAAGACCGAGGCGGCGGGACTGCTTCACGAGATGGATCTTCAAAATGGAATTGGTCAAACATTTCCAATACACCGAAAACAATTCCATTCACTGGTGTTTCTGGTCTCAGTGCTGTTGGTTTGAGAATACTGTGTATTGGATGTGTGTTTCGAATTTCTTGGGGATGAGTTCTGGGAAATGATTGCGATAGGAACTAATGAATATGCTGCTTTCCAGGCGAATAATTTGATGAGAAAAATTTGAAATTTGACAGTAAATGGTATCCTTGCACAGTTAATGAGATAACAGGATATTTTTTGCTGATGATTCTCATGAGTCAGGTACGAAAACCTAAACTCAAGTAGTGCTGGTCTATAAAAATATTCAGAAAGTAAAATATTTTCAAAGACTATGACATTTGAACTATTCTGTCAAAGTTTACAGTTCCAAATGACCATCTAAGAAATATCAGACCATTTATTTCTTATTTGCAAAGTTTCAGAATATCTACAATCTTGACAGACATATATGTATTTATGACATTGTTATAAAATTTCTAGGTAAGCTCCCTTTTGTGCAATACAATCCTTCCAAAAAAAGCCAGGTTCATTACTAAAATTTATTAATTCTGTAAAAGTGCTTCTGGATACTTTTCCCAGTTCAAAATTTATAACAGACAAGGCAAACATGGTGTTATTCCAGCAACAGAAGCAGCACTGTTGGAACTAATAGAAGCAAACTTGAACCAAGGTCATATATTATATCTTAATAACTGGTTTCTCCTCAACTTTTTCGCACCTTGTTCATGCTGCAGTAACAGGAAGAATGTGCCTCCATAGTTCCGCACAGTAAAACTGACGAAATGTGAGGCTATTAGTATGGCACGTAATAATATACTCACCATAAAATGGAAAGACAGAAAGGGTGTGCATTTACTTTCAATTGTTGATAAGGACTTGGATGTCCATGTTGTGAAAATTCAAAGAAAACGAGGTGGAGGAGAGGAAGTGGTAAAATCACCAAGGATATTAGAAGATACACCCGGAAAATGAATGTAGTATTGTACCCTTGTAGGCGTGTCAGCTGCGTCAATCAATTAGAATTATTTATTAAGGAATATATTTCCTATTCGCTAAGCAAGAAAATCTTACATTTGTACGTTGTGGGCCTACCGACCTGTTCGGAAGATATTGTGAAACCTACACAGACTTCTGTCTCCACTAGAGATTATGAAACACAATGGCAAGCAAATTTAGTATTCTCAGAACTAATGCCAAGTTAGAAAGAGAACGGAGGGGCTATTTCCAAACCCAACCGTGAAATACGTTGCTCACGGCTAGCCGATCTACTGAACGACGGGAACACGTCCTGCAAGATTCTTGGATATGACGTCATGGGAAATCCGAGGCTGGGGACGGATTTGAAGCTAGCAGTTGGTATTTAAAGGAATAACATGAGGTTTCAAACTCGCGCTTAGCTGTGAGCCAACAGTAAAATTCGCCGGGGAGAAGCAGTCAAGCCAAGAAGTGAAATACGGATTGATTTCGCGGGATAAATTTATAAAGAAAAACTGAATACAGAATTGTAATCAGGAAAATTCTAGAAACATGACCAAATATTAGAAGTTATTAATTAATGAAGATTTACTGTCGTAATTCTTAGAAATTACGGACGCTATTCGGTGATTTGTTGAAGGCAAGGGACGCCACAAATGGCGCGTATGTACCCGCCAAGAATACTGGAGATAAATTCGCAAATATTACAATTACCAACGATCGAAATGAGCTGAGATTTTTCATAGAGGCAAGAATCATATAATCACATCAGTGGATGCCATGTTCAAGCCACGGCAGGTGTGCATATAGTCAAATGGGGAAATTGTAACTGCTCACTCTAACGAGACACTGAGGAGACACTCGACAAAAGTTCATTGAGCGCTTACTGCGTTGGAATACGTATAAACATTAACACTTGGGAAAATTTGGTTGAGCGACCACGATGTCAGTGCGTGTAACAAACACACTTGTAAAAGTTTATTCGAGCCCTTACTACGTTCGGTAGCACAGTGATCCAGTACGTGATGTACTACGCGTTACGGACTTGTACATTCAACAGTATCATGAGCTCGAATACCGGAGAAAGTTACAAGTAGTTGCCTACCGGCAAATCAATAGAAATGTATAATCATTTACAGATATAATTAAATATAAACCTACGGTTAGGAGTGATATAATTTATCTAGGGTACAGTGTGTATTACACGAGAACGGTCACTGTTGTTCGGCATAATTAGACGCCAGTGAACAGTCGACTACAAACTGATACCTGGTCAGCCAAGCGAACGTAAGCCGGCAGAAATGCAAACATTCACTGAAGTAACTCAAGTGCGCGCCGAGCCGTTGAAAGTGATACCGGTGTAACACGCGTTCCTTAGTGCCGGGAAGGAATGAAGAATGTATGTTCACATTAAATGGGCCAGATAAAAGGCCAGCAGTGTAAAAATTCTTTTATTAAACTTAGAGTGTGAAATCTTCCAAATGTTACTTTTTATTTGTTTTTTCTACAATTTAAAATGTGTCAAATAGGAAAGTGTAAAGGATTACATCTACATGCTGGCATGGAGACTAGCAAGATGGCGTGCTAAACTAGACGGGCCATGTGCTTCTCGTTCGGTTTAGCAGACTACAGGCAGAGATGAGTACAATACCAATTTAATTATGTAGATGTGTTAATGACGACGGGAGGAATATTCATATCATTTTATATGGTAACTTGAGTGTCACGCACGCCGCTTCCCGGCTCGTACAATTCAGATAGGTAGACAAAGGGACAAATTAATATGCAAATAATTATATCAAGCACTCATAATATTCTTGATTATTTTAGTAGAGTAAATTAGGGTTGATCTGTTTTGTTCAAGTACTTGAAGTGTTCATGATTGATTGTATAGGAGCATGTTTCACGTAAAGATAAATTGAGATTCTATTAGAATTGCTCCAGAGATGTTTTTCTGAATTCGGTCGGTTTCTCGTAAACTTTATAGATGTTAAGGCATGTTGTAAGATTATCCAGAGGTACAGGGTTGCCAGTGAATTTTAAATATTGTGGGACTAGAATGATGTCCGAAAGTTTTGAATGTAAATAGCAATGATTATGTGTACCGCGAAGTTTCGCCAGTAGACAGCAATAATAATAAACATTAGAAGTATCGGAGTGATAAATGGACACGGGTTATGTCTAAATGAGTGTATAATGATAATGCTTTGTGAATAAGGCACGGGCCAGATTTTATAGAATGATTGCAAGTTAAAATTAAATACTGAGATACCATGTGGTACGTGGAAGCCTATAATTCGTGTAGTAAATTTGATAATATATTAATTGTTGATTTACTGTTTGGGACACAATAATAACCATAATAACATGGTTAAAAGCAATAGAGGCAAGCGTATATGATGGCCACGCAATGCTGAAGGCCCAGAGTGGGTTAAGCCCATATTTTATTTTGGAAGTCAAGCGGGACAAAATGAGAAGGAAGGAATAATTTAACACTCGCAGGGACTGGATGCAGATTCCCAGCCACGAGGTGCCATGGGATTTGAGATTTGTCTTGGGAGGACATGGTGTCCCCATAAATTAATAACAGTACGAAATGAAGTAAGGATGCGATTCGAATACCGTTATTGTGTCCCGACCGATGTGAAATCGGATCTTGGTTGTTCATATGGGATTTAACATATGTGACTAAATTATGAAGATTAGAAATTAAAATATAAAAATAATTATATTCCAAGTAAATCGTGCCTTAACTTACTGCTTAGTGCCAAACAAGACCGGAAGCGTAAAGGGTTATGCATTAAAAATAATAATAGTTAACTGCCGTGTAACGAGTGAAATTAATTTATCAAAATAATAATTTGAAGAAGCATGCGAAGAAGAATGTACGATGTTATTTCTAAGCATAATAATAATAATTGTGAAAATGGAATGAATATGTTAATTAAATCAATGATGATTCAGTGTTACCATATGCTGATCTCCACTGGTGAAAATAATGATGATAATAATAAAAATATCTTTATGAATTATTTCGGATGAAGATGTTGACGGAGGCTAGGAAAGTCAGCTGGCGAAATAACGTAATAATGCCAAGTTGATGTAAATAATAAGCTAAGTTTATGAGGTTAAATGTGGTGGCAAATCCCTACACCTGGACCGTTAGGTTAGAATCCCTTTGTCGTTTCCTTCCGTTAACATTTAGTATATCTTGGGTTAAGAACCCGGGGACGGTATTTTACCATCCCGGGTTGGTCTCAACTCAATAAATGTGGAGGCGATGACATCATGTGACCGCGCCCACGTTGCAAACAGGTTAATGGTCTCGACCATAAGTGGTCGTGGTGTTGTCACGAGGGTCGTGTTTTAACCCTCGGCAATCAACGGTTCAACCACCCAAGTGGATGGGTGGACTACAGTGTCAATTTGATTATGTAAATTTTCAGGAATGATTTGCCAAATGTAAGCAAAATAAGGGTCAACAAATCTTTGTGCGTGTTTCAGTTTATCTTTAATAAAATGCTTCTTAAGCATTTGCAAGGAAACAGTTCCAAGTTCTTGTTTTTATAGATTAGAAAACCTTTAGTGACCGTTTAAAATATCCGTCCCCCTTCCTAGGACGGAGCCTCCAATTTTCCCTTTGATGTGTTTTAATGTATTTTCGTTTGTTTTTATGGGGAGCCTTAAAGTTAATGATTTGACTGCCCCGTTCAACCCTGTAGTACTAATTAGATGGCGGCCATATATTGAATTGGATATTCCGTAACCTCATAATTTTTGTTGTTGTTTATTACTTGCGTTAAATTCGAACCGTAACACCCCTGAGAAAAATGCTCGTTGGGACTCAGGCTTTGAACGGGTGCAGTAGATCGGCAAGACCACGTCTTGCATGTTTCCCCTAAACGCGATGGACTATCAAGGGTTATAAAAAGAAAATTCTGAATCTATTGCATATGGCTATCTTCAATTCATACGTTGTGTTCATGAAGGTGCTGGCAGGCAGCTGCATTATACAGGATTTCTCACAACATTTGCCTGGAGATAAAAAAAGGAAGAACGCCCAGTCAAGACAGCCACCTGCGGCTTCAGGCAAATGTATGGGGACATTTTCCAGTGCCTATTCCTCCGACAGAAAGGAAGAAACATCCTTCTAGGCCCAGCAAAGTTTGCAAGGGTCATAAAATAAGGTCCGAAGTGAGGTGGCTATGTGATAAATGTGATGTTCCACTCCATCTGGAGAGCTGCTTCAAAATATATTACAGGATGAGAAACATTTAATGAACAGTAGGCATTGATCTGTGATGTATATAGCCTTGAAAACGCCAATTTTTGACCAATCCTCAATAAACGAAATTAAAGCATAATTTTCGAAAATAAATAGCTTTTTCTGTCCTTGTAGGTTAGACTATTAGTCAGGTTTCAATCGGTTAATTAAAGTATAGTTTCAGAATTTGCCTGGTTTAAAAGTGGGAAACCACAGAAAACCATATATGGAAGAATGGATGAAAGAGGAGTGCAAAGATGTTCTTCAAGGCTTTATGGTCCTAGGAAAGGTAGAAACTGCAGGCAGGAAAAGCAAGGAACCCTTTTGAGAAAGAAAAACTAGGTAAGAAAGAGTAGTGATGGGTGATACGATAGTGCTGACGGATTGGATATGGAGGAACATAGTCAATAGCTTGCTGATAATCCTATGAAACTGCAGTCCAACGATTAAGCTCATTTCATGTGTGCGTCATTCCTACTCTATCCGAGCAAATTCCCTCGACAAGAACTCAGATGGAAAAAAATCTAGGGGAAAAACAAAGCAGAAGTATGGCACGAACTAATCCAACAGCAGTATCAAGGTAAAGAAGTAGATGATAGGGTTCTTGAACAATAAGAGTCTGTTGATGCTTATGAAATGGGAATCCCAATTTTTAGGACAGAATTCGAGAAAGTTTTGAAAGACCTAAGTATAGACAAGGCACCACGAATTGATGACATACCCTAGAATTAGTGACCGCCTTAAGAAAAACCTGCATGGTGATGTTATTCCGTTTAGCGGACAAGATGCATGAAAAAGGAGAATTGCCATACGATTTTTGGCAGCATATTATATCTATCGCGTGAAAGCCGATGCTGACAAGTGTGAAAAGTATTGAACCACTAGCTTACTATGGAAAGACAATTTGAAACCAAGTTGGAAAACATCAATTTGGCTACAAAGGAAATGTAAGAACACATGAAGCAATCCTGATTTTACGTCTGATCTTAAGAAGATTGAATTAAAAAAGACGAGCACACATACATAGTGATAAGAGGCGCAGACAATATACGTAACACAAAAATTTGGATTAAAAGAGACATGAGAAGAGAAGGGGTAAAGAATATAAACACCCTGAAGAAACATTTGGTCGGGGCTAAAATACAAGGGTTAAGAGCCTACATTAAGGGTCAACAATTAGTAGTAACCAATGGACTATGGACCAGAGTGTGGACAGCGAAGAAATTACGGGAAATGGAAGAGAATACGAAGGACGAAGTGGTAGTGGGGAAGAGAGTGGAAGAAAGGCAAGTCGGAGACAGTAAAGTGGGTGAAGACGGACATGGAGACAAAGAAAATAAGGCACCGGATCCAAGCTCGAAGCAAGAAGAAATTAACTTGACAGAGGAAGACGTGAATGCTATTTTCAAATCGATCAAAGAAGGGGCCAGGGAGATAGCAACTGTGATGAGGAGGGAGATAAGGAAGGAGACCAGGGAGACCAGGGCATTAATTAAGGAGCTGACGATGGAGGCTTGTGTGAGAGCAGAAAGGAAGATACAGGGAGCGATTGTGGGGGCGGAAACACAAGATGTGACAAGAGCACAAAAACGAAGTGAAAATACGGCTGGGAGGCAGGAAGAAGAAGAAAGAGGTGCCCTGGCGAAAGCGGAAGTTTGAGCCTAAGAGAGATATGGGGTAAGAAGAACAAACTGGACGAAGGCATAGTGACAAGAAGCAAAAAATGCAATCTGCAGTAGAAAGTAAATTGCTGTACACTTGAGAATAGCGGAGTGTGTGTATTATTCGTAACTATGACAAGAGTGATTAAATAGTCAAATTAGTAGGCGGTAAAGTGTGTGGTGAATGAGAAAGAGAGTGATTGTAAATTGGATAGGTGTTAAGGATAAAGCTAATATGTGGAGATGGATGGTATATGAGCTGAGGGTCCAAGTTAACTGTGAGTGAATATGGTTTCATTTAATGTGGCGAGTTGTTTGGATTCTAAAGATAATAAACATAGTGAGATAATAGAATACAAATAGTGGACAAGAGTAACGAAACGTAAGGTGAAAATTGCACACCGGCACTACAGGGGAGGTAATACGAAGCCAGGTTTGCAACTTAAGTAGAATAACAGAGAGGTCAGTGTTCAAGAAAGAATGCGCTGAGTGCGAACCCGGCCGGAAGTGATATACTCTTTGTTGAAAGTGCAGATGCAGTCCGACACACAATTGTACTCTACACAGTAATATGTTACCAGTTTTTGATTCTTATTGCCATACAGCCTTATACTAGGGCCAACAGACAATTCTGCCTCATTGCCATTTGATTATTATTATTTACATATTGCCTTTTTCCCTTGTTTTGGTGTTAGTTATGTTTACTTTACGAGAATTATTATATGTGTATGTCAGCTTAAGCTGCCTAGGTTGGGCATTATTTTTTTCTCCTTTAATAGATCAATAAGGTTTCAATGCTGTAGGTCTGGGGGAAAATAAAGACATCTATCTATCTATCTATACTCTCCTATGTATGCTCAAACCTAGTCCTCGTCTCCTTCTGCTAGAGCGCTCTTCCTCTCCTGCACTTAAATGAGTGTTCTCTACAATTTGCATAAGCTGTACCCAGAGATTGTGACTTTGTCATCAACTATCAAAAGCAACGTAAAAAAGAAACCTACATCGCCTGATATCTTTCTGATGTACAACATACGGGCAGACAAGGGTTAAAATATATGATACATCTAGGGAGTAACATAGAACCATTCTGCTGAAATCACATGCTAGATGAAATGAAATGGCGTATGGCTTTTAGTGCCGGGAGTGTCCGAGGACAAGTTCTGCTCGCCAGATGCAGGTCTTTTCATTTGACTCCCGTAGGCGACCTGAGCGTCATGATGACGATGATGATGATGATGAAATGATGATGAAGACGGCACATACACCCAGCCCCCGTGTCAGCGAAGTTAACCAATTATGGTTAAAATTCCCGACCCTGCCGGGAATCGAACCTGGGACCCCTGTGACCAAAGGCCAGCACGCTAACCATGTAGCCATGGAGCCGGACACATCCTTGATAGAGAAAGCAGAGTCCATCTTCATTAGCGTATGGCAACTCCTATCCTGAAACGATCTCAAAATAAGGCTCAAAAAGAGCCTCTCCGCCCTACTAAATACTGTAGAGCCCAATATATTTATAGCCTACAGAAAAGAGAATCCAAACTTCCAAGATGTGGATATATAACGGTAAATTGTTTAATTCCTGTGGGTGATGTATTTTGGAGACGATGGGATACGAAAGGGCTAGGAATGGAAAGGAAGTGACCATGTCCTTAATTAAGGTACAGACCCAACATTTGCGTGGCGTGAAAACAGCAAACCACAGAAAACCATCTTCAGGGCTGCCTACACTGGGTTCGACCCATTATTTCCCGAATACACGCTCACAGCTGTAGGACTCTAACCGCATGGCCACTTGCTCAATACAGATACATAGGTGGATCAAAACGTTAGTTGCACTAACGCGCCGCAGCAGCGCACTGTGTGTCGCAAATATGAGGTGCGTGCGACATTCCGATTCCTATGGGAAGAATTGCACGGACATTCATCGTGAAATTAGTGCTGTGTATGGGGAGCGGGCCATTTCCCGGCAACCGTATAAAGGTCAACAGTGTGAATGCGATCATTAGACAGAACCGGCGCATTAAACTGAGATAAATCGCGACGCAGCTGAACATGTCGTATGGCAGGTGTTCGCCATTGTTCACGAGGACCTTGGATATCGTAAGCTGTGTCAAAGATGGGTCCCACGTCTTCTCACCGATGAGCACAAGGAACAACGTTTCCAATCCTCCCTGGCATTTTTGCAACGCTATGCCGTAGACGGAAACGAGTTTCTGCGGGGAATCGTCACAGGCGCCGAAACGTGGGTCCACCACTTCACCCCCGAAACGAAGCGCACATCAATGGAATGTTTGCACCCCTCATCACCACAACGAAAGAAGGCCAAGGTTCAACCTTCAGCTGGTAAGGTTATGGCGACAGTGTTCTTTGACATGGAGGGTTTGCTGTACGTGGAATTCATGCCGAAAGGAACGACGATCAACGCGGCGTCGTAATGTCAAAAGTTGCACCGGTTGCGTAAAGCGATTAAAGACAAGCGCCGGGGCAAATTGAGCGCCGGTGTGATTTTGTTGCACGTTAACGCAACACCTCACAAGGCCCGCCAAACGAGAGAACTGCAGCAGCGTTTCAAGTGGGAGATCTGGCAACATCCACCCTACAGTCCCGACCTAGCGCCATGTGACTTTCATCTGTTAGGTAAGCTCAAAACGGAGCTCGGTGGTCGACTCCAGACCGATGAGGTGAAGGTGAAGAATGTTTGGAGTCTCTTGGAAACTATGAGGAAAAGTGACGTTACAGTGTATGCCGTTATAGTCGTGTTGCTGTTGTATAGGTGGTGAAATAAATAAATGGCCATAAGTGGGAAGTGCAACTTATTTTCTGATCCGCCCCCGTATATTATTCACTGTGACTGGACTTAATATGTATTGAGAAGCAAAATGTACGATTGTGGTCGCAAGAATGCCAGCCCTATGTTCAGCATATGGCTGCACTAATCAGAGTAACCAATCCAAGGATACATTTTGTTTCAACTAACTGTTACTGAATTATAACTGACATTGCTTTTGCAATTCCTGTTTGATATTAAACCCATTTTAATGTTTAAACAGAGGAAGTACTATGAGAGACAGGTATTATTTATTTGATCATGTTAATGATATCCTTCTTAAAGTCCAAGGAATTAACTCAACAATGGGTTGTGGGGTTGCAAAGAGACAAATAGTATCCCACACAATACAGTCATTTATGATCCACACACTCTGAAGATCAGAACATGTATAAAATGACCAGTGGCAATTACTGCCAAACATGGTTCTAAGCATTTTATTTTCCTTCACATTTACAAACAAATAAAACAGAGTGCTCACTGCCAATAAAACATAATAAAGAAAACCCACCAGAGGCAACCTGTTAAAATTAAAGTATATAAAGTGTGGACTATTAAATAATTTTAAATTTTTTTCCTAAACATTTAATGCTCTTATTTATCATGCAATTTGAAATTGTAGTGATCTCGATGACATTGCATAAAATTATTTTAATTTTATCTTTTAAATCACCAAACCTGTGACCAAAATTACAGCTTTAGTTCCATCCTTAAGAAATTAAAGCAGCAATTGGTGCAGGCTACCAGGAAAATAAAACGGCTGCAATAATGGCAAAGCAAACAAAGAGGAACAGGAGGAAAGTCTTCCATCAGCAAATCATTGAAGGTCTTCACAAGAAACATAATTATTCAGGTCTGAATATTCTGGGTAGCTATTTCCAATAGGTGATCCAAGACCTTGTCAGGCTTCTGCCCAACCCAACACTGCATCGATATCCCCAGTATCCCTATTGTTACCTCAGAAAATTTTTACACCACCACATCTTCAAAATATTTTTCACTGGGCAATGTCTACTGATGGCAGTCCAGGTTTCACGGAGAAGAATTTTGAAAAGAAAGAAAAAGTTAGGGATAATTCACAATCAATCCTCAGAACCTACATGTTTGATAAAACGGTTGTTAAGAAGGACTTGGTGCAGGACAATAAACAGTTGTGTGTCTATGTTGACTTAGATCAGGAATATTCAGACACTGGTGAGTATGAAGTGGCCAAGGAAGCATTAGACTTTATGGTCGCAGCACTCAATATGATCTCAAAAATACCAATGAGTGAAGGACATGTACAAAAAAATCATATAGTCAGCAGTTGTGATGGGATTGGGACTAACAGCCTAAGGAATGAAGTTTGTTGGACTGAACTCCCAGTGTTCTTTTCCTCATCCAGCAGAGTTTGAGCAGAAGGCATTAACTTCCCTTGTTGCTACTCACAATATAAAACTTGCAATGAATTCCCTAGCAGAAAAGCAGGTTTTCAGTAGATGGCAGTGCTCCAGACCTACAAAATATTAGTGAGGTGAAATACGTGGAGGAAATTGGTAATATTACAAGAAGTGGAAGGCCTGCACACTGGTTGTAGATTCTGGAGAAAGAATTAAGAGTGGGTGAGACAGAAGTTCAACGGTTCCTTACGTGAATAAACCTTCAGTAATTCTGTGGTTAATACCCTTAAATATTGCAGTGATCTGGGTCATGAAGTGCTTACTGATTGTGGAAGTACAATTCAGTTTGCAATGGTCCTTAATCTTGCATTTGATTCAATAAATTCATGCAATCTTATGAGTAAGTGAACAAAAGCTGCAAACGGATATTCCAACAAGGCCAAAATCTGTACTGATATTGAAAAATGCCTAAGTTATCCTAATAATATTAGGCTGACAGTCTGTCCCTCTGTAAAAAAGAAAATAACTGCAATGAATGGATCATTTCTGATTTGTTAAATGTGCAAGGTCTTGCAGGAACATATGTCTGGGGAGAGCATTGTGTACTGAGATACCTCCTCACATGGAGGTTAAGCCAGGATCACCTGGAATTCATCCTCTCATGTGTGAGGAACAGAGATAGAAGTAAAATTCTGGTCAAATCAAAGCTGCATACAGTAAGTTTCTCACTGGTCAGATCAACCCATGTTCTAATTCTAATATGTGTTTTTGAAGGTGCTGTTGTGCTGAACCCTGGTCTTTTACAGACAATTCAACAAGAAACTGATTTTGCCGGACTTCATCAAGATTAAGTCACCAGTTATGTAGTCATTTCTTCATATAGTGAATATGTTGATTATAATCCTTTCGCTCAAAGCATAGGGACGGTTGTTTATAGCAAGCGAGTTTGCGTTTGAAGGCTCTGTATTACTCTCTGCTTTCATCTTCCGAAAGTTTTGTTCTATCTTTTCAATGAGAGATTTTTCGGATTTACGTTTCTCAGTTCTGAACACCCTAGCTGCTTGGGCACGTTGGGTTTTGTAGGTTTCCCAATCATTTTCTGATTTCGTAGAGTAGTACTGTTTCCATGCATTGAGCCTTTCTTTGAGGACTGATTCGCAAGTACCATTCCACCAGGCATGCTTTTTGCTTCTCTTGATTTCTGCAACGTCTTTGGCGGCCTCAACAGGGAGACCTTTGGCGTTGTTAAAGTCACAGTCATTTGGTCTAGCCTTCTCCTGGAATTCCTCGACCCTTTGCCGAAGTTTATAATTGTCGAAGCGTGTGATCTGTTTGGTTGTCTTCCTTGTGTTTGTGGGAATTGGTTTGAATTTGATTAGAGACATATAGTGATCTGAGGCCACATTGATGCCTTTCTTTACCTTGACATTCATAATCTCAGGGCTGTTTCTCCTGGAGATTGCAACATGATCAATTTGGAACTCCCCAAGAGTTTGGACGGGAGAACGCCAAGTCATTTGCTTTCCGGGTAGATGGCGAAAGTGGGTCAACATGACCTGCAGGTTGTGAGTTTCGCAAATGGACACCAGTCTTTTGCCATTGGGATTGGTTCTTTTGTGAGCAGGGTAATTTCCCATAACTTTCTTGTACTCCTGTTCACGACCTAGTTGGGCATTGAAGTCACCCAAAAGATGCTTCACATGGTGTTTGGGGATTTTGTTTAATTTTTCATCCAGTAGGTCCCAGAAATTATCAACTTCGTCTGGATCAGACTTGTTCTTATCGTTTGTAGGAGCATGTGCGTTAACTAGGGCGTAGATTTTGTTCGCGCATTTAATTGTGAGTGTGGACAATCTGTCATTCACAGGTTCGAAATTTGCAACCGATTTAAGGAACTTGGTTCGAACAGCAAACGCGTTTCCAAGCATCACAGCTCCATTGAGGATTTCTCTTTGCTCTTGAAAAATCTGTAGCCTTCGGATTCAAAAATCTCATCTGGGTACCTTGTTTCCTGTAGGGCCATTATGGATATCTGATTTTCGTGAAGAGCTTTGGTGAGGGTTTTCAGCTTGCCAGTTTGTGTAAGTGAATTTATGTTGAAAGTTGCTAGAAAGGTTTTAGATTTTGGCCTGAGTTTATGGCTCTTCAGGGTACACCGAGACGCTCCGACTCGTCTCTTGCATGATGTCGAGTCTCCTCCAGAATCCGAACGAGACTCGTGCGCCGTGGCGTTCACGACGAGGGATTTATCCGAAGAATTACCCCTGGGGTATGTTTCTTGAAATGTTTACCATCATGCTTTTTGACTTAACTTTGCTTTGGACGGGTACCAATCCTTTTACAGCTAGGGTTGTTAGCCCTAGAGGTTGCCTCAAGATGTTTTGTGGCTTCTGGTCATTTACCAGTCTTCGCCGTAACCCAGGCAAGGGACCAGTTTTTTTCACGGTGGTATTTTATTTCTTTACTACCCTCTGACTCTGCTAGCGGCAGAGCCAGCGAGCTTCCCCAATTCCAATGGGACGCGCCCGATGGAGGTAACTGGTAAATCCACACACGGGTATTATTATTATTATTATTATTATTATTATTTTGCTAGGGGCATTACGTCGCACCGACACAGATAGGTCTTATGACGACGATGGGATAGGAAAGGCCTAAGAGTTGGAAGGAAGCCGCCGTGGCCTTAATTAAGGTACAGCCCCAGCATTTGCCTGGTGTGAAAATGGGAAACCACGGAAAACCATTTTCAGGGCTGCCGATAGTGGGATTCGAACCTACTATCTCCCGGATGCAAGCTCACAGCCGCGCACCTCTACGCGCACGGCCAACTCTCCCGGTATTATTATTATTATTATTATTATTATTATTATTATTCCGAGGTATCTGTGGAATAGCAGAGGTGAAAGAAAGTGCGGGTTGGAATGGGTCTAACTACAAGTCCGAAAGATCAATTAAAAATTTAAGTAAAGGTTATATTTTCAATAGATAACAAAATTTAACAAATTTTGACATAGAATTCGAAAACTTTACGAGTACAAGAAGTCAACAGCTATCCAATAATTAGGTACAAGACCACAAAAGCAAGGATTTAGAGACAATTGATTGATCCGGGCTTCAAGCCCCACCTGAGCTCTCAGCTCACATATGACCAAAGGGCAGAAATCCCCTTATTACTTGGAGCACTTGCTCCCCCCTAGTAATGTCAGGCCTCCTAGAGGCACCTTTCAAAAAAATTACCAGAAAGAGCTGACCCGCTCTTCATCTTTCAAGCCGATTAAAGGCAATACCAGACTTTTACACATGATTGCCATCAAGGCACAACTTATAATGAAACAGATGAAACAGGGGTATCTAGTACCCAGCCTACTGGGCCTTTGTTGAAAGAGAATAGGATAAGTAAATAGCCCAAAATGCAAAGCAGAACGGAGGCGTGTACTTGCACTCCTACATAACAACTTGTTAAAACCTAATAGGCACTAGGCCGATTACACAGGGGCTATTCCCACACTAGGGAGGTGACTCGTATAAGAGAAATCATTTAACACATTAAGAATAAGAAGAAAACCGGTTATGAAAACGTAGTCACCTCATATCGAAATGTAGGGGAGCTCGAGAGGGTAAAGCACTCTCTATCCCCGATTTATAGTTACAGTAACATGAAAATTTTACATCGAAATGTTATAGGTTACATCAAAATGGTTTCGTCCTTTCCCGAGGATTAAACTGCTGAGCTAGCAAGAATTAAAGATGTTAAAGGGCCATTACCTTTTCGAAGGGCTGCTGACTGATGAAAGAGGCGCTACCCGCCTCCTGCTATTCTTCCATACACTAAGCTAGGTGTTGTACGAGTAGCCGAGAGACCAGAAAATCAGCAGCTTTTATACCCTAATGGAAGATTCGAGACCTTTCATGAATAATTACGACACACCCACATGCGTTTATTGGTTGACCAAAATTTACAAGTCAAAAATGAAGAAGAAACCTGTGATTGGAGGGAAATTAATTGTAGAAATTACTGATTGGTTAAATTCAAAACAGGCGAAAAGAAAGGATTGATATTGCCAACCCACCAACGAAAGAACGAAATTTAATAAAGACAAGAACTTATGAGTACAAAATATCTTCAAGAAAGGTTCCTTCACTTCGCACCAGGGTGCATGATCATATTTTTTGGTAGAGACATCTGTCAGAGAATGTCCACTCTTCTTGATAATTGTAAACAAAAACAATGCGAAATTCACTCAGTGACACCTTCTGATAAACGGTTAAATTAATTCAGTTTTAAAATTCAGAGTTTCAGCAGTAGAGGAGTACTTTAAGGCGTAATATTCAAATGTGCGCCGTATAGGTGTACCAACCGGTACAGTCCTCCCCCCCCCCCCCACAAAACTCCTTCCAAGGGGTGACACAGAAGAATGTCGAAGAAAATTATTTTCCAAAACAAAAGTCCAAGTTTGGTTTAACCCAACCTTGAAGAACATTTTTGCTAGACTCCAGAGTTAGAGTGTCTTGTTTGCCGTAGAATACCAGGTACATGTTGCTACTTTTAACGGCAAGACCAGCCGCCGCTGCCAAAGTCCAGTCGAGGTCGCCCGGACCCCTCAAGTACCCTGAGATACCTCTCTCCCGCACTATGAGAGGGGTAGTCGTGGTGAAGGACGCCGCAGATGTGAAGTTGGTTTACAGTTCCCAGATAAGCTTGCGTGCGGTTGGTGCGTCGCACTTCAGCCTGTGCCGGGAGATAGGCTCCGGCGCGCCGTACACAGAAGGTCATCATGGTAGTGGAGTGGGCCCTTACCCCACCACTGTGGCGGCAAGGCGCCGAACGGCTGCGGGGCGCTGAAACAATAAAATCTCGGCGGCAGAATTGTTGTTGGAACTAGTGCCTTAGGGTACTATCTTGGAGGAGAGGCTGAGGGGTCAGCGGCGTAGAAAATTTATATTTTTTATTTTTACAGCCACTGGTATGGTTTCGCAGGAGACGGGAGCTTGGTAATGGCCGCACGGATAGGACCGCAGAGTACCCTCGGAGAAGGTTTTACATATTTATACAGAGCAGATGATAGAGAAAAAATATAGGGGACAGAAGGCGTAAGATTTAGAGAAAAATATAACTTTCAGATTTCCAGTAGAATGTTAATGACAAAGTTAACCACGATTTTACACGGGTTTAATCTGAGAAATGTGGACCCTAAATATCCTCTCTGTGGCTGGACTGCTCACTAATAATGTTACCGGAGTTAAGAAATCCAAAACGGTGCACGGCCCATGAAATATGGGGCCAAGCTTGCCCGCGGGAACAAAGTTTTTGACAATAACTTGGTCTCCTACCTTTAGATTGGTGGGCCTCCGTCCACGATTATATCTTTCTCTAACCTTATCATGAGAAATTTTAAGGTTGGCCTTAGCCTTTTTCCAAAGATCTCTAATATTATCTGGATCTATTGTCTCAGGTAGAATATCACTAAGAGACCAAAGGTTAGAGAGCGGCGTGTTGGGCACAAACTTAAACATCAGTGAAGCTGGAGTGAACTTATGAGATTCATGAACCGCCGAATTCAAAGCAAAGACTAACCAATACGAGGACGTGTCCCACCTAGAATGATCATCATGATGATAGGCAATAAGAGCCGACCTAAGTTTACGATTGACCCGTTCAGCTAGAGATGGTTGAGGATAGTATGCAGAAGTAGTCACATGAGAGATGGACAGATCAAAACAGAATTTACGGAAGAGATTGGAGGTAAAAGCTTTAGCATTATCAGACACAATGTGTTGACAAGGACCAAAAGAAGCAAAGATGGAATTTAAACAAGAAATGATGGACTGATCGGTAGCCAACTTAGTCGGAAATAACCAGGAAAATCTTGTGAAACCATCTACACACACAAGGATAAATTTATTGGCATTCCCCTTTGATTGGGGGAAGGGTCCTACGTAGTCGATATAAAGACGTTCCATGGGGCGTGACGGTTGATGGGAAGACAAGAGCCCTTGCTTCGTGGACGGGGTAGGTTTACTCCGCCAACAAGATTTACAAGCCTCTACCCTTCCAAATGAACATCTCTCTGATCTTTTCTCGAGTTTTGAAGATGCCTAAATGCCCCCCTAATGGGGTTTCATGGTAGTACTTGAAGATCATAGGTACAAGAACAGCTGGAACCACAACTTTCATCTTCTTATCATGCCCCGACGGGCAACATAAAACACCATACCTCAATACATAAGGGACGTCATGTTCCCCAGAAGAAAGGGTTTCCATGATAGGGGCCAGCGTCGGATCTTCACGTTGATATTTCTCAATATCCCTAAATAACATGGGAGCATCAGTTAGAATGGCATTAACACCAGGAGATATGGACCGGGAAGTGAAGAACTGTCTTCCTGTTCAAGGGGCTCTACCTGATTGGAAAACATACGGCTTAGTCCGTCTGCCACGACATTTTCAGAGCCTCTTATATGCCTCACATCAAACTGGAAGGCAGACATTCTGATGGCCCAGCGGGCTATGCGACAAGTGCGACGCGGCCTATCTAAGACCCAACTTAAGGTTTGGTTATCAGTTTCCAAGTCGAACTTGACATGTTCCAAATAGAGGCGGAACTCTTCTGGAGTAAAAAGGACGGCCAACTCTTCAAGTTCATAAATGGAATACTTGGCTTCTTGAGCCGATAAAGTCCTAGACGCATAGACGATGGGTCGCCTCCCTAGTTCAGGCTCTTGAAGAAGGACTGCAGCCGCCGCCAACGACGTCGCGTCGGTTTGGACGATAAATTTCTTTGAGAAATCAGCCATGGCAAGAACAGGGGCATTACATAACGCTAATTTGAGATCTTCAAAAGCGGCTTGTTGGGAAGGTCCCCACTCAAATTTGACGCCTTTCCTACGAAGTAAGTTCAAGGGCGCGCGAAGTTAGGAATACATTCCCTGAAGAAATTCACCATACCAATGAATCTGGCAATTCCTTTGATGTCCTTAGGAGGTTTGAAATCACGGATGGCCTGTGTTCGAGAATGATCCACAGCGACACCATCGGATGACACAATATGCCCTAGAAATGACATGGAAGGCTCAGCGAAGGCAACCTTGGACAACATTACGGTTAACCCTGCCTTGCGAAGGCGATTAAGGACCTCTTTCAGATGATCAAGATGTTCTTCAAAGGTCTCAGAAAATACGACGACATCATCAAGATAATGGCATAGATACTCAAATTTGATGTCGGAGAAGACCCTGTCTAGCAGTCTCGTAAGTACAGCTGCTCCCGTGGGGAGCCCGAAAGGCACGCGGTTGTATTCGTACAAGTTCCAATCCGTAGCAAACGCTGTAAGATGTTTAGATTTTTCAGCCAGCGGTATCTGATTATAAGCCTGATTGAGGTCTAAGATGGTGAAGAACTTAGTCTTTCGAAACCATGAAAAACAAGACTGAAGGTCAGGAATGGCAACAGATTGTAACACCACCTTCCAATTGAGTGCCCTATAATCAATCACAGGCCTGAAGCCACCTTGGGGTTTCGGAACTAGGAAAATCGGCGATGAATACGCCGACTTACAGGGCCGAATTATACCATCTTTCAACATCTGATCTATGATTTCTTTCTGAGCCTTCATTTTAGGTGGAGATAACGTATAAGGCGGAAACCTAACAGGAATCGCATCAGTATCCTCAATTTTGTTTTCGATAAGGTCAGTAACACCAAGAGTATCAGAGAAAACTTCTGGGAACGACTGACACAACTTACGAATACTATCGGCCTGCTCCTCAGGTAGATGTCTAAGGTCTAACAACATCTCATCGTGGTAGGCGAAACAGATGAACATGACACAGAACTACATTTAAGTAAGGGGATTTTGAAATTACTAGCAAATTTGAAAGTGCACGACTTGCTCTGAATGTCGAGCACTAGACCGGTGTGCGACATGAAATCCGCTCCTAATATATTGGGGCAAGACAAATGCTTCGCCACAAACAGTTTAACTTTCCAAGTAAATTTAGCAATTCTAATTTTGGCATACAGAAAACCTAAAATTTCTAATGGAGAAGTGTTAGCCGAAATGCATTGAACCGAAGACGAACAAAAATCAGAAAATTTACAGACAGATTTTAATTTGGAATACCATTCAGCCGAAATAATGGAACACACACTGCCAGAATCTAATAGAGCTGTTACCGGTTAATTATTCAGTTCAATTTTGAAAAATGGTACAGGTGCGAGGGTATCCGCTGCAATCCCAAGACATTCTTTCGGACCTTCAAACGATAAATTAGAAGACTGAGTTTTCCCTGAGATTTGGTCGGATTTAACCGGGGCTGAGCCTGAAGAAGTTGGGCACGCCGACTCATCCGATGCCACTAGTCACTTCTGATAATTGGTGGAAGTTCCACCCGAAGTTGAGCAGGAGGGAGTGCTATTAGAATTGGGGCAATTCTTGGCAATATGGGAAATCGCCGCATTTAAAGCAGCCTCGGGATGACGCTGCTCCATTCTTTGTCCCGTTGGATCTGATCAAAGGGCACTTGTTCCGGAGATGGTCAGGCGACCTACAAGCATAACATTTGCGGGGTGTGATGGTTCGGCGAGGTGGAGGTCGAACATTACCTGAAGATGGAGGGGACTCTTTCGTGACGCGTAATGTGTCCGCATATCTAACTCCCTCTGCTGAGACAGCCATAGCTTCTAATTCGGCAAAAGTTTGCGGACGCGACGCAAAACACAAGTATGACCTGTAAGATGGTGAAATTCCTTCTACAATAGCCTGTACAATTTGGTCTTCAGCAATATGAAGAGCAAAAACTCTTGTGTAGAATCTAATGTCTTGGATGAAGTCTGCCAGGTTTTCATCCAATCGCTGTACTCTGTAATAATATTTCTGTATTAGAGAAGACCTTGCCCTAGCCGGGATGAAGTTAGCTAGCAGGTGGGCATGGAAGTCTTCAATAGATGATTGTTCAGCAATGGCTCTTACTATTTTGTCTGAGAGGACAAAAAAGGAATAAGGGTAAATAATCTGAAGAATTTGACACGGAGAAAGAGAAAAAACAAGAGCATGATCCTGGAACTCAACCAAAAATCTTAAAAATGCAATGACCTCATTAGTAGAGTTGACGGAAAATTTAGAAATACCCCTGAGCAACATTGCTAAAGGGTGAGGCAAACTGCTGAAGCCGGGTGACATAGTAGGTAAAGGCGTAAGGGGCGGAAAAGCTGTTTCAGAGGGTGTATGATTCAACATAAAGGGTGGAATAAATGTGCGACGACCGGACTCAGTTTCTAATGGGGCAGATGTTTGTTGGACTCCTACAGATTTCCTACTTTCTTCCCCCACGGGAGAATGCTCATCGCTAACTACGTTTACCAGAGTGGGTAGGTCGGTTTTGGGGGTACAGCCCCAGTTAACAATAGGCTAACCTTACTGGAAAAATTAGAAAGATTTTCGAGAACAGCACTAGCTTCCTTCCCTTGACTGTCATTTACAGTAACTTAAGAGAGAATAGATCAGAAACCCTATTGTAAAAATGAAATAATCTAGCTTGCACACGTTTAAATTGATTAGGTGATGGGTAACCCCCTTCAAAAAAACTAACTACAGATGCTAGCTCAGTAGTATTATCAGTGATCGTGGAGAGAGCGTCGTCAATATCTTTCTCCCCCAAGGTGGGGATACTAATTGGCAAATCAAGAGAATCTTTAAGATTAGTGGTATCGGCCGCAACCGTGCCTCCAGATTGAACATTTCTAATTGTTAATTCATAAATCAATTCCTCCTTGCGCAAATAGCCGGGATGGAGGACATCGCGAGGGCCGGACATGATGACACAAGATTGACAAATTCAGAAAAATCGAATAATTCCAACAACTGAGAAAATTGTTAGAGTTCAAAACAAAAGCAATATTCAGCCGTTAAAAAGGGCTAAAATGAGACCCATTCAATCACGCTCTGCTACCACTTGTTCCGAGGTATCTGTGGAACAGCAGAGGTGAAAGAAGGTGCGGGTTGGAATGGGTCTAACTACAAGTCCGAAAGATCAATTAAAAATTTAAGTAAAGGTTATATTTTCAATAGATAACAAAATTTAACAAATTTTGACATGGAATTCGAAAACTTTACGAGTACAAGAAGTCAACAGCTATCCAATAATTAGGTACAAGACCACAAAAGCAAGGATTTAGAGGCAATTGAATGATCCGGGCTTCAAGCCCCACCTGAGCTCTCAGCTCACATATGACTAAAGGGCAGAAATCCCCTTATTACATGGAGCACTTGCACCCCCATAGTAATGTCAGGCCTTCTAGAGGCTCCTTTCAAAAAATTACCAGAAAGAGCTGACCCGCTCTCAATATTTCAAGCCGATTAAAGGCAATACCAGACTTTTACACATGATTGCCATCAAGGCACAACTTATAATGAAACAGATGAAACAGGGGTATCTAGTACCCAGCCTACTGGGCCTTTGTTGAAAAAGAATAGTATAAGTAAATGGCCCAAAATGCAAAGCAGAACGGAGGCGTGTACTTGCACTCCTACATAACAACTTGTTAAAACCTAATAGGCACTAGGCCGATTACACAGGGGCTATTCCCACACTAGGGAGGTGACTCGTATAAGAGAAATCATTTAACACATTAAGAATAAGAAGAAAATCGGTTATGAAAACGTAGTCACCTCATATCAAAATGCAGGGGAACTCGAGAGAGTAAAGCACTCTCTATCCCCGATTTATAGTTAAAGTAACATGAAACTTTTACGTCGAAATGGTATAGGTTGCATCAAAATGGTTTCGGATCTTCCCCGAGGATTAAACTGCTGAGCTAGCAAGAAATTAAAGATGTTAAAGGGCCATTACCTTTTCGAAGGGCTGCTGACTGATGAAAGAGGCGCTACCCACCTCCTGCTATTCTTCCATACACTAAGCTAGGTGTTGTACGAGTGGCCGAGAGACCAGAAAATCAGCAGCTTTTATGCCCTCGTGGAAGATTCGAGACCTTTCATGAATAATTACGACACACCCACATGCGTTTATTGGTTGACCAAAATTTACAAGTCAAAAATGAAGAAGAAACCTGTGATTGGAGGGAAATTAAATGTAGAAATTATTGATTGGTTAAATTCAAAAAGGCGGAAAGAAAGGATTGATATTGCCAACCCACCAACGAAAGAACGAAATTTAGTAAAGACAACAACTTATGAGCACAAAATAACTTCAAGAAAAGTTCCTTCACTTCGCACCATGGTGCATGGTCATAGTTCTTGGTAGAGACATCTGCCAGAGAATGTCCACACTTCTTGATAATTGTAAACAAAAACAATGCGAAATTCACTCAGTGACATCTTCTGATAAACGGTTAAATTAATTCAGTTTTAAAGTTCAGAGTTTCGGCAGTAGAGGAGTACTTTAAGGCGGAAAATTCAAATGTGCGGCGTATAGGTGTACCAACCGGTACCATTATTATTATTGTTATTATTGTTATTATTCTGAATGAGTAAATTAAGATGAGAAGAAACATTCCTTGAATATTTTGCTTCATGCTTATTCTAATAGCAAGACTCTTCCTTAATGGGGCTTACTGATCAAAAATCACCATCAAGGAGGTGAACTAAAAGTGAACCCACACTCAAATCAGATAGCAGTTGTGTATATCATGTAATATATTCAATAATCTGATGATTATATGTAAGAATGCATTTAGTATTTTGTATTCCATAAAGAATAGAGGAATCTTCGGATAACTTCAGACCATGCTGCCAATCGCGGCAAACACAGACACTGCGCTAATGCAATTGTTATCAATGAGCACATAATGAAATGTTCTGTTAACGGAATAGGTACATGCATACACACATCTCCATTACAGACCGTTATTCCTTTTGATGCTCATCTGCAAGTCTCTGTGTATTTACTAATCACCAAAACAATCCCCTATTTCTAACTAGCTCTATATCTCTTATACTTAAATCATAAGAAACCGAGTCTAATCATCAATGCTTTGGTCTCCCTGTATTCCTCTTACCTTCCATGACCGACTCCATCGTTCTCCTAGGTAACCTATCCTGCTCTGTTTGCCTCACATGACCCCACCACGATGTGCTTCATGACTACAGCACCCTCCATTGAGTTCAATCCTAAGTTAGCCTTTATCTCATCATATCATGTACCCTCCTGCCATTGTTCCCACCTGTTTTACCAGCAATCATTCTTGCTACTTTCATGTCTGTTACTTCTAAGTTGTGCATAAGATATCCTGAGTCCACCAAGCTTTCACTCCCATAAAGCAAAATTGGTCTGAAAACACTCCACTGTAAACAAAGTTTTGTCCAGGAGCTGACTTCATTCTTCCTGAATACTGTTGACTTCAAATGTGAGCAGACTGCATTAGCTTGATTCAAGTTCACTTGCTATATTACCAGCCTGGGAGAACACACATCCAAAATATTTGAAATTATCTACCTGTTCCAACTTCATATCCCCAATCTGAGATTCAATTATCTTGGATGTCTTACCAACTGACATCAATTTAGTCTTAGAAAGGCTAATTTTCATACCTAACTCATTGAACCTATTTTCAAGTTCCAAGATAGTAGACTGCAGGCTTTTGGCAAAATCTGCCATTAAGATAAAGTTGTCAGCATATGCCAGATTCCTTACTCCATTTTCACCTTACTGAATCCTTTCCTGCCAGTTTGTACCTTCTAGCAGATGATCTGTGTAAACTACAACCAACAAGGCTTTTAAAAATTCTCGCAAATACAGAAAATACAACCCTGACAGCCCCATGGTCTGAAACCACACTGCTTTTCATCCTACTTCACCTGAACCACTGATCTCACCCTCCCTTCCGAGATGCCACTGAACACGTTGCCTGGTATAAGTTTACTGATTATTAAGATACCTTGATAAACTGGTGCAATACTTCCCCTTTGCTTGCTTATACGAAGATGCAATTAAAGCTTTCATCCAATCTGAAGGTACCTTACTAACACTCCACGATAATGTTATTTTATGAAGCAATTTCAACCTTTTCTTCCCACTATACTTCACTATTTCAGGTCTAATTTCATTTATTCCTGCTGCTGTATGACACTGGAGTTTATCTAACATCCTTTCCAATTCCTTAAAAGTAAGTTCACCAACATCATTGCCCTCTTGACAAAAGAGCTGAGAAACAACTGAGATTGCAAATCATATATGACACAGCAATGCTGCAAAAAAAATAATAAGAGTAAGTTCTATGACTAAGAAAATTATTCGTGAGAATTAATTTGAAGAGTATGATGCTGTGTTGCCACAATGGGCTAAAAATGGTATACAGTATATGAAGAAAGACATTATGAAGGAGCTAGAGGTAAAGGCTACATTCTACCTCATCGGAGTGTACTGCATATAAGGACAGTGCAACTATGCAAATTAGGCCCGTATTTGTTGCATCCAGTACAAGGAAGAGGGAGTTGTCACTGAATGACTGCATGAACAAAGGTCCGAACTTAATCAAACTTATTCCCTCTGTTCTGTTCATGTTTAGAGAGAGGCCAGTTGTTGTGATCTTGGACACAAGAAAGGCATTCCTACAAGTGTCATTAAAGAAGATTGATCCATTTCTGTGGTGGGAAGACCATACTCATAGGAGCTTACATCACTGCCGGGTGGATGGAAAAGTAGCATGCATTTTTCAGGGACAGCAGATTCAGTCTCTCCAGTACTGGGGCTGCTAGGTCATGTTGCAAAAAAATAAAATTGCAAAATTCATAAACAACCTGTAACAAAATGAATTATTTTTTCTAATCTTTGTCCCCATTGGCTTCTCCTGTCCTTTGTCTCTCATTACACTGTTAAAATTTGAATGAAGCTTCCACCTACTCAAGACTAAATATATGTCGTACAAGCTATAAATTTACAACATATTATTTATTTATTTATTTATTTATTTATTCATAGTATCGGTTTTGACACATAAGACTGTCATCTTCAGCTTAAAATTGCAAACTGGGCAAGTAACATTTTATATTACTATAAGGAATATACATGCAATATGATATAAAATACATATGATGACAAATTCACACATAAAAATAAAATAAAATGTAGGTAAAATGTATGGTGGAATGTTGCAACACATTATAGGCATTATAGTCTGCTGTGGTGTTGATGATATGTGATTTTAAAATTTTGATATACTCATTAAAATGTCGAAGTAAAATTGAAGTCTACTCCACTGTTGATATCGGTGGATATATAGGTCAAAGTCCAGTAGTCAATATGATTAGTAGGTTTTTCTGATAATTATTTGTTCATTGCCAGCATATAATAAGCGGTGGGCTAAATACCGTTTTAGTTGGACTAAGATTGTCTGAGTTCATTGAGCATAGAAAACTAATAAGATAAATAAATTGGTTAAAATGATGCCAAAGGTTCTGTTGCAAGACATTTTGGAACAGAAAATAAGTTGGGACACAGAGGTACTATAAGAAATAAAACACATCTTCATATAGTGGAATGAACAATTACCTTGATAAGCTTGTATTACTATACCGAGACAATTTACCTTGAGTGACTGTAACGAAGTTTTATTAACTTCACACAGTATGTGATGCTAGTAAATATGCTTATGTGGCAGTTGTATCATCAAAAAGCAAGCATCACAGTGAAATCAGTCTGCAGCTAATATTCACAAAAAAAGAGGGTAGCACCATTTAAGAGAACTGCAACACTTCAACTAGAATTACGTTCCTGCCTTATTGGTGTTAGAATGTTAACCACTATAAAAGACAGCCTCAGTCTCATTGATGTGAACTGAAATCTTTGGACACTGCATTGATGCGGATATAGAAGGGTGTCTTTGTACAAAATAGAGTGAAGGAAATATTGACTTACTCCCACAGAGCAGAGTGGCAGCATTTACGAGGAAGACTTTTTCCAGGTGATTTGCCTTCATGAGGTTGTGACGTGGATGAGTTTTAGAGGAATCAAATTGGTGAGAAGGTCCTGGTGAAGCTAGGAGAAGAAAGTGGTCTTGCGATGATGTTGCCATGTAAGAGGACGAAGTTCATCGTGAAAGGGATAAGGAAACTGTGACTTATGTTGTCCCCTCTGGGTAGCCTCCACGGAATCTGGAATATTCTTTTTCTATATCAAGATTGCCAGAATGGTCACCGGGATGTTACGGTTTACTAATAACAAAAGAAGGAATGCAAGTGAAAGACTTCGGGGAGAGAGAACGACCATTGAAATAAAGGCATCAGGAAGGTTACTCATTTGATTCATTCAAGAAGAAGTTTCTGGGGAGAAGAGATTTCAAGCTGGAGGTCACTTTGCACGATCTAAGATTGTGAAGGAAATTTGTGAATAAAAACAAAGATTACTGAAAGGAAGGATATTGAGGACTTCAGATGCCCTAAGGTACTAACTGCTAAACATTATCTGGTGCAACTTCTAATCCATGAGAATGTTAGAATATTAGATTTTTGGTTATTCACGTAAAAGGAGCAGCCAGGCAATGCTGTCAAGATGTGTGAGATGAAACATGGCACGAAGCTAAGACAGGAGATGCTGATTCTGGAACTCTATCGGAAAACAGAATAAAGGATGCTGTGGTATTTGAGGTGACAGGTGTAGAATTTACTGGGCTCTTGATACTGGAAGGGAAAACAAAGGTGTGGATTATGCACTTTACATTTGTCATGTATAGGCCAGTGCACCTGGAAGTGTTCGCAAATTTCATAAAAAATGGATTTTTACAAAGTGTTCGAGGGTTCATCATCGATAAGAAAGATCACAAGTGTCTAAAACAACAATGGAGGGCCGATGACCTTAGATGTTAGGCCTCTTTAAACAACAAGCATCAACAACAATGGAACAAATTTACCGGTACAGATAATTTGTTTTGAACTGTCGACTAAAACCACACAGAAAGAGAGTCCACAATTCAACGAATACAGTAGAGGATTAACCCCTCCCCAGCAGGCTGGGGGGGGGGGTGGCTGGTGGAGAATTCTGATTCAGATAGTAAAGAGAAATTTCAATTGTGTCCTCGGGAGAGCTTCACTGTGTTATGACGAGATGACGACCCCACTGTGTGAGTGTGAATCTGTGATTAAATCCCATCCTCTTACCTACTTGCCTGAGAAGCCTTAAGATCTCAACCAACTTTCACCTACATGTATTTTGCAAGACGAAGTCTGCTGGGGAATACTATATTTACATCAATTGGATTCTGTGAAATTATCAAGGAGATTTTGATTTCTACAACAGTTGCAACAAGAATTTGAGAAGAGTACCTAAGTCACTGGATCCAGAACCAGAAGGGGATGTGGTGCTGGTTGTAGCTGATGGAAAGACATGGATAGACAGGCCATTAACACGGGTGATGGAAGTGTATAGTGGGAAAGATTTCGAAGAGTTATGAGGTTGAAAACATTGTCAGGTGTGGTGACTAGTTCACATCAGTGACTTCTGAAACTGCAAATGAGGATGCTAATGACTGTCTCAGTAAATTTCACTGTCATGAACAGTCTAACCCATCAGACTCCTCAAAGTGGTATTATGACAGCATGTCTACTGTTTCAGGTGAATATAAAAACTAAGTGATTTACAATAAATGTGAAGTTTCTTTCAGGTAGAAAGAATGTTCTTCACAGGCTACGTGGTTTAAGAAGTAAGACTCTAAGACATTCTGAAAAGATATCTATCTTATTAATCCTCCTATCAAGATAGTGTACATGAGCAGAAAGTTTTAGAAACAGATTTCCAGTAAGATTGGTAGATTTCAAATAAGGTTGGCCATGGATAATTTTTGGGAGAGTAAAATCACTCTTCCAGGTTTCACATAAAATCCCCAGTCAATTCATGGACGTTGAAATGATAATGAACCGAAAAATTAAGCATGGATAAGAGGATTCTAAATGTGGATTTAAATACATCCAGTAGTTTTTCAGTTATAAGAATTCAAACAACAAAAAGAAAGGCAAGACCCCAAAGCTAAAACACATTTATTTGTTATTATTACACCTGAAATGGACAACTATAAGAATATGCTGTCAAAATAATCAATATATAGATATACAGTTGTTACAATATTATCTATACAGATTAAAGTCATTACTAATATGCATGGCTTATCAGTCCATGGACTAGAATGATGCAGCTTTCCATGTCAATTTATCCTGTCCTACCAGCTACTACTCTAACTAGTGCAGTGTTTTCCCCAGAAATGTTGTCAGCCGAGTATCAGGAATGAGTGGCCAGGCGGGAAATGCTACATACTGAAACGGATATGAAAAAATTCAATTTATTCCCCTCAGGGCATTCACACTAACAGACAGGTAACAGTAACTGCAAAGTTGAACTATTTTAGTATTCTTATCATGAACAATAACACAGAGTATTTTGAACTTTTAATGCTGTACTGCTCTTTCATAATCATTCAACACTGGGGATTACCATTCCATTGCTGTGGAGTGCCATACGTGTTTCTGATTTCACGCAAAACCCCTAACCATTTAAACCCTGATGTAATTGATGTAACTGTGCTGAAAATAATGGTTGTAAATTTAACTAAACAATTTTACAGTATGTACTTAGCGCATATCCGGGTTATGTTAGAAGGGCGTTCTGCAAACACGGCAGAGCAGTGCGTCCATTAAAAAGGTCTTAGAGCACTATATTGAACTTATATTTACTACAATCCTTTTATAATACTAATGCCACGGCCTGCCCTACCATTCTAAACCTCTGGACTTGCTTCCAAACTAAATTGCTGAAATCCTGCAGGACTTTGTTTCTGAAATGATAACAATAACAAGGTTGTCACACCATCATTCAGTTATTGCAGATTTCAGAGAATATTAATACAGGTGTTGCAGTACGTACAGCCACACAATCATGTCAGGTGATACCACTGTTGTATTATCATGGTGGAAAAGGATGTCATAAATTTTTCCATTAACTGGTTTTTGAATGAAGTATAAAGTGACTTTTCGTATCAGTGGAATTCTTAACCATCTCACTATCTACATGAGCCCTGTAAATAGTACTCCCCTAGATTTATCCACCTGTGCAATATCAAAAGCAATGGTGTAGGAAGACTTAAGAGCATTTTGACAGTTATGCCATACCTTGAAGCACTGCAGTTGTAGTTATTAAAAACCTGGTAATTGCGAAGATCCAACAAGTTGGGACTGAATCTTACTGACGAATAGAAGTTGTATGGCTACCTGGATGAGTATCTCTCAGGTTGCTGGATTGGATTCAGTACTGAGAACGACCTGGTGGTATTTACATACCCTTCTAGGTTGCAACACCTTTGTTGTTGTGGGGACATATTTTGATGGCATCCTTTAAGCACCAATACTGAGTACTTACACTTGCAAGGACACTAATTTCAAAAACTGCCCCGACTCCTCCATCCAGGAGTGCCGACGGCATTGCCAACAAGCCGTGACCAACCTAAGCAAGCCATAGATTGTTCAAGTAGAGGAGTATAAAAAATCAATCCCCCTCCCATAACTCTCTTAAATTTGTTTTTCAGTGGCCCCCACAGCTGTTGGATGTTCTGCTTATTTCTCACTAATATCATTCAGAAAAACTCAACAGAATGGTTCATAGTAAAGATAATGTAGCTCCATCTATAAAAAAGGAATCTATAAATTATGTGGAAGGAGAGGGAACGAAAACAACTAAAGTCTAGAAATAAAACACCAAAAAAATTCCCTGAAAAGCCATTTATCAAAGTTGATCATCAATGTTATAAAATCTATCCAATCCGGAGAAAAGATGAGTAAAAATCAATAATTAGCAAACTCCTCATACAATATAAATATGTTGGAGCCAAAGAGGATAATATAGAATGATCAATACTGCAACAATGGAATCGATCCTCCCAAGATTTTAGGTTATTATTATTTATTTATCGTATGGCATATATATTGTGCCCTTTTAAGGCACCCGATGCGGTATTCTTCATACTTGTTTGGTGCGTCGGCTGCTCCTGTAAAGAATGACAAAAACAATACCTACCGCTCACGTAGACTCTTCTCTCCTCAGGCGTGGTAACGTCCTTCAGCTCTCCTCGGGGTTGACAGGCCACACAACATCGGGGGTGAGGAAATGAATGATTTAAGTTTAAATTATAAAATAACTTATTAACAAAAATTGGCAAAATTTGAAAAATGAAGTTATATGGATTGAAATCAAATAAAATAAAATAGAATTATTGAAATTAAAATAATTTAAAATGTTCTTTACACCAATTAATTATCCGCCTTAATGACTTCGACTGAAGGTCGATTAAATTTAATAATGATGATCACCATCGAACTAAAGTTTCATGTACAGGGTGGCGCACGAATAGTTGACACATTTAATTTTAGAATAACAACTTTATTTTTCACAGGAAAGTAATGAAATTTTAGACACAGGCAGCTTGGACCCTGGAAATACATTTTACTATATCACAGGTTCAACGTGGCCTGCACTGTGGCGGATAACCTCTTCGAGACGAGTACGCATGTTTCTGACGACTTTGCGGCACAGGTCTTCATGAACTTCACTGCAGAGCTGCACAATCCGAGCACGCATTTCCATGGGACTTTGAGGTCTTGAAGCGAAGAGGTTTTCTTTCAAATAGCCCCATAAAAATAAATCACAAGGATTTAAATCAGGGCTTTAAGGAGGCCATGAGAATCCGCCATTATTGTTGTACTGTGGGTAACGAAGAGACATTGCATGATCACCAAATACTCCTCTCAAAAACTCAAGAACATCCTTAGCTGTGTGAGGTGTTGCAACATCTTGCATAAACCACTGCGTATGAATAGGGATAGCGATAATTTGAGGCATGAATTCATTCCGCAGCATGTCCTTGTATCGTTGTGCATTAACTGTCTGAATGAAGAAAAATGGTCCAATTAACCCATGACTTGACAGAGCTACCCACAGACGCATTTGTTCTCCATACGTGTTTTTCCTTTATTTTTTCATGAATAATGTCTGGTTTTTCTGTAGCCCAAAACCGCACATTTTGTTTATTAACTGCCCCGTAGAGATGAAAATAGGCTTCATCAGAGAACCAAGTGTTAAACAGCACTTCATCTTTATCTTGAGTCCATAAAGCGCACTGCAATCTCTTCTGCCTGTAAAGATTTGTGAGCTTGTGTAGTACAGTCATTTTGCACGGGTACAAGTGAAGTTCACCGTGTAACATTCTTTGAACTGAATGGCGCGATATTTCACTTCCTCTTGAAGCTCCCCGTGTTGACTTGTATGGGCTACGCTGCATGGCGACCCACAGGAGACCGAACTGCTGGTGCACGAGGTCGATTTTGTTCCTTTACACTGCCTGTTTTTGAATGTTTCTGTATAAGCGAAGGATGGTGTTCCTTGCTGGTGCCCACGTAATTTGAAATACAGCTCGAAATTTCCTTTGTGTCGCCGTAACATTTTTTGATTCGGAATAAAAAATAACTATTGTGGCGCGCTTCTGAACGGAGAGTGGGCCGTGGTCAGCCATGTCAGAAAGCTCACTGGAATGCAGGCATCTGGAGACAAAGCAGCAGTGTCACCTCTACAGATATTTCCATGAAACAGGGAAGGTGTGAACGAAATTTTAACAACATAGTACATAAGTTGCATTTTATATTTGCTTTTCAAATGTGTCAACTATTCGTGCGCCACCCTGTACATGACACGACCACAACAGACTGCTGGTCTAACCAATATACAGCCTCATTTGAATAACCACTTGAATCATCCTTTCAGTGAACTGAATTTGGATAAATTATTAATTGATTAATGAATTAATTACACTGACCTTTTAATTTAAGGACTTCCTACGTTTGTTAACTCCAAATTCATATCAAATTGGCAACCACCTAACTATTCAGCAATACTGGTGTACAGTAACCATGTGTAAATAAAGGTAATACCATGTTTTATATAACTTTGCCACACATTTAATACTTCGTAGCTGAACCAAGAAAATTATCACACCAAACACTGAGTACAATCACTTATTTAGTTGATTTATATATTATTAGCTGTGATAGTCTGGACACTTAAATAAATAAAATAAGTTAGGCTAAGTGCCAAAAATTTTATCTGAATAAATGAGTTCGACCCTTTTACAGTTTTTTTATCTAGTCTGCCGCTACCTGTATTTCCATTAGGAATGAATAAATTATGATCTCAACTTTGATGGAGGCGGATTCCATCTTGTTCAATTAATTAGTTTGCGGCACTCATGACAGAACTCATCATTAAAGGTCGATTCATTTACCTAACTAACTTCGTAGTGGATTTCAAAAGCTTGTTAGTTACAATTGCCTTACGGCTTGAGCATACCTACTACATTGATTATTGACTATGAACCATCAGTGATCTATTAACCTAACACATGAAATATTTATGTACAAAATAACATGACACATGGAGAAACAACTGCTCCAGAAGAAACAACTAAATTCAAAAATAACCTGACTACTCTACCTATTTACATCATTAACCCATCACAATATTCACGTACCATCAGACGCTATATAAAAAAATACGGTGACAAAAATCCACCAAGGAAAAGAAAAGCATAGAAAACAAATCTCAAAATACACGTGATCACTGCCTATCAAATTTTTAATACAACACGCAAAATCGTGATGTGGAAATAACTACCAAATGATTCAAATAACAACTAAGTGAGTTTGACGGCAACCTCTTAATATCAGACGTAACTGGGTATGACATTGCTCCATCTTTTACGGATAATACATCTTTTATGGATAATAACTCTGAATATGATGTCATCACTGACCACCAATGACTTATCAAAACTACCCATTGTTCAGTCGCTCTGTTCATGACTTTACTCGGACTCTCAATTGTCTGTTTCCGAGCACTATTTTGTCCCTGGAAAAATATTTGAAATGCACAAGCTTTCCCCCTACAACTATCACACATGTCGTCGAAATTTTTAACTTTGTCAGTTAAATTGTTTATCTCTCAATTCTATGTATTCATCACATTATTCTTATCGTAGCGCTTCTCAGCATAGCCTCGCTCATATCAGGCGGGCGAAATAACTTCAGTAACACACTGTGTCGTTCACATACTCGTTATTACGACACTATTATACGACATGTTCTTCAAATCTCACATTTATCATTTCACAATTATCGTCATCAGGGACATTACTATCTCTTTATTCGTTATCTTGATCATATTTCATTCTCACATGCCATAAGTTATCAGAGCTGACTGTCAATGGTTTCCCTGTCTTTATCTAGCGACTGTAATACCAAGATTGCCTGCCAAATACACAGCTATCAAAAATATAAATCCCCAGTACTCGCAAAGAAACAAAGTTTCGGGTTAAACGTTACATCACAAAATAAAAGGTACGAGACCTATCGCAAACGGTCCTCTAACACGTGATCACGCAAACATGAAATACTAAATTGGATGCGCCATAACTACTGCTAATTAAACATCAAAATAATGCGGCATCATCCATAAAATCAAATGTCATCAAGTAACATTCCCTAATATTATTACTACTATTACGTTAAAATCTGCAATTACAGTAGACATAAATTATGTAATAAATATTAGGGTTCCCATATGTCAAACAATAACACACACTAGAAAGTGATTCAAAAAATATAAGACAAAAACTACTGAGAAAGATACGAAGATTTATCTGACTATCATATTTATTGCATTATTATTATTATTATTATTATTACTGTGACGCCACGGCATTTATATGCCGAATCGTTAGATATAATTGTCTTGGCCTCACTCCTAACTCTAACTACAAATGATATCAAAAATCTAATTATAACATCCGGTACGTGACATTATCATTTACAAGCCTACCTATTGCTAACCTACATTTGATCGCTGATTGTTCATAGTCCTCAGTTATTTACATTTTAAATAATGCTCAATGCTTTACCTTTGTGCTGGGAGGCAGGCTGGTCATCTGCCGGCCTCCATTACATGGGTTTAGAGCTCCTTCTTCATCGCGATGTGGATGTCCAATACTTTATACACACGCACTGGATCCATTTCATATAGCGTGGCACACGGTAAATTTTTTTATACAAACACACGCATTTTAAAGACTCATGTGAAGAAAATACAAATTACAGCGCGTAGCACCTGTCGTGTGGACGTTGAAAGTCTGGAACAAGTTATCTGCCTGGTCGTCTTTACGGTCTCCGCTCTCAGCCTTCACAGTTTGTTTGTATAAGGGATTACTGGTCGTTCACCCTGCTCTGACCATAACACTGGACCCATTCCTTCTACCGTTGCATTCCACTAGTAAACAAGGTTACCCTCGCATAATTAGCTCAACTAATATTCTGCTCCCTAGGTCTCAATTTAAATGACAGTTCTATGAGACTGTGGAAATTAAATGCAATGTTCCCAGTGAAATATGGAGAAATCTTATAAAATACTACTGTCCTCCAAAACTATAACTTCTCCACGAGAATTAACGTACGAATTACATGTGACGAAAGAGAATGTTCTACAGCTACATGTCATTAAATTTTCAATGTTCATCTCTGCTCCCGCCGGTCACATGACGTTATGAGTTCTTTTATGGAAGTGTCAAAGAAAAGAAATAACTATCATTGTCATTTTAACTGAAATGACTGTCTAATTACCTTCCTATACTCCGATGTTCAATGAAAGTTCTGCTTAAACGTTCATCTTCTAACTAAAGACTTTACTCACTGAACTAAAGACTTTACTCACTCGACTGCCAAAACCGTCTCTTAGCGCCTTCCGAAGAGTCACCTCTGTACACTGAAATTTCAAGTGAAACTGAACACTCAGCACTCTGCTGTTGGCGGTTTTGTAAACACTCACGCCCCCACCTCAAAAATAGTTCCAATGTAAGGGATGTGGCGGATTACTACGGCACCTTGGATCATTTACCACTTGACCGTATGTCAAATGTTCAGGAGATGTAATCTAACTATTCCAACTTTTGGTCTGATTGACGTGTTGAACTGTGCTGTCATAAATGATCGTAGGTTATTAAATAAAATGAAGTGCGTCATCCGACCTATTTACTGTTGGCGTATGTCGCTTTCCCGCCATGACAGTTTGCTTCCTGGACGAAACCACTCTTCTACACAAAGTTGAAACTTAAAAAGTTAAGAGATAATTAACTTCGCATTTGCTTGAATAATTCCTCAAATATTATTCTCAGATCAGGACACCGTGTTTCACTGCTGTTTCTGTCACCAAATCGCGAAATACTGAATACTAATTCCCGCTAGGATGAGGCGGCAAATTTTATAATTTTCTGATTGGTTGAGATCTTCCCGCGCCTCGCGACTCGGACACGACCACTTGGCTATCGAGCGGTGATAGGTATTATTGCTTTCTCTCTTGCACGCTAGGGTGGGCACATTCCAACGTGCCGGTTCCCGTGAGAAATCCAGATAGAAAGTCTGCATTTTTCGGCGTAATAAGACTTTATTGGAGAAATCACTTAGCCAGCCCCTTCCTGTACGTGCCTTAATGCGTACTCTGCGGATATTTTTCCAGCCAGTACGTCTCCTTGGGTGGCGCTTTGTAAAATTGCAAGCATTTCCTTGTCTTCTGTAGTCTTCACATATGCGAATTTCAATCATTTAATTTACGCATCTAACATCCCCATTCGATTATGGGAGCTATATATATATATACAGAAACAAGAAAGCAAGTACATTATATTTTAATGTCCAAAGATGTTATCCATAATAGAGCCTCTGAATTGGCCTCTAGAAAATCCAACCATACTCCCGGGTAGGCTCTTCTGCTACACTCCTTTACAATGTTGTCGACAGTTTGAAAAGGAGCATCACAGTCACACTCAGGGGATTGTATCTTTCCCCTTTTATACAGGGACGCAGCACAGACAACATGACCACATCGAATCTTATTAAGGATGGTCCAAGTTCTTTCCGGAGATTAGACCTCAAATTAGGTGGGAAGAAAGGCCAGAGATGTTTACCTGTTTTTGAGATCCAATCTTCCTTCCGTAGGTTAAACCTTAAAAAGCTCTACATGTGACCCCTGGGTGGTGCTAAGGAAGCAACAACATTGCCTGCTGGACCTATATTCTAAAGATCTCCCAGCAAATATGCAAACAGTACAATGATTTTAGGTGAAATGCACCCGATCAGTCCCAACCAGTAATTTTGTCATGAACAGTAACCTACATGTCACTATAGTAGTTTTACCAAATGAAGAGAAAGTCCAGCACTGATAGGATCCTGAATATGCACTAAGTTTCAGGTACTGATATCTCAAACTCACTGGGAATCTTACCACGGCCCTGTAAATAACATGAAGGTCCTCATTATCTAAAGAACACGGCCTGCCCAGTCAATTTATATTGAAAATGATTAGCATTATGTAACCAAACACTAAACTACCCATGGGGAACAATAATGTCAACAAATATCAACTATTTCATATAACAATGAATGACATCCAGCATGCCATCACCACTCATCCGATGGCCAATGACAGCAACAACATATAGCATACCTACAAGATCAACACATAGATATGTCATGTTATGAAAGGAGAATACAATAAAACATCCGACAAAGTACCTTTTAAATGTTGGAGAGTTTATGCCTCTTGTTATGCAGTGAACATAATTCCACAAGAAATACTTTGTAACATATAGCTCTGAAAATGTTTTGAATATAAATTAAATTCCAATCACTAAATGTAAACAGGCATAATACTTACGAAGGATGTACTTGCCGTGCCTTCAAGCCAGACAGGTTCCTCCTTGATCTCTATTTTCTGGTCCATTGTATACTGCAACAGAAATTGTTATAAGAAAATGAGCCAAAAATTACTTCCACAGCCTATAGTCTTCCAAGTAAACCAAATCACAAGGACAAGCCATTTATTTCAAACATCCTACATGCACTGGCTGGGACTGACTGTTAGCAGTACATATTTTTGAAAACGGAGAATTCACTTCTCCTTTAGCAGAGTAGCAATCCCTATTTACTAACAATGTGGGATCAAGCAGTTGGTCTGCCACTGCCAAGCAAAGGCTTACAGGGGCATGCCACACAACTGATGAGCCAAATGGCATGTCTGGATGAAACTCTGCAAATGCACATGGCCTCACAACTTAAAAGATGGTTCTATTCCCGAGATATTAAAATCTCTCCAACTTGATTTTTCCTGGCATTGAAAACTCCTCATCTCTATTGTTAATGGCAACTGGGAAGTGAGTTTGCCACTATGGTAGAAACTCCTGAACTCTGTTTTCAATGGTGGTAGGAAATGTGGCCTGCCATTATCATCAAAGATCCCCAAAGATCACCTTACATTGGAAACAGTGTATGGGGTCCTCCCTATTTTGTTCCTCAGACAGCACTAAGAGACATACCATTTAATAAAATCTTACTCACTGCGCATACAATAATTTACATAGAAACATGTATACAAAGTAGAATACTATAGCAAATCACAGGTACATTAGCTAGGTTGTAATATTTCTTCAAAGAATGTTTGGGATTATAAAACCACATGCATAATTGTACCCAACTCACAATTTTCTTGTAGCTACTTGCTACAATATTATGTCATTACCACTGTCATTGTTTCCTTCCTTATTCTCTTACAATTTTTTGTTTAGTGGGTAAATTGTATAATCAAGGCAATCTTTTATTAATCTGGCACCAGTGGGTGGTGAGTGAATCCCTCAGTTTTTGACTTTGTCGCCCTGCACAATTATTTTGCACCTGTGACTCTCCTTCTAACTATTCCAACTCTATTGTCTTCTGCATCATTCTGTGACTGTCGCATATTGATGAAAGTTCATTACTTTCATTTGTGGTGCATTGTTATGATCCTTACAGTTCCGTGAGATTTTCCCTCGCCTTACACTTTTTACATTAGTATTTCTAGCATTGTTGAATACTGTAAATATATTGACTATATTTACAAATATTGAAGTGTGGTGGCCATACATACATGCACATACATTGTTATAATGGGTAGATCAAGTGGAAAATGAGATAAACAGGAATGAAGATGCAGGTGAAGGTTTAGAGTATATCAATGACACTTGCTATTAAAATATAGGACAAATTAAACAAAGTTTTCTGAAACTGAAACAGAACCTGCTGTTACAAATTCTGACCAAGTGGTACCTAACAGACCCCATACACAGCAAAGGATGGAGGAACAACATGGGATGTACACTGAAGAAACATGACACATAATACTATGCATAGGAATCTTGTGAGACATCTACAAAGTACCAGAGAAAAAGCATGAAATGAAAGTTATGCAATGGAACCATGGCATTTACTTTTTCTTGAAGACACTAGAAAGTTAATTGTGAATTATACCAATCTCATATTGGCAGAGATGCATCAAGGATTCTCCCATAAAAAGAGATGTTTGTGACAGTGATTCAACGATGTACAATACTCTATATATGTAAATAAAATAGTGTAAAACTACAATAATTCTTTTAAAAATAAATACGGAAAGCTTTGATAAAAAAATTAAATCTAAAACTGTACTATAAAGATTATGATTTTCATTCATTTCATGCGTGAGAGAAGATCTCACCATGTGCCCACTTCTGTCCCTAGTAACCACATCCCCTGTGCTACTAAATTCCATGTAAGACTTTTCAGTCATTCTGAGTCTCCAATAGCACTATGTGCTTATGATTTTCTTATATTCAGTTAATGATTCTCTTTATCATATCTGCCCTTCTTTCCTTTGGGGGCTGTGATTAATATGTATCTGTCTTCCCACTGTTAATGTACCCTATCTTCTTGAATGTTTATGTGCAGATTGCCTTTTGTTTATTGGAAAGGGATTGTTAATTGAGAATGACGTGTCTGTGATGGTGGGCACAAATGTTGGAAGTCTCAATGGGATTTAGATTTTATGAGCTTCCCTTGGTGATATTATTCAATTATAAATAGTTTTCTCCTAAATAACATTGTTTATTTATTTGTGCCTTATTCTTGGTTTCAACAAACTGGACATTTATTAAGGATTCTCCATTTTAATATACATCACATTATAACTATGAGTTGTGAATTATTTTTAAATTCAACTGTCTTAAACCATATTATAATAAGGAATCCTTAATCATTATCCTAATTTAAAGGAAATTCATTATTTTCATCCGACTTGTCAACTTATCATGAATCACGTCATGTTTTACCATTTCAAATGCGCTATGCAAGTTAATTTAATTTATAAAATTTATTGTTAATGGTAATGGGCGTTCTCTTATCTTTTACACAGGCAAAGGTACAGAACTTATTACAATTCATTTTGCATTCTTGTTCACACTCTCTTTATTACTCTCCAGGGAATGGAACCATTTTCACCATGAATTCAGTTGTATACTACTGGAGTTAAGTTGCCTTGAAAAGGTAGGTCTCTTAGTTCCTTGTACTTGTGACTTTTCTTGTTTTATATGTTTAACTTGTGGTTTTGATGGGTTCTGTTTTGCTTGTCCAATTTTATACTTCCCCTAAATTTGTTGTCCACACAAGGAAGCAGTAAGGAGTAAGAAAGACCATAGAGCTGGGGTGGTGCAAAATAATGCTTCAGCATAAGGGATGACACTGTGCAAAACTAATAAACAAAGGGAGAACATGACAAATCAATTTTAACTTCTTACAGTGAAATAGAAAAATAAAACTATGCCTGTTTTCTTCCTATGCTGCCACTCCTAGATGGTTGCCAGAGATAGATATCTTGCAAAAAATGGTCTATGCACCAAAATAAAAGTGAAGAGATGTAGTAAACACGAGGCAG
Organism: Anabrus simplex; assembly: GCF_040414725.1. Lineage (NCBI taxonomy): Eukaryota > Metazoa > Arthropoda > Insecta > Orthoptera > Tettigoniidae > Anabrus > Anabrus simplex. The sequence continues at coordinate 23,156,248 of NC_090277.1, read as the reverse complement.
ACACCTTCAAATAAAACTGGACTGAGCCAGAATCCAAACTGAGTCACTCAGCCCAGCATGCACAACAATAGCTCACAAGAAAAGTAATATCAGGAAACTGAACTTGAGCTACACAGGTGGAAACAGTTTAACAAAACATGAGGTAGAGGATGAAATAAGGGCATTATACAAGTCTGCACCATGTGGTATTTGATGACATCATAATGAACTTATTACACAACTTCTGGATGACACTCTCAAAAAGTGCTTACTTCTCAAATGCTTCTCTGTATTCCTTATTTTTAACCAACATTATCTTTAACTTATGTTTCTTCCCTTTTCTTGTACTTATCTTAATTCCTATCCTACAATTCCCACATCAAGAGTGAAGAACTGTGAAGATGGACCCTAGGTGAGTCCTGATGCCCGCCCTCCTGATGAAGCTGAGAAGCAGAACCTCCTCTATTCTTTATCTTATATCTTATATAAGATACAAGATCTGTCAAGGAAAGAGTGTTAAAACCCACTTTCATCCTGAAGACGGGAAGGAGAACTCATCAGGGACAGAGAAAAGATGGATGTAGAAGAACTGGGATCGAGGAACTCTCCTGTCATGTGTTCCTCCCTCTCACTCTGCATGAATTGATTTGATGATTGTTTGTTCCTTTCCAATGCTTACTCCTCCATCTTTTGATTGCTATAGATTAGACTCAAGACAAACCATCAAGTGACCGTTCCTGCTATCCCCGTAGACCCCTAAGCAGCCTTAACTGTCATCCCAAATAGACAAAGAATGCATCTGCCTGCTCTTGCAATCAGAAATAAAACCATTCATGTAAATAACCTCATAACCTTCATTAGCTCAAAGGGCAAGAGAGAATTTGAGGGAAAGAAAGAGCAGGCCACAAAGCCAAAACAGCGCTAAGCTATCTACACTTTATTTCCTATAGCTCAATATCAATTACAAGATGCTGGAATTTACTGAAACAATGAAAATCCATAGCCTGTTGCCAGTCATTAAACCAGGTCAGTAATGGAATGAATAAAGATGCCATCTAGCGGCAAGGATAACAACTGTTTCGGCTACCAAAGCCTGTTGCCCTCATCTAGGGCAATTATTAATGACTGACAGATGAAATTAAATGACATTGGAATGAATGATTACAGGGAAGACCAGAGTACTGAAAGAGCCTCTACTTTGTCCAGTAAAAATCTTACATGGATTGTATGGGATGTAAACCACAGAACGCAGTGGTGATAGCCCAGCATGCTGCTGCCTGAGCCATGAAGGCTTTTACTGAAAAAATATGACACCAAAATCTCAACTGAAATAGGCCAATATATAAACTCATAGAATGCTTCTCACATTAAACTATTTTTCCAAGTATCTCCCATAGCCTTTCTGGATATATTGTGCCTAATTACATCCATATGCAATTCTTAATAAACCAATGCTTCATTACATCATCCATGCACAGAATGAACATAATTACATCACCACTGTGTGACAGCCCAAAGAAAACCAGACAAATGGCTGGCCACATCATGAAAGAATGTACCATCTTTGCAAGAGAATACCCTACTGTAGCATAGTCTCTTCGCATATCTCAAGTAAAAACATCACATCAAAACTCCCAGCATTTCAAGCTTCTCCATATCAATCTTTTGTAAGATTCAAGAATAACACACTGCACTGTAATGCATAGCTCTGTAAAAACCACTGGTATTTCAAGACATGGTATTCTTCCCATCTGTTAATTAAATATTAAAAACAAAGACCCAACATAACATAAAACATAAAATTATAACAATGTTAACCTTTCAGCAATATCACATTTAAAATACAGCAGGTCATGGTTTCTGGAAAAAATTCACTGTCAAGTTGTTATCATTATAAAAGGGTAGAGATAGTTCCACCTAACCAATACCATTAGATTAATATTATATCTTATATAATTAGTACTAGTTTCAACCTTGCTACATTAGGTCTTCAGCCATGATCACATTGGAAATAAATGTATACGTATAACCACCAATAAAAAAATAAAAAGTGGTATCTCTTAAGTAAAACCCAAATCTAAAACAGTGATGAAATGTCGGAATACACATTTAAAATTCAAACTAAAACAACACATTAAAATTGTTGTGACGGGTGTTGGACTATGCCAATATCAATATCCTCATAATAAGCACGTATTCTTAAGTCTTGAATTGATTTTGGAGCTGATATTCGTTGTCTGTATACCAGAGGTACACCCACCCCATACATTTCAAGATGCACCTTGGAAAATGCCACCTGAAATCTAAAAGTTACAACAACTAATACAAGAAGTAATACAAGATGTCTCTACAATAAACTTATGTTATGCCTTCTGGTGTGAAGATAGACTATTAATTCTAAAGCAATTTTGTATTCTAAGGTCTCCTAAACCGAATTGATTCTGTAATTTTTTTCAGTGTATAATCTTTGTGACTTATATATTCTCTTCATCTAGTAACCTAAGTAGTATAGGCTTAGCCTATGTAATTTTGGGCCATAAGCCCAAATAGTGTTTTAAGCTTTTTGTTTCAATTTTTAAGAGCACAAGTTTCTGCCTCCTCACAATTTTGATTTTTGGGCCAGTACTGTAAATTATTGTTTTCACAAAGGCCTGGTAGAATGGGTACTTGATACCCCTGTTTAATTCGATTTCAATACTTTTATATAAAGATGTTAGACTGTAAAGCATATACCATAAGAGGGTAACTGTTCAGTATATAAGACAGTGAATACTGCTTGAATTTGTAAAATGCAGGTTGTGCTTTTGATAGGCCTGGACATTTCTGGAAATGGATTCCTAAATGTAAATTTTATGGAACAAAGATGCTCTATCTATTAATGTAAAGGTTGAGTGGTGCCTCTGGAAGCCTATAATGTGATAATGTTCGGAGAGCTGCTATGCAAAGCAGTTAATGGTCTGTTTAGGTCTCCAGATTTAGCTTCCTTCTTTCCCCTCCACGTCCCATCCCGTAATACCAGAATGAAGACCCTATTCCATACTCCTTACTCCCGGCTTACTCTCACCCAAAGGTCCCTTTCGGTACGTATTCCAGCAATGTTTAATACATTATCTATCAAAAACAACCTAGATCTCTTCGTAACGTTTCCTTCCTTCTGTCATGATATTTATAATATAACTTAATCTTCCTTGTTGTTCTTTCCCGTTCTGCTCCTGTATTTACTGTAAATGTATTTTTCTTTGTTAATATCGTTGTTTATGTAAATATGTATTATATAGAACTGTACAGTTTTCATTGTGTATATTTGTGTCCTTTGTAAATATTTATATATCTTTAATTTTAGATTCATATATATTGTACATAGCCCAGATCGTTGTAATTCGGCGTTATGCTGTTGCTGATCCTGAATAAATAAATAAATAAATAAATAAATAAATTTTGTGGAGCAAAAAATGCTCCTGGAAGATTGTGTATTTTGTATACTCTGTTTGCTAGTGGTGTAAAAGAAATTGGGAGATCCACCTTCTTCACTATTTTTGAAAGGAACCACAACACTCATGGTGAATGTATAATTATGGAGCTTAAGCTCAAAGTTATTAATTAATTATTATTCAATTTTCTAAATTGTTACCGAATCCTATGAACTTGCAAGTGACTAATCTCATGTTTTAATCCGTATTGAAATCTGTTAGTATACAATAATAAAGTTTTATTATGAATCCACCTGTTCAATACATTATAATGTTGTTACATTAAAATAACTTCATTAGTTAAAAAGTTACATATGTAACTTTTTAACTAATGAAGTTATTTTAATACATATGTAACTTTTTAACTAATGAAGTTATTTTAATGTAACAACATTATAATGTATTGAACAGGTGGATTCATAATAAAACTTTATTATTGTATCCTATGAACTTTGCATAATTGCATAATGTATAATTATGGAGCTTAAGCTCAAAGTTATTAATTAATTATTATTCAATTTTCTAAATTGTTACCGAATCCTATGAACTTTGCACCAGAATTTTAAAGTTGAGATTTTGAAAAGATAACAAAATATACCAGAGAAAGAGATAGAACGCTAATTTTAAAGTTTTTGATTAATCTTTTGAATATCTAATATCAACCCACTCCTGCCCGCACCTTCTTTCACCTCTGTCCACCACAATATTTCTGTAATAAGTGGTAGCAAAGCGTGGTTGAATGGGTCTGGATAAAGCCCCTTTTGACGGCCACTAATAGAAAAGAAAATTTGGTTGCTAGAATTTTCCAAATGTTGTTAGACTTTCTATCACTATATCTGGTCTTCACGAAGTCCTTGCTCCTGGGTAGTTGGGCAAGGAGGAATTGATTTACGAACCTCGAATTAGGAAGGTCCAGTCTGGTGGCATGGTTGCGGCAGATATTGCCAGACTTAAAGAATATTTTGAGTTTCCCATATGTATCCCAGTATTTGGAGAGAAGGAAACTGATAAGGCTCTGTCCACTATCACAGATAACACTACCGGGCTAGCTTTTATTGTTAGTTTTTTCTGAAGTAAGTGATCCTTCTGCTAATCAACTTAAAATAATTCAGGCTAGACTGTTCCATTTTTATAATATGGCTAGGGACCTATTGTCTCTAAAACTGAAGGATGATCATGCTAAGGAAGCTAGTCAAATTGGTCAAACACCTGTCTGACATGTCTAATAGGGTTAGTCAACTGTTGTCTAGGACCACTAATGCTAAAAGCGACCATGTTCGTACTGTAAACTTGTGTATGGAAGAGGACTCTAGTAGGTCCGTAGAGAGTAGGAAATCAGTGGCTACTCAACAAACATCTGCCACATCGGAACAAAGGTCAGATCACCTACGACAACTTCCAACTTTCCTTATGAGTAATGCAGTGTTTGATCCTTCTCAACTTCCAATGCCGTCCTCAATTATGTTGCCAGGTTTCAGCAGCTTGCCCCACCCATTAGGCAAGTTCTCGGTAAATTCCACTAATGAAGTGATATACTTTTTAAGATTCTTAGTCGAATTTCAAGATCATGCTTTGGTATTTGCTCTCCCTCACTCTCAAAATCTTCAAATAATGTACCCCTATTCTGTAGGCGTTCTCTCGGACAAAATTTAAAAGCAAAAGTTGACAGATCATGGATAGAAAACTTCAACGCCCACCTCATGGCTAACTTCATTCCGCCTGGAGCTATGTCATCTTTAACACAGGAGTACTACTTCAGAGTACAGAGGTTAGATGAGAATCTCGTCGACTTTATTCAAGATATAAAATTTTATACTAGGGTATTGTGCAACCTATTGTAGAAAGAATTCCTTCTCCTTATAGGTCGTACTGATGTTTCGCAGCCCGACCTCGAACCTTCTCAGAACTTGAGACAATGTGAGTGTCAGCCGAAGGAGTGAGGTACGCTGACACTGTACGAGTCACCAGGGAGCCCCCTCCATCATCTAACAGTACTCGGCCACCTCCTCGCCAAACATTCCCCACACGCAAGTTGTATGCATGCGGATCAACGGAACACCTTTGGAATAAATGTCCCTTGGACAAATCGAGCAGAACTAGGGATGGAGCAGGCCCGTCCCAAGGATGCTTTAAATGCGTGAAGTTTTCCCATCTAGCCAAGAATAATACTTCGCATAACAGCACACCTTCTTGTTAGTCTTCTGGTGCTGCCTCCACTAACCCACGAGATAGGAAGTGACTAGTGTCATCGGCTGAGTCACAATGCTCAACATTCAGAGGCTGAGCCCCCGTTAAATTAGGTAACGAATCCTTGAAGGAAGAAACTTCATCTAATTTATTATTTGAAGGCCCAAGGGAATGCCTTAAGATTGCTTCCGAGACACCAGGATTCGTGCCATATCTTAAAATTGAGGTACGTAGCTCGATAACTGCAGTCGCTTAAGTGCGGCCAATATCCAGTATTCGGGAGATAGTAGGTTCGAACCCCATTGTCGGCAGCCCTGAAAATGGTTTTCCGTGGTTTCCCTTTTTCACACCAGGCAAATGCTGGGGCTGTACCTTAATTAGGACCACGGCCGCTTCCTTCCCACACCTAGCCCTTCCTTGTCCCATTATCGACGTAAGACCTATCTGTGTCGGTGCGACGCAAAAGCAACTAGCAAAAAAAATTGAGGTAAATAACGAACTCATTAAGGCGGTAGTATATTCACCTATATCATTTTCGAGGAGTGGTACTCTAAGTAGAAAGCCTATTGTAAGTTCCCAGACTATTGTTTGTCTTCTATTAAATGTGTTTCGGCAAATACAACACCAGTAGATATTTTAGGCTTCGTTTTAGCTAAAGTTCGAATCTCAAAATTTACATGGAAAATAAAGTTATTTGTGGCTAAAGAGTTGCCTTGTCCAGGAAAATTTCGGGCCGATTTTATGTCTCATTCAGGGCTGGCGCTCGATCTCCAGAGCACGTCGTGCACATCCAAGTTCTCTAGTAACATTAATATTCCTCTTCTGAAATGTAATTTTGTGTCATTTTCATCTATTTCGCCTAACCAGAGTGAGATGTCGTTAGATCTGAGGCATCTATCAGAGGACCAGGCTGAGAGTATTCGAAAGTTGCGTCAGTCTTTTCGGGATGTATTTTTGGAAATCCTTGGTGTCAGTAACCTCATCGAGTACAAGATTGAGCTAAACGAATGTATTCCAGTTATGTGTCCTCCTTATAGACTATCTCCACCTAAAATGAAGGCTCATAAGAAAATCATTGATCAGACATTAAAAGATGGTATTATTCGACTTTCAAAGTCGGTGTATTCATCGCCCATTTTTCTTGTACTGAATCCCCAAGGTGGTTTCACGCCTGTCATTGATTACAGGGCTTTAAACCGTATGGCCATATTACAATTTGTGCCCCATCCTGACCCTCCTTCTTGTTTTTCATGGTTTTGCAAGGCTAAGTTCTTTACCATCTTAGATCTTAACCAGGCATATAATCATATACCTCTGGCAGAAGAATCCTAACATCTAACGGCTTTTGCCACTGATTGGAACTTGTATGAATATAACCACGTGCCTTTTGGGCTGCCCACGGGCGCGTCTGTCTTTACTAGACTGCTGGATAGGATCTTCTCCAATATCAAATTTGAATATCTTCAATTCGACGATGTCCTTGTGTTTTCGGAGACCTTAGAAGAACACTTAGATCATTTGGAGGAAGTTCTACATCGCCTTCGTAAGGCTGGGTTGACAGTTATCTAAGGTAGCTGTTGCTAAGCCTTCTATGTCATTCTTAGGTCATATTGTGTCGCCCAATGGTGTCTCTATCGACCATTCCAGAACGCAGGCTATTTATGACTTCAGGACGCTGAAGGATGTCAAAAGAATTGCTAAGTTTATATGCACGGTGAACTTCTTCAGGAAACGTATTCCTAACTTTGCTAACAGGGCAGCGCCCCTAAGCCTACTTCGTAGGAAAGGTGTCAAATTCGAATGGGGGCCGTCGCAGCAAGCTGCGTTTGAAGATCTTAAGTTAGCTCTCTGTAATGCCTCTTCATCTGACGTCGCTGTTGTTCTTCCAGGAAAAAACTCGGAAGGCGGCCTATTGCCTATGCGTCTACGACCTTATCTGCTCAAGAAGCCAAGTACTTCATGTACGAATTAGAAGGTTTGGCAGTCCTGTTCGCCGTGGAGAAGTTCCGCCTTTATCTAGAGCATGCCAAATTTGAATTAGTAACAGACAAACGAGTTTTAAGTTGGGTCATAGCTAGGACACGTATCGCCCGTTGGGCTATCAGAACTCCTGCCTTTCAATTCTACGTGCGACACATTCGGGGATCTGAAAATGTGGTCGCAGATGGGCTAAGCCTCATGGTTCCGAGTGAACAGGGGGATAGTTCTTCCCCTCCCATGCCCATACATTCTAGTGTTGGTGCTATTTTGATTGATGCACCTATGTTTATTTCGTGATATCAAGAAATATAAACGAAAAGATCCAATGCTGGCTCCTATAATGGAATCAATTTCTTCTGGGGAACATACTGTCCCTTATGGGTTGAGGAATGGGATTATGTGCTGCCCTTCGAGGCACGATGAGAAGATGAAAGTAGTTGTTCCTGATGCTCTTGTGCCCACGATCTTCAAATACTATCATGAGACCCCATTAGTGGGGCACATAGGCATCTTCAAAACGAGAAAATCAGAGAAATATTCATCTGGAAGAGTATGGGCGGCGAAATCAGTGAAATGGTTAAAGCTTGTAAATATTTCCTGCTTCGTAACGCCCCTTGTCTGCCAAGCTGGGGCTATTGTCACCTACCCAGCATCTCGCCTCATGGAGCGTTTGTACATAGACTACATGGGACCATCCCCTCAATCGAAGGGGATCGGGAATAAGTTCATCCTTGTATATGTAGATTTTCATGGTTATTTCCGACTAATTTGGCTACCACTCAGTCTACCATTTCTTGCCTTAATACTATCTTAGTTTCTTTTGGTCCTTGTCAATATATAGTTCCCAATAATGAAAAGGCTTTCACATGTAACTTATTCCAAATATTCTCTTTAGGTTTATCCATATCCCATATAACTTCTTCGAACTGCATTGATAGGTTTTCAGCATGAAGATCATTCCAGGTGGGCCACTTCGCTGCATTGGTTATCTTTTGCTCTCTAAATTCGGCCGTTCATGAGTCTCGTAAGTTCACTCCTGCCTCTCTCATGTTTAAGTTTGTTCCCAACATGCCAATGTCTAATCTTTGGTCCCTCAATGAGATATTACACAGACAATAGAATCCAATAAGATCAGAGACCTGTGGGAGAAGGCTAAAAGTAACCTTAAGGCTTCTCATGAGCAGGACAGAGAGAGATATGATCGTGGATGGAGGAACACCAATTTAAAAGTCAGAGATCAGGTTATGGGTAAAACTTTTGTACCTGCAGGCAAGCTTGCCCCCAGATTTCATGGGCCATGTATTATTTTTGGATTTCTTAACACCAGTCACACTTATGGTGAGCAACCCAGCCACTGAGAGCATATTTAGAGTTCACCTTTCGCAGATTAAACCGGTATAACCTTTTGTTTTGCAGTATAGGCCACTAAGTCATGGTAATAAAAACTGCTAGATTTATATTCTTTCCTTAGGTAAATAATTTAGTAAGGGGTAGGAGGAGACCCTCTGCCCCACGCATATAAATCTAGTGTATTATCTTGTTCAGAGGACATCAGGAGAAGAACTAATGTAACAGAAATCCTAGAGATAGTAGCAAGACTAAAATGGCAATGGGTAGGACACGTAGCTCGACAAGACTACAACAGGTGGACCTCTAGGATTGTTCACTGGAGACCATGGGGACACAAGAGAGGCATTGGAAGACCCCTGAAGAGATGGCTCGACGACATAAAGTTGTTGGCTGGAACACGCTGGTTCCAAGTGGCTCAAGACCGAAGACGATGGAAGCACATGGAAGAGGCCTATATCCAGCAGTGGATTGAAATAGGCTAGAAAAGAAGAAGAAGAAGAGAAGTATTATCTTGTTGCTGTATATGATCCTGTACAAACCTTCCCCCCTAATAAAGTTTATTTTCTCCCATTGGCTGACTGCCATTAACTTTCCCCTGCCCCCAAAACCAAGCCTGCATTTCACACACTCATTCTTGATGCCACCTGCCTCATCTGAACCAGAAGTTTAAAAAAAATAAACTAACACTCGCTCTCAAACTTCTCTGTCGCCAATAAATTACTGTTTCAGTGCCCTCTCTGTCATCTACAGATGAGTTACAGCATCTGGCGAGTGAAGCCAGCGTGGGGTAAGGGCCCAACCTGCTCTGGCCTGTCTCCTTCATAACAGTGTGCTGGTGCACCATCCTTTCCGACAACGGCTGAGGTGCGGTAACCCAACAGCCTAATTCATCTCGGAGCAGTAGCTCTATATCCGGTCTGTGGCGACCATCACCATGGTCACCCCTCACATGGTAGAGGGAGAGATGTATCTGAGGGTACTTGGGGGATCCCTGGGACCCCACCCCGCTATCGGCAGTGGCAGCTGCTCTTGACGTCAAACTACAACTGTAATCTAGGATTTCTACGGCTTCAGAAAGACTTCAAGACTTGTTTTCGACATAAATTATTACAAATGAACATTCATCAAGAAATTTTGTCTGTAAAATTCCCCTTTAAATTTTTCTAAAAAGCAAAATTTCAAACTGTGTCACCAGAAGAATAACTCTTGGGGGTGGGGGGAGGTCTGTACCGGAGACACACCCGCCCCGTACATTACATGATGTACCTTGGAGAATGCCATCTAAAACTTGCAACAACTAATACAACAAGTTTGGATATTTCTCTACAGATGCCTCTATTATAAACTTATGTTATGCCCTCTGGTGTAAAGACTGACTATTAAAATTGTAAAGTAATTTCGTATTCTAAGGTTTCCTAAACTGAATTGATTTTTCTTTGTTTTTGGTGTGTTAAAGTTTACAACACTTCTATCTCTTCTCACCAAATTAAGAGGTGAGACAATAGAAAATTTTGTATATTTATTTTTCATCCAAACACAGGTTTCTGGTACTTATTTTATCACCCAATAACAATTTGGGGTGTATCAGACCTTAGCCCAGAGTTTTCTGGAAGTTTCCTCTTGGGTATAAAAGCTGGCACATTTTCAGACCAGGTTGTTTTGTTGATCATTCCAGTCTAGAGAGTGTGTGTTTATCAAGGAGGCGGTGGCGCCTCGTCCATCTTCGAGAACTCCACCAGCTCAAGTTAATGGCCGTCTGGCTTAATTAAGTGATATTCTATGAAAGCTAGCTCAAGGAGAAGGTTTCCAATTTTTAACAATGAAACTCTAATTTTCTAAAATGCAAATTCCAAAATCCAAGTGTATATATCAAACAAGCCAAAGGAACTTAACCGAAATCAGGGAATAGAGAGTGAGCTACACTCTCGTATTCCCTATCAACTTGATTTTGAGGTAACAATGATTTTGTAACTCTTTACAGTTCGAAATCTTTGTAACTTAAATTTTCTCTCCATCTAGTCACCTCAGTAGTATAGGCATAGACTCTGCAACCTCAGGTCATAAGCCCAAATAGGGTTTTAATTTTTTCATTTCTATTTTAAGGAGCGCAAGTGTCCGCCTCCTCACCATTTTGATTTTTGGGTCAGGAACTTAACCTGTTGTTTTCCACGAAGGCCTGGAAGAATGGGTACTCAATATCCCTGTTTAATTCTATTTCATTCCCTCTATGTAAAGATCTTAGACCGTTAAGCATATACCGTAAGAGAGTGAATATGGGCCCGGATATTTCTTGAAATAGATTCCTAAATGTAAATTTTATACAGCAGAAATGCTGTTTCTATTAATCTAAAGGTTGAATGGTGGCTCTGGAAGGCTATAATGAGATAAAGTTTGGAGAGTAGTCTCCTAAATAATTTTGTAGAGCAAAAAGTGCTCTCGGAAAATTATGTATTTTGGATACTCTGTCTCCTAGTGGTATAAAGGGAATTGGGAGATCTGTCTCCTTGACTATTTGTTTAAAGGAACCGCAGCATTCATGGATATTGTATAATCAGGGAGCTTCAAGCTCAAAGTTGTTCATTAATTATGATATTCCCGTTCTGGTCGCATGCCGGGGGAGACCCGATATGACATGTTATCGCCCACCGCTCGTCTACCGTCTCTTAGACGACAAAATACACGATAATATACTGTACTGCCATCTCTTGGTTCCGCGTGGAACTTTGTAGAATCCAGAAACTATTTGACAGTCAATCTGTTATTTAGATGGCAGTATAGCCATCAGCTGTCCACTCATGCACACAAATCCTTGAGCGATAGTAAACAAACATGCTCACCATGTGCTCTTCTAGTCATATACATGTTGTATATGTTAGGCAACACACAAAACCACAGTATTTTCGCGCCTCTGCCCCTAATGAATATATCTAATAGCATTTCACGATGCCTAATAGTAAACTGATGATGGTCGGTTTGTGTAACGTAATCCAACATTTACCTGATGCTGACAGCTGGCACAATTATAAATAAACAGATCCAGATTTCAAGAAATCGCCATTTTGGTTTCAGCCTACAAACACCCGTGATTTATGAAACCAGGGGCAATAGAGTTTTTCAATTGCTTTTTGGCAATAATTTGTACACTGAAATTATTAACGAAACCAATCGGTATGTGATAACGATAATAGTAATAAAAATGCAAAATAATTTGTCTTAAATTCCACATATTGCTTTTATTTGCTCCAATATAGCTTGCTGTAAACGTATATAGCCTACGTGCATCAATTAAAAGCAAGTGCTATCTCCAAAATTTTGAAAGATGAATACAGGTCATATAAGATAACAATTTACATTTAAAATACGAGTAGTAGAGACAACAAAGAGAACTTCAATTTGATGGGGTAAGAGTTAATATGCCAAGTTGAAACCAGAACACAGGGCTTCCACAACCTGAGCTACTCAGACTGCTATTTTTTCCCGACAAGAGCTACAAAGCAAAAGGGAGATGAAGAGAAACCCCACTTCTTCTTCAAAACCTAAAGAATGAATTCAGCTTTCAGACATGCTGTGCAAAATAAAAGATGCTTACTAGTAAATTCTGCATTTATGTAATCATAAAAAGAATATTTAGTAAATTTAAGATGAGTGTACAAATATATATATGTAGGTCTACCTTAAGAATAGACAGCAAGACACTCATATATTTCCAGAAGAACAGATAAAAGAAGAGTTATGAGACCAGTCAAATTCAGATGACGTTAAAGGTTTAATTGTAATCACTATAAAGTTATCTGCAATGATACTTACGGATGAATTATTTGATGTTTCCTCAAAGCTTATTGGTTCCTCTTTGATCTTTGCATCCAAGTCCATTTTAAATAGCGTGCGAAGGTTTAGACGGTTTTGGGATGTAGACTACTTCAACGGATCATGCCCTGAAACAAGAGCAACAAACACTCTTATCGTCCGTTTGTAGTAAAACCCGTAGTTTAAGGTGACTCTTGACATTGTGCTCATAGCCACAGGACCTCAAGATTTACCTGGACACTGAACCTCAGGGATAAACATTTTCACTGAAAGAACATCCCACACTCACAGATTGGGATTAATTTGCACATGTATAGTGAAAAGAAAATGTCTATGCAACTTACACATCACCCACTACTCTGGCGGTCTAATGACTGGTGTTATGTACCTCCCCATATAATCCTATCCAATGCTGTGCTGTAGATGTTCTCTGATCTGTTCTATATAACTTGTCGTCTATACCCCAACTGACCACTTCTTCTTAACAATTTGTTTTACATCACACTGACACAGATTGGACTTATGGTGTTGTGGCTAGGAGCAGGAAGGAAGTGACAGTGATCTTGATTACAGTACAGTCCCAGCATTTTCCTGGTATAATGGGAAAGCACAGAAATCTGTCTTCAGGGCTGTCACCACCACTTCCTTACCACTCCTAGACCTTTCCTATCCCATCATTACCCTAAGTCCTATCTGTGTTGGTGCAACAAAAATCGAATGTAAAAATAAAATTCTACAAGCAAACCTTTTGCAGAGCAAATGATCTGACTGTGAAGATACAACCTCCACTCCCTGTCACTCCACAACCTCTATTGACTATGTTCATTCTGTACTGTCTTTACACTAGAGTCTAATGGTAATTCAGTTTCAATATAATTTTGAAAGTAACTATTAGGAATTTTCTGATATAGTACATTCATTTTTGTTTCCAATCTGCAAACATTCTTGTTTGTGCTTGTTGTTTAAAGGAGCCAGCATCTATGGTCATCGGCCGCAAACATTAAAATAGGAGATGGAGAGCCCAGGCTTTTTCTTCACACTTACAAATTATGTAAATCATCCTGGATAATAATGACAAGTGTGTGTGTGTGTAAGCCCTATGCCTTACGTATTTTAATAAGCCAGTTTATTACACAGATATAGGTATAGTACTTCTCTCAACACACAGTCCTCACCATACAATATGTTGAATTCAGTAGCAGTTTAGACCAATTCCTCATTGATCAAACAAATGATTTCATAGAGGATAGCCAGGTACTTATTGGCAACTTTATCCCAGAAGTTTCAACCATTACTGATTATGTTACAATATATACTGTATATTTGTTCCAAAAAACAGTTCCGAACTGGCTATGAACTACTTTTTTACAACAAAGACTTCTGAACTGGCTATGAGCTCCTTCATTACAACAAACTCTTCCAAAGTGGCCATGAATTCATTCAAAATTATCTTAATGAACATATGCAAGTAAGAATGCTACCAGAATTGATTGTTAATAACGTTTTGTTGGAATAAGCAAACGGCAACTGAGAACAGCATCAAAGCCATCTGCGACTTGTTACAAACTTTTAACGATGGATGATGGAAGGCCTCATTATTCCAGTGAGAAGTACTGTTTGCAGTCGCACCACTTATTGGTCGAATTAAATGTGGATGTATACACCACTCAGTCCCTTGTATTGAATGAGAACTGCTGGCATTGGCTCCGAAATGGTTCTGAATGTAGTTAGAACAGCATGAATTTAGAACTCACAGTTCAGAACCAGTTCTGAATCTCTGTTGGAACAACATGTATACTACTGCGCATGAGAAGGCAATTCAGAATCAATTCGGTACCATGTTGGAACAACCCTGCTTATATTATCACTAAGAACGACAGCTGGGTAATATTTAAAGTAGACAGCCTGCAGTCGGCTGAAAGAAAAGAATTACCTGCCGCTGTTATTTTGTGTTTAAATTTGAAATGAACAATAAAGCTTACCTTATTTCCTATGACGTACCGTACGATATTAAGTTCCTTATGGAGATGTAGAAGACTGAGACTCCAGCTTTATTAGAAATATGTTAAAAGCTCTGTACAGAGTGTAAAACGTAAGAAACCGCAATTACCTGATGAAGAAAATCTTTAGAGAAACAGCACAATCCTCCGAACAAACCTCGACAAGATGCCGCAATATGTCAGAGATGCACAATACAAAACAAATGAATACGAACATTATATAACAACACGCCAACCACTTCGAAAGTAAACCGGAAATTGTGAATAGCGCTTCTCATAACGTTATAACCAGTGCGTTGTTCCTCTACTGTACACATACACACCCGCTATAATTCACTTATCTCCAGCTAACTACTGTACAAGGATAGAAGTCATAAAGTCATCTGGGACCACCAAGACCAACCATTACTCTCAGACCACAGGACAGAAAATACATGGCGTGCGTAGGCCTACCAACCGGGAGAGGGGTATCAGTAGCGTATTCCGCCAATTACAACGACGCTCATGAGCTGTTTAGCATTCAAGTTCGCAGTTACACTTCTCTATTGTTGTCAATCTTCTGTTTTCAGCTTCGATATGTGGATATTATGAGTGATTGTCTTTGAAAGACTTATTTCTTTGAAGAATATTATCTTTCCTCCATCTAATGGCAGACGTACAAACAATGCGTCGCGATAATGCGTAGTTGCGTGTCGGAAGCCTACGTGTTATATTTATGTGACACTTCTGAATTCGTGTCCATTGCTTCGCCCAGAGGTGTGATGTCATCATCAATACCTTCATCTTTCACTTCACGAATGAAGGGCACCTCTAAATAACTTCACCTCAAATACTGCTTCGTCCACCTCTGTGGTGCAATTAGCTGCCATGCCCTGAGGCCCGGCTCTACCATGAAATTTTAGAAGTTTTCCCGGAATCTACGAGATATGGAACGGGATCTATTCAGCCTCGGGGGGTCATTTATAACGTGCGTCTATTTTTTCTACTATTCTACGTGATTCTACGTCTGCTACGCTCGACATGCTGCTACTAACCTCTGTGTGTGTGCTCTCTTCGCCCGTCCAGCTGGTACTGTTCGCACTGTTGCCCTCCCTCCTTTCCTCCCCTATCACCTCGCTGCGCAATGTGTACCTTCTGCTCTCGTCTCTTCTGGACGTTTCCATTGTAATATAAATAAGGCCTGCTCTGGGCTCTATCGGCGAGTTGGATGAAGAAGACGACTTGTGTGGAGGGAGGACTTTGTTTTATTTGCGCTAGCGGCTGGTCCGTGTGCAATGTTTTTAAAATGATGTTTGTTGTTCATGATTGAAGCTCAAGGACTGCTGGACGGGTGAGCGAACTTTAAATCTATATTCTCTTCGCATACTTAATTTTCTCTTTAAAGCTGTATTCCCCTGTTTCATCATGCCGAACTGGCTGCTAAAGACTGTTCACGCTACCAAATTTCACTAGTCTGAGCTATTGAAATTGGTGTATGTCTTGGAACTACACTACGATTTTTTCCAAATTTCGCTTTCTACTACGTGAAAATTACAGTAATATGAACCATTGGATACTAAAAGACTTGGTGAACAAGCGCAAGAATAGGACTAACTGTATTCATATTAACGCCTAGCTTCTCTTCGAATTTCAGGATTGTATTAATACTTGTAGGTTCTATCTTTCCTAATTCCTGTTGCCAGCCTTAGGTACTGTTCTCTTCCTCATCCTTCCCTTTTCCCCACGTTCTGTCCCGGGGTTCTCTTTTCTTTTGTTTTTTGCTATTGTACAGTGGCCTATATGCCTTTTCAAATTCTTTTAAAATTTTGTATTAATGGGTAATATCTGTTTAGCATTTGTAGGATACTCCTAATGAAAACTATTGTAAAATTCATCTCTTGTTTTGAGTCTAGCTGTTTTGGGTAGAAAATTGTGTTATAAAATGGTCGTCCCATTTATTTTAAAAATCTGAAGTATCTATTTTTTTAAATATTGTTGCTCTCTTCAATCATCTGTTCAGTCTCTTTGGCATGTAAAAATCGTTTTTGGTATTTGTGGTAATATATTATTATTATGAAAAAAAGTTCCTTCTCTTTCCCTGATTTTTATCACACGTATTTCCATGCCCTTTATTACCTGTACTTACCTCGGGTCCCTCTGGAAAATGGACACAGTAAAATGCTTCCTTCTGCGCTCTGCTAAAAGGTTCACTTTGAAACTGAAATATGAGTACTTGTATATGCATGGATTTTGTGGAGAGCTGTAATCCTTTTTGTGGCATGCCATACTTGGATGGACAGTAATATAATAGGACAGTTCGAGCGCCACGACCTCCTCCGGGCTCCCAGGGCTCCCTACACCACCCGCAGGAAATTTGAATTTTGGCGGGAAATTTGAATTTTGGCGCAAGATTTGAATTTGTAAACAAAGCCACGTGCTGTTTTACAGCTGTCATCGACAACAACGCATCGCTAACCTCAGTACTGCCATCTTGACGGGCCTAAACCTCAGTAGTACCAACTTAACCTAACTAGCGTGAGGTAAACAAAGCCACGTGTTCTTTGACAGCCACGTGCTTTTAGACAGACAACAACACATCGCTAACCTCACTGCTGCCATCTTGACGGGCCTAAACCTCAGTTGTGCAAACTTAACCTAACTAGTGCGAGGTAAACAAAGCCACGTGTTTTTGACAGCTGTCATCCGCCATCGTTAATCCAGGGAGCACCGTGCTGCCCTCTTTATCGTAGTAGATGTAAATTCATCACCTGTCATCGGCAGTGCTGCCATCTTGGCGAGCCTAAACATTAGTGTTACCAACTTAACCTCACTAGCGTGAGATAAACAAATCTACGTGCTTTTTTGACAGCTGTCATCCGCCATCTTTAATCCAGACAGCACAGTGGTGCCCTCTTTAGCTACTTACCTTTGAAATGTAGTACGTCACAGATGTCATCCGCCATCTTGCATCGCAAACCTCAGTGCTGCACTCTTTAGCTAGATACCTTTGAAATGTAGTGGGGGCAATTTGAGAAATTCTTTACGCTCGTGTTTGGAAACAAAGCCACGTGCTTTTTTGACAGCTGTCATCCGCCATCTTTAATCCAGACAGCACCGTGCTGCCCTCTTTAGCTACTTACCTTTGAAATGTGGTACGTCACAGCTGTCATCCGCCATCTTACATCGCGAACCTCAGTGGTGCACCCTTTAGCTAGATACCTTAGAAATGTAGTGAGGGCATTTTGAAAAATTATTTATGCTCTTATTTGGAAACAAACCTATGCGCATTTTTGTCAGCTATCACCCGACATCTTTAATCCAGAGAGCAACGTCCTGCCGTCTATGTGGTGGTAGTAAATTCTACACGCTCTTGTTTGGAAACAAACCCATGTGCATTTCTGACAGCTGTCAATCACCAGAGAGCACCGTGCTGCCCTCTTTGCGCCGGTGGCAAATTCCACGTGCTTTACAAACTCACGTGCTTTTTGACAGCTGTCATCCGCCATCTTGCATCACAAACCTCAGTGCTGTACTCTTTAGCTAGATAAATTTGAAATGTGGTGGCGGAAAATTCCTCGTGCTCTTGTTTGGAAACAAAGCCACGTGCTTTTTTGATAGCTATCATCCGCCATCATTAATCAATAGAGCACTGTGCTGCTATCATGCGGGTAATTTCGTCAGCTGTCATCCGCCGACTTTAATCTACAGAGCGCCGTGCTGCTCTCTGTAGTAGCGAGCAATTTGAAAATTTCTGTTAGCTGTCATCCGCCATCTTTAATCAAGAGAGCACCGTGCTGCCATCTTTAGCTAGATACCTTTGAATTGTGGTGGCGGCAAATTGAAAAATTCCACGTGCTCTTGTTTAGTAAACAAAGCCACGTGCTTTTTTGACAGCTATCATCCGCCATCTTTAATCAACAGAGCACTGTGCTGCTATCATGCGGGTAATTTCGTCAACTGTCATCCGCCATCTTTAATCTACAGAGCGCCGTGCTGCTCTCTGCAGTAGCGGGCAATTTGAAAAGTTCTGTTACTTATCATCCGTCATCTCTAATCAACAAAGCATCGTACTGCTATCTTTAGCTACATACATTTAACATGTGGTGGCGGATAATTTGAAAAAAACTTTCGTTAGCTATCATCCACCATCTTTACTCAACAGAGCATCGTGCTGCTATCTCTAGCTACATATATTTAACATGCGGTGGCGGCAATTTGAAATTCTATCTAGATCCCATCTTTAATCAACAGAGCACCGTGCTGCTACCCCTTTGAATTGTGGTGACGGATAATTTGAAATTCCGTTAGCTATCATCATTAAACATTAGTGCATTCGCTAACCTAACCTCTCATCTACTATGTTGAAGGAGACTATACGACACCTCCTCTACCTCCTGCTCTTCCTCCACCTCCTCCTCCTCTACCACCTCCGCCTCCTCCTCCTCCTCCTCTGTCAAGGCATAGCTTTATCGAACACGCATCGCGAAGGCAAGAGTGTGCAGCGATATGCATGTTTAGACTTGCGGATTACGAAAGAAACATAACAAGACTTGAATCGAACACTGCACGCGATGTCGTTAACTTCAACATGTGATTAAAACATTGTCTGGTGTGTTCATAACACTACATAAGTGATCAAGACTAGAATCGAACGCTGTACTTAATACAACATGTTAGGGGATACCTTTGTTCTAAGAAGATCAGATTGAAACATAACAAGACTAGAATTGAACACTGCACTCGATGTCGTTAACCTTAACATATGATCAGAACATTGATTGACGTGTTCAGATCACTAAACAAGTAGAACCGAACACTGTACTCGATACAACATGTTAGGGGATACCTTTGTTCTAAGAAAATTAGATTGAAACGTAACAAGACTAGAATCGAACACTGCACTCGATGTCGTTAACCTTAACATGTGATCAGAACATTGATTGATGTGTTCAGATCACTAAACAAGTAGAACCGAACACTGTACAACATGTCAGGGGATACCTTTGTTCTAAGAAAATTAGATTGAAACATAACAAGACTAGAACCGAACACTGTACTCGATAAAACATATTATGGGATACCTTTGTTCTAAGAAAATTAGATTGAAACATAACAAGACTAGAATCGAACACTGCACTCGATGTCGTTAACCTTAACATGTGATCAGAACATTGACTGATGTGTTCAGATCACTAAACAAGTAGAACCGAACACTGTACAACATGTCAGGGGATACCTTTGTTCTAAGAAAATTAGATTGAAACATAACAAGACTAGAACCGAACACTGTACTCGATACAACATGTTAGGGGATACCTTTGTTCTAAGAAAATTAGATTGAAACATAACAAGACTAGAATCGAACACTGCGCTCGATGTCGTTAACATTAACATGTGATCAGAACATTGATTGATGTGTTCAGATCACTAAACAAGTAGAACCGAACACTGTACAACATGTCAGGGGATACCTTTGTTCTAAGAAAATTAGATTGAAACATAACAAGACTAGAATCGAACACTCGATGTCGTTAACCTTAACATGTGATCCGATACAACATGTTAGGGGATACGTTTGTTCTGAGAACACTGTAAGAACATTGTTTGATGTGTTCAGAGCAAAAGTACAACTTCAATGATTTACCTAGTGTAAAAATCAAAAACACACACTGTGCACATATCGCATAGCTATTTCGCCTATCACTTGCCTAGTACGAAAATCAAAAACACACTGTGCACATATCGCATAGCTAACTCGGCAACACTTCAAATGATTTGCTTAGTGCGAAAATAAAAAAAATTATACCGCGTAGCTAACTCGTTCACCGCACTGCTAAGACGCTTAGTAATTGCAAATACACTGATATATGTTATGCGAAAATCAAGAAAGCACACTGCGTAGCCAACTCGCTCGGTCACTCGCTTAGTAATTGCAACACGACTAGAAAATTGATACACGTTACTGTTTTTTTTCCTCGAAACACACACACACATACGGATAAGAATGTTGCGAGATACTACATACTTACATGTTCTTTTAAAAAAAATTGGGGGATGAAAGATCATAAATTATATGTACACATGTTGTCTCCTCCAAGTTGTAAGACGAAATAGACGCAGTACTGCGAGTTTCCGCTATAGCTGGCGAACGGAAGTAGCATGATATCTCAGCAAAAAGAAAAAAATACGCGTGAGCTTGCATACACGCAAGTCAGACACAATGATGGATACCGCGATTCAAATCCTGGCAACTTATGCCGTCAGGAAGGTCATCCGGGTAGATCATGTAATTACACGTTATGACGATCGTGCAGGTCCCTCGCCTAGCATTTGCTATTTTTTACGGCTTCCGACGGTAGGAGTTCGAACCTGCTATCTCCCGAAGTAGCGAGAATGATTGCGGGTACAAGAGTGTTTGAGGGTGATTCATTTCTCGGATGGGGGCGATCCTACTGTTGCATATTACATTCTCCGGTAGTTTTCAGGGCATACAAAAAAAGCCAGCATTAAGTAAGGACTGTTGATGGAGACGTTAAACCTTGTGCAGACTCCTTCGAAAATGATTGTGAGTACAAGATCTTGATAGTGATTCATCTGTCGGATGGAGGTGATAAGCTGTGTGCAGGCTGAGGGCGTGCAAAAAGCCAGCATTAAGTAAGGGCTGTTGATGGGGGCGTTAAACCTTGCGCAGACTCCTTCGAAAATGATTGTGAGTATAAGACGTTGATGGTGATTCATCTGTCGGGTGGAGGCGTTAAGCCTTGTTGCAGGCTTCTTCGGTAGGAGTGGGCTATGTGCCGGCGCCGGGTTTTACCCTATCCCTACGGTAGTATATTACATTCTTAGGTAGTTTCGAGGGCGTGCAAAAAAGCCAGCATTAAGTAAGGGCTGTTGATGGGGGGTGTTAAACCTTGTACAGGCTCCTTCAACAGGAGTAGCCTATATGCCGGCACCGAGCGGGCTCTTTCGATAGGGGTAGGCTATATGCTGGTACTGGGTTTTAACCTCTCCGTACAATCATAATATTTTATGTTAGGAACTTACACGTGCTAAATACTACACGGTTAAGAAAACGTTCCACGAGTTACAAGTGGCTTATCAGCACGCATTGTCCTCGTTCAAGGTTACTACAGCCGAAAGCCGAGTGAACAATTTCAGCCAACACATGCATTCTACACTCCGCTCTGACTAACTGCGCCGATACAACTTCAAAGATAGTGTTCTATGCGGAAGAACAAAAAATGTAACCCATAACCCGTTCCTAAAACTTAACACTGTAAATGCTTGGAGCTCCTGCTTTTACAGCTAGATGTGGTTCCTAACGTAGCAGGGCCGGGATTAAAAATATGTTTAACAGCCCAGTGCCCCCTTCCATAACATGAGATTTTAAATCGCAAGTATCTGTTTTACGGCCGGCTGCCCTTCCTGACGCAATATTTTAAATCACAAGAATCTGTTTTACAACTGGATGCCCTTCTAGGATTTAAAAAAGCAGTATCTAGCCTCTTACATCATACACTATTGTTCTACCGTACGGCCGGTTGCCCTTCCTGACGTGAGATTTTAAATCACAAGAATCTGTTTTATAACTAGATGCCCTTCTAGGATTTTAAATAGCAGTATCTAGCCTCTTACATCATACACTATTGTTTTACAGTCGGTCGCCCTTCCTAACGTCAAAGTCCTGGGATTAAGAATCTGTTTTACAACTAGATGCTCTTTTTAACACGAGAATCGGGGTTTTACAGCTAGATGCTCTTCTTAGAATTTTAAAAAGCAGTATCTAGCCTCTTACATCATACACTATTGTTTTACGGTACGGCCGGTTGCCCTTCCTGACGTGAGATTTTAAATCACAAGAATCTGTTTTACGACTGGTTCCCCTTCCTAACGCAAAACTGGCAGCATCTAGCCTCTTACATCATACACTATTGTTTTCGACCGGTTGCCCTTCCTGACGTCAATGAACTTGGATTAAGAATCTGTTTTACAACTAGTTGCCCTTTCTAACACGGGAATCGGGGTTTTACAGCTAGATGCACTTCTTAGATTTTAATAAGCAGTATCTAGCCTCTTACATCATACACTATTGTTTCACGGTACGGCTGGTTGCCCTTCCTGACGCGAGACTTTAAATCACAATAATCTGTTTTACGACTGATTGCCCTTCCTGACACAAAACTAGCAGTATCTAGCCTCTTACATCATACGCTATTGTTTTCGACCGGTCGCCCTTACTGACGTCAAAGAACTGGGACTAAGAATCTGTTTTACAACTAGATGCTCTTTTTAACACGAGAATCGGGGTTTTACAGCTAGATGCACTTCTTAGATTTTAAATCGCAGTATCTAGTGTTACAATTCACAAGAATCTGTTTTACGACTGGTTGCCCTTCCTGACACAAAACTAGCAGTATCTAGCCTCTTAAATCATACACTATTGTTTTCGACCGGTTGCCCTTCCTGACGTCAAAGAACTGGGATTAAGAATCTGTTTTACAACTAGATGCTCTTTTTAACACGAGAATCGGGGTTTTACAGCTAGATGCACTTCTTAGATTTTAAATCGCAGTATCTAGTGTTACACTTCACAAGAATCTGTTTTACAACTGGTTGCCCTTCCTGACACAAAACTAGCAGTATCAAGCCTCTTACATCATACGCTATGGTTTTCGACCGGTTGCCCTTCCTGACGTCAAAGAACTGGGATTAAGAATCTGTTTTACAACTATATGCTCTTTTTAACACGAGAATCGGGGTTTTACAGCTAGATGCACTTCTTAGATTTTAAATCGCAGTATCCAGTGTTACACTTCACAAGAATCTGTTTTACGACTGGTTGCCCTTCCTGACACAAAACTATTAGGATCTAGCCTCTTACATCGTACACTATTGTTTTACGGTCGGTTGCCCTTCCTGACGTCAAAGAACTGGGATTAAGAATCTGTTTTACAACTAGTTGCCCTTTCTAACACGAGAATCGGGGTTTTACAGCTAGATGCTCTTCTTAGTGCAGAAACTAAGATTTTAAATCGCTGCATCACGAACTATTGTTTTACGGCCGGATGCCCTTCCTGACGCGAGATTTTAAATCGCAAGAATTTGTTTTAAGACTAGTTACCATTCGTGATGCGAGAAATAAGATTTTAAAATACAGCATCTAGCCTCTTACATCATACACCATAGTTTTACGGCTATTTAGCCTCCTTGACGCGAGGACTAAGATTTCAACTCGCGATAATCTGTTTTACTGCTAAATACCTTTCCTAACGCGAGAACTAAGATTTTAAATCACGAGAATTAATTTTACAGCTGGGTGTTATTTTTGATGAGAGAAACGAGATTTTAAATTGTGTCCCACACCACAAGCTATTATTTAATAGCTAGATGCCCTTCTTGACGCATAAACTATTAGTATCTAGCCTCTTACATCATACACCATAGTTTTTTTTGCTAGGGGCTTTACGTCGCACCGACACAGATAGGTCTTATGGCGACGATGGGATAGGAAAGGCCTAGGAGTTGGAAGGAAGCGGCCGTGGCCTTAATTAACCACGGAAAACCATTTTCAGGGCTGCCGATAGTGGGATTCGAACCTACTATCTCCCGGATGCAAGCTCACAGCCGCGCGCCTCTACGCGCACGGCCAACTCGCCCGGTACACCATAGTTTTACAGCCGGTTACCCCCTTCCTGACTAGGATTTTAAATCGCAGTATACGCGACAAATCAGTTGTAGCGGGTTTTATAACTAGATGTCCCGGTACCGGCACATAGCCTACTCCTACCGAAGAAGCCTGCACAAGGCTTATCACCCCCATCCGACAAATGAATCACCCTCAAACACTCTTAGCAGTGCGGTGAACGAGTTAGCTACGCGGTATATTTTTTTTTATTTTCGCACTACGCAAATCATTTGAAGTGTTGCCGAGTTAGCTATGCGATATGTGCACAGTGTGTTTTTGATTTTCGTACTAGGCAAGTGATAGGCGAGATAGCTATGCGATATGTGCACAGTGTGTGTTTTTGATTTTTACACTAGGTAAATCATTGAAGTTGTACTTTTGCTCTGAACACATCAAACAATGTTCTTACAGTGTTCGATTCTAGTCTTGTTATGTTTCAATCTAATTTTCTTAGAACAAAGGTATCCCATAATATGTTTTATCGAGTACAGTGTTCGGTTCTAGTCTTGTTATGTTTCAATCTAATTTTCTTAGAACAAAGGTATCCCCTGACATGTTGTACAGTGTTCGGTTCTACTTGTTTAGTGATCTGAACACATCAATCAATGTTCTGATCACATGTTAAGGTTAACGACATCGAGCGCAGTGTTCGATTCTAGTCTTGTTATGTTTCAATCTAATTTTCTTAGAACAAAGGTATCCCCTAACATGTTGTATCGACTACAGTGTTCGGTTCTAGTCTTGTTATGTTTCAATCTAATTTTCTTAGAACAAAGGTATCCCCTGACATGTTGTACAGTGTTCGATTCTACTTGTTTAGTGATCTGAACACATCAATCAATGTTCTGGTCACATGTTAAGGTTAACGACATCGAGTGCAGTGTTCGATTCTAGTCTTGTTATGTTTCAATCTAATTTTCTTAGAACAAAGGTATCCCCTAACATGTTGTATCGAGTACAGTGTTCGGTTCTAGTCTTGTTATGTTTCAATCTAATTTTCTTAGAACAAAGGTATCCCCTGACATGTTGTACAGTGTTCGGTTCTACTTGTTTAGTGATCTGAACACATCAATCAATGTTCTGATCACATGTTAAGGTTAACGACATTGAGTGCAGTGTTCGATTCTAGTCTTGACACGTTTCAATCTAATTTTCTTAGAACAAAGGTATCCCCAAACATGTTGTATCGAGTACAGTGTTCGGTTCTACTTGTTTAGTGATCTGAACACGTCAATCAATGTTCTGATCATATGTTAAGGTTAACGACATCGAGTGCAGTGTTCAATTCTAGTCTTGTTATGTTTCAATCTGATCTTCTTAGAACAAAGGTATCCCCTAACATGTTGTATTAAGTACAGCGTTCGATTCTAGTCTTGATCACTTATGTAGTGTTCTGAACACACCAGACAATGTTTTAATCACATGTTGAAGTTAACGACATCGCGTGCAGTGTTCGATTCAAGTCTTGTTATGTTTCTTTCGTAATCCGCAAGTCTAAACATGCATTTCGCTGCACACTCTTGCCTTCGCGATGCGTGTTCGATAAAGCTATGCCTTGACAGAGGAGGAGGAGGAGGAGGCGGAGGTGGTAGGGGAGGAGGAGGTGGAGGAAGAGCAGGAGGTAGAGGAGGTGTCGTATAGTCTCCTTCAACATAGTAGGTGAGAGGTTAGGTTAGCGAATGCACTAATGTTTAATGATGATAGCTAACGGAATTTCAAATTATCCGTCACCACAATTCAAAGGGGTAGCAGCACGGTGCTCTGTTGATTAAAGATGGGATCTGGATAGAATTTCAAATTGCCGCCACCGCATGTTAAATATATGTAGCTAGATATAGCAGCACGATGCTCTGTTGAATAAAGAGGGTGGATGATAGCTAACGGAAGTTTTTTCAAATTATCCGCCACCACATGTTAAATGTATGTAGCTAAGGATAGCAGTACGATGCTTTGTTGATTAAATATGACGGATGACAAGTAACATAAGTTTTCAAATTGCCCGCTACTACAGAGAGCAGCACGGCGCTCTGTAGATTAAAGATGGCGGATGACAGCTGACGAAATTACCCGCATGATAGCAGCACAGTGCTCTCTTGATTAAAGATGACGGGTGATAGCTGTCAAAAAAGCACGTGGCTTTGTTTACTAAACAAGAGCACGTGGAATTTTTCAATTTGCCGCCACCACATTTCAAAGGTATCTAGCTAAAGGTGGCAACACGGTGCTCTCTTGATTAAAGATGGCGGATGACAGCTAACAGAACTTTTCAAATTGCTCGCTACTACAGGGAGCAGCACGGCGCTCTGTAGATTAAAGATGGCGGATGACAGCTGACGAAATTACCCGCATGATAGCAGCACAGTGCTCTATTGATTAATGATGGCGGATGATAGCTATCAAAAAACACGTGGCTTTGTTTCCAAACAAGAGCACGTGGAATTTACCGCCACCACATTTCAAAGGTGTCTAGCTAATGAGTACAGCACTGAGGTTTGCGATGCAGGATGGCGGATGACATCCGTGACGTACTACATTTCAAAGGTAAGTAGCTAAAGAGGGCACCACTGTGCTCTCTGGATTAAAGATGGCGGATGACAGCTGACAAAAAAGCGCATCGGTTTGTTTCCAAACAAGAGCATAAAGAATTTTTCAAATTGCCGCCAGTACATTTCAAAGGTATCTAGCTAAAGAGTGCACCACTGAGGTTTGCGATGTAAGATGGCGGATGACAGCTGTGACGTACCACATTTCAAAGGTAAGTAGCTAAAGAGGGCAGCACGGTGCTCTCTGGATTAAAGATGGCGGATGACAGCTGTCAATAAAGCACGTGGCTTTGTTTGCAAACACGAGCATAAAGAATTTCTCAAATTGCCCCCACTACATTTCAAAGGTATCTAGCTAAAGAGTGCAGCACTGAGGTTTGCGATGCAAGATGGCGGATGACATCTGTGACGTACTACATTTGAAAGATAAGTAGCTAAAGAGGGCACCACTGTGCTCTCTGGATTAAAGATGGCGGATGACAGCTGTCAAAAAAGCACGTAGATTTGTTTATCTCACGCTAGTGTGGTTAAGTTGGTAGCACTAAGGTTTAGGCCCGCCAAGATGGCAACACTGCCGATGACAGGTGACGAATTTGCAGCTACTGCGATAAAGAGGGCAGCACGGTGCTCTCTGGATTATAGTTGGCGGATGACAGCTGTCAAAAAAGCACGTAGATTTGTTTATCTCACGCTAGTGAGGTTAAGTTGGTAGCACTAAGGTTTAGGCTCGCCAAGATGGCAGCACTGCCGATGACAGGTGATGAATTTACATCTAGTACGATAAAGAGGGCAGCACGGTGCTCTCTGGATTAAAGATGGCGGATGACAGCTGTCAAAAGCACGTGGCTGTCAAAAAACACGTGGCTTTGTTTACCTCGCGCTAGTTAGGTTAAGTTGGTACTACTGAGGTTTAGGCCCGTCAAGATGGCAGCAGTGAGGTTAGCGATGTGTTGTTTTCTGTCAAAAAGCACGTGGCTCTCAAAAAACGCGTGGCTTTGTTTACCGCGCGCTAGTTAGGTTAAGTTGGTACTACTGAGGTTTTGGCCCGTCAAGATGGCAGTACTGAGGTTAGCGATGCGTTGTTGTCTGTCAAAAAGCACGTGGCTGTCAAAAAACACGTGGATTTTTTTACCTCGCGCTAGTTAGGTTAAGTTGGTACTACTGAGGTTTAGGCCCGTCAAGATGGCAGTACTGAGGTTAGCGATGCGTTCTTGTCGATGACAGCTGTCAAAAAGCACGTGGCTTTGTTTATAAATTCAAATCTCGCGCCAAAATTCAAATTTCCCGCGGGTGGTGGATGGAGCCCTGGGAGCCCGGAGGAGGTGGTATCGCCCGAACTGTCTTATTATACTACTATGGACTGCTGTTTGTTTACGTTACCGCGTTAGTCGGACTAGTGTCCAAGTTCATGACTTAGTTATATTCTTCAATGATCCCTAATTTTTTGTGAGTGTACTACAAATTATGGCCGTGTTTACTTTGTTGGTTTATTGATTTGTCATTTCCATACTGCTGCATTTCGATTATTCTGAGTGTACATGGTTACCCAGGTACGACACCACACCCAAACTATATAATCTTAGCACATTTGAGTAGAGGGGATTTGATTCACACATCAGCCATTGTCGAAGTGGTTTTTCGTGGTTTCCACACTTCGTATCAAGGCCGTTGTCGCTTCCTTCCCTCTCCTTTGTCTGTCTCTTCCCATTCCTAACAAGGCCCCTGGTCAATTTAGCAGGTGTGTCCTTCGTCTAGCCAGTCGCTAGCGCCGATTTCGGGAAAATATTTTTGGGGTCGCATGATTAACATGAAAACAGACGAAACAGACCAATAATAGAACTTGTTGCTCAAATTGATTTTTTAACGAATCTTATGAATGGAGTTTTCAATAATATCCACAAGCAAACAGAAAAATAGAACCTGGTTCATAAATACATACTTATTTCATAAATACATTAAACTGTTCTGGAATCAAATCATTACAATGAGCTACTTCTTGAAGTATCCTCTAACAATTATTTTTGCTTCGTTCGGCAACGACTCACGAAACATTCCTCTTTGAAGCAAAGGACGATTAGAGTCTACATTTTCTTTATGGAACTGTAAAATTGTGTCTTTGTTTGCATCACTACAAAGTATAAACTCTTGGACTTCAAGCAAGAAATTGTAAGATGTGTCAAAACGGGAAGCCAAACAATGAAGAGTGTTGTCTATGAGTAGAGGAACAGTGGCCGTTCTGAACCACCTCGTCAGCATTTTTTTGCTGAGTCAGCACCAAAGGTCATTGGCAACGTGACGTCATGACCACGTGACCGTGACGTCATCACCACGTGCTATTGTTTGTAAACAAGGCCACGTGATTTTTTTTGACAGCCACGTGCTTTTTGACAGCTGTCATCGACACTTTGTGTCAGGAAGGGCATCCGGGTGTATAGATGAAGATATACAGCGTTAGTGTGAGAAGGGCCTTGTTCAGCATAACAGGTAAAGCTGTCTAGTTAGAACACTGTCTTTGAGTAAGTGTGTGTTACAGAGTTAGTCAGAGCAAACGCACAGTAAATAATATACACGTGGCCAGAAATTGTACACTCTTCCGGCTGTCTCGTTGTCAGCGAGCAGCGAGAACACTCCATATGATTAAACATAAGGCGCACAGCTTACACACTTGTACCTCTAAGTAGCTTAATTAACAGTGGAATAGAATTTTCTTAGCTGTGTAAGTAATTCGCTTTGTGCATTTAGCTCGTGTAAAACTATAGAAAACGCACCTCAGAGAAGATAAAACTAGGTGCCGGTACATAGCCTACAAACAGTTCCCCTGTGTTTTTTTACTGTGTTGTGACGACTGCCTAGTACCATCAGTTAATTTTGGCTTTTCCCTGAGCACCTTGATCAGCTCTTGTTCTTTTCAATCGCTCAGTAACTTTAAGTAATGTTATAACGATTTCTTTTTTGTCTAACCATTGTCCCGTTTTCCTACAGAGTCGGGGTCTGGTGCCGGCACATAGCCTACTCTAGCACTAAGGGTTCTGCTTATCGCCCCCATCCGACAGATAAACAGCGTAATATGCTCATACATACTCCAGCACCAAGGGTTCTGCTCAAGGCTTAACGTCACCATCCAACAGCGTAACATGCTCTCAGCAATCTAGTTACTGCCAGCTAACATTCTAGTGTTTCGACCAACGGGACTCGAACCGGCTAACATCGGTGTACGCCCCCATCCAACAGATAAATCACGGTCAATAGCGTTATGCATTACATGTATGTGTGTCGGGCCGATGACCTTCGATGTTAGGTCTCTTCAAACAACAAGCAACATTTATGTGTGGCTAGTATTCGGGAGATAGCGGGGTTCGAACTTCAATGTATACAGCCCTGCTAATTTTTCACCAGGCAAATGCTAAGCGGTTGACCGCTTCCTTCCCGCTCCTAGCCCTTTTCTTCTTCTAAAACTTATGCATTACGAACTCAGTGTCGGAACATAGCCTACTCCTTATTCGAAACCCGGTGCTGGCACATAACCTAAATACCTGGGTTCGAAATACACTGTAAATGCTAGGGAGGCGGCTACGACCGCTGCCCTTTCTTCTTAACAATCTGTTTTACGGTCGGTTGCCCTTCCTGACGCTAGGACTGGGATTTTAAATCGCAGTATCCATCGTGTGTGGTTGAGCTTTTCTTTAGCAAGAAACAAAGATAGCTTTGTTGAGGACAACGCAAGAATCTGTTTTACGGCCGGATAGACCGGAGATTTTAAATCGCAAGAATCTGTTTTACGGTCGGTTGCCCTTCCTGGCGCGAAAGGTATAAGGACTAGGATTTTAAATCCCAAGGATCTGTTTTACAGCCGGATGCCCTTCCTGACGTCAAGACCGGGATTTGCAAACAGTGTACGCCTATTACGATCAACAGCAATATAAAGTAGCGGGGCTCAAAATACACGGTTGACAGCTCTGTTAATTTTTACACCAGGCAAATGCTGGGGGCTGTTTCCTTTTTACCTTTCCTGCTCAGCAAGAATCTGTTTTACGGCCGGATGCCCTTTCTGACGCTAGGACTGGGATATTGAATCGCAGTATCCATCATTTTATTTCTCTAAGTGTCTGACTTGCGTGTATGTAGGAACAAGGTCATGTGTATTTTTTGCTGAGATAACATGTTACTTCCGTTCACGTTTTGCGAGCGGTAGCAGAAACTCACAGAACTGAACCCATTTGGTCTTACAACTTGGAAGAGACAACATGCATACAAAAAATTTATGATTTATTCTTTCTCCTCCTCCATTTTTTTACATGTAAGAATTCATATATCGGTGTGTGTTATCTCGCAACATTCTTGTCCGAGTGCTTCGAAAAAGAGGAATAATGTGTATGCGTGTTCTGCTCGATAACCCGTGTTGCAATTACTAACCGTGTTAGCTGTGCGGTGAGCGAGTTGGCTACGCAGTATGTTTTTGATTTTCGCATGACGTGTATCAGTGTTCTAGTCTATAACCCGTGTATTTCCAATCACTGAGCGTGTTAGCTGTGCGGTAAGCGAGTTGGCTAGGCGGTATGTTTTTTGATTTTCGCACAAGACAAGGCAAATCATTGAAAGATGTACTTTTGCTGTATCGTTTACTGAGCGAGTTAGCCACGCAGTATGGTTTTTGATTTTCGCATGACGTGTATCAGTGTTCTAGTCGATAACCCGTGTATTTGCAATTACTGAGCGTGTTATTTGTGCGGTGAGCGAGTTAGCTACACAGTATGTTTTTTATTTTCGCACAAGACAAGGCAAATCATTGAAGATGTACTTTTGCTGTACCCTTTACTGAGCGAGTTGGCTACGCAGTACGGGGTTTTGATTTTAACATGTTGAAAGTAACAACACCGAGTATCGTGTTCCATTGCAGTCTTAAACACATGTTCGACATCGAGTACAGTATTCGATTCTTGTCTTGTTATGTTTTATTCAGTAAACTAAACACGTGTTGTAGCAATAAGGTTAGAATCTGTCGAGATAGCTACAAGCGATATCATGTAAACGTAAGTTTTTGTTTCAACCGCTAGTGCGTGTACGCACACCTATCGATAATGCTTGCATTGACTATCGTACTAAAATTCTTCCGCCAGAGCGTGCAGCAATCGCATGTGTGCGCGCGCACCTATCGATAATGCTTGCATCGACTATCGTACTAAAATTCTTCCGCCAGAGCGTGCGACAATCGCATATGCGCGCGCGCGCGGGCGCACACACCTATCGATAAATGCTTGCATCGATTACCATACTAAAATTCTTCCGCCAGAGCGTGCAGCAATCGCATGTGTGCGCGCGCACCTATCGATAATGCTTGCATCGACTATCGTACTAAAATTCTTCCGCCAGAGCGTGCGGCAATCGCATATGCGCGCGCGCGGGGGCGCACACACCTATCGATAAATGCTTGCATCGATTATCGTACTAAAATTCTTCCGCCAGAGCGTGTAGCAATCGCATGTGTGCGCACACACCTATCGATAAATGCTTGCATCGATTAACGTTCTAATCTTCTTCCGCTAGAGTGTGCAGCAATCGCATGTGTGCGCAGATCGATGGGCAGTAGATAGCAGGAGGTGCGCGCGCACATGATAAACTAAGCATTCTCTAGGTATAAATACAAGTGTAAGTCGATGTATCCCTCGCTTGCCTCATAAGAGGTGGCCGGGCCCTGGCCTTCTCAGGCCAATATTTTTTTTTGTAGAGGAGCCATTGCTACGGCAGTGGATCTCTAAAGAGAGCACATCTCTCACTCACCCATCCCTTACTTTTGGTAAGGGGAGGTAGGGGAAAGAGGACTCCCCATACTCCCCCGAAGTCAATAAAGCATATTTAGGTTAGCCTAAGGTGGCAACCATGAGGATTTTGCTCTGTTAAGATGTCAGATGGCAGCTGTCAAAATGCACGTGGAATTTTCCCGCCCGTGAGGTTTAGTGTCGTAAAGAAGGCAGCACTGAGGTTAGCGATTCAATATGGCGGATGGCAGCTGTCAAAAAATCACGTGGCTTTGTTTACAAACAAGAGCACGTGGCTTTGTTTACAAACAAGAGCACGTGGGCATGACTTCATAGTCATGTGACTGGGGTCAATGACTTCGGGTGCTGACTCAGCAAAAATGCTGATGCCAGTGATTCAGAACGCCTATAGCTCCACTACTCGTAAGATTCAACGAAAGAGGATATACCTACTACTACTACCTAATGGGGAGGTGCCTCCTAGGCGGTAGCGCTGTTTCTCAGACCATAGAGATTTTACGCAATCTAGGAAATGTTCGATGAAGGTGAGGTTAGCGGCCATGGCATGTACTAGGAACTGTTGCGGCATTCTTCTTACTTTAGGAGAATGGGAGACAATTCTCACAGGACTGGAGAGCCAAACAGTTCCTCACCGTGCATGTGGCCTGGTATCTGTAGGCCTAATACCAGTACATAATTCAAGTACGTTATTAACTTAACGGAGGGGCGTAGTTTCGCGCAATAATGGCGATAAGTTATACATTTCCAGTAAAAATGTGCGTTCATTTATCCAGTACCAAGTTCAAACTACGCGCTTGTCATTCAGTCCGAGGTTCTGCAGAGGCACCAACTGCAAGCGCCCAGAGCGCTAGTATCGTCTACTATGGCACAGTACGCTGATGACACCATCGTTTACAGAGCCACTCTCATTGAGTACAGTGGCTCTGCGGTGCGAAATAATTAGAGTGTCTGTAAACGTACAGAAATGTAAATATATCCGCTTAACTAGAGCAAAATCACCGTTATGTACCCTATCCTGTCTATGTGCCTAAGGCCTAGCTCAACGGAGAGACGCGTGGTTTGTCCGAAAAAAAAAGACAATGGGTTCAAAATTATATCCAAAGTAAATATACGCACCTAAGAGGACAGGTGTAAGAAATACATAGTATTTAAATGAGAAACTTGGGTTAAAGATCACACAAATACTTTAATTATGAAAAATGCATGAGAAAATTACGTCAACGTACAAACTTTACAAGGATATGCACAAAACATAGCACGATATCACAAAGCGTGACCCTTCGATGCGACTTAAATTGACAGTCTTTATAAGTGGTAACTCAGCTGACTCAGCTGACTCATATGCCTGTTCAGATTTATGTTAGTTGAATTCGATCCGCAAGTGGCGTATAGCCTTAAGATAGTCATATAAAGAAACGCAAGTAAACAAAATACCATTCGCATTGCACGCCCAGATATTTACATGAATAAGAGCCGAATACATCGGTAAACATAAATACACAATGCAGTCTTGGGACTGACGGCACTAACCCCACAATAACACAGAAGCTAAATACGGACGGCCCGTATGCAAATGAGAAGTCAGAACTTCCACCCCGGCAAAACAGCCCGTACTCTCTCCCATAAGATAACACAACGCTGAATGCACACTATGACAACATCACACAACAAACATACACTTCGATATCACAAATGTCTGAAAGGGAAATACATGTAAATATACACTTAAATAACAATTGGCACGTTCCTCAGTCATCTCCAGGAAGTCTGACTGTGTGCGGGCACGCCCCCTCGGTGTGTCTCTGTAGTAACCAAAACAAGGTCTCAGCTGAAGAGCGTAAATGAATGACAAGTGTGAAAGTGATCAGCTGCCAGAACCTCCCCTATGCTTTGGGATGAGTTAACGGGACCTGCGTGGCCGCACTCGGCCGCACCTTGCTGCCAGCCCTCTCTTGTACTTTATTCCCGTACAAACCAACTTTCATGGCTGCCAAATAACCTCGACTTCCAGCTCACAGGCAGAAGCAAATTACTTTAAAGAAATATTCCTCGGAAATCATCCCTTCCGGTAATACCAGCCATCATCATCGTGCTCCTTATTTCATGTCTTCATTTATTAGCACTCACGGCCAACACAACATCTCTATCAGCGCTCTCGGCTTTCACAACAACAGTATGCCGGTTCACAACTTGGCCATATCGCGGCTTTTCTTCTCGTTGCCTCGCAACTCAATATCTGTATCTACGCGGCAGTGCTAATATAACATGGCGCATTCTGGCCATCTAAATATGTCCCTACCAATCACATCTCATATCCCTAGCTACGGTTCGGTTCCTCGCTTAATCGTATAGAAGATACGATACAACGGTGATAAATGGTCCAATACACTCTGCTCGAAGTACCAGCTGTAAAACATGCCACACAACCCTTCCTATCCTTAACTATCTCTTGTTCTGGCTTCATTCCCTGCACAACATCTGAGGTCCTAGCACCTCCACACATTAAAATGATCATGACTTCGGTATAATCTTGCACCAGCAACACTGTGCCATAGGAATATTGTAAACAAACACGATAACTGACTAAACTATCGTTCCTTTTGACCAATGATAAACAAAACTAAGTATAATATAAAGAAATGGATTGTCAGCCCCAAGTACTAACTAATTGATGAAGAAAATCATATTATGCGTAAGGCATCAAAGTAAAAAACTAATCATGCATATTTACAAATTAACTAGTATAAGATAGGGCACAATCCGAATGATCTTATTTAGCACGCAAAATAAATGTGGATTAAACTCAATCAACTTCTGCATTCATCGCTTCCGGCTCGATAGCCGGGACTCGTGTCTCGCTTAGCCCATCGTATTGCTGGAGACGGCCTTCAATACCCGAGACGGTCTGGATCATGTTCTGGGTTTTCCTTCCTGCACTAATACAGGAAGTTCTTCTATCTTGAACATAGATGACAGGTACAGCTGACTGGAACACGGACACAGTGATATAATTTGCCTATTATGCACTGATCATTACGAGATTGTTATACTCGGTCTCACATAATGAATTGGCTATCACTCTTAGTGCTCACGTTAATTAGAGACATTCGATTATAGTTTAGTTTACGGAGGCAATAATTTATGCGCAAACCGCACTTGAATTCCCTTAACACGTCTTCCTTTATGTATCCACCTATCACTGTTTCTCGGATGAGCTTCTAACACTCTATTAATTAATATCACAGTATATTAATTAACGATTCACAGTCTAATTTCTGCGTGAATGGATCATATCTATGACGCTTATATAAATGTTCATCTTGAGTTGTTGCACGAAAGCACGCGGTCTTACATTATAAGGACAGTTTGCGCGGCACACTGGATATCACACAATGGAAAGTACAAACGCGGCGCGACCGATCAGCTTCAACCGACATCGACAAGTAGCTGCAGCAGACTGGGGTGAGGTTCGCGTCTCTGTACTCTTCTCAAATCAGGCTTGGGACGCCGCTCATAAGTTCCGTTCGGTTCGTTTGAAACTTCTTTGTACTATCACCGTTGCCTCTTCAACCACTGCTTCGTTTGAATTTCATGATGCTTAAATTATTCGCATGATATCGAGGTGATATATTAACAAAATCCTAAATTACCAGCATGCAGGATCTGGTCAGATCGGCCTTAACTATTGCTCCTGTCAATAAAGAGAGTAGAACAAATGACAGTCTATCGATCCTGGACCTCTCATATTTCCGTGCGCCAGGTTGGTAGCCTCTCTTCTACGTCACTACTTTCAAAGTTCCCTATCTCAAGCCTCAGTGATTTCACCCTCGCCAGTTTGGTCTACCTCACCTATCTTGTACCGTTAGCCTGTACCTGCGTAGATGGCACTCCCTAATTCACACAATGCAAGTCTTACCCAGCCTCTCTTTAGTTTTTCAGGATGATAGAAACTGGTGAATAAAAATGAAATATACTGTAGATCCCATTGCTCTTACGGTAGGTATATTAATTGAACCGTGACCAGGTGATATGGTTCAGTTACAACACTGTCCGACTCGTTGGCTGAACGGTCAGCGTACTGGCCTTCGTTCAGAGGGTCCCGGGTTCGATTCCCGGCCGGGTCGGGGATATTAACCTTAATTGGTTAATTCCAATGGCTCGGGGGCTGGGTGTATGTGTTGTCTTCATCATCATTTCATCCTCATCACGACGCGCAGGTCGCCTACAGCCGTCAAATAGAAAGATCTGCACCAGGCGAGCCGAAGCCGCTCTGGGATATCCCGGCACTAAAAGCCATACGACATTTCATTTTTTTCAGTTACAACACCAAATTTCATTGTGTGATAAACACCTGATGCCTTGCACCTCAGTAAAATTGATTGGCATTCATATCTGTAGCAATTTAAAATGGAACAAGCGTGTTGAAGAAATAAGAGAGTATTGGGATTCATCCGTAGATCTCTACTGGGAGCCAGGCAGACGGTCTATTTGACTGTTGTACGGGCTTCCTTCCTGGCACTCCACTAAAGTGGAGACATGACGAAACTAGAGAGAGCACAACAACTAACTGCCCAACACGGTCGTTTAAATACAGCCGGGTCACCGCCCTCCATAAGAGCTCTCTGTAAAAAAAAAGATGTTGCAGGTAACATTCACATAAACCCTTTGAGCCACTTAACACTAGAACCGCGGCTAGGTCAGATTTGACCCGTTATTTTTATGTCCGGGCTATTAGGTTCATATAGACCGGTGCTTATTTACATTTTGTAAGTATTATTTTCGGGTGGACAGTCTTTAAGATTGTATCTAACAAACTCTTGCAATGCTAGGGACTTCTTGCGGTCGTCAAAGGGGGCTAGGCTAGGAGCACTGTTCAGTTCCTTCAACGGGAGAGGAGGCCAGCGCTTATGGTCAAGGAATTCTATCGTTTGACGATTACGGAGAGGATGCGCCATCAGCGAAACGAGGCGGGTTTTGTGTTGAAAGCCTGATTCAGCTTCTAGCAGGTACAGAAATTGCATCTCCAGATGGTACGACCTGGAACGTAATATGAATGAGTCTTTCGTAAGTGCTTGGCGACTTATGATCACGGGCAAGATTTTGAAACATACTGTGACATGTACTGAGACAGACGCGCATAGTGTACTGTTGTCAGATGATTGGTGTCTTATGATTGAGGAGATGGAAGCCTTTCTTGCTATATTGTACACTGACTGACAGAGCAAATGCAACACCAAGAAGGAGTGGTCAGAACTTTATGCCAATTGCAGGGTAAACTGACGTCACTGAGGTATGCTCATGATGTGAAATGCGCCATTGTGCTGCGCACGTAGCGAACGATAAATGGGACACGGCGTTGGCGAATGGACCACTTCGTAACGTGATTTCTCAGCCGACAGTCATTGTAGAACGTGTTGTCGTGTGCCACAGGACACGTGTATAGCTAAGAATGCCAGGCCGCCGTCAACGGAGGCATTTCCAGCAGACAGACGACTTTACGAGGGGTATGGTGATCGGGCTGAGAAGGGCAGGTTGGTCGCTTCGTCAAATCGCAGCCGATACCCATAGGGATGTGTCCACGGTACAGCGCCTGTGGCGAAGATGGTTGGCGCAGGGACATGTGGCACGTGCGAGGGGTCCAGGCGCAGCCCGAGTGACGTCAGCACGCGAGGATCGGCGCATCCGCCGCCAAGCGGTGGCAGCCCCGCACGCCACGTCAACCGCCATTCTTCAGCATGTGCAAGACACCCTGACTGTTCCAATATCGACCAGAACAATTTCCCGTCGATTGGTTGAAGGAGGCCTGCACTCCCGGCGTCCGCTCAGAAGACTACCATTGACTCCACAGCATAGACGTGCACGCCTGGCATGGTGCCGGGCTGGAGCGACTTGGATGAGGGAATGGCGGAACGTCGCGTTCTCCGATGAGTCACGCTTCTGTTCTGTCAGTGATAGTCACCGCAGACGAGTGTGGCGTCGGCGTGGAGAAAGGTCAAATCCGGCAGTAACTGTGGAGCGCCCTACCGCTGGACAATGCGGCATCATGGTTAGGGGCGCTATTGCGTATGATTCCACGTCACCTCTAGTGCGTATTCAAGGCACGTTAAATGCCCACCGCTACGTGCAGCATGTGCTGCGGCCGGTGGCACTCCCGTACCTTCAGGGGCTGCCCAATGCTCTGTTTCAGCAGGATAATGCCCGCCCACACACTGCTCGCATCTTCCAACAGGCTCTACGAGGTGTACAGATGCTTCCGTGGCCAGCGTACTCTCCGGATCTCTCACCAATCGAACACGTGTGGGATCTCATTGGACGCCGTTTGCAAACTCTGCCCCAGCCTCGTACGGACGACTAACTGTGGCAAATGGTTGACAGAGAATGGAGAACCATCCCTCAGGACACCATCCGCACTCTTATTGACTCTGTACCTCGACGTGTTTCTGCGTGCATCGCCGCTCGCGGTGGTCCTACATCCTACTGAGTCGATGCCGTGCGCATTGTGTAACCTGCATATCGGTTTGAAATAAACATCAATTATTCGTCCGTGCCGTCTCTGTTTTTTCCCCAACTTTCATCCCTTTCGAACCACTCCTTCTTGGTGTTGCATTTGCTCTGTCAGTCAGTGTATATTCGCAGTGCCTTAGGAGGTGAAAGCTTAGAACTGGACTCACTGTGGTCAGAGAAGTGGAGCAATCCTATTGTAAAATCAACAATGGTTCGTGATAGATTCAGAGAAATAATGCGTTTCTTGGGAATTGACGTTAAATCTACAAGGTCAGAAAGACTAAAAGAAGACAAATTTGCATTGGTATCAGAAATCTGATACGCCTTCATTGCAAATACCCAATGTAGCTATGTACCTGTAGCATATATAACTGTTGACGAGCAGCTCTACCCTTCAAAATGACGCTGTAAACTTACGCAGTTTATGGCCTCGAAACCAGACAAATATGGGCAGAAGTATTGGATGGCGGTAGAGGAAGACTCCAAATATGTTGTGAACACTTTTCCGTATCTCAAAAAAGATTACTAATCACAAAAAGAAAAAAAAACAGGGGTGACCCAGCCGCGGTTCTAGTGTTAAAGCTGAAAGAGCAGCTTCTTATCAAATTGGCTTCTTTATTCGTTCTGCTTGGCTGTGGAAGAATGAACTCTCAACACAGACAAAAGAACTACCTGCAGAAAAGTTTTGTAAAGAGGTAAAAATAATATATATATAACGAAACCTTCTGTACATAACGTAATTTTATACTGAGTGAATGTTCGGTATGCGTGGGAGGACGGATAAGAGTTTATGTGATCCCGAGTGATTAAGACTGCATGAGGGTATGAATGAGCCGGCCTAGCTGAAGTACCGTATGTATTGGGATTCAAATGTGCGTGTGTCGAATTACTTACACGTTGAACGGGTCTTGTGAATATTATGTAAATCTGGTAACTGTATATAAGATCATTATATAGAATACAATTGAATATTTCAGTATTGTAATTTTAAGTGCCGGGCTGAGTGGCTCAGACGGTTAAGGCGCTGGCCTTCTAACCCCAACTTGGCAGGTTCGATCCTGGCTCAGTCCGGTGGTATTTGAAGGTGCTCAAATACGACAGCCTCGTGTCGGTAGATTTACTGGCACGTAAAAGAACTCCTGCGGGACTAAATTCCGGCACCTCGGCGTCTCCGAAGACCGAAAAAGTAGTTAGTGGGACGTAAAGCAAATATTAAAAAAAAATTAAGTGGGGATGGAGGCACATTCGTGTATAGTAATATTGTAGACGAGTACTTTGCTGAAATAATATTTATAAAAAATAACATTTAATAATGAGGAATATACGGCAATTAATTAAAACACCCCACGTGCTTTATTACTCACATTAAAGTACGGATCATATTTCATTACGGCAGATATTTTGTGGCCTAAAAGTTTAGTGAATGTTAGTTAAAAGTTTAATTCTCGTTTCATTCGCGTTGTGAATGCCACTTTTTGGATTCTTGAGAACATTTCTGATTACTGACAACACTCAGACTCCACCCAGGGACTGGAAACCAAATGAGACGGTTTTATCGATTGAGCTAGGGAAAGCGTTGTCTGTTTGCTTGGTTTCCAAGTACTGTTACGGGCTCAGTATGTATATTTAAAGGTTGTAACGTTGATGAAGTCTGGAAGACGCGAAGACCCGAAAAGATTAAGAAGGAGGCGCAGGTTGGAAATGGTTGTGAATGTAAGGAGAATTTAAAGGAAGTTATTAGGAATTTGATTCTAGCGGAGAAGTCAGCTAAAGATAACATGATGGCAAGCGTATGGCAGCTACGTGAATGTTATTGAAAAATGGAAGGGATATGTATGGATACTTTAAGACAGAAACAGGTTCCGGAAAGGACATTCGAGGAATTATTAATGGATAGGTTGAGTATTTACAGAAGCCAGAATTATTCATTGAATTGTACGTAAAAATTGTTGGACATAAGGATAAAGTAAGTGTGAGGGAGGTGACTAATACTAACGAAGTACTTGAAATTTGCGTGAAATAACAAATTTATTTACAATAAAGCACAAATTTGAAAGATACAAAATCAGGTGAAATTGATGCGATTTCTCAGGATATACTAAAGGCAATGGATTGGGAAATTGTACCATATCTGCGGTAATTATTTCATTTCTTTATTTTCATAAATGAGCTTTACTAAATGAATGGAATGCTGTTGTAATAGCGCTTTATGAAAAGGAAAAGGTCATAAACATAAACCCGATATTACATGTAATGCATGCAAGCCGTGGGAAAGGTTTTTCTTTCTGATTACACTAGAGACGTTTGCGAAATTACCAACTGGTTTGATAGAAGGTAGTTTGAGTTTAGGAATGTTATTTCAGTGAGATTCAGCTTGAAGGATTCCAGCAAGTTGTAGCAGATATTTTATATTCAGGAGGTCAAATTGACTGTAACGCTATTGCCCTAACCAAGGCTTTAGATATTTGGATCATGGCGGAGTACTAACAAATATTTTGGCAGTTGTAGTAGACAAAATACTTTTGTAGCAAATAGAACTCGGAGAATGAGACTAGATGAACCTGTAATGATTAAGAGGTGAGTTCCTCAAGGCAGTGTTATTGGTCCATTTTATTTTCCTATACACATAGGCCTAAACCGTTAACTCGTGTCGTCATCCTGAGGTGGTGCAATTGTTTTCAGGCACACTCCTAATGGTGATGAGCTGCATGCAGCATATTAACCACATGCCAGCTCTCCTGCCAGTCTTAAATGTCTGGCAATACCGTGAACGTCCGAGGACGGTACCTAGACTACGGAGGTGATACGGTATGAGTAAGGACTGGAATCAGAGGTGAGGCTGTAACAGGATTACGAGTGACTGCAAAATGACCTCGACAGTGTTGGGAAATGGGCAACACAAAATAATGTCGTGCTAAAAAGTCATGTAGTGTATTTGACCAACAGGAAATTGTACCTCACATTTGATTACTACGTTGATGGGGATCACTGTAAGTACTGTCCGCCTACATGGCTAAATGGCTAGTCATTGGTCACAGGGGTCCCGGGATTGATTGCCGGCAGGGTCGGGAAATTTAACCATAATTGGTTAATTTCGCAAGCACGGGGGCTAGGTGTATGTGTCGTCTTCATCATCATTTCATCTTCATCACGACGCGCAGGTCGCCTACGTACGTCAGATCGAAGACCTGAATCTGGTGACCCGAACTTGCCCTCGGAAACCTCCGGCACTAAAAGCCATAGGCCATTTCATTTCACTGTAAGTACTTAGGAGTTCACGGGGGAAATCACACAAACGTGACTGAAAATAAAGGTTATGAGGGTAGAACGTAAAGGAGAGGGCGTATAAGTGACTGGTAAGACCAAAAGTAGATTATGGACCCCAGCACGATTATGACACAAGCACTGGAAAAGATCCAAGGCAAAGCACCACGATTTTTCTGGACGATTTTCGACCAAAGCGTAGTGTTACGAGTATATGGCAAAGTTTGGTTTGGGAAGTCTTGGAAGTAAGGAGACGAGCTGCACGAGTAAGCAGAAAGTTCCGAGCTGTCGGGGACATAAAGCGTGGAATAATAATGCTAGACGAATAATCTTGAGTAATAATAATAATCGTACGACAGACATTTCAATTTGACACTATCTGGCTGTCTGCTCGTCAATTTCGACGTTTCGTTTTACTCCAGGCCCACTAGATGGTAGACCGAGTAAACCGAAACTCTCCTGGGCTTCTGTGGCTGAGATTTAAAGAATTTTGTCGGGTAAACACCAAATGTGTCACCAGAGATCTTTTACATGCTGACATCGTACGACATGGAATGCCGAATGGACTTTTTTCCGTCCTTCAAAAATCCGACTACCTCTGCCGGGTTTGGTATCCGGAGGCCGACACTCTACCACTGATCCACAAAGGCAGATTAATCTTGAGTAATGTATAAAACAAAACAGCAGCGAGCATTATGTGCAGAACAATTTGGAATTAAAGAAGACATATGTAGGCAAATATTAGTTTTTATGTAGAGCAATTAGTGACTGGAAAGTGAGATATTAGGTAAACAACTGATAGGTAATCTGCTACCTGGGCCACAGATTGATGATTCAGCTTTGTGTTCTCTACGGGGCATTCAGTCTTCTTGGGTCTCATACCAAATTCTGCTGCGGGTGGAGCGGTAGAAAACATCCATGGTGTCTCCTGTCTGGCGTAACTGAAAGGACCTGTTATTTCCTCTCACTTACACCAGGTTTCTTTACGAGCCTTCTTGTTCAATTTTCATGAATGGCGACACCGGTTTATGGGACTATGTTTGCTCAGTTGTACTTCCTCTTAAAACGGTGGAGTTCAAGTTTGCACCTGCGATCCCAGTGCTCAACTACATTAGTCTCGGTACCTCAGCGTCCCCAACGGCCGTAAAGATAATTACGTAAAACCAATAACATTTCTATTATTAGAGTTGTTCCAGCCTCATCAACCCGCCAAGTCGTCTATAAACATTCACTTTCAATACGCAGAGGATAATTTATAACACAGTCACGTCTCTAGTGGCGGGGGTGAGAAATCTTAGCTCATACATTTTTGTTAATATCTATAACAATATTTCTGAATGCTCAGAATAATCACATTTACAACTTATTTGCTTAAACGCGCAATTTTTCTTAGAAGAACACCACACGTGAGTGATCGTACTAAAAATATTCAACCGTTTTCATACCCGTCATGGCATATGCAATCATGATTTCTCTGAATGTTTTAGACCATTTTCTCAGAATGAACTCTAACATATTAACCAAACAAATCTTCAACGTCTTCCATAACTGAGAAACAAAACACAACTGGTTTAAAGAAACTGAGAAAGACCCAAACAAAACCAAAAATAACCCAAGGCACTTAACGCCCCTGAAAGGGCCTTGGCCTGCCCAGCGACCGCTGTTCAGCCCGAAGGCCTGCAGATTACGAGGGGTCGTGTGGTTAGCACGACGCATCCTCTCGACCGTTATTCTGGGCTTTCGAGACCGGGGCCACCATGTCACCGTCAGATAGCTCCTCAATTCTAATCACGTAGGCTGAGTGGACCTTGAACCAGCCCCCAGGTCTATAGAAAATCCCCTGACCTGGCCGGGAATCGAACCCGGGGCCTCCGGGCGAGAGGCAGGCACACTACCCCTACACCACGGGGCCGGCTTTGAGAAACACTCAGTAGAATTAAAAATGACCGAGAATTCACTGTTCGATTGAACAGCTAAAGCAATATCTAAAGACGAAAATGCTCGGTTCCAAAAAAACCAAACCTATTATCTCGGAAGACAAGAGAAAACGAGGTCAAAGTACTGGGCACTAAGAAAAAACAGAGAAATGACAGATTCAACGTACCCAAAAGAGGGTGGAACGAATGAATAGTAATAATAATAATAATAATAATAATAATAA
Organism: Anabrus simplex; assembly: GCF_040414725.1. Lineage (NCBI taxonomy): Eukaryota > Metazoa > Arthropoda > Insecta > Orthoptera > Tettigoniidae > Anabrus > Anabrus simplex. The sequence goes on along the minus strand of NC_090277.1, from coordinate 23,111,562 downwards.
TAATAATAATAATAATAATAATAATAACAACAATAATAATCGCATGGCCCCAGCTACCGTGTCCAAGCGTTTTAATTCGACACCGTATGGCTGCTTTCTCTTTCTACTAGATGGCAGAGTGAACCGAATCTCATTCGGGCGTCTATCGCTGAGTTACCAGAGATCGACATCGTACGACATGGAGTACCGAATGGTCTTTTTCTGACTTTCAAACATCCGACAACCTCTGCTGGGTTTGAACCTGCTATCTTGGTATTAGTAAACTGACACTCTATCACTCAGCTACACTAGATTCTATGAGTAGACTCGGTGAGATAGCACGTGAACAAGTCGATGATCATAACTACTGTTAGGCCCTTCCAAACAGAAAACAGAACAAATAACTTGCTAATTTCAGAATTACGACGTTACCTTTCATATAACGTTGCTCTTCACTGTAATTTTGTTTGAAAAGGGAGGAAAGATTTGGTACACATCCTTTATTTTTCACGTTTACTTATTCTCAGCTGAGCTAAGCCCTCGTCCAATAGTTAGATGAGATCTCTGTGTTCTGATTTATTGAGGTCTAATATGTCGTGTATACTCACACCGGTGGTGCTCATTAAGTAGTAGGGGGGTCATTATGGTCACTGAATTTCCGAATTAGCACCTTGTGGCCAAGTCTCAAAAGAGGACATGTTGTTTCTGTTAAACCCTTTCTTATTCGTATCCTATGAACAGGTATTAGCAATGATAGACTTAAAAGATTCAAACTTGTTTCCATCCGAAGTTAGATTTTGCACGTGTCTTCTAACTTAATTGCAGCAATTCCAATCGCCTGCACAACAGTCCCTTACACCTTATTTATGACTTATTTCGACTAAAATATTTAATTTCATATTCGTGTTTGAAAAAAATTAGAAGACTTTCATAACGAACCTACCTTAGGACGCCGAATGGCAGCACTAAAATGCCAACTTCTGAAATGACTAACTAATTATACTGCATTATCATTTTCAAGATATTATCTTCAGTATGTTATTCCTGGAAAGTTCTTGTATTAAAATAAATCGTAACTCCTGTATTGTTAACGACAGAACTTATATTACTGGGGCTTGTTTTCATCATTCGATGTTATTAAGTTCTGATTACTCTGGTTTGATGTAATTTTACATATTACTCGTGTGCTGTACGCCATTCTAGAGTATTTCAAATACTTGAATATTGTTCTGTTTTTGTGGGTTTGAGCCTAGCAGTGGAAATATGATGATGTCTCCGAAAACCGTAAAAGTAGTTTGTGCGACGTAAAGCAAATAACATATTTATTATATGATGATGTAAATGTTCCCCACTCCCGCGATCGTAGTATCAGGGTTCACGACCAGCAGAACTCACCTGCGAGGACTGACACTGCCACATACACAGCGGCACCATGGTGAAGAGTAGGTCGTCTGATGAAACCTTGTACAGCGTGCAAGAGTAATTTAAAAAGTTAATTACCCATTGTTAGTGTTTATCGTTTTTAATTGATATCATACTATACAGGATGTATTATTGTGCCATTAAAAGTTTTATGACATTCTCAGCGAACTTCCCGACGTAACAGGGTGCTTAGAAACTTCCTTTAAAAGCTCCCAGGGCTAGCAATTGGCAAAATTGTGAACAGTGGAAATTTTAAAATATTAAAACTGATAATGATGATTATGATGCTTGTTGTTTTAAGGGACCTAACATCGAAGGTCATTGGCCCCTTAAAACAGATAAAAAATAATTGTTTTACTCATCAAGTAGGCATCAACCAGCAAGTGCGACTGCTATTTGTGCTACAATGTAACCAACCGACAAAGTATATAATTTGATTTAATTACTATCGACGAATTCATTTCCGTAATTAATTTCAATTATTAATAAATATTATAATTATAATGTTATTCCGACAATTTGGGTAAAATATGCGAAAAATATTAGCTATGGGTGTTCAAATGCCGCGTCGAAATTCCTCGAAAGTATTTTCTGTTGTTTCTCATTAAATCTGGAGAAAATTCCCGGGATGGTACCTTTCTGAAAGCTGCAGCTTCTTCATTTCAAAATTCGCTCAAAACGATCTAAGAGTTTTTATGACGCAAGAATGAGAAATGCCTAGGATATCGAATGTACCGGCCGAAGCCTTAATTAATGTACAACCCCAGGATGTACGTGGTGTGAAAATGGGAAAATATGGTAAAACCATCTTCAGGGATTCCGACGGTGGGTTTCAAACACGCCATCTTCCGAATGCAAGGTCAGAGGTTCGTAATCTAACCCTTCAATTGGTTTCAAGTCCTATTTCGTACAATTACACTTACACCCATGCATAGAGGAACATGCGTTGAATCGGGAAGGTAGGTACGAACTTGTCCTCGAACACTCCCAGCCTCCGATATACGCTAGTTTCGTGTTATCATCACAAAGAAAGGATATGACAGAGAAGATATGAAGAGCAGTAGCAGAAAAAAAATAATGTCAGGACGTTTCAGTGATAAAATTGGGTGTTTTCCAATCCAAGTGTCGACAGTTTCTCAGCACGCAGTTCGACCGTTGATTGGTTCCTACTCTCGTCTGTGGGAATACTCAAACAGGGAATAGTTTCTAGAACACATCAACAGACGGCAGAATCCACTAGAAGTAACTAGACATATAGAGGGCCTATGCAATTTTAGCAATGCTGTTTCAATTTCGAGTGAGGTTTAGAAGTCAAGACCAAGGGGTTATATTCGGCACTCGTCTGTATCAAAACGTATTGCTGACGTGGACTTCAGATGATGATACTAATAATGTTAATGACCTCCGGAGAGGTCTAGTGCAGATGTATGGAATTGACACCCACGCGTCTGTGAGTATACGGGCTAATCGGGAAAGAAATCTGATGTTCAAAATGACATAAAACCTTGTCCATTGGAGGTCAAAATCTCCGACACGGCCGGAAATGGAACCCGGCACCCCCTAAACAAAAGGCGAGTACGCTAACCGCATATCGTGACTGGTCCACACTGAGCAAAACTTCATTCAAATATGCTGTAACTTTGGATACTTACTGGAAGTGTGGACACACGTTTTACACCTCTCAATAATAAGTTTCAATTCATAAGTTGTATATGTATTTTAAAATTGCATTTGGTAGAATCTGCTGATGTTCCTTCAAGAACAAGACATGTTATGATCTGTTGTCAGCAGCGATGAAGTGGTAACAGCTTCTCTCGTGAAATGGCGAACATGCTCAGAAGGGTTTTGTTTGGACCAAATAAAATAGGAAAATAATTACACTAAGTTATTTCTAAGTATTTTAGTCTGTCTTTGATCAGCTATTTAAAATGCTTTTGTAAGTTGTAACTGGTTTCCATATTAACGCGTATATACCATCATTGAGTTATTGCACAGCTTACTAACTGTCTAGACTATATGGTAAATACTGTAAGGCCTCTCCTAGTGGTGGGCAACGCGTCGCCTGAGTATGGTGAAGTCTCGCGGTGACTCGCTGAACTTAATGGAAACTACGTAATTTCGAAGGTTGTTGTCAGATGTCACTAGTTTGGTCTCGTGTGCCACCTAGGGACTTGGAATGAGCTCTATTTGGGGGAGTATTTTATTAGTTAGGGGTTGGCACCTTCTGTTATTTGAAATTTAAGTCAATCAACGTCGTCCAGCTCGGTCTTGATCAGTGCATCGACTGGAGACGTTCTGATACACAAAAGGCAACAGGCGAGCTGGGGCAACATCTAAGGTAGGCGGTTAAATACACTTATCCTAACATGTGAATTTACTAGGGCGTCGCGACGGGAAGACACCAGCTTTCCCCTCATTTAACGGGTACATGTGTAGCACTCCAGAGGGTCTCATGTCCTAAGGAAGCACGAGTGTGGACCCTCCTATCCCTGGTTCATTTTGTTATTGTAACTAAGCTTTCCAAAATGTAATTTTGTCTTTGTTTTTAGATATTTTACTCTGTTGATCTTAGTCGCAATGTAGTATGGCTTATCATCTTTATCACCCTATTAGGTTTTATAGTGATCATGTCATAGCATCCCATTCTGATCGTTTTTCGTCTATTCCATTGAACATTCCATTTAAATCACTTTACGCCTCTTAGTACGAGCTTCTGCTCCGGTTTTCTTCGGGATCCTTCTGATCCAAATGTTGTTCTTTTGCTGCTCTATTAAATAAAGACAACGAGAGTCAAGGTGTGTAAAACTTGCTAAGTTTCCCTCTGGAAATGCATTAAAGAGGTTACTGGATGTGGGCGATAGGACCTTAGGGTCTTGAAGGTTGGGAGTTCGATCTCCCCAAACAGTGTAAATTATATTGCAACTACCAAATGGTTGTGCTATGTACCAAAGATTCGTCTTACCACGGTAAACGATATTAAGTCTTGTGATTTGGGAGCTTTTTCTGCTCGTTATTTAGGAAGCTCTTAAGCTTGAATCTTTAAAATTTTGTTATATTCCTTTCTAAATATTTATTCCTGCAGTTAATTATTGTTGTTGGTTTTTTAAAGAGAAGCAGAAAATAAAGAACAAACAGTCATTTAGGAAATACATCAAAACATTAAAATTTTGTGCTTGGGCATTTCGCCCAGGATACTTGGCCGTGCCGCTTTCCCCTGCACTGCATTATGTGCATAACAAGTCGTAGCAGGGTGTGGTTACTTAGTCCGGGTCAAAACCCCATTTTTCTACTTTTATAGATTTTTCCACCAGGACTGTGGAAGTTTTCATTTTTCTATTTTCACTATGTCTGACCCTCGGGACGTTCCTTGTTCATAGTTTATGAACTCCTCATTAGAAAATTGTAATTGGGTGTCACTGTAAATGCCGATCTGCCACGTCGTAAAGAGGACTTCAGTCAGTCTATTATTACCCCTGCTTTTGTGGGAAAGGAAGTTGGGGAATCGTTGACCTTGATCGAAGCAAACTTGACCAAGTTTAATTCTGTAATAAGCTTTCTTGAATGTGGCGAGCCTTCCACTAATCAGGTTAAATGTTCAAGCCCGGTTTTGCACTATTTCAATCGGAATGGGGATCTATTGTGGTAAATGTTAACTGATGACCATTGTAAATCTGCTGATTCCTTCTGTGCTAATGTTTCTTCTCTATCTTCTAAGGCAAACCTTTGGATATCTGGTGCTTACAATACTAAACCTGATGGTATTCATTCTGTTACTGACAAGATTGAGTTGTTGTGTTTGTTGTTGGTTTATTAAAAGAGAAGCAGAAAAGAAAGAACAAAATGTCATTTAGAAAATATATATAAAATTTAAAATTTTGTGTGTGGACATTTTGCCCATGATCCTTGGCCGTGCCACTTCTTGCAGGGTGTGGTTACATAGATATTCAGTCATTCCCACCCGTAAAGTTATTTTCTTCCTTCGTTTCCTGGTCAAGTTTCAGGATCACGCATTGGTGTTCGCGCTGTCTCACTCGCAAAATTTTCAGATAATCTATCCTTATACACCGGGGTTTGTCTGATAAGACAGTAAAAGGCATTTCTGACAAGAAATCCCTGAAAGTTTCCACGCCCGTCTGATAGCTCATTTTATTTCTTCCAGAGCACTCTCTTCAATATTAAAAAAAGAGCAACGTCTTGACGAGAACTTGGTGGATTTCATACAAGATGTTATATGTTATGCCGGGGTCTTTGGTCTAAATTACTCCAAGGCCCAGATGGTCTTACTGTGGTACCTACTCTACATAAAGGTCACATCTCTGTTTTCCACGTCGTCCTCGTACAGTTAGTGTATTATAAGCAAAGCCTGTGAAATGTGCGTAAACCTTAAGAGCTGCGAGCGAACCTCCACCTTTCCATTCTGTATATTGGCTTCCCTGTCGTCTTTGGGAAACATTTTTCATGTGAATCGTCTGATCACCTTAGAAATAAGTGTCCTCTTGTGTTATCTAGTCTGTCTAGTTGTAAACCCCGGCAAGGGGGAAATTCTTCTCCAGCGGGCTGTTTTAGGTGTGGATCCATCAGAATTTTGCTAGAAATTTTCCGACCCATCCAAGAGTAAATGCATTAAACACTCATCTGACTCCAGAATTGGTCTTATTTCCAGTTCTACTCTTTCTAAGTTAATCAATAATCAATAATAAATGTGTCGATCCACCTGATACATCTTGTTCTAGTGCCATCTCATGTCCTGTTGCGTGCTTGCGAATTTCTTCTAACGTATGTCGGTCGGACCTTCTTACTCATTACGTTGCTTACATATTTACAGGACTCTGTTTCTTATATAGGCTACATAACTCTTCTAATAACATTAATACATGTAAAGTTAATCCTGTAACTAACTCTTACATATATTGCAATAGTAGTAGTATTATTATTACCATATTAATACGTAAAATCAATTACATTTGTAACTATCTCTTTCACACATTATTATTATTATTATTATTATTATTATTATTATTATTATTATTATTATTATTATTATTATTATTATTATTATTATTATTATTGTACCGGGGGTACGCCTTCACCGTTCTGTTAAACTGTGCGCCTTCTACAAGGCCATCTGTGCCAGGAAACTGGAAATAAGTTAGTGTAATAAAAGATACTTGGGCTTTCAACCATTAGACGTCTCTACCATCGACATTAGTGCACCCTCCGGTGGAATTAAGAATAGTAAATTCTTATCAGAATTTCAAATTTTTGAAGGTACCAAACCTTAAGTTTGTGAAGATTGTTATGTTTATGTGTTAAAGTTGTCAACACTCCTACTGCTTCTCTCTTCCTTAGGTATTAACCAATCAGGAATTTTGTGTATATTTTATCTAGACAATTAAAATCAGGGGCGGGTACAGGCATCCTACCAATTTGAAAAGAGTTCTAGAAACTTCTCCTCGGAAATGATATAAAAGCTGGGCGCTTTGGGTTCGTATTGTCATCGTTCTCGCTCTAGACTAGTGAGTGCGGAGTTTTATTTGGAGGCAGGAGCTACCTATCGTCGTTCGGAAGGCTTAACTACTCAAGGTAATGGCAGAAATTTCTAAACATGTGGTAGCTCCAGGCAGAGAATTTGAGGGGAAGACTTCAAACTTATTTTCTTAATGTAAATTCCTTATTCTTGTGGGGGCTGTCTGTTGAACCTTGTTCGATTATGTACTTGGTGAGATCCATACAGTGTGGACTTGCATGTGAAGTATTTCTAAAATATTTTGTGGTTGTGCGTAAGATGTTGCAAAGACACAGACATGCGAGTTTGTATAGTAATGATTAAATTTTTTGGGCAATTGTTAGCTCTGTATTTATGTCAGCCAAACCTACTCCATGCTGTCGTGAGATTCATTTAAATTGTTACATCCAGGGGTTATTCTTGGTAAATATTATTATAGAATGCAACCTTCTAAAGGGAATGCACTGTTTAATTCACTGACCCTTATGTATGATAGATTGAGCTTGTGGTATTGTTATCTCCGTTCTGGATTCTCTTTCCGACCTGGAATTTTCCTTAGTACTAGGAACTCATTTGATCATTAGTTCATAACTGACCCCTTTCCGAAAACACATTTTTTCCGGTTCTTGATTTAAATTTTTTTGATCGTCAGTTACGTTAATTTAGACCTTCTTTACGGAGGCTATCATACTTGATTTTTATATAGTAATTCTGCGTCCGTTGAGCCTTCTCAACGTCTGCATTAATTATAATGTACCTTATATGTCAGATAAGGCGTGATCCGAATGTTATGATTGTTTTCTTAATTTCCATTTTAAACCTTGGCGATAACCTAAATAAGCCTAACCGTTCTGTAAGGTTAACTTTCATCACAAACCAATCTGGGTGGTAAATTGTTATTTAATTGTTTTAAAAAGGAGCTGATAAAAATGAATAGCAATCCGTTCAACGGTGTTTTGTCACTCGTTGACTGTCTGATATTAATTTTATTTGGCGGCCGTCTTGGTGGCATTTATTGTCATATATATTGTTTTTTTGTTTCTTGCGTTATTACTGGGGAGTTGGATTGAGATTGGTTCCGATAACGTTGGGAATTGGTTGACTGGAGCTTCTCTTGGAATTTTGGTGGTGATTATTACCGATATTACCTTAATTTCACCACGCTATCTGATTATTTATTGTGTGATCTGATTTAATTTCCCCGGTGATTTAATCCGTAAATAATTGAATTAAGCAGTAACTTCTGCTTAACCTGAAATGGTTAAGAAGAGTTGCTGGTGATATTTACTGAATCACCTTATTTCACCACTTCACTGGATTGAGGATCTATTTCCTGCGATTTAATTCCTAAAAAATGGATTAAGCAGTTTCTTCGCGTTAATTAATTTGGTGTTGAGCCGGTTCTGCGCCCTACCGCTAGACAACGCGGCATCATGGTTTGGGGCGCTATTGCGTATGATTCCACGTCACCTCTAGTGCGTATTCAAGGCACGTTAAATGCCCACCGCTACGTGCAGCATGTGCTGCGGCCGGTGGCACTCCCGTACCTTCAGGGGCTGCCCAATGCTCTGTTTCAGCAGGATAATGCCCGCCCACACACTGCTCGCATCTTCCAACAGGCTCTACGAGGTGTACAGATGCTTCCGTGGCCAGCGTACTCTCCGGATCTCTCACCAATCGAACACGTGTGGGATCTCATTGGACGCCGTTTGCAAACTCTGCCCCAGCCTCGTACGGACGACCAACTGTAGCAAATGGTTGACAGAGAATGGAGAACCATCTCTCAGGACACCATCCGCACTCTTATTGACTCTGTACCTTGACGTGTTTCTCCGTGCATCGCCGCTCGCGGTGGTCCTACATCCCACTGAGTCGATGCCGTGCGCATTGTGTAAACTGCATATCGGTTTGAAATAAACATCAATTATTCATCCGTGCCGTCTCTGTTTTTCCCCAACTTTCATCCCTTTCGAACCACTCCTCCTTGGTGTTGCATTGTCACTGTCAGTCAATGTATATTAGTGTTGAATACATGTTTTTCGGGACTACGGAAGTGATTTCAACCAAACTTGGTACACTTAACACTTACTATCAGGAGACAAAATGCATGGAGGTATGACAACCCTAGCACGCGTGGGGGTGGGAGGGGGTGGGATACAAATGTTATCAAAAATATTGTTGAATCCATACTTTTTAAGGTCCTTGAGATGAATAGCGACACTCCGGATTTTTAAAGTCCAAGTTCAGCCTCCTCCGAATAGGTGGAGAGAAAAGGTGAAGGAGATAATGTCCAAAATGACCGAGATAATGGACGTATGTGTGTGTATTCCAGTATAGCTCTCAACAAAACTGATGCAAGTATGATTTACTATTTGGAAAAAATACTATGTGGGTAAGAGCCCCCAGCCCTCTAGGGCAGCTGTAAAACGAAAAATAATCGAAAACGACCGTTACTTGATACTAATCCGTTGTTTTCGGGGTCGCTGAGTTGAACTGTGACACTTTCGTAAAGTTCAGTCCCATTCGATAGGGGAGTGAGAACGGCTGAAGGAAAGGACTATGTTTATAGACGTACAGTACGTGTATATGTTCTTGCATACCTCTCAGCCAAACTTGGTACAATTTTATGACTTACTATCTGGAAGAAATTACTATTGGGGTAAGATACCGCTAGCACCACTATCTAGCGGCCGGGTTGACTAATTAAAAGTACAAAAAGAGGGGTGAAATATAATTATAACAGACAAAGACAAGTATTAATGTACTGTCCATAATTTTCAGGGTTGCTGATGTGAGTAACGACACTCCACATATCGTTTAAGTCCATGTGAAAGGGGCGAAAATGAAAGTGTCCAAAATAACCAAAATTTCGTACGTATGTGTGTGTCTTCCAGCATAGCCTTCATACGGTATTGGTACATATATGACTTACTCATCATCATCATTTCCATTTATCCTGCTGTAGCCGGGTAGGGGCAAACATGGTTCCTCTCCACTTTCTTCGGTCTTTCCTCTACCACTGTGTCCCAGTTCAGGTTCCTTTCTGTAATACTGCGTTGGATTGTGTACTTCAATCTCAATCGTGTTCGTCCACGGCCTCTCCTTCCTAGCATCAGTGGCGGCTCGTGAAAAAATCGTCCTACGTGCTACAAAAAACAAGCTAAATACACTGTTTTAAATCTGCATATTGCCATGATGAACCATGCATACTTAAAACTTGGTAATAATAATAATAATAATAATAATAATAATAATAATAATAATAATAATACAACTTTTCTCACAATTTATAACTCAGAACAAACAAAAACAACATTAATTTGGAAGCAGATGAATTCTTCGACGACTGTCTACGAGATAAATAATTCATTGGAGAAATATTGTTTTTACTAACCTAATGGCGCAACTTACATCAGTGCAAATAGAATTGTGAGAATATAGATCCCCACTAAGAACACTAATTTAATTTCACTTTATATACACTGCAGTGGATAAATAATTTGATAAATCTCCGTATAAACTTTAGCACTAACACAATGACAGAAAAAACACGCACCAGTAATATAACCGCGAGAAAACAGCTAATGACGGAACTGAATAGAGTGAAAAAGGAAGCAAAAGAGAATTATATGAATGGCATACTTCAAGAGGGTAATGACCACAAAGGGAAATGGAAAAAGCTGTATTCATATATCAGGAATCAAAACCGCACAAAGCTACTGAAACAGCTGCCAACTGATTCATTGAGACCTCCCCTATTACCAGAGTAAATGTCCGGCTCCATGGCTAAATGGTTAGCGCGCTGGCCTTTGGTCACAGGGATCCCGGGTTCGATTCCCGGCAGGGTCTGGAATTTTAACCATCATTGGGTGTACGTGTTGTCTTCATCATCATTTCATCCTCATCACGACTCGCAGGTCGCCTACGGGAGTCAAATCAAAAGATCTGCATCTGGCGAGTCGAACATGTCCTCGGATACTTCCGGCACTAAAAGCCATACGCTATTTCATTTCACCAGAGTAAATTACATTCTAATGCGGGATAACATTTAGGGTCAGTCAAAGATTCTTTAACTCACCTACGAATTCCTTATTTTTGACACAAAAGGAAGATGGATATTCTAATAAACATGTGTGAGATAGATTGCCTCCACTTACGCTTTACTTTCGAGCCCAGACGATGCTACTCTCTAGTGGCAGATTCGCGTACCACGTTCAACATAAGCACGGCCGACTTGAAGCGTCGCTCTAGCTAGCTCCTTGGAGCATAAGGGTAGCAGGAGACATCGAGTAATTCTACCCCCTTGCGGGAGAGGAAGTAACTATAAACGGGATCAGTGAAAGTTGATCCCAGTTTACGGTATACTCCGCCGGCTAGGGGGAGTGTTGCAAGCTTGGCTGCGCCTGCGTATTGCTTCCTTCAGGCTACTGGCAAGGGCTCACTTCACATGAGTACGAGCCTTGTTCCCCGGGAGAACGGCGCTAGGTGTTCGACAGATCTCGTCCTGATTTTCACAAAACACAAATTCATATCGTACTCAAAACAACGAAAAGGCACCAGGATAATTGTACTGTACATAAATAATATTCCTTACAGTTCCAAGCTACGTGCTGGAGCCCGGTAGCACGTACTGACCGGCCGCCACTGCCTAGCATTTGCATTTCCATCACCTTATTTGGCTTTCTTTCACCACTTGTTGGCTTTATGTGCCCAGACCACCTCAGTCGGCTCTTCTCTATTCTATCATTCATTCATTCCACTCCAATTTCTTCCCCGATTTTACTGTTCCTTCTTTTGCCTCCTCTATTCCTTATCACACTCCTCAAGAACTTCATTCCGGCTGCCTGTATTCAACTCTCATCCTTCTTTGTTACTGTCCAAATTTCTGCCCCATAAGTTGTAATGGGTACCTAATACTACTTGTACATAGTTTCCTTTGCTTCCATTGGCGCATCTTTGTCCCATAACATATTTCTTACCCTATGATAGAAAAAGCTTACAGCTTGATTCCTCTCACTAATCTTTGCATCCAGCCGAGCATTCTCCATTAATTCACTCCCCAGGTATTTGAACGTCTCCACTACTTCCAGGGTTCGCATCCATACCGTAACGGTTACCACTGTCAGCTGCCGTCCTCGGGGGCCAGGGTTCGATTCCCCGGTAGTGCCAGAAATTTAAGAACGGCAGGAGGGCTGGTATGTGGTAAAAAAGGGTACACGCATCTCACCTCCAACGGGGGTGTGCCAGCATCACGTCTGATGAGGACACGAGTTCACTTCCAGTCTCATCTGACCTGTCCCTATCTGAGTTGGAGGAAAACACCCCTAGGGTAGGTGGTGAAATATAGAATTAAAAGAAATTAGTGTTGAACTGTGACACTCTAGACGCTGATTAAGTCGTACTTCAGCCGCAATCAGCATGGAGATTGAGAAGGAGTGAACATTATTGTATAAATGGTCGAGAGTTTAGGTATATGTGGGTAGCTCTCAACGAAACTTGGTACACATGACTTACCAGCTGGAGATTATTTTATGGAGATGAAACATCCTAAGCCCCACTAGGGATGAGGAATGGGAGGGCATGACATGTACAAATAATGGAAAGTAACCTTATATTAATGTCGTCTGACTTCTTCGCTGAATGGTCAGCCTTGCGGCCTTCGGTTCGGTGGATACCGGGTTGGATTCCCGGACGGGTATTTTAATCACTTCTGATTAATCCTTTGTAGAACTGGGTGCTTGTGTCTGTCCCAATACTTTCGTCTTAATATTGAGACAACATACTACACTACTAACCACCAGAGGAAGATGCAATAGTGATTACATTGCTCCATAGAGGGTTGGCATGAGGAAGTGCATGCTGCCGCAAAACCAGGTCATATCTACAAGTGCGACCCCACAGATGTGGGAAAGCTGTAGAAGAAGAACAAGAACCTATATTAATACATTGTTTACATGTCGCTGAGATGGACTTTGTTCATCCTCCATTGAGACGGGCTCTAAAATAACGGAGATTAGTGTTGAATCCACTGCTTTTGCGATCGCAAGGATGACTGGTGACAACCTCAAGGGACAGTTGAAATAGTGTACACGTATCGACAGTGCGACGGGTAAATACATATAGTTATCACTTTTTTTTTTTTTTTTTTACAGGATCTAACAGTTCCCAGTGAATTCGAGCTTTCATATGGAAAAGTTTTACTCGAATATTAAATAATATAAACTTGAAATCAAGCACATCTAAATAACTGTACAACTACATAATAGATTGTACAATATCAATCAACACGTCAAAAAGGGATTCTATAAAAAATTCACACATAACGAACTGGTAATGCACACATTAAGGAAACTATTCGGGCAACGCTGGGTACTACGCCTAGTCATTATTATAAGAGAAACACCAGCCTTTACCGTACTGGAGTTTAAAAGACATTCCGTCGCACAAAATTTCGGCACCTCGGCGAAGACTCCATGTATATTCTTTGTGAGTCGTGAGAAAATGGCAGTATTATTGTTCTGTTCTCTTCTCTGCTAGGGACCAAGTCTTACTCTCTTTCCATCATTCCTCCATCATTCATTCTCTCCTCAGAGCACTTTGTACGCGTTTTCTTTAGTATTTTGCATTGAAATCCTTCCATATTTTTCAATTTATCTGTAAAAATACGTCGTTCTTTGATTTCTTCTACTCTTATATTATTTCATATCTAACCTTTCCTGATTTCATAAATCCAGGTAGTTGTTGACATTTTCTCTCGTTAATCCGTTTCCATCCGTCCTAAAGATATGTCCAAAATATAACAGTTTATTATTGTTTCCGGTATGATTTTTATGTCCAGGTAGATTTCCTCATTATTTCTTAATGTTCCAAAATATGTACTTTTCGTTGGACCCAGGATTTTCTAATGATTCTTCTTTCTAATATTTTAAGCTTATCTAATCCACGATTTAATACTAGGCATTCGTTCGCGTATATAAATTTCGGTTTTACTACTGTTTTAAAGAGCCTTCTTTAAACACTTTTCGATAAGCACGCTTTACTGAAAAACTTCTAAGTCTTTTCCACCTTAGGTATCCGTACTTATGTAGCAGACTTTTCTAAGCCATTTACTTGTGTTATTTTTCACTCATATTTGGATTTCTTCACTTTCTCATGGCCATGATAACTTCGGTTTCGTCTGCGGAGATTTTCAAATTTGTTTTGTTGGCAATTTCTTCCAAAATATTGATTTGTTTTTCTGAAAATATAGCGAAATGATCTGCAAATATCAGGCAATTTATTTCAACAATTTTACATTTTCTCCCCAAAGTTATAGCCAAAATCATGTGATCATTTAATTTTCCCTTTCCAATTTCTTTGAAAAGAATGAACGATAGACCATCGCCTTGGCTTACATCTGCATTTTTCTTGAAAGGTTTTTACATTTCTCCCATAAATATCACCTTCGATATTGTGTCTGAAAAGGAAGATTGTCAATTTCGATTTAACTTCAAATACCCTTCTCGTTTTACCTAAGATTTCCCTGTCAATAAAGCCGAAGGCATTTTTAAAAGTGTGTATTTTGCAACTACGTCCTTGTATTTATTTTTTTCTGTGGCGGATTATGGACTTCAGTTTAACAAGTTTTGCCTTTTATAAATCCACCCACATTTTTTAAGTTATAAATATCTTGTTTGTCACCTTTCATGTGTAATGGGTGTATTAAGGCCACTTTCCATTCTTTCCGTTTTCTTTTTCTGTTTTATAAATATCTTCAAAAATTAAGTGTAGGTCTTCCTACTTTTTTTTTGACTGAAACAATTTTAAAACCTCAGCTGTTATCGAGTGTTCTCCGCTAGCTTTATTACTTTCCACATTTTCAATTACGACTTTTTTCATTCATTTCTGGAAATTCTAACTTATCGTTTGGCTCTGGGCAGTTCTAAAGTTGATCTAAGTGTTTTGCGAATAATTCACAGTTTTTAGTACGGTTGAAGCCAATTTTACCATCTTACCTCTAAATGAATGACTAGGGGCTTCATAGGTTTTTAGATTAATCTTTAAAATCTGTTAGAAATTTATGAAGTAACTTTTTCACGTAACTATCCTGTATTTCATCAAGCTGTGCCTTTTCTTAACATCTCTTTACTTCCCTTATTATTATTAGTCTTATTATTATTATTATTATTATTATTATTATTATTGACGTGTCGTTTAATTTTGTTTGAATTGTTCATAATGGTCGCTCCGTCCAGAGAATTTCCCCTTTTTCCATTACTTTGTTCGTGCCGTTGATGCTCCTTCACAAATTTCATTCCACCAACGTTTCTTTTCAGTTTTAACTGAGTCAAATCTTTCCTGAGCTGCCTTGTTGCTTTCTTTGGATATGAGTTACTTTGATTTAATCCAGGAATTATTCCGTTGTTCCTTGCACAATGTTTTAGTCTGTCTATGTTATACTTCGTTACTTTTTCATTCATCATGTTTTCTGTATGGTTGGAACTTGAATTTAACTTTAGACAGGTGGTGATCAGAATCAAATTCTCCTCTTCTTTCTACCTTGACATTCATGATGTCTTTCATTTTCTTCTCTAGGATATAACCACGCAGCCCAATTGAAATTCACCTAATGTAAGGTTTGGAGATATCCAGGTTTTAAATTTCCTGGTAATCTTTTAAAGAATGTCGACTCTAACTTTAATAGAGTATGTTACACACTTTATTAGTCTCATTCCACTTTTTAATTCTTTAATGTGCTGAAAATTCCCCACATATTGTTCTAAACATTCTTTCTCTGACTACTGGTGCATTAAAGTCGTTTAGTAATATCACAACATTTAAATTAGGAACCGTGATGTTTTCAACTTTCAGATGCTTCCTAAATACTTGTAGAGGTCTCTTGTAATGCTAGGATTTGATTTCACTTTTATTCACAAGTAATTCTAACATTTTTTGTTTACCAAACTTCAGTAATGAATTTAAGTTTGGAGCACCTGCAAAAATGTAATTTAAATTTGGAAAGTTCGCGGATGCTCTCCGACTCATCCTTATCGCAGATGCTGGGACTTACCAGAATCCTAGGTCCCAAGGCATTGCGAATTACACTGGTGGTTTCCCCTTTCGAGCTGCCACCTGGGGTAGTGTTTTCTATTATTGTTATTATTATTATTATTATTATTATTATTATTATTATTATTATTATTATTATTATTATTATTATTATTATTTTAAAGACTCTAATTGCGTTATACCGGCTTTGTTATACAAACTACATCCAGTAGTCAGAAACTCCTGTCTGTTATTGTAAGGCACGTTAATGTTAATTCATAAAAGTCAGTAAGTCGTGACTTAGCACCACAACAAATCAAAGATTATAGCTGGTTTTAATTAACCGGTGTCTAAAAACCATAATCGAGAAAACAATTAAGATTTATTCCGCCAGGACAGTCTGTAGAGAGAGAACTCCTCTCTCTCTTGGTGTTTAACGCCTCACTAACACACTGAAGTTTTCCGGGAAAGCAAGGGCTAGAAGAGGGAAGGTAGCGGCCTGGTACAGCCGTGTGTGAAAATAGGAAACCACGGAAAATCATCTTCACTGCTGTCGACGGTGAGATTCGAACGCACGATCTGCAGAATGCAAGCTCACAGCTACGCGACGCTCCGCACGGTCAACTCTTTAGTTGTCCCAGACATGGTGTTCAGTTCTAGCCACTCAAAATCCCTAATAACAGCTCTCTCAATGGATAACCAGTGCGTTTAGCGAGCTTGATCAACCTTCCTACTTCGTTTCGTGGTATAATACGATCTCTGTCGAGAGGAAGAATGACAGAACAGGTTATACACCCTTCGTACCAAAAAAAGTCAAAATTTACTGTAAGGCAGTCTGCAGCAGGTGAAGTGACACACACAGCGGATCATAATTAAATGTGGACGACGACTGTTTGGCTTAGCTTGTACTCCATTGTGTTTCCCCGTCATCACACTAGCATTCAACTTTAGCCCTTTATTATGAAGGGTATTCTTGACCGCAGCGTCACATGCACTTAGTTTAACCAGAACAAGAAAAGTTGTAGCTAGTTTCCTCTCATCTTTATTAAATATACCATCGCTATACGTACCTGATATCTGTTGACTCGTCTCACAATACACTACAGTATATGAGTTATTATTTTCAAAACGAGGCGCCACCAAATTTTTCATTATTCCAGAGCACTTGGTACGATGCAGTATGAACAAATTCCCACTAAATTGGTTTTAACAAGTACTCGTACATCTAAGTGAACAACCACGTGTACGGAGCAGTGATTCGGAACTTAATTTTGCTCCCTATTCACTTGTCTTGTCTGCATCTTTATCCGAAACAAGAAAAGTGTCAAGAATCATAGACAAGGAAAATGCTTCACTTTATTCAACGCGATTTTTATCTTACTGTGGCCAAAATATCACAGTGTTTAGCTGCTATAATATTTTTACAAAAGTTACATTTAGCCTTTTTCGTTTCATCAGGTATCTCCAACAACCAGTCCTTAAACTTCGGGTTCGAAAACCACTCTTTTCGAAAACTCTGTAGATAACTCTGTTGTGGCTTGCCCGAGAATACTGTAACTATTACAGGGCCAGCTCTTATGGAAAGCTGATTTGTGATATATTGTCGTGTCTGGCGGGCGGTTACACCACAAAGTGGGGAAGAACTTCCCATGTAGGCATATTCCACCATTTCCACACGCTTCGACATTCTAGACGACGCGGGCTGAATAATAGGGACCGGCTGGCACCATACCATACACTACTGTTCGCTGTCATCAGCTGTCAACAGTCAGTGAGACCAGGACCTTACAGTCTAGTCCTGCCTGAGACACAGCCGCAAAGAGCAAGACAGACTATTACACCGGAAAGACTCCAATTTTCACGATTGCAGCCTCCAGAATTCTACCCCGCAAAAAAGCCCAACTCCCCCCCCCCCCCGCGTCTTTCAGAGGAAGTTACTCCCACTTCTGTTGACAACCAGCGTAAACGTAAATTTATGCAAGTCGCTTTGCAAGCTCCAAGGCTGACTACCCCTCCTTCTTACGATAGGGCGGGCTATCTTAATCTTCTTCGCCTTCCACCTACGCCCCAATTCAACCAGTTTTCCCACCTCCACCTGCTATAGCTACTGGTTCACCCCTTTCTTCTATGTCTCGATCACACGAGATTCTTCAACGCCCCTCCCAACACTTCCAATATAAATGTACAACGTCACGGGGCTTCCTTCCAGAACAATATTCAACAACTATTTCTCAAGTTACTTCACCTATTCGTAGAAAAACTGCAAGTCTCCCACGTCCTCCACCAACTCCGCGATAGCTTACACAACATCTTAACCTTCCATGATAAAGATACTCAAGTGGAATGCTAGGAGTATAATTAACAAACAATATGAATTAAAACTCATTATTGATGAAATTATTATTACAGGAGACCTGGTTTTGCCCCATACTGTGTTTCATATCAAAGGCTTTAATATAGAGCGTAGTGATGGTCCTGGTTTCTGTGGTGTGGTCATGCTTATCCATTATAAGATACCCTATCAACTTCTGCATTTAGAATATAGCATTCCTCATGCCTATGTTCTCCGTATTATTTGCAAAGATCTCATTATTATCAATCTTTATTGCCCGCCGGATATATACATCACGGAATATCAATGGTCCCAGTTTTTAAATCAGTTCGATTCAATGACCAAAATTCTTACTCTCGGCGACCTCAACAGCCACCATTCTGTTTGGGGATATAAGTCCGATACGCCTAAAGGATCTCATCTCCTTACCGTTACCCAACACCATGATTTGGTTATCTTAAATGACAGATCTCCTACTCGCTTAACCACCCCCCGCTCAGGAACTCCTCCTAGTGCGGATGATTTATCCCCACGTCGAGCAGCTATGGCACGTGACATCACATGTCACACTTTGCCTGACACACATACTAGTGATCACCTTCCACTCGTTATTACTTATGGACTAGGCCGACCTCATCTGACCCCCGTTTCAGCTGCAGGCGCTAGTAATGTCCGCTCCTTGCGTAATTTCGTCAGTCATACATTCACTCCTTATCTAACTCATCGCGTCAACTTAATATCTGACTCTACTCTACCCTGCTTAGCATCATGCACGATTATATCTATACAAGACAGTGCCCCGTGCAGCAACCTCATTGTTTACGTCGGTGGGATAATGAGTGCCACCAACTTATCCAAAAACTTCGGCGATTGTTTCGTGTATATCGTAAGACGTTAACTCCTCACCATTATTTTCTTTTAAAACATCAAGTAGCCTACGCGAATCGTGTATTCAATTCCAAGCGGCGAGCTACATGGCAATCTTTCATTTCTTCCTTATCCACTCATATTCCTGCTTGGAACGCTTTACGTACACTAACACGGGTATCTCAACATGTATCGCCATCGGTATTCGCCACTTCGTTATTAACTAAGTTTCTTACGTTACTAACTCCGGATTACGTTGTACCAGATTTTAACCCCCCTCGTACTACCGCCATCCCTCAATTTTCCGTATTAGTGTCAACTGTTAATTTTAACGAACTCGAGTCAGCCCTGCAAACGAATAATGACTCTTCCCCCCGGCCCCGATTACATCCCTATGCAATGATTCGGCTCTTCCCAATGCGTGCCAAACAGGAGCTTTTGGCTTTCTATAATCATATTTTGCAAACTACACTCACTCCTCACGGAACGAATTTTTCATACTTTCCATTCTCAAACATCGTCACCTTCCTACTGATCCTTGAAACGTTCGTGGAATCTTTTTGGGATCGTGCCTTCGGAAATCATTTAAAAAACCTTTTACAGCGATTTACGTGGGCGTTTGAGTGTTATGATCTTATACCGAAAAATCAATACACGTTTTTAAAGGCCGTAGTGCTCATGACGCTGTAAACTCTCTTATTATTGATACCTTATTAGCCAAACACCGTAAGCATAGCACCCTGGCGTTCTTCCTATATATAAAAGGAGCTTTTAATTCGGTTCCTCTTAACCTCCTTTGGAACACCTTCTCACTAAATGGTTTACCTTCGTCGCCATAAGACCTATCTGTGTCGGTGCGACGTAAAGCCCCTAGCAAAAAAAAATGGTTTACCGGTTAGTTTTCTTTTTTTTACGTATTTTGCGAAACCTGCTGGTGAACCGTGCCCTTATCCTTAAATCAGCTCAATATTCCATTCCTTCTCGTCAAAGAGCACATGGGCTTCCCCAGGGCGACATTCTAATTGGCTTACTATTTCCACTCTACAAGAGCGGTTTTGAGCAATTAGTTACTCGTTCGGCCCGTCTCTTTGATTTTGCGGACGATTTCGCACTTTATCATTCCCATGAAGGCGTTGACAGGTGCCGAGATCACCTACCTCAGCTCACGTGGCTTCAACCACATGGCCTCTAACTATGTATTCCAAAATGTTCTGCCATGATGTTTACCCATAAACGTCGTTATAATGCAGATCCGATTGTTTCTTCTACGTGAAGGCCTCTTCTTACTCATCACAGATATCTCGGAGTAATGTTGGATCATAATTTGACTTGGAAACAGCATATCTCCCGACTTCGTACTGAAGCTGACGTTTATATTAAAGTCTTGAAAGAGATAACTCGTCGGAATTGGGGCGCTGATCCAGTCACTGCCAAGTTGTGATATATGGCCACCATTCGCTCGTATATGGACTACTGTGCACACGTCATAGATACCGCAACTTTGGCTACCGTAACCCACCTCAATACATTTCAATTTACGGCTCTGCGAATTTGCTTCGGAGCTCTTAAAACCACGCCTACCAATGCCCTTCTTGTGGAGTATGGCGAAACTCCGTAATTAATCCGCCGACATTTCCCTGCAACCAAATACCGGTTTAAAAGATTTGCCACAGCGAATCATTCGTTGATCCCAAAATTGCAATTACTATATGTATACTGTGACCGTTCATGACATCGTCATATGTATATAAAGACATCCTGCATAGAGAATATGCCGTTTTCCGCGCATTTCTACGTTAAATAGCCGCCGAACGAGGATACTCTTGACGGTTCCGGGACTCGAGCCGCCCCCCGTAGAGTCGCGCGCCCCTCTTCTCGTTGCGCGCAATTGAGAAAACAGGGAGTACAAGCGTCCGTAAGTGGAGTTCGCTCTCTTTCTGAGTGAGAGAGCTGGAGCGAGCAAGATGTCACATGACTGAGAAGTGAGGTCACGAAACAGCTTCAAAGAAGTCGTCCCAACATACGAGACGATATCACCTCATGTATTCCCCTAAATATCTTGTGGCACCAATGCATAGTTGTCAACTGTTTCGAGGGTATTAACATTAATAACTCGGAAACACTTGATAGAAAATTTCGACTTACAGCTTCGATGAATGAGGAGATTTGATGTGGATTTATCATGCAGAGAACCATTCTACATAATAAGAATAACAGGAAGTACGCACATACTTGATAGCTTGACGTGAGTAAAACCACATGCCCGGCTCTGACAGGACCAGGAAAACTAAAATATCCCCGGAGTCAGGCTCCACCTACTGAGAATTGGTACTGACGCTTTAGTGATTACAGACAACCCCGTGAAGGATTCGAAACGAGAATTGATCAGTGGAAAGTGGAATGTACAGGCTTTAATTTGATATTAAATTCGACGTGTAAATATACCTGCCAGCGGAGCGATGTCTGACAAGGGGGCGTGGACTGATTTCCCCTCCAGAAAATAAGGCTTTCCACTATATAGGCGGGAGGCAAGAAGCCAGTATATTCCAGTATACCCAGTGCATTCGGTCTAATCAGCAGACATATTCGTTAGAGAACAGTCAGTTTAATATTCAGTGTTTTACAGTGTGAAGATTCCTTATACAACAGTGCCATGTAGTGTAAATGACAACACTCAGTGAGTGATGGTGCGCTGCGTGCTAAATATTTAGTAATTCCTTAATGCAGTTCGCTATGATCTGGATGTGAAAAGAATTTTTCTGTGATTATGTGTCAGAGAGGCGCGGGATGGTAAAAGAGATGATCGGTTGAAGTAAATTATTACGAGCACGGTAATGAAACTAATCTAAGTGAATATAGTGGACTGTGTCGCATTATACGATATATATATAAACGAGGTTAAATGAAGGAAGTAATCCAATAAAGAGATCGTTCGATCACAGTGTTACAGTAAGGCTTGAACCAACGCTAACAGTGAGCGGTTTATCAGACATCATTTTGGGAGACCGGGCAGCGTCCTCCGTATTCTCCCTAACGCAGTGAGTTGGACATCGTATCAATGATTAGTGAAGTGGAGTGGGTCGATTGATGACCGATAAAAAAAATTAATACATAATATTCATATCCTGTGAGTGAGACCGGTCTGTATGTGGTACTCCGAGATCAAACAAATCGTGGAAAACTAGTGTATGCAAATGAAGGTATCGATATTGGCTGCAGGACAAGCTCCAATATGGGGCTAAGGTGCTTAAATTTATGAGTATCCTTAGTCGTACCAAAGTTATAGTGCATGACACAATTAGTGCATTTATAACAAATTCTATCTATCTAGGTGTTCTGCCTCATGGCAGGTCTTGTCATGGGATGAACCTCTTCCACTGTTGCCTGTCCTGCGCCAAGTTTTTCATGTCCGAATATTTATTTCCTTGGATATTGTCCAACATTTGATATTTTTTCCTTCCTCTTCCTCGTTTGCCTTTTACCATTCCTTCTATTCCTTCTTTCAGTAAACAGTCCCTCCTCAAACAATGCCCGATCCAGTTCATTTTTCTCCTTCTAATGGTTTGTAACATACTTCGTTCTTCTCCAACTCTTCGTAATACCTCCTCATTGCTTACCCAGTCTTCCCATTTCACTTGTTCTATTCTGCTCCATACCCACATCGCTAGTGCCTCCAATCTTCTCTCATCTTTCCTTCTGAATGTCCAAGTCTCTGCGCCATACAGCGCTATACTCCAAATGTAACACTTAACAAGTCTTTTCCTCAAATCTTTGTTTAGTGGTCCACAAAATAATTTTGATTTTTTCCTAAAGCCTTCTTTTGCTATGGCAATTCTTTTCTTAATTTCTGTTGTGCAATACATATCATATCTGATCATTCTTCCCAAATACTTGAAGTTACTGACTTACTCTATTTCTTCTCCTCCTATACTAATATGACAACTTCTACATTTTCCTCCAATTATCATACTTTTGGTCTTCTTCTTATTAATTCTCATTCCATATTCTTCTAGTTTCGTGTTGAGTTTATCTAACATTTGTATCATTTCACGTTCGCTTTCTCCCATCACAACCATATCATCTGCAAATCTTATACATTCTACTCTCCTACCTCCAACACAAACTCCACTATTTCCATTAAAACTTTCATTGATTATTTCTTCGAGATATATGTTGAACAGTGTCGGTGATAAAGAGCAGCCCTGTCTTACACCTCTTCCTAATTCAATTTCATCACTGAACTCATCTCCTATTCTCACTCTTGCTCTCTGGTTTAAATACAAATTCTTTATTAGCCTTCTATCCCTCTAATCAACTCCATGTTTCTTCAGGATTGTCATCAATTTGTCCCATCTGACACAGTCAAAAGCCTTCTCAAGGTCAATAAATACAGCATAAACGTTCCTGTTTTTCTCTATGTACCTCTTCCCTGCCACCCTCAGAAGTCCAATGGCGTCTCTTGTTCCAACTCCTCTCCTGAAACCAAACTGTTCTTCACCTATAAAGTTATTCAGCTTTCCATATATCCTGCTGTTGAGCGTCCGCAGTAAGACATTGGCTGCATGTGAAATTAGACTCAATGTCCTATGTTCTTCACATTTCTTGCTGTTCTTTTTCTTTTCCATAGGGATTAAGATGATTTCACTAAAGTCCTTTGGCCATTTTCCTGTCATGTATATTTGATTACATAATCCAATCAACTCCTTCTTCCTTCATTATTTAACGCTTTTAACAGTTCAACAGGAATCTCATCTATTCCCATTGCTTTTCTATATTTCATCTCGTTCAGTGATGCTTCGATCTCTCTTCTCAGCAGGGTTTCGCCCTTATCATCCTCTTTAACCATATCTTCCTCCTCTAATTCAAGTTCTTCTTCATTTGGTCGATTGTGCCGATCATACAGCCATTCTTTGTATTCTTCCCATCTTTTCATTATTTCTTGGGGTTCATATATCATTGTGCCATCTGTAGCCTCTATTTCCTTATTGCTGTTGTTCCTTTTCTTTTCCCTGAATACTATATTTGTTGCTTCTTTGTACATCAAGTCATACTTCCCTTCTTTCTCCAGTTGCTCTATCTCATCACACTTTTCTCTCAACCATTTCTTATTTTCCTTTTCTGTTACTCTTCTTAATTCGCTCTTCCTCATTTGCATATTTGACCCCAAGAACTTCAGGTTTGAAGAGAGCTGGCTAGCGGTCCGCTGTACAGTCGCTCCAACGCATCAGGGATACTCTGGACCTTCTGACGCCAGCCGACGATTCAACCAGCATGCAGGCGAGCCGACGTAGGACGACTTTGGAAGACTCCGCAAGTGAAGACTGCCTAATGACAGCCTAGGCTGATGGTTGTATCCCTGAGGAAAGCCGGTTGCAGATATCTGAATGTTAAGTACATTTGAATTTCTTTGGCATGGCAGTTAAAGTCACACTCATATAGATAAATGGCTTGCATGTAATACTTTGAATATTATTTGAGTATAACACAAGTTTCAGGGGATTATAGTTTGTAAGATTTTTCTGTGAGATTTTTCTTCGTGGCTTGGACCACTCACTTCATTAATTAGGGGATATAGTGCATGGTAGTTAATAAGGCCCTAGTATAACTTACAGGTGACGTGACGTGAATGAAAGGGAATAAAGTTTCGTAATATGATCTGATTGTCCAAGGCTAGTTTAAATGCTATGATTCATCACGAGAGTTCCCGATTAGTTATTCTGCACGGCACGTCACAAAACGGGTAGAAATTCCTCCTGTATAGATTTAAGGCTGCGTACTGACAAAGAGCCAAGTGTCGGGTGTAACTAAGTTACATAGATCGCGATTAACTATAAAATTTTGTTTTGTTTTATTTTATTCTGAAGGCCAGAGTCTCCTATTTAAATGTGCATGGTTTCGGGATATGAGGATTCAAAGGACGGTACTTGATTTGTAAGCTCGTAAGTATGAAAGTACAGTGGTGTTTAAATATGTGGATTCTCCTGTAGAATAGATATTTGGGACGATGGATACTGCCGTCTCGTGAACAAGATGATTGAGGCCATATGTATGATGCTACGCTGATAGCGCTAATGAATCGCAGAGAGAGAGTTATTTTACGATAATATGAGTATTTAAAATAGCAAGTAACGTGAAAGGCCTTGCTCTGCGGGGAAGGAAAAAGAAACAAAAGGGAACGGGCGGACCGACTCGTCTGACAGTTTTATGGCCCCGTGGAGGGCGAACGAAGTTTGCTGGCCACTCTGTAAGGGGTTGCATTCAGTTCATTCTTTCTTTCCGTAGTAGAACGAAGACATGCACAAATCAAGAAATTGACATTGTCGTACATATCTCAGGTTTTACAAATTAATGAAACCCTCCCATATTTGTTTTTTAAATAAAAACCGTTATAGGGCTTCCAGGTTTTTTACACCCCCACAGGTGGAACTCCTGGGTTCAAGACCCCAGGTTCCGACGGAGACTGTTGTCCATATGCAGGGTGTTGTGTTATTTCTTCCAGTGAATGTATTATATGTTTGATGATGTAATCTATTGGTTGTCGGTTGGTATGTCGGTTATTTTGAGGACACCGTTGAATTTGAAAGGTCGTGTGTCACATTACTGTATAGGTAACCCCTATGAAGCAGGTGTAATGAGGAGTTAATACTCCGTATGATAAATTAGAGGAAGTTATTAACATAGAGAATGTGACATAACTGTCATGTGGTTTTAAATGCGCTCAGGAAATCTCGTAGTGAACCTCAGCTAACATGATATATAAATTGAAGGATAAAATCGATGAAATGATTCATGCCATAAGGGATACATGTCTTGGTGAAATATGTATAAAATGTTTTAATGTGTTAGCTGATTATATGGTTCTGGAAGGGAACGCCCTTTCGATGTATTTTCAATAATTTTTGAAGGTTATGAGGTGTTAAATGCTAATTTGAAAGGACAGAAACGCACATTCAAAACTCAAACCTAATTTAGGAATTAATGTTAATGCACACATAATTATCCCGGCATATATTTGTGTAGGATACTATACAAGTGTTTCCTTAGATAATAAAAAAATGTTTTTGCAAAAATATATCATCTCCCTTATTTGATATATTCGTATTCCTCTGATGTCCGAGACTCTTTCCCCCTACTTAGAATTAAATAGTATAAGCCCCTTTCCGGACATACCACGTACCCAAGCTCTCGAGCGAGCCGAGGAGAGACTCAAGTAGGGGCGATGGACTTCGATTCCAGGGATTGTTAAAGGGTCTCGTCAAATAAATCCTTACAACCACTTTGTAAGCCAGTCAAGATAAATTGCTATGCACTGGAACCCTGGACAAGTGCATACAAATGGCGCGCCAACTCTAGGGGCGTACAAAATGACGGCCAAATTTTGAACAGTGATATGGCAGTTTAGGGGCTTGATATGGTAGTTTAGTGGCAAAAAAATCGATTACCCTATTTCAGAGTACAAGTTTATTTCCGAACATGTGCCTTAGTTCGAACACTACTACTTTAGTAGAAGGAGTACCTGGTAAAGTAGTGGTACAAAATTGTATGTTGAGAACTAAAGGATTAGAAATGCCGAATTTATCCGAATATTGAATTTATTAAGAAAGAGGAATACGAGATAGAATCAGAACGTGTGAACATAGTAGTTAGTACGAATGAAGTGTCGGACGGAGTGTTTAGGTCACTACCGTAGACAGTTGTATCACACGTAATAAGATTTAAATGAGTGATTGGAATATATTTAATAAAGATACGGAGGAAATGGAGATATCGTGTAACCAGATTATGTGGAAACGTACACGATGGCCACGTATAATCATGGCAGACCCGATGAAGTTACAGAATGGTGAAACATCAGGGAAACAAATCCTGCTGGTTACGGGTTTGTGCTAGAGGTGATGCATTAGTAGCAGGCCTTGATAATTTAGGGGATGCGTCCTATGTTAATAATTAGATACCGCGAGTAAGAGAGGGAGCCTCACCCCATGACTTTTATTTTCCAAAATGAACAGTGAAATGTTGTCAGCTCATAGACGGACAACTGACTGCTAGTGCAACTTGTACATCTTGAACCTGATAGCATCCAATGTTTATCGAATATACCATGTGTCTGGTATATGCAAATTGCCGAGCCCATTTAGGTCGTGAATTCGGGTAACATTGAATTTGACAAAGGTCTACAGAAAGTTAATTTGTAGTATGTTTCGGAAAAATAGTTACGAATGATTTATGGACATACTAAGGAAACACTTGCAGTTATTAGGAGGTGTGACGTAGCTGTTGTGAAGTTAATTTTGGTATAAGATAAATTACGTATTTCAAAAATGAACACACCTGCCAAGTTTAGGAAAATAAATCATGTTAACTGAGGATACTGCAGTCAGCTCGATTCAGGGAGATGCAAAATTTACCGCTCAGGAGATTAAAATCGATAGGCTGGAAGCAAAGGTTAATACCGGAACGGAAGAAGTCGTAAATTTACGAACTCAAGTTGAAGAATTGTCCGTGAAATCCCAAGACATTGAGGCGCAACTGATAATGGTCACCGACAGTACAGAGACGAAATGTAGGGAGTACCTCGACCAACGGATTGGACCTAATGAAAGGCGAACTGAAAACCGACGTCGAGGGAAAACAACGGGAAATTCAAAGCAAGTTGAAGGAAGCGAAGGACAAGGTTGATAAATTCGAACTGAAGGTTCATAAAGCAAATATTAAGGCTGATGTCCACGACAGATTAATACTGGAGTTACAGGAGGAAGTCGAGAACCTTAAATCTCAAGAGTCTCGAGGAGACGGACTATTAAAATCCGACAGAGAAAGGTGTACACGATGTTCTACGAAATCGTACCGAACCAGATAAAATGGAGGATTCTTCACAAATAAATGAAACGAATCCAATGCGTCTTCCACCCGGACGTAGTTCGGCACCCCAGGATTGTAGTTCAATGCCAATTTACAATTTTCTTCGCATGAGTTATGATGAACCAAAGAAGTTCGGCTCGAACGTTCACATGACACCCAGAGGATTCCTTTCTGAAAAGGGTCAATACTTTCTTGATCACAACATTCCAGCAGAGAAGCGCCTAAGAATGGTGGAGAAGTACTTAGTAGAACAGCCTCTCATTTGGTTCAAGGCGTTCAAATATTGTTTCGGAAGTTACGAGGAATTCAGGTGTCGATTCCTTGAGAAATATTGGTCGATTGAAACTCAACAGAATCTACGCTTGGAATTGTATTCTCGACGATATTCGGCCACACGATTCTGTGAAAACTTCGTGCACCAGCTCCTGAGGATGAAAGAACTGGATAGTCCACCATCGGAATTGGAATTATTGGCGGCAATAGGGAAGCAGTTACCACTAGAGGTGCAGAAATTACTTATCTCTGCCAATGTTAGAGCAGCGGTCGAAGCTGAACACGTTTTGCGGCAGCTCGAAAAAACAACTAACGGGGGATATGTTCGACAGAGGCACCATGAGGCCATCCACACAGTCAATACAAATCGGGAAGGAGGAACGCCTCAGCTCAGAAATCAGGGAACTAGTACAGAAGAAAGAAGAGAGATGTATTCGACACCAAGGGCAGAAGATAGCGATACTTCGAAGTGGAATAGACCAAGAGAACGGTATCGTGAAAGATGGGGTTCTCGAAATTACGAACACAGAAGACCCTACGAAAGAAGAAATGGATTCAGACACAATCATGTCGATCGTTATCGAAGACCATACACGAAATGGAGAAGTGATGGAGGACGGTCATGGGAAAGATCTAGAGGTTCGGACAGAGAGATACGGGATCGTGGGCCGAGTCTCGAAGATACGTTGAACAGCTCAGAAATCAATCTGCTATGAATTACAAATGGCAAGGACCAATTCAAGGGATGGCCGCGATGGAAGAAGGTAGAGGGGTGGAAAGTCTCCAACTTCAGGCGCAACGTAGACAAGATTCCGAGAACCGACTCAACCCTCATGCGAATGAATATCATGCTGTGGGTGGAGCTGTAAAAAAAGACGAACTAGGTAGCGAGGAGGTAGTTTTTCCCCATGCCAACAATCACCAAAACGAATTAAAATGGACCATCGTCACCGTTGAAACCTGGGTGATACCACCGGAGGACCTGATAGACGACCCAAATCCATGCAGTAAAAAGATAATCAGGGAATTACCGGTGATTTACATACGTGTTCACGGAATGCGCGTACGTAGTTTAGTAGATACTGGAGCCAGCGTTAGCGTGGTATTGAGACATTTTGTCAGAGAGATTCAATAAAAATTTAAAATTTAAAAAGTAAAGGTGCGGGGCATTATTCCGGATCGCACGACTATATGCGATACGCAAGTATATCTAGGCCTAGAGATAGGTAACGCTACGCTCGCACATCCATTCTTGGTTCTAGACAAGATGGAATTCAACGTGATTGTAGGTGCAGATCTGCGTGATTATAGAGCGGTTATCGACATGGACCAAAACCATGTCAAATTTTGTATCAATAGGAGCCGAGAGGATAACCAGTTCAATGATAGGCCAGAAATAGAAAATGGAGAAAGGATCTGGACAACGCAGATTCTCCATAGCGAAGAAGATAACCCTAGAGAATTTCCAAATTGGAGTGCTCAAATGACTTGAAGAAATCAGGGAAAAATTCGAGATGATGGTTGTTGATTTGGAGAAAGAAGGAGAAGAACCTGTATTTGAAGACGTATTGCAGATTAAATTGGATGAGGCAAAAATCAATGAAAATGACAAAGATAAATGGAAGGGTATCCGAAAAGCACATAGAAATATTTTCGGCTCACAACCGGGGAAATTTTTAAATTACAAATATAATTCGGTGGTGACCAGTTGGGAACCATTCAGGTAGAACCCTTATCCTATCCCAGAGAAACATCACGCGAAGGTGCGCGCGCTTATTAAAGAAATGGAAGATCATGATATAATATCCAAGGCTCCAACGCCATATTTAAATCCCTTGGTAGTTGTGGCTAAACCTTATGGGTCTCTGAGGGTGTGCCTAGATGCTCGAGTCGTTAACGAAAGACTCGTGCCAGAGTATGATAGGGCACCAAATATTAAGGACATTCTCAAGAAATTTCAGAATATGCAATTGTTCTCTGTACCGATTTACGATCTTCTTATCATCACGTGGAACTAACCAGTGAGTCTAAGGTCTTGACGGCGTTCCTGTGTGATCAGCAGACCTATGTATATAAACGGTTGCCATTTGGAATTAAGAATGCTGGGTCAGCTTTAATCAGAGCACTCGATAGAAACCTGAGTGATAAAGTCAAACAAATAACGGTCCGTTATATGGATGATATTTTGATCGCCACGCAAACGTTAGAAGAACATTTGGAACAGTTGCGTCTTGTCCTCGAAGATCTGAGTCGGAACAACTTCAAAATTAACTTTGAGAAATCGCACTTCTGCCAGCGCAGCATCCTCTTCCTAGCACATGTAATCGATGCACGGGGTATTTCCCCAAATCCAACGAAAATAAAGGCGATTCAGGATTTTCCGAAGCCCACGAGGGTCAAGCATGTCCGACAATTTTTAGGGTTATGTGGGTTTTTTACAGACCATTGTCCTGCATATACCACCACCGTTGCGCCATTGCAAGACTTGCAAAAGAAAAATAATAGGTGGAAGTGGGATACCACGTGTGGAGAAGCTTTCAATAAGACAAAGGAGTTAATGAGCCGGAGTGTGAAATTGGGATATCCTGACTTCAGTCAAAAATTTGTCATCCAAACGGACGCGTCCATGATTGGGGTAGGCGCCGTACTCTATCAAGGGCGGAAGTGTGCTGTGCCACCGATAAATTACTTGGATTTCATGAGCCGCAAGCTGCGTGAACATGAACGTCATTACCCCGTAACTGAGCTTGAGATGCTTGCTATCGTCACAGCTCTCAGCCATTGGCGGAAGTATATCTATGGGTTTCCCATACTTCTGCGTACAGACCATCGAGCTCTAACATTCATGCTTAAATCCACTATGTCATCCGAAAGAGTAAACCGTCGGACCTTATTTGTACAACAATTTGATTTAGAGGTGGAACATTGCGCGGGCAAGGAGAATGTAGTCGCTGACACACTTAGCAGAAACCCGGATTCTGAAATTGAGACTGTGCATTAATTACAGCTTGTTGACGGTGACCAAGAGGTTCTTGACAGATTGAGAGAATTTTCGGAAGAACAGGAAAGCTGGCCTGAAACCCGTCGTATGATTCGTTTCCTTCGCAAAGAATTACAACCAGGAACACCTGAATATCAAGATGCTGAAAAGCGCGCTCCAAATTACAATTTCATAAACGGGGTCTTGTACAAATATGTGGATGAAGCTCACACTCGTCTTAGAGTGGTCGTTCCACCTGCTAACCAAGTGGATTTAATATGGCTTGCGCATCATTCCGTAGGGCATGGGGGAGTTGATAAGGTCATGGCCACACTTAGAGAGACCTTCACATGGTCACGGATGAGGCGAATGACGCTCACAGTCCTGATGACTTGTGACACTTGTCAACGGATTAAACCAAACGCGTACTTGCTCAGACAACCGCCGAAGACAATAATACCTGAGAATCCACGCGAGTTGTTTTCGATGGATTTTTACGGTCCCCTAATAAAGGCGACCAGGGGGCTGCAGTACATCTTGGTCTGTATGGATGTATTCACTAAATATGTTGTTTTATGCCCGGTGCAAGAAGCGAACACCCGTACAGTTATTACTCAGATCAGGAATAAGATCATTCCGAAAATGGGCCAAGCAGAACGATTGCTTACCGATCACGGACCCCAATTCACGTCTATCGCATTTCGCCGTGCTATGGACCAGATTGGAATCCAGCACATCATGAGTTCAATCAGACATCCAGAATCCAACCCAGCAGAAAGGATCATGCGGGAAATCAGTACATTCTGTAGGATATATTGCCCAAGGCAACACTGGCGGTGGGTTGATGTTATTCCGATTATCATGGAATGCATCAATTCCACAATCCATGAATCAACGGGGCAGATTCCTAGTGTTGTACATTTTAATGAGCATCCTGAAAGGCCTTGGAAGAACATCGTACCATGTCCAGAGGACCCAAGGCTATCAGCAGAATTAAGAGTACGAGATACTTTGGTGACTCTCAGAAAACAGGCAGACAGACGAATGCGAAGACATCGGAATAGGAGATTTCACCGAGCCTTACGTGTGGGAGAGCTCGTATTGGTAAAGCGTCCCATTAGTTCAGACTCATCACGTAAATTTTACCATAAGTTCGCAGAACTATACATTGGACCTTATAGAGTAATTCAGAATTTAGAGAACAATTCATATAAGGTTCAGTCAATGGATGGTACCAATGAAGCCATACACAATGCTGCGAATCTTAAGATATATCATGCACCAGGACAACTGCCAGCAGAAGATCCAAATGATCATGAGGATGAAGAACCATCGGGAGAAGATGAAGAAGAACATGAAGCCAACGTTGAAGATGACCATGAACAGGAAGAAGAGGATGATGATGTCAACTGTGTGCTGGTGGAAGACGATGGTCGAGATGCAGAGTATGACGGAGGTTATTCAGAGGAAGATGATTGTATAGATTGCGCGGAAAGACGGAATATGATGATTCAAGATTGTTTGCGCATCCTTATGATTGGATGAGTTGAGGTTGGAGAATGCCATCCTACGAAATAGACAAGTGAAAGGGTCATGATGAGGCATTTGATTAAAAAGAAAAATTCCTTCTCATTGTCGTGATTTTTCTTAACCCAAGTGGGGGAGGGATGTGACCGTTCATGACATCGTCATATGTATATAAAGACATCCTGCATAGAGAATATGCCGTTTTCCGCGCGGTTCTACGTTAAATAGCCACCAAACGAGGATACTCTTGACGGTTCCGGGACTCGAGCCACCCCCGTAGAGTCACACGCCCCTCTTTTCGTTGCGCGCAATTGAGAAAACAGGGAGTACAACCGTCCGTAAGTGGAGTTCGCTCTCTTTCTGAGTGAGAGAGCTGGAGCGAGCAAGATGTCACATGACTGAGAAGTGAGGTCACGAAACAGCTTCAAAGAAGTCGTCCCAACATACGAGACGATATCACCTCATGTATTCCCCTAAATATCTTGTGGCACCAATGCATAGTTGTCAACTGTTTCGAGGGTATTAACATTAATAACTCGGAAACACTTGATACAAAAATCTCGACTTACAGCTTCGATGAATGAGGAGATTTGATGTGGATTTATCATGCAGAGAACCATTCTACATAATAAGAATAACAGGAAGTACGCACATACTTGATAGCTTGACGTGAGTAAAACCAGATGCCCGGCTCTGACAGGACCAGGAAAATTAAAATGTCCCCGGAGTCATGCTCCACCTAATGAGAATTGGTACTGACGCTTTAGTGATTACAGACAAACCCGTGAAGGATTCGAAACGCGAATTGATCAGTGGAAAGTGGAATGTACAGGCTTTAATTTGATATTAAATTCGACGTGTAAATATACCTGCCAGCGGAGCGATGTCTGACAAGGGGGCGTGGACTGATTTCTCCTCCAGAAAATAAGGCTTTCCACTATATAGGCGGGAGGCAAGAAGCCAGTATATTCCAGTATACCCAGTGCATTCGGTCTAATCAGCAGACATATTCGTTAGAGAACAGTCAGTTTAATATTCAGTGTTTTACAGTGTGAAGTTTCCTTATAGAACAGTACCATGTAGTGTAAATGACAACACTCAGTGAGTGATGGTGCGCTGCGTGCTAAATATTTAGTAATTCCTTAATGCAGTTCGCTATGATCTGGATGTGAAAAGAATTTTTCTGTGATTATGTGTCAGAGAGGCGCGGGATGGTAAAAGAGATGATCGGTTGAAGTAAATTATTACGAGCACGGTAATGAAACTAATCTAAGTGAATATAGTAGACTGTGTCGCATTATACGATATATATATAAACGAGGTTAAATGATGGAAGTAATCCAATAAAGAGATCGTTCGATCACAGTGTTACAGTAAGGCTTGAACCAACGCTAACAGTGAGCGGTTTATCAGACATCATTTTGGGAGACCGGGCAGCGTCCTCCGTATTCTCCCTAACGCAGTGAGTTGGACATCGTATCAATGATTAGTGAAGTGGAGTGGGTCGATTGATGACCGATAAAAAAATTAATACATAATATTCATATCCTGTGAGTGAGACCGGTCTGTATGTGGTACTCCGAGATCAAACAAATCGTGGAGAACTAGTGTATGCAAATGAGGGTAACGATATTGGCTGCAGGACAAGCTCCAATATGGAGCTAAGGTGCTTACATTTATGAGTATCCTTAGTCGTATCAAAGTTATAGTGCAAGACACAATTAGTGCATTTATAACAAATTCGCTCTTCCTCATTTGCATATTTGACCCCGAGAACTTCAGGTTTGAAGAGAGCTGGCTAACGGTCCGCTGTACAGTCTCTCCAACGCATCAGGGATACTCTGGACCTTCTGACGCCAGCCGACGATTCAACCAGCATGCAGGCGAGCCGACGTAGGACGCCTTTGGAAGACTCCACAAGTGAAGACTCCCTAATGCCAGCCTAGGCTGATGGCTGTATCCCCTGAGGAAAGCTGGTTGCAGGTACCTGAGTGTTAAGTACATTTGAATTTCTTTGGCATGGCAGTTAAAGTCACATTCATATAGATAAATGGCTTGCATGTATTACTTTGAATATTATTTGTGTATAACACACGTTTCAGGGGATTATAGTTTGTAAGATATTTCTGTGAGATTTTTTTCGTGGCTTGGACCACTCACTTCATTAATTAGGGGATATAGTGCATGGTAGCTAATAAGGCCCTAGTATAACTTACAGGTGACGTGACGTGAATGAAAGGGAATAAAGTTTCGTAATATGATCTGATTGTCAAAGGCTAGTTTAAAAGCTATGATTCATCACGAGAGTTCCCGATTAGTTATTCTGCATGGCACGTCCTTAAACGGGTAGAAATTCCTCCTGTATAGATTTAAGGCTGTGTCCTCCAAGACGACAAAGAGCCAAGTGTCGGGTGTAACTAAGTTACATAGATCGCGATTAACTATAAAATTTTGTTTTGTTTTATTTTATCCTGATGGCTAGAGTCTCTTATTTAAATGTGCATGGTTTCGGGACATGAGGATTCAAAGGACGGTACTTGATTTGTAAGCTCGTAAGTATGAAAGTACAGTGGCGTATAAATATGTGGATTCTCCTGTAGAATAGATATTTGGGACGATGGATAATGCCGTCTCGTGAACAAGATGATTGAGGCCATATGTATGATGTTACGCTGATAGCGCTAATGAATCGCAGAGAGAGAGTTATTTTACGATAATATGAGTATTTAAAATAGCAAGTAACGTGAAAGGCCTTGTTCTGCGGGGAAGGAAAAAGAAACAAAAGGGAACGGGCGGACCGACTCGTCTGACAGTTTTATGGCCCTGTGGGGCGCGAACGAAGTTTGCTGGCCACTCTGTAAGGGGATGCATTCAGTTCTTTCTTTCCGTAGTAGAACGAAGACATGCACAAATCAAGAAATTGACATCGTCGTACATAACTCAGGTTTTACAAATTAATGAAACCCTCCCATATTTGTTTTTTTATTAAAAATAAAAACCGTTATAGGGCTTCCAGGTTTTTTACACCCCCACAGGTGGAAGTCCTGGGTTCAAAACCCCAGGTTCCGACGAAGACTGTTACCTATATGCAGGGTGTTGTGTTATTTCTTCCAGTGAATGTATTATATGTTTGATGATGTAATCTATTGGTTGTCGGTTGGTATGTCGGTTATTTTGAGGACACCGTTGAATTTGAAAGGTCGTGTGTCACATTAGTGTATAGGTAACCCCTATAAAGCAGGTGTTATGAGGAGATAATACTCCGTATGATAAATTAGAGGAAGTTATTAACATAGAGAATGTGACATAACTGTCATGTGGTTTTAAATGCGCTCAGGAAATCTCGTAGTGAACCTCAGCTAACATGATATATAAATTGAAGGATAAAATTGAATGAAATGATTCATGCCATAAGTGATACATGTCTTGGTGAAATATGTATAAAATATTTTAATGTGTTAGCTGATAAGGTCTTCGTGTGTTATATGGTTCTGGAAGGGAACGCCCTTTCGATGTATTTTCAATATTTTTTGAAGGTTATGAGGTGTTAATGCTAATCTGAAAGGACAGAAACGGACACTCAAAACTCAAACCTAATTTAGGAATTAATGTTATGGCACATATAAATATCCCGGCATATCTTTGTGTAGCATACTACACAAGTGTTTCCTTAGAAAATAAAAAAATTTGCAAAAATATATCATCCCCCTTCTTATTTGATATATTCGTATTCCTCTGATGTCCGAGACTCTCTCCCCCTACTTAGAATCAAATAGTTTAAGCCCCTTTCCGGACATACCACGTACCCAAGCTCTCGAGCGAGCCGAGGAGAGACTCAAGTATGGGCGATGGACTTCGATTCCAGGGATTGTTAAAGGGTCTCGTCAAATAAATCCTTACAGCCAGACAAGATAAATTGCTATGCACTGGGACCCTGGACAGGTGCAATACAATCAACTCCCTTCTTCTCGACGATGTCGTAAGATGGCGTTATATTTTGCTTACCAAACACTTCATATTTCTCGCGATTCGATATTGAGAACTATCCCTGCCCCTCCTTATTCATTTTCCTTTGCTAGTTTATATTTCCCGCCTTCTATCATCATACCAACTGCTACCTGCTTTCATTGGTCTGCCTTCAGTCACCCGGCTATTTAACCGTCCCTGAAGAAAATTCTCATATCTCTCGCTGACCGAGGCATAGATTTATGTAATATGTGCGCAGACGGAGAACTACAACAAAGGGAAATATAATTTAAATTTTTTCTAAGTTAATGTGTCTGAATGATTTCATTTTTGGTTGGAGCTCTGGACTCTACTGGAATTATTTTATGTAACGGCAAGAAATATTAATTTAAGCATGTGTGTAATCATTTGTTTTGGGAAACATCAACATAATATGGAACTGTATATGAACATTGCAAGATGCGAGAATTGTCGTGAGGTGATTTTTTGTATGTAAATTTTATGTAATTGATAATTTAAATTAATGTCAGCAAGCATGTAAAAAGGCACTTGAGATATTTTAGCTTGAAGAATTTCTTGAAGAATTATTTGAAAATTATTTTTTGTAATTCTATATGTCAAAATTGTAATATGCTGTAAATGTAAAGGTGCATTAATTATGAAACAGCCTATACCGCATGTGCGGTTATTGCTATTGAAATAGCTGTCGCAATAGGAATTCTTGAGAAGTTACTAACTATCTTAATATGACCATATATGGTCATGCATTTTCATTCGCTAGAATAACGAGATTTCCTATTGGCGAAAAGATAGGGAATCTATGGAATTTGTTTCCCATTGGGGGATTGTGATTTATCAATTTCCGGCCTTAGGCTGCTTCGCGTGAGGGATGCGATTAGGAGGCGTCTATTCCGTCTGACCGTCCTCGAGTGCGGTTGCGTGCGCTCGAGAGCTCCCCTCGGGAACTCCAGTTTTATTTGGTAAGTGTTATTTCAAAGTTATTCTCAATGTTTTCTGGTTTCGTTTAATTTAATTTAATTATTTTGGTATTTCGGTATTTCCTTGCTTAATGTCATTTTAAAGTTTTAAATTTAACGTGTCCGAGTTTGCCCTAGATTTCCGCTGTTTATAATTTCAAGTCTTTCTTCTTCGTAATTATATCAGTTTGTCAAAAGTGTTAAGTATCAGCTGCCTTGTGATTTAACTTTGTTTCTTGTAATTTTTCGTTTGTTATTTTTAATATAGTTGTGCTAGAGTGTGATTCCTATATAATTTACACCAATTAGGCGTCCAAATTATCCTCATTTGGACTCCTGCTCATAAAAACATACCAGGTAATGAAAAAGCTGATCGGCTAGCCAATGAGGCTTCCATATTAACTACACCCGCGCTCAAATTCACTGCTTCGGCATCTGATTTCTTTTCTCTCTTAAAATGCCAACAAACACGATCGAGGCAAAACTTATAGACTGTATCTGCACGCTTGAAGGGAACTTCCTATCATACCCTACAACCACTCTTACCTACCACACACTGGTATCATAAAGCAATCCACACCCGTCGAACTATCATTAATATCTTACGACTTCGCCTTAATCACGCTCTCACACTCTCTATAAATTTAGAATTCGTCTTCAACAGCATCCTTTCTGTGACTGTGGTTCAGCAGATGCTGATAGTAACCATACCATCTTTCAATGTCCTTTGTATAACTCCTCCCGACGCCGCCTGTTCTCAAGCTTATTAGAGATTGGGCCAGCTAGAAAGACGTCTGGCCACGCATGTGCTCTTTGGACGATCCACCATAGCGCATCCCCTCCTAACAGAGCTCCTGCTACAAGGACAGTTCAGTGCATAAGTGTACACTCAGCTGACGCGCGCTGTCTTACAATTTATCATTGAGTAGTAACTGTGTTTAGTGGTGGTGTACGTTAGGCCTATCTGTCACGGTATGGAAAGCGTTAAAAGTAGCCTGCATCGTAAGGTGCTAAAGAGTCAGATTCGTGCAGCAATCTCGAACGTTATAGACTTTATGGAAAGGGAGGCAATGGAAGAAAAGTTCGTGATAGACTGTAAGAAAGTGCAGGAAAGAGTAGCAGCAGCTGTTGGAGTGTCAGAAAGTTCTGTGGCACGGATTAAGAGCGAAAAACGATAGAATTAGGAAAACCTATGGATAGTCTGTTTGAAACACCAAACAAAAAAGAACGCGCACAAAGAATGTTACTTGACTGGACGACTTTGACGAAGGTGCCGTACGTCGTATTGTTAACAATTTTTATTTAGTTGAAAAATGTTTACCTACAGTTTCGAAAATTCGTGCAAAGTTAGAGAGAGACTTAGAGTTCAAAGGATTCAATACCAGTGTCAAGCGAATCCTTCGATCATTAGGATATCGTTGGAAAAAAACTAACACTAATAAGCGCATCCTAATGGAAAAGCATGACATAAAATACAAAATATTTGTTTATTTGAAAAAATTACGGAGGATAGGCCTATAGTGTACACGGATGAAACCTATACACATACGTCCCATCTATCCAGCAAAGGCTGGTCTGATGATTCAATATCCGGTATATCAGCGCTCATGTCAAAATGAAAAACACTTATAGTTGTACACGCTGGCGGGGAAATGGGCTTCATCGAGAACTGTCTGCTGATATGGTAGTCTGGCAGCAAGAGTGGCGACTACCACGATGATATGAATAGTGACAATTTTTAAGTGGGTGAAAGATATGCTTATACCCAATCTTCCATCTCGCAGTGTTCTCGTGATTGACAACGCGTCATATCACAACACGGAAGTAGATCGTGCTCCTACCTCCAGTTCACGGAAAGTGACGATGATCTCCTGGCTAGTGAATAGGAACATTCCACACCGTGATACAATGTAAAAACACTAGCTTTATGAGCTTATCAAGTTGCACAAGCCGGCACACAAAACCTACGTCCTAGATGAACTCGTGGAATAGTACGGACACTCGGTTCTTCGACTGCCCCCATATCACCCTGAATTAAATAGTATTGAAATAATGTGGGCAGAAGTCAAGAACTGGATAGCTTGTCACAACGTCACCTTCACTATTGACGACGTAAATAAACTCGCTAGACAGAAATTCGCGTCAATATCCGCCGAAGACTGGAAGCGTAAATGTGAACAAACAAAGAAGGTGGGCAAAGATTTCATGATGTATGAGGAACCTTTTGAAGACATTATCGAGTCCTTTGTGATCCAGCTGGGAGCCGATGACACGTCATCCGGCGAGGACGACAGAAGTGATGACGGAGGAGTCAGTGGAACTGAAGAGCTATAGAGGACATTTAAAACAAATATGTGCTCATTTTGTCAATATTATCATTATTTTATTTATTATTTCAAGTGTCATTTAAGTTATCTTTTTTTATACGTTGTTGCCTTCTACTCAGCATATGTAGACACTTCACGGTGTTTCTTTTCATGAATTATATTTTCTTTCTCTACCTGAGAACCATTATATCGTTATATATGTCATATCGTTAAGTCACATTTCTTATTTTACAAGAGGGCAACAAAATCTTGGCATTAAGGAGCTAGGGACACACGATCATATAGTCTAACCCTGCTTTTTCGCCTTATAACAAAAATTATTATTATTGTTGTTGTTATTATTATTATTTCGTTTCACTCTCTTTGGGGTATGTTGAATCAATCCTTTCTCTGTGTGTTGCTCTTTTCTTCTTGCTCAGTGTTTCTTCATTCTTTCTGATCTCCATTTCCCCTCATCTTCCGAGATAATAGATTTAGCTTATAATGTAGATTCGTCTTGGAACCTTATATTTTCTTATTTAGTCATTACTTTAGCTGTTCGACCGAATAGTGAATTTTCTGTAACTTTTAATTCTGCCAGGTCTTTTTTCACTTTCTTTGAACCAGTTCGGTTTTGTTTTGTGGTTACGAAAGAAGTCAAAGATTTGTTCGCGTAATCTATAGTTCATTCTGAGGAGAAGATGACCGTAAAAAGTATCCTCCTTTTACGCATAGTATCTGAGAGTCTTTCAATTTTCTTGTAGTGTGTTTCATTCTTGATGTATATTATCTAATTATTATTGTTATTGTCCGGTTCCATGGTTAAATGGTTAGCGTGCTGGCCTTTGGTCACAGGAGTCCCGGGTTCGATTCCCGGCAGGGTCGGGAATTTTAACCTTAATTGGTTAATTTCGCTGGCATTGTGACTGTGTGTATGTATCATCTTATGTGTCGTCATAATCAATATTCAATCCTCATCACGACGCGCACGTTGCCTACAGGAGTCAAATCAAAAGACCGGCATCTGGCGAGCAAAACTTGTCCTTGGACACTCCCGACACTAAAATCCATACGCCATTTCCTTTATTATTATTATTATTATTATTATTATTATTATTATTATTATTATTATTATTATCGAATTATTTTACATGATGTGGCTCAGGTTATGAAGCCTACTGTTATAGAAAACCATATTCTACATTGTGCATCAACATCGTCGTAAAGTTAATTTTACATTAAATTATAATTTAAAATAATGACTGCGCAAATTGATACACGAAACGATTTTCACAGCTACTGTACTGTACCGTTCTAACTCCTTAAATCTATGTATAATCTGTAACACTTGTAAATACATTTTTTCGGTTACATATGTCTGTAATTTACAGCTGGAAGAAAATTCCACTAACTAAAAATTCGCGGAGTGTTACGTGTGTCTGTTATAACAAATATTTCGTGTCAACTGTACGTCGGCACAACATTGAGCGAGAAGGGGAAGTCAGCCTCGCTCCCACGGCTCTGCTTTCTCACTCGCACACTTCCCCTCACTGGATGTCTTCCTAGCTGGCCCGATCTCTAACTTTAAATAAACCCTCTTCCAACGTGCATCGCATGTATGATCTACAATCCCTGTCCCACGATACTCAGTATATTAAATCAGTTCTTAGATGATTCCAATATACACCTCTAATAATTCATTACATACATTACTCGAAATCATCTCAATGGTTTCTTGATACATTTCCCTAACACTTCGTATACTGCATATTCGAGTCTAATTTTGACTTACTTCCCCTCTCACGCCTGCCTTAAACCAACACCTCCTAGATAATAAGGCCTCACAACAGCGCTGTGACGTCACGTTAAGGAGGCGATCGCAATCCAAAGAAACGCAAAGCATGGTCACACACAAACATGATTTTAATACTTTTAGCTTGTGGAATAACATATTTACCAACAAATAAAGTATAAATTTTAAAGGATATTGAATTATATTGCCGTTATTACCGTATCTTAGGGACTCTGTCATTAAAGATAAACAACACACTTTTAAATCACGGCAGCATTTTACAATGTTAACTTACTCCAGACTGACTTGCTAACACACAGAACTGAAATTCACAAACAATTTCAATTGAAATAGGCACTCAATATACAGTAAATGATTTTAAAATAAAAAGAGAACGCATACAATTAGTTTAGGCCTAACATATAGACTGTACTACAAAAATATCATACACTAACTTAACATTTATTTACAGACTTCCGTTTTGCGAAAATAACAAATTTTCTTAACTTGTACAGTCTTTTGTGCATGCAAAGACTAGTTTTATTTTGAATTAAAGTAAGTTTATAATAGTTGGCTAGTAAATTTAGAAAGACACTGAGTTAATAATATTAAGGAAGAGGAGCATAACATTCACCTAGCCAGCAGGTAGGCCTAGGTCAAAATTATAACACACTGGCATTAAAGTTAATAAGATATACATGATCATACATCAAGCATGCTAGTAATGCAAAAAGATTTCAATACTTTTGCCTATTACATGAGTACTGTACATACATATTTTGAGAAAATTACAGACTTTCTTGAATTTGTACTATGTTTTATGGATTCATTAGTTTTGTTCCTGCAGTAGTTATTTATTAGAATAGTTGTACACTTCCAAATAATGTTGTAATACAAATATTGTGAAGTGTGCTCGCTACATTCATTCCTGTCGTCTATACATTCATCAGCTGAGAGAACAATTTGTAGGGTCACATCACTTACATACTCCTTATGGTTATTTAAGCTAAGAAATTTTCTCTCACTTTCTGGACTCTACATCTTTTTAATGATGACATATGTGTATGTCACAAAGTGTACAGCTGTTTCTGCAGGATATTTCAAATTGCCCCTATTGAGGCTGTCAATAACATTATGATGACTATTTCTAACAGTAACATCTTTCAAAACTAAGAAATCTGCACAGTAATTACAATTTAATTTCTTGAGAAGAGAATGACAACAATAACCTGCTATGTATGTTAAAACATTTGCAACACCAGATGTGCTCTCAAGATCTGAGTCGGTTACATTGAGCTCGCCTGTAAATGTATGAAATGAGGAAGCTGCACAATAATCATGATCTAACAGTATATCTTCATCAACGTTATCATTTACAACAATTTTCCTACCATTAGAAATGGGCAGTTTAATTGAATTCAAGATTCTGATTTTTTTCTCAATTTCAAACACCTGTCTAAGAGGAACATGGTATAGGCCACCTGCATGTTGCCTATATTCACCAAGTCGTACATCCAATGCATCTGTCAGAAACTTTCCAGGAAGAAAATATGACCATTTCAGTACTTCAGAACAAAACTCTGTTAGCTGTATAAGGCAGTGAATTGTTTGAGTAAGAGCCCTATGCATTTGACTAGACAATTTGCCACATTTCCGACCTAGATTATCCCAGTGATCTAACCACTGAACAAACTTCATTAAAAACCCTTCCGTTCATCGCCAGATTTGTTGGTGAGGGGCTGTTGAAGTTTATCATTAAGTCTTACACCTTTGAAAGGGGTCTTTACATTAACAATATGTCACCAGGTAGTGATTACTTTTAGAAATTTAGCTGTGCCCTCATATGATATTAAATTGTGCTTTTCTCCTACAACTAGTAAAGCATTTACTATATGGTCATTAAACAACTGACACACATACTTCCCATTTTGTCTTACAAAACTTGAAGGCCATAGAGCTTCGACAGTCAAACCATACCCAAGCTTTACAAGGTCATTCCCTTCAGCCTCAAACAAGTCCCTTATAGCTTTGAAAGATGCAACTTTAACTTTAGAAAAATCATCAAAGTCAGGATACACAAATTCCAAACCATTAGTTTTCTGGTTGAGCCAATTATTTCTGATGCATTTAAATAAATGCACAGTGTCAATGAGATAAAAAAGAGACTTGTTAGGATTCCCAGGATTACAATACTCAGTTTTAAGTTGAGGTGGATTTGAAAACTTTGACATTGCTTTGGGGTTGAGAGCAATATTATCAGTCACAACAGTGAGTACAAAATCCCATAGATTCCAAACCAACAATAACCTTTGACATGATACTGTGTAAATCATTACCTGTTAAATTGGACACAGGGAGAATATGAACTACTTCCTTCTTTGATGATAAAATGCTCTGGATCATAAATACATGTGCTGATGTAACAACATTGGTAGTGTTAGCACATGAGCCTACAATGTTCCCTCCCTTGAAGTCCATGTATGGTTTAATGTGAATTTCATCTACCATCAATGTTACAAATTTATCATCCTGTTGAAAACCTTGAACTTTCTGTTTTACGTATTCCAGAAAATATGTAGGGTCCTGTTCTAATATTGGGCTACTATTCAGACTGGAACATACTCTTTCCAAAGTATTATCATGTGGCAAAATTAAATTACTGCTATGTCTCATAAATTTGTAACCATGAGGAGAAATCAGTTGGAAGATTGAACAAATAACAAGAAAATCATTTTCACACTCCCTTTT
Organism: Anabrus simplex; assembly: GCF_040414725.1. Classification (NCBI taxonomy): domain Eukaryota; kingdom Metazoa; phylum Arthropoda; class Insecta; order Orthoptera; family Tettigoniidae; genus Anabrus; species Anabrus simplex. The sequence continues at coordinate 23,066,998 of NC_090277.1, read as the reverse complement.
GTGTTTAGGAACTAAGGAAAGTTTTAACTCTGATTTTATTAAATTAAACGTGGTGTCATCTTCCTCAGTGATCAATTCACCCACTATAGAGCGTTCCAACCTTAAATTGCAGTACAGCGGTAATGGGATAATTCCGTCTCTTTCCTTCTCCCATGTTTTGCGGGTAGCGCTGTCCTACTCTAATGCAGCGGGTTTGCCAAATATCCGTAAATCAGAATGTTATCGTTTAAAATGGGTAAATATCGTGTTATGTACAGAATTTCAAGGCGCATTCGATGCCGTTAACAAAAAAAATGTAAAAAAATAATTTAGTGTAAAAATGGTAATATAATGGAAAGTTTCGCCAAATGCAAAATTTTCATTTCATAGAACTTATCATGTCATAACTCCTATTTTATATCCATTACTTTCATAATTTTTTCACTACTGGTAAAGAAATATTTCAGCTCGATATAGATAAGTTTATTTTTAAATTTTAATGATAACAAAATGCAGTATATGCGTTTATTTTCAGTCATGTTCAGGGAATTTTATGTACAGGCACGAAAAAGTCAGTCGCTGGCCAGCGTCTTTCCTATTGAATTTGCATAGGGGGTCAAAGCGAGGCAAATGGTCTTTAGATATGGAAGTTATTTTTAAAACAATCCCGAAGTTCTTATCTTGCTTAGTTCTTAATTTGTGACAGGAAGAATATCTCCTTGAATTTTGGTTTCGCGCGTGACTCGGCTGGCTGGCTGCCTGGCTAGCTAAGTACCGGTAGTGATCTCGCAAACATGCGCTTTTAACATTTCCAGACAGTCGCATGCAGTGCAGTGCTCATTTCGTCAGTAGTATGTATAATATTGATTAAATACATATCAGTGACGTATGTACACTTCTTGAGGGCAAGTGTATTTCGTTTGTGTGGTTCGTGAGTTCGTGCTCGTGCGTGGGGATCTAATTTCGAAGAAAAAGTGCAGAAGGATCACGGCGTGGTTAAAGCAAAGCAAACGGTCGTCGGGTATGGAAGTAGTAATTATTAAATCATACCTCAAGTCCTTATCTCGTTAACTCTTAATTTATGACAGGGAGAACGTCTCGTTTGTTTACGTTTCACGAGTGACTCGGCTGGCTGAGCTTTTAAATATACTGGCAGCCGTGTGCAGTGGTGTTCATTTAATCAGTAATATAAGATTGATTAAATAAAGATCAGTGATATATATAATATTTAATGGCATGTGGCCTCCGAAGAGGCCGAGTGCAGGTCTTTTGAGTTGACGCCGCATAGGCGACCTGCGCGTCTATAAGAATCGGGCCCTACCTGTGATGAATTATAATGCTGAAGACGGCACACACCCCAGCCCCCGAGCCATTGGAATCAACCAATGAAGGTTAAAATCCCCGTCCCGGCCGGGAATCGAACCCGAGGCTCTGGACCAAATGCCAGTACGCTAACTATTTAGCCATGGAGCCGGACAAGATCAGTGATAAATGTATAGTTCTTGAGGACAAGTGGATTGTGTTTGTGTAGTCTGTGTAATTGTCAGTTCATGCTCGTGCGGGGGGGTTCTTAGTTCGAAGAAAAAGTGTAGAAGGATATACAGTGGATCGTCAAATTAAAAAGAAACGTTCCGTAGGTAAACTCAGGGGAAAAGAACGCAATATTTTAATGAGTGTCCTGGATTATTTTTTAAAGTCTATAAATATGAGCAGCGCAGTCAGTGAAACTGCTTAAGCTACAGGTTGTTCCGAAAGAACAATCTATGCTATAAGGAAGGAACACACACATGGTCCTTTGCGAACTCCCGCAAAAAAAAAAGCAAAAACAGAAGGACGGCAGAAAAAGGAAAATTAAATATGATGAAATTGTGCGAAGTGGAGTGCGTCGAGTGGTTCACTCTCTTTTGTTTGATAACATACCACCGACATTGAACGTGATTTTGAGTCGGGTAAATGGAGAAGTTTCTTTGCCACGATTTTCCAAAACTACGTTGCATGGCTTCTTACATGATATAGGCTTCCGTTATTTAAGACGGGGTAATAAAGCAGCTTTCATTGAAACCGATGAAATTATTAATTGGAGGCACAGATATCTCAGGGAGATAAAACATTTGAGGGCACAAAATAAAGCTATAATTTACACAGATGAATCGTGGGTAAATATTGTACAGACAGTGACAAAAGAATGGAAGGATACGACAGTGAAAAGTGCACGGCAGGACGGCATTGAAGGGGTGAGTTCGGGACTTAGGCCACCGAAAAGCCGAGGACCGTGATTTGCCTTAGTCCACGCGGGTAATGAACATGGTTTTGTTCCAAATGCTGAACTAACATTTTTATGCCATAAAAACATAAGACAATTGGGCAAATTGCGTGAAGGATGTAAAGAAAAATGAAGAGAGATTTGTGGAAAACAGACGAATTACAAGACGATGTCGACGATGAAAAGTTTTTAATACGACTTTCTTCATCGTCCGGATCATCCTCAAGGTAATCTCCCGAACCTGGTTCATCCAAAGCGGGAAGATCAGGCCTTGCAGAAATGATAGAAGGTGTACGTCCAATGTCTGAGAGCAACGTCAATGATTAAGGTGTGTTGTATTTATTTTACCATCCTACAAATATTAATTCATGAGTGAATTTAAAAAAACGAAATTACAAACGAAAAATGTGGAACTGTGACGTCCTGTTTGAGTCACACTCGAGCGTGATCTTCACGAGTCGATTTCGCAACAGCGCGCTCCATCTACGCTGTACTGCAATTTAAGGTTGGAACGCTCTATAGACCTAGAATTAACTTATTCGTTGTATCTTTCTGCACACTGTTATACTCATTCCCTGTAACGTAGCTATGGAATTTTGTAACTAAAGAATGTACTTCATTTGTGTTGGTAATTTTGCTACATTAGAAAATTTACACTGCAAAAAAACCCCTTTAGAATACACTTTTGAGGTCATGTCACCTTCAATTATTATATATACTATGCAATGTGGTTGCTTTAATGTATCCATGTACAGAAAAATGACTATCATTTCCTTCACAACAGTACACCAACCATCAGGTAACATCAACATGTTTATCTTACTTTTCAATTGTGTTAGATTGTGGACTGAAATTTTGTCTGTGTATGAGGCATGAATGTTGATACTATCTTCAATTGCTCTGTTTATTGATTCCCTCTCTATTCTACTGCTCTTTTTGTCCGGTTTTTCTCTTGAACTGGCAGAATGTGAAGATAAATATGATGGACAGTTGGGAAAGATACAGGGGACTGCATTCTCTGACAGTCGTGGTCTTGGAAGAGGAGCAGTTAAAGTTTTTCCTGTCTTTGAATCAGTAGCAGTTACTTCCCACAAAACATCACTGGCTTTGAAATGTCTGCGGCATACCTATAAAATAAGATACCACTGTGAGCCAACTTCATGCATTTACAGAGTGAATAGGCCTACATATGTAGGCATGTAGTTTAATGTGTATAATAAATCTAATTCGAGTAATAATAAATAATGTATTCCTTGATTGTAAGCTAACATAACCTCATGTCTTACGAGAGTAAACATACCTACATATCACCAGTTGCTGCGTGTAGTTTAATACCTAATAGGCCTAAGTGCATTATGATTATGTGAGAATGTAAAAGTAACAGTTACTCACCACTGAGTAATTAGTACCGTAACTCTGTAATCTTGTCTTGGAATTGCACGTAAACATCTCTGCTGCATAACCTCATCTTTCGGGAATTTAAACACATGCACTTTGTTATCATTATCGTAATTTCCCTTGCAGTTGGGCACACAACACTTTAGCACCAGTGTACACAACGATTCGCAACTGGTACAATTAAAATACCGATTAAAACACTTCTACATAATTGCACCGACACTTGGCTACACTCATTGCTTTCTTAACACCGAGAAGGTTCAAGCTTGCCTCCCGGTGGTGACGTCACGGTAGACATCCGAAACAGTTGTGAGGCCTTATTATCTAGGAGGTATTATCTAGGAGGTGTTGCTTAAACCTCGCTTAAACTAGAGGTGTGACAAACGGTTATTTTGTGTAACTGCTACATCTGTCACTGCTACAAGATGGTAACTGTGAAAAGTATTAGTGAAAAATAACGTCCACCGTTACTCACCTTTTACCGGTCACACATTGGTGTTCTGTGCGGTCACAGCATGGTCACGGCTTCAAGCTTGTCTCCGTATAACGTCCAACGTTATTCGACTTCACTGGTCACAGCCTGGTCACGGCTTCAAGCTTGCTCCCTTACAGCTGTGTTGCCAATTGCCATTCATTCACTCGCACATGCGCCCACGCATCACTATACACACTGTTGAACAGCAAAACACGCATTCCTATTTGTTATAAAGTTATCAAGAGGCAGACAGTGGATGAAATTAGAAGACAACATAGCATCTTTTTCTGAAATCTAGAGGAGTGAGTTTGACAATGCCCCAGTTAAGGATGGAAGACAAGAAAACATGATGATCTGTCTGCCAAACCTGGCACAAACCGGTACAAGAGGATCGCTTAGGTAAAATAAAGTACCGTTAATGTTGTGTTATTTTGTTATAATGAATTGTGTGAAACAAATTAATAAAAACTTCAGTGGGTAAAGAGACGTTATCACTGCATTTACATTAGTGTAGCCAACACTGTTATTCTTTTTATCGTATCAGAAATTATATCTAATATTAACTCTGAAAGGAATTGAGAGCAGTGGGAAAGTTCTGTCAAAGTGAAATAGTATTACAAAATGCTTTTTATCTACGTTCATTCTATAATATCAGAATGGAAAGTTAGCATAATAATTTATTTATGGTACAAGAAAAATTATACGGGTGAAACCTATAATAATATTATAATGTAGGTAGCCTTGCGCGATGTCTGAGTAAGCGATTACCCCGGAACAGTTGAATGTGTCATAACAGTTTACAGTTTAGTTACCAGATGACAGCAGGAACTTAAAGCAATGTCCTACGAAAGCGCTCTCACTTGGAAGACATGCGTACTATCTGGTCACATTCTGTGTCTGTAAGCTGCTACTAGTGACAGGTCCCCACTTCCCAGTTACTGTTTTCACTAGTACGTTTTTCTGTTGTCGTTACTCGATAACCTGTTATTTCTCGTCCTCGTTACATTTGCAAGTGACAGGCATGTAACTGGGATCATGTAACTGCTTAAACCCGCTCAACATAGCTACGGTCTATTGTCATATTTCCCCTCCCTCCAGATCGCGGATCCACATTCGTTTGTCGTCATACTTTAGGGCGTATGATCTCAGCGTTACGAGATAAAGATACTTTTTTCTGACATCAACTAACCCTTCCTCATTCCATGCCTCCAACACCATTTGTTCAGTTACTACTTTAACTCAGTCCAGCGTCCCACATTCCTTTAATATTTAACCCCCAAGTAGTTTCACCTATTTGTCCACTCTATTCCTTAAATGTCGACCAGGGCTTGATCGTACTGTTAAAAGTTGCTGACGTGAATTCCTCTAGCGAGAAGTTTAGCAGCCTGTGTTCTTGTGTGTTTCCTATATAATCCGTGCTTTAGGTTCGTAATTCTATCACAAACGCTTGTACATATGCTACGTTTTTCAGTGAACTATATCGTTGCTTTGGAACCACTTTTTTTGTACATTCACACTCTGTTTAACTTGATTTGCAAGTCCTTGTCCATCAAGCAATTCTGAGTACGGTACATCATCTGTGTATAAATAACTAGAAATTTGGTGAGAGTGTAACAATCATACAAAAAGTATGGCGTTTGGGTGACATAACAAGCCCATAAGCATTTCAAGAAGAGGAGGAAGAGAAGAAGAACCTGGAGATAAGTGAATTATACCAGGTGTGTATGTATACAGTCGAGGAACAACGCACTGGTTATCAAGCCTTTAGGAACCATTTTTCCCTATTTCCGGTTTACTTTCGAAGTGGTTGGCTTGTTGTTATTTAATATTCTTGTTAATTTGTTATGTATTGCACATCTCAGACATATTGCGGCAGCTTGTGCAGGTTTGTTCTGTGGATTGTGCTGTTTCTTTTAAGATCAGGTAATTTCAATTTCTAACGTTTTACACTGTGTCCATATCTTTGAGCATACTGCTAATAAAGTTGGCGTCTCAATCTTCTACATCTCCATTAAGGAACTTTATATCGTACGGTACGCGATATGACATACAGTAAGTTTCATTGTTCCGTTCGTATTTAAAGACAAAAGAACAACGGCAGATAATTTTGTTTTTCAGCCGAATGTAGGCTGTTTACATTAAATATTAGCCAGCTGTTTTTCTCAGTGATTATGCATGCATGTTGGTTTCTGTATGGTACTAGATTGATTCTGAATGGCATGCTCATGCGGATTAGAATACGTTCTGTTCCAATAGAAATTCAGAACTGGCTCTGAACTACGAGTTCTGAATTTATGCTGTTCTAACTACATTCAGAACCATTTTATAGCCAAGTTCTCATTCAGTACGAGGCACTGCGTGTTCTATACATGCACGTTTAATTCGACCAGTAAGTGGTGCAACTACAGAGTACTTCTCATTGGAATGGTGAGGTACCCTATCATCCATTAAACGTTTTGTAACACTACGTAGATGGTGTTGATACAGTTCACAATTGCCATTTATTAATTCCAACAAATCATTATTAACAATCAATTCTGAGAAGCATTCTGATTCGCGTATGCTCATTAAGATAATTTTGATGGAGTTCATAGCCAGTTCGAACTATTTGTTGTAACAAAGCAGTTTATAGCCAGTTTTGGAACTGTTTATTGTAACGAAGTACTTCATAGCCAGTTCGGAACTGTTTATTGTAACAATACAGTAGCACCGCCCGCCATCACAATCCTATATACTGCCTGCTCTATGCTATGCGGTTAACATGCTTCTCAGCGTGAGCTCATAGTGTCACGAACCTCCGCTAGAGGCGCCCGCTAACACACCCATCTTATCTTCGTACCTACGTTATTGTGTTCCAGTGCGTTTGCATCGAGCATTTATGTGTGTGTCTCTGGTTGTAAAATGATTAATTGATGTGTTCCTCTCTGTATATCAAGCAGGAAATCCAAATTCTTCAGGTGTGAGGATTCCTGTTATCCCCCCAAGTAAAGAACTGTGGGGAAAATTGGCATAACGCTATATCAAGGCAAGGATCAACCAAGGGTAATCAATGGATTCCACCCAATTATTCCCGTGTTTGAAGCCTGAATTTTAGAGATGGAGGTAAAAGATAAAACTAAGATAAAAATATATTGAAGCCAGAGAGTGTGCCTAGTCGGTCTTTGAATTATCCCCATTACCTTCAAACCAGAAAAATAGCTCCCTGAAAGACCAGACAGTGACAAGATATTTCTTCGGCAGAAATCTGTGATAAAACATGCTCTTCAACCGCAGTAAGTACATTGGATGACGAGTATGAAATTAATTTGAACAACGATGTATCAATCGAAGTCAGTATTCGAACGAGTAAGAATGACACCAGTGATCAGAAAATCAGACATTAGAGGCTACGATCAATAATTCTGAGACTGCGATAACAGCTGATGACTAACCATAATGAAGTTAAATGACTACAGAGACAATTCGAAGACAACCCAGAAATTGATCGTTAGAATAAAGTAAAGGAAGCAACCAAATATAATGGAAAAAGACCATTTAAAAAATCAAATCCATAATTTTCGCAAGACAAAATCCGGGCAGTCAGAACAAATCACGCGGTACTATGTGGCGTGGGGAATAGTATCCCAAACAGTTACGAATACGGGAGGACTCCTGGTCTAGTGTCAGCTCCGTCACGAAGGACTCTGGACAGGTAGCCTAAATGGAAAATGTTGATTGTGTTTGTCAAGATTTCCCAATTAGTGAAGGAAAGACTTAGAGCTGAATGTAAAACTCTCAGACCAACTGAGAGGAGTGTAACAGTGATTGCTGATTAAATGGCTAATTAGATACGGCTCCTCTACAACCGAACCAGTGACAAGTTCGTTTGCGTGGTCAACGTTGAAAGTGTATGCTGCACAGATATTGTAAAATCTCACGCTCTCGCGAATAAACTGTTGTGTTTTCTTGTAATCCGACTTTCAAAGAAGTTATCTAGTCCTGCTGCCTACTTCCTCGTTAAAGGCTCAGAAGCCCCCGATCTATCCCCTGTAGTTCAGAAATGATTACTGCAATGCCTTTCAGCAAACAATACAGATTTTGTGCATTTCTATTCACCAGCAGATAAAATACATACAATAGTTAAATGATGATTTCATCAAGTACGTGAAAATAATTCGGTTGGAATCAAAACATGAAAAACTGAAGTGTCTGACTATGAGACGGCAGGTGCTATCTCGCTAACTGTGAAATCTATAGTGGAATGTATGTCTTATCTGCTACAAAATCGGTTATTTTTTGTTCTCACTAGGTGATTTTCTGGAGACGCAATAGATATATTTAGTTCAGTGAGATTGGGTGCTGGATTTAATGACATGGTGAACGCACGCACTGCATTATGTGCTACAAAACATATCCTGAAAACTGGTCATTAACAGTTCAGCAAAATAGTGATAGAAATATTTTTGCGCCCACTGCAGCATGGCATGATCCTAAGATAATATCTACTGTAACTGGTAAGATTTTATGTTTCTCTATCTTTAGCCAAGTACCAACATGTTCTCTGGGTGCGGTAAGTGCTACCATCTGCAATGTCGCTGTAAACGCAATTCTCGTGGCACAGAGCAGGCAGTATATAGAGATTGAGATGGCGGTGTACAGTAGTTTATAGCCAGTTTGGATTGGTTTGTCTTAATGAAGGAGCTCATAACCAGTTCAGAACTGTTTGCTGTAATGAAGTATTTCGTATCCAATTCAGAACTATTTGTTGTAACAACGTAGTTTATAGCCAGTTTGGATTGGTTTGTTTTAATGAAGGAGCTCATAACCAGTTCGGAACTGTTTGTTGTAAAAAGTACTTCATAGCCAGTTCGGAACTGTTTGTTGTAACAAAGCACTTCATAGCCAGTTCGGAACTGTTTGTTGTAACAAAGGAGCTTTTAACCAGTTTGGAACTTTTGTAACAAAGGAATTCATAGCCAGTTCAGGACTGTTTGTAGTAACAAGGTATCTCATATCCAGTTTGGAATTGTTTGTTGTAACAAAGAAGTTAATAGCCAATCCACAGCTGTTTGTAGTAACAAGGGATCTCATATCCTGTTTGGAACTGTTTGTTGTAACAAAGATGTCAATAGCCAGTCCAGAGCTGTTTGTAGTAACAAGGGATTTCATATCCAGTTTGGAACTGTTTGTTGTAACAAACATGTTCCGGTAGTATGTATTGTAACATAATCAGTAAAATTGTAAATTTTTGGATAAAGTTGCCAATGAGTACCTGGTTATCCTCTCTCAAATAATTGTTTCATCAATAAGAAATCTGGCTAAACTGCTACTGAAATCAACATTGTGTATGGTAGCTCTTAAAGGGGCTGCTCTGCTTTGAGAGATGATCTAAGCCTGTATCTGTGTAAGAAACTGGCTTAATAAAATACATAAGGCACAGGGCTTAGAAACTGTTGCTATTAACATCCAGGATGATTTACATAATTTATAAGTGTGATGAACAATGCTGGGCTCTTCATTTACTATCCAAATGTTTGTGGATTTGCAACAAAACTGAATGAACTATACCAGAGCATTCCTAATAATGACTTTCAAATTTATATTGTAACTGAATCACCACTGGTCTCTAGTGTAAAGAGAGTACAGGATGTCCATTCCCAAAAGACTTAGTGGAATGACAGGGTGGGGAGGTTTTGTCTTTACAGTGGTTAAATGCAGATAATTTGCTGGGCAAATTGAGCTATAAAATGAATAGTTTTGAAGGTTTGGTTGCATAATATTTTTTTACATATGGTTTTATGTTGCACAAAAACAGATAGGACTTATGGTAATGGTGGGATAAAAAAGGTCTGAGAGTGGGAATATGTGGCCATGGCAGCCATAAAGACATTTTTCTGAGCTTTCCCATTTTCACACCAGGCAAATGCTGGGACTGTTCCTTACTCTAAGCCATGGTCACTTCCCTCCCACTCTTAGCCATAACACCATAAGTCCTGTATGTGTCAGTGTGACATAAAACAAATTGTTTAAAAAAAGTTCAATTGTGGTGTAGATGACAAAATGTAATTAATAGATTAGAGTGCATTAACAGCATAGCACAGGATAGGGTTATATGGGGAGCTACATCAAACCATTCATTAGATTCCCATTGTAGTGGGCAATATGCAAGTTGCATAGTTACAAGCTTTTCACAAGGTGGGTGCAAATTAATCCCAATCTCTGAATGTGTGATGCTTCTTCAGTGAAAATTTTTACCCCTGTGGTTCAATTTCCAGGCTAAACTGGAGGTCCTGTGGCTATGAGCACAATATCAATACTAATCTAAAACAACAAAACTGTGTTTTTTGCTCATGTTTCAGTACAAGGTCTGTGGAAATAATCTACATCCCAAAACCGTCTAAACCTTCACACGCTATATAAAATGGACCTGGAAGTAAAGACCAAAGAGGAACCAATCTTCTTTGAGGAAACATCAAATACTTTGCATGTAAGTATCATTCCAGGTAACTTTATAGTGATTACACTTAAAGCCTTAGCAGTCATCTGAGTTTGACTGGTTACATAATTGTAATTTTATCACTTTGTTCAGGTGATATATAAGTATCTTGCTGTCTCTTCTTAAGAGAGAGAGACACACACACACACACACACGCACACACACACACACACACGTATATGTTGTGCACTTGGACCTGTGCAAGTGTGGTGATGAGCCTCTTCCAACTCCTGCCATACAGTTATCATCTGAGTGTCGTTGTTGATCAAGGTGAATGTTACTCTAACACAGACAATCATAGGGACTCTAATGACATAGATTATCTTCTCAGGGCTGGTATAGTGGTGTCATGAATTAAGTATGGGTCAAGCAAACTACTAAATAATGTAACCCCAAGACTGAATAAGATTAAATTAAGCAAACTTTATTAATCAAAGCAAACAAAAATGAAGTTAAAGTTAAATAAAATTGCAAATCGAATGACAAATAAATTGAACTTAAATAAAAGTGAATTTAAATAAAGTAGCAAAAATTTCTAACATAATAACATGGCATTAACAGAACTGAGATTTAAAAAATCACAATCAGGAAATAAAGATTAAGAGTTAACAAACAACAACATCCTCTGACTGAATTCCAAAAGAGGTCCCATAACTCAACTAAATTGACGACTCAAAACTAAAATTACATAATGTTGTTAAGACTGAAAATGTAAATTTTATTTGTCACAGCATTATTAATTAATGATTCCAAACAGTCAAATATTAGACTCATACAATATAAAACGTGTAACACTTCAGAGAGGAACAACTAATTACTGAATGATATTGGATAACATACTCCAACATACACAAAGGTTAATCTACAAAGCTTGAAACATCCCATGAGGAAAGAAGCATAGCAGGTTGTTACTATTATAAGAAATTAAGCAATTCTAATAGAATCTTACTTATCCGACATATATGTTGGATCTTGCAATTTATCTGCATATAATGAAATTTTACATGGAAAATACATACATTCAATAATAATTCTTATTACAGCGATCAGATTTCAATCACCAAGCTGGGTGCTTTAATCTCTTGATTTAACATATGATTATTAAAATAGATATGTCACATAACTCTCATTATTATTTATTTGCCCAGTACTTGAACTTAATATTTGCAATTATACTACATTATAACAATATCGGACAGTGCATTAATCTACAGTCTTAATTTATTAAGATAATAAATTGAGCATTTCTTTACCTCATCTGTTGGCCACTACTGCATTCTGCTGTACCTCATTATCCTGTGTTTAGCACATGTTGCATTTCATAATTTTGATGTTATTTGCATAGCACTTGTTAAATAACAATATTTTAATGATTTGTAGCACACGCATATCTTGTTTCTTGATGCCTTATATAACTTACAGACTAACACAATTTTACAAAGATTAATTTTGGATCAGCATTTGTACTGTGAAAATGACTAATTTCCCTACCGGCTTATCTCTTCTGGTGCGCGCAGCTGATAACATTGCTATTATGTTGTGTACTTTCTCTTTTCATTGTTTGTAAATAAGAGAAAATGCCCGTCCAATGATCTTGCTCAGGTGAGCTGGGGATGTTTGTCCTTGCACACCAGATTGCCAGAATTTGCTACCTGCTAGCAGCACTCTTCCTCCTGTCTGACCAATTCCTGTTGTGCCTTGTCTCTCATAAGCCCTGTTCTCAATAACGTTTATTTTTAATGTCCATTCTTTTAGCTCCCTTATTGAGAATTGCTTATGTATAACTGCCATTGAAAATAAAAATCATTACCGCTTTGTGAATGGCAGTAAATGTATGACTGTACATGACTGAAAAATGTTATTTTGAGCACAGCAGAGTTCATTAAATGATGAAACTATCATTACAGATGTCTTACAAATCACGGTAAAGCAACATTTTCCTGAACTAACAATGGATTTTCAGATCACGCAAGATGGTCAAATTACATATCAGTTCCTCAAATATAAGACCGAACATTGACTGTCTCATAATGACGAGTGCATTGTCTCTTTTGATTATGACATACAGTAGTTCCTATGATTGTCTGTGTTAGAGTAACACTCACCTTGATGAACAACTACACTCAGATGATAACTGAAGACCGCATGTTACGACTGTGCTTCAGAGTATAACACCTGAGCAAGTGAACACTGAGTAACAATTGATTACTGACAACTGACTGAATGACCGACTGAAAGAAGACCGAGTACCGCGTCGGCTTCGATGTTTTCTTTTGTATCTTCTTACACCAAGACCCCGTATGATCCAGGGAAGGGATGATGGAAGGATTTGTATTACACTTCGTCGAATTAATTTGATGTCCAACACTTAATTTAATATAGACGTATATTCATCGATTCCATAAATTTGTGTGGTTCTAAATTTTCTAATAATTATGGAAATCGATCGTAGAGTTTTGCAAAAATTCAGAATCGTCATTGGTGTTAACTGAATTGGTGGATCTACTATGCTTGTTGCCTTGTACATTCCCACTTTTGGACTAGTTCACTCCACTTACGGCATAGATGCTTGTATATAATTTATTACAAAATAATTACTTATGAAAATTACCAGAAAATTTCAAATTAATTTGTTAGAGATGCAAGCACAGTTCTTTTCCTTTTACACAGTTCAGAATCTGAAAATTAACAGATTTGTCTCAGTTAGGCGTTTCTCTCTTGTAATTTTCTGATTGGCTGTATATTACTTCAGGCACTGAAGAAGTCTTCTGGCTAAGATTGTACCATGTTCAGTGAGGGGTAGCAGGTGTAGGTGCGGCCTCCTTCAAAGAATGTCTCTCTGTCTTACAGTAAGGTGTGGCTCTTCTTCGTTTCCAAAATTTCGCTTCCCATGAGAAAGTTGCAACAGAAACATAGTGGGCGGCATATTAAGTTATATTGAATGGGATTTATGGCCGGTTGGGCCTTCCGCTATGTGCTTGAAGGCAAGCACATAGGATTTGATCTGTTTCCAAGACTGTCTCTTTGTTACTGAATCTAAAGATTATCTTCCGTGGATTTTCAATGCATATTTCATATGTGAAATTGATAAATTTTATTAAATTATTCCTTGGGGTAATAGCATATTGTGTGCAATATATATATTTGTATATTAATATGAAATTGACTAATTATTTTCATGATTATATAAATGCAGAATTTACAAGCATGCATCTTTTTTTACTCAGCATGTGTGAAAACTTTATTTGTTGGGTAGTTTTTAAATAAGATGTGCGTTTCCCTTCATCTCTTTTTTGCTTAGTTCCTGCATTCAGCATAATACCTTGTACTCTTCTGAGTATCTGGCTTTTGATTCTGTAGCTCTTTTCAGGAGAAATGGCAGTCTGAGTACCTCAGGTTGTGGAGGGCTTGCCTTCTGGTTCCAATTTGGCATATTAATTCCTTTATTACCCTCAAATACATCAGCCTCTCATGCGAAAAACTCTGTCATAGTGTTTCAAAATCCATGAAGCTTGTTTGCATGACATATAATCAATCATGATAACTGTTTGACAGTGAATTTTCTTCCAGAAACCATGACCTGCTATATTGTAAATGTGGTATTGCTAAAAGTTTAATATTGTATTAATGTCATATTATCATTTGATGGAAAATGTCAGTTGGCCCTTTTCTTTCATATTTAATTTAGCAGATGAAAAGGATACCACGTGTTGATATACTATGGGTATTTACAGAGTTGTGCATTATAGTGCAGTCATGTTAATCTTGAATCTTACAGAGTACTGATATAGTGAAGCTTTAAATTTTGAGAGTTTTGATGTGATGTTTGCTCTTGAGGTAGGTGAAGAGACTGTGGTGCAGTAGGATATTCCCTTGTAAAGTCGGTACATTCTTTCATGCTGTGGTAAGCCATTTGTTTTGCTTTCTTTGGGCTGTCATGCAGTGGTGAAGTGATTATGTTCATTCTGTGGAGGGGAGATCTAAAGCAGCCTTTGTTTGTAAGGAATTGTGTGTGGATGTACTTAGACACAAATTATGCAGAATATCTATAGGAGTTATTTGAAATGAATAGTACAGTGTAAGAAGCATTCTGTGAGTTGATATATGTTTCAGTCCAGATTTTGGTGTAATATTTTTTCAGTAAAATCCCCCAAGGCTCAGGGAGCAGAATGCTGGCATCTCACTGCTGGGTTCCTTGGTTCAAATCCCGGTCAATCCATGTAAGATTTTTACTCGACAAAGTAGAGGCAGGATGAGCTCTTCTCTTAGAACTGTGATCTTCCCTGTAATCATTCTAATATAATTTCATTTCATCTGTCAGTCATTAATAATTGCCCCAGAGGAGGGCAACATGCATTGGCGGCCAGCACAGTTCCTATCCTTGCCGCTAGATGGCAGCTTAATTCATTTCATTCCTGACTCGCTTGAATGACTGGCAACAGGCTATGGATTTTCATTGTTTCAGTAACTTCCTGCATCGTATCATTGGTATTGAACTATGGGAAATGCTGTGTAGATAGGTGGGTGCAGATTTTCTATATGATCTGCTCTTTCATTCCCTCAAAATCTCTCTTGTCCTTCCACTTTACAAAGCAAATTTAATACGTCCTCCTGCTCAAAACGTACATGTCCCAATCTTTAGATGGACTAATATTGGTCATATATGTTTCAGCTCCTTTGAGCCATCTTCAATGATGAAAAGTTAAAATTTACATAATTGGTGTTATAAAGAATATGTTAAAATATGATGAAATGATTGAAAAAGAAATGAGACATGATGGATTAAGAACAATTATATTGAGGTTGTGGACCTCTTAATCTGAATGTACAGTATGTTGCAATTAAAAACAAGGAAGAATACACTGTGTTAAGATTGAAAAGAATAGTCTATTTCCATTGAGTCGGAATCCCAAGTGATCAAGAAGGCAGCAAGAAAAATAAATTTAATCCACATTTGTGGTTTCCACTATGAGTCACTCACAAATTTCCTGGCATCTGTTTTCTTCACAAACATAATTACCTCAGTTTTCTCGTTAGTGAAGATTGCTGAAAGGAGCTGAAACGTGTATGACCAATATTCCTCCATCTAAAGATGGGGACATGTATGTATTGAAGAGGATGTATTAAATTTGCTTTATAATATGAAAACCCTTTATACAGAATGATTTTAGTATCTTGCAATCACTTGTCCTTTAACTTGGCGAAGGTGATTGAAGGTTATTTACGTGAATGGTTTTATTTGTGATTGTAAGAGCAGAGGTCCGTAATGAATTGTCCGTAATGATTACAGATTTCACTTCATGATGGTCAAATGGAACATTATTACGGAAAAGCAACAATGTAACGATAAAAATTAATTTCTTCAAAAGAAGGGAAGAACAAAAAATGTTCAATCCCTTAGAACATTACTGGCTAACCTTCCTCATTTAAATGTTTGTAAGTTGGTAACTAAACATGTTTAGGAATTATTTGGTCATCACTTTCTTTTGTTTCCCGCGAGCATTGTGAAATCACAGCCAGCTACATAGATATACGCTTAGCTAGAATGATGCATCAAGTTGGCCGTGAATTAGGCTTTACTCCTTGCTGTGCTGTTCTCCAGTGCACGCATTCAGTTCTCTCTCTGTTGTGTGCATAGAACGAGTGGTATATTTTGCGTGTTTCAGTTCTAATTATCCTAGTCGTTGATTCAAAAAAAAGTGAATTGTTTTGTAAAAGGAAGCACAGTAATTATCAAGCTGCATCTTCTTCTAAGAAGAGAGCATTGTTACAGAAATATCAAGGCATGTACACGAATGACCAAGCCTACTTCCTTCACATGTTAGTGTAAACCGTGTGTTCTGCAGTGTGTGTTCATTTGATTTCTGTGTGGCTCACGGTAGACGAGGTGATTGCAGAAGACACATTGAATCCAAGAAGCATCACACATACGTTGAATCAAAATTGTCAAACCAGTCTGTTTCATTGTTCTTCGTTAAAGTAATGAAACTGCGGTGACAAGTGCTGAATTGCTGTTCACATCACTTTTTTGGAGCATAATAATCCGTTATCAGTTTCAGACCATTCTGGAAATTTATTTACATTAAAGTTCTCCAACTCTAGAATTTCTTAGAAAAATGGCTGTGCAAGAACTAAAACCTCTGCTTTATTTCAATACACGCCATCTGAGGCAAAACGGAAATAAATGAACTTTTGCAAATAATGCCTTTTTCTGTGGTTGCTGATGGTAGTATGGATTCAAATGCAGTTAAACTTTATTCTATAGTTGTCTCTGTCTTTAATGCTCAGGGAGGCCAAATATGATCTCTTCTATTGTCATTGTTAGGGAGTGCAAACAATAGAGGTGAGGGGATTTTCTCTGTTATTAATAGTGAATTGTCTTCTCCAGCCATTCTGTGGGAAAATTGTATTTTTTTCGTCTGAAAATACATATACAGTGAGGGGGCAAATAAAGTTGTTGCCAAATTTGCGAATGGCGGGCATTCTTCTGTTTATGTCCCGGGTTACTCATGTCATCGTATACACATCCATGCACAAAAAGCAGCAGCCCAATTTCCAGTCAAAGTAGAGAATTTTTGGTTCAGTTATATTACTATCTTGGTAAGAGCTATAAAAGGCAAAACATGTTGAAAATACATCAGGCTGTTTGTGGCATAGAGGGTCACAAATTTTTTAAATATATCTGTACCTATTGGCTCTCGCTTCTTCAGTCTATTAGTAGCATCCTTGAGCAGTGGAAAACTTTGACACTCATGTTTTGTAATAAGTGCCATGATAAAAATGAGAGCACCAAGCAGTTTGAAATTAAAATCTTTCTTACAAGACCCAAACAAAAAATGTTTTGCTACCTTCTTCAGAGTACACTTCCTGTCTTTAACTCAGTGAATTTATTTCTGCAACAAGATGCTCTAGCCATACACCTCTTAGGAGGAAACTTACTGATCATGTAACTCACCTATTTGTCGGGTTTGTTCAGCCATGTTCTCTTCAGTCAGAATCTACCTCCCTTTTGAGTGTTGAATTTATGAGGAAGAAATACCAGAAAGCCAGTGAGGACTTAGTGTTTGGAGTGAAAACAAGGTCATACTTGAAAGATAATGACTGTGATGAAGAGAAGCTTTATAATTCTGTAAGAGAGCTTTATGTGGCAGCTTGCAGTTATATTATCAGCAAATTTCACCTTGAAGATGTATTTCATCATGCTGAGGTTGTAGACATCTCTGTCAGAATAAGGGTTTCCTATTCATCTCTTGAATACTTTGTTTGAAGATTCCCAAGTTTGGGCAAGGAAAATGAACATGACAATCTTGAAGAGGAATTTGTAGTTTATCAGTGTAAATATTCCCTGAATATATTGTACATTGATCCAACTTTGATATGAACTGGGGCAACATTGCGAAACTTAAAAATTAAAGTGGACAAATTAAGTATAAAACCTTAAGTAATGTTGTATTTGCAGTACTAAGTGTACCTCACAGTAACTCTCTCACAGAAAGAGTTTTCAGTGTTGTTAGGAAAAAACAGACAGAATTCAGGTCTGCATTAAGTACATCTACACTGGAATCGCTTAAGTTCCTGAAGACAAATATATCATCTCATGGGGAAGTATGTTTCAAGGAAACCTACACTGAAAAGCAGTCGCTGGGTACAAAACAAGCTGAACTAACAGGCAATGAGAATGTTTTGTTGTGTAATACATTAGAATAGATTGCTGTAGGAAAGGGCAAAATGGTGCTTTGGATTTGACTTGTAAGTAATTTGGTGGGCGGCAGTCCGCGAGTTAAGGATGGGATTATTAATGACCCACTTCAAAGTTTGGCATGTCTGCAAGAGCAAGTAGATGCATTCTGTGTCCATTTGAGATGCCACTTATGGCTGCTTGGGAGTCTATAGGGATAGTGGGAGTGGTCACTTGATGGTTTGTCTTGAGTCTAATCTTTAGCAATCAAAAGATGGAGGAATAAGGACTGGGAAGGAACAAACAATTGTCGAATCAACTCGTACAGAGAGAGAGAGAGAGATCCCATTTCTTCTACATCCATCTCTTCGCAGTCTCTGATGAGTTCTCTTTCCCACCTTCAACATGAACACTCATTCAGCAGCTATCTTGACTGAACTTCAGTCTTAAAGCAGCAAGCAAGCTGAATGGGGAAGAAATATAAGGTAAAGATAAAATACAGCAGGTAAAAACGTTTAGGAGCAAAGACAAACACGAAAGGTGAGAGGAACAAACAAGTGTCACAAGAAAATGAACACATAATAGGATGAACATAATCACAGTTCAGTGTGGAAAGAGTGAGGCATTGAAAGAGAAGATTAGGATGAACATGAAAACACAAGAGGATGGAAACAATCTCTTCTTCTTCATACACTGCCACAGTCTTTCTCCTCGCCAATCCCAATTCTACATCCTCTCTTTTCAGCATCCAACAAGCTGGTTTTGTGGTTCTCAACTTCATCAGGAGGGTGGGCATCAGCACTCATCGAATGGCGACCTTCACATTTCTTCACTCTTCATGTAGGAAATGTAGGATTAGAAGAAAAGCAGATAAATACAGGAAAAGGGAAGAAACACAAGATAAGGGTAAAATATATTTGGTTAAAAATAAGGAATTCAAGAAGTAAGCACTTGTTGAACAGGGTCATCCAGAATTTGTGTATTTATTTCATTATGCTGTCATCCTTACCACTTGTGTAGTGCCTATAATATAACCTCTACCTCATATTTCACAAAACTGTTTCCAGCTGTATAGCTCAAATTCTGTTACTTGATATTATTTTTTGTGTTCTATTGCTGTTTGTGCTGGGCTGATTGACTCAGTTTTGATCCTGGCTCAGTCTAGTGGTATTTGAAGTGTCAGCCTCATGTCAGTAGATTTGCTACATCTTTTCATTTGTTTATTTGGATGCATTCACCTGCTTTCTCAATACATCTATCTATGGCAACCATCTAGGATCAAGACATTTTCTTGATAGTAAGGCTAGAAAACAGGAATAGTTAATCTTTTTCAATTTCATGATAAGAAAATATCACTGATTTATCATGCTCATCCTTCATTGATTAGTTCCGCACAGTGTCATCCCTTATGCTGAAGTATTATTTTTCACCACCGCAGCTCTACGGGCTGTTACCCTTTATTGCTTCTGTGTGTGAACAGCATATTTAGAGGCAGCATAAGGCAGAACAAGTAAAAGAGAGCCAATCAAAACATAAGAAATTCATCACCACATGATAAACATATAAAAACATGAAAACTCAAAAGTACAAGGAGCATGATGTAACAGACTTACCTTTTGAAGGCATCCCAACCCCAGGGATACCCAACTGAAGTAATGCTGAAGACAGGCCCATTCCCTGGAGAACAGTAAATTGGATGCGAGTGAGAACGCAAAATGAATTGTAATACTGTAATGGTCATAGCGTCCGCCATGGCAACTGGCAGTCAGCCTGGCCCGGCACCATGTAGGCCCACCCCTTACGCTTCATCTGCGCCAATCACAAGCAGCGCATAAGCGCTAGGCCAGCCCCACTCGCTTCCGCTCGCGGTCCCGTAGCACAGGAGTACGGAAATGATTCCACGATTAATCTGGAGTGTTCCATCTCGCGATGTTCCTGGATCCACCCTGCATCCGGACGATTCTAGAAGGGCCAGGGTAGGTATATAAAACAGGAACGACCTGCCTGCAGGGGAGTGAGAGTTAGACCGAGTTGGAAGTTGGTGTGGTTCAGTCGTGAGCGACTGCCAGTGTAGTGAAGTATGTGAACTGCCGTGGTTATCGGACTAGTGTGCTACAGTGTGGACTGTCGGCGAAGGAGAGAACGTGTAGCCGTGCGACGTGGGACCTTGTGTGTGGGTGTAAAACTGTGTAGTGTGAGAACAAGTGAGAAACAAAGGGAGAGAGCGCGCGAACTGTGTCAAGTTTGTGTTATGAGCAAAAGTTGTGTGTAGTCTTGTGTAGTTTAGTGTGTAACTAATAAATCTTAGTATTGAAGCTACCAGTCTAGTATTAATTGATCATACTACCCTGCCAAGTCGTTACAATATGTCCTGTACCCTTGCCTGAATGCAAGATATGAGAACACCTGTTACCATTAACAATGGATTTAAATTAAAACAACTTTGAAATGGTAAAACATGACATGACTCATTATAGGTTGATAAATAGGATGAAAGTAATGAATTTCCTTTAAATTAAAGTAATGATTGGGGATCCGTTAATAAAATATAGTTTAAGGCAGTTGAATTTAAACATAATTCACAACTCATGGTTAGAATCCGATGAATATTAAAATGTAGAATCCTTAATAAGGTCCCAACTCATGGAAGCAAGAACAGTGTTATTTAGAAGAAAAATGTTTATGATGGAATATTATCACCAAGAGAAGGTCACAAAATCTAAATTCTGAGAAATCTTTCCACATTTCCCATAATTAAGGAAGTAAATTGATGTCCACCATCGCAGTTAACAAACTATTTCCAATAAACAAAGGGCAATGCACACACATAAATTCAAGGGGATAGGATACATTATCAGTGGGAAGACAGATTCATGTTAAAGACAGCCTCCAAAGAAAAGAAGGGCAGACATGGTAAGGAGAAACATTATCTGAATTCAAGAGAATCCTAAGAACATTGCAGATTCAGAATGACTGAAAAGTCTTACATGGAGTTTTATTAAATATACAATTTCATTACTTAGCCTGGAACAGGGGATGAGGTTGCTAGAGACAGGAGTGGACACATGGTAAGAACTTCCCTCTCGCATGAAATAAATGAAAAGTTATCTTTATAGTAGTTTTATATATAAATGGTTAATTAAATCTTTCTGTATTTATCTTCATAAGAATTATTGTAGTTTTACACTATTTTAAATACAAATGTAGGGAATTCTACAATGTTTGATAATTAACATGAACATCCTTTCATGGTTGATTCTGTTGCGCATCTGTGCCAATTTGTGATTGGTATAATGCAAAATTAGCTTTGTTGTGTCCTACGGGAAATATAAATGCCATGCTTCCATTGCGGAATTTACATTTCGTGCTTTTCCTTTGGCACTTGCAACAGTTTCTTTTCATTATTGACAACCATACTGTAATATTTTGAAATATAGTCAATATATTTACTGTATTCAACTAAGCCAGAAATACTAATGTAACAAAGTGCAAGGTGTGGGAAAATCTCACCGAACTGCAAGGATGAAAACAACGCCCCACAAACAAAAGTAACAAACCTTCACCAACATGCAACCGTCGTGTAGTTGTGTAGAAGATGATAAACTTTGAATAACTAGAAGGAGAGAGACGGGTGCAAAATAATTGTGCAGTGTGACATAATCGAGGATTGAGGGATATCCCTCACCACCCACCAATCTCAGGTTAATAAAAGATAGCCTTGATAACAGTATAAGTATCCCAAACATAAAATCAAAAAAAAAAGGAAGGAAACAATGATAGTAATAATGAAAAAATACGGAAACAAGTAGCTCCAAAAAATTGCATGTAGAGAACAATTACACATATGGTTTCGTAATCCCAAACGTTCCTTGAAGAAATATTACAAACCTGCTAATGTACTGTACCATTACGTTACAGTTGACACGGTAACTATCATGGGAATACACCGGATAAAAAAGGCGCGGAGCAGCTTCAGGTGGCGTAAAGGTGGATGGAATATAGTCATACGGCAAGTCGATCTTGATTAGAAAGCGGAGGTTGATATTGACCGGCGAGAGAGAAAAGAGTTTCCAAGATTGAACAACTGTGGACTGTAAAATAACTGAATTCACTCGATTCTTGACTACTTTGTGAAGAAAAGCTGCATTAAGGAAGAAGAGCAAGTCTTACTACGAAATAAAGAGAGAAATTAACGTATTATAGAGTACTGAAGTAATATATACGTAATCGAAAGGCTCAATCACTAATATCTGCGGAATAATCCGGGAATTAGAGGAAAACGCATATATTTCGTTTACCAGGTACCGAAGAAGAGTGAAGCTACAGTCGAGTCAGACGTTGACGTGAAAAGCGCCAAAAATAGTATAATAAGTGGTCAATCAATTCCAAGAAACGTAGAATTAACTGTCACAAGTTATAGGCAGTATCTGTTTAGGCGACATATTTGACGGAAAGCAGGCCAAATTGAAGTTACATATTTAATTTAATAGAAACATTTCTGTCAGTGATAAGGAATATAAACTCAAGTATACGTATCGGAAAACTTGCAATTCAACAGATTAATATGTATTCTACAAAATATTTGCTGTCTTTTCGTTGCATGAACACTGCAGACAAGATGAAATAGCTCAAGATGAAATAGCTCCAGCCGGACTGCCTAGCAGAAGTCAGACGTGACGTAATCCTAGAGCATGGTTTAATACTCCAAGATGTCCTAGTCGAGGAAGGAGCCCCCAGCGAACCAGCCGACATGAGATAAGTAATAGGTCAATTATAGTCAATTGCTAGAATATATTTATTTGAGTGCAAAGTGCCTACAGAATAATATAAAGTGCCAATAAGTGAATACTAGTGTGTGGATTTAAATAATTAACCGCTGACATGTGCCATTTTAAGTAATAGAAATGCAGTGCTCGTAAGATGATTTTAGGTTATTATAAACAAGATCAGAATATGTATATCTATGTTTAAAAGCCAATCTACTTGGATAGTCCAATTTGTATCGAACTGGAAGTGGTTAAGATGAGAATATGCAAGGTATATAACGTAACCTAGATATCATGAATACTTGATCAGCAGACGTGGCCAGTTCGATAATAATATTAAAAGGAAATGATTAAATATAAGGAAGTTGCAGTGTATGATTGGAAATTGAGGCTATAGGACTTTTTTTTACCGTAACACAGAGGTTATTGATGTGAAGTTAGATGTGTATGTTTTTATATATGGCGGTATCGGAAGGAATTGAAATATGAGAGTTATATAATGTTGTTAGTGTGAGGAAATATGAATTGTTCTTTGCGAAAGCAATGGCTGAAGGCTGTTATTGCGAATTTCTATGTTGGTTACGGTTATAATATGGAAGTTAATACTGCAAACAATGGAATTAGGTAATGTTTAAGTGTGAATATACGATACAGTCCAAGTATTAAATGGTTGATAAGTAGCATTTATACCAAGAATATCGCTAGGTTATTTGAGTATGACATGCAATATAGTGTGTGTATATATGAATATGAAGGAACATCGCATGACTGTGCAAATGTAGATTGGTAGAGCAGATGTTAACCTAAAGTGGGCACATTGGTAAATAATCCTAGAGTTGATTTTAAATGCAATGGCACGTAATTATGAAATCATTTGTCACCAATTTCATAGTTTCAACTGATTGATTAGCTTAGTGGTGGCACTCAGTAGTAAGAATACTCGATTTCTTCTGGCACATATGAGAGAGTATAATAATGATGAACGTAATGTTAGTATAGATAGATTTGTTTAGTTACATTGATGTTTTGAAACCTGACTTAGGAAGCATAGTACTTATCTCATGTCGTGAAAAAGTCGTAACGAAGATCCAAACGAAAATGAAAATGAAAATCCAAATGAGAATCCAAACCAAAGTCCAATGGTAATCCAAAGCAATCCCGAAAACGTAACAGGAAGAAATACCATCCCCACCAAATAAATAAAGATTTAACCCTCTCTTACCCCATGATACATATTGAAGTAATGAAATATGGTTATATAATCGAATGATAATGTTGAATATTGAGTTCGATGATTATTAATTTGATGAATTTCAATTATATTTACGAAGATATTACGAATTCAAGGATGATATTGAATTTTGAATGCATTTTCTTTTCACTATTGCTAATAATTTAATCTCTATTTCATTTATAAGGTATTAGCATGCTAATAAATTACAGTAGATCTAAGATTATTTATGTGTTTCTTTTCTCAAAGTAACTTAGGATACGTAGTAATAGGATAGTGTAAGAGCTAATTAAGGTTATTTATGATCAATAATGAATATTATATCAGATTGCGGGGAAGTTGAATGATTACTCGGGAGCATTATGACTCTTCAATGGAACCTACGAGTTGTTTAGATCATTTAAGAATTGAATTGTAATATATTACCCTGAGGACCGAACGTATACCTCCGACCATCATACTTATTTTATGGGATAACCCCCATTTCGTGAGATGATTAATCGAGTTATTGGTAGTTTAAAGCCGAGGTATGACATTCTGATCGCCAAACGTGAATTTTTATGAGTGGAATGGTGCCATAGACAGGAAAGTATATGGTTGGTAAGGTGTATATTTAATTGGCGCCACAACTTTGGGGCAAGTTGAAGAGAAAGGTACTATGGGTGTGTGTTAATTAGCTCCCATACGTGAAGCAAGTTGTAGAGAAAGACACCGTGGTTGTCGCACATATATATTATAATTGGCTCTTTTATGTGAGACAAGTTCAAGAGAAAGGTGAGTTGAACAGAAAGGCACGATTGAGGAGAATGATACTTAGGGAATCTTAAATGAGCATTGGACCTAGATGAATATAGTTGAATGGTTCAACGTAAGGCAAAGGTCGAAGAGAGAACATCGCGGTAGGCGAAGATAAAAATTGGGAAGATAGATTATAGATAACATGAAGGCATATGAATTTCGCTCTCAGCGGTGAAGCAAAACTATAGAGAGGATTGCAAACGTGATCCAGAGTACCCCAGTTAGCAAAATAGCTGCATTATGAAGTTAAAGTACAACTATGAGATTACATGGAAGAAAGAGACGAAGCCTGATGGATTGTAAACGCAGATGTGGCATGCAATGAAGGATGATTTTTTTTTAGACGTTAGGACTAAAATGGGTAAGAATATATTATACATTTATTTAGATTATTTTAGAAAATTTTAATGCATCAAGGATGATAGAAATATAGTATTAGAATGTTGATTTCATTTATAATATGTTAAGCGAATATGGGCTAAACATAATTGAAATTTTATACTTTTTTTAATGTTTGGATTTTCGTATGACTTGGATAGGCCGTCTTGGCTGGGTTAAGGTAGTCTTGGGTAATCTTTCCTAATTAAGCAAGAATTTGTTAAAGAAAAAGTCTTTGGAGATTTAAAAATAAGCATATAGTTAAGTCTGACACATTGTTTTGTGGTGAGATTTTGAGGTTGTGTTGATAAAGTTTGGAGAGACATAGAGAAAGTTAGGCTTATAGACAATTTAGCAGGCATATTAGAGCATTTTGAGCGATATAAAAATGTCAAATTTAGCTCAGTTAAAATCCCAATTTGAGAATTACCAGAAGGTAACTGACGAGGAAGCCAAGAAGAGAGATGAAGCGATACATAATAGTCAACAACAAATACAGGAAGTCATGGATAATCAAAAGGGGATCCTGGAGAAAATCCAAGAAATGATTAATGGGCACAACGAGGAAGCAAGGAAGCGGAATGAGGAAGAAAGACGAGAAAGACAGGAAGAAGCAAGCGGAATGAGGAGGAAAGAAAAGAAAGACAGGAGGAAGCAAGAAAGCAGAATGAAAAATTCCAAGAGATAATTAGCAGACAGGAAGAAAAATTCCAAGAAATAATTAATGGAAATAAAGAAGAAGTAAGGAAGCAGAATGAAGAAATGATTAACAAACTGGAAGCGAAGCTCCTGGAAAGAATTAATGAGAGGGATGAGAAACTGAAAGAAATAGTTAGCAGGCAGGAAGCAAAGCAGCAAGGAATGAGGGAAGAAATGAAAGAGGTCATAAGGACGGAAATTGAGAAAGTTGGAAGCGAAATGACGCAAATTAAAGCCGATATCCACGCACTACGTAATAGGATGATAGAGATAGTGAAAAACAAGAGTGATGAGGTTAATCAAAAGATAAATGAAGTCAGAAAAGGACTGACGGAAAATAGAGAGGTTATACAGAATCTGAAGGAAAAGGAGATGAAGAACATGACGGATAATTTGGAAAACCTAAAAATAAATTCCACGGAGAGATGGGAACAATATCAAGAAAGAATAAACAAATTAGATGAGGCAATCGGAAACACGAATAAATCAATGGAGGTAAATTTCATTCTGGCAAAAGATCAGGTATCAGATAAAATAAATATAATGCGAGAAGTAGAGCGGAACAAGAACGAGACCGATTATAGAATTGACAATGCGGAAAAGGAATTGCGAACCATTCGTAGAGAAATACAGGAATTAAGAATAGACAACCAAACCACAAGATCTAAAGGACTGTGGATATTCAGGTTAGTGACAGAGAAACAACACCAACGATGACAACGGATTCGAGCCATGTCATTAATGGTGGTGCAATATGAAATGGGAATAGTAGTAATGGAAGTCCGGCAGTGATAAATATCATCAAGACTGTCGATGATAGGCCAAGGAACTTCATTAACACCGCAAGTTTATCACCAAAGCAATTTCTGAGGGAAATGGAAGATCATTTCAGGGAGAATCAAATTCCAAATGAGATAAGGCTCAAAGTAGTTGATAAGCATTTAGACTCCAACCCAAGTATATGGTATCAAGCGTTCAAGTATAGTTTTCATGACTATGAGGAGTTTAAATCAGCATTTCTGTGGAGTTATTGGAGTTCAGAAGTACAACTACAGCTTAGGATGGAGCTTTATTTGCGAAAATATGCATTCAACGGGCAGACAAGATATAGTGATTACTTTGCATTCCAATTTCATCGATTTCAAGATCTGGACGCTGCACCAATGGAGTTGGAAGCCATAAAAACCATACAAAGGCAATTTCCACCCGATATGCAAAGGTACTTGGCAGTTGCGAACGTTCGGACAGCGATAGAAATGGAGGATAGGTTGAGACAATTAGATATGGCAACTGTACATCCTACGGCTAGATTAATGCGGAGTACAGGAAATGAGGAATCAATAAATGTGATAACGCAAGAGAATTTGGAAACTGGTAGGCGGAGAGAACCCAAGAACAACGCTAAGAATCAAGAGGTAGATGAAAAGAATGAATTAAGAGAATGCCAATGTCAAAAAGGACATATATGTCAGTGAACATATCAGATGAACGATAGATATGTACCGTATTACAGGCCAAATAATAGGTATAACCGGAATAATTTTCGAAGAAGACGATTCTACGAAGGAAGAAGAGGATAGTGTTACAAGGATAGAGAATTTGCGAATAGAAAATATGTTCAGGAGTTGAAGGAAAATACAAGAAAAAAGATAAGTGGGAACAGGCAATAAAGGACAAGGAAATTGTCGGTGATATAGAAGGTGCAGAGAGTTTGGAACTCCAGGAATTCAAGAAGATGGAGGCAGGGAAACGTCGAATAAATCCAAATGCACAGAATTTTAGTGCAGGATTAGACGCTTCTGAAAAAACGTAGATAAAAAGCGCAACAGAGAAAAGAAAATGGAAGACAAAGTTATTAAGTTGAATGGATCCCAAGTAATATGCTGGAAATGTATGAGAAGAATGAAGGTTCTGATACAGAATATCATGCAGATAATGAGAATGAAAATGCTTAAGAATGGATGAAGGAGGGAAACCTAAATTATATTAAAACATTTAAAAGGTCATCATACAAAAAATGAAATACGGAGATGGAGATAATGTAACGTAAAGGTCCATTATTATATATGTGGATGGAAACACAATGTAAATATATCGTATCCAACATATTTAAAATTAACTGGGAGGTGAAATGTACCATTACGTTAAAGTTGACACGGTAACTATCATGGGAATACAGCGGATACAAATGGCGGGGAGCAGTTTCAGGCGGCGTAAAGGTGGACGGAATATAGTCATACGGCAAGTCGATCTTGATTAGAAGGCGGAGATTGATATTGACCGGCGAGAAAGAAAAGAGTTTCCAAGATTGAACAACTGTGGACTGTAAAATAACTGAATTCACTCGATTCTTGACTACTTTGTGAAGAAAAGCTGCATTAAGGAAGAAGAGCAAGTCTTACTACGAAATAAAGAGAGAAATTAACGTATTATAGAGTACTGAAGTAATATATACGTAATCGAAAGGCTCAATCACTAATATCTGCGGAATAATCCGGGAATTAGAGGAAAACGCATATATTTCGTTTACCAGGTACCGAAGAAGAGTGAAGCTACAGTCGAGTCAGACGTTGACGTGAAAAGCGCCAAAAATAGTATAATAAGTGGCCAATCAATTCCAGGACACGTAGAATTAACTGTCACAAGTTATAAGCAGTATCTGTTTAGTCGACACATTTGACGGAAGGCAGGCCAAATTGAAGATACATATTTAATTTAATAGAAACATTTCTGTCAGTGATAAGGAATATAAACTCAAGTATACGTATTGGAAAACCTGCAATTCAACAGATTAATATGTATTCTACAAAATATTTGCTGTCTTTTCGTTGCATGAACACTGGAGATAAGATGAAATAGCTCAAGATGAAATAGCTCCAGCCGGACTGCCTAGCAGAAGTCAGACGTGACGTAATCCTGGAGCATGGTTTATTACTCCCTGATGTCCTAGTCGAGGAAGGAGCCCGCAGCGAACCAGCCGACATGAGATCAGTAATAGGTTTCAAAGTTTACACTTTAAAATTATAGTCAGTTGCTAGAATATATTTATTTGAGTGCAGAAGTGCCTACAGAATAATATAAAGTGCCAATAAGTGAATACTAGTGTGTGGATTTAAATAATTAACCGCTGACATGTGCCATTTTAAGTAATAGAAATGTAGTGCTCGTAAGATGATTTTAGGTTATTATAAACAAGATCAGAATATGTATATCTGTGTTTAAAAGCCAATCTACTTGGATAGTCCAATTTGTATCGAATCGGAAGTGGTTAAGATGAGAATATGCAAGGTATATAACGTAACCTAGATATCATGAATACTTGATCGGCAGACATGGCCAGTTCGATAATAATATTAAAAGGAAATGATTAAATATTAGGAAGTTGCAGTGTATGATTGGAAATTGAGGCTATAGGACTTTTTTTTACCGTAACACAGAGGTTATTGATGTGAAGTTAGATGTGTATGTTTTTATATATGGCGGTATCGGAACGAATTGAAATATGAGAGTTATATAATGTTGTTAGTGTGAGGAAATATGAATTGTTCTTTGCGAAAGCAATGGCTGAAGGCTGTTATTGCGAATTTCTATGTTGGTTACGGTTATAATATGGAAGTTAATACTGCAAACAATGGAATTAGGTAATGTTTAAGTGTGAATATACGATACAGTCCAAGTATTAAATGGTTGATAAGTAGCATTTATACCAAGAATATCGCTAGGTTATTTGAGTATGACATGCAATATAGTGTGTGTATATATGAATATGAAGGAACATCGCATGACTGTGCAAATGTAGATTGGTAGAGCAGATGTTAACCTAAAGTGGGAACATTGGTAAATAATCCTAGAGTTGATTTTAAATGCAATGGCACGTAATTATGAAATCATTTGTCACCAATTTCATAGTTTCAACTGATTGATTAGCTTAGTGGTGGCACTCAGTAGTAAGAATACTCGATTTCTTCTGGCACATATGAGAGAGTATAATAATGATGAACGTAATGTTAGTATAGATAGATTTGTTTAGTTACATTGATGTTTTGAAACCTGACTTAGGAAGCATAGTACTTATCTCATGTCGTGAAAAAGTCGTAACGAAGATCCAAACGAAAATGAAAATGAAAATCCAAATGAGAATCCAAACCAAAGTCCAATGGTAATCCAAAGCAATCCCGAAAACGTAACAGGAAGAAATACCATCCCCACCAAATAAATAAAGATTTAACCCTCTCTTACCCCATGATACATATTGAAGTAATGAAATATGGTTATATAATCGAATGATAATGTTGAATATTGAGTTCGATGATTATTAATTTGATGAATTTCAATTATGTTTACGAAGATATTACGAATTCAAGGATGATATTGAATTTTGAATGCATTTTCTTTTCACTATTGCTAATAATTTAATCTCTATTTCATTTATAAGGTATTAGCATGCTAATAAATTACAGTAGATCTAAGATTATTTATGCGTTTCTTTTCTCAAAGTAACTTAGGATACGTAGTAATAGGATAGTGTAAGAGCTAATTAAGGTTATTTATGATCAATAATGAATATTATATCAGATTGCGGGGAAATTGAATGATTAATCGCGAGCATTATGACTCTTCAATGGAACCTACGAGTTGTTTAGATCATTTAAGAATTGAATTGTAATATATTACCCTGAGGACCGAACGTATACCTCCGACCATCATACTTTTTTTATGCGATAAACCCCCGTTTCGTGAGTTGGTTAATCGAGTTATTGGTAGTTTAAAGCCGAGGTATGATATTCTGATCGCCATACGTGAGTTTTTATGAGTGGAATGGTGCCGTAGACAGGAAAGTAGATGGTTCGTAAGGTGTAGTACACATGCATTGCTTCAGTATTCTACTCATACGGATTTCTACATAAATTACTGTGCACACAGTGAGTAAGTTTATATTAAATTGGATGTCCTTTAGCGCTATCTGAGAAACAAATGCACAGGACCCCATACACTGTTTCCAAAGTAACGTGGCATTGGGGACTTTTGATTATAATGGCAGGCCATATTTCCTACCACCATTCAAAATAGAGTTCAGAAGTTAGTACGATAACAGTAAATTCACTAGCCAATTGCCATTAACAATAGAGATGGGGAGTTGACAATATAAAGACAAGCCCCTTTTCCTAATGCCAGTCAAAATCGAGTTGGAGAAATTTTAAAATATGGGAATAAGACCAGCTTTTGAGTGGTTAGGCCATGTGCATTTGCAGAGTTTTGCCTGGGTGTGCCATTTGGTCTCATCAGTTGGATTGGCATGCCCCTCAAGACTCTGCTTAGCAGTGGCAAACCAAATGCATGGTCCTGCCATGATAGCAAATAGAAATTACTAACCTCCTAATGGAGACTCCACTTTCAAAAGTATGTACTGCCCATGGAGATGCAATTCCAAAAATGGCTCTCAAGGCCACAGATCTTAAAAACTCAGAATTAGAACCAGCTTTTGGGTGGTTAAGCCGGGTGTGTTTGCAGATTTTCCCCCAGATGTGTCATTTTGTCTTATCAGTTGGATTAGCATGCCCCTCGAAAACTGTACTTAGCTGTGGAAGATCAACTGCATGGTCCCACAGTGTTAGCAAATAGGGATTGCTAACCTGCTAAAGGAGAACTGAATTCTCTGTTTTCAAAAATATATACTAGTAACAGTTAGTCCCAGCCAATGCATGTGGGTAGAGGCTGTGTGGCTGTGATAAAAATAATGCTTACTTCATTGGTCAATAAACTATGACCCTAATGTTGATGATAAATATATTTCTGATACCTTTTTTATGTAAAAAGTCAGTGGAAGTAATTTTTGGCTTATTTTAATATTTATGTGCTTCTATTGCAGTGTGAAATAGACCAGAAAATTGAGATCAAGGAGGAAACTTTCTGGCCTGAAGGCACGGCAAGTCCATCCTTCATAAGTATCATTCCTGATTATTTTATAGTGAGTGGAATTTAATTTACTGTACATTTAAAACATTTTCAGAGTTATAAGTTACAAAGTATTTAATCTATAATAAGGGTCAGAGCATAACAAGAGGCTTAAACTCTCCAAATGTTAAAAGGTACTTTGTCAGATGATTCATGTCTTCTAATTTCTTAGCATGACATATCTAGGTGGTAGTTTATAAATTGTGCTGTTTGTTATAGCTGTCAATGGCCATCAGATGAGTCTTGATGACATGTAGGATTTCATCCATTGTTATTGAAATATTGGATAGTTGTTGACATTGGAACATTGTATTCATTATTTTTTCCCATGGATAGTTTAATGGTTGGTTACATAACAGTAATTATTTTCAATGTAAATTAACTGAGCAGGCCCTATTCCTTTGAGAATGAGCACCTTCATCTTACATACAGGACCCTGTTAAGATTCCAAGTGAGTTTGATATATCAGTAACTGAAACTTAGTGCTGATTTAGGATCCTATCAGTGCTATGGACTTTTTCTTCAGTTGGTAAAACTGCTATAGTGTCATTTAGGTTACTGTAAATGACAAAATCACTGAATGTGACTGCTCAAGTCATTTTTGCATAACATTTATTTATTTCATACTTTTATTTATTTCATACCACGAACAGAGATGTTTCTCCAATTACAGGTGGCTTAGTCACTATACATTATATTATTAAAAATAACAAATGTCAGAAAGAATGTAATATGTAAAAACAAAAGTATACAATATTATTAAGTAGCAAACGGAATTTACAGCATATAAATACTTTTCAAGTTCGAAGTGGACTTATGATCTAAAAATCTTAATATCTAAAAATGAATAAAATAAAAGTAGAAATACAGAAACATAAAATAAACTAAAAATTAGTATCTACAAGAGAAGTAACTCTGATCTTAAACTGATACCAGTTAAAGCAACTGACATATAAAAAGAAAATCATGGAAAGTAAGGCATGAAGTGTATATGTTTGGTAAGAGATGAGTTATGGCAATCAGTAAGAATAACACACTAAATCGTAACTACAAATAGACGCTAGTATTGGCAATTTGTTTGCAGTTTTCCCTACATTTTGTTTATCTACATTTACATGATATAAATTCAAATAAAATAAAATAGTAAAATGAAACATAAACTAACCAAGAAATAAGTATATACTACATATATACACCTATAGGGCATACCTTAAGAAATAGTGCTTTAACTTAACTCAAAGTGCCCAGCATAGTGCGACCATTAGTTTAACAGTGTACCTTCTTCAATAATTTTACATAATAACTGTATCTAACAGCAATGTCTAAATCAAGATCAGGAAATATTTGAACTGTGACGTTATATGTAGTGCACATTCTGAACAGCAGTGAGCTTCTATAAAATACTGCCTTTCCGGGTATTGAATGAGAATTGTTGTAGAAAGTAACTGTTATCTACCACATTATTGATGACTCTATGGAGGTATTTTTGATCATTTATTATACGTCTATTTAATAATGAAGTGAAGTTAAATTCTTTCAGGAGGTCTTTATGGTGAATTATGCCGCTAGGGCAAACCTGTTATATCTTTTAAAGTAAAGATAATGTAAGAAACGTTTTTGAACTTTCTCCACATGGTTTTGATAGGATTTATAAAGGGGAGACCAAATTACCGACGCGTACTCAAGTTTGGACCTCACAAGTCTGTTGAACGAAAGTGTGAGGGCATGGATATTCTTTAGGTCTCTGGTGTGTCGGATTAAAGAGCCCAGTTTTTGTAGGCATTATTAAGTGCATCATAAATGTGTGGGTTAATCGACAAATTGTTTGTGATGCGTACTCCTAGATCTTTAATGGAACTAACCTGCGTCAGTAATTCATTGTTGATAGAGTACACGTGTTCCTTAGGGGATTTGCCGTGTGTAATTTTTAAGAAGCAACATTTCTTTATAGTGAAATATAAATTATTTTCTCTACTCCATTCGTATAATTGATTCAAGTCGCTCTGTAGTTTGTCGATGTCTCCATCACATTTTATTTCTTTGTAAAGCTTTACATCATCTGCATATAAAATGCAGTTTGAAAATTTAACCTCAGAAGGGAGATCGTTGATATAAAGGTTAAGTAGCAATGGACCCAGGCTTGAACCCTGCGGAACACCAGAATATACAGAAAAAATGTCTGAATTACAATTGTGATATGCTACATACTGTTTTCTGTCTCTAAGGTAGGATGAAATCAGTGTTAGCATTGGCGAAGTCATTCCAAATTCAGGGAGCATTTTCAATAAAATGTCGTGATCAATTTTGTCAAAGGCTTTCGAAAAATCCAAGTAAATTACATCAACATTTCCTCGCCTATGTAGAAGATTAAAAGAATACTGCGTAAAATTAACAAGATTGCTTATTGTTGATCTACCAGGCTTAGAGCCATGTTGATATTCAGTTACAGCCCTCTTTACTTCAGAACATGCTTTTAGAATGTAGGGAGGTATCCCATCAGGGCCACATGACTTTTTGGACTTTAATTTCGTAATAGCTGCTTTATATTCGCTTGTGGTTATAAATTCAACTCCTAGGGAATCGTTTACCAGTAATCGTGGTGTATCCGGAATAGTGTAAGAAGGTGGAGAAGAGGAGTATACAGATTTGAAGAACGTTGCAAAACCATTGGAAATACTTTGACTATTATCTAACATAATATTATTAAGTTTCATACTCTGTAAGGGTGGATCTTTTTGAGTTCGCTTATTTTTAATAAAATTCCAGAATGATTTAGTGTCTTTCGTGATGTTGTTTTGAATTTCAGAGATATAACGTTTGTACGCTTTGTTGATTAGGGTTTTTACTAATTTCCTGATTTGTTTATATACATTTTTACTGTGGTCAAAAATTTTTTGTCATCTTCTGTGCAATTCTTTCAACTTAATATTATGGATTATTTCCGAAGTAAACCAAACCGGGTATTTAGTTCTCGAAAAAATGCCCTTTTCGGGACCGTGGCTTCAAATACAGAATTTACTTTTACGTAGAAATGTTCTATTGCTTCATCTACATCATCAATTTTCCCCAACTCAGACCAGTCTGCTTCTCGAAATGTGTTATATACCAAGAAAATTTGCTTTCTGAAAATCATACGCTATAGTACGATTTTGCTTTATTCGGTCACGTTCACCTCTTGGTTTTAGAATAATTGTTAGTGCAGGATGGTGTGCATCTTCTGGGACTAACGGATATTCTCTCTGCTCACAGTTACACCCCTTTTTAGTTAAAACGAGATGAAGAGTTCTATCATTAACGTTCAAAACATTATTAAGACATTTCAATTGATTCAGAGACAATTGAGTCCATTATTGCAGTATTGATAATATTGATAATTCTATATTATCCTCTTTGACACCAATAGATTTATATAGACGTATGTATGGAGAGTTCGCTAATTATTGATTTTTAGTCGTCTTTTCTCCCTTATTGAATAGATTTTATAACATTGACGGTAAACTTTGATAATTGGATTTTCAATTCTTTGTATAATGGACCTGAGTGGATATGGAAGGATATTTTTATTGTGATTTTTTCAATTTTTTAGTAGTTTTTGTATAATTTCTCATGTTGTGTTCCCTCTGCTTCCACTTAATTTATATTATCTTTTTTGATTGCTATCAATAATTTCTTTATGAATTTGTTTACTTCCAGATTTTAAAGCCGTTTCTAATATCAGAGCTACATTAACCTCACTATGAATCATTCTGTTGAGTATTGTGAATTATATTCTTGAAAAACATGTAGAACATCCAACACTTGAGAAGCCACTGAAAAACAATGTTAAGAGGGAGCAATGAAGGGTGATGGACTATTATTTATATTTCTCTATTTGCTCAGGATGGGATGGCTTCTTGGCAATGCTGACGGCACTCCTCGATGGAGCAGTTGGGGCACTTTGTGAAATTAGTCCCCTTGCAATTGTAAATACCCAGTAGTGGTACATAAAGAATGCTTTTAATTTTCCCCACAAGAAAAAGTGATGCAACCTGGAAGGACATGTGAACACCACCAGGTCGTTCTCAGTACTGAGTCCAATCCAGCTGATGAGAGTTATTCATCCAGGTAGCAATACAACTTCTATTTGTCAGTAAGATGGAGTTCCAACTTGCTGGAAATGTGAAATTATCAGAATTATAATAACCTTTTCTGTTAGATGGTAGGACATATCAGCATATTCTTATCAAGGACTGTGTGTAGTCCCCAAATTTACCACAGGGAGCCGGATGAAATTATTTGTTTTCGTGCGACGAATATTTGAAAACGTGAAGGTCGTGTCCGCACATTTTGTACACATGTCAACAGGACGACCTATTTACACACACGACGATGATCTGGTTACATCCATTGTTTAGAGAATGGCAATGATTATGTTGAGTCAGAAAGTGAACTGGTCTTAATAGCAGTGTTGAAAACATTTCTAGTAAGGTTGTAGTCAGTGTGAGTGATTCTGAAAACGATTTATTAAATGGAACACCGCCAGTTACCGTGGTTGGAGATAATTAGGAATGTAATGAAGATTTCCACAGTAATATTTGTATTAACAATATCGCACATTGCCATTATTCAGGTGAAGTTACCCCTGATGGTGTTTTACCATACCAACCATTTACCCCTTTCCTCAAGTTACCAAAACATGGCCCTCTTCATGGTGTTGAACCTCTAGCTTATATTTTGATTTTTGTGACATATTATCACTCCAAATAACATAATTTTGTCCGAAATGACAGTCAAGAGGCTGTACTACATGAAATATCGTTAGTTAGTGAATAATACTAATATTAAAACTATATATTTGCCTTAAAATGTGGATTTTCATTCATTCATTTTTTAATTTTTTAATTTGTAATTGATTGTAATTTTAAATATAAATGTTTTTAAGTATAAAGTGCCATTCATTCAAAGGAACATTCCTTTTATATAACAGAAAACGTTTCACTGAGATTGGGTATAAATTGAGAGAGTGATTAATGTTTTTCTAGAGTGTTGCAAAACGGACAAAAGGTGGGTGACACTCTTTGATACTATCTAACAAATACGCGCGGCACTGAGAGGATGGAACAGTTACGTCGTTAAATTCGTTAAAATACAAGTCCACAGTTCAAAATGAACAACATGACATCTTTCCAGTTCTACAGAACTACAATTACAAACTGTCTACCTAAACTTGTCTCCTTAAACTCAACTACAAGAGATCGGTAGATCAGCGTCTCACCTAAATAATGTGAATAACGTAAAATTAAATTAAAACATAACAGCTGACGAATGAAACTGCATTCGTAGTGTATGAATTAACTGTCAACACACTGCACTATCGTAACATACCGTACACCCGAACAGTAAATCTCGAAGTAAAGCAAAATAAACAATGTCAAATGGAAAAGAGAAGTTCATCGAACTTGAACGCACGCGGCTGATTAGTAAGTACCAGTCTCCATATTTTAACGTGCGACATTTTTTACATTTAAGCCACCATTGATGCAGTGTTCTTATTGGCGCACGTTCCATCTATTAATGGTTACGCTGAAACATGGCCAAAATAGTACCTGCTAATATCTTCCGTACCTGCATCCTTTACTCCAGACACTACCATCGTTCAATTAGATTCGTAAAAATGCCTATCCTATGACTTCGCTATGTACAAACGGCCCCCTGATCCTATCGTAGAGCCAAAAATAGAGTGTCTACACACAATAATAATGATATACACGCGGAAACCCAAACCTACCGTTGAGCCAACACTAAAGTATTGTATCAGGAAAAGTTGTTGGGCTCTTGTGCATGGGAAATATCTCAGATAGTGTGCGGTATTTAGAAGCCGGTATAGAGAAGGAATTTTCGCAGGGCGAATAATAGATGTTCTAAATTTTTCTAATGAACTTATTCAAGCTCTGAATGATAATCACCCTGCTTCTATCTCGCATTTAAACACTAGAGACTGTCCTCAAAATATATTCTTCCATTGACATGTTCAATTTAAAATTAAATTCCAGAACTCTTTGATGCAGGTAAAGTTAAACAGTAATATAACCTTTCGTCGAATATGTTTTCTTCATGTTTGAAACTGTCGAAAATCAACTCTTATTCTTGATAATTACACTTAAACAAACCCTACAGCTCATCTAGGTTGATTCCTAAAGTCCAGTTAAAATCTTGACTTGTAATTTCTTAAAATGAATATGACTCTAAATAAACACTTATTTCATGAATCGTTCTTATGGAAACATGAAGTTTAAATTAGTTCATCAATTGAATATGGTTTTAAAAAGTTCAACATTAAACATTGATTCTCATAAATCACTCCTGTGAAATCCTAGAGTCTTTTAAATTGAAATTCACAGATTGAATATGGTTTCAGAGAACACACACTTGGTTCAGAAAATCCTGAAGTCCATCTAAATTCACTTGTTTTCATAAATAGGCCAAACTTTCATCTAAATTAATTTTCACAGTTTATTTAAATAGTAAAATTGAAATTCACACGATAATAAAATTTTCATGAATTTGGCACTTGCATTTCACTAACGTAGCACTCAAGAATTATGATTGAAAAAGTGCCTTTGTAACGAGTCAGTGATTGTCTAGTAGAATATTTTGAAGTTACTCACCAGAGAAAAATAGTAAAGCGTACTCATATCACCGGAGTTCAGCAAACTGGAACTGATGAAATGCGGTTCCACCGGTCGGCGACTGAAACCCTCACGATGATCAGCATGAGGTCGATCCAAACACCAGCAGCGGCGTACCACTTCCAAATCCCTCGACGTATCACATATTATCCCTCGATGTACCACGTATCTCCTCCAACGTCGTACCCTGTCCCACGTTGAATTAGATGTCAAGATTTCCGGTGTCATCAGATATCATTGACACACGGGTAAGTAAGTAAGTAGCTCTGTCTGTTAACTGGGTATTATCAAGTAAAAGTGACTAATATTACAGTTTGATATCACGTGAGTCTGAAAGCACAGTTCATAATATCACTTCGTAATGCAGCAGTTAACGTAATACTCAAATTAATACATTCTGAAATATTAGAAACACAGGTCTCCGTTTGAAGTATTTACAGTAAAATGTTTTCACTTCTTAAATCACAAGAGTTTTAAATGCACACTTTCTAAATGCACAGTTCATGTAATGTGAAATTTTAACACTGGGCACAGTTCATGACTTTTAAAACACGTAGTAGTAAGTTCAGAATGAAATGTCCAGGTCACAGTTCATGGAATTATCAAGCGTAAGTTCAGTTCATACAAGACGTATTCAACAGTCTCTGAAAACCTCGAACACATGTGTTAAGTGGATTTTGAGTATAAGTTAGCCTTATTAAAGTCCATACTTCCTATAACTGACATAAGGTTCAGTCACTTTCCTCATAGCACTGTTCAAACATTCGTTAAACATGTGAAAATTGTCCACATTCGATCCTAATGAACACTGAGTGTCTGATTATCATACCACGTTAAACAATTCAAAGTCATATTCAAATATTAAAATACACGTAGAGACGTCTTTAAATTCATAAATGCGTCGACACAAATAAGTTCAAATTATCACACACAGTCCTTTCAATGTCCGTAACGCTGTACCTGAGTGTGACAGAGTTTCAATACACATTGAAAAAACGACAAGTCCACAACACGATAGAAATTCGTAAGTCTTGCACAGTAATGGGTTCAACTTCAATGCACCTTGCAAAATTCACAAGTTCATAACTGTGGAAAATTCTTAAATTTTGTCTTACACAGAGTTCGACGTAGATGCACTTTGAAATGTTTCACATGTCCACGACACGGCTAAAATTTAAGTATCACGTTCTCATACGGCGAACTTCCTAAGTATTTCTGCACGGATTTCACTCCCACTTTGTGCAGCGCGACACGACAGTTTTATCACCCTACATGGTCGAGTTGTAGATTTCAACTGATAATACACGGCGAGTCGTTGACCTTACCTACCCGTGGCTGACTGCCTTGCTGCTCGAAGCGACGAAAATGTGGTTTCATTTCTACCTCAATATCTCCGAAATTACTGAATGGATTGCATTTCTGAATGCGGGCTTCACGCTGGTGTAGCTCGTATTTCTGTAACTTAAGCCGTTTAGCAGTAATTAAATATTTCTAGACCATTCCATAGGAGTGGGTCAACAACACGTGGCGATTACGTCACTGAGCCGGTTAAGGCTCTATAAGATGGGTATGCTTAGCCGCCATTTTGGTTCATACATGCGCACTGGGCCATGTGATCAAACTATAGTTTCTCCTAGGAGCGCTCGCTTCTTCACATTGAACGTATTGCTTTAATAACCGCGTGCAGGGACAGAATAGTGCTATATTTGTGTGGATATTTATTACATAATGGTAGGTGTAGTAGTAGTAGTAGTGGTGGTAGTAGTAGTAGTAGTAGTAGTGGTAGTAGTAGTAGTAGTAGTAGTAGTAGTGTCTCTACTGCGGGATACAGGTTGTTAAGATTCCCTTCTGGTCTGCGCTATTGCTCCCCTGCCTCTGTTAAGGGTCCCATATACGCACAGACTTAGTCGGAGGTAAGTCTGCGCAAACCACTCTCTTCAGACATGTCCCTGTATGTATGGCCGATAAATCTGCCGACAAAAAGTCTGCAGGCAAGTCTCTGATATTCTGGCGCTGCTTAATTTCAGCCGGAGACTTTGCGACCAAAGCGCTATCTCAGAGTTGCGGCAATAAATGTAAACGTGGTAACCTACGAATATGAAAACTTTTTTTTTTTAATTTTGCGTGTCTTCTTCGGGCAGAGCGCTACATTATGTCCAAATAACAACTCATCTTCTATACCGACTAAGTAATTAATTTCAGTCCGTACGGTATATATTTTTCAACCATCAGAATCGCATAATCTTAAACAGAAAACAGCTGAGCGAGTCGTATTTAACTTCCTCGGTAAATAGTCATTTAGTCTGAGCGTGTGTGGGCAACTGCATACTTCCGACTTACCTCCGGGAGGTAAGTCTGTGCAGGTAAGTATTCCACAAGTCTGCGCGTGGATGGGGACCTTTACACCTACTTCAACTGCTGACTTAAACCTGCACCCAACTCCCATTGACATTACTAGCTCTACACCTCTTTAATTCAGTCACATTGATAATTCAATATTCAGTTCTGCCCCCAAAGTCCGGCAACGGGAATTCAACATCCAAACACCACAATTACAATATTTGCCAAAAGTAACTTCATATGACAAATAATTTGTTTAATGTTGATGGTACCGTAGTACAAGAAATGCATTATTGTAAACCAAGATCTGTGGTAGGCCTATATGCAGACAGCTTTTAAACTATGAGCTTTCTGACTCAGGCTCTGAAACATTCGTACCTTTTTACAAAATTTGGGTGGTCTAAAGAAATTCAATTGTGAAGTTATGAAATTAATTTGTAACTGTGAGGTCTTCTATAGGGACTATAAGCATTATACAATGCAAAATGGTGCAAATCCTGTAACGGAGAAAATTTTGAATGATAAATGTACCAGTACATGTTCTCCAACGTGCTGTAAACAAAAAAAAATGTTAGACACTTCTTCAAAATTCGATCCTATGCTGACTTTAACAAGAATGTACGGAAACGAGATAAAATGCACAGATATGCTTCGGAAAATATAAAAATGTAAACAAGGAATGGAATGTTATTGTTTTGTAAATACTGTAATAAAAGGAGACTGTAAATTTGTTAAGTATTACTTAAATATCGTATATTTTTTAATTGTGCTGCCTGAGCAAGTTAACCAATGTTGTAACTCTTTGAAGTTTAATAAGGTGAGTCGTGTTGAGAAATAATACTACTTCCGCTCAAACCAGAGGAATCTCTGTGAAAAAATATACTGCGAACTTTACCAAAGTGAAAATGTTCAATATTTGGGTCACTCTCCTTACAAGTCATTGGTAACTGATTATCAGTGCAATAATTCAGGTTGAGAGAGAAGATTCAGCTATAGAAGTAGTTACACTATTCCTA
The DNA here is from genome assembly GCF_040414725.1 of Anabrus simplex. Lineage (NCBI taxonomy): Eukaryota > Metazoa > Arthropoda > Insecta > Orthoptera > Tettigoniidae > Anabrus > Anabrus simplex. Next base: position 23,024,879 of record NC_090277.1, on the reverse strand, counting down.
TTTTCTTCCCGAATGTAGTTTATAATAATATAACACTTGTTTCATGAAAAAATGAAACGAAATGGCGTATGGCTTGTAGTGCCGAGTGTGTCCGAGGACAAGTTCGGCTCGCCAGATGCAGGTCTTTTTGATTTGACACACGTAGGTGAGCTGCGCGTCGTGATGAGGATGAAATGATGATTAAAACGACACATACACCCAACCCCCGTGCCAGCGAAATTAACCAATTATGGTTACAATTCCCGACCCTGTCGGGAATCGAACCCGGGACCCCTGTGACCAAAGGTCAGCATGCTAACCATTTAGCCATGGATCCGGACTGTTTCATGAATGTTCGGTTGAATAAACTAAAATCCCCTGTTGCTTGCTTGTTGTTTAAAGTGGCCTAACGTCGAAGGTCATCGGCCCTAAATCCCCTGTTCATTACAACTGCATAAGCAGATGAGATTCATGACACTCAACAAACATTAAGTTTATTTTGCACATAGAATGTCTCTTTTTAAATACTTCTAAAGAAGAGAAGGGACTATATTTTTGAAGACAGGAATAAACCTAAAGAATCCCAGCTACTTGGGTGTGTTCGTCTTCGTACATCACATTTCAGCGTTACTTTTGTTCGAAGAATATTCTTATTTCGACAGCATTGAAAATAGTGCTGAATCCATTTCACGCAGGTATGAAATACCAACTGAGATCATATGGTATCAAAATATTATATCACAATTTATATATCTTCGACACTGACCGATTACCACGTCAGTACCGCGATTTAAGAATGACAGTAGCCTATATCAATACCACGGTGTCCCTAATTTCGTTTGACGGTACCGCGGCGCATAGCTTACGAACAACATATTCTACTTAAGAATAATAATATAATCATAATAATAATAAAACTGATTTATTAGTAAGCTATTTTTTCTTTTATGGCAAACGGCCGTATAGCCGTGTTGAAAGACCGGATCCCGTGAGATCTCCGAAGTTAAGCAACATTGGGCGTGGTCAGGAGTTGGATGGGTTGCCACGCGCTGTTGGTGGTGGGGGGTAAGGGAATGGAGGAGCGGAAAGGAGCTGGCCACCCTACCCCACGTAAACTCCGGCTCAGGAACACCTCTGCGGAGGTTCGGACCTGCCTTCGGGCAGAACAACCCTTACCTTTCCTTTTATTTATCCAGTGAGAGTACATGTCTAGTTTATTTATTAAATGGCAAATTATCAACGGCCTTGCTTTTACAATCACCGTCTCGAGTGAAAATTACACAATAATGTACGAAATATACTAATATTTATGTTGAGTAACCATTTGAGTAATACTGAGAATGAGTATTTTTACAGTTAGTTTAGCATTATTTTCAAGTGTCGAGAACAGTAAAATGGAGGCATATACAAGGTTGGGGCGGTCAACTGCCTTACCAACGTAGCGCAGGAATGAACCATAATGGCGGGCGAGCATACCTAGTCTTTAGAGAGCCCTAGAGCCGGTTCCTCGCTCTGTGACATAGCGCTGTCTCTCTCACTCCTATGTTAAGCAGCGGAGTCGAGAACACTTGTTCGTTTGGCTGTCTCAAATGTTAAAGCTTAGCAGTCCTTTAACAAATAATGAATTATAAATATGATGTGCCAGGCCATAGGCATTCCTGGTACAATATACACACTTCACTGATACTGTCGGGCGAAATCAAAAATTTAAAACGACGTCCGGATATTTAAATCTAATTCTCCTTGAAATTCAAACACATGAAGTGAAATCCACTACAGAAATGAACTCTATTCTGGAATAATATCGTCTATTTTTTTTTTTATTTGTCTTAAATAGTGGCGAATTTAGGACTTGTGGTCCTCTCTTACACTTAACCACGTCATTGTACAAATTTACCGTAGAGAATCTCTCTCCAAACCCTTCGAACGGATAATCCATCAGCGACTAACGGGGTATCTTAACAAATATTCCTTGTTTGACCCATTAGAGTCAGGCTTTAAAAAGGGACACAGCCTATTGAAGTTTTTAGATGACATTAGATACGCAATGAGTGAACAGAAGGTCACATTACTTACTCTTCTTGATTTTAGCAGTGCATTCGACACTGTTATGTCCATTTGCTAATATAAAGTGTGAAATTGAAATTAAATAACGGTATTAAATAGTTAAATCCATCACTCATTAAAATGTAAACACTTGCAGTGAAGTTCGCTAAATAAAAGTAAACTCAATTCTCGTATGATATTACGTGATATTACTGAAAACAATTATCACAACCAGCACAATATTCGCGACATACCTTGGAGTGTGAGGCTCCAAATAATCTGCAATATCAAACATGTGTCACTGTAATCGCTCCAGTGAAGTAAACGCTCATCAACATACGCAGGATAAACTCTCAATTAGATAAATTCATTCTCTCACCCGCAGTGTTTCCAGTTTGCGATGTTTTTTCGCCTCGTTAAGATACAGAATAAAATTCACTTTCCAATAAGCAAATATTATCTCGACCGCGTGTGAGAATATATTTTGTTCGTGAGGTCGGCTTATAACAAAATCCACTTCGCTGAAAAATCGTCAACAAGATTTTACTGACGTTATCTACAGTCTTACGTAAATTATTAATCACGGGATAACATTACTTGTACTTAAAATATGCGCTACAACGCATTCGCTTGGATTTAACAACCCTTACATTTTTCGATCGCTCTGGATCGCTACCGGATGTCACTTCTCATACACAACCTGTCTCAGAAATATCACACATTAACATGCACACCCTGTCACAAAAAATTCCTCTCCATCAAACTGCAGGGTCTTTTCTCTACACGTCTTGCTTAAAACTTTCGTCTCATAAAATAAAAGTTTCACTCTGCCTCAAACTTTTTTCCTAATTTATCTCATAATATTTTCTTCCTCATTACGATCCATGTCTTCTTGCGTGACCAAATGTTAAGTTCAAGCTATCTCATAACCGAACAACTTCATATCGGATCTCAAAGAAGTTTCCCTAAATTTTCACAGACCTTAGGAGCAAAATAACATGCTATGATTCTATATCACAAATACACGGTGTCACAAGATTAAATTTCCAAATGCCAAAATTATCTTGCTCCACTGGATTTGAATATAAAACTGTAAATCGCGCTTACATAACTGCTGAATGCATTGTTATTATTATCATTATCTCAATTTACTCCTAACGCGAATATTATTATCCCTGTTATCATTTGACCTTAGAACACTTATAATTGTTATCATTCACTTTGTGATGATTATTGCTATAACTTTCACCGACACAAACGGATTTTACTGATTTGCATTGTAATATTTAACTTCACTCTTATTATTATTATCTTTATTATTATTATTAATATTATTATTGTAACTTTTTGCGGCACGAACGGATTTTACTAATTTTCATTGTAATATTTAACTTAACATTTTAAGAAATTTAATACAGTTTAATGCCTTGCATCATAAATAACATACAATCGCACCTACAGTGTTGCTTGGAATACCGACATGACACATTGTCGTCATTGCTACACACTTAATTCTACGCATGCCACATATACAACCCGGTGTCATTTTACAGGGTCAGGGACAAGAATTCGCATTTCTAACTACAAAACATAGTATTTAATTTCGACAGACCTGTAATTGTGCTGAATAATGAGGCAAAATGTAGAGCCAGCAATCTCCGACCTAGCCCCTCGTCATGATAACTACCTTCTTAATTACACCGACACTGCACTTGTATTGATGTAATACAAATTAATTTTCTTGAGCCGGAACTAACATAGTAACATATTTTATTACACGCACAACTCAAAATTGATCTAACCGATCCGTCTCGACCGGTTAACTAATGACTAATGTAATCGTGGAAAGCTCCTACCCTTTTCTGCCGGGTGTTCACCAAACGTAAATGACCGTACGACTACGATGCTATCTCTCACAAGAAACGAGTTGTTTTCTGGTACAGATTGTCAAAAATAACCGTATTAATAATAATTTCAGAGAGATATCTGGGCCTTCGCTGTTTTCCTTACAGAAGTTCATAAATCCTGTAAATAGCTGAATGTCCTTGAAACATGTAATTTCACTCTGCTGACAGACAGGCTAACCTCTCAGGGCATAATTAAATTAATTTCATCCTGGGAAGATAGCTTCATCAAATGATTCCAAAATATTTAATTAATTACTTCCTCCTAATTACAGTGCCAAAATCTCTCACAGTGGGGATTATTAGCCGGATTTATTAATAATTTCCTGAGATCGTCCAGAAATTTCCCGATTTCTCTCGATGGTTTAGACCATCTTCTGTGTGAAGTGACAAGCCACGGACATGAGGCTTGCTGGATTCTTGTAATGTATACAGTATAAGTAAAATTGTAACTGTGTATCTATACATGGATTATTTTGGCAACGTTTATTTATAATTATCCGTTTTTGGTGTAATAATGATACCTGCATATTTTTTGGCTTTTGAGTCTCTCATGTCTTTTCATTTGTTTGAGTTCCTGTAACTGAATCCACATTTAGAATCCTCTTATCCATGGATAGTTTTAGGTTCAATATCACTTCAAAATCCATGAATTGACTGGGGGTTTATCAGAAGACTGAAGCAGTGATTTTTCTCTACCACAAAATATACATGTCCAACCTTATTTGAAATCTATCAACCTGACTGGCAATTTATTTCTAAAACTTTATTCCAATGTATACTAGTTTGATAGGAGGCTTAATAAGCGAGATATCTTTAATAGAAGGTCTTATAGTCTTAATTCCTAGAGCACATATCCTGTGAGAAACATTGTTTTTACCTGAAAGGAACTACCCATTTATAGTACATTAGTTAGATTTACTAGGTTTTTGTACTGACACGAAACAGTAGACATGCTCTCAAAAATGACAAGGAATACACACTCATGGTGCGGAAACTCATTGATTGTAATTCCAAGGAGAAAACAAAAATTTAATATTTACAACATATTGTTCTTCACGTCCTCCCCAATTTGGAAGGAGTGGAAAAAATCAAAATTAAGCACTGTGGGCTACAAACAATCTATCTGGGAATTTCAATCACTCACCTAAAAGAATGAACAAAACTAAGAAGTAAAAAATTGAAGGAATTCACAAACTTAAATTTTTTCGGCAGTTTTGCTTGTCGACCAACAATTCTGGTTACCACTACTCCCTTTGAGGAGTCTGATGAGTCAGACTGTTCATGAGAGTAAAAGTACTGGGGCAGTCATCAGAATCCTCCTTCTCAGTTCCAGAAGTCACTGATGCAGACTAGTCACCTCACCTGATAATGTTTTCAACCTCGCAACACTTCCAACTCTTTCCCATGATAAACTTCCAGCACACGTTCTAATGGCCATTAAATCCCATTCTTCCCTTCAGATCCAACCTGCACCACATCCCCGTCTCCACTGTTTGTAGACATCTTATTCTGCCTCTGGATCAACTGACGTAGGTACTCTTCTCAAATCTTATCGCAACTGTAGTAGAAATCATTATCTCCTTGATAAGTTCACAGAATCCAGTTGATCTAAATCTAGTATTCCCATGCAGACATCGTCTTGCAGAAAACTTGAAGGTGAATATTGGTTGAGATCTTCAGGCTTCTCAGGCAAGTAGGTAAGGGGACGGGAATTAACCACTGCTTCACACTCGCATGGTAGGGTCGTCATCCCTTCACAACACAGTGAAGCTCTCCTGAGGACATATGACATAATTCGTTTTGCTACCCGAATCATACATTGACACCAACCACCCCACCAGCCTGCTCTATTTGATGCAATTGCGTGCTCTCATTCTGTATGATTTTAGGTGACAGTTCGCAACACATTATCCGTACCACTGAAATTTGTTCCATTGTCATTGTAGACAGCTTTCGGTCTTCCTCATCGAGCGATGAGCTGTCGAAAACTCAGTAAAAATCCAATCCTTAAGAAATTGCTGACCAGTTCCAAGTTGCCTGCCCTATGCATGGAAGATGTCAAGAGCACATTCCACCCTTCTCCTCCTATCAGTATCAAGGGTCCAGCAAAGTCTACACTTGTCTCCTCAAGTGCCACAGCATCTTTTATTCTGTTTTCCGATAGATTTCCAGGATTAGTATCAGGCTTCTTATCTTCCTGCCGTTTACATCTCACACATAGTGACAGCATGGCCTGGCTGCTCCTTCCTCTTCATATAACCGAATATCTTTCCCGCAAGAGCAACAGTAACATGCGAGTGTCAACGTGTAACATTCTAACATGTTCCTCATGAATCAGAAGTTGCACCAGGCAATATTTACTCGGTAGTACCCTTGGGCATCTGAAGTTCTCACTGTCTTTTCATTCAGTGATCATTGTTTTCACTCAGAAATTTCCTTCACGGTCTTTAACGTGCAGAGTGACTTCCAGCTAGAAATCCCTTCTCCTCCAGAAACTTCTTCTTGAACTAATCAAATGAGTATCCTTTCTGATGCCTTTATTTCATCCATGGTTGTCTCTCCCACAAGTGTTTCTTTCTGATTCCTTCGTTTGTTAATAGTAAACTAAAACAAACTGGCAATTTTGATATGGAAGGAAAAATTCCAGATACCAAGCATGCTCCCCAGACGAGGCAGCAAAAACCACAGTTTCCTTATCTCTTTCATGATCGATTTCCTCTTCTTGCATGGCACCTGCACAGCAAGGGCACTTTTTTTCTCCCAGGTTCAACAGGACAGGACCTCCCCAACACTTGGATTCCTCTGAAACTCGTCTACATTGCAGCCTAGTGATGGCAAATCAGCTGGATTAAGTCTTCCTCGTAAATACCACCACTCTGCTCTGTGGGAGAGAGTCAATATTTCTTTCGCTCTGAGTTGTACAAAGACACTGTTCTTTATCCATATCAATGCAGTGTTCAAAAATAGCATTGCAAACCAACAAGCCTGAGACTGTCTTTTACAGTGGTTAACATTGAAGCACCAATATGGTAGGAAAGTAATTCTAGTCGGGGTGTTGTGGTTTTCTTAAATGGTGCTACCGTCCTTTTTGTGAATATTAGCTGCAGACTGATTTCATCGTCATGCTTGCTTCCCAACAATACAATTGCAACATAAGCATATTTACTGAAAAGGCTTCCTTACAGTCAGCCATGGCAAATCGTCTCGGTGTAGGCATACACGCTAATCGAGGTAATTGTTCGTTGCACTTTATGAAGATGTCTTTTTTATCTGGTAGTACATCTGTGTTCCAACTTATTCTCTGTTCGCAACTGTCGTGCAACAGAACCTTCAGCATCAGAGTCTCAGGACAGGAGAAACCAATAGGGAAAAAGACACCCTGACACATAGAACACCTCGTCTCATTACAGGCTCATAATGAATGTTCCAGTTTTTCGTGACAAGACCTAGTGGCCCCAGTAGTAGAGAGACTGAGTTTTCTGTGCCAAAAAAGCAAGCTACTTTCCCATCCACTCGGCGACGACGAAAGTCCTTGAAGCTCATATGAGTGTGATCTTCCCACCACAGAAATCAGTCAACCCTCTTTACTGACACTTGTAGGAGTGCCTTTCTTATGTCTGAGATCACACCCTCTGGCCTCGCTCTAAGACTGAACAGACCAGAGGGAATAAGTTCAATTAGGTTCGGACCTTTGTTCATACAGTCATTCAGTGACAACTTCCTCTTCCTTGTACTGGATGCATCAAATATGAGTCTAATTTGCACTGTCCTTAAATAAACCCCAATTTGGTAGAATGTAGCCTTTACCTCTATCACCTTTATGATATCTCTCTTCAACAATACCATCTTATGCCCATTCTTGCAGTACAGCATTATTACTTGTAAGCCCTATTGTTTCTGAACTCTTGTTTCAAGAGGACAATGATATTGGTGAACTTACCCATAAGGAAGTGGAAAGGATGATAAACAAACTCCATTGTCATCATGCAGCAGAAATAAATGAAATTGGACCTGAAATAATGAAGTATAGTGTGAAGAAAGTGTTGAAATGACTTCATAAGGTAGAATTACCATGGAGTATTAGTAAGGTACCTTCAGATTGGATGAAAGCTGTAAACTGCACCTACCTATAAGCGAGCAAATAGGAAGGATACCAATAATTATCGAAGTATCTCAATGATCAGTGTTTCTAGGCAAGGTGTTCGCTGGTGCCTTGGAAGAGAGGGTGAGATCAGTGGATGAGAGGAAGTTGGATGAAAAGCGGTGTGATTTCAGACCACAAAGGGGCTGTCAGTTTCAGATTTTTGGTATGCACCAGATTTTTCAAAATCTTTGTTGTTCGTAGTTTACATGGATCATCTGCTAAAAGGTAAGAAGTGGCAGGGAGGGTTTCAGTAAGGTCAAAATTTAGTAAGCAATTTGGCATATGCTGACGACTATATCTTAATGGCAGATTTTGCCAAAATCCTGCAGTCTACTATCTTGGAACTTGAAAATAGGTGCCTTGAATATGGTATGAAAGTTAGTGTTTGTAAGACTAAATTTATGTCAGTAGGTAAGAGATCCAAGAGAACTGTGTCAGATTGTGTATATAAAGTTGGAACAGGTAGACAATTTCAAATATTTAGGATGTGTGTACTCTCAGGCTGGTAAAATAGTAAGTAAACTTGAATCAAGCTAATGCACCAAGTTCACTGTTGCAATCAAGATTATTCTGTAAAAAAGAAGTCAGCTCCCAGACAAAGCTATCCTTACATTGATGTGTTTGCAGACCAACTTTGCTTTACGGGATTGAAAGCTGGGTGGGCTCAGGATATCTTATCCGCAAGTTAATGGTAGCAGACATGAAAGTTGCCAGAATGATTGCTGGTACAAACAGGTGGGAACAAAAACAGGTTTTTCTGAAAGGTACCGTTTTATTGAACCATGATCTGATACAGATAATTCCACAATGAATTGATTTTATCAGATGCCAGGAAGGTACTTGATATGATAAGAGAAAGGCTAAATTAGGATTGAACTCAACGGATAGAGCTGTACGCATGAACCACATCAGTGATGGGGTCATGTGATGTGAATGGTGATAAAAACTCACAGAGGCTTGCAGACTGAACACCAAAAGGATTAACTGTCTATAATGAAGATGTATGTATTTATGTATTCCTTTGACAGGACATTTCTTAATGTGCTCATGGATAACAATTGCATTAGCTCAGTGTCCATGTTTGCCCCTGTTGTCTGCATGGCTTGAAGTTATCCAGAAGATTCTTCTAATGTTTATGCAGTACAAAATACTAAATGCATTCTTATATACAATTATCCATTTATTGCCTTTATTACATGATATACAGAAATGCTATCTGATTTTTGAGTGTCGGTTCACTTTTAGATCACATCCCTGATGGTGATTTTTCATCAGTCAACCCCATTAAAGAAGTGTCTTGCTATTAGAATAAGCATCAAGCAAAATTTTCAAGCAATGATCCTTCTCATCTTAATTTAGCCGTCCGGAATAATAATAATAATAATAATAATAATAATAATAATAATAATAATAATAATAATAATAATAATAATAATAATAATAACTTTGGTCTGTTGCAGTATTTTTCGAGCTGTCACCTATATGAAAAGAGGAATGTCTAAGCACTGAGGCAAAGAACAGTAAATGTGTATAATCCTCCATACTGTGTGTCTCTATAATTGTATATTCCATGTAAACTCATTACACTGCACCAGTCCACATGTATGAGTGCTTGGGCATTACAAAAGAATTATACACTTATAAGACTCTATTAATTCCTCAAATTCATTACAAGAAGAGAATTGCATTAGTTCAGTGTCCCTGTTTTCCCCTACTGGCAGCATGGCCTTAAGTAATCAGTGAAGTTACCCGGAAGTTTCTATTGAAGAGGAGGAAGTATTTAAGTTTTATAAGTACAGTCACTACGGATATGAAGCTGATATTATATAACACTGCGAAAGACGCAAATACTGTACATATTTATTTGATTTAGTGATACATTTTACCACACTGCTTGCAATTTAAACAACATATTCACTATGTAAAGAAAGAACTTCTTCAAGTCTCATAATATCAATTTCTTTTGAATTATCTGCACAAGTTCATGGTTCAGTAAAATGGTACCTTTCAAACAAATATATTAGAACTACAAGATGGGTCGATCTGACCAATGAGACACTTCCTGTGTGCAGCTTTGAATTGAACAGCATTTTATTTCCTTCCCTATACCTCACACACGAAAATAATAATTCCAGATGATCCTGGCTTAACCTGCATGTGAGGAGGTTTTTTCAGTTCAGAATCCTCTCCCCAGACATATGTTTCTGCAAAACCGTGCACACTTAACAATTTAGAAATGATACAATTCATTGTAGTTATTTTCTTAGAATTAGGGATGAAGCGTGAGTTAGCATAATATTGTTAAGATAATAATATAATAATATTTTGGCCTGGTTGGAATATCTGTTTGCAGCCTTGGTTCACTTACCCATAGGATGGCATGAATTTATTAAATCAAATGCAGGATCTAGGAACATTGCAACTTAGTGGTACTTTCACAATCAGAAATCATTTCATGACCCAGATCTCTGCAAAATTTAAGGGTATTAGTGACAGAATTATTAAAGTTTTATGCAATGAGGAAACATTTATCTTCTGCCTCACCCATTCTAAATTCTTTCTCCTTAGTCTATAACCAGTGTGCAGGCCTTTCACTTCCTGTAATAGTACCAAGTTCTTCCAGGTATTTCATTGCAGTAATATTTTCTTGGTCTGGAGCACTACCATCTACGAGAACCTGCTTTTCTGCTAGGGAATTCATTGCAAATTTTATATTGTGAGTAGCATCAGACTCAGACTCTGCTGGATGAGGAAAAGAACACTGGGAGTTCAGTCCAACAAACTTAATTCCTAAGGCTATTAGTCCCAATCCCATCATAACTGATGACTATATGATTTTTTTGTACAGTCTCTCCACTCACTGGTATTTTTGAGGTCCTATTCAGTGCTGCCACCATAAATTCTAATGTTTCCTTGGCCACATCATACTCACCAGTGTCTAAATATCCCTGACCTAAGTCAACATAGACACAAAGCTCTTTATTGCCCCGCACCAAGTCCTTCTTAACAGCTGTTTCATTAAGCATCTGAGTTCCGAGGATTGATTACGAAATAGCCCTAACTTTTTTTTCTTTTCAAAACTCTCCCCTGTCAAACCTGGACTGCCATCAATAGATGTTGCCAAGTGACAAGGTTTTTGAAGATGTGGTGGTGTGAAAATTTCCTCAGGTAACAATAGGGATACTGCGGATACTGATGCACGGTTGGGTTGGCCTGAAGCCTGACAAGGTATAGAATCACCCTTTGGAAATAGCTACCTGGCACATTGAGACACAAATAGTTCTGTTTCTTGTAAAGACTTCCTGTGATTTCTTGCTGGTGGAAGACTTTCCTCCTGTTCCTCTTTGTATCCTTTGTCATGATTTCAGCCATTTTATTTTCCTGGTAGCTTGCACCAATTGCTGCATTTATTCTTAGGGATGATGCAAAAGCTGTAGTTTTGGTCATAGGTTTGGTGATTTAAAACATAAAATTAAAACAATTTTAAAACAATGTCCTCCAGATCACTACAATTTTTAATTGCATGATAAATAGGAGCAGAAAATGGTTAGGAAAAAATAATTTAAAACTGGTTAGTAGTCCCCACTTTATATACATTAATTTTAACAGGTTGCCTCTGGTGGGTTTTCTTGATTATGTTTTATTGGCAGTGAGCACGCTGTTTTCTTTGTTTGCAAATGTGAAGGAAAATAAAATGCTAGATCCATGCTTGGCAGTAATAGCCACTGGTCATTTGATACATGTATATCTGGGCTAAATGCCTCCAGTATTCAATAAATGTTCATTCATTCCTTCATTCAAAATGTTCATTCATTCATCTGATACATGTACTTATCATCAAAGTGTGCAGAGCATAAATGACTGTATTGGGCTGGGATACCATTTGTCTCTTTTCATCCTCACAACCCATTGTTGAGTCAATTCCTTGCTCTTTAAGAAGGAAATCAGAAACATGATCAAATGAATAATAACTGTTCTAACCGGCACCACCCTCTAGGACCCCGGTAACATCCTAGCGGTGATGAGGTTAATAACCTTACCCACCAGCTGAGGAAAAAAAGAAAGAGAGAGAGAGAGAGAGAGAGAGAGAGAAAGAGAGATAGAGAGAGACTGGTGTGAAGGTTGCTATTGTGTCCGCCCCAAATGGGTAGATTAAGCGAACACAAGAGAGAACAAGGGGGAAAGTGAAACAACAAGTCACAGTACATAAAAAAAATTCAAGGATAAAAACAACACCAGCAAACAACATGATACTAAAATTACCCAAAAGGAATAAAATAGAGACACTTACCCAAAACGTGGAGGAAAAGCGGCTTAAGGCCCGTGGACACCCAAACAAAGAAATAGTTGCAGCGCTGCACCAAATGTGGTAAATGAAAACCAACTTTTAAGTGATATGAAAGAAAACTTTAATAGACATTTAAATGAGAGGTAACAATTCAAAAAGATAATATCTGGAGTGCACCTAGGTTCATCATTAAAAGGAGATTAAAGTCAGATAATAACTTGAACCAGGTTGTTTAAAAGAATGTAAATACTCGATTAACAGTAATTGGATTAACTTGCAAGAAATTAATATGATTAGTAAATAAATAGCCGACAAGGCAGCTTTAAATAAGAAAATGTAGACTTCATTTAACAAATAATAAAGGAACTAATCCGTAAATATCAACAAGGAAAAAAAAAAAAGTGACCTCCATACCTCAAACAAGATAATTAAAATATTGATTTAAATGTGATCGATCACGCGTTTAAGAGAAAAACAAATACCATGCTTAGTAAACAATCCGTAGTTCCATGACCGGTTGCCTTTTAACTTTACCACAATTCGTTCCAATTTCTACCAAGGGCAATTTCCAAGGGCACACGAAAATAAAGGTAGAAGTTACACATTTCGCCCAGACAAGGAACGAGACGAAACGACAAAGAGGTTGGCCGAAATAAATCCTTTATATGAAAGAAATGCCAACGATACCAGGCAACAAAAATATTTCCATCCAAGAAGCACACACGAACCAACAACAATCCCCGTTAAAAACAAAAGCCCACAACAATTACCCGAACACACGTTGCCATAGTAACGGACAAGCAAAGCACCGTCTACAAATGAGAAGTAAAACCAACGGTTTAAATTAAAATTAAACAGAGATCCCAGAAACAATGCAAAAAAGATCAATGTAAGGAGAAATAAAACCCAGAAGGCAAGGAACCCGAAGGAAAGCTAACCCCGCTACCTTGGAAACAGCGCCTTGGTTCACACCTTATGGTACAATAAAGTGCAAAAAAAAACTTTTACTTAATTTTAAGATAAACATACTAATTTCTTTCACCGTGCGAACTGCATTCTAAAATGATTAATTGCCGAAACCCTTTCCTATGGTTCACAGACGCACACGACATCCAGCACAAATTTCGAAGAGGAAGTCTTAATCCAAATATTATTATTATTATCATTACAGTTATCTTGAAGTACGCCGAAACACATAAATCTTCTTGCTTCCCCAGAATTACTTTAATCCAAAACAGTTACATACCTTTGAGTCCAGAAAAATTGAGAAGTTCAAACCTGGCCATTGTTATTGAAGAGCGGCAACCATGAGGCCGTAAACTAAAGTTGTTCACCAAGGATCCTGGAGAATTATCGTAGCAAAAACATAATCCAATGAAACAGTAGGAGGCCAGCAACTAATGGAATAAGGGATAATCCCTCTTAAGTTGGATTTCACGGGGGTTTCAGCACAACCACCCGCCGCATAGCGGAACACACACATTCACGTCCATCCATGGCGGGTACAGGACGCCGACTCACCGGGAAGTAGTCGTTAGCAGTCAACAGCAGACTCGCGTCACACCACTCGCGCACGCGCAGTAGGCGCAGACACAGAACTCATAACAGCCGCGCAGGGCATGCTGTCCTCAAAAAAGTATATTGGCAAAAGCCGATTGACACAGAATTTCCAAATGGCAACACACACGCCAGTTCGAAAAGGTTATGGGGGGTGTCTCAAACTACTTAATACTGTCTCACTGTGTCTGACAGTGCTTCCTCTGTTTAAACATTAAAATGGGTTAAATTTCAAACAGGAATTACTAAAGCAGTGTCAGTTATAATTCAGTAACAGTTAAAACTAAATATATCCTGATATACACTGATCATTGCAGCCATATGCTGAACATAGGGCTGGCATTCTTTTGACAACAATCTGACCTTTTCTTTCTCAATACATATTAAGTCCAGTCACAATGCACAATATATCTGTATTGAACAAGTGGCCATGCAGTTAGGGTCACATATCTGTAAGCTTGTATTCAGAAAATAGTGGGCCGAACTCACTGTGGGAAGCCCTGAAGATGGTTTTCCGTGGCTTCCTCTTTTCATGCCAGGCAAATGCTCAGGCTGTACCGAAATTAAGGCCATGGTCACCTCCTTTCCACTCCTAGGCCTTACCTATTGCTTTGTTGGCAAAAGACCTATCTTTGTCAGTGCAACGTAAAGCAAATTGCAATATCCCTGTCAGCTGGCCATATTTCTCATGCCTTCACAAGGAGCACTGATGTCAGGCATATAGGCCCTCTATGATATTGTAGATAACCTATAGGAATAATTGTTTGTATAGTTCATGTTGTTTAGGGCTTATGTCCTTGATGACTTCCTTTCCAAATTTCATATGAGGTGGCCTGCCTTAATCCATCTCTGGTGAAATACTGTGTGCTCAATGCCTGTTATCTTCTGGATTGGCCCAGAAAAGTTTTGTCACTTATATTTCGGGTTTCAGTCTCATCCTTTACTCTTATGATAAGAAAGTGACTGAGATATGAGCAGTACATGTAACACCATTCCTATTACAGACAGATCCTATAGGAAAGGGTGTGATATTGACATTCATATAGGTGATCTGTGTGTACAGTTCATTGAACATGAGGGACTGGTATGTAACAGCACTATCTGGCTGGAAGATGAAAGCAATGGAAAATTATCTTACTCTTCATTTCCTTAGTTTGCCTCCTCAGCGACACCTCGCTATTTATGGCAGCTGATGGTAGAGCTCTTGAGGATCCTCCCTGCCTTCAGGCTGAGTACTTCATATACAGGAGAAAATATGGAATATACATATTTCCTGCTGAGTTGTATTTGCCGGTACAGAATGTGAATGATTACAGTGACAAATTGTGAACTTCTAAATATTTCAGAATTGGTTTGTTTATAATGAGCAGATTATTTGTATGTATGTCTGTAAATTTTTCTGAGCATTTGGCGTAATTTTAGAAGGTTTTATATTATATAATTGTTCTACTCTTCAAAAATATCTCTGAGCATTCAAACAGGATATTCTATTACTCCTGAAGGTCTCTTAGTTGTCATGCTTTTATGGATACTCCACATAGAAATTTTCTGACAAATTATATTGAAGATATGAAACTGAAACTGTCTCATTGACTAGGAAATGATGAATTGTTAATCCCACTCATATATAACTACATTTCAAGATAAGCCTGAAAAATTTGCCTAATATATTAACTTTTCCACAGGACAATTACAAAATTATATCAGAAGAGATGCATTTGAAAGAAGAACTGAAATCAGAGTTGGCAGAGCCAAGAGAAACACAGGTAAACACATTTGAAGTAATCTAATATTTTGATGACATTTTTCTGATAACAGAAATTGTAACAAACTGGTGAGTAGACTACACATAGCAACTCCTCATTTTAAGGCAGACATTTGGAAGATCCTTGGAAAGGTGTATAGTGAGATTTCCAATATTTTGACTTGATTTTCATATTTTCTTTATATAGTTCAAAATTTTATGCTAGGTAATATATAGCACCTATTATTGTTCAAAGTCCCTCTACTGCATGGCATCTGGTTGCTGGTTTCATCACTCTATCTGATTTCTTCACAATAGTGATCCAAGATGTCCATCTTCTTATATATCCTCCTTTGCCTAACCTTTTTCCCCAGTCTAACCTAGTCATTGTTCGGTGGCAGACGTATTGTGTGGAGGTGTCAGGAGAGCCGGCGTGGAATGTGAACGGTGGGCAGTAAAGTAATTCGAGAGGGAAGAGGAAGATGATTAGCGTGGATCAATATCGTGTGGCTAATGGAAGATGGCACATGAAAGCGAAAAAGGAGATAGCTAGAAATAAAGGAAGTATAATGGAAACAAGAATGATGGACGAGATGATATTGGCAGCAGTGGTGATTATGATACTACTAGTTATAGGAGGTGTAGAGGTAAACCCCGGCCCGACTGCTAGTGGCAACATGAACTGGGAAGACATGGAGGTCATTAGAAAAGTAGTGAAAGAAGTAGTGGAAGAAGTATGCCCGTTCGAGCAGATTAAGAATATGATGAAAGAGCAAATGAAAGAACTTGAGCATATAAGGCGGTGGATACAAGGAAAAACAGACGGGATAATGAGTAGAGTAGAAACCAACGAAAGAGAGATCATATCACTCAAGTCAAAAATAAGGGAGATGGAAGGAGAGGTGGTGAAGTTCCGAGCAGAAATTGAAGACTGTAACCGAGAACGGAGGAATAAATGCCTATTCATATATGGAGTACCGGTAGACAAAGCAGAAGATAAAGTACTGACAACATACAAAGTTGTGGAAGTCATCCAGAAAATGATGAGAATTAATTTTATCAAAGTCGATATTGATGATGTAGAAAGGATAGGTAAAAAACGGGGTGATAGACCGATAAAACTGAAGCTATTCTCCACCTTGATGGCAGAAGTAGTGATAAGAAGTGCAGATAACATACGGAACACAAAAATTTGGATTAAAGAAGACATTGGTAGAGAAGGGGTAAAGAACATAAACACTCTGAAGAAACATTTGGCCAGGGCTAAATTACAGGGGTTAAGAGCTCATATTAAGGGTCAAAAATTAGTAGTGACCAATGGTACTTGGACTAAAATGTGGACTGCGAAGAAATTACGAGAAATGGAAGATGACAGGAATGACGAAGTGGTAGTGGGAAAGAGAGTGGAGGAAAGACAAGTCAGAGACTGTAAAGTGGGGGATGGAGGACATGGAGGCAAAGAAAGAAACAAGGAAAATAAGGTAAAGGAACCAAGCTCGCAGCATGAAGAAAGTAACTTGATAGATTTGTTAACCATAGCGAACAGGGAGATAATGGCAGAGATGAGGAGTGTGATAAGGAAGGAAAGCAGGGAAACATGGGCATTAACGAAGGAGTCCAGGACGGAGGCCAGTGGGAGAGAAGATAGAAGGATACAGGAAGAAATTGTGGGAGTAGAAACACAGGACAGAACAAGAGCAAGCAAACGAAGTGAAAACACGACTGGGAAGTAAGAAGAAGAAGAAGCAAGAGGTATCCTAGTGAGAGGGAGAAGTCTGAGCCTAAGAGAGTTATGGGGAAAAAAGTACAGAGTAGACGAAGGCATAGTGATAAGAAGCAAAAAGTTAATGTGTAGTGAGAAGTAAATGGTTGTATTCACGATAATAGTGGAGTGTGTGCGTGTTATTCATAATTATGTTAAGAGCGAGTAAACGACAGGTGTGATAGAAGAGGCATGTTTCCAGGTGGTGAAGTGTGTAGTGAATGAGGAAGAGAGTGAGACAAATTGGTCAGATGATAATAGTGAATTAATAGAGGTTGAAGAGTGATCAACAAGAAAGAAATGTAAAGTGTAATAAACTGCACATCGGCACTACAGTAGAGATAACACGTAGTCAGGTTAGCAATATAAGTTGAATATAAGAAAGGTCAGTGTCTAAGAGAGAATGTGCTGAGTGCAAACCCGGCCGGAAGTGGAACAGCCTGTGGTCTAGTGCAGACTCAGCCCGACACAGCACTGTACTCAGCTCAGTTATATGTTGCCAGTTTTAGTTTCACATTGCCATTAATGCCATATAGTCTATAGATGGAATTACCCTGTTGCAATATTTCTTTTAATCTTCGTTTTATCCCTTTTCTTAATAGCAATATTGAGTTCTTACATTTTATTATTTTTATTTTCAGAAATACTAGCTTTCGTTTTTCCTTGGTCTTAATAGCAATATTGAGATTTTTTGAGGTTTTGTTTATATCCAGAAAGATAACATTGACTCATGGACATTTGATTATTATTATTTCCAGCAACTTCATTTTTCCACATTTGGTGTTAGTTATGTTTACTATACAAGTATTATTTTATGTGTATAGCATCTTCAGCTGTCTAGGTTGGGCACTATTATTTATTTTTCTCCCTTAATGGATCAATAAGGCCTCATTGCTGTAGATCTGGAAGAAAAATAAATGCTTTACTTACTTATTGTAAACTTTTTCCTCAAAATCTTGTAACAGACTGTCCTGTTTAGAAGTCCTCATAATGTGATACATGTATTTGAGCTTCTTGAGTTTGTCTTACCAAGCTGAGGTCAACAGCTCATTGTGTGGGACACCCCACTGTCAGCAGCCCTGAATATGGTTTTTGTAGTTTCCCATTTTCATATGAGTAATATGCTGGGGCTGTTCCTTAATTAAGGCCATGACTGCTCTTTTCTACTCCTAGCACTCTCCTATCCTTTGGTTGGCATAAGACCTATCACTGTTGTTGCGACATGAAAATAACCCTCAGGAATTAGACAATTTGCCATTGCTAACTACATCTTGGAAGTTTGGATTGTCTTTTCTGTGGGTAAAAAAAAAATAGGGCTGTACAGTATTTAGTAGGGTAGAGAGAACACAGCACTTAGTTTTTCGCTTTATGAGCTTTATTCTGAGATTGTTTCGAGATAGGTGTTGCCACATGCTAATGAAAATGGCCTCTGCTTTCTCTATACAGCGTTTGATATCAGTAGAATGGTCCTATGCTACTCCCTAGATAAAACATTTTTTTAAACTCTCTGCCTATATGCTATACATCAGAAAGATTTCAGATGGTGTAGGTTTCTTTTTAACATTGCTTTTGTTGTTTTAGGGACAAGTCACAATCTTTGTGTACAGCTTGTGCAAATTGTAGAGAACACTAATTTAAGTGCAGGACAGTGGAAGGTAACAAGGACTAGGTTTGAGCATACATGGGAGGGTATATGTGAGGATATTGTACAAGGCATGCCATATGAAACATACAATCTTTTTGTAAATTGTAGTATTCCTGCTAAGAAAATTTTGCAAATTCTTCCAATAATTACACACATAAATGCACATTACACATAACTAAGTATATTAATGACTTGGTAGAAGACTATGGATCATTCACTGTCACTATTGCTAGGAATAGTAAGTCTCTTAGAGAAAGCTCCTCCCACTATTTCATCGTATTCTGTATCATTGTCATTTCACTTCCGCTGGCAGGGTCTCTTATTTTAGTATCACTTGCAGTTTCAGCATTGCTTCAATCACTGACACAATTTCTGTCCATTTCACTTCCAACGTTTTTGTTTACCTTGGTTTACCTTCACTTGAAATTACTGATTTTCAAATTTATTTAGTGCTAATAAATTTTTCTTCCAGTCCTCAGTTTTAATAGAAGTAATTTGTTAACATTAAATTATTGTAATTCTTCCATTCTGAACACCTCATTATGTTCATAAATGCCATTCTTGACACTTGCCCATATCAGCTTAATGGGATTCATTTCTGGGTGATATGGAGAAAGATGTAATATGGTATGACCATATTTAGCTTAAATACAGTCTATTATATAAATGCACTGGACTGGCTTGTTCATCTTGATTAATGAATATGACCAGGTTCGCAGCATGTCCTCTTGGAAGGGAACTGCAGTCTCTGTTAACCAAGACACAATTTTTCACTTGTTATTGTTTGAGTCATCAGTCAAAAGCTTTTATTTTATTTTTTTGCTATTTGCTTTACGTCGCACTGACAGATATGTCTTACGACGACAAAGTCCAAAGCTTGGTTTGTTGCTGCCCTTCATGTGACCGTATCCTGTAGTATCCCTTTCATTTCCAGATAACTACTACTTCCTACATCTGCTCTGATCTGCTTGTCATATTCATATCTTACTGTTCTTACTGCCTACACTTCCCTCAAAAAAGTACTGAACAAGTCCTGGGTGTCTTAAGATACGCCTTTTCTTGTCAAATTTAGCCAAATTGACCTCTCACCAATTTAATTCCGTATCTCTTAGTTCGTGATTCGATCTACCAAACTCACCTTCATCATTCATCTTTAACACTATATTTCAGTAATCGGTTTATGAATGTTTGAAAGGAGCGAATTGGTTTTCTGAAGAAAAGCCTCCCGTGCTTGTGCTTGCTTGCAGTCTGCATTTTATGTCCTCGTTACTTCTGCTGTTGTAGTTTATTTGCTACCCAAGTCACAATATTCATCTACTACCTTTAGAAGTTCATTTCCTAATCTAATATTTCCTGCATCAGCTGACTTCGTTCTACTGCACTCCGTTACTTTTGTTTTGGATTTATTTATTTCCATCTTGTACTCTTTCCCCAAGACTCTGTCTATACCATTCAGCGATTTCTCCATACCTTCTGGAGACTGAGATAAAACATCATCAGCAAACTTCAGAGTTTTGATTTCCTCTCCTTTGATTGCGATACCCCTTCCAAATTCCTCTTTGATTTTCTTTACTGCCTCTTTCTTTTATATGAACATTCTGAAGGAGGGAAAACCTGCCGTCCTGCCGCACTTCCGTATGGAATACTGATACTTTCTCAAAGTCTTCAATTCTTATCACATCAGACTGATTTTGGTGCAGATTGTAAATTATTCTTTCTCGGTATCTGATAAAGAATGCCTTTTGTTATTCTACAAACACTATGTATGCGTGCTTATCTTTCTTAATTCAATCCTCTAAGGTCAGACGTAAAGTCAGGATTGCTCTATGTGTTCCTACATGTCTTCTGTAGCCAAATTGATGTCCTCCAACTCGGTTTCAATTTGTCTTTCCATACTAAACTAATGCTGCAATAGTTTTCACACTTGTCAGCACCAGCTTTCATGGGAATAGATATAACATGATTCTGCCAAAAGTTGAATGGCAGTTCTCCTTTTTCATGCATCTTGCACACTAAAGGGGAATAATGTCTCCATGCTGGTTTCTCTTAAAGCAGACTGTAAGTCTGAGTGTATGTCGTCAATTCCTGGTGCCTTGTTTATACTTGGGTCTGCCAAAACTTTCTCGAATTCTGAGCCCAAATTTGGGACTCCCATTTCATCAGCATCAGCAGCCTCTTATTTTTCCAGAACCCCATCATCTACTTCTTTACCTTGATACTGGTGTTGGATATGTTCCTGCCATATTTCTGCTTTGTCTCTTTTCCCTAGAAGTTTTTTCTATCTGAGCTCTTGTTCAGGGGATTTGCTGGATACAGTGGGAAAGGTGCACGTATGAAATGACCTCAATAGTTGGACTGCAGTTTCATAGGATTAGCAGCAAGCTGTTGACTGTGTTCCTCCATATCCAATCCATCGGCACTGTCGTATCACTTAGTTTACAAAAGGAGTATATTTATTATCCCACCTATTCAATATAATTAATACCATGTTATGTCGTTAAATAAACATAGAAATTCTAAATTTTAAAGGGGACATGTTTCGCCCTTCTTTTATCTGGCATCATCTTAAAGCAAGCATTTTTTTAGAGGACATTGACATTTATAATTTATAAAAATTGAACTTTGATATCTTAAGGTAATAACACTATGGAATAGTAGTTATAAAATGTGATATTGAGACATAACATATACAACACATTTTAAATTCATTGTAAACAAATTTAAAATCTTTGTCCAAAAGAAAATTTGTGTCATATAAAATCCTAAATACGGCACATGTCTGACATTGAAGTGGATCCTCTTCATAAGAAAATTCGAGCATATATTTGCTTGGGCCTCCTGTGCAACCATGTGACCTTGCCGCGGTGGGGAGGCTTGCGTGTCCCAATGAAGCAGATAGCCGAGCCGCAGATGCAACCATACCGGATGGGTATCTGTTGAGAGACCAGACTGAGGAATGTTTCACTGAAAGGGGGGCAGCAGCCTTTCGGAAGTTGCAAGGGTGGCAGTCTGGATGATTGACTGATATGACCTTATAATAATACTCAACATGGCTTAGCTGTGTTGATACTGCTACACAGCTGAAAGCAGCGGGAAATTAGAGCCGTAACTAACTCCCGAGGACATGCAGCTCTCTCTGTATGAATGATGTACTGATGATGGCTTCCTCCCGGGTAAAATATTCCGGAGGTAAAATGATCCCCCATTTGGATCTCCGGGTGGGGACTACATGAGAGGGGGCGATCATCAGGAGGATGGATACTGACATTCTGCGAGTCGGAGCATGGAATGTTAGAAGTTTGAATCGTTGTGGTAGATTAGAAAACCTGAAAATGGAGATGGATAGACTAAAGTTAGATGTAGTTGGTATAAGTGAAGTATGTTGGCAGGAAGAACAGGACTTTTGGTCAGGCAACTACCGAATTATCAACACAAAATCAAACAGGGGAAATGCAGGAGTTGGTTTAATAATGAATAAGAAAATAGGGCAGCGGGTAAGGTACTACGACCAGCATAATGAAATAATTATTGTCGTCGAGATAGACACCAAACCAGTGCCCACCATAATAGTGCAGGTTCATATGCCTACTAGCTCAGTGGATGATGAAGAAATCGAAAGAATATATGAAGAGATAGAAGATTTAATACAATATGTAAAAGGTGATGAGAATCTAATTGTGATAGGAGACTGGAATGCAGTGGTAGGCCAAGGAAGAGAAGGTAATACAGTAGGAGAATTCTGATTGGGACAAAGGAATGAAAGAGGAAGTCGGCTGGTTGAATTCTGCACTGATCATAATTTAGTCCTTGCCAATACTTGGTTCAAACACCAGCAACGATGGCTGTATACACGGACGAGACCTGGAGAAACTGGAAGGTATCAAATAGACTTCATTATGATTAGGCAGAGATTCAGAAACCAGGTGTTGGATTGCAAAACTTTCCCAGGAGCAGACGTGGACTCTGACCACAACTTGTTGGTCATGAAATGCCATCTGAAGCTGAAGAAATTGAAGAAAGGAATGAATGCAAAGAGATGGGATCTAGACAATTTGAAATAAAAGAGTGTGAGGGATTGTTTCAAGGAACGTGTTGCAGAATGACTAAATGAAAAGGCTGAAGGAAACACAATAGAGGAAGGGTGAACAGTCATGAAAAATGAAGTCAGCAGTGCTGCTGTCGAAATGTTATGAAGGAAGAAAAGATCAACTAAGAATCAGTGGATAACTCAGGAGATACTAGACCTGATTGATGAAAGACGAAAATACAAGAATGTTAGAGATGAAGAGGGCAGAAAAGAATACAGGCGATTAAAGAATGAAGTGAATAGAAAGTGCAAGGTAGCTAAGGAAGACTGGCTGAAGGAGAAGTGCAAGGATGTCGAAGGTTGTATGGTCCTAGGAAAGGTAGATGCTGCATACAGGAAAATCAAGGAAACCTTTGGAGAAAGGTAGTTGTATGAATATTAAGAGCTTAAATGGAAAGCCGCTTATAGAGAAAGAAGACAAAGCAGAAAGATGGCAGGAACATATCCAACAGCTTTATCAAGGTGAAAATATAGATAATTTGGTTCTGGAACAAGAAGAGGCTGTTGATGCTGATGAAATGGGAGACCCAATTTTGAGGTCAGTGTTTGGCAGAGCTGTGAGTGACCTAAATAGGAACAACGCACACGGAATTGATGACATTCACTCTGAATTACTGTCTGCCTTAGGATAAACCAGCATGGCAAGGTTATTCCATTTAGTGTGTAATATATATGAGACAGGAGAAGTCCCATCCAATTTTCGACAGAATGTTGTTATACCTATTCCCAAGAAAGCCGGTGCAGACAGGTGCGAAAACTACCGCACTATTTATTTAGTATCTCATGCCTGCAAAATTTTAACACGTATTATTTATAGAAGGATGGAAAAACAAGTTGAAGCTGAGTTGGGAGAAGATCAGTTTGGCTTCAGAAGAAATGTAGGAACATGTGAAGCAATCCTGACTTTTCGTCTGATCATAGAGGATCGAATCAAGCAGGGCAAGCCCACGTACATGGCGTTTGTGGATCTAGAAAAGGCATTCGATAATGTTGATTGGACCAAGCTATTTAAGATTCTGAAGGTGATTGGGATCAAATACTGAGAACGAAGAATTATCTACAATCTGTATAAAAATCAGTCTGCAGTGATAAGAATCAAGGGCTTTGAAAAAGAAGCAGCAATCCAGAAAGGAGTGAGACAAGGATGCAGTTCGTCCCCCCTCCTTTTCAATGTTTACATAGAACAGGCAGTAAAGGAAATCAAAGAGGAATTTGTAAAGGGAATCTCAATCCAAGGAAAGGAAATTAAAACTTTGAGTTTTGCCGATGATATTGTTACTTTATCTGAGACTGCAGAAGATCTCGAGAATTTGCTGAATGGTATGGACAAAGTGTTGGGTAAGGAGTACAAGATGAAAATAAACAAGTCCAAAACAAAAGTAATGGAGTGCAGTCGATTGAAGACAGGTGAAGCAGGAAATATTAAATTAGGAAATTAAGTCTTAAAGGAAGTAGATGAATATTGTTACTTGGGTAGTAAAATAACTAACAATGGCAGAACTAAGGAGGACATAAAATGCAGATTAGCACAAGCGAGGAACAGCTTTCTTAAGAAAAGAAGTTTGCTCACTTCAAACATTGATATAGGAGTTAGAAAGATGTTTTTGAAGACTTTCGTGTGGAGCGTGGCATTGTATGGAAGTGAAATTTGGACGATAACTAACTCAGAAAGAAAGAGAATAGCTTTGGAAATGTGGTGTTACAGAAGAATGCTGAAGGTGCGATGGATAGATCGAATCACGAATGAACAGATACTTAATCGAATTGGCGAGAGGAGATCGATTTGGATAAATTTGATGAGAAGAAGAGAGAGAATGATAGGACACATCTTGAGACACTCAGGACTTGTTAAGTTGGTTTATGAAGGAAGTGTGGGTGGTAAGAACGGTAGGGGTAGACCAAGGTATGAATATGACAAGCAGATTAGAGCAGATGTAGGATGCAATAGTTACGTAGAAATGAAAAGTTTAGCACAGGATAGGGTGGCATGGAGTGCTGCATCAAACCAGTCTATGGACTGATGACTGAAACACAACACTTGCTTGGGGCAGTTGTCAACACAAGTCTTTAAGAGATTAGAATGTTTGAAATATTGAGGTTGAATTTATTTTATTTTTTGTGAACTGGCACTAAAAAATGTTGACCAGGAGAAAAGGTGAATATTTTAAATTATCTTATTAAGTTGATTGATCATAAATTATCATAATATAACCAATACAAAAAGACGTTGATGTGTTGGTTGAAGCTGCTTTTGAGACGAGTATATCAGAGTAATTGACAGGTACGTTAGGCTGTCACATGAAAGTGTAGTCCCTGTAGAAGATGTAGAACACCGAGGAAAAGAATGTGTTTATACTGTAATGAAACAAAAAAAGACATGTTTGACGTGTGTGTTTGAATCATAAGATAAAGCCCAAGAATGATGTATTATGTAAAACTGGTACTTACTCATTCGCCGTAACTGTGTCTCTCTTAATATATTAGCAGTGTTGGTCTGTCTGGAATTCCTACTCCCCGTGTTGTATCGATGTGATAGAGGAAGAGGGCAATGCTGATGGGAGGTTACATTACAATAATTTTTGGTTCAATCAACTTAATAGGATAATTTAAAATATTCACCTTTTCTCATTGCCAACATGTTAATGTGGGAAGGGGATTGTTTGGAGGGGCAAGTGCAGGCTTAGTATTCGGTGAGATAAGGGGAGTTTTTGATTCAAAGGTTTTAAATATTCGCAGGACTCTGTTCTGATTTGGATTGACTGTTTTTAATAACTTATTCATTAAAGTATATAAGGGAATTTTGACTTTCATATGATCATTAAAGTTTTGATCTTTATTAAATGGTAAACTTCATTAAAAGGTAAACCTTTAAATGAATTAGAGAATATATATATATTTTTTTTTCTGGACAAAACGTTTAATAAAGATCAAGGTGTGCTAGGTACCAACTGATGAACCCAGCCTAGCACACGAGGGCGAAATGCTGGCAACCAGGAATGAGTTAGCTGGAAAATTTATAATGCCCAATAATGGACCATTTATATTGGTATTATAAATTTACTCATTCAGAACAAATATTTCAGATTCCCTATGGGAATCAACATCTATATCATCTTGGTAGGTGTGCTAGGTACCAACTGATGAGCCCAGCCTAGCACATGAGGGCAAAACGCTGGCAACCAGAAATGAGTTAGCTGGAAAATTTATAATGTCCAATAATGGACCATTTATGTTGGTATTATAAATTAATTCATTTTTAACAAATATTTCAGATTCCCTACGGGAATCAACATCTATATCATCTGATGGCCAAGCAGGCATCAATTTTTGATAGTGAGACAAATTCTCTCATAGTGTATTGGCACTGCTGGTGGCTACAATTAGCCTACACAGTGGCCTCCACGGTATGCGCTAGTCAGCGTCTTGGTAGGTGTGCTAGGTACCAACTGATGAGCCCAGCCTAGCACATGAGGGCGAAACGCTGGCAACCAGGAATGAGTTAGCTGGAAAATTTATAATGTCCAATAATGGACCATTTATATTGGTATTATAAATTTACTAATTCAGAACAAATATTTCAGATTCTCTACGGGAATCAACATCTGTATCGAATGAGTAAGTACCCGTTTTACATAATACATAATTCCTGGGCATTAACATACGATTTAAACACACACGTCAAACACTTTTTTTTTTGGTTTCATTAAAGTATAACCACATTATTTTCCCCAGTGTTCTGCACTTCAAGAGAGACTATATTCTCACGTGAGAGCCTAACACCTGTCAAATACTCTGATATACTTGTCTCAAAGGCAGCTTCAACCAGCACATCAATGTCTTTTAGCATTGGTTGTATTATAATAATTTCTGGATGAATCAACTTAGTAAGATAATTTAAAACATTCGCCTTTCCACTGGCCAATATCTTTTTTTGCTGGTTCACAAAAATTAACAAAATCCAACCTCAATGTTTCAGCAATTCTAGTCCATTCAAGACTTGTGTTGACAACTGCCCCAAGCAAGTGTATGCTCGAATTTTCTTACGAAGAGGATCCACTTCAGTGTAAGACATGTGCCATTTTTAGAATTTTATATGACACAAATTTTCTTTTGGACAAAGTTTTTAATTTTGTCTACAATGATTTTAAAATGTGTTGTATATATTATGTCTCAAAATCATATTTTATAACTACTATTCCTTTGTGTTATTACCTTAAGAAACCACAGTTCAATTTTTATAAATTATAAATATCAATGTCCTCTAAACAATGCTTGTTTTAAGATTAAATAAGGCTGATAATGCCCATTAAAAGAAGGGCAGAACATGTCCCCTTAAAACTTGGAATGTCTATCTTTATTTAACCACATAACATGATATTAATTTTATTGAATCGGTGGGGTAATAAATATACTCTTTTTGTAAACTAAGTGAGATCGCTCTTTTCATTCATTAATTCATTATCATTATAGACTGTGTCCAACTCGTTGGCTGAATGGTCAGCGTATTGGCCTTCGATTCAGTGGGTTCCGGGTTTGATTCCCGGCTGGGTCGGGGATTTTAACCTTCACTGGTTAATTCCAGTGGCCTTGGGGCTGGATGTTTGTGCTGTCCCCAACATCCCTGCAACTCACACACCACATATAACACTATCCTCCACCACAATAATACGCAGTTACCTACACATTGCAGATGCGCCCACCCTCATCGGAGGGTCTGCCTTACAAGGGCTGCACTCGGCTAGAAATAGCCACACAAAATTATTATTATATTATAGACTGTTATGCCTTTCAGCGTTCAGTCTGCAAGCCTCTGTGAATTTAAAAAACGTTGCCACAATCCTCGATTTGCAACTAGTGTTGTGGCCTCATTTAGTTCTATACCTCTTATCTTGAAATCGTTAGAAACCGAGTCTAACCATCGTCGTCTTGGTCTACCTCTACTTCTCTTACCCTCCATAGCAGAGTCCATTATTCTCCTAGGTAACCTATCCTCCTCCATTCACCTCACATGACTCCACCACTAAAGCCGGTTTATGCGTACAGCTTCATCCATTGAGTTCATTCCTAAATTAGCCTTTATATCGCCATTATGAGTACCCTCCTGCCATTCTTCCCACCTGTTTGTACCAGCAATCATTCTTGCTACTTTCAGGTCTGTTACTTCTAACTTATGAATAAGATAGCCTGAGTCCACCCAGCTTTCGCTCCCGTAAAGCAAAGTTGGTCTGAAAACAAACCAATGTAAAGATAGTTTTGTCTGGGAACTCACTTCCTTCTTACAGAATACTGTTGATCACAACTGCGAGCTCACTGCATTAGCTTTACGACACCTTGACTCAATCTCACTTACTATGTTACCACCCTGGGAGAACACACAACCTAAATACTTGAAATTATTGACCTGTTCTAGCTTTGTATCACCAATCTGACATTCAATTCTGTTGAATTTCTTACCTACTGACATCAATTTAGTCTTCGAGAGGCTAATTTTCATACCATACTCATTGCACCTATTTTCAAGTTCCATGATATTAGACTGCTGGCTTTCGGCACAATCTGCCATTAAGACCAATTCGTCAGCATAGGCCAGGCTGCTTACTACATTTCCACCTAACTGAATCCCTCCCTGCCATTTTGTACCTTTCAGCAGATGATCCATATAAACTACGAACAGCAAAGGTGAAAGATTACAGCCTTGTCTAACCCCTGTAAGTACCCTGAACCAAGAACTATTACTACCATCAATTCTCACTGAAGCCCAATTGTCAACATAAATGCCTTTGATAGCTTTTAATAATTTACCTTTAATTCCATAGTCCCCCAATATGGTGAACATCTTTTCCCTCGGTACCCTGTCATATGCTTTCTCTAGATCTACGAAACATAAACACAACTGCCTATTCCTCTCGTAGCATTTTGCAATTACCGGGCGCATACTGAAAATCTGATCCTGACATCCTGTTTGTGGTCTGAAACCACACTGGTTTCATCCAACTTCCTCTCAACGATTGATCGCACCCTCCCTTCCTAGATGCCAGTGAATACTTTGCCTAGTATACTAATCAATGATATACTGAACCCATAATTCTACGGTGAGAATTTTTTTTCTCAATATTTATTTGGTATTAAGAAACTACTGTATGTTTAAGGGCAGCCATGTTGCGCTCCTAAGAGCCCGATGCCGCGTGGGAAGGAACTCACGGCAAGCTCGTGAATTGCCGGGACACCTCGGTGGAACTCGAGTGCCCGACAATTCTTTAAATTCATGGAATTCTATACAACGAGGGATTTTGACAATACAGTAAAGAAAGAAATAAATAAGCAAAATATTCGTACACCCTACGTGAAAATAGAGACACCAGGGAAAAATATAAATGTAGTTAAGCCTAAGTACATGTTAGCGTGAGAGCAGTGAATCAACTACACGTGCCAAGGTCAGGGGAGGAAGAAAACGCGCGAAACGCACGGGCAGAAATAATTTATTTCCCCTGTTGTGAGTGTAGAAAAATTATAAAATTAACATCTAAAATAAGTGCAAGCCTGTCCGGAGTTCTGGGACAAGTCTCATCAAAATCGGTCTATTAGACGCAAAATTGGCAGATTACACAATCAAGCCTCATAGTGGGGATAGCGTCCCTTCTGAGATTATAAAAGAAACCCCCCACCGTAGATTTTACAGTGTCGATCTGGAACTTGAAGCCGCGGGAGATTGTGCCCGTCGTCATTGGAAATTCGCGCCAGATTGACCGACAAATAATTAAATACATGTCCGTGGCTAAGGTCCATATACTTGGTTAAGAAGAGAAAGTGATTGGAAAAGTTCTGAACGTTTGCCGACGAACTAGGAAAGTGTAGGCTGGTTGAAATATACACAGCAAGTTTTATTTATATCATCTCATGTACGCTTGAAAGTGAAGAGGGTTTGTGGGAAGCTATTCAGAGTAGTTCTGCTCCCTTTATCTGCTGAACACCTGTTTTTATTGAAGTAACGGAGAGAAACCACTCTGGGAACGCATCAGACAGTTGTAGTCGACTGCAGAACGAGGGAAGTTCGTGGTGCAAATTACAGAGAAAGTGCCTGATCTATGTGGTAATTTTAATATCGTGTGTGTGAAGGGTAGTGTTTGTATGAGTGAGATTTTGGAAATGAAAATGTTATCTGTGAAAATGAGCGGCTAAGCCCGAGGTCAGCTGGTGACGATGCAACCAGAATGCTGGGAATGTCACCATTGTGCAGGTCTGTCTATTTTATATTATGTTGTAGTTAGTTAGTTATTGTTCTGTCCCAACAAATTTTTCAAGATGATTGTCGGGTTGATATTCGTAATTATCAGGCGAAAGGTGTTGTAATTTTTGGTCAGCGTGTGAAAATTTCAGTGTGTAAAGTTCATGTCAAGAACGGTAAAATGCGACGGTTAAAAGTTGGTGTTAAATGTTCGATGAGATAGTGTCCAAAGCGTGGATTTTGGAAAGTTATAAGTGTAAATTAGTCGTGGCGAATATCTTAATTTCAAATGTCAGTTGAATTCAGAAATGTTGGTCGATAATAATAATAATAATAATAATAATAATAATAATAATAATAATAATAATGTCTACCCCGTGGGGGTTTTGCCTGTTCCCCTATCGGGCGCGTCCCAGGTGGCGGATCGGGGGGCTCGCCGGACTTGTCCGGAGGGCTTGAGGGAAATAAAATACCTCTCGCGGACCAAAAACAGGCACAGCCAGAAAACATCTTGAGGCAACCTCTGAGGCTCAATACCTTAGTTGTAACTATGAGATTGACAAAGATCAATCTCCCCATTATCTTCAACTTACTAGCATGATGGCAACGTCAGTTAATGATACTACTACCCCAGGCCCTAGTATTCATACTAGGTTTTCTCGGTCATCGGATTCTGGGGGACCGAGAACATCATGCGGGAATGTATCGGAGCTTCCCAAATCTCTTCGCCCAAAGGAAAAACATTTTATTGGCACTTTAAACATCAACACGCTTCGCAAAATTGGAAAGTTGAAGCACTTAACAGACACATTAGACCAACTCAACATCCAAATTCTGGCACTCCAAGAAACTAGGTACAGTGACGAAAATCATTTTGAATCAGGAAACTATAGAATTTATAAAGGTAAACCAGCTACCCTCCTCCCTAACAAAATATTACAATTTGGCACTGGTTTTGCTGTGAGAAAAAATATCACAAATTCGGTATTATACTTTGCATCTCCTTCTGAAAGAATTTCGCTAATGACAATCAAATCAGGAAACAAAGCTTATACACTAATCAATGCACATGCACCTACAAACAATTACAATCAAAAAGACCCACAGAAGGTAGATGACTTCTGGGAATTACTAGAAGAAACTACAGCCAAAGTTCCAAAACATCATGTCAAAATTCTGCTGGGGGACTTCAATGCACAAATTGGCAAAGAGAAGAAATTTAGGACCACTGTAGGACTTTACCCTGCTCACAAAAGAACCAATAAAAATGGAGAACGTTTAATTGGCTTCTGCGAGAATTTCGATCTAAAATTGATGTCAACTCATTTCCTGGCACTTCCACAAAAGAAAATGACATGGAGATCCCCGAACATGCATTTAGGAGAATTTCAACTAGACCATGTGGCTATTTCCAAGAAAAACCAAAAAGAAATTATGAACGTTAAAGTCAAAAAGGGAATTATTGACTCCGACCACCACCTATCTCTTGTTAAAGTAAAGTTTCAACCCAACAGGAAGAAAACCAAAACAATCAGAAACCCAAGAATCGACC
Organism: Anabrus simplex; assembly: GCF_040414725.1. NCBI lineage: Eukaryota > Metazoa > Arthropoda > Insecta > Orthoptera > Tettigoniidae > Anabrus > Anabrus simplex. Next base: position 22,992,943 of record NC_090277.1, on the reverse strand, counting down.
CTGAATTTCTGAGACAGAACTCAGACAATTTCCTTGCGAATATCTCCAACGATGCTCCTTCAAACTGGCTAGAACTCAAGGACACACTCTTGAAAGCTTCACAAAACATCAGCAATCCCCCAAGGAAACGCAAACACAGGTGGTGGAATGACACCTGTGACAAGGCCATAGAAGTCAGAATTAGGTCCTGGCTAAACTGGAGTTCCCATAAAACTGATCAAAATCGTGATGAATTCTTCAAAACACAGAAACAAACCTCAAAAATCATCAGATCTGAAAAACGAAAATATGATCAAAACAGACTGGTAGAAATAGAAGAAGATTTCAAGAAAAACAATACACGGAACTTCTACAGAACATTCAGAGAAGAATTATCCAATTACCAGGCACCTAGTCTCTGTTTCAAACGTACAGATGGGACTTTAGAAACAAGTAATAAGGGAAATTGTGAACTCCTAGCAAACCATTTCATGGACCTTTTAAACTGTGAATCTCCAAAGGAACAATTCACCTATGAAAAACCAACACCTAATCCAGATTCAGAACCCCCCACATTACAAGAAGTCAAACAAATAATCAAAGATTTAAAAGACAACAAAGCACCAGGAGAAGATGGAATAATCGCTGAAATGTTGAAAATTGGTGGTGACAAACTGGCCCAGAGTATTCAAAAAATCTTACAGGACATTTGGTTTTCTGAAGAAATTCCGGAGGATTGGAAATGTGCATTGATTCACCCACTTCACAAGAAAGGAGACAAATCAGATATTAATAACTACAGAGGAATTTCTCTCCTCTCACTCGTATATAAAATCTTCTCTAAAGCTCTACTTAATAGATTAGAGAAACAAACAGACCACCTGATCGGAGATTATCAGGCTGGATTCCGAAAAGGGAGATCCTGCGCAGAACAAATCCTAAACCTAAAAACCATACTACAGATTCGCAAAACCAAACAAACAGTAATCACCTTTGTTGACTTCAAAAAAGCGTATGATTCCATAGATCGGCAGACCCTGTTCAACATACTAGAGGAATTTCAAGTCGACAGGAAAACGAGGGAATTGATTAAACAAACTCTGACCAACACAACATCAAAAGTTAAGTTCTTGGGAGAAATTTCTGAACCGTTCGAAATCAGAACTGGCGTCCGACAGGGAGATGGACTATCCCCACTACTATTCAATTTAGTTTTGGAAAAAGTGATTCGTGAATGGAGAAAAGAAACTAAAGGTATAAACATTGGCAGACTTCTGAAAGACAAAATTCACCTTGACTGCTTAGCTTTCGCAGATGACCTTGCGATCCTTTCGAACAACAGACAAGAAGCAATCCAATCCATAGAAAAATTGAATGAAATAGCCGCAAAAACCGGACTTCAAATTTCATTTGAAAAGACGCAGTTTATGGAAGGAACTAAATCAAGATTCGACAATCAACCATTAATCACCAATTGTGGAATAATTTCCCAAGTAGACAAATTCAAGTATCTAGGTGAAATTATTCAGCCAGCAGGGTTAAATCAGGAAGCTAACAAAGAAAGAACTGCTAAACTGCAAAGGGCTTACAAAATCACATGGAACAGATACAACAAAAGATGTATATCAAAAAATGCAAAATTACGACACTACAATACAGTCATCAAACCAGAGGCACTTTATGCATCTGAAACACTGATCATTGGCGGCAGGTCACAAATGAAAAGCATTGAGAAACAAGAGAGGAAAATTCTCAGAAAAATCCTAGGACCAAAGTTCGAAAATGGAATTTGGATGAAAAAGAAACCACACGAAATTTTTCAATTCACAGAAAAAATCACAGATACCATCAGAAAGAGACGACTAAAATTCTACGGACACCTACACAGAATGGATAACAACAGGCTGACAAAGAAAATTCTAAACCTAGCTCTAACCCTGAAAATCCGCAACAATTGGTTAGCAGAAATACATGAAGATCTACAAGAAATGGGTATCGAGGACGAAACCATTCAAGATAGAATGAAATTTAGAAGCTTAGTAAACAAACATAAATTTGCAGAGAAACCAACAAGAAAAAATATAGGCTGGACAGAAACACGCAGAAAGGAACACAGTGAAAAAATGAAGAGATATTGGGAAGAAAAGAAGAAGAAACATTGTGCAAAATAAGTTCAAACGCGCTCCACAGCTGGGCACAACGAATCAAAAAAAAAAAAAAATAATATCTACCGCGGGATAAGGAAATTTTTCTATGTTAAATTGCATTTAACCAGTTATTTTACAAGGATCGCAGGCATATTTAGATAATTTCGGTGAAATTTGATAGAGTCACATTTAGTAATGGGAAGGAAATTTTGAGACATCGTGTATATCAATGATACGAAAAGTCGCGGTTTGCTCCTGGATTCTCGAGGTCCGGAAGTCGTAATAATAGTAAAGTAAGAGATGTGTTTAATAATGGTTGTCGTTTTCACCAGGGGATCGAAGTATGAAAAAGGGTCTTGAAGGAAAAGGGATTGAGAGCGACGAATTTATATGTATGTGGAGATGAGAGAGATGGATGAAATGAAGCTCGGATTTTAAGTGATACCGCTGGAATAAAGCGAGGAGAAGGAGTTTGAGACAAGATATATTTTTGAAGAGGAAGTATTTGGGAAACAGGCTGTGTTGAGGCAGGCTGTATTGTTTTCCGCAATCAATCCGAATTTGAGACGACTATGGTGTGAAGCATCGTAAATTTATAGAAAGATCCCAAGTGAAAACGACTCTAGTTAAATGTTAAAGTCTTGGTAGTAAACGTCCAGTGATTTTGTTACGTAAAGCCCGTATGGATAATAAGATAATGAGCGACCTCAAGGATGAAAGAGCACTTTAGACACACGGTTGGTGTTGTATTGAATTTGTTCACTGGATAGGTCATTGAGAAAATAGTTGGAATTGATGATAGGCGATTTGAGAATTTCGAATGCGGTAGTGATGATTATTATTTTGAAGGCATCCACTAAATGGTAAACGTGTGTTGGGAATTTTCATTTGCTTCCCTAACACTTCAGTGCACAGGCTGAGAGTGTGTTCGAGGTGGAGAATCGTTCGTCACGTATATTTATTTTTGAGTTCACGTATTGTAATGGTAGAGACTTACTGTATTTTTCGACTTGCAATCGTTTGATAGTAAGAGACGTGGTTCCGTCGTGCGTATTTGTCTGACCAGATTTAGTACTAAATGTCGGAGTTGGTTGAAATTGCTAGTTCGCCTGATATGTTAAGGGAGGCGTAGTACGACCCACTTTGACGCCCGACGATAGATTTAGGACGTCACATGGTATTCTTGGAGTCACTGATGATGAGACGTCCTAGTTCACGCCCGACGATAGAATTTGGAAAGTATCATGTACATAGTGATTAGTGTTAGGATGTACAGATTTCAAGTGAGCCCGACGATAGGTCTGGGATGGTAGCTGTACACACTCAAGTCTCAGTTTATATGTTTCTTTTGTTTTTTTTGCGAAGTGGTCTGGATGAAGGTAGCATCTACAGTACGATATGATTTATGAAGAGGGTCAATGCGTAGCTCTCCATTGAGATAACGGGACCGCTATTGACGAGTGAGGGTTGTCCAAGTGTTGGAAATCGGCTCGATATAGATTAAATATTTTACTGATTCTCCGTGCGTGTTAAGCTTTAATGACTTCGAGATGTTAATTTATTTTACGGACTTTATTGTTTTCTCGTTTTGACGTCCGTTCTCGTTTGATAGTGTGCATATTGACACTCAGTGTATTAGTGTGAGACTTGAGTTGCGAATGCGGTTTCGATTCGTCAGCCAGTAACTTATTTTATTTTCAATCTTGTCGTACTTTCATTTTTATTCATAGTTAAAGTAAGTAAGTAATCACTTTACAAGTAGTGTGTTGGGACAGACAGTAAATAGAGAGATCTGTACTGGTAGCATTGTTTTCCAAAGGGAAAGAATTCCTTAAATTTGTAGTAAATTTTAGCGTGGACTGGTAATTTTATTAAGCATAACAAACCCATTTCTAACCTGAAAATCGGTTCGATAATAATACTTTTCAAGTGACTTTCCACTTTTTAATTATCTTCAGTGTTTGGCATTTCTTCTAAATGCATGATTAGTAATTGTTTCCTGCATTTCGCAGTTTTGTTCCTTTAGAACGACATAACGTAAGATCCTCACGGATCCTGTTGTTGTTGGTTCCTTCCGAACAGCTGTTTTGGGTGATGCACATTTAGCATCGGGATTACCTTATCACTTAAGGGTGTCATGAATGACAAATACATGGTGGGATTTTGTTTCAATAGTGAATGATGCTGTTAATTCGTAGTGAACACCATGCTTTCACATAATATTTCGCAACCTATCCAAAGCAACTGATAGTCAGTTTGGTTCGATTAAGGGTCCATTCGGCGGGTGTTCCGTATCCGTGAAGGGTATTCGACTGGTGGATAACCTTAATTGAGAGAAAATCAGGCGTTCTACCTGTTGAAAGTCAGATTTTCCACGGATCGTGTGGATTAACTCTCAGTTCTCGTTTGGAATAATAGGTGCCCGGTTTTCAGGTCTTCCCTTTTTCAGTTTTCAGTTTCGCTGTCCACTAACATATTAACTTCTCCGAAGCAACTCTTCGATATTGTAGAAACAAATTGACGCTGTGTAATGTGACTGTGTTTGGAACATTCAAAAATCAATAATTTATAATTTTTTTATTTTGCAAGAATGCATATTAAATTAATGATGTTATCGTGCTATTTCAAGTTAATAAAAGTTAGTAAGCACATTTTTGCCCCTCATTTCAAGTAGTTAGGCTCTCTTCTGAACCCCATCGTTTGGTTAAGATCGTGACCGAATTTATTCCCGCAACGACCCAGGATTTAAGAGTTCTAAATTGTTCTACTGTAGCAGCCGTGGCCGACCAACGATGGAATGGTAAGTTCAAGGGTTCAATACCTCGATAGTTGTTGCAATCCTTCCTGTTCCCTTGCATATAGATAGGTGCAATTACTGCATATGCCCAATCTGAAGGTACCTTACCAACACTCCATGCTAATTTTACCACTCTATGAAGCCATTTCATCCCTGCCTTCCCACTATACTTCACCATATCAAGTCTAATTTCATCTATTCCTGCTGCCTTACGACAGTGGAGTTTATCTACCATCCTTTCCACTTCCTCAAGCATAATTTCACTAACACCATTTTCCTCCTCCCCATGAGCTTGGCTGTTCACAACACCTATAGGATGATTTCCTTTTACATTGAGAAGATGTTAAAAATATTCCCTCCACCTCTCCAGTGATTCCCTGGGATCTATTATGAGTTCACCTGAACTACTTAAAACATTGTTCATTTCCTTTTTCCCTCTCTTCCTAAGATTCTTTACTACTGTCCAGAAAGGTTTCCCTGCTGCTTGACCTAGCCTTTCCAGGTTGTTACCAAAATCTTCCCATGACTTCTTTTTGGATTCAACAACTATTTCTTTTCCTCTGTTTCTTTCATCTACATACAAATCCCTGTTTTCAATATGGAACGAAAATGAGAGTGATGGTTTGTAATTGTACTGTTGTATCACCCATCACTACTCTTATCTAGTTTTCCTTTCTCTAAAAGCTTCCTTGATTTTCTTGCATGCAGTTTCTACCTTTCCTAGGAACATAAGGCCTTGAACATCCTTGCACTTCTCTTTCAGCCATTCATCCAAAGATGGTTTTCTGTGGTTTCCCAGTTTTAAACCAGGCAAATTCTGAAACTATACTTTAACTAACACATTGGAACCTGACTACTAGTTTAACCTGCAGGGACAGAAAACTCTACTTCTGAAAATTATGCTTTAATTTTGTTTGTTGAGTATGGGTAAAAAAAAGTGGCATCATTTCAAAGTTATGTACATCACAGGTCAATGCCTAACTGTTCATTAACTGTTTCTCAGTCTTCGGTAGTGAATCATTGTGTGATATTTTTAGAAGCAGCTCCTTAGACGGGATGGAACACGACATTTTTCCCATAGCCACCTCACTTTGGACCTTATTTTATGACCCTTGCAAACTTTGCAGAGGCAAGAAGGATGTTTATTCCTTTCTGTTGGAGGAATAGGCAGTGGAAAATGTCCTAATATATTTGCCTGAAGCCGCATGTGGCTGTCTTTACTGGGTGTTCTCGCTTTTGTTGTCCTAGGTGAGAGAGTAACCCTCTGCAATAATTGCTTGGCAATTGCTGTGAGAAATTCTGTATAATGCAGCTGCCTGCCAGTAACCTTCATGAACACAACATATGAATTGAAGATAGCCAAATCCAATAGATACAGCATTATCTTTTTTATAACCCTTGATAGTCCATCGCATTACAGGGAAACATGCAAGGACTTGGTCTTCATGATATACTGCATTCATTTTCTGCTTGTATCTTCCAATACTCTTGCGGTTCTTCACTACTTCGTCTCCTCCACCTTGTTTTCTTTGAATTATCACATCAAAGTCCAAGTCCTTATTAACGGTTGAAAATAAATGCACATCCTTTCTGTCTTTCCATTTATGGTGAGAGCATTATTAGCTTTCGTCAGTTTTATTGTGCGGAGCTCTGGAGGCCCGTTCTTCCTGTTAGAGCATACAGTACCCATAGGATGAGTTCCATTCTCCAACAAGGTGCAAAAATGTTCAGGGGAAACATACCAGTTATCAAGATATAATATATGACCTTGGTTCAAGTTTGCTTCCATTAGTTACAACACTGCTGCTTTTGTTGCTGGAAGAACACCCTGTTTGCCTTATCTGGTATACATTTTGGACTGGAAACAGTATCCAGAAGAACATTCACAGAGTTTATAAATTTTTATAATGAACCTGGCTTTTTTGGAAGGATTTTTTTGCACAAATGGGAGCCTAACTAGAAATTTCATAACACCGACATCAATGCCAATATCTGTGTCAAGATTGTAGATATTCTGAATCATTCTTTGCAAATATGAAATAACTGGTCTAATATTTCTTAGACAGTCATTTGGATCTGTAAACATGTCATCTGAAACTTCATGTCAGACAAGCACAACTTGAGTTTAGGTTTTCTTACCCGACTCATGAGAATCATCAGCAAAAGTACACTTTTATTTCATCAACCATGCAAGGATACTATTTACTATCACATTTCAGATTTTTTATCATCAAAATATTCCCCTGGAAAGCAGCATAGTCATTGGTTCCTATCGCAATTATTTCCCAGATCGCGTCCCCGAGGAATTCTGAACACACATCTAATACACAGTCTTCCCAAAACAATGGCACTGAGACCAGAAACACCAGTGAATGGAATTGGTTTTGGTGTATTGGAAAAGGTTGTCCAATTCCATGTTGATGATCCATCTCGTATAGCAGTCACACCATCTCAGTTTTCCTTTACATCGTCCATGCAGTTGCCATCACTAGAATTGTTTTTCCTAACACTTTCATTATTAGTGTAAGAAATAGCACTGTCTTCTGAAGAAAAAAAAATTCTCATTATCTTTCTCTAACCACTTTATGGTATCTACATAGTCATCAGCCATGTGTGTTTACTAACAAGCGCAGGCAGATAGCATTAATTTTTTAATACAGTATTCTATGGTCTAAGAAGAGTGGATTCCAATTAGAAGTTTCACTGAACTTCAGGGAGTAATCTGCATGTGGTGCAAGACTAATCACTTGCTAGTAACTACAACTACAAACATTTATAGGTTGGTACTGAACAGTTCCGTATGATATAGATGTTGATTCCCATAGGGAACCTGAAATATTTATCCCAAATTGGTAAGTTTATAATACCAATGTAGTTGGTCCGTTATTGGACATTAAATGGTTCATGTTTGTGGGTTACTGTAGTCACGTCCTAGTTCATGAACCATGGGCAACGGCTGAGTGGCCTAGTAAGTCTTCCTGAGAGTCGGGATGCCAGTTGCTATGGAATGGGAGTGGGTATCTCTGACATATTCTGAGTCATGGCCCTCCTTGTTCTCAGGCGGCTAGGACTATACAATTCACCGGTGGCCCATATCCCCATAATCCTTACTTGGACTATGTGCAAGTAGGGTAGCATCCTGCTTCATCAATTTACCGAGCTCAGAACATTTTAAGCAAGCCTCGGACCTATGGGAGTAACGGAGTCCCACTCCCATTTGACAGGCGAGGGACTCCTTGGAAACAACTTGGCGAACGAAATGGAATTCGATGGGGAGCTATCAATATTAATGGGGCTTATGGAAGAAAGAAAGTAGAACTGGCTGAGTCAGCAAAGAAGATGCATTTGGATGTGCTAGGAGTAAGTGATATTCGGGTAAGGGGAGATAACAAGGAAGAGATAGCAGATTATAAAGTGTACTTGATTGGTGTTAGAAAGGGAAGGGGAGAGTCCGGGGTAGGGCTCCTTATCAGGAATACCATTGCACAAAACATAGTTTCTGTTAGGCATGTAAATGAGCGAATGATGTGGGTAGATTTGTCAGTTGGAGGACTTAGGACTAGAATTGTGTCCGTGTATTCACCATGTGAGGGTGCAGATGAGGATGAAGTTGACAACTTTATGAAGAATTGAGTGACATCGTGATCAGGGTCAACAGCAAGGATATAATAGTGCTAATGGGCAATTTCAATGCTAGAGTTGGGAATAGAACTGAAGGATGTGAAAGGGTGATTGGTAAATGTGGGGAAGGTATGGAAGCTAATGGGAATGGGAAGCGTTTGCTGGACTTCTGTGCTAGTATGTGTTTAGCTGTTATGAATACATTCTTCAAGCATAAGGCTATTTACCGCTACACATGGGAGGCTAGGGGTACCAGATCCACAATAGACTATATCTTAACAGACTTCGAATTTAGGAAATCTGTTAGGAATGTACGAGTTTTTCATGGATTTTTTGATGGTACAGACCACTATCTAATCTGCAGTGAACTAAGTATCTTTGGGCCTAGGGTAGAGAAAGTGAAATCTGTCTGCAAACGTATAAGGGTAGAAAATCTCCAGGATGAGGAAATTAGACGGAAGAACATGGATATGATTAGTGAGAAGTTTCAACCAGTAGACAGTAAGCAGGTTCAGGATATAGAAAGTGAATGGGTGGCATACAGGGATGCTGTAGTAGAAACAGCAAGGGAATGCCTAGGAACAAGTGTGTGTAAAGGTGGGAAAAGGCAAACATCTGTGTGGAATGATGAAGTGAGAGCAGCTTGTAAATGTAAAAAGAAGGCTTATCAGAAATGGCTCCAAACAAGGACCGAGGCAGACAAGGATTTGTATGCAGATGAAAGAAACAGAGCGAAACAAATACTTGTTGAATCCAAAAAGAAGTCACGGGAAGATTTTGGTGACAACCTGGAAAGTCTAGGTCAAGCAGCAGGGAAACCTTTCTGGACAGTAATAAAGAATCTTAGGGAGGGAGGAAAAAATTAAATGAATGGAGGCCGATAGGTTACGTAGGAGAATAATGGACTCTGGTATGGAGGGTAAGAGAAGTAGCGGTAGACCAAGACGACGATGGTTAGACTCGGTTTCTAACGATTTAAACGTAAGAGGTATAGAACTAAATGAGTCCACAACACTATTTGTAAATCGAGGATTGTGGTGACGTTTAGTAAATTCACAGAGGCTTGCAGACTGAACGCTGAAAGGCTTAACAGTCTATAATGATAATGTATGTATGTATGTATGTATGTATGTATGTATAGATTTTCCAGCCGACTCATTCCCGACTGCCAGTGTTTTGCCCCAGTGTGCTAAGCTGGTCTCATCAGTTGGTAAAAAGCACACCAACCAATACGCATGGTTAGTGCATACTTTGGATGCCACTGCGTAGGTTACTTGGAGCCACCAGCTGTGCCAGTGCACTATGAGAGACTTTGTCTTATTTCCAAAATTGATGCCTGCCTGGCCATCAGATGATATAGATGTTGATTCCCATGGGGAACCTGAAATATATGTCCCGAATGAGTAAAATTATAATACCAATGTAGTTGGTGCCTTATTGGACATTATAAATTTTCCACCTAACTCATTGCTGATTGCCACCATTTTGCACCATTTTGGTAAGTTGGGCTCACCAGTTGGTAAATAGCACACCCACCAATACGCATGGCTAGTGCATACTATGGAAGCCACTGTGTAGGCTATAATGCTGTGGAGGAATGTAGTGCTCTAGGATAAAACCATCAGAGTCAAACATGACTTTAACAATAACTTTCACACAGCTGGGTTTTTCATGAACTCTCAAGCTTTGTGGTTCCCACAATAATGCCATTTTTTTGATCAGCATTTCCGCTGTGGCTCATACAATTTAGCCCATGTCCCATCCAGCATAACGATATGGCATAAGAAAGCCCCTTCTCGTACGTACAGCACTCCAAATGGTTATGAGCGTCATCATGTCGTAATCATTTCTGCATTTCTGTTGAATCATGCTGAACCCATTTTGATGAAATTTTCCTCATGCCCAGGTGTTCTTTCTAATATGAAGCACAGTCAGTTTTCGTTAACACGGTGCCAGCTCACATATCATATGACATCGACTTCTTCACTGACACATTATGATGACCTGACTGACACAACCCTGTCTCTTATTGGTGTCCCTGTTTTAAGGATTTTACCCACTGTGCCACTGTCCTGTAAGGCTATGCAGTCTTGCTGCAAGCTTCTTGTAGACCTTGAAGACACTGTCATGCTGTTCGACCTCTGGCATATTCAATATCCAATTCCATTGTTTCTGTTTCAAAAACATTGTGACAACACTGTCTGAGATTGACAGCTAACCCAAGACTGTGTTTAATGTGCCAGCTTGCATTCATGTTCTGTGAGAAGGTATGTTCTGAGGTAAGGTAGGTATGAAACTAACGTGTGTTGTCAGTGACATTATTAGATTCCATTGAGTGCGTCTCTGCAGCAGTGTTATAACAATTAAAATTCCAACAGTCTGATCTCCCATACTTCACTTCACCTTCATTTTCTAGAGCTAATTAAACATCATTTTTGTTTTCATCCACGTGTGGTCTACATAATCGTCATATGACCAGTCCATTTAAAATATTTTATGGATATATCTCGAGAATTACCTGTTACAAGCATGTTTATTCTCATGAAGTTAATATAGATTGTGTTTTAAAGCTTTTTTGTTGTGAACAAATGGGGTCGCCTTTCCGGTATAAAATTTTACATTAAAGTCAATATAATTCTACATGTGCTATATGGCATATCCATAGATGCAGCCGATCCTGAAGAGAATCATCTGAGAAGAATTCAGCCTGGAGATTTTCCAGGGCAGTGTTACCCATGTGCTTTGGATCCTTGATTTCTTTTTGCAGCATTTGCTACCCAAGACAAGGGGATTTTCTTCCCTTTTGCTGGTTGTTAATTTCAAAATATATGACATTAGTTTTGATGATTCAACTTAAATTAGTAAGGTTTAGATTGCTGAATTAATTTGAATATTGCTCTATTGATGAAGTACTCAATGACATTTAACTAAGTTGAATCCTTTCACCTTTTTTCGGAACAGTGGAAAGTTCACTTGTGAGGAAGCAAATTGTAAGGTTTCTGTCTTTCAAGAAACCCGAGAGATAACAATCTAACATTGCATACAAAGTCAAGTGTAGACAACATGAGTTGAATGAGGATTTTTTAAAATGTTAAGCTGTTCTGCTCATGTCTAGGAAACATATTAGGTAGTTTTAAACTCTCTGAACAGAGAGTGGCTCTTCAGCGCTAATGAGCATTACTCTGCCAAGTGACTGCTGCTCAGCTTGATGGCCTGCAGTTTATAAGTCTATGTGTGGTGAGCCTAACAGAAATTCGTGGCCATTTTTCTTGCCTTTTTAGACTAAGTGCTCTACCTCTCTACCTTCTTTGTTCTCATGTAGCCTGACTGGACCAGCAACTAGCCATCCGATTCTGGTAATATTCTGTGACTTGTTCAAAAATCAGTTCCGGGGCTTTCGGGATTGTGGTGTACTCGCTATCCGTAGAAAAAACGGCCAGCATAGTCCTTTAAAAATTGAATGTAAATGTTGTTAGTCTATATTGGTAAAGCCTTCAGATTGTCTAGAGTCAATGGAAAGTCCAACAACTGACTATTTCTTGTACAACATGAACATGGTAGGCTAGAGATTAACCTTTCCCAGGTTAAGATCCAATGTATGTCTGTCTGACAATCAGTCATCTGTGGGAACACAGGAAAGAAACAAGGGACCTGTCATTTAACAACACATAATAGGATGAACAAAATGAGAGGAAGTTGTAGGAAGAGAAAAAAATTGCAGAGATTATTGTTGTCCTTCATGTTTTCTTCTTCTTTTGCTCCCTCTTTCAGTTCTGTCTTCTTTATCCTTTCATGAGTTCCTTTTCTCGTTCCTGTTCTTCATATAATTTTGACTTGACGCTTGTTTGTTTCCTTTTTCCAGGTATGTCATGTCTATTTATGAACTTTACTCTAGTTATCTGCTTACTCTACATTTCTTACTTTGTTTTGCATATTTGCTCCTTACAGCCCTCCACCAATATTAAGGATGAAATATGTGTTGATGAACACCCAGTAGGTCAGTTGGTCACTAGTTTCAAAGAAGAAGACAGGTAAGTACTCTTTAGCTTTATTAGATTTTACACCCCTAAACTTCGACAAAATGGAATTTGCTATTTATGTGTTCAGCAGCTCAGACAAGAGGTAGTTTGAAGTCCTCAATATCCCAATATCTTGGGTTCATGGTGAGCTCAGTTCCATCCAGATCATTCTCGAATTCTGTCTCCACTGCTTCACTCATGGTCTGAACTTGTTGGTTTGATCGTGGCTAATGAGAAAATTCCACAAAAGTGAAATAAATTAGCCTGTATTATCTAGTGATCAGCAGGCCACCTAGTTGGCACCACACAGTATCTGATCCAGTACAATGATTATTAATATTACCATCCCAGTATATTTCTCCATATTGTAATACATGTTTCTGGGGTGTCCGGTTGACCATGACCTTGCTGTTTTCCATTCTTGCAACATGACCAGTCCAAAGAATCAACCTGCAGTGAATTAGGCACTTGATTCTGTCTCCTTTCGTACCTCTGTACGTCTCTGCATTCTTCTATCAAAACCCCAATTCTTTCATTGGTGAGTCTTTGCAAATACCTTCTTTCTGTGACATCGATATATTTACTGTCGCTTTCAGTGGTTTGTTAAGATTCAAAGCCATTAATTATAATGGCTCACATGATGGCATAATAGATTTTTATCTTGGTGTTGTTAGGTACATATTTTTTAATGTTGTTTCAGATGGATGAATAACATCAGACACCTGCCTGGAATCTTTCTTATATTTCAAGGCCTGATTATTTACAGTTGGATGACCATGTTCTGATGTACTCAATTTTGCTTTCCTTACTCAGAATTTATTCTGATCTTTGAAAATTTGATCTTGGGATTCAGTGGCTGAAAATCCAGCAATGATCCACAGAGGCTGGTGTGTTATATTCCATCATCTGTATTTTGTTTATTCTTCTTCACCTCTGTCACCTCATTATGAACCCTGCTGCATGCAATTTGGAAGTATTTAAGTGTCTAAATGTCAAGTCTTTATTGCTCTCCGACATTTAACTTGGCCTCCTGTTGCTCTTTCACCGTCTTTGTTCTTACATCTGACCCTGTAATTAGTAGCTGATTTCTGCACAATCTGGCAATGTATAATAGAAATGCAAAACTCTACTCACTCACTCATCACAGTATTCCAAGAACTATTGTATCAAATCAGTAAAACTGAAATATGGTCATGAGTAACAGGTAAGCTACCTATTTGAGAAATGGAGCCTGGTAGGGTTAAATTAAGTGTGTAAACCAAAAAAAGTGGGGGTTGATTTAAAGTGGAAGATTGGCCTCGGCATCTTCAGTGTTCAGGCAGGTGGAAAGTGTATTCTGGAATAGGAATGTTGACAACACTGCCTCTTGTCTGGCTCTGTTGGATGAAAGTGAAGGAATCAAATGTCTGGTTTTGCAAGAATGTTATTCTCAAATATTTATATCTGCAGCTCATCACAACAAAATAACCAGAAAATAGTTCAGTTTGGTGGGAAGCAGCTCCGTAGTGATAAGAGTTCTCTGAGTTTGTGTCATGTTTTTAATGGTATTGAGTGTAATAACATCTGCAAAAATAATATCAAAGCACTCCTTGACAAACAGAGAATTGTATACAGATTTTGAAATTAATAAATGATTATCAGTAGTATCTAAATGTGAGATAATTCTTGGGCGTGGTGTAGAAGTGAAGGTCTACCGTCCACCACAGGAATGGGTATCAGACGTCTGGGGGGTTCGAGGGTTGCTGGAGGGAGCAAAGTTGCCAAACCGCCCATATCATTTCCCCACCTTGTGATGTGTTCAGTTGCTCTTAGTAGAGATGTGGAATTGAACCCAGGACCAAACTCACAATTCTCATTCAAATGCCTGTATAATGTGTGTAATTCTAAACATCACGCAAATCAGCTATTTGTGATGTGTACTCACCAGTCCAGAGAACATTTGCAATGATTAATACATTTCTACTGTAGAAAATTAACCCTGGGGTGCAGACATGGTCATGTTGGAAATGTAGTTCTCCTCAATCTCAAAATAGTTTTTTTAGCATGACATCAAACAGTGTAAATAGTGATGTTAGCAACTCAGAATATTAGGCTGCACAAAACAGGACCATTACTGTGTTTTGATTTAATGCTTGCAGCCTGAAATATGTGAATTGTAAACAGGCAGTTCTGGACACTCTTGCTGCTTTGGACCCACCAATTGTTTGCAGTAGTGAATCCTGGTAAAATTTTCAAATCTGTGACATAGAAGTGGTACCTCAGTTGTACACTGTATTTAGGAAACCTCAGTAGGAGGAAACCTTATTGCCATGAAACCCAAATTCAACCCTGTGCGCTCTGAGGATATATGGACGTATTGGAGGTCGATCTCACGGTCACAGGGCTGAGCGACCACGGAGTCACTCACTTGTTGGTTTTAATATTTTGAACTTATAGATTTGAACTTTAGAGACTTCTAATTACATACCATAATGTTTATTATTATTATTATTATTATTATTATTATTATTATTATTATTACATTGAAATCAATATTCCATTTGAAATGTTCTGGCAGGATGAATCCCCTCACCTCCTGCCTCTTCCCACCAGTCCATTAGCAGCAACCTTCATTGTAGAATTCTGCCTATTGTTCCTTGAACAATTAATTACTGAACTAACCCATATAATGAAAACTCTATTCCTTACTAAGCCTCCATCTTCAGAACTGAAAACAGAAGTGATCCTCTGTTCCTCCAAACACCTAGCAGTTACAGCTACCATAAAATACAAGAAACCACCAGCAAGAAAATATAATAGAGAAATCTATTACTACAAAAATGCTGGCTGGGAACTGCTATCATAACTTGCAAGAAGCCATCTACTCATCGTTACCAAGAAAAATTCTCCATAGATCACAAAATAAATAGTAAAAAATAATACGCAGAATAAATATGCTTTACGGGACGTGGAAACAGGATACAAGCAATCTTATGTGGGACAAATATAAATGTGTGAGGAATACCACCAAGAAACTCATCCACGAAGCATACAAAAACTACATAAACAAGGTAAGGAACAACAGCAAAGTCAAACGTTAATACCTTAATAGTAAACACGGCAAATCAGCACAAAGTGCATTTTACTCTAATGACAATAGTTGCCTCCTCCGAGGCCATTGCCTCAACGTTCAGTGAGAAATTTAAAGGGAGCCATAATGAGCCAGAGAAAAGTACAAATATGTACGCAAACAGAGCTCATCCGTTATCACTCTCCCTCTCCAATCTTTACTTCACAGGGATCTAGGTAATTAACAGCCTTCAAAATACTCAACCACATGCTGCTTCCAACCATGAGAACATACCTCCAATTATCTTTGTGCAATGTACAGAGCATTAGCTCTCTCGGAGTGGAACTTGGGACGAAATGGCGGCCACACATTGTACTAATGAGATTAGGGACGGGTGTAACGTTTAATGCGTAAGCTTTACTCATAGGGTGGACACATTGGGGGTGATCTTCAGGACTCAGTGTTGGACATGGTACAAGATGGTGGCTACACATTTAGCTAATGGGATTAGGAAGATTCTATGTTTATTACCGATAGGGGCATAATGGAAGGCAACCTGAGGGACTCGGAGTTGAACTTCTAGTTCTGTACATGATATTGAGTATACATTATTTATATGGGACTAGGGAGGTGGTATAAGGCCTTACACATTTGAATTGCTTGTATGGACGTAATGGAGGTTGATCTCAGGGTCTCAGAGCTGAGCGGCCACAGAGTCACTCAATTCTTGATTTTAACTTTTTGAACTTATAGATTTGAATTTTACAGACTTCTAATTACGTACCATAATGTTATTATTATTATTTGTTATTGTAAATGCTATTTGTTCAGGGCGTCGACCCGTGGATTTTTGCCCCTACTGGCATCACATTGTATGAACCTGCATGTAATTGGAATGGCAGTAGTGTGGAATGGTTATGTTAGGAAAGGAAGATTAAGGCGTCATAAACACCCAGACCCCGGGCAAAAATTAGCAATTAGCATTTTCGTCGTTGATGCGATGTACGGGGACTTCATATTTTCAGGGTAGAACGGTAAGTCATTGTGAGAAGTGTGTAACTCTTTAGGACACTGTAAGTCAACTTCGAGGAAATAGCCTTTATCAACTTCATCGCCTAGGGCGTGCAGCTGTAAAGCATCAATTTCGCACTGCGTTAGCCAGCGGAAACCACTCACCGGTAGATGCTGACTCATCGCCCACCCATACTGAGTGTTAGCATCGAGATAAACAATATACTGAGATTCCTGACTAGAATCGAAACTCGGCATGTACTTATTATTTGCCTTAGAATACCGCCCACTACACTGACTTAGACCGCCTCGAATAGACGATTTTATAAAGTGCACCATATCAATATCGGTTAGCAGTTCCAAATTCACCTGCGTGTATTTTAATATGGCACCCCAACTTAACCCAGGCGCTGTAAAATACTGACATGGGTCAAGGCTGTAGGTTTTCTTGCAAACACAGCGAAAATTTTCAAAAATATCAGCTAACAAAAGTACATCCGTCTTTAAATATAAGTCGGAGTATTTACCTAGCGTTTGAATGCGGAACTGCTCCCAGGTATGTTGCGCATGTAAATAGTCATCATCACTAATATCTGCTGAATTCAGCGACCTGTAAAATGATTGTTTTGATGGTAAAGCACGTTCTTCGAGTCGTTCTAAGCAGTCAAGATATTCATAACAAAAAACACCCTTACGCCTAAGTAAATTAAACTGCGCCTTCAGGAAAAACGCGCCGAATTTCCGTAAATTGTTCTGGCTGTAAATTACTAGAAAGTTTATCGAGGCTACTCGCCATAAAGCGAAACGAGTCAAGGAATCTCAGTTTTATAGAATGCTCCTCATCTACTTTTACAGACTTTGTAAATGCAATGTACCGCTCTTTATTCTGAGAGATTATATCTACTTTTTCATCTGAAGCTCCAAAATGTGAAGCGATAAAATGTGAGTCGTAACCAGATAAGTTGTGAAAAATTACAGGGAAAAATTTTGGAACTGTGTACTTAAGATTACAGCTATTATGAGCAGCGCATCTGTAGAAACCAGTTAAATGATCATGGTCGAAAACTTTAGGGTCATTATCGGAAAATTCCCCTTCACAAATGCTACATTTTATAGCATGTTCATGATCATTTAACTGAATTTCGGTGAGTGGCTTTATAGGAATATTACTATTTAGAATACGACCAAGACGTACTGCATCACTTTCAAGTCTTTCTAAAAATACTTTAGCAGCATCAGGTCCTCGATACAGCTCTAACTTGTTAAGCGTACTATCATAACTACACTTGATGTAATACGCGAAGCTATACGGGACATGCATGTGCGTAGAATTAGTGAAAGAGTTGTCAGGATTAGGCGAGCATGTGCTGCATGGCTTGAGGATGGCTTCAAAGTCTGCATACATCACGAAAGGTACCCACATCTGCTTGTCATAATTTGTAAATTTTAAAACATTATTGCCTGTAGTAGGTATCTCTGTACGTACATGATTGCAGTTATTCTTGGAATGGTTCGTTAACTGACCTTCAGTTCTAAAATACTGCAAGCATCCATCACATAGCCACTTTTTGTTACACCTGTTTGACAACTGACTACCAACAAGTCTACTCAGATTTTTAATCCAGCAAAAGTGGCTATTGTCACTGTTTTCGATATAGAGTAAGTTAACATGAGTACTCTTCTTATTACATGTATAATACAGCGGACCTACTACATACTTTTTTCTACACCATACACATAAATGCTAATGTTATTTAGTTCTTCAAAGCACTTAATGTCCTTTAACTGCATAGGAAATTCTATACTATCGAAATTTAGTCGCGTTGAATAGTGTGGATACGATGATGTTCTATTCGCTACATTCCGTTTCACAGGATTAAAGCCGACATCACAGCCCATGCAAAACACGCCTCGTCATCGTTTTGGATGTTTACAACAACTTCTTTTCGCTGAATCCATGTCGGCAGCTCGATGTGCAAAGATCCTCGCATGGGATTGTACTTATTGATATTAACTTCTAGATACAAAATTTCAACTAAAGCCCACCCTGAGACCTTTTCCTGAAATTCCTCGTTCTTAGTTGAAATAATGTTCGAGACATCCCTAGGTACATCACCAAAATCGGTTGACTGACTTAGTACAAAATTCTTCGTATTAAATGATTTAATGTCCGTTATTTCGGATTCATCTGTGCTCTTAATATACAACGCAAAAAGTTCGAAATTAACTTTAAATAAATTATGATTCGACAAAGTTTTAGCAAGAAGCTGTTGTACATCCGGGTGAATGCAATTTAAAAGTGTTCAGTACTATGAAACTTTTTACTAGTACGAATTCTGCAACTAGAAATCCTCCTTTTAAATGCTGTATTAATTTCCTCGATGTTTGTGTTACTACCACTTCTACAGGCATTTTTTATGCGCATTACTCCGTAAGTGACCCTGAAAATTTGAAGATGGTACATCAGTGTTACAGTGCTCGCAGTGAATAGCTTGAAGTTCATGATTTTTTCTAGGTTTCTACTACTAGTACTTTCTACTGCTACATCCGTTTTTTAAGCTTGTTCCCTATTACCTGAGGGTTATAGTTGCAAGTAGATACCTGATGCGCTTCTACTAAGTGAGCCTCGTATCGCTCTACATTAGCGAAATACACGCCACAAACTTTACATAAAGCAGATGTTATGCTAGAGTGTTTTGATTTCATATGGCGCATGAAGTTATCTCGCCTTGTAAACTTTACATTGCATTCCTCACATCAGGGGAACATCTGAAAAGAGAACAACCAATAGAGATTAGGCGAAAGTTGCTATGTTCGATAGAAACCAAGTTTCAACCTATAGAGGTCGGACATTGTCGTAAATTTAAAAAGCAAACAGAGAGAGCTGAATGTTCTATACCTAACAAAGTAGAAGCACTCTTGTTTTTAAAACTATAATAACTCA
This sequence comes from Anabrus simplex, assembly GCF_040414725.1. Lineage (NCBI taxonomy): Eukaryota > Metazoa > Arthropoda > Insecta > Orthoptera > Tettigoniidae > Anabrus > Anabrus simplex. The sequence continues at coordinate 22,973,376 of NC_090277.1, read as the reverse complement.
GTTTCCTTCCCTCGAGTCGCAATGAACAAACGAAAATTCAATTAATAACGGTCGACCGGCATGAGGATTGAAGAAAACAACTATTTATCAATAGAGATTAGACTAATGTTACGATGTTCTGAAGAAACCAAGCTTCAACCTATAGAGGTCAGACAAGGCTGTAAGTTTGATATTATAAGATTAACCTCTTCTATAGCATGCGGATAGAAGAGGACAACTATTTATCAATAGACTAAAGTTAACGATATTCGGAAGAAACCAAGTTTCAACCTATAGAGGTCGGACATTGCTGCGAGTTTGATATTATAAGATTAACCTCTTCTACAGCATGCGGATAGAAGAAAATAACTATTTATCAATAGAGATTAGCTTAAAGTTACGATGTTCGGAAGAAACCAAGTTTCAACCTGTAGAGGTCAGACTTTGCTGTAGGTTTGAAATTATAAGATTAATCTCTTCTACAGCATGCTGATTGAAGAGAATAAATATTTATCAATAGAGATTAGCTTAAAATTACGATGTTCAGAAGAAACCAAGTTTCAACCTATAGAGGTCGGACATTGCTGTAAGTTTGAAATTATAAGATTGATCTCTTCTACAGCATGCGGATTGAAGAGAATAACTATTTATCAATGGAGATTAGCTTAAAGTTACGATGTTCGGAAGAAACCAAGTTTCAACCTATAGAGGTCGGACATTGCTGTGAGTAAAAATTATAAGATTAACCTCTTCTACAGCATGCGGATTGAAGAGAATAACTATTTATCAATAGAGATTAGCTTAAAGTTACGATTTTCGGAAGAAACCAAGTTTCAACCTATAGATGTCGGACATTGCTGCAAGTTTGAAATTATAAGATTAACCTCTTCTACAGCATGCGGATTGAAGAGAATAACTATTTATCAATGAAGATTAGCTGAAAGTTACGATGTTCGGAAGAAACCAAGTTTCAACCTATAGAGGTCGGACATTGCTGTGAGTTTAAAATTATAAAATTAACCTCTTCTATAGCATGCGGATAGAAGAGGGTAACTATTTACTAATAGACTAAAGTTACGATGTTCGGAAAAACCAAGTTTCACCCTATAGAGGTCAGACATTACTGTAAGTTCGAAATTATAATATTAACCTCTTCTATAGCATGCGGATAGAAGAGGACAACTATTTATCAATAGACTAAAGTTAACGATATTCGGAAGAAACCAAGTTTCAACCTATAGAGGTCGGACATTGCTGTGAGTTTGATATTATAAGGTTAACCTCTTCTACAGCATGCGGATAGAAGAGAATAACTATTTATCAATAGAGATTAGCTTAAAGTTACGATGTTCGGAAGAAACCAAGTTTCAACCTGTAGAGGTCAGACTTTGCTGTAGGTTTGAAATTATAAGAATAACCTCTTCTATAGCATGCTGATTGAAGAGAATAAATATTTATCAATAGAGATTAGCTTAAAATTACGATGTTCAGAAGAAACCAAGTTTCAACCTATAGAGGTCGGACATTGCTGTAAGTTTGAAATTATAAGATTGATCTCTTCTACAGCATGCGGATTGAAGAGAATAACTATTTATCAATGGAGATTAGCTTAAAGTTACTATGTTCGGAAGAAACCAAGTTTCACCCTATAGAGGTCAGACATTACTGTAAGTTCGAAATTATAAGATTAACCTCTTCTATAGCATGCGGATAGAAGAGGACGACTATTTATCAATAGACTAAAGTTAACGATATTCGGAAGAAACCAAGTTTCAACCTATAGAGGTCGGACATTGCTGTGAGTTTGATATTATAAGATTAACCTCTTCTACAGCATGCGGATTGAAGAGAATAACTATTTATCAATGAAGATTAGCTGAAAGTTACGATGTTCGGAAGAAACCAAGTTTCAACCTATAGAGGTCGGACATTGCTGTGAGTTTAAAATTATAAAATTAACCTCTTCTATAGCATGCGGATAGAAGAGGGTAACTATTTACTAATAGACTAAAGTTACGATGTTCGGAAAAACTAAGTTTCACCTATATAGGGCAGACATTACTGTAAGTTTGAAATTATAAGATTAACCTCTTCTATAGCATGCGGATAGAAGAGGACAACTATTTATCAATGGACTAAAGTTACGATGTTCGGAAGAAACCAAGTTTCAACCTATAGAGGTCAGACATTGCTGTAAGTTTCTTAGTGGGACGACATCTACAAATTATGATTAGGAAAAAATTATATTTTTTTGCTTAAATTAATTTTGATTTGTCAGAGATTGAGCCATTGTTCGAGTTCCCATAAATTGGTTTGAAGACATGATTGCAAGGATCAGTCATTGGATTCTACAGCCACAGGACATACAAAAGTGCTTACAGTGGACACCTAGTGGTACTCCTGCTTTAATTGGAAAGGTGTAGGTAAATGTGTTATGGTTACTGGTTTTGGCTAGGAAATGCGTGATTGTCATTGGAACTGGAAGGTGATGGAGTTTATATATCAGTCCGTTGAAAGGCATTCTCAACATAGAGACTGGTAAGGGTTGCACATATTTTTGTAGGTAAATATTTTGTGATGGATACAGAGATATGAAAGACATGGTTATTCATGTAGTGCTGAGGACATAAACTGACGTGTTACTGTGGTATGAGATGGAGGGAGTCGAGATAGGTATATATACAGTGAGCTAAGATGATTTCTAAAATTTTAGAACACTGTTAGAAGACTTATGGGACGATATGAATTTAATTGGGATGGTAGTTTTCGGGGTTTTCAAAATAACTATATTTTGGCATGTACCCAATTTGGGGGAGGTGAGGGGAAGAATCCATTATGGAGAATTATGGTGTATATTTGATTTCCGAGTTTTAGGAAGGGATATGGAGCTTCTTTTAGGTGTCGGTAAGAAATTTGATCTAGTCCAGGGGCAGTGTTCTTTGTATTCCTGTGTGTGTCTTTTATATCTTAGACTGTAATAGGAGTATTTAGGTGATGTCGAGAGTCAAGAGCTGGAGGGGATTCAAAGGTGGGGCAAATAGGATTTTGTGTGATACCCGAATATTCCGATATTGCATTGTGGGCAGGATGGTAGATTTTGGGATCGAAAGATGGTGAGAAAGTTACTTTATAATGATCTGCAAAAATGTCAGTCTTTGTTTTATTATCACTGAGTGAAGATTTGTTATGTATTATTATATAATACTGGTACGATTGCGTTTTATTTGTCGGTTTTTTAACTTGGTCCGGTATTTGCGAGCGTCAGTGGTGTTGGAAAATTCAGTGCATGTATTTTCACATGATTTTCTTTTAATAGCCTTGATGAATGATCAAGCATCTCTAACAGTATTTCCTAATATTTGGCTCACAGGTTGGAAGGTATGCCTTCTCTTGTTCATGGGAGTATTTTAATATTCGGAGTGCTTAGCGTGGCAGGGGAGGTTTGGGAGGATTGGAGGTGTGGTGAGGAATATGGAGTCGGTTGACAATAGTTCGTGGGGATTCTAATTTCGTAACGTTATCTTGTAATTCTTGCTGTGAAGTAGGTGGCTCAGCATTGCATATTATGTCTAATATTGTTTGTCTGTATGCTACCCAGTAGGCTCATGTATACCGTGTGACTACTGGGGGATGTTGGTTATGTTGCTGTGGGTTTGTTAGTTCATTTTTTATGTATAGTAGGACAGGGACATGGTCATTTCCCATTGAAGGTAGAATGGTAATGTTACAGTTTGTTGCTAGGTTTGGGCTGAGGATCAGACATGCAGGGCTCGTATTTTTGTAGGGCGGTTTGGGGAAACGGAAGGATATCATGTAATAGTTGATCGTAAATAGCTTCTTGTTTTTGCAGTTGTTGTGTCTATGATGTAATTTTAAAATCTGTGATTATGATGTAAGTACTGTATTTATGATTGTTATATTCTACAAATATCTGTGGGAGGGAATAGCCAAGAGGTATATAAATTGTTGCTAAAGCTATTATTTTCTTTCCATTTATGATTTCTATTTTTATGTTTTCAGATAGATATTCATTTAGGAATGATAATGTTGTTCTGGAGGGATGGATTTATGAATACTAATTGCTACCCCTCCGTGACATCTGTTGGGGCAGCGGTCACTTGACCCTTAAAGAACACACGTTATCATAATAAACTTTCATTTACTACAACAGTGAACTAGGATCAAAGTCAAATAATGCACAGTGCTTTCACATCCCAGAGAACGTTCTGTCAGAGTGAGTCTGGAAGATCAATCGCGCCGCTAGCTGGATCTGATACAGAACATCAAGACGTTGGAATGGGAGAATATTCTGGAGCTCCATAGTGAGGATTTTCAGAATGTTCTCAGTAGAAGGAGGAGAAGTGTGGAAGGGGAGGTTGGTGTAGGGATGTCGGTGTGATAGGTAACACTTTTTCGGGCTGAGTGGGAGAAGGTTGATATTTACCCTTGCACTTAACTGAGAAGGTGGATGATCTTCACTGGCAAGTGTTGTATATGAGTGATCCCTTTTTCGTGCAAGCACTTGAGTTATGTTGACCACTACAAATCACACATATATTTTGAAGCAAGTAATATTAGGGTGATCATACAAATGGCAGTGATCGCAGTGTCTGCGCTGTTGTCAAGGTGACCATGAGGCCTCCACATAATATCGCTTCACGTAGATCAGCGAACCAACCCTCAGAAGCTGGTTCATTTTTGCCATATTTCGGGAGAGGATACGCATAAGCGAGGTGTGTCCGTTAGAATTCCGGATCTGAATGGCCCGGAATATTTGATGTCCTTGTTTCTGAAGATGGCCAGCAATAACATCGTCCATGTGGCTGCTATCAACTCCATGTGCCACCACTGACTAGGTGGAGGCTGGACTCAAAGGCAGTTAGTTGCGCCGCATTGTGAGCCAGGTTCTGTGCTGCGGCATGTGTCCAAAATGCGCCAGTCTTATTTTGTTGACTAGTACTGTGTAATAATTTCTAGAAGTTTTGAAGGTGTGGCCATCTTTGCTGTACCGATTTTCTACGCGATAATCTCTTGTGGCATTGGGCAGATGCTTGGTGGTAATATTGTAGATTGGAAGTGAGTGGTTGATACCTAGATTCAGATTTTTCATCTTCAGTATTTAGAATGGGGCTAGAAGACCAGTGTTTGTTGCCTTGCCACTGCGTTGTTGTACTTTTCTGAGCAATGTGGCGTTTTTTGCTGCCTCTGCTTAGATCCTGATATTTAATGGCGTAAATAACAACGAGTAGTTCGCAGCTGGTAAATGGAACTGTGCTACCATATCACTCTGATGTAGAGATTGAGACGCGTGTGTGTGTGTGTGTGTGTGTGTGTGTGTGTGTGTGTGTGTGTGTGTGTGTGTGTGTTCTGCCAGTCAGTGCAAGTGGGATTTATTCCTCTGGAGCAACAGCAAGCTACATGCAGTGATTTGGACTTGGGGAATCACTGTCTTCCAGGCTCCTAGCCTGTTTTCCTGCATTCTTTTCTACCGCAATTTGTTGTCCTCATGGTGGTGGTGGAAGAAGCTTTTCCGGCAGGTGTTATATTTCTTACTCATGGTGCTCTCTGTTGTTTCTGTTGATGTTGTTATGTCACAAATCATATTTGCCTTCCCATACTACTCAATATCATAGGATATGAACTTCATGGTTTTGATCCGTATTGAATTGAGGTCACAATAATAATTAAACGTATGTTTTAATGGTCCATCTTTTCAATACTATATAGTCAATACACATTGCATAATATAGGATTGACAAGGTGGACCATACAAACATATGTTTAATTATAATAGTGATACTACTCAATAGTAGCCCCTGTGGCTCAGGCGGTAGCACCGCTGGATTCCGTGGTTCAAATCCTGGTCTCTCCATGTGAGATTTGAGCTGCACAAAGTGGAGGCGGGACAGGTTTTTCTCTGGGTACTCCGGTTTTCCCTGTCATCTTTCATTCCCGCAACACTCTCGAATATCACTTCATGTCATTCATCTGTCAGTCATTAATCATTGCCTCACAGGAGTGCGACAGGCCTGGGCAGCCGTTACAATTCCTATCCTCGCCACAAGATGGGGATTTCATTCATTCCTTCCCCACCGGCCGAGTTGGCCGTGCGCGTAGAGGCGCGCGTCTGTGAGCTTGCATCTGGGAGATAGTAGGTTCGAATCCCACTATCGGCAGCCCTGAAAATGGTTTTCCGTGGTTTCCTATTTTCACACCAGGCAAATGCTGGGGCTGTACCTTAATTAACGCCACGGCCGCTTCCTTCCAACTCCTAGCCTTTTCCTATCCTATCGTCGCCATAAGACCTATCTGTGTCGGTGCGACGTAAAGCCCCTAGCATTCTTTCCCTGACCTGGTCAATGACTGGAAAACAGGTTGTAGGTTTTCAGTCTTACTACTGAATAGTCAAATCTCGTGATGAACCAATTCTTTGTCAAAAGATTATATGAATACCAGTTAGCTAAGTGAATACATGTGTTAACACATTTTTCTGTTACAGAATTTGTAGTTTTTGGGGTTCAAATCTCTCTATCTCAGAACTCAGAGATTAAGGGTTTAAATCTTAATGGTGGTGGTGAGGAAGGCATTTATTTTAATCTGAATGGATGAAGTATAAATTTTAACAGCAATTCATTTAGGTCTATTAGAATACCAACAAGAGCACCTCCTTTAATTGTAAGTGTTGCAAACTTGATAATCATTGCAATCTGATTGTCTGTTAAGTGGTATATATATATATATATATAGATATATCTGCGGTTCACTAAACTTTGTAACAGAAATTAGTACTGAGTACTCCATAGGGAGGAGGTCAAGTTCTACTAAGTCTTTTAGGAGTAGGAGTTTCACATTGCAGTGACATTATGTTAAGCAGCTTGGTATGAAAATGTGAAACCAGTTTAAAACTATCTTCTGAGTTGCGGATTCGAATTTACCATCTCTTGAGTGGATGTTCTTGACTATAGGACCTATAAATCATGTAGCAAACTCGCTCTGTCGAGAAGGAAACCATGTGTACTCCGGTATGCAAACAGGCTGATGCAGAATCGAGTGTTGGGACACCAAGTTAAGTTGTATGTTTTATCCTAAAGTTATTTCTAATCTTACCCTTCATAGAGAAGTTATGAAAGCATTGCCAATTAGATCCACTGATTGTTTCGAATTCATGCTAATTTGTCATCATAATTCACTTTAGATTCTTGTATATGGATATATGTTGAAGTTTTAATTATCATTTCATTTTGTTGCACCTCATACTAGTAGGGTCTGGTACCTTGCGGGTAGGCCCCATTAATTATCATTGATGTAGTTGGTGACCATATTTAGTTCCACTATGTGTGGAGCACCATCGGTCTGCATTGCATGTGAATAGTACCGTAATGTGGGGAACACCATTGGTCTGTTTTACCTGTGAGTGGTGCCATTATGTGTGACATGCCATTTGTCTATATTACCTATGTGTGATACCTGTGATTGGTACCAGCATAGGAGGATGGCCATGACTCTGCTTTACCAGTAATTAATACTATTGCAAGGGGCAGTGACATGGATTTTGGACCCTTTAGGACAACATGCATTATATCTGAAAATAAGGCATTGTGAATAGGATGTACTGATTGTTTTGGATTCACGGTCATTTTGTCATTGTCATTCATGTAGATTTTACTTCAGAATACCAACAAGAGCACCTCCTTTAATTGTAAATGTTGCAAACTTGATAATCATTGCAATCCTGATTGTACAAAGTTCGAACAAACAATAAGCAAACATTATTGCCGCAAGTTTGTGAGGGAAAATACCATTGGTCTCTACGTTTTTGCTTTTCATGTATCTATACAGTGTAAGTTACACATCTGCGCCTGGTACAATGGACAACGTTACTGGTTGGTAATGACCAAACAATTCCCAATTATGACATAAATGTTAGAATTTCTGCAAGTGTGTCACCCACTCAAATATTTAGCTAAGCATGGCTTGTTTAGCAGAAAAGACCAGATCACGAGGGATTGTATTACTTAAAGATTTCTTTGGAATGGGGGATTCACTTATCCTTAGTGTCTTGAAGTCTTCTCAGGAAGCTTGACATTTGTACTAGGATTTTTAGCTACCTATATTTGGTATAGGCAATACTGGAAGATCCATATGCAACCTTGTTTCGTTTTCTACTGTGACAGATTATACATTTAAGTTGAACCGTGCAGTCGTGAATATAACCACAAGCCAACTTCCTGCACAGCAAATTGAATGCTCCAGTTGGTATATTGCTCGGATTGTCATTTTAAGCATTAGTATATTTAAGCAGCATTCTGCTATTTATATCATGCTAATAACTTCAGTTTTCTATGAAATTTTGCCTTCTAATATCTTCCATAAGAAAGGTTATCCCACCTTGGTAATTTTCCAAATTTGCTTGCTGATTGTCAGGCACCATTCCTGAGTTATGTGTTAAGAACAACGCCAAGGTTCGGTGTGCCAGGCTTATAAATCTTGATTCTCTTTACACAAAATTCCAAAGGTTTTGGAAGCTTGAAGAACTGCATGAACCATTTCTTACTCCTGAAGAAAGGGCATGTGAAGGACATTTTCATGAATAATGATCAAATGGATAATTCTGGCGGTTTTGTTGGCAAATTTCTTATTCATCCTGAAGTGTCACCAGTAGCTCAGTCTAAGCATAATGCTGTTAAAACGCTCATACACATTGAAAATAAGTTTGCTGCATTTCCACATTTGAAACAGTTATATGTAATTTTCATGGGTGAATACGGTGAAACGGGACACATGGAAATTGCACCCCTTGAGACTTCTAACTCATTGAGCTTTTATATGTCCCGTCATTGTGTGCTCAAAAATTCTAGCATGAAAACCAAGCCAAGTGTTCAGTTTGACAGATGTTGTAAACCTTGAAATGGGATAGCTTTGAACCTTTTGTAAATGGTTGACCCTGAACTTCAGCCTGAGTTCCTGTATATCTTTTTATGTTTCAGAACTTGTTACTCTTTCAGCTGATATTGCTAAGATATAAAAATGTGTTTTAATACATCCCAACCGCTGGGGTCTTATGAATATTACGAGGCATGAATCCTCTGATGAAGAGATCAAGGACTGCCACCTTACTACTGTTAAAAGTTCTGCCACATTTCTTGCTCCGAAATGTCTTGTTCAACTTGCTGAGGAACACACAGAATCTCACCCTTTTTGCATCTCCTTTTTTTTCGTTGACGACGTTTTGACAGGTGCTAGCTCATTTGAAGTATCTGAGTAGCTTCAATCAGAAATTTCTTCCTCGCTTTGTAGTACACATGTGTATGTCAGAAATTGAACGTCAAATTGTCCAGAAGCCTTTGCCATTGTCCATGTAGATGACAGAGAAATCTTGTCAACGTGTAACTTCACTAAGGTTGAAGCTATTAAAACATTAGGTATAATTTGGCATCCCAAATGTGATGAGTTTCAGTTACAAATAAACTTGAAGATTGCACATAAGGAAATCACTAAGAGAAGTATTCTCACAGTAATTCCTTCCATATTGGACCCTCTTGAATTGTTTGGGTGTGCTGTTGTTAAGTACAAACTTTCTATTTGGCAATTGGAATTTATATGGGCTTATGTGTTTGGGCCGTTGTCTGAAGTTATTTTGATTTGGAGTTCCATGTAATGTGATCAGAAGCAATTTTGGTACATATATTGCATTTGCTTTTGGATATTGTATTTCATTTTGTTATCTTAGTCGTAAAATATTTTAATTTTTTGTTTTCTAGATTCGGGAACGTTGCATTATTGACCGGAGTTTCGGAGGGTTCATGTAACAGTAGCTGCAACATACTGGAAATCGGAAGTGAGGTAACGTGCATTTTGCCCACTCATAATGAATGCAACCTAGACGATTTACATGACCTTAAACAAAGCCCTATACATCCCATTAGACAAAGGGCATTTTCTTGTATAGAATGTGGTTCTAAGTTCTTTCATAAGTCGAATCTTCGGCGACATATGATTATACATACAGGACAACGTCCACATTCATGTCATCAATGCAGTAAGACGTTTGCAAGAAAATCGCACCTGCGGCAACACCTGCTTACGCATACTGGCGAACGACCACATTGCTGCAATATATGTGGCAAGAAGTTTTCACAAATGACAACTCTCCGCGGCCATGTCCGAACACACACTGGTGAGCGTCCACATTCATGTAAAACGTGTGGTAGGAAGTTTTCTCAAAGGAGTCATCTTCGCGAACACCAGCACAGACATACTGGAGAGCGACGCTTTTCCTGTCATCAATGTGATAACAAGTTCTCTCACAGGTGGCAACTTCGGCTACACCATTTTACGCATACTGGTACGCATCCTTACTCATGTGAAACATGCACTAGGAAGTTTTCTCAAAAGGTACATCTTCGTGAACATATGCGGACACATACTGGTGAGCGTCCATTTGTGTGTGACGAATGTGATAAGAAGTTTTTTCTGAAGTCCCATCTTCGGCAGCACTTTCTTGTTCATACTGGCGAACGTCCGTACTCCTGTGAAACGTGTGGTAGGAAGTTTTCTCAAATGTCAAATCTTCGCAAACATCTACTCACTCATAATGGTGAGCGTCAATAATGCTGTAAAAGTTTTTTTACGAATCGAATCTCCAGCAACACCTGCCTGCGTATAATGCTAGGCGCCCATACTCTCGTTTCACTGTGATGTTACATTTGCTATCAAGTCGTGCCTTCTACGACACCACCGTACGCATAATAGTGAGAGGAAGGCGCATAACCGGCAACACCTGGTTACACACACTCATGAGCGTCTTCAATCCTGTAATCAATGTGGTAGAAAATTTTCTCAGAATCGCTATACCCGAGATCACCTGCTTGCACATAGTGATGAGCGTTCACACTCGTGTGATGACTGAGGGTAGAAGTTTCTTGAGAGAGAAGTTTTTCGACAACACAGTCTTTGTCATAAATGCGATAATTGATATTTTACTAAGTGAAGTTTTCGAAAACACGATATAAGGTATATTGAGTCTCGCCCTTGTTGATGACGTTGTGTGCAACAGTTTCTGTCATAAGTCTGAGTGGAATATGCACTTGGTTATGCATATCGTATTTGCGTGAGAAATGACAGCGCTTGTTAGACACGTCCGCATCTTTGCGTTCTATGTGGTAAGATTTTAACCAAATCTAATATTCGACAACATATTTTAGAGATTAATGGATAGCGCCTATATTGCTTTAATGGGTGTGCTAAGAAGTTTCTCTTAGGGTGCGATCTGGATATACAGTATCAGACACACTGCAATATATGTGAATAACAATTTATATCAATAATAACCATTGCTACAAAATTAAAGTAATCAAATATATATGAAATAAAATACTTAATAGCCCCAAGCTGGGCGCTATTTATAATAAAATGTTAACAATTAACCACTGCAATATGATGAAAATTAATAGGAATATGTAAACGCACTTAATCGCCTCATGCCTGGTCGTCAAATAAAGTCTATCTGAATTAACTACTAAAATGATTAAATTAAAATAAATTGATAAAATAATGTTCAGAAATATCCATAGTATGGGCGCCAGAGTTCACCAGAATGGATCGCTCGAATTTTGATAAAGCATGATAATTCTTTCTCTCCCACGGTGTGTACATAAAGGTGCATGCTGGTACATCTTGTTCAGGCATTATCTAACCATCTGAAAACGACGAAGTAGGTAGGGGCTGCACTTAGGTTCATAAATATCTCCACTGATTCTAAAATAATTAACTATTCTGAACAATAACCGGTCATGGCACCTAATCACCACACCAAAATATACATAAAACACGCCCACAAAAATCGCTGGAAGACTCCATATTTACACAATAATAGGCAACAAAAACTGTGGGAAACCAAAATTGAGGACCAAGCCACCATTTGCAGTCAGTCCGATGAACGAAGCATATGTATGTAGATAAGTACCCTTCACTGGCTCTGTGTATCAACACAACTTGTATAATCTCATTATTGGCACTTGTTATATCACACAGGTTTTGTACCTATAAAATACTGTGTTCACTGACTCCAACATTTGGTTTAAAGATACATCACTCGAGCAACACACGTTTGCTTTTCCGGAACATGAATTACGGAAAGTCTGAAATACAGCACTCCATAGCTCTCACCAACATATAATACCAAGCCGCCACAAGTGATACAGTACCAAGTGGGTAAGCGCTCCACAGTTGTAGGTTATTACCACATTTAACAAACACAATAAGACCAGGTTCCACAAAAGTTACATTTCCTCTCCTCCGCTATTTGTAGTTAAGTATTATCCACCAAAGTTTGAACTCTTGTCCAGTATGAAGCCCAGTCTCGTACTCATCACGCTGTTTGAACATGTAACGTACCGAAAATCGATCACAAAGACGACGAAACAACTGACTGCACAAGATCGCGAAAACTCATTGCGATTGCCAGTACTACCACAAGAGAGACAAGAGGCCATCCCATGTCGAAAACATGCCAACCACTTAGGGTAGGCCTCCAGAGGAATAGGATAGAGTAATTCATGTGAAATACCATAAAACACTAAATTGTTTTAACCACATGAAAATTTAATATACAAGAATATTTAAGAAAAGGAGAGTAGTACCCATAAATATTCCATGAAATAAAAAATTAAAAACAAAAAGAAGGAATCAAATCATTCAATGGAACAATATTAAATCCCATAAGAATATTAAATCACAAACCATTTAATTTTTTAAAAGAATATTTTGCAGCGAACTGCAGTTCTCCCTTGGTAAGACAAGACCCTTTTAAATCAATCGCCATAATTACTATTAAAGGTTGAGAGCTCTCAATTAACCTTTTTTTAAAGAGCGGGGTACCACTTTTTGGTAGACAAAGTTTTTTACTAGAATATTGAGTGCATTGAAAATCACACCATTCAAAGTCACACAAGAAATAATATTGAGAAGATAAACCAGAAGGGAAGAAGACACATCCCAACCAACAAATTCAAAATACTACAAGTGGTAGGATGCGAAGTAGGAAAGTAGAAAATTTACAAGTCGGCAACATGTTAAAACACAACATATTCACACAAAAAGTAATTATTTTCACAAAATCACATCGCACGTTAAACCGAAGAAATATCGTAATGATCACATTCCTTAAATCGCATCGACCGGGCGAGTTGGCCGTGCGCGTAGAGGCGCTTGGCTGTGAGCTTGCATCCGGGAGATAGTAGGCTCGAATCCCACTATCGGCAGCCCTGAAAATGGTTTTCCGTGGTTTCCCATTTTCACACCAGGCAAATGCTGGGGCTGTACCTTAATTAAGGCCACGGCCGCTTTCTTCCAACCCCTAGGCCTTTCCTATCCCATCGTCGCCATAAGACCTATCTGTGTCGGTGCGACGTAAAGCCCCTAGAAAAAAAATCGCATCGCAACTTAATATGAGGTACAGTAAACCACAATCATCATCAATCAAGTCTTGAATGACCACCACACCACAAGCGTCTGATCCACAACGCTACTCGAGAGACAGTGAGCAGGTAACGGTGACGCAATGCTTATCAAATTATGTTATATCAATATCCATCAACTTGACATAACAATGACATAACAATTGTGAGATGGAAGAACAATAGCAAGAATTAAGGTTACAAGAAATATAATAAATCTGTAATGTTAAGAAAGGAGAAACTCCAGAAAGGAGGTTATTTATTTATTTATTTAATATCCAAAAACAATACAGGAACCGTATTTTACCATAGGTATATTAGGATTATAGTTTAAAATCACAACAAAGAGATGTTATTATAAATTTAGTTTACAAAAAAAGTTTGTTAATGAATGTGAGAAACTGCACATAACAACATTGTCTCTTGAGTACATTATACAGTCGTTTCGACAACTCCAGATTACAATTATTCAGGTGACTTTGCAAAAAATATCTTCCCATTTCAAACACTGGACGCTCCAATATCAAATGATGCACTGTCTGAACTGATCCACAAAATCATAAGTAGCCGTCTGTACTATTAAGTTTAAAGCGTGCTAAATACGATTTAAATTTTCCATGACCAGTTAAAAATTGAGTTAAATCAAAGTTCGGAACTAATGCTTCACATAATGGTCGATTTTGAACTTCCGGAAAAAATATTTCTCGTGTAACAGATCATTTTAAACTAAAATATAAAATATTGCAGTGATGTAAAATATATTGCCTGATTTGTGTTCGAACATAACATATTGGAGATTTATCATATGCAATATCCAAAAAGACGTAGCAGCTGATTCAGCTAATGAGTCTGCTTTTTCATTACCAGTAGACCCAGTGTGACCTCTAATCCAAGATGTACAGATGTGCGAACACTCCTGAGCTATTGTTCTGATATTGACAGCTATTAGATTTAAGACATATTTATCGTTTACTGAGTTCAATGCAGCTTGTGAATCACTGAAAATTCGTGCTCTTTTGTTGTTAGTTTTGCACCAATGCAACGCACACTTTAAAGCCGAAAGTTCTGCCTGAAAAATTGAGCATTTAGGAGAAAGTTTACACTGAGCTGCAAATATTTCAGCATCGTTCTCATAGACTACAAATGCACAGCCAACACTGTCAATTCCATCAGAACTAGGTATGCGGGAGCAATCAGTGTATATGATACATTCATGTGTGTTATAGCAATCTTTACGCATAAGTTTCTTGAATTGACTTGGATAAGCAGATTCCAGAAAGTGACACTTATGCTTTAAAATAATGTTGAAAATTGGCGAAGGTGATACTCTCTTTTTCTTCAGTAACGACAGCTCGGCATTGCCAATTCCTGTTAAAAACAGCGGCTCTATTCCAGCAATTACAAGTGTTGCATGAGTAGATGAAGTGCGATATGCACGAGAAATTCCTAGAGCGAACCCTCTTTGAATTTTCAACAGCTTATCCTGAGCCCATCTCTTTTTCAGTGTACTACGGAAAGCGGACACACAGTACAGTATTAACGGTACAAAAGCTGTATGATACATTATTCGTAAAACCTCAGAGTTAAGTCCCCAAGAAGGTCTGCAAGCAATCACAAGTCCTTGTAAAAGTCTTCTTGATTTCAATTTTAATCTATTTAGATGTGCCCAGAAAGTCAACTGTTTATCAAGCACAACACCTAAATATAGTTGATCATCTAGTATTATTCTGTGATTATTCATAACAATTTTGGGGTTTTTAACTTTCCTTCTCCTTGAGACAAACATGGCGTTAGTTTTTGAAGGATTGAATTGAAGTTTGTTTACAGAGCCCCACTGAGATACGGTGCGTAAAGCTGAATTTGCTAGATAATTTAAATTCTGTACATTATCAGATTCAACTAGAAGAAGGGCATCATCTGCATAAGCAATAATTCTTTATTTATTTATTTAGCGTATGACATTAAAAATAAAAACACACAATCACAAATTAAATATACAGTACACTATGTAGGTTACAATTTCACCATCAAGCTCTGCAAATAGTCTATACAAGAAGGATTTGGGTCAAGAAAGTCTTTTGGGCTACCCTGATAAGCACTCAGGGGGCACACTGTTCCACTATGCGACGAACTGTTTGCTTAGGGGCACCGCAGCTACATTCCGGGGATGGAAGTTTGCCCCATTTATAGAGGAAGTCAGCGCACTTTCCATGGCCTGTCCTGATACGCTTGAGGGTTGTCCACGTTTTGCGAGATAGGTCAAATCCTTTTGGTATACTTGTTATACAGGGGAAGTTCTGATACTCAGCTGGAGCCATAGAAGTCCACTCTTGAAACCAATCCTGCTGCAGGCTGAATTTGTCAACCAGGATTTTGGCAGTCCTTATTGGTGGATTTCTGGACCGAAGTCTGATGTTCAAGGCGTAGGGTATATCTCAATGAATTGGCAGATTGGAATTCCTCGGCAGCTTCTGGTACTCATGCAACAAGGCATTCTTTCTCCGTAGGTGAGGTGGAGGAATATGGCTCAGAACTGGTAGCCAAGAAGTGGGGGTAGATTTTATGGTTCCCGATATAATGCGAAAAGTATGAATTAGCTGTGTGTCAACCAGTTTTGTGTAACAGCTGTTCAGCCAGACTGGAGAGCAATATTCTGCAGTTGAGAAGACAAGGGCAAGGGCTGAAGTTCGTAAGGTCAAAGCAGAAGAACCCCAGGTGGTGCCACACAGTTTGTGGATGATATTGTTCCGTCAATGGAGTTTAGCTTTTGTCATCTTCAGATGTTCCTTGAAGGACAGTGTTCTGTCAAGGGTTACTCCGAGGTATTTTGGGTTTTTGTTGTGAGGAAGTCTAGCGTTCTGGAAATTAACATTAAGTTCACGGTGGACCAGTTTGTTGTTGAGATGGAAACATGAGACTTCAGTTTTACTCAAACTTGGCCAAGGTCTCCACTTACGAAAGTACTGATCTAAGGTGGCGAGATCAGCTGTCAGCGTATCTTCGGTGTTCTCCATAGATTTGCCCTGCGTTGCAAATGCCCTGTCATCCGCATACCCAAATGCTTTAGAGGAAGGGGTAATTGTAAAAGTTCGTCATATAAGATGTTCCAAAAACCAGGGCTGCATGCTGATCCTTGCGGGCATCCCTTGCTAATACTTCGTTCGGAGATCGCGGTTCCAATCCGAAGTTTCGCTTTTCGATTATTGAAGTAAGCTTGTATTAATGTATAAAAATTCTTCTCTTTCAACTGAGATAAAATTTTAGGCCACCAGGCATTATCAAAAGTATCTGTTATATCCTAAGATATCAATGTAGCTACCTTCCTAATTTTGAAGATATTTTTGATCCAATCAACCACATACACAACCTCATCTTCAGTGGATTTTTGAGGTGTGAAACCATATTGCTTTTGGCTTAAGTGACCATGATTATACATGTGATACATAACTCGATCAATTATAAGTTTCTAGAGAATTTTCCCTAGTACTGGAAGGAGGGAAATAGGTATGAACGATTTAACTGTGCCTAATATTAAGGAACTATCTTTGGGAATTATCTTAACTATTTCAAGTTTCCAGGAAGTAGGAAAGAAATGTAGAGCGAGGTATTTGTTAAATAGAACACCAAACATTTGTGGGAAGCATAAGTGAATGTTCTTAATTATATTAGCAGATATGCCATCCCATCCAGGAGCTTTCTTATCATCTTGTAAAAGGATTATTCGTTCTACCTCCTGGTCTGAGAACGGTAAGTCATCTTCAGTATCAGGCGGAATTTGAGAAAATATCCTAATCTCTTCTTGTAAATCTGTGTCATCAACTTCATCAGCAGAAGATCCGTTCATTAAAACCTCAGCGGTATCTTGAAAAGAAGTGGTGAATCAATTTTCAGTCTCAATTGTAGTAAGATTATTATTAAAATTATCTGGCCTCCTAGATAACTTATAAATGAGTCCCCAGGGATTATTTTTGGTAGGAATCGAACAAAATTCTTTCCACCTTTCTTGTTTCCTTTTAACATCATTTTTTGTTACTTCCCTTTAGCGGTCAAATATATTTCTTCATACCTCTGACTTAGCAGAGGACAACGAGGACGCGTTTCCTCATAAGATCAAGTTCAGAATTCCACCAGAAGTTTTTACAAGATTTCTGAGAGAATTAGGTAAATTAGTTTCAGCTAGATTAATTATATCATTTTTTAATTTGTTAACAGCTTGATCTAGTTCGTCCGCTGTATTACAGAGTTCTATGCCTCTCATTACTGTCTGCAAATTTCTTTTAGAAGACAGACGAAAATGATTCCATTTAATATTCTTTGTCTTATAGATACGAGTTATGTAATTGGTGGCTTGTATTGTAGGTATTTCTGCTGTAGGTTTTAGAGATATCATTGTTAAAGCGTGATCAGACAGCATTGGTGTATCACTGACTTTCCAGTTATAAATAAATGAAAGAAGCGCGGGACTACAAACACTAACATCTAAAAATCTCTGAGAATTACAACATATATAAGTTGGTTTATTGCCGTTGTTTAAGTCAAATTATGAGAGCTGCAGAAATCATAAAATAGTCTTCCTCGAGTATCCTCAACAGGACTACCCCAGGAACTATGCTTGGAATTAATATCGCCAGTTATGATTAGTGGTGTCCCCCTCAGGTCTTCACAGATACGTTCCAAGAAATTTATATCCATATTAATATCTCGTGTAGAGTCAAAGTACACATTGCATATATAAAGCTCCCCGCTGTTAAACGTTGTGCACACTACTACTCTGTCAGCAGAACAGTATTGCCCCAACAGAATGACCGTCTTAGATTTAGTAACTATAGCCGCACGAATTCGCTCTTCAGGCTCATTAATTCTTGAAGTGTAAACATCTAATCTAATCCAAAGCCAATGACTTTATTATTTCTAACATTCGGTTCTTGTATGCACAGAAGTGTCCTCTCATTATGATCAAATTTTAAAAGTAGTTCTTGAGTATGGACTAAAGACTTATGTAAATTTTGTTAATAAACGAAAAGGTCAGTCATAATTAATTTTTGATTTAACGATGCTAAACATGTTCCTGTAGATCGGACAGTCTGATGACATAGCAGAATGTTGAGAATCTAAAGTTTCCGAAATATTTCTCATAACGTTTCTCTGATTATGAAATTTACAATTCACGCTTTCAGTTTTACCTTTCGGACATATGCTGATATCATGACTATCAGAATACTGGGTAGGAGGTTAGCACCCTGAATAGGCCTATAATATAGAAAATAAATGATTTAGCTATCAAGAAAAACTATTAATAATAATATACCAAACAAATTAAATTATGTAGAACACATCTGAGAACGACAGATTTAAGTATCAACAATGATAATAATATGCTACTAGGCCTTAGCTGA
Organism: Anabrus simplex; assembly: GCF_040414725.1. Taxonomy (NCBI): domain Eukaryota; kingdom Metazoa; phylum Arthropoda; class Insecta; order Orthoptera; family Tettigoniidae; genus Anabrus; species Anabrus simplex. The sequence goes on along the minus strand of NC_090277.1, from coordinate 22,954,544 downwards.
GCCGAGAATAGTCTTTGAATATAATACTAGAACACTTAATTACAGAGACCACATGTGCGTTTTGGTTTCAAGGCCGTCAAAGTACATACCGGATATAACCTTAAAGTTTATATGGGAACTCTTTTAAACTTCTTCGAATAAAATCTCGACCGATGAATACCAAATTTGAGGCATTTTCACGCAATACCACAGGAAATATCAACACTTTGCTTTTGCGCTGGATAGCAAATATTTCAGTCAGACATGCATGCATTCGTGGAAACTCCTTGTGTTAAGACAGTCATGGTAGACGATATACCTTCCAAGGTATGAAGTTTACAAAATTTACCGACGAAGAGGTCCATAATAATCCTTTTCGTCACATGTTATAAAATAGTATTACCACACACTGTTAGTTTACAGAATGAATTGGTATTACACAGCACTAATCAGCCACTTTAAGAGTAAATTTAAACAGCCAGATGACTTATCATGGTAGGTTCTGATAATTACAGGCTCCACAGCCACTTCAGTCCCTTAACTAGGGTAGCCATAATGGCTAGACAGATTGTCTCTTGAAGTACAGCCATCTTGGAGACGATCAGATGCCGACTCCCGGTTCACAGAGTACGGCCAAAAGTCAACACACGTTGATAGTTGACAAATGCGCAGCGGAGTCAAGGATAAGAGGGTAGAAATTACTCCACGTCGTCCAATCAAGATATTAGATGTACCACAATTTAAAAATTGCAGCCAATCGCTGTTTAGCAGTTCATGGGGCATTGATAGCTGATGCATTTTAAATTCCACCCATACTAACAGTTATTAATGGCAGTAGTAATGCAAATCCCCTTCAAATTATTCCGCTACATCCTCACCCCCCGAAAGAACACACCAGGGTAGGGCGATAAGCACAGTTTGAGTACATGGGTTAATACATTTAGTGACTGGCGAATCATGACAGTTCACGCATATCGTTGCGACTGAATAAAAGTGTCACAGGGAAGATCTCATTGAGATGGACGTTTCTCACAGCCTTCTTGCTTTATGGTATAATGGCAACATCACAGAGGCAATGTCGTCGACAGAAGTAGTAGTGGCACAGATATGACGAATACGGTGTGGCCAGCACTATGTTCATACTGCCATTTAGATGTTGTTCTTGCATGCGAGCACAGACACTGGCTATCGTCACACAGCGTGGTAGAAGGGTTACCTCGCTCATGTTACGGTATAGATGGTGGAGTTTTCCTTGAAACAATCGAGTCACGTGCACATGTTGCAGAAACAATTTTATGAGAGCAGAAGCATCAGGGATAAAATTGGTACGTTGCAGTGGGGAACATCAGTCAGTTACAACATATGCCTGCCATAGGGATACTGTTCATTAATGTCAGTTCATCACAGACCCCTGAGAAATGAGCCACTGAAATCACTGAGGTTCCGATATTCCCTGACACTCTTACAATGGGAATATAACGACTTATGTTACTACACTTACATGAAGTTTACAACCGCGCGTTTACGAAATATTACAATTTGAGTTAAGCTGATTAGTTTACCAATTTTTTATATACTCTTCACCTGGCTCAGACGAAACCAATTTACTCTTCTAGCAAGAGGGTCACAGACCAGCAAAGAGATAAGTGTCAAACATTGTAAGACGGTGCGAAGACAATTGGAACGAGGCGCCAATTTGGCCGCAAACTTGTCAATTTTCTTGCTATAAGGATAAATCTTAAGAAAGACTTGATCAGCCTACGGATATACCACATGGCTTACGATCTTTATCGTATTGTTTACGCACATTCTCATATGGTACAGCTAATGTGGACTTGGCACTATCACGTACCTTGCCCATGTCATGAGCGCACATATTTACAGGAAGAATATAATCGAGTTTCAATGCATTGGACAATGGAGAATATTGTTTGTAAATCAACATCATACGAGTAGTAACAGGAGATTGCATGTGGGATACATAAACAGCGGATTTGAAGGCATAATACAACCAATGAAGACTGGTGTCCCACTTAGATTGATCGGAGTGATGGTATGCAATGAGTGCTGTTCTTAAATTGCGATTAACTCTCTCCGCAAGGGTAGGAGGCGGTAGTTGTGACATGAGAGATTGACAGGTCGAAACAGAATTTCTTAAATGTATTACACCGAAGGGCTCAGGCGTTATCCGAAACAATGAACTTACAAGGACCCAAACAAGAGAATATGGATGTCAACTTAGATATAGTGGTCTGAGCGTTAGCAAGGCGAGTTGGGAAGATCCAGCAAAAGCGCACACAAGAGCGAACTGGTGACTCAGTTTTCACCTTGGGAACGGGCCCACGTGAACTATGTATAACCTCTCCATAGGGCGTATAGCAGATGGAGAAGACAGGACACCAACACGCGTATTCAGATTAGGTTTGCTTATCGAAAATTTTTTGCAAGAATTTCATGAATTTCAACATCCATGCCCTTCCAAATGAAATAGGATCTGATCCTTTGACTGATTTTAAATACGCCAAGATATCCTTCACAAACAGATTCCTGGTAATATTTGAAGATAGCCGGAATGAGATCAGGTTGAGCAACAATTTCGAATTTCTTGCAACAAAGAACAGCATTGACAAGAGAATACGGTTTGACGATAGTACCAGCAGAAATATAATCAATAATACTCTTGATCTCAGGATCATTAGCCTGACACTTACTAATGTCCTCATCTGTAAAATGGCATTCATACGGACAGTTGGGCCTGAACAAAATTGAGGCAAATTTAGGAAACTTGGAGTTGAATCAGGGTTATTTTGATGAACGTCAAACATGCGGCTCAAGCTATCGGCAACAACGTTCTCTGATCCTCTGATCTGCCGGACAGTGAATTTGAAAGACGAGATCCTAATAGACCCATCGAGTCAATCTACCGGATCTACGTGGTCGGCAAAGAAACCATGACAATATCATATTTTCGGTTTCAAGCTCAAAGTGGACATGTTCGATATACATGCGAGGTTTATCGAGGACGAAAAGGACTGTATATCCCTCCAATTCAAAGATAGAATATTTAATTTCCATTGGTGACAAGCATCAAGAAGCATGGGCGATTACTCTACGACCGAGATCGGTGTCTTGCAATAGTACAGCGGCAACGTAAGCTACGTGGGTAGCCTAGGGTGAAACCCTGTACCACCGGGAGCTTTGGCCGCCTCACTGGACCTTGATAAGCGCAGACCTAGTCGTCACTAGGCCTGCAGTGGCCAGATCATTGACTCGCTCCCGATGGCAGGCGAGCCACACGTTTGATCGCTGTCCGTATTATCGGCGATCAAAGAGAGCGGTGCCCCTACCAGCTTTTAATTACTTTGAATAATGAAGGTTTTGGGAAAGTGAGAAATAGCCGAAAATGGAGCTTTAGCCACAGCTATTTTGAACTCATCAAGCGTTTTGTTGGGTTTCCTCCCAGAGGAATTTTCGGTTTTTATTACGAAGAAAATCTGAGGGTGCAGCAATATCTGCAAATTTAGGGATGACGTTCTGGAAAGATCCACCCATGCCAATTATCTGCTTACACATTTTGCATCTTTAGGAGGCTTGAAATCCTGAATAGCCGTTGTTTTAGAATGATTCATTGAGACACTGTTTTGTGATACAATCTGGCCTAAAAATGAGTTTTGGCTACGAGCGAAAGTTTGACAGTTAATCCAGCCTTGCTGAATCGCTCTAAAACTTCCATAAAATGTACGAGATGATCTTCAAGGGTTTCACTGTACACAATAGTGGTATACGTAGTTAAATTTAATGTCCCCCAAGGTAGAATCCAAGAGTCAGATAAGGAAATTAGCGCCTGTGGACAAAACGAACGGCAAAATCTTGAATTCATACAAGTTCCAATCCGTACAGAAGGCTGAGTGACGCTTGCTTTCCTCGTCGAGGAGAATCTGATGATAGGCTTTATTCAAATCAAACGTGCTAAATATTGAGCACCATGAAACCATGGGAAATATGGGTATAGGTCAGGACGGGGTAGAGATTGAAGTATTACCTTACTGTTCAACTGCCTGTAATCAATTACCACACGGAAACCACCAGAGGATTTCGGTACCAAGAATATTGGGGAAGCATATGGTGAAGTGGAGAGTCGAATAATGCCATCGCTGAGCATGTCATCAATGATACCTTTTAGAATTTTCATTTTGGGAGGAGCCAAACGATATTGTGCTGGTCTAACCGGGATATTATCGGAAACATCAATTTTGTAAGTAAGTACATTGGTACAACCTAAGCGATCAGTGAATATATCTTTAAACTCGTCACATATTTCACGAATTTTACTAGCCTGGTTATCTTTCAGATGGCTTAAATCTTGATCCAACTTATCAAGATCGTCGACATCCATGATAGACATAGCGATACATGAGTAGGTGACACGCACCGGAAAGCTAAGAGATGGGCAAAATTTGAAGTTGAGACACTTGTCTCGTAAAATTCAACAGCAGCACTACATTAGATATAAAGTCCGCACCAATGATGAATGGACAAGATAGACTCGGAACCAAAAAATTCTTAATTTTCCAAGAGAAATTAAAGAAGCGAATTTTAATTAAAATAGATCCCAGGACTTTTAACTTTCTACCATCAGAACTGACATAATTGACGACCTCAGGTTCGATGGAAGGAAGTTTAGATGGACTAGACATACTTTCATACCATTCAGCATTCATCAGACATAAAATGCTACCCATGTCAATAAAAGCACCAACATGTTCGTTATTGATTTCTATAGCGGTATAATTTAAAGGGGACTGGTATTACTACTGCCATCTATAACTGTTGTATGTGTGGAATTTATAATGTGTCTTTTAACTATGTCCCATGAACAGCTAGACAGCGATTGACTGCAATTTGTTAATTGTGGTACATCTAATATCTTGATTGGACGTCGTGGAGTGATGTCTACGGCTTTTATTCCCTGACTCCGCGGGGCGTGAGTCAATTGTCGACGTGCGTTGAACTGTGTTCCTACTCTGTGAACAGGGAGTTGGCTTTGAATCGTCTCGTAGATGGCTGTGTTTGTTGTGCCAATCCGTCTAGCCGTAATGGCTAGAGGAAATGATTACCGTCCACCCTAGTTATGGGACTGAAATGGCTGTGTAGCCATTACATTGTGCCACTTACATTGCGCCTGCTGTGCGAGTTATTCGTTTATGTTTGGTTCTATTTACTCTTTAAGTGGGTGATTGGTGCAATGTTATTTAATTTTGTTCAAGTACTAACCGTGTGTTAGACGCTGCTGTTTAATTAAAGGGGATCTGTAAGGATTTTTAATGGACCTCTTCGTCGGTAAGTTATGAAAACATATTTTATGTGTTTATACCAGGAGTTCCCAGAATATAAACATGTCGGACTGAAATACATCGCTATGCAGCGCAAGGGCGTTGTGTTGATATACTATGTGATACTGTGTGAAAGTGCCTCAAATCTGGTCTTCATCGCCTGAAATAATATTTGATGCAGTTTAGAAGTGTTCCCCTCTAAATTCCAAGGTGATATCCGGTATGTCCTTTCGACGGCCTTAAACTAATACTGCTGTGGTCTCCGTAATGAAGTGTTCCTTCTGTATCATATGTCAAACTATTCTAGGCTCTGCTGAGGCCTAGTAGCGTGTTAATATTCAAATTTGACGTTCTCAGATGTGTTCTACTTAACTTAATTACCACGGATTATTATTATTATTATTATTATTAATTGGCTTTCTTGGAACTCCTTTCTATTATATTGATGGTGCTATTAAACCTTTTGGAGCTTAATTTGCTTTAACGTTACGGATTTATTCTACGTCTGATAACCTCAATTCTTGCTATTGTTGTTTTGCTCCATATTACAACGGTTATATCACTGTTATGTCGAGATAGTGGGTATTGATTAGATATGACATAATTTGATGAGCATTACATGACAGTTACGAGTTGATTGTCTTTCGAGTAGCGTTGTGGAGCAGACGCTCGTGTGGGGTAGTGGTCAAGTAAGGCCTGATTGATGATGACTAGGGTTTATTGCACCTCATTAAATAACATTGGCTATGCGATTTTAAAAAGGTGATCGCTACAATGTTTCTACAGTGGAATGTGTGATGGAAAGTGGTGAAATTAGCTATTTTTGGTGTGAATATATCGTGGTTTGACAAGTCCCCGACATTTTGATTTTTCTAGTTCTTACTTCGCATTCTACACTGAAAATTTTGGTTGGTATGTGTTTCTTCCCTTCTGGTTGAACTCCGTAATTTTTTCTTCTTGTGTGAATTTTAAAAGGAGTTGATATATTCCAAGCTTTTCAATATTGTTGCAGTATAAATGTCAAATGGTAATACGACCATTGATCTTTAAAAAAGGAATTACAGTTCATGTGTAATTTATTTATTTATTTATTTATTTATTTATTTATTTATTGGTGATTTAATATTGTTCCAGCGAATGAATTATTTTTATTCTTATTTAATTTATTTAGTTAAGTGTTGTTTTTTAAGGTTGTATAGATTATTTATTGGTGCTGCACTCCTTTTAAACACACTTCTTATTTATTAAATTATCATGTGGTTCAAACGTTTTAGCGTATATCCCATGAATTGCTCTATCCTATTCCCCTGGATCCACTCTCTGTAGAAGTTCCTTTCGACCTTTGGTTCTGCCCAGATTACAACGCTTTTAGTCCTGTGTCTGTGTTTTTATCGAGGTCTGCCCTAAGTAGTTGGAGTGATTTCACGCTGGGATGGCCTCTTGTCTCTTTGGTGGTAGGGCTGACAATCGAAGACTTGGGCTGCGGTATTGTGGCTTCAGTTGTTTAATTGCCCTTTTCATCGGTTGTTGGTACGCCACAGTTTCAACATCTACCATGGGCACACACAGAGATACCAGCAGGGACGCAATTACATTTCGGGGGAAATTTGGGTTTTGTAGGTTGACGATAATCATGGGCAATTCCCTTATTCGGAGTTACAGAGTTAGAGTCTTCCACCTCTAGTCAGCTTTTTCCTGCACGATCAAGAGGTTTACCATAGTTAACCCGTTTGGAAGGACAATACGTTTGAGTATGTTCCAGCGAACCACAAATATAACTACCAGGAATAGGGTTGTTAGGAAATGACATAGTAGTACGCCGGACATAAGGGCAATTATTGCGCAAGTGGGCCCGCGCACCAAATGCATTATTATTTCTAACAGGGTTAGGCTTGTGTGAAATTAGAAGACGGTCATGACTGGTTTTCGTAAGGGTAGGAGGTGGGATTTCAACTACACGTGAGGCGTCTTCATACTTAGTACTCTCCGCCTTAACTCACACAGCTCTAGTTCAGTAAGAGTTTCAGGAGTGTTAGTGATGGACAAATACGACCTATACTGGAAGAGATATACCTTCTAAAATATCCTCAACCATTTCAGACTGCGGTACAGACACCTTGAACACTTTACAATAAAAACACAAATCGAGGATATAGGTTGACAATGTTTCATTCGTCGCTTGGACTCTGAAACTTTACATAGGAATCAAGGTTCTTAATGCCTTAACTGGAATCACATCGTGAAATTTATCGGTTGACAATGAGTTATCAAGTTCCCGGGCAATTTCATGTTTGAGTACACCAAGGCAATTTGGATACAAGACAAGGAAAATACCCTTTCAATGTCAAACACACTGGCCGTTCGAGTTAACTCGACAAAGTATCTTAGGAATCTAATAACCTCTTCGATGGTATCAATATTAAAATTGCAATCCTGGCCTTTCAATAAGCCACTAATGGGAGAAGGAATGCGATTACCAAGTAAACAATGCTCGTTTAGCACTCTTATGGTAGGCACAGAATTATTAGATGCGATGGGTATACTGACATTCTGGAAATGTACACCCTTGTCAGTGTTACTATCGTGGGCGATATTGAAGGACACCAATGCGAGCAGACAATGTTGCATCAAGTGTAAGTAGTTAGGAACACAATTTATTTATTTATTTATTTATTTATTTATTTATTTAGTTATTTATTTATTTATTTATTTATTTATGCCTACGATGGACCACGTGGTTTTTAACTCTGGTGAGCTCTTTTCTTCCTCTTAGCCCAGTATTCCTTCATTCTAGCGCTATGGATGTCTTTTCTTTCTTGAGTCCATTTCACTCCTGTTCCTGGACGCAGTGATTTAGTTGATAGTGACTGGAGAGTGTCAGATGTCTTGACTAACTTTCTGAACTTATCTCGGTTGTAAATGTCAATGTGATCAATGTTAAGGTATTGTAGGTCTTTCCGCACTAAATTCGTCCATTTGGCATTGGTTGCTTTCCCTCTAGATACAGTGTTGAAGATCCTTGAAGTGAGTCTCTGGCTGTCCATCCTGACTACGTGACCATAGAACATTAGTCTTCTCTTCCTCATAGCTGTTGTAATGCTCTCTATTTTACTGTACAGTTCCTTGTTGTTCCTGATTCTGTAGCCATCTTCTTCTTTAATGGGCCCTATAATCCTTCTGAGGATCTTTCGCTCTTTCAATTCCAGTTCTCTGAGTTGTCCTTTCCGGGTCATGTTTAGGCATTCTGAGGCGTACAGTACAGATGGTCTTATTACGGTGTTGTAGTGTCTAAGTTTAAGATTCAAGGAGAGGGATTTAGACTTGTATATGTTCTTAGAAAGATGATAAGCTCTTTCTAATTTAGTGCATCTACTCTTCATTGCAAGGTCCTCATTAACATTTGGGGTTATCCATTCTCCAAGATATTTGAATGAGTTGGCCTTGTGTATTATTTTGTTCCCCAAATAAATGAAGTTGGGTGCTTCTCTGATGTTGGTCAGAAATTCTGTTTTATTGACAGCAATCTTTAGCCCTACCTTAGCTGCTATGCGTTCTAGGGAGGATAGCTGGTACGTAGCTTCTTCCATACTTGAAGCTAAGAGTGTGAGGTCATCTGCGAAGGCTAAGCAAGTAACTGTTAACTTGTCTTTCTTGTAGCCGATTTTTAATCCAGAGTTGTCAGCTTGTGTGTTTGTCCATTCCCGAATGACCACCAGAGAGTTAAACAGGATAGGGGACAAACCATCTCCTTGTCTAAATTGCTACATAGGGTGAGGTGCTGAGGTTTTTGTAGGTAAAGATTGTTTCGAGGTTCAGAATCTGCTCTGTGCATGATCTTGACTTCCTAAATCCAGCATGGCACTCTCCTATGCAGGAATCTAATTGTGCCTCCACTCTTTTAAGCAATGCTTTGGAGAAGATTTTGTAGGTCACTGATAGGAGAGAGACACCTCTAGAGTTGTTAGGGTCTAACTTGTCTCCTTTCTTGTGCAGCGGGTGGATGATAGCTGAAGTCGAATCCCTTGGTAGTGTTTCTGTTGTCCAGATGTCAGTTATGATTCTGTGGATACTGTCAATTGACTCTTCATCTGCATGTTTCCATAATTCTGCAATGATGCCATCTTCGCCTGCTGCTCTGTTAGATTTCAGTTCAGGGATGATCTGTTTGATTTCTCCTTTGGTGGGAGGAAGGGAGTCAGGGTTAATAACATTCTTAGGTTGAAATTGTAGTTTTTCCTCTGGTTCTTCTGCATTGAGGAGGCCATCAAAATATTTAGCAAGGGCTGTAGTACAATCTTCATTGTTCATTTTCAGTTCTCCGTCTGGTCCTCGAACGTGGAGTGTAGGGGCTGAGTAAGCGTTTGTCTGAGATTTTAGAGTTTCGTACAAGTTACTGGTGTTGTTCCTTTGAAAGTCTTTCTTTGCCTGATTTATGATGTTGTTGTTATATTGCCTCTTAGCATTTCTAATGGTCTTGGCCATGTTCTTTCTGACTGTTAGGAAGGTTGTATGATTTTCTGTGTTTTTGTTGCAGTTCCATTTCACCCATGCCTGTCTTCTCTCCTCTATTGCGTTATCGCATGTTGGTGTCCACGATGGGTGTTTACTCCTTCTGGTTGCAAGGATGGTTTCTGTTGCTGCATCTATCAGTGCCTTCTGTAGGTTAGGCCAATCCGTTTTATTCTGATTATTGCTTAGTACCTTAGTAAAATTGTTGTTCTCTTTGAACTGGGCTGTATTAAATTTTGGGATTCTGGACCTGGTGTAATTATTACCTCTGCACTATGTGAGTGGAATGAAATTTGCTTTGACCAAAGATAGGTAGTGGTCTGAATCAATATTGGCACCTCTCAATACCTTGACGTTCATTATTTCCTTACTATTCCTTCTACTGATGGCAACGTGATCTAACTGGTACTCTCCTAGCAAGGGATTGGGACATCTCCAGGTCTTGGCTTTTCGGGGGAGGTGTCTGAATGCTGTAGATTTAAGAACAAGGTTGTGATTTTTACACAGATTGATCAGCCTCTCACCATTACAATTGGTTCTCTTGTGGGCCGGGTATTCTCCGACTATGTTCTTAAACCTGCGCTCCTTACCAATCTGGGCATTAAAGTCCCCCATCAAGATGATCACGTGATGTTCTGGAATCTTATCGATTGTCTCTTCCAGTTCTTCCCAAAAGTATTCAACACTTTCAATATCACTCTTATTAGTATCATTGGTAGGTGCATGGAAGTTAACAATCGTGTAGGCTTTGTTGAGACTTCTGAAGGCTATAGTGGACGTTCTCCCATTTGGTGATGAGAAGGAGATAATAGAGTTGATCATTTTGTTGTTGACTATGAATCCTGTACCCAGGTGGGGCATATTCTTCATCACTCTCTGACCTGGCTGTCCCTTGTAAATCCTGTGACTCAAAAGGTTCTTCGACCGTAAATCTTGTCTCTTGTAAAGCCGTTATAAGGATGTTGTGTTTTGTTAGGACGTCCAATGTATGTTTCAGTTTTCCCGTTTGTAGGAGGGAATTAATGTTTATTGTTGCCAGATAGTTGATGTGTTTCTTCCTCTTACATGAAGATGCAGGCTCCCCAGAATCCGATGGCCTGCTTGCCCCACTGTGATTGGGGGTGGATTTGTTACCACCTGGGGTAGATTTCCAATTAGTCGTTTGCTCCATGTTTCCAGAGTTACGAAAAAGTTTAGTGGGGTTACCCGAAGGTAACGTGGTGTTTAACTGTCAAGGTTGTAAGCCTTGAAGCCCCCAGCACTGATCGGTTCACTGACCCAGCTTCCCGCTGGGATTGGTTACCCAACCTTCCACTGGGTTGCTCAACTTAATAGGGGGCACCTCGTGTAGGTTACGTGCTGGAGTTGTAGTGAAAGAGGCTAGTTGGGTTCTCTTGCTGAACCCAATATATTATTGTTGCAGGAGTTTGGCAACGACGCATTTCACTACCATTTGCCCAGAGTCACAAGGACTCTTCCCAGGTTGATTCCTGGGACCCTATTTATTTATTTATTTATTTATTTATTTATTTATTTATTTATTTATTTATTTATTTATTTATTTATTTATTTATTTATTTATTTATTTATTTATTTATTTATTTATTTATTTATTTATTTATTTATTTATTTATTTATTTATTTATTTATTTATTTATTTATTTATTTATTTATTTATTTATTTATTTATTTATTTATTTATTTATTTATTTATTTATTTATTTATTTATTTATTTATTTATTTATTTATTTATTTATTTATTTATTTATTTATTTATTTATTTATTTATTTATTTATTTATTTATTTATTTATTTATTTATTTATTTATTTATTTATTTATTTATTTATTTATTTATTTATTTATTTATTTATTTATTTATTTATTTATTTATTTATTTATTTATTTATTTATTTATTTATTTATTTATTTATTTATTTATTTATTTATTTATTTATTTATTTATTTATTTATTTATTTATTTATTTATTTATTTATTTATTTATTTATTTATTTATTTATTTATTTATTTATTTATTTATTTATTTATTTATTTATTTATTTATTTATTTATTTATTTATTTATTTATTTATTTATTTATTTATTTATTTATTTATTTATTTATTTATTTATTTATTTATTTATTTATTTATTTATTTATTTATTTATTTATTTATTTATTTATTTATTTATTTATTTATTTATTACAAGACTTAGTGTCCCAATTACAGTGACAACTACGTCACATAATCTACAATTAACATGGTGATACTTACACCTAAACTATATTCTACAATTTTATCTACTCTCCTATAATATTGAAAAAAAATTAAAGTATTTTTCTAAAAGCTAAAGAACCGTATGTTAATATGATGGAACAACATACGACAAAGTAAAATGGCAAAATAAATGAAGCAGTACACGTACAAAAATAATATTATAGGACTTCATCTTACAATTTCCCCTATTTTTAGGACTTCATACAATTGCGCGATGAAGTTCAGTTACAAACTCACGCAATTTCAGACTGAAGTGAAGGCCGTTATTTTCTGAATGGCACTGTTGAAGATACTACAGATCCTGTTTACCTACGAGTTATCATAGGCACAAGTCCTGGTTTTTCCATTTAAAAATATTATGTTATTTCTGTAATTGAAGCGAGGTACATGGAAATTTAGGAGAGACAGTAATTCAGGAATATCAATATCATAGTTTACAACTTTATAAAGAAATTGTACTGCATCCTTCCGTCTGCGAATTTCTAAACTCTCCACTCCGAAATTTAAAAGGATATTACTATAGGGTACCATACAGGGATAGCAGCCAGATTTTTATATTGTAAGTATTTTAAAAATCTTTTTTGTTATTTTTCAACCTGATAGACATATTGTTGACACCTAGGGCTCCAAACGATGCTGGCATATTCTACTTTTGGTCTTACTATGGTATTGAACAGGTGAATGCAAGTTTGTGTGTTTTTGAATGGTTTTATATTCCTGATAATGAATCCTAGGGTCTTGTACGACTCAGCTACCACTTTCAATATATGTGAATTGAACGTAAGCTCGTGGTCGAATAAGACCCCGAGGCCTTTCATCTCACAAACCGATCGCAAATCACTGTCACCTAGCTTGTAAGTGTAGTGGACGGGAGTTTTCCTTCTGGTGAACGACATCGATACACATTTTTCTGCATTTAAGTACAGTTTATTTTCAGTCCCCAGTCCGATACACTTTTCAAGTCTAGCTGAAGCTGTTTACAGTCGTTTATGTTTTCAATGGCTTTGGACACTTAGAAATCGTCGGCGTACAGCAGACAGCTCGAATATTTCACTTGTTCAGGGAAGTCATTGATGAATGCGAGAAAAACTAAAGTGCCTAAATTTGACCCCTGAATTATTCCTGAATTTACAGGGTATTGCCGAGAAGAATGTCTCTGGAAAGAAACGAACTGCTTCCTGTCACCCAGATAGGAACTGAAAAAATGCAACATTAGTTTCGAGAAACCGAACAGGTTTAACCTACTTAACAGGGCATCGTGATTAATTTTATCGAATCTGTTAATACTACGTCCATTTGTCCACCCGTGTCAAGTTCTGTGGACACTCGCTGAGTGAAGTTAACCAAGTTTGTGACTGTGGAACGTCGTGAAAGGAAACCATGGTGTTTGTCTGATATAAGAGGTCTTAAATATGTTGTTAGTCGATTACATAACATAAATTCGAAAACTTTTGCTATCGCGGATAAAATAGAAATAGGCCGGTAGTTATTTATCAGTATGGGATCCCCTGATTTAAGTATGGGGCACACTCGTGATAACTCTAGACGGATGGAAATATAGATGTTTTAATAATCAAATAAATAGAAGAGGATGCTTAAGAACATCTGAACAACCTTTTATCACATACGGTGGTACTTAGTCTGGTCCTGCAGACGTTTTAGGTTTCAGCTTTTGAAGTGCTACTTCAACCTCTTCTAGCGAAGTTTATAATATGCAACGTATCGTGAGTGAAAGATGGGTCGTTAGGTATGCGATATTGTGCCTTATGCGGGGAATATACTGATTGGAAGTAGTCCGCAAAACCTTCTACATATCATCCTTAGTATCTAGTACGTTATTTTAATATTTATAAGTATCGCAATCCGTACTATTCTTTCTCCTATTTTTAATGTATGCCCAGAAAGATCTAGCGTCATTGTTGATACCTTGTTCCACTGTCTCAATGTATCTTCTGTGTGCGGACTTAATTTCAGATTTCATTCGATCTCTGAGAATTTTATATTTACTATCATAATGGTCCGTAATGTGCTTCCGTTTTCTGTAATATTCCTTTTCTTTCAATTTTCGAATTATGCTACCTGTAAACCAAATGGGGTATATTTTGCCGTTACCTGCTTTTGTTTTGTGGGAACCGTTTCGTTTATAGCTGAATAAAGGTTGCCGTAAAAACAGTCTACTGCAGCATCAACTTTAGTGCATTCATAGAGAGAGTTCCAATTTGTGTCCCTAAGCCTCATGAACAGTCGTTCGTAGTTCGCTTTTCTAAAATTATATGAAGTCTGGGGTGTAGTGTTAGGTTTAGTCCGATGCAATGTAATTCGTAGCTCTATTTCTAAGGCCGGGTGGTGCACATCCTCTGTCAGTAGCGGGTCTGTGCTCCTTGTGCATTCAATGTTTGAAATATTTTGATTAGTCATTACTAAGTCTAAAGTTTTTCCGTTACAGTTTGGAACTGAGTTACATAAGGACAGATTATGAAGATTAATAAAATGTCTCAATTGCTGACTTTACTTTTTTGTGTTTAAATCACTGTTCATGTTACTAATTGATGGTATGCTGAAATCGCCGACAATGACGACATTACTGTAGTGTAGCTCGTAATGAGATTTTAGCCAACCAAATAATTCACTGTAGACAGCTGATTTTGAGGAAGGAGGTACATACACATTGCCGAAAAACCATACCTTTCCTTGAATGACAACTTTCAGTAAGAGCCCCTCAAAACTATTTGTGACCTGTTCGGCCTTGAGCACAGTTAATCCTCTCCTGACAGCAGTGGGCACACCCCCACCCCTCCTAGTGCTACGGTCAGCCATGTACACTCTGTATTGCTCACTACAGACCTCACTATCGAACACAGTAGAGTCCAGCCAAGTCTCTGTTAGGCCCACGAATTGATATTCATTGGCTTGAATGTTCTGACTCAGTTCATCAAATTTTGTTTTTAACCCGCGCACATTTTGATAATAAAAATTAAGCCTAGTGTCATTCATTAATTTACAGCTTATTTAGATCATCCTGGTTGTTAATAACAACTACTTTGGAACCTTTAATTTTACGCATTTTAATGACTACGTTTCTTACACATATGTACGCGTAGTCCTTCTCTCTGCGGATGACTCGGGCCTGGGCTAGCAGTTTTCTTCTCTGCGGTGACAGACTCTCGTTGATGTAGATGACACTGTCGCCTGGAATATCTGCGTGCCTGGTGGAGAGGTTTCTCTTCACTCGCCGTCTTTCCATGAACAGATCTTTGTCCATTCGCCTTACGAGCTTCACTATAATTCCGCAGTGTTGTTGGTGCGGGGCTTTCGGGAGGTGATGACACGCATCCACCATCTCTTCTTTCACATCTATGTCCAGAGCCCGTCCAATCTTCTTAACTGTGTCCAGTACAGTTTCGTTTTGAATATCAAGAATATCAAGAACCCCCTGGATTTCAATTGTGTTCCTTCTTGAGTACATTCCCGCGTCATTCACTCGGCACTCTAGGGATTTTATTTTTTCCCCCTTAAATTGCAGTTTTCCTGAGTCAGGTTTTCTATGTGATCAAAACACTTATTGAGATTAGTTTGTTGCTTCGAAATAAGCTGGGCCGTATCGTCCAACTTCCTATGACACAGTTGGAGTGAGTTCCCTAAATCAGTCTCTCTTATCTTTTAGTCTTCCTTCATTTGCCGAATTTCTTCGGTTAGTTCTTTTAGAAGGGAAAAGATACTATCTAAGGATGGAATAGTGTTTCCTACTGATTTCCTCTTACTCTTGTCTGCTTCACTTACACTACAACTTTCACAGGACCACACGCTATATCTATTCAGGTTGTTCACACATTTCTTGTGGTACCACTTTTTGCACTGAGCGCACTGTACCTTAAGGGCTCTTCCCAGCTCCTCTCCACTTTGCTCGCAAGCGCCCATTCTGCTATGTTCACAACAAGCTCCGGAATTAATACTATTTCGGGATTCCCGATGAGTAAATTCGTGTTTTTCTTTAATAACTTCACAATAGATTTCACACACTGGAACACGTCGGGTGAGTACACTGAAAATCCCGCTGTTAAACACTTGAAATTACACACTTTCGAGGAGCTCGTATCGCGCGTGCCACTCACTCAGACGCCATTACCGCAATACTCTGAACATCACTACAAACACCAAGTAAGTCGTGCACGCGACCTACGAGATGTGAGATACGTGTCCTGATTCTGTCTTACTGGTACTTCGATGGTTCAAGTTCCTCAAAATAGTTACAAATTTTAACAATTTCTAACAAGTTATTAATAAAGGCCGTATGCTCACGTATATCCACGACGCTAGGTTGAGGAATATCAATAGGCGTATCCCCGACACAGGACAGCAATACATCATCAGAAGGAATGGTACTCGTGCTGCGCAAATTGCGAATCTTCAGCTCGGAATCGAGCTCAGCACGCCTCTGCATACGAGGGTCCGGTACTGGTCGGGCAGGCGTTGTGGGTGAAATGCAACACAAGTTACCAGAAAATAAATGAGTGAACCTGGCCAGTAAATCACTATTATACAAAAATACACAGTTACCCACAATTAATTGCTCTACAGAGGTTATAGGTGAGGTAAACACACAGACAGAAAAAGGGTAGGAAGGAATGAGACGCATTTAGGGAATTTTAGTGATATTCATTTCTCAAATTAAATATTGCTGTCTTTGGTAGTCATAGCAAAGAGTGTAGTCAAAACCACGGTATCACTGCTACCAATTCCTCTCTGTGACGTACCAACAATTGAACACAAGAAAGACGAAAAAACTGACAGCGCAAGACCGCAAAAGCTCAGTTCGATTGTCAGTATTACCACAAGAGAGACAAGAGGCCATCCCAGCGCGAAATCAGGACAACATACTTAGGGTAGGCGTCGATCAAAACACAGGACTGGGAAGCGATGGAATCTGGGCAGAACCCAAGGTCAAAAAGAACCTCAACAGAGGGTGTATCCAGGGGAATAGGATAGAGCGATTCGTGCGAAATACCATGAAACACTAAATAGTTTTAACCACATAAATATTGTATAAATGAAAACTTAAAAATGAGAGTATCAGCCATTAATTATTCATAAAATTAAAAACAACAATATTTAACTAAATAAATAAAATAAAGTTTAAGAACAAATCGATTCATTCACTGGAACTATATGGAATCGCAAAAAATTTAATTTTTTAGAAAATATTTTTCATCGAACATCAGTTAACTTTTGGTAGGACGTAAACCTTTAAATAAATGGTCATATGAGTAAACTGGGTTGAGAGTTCTCAATTAACCATTTTGAAAGAACGGGGTACCACGTTTTGGTAGACAAAGTTCTCCTACTAGAATATTAAAGAGCATTGAAAATAACAACACCATTTAAAGGTCATCCAAGTAGTAAAATTAAGAAGGTAAACTAGAAGGGAGGAAGACAATCGCAAGCAACAAATTCAAAATACCACAAGTGGTAGAAGGCGAAGTAGTAAACTAGAAAACTTACAAGTGGCGACATGTCAAAACACGACATATTCACGCCGAAAATAATTAATTCCACAAAATCACGTCGCCAATGTTACTCAATATGAGGTACAATAAACCACAGTCATAAGGCTACTCGAGAGACAATGCACTCGTAACGGTGACGCAATGCTTATCAAATCGTATAATTTCTTATCAGTACCCATCATCCTGACATAACAATGACATGACCGTTCTAAGATGGAGCAACAACAACAACAAGAGCAAGAATGAAGGTTACATGAAACAGAAAAAAACTGTAACGTTAAGAAGAGAGGAACTCCAACAAGGATAATAGCACCTTCAATATTACATAGAAAATAAATGAGTTTGCTATCCAGAAAACGTATTAATGATAATAAACAAAGAAAATTGAGTTAAGTGGCACATATCTGACAACGACAAATTTAAATAACAACAATGATAATAATATGCTACTAGGCTTTAGCTGAGCCTAGAATAGTCTTTATATATAATACTTGAACACTTAATTACGGAGACCACAGGTTTGTTTTGGTTTTAAGGCCGTCAAAACTACATACTGGATATCACCCTGGAATTTAGAGGGGAACACTTTTAAACTGCTTCGAATAAAATTTCGAACGATGAATAACAAATCTGAGGCATTTTCACACAATACCACAGGAAAAATCAACGCACCGCCTTTGCGCTCTATAGCAATTATTATAGACATATATAAAATCGTGAAAACTCCTTGTGCTAACACAGTAAAGGTAGGTGAGCTACCTTGTTCAAAGTATGAAGTTTTCAAAACATACTGACGAAGAGGTCCGTAATAATCCTTTCCGGCACACATTATAAAATAGTACTACCACACACCTTTAGTTTACAGAAATAATTGATATTACATAGCATTAATCAGCCGTTTAAAGAGTAAATTAAAACAACCAGATGACTTATCATGGCAGGTTCCGATAAGTAAGAGGCTCCACAGCCACTCATCCTTATTTTATTGCTTGATTGTTAACACATAGGACATGTTTCGTTCATTTATTTGAACATCTTCAGCCACAAATATTTTTTTAAGATTGATTGATAACATTGCTCCAGGACTTATATTTATGGTTTGCCGTTAACAAACTTATCAATAACAAACTTTAAAAAATCGTATTAAATATAAATCGTTTATATATTACGTCGTCTAATTATGAATGGTATGACAATTGGTTGACTTTGAAATTAAAACTTATTCTAATACTCAAAATACAATGCCCATTACTTGCTCTCAGTATAGCTATATTTACAATCTATTAAGCTGCTGAATGTCTTAAAATTTCCGTTGTTTGAACATAAAAACAATTTGTTAAAATCTGGCGTAAACTTTTTCACGTGTCATACCATATAAAAATGAAATCTTAATACACACTCAAAACAGCTGAGTTTAGGGGTAAGTATTATTATGTTCGTCCACAAAACGTTTAAACTGATGCGCCATATTGACTATAGGCTACGAATTTCGTAACACTAAAATGTTTAACATCAGAATTTGTTGAATTCACAATTGTCTTGTAGCTTTAACTAGTGTATGGCAATCTTATGAACGGAAGCAATGTATAAGACAGATGGAGACGCTCAACTTTGGTGATAGATGAGTAGCGATTTCTTCCAAGCTATGTAAGTAAGTCTGTTGACATATCTATAACAGGGAAATATACGTAAGGATATGCTAAATGGTGTGATGTCGGAAAACTAACGTTGAAGGATCAGCACTTACCCCTTCTATTCCTGCCTACGTTTACGCTAGTGCTCTTAGCTGTTTGACGACTGCTTGTCGTTTTACTTGCACTCCACGTGTTGTATATGTGCCTCTGTAGTTGCGGGCGTTGGAAGAGGAGGTATCAGAGGGCGGCGTCCTAGCGAATGGAGTGATTCATGGAGGGGAGTGTTCAGGAGTAGTGTAGGAGGGGTTATATATACTCGTGGGAGGACTTATTTTTATCCGGAATTAAAACGTTTACAAATTTTGTGCTATCGAGTTTGAATGTTTGTATTAACTTCGGTATTTGTTGAATTAATGGGGTTTCGATTCCTATTTCGTCATTCAAGTTTTCATCTCTGTTGAAGTGTTTGTCTAGGTGGATATATATGTTCTCCAGTTCATTCATCAATTTTCCTTTAGTGACCTTTCTGATTATTTTTAAATCGCATTCTATAGTAGTAAAATGGTGTCCTTTTTCTTTCATATGATTATTCATAGCGGAAAATTTTGTTATGTTTAGCAGCATTTACATATTCCAGATATCTAGTTATAAAACTTCTGCCAGTTCGTCCAACGTAAGAAAAACCACGCACAGAGCAAGTAAGCTTATAGCTTATAGATTCCTGAACATTGGTATTTGCGATTGCGTGAATTTACACTATTATGGTGAATAAGATATTTCTATTTTTATTTTGTGTTTTAAATGCAATATCAATTTGTCGTTTTTAATCGGATTCCTGATTTGATGTACTGCTGGGTTGTGAATCTAAATGTTGCAAACTTTGGCTCTCCAGTTTTGATCGGAATAAGGTTACTGGCCAGTTTCAATTTCACTCTATTAATAATTTTACTAACAAAATCTATTGTATAACCATTAACAGAAGCTAAGTCTTTTATGAATTTAATTTCCTTCTTTAAACTATTATCAGGGAGTGGCATTTTAAAGGCTCTGTCACTGATCTCTATACCTGGATGGCTGGTAGCTTGGGTAGCAGTAAGCCGAATAGAAGATGACTGGCGTAGTAAGATGGCAGTGAGCGCATGGTGCAATAGACCACGAGAAGCGCGCTTGCTTTGTTTATGCTTAGTTCAGGGACGCCAGGCCTCTTGATTGTAGTTCCACGAGTGTTCTGTGCTGTGTTATTGCAAAGTAAATAGTAGTGTATGTTACGAATTTAGGTTCGTTGCCTTGTAGTATACTTGTGGATTACAAGATTCAATTTAAATATGTATGTGTTTATCTGAAATATGAATGAAGAAACATTCTACGGGGTATTAACATACCGCAGAATTCAGCTTATGGATGTACAAACAAAACCGATCAGCAGAAGGAGAAATCATTTCATCGGGGAGTTTTATACTGTACATAAGAATCTTGTCCGCCTCTGTGGTGTAGTGGTTAGCGTGATTAGCTGCCACCCCCGGAGGTCCGGGTTCGATTCCCGGCTCTGCCACGAAATTTGAAAAGTGGTACGAGGGCTGGAACGGGGTCCACTCAGCCTCGGGAGGTCAACTGAGTAGAGGTGGGTTCGATTCCCACCTCAGCCATCCTGGGAGTGGTTTTCCGTGGTTTCCCACTTCTCCTCCAGGCAAATGCCGGGATGGTACCTAACTTAAGGCCACGGCCGCTTCCTTCCCTCTTCCTTGTCTATCCCTTCCAATCTTCCCCATCCCCCGCAAGGCCCCTGTTCAGCATAGCAGGTGAGGCCGCCTGGGCGTGGTACTGGTCATTCTCCCCAGTTGTATCCCCGACCAAGAGTCTGAAGCTCCAGGACACTGCCCTTGAGGCGGTGGAGGTGGTATCCCTCGCTGAGTCCGAGGGAAAAACCGAACCTGGAGGGTAAACAGATGATGATGATGATGATGACGACATAAGAATCTTCCTAGGGTAGTGTTTTGAGTTTTAGGTTTATTGTATCTTTTTTTCGCATATTCCGGGAGCAAAATGGCAATTAATTTTTGTAGGTTTCCTTTCTCGAGACCCGAACTTCTAAGATCATGGATTAGGAGTATCAGGCGGGAGAACTGGGAGCCTTCTAAAACAGCTGTTCTCTGCTCGGATCACTTAGAGGAAGACTGTTTTGATAGAAATGGACAAACTGTACACCTTAGAAGTGATGTACAGCTGTTTTCAATTTTACTGAACATTAACTGCAAGTAAAGATTTACTTATATTTTTTAAATTTCTCATAATTAAACTGGCGGTTTCGATGAAATAATTGACGTGACCTTATAACAATCTTAGAAAATGAAGTCTGGAGGAATTCTAGACCTTATTTACATCAGTAATAATTATGGGTTTCAGACACTGGAGTGGTGGAAGAAGGGAAAGTGTGGTGGGTGTTTGGGGCTATCCCATTATACTATTCGTGGTATTTGGGACTCTTTTAACTGGCTTTACATATTTCTGATGATGACTATCAATATCGCTTTGCTAGCTGAATTTAATTAAAGAGGTCTGTAATAGTAAATTAAGCTGCAGGTAATGTGATATATTGACAAGTTTTTAATATTTGCTGGTTTTATAAATGTGTACATTTGCTTCAATGATATTTTAATTTGATAATATGCGCGTTATTTCATGGAAACAGGAAACAGAAATTCATTATCAAGCACCGATTACGATATGTCGAATCTAGGCCTGTATAGTGAGCTACGTTTATAGGTACATCATTTTAAGAATGCATAATTTCGTGGCATACATGTATACAATTTACAGCACTGTTTCCAGAAACTGGTTTTCACTCGCATTGTGTTACCGATCGCTATTTGCATGTATTCAGCACCTAAGTTAATATTTGTCGGCCGTTATTATACACTCATGTTTATTGCTATCCCGGAGATTTACTGACCTCGGAATGATGTGTCAGTGATCCCAATGTCCTTATGCTTTGAGTGAACATGTCTCTATATTTTTAATTATTCCATTGCGCCATTGATTGCGACTTAAAATTGACTATATTATCATTGCTTCCCCATAAGGAGAGCTCTAGGTTGGGTACGCCAACATGGCGAACCGCGCGCTCAACTTAGCGTACTTTCTCCTGCAGCGGAGACCTGCCATCAGCGATCCATGTATAGAGATCAGTGGGCTCTGTATATCGGACTAAAGAAAGCGACTTGTTTCTGCGATGCTGGGTGTAGGGAATTTTTATATTTATTGGAATGTAAGATGGCATTCTATAAATTTAAATGTCAAATTTATTTTCTGGTCGTGTTACTCTAATATCCAAAAAGTTTTACGAATGATTATTTTCTTCCTCCTTAGTAAATTTTACTCTTTGGTCAAGGTTATTTAAGAATAATATATTATCGCTGTCATTAAGTTTGCTACCTATTATAACAAAGGTATCGTATACATATCCCAACCACAAACATAGTCCTTTTATGCCTGTTTTTATTTTGCTATGCTCTAAATGATCCATGTAAATATTGCCCAAAATTCCAGACGTGGGGTCTCCCATCCCCAAAGACATCTGTTTGTAAAATTTATTGTTGAATGTGAGATAATTATTGTTTAAAACAAAATTTAATAAATGTATAAACTCTTCTATTTCGCATGTACTTAACTTGCCCTGTTTGGTTAGATTGGCTTGATGATTTCAACGGTTTCATTAATATGTATGTCCGGATGCATATTTGTTATATCATAGAAACAAATCCTTTGATGTGATTGTAAGCTAAAACTATTTAATTTTTCGCAAAATTCAATTGAGCTACTAATCATGGAATCACTATTAAATTTGTAAGGTTTCTTTAAAAATTGGTGCAAGGATTTTGAGATTTTATACGTGGGACTTCCTCTTATATTGATTATAGGTCTAATAATCATGCTTGCTTAATGGACTTTAGGTTGAGCTTTAGCCGTTGGTAATTTAGGATTCATATTGATCATTTTCGGTACTCTTGTTCGTTAATTAGAAGAGTGGAATTTTTAAGTATATTCTTTAAATTCTTCTCAATTTTATTTATAGGGTCTTTGTTAGTTATTACATAATTATTATCCGAATTTGTTTTCTCTTTTGTTAATGTAACCGTTTTTGTTTAAAAGAACTGTAGTTCACCTTTATCAGCTTTAGTTACTATTACGTTCCTATCATTGTTTTGCTTCTTAAACTATTGATTTGTTTAGATAGAGTAGTATCTGAATTTGTAATGAATACTTCAACTAAGTCAGCAAGTTTCTTTTGATGTCGTACCTAGTATCATTTTGTGAATCTACCGGTACTTGTCCTGCTTCTGCTATTGTAGTTATCAAGTCCTCCATTTTCTGTGGGTTAGGCAATTGAATTTAGATCCTTTATTGAGTAAGGCTATTTCATTTTCAGTGAAAGTAGTGCCTGACAAATTTATCGTAGTGGGTATATCTTTTAATAGTAGAGGATGTCCCACTTATAAAATCTCAACATTCTTACACCAATTTTCAAAGAAGCCTTACAAATTTAACAGTGATTCCATGGTCAGTAGTTGAATTGAATTTTGCGAACAATTAAATAGGTTTGCTTACAATCACATCGCAGAATATGTTCGCATGATATAACCAATATATATCCGAAATAGAAGAGTTTATAAATTTTTTAAATTTTATTTTAAACAATAATTATTTCACATTCAAGAGTAAATTTTACAAACAGATGTCTTTGGGGATGGGAGACCCTACGTCTGTAATTTTAGGCAATATTTACATGGATCATTTAGAGCAAAGTAAAAACAAGCATAAAAGGACTATGTTTATGGTTGGGATATGTATACGATATCTTTGTTATAATATATCTTTGTTATAATAGATACCGGATACTTGTGAATTCAACAAATTCAGATGTTAAATATTTTAAAGTGTTACAAAATTCATAACCTATAATCAATATGGCGCATCAGTTTAGACGTTTTGTGGACGAACCGAATAATACTTACGCCTAAACTCAAGCTGTTTTTAGATTGTATTAAGATTTCATTTCTATGTGGTATAACACGTGAAAAAGTTCACGCCACATCTTGACAAAATGTTTTTATTTTCAAACAACGAAAATTTTACGACATTCAGCAGTTTAATAGATTGTAATTGTAGTTATACAAAGACCAACTAATAGGCATTGTATTTTGATTATTAGAATATATTTTAATTTCAAAGTCAACAAATTGTCAAATCATTCTTAATTATACGATGTAATATATAAACAATTTATATTTAATAGGGTTTTTTAAAGTTTGTTATTGATAAGTTTGTTAACGGCAAACCACAATGTAAGTTCTAGAACAATGTTTCCAATCAACCTTGTAATGTTATTTATGGCTGAAGACGTTCAAGGAATGAATTAAACATGGCCTATGTGTTAACAATCAAGCAATAAAATAAGGATGAGATTTGCTTTTTAAGTACTGAATAGGTGGAAATCTAAGTTTTATTATTTTTGTTTTAACCTCAACGGTGTTGAATGTGAAGAATCATCTATCCCCGACAGTTGAGCTACAATCCAGACACACCTACTGGAAAGGATCAACCCTGAAGCTTATAACATTAGTGGTATCTTGAGCTGACCCCAAAGGGCTCCCACAACAACTCCCATTAACTCGCATGATGGAAACATTTCTTACGGAAACTACTCCAGGTGGCAGCCTCAAGAGGAAATCCACCACAGCTACAAGCAGTGCACTTGGCCATCGGATTCTGGAGAAACCAAACCACCATGCATATATGCGTCGGAGCATCTAGGAAGCCCATTGCCATCACATGCATCCATTCTGATACACCAAAATTAAGACCTAATTTGTAACACTTTTTTGGCACTCTGAACATAAATTCACTCCTAAAAACAGGGAAACTTAATCAATTCACAGACCTAATGGACCAGCAAAATATTCTGATCATGGCACTTCAAGAAACACGATCACGGATGACATACCGAAGGAATCAAGCAAGTACAGAATCTTGAAAGGCCACACATAGGAACAGCAATTGTAATCAATAAAAAGGTTATAAATTCGGTTATACACTTCCAGTCTCCAAACTGAAGGCACTCACTACTACCCAATAAGTGTGCAAAGAAATTATACACCCTCATTAATGCTTATGCGCCAATTGATGACGACAGTCGAACTAACCTACAAAAGGTTGCTGACTTTTGGGAAGAATTAGAATGGGTGAGATCAAAAATTCCTGATATTAATGTTAAAATACTACTTGGGGAATTCAACGCACAGGTAGCACGAGAAAAATTCTACAAGAGAATAGTGGGGATTTCCCAGCTCATAGAAGAACGAACAGAAATGGGCAAAGACTTATAGAATCCTGTAGGAACTTTAATTTGAAACGGATGTCCACTCATTTCAAGAAGCTCCGTAGGAAACAAACGACGTGAGCGTCTCCAAACAAACTATTAGGAGAATATAAAATTGTTCACGTTGCAATCTCCCATAGAAGTAAAAAAGAAATCATGAACGTTAAAGTTAAGAATGAAGCCAACATAGAAACAGATCACTATTTAACAATCATCAAGGTAAAGTGTCTCCCAGCAGCAAGAAGAAACGTACAAACAACAGATTACTAAGATTCCACACTCAAAATCTGAAACAGAACAGCAACAAGTACCAAGAACTACGAACAATGAAACAACTGAATGGAAGCAAATGCAGAAGACCATGATAAATGCAGCCAAAGAAACAGCATTACTCAAGGAACCACTAAAACATCCATGGTGGAATGAAAGATGTGAACAGGCAATATCACGCAGGCTACAAAGATGGGAAAAATGGTACTCATCAAAGAAAGAGGAAGGTCGAGGGACTTTTACAAGACATTTAAGAGGAGCTTTTCTAAATACCAATGACCCAGCTTTTGTTTCAAGAAAGAGGATGGCACCATCGCAACAAACAATGAAGAATATTGCCAACTGTTAGCAGAATACTTCAAACAGCTACTTAACTGCCCAGTGCCAGAAGAGAAGCTCGCCACAGAACATACGCAACAAAACCCAGCCTCAACACCGCCAGATAAACAGAAATCACAAATCAAAACAAGAAGCTTAAGAACAACAAAGCAGCTGGTGAAGACTCAATTACGAGTGAACTATGGAAACGTGTGATCCCCCAAATAATCAAGAACCTATTCCGGTTAATGCAAGAAATTTGGAACACTTGTAAGATTCCCGATGATTGGAAATTAGCCTTAATACACCCATTACACAAGAAAGGGTACGAAACAGATGTTAGCAATTACAGAGGCACCTCACTCCTTCAAGAGACATACAATACACTATCTATGGCACTGCTATCAAGATTATAACAACAAGTTGAACACAAAATCGGCGAATACCATGGAGGCTTTCGGAAGGGATGATCGTGTGTGGAACAAGTTTGGAACCTCAAGACAATACTGAAGGATAGAGTTGCCAGGGACAAGAAGTATGTAGCAGTTTTTGTTGACTTTCGAAAAGCATGTGATTCAGCTGATAGGGGCACATTTTTAAACTCCTTGGAGAAATGGGTACAGATGACGAGACGTTACAGCTAATAAAGAAGACTTTAACAAACACGTACTCAAAGGTTAAGTTTATGGGAGAGATATCTGAACCCTTTGAAATCAAGACAGGCGTAAGGTAAGGAGATTGCCTATCCCCACTGCTGTTCAATTATGTTCTGGATAAGGTCACCAAAGAATGGGAAAAGGAACTCGCAGAAAAAGGCATTGAAGACCAAATAAGGATAGGATACAAGAAAGAGAACATCACTATCAACTGCTTAGCATTTGCTGACAATCTTGTACTGTTATCAGATAATATTGAATCAGCAATAATACAAGTTAACATTTTAAAGAAGGTAGCAGTGAAAACCGGCCTGCAGATATCATTTGAAAAGAGACGTTTCATGACCAACATTAAAGAAGCCCCAAGATACATAGTAACAACAAACAACGATAAGATAAATAAAGTTGTTAAATTCAAATACCTTGGTGAGGTAATACAACCTATTGGGCTTGATAAAGAAGCAAACCGCGAGGGAGCCAGGAAAATGGAGCTTGCATTCAACCTTACAAGGAACACATACAACAAGAAAGCGATCTCTGTTAGGACAAAACTACGCCACTATTAGGCAGTAATTCAACCAGAGTGCTTGTATGCTTCAGAATGTCTGTGATTAACAAACAGGAACGATATTGAAGAAATTGAGAGAAGGAAAGAAATATTTTAAGAAATCCCTCGGTCCAAATAATTGTACTGACACATCGAATACACAGTGACAAAGAAATATATAAAACATGCAGTAGGATTTCAGATGTCTTTAGAAAGCGAAGAGTTAAACGTTTTGGACATATTTCAAGAATGCCTGACGACAGACTTGCTAAGAATATCTTTAACCACTTCAATTAGCCCGATAGCAAAGGCAGCTCTTATACAAAATGACCCTTTAGTGCATAAAGTTGTTTTTGTCTTTTATTTCAGTTTATCTACTCATATCTACTCTTAATAATTGCAGAAACACGTTCCAACAATCAGAAAGTTCATGCAAGTGATAGATTTATTTACACAGTCCTTCCAATATAACGGACGCTTTGCACGCAGGTCAGTACAACACTAGTTACGCAGCATTGTATTGTACAATAGTGTTGCAAGCTGGGTAGTGTTACAGAGTTGGATTACATTATCCAATTTACACTGTAAAGTAGACCTACACTTTCCACTAAAGATTCTATACACTATTTACTGTTATGTATTTACTGATTATGAAATCCACAGACGCATTTCAGATAAAGTCCAAACTGGTCAAGGTGATCCACTTTTCAGATGCCACTGTAGGACTTGAACATCTTTTATTGCGGTACAGACACTTTGCATATTTGTTTTACGTGGACCAACTTGATGCACCGCTTATCTTCATCTATTTGCAGTTCGTACCAGAAATGACAAAACTGTTGTCATTCCAGTGCACCAGCAACGCACCAACAAAACTCCTACAGACGTATGATCCCCTTATTTTTTCTGTCCACCTTTCTCTGAAGGGGGCACTTCACTGTCTGGTTTTCGTGAAATGTCCCTGTTGCACTTATTCCCCTTGAAGCCAGATATCTTACCAATTTCGGGAATGTAAAGTAGTTGCCAAAGGATATTGTACGCCGCCTGTTTGATTTAGTTTCACATGCACCAATAAGAGGTAAGACTACACTTCCTCCAAGTCCAAATTCTTTCAGCCTTTCATTTTGCATTGCTGTATACACTGGAAAGGTGGAAAGGTATCATATAGCCACTGGCTCAATCTTATGTATGACTCGTTATTTTCGTATGATAGCTCCTTTTGCACGGTTTCCTGGTTTTTCAGTTTCATTTGTAAACTTACAGTAATATTTTGCCTACCGCTGGTTCGAGCCTTCCATTTTTTATATTTTGTTGGAAGAAGTGTAGCATAATTTCACAATTTTGCGCATCATCTGCTTGGGGTGGGGGAGGAGACAGTAAAACAGCCAGTCACTACATGAGATGTAGATTGTGATCTTGTCCACTTTGGGGTTGCTTCTTTTGTGTTACACTTCGACCTACTAATGATTTTAAATTTTCTATCAGGGATATCAGAAACAGCGGTACTGGCCCAATCTTTTGTACGACTCTCTTTATTTTCAAATGACAGCTTCCTTTCGCACGGTTTTCTAGTTTTTCGGTTCCATCTTTAAATTTTCAGTAATATTTTGACTACCACTGGGCCTAGCCTCCCCTTTTTCATATTTTGTTGAAGCAATTTGCTCTCCATGAAGTAGGTTTCTACCAAGGTAATTTAGATTACCCTCATAATCATCTGTCATTATTATCAAACGTTTCACACCCTTCATCAGGAACGTAGGATGTTCGGTATGCTGTTCCTCTCCCAATGTCGGTTCTTCCTCCACAACTTCCAATATTTCACTCACCATCAAACTAGTAAGGGAATACAAATGTCTGAGACAGTAGGACTCCCTGTGCATAGCGTCCGATTTTCAGGACATCTATATTTTCAAACCTGTGTCACGTCAATAATAAGAAATAATTGACATCTTTGTGTGTTGGTAGATTCATAGGAGTGTCAACAGTATGGTAAATACCAATGTTTACAATTATTTTAAATAATTTTTATTCACAAATAAAAATCTCGACTGTTGCAAACAACTCTGTACTATCTTGCAGCCATGCTCGCAATAAGCGTGATTCAACAATGAATGGTGAGGATAAAGAATGATGTATTCTTGGTTCTTGTTTGCTATAGCCTTCCTGAAGAACAAGAAACTATTGCGGGCTTAAAACCACGCATAAATATCATATAATTTTATTTTTATGACGTCCTATTTTTTGGACGGTATGCACTAATGGGTTAACAACCAGCAAAGAGATTGAAGAAATTGAGAAGTAGGAAAGAAAGGTTTTCAGAAAAGTCCTCGGTCCAAAGAAATGTACTGACACACCCATTACGCAGTAACAAAGAAATATATAAAACATGGAGTAGGAGTTCATATGCCATTCGAAAGCGAAGAGTTAAATTTTTGGACCTATTTCAAGAATGCCTGATGACAGACTTGCTAAGGAAATCCTTATCCACTACAATAAGCCCAATAGGAAAGGCAGCTCTTATGAAAAATGGTTTGTTAACACGAAGAAGGATATGCAAGAAATGAACATCACACATCAAGACATCCACAACAGAACCACCTACAGAAAAACGTTATACACATATAAGGGTTTCCTAGTACCAAAAACAGCGACCAAGAAGAAACAACAGTGGACAGCTGAAAGGAAAGAGCAGCAAGCAGGAGGATGGAGGAGTACTGGCGCCAAAAAGAACTGAAATCACGAGGAGTTATTTACGTGGTCCACAGCTGGCCAAAATCGATAAAAGTAGAAGAAGAATAAATCGAATACAGACAATAATAATCTCTTACTTTTGAATGCATTACGACGGTGTGATATACGTACTGTCACAAAACACACACACTGGATATTGGTCACACTCCCGTGCTGAATGTTGTAGTGCGTTTTCCGCCAATATATTATCGGGAACATCTGTCGCCCAAACTGCCAAATCTAATGTGGTAAAACGTTTCGCAGAAAGAGCACACCTAATGGGCACCTGCTAAGAGATATTTACTCTCATGGTGAACGTTTCGCCTGTTATCATTCCTTCTTTGACTGTCGTAGTGCGATTTCTGCAAACATATTTTTCGGAAACACGTGTTCATCCATACTAAATTTCGCCTTAACTCTCGTAACTAATGTGGTAAAAGGTTTCGTGAAAAGTGCATGCTTAATGAGCAACTACTTAAAGATATTGTGGAGCTTCCGCACTCATGTGATGATTTCTCGTCTTCAAACACACCTGCCCACGCATACTGCTGGGCGCCTACACATTTATAAAGAATGTGGTAGTACGTTATTCGACGATGATGATGATAATGATGATGCTTGTTGCTTAAAGGTGCCTAACATCTAGGTCATCGGCTCCTAATGGTATGAAATGAGACGAAATGTTAAGACAATTTAAAAATCCATAAGCCTCCACTGACTAGGATTCGAAAACTTGAGGACGATGAATGAACGGATGGATATCAAGTTAAAACTATCAGTGGATCCGACCCGCAATGCCACATATTACCAGAAACTAGCGTTAAACAACAGTACTACAGACCAAGCGACTGCTTCAAAAATACAACACTGAAACGGTGATGCTTGTAGTCGAAACGGGTTCAAAATCCGGGTCATCGGCCCCTCATAATGGTACTTATCGCTACGAAGGTAGAACCATGCTATTTGTCTTTTTGTGGCACTCATCAAATGTAGTGTACACTGCTAATTCCACACGTTATGGTAATGTAATGCACACATGTAACACAGACGTATGGTGTTACGCACATTGCGGCACTATTTACAGGCAACGCAAACCTATACCGGGAACGCAACCCTATGGCGTTCCTCACATAAGTGGACTAATGACAGGGACTCGCACTAGCCCGTGGTGTTCCTCACATAGTGGGTAATAAGCATAGGCAAGGCAGAACCATGGTGTCGCTCATCCTAGGGTGTCGCTCATATAGGGGTACGAATCACAGGTACTGTAAATGCACCCTGAGCAATATTCTGTTGCTACTAATCACAAACCTATTTGTACCTAACAAAGTGGTACTACGCGCAAGTAAAAGCGAACAATGGTGTTCCCTGCGTGATGGCACTTATTACAAATAGTCTCATCGTTCTAATTAGATCATCTTTTGGTCGCCCCTTTTAGTCGCCTTTTACGATAGGTAGGGGATACCATAGGTGTATTTTTCGTCTGCATCCTCCACCCACACGGGGTTGTGTGTTTGGTCCGCGAGAGGTTAAGACCCCCTATCCGCCACCTGAGACGCACCACGTGGGAGTATCACCTCTCTCCCTGCTACGCTAACGTAGTAAGTTCGTGGGTAAATTATTCAAGAAATGTAATCTTAGAATCCACCAGATCACTTATAACAGAAAATGTTCACACTGTTATTAAGAATGAGGTAAAAGCCTTAGCGTAAAGGCTTGTCTTGGAAAACATCCAGTGAATCATCCCAAGCTACGGTCACACTGTTGATGTCAATGTGATGATAAATTTTCTTTAGCGTGCAATAAAACTACATTTGCTGACGTGTGATGTGGAACGGGGACGTTATTCTGAAGAATTTGGTCGAACGTCACTCACTCTTGTAACGAGTGTGGTAATTTTTGTAAACACCTGCTCACTCAGTCTCCAGAATAGCTGCTTCTGTGTAATAAGTGCGACTGTAGGTTTCTGAGAAGTCTCACCTTAAGAATAACTCACCCGGTAACACTGCAGATCGAACAAGCCATTTCAATAAGTGAATTAAATTTTTTTTCCACCAGACTCATTTTCGAACAGACCTTGTAGCTCACCTTTGTGAACATCTAAACTGATGTTATGTATAATTGGTCATTTTTCATTTTTGTAAGTACACTCGCAAGGAACACATGTTTAGACACTATCGGTTACGCCCATGTTGTTATATCTTATGTTTCAACGTTATTTTCTGGAATTCTTGATCTACACCCTTGTATTCGACGTGCAGATATGTCTGAAGTCTAATCTTGTTTGGCGATTGTTTAACCTTAGAATAATGATTCAAACCCTCACCCGGATTTTGTGATAACCAGTAATCTTGAATCCAACAGCTAATTTATTGAAGGAGAATTTAGAAGAGACGCAACTATAGCTAATTCCAGTTTATACGGTGATTACAAAGGATTCCGTTGCAGATAGTTCTCCTCGTTCTTTTGTTGATATAGGCAGAAGAAACCAAGGAATATAACCCTGTTGGAACTTCACTAAGTGTCATATACATGTTACATTTTACTTGCCATATTGAGAATCATTGTGTTCATTTTTGGAAAATTCTGTATTAAGTATTAAGATGTATTAAGTACATATTGCTTGCCACAACTTTTCATATCAGTGCATGTTTTGAACCTTAAATGTTATGCTGATTTTCAGTGGAAAATTTTAAAGTTTTTTATGAAGTCGACTATTCTAAGAATATTTTCAGGGTATTGACAAGCCATTTTATCGTAAAACATTTTTTGCTAAATTAATCACTAAAATGGTTTACATAATTGTTTTGATATTGGGTATATCACACCTAGTCCGACCGTTCATGATACGATTTTCACCCTATTATTCTATGGTTAACACGGTTTGGGCTAACGCCCATTCATAGCGATGAATACAATCGTAAATTTTCTCAGTGGTACAATCGTCGATGTTACCAGTCCACTAACTCGCGTGTCGTGCCGCACATTTCTCATGTATACAGTGCCACGTTTTTTAACAGGCCTTTCCTTAAACAGCCGGTAACATTATTGTCATTATTACTAAAATTGGTGTCGTTCAGTTTTGTTGTGCCTGAAAGTTTGTTTCCCCAATAAGTTCCCCTTAATGCTCTTTTATCTACTTACTGTTGAGTATGACTGATTAGATGTTCGATTTGTGGACATATCCTTTAAAGTGTAATCGTGTTAAAAGAACAGTGGAAGTAGATCTTTGCTTTCTTGTATGAATTGAATAATATTGTTGCCGCTCAGCAACCAACAGTTCCACTCTTCGAGCTGGATGGCACTCCAAAATACTGTTATGCACATATACTTGCTCTATAATAGTGCTCCGTGCTATAGTCCAAATCTCCTGAAGTTGTCTGAAATCTATCAAATGTGTAGTCGCCTGTATTGTTTGTAATTGTGATGTATAATATAATGAGGGGATGCACAGGGGCACAAGCAGGTAATTCTTGAAAGGGGAAGCTTCCCATTTCCTACCCTTAGAAATGCTACTAATCATGTTGATGCCTTCCCCAATTATCAGGGTTCATATTTTGCAGCCTCCCTAGTGTTAGAGAATCTACTAACCCGTCTAAATTCCACTCCTTTCCAGTCCTCATTGAATGACTTGTTTAACGGGGTTAAAACTTCTAGATTATGTGGTGTAAATATTAGTAATCACGAGTTTACATATGTATTTGCTTAATGTTCAGTCGACATGAAATGAATTTAGTTTAGAAAATATTATAACTAGTGTAGAAATATTTATTCTCTATATGCTGTCATAGACTACTGCACTCATTGCCTGTTCATAAACGTCTCAGGCTTCAACTATCATGGGAAAACTATCAGCAAGGTAACACTATCCGAGTCAAACATTCCATGATGATCATGCAGACAAATATAACAGCTTTTAAATATTATCTCATTGGAAGAAGAAACTCAGAAGCACACTAATATTTTAAGACTGAAATATTTCAAACTTAATTTAAGCTCTTCCTCAAAGGAAAGCTGCCCAGAAAAACTATGGTATTACAAACTTCTCAGTCGAATCAGTTGAAGAAAGTGCCAGGTTTCTGAGGTTCCTGCTAGAAATGACAGGTTCTGGTAGTGTATATTCCATCGTTGACTTGGGTGTTTTCCGTGCCCTGTTCTCCCATTGTGAGGGAATCATGAAACATGATATTTCTGAAGTATTTCGAAGAATTGAAAGATTACGGAATTTCATGAGCTTGTATTGTCGAAATTTATCCCTTCTTTGGCACTGCAAAGTTTGATTCCTCAATATTGTTTTAGGACTTAGCTTCTCAATGAACAGGTTTAAAGAAAGAGATATTAAAGCATGTAGCACAGTTAGCTCCGAGCACTGTAAAAAGAAATGAATAAACCAGAGCTCTGCTAACTCTTACCTATCTGTGTCAGTGCGACGTATAGCAACTTGCTAACACTTAATTAACATAATTAACTACACAAGTGACTTTTCAGACCCTATATGAAATGGAAAAGTACAGATCAGATTTGTAGAAACATCTTAGTGCAAACAAACATCAGATAAGAAAATCAAACAACTATTCACCATGACACCAGAGGAGTGGATAAAATGGAGACCTGATCATCATTTTGAAATGTTTACCCTAATTCGAAAACATCAACCCTTTACTTGGAACAAAGAGAGGACTTACAATTTCATTAAAAGTATATCCTCGCTGGAAAATTAAATGTTAAAACCTTAGTGCTCAAAAGACCGGAAAACCTACGGTCGACCGTTTTTAAGAAATAAATAAATAAATACATAAATAAATAAATAAATAAATAAATAAATAAATAAATAAATAAATAAAGACTACGTGCAATTCTGAAACGCCTCTTCAAATCCGAGATATTCTTTAAATAAAGTTCATACTTCCATCATATATCTTATCCAACCTTGAAACGATTTTGACATAATTGTGATCTGCTTGATACTGAAAGGTTATTTGAGATGTATTCCAAGGAGCTGCCATAAGGAAGGGTAGAATATTACGATCAAGTTTCCAAGAGTAAGTTTACCCCGAAATATATAATAATAATAATAATAATAATAATAATAATAATAATAATAATAATAATAAGGTCCACGATACAGGGCAGGAAAATATACTAGCAGGGAGAGAAAAACGCCAAAATTAATTAAAAGAAAAACAGGTTAAACCACCCACAATACAAAATTCATTACAGGGAAATCAATTCATTTCCACCAACATCCATCAACAACCAAATCACACTTAACCAACATTAGCATTCCCATGCCAACGAACACACGCTAGGCTAGTTAAGGAAAAGGGCCAATCATAGGCCAACAAACAGCAATAGCTATGTACATATTAAGAGAAAAAAGAAAAACAGGACGCCGATAGATCACGAAAATAAAAACAAATAAATTAAAAAATATAATAAAGAAGATGCAAATGAAGAAAAATTAACGTGGAATACGAACGTAAACTTCACACCCTTGTAGCAACTCGCTTGTTAGTAATCCTGCCAAAACATTGCGTCAACCCATACTTATTAGGGCTAGAAAGCCGCTACCAAACATTAAGTATTAAATTTACAATTTCCAAGAATAAGAATTAATATTAATTCACAGCAGACGCAAGTCCCTAGTAAACAAAAGTGGATTATATATAAGTTTTTCCTTTGACACGAAAAATGTTTAAACAGCGCAAGGTTAAACGAGTGGATTTAGTTGATGCAAAGTTACATCCTGTCTCGGTACGCAATTCACAAATTGAAATTTTCAGTTCACAGACTTGGAATACGTAAAAGGTGAGTTGGAAGAACACTTACAGAGTAGTATCTTGCCGTAGTCGTGAGTTTGCTTGATCATCATATCCTTACTTACGTATGGTAAAAATAGTCGTCGGAAGGCACTCAAAAATTCCTGGCGAGGTAATTTAAATGATTAATAATAATTTTAAAAAATATTCAAAGTTCATGAGGGCGCAAGCCCTCTCAAAATACCTTCGCCCTGGATCCATTATTATCACTTCAGGCATCCCGCCAAGTGGAGAAGCACGCTCGCTAGCAAAACGTTAATGCCGACTACCCAGAAGCCTACAAGTCAGACCACAGTCGCAATGTTTACGTGCGTATACTTGTTCGGTGGAGGGGACAAGTGGCGATATAGTTCATACCCACGACACTAGAATGCAGGAGAACACTGGCCATACACAACAGATGGCCACATTAATAACTTTCAAGCCGGCGGAAGTTCACGTTCATAAATAATGAAAACCATGGTATCTGTGACCATGAATCACTTGATGAATAACGTAGCAGTAAATTACATTAAAGACACCATGCGGCCAGTACTTAAGTATTCACAGATAGGGTGTAAATTATTTCTCCGGTAATAGTATTGGTTGGACCCTTAAGTATGTTAAAATTATCATCATTTAAAAAATTATCTTCTTAATATAACCTTTATGTGATAAGAGGCTGGGATTTCCCTTATCCGCTTTGCTTATTATAATCTCATTCCCTTTAATTTTTGTATTAATCTGCTGTCCAAATATACCTATCCATGTTGTATTATTTTGAATAGTTTTTCTTTGCCTCACAACTAGCCGTTTCTTGTTGGTCTACAGGAATGTTGCTTATAGCTAATTCAGTTTCTGCTACTACCTCTTTCTGACAACAGGAATATTCAGCAAAGACGTTGGACGTGGCATGACGTGGATGACTACCGTGGTGACCCTCACTTTGGGGGTTACGTTTCCGGAGTATCTGAGGAATTTCATGGCATGTCCATGGAGTACGTTTGATTTTTTCTTTTCTTCTTTCTTATTAATATTGTTTTGTTTGCTCATTTTTGTTCTCTGCATGTTTTCTTTTTCTTTTCTTTTTTCTGTACAGTATGTAGAGTTTGAAAGAGTGAATTTTGGCATGGGCTGAACATGTTATTGTTCTCATTTAAAGGATCAAATGGGTATTATTACTGTAGATCTAGAGAAAAATAATAAAGTATCATAATACTACCTCTTTCTGTATCATTCTTTTTTTCAGTATAACGCCAGTTATGTTTTAGACCTTTTTCCAAGATTATTATTTCTTCTTCATTAAGACTGACTTTGGTTAAATTGTTAACTGCTAGGTAAATTGTGTGTTCAGTGTTCTTTTGACTGGTTATCCAATTGAAATGTTTATAACAGTTTTCCCTAAGTAACATTTCATATTTGTTATCTAATGTTGTCTGTTTCCTCTTTAGATTAGTGAATATTGATTGTTCTATGTTAACATGGGTCGAGCCCCATACTAAGGCGGGTACTTCTTACATTATAGTTCAGTAATCATGAGTTTCGACTTTACGTTTGAGCGCTGCCTTTTGGCGGAGGGTAAGTGAATTAATCAACAGCCAATCATAGGCAGCCGATCACTCCGATAGAGCACGTTAGACTTCAGTTCCGGTTACCAGTTTTCTCGATCTGCTGTTTACTGTAACCACATGCTATCAGCTGTGTGATGTATTGTGCTCAGTTCTTTTCGCGGTCTTTGTGTGTCTTGTTGTTCGTTTATATTTCGTAGTGTAGAGTTTATAAATGTTTTGTTTAGTATTTTTAATAGTATTGCGCGTTATATTGTAGTGAATAGTGTGTAACAGGAGATCTAGTTTATATAGTAGCTTTGTTTAATATTTCTTTCGGTAGTAGGTTAATTTTAGGCCCGTGTGTGAATTTGATATTCTGTCATGTCGACGCCTACGTCTAAGCATGAAGCTCCCAAGAGAAGAAAACGCTTCGGACGCGGTACTCCACTAAAGAGCTGGGCCCGGGAAATTGTTTGTAATGTTAGGGAGGCGTTCTTGACAAACCACCAACAATGGCGGCTATAAAGAATGAGCTGATTAAGTGGGGGAAAGAGCACAATATTTCGGTTCACGATGATATGGGGAATATACAGTTGAGAATAACCGACTTTTCACAATTTCGGAAGTTGAAAGACGTATTTTCGAAACCGTAGGCCGTGTAAGTGCGGAGG
Organism: Anabrus simplex; assembly: GCF_040414725.1. Classification (NCBI taxonomy): domain Eukaryota; kingdom Metazoa; phylum Arthropoda; class Insecta; order Orthoptera; family Tettigoniidae; genus Anabrus; species Anabrus simplex. Next base: position 22,916,389 of record NC_090277.1, on the reverse strand, counting down.
ACTGGAGCAACGCTGTGAGACACACGAAATCCGAGATGATTAAAGCTTGGGAGAAAGAAAGTCTCACAGACGATTATGTTGAATACTTTATATTCTCTGTAGGGTCAAGCGAGAGTGAAACCTCAACAGACGATGACAATTCCGATAGTGACTCAGAAATAAGTGGTATATTTCGTTCGTTACGGGAAACTGAATCTAACAGCAACGCGAGACCTTCTGCATGGTGAGTAGAAATTTAAATTTAATTTTTTCACTTTTTATCAGTTCGCGCAGTGACATATTTTTATCTTGTAGCCTTATCCTAAATGTGTTGTGTATTATTGTTCATCTTATGTGAATCATGTATGTTGCTACAAGGTATAACTGATTATGGACTTATATTCCAGTATTTGCATTTCTGTTCGTGTTGTGTATCGTAAATCAGCTGTTTGTATTCGTAGCAGTTTGGCATCACTGGCTCACTTCCGGCTAACTGTCAAGTCGAAACTCATAAAAACGAGACTATAGTTTCAAATGTAGTTCATAAAGTGTATTATTTAATTTAGCTTTTTTGAAATATAGGAATTGAATTTCGTTTCTGACAGAGGCGTATTCTCCTTGAATGCAAGGCATTCATTGCATGCGTTATGATAACACAAAGAACTGTCTGATGTACGATTTTAGGTTGTTTCAAGTCAAATATTCACGATTTCATCTCTCAGAAGTTCAAAAGGTCCGCGCAACTGTATTGGTTCCTTTGCTTGACTACGCCGTCTACTCCACTCTAGGAAGGAAGAGACAGCGAATGCAGGAGTTAAGGATGAAAGGCATTCAATCTTAAAATTGCATTCAATGGCAGACGTAGTTATGAAACCCTCCGAACGATGTCGCTGCAATTGAAACTTGGTCAGAATTTGTCACCCCATACACGTGCTACCGTCTGCCATCTGTTAGCAACTTGGAGAAAGTCGGCATCTTCACCCCCCGGCGAGAACCCAATGTGACGAAACTGACCAATGCCACTGGGGTGACTTACCTCCAGTGCTTGAGTTGTGGCTAACTAGTGAGTTAATTCATTGTGTTTTCGGTGTTTTGTTATATTTTGCGCACATGTGGTATTAACGTTGGATGAGTCTAAAACGGATATAATTGTAAATCAGTTTGAAAAGCCATTTACTGGCCGTTCGTTTGATGAAAAGATTCAAATAGTTAAAGCCGGGAGACCTCTACCTTCCCTCGTAAATTTCTTCTTCTTCTTCTTCTTCTTCTTCTTAATCTGTTTACCCTCCAGGGTTGGCTTTTCCCTCGGACTCAGCGAGGGATCCCTCCTCTACCGCCTCAAGGGCAGTGTACTGGAGCTTCAGACTCTGGGTAGGGGGATACAACTGGGGAGGATGACCAGTACCTCGCCCAGGCTGCCTCACCTGCTATGCTGAACAGGGGCCTTGCGGGGGATGGGAAGATTGGAAGGGATAGACAAGGAAGAGGGAAGGAAGCGGCCGTGGCCTGAAGTTATGTACCTTCCCGGCATTTGCTTGGAGGGGAAGTGGGAAACCACGGAAAACCACTTCGAGGATGGCTGAGGTGGGAATCGAACCCACCTCTACTCAGTTGACCTCCCGAGGCTGAGTGGACCCCGTTCCAGCAGAGCCGGGAATCGAACCCGGGCCTCCGGGGGTGGCAGCTAATCACACTAACCACTACACCACAGAGGCGGACCCTCGTAAATTTAAAAACAGAAAACAAGAATTGTGTACGCACGTTCAATCCAGAAACTTACAGTAAAACTGTTTGGCTCGAGTTCACCTACATGTAATTAGGGTGAGTAGAATTGAAATTTACTTAATACATTGTGTTAACTGCATGGTTAGTAGTTGCATGCCTCAGTGGAGATTCCAGGATACGCCACTGGTTTCTGAGCCAAATTTAATCAACTTTAATCTGTGTTTTCTTTCATGAAAGTCTGATTTACCTTCCTTCTGAAAAAGATCTATCATTACAATATCACAAAAATTAAGTATGGGAAATTTGAGGGTGTTAAATTTTAAATTCCATTTAATGTTGATATATTTCAAACATGTGATTATCAAGGGTAATTATTAAAGTAAGCTGATGCAGCAGTATATGTTTTGAGGATATAAACATATTATTTACTATCGACTTAAGTTCATTTACACATAAGTTATTTATTTAATGGATATTTAATATACTACCTAATATTGTGTTATTTCCAAGTTTCTTTATTTTTTATTATTATTCAGAGTTTTTTAATTTTCAAATTTATATTGCAGTGTAGATATTATTTATTAATTATAATTTTATTTTGAATTTTTGCAAATGTTGGTGTCGTATTTGGGTGAATTCCTTCTCAATTCCTAACGATCCCCACTTCTCCCCTTTGTTTAAATGGGTAGGTTCCAGTACCTTTCCTTGCTTCCTTGTGTATTTGACGTATTATCTGATTTATTCTGATTTATTTGTTTGTTAATTGTCTTGTGTGCGCACTCCACAATGACGCTACACTAGCCTAGAATCATTTACTTTACCTTTTTTGTGGTGTTGCATTAACCGTTTACACGTTCAGCACTATCGCGATATACTATCATCTAGAAGTGCCACTTTCTGTTCGCAAAACAGAATCCAATCACGCAAACATCATGTACATACCATCGAGCAAAATAACTGCTCATTGTCTGGGTTTGATGATAAAATTGTATGGGATAGTAATTCCCTTACACGTGTACCATGGGGGTACAGCGACATGTAAAAATTACTAAATGCCAAATGCTATTATTAACTTGTAAGAATAGGGTGCAGCAACAATGTAGTTGTGTAAAATATAACATTGCTGTGCATGCATTATAATTTAAGACGCACAGATGCTATAATTAACTATAAGAACACCAACATGTGTTAAAATTACAATATTATTCAGGATGCAGAGCATAACTAATGCTATAATTAAGTTGTACATATAAGAAGAGGAAATTGCATTATCACTAATTCTGTAAGAAGGTGGTACAGCAAATTATATTATCATTCAAGGTGCGGAAAAAATTACATATGCTATAATTAACCTGTGCATACAAAATGCAATGTTAATAAATAATGTAGAATTGGCATATTCTTTTATTTTAGATTATGTATTGCTTTGTCGACATGTTTATGAATATAAGTATTACCTTCCCCTTACAACATCCTCCTCCTACCACTCCCTCTTCTTTGCAAGATAAGGTTAAGATCGTTTGCTTAAATTCTACGTCTGCACATCACTCGACGAGGCGCACGAGGAGGAGGAAGATGAGGAGGAGGAGGCTGTTACATTTTTAAAAATTCTTATTTTTTTTGCTACTTGCTTTACGTCGCACCGACACGGATAGGTCTTATGGCGACGATGGGACAGGAAAGAGCTAGGAGTGGGGAGGAAGCGGCCGTGGCCTTAATTAAGGTACAGAGTGGTGTGAAAATGGGAAACCACGGAAAACCATTTTCAGGGCTGCCGACAGTGGGGTTCGAAACTACTATCTCCCGAATTCGGGATACTGGCCGCACTTAAGCGATTGCATCTATCGAGCTCGGTTTTTAAAAATTACATCGACAACGTAGTTAAAATAACAGCAGTCAGGTTATAAGAGTGTTCAGAAGAGCAGCTTGCTTTAAATACATGTTCTCTAACATGTACATATTTTGTATGTCAAAAAACAGCAGCTCCGTTTAAGATGGTAAGTATATCAACAAAAGAGTGTCAGAATGTTCAGAAGAGCAGCTTGCTTTAAATCTATGTTTACCAAGATGTCAAGATGGTTTAAGATAGTAAGTATGCCGAAAAACTAGATCGTAAGTATGTGTCGACCAGGACAGCTTGCTTTATAACTAAGATGTAGCAGGATGAGAAGGACAGCTTGCTTATTTAAATTCCGCGTCATAAGGTAGTAGCAAGATATCAGCAATCAAGTAAGCCATGTTCAAATCGAGTGCATGTAGTTAAAGATGTTGGTTGTTATCTTGACAGATGTCAAAAAAGCATGCAGAATTTCAAATTGCCCGACACGCTATATGCATAAGGTGGCAGCAGTAAAGGTTCCAGTTTCTTAACATAGTAGCACTGAAGTTAGGCATTTTTAAAGTCCATACCCACGTAGTCAAACGATAACAGCTGTCAAAAATAGCATGCAGAATTTCAAATTGCCTGCCATCACGTGCATAATGTGGCAGCCATAAGGTCTTAGCCCCGTCAAGATGCCAGCACTGAAGTTAGCGATGCTCCCTTGTTTAATGATAGCAGCTGTCAGCTGTCAAAAAGCACGTGGCTTTGTTTACAAACAAGAGCACCTGGAATTCAAATTTCGGGCGCTGCAGTCCCGTGACCCGCTCTGCAGCCTCTGTTTGGAGGGCCGTGGGAGCCCTATTGCTACTCTATTCAATACGTTAAAAAGTAAGTTTTTATTTTAAAAATGGAGTGATCATTGGTACCCAGCTTTACACGCAACATCAGATATAAGCATTCATATACATGTTCAAATTTTACAATACATGGGGTTCATTTGGAAAAATAAGGAGTAAAATATAACCTAAAATGCACATCTTTCAAAATTCCATGCAGAGCATGCTTTCCTCCATTGAAGTCAAGATGGGCTGCCTACCTATGCTCTTCGGTTCTAGGATGTAGGTAGTAGAGTGGGCAGAAAAAATTCCATTTCTTGTTTGTAAGTCGTAATACCGTGGAAAAGTTGCGAATTGGGGAGAATAAAACGGGGTAAAAAAGAAACAATATATGTCCATTCCTTCCGGTCGCGCACGTGCTCCAAAGTTTGCCAAAATTCGGAAAAATGTATATTTTTACGATCATTTTCTATCTTACTTGTCAATGTTTAAATGTTATAGCTGAAGTCGACTCTTACTCGAACCAATAATGATTTATAAAAAAAGAATAGTTCAAATCGGTTAAGGTCATTCACTCGCGCAACAGTCGTCAAATCTAAAAAATTCCCGCGTTCGTCGTAACTTGCTCGGGTCAAAGATCCTGACGCTCCGCCCACTTACCACTCTCGCCACCACACCGCGCCATTGTTGTGTCACTCTGCGCTTATCCCTCGTGTTTGATGTGTGTTTCATTCGCTCTTCCGGTTACTACTGCGGCATTTTCATCCACTGTATTTCGATGTTTGTATAGTCTTATGACATTTTTGTTTAACTTTGTGACTTAACCTTGATATACTATGGCTGTACCTAAGAAACTCATCACAAGACAGGTATTTGATTGCCCTATATTTGGTGCAGTTTTAATCGAACAAGCTTCCTGCTGGTGAGGTCGTGATTCGGTGTTGTTCATAGGAGAGATACAACTTGGCGCTTAAAGTTAATAATAAAAAGCGTCAGTTTTTCACAAGTTGCCATTACAGTAGCTAACAAAATAACTGGTTTGTATCAGAAAGTATCCATCCCAAAGGTTGCATGATATATATTACAGCATTTGAAAGTCATATACTCAGGATAAGAATAAAGATTCGTTTAAGCAGAAAATTGAAGAATTTAAGCAAAAAAGCACATTTCTTTTTTTGACGTAGCGGCTTGCAAATACCGCATTGTTGTTAGTTGCGTTTGTAACAGATCCCCTGATTTATGTAAATGCGATATAACTGTCAAATGTGGTTGTGCAAAACCAAATAAAATACCTGCTATTGAGCTAAGATTTGTTTACTTATTACGAGCACACGGAATAGGAAAAAATGGAGGGTTGGACGTGTCTGAAACAAAGAAAGGTATTAAACCATTGGAAAGGAGATCGCAGCCGTTTAACTTTGGATGATGAATCTGAATCTTAGCTGAAACCCTCGTGCTCGTATTCAACTGTAAATGTTGTTGAAACCTATGATGAAGACCAATGTCCTTCTAGCGATAGCGACCAAGACTTATGTTTCCTCTGATAACTGGCAGATGAGAATTCAGCTAAAATCTATTTCATTACAGAGCGATCGTTATGGAGTTTCTGCAATCGCATGAAGTATTTTCCATGACGTAGTATTAATTACCTATTCTGACGTCTCCCATGTTATAAACAAAAACAGATCTAACTCATTCGAAAAGAATCCGTAGAGTAGAAGTGGAAGAGCATTTCTTGCTAATTCAAGGTCAATTCAAGAACCTAGTTCATTCTACATCGGCCATGTTACTCCAACTTCTGGAAGTTCTGAAGATATTCTCACTTCTATTATGCCTTACTTGTCTGGTCGTGCTATTTCTCTTGAAAAGTTTCTTGTCGTATTTGCTGTTAATACAGGTTGGAAAGACGGTCTAATTAGCCGAATCCAAATACATTTGGGGAAACTCTTACAATGGGCAGTTCCCTTCTCCATTTCAATGAACTGCCATTCCGACATTTGTTTCAATACCTACATGGTAAAACAACGGGTCCCAAACATTTGAGAGGACCAATCGATGAAAAGCTAAGTGGCTGCGAAAAACGTTCATTGATTAGCTTCAAGAATGTTGACTGCCAGATCCCCACAATAAACAGAAGTATACTAAATAAGGATCGGAAATATCTACAGGATATTTCCATGGCAAATAAGTAGGGAAACTGTAAAGAGGATCTGGATGTACGAGATCCTGGTCCCTTTTCACACTCAAGGTGGTTGACAACAGCAAATCGAACTCTCAGATTGTACTTAAGTGAAGAACTTCAAGAAATGGCTGTATTTATTTTGAAGTCATTATACCAATGTGGTTTAGTATCAAAGCAACTAAATATTTATCAGAGGCGCCAAAACTTGTGTACCAATCAATACAATCTTCAACGTACCTGCCTGAAAATTTACGTAATATTGTCGACCCTGTGATAGGACAAAGTGGCTTTTTCGCTCATCCAGAACATTTAATAGTAGCTATGACACAAGATAATATAAGACACGTAGGAGACCTCGCAATTCGCTGAATTCTAAAGGTGAGACAGTTAAATCGAAAGAGAACAACTATCAGAGCGTTCTTGCTACGAAGCCTCAAGACTACTCGGAAATAATTAACTGGATGGAATGTGATTTATCTTCTCCCAGATATCAGTGACGATGAGATTAAATAATATATTCACAGTGACTCCGTCCCTAATTGGGATATAACATCCAAGACATTCCCAGTTCACACACAGGCAGTTGAACGGTGTGTTAAACTCGTAACAGAAGCCTCAAGAAAAGTTTGTGGAGCTGAGTCGAGGGATCCTTTTATCAGAATGACTTTGCTGTCAAGGTCAACCACGCCTAACTTCGCCGATACACCATATTTAAAATTACCTTCAGCTAAGAATGAGTGGAAACGGTGATGTTCAATTATTCTACATCGGTTTCTTGGACTTACGATTCTTGGCACACAAACTTGTTCTTACATTAAAAAATTGTTTATAATAAGACTGATAGTCTAAAATAATTTGTTTTTGAACATTTCAGCTTATATTCAATAAACAAAACAAATATAAACGCGGAATTTGTTAGTATTTCTTACTCCTTGAACTGTGAACTATTTTAATTGTACGGTACTTATTTTCCAAATTTTCATTAGCACTGAAGGAAATGCGCGACCGAAAGATGTTAATGGATTTAAATAATATTTAAACATTATTTTCTGTTGTTCTAATACACAAGAATTTGAGATATTGAATTCGGGAAGAGGTTATTATAAAAATATTAACAATTATCGAAATTATCGGCCAACTCTAGGGCACATGCGCAACCGGAAAATATAAACCGATTTATAACCAAATTCCTTGGCCACACGCTTCGACATAACACATTCCTTACGACTCTGCTGGAAGGAAAAGTTCCGGGTAAGAAGGGAAGAGGAAGGCCGAGGAAGAAGTATCTGGATTCCGCCATGGACAGGCTGAAACGCTCAGCAGTGGAGAGACACGGCCTTGCCTTTAGGATATCAATTAATGACCAATTTTTATTCTCCCCAATTTGGAACTTTTCCACGGGATTACCACTTGGAAAAAAAGAATCCGAGTTTTCTCGGCCCACGCCAGTAGGTAGCCGCTACCCCGTATGTCTTTAATTACGACAGACCATGCAGCACTGTGAGAAGTAACCCACATAAGCGCCCTACTCAGAAAAAGATTCTTGAGGTGATCAAGCTAACGCAAGTTGATCCTAACGGAACTTCAGCTGGTGTGAAACACTGAAAAAACAATTCACTCCAAATAACATATGTACAGTATGTGAATATTCAGTATCACAAGATACAGCAAACAAAATCTCCCACTAAAGGACAGAGAAAAGAGACGATAATCAAGAAATAGGTTTATTGCAATAGTTCTAAAAATTTTGATTGTCCAAATTCAACAGAGATCTACCCGTATTAAGAAATGAAGAGTAGACTTGTTTGAAGTTAAACCGTCGTTCCTTTGAGTAATATGAAGCTACTACTCAGAAAAGTGTAAGAAAAGGCTAGTAAATTGCTGTAAACGGGAATCATGGTTCAACGGTATCTGGGCGTAGAGAAATGCTCATGGCTCAATTTATCTCCAAAGATTGGATTGGATCAAACATATATCAGTGACACTTCGGTGAATGATCAACTAACAAATCATAAATTTAATGATTATCATTATTTTACTGTAAAACCGACCATAGTATTAACATTAACAGCTAAAGAGAGCTCAGAATAGTTAACAGTTTATAATGTAGAATGGCACTGTACAAATCCACAGATTTGGTCAGTGGGTAATTTGTATCAGCTCTGTGGATCCGTGGTAGAGTGTCGGCCTCCGGATCCCAAGATAGCGGGTTCAAACCCGGCAGAGGTAGTCGGAATTTTGAAGGGCGGAAAAAAAGTCCATTCGACACTCCATGTCGTACGATGTCGGCATGTAAAAGATCTCTGGTGATACATTTGGTATTTACCCGACAAAATTAATTAAATCTCAGCCATAGACGCCCAAGAGAGATCCGGTTTACTCTAGGTCCGCTAGATGGCAGACAGAGTAAGCCGGAACGTCGAAATTGACGAGCAGACAGCCAGATGGCGTCAAATCGAAATGTCTGCAAACTGTAGCTGAGGCCATGCGATTATTATTATTATTATTATTATTATTATTATTATTATTATTATTATTATTATTATTATTATTATTATTATTATCAGCTGTTAACAAGGCAAGCATCAGATAACATTAGAGCAAGTCATAGCAGCATGACCGCGTGGGGATACTCTTATTGTTCAGGAGCCTAACATGCGACAGACATGAACAGTTAACATTTTCAGGGCTAGCACCGGCGGCAAGTTTTCAGAACTGTTCACAAGACCAGTTTCGAACCATGACATTTTAAGGAGACGTGAAGAAAATTTATAAATGATTTCCAACTAATCACACCTACTAGGCTAAGAACTGATAAACGCAGTGTGTATTCAACGCTCTACTTACTTAGCTCTACTGCTTTAATACTGCTCTATTTTAGAGCACAACTTCACTTCGTTTTCCCACTACAATCCTACAAGATACTCTACGCCAGGCGACGTTTGTTTGCCGTGATGTCTTACAAAGGGAACACTTTATTTCGTCTTCTGCAAGACATAACCACTACAATATTAATTCCAGAACACGTGTGGTATGCATAAATCATCTAAATCTGCAAGTTAAGTGCTATTCGTATTGGCCGATATTTAAATAGGCATGGCTGGAGCACATAAGTATGCAATTTTAGTTCCAGTGTTTGTCAGAGTGTGTGTCTGAGGAAGCCTACTGTTTCGAGAAGGTTGCAAGACCAGGGACAAGGAGAATCAAGAGGAACCTCTACTATCATCATGGTGCAACTTACAAGGGATGTTTCTTCCGGAATGTGCTACTAACAGGGAAGGTCCCACCACACCCTAAAGGGTGCTAAAGGGACCAACCGTGAGATGTAACCAGCCAGGACTGAATCAACTTTTGTATACATTAATTTCTCTTCCAGAAGAAATTAATTCCTGAAATAGCGTTTTCTATTATTTTGCGTTTTTACAGATTCTTGTCGCTTCTGATCTAAGAATATTTATTGGTGTAGGTAAATTTTTTGTATGACTGAAATACGCTCATCATCATAAAAAGCAGAACATTGAAAGACTACGGATAGGAAGTTCATATTCACAGGACATGTGCAGAAGAAATGATCAGCATTTGAACCAGGTCGATCCTCAGGTTCAAAGTCCCACCACCACCGACTGGTAAAATGTGCCTGCGGCTCTCGTTTTCGCCATAAATAGAAGGAAATGGATCAGTCTGACTTGAGCAGACGTGCTGGATGCCTTGCGGACAAATGCGAGAAATGTACCGTCAAATGAGTCAGTTGTTATTGGCATCAGAGAACGTGATGCATCCATACGGGAAATTGTTGCAAGTGTGAGACAAAGTGTGTTGGCAGTGGAACGGGTGTGTAAAGAAGCCCGTAGAACGCGACGAAGTGGGCCTGCTCTCAAGTAGAGAAGCAAGGGCGTTAGAGACTTTTGAGATTCGATCCCAGGCTTAACGTAACTAGACAAGATGAGCATTTTTCTAATAGGACTAGGGAGACGGTGTAAGGTTCATTCATTCATTGGTGCATAACGCTGAATGGTGAACTTAGGTCATGGAGCTGATTGCCTGCAACAGGGCGACATGGAAAGAGGACATCACTTAAAGATAAAAACTTTGTGTTCAGAACTGAAAAACATGTTCACACTACACATGACGGGGAATGGAACACAGGGTTCTTCCCTTTGGACTGCTTAATGTCACGCTAGGTAAATGACTGAACGTTAGAAGTGCGCATTTAAATCAAAACACCTACGTTTGAGCTGCCGCCTGCGAATCAAACTCTGCACACCTTCCTGTAGAATGCTATCAAAATAACTAACGGATTGCGAATTAAAATCAAAACACACAACCTTCCAGCTGAAAGAAATTAAAAATCACCGGCCAGACTAGGAATCGAACCGCTGGCTTCTACACTTGGGCAACAAACAAGCATGCTAACTAAATGGCTGTACATCAAAAGCGTGTGTGTTTCATGGAAACACTTAAAGTTCGACTTCATTTCGATGTGGGGACAATAGTAATATTCGCCTTACGTCTTTCTAACTACACTCCAACGTTTGATACGATCGCAATAATAATAATAATAATAATAATAATAATAATAATAATAATAATAATAATAATAATAATAATAATAATAATAATTTTGAAGATCCAAGCTGCACAGTAAAACAGAAGCTATTCAGCTCAGCAATAAATTTCCTAAGTTGCTGAGTGCTGAAATTGCAATCCCCGCTTCAAACAGTTTTCGAAGATGCTGACGTGCCAGAATTTATTCCTGCAAGTTTTCTTTCTTATGTGCCAGTAAACTTAACGACACGAAGTTGACGTACTTCAACACCTTCAAATACCATTGTGCTGAGCCAGAATTGAACCTGCCGAGTTGGGGCGTCTTATCAGAATCACCTACCTGGTAATAAAGAATAAAATCCCCAACTTAACCGGAAATTATACCATCTACAACATGTAAATGAGCCTGGATAACACCTGTTGTTCAGAGATCAGAAGAATGCACATGCCCGGTGAGGCACGGGGAGAAGGGGCTTTCTCCAGCAGAGCCAGTGACGTAATCGTTACCATAGCGACCCCGCTACTACCCAGGCGACTTTATACCTACGTTTGAGGCACATCTTCCTGGAAGCGACTCAGCGGTCATCGCGTGTAGGAAGACTCACAAGAGGAGTCAATGATGATCACTTAGCTCTTAGTTCTGTAATCTAGCGTTGTTCTGCGTTCGTCCGTATTGCTATTGTTATAGTTCTGGCTCTCCACTTCCCTTCTTATTTCTGCGTATCCTTTTCGTAAAGACTCAGTAATGTCTGTCCTACGCAAGAATGGAGCTAGAGAAGTGATCAGGAATGTGATGAGGAAGCTACACACTTGCTCATTTACGTTTCTTCGCCAGTACGGTATTTTATGCCATTTATTCAGTCTCAAACTCTTCAGTCGTCGTTCATATGTTCGCATATTCTGAGCACCACGTTGATAAACTTTATACTACCCTACTCTGATAATTTGCATTATTTATTTGAAGATTGTTAATAGAAAGCGCGAGCTTTGTTATTCTCAGGGTTGTACTGAGACACATATATCGACACTGAGCCATATTATTACGTGCAATTCCGAATTAATTGTTTTCATATGTTAGATGTAGAAGCTGGGAGGTTTTCCGTAGTGGATACTTTTTATATATGTAACTGTGCAGCATTTGGAAATTATGTTCGAAGTACAGACTAGCAGAATATATTAAGAAGAGGAACTATGTTTTCCTATGTACTTTCATCGTTATTATATATTGTTCAATTGTTAGTGGAAACCTTTGGATTATTGGTGGAAGGTTCCTTATTACCGTACGCTTGTTTACGTACTGAGGAGACGCTTACATTACAACAGAAAACAGCGGGTTGATTTTACGTCAGGTTGAATGTATACAACCCAGATGCAATTCTCTACCCTCTTAGCCGTTTTCAGACGGTTAGATAAGCCCGATAAAGGTGACCACAACACGGCCGGATGTACACGTCCTGAGAGAAAAGAGACAATTATCATGCTTCCTTAATCCTCTTGGTGCCGGCTCACTTACTGCCGAGTTTGCGGAGATTGCCAAAGAGAAAATTCCTATTATGCAGCACCGAAGAAAAAACATATCCCATCCTCACTTTTCGAGATATCTCACTCTACTTTATATTTTCTTACAGATAAGCGACCCCTCTCTTCACTCATTACATTAAAATCACGAAAATAATTCATACTGACCAGTAAACATTAAATTAAACATTTGGTATTGTATGCACACGGGCGCATTGTTTTCTGGTTTGTAAAATATCAATGTTTTATGAATAATAGTTCTTCTAAAAAACTTTTCAGGATCACTACTCATACTCGTTCGAACTTTCACTTCTCAACACTTACGCAGTCCTACACACAAACTACGAGGACCATTCTTGGACTTGGCGCACACAATACTGGACCTACTCATTATTCCTCCATCCTTATTGCTACATACTACACAGCATTTTAAATTTCTACCGGGTAATTTTTCTAACAAGGACCCTCTTACAGATTTTTTGCAGCAGGGAGTGGATTTCCCTGACTTTTACATTATATTTCAAAATCATCAATAATGCTATAAATAAACTGCAGTCTGATCATTTCCTTAATGGAGGTATTTTCCAGATAGATTATATAGGAATTTAGCACCATCCTAGCAATGACGCAAAACACCACATTCCTCCACTATTTCAATGTGGGCCTCTCATCCAGATAGGTACACAACATCATATCTGAAGCATCCACTACCCTCATTTACGTATTGTATTTGTGAATTATATCTGGTGTTATAATTTCCTTCCCTTTATTATTCTTAATTTTTGGTCTTGTTTTATTCTTAGCTGCAGCACAAGTGTACAAGAGCTAAACTGGGTATTTTTGAGACTTTTTTCATGGTACCCTGCAACTAGGATTTCATTACTCCTATAATATTTCCTTTTCCCTACATCAAATCTATCTTTTAGGTCTTGGGGTATTTCCTTCCAGTTTCATCTAAGGGTACCAATAAAATAAGTGTCCTTGGAAAATAGGTAAAGAAATGCTTGAAAAATGTTATATGTTACTACATCGTAGCCTCTATGAAAATAATTCCCTAATTTCAACAATTAAGTGACTACCGTCTGACCAAGGCGATGCTGTTTGATTTGAGCCTTGTCAACTTCACTCCTTGCTCCTCATTAGCAATAATATCCCAAACAGTAATCTGCAACACAGTCACATAACATCCACAATTTGATTCCCCACCTATGATGTTTTCTCTGAGGGAGGTACTGTGTGAGCGAAGAATTACACTTTGTTTCAATGAGTGAATTATCTATACTGAGATGTTGGTGAGGGGTTTAATGTTGACGGATATGTGGTTTGCATGCTCTACAATGGGATCAAATCTGGAACATGGATCACAGTACTGATGGCCTGGAGGAAACAATGTATCATTGTCAACTGGATGGAAGAATTTTAGAATTAACGGAAATATGTTTCTGGAAAACATTTTCCCAAACCATGGAATGTTCCTGGAGTTTTTAGCCCAGTACAAAAATACAGTAGGCCTATGAATCATTCCCATTTCAAGAATGATTGCTACAAATGCCTTAATTTCTGCAACAGTGACAGGTCGCTAATCTTGGGCTCTAGAATTAGGTCAAAACTGCTGCAAACAAGACAGAAATTGGCAGGCATACCGGCTTGATTCCTTGACCATCGATACCCAAAAAATAATAAAAGGGTGAAAAATAGATTAAAATACTGACTTGGTCTAGCACCTGGAAGAGGTGCGTGTTAAGGGTCAGGGCCAGGCGTCTCAAGGAATACAGGAGAGGGTTGAAGTTGTGCGTCGTGATCGGACTGAATTTCACGGAAATCGTGAATCTGGTCATCATCCTCATTACTGTGTCCGTCAAATCCATCATGAGTCCCGTCAGTATCATTATCGTATGAATCGGAAATTTCATGCATCACTGTCACACGAGGAGGTCAGATAACATCACTCTATCGTCACTGTTTGAAACAATACTGGCTAATGCCGCTATCTCAGCATCATCTGTATCATCGCCTGATTCGTCATAATTGGAATCTTCACTCAATGAACTAACATACTCCACGAAATTGTCATCACTTTCAAACACAAAACGAGAACTCGTCTCCATTATTACAAACACGTGGTCTACAGGTACGCGTCAAACAGCTGAAAAAGAAAAAAAACATAACATCGACACAACATGTCATTCAGGGATTCTGCTGGTAGATTTAGATACTACGTAGTTTCTACTACAGAATGATGCCGACTGGAGCTGTCATCTGTCAGATATGTGCAAACTGTTACGACTTACATAAACAGCTGTAACATGGACTGCGATGGCGCTACTGGCACTTTTAGCTAGCCTACAGAGGAGCGCCATCGCACTCCCCGGCGCTCTACAAGTTAAACGTTGAGAGATCCATTCTGATGAAATTTCCGGTCATTATTATTATTATTATTATTATTATTATTATTATTATTATTATTATTATTATTATTATTATTATTATTATTATTATGTGCGTATGGACCCAATGGATCACGCAAAGCTCTAACGATTCTGTTTTCTGAGTTGCCAAACAGCTCTCATCCTTTCTCCGTGGATCCTTTTTCGTTCTTCTGTCCACTTTGCTCCAGTCTTCTTTTTCACTTCGTTCTCTGGTTGCACTTTCCATCCATTAATTTTTTTCCTATAAAGGTTTCTGTCCGCGGTGTCATTTGGGTTTATCTGGGCTTTTTCCAGATCCTTCTTCACTTCTAGTACCCATGGAATATTTTTTAGATGTTCTATGTAGGTGAGAATCTTGTGTGTCAGTCTACTTGCCGGCAATCTGTGGACGTGCCCATAGAATTTCAGACGTCTTTTGCGGATGTCTGCTGCAATGTTGGAATGCTCTTCTGTCTCTCTGCGTAACCTCAGTCTATATCCATCTTCTGTTTTTCGGGGACCGAGAATTTTCCTCAGGATTCTCCTTTCTTCTTTTAAAATATTTTCTAGGTCACCTTTCCCGTTTAGTGTAAGGGTCTCACTGGCATATAATACTTCGGGCTTTATTACTGTATTATAGTGTCTGATCTTTGCAAGGCGGGACAAGCACTTTTTATTGTATATGTTGTGAACCCTACCGTAGGCTTTCCGAAATTTTTGTAGGCGAATTTTCTGGGCAACCTTCTCGCCTCCCGTTGGTTCAAGTATTTCTCCCAAGTACTTGAAGTGTGGTACTCGGTTGATTTGTCCATGTGTCGTGTTCAAAGTTTGGATGTCAAGTTTTGAGCAGAAGAACTTGGTCTTTTCAAAGGAAATTTGTAGGCCAACCTTTCCAGCACATTCGCTAAGGGTTTCAATTTGTTTAACGGCTGTGAATACATCATCTGTAAGTATGGCCAGGTCATCTGCAAAAGCGAGGCATGATATCTCAATACCGTCTTTGGGTCGTCCTAGTCGTATGGGGCGCCAGTATCCCATGTCTTTCAATACCTTTTCCCACTCGCGGATGACTTTGTCTAGAACGAGGTTGAAAAGAAGCGGAGATAAGCCGTCACCTTGTCGGACGCCAGTTTTAATCGGGAATGGTTCAGAGATCTCCCCCATGAATTTAACTTTGGAGATAGTGTCAGTGAGTGTTGCCTTGATGAGGTTGAGGGTCTTGGAATCAAGCCCCAGTTCCTCAAGAATAACGAAGAGAGACTGTCGATCAACCGAGTCATACGCTTTCCTGAAGTCAACAAAAATGCAGATGACCGGTTTGTTCCTCAGTGCTTTGTATTTAAGTGTTGTTCTGCACACGAGCGACCAGGGCGGAAGCCTGCTTGATATTCGCCAATACTTTGTTCAAGTTGTTCTTGCGTTCTCTTCAAAAGGCAAGCTGAAAGAATTTTGTAAGTCACTTGGAGAAGAGAAATGCCCCTGTAATTGTTTACGTCGGTCTTATCTCCCTTTTTGTGTAATGGGTGGATGAGGGCGCATTTCCAGTCCTGAGGTAATTCTTCCGATTGCCAGATATCTGTGATGATTTGAGTGAGCTCCTTGAGGGAGTTAGGTCCAAGATTTTTTAGAAGTTCCGCGATGATGCCATCTTCTCCGGAGGTCCTATTGTTTTTAAGTTTGAGGATGTGGCCGCGGATTTCTTCCTCTGTCGGTGGTGGAGATTCTGGGAAAGTGTGACTTAGGGGTTCTTGAGGGAATCTTGTGAGGGGCTCTGGACAGTTGAGGAGATCAGCGAAGTAAAGTGCTAATTCCTGACAATTATCTTGATTACTGAATGCAAGTTTTCCATCTGATCTTTTGAAAGCCAGGTTTTGAGGAGCATACCCACGGACTTGTCCTCCGAATTCCCTGTAGAAATCTCGTACATTGTAGTTACGAAAGTTGTCTTCAATCGAGTCCAGTTGTTGCTTCAAGTGTTTTCTCTTGACCTGCCTGATGATTTTGGCTACTCGTTTTCTAGTTTCATTGAAATATGTTTGGTTTTCTGGTGATTTCTTGCTGTTGTATTTCTGGAATGCTTCTTTTCGTTCCTTCAAGGCACGTTCACATTCAGAATTCCACCAAGGGTGTTTAGTATTCTTTTTCAGGGGAATTTGCTCTCGAGCTTTCTGGATGATTTTGTTGCGGAATTTCTCCCAGGTGCCTGCATGTTCCCTTTCCCACACTTCTTGCAGATTAGTATTTCCAATCTGTGTCGTATCAAACTTCGGTATTTGTGACCTCTTATGATGAATTTTCTTCGGGGTGAATTTTACTTTTATTCTCACTAGGTAGTGATCGGAATCGACGTTTGCTCCTCGGCGTACCTGTACATCGTGTACCTCTCTCTGCATGGGATGAGAGATGGCAATGTGATCGATTTGAAATTCACCGATCCCTGGAACGGGAGACCTCCAGGTCTTCTGTTTCCGTGGAGATTTTCTCAGAGAAGTTGACATGATTTTAAGATTGTTTTGTTGACACAGTTCAACGAGTCTCAACCCGTTTTTGTTAGTGAATTTGTGAGCAGGGAATTTGCCAACAGTTTTCTGATGTTCTTTTTCTTTACCAATTTGTGCGTTAAAGTCGCCCAGCAAAATTTTTGTATCCTCTTTTGGAATCTTCGCCATGATTTTCTCAAGTTTAGCACAGATTGCATCAGTTTTTGCGGTTCTTTTTTATTGTCCGCGTTAGTGGGTGCATGTACATTCACTATTGTATATTTCTTGTTAGCACATTGGATTCGCATTGTCATGAGCCGGTTACCTATGGGAGTAACTTCTTTTATTGAGTCTACAATACTTTTATGTACCATGAAGGCCATTCCTAGTAAGGGAGTTCCCTTACCAACTCTCCGCTCCGTTTTACTCTTGAAGATACGGTAGTTTCCATAATCAGCTGTGTCCTCATCAGTGAATCTCGTTTCCTGCAGGGCAAGTATCTGAATTTTCTGTTGATCTAGTTCTGTTGCAAGATTGTGCAATTTACCAGGTTGGATTAAGGTATTTACATTGAACATGCCAATGTATGTGAAGGTTTTGGATGTTAGTTTGCCAGAGAACTCCGACTTTCTCTGCGTTCGTGATTGCCTGGGTTCCCCAGAATCCGAATACCCAGTAGCCGTCTCATGACGGGTGGATTGGTTACCACCTGGGGTAATGCTGATTTTACTCTCACGAATCATCATAGCTTGTAATCAAAGATTGATCCAGTGTTTCCACTGGGAAATTAGGACCAGGGATTGCTAGTTCCTGGAACGTAACTATACAGCCGTACCTACTAGGTAAACAGACGCTGACCACTTCACCGCTCGATCCGAGTCAGACGCGAGGTGGATTTTATTTTTGGTTCTTCCGCCCTCTCAGCCATTGAGACATATGTCCTCTTCTGCCATCGAAGCCGTTGACCACAGTTCTAGTTTCCTCAGTTGATCCGCGAGTGCTTATTTGACTACGTCTTATTCACACTTGTCCTGTATATCTACAGGAGACTTCCCCTATTAGCCATTGGGACGCGCCGTGTCGGGGTTGAGGGCCCCATCCCAGTGTCTCACGCAGGGTTATGCTTAGTTCGTACTCAGTTCGGAACTAAACCCCCACGTGAGCTGACCAGGTAATAATGCATTATGCTGTCCATTACATATGCGTCACATTGCCAGGCTTAAAAATGGCTGACAATATAGTGGCCGGCAGTGTGGCCTTGGCAACGCTGATAGTAAAAGGAATATTGCATATCTTATTCGTGGTTTCTATGGAATTGATGACAAAGGAAACAAAATGAGTGCAGTTATATAAAAAATGTTCACTAGATATATGAAGTGACCTCTAGATCGTGTTATCTATAGAATAATTGTCGTATTTACCAATATGCCGCCTCTGTGGTGTAGTGGTTAGCGTGATTAGCTGCCACCCCTGGAGGTCCGGGTTCGATTCCCGGCTCTGCCACGAAATTTGAAAAGTGGTACGAGGGCTGGAACGGGGTCCACTCAGCCTCGGGAGGTCAACTGAGTAGAGGTGGGTTCGATTCCCCCCTCAGCCATCCTGGAAGTGGTTTTCCGTGGTTTCCCACTTCTCCTCCAGGCGAATGCCGGGATGGTACCTAACTTAAGGCCACGGCCGCTTCCTTCCCTCTTCCTTGCCTATCCCTTCCAATCTTCCCATCCCTCCACAAGGCCCCTGTTCAGCATAGCAGGTGAGGCCGCCTGGGCGAGGTACTGGTCATACTCCCCAGTTGTATCCCCCGACCAAGAGTCTGAAGCTCCAGGACACTGCCCTTGAGGCGGTAGAGGTGGGATCCCTCGCTACGTCCGAGGGAAAAACCGAACCTGGAGGGTAAACAGATGATGATGATGATGATGATGATTTACCAATATGGCGGACATTTACGGCATGAAATTCATTTTAAATATTAACCAAAAACCCTGTTATATAACAACAGAATCACAAGATAATACTAACTCATTTGTAACACCACAAGTAGAACCACTATTATTCCTCGGAAGCCATAAAAGAAGTACAGTTCTTCTGTATAAGCCGACAAATGACGCAGCACCATTACACATGATCTTACCCACTGGGCACGGATTATTATTATTATTATTATTATTATTATTATTATTATTATTATTATTATTATTATTCACATCTCAAGAGAAGTTACAAAATATGGATAGTTACAAAGTCTACAGAATCGCATAGCTTATGTTGCATCACAAAAGGTATAATAATTACAGTATATGATGATTTTAAATAATTTCATTAAACCACCTGAGTGAAATAAATTAAAAATAAGTACACTTTATATCTACTTCCATAAATTATTTTGGCATGTAGGCTAATCTAACATACAATAGTCAATGAATATTGAATTTTCACGACCGCATTGTAATCGAAACAGACTTTCAACGTATTATGTTGTGTTACGTACATGTAGTACGTGTTGAAGAGATGTTAAGTACAGAACAAAAATGGCCAGCCGGACACCAGTGGGATCCGAACCCACAACCTCCCGATTTCGCGTCGGTTGCTCTACCAATTGAGCTATGGTGGCCTAGGCCATCTTTGTTCTGTTTGAAAGGATCTGAGCTACAGGTCTGGCACTACTGCTAGCACACTGTAGAGTGCGTTTAAGTCGCCCGTTTTGGGGCATGTCAATGAATATTGAATTTTCACGACCGCATTGGTAGAGCAACCGACGCGAAATCGGGAGGTTGTTGGTTCGGATCCCACTGGTGTCCGGCTGGCCATTTTTGTTCTGTACTTAACATCTTTTCAATACGTACTACATGTACGTAACACGACCTAATACGTTGAAAGTCTGTTTCGATTACAATGCGGTCGTGAAAATTCAATATCCATTGACATGCCCCACAACGGGCGACTTAAACGCACTCTACAGTGTGCTAGCAGTAGTGCCAGACCTGTAGCTCAGAACCTTTCAAACAGAACAAAGATGCCCTAGGCCACCATAGCTCAATTGGTAGAGCAACCGACGCGAAATCGGGAGGTTGTGGGTTCGGATCCCACTGGTGTCCGGCTGGCCATTTTTGTTCTGTACTTAACATCTCTTCAACACGTACTACATGTACGTAACACGACCTAATACGTTGAAAGTCTGTTTCGATTAACATACAATAGTGGTTTTATTAAAACTGATGATATAGATTCATTGTTGTCGTAGATAAATATGACACTGAAGAGATTAAAAACAATTGATTTCTTAACGGACGAGAATTACGTCGAGGATAATGAGAGGTGAGTGAAATGCAAAAACGACGCTACTGAACACGAAATGTCTATATAAATTATGTTTGGCACGCTTTATCATTACTAAGAGTAATGCTTTTTGCTAGAAACACTGACACATAGAAGCAGTTGCACCCACCAGACAATATGTACCTTTACCCATCAACAAACAGCACTACCAACTTAATAATTGATATAAGATAAACTTTGAGCCGTTATATGCAACTTAGTCGCAGTACGTTTGTCGAGGCAATAACCTGAGTTTTCCTAGTATGCTGGAATAACGTATGCAAATTGATTTTGCCAGTAATGTTGCAGACTTTTGTTCATATTAATGCTGTGAGATCGTACGTGCGAGCAATACCAGTTGTAGCGAACCAGATAGATTCGTCCACACTCATGTGAGGGTTCACATATCTGATTAGGTCAGCCAAGACGCTCAACACTGCGAAGTGTGAGTCAATGTTTTCCTGTAGCAGCGAAGAGCCGACCTCAGTGGGCAGAACACGAAGTTCGTGCTTAGAGACACATTCCTCATTCTTCCAATCATCTCATCTCCAGACAGTACATGAATATTATTTCTGTAATATTCTATCGTTACCAAGCAAAGTGCTAGTCCTGTGTTCCATACTCAACTGACAGAGACCAAATGGGTTTCTCTTTTGTAGTTTCTAACAAATAGGCTCTCAATAATAATGGTGACAAGCAAACAGGAAGTTTCTTTGGACCTCGCAAGCTAGATGTGCCCAAGAATCATCAGAACTGTTAAAGCTTGTCAGTATCATTATTGCGAGCCTAGCAACTACAATCTACAAAACAGTAACCCCTTGGGTATCTGACACCGAGTGTGGAACACATCTTTGCTTGGTAATGATTGAATATTACAGAAATAATGTGCACGTAAGTGTATTCCAGACTGATTTAAGTTTTCTGGATTTCGTAATTCCCGGATGGGTCGGAGATTTTACAATTTACTGAGTAATTCTGATAAGACGATAACTCTTGCGGGACTAACTTCCGGCACCAGATAACTTTTCCTTATTGGGTACGCATGTTGTGTATTCAGTAAAATGCTGGGTTGGATCATCATTACTTTTATCATCATTATTACTGTGCCCGCCTCCGCAGCATAATGGTTAGTGTTATCAGCCTCCGTTCTCGTATGCCTGGGTTCGATTCCCGGTACTGCCAGAAATTTCAGACCGGCAGGACGGCATGCAGCTCACCTCAAGTTGGGGAGCTGCACCACCTCGGGATGAGGACATGTGTTTACTTAATATTAGTGTGTGTTTTCGGCACTTGTCGACCTCAGTAGCTCAGACGGTTAAGGCGCCAGCGTTGTAACACCAACTTGGCCGGTTCGATGCCAGCTCAGCCCGATGGTATTTGAAGGTGTTCAGATACGTCAGCCTCGTGTTAGTAGCTTTACTTGCACGTAAAAGAAAACTTGTAGGACTGAATTCTGGCTCGCCAGCATCTTCAAAAGCTGTTTGAAGCGGGGGTTGCATTATCAGCACTTGGCAAATTAGCAAATTAATAGCCAGTCTGAGTAGCTCAGACGGTTAAACTGCTGCCCCTTCCTTTCCTAGAGTGCATGCATGTATAGTACTCAGGTGAAAAGCAGCTTCGACTATCGAAATTATAATTATTTGCGAACTTTTCAAACGTTGGAGTGTAGTTAGTTAGACGTAAAGTGAATATTATTATCGTCCCCACCTCGAAAGGAAGTCGAACGTGATGTGTTTCAATTACTCACACAAGCCTTTAATGTACAGTCATTTAGTTTGCATGCATGTTTGTTTCCAAGTAAAGGACCCGACTGTTCGATTCCTAGTCGGGTCGGCGATTTATTTATTTATTTTCTTGTAGTTCGAAGGTTGGTCATTTTTCAATTTAATGCACAATCGTTTAGTTACTATGAGAGACAACGGTCTAAGGGAAAGAATGCCGAGTTCGATTCCGGTCGGGTGGAATTTATTAATTTCTTGCAGCTCAAATATTATGTGTATTGAATTAAACGCATGGTTTCAATGGGCAAGATCCTCAGCAGCGAGAAAGGGAAGATCCCTAGGTTCCATTCCCAGTCATTTGTAGCGCGAATGTTTTTCGGTCCTGAACACAAAGTTTTATTCTCGTAGTGATGTAAGCTATTATAAGCTATTATAAGTCTCTGCAGTTCCAGTTACAATAAAAAATCCAGAGTTCCAAACACTAAAAACCAACAGCGTATTACGAATCAGCTCACACGCTAGCGTCCTTGACTCTTCAGCTGCTCAGCTTCAAGACCTTGAAATAGCTTTATAAAGGCATGTCCCTATGAATAATGCACATATATTAAACCTTTCAGCATCTCCATAGTCGCATACCACCATCTTGCTCCAAGTTCAGCTCCGAGCCCTAGACCATAGCTCAGTCCATATAGCCCCTCTGCTCTTTAGCCACGTAGCCCTTTCCCTTTAGTCCTAATGCCATTTAACCCCTTTTCCCTTTAGTCCTTTGGCCCTACTGCAGTCTTTAAGCTCCATTACCTATGGTCGCCTATCAACGTTATGGCTCTAAGAATAAAGACTACGAATCAAGCCTTACACCACTTCCTAGTCCTATTAAACAATGTGTATAGCCACCATCTTGTTCCAAGATCAGATCCAAAAGCCCCCAGACTAGGTGTCATCTTATCTAGTTTTTTTGCTAGAGGCTTTACGTCGCACTGACACAGATAGGTTTTATGGTGGCGATGGGATAGGCATAAGAGTTGGAAGGAAGCGGCCGTGGCCTTAATTAAGGTACAGCTCCAGCATTCTCCTGGTGTGAGAATTGGAAATCACGGAAAACTATCTTCAGGGCTACTGACAGTGGGATCCGAACCCACTATCTCCAGGATGCAAGCTCACAGCCGCGCGCCCCTGATTTCACGGCCAACTCGTCCGGTCTTCTCTAGTTACGTAAGCCAGAGATCGAATCGGAAACTCGAATCTGTAACGCCCTTGTAAGGTTAAGCTGTGCATCAAATCCGTGCATGTCAGTTTAAGCTACCACTCTTGTCCCTAATCACATCGGCAGTTAGGATAATCTAGCACACTTGGGCATCAAACTTGAGCCTGTAAAGTAAATAAACTTGTAAGGTTAAGCCTAGGGTTGAATCCAGGGTCTGTGAGGTTAGGCCTCCAGTAGAATGTGTGCCTGTTAGGTCAAACTTGCACTCTTGGCCAGGCCGTATTTTTCAAATCCCCGCCAAGTAAGGCCATGAGAGGTGAAACACGCACTCTTAGTCAGCGGAGGCCTCTCCTACGGGCGTGTGGTGGGGGTGGCTGGCGAATCTGTGAATAGCATCTACTAATATCTTCTTCAGTGCCACTTAAAAATTGTTCCATACCTTCCAAGGACAGTTAGGAATATCTTCAAAGTATTATATAGTTATACTATAGAAATTTGTGAGTGGTGATATTCAATTCAAAAAGATTTCAATTTTGCACAACATCAAGAAGACTTAATTTTTGTAACTGTGACTTTTAAAGTAAATGTAGTCCCCTGATGTACTGTGTGTCATTTGCCAGACGTATTCATAATCCCGCCAGATCTAAATACGCCTTAAGTATTCAATCGTTGCTAACACAAATGGTCCACCTCTGGATTCCCTGTGTTCACCAATTCGGTGCAGAGTAGTTGGGAGGCAATATATAAATAAGCAGGCTATTAATATAACATTTTATTAGAACAAACAACACAAACAGTGTTCAAAACCTTTCATTTTGTCATGTTGTGGACAACTGTGTAACAATTACAGGAGTTAGGTGATTTCTTGATGTCTCCATTGAGCATCTAACCAAGTTTCCACACAATCGTTATCTTTGATACTCCAGGTTACAGTTAACACTACTTTTAAATACTTGCAAGATTACTCTGTTCAGTGATACACATTACAGTTCCCACTGTATTCGGTCTGGTCCCACACAAGCAGTCCCTTGTCAGATGACCATATGGATAGGGATGTCCTCTTATGTACCCATTAGTACAGGAAATTTTATATAGGAAAGATAACTCCCACAATTTGTAAAAGCAAATCCTGAAAGGACAACTTGTACAAAATTCACACTACTGTCCTAACAGCAAGCCATTGCTCGAAATGTGTAATTCCTGCAATATAGCACAAGTAGCAGTGATACCAACTGCCACTTCTATTTCTGATATTCCAGTGAATCACGTCTCCGTAAGCCACGTCAGCATCAATGCGGAATTACTATCTTCCGAGGACAATCTACGTAAGTTTTGGTATCTAGAGACACTAGGGATAATGGAAGATCAGTAACGAGCAATCACTGTGAGATAATCCGCAATCTTGGAAGGCTCCCATGAGTCATTCAAAATGGAAGATGGAAGTAGGGTTGTCTCCCTGCCAAGGAAGGAAGGAGTAATACTGATTCCCTGAAGAACAAACTTAATGGAAACAACAGTTCCGAGAGGTATACCACACTCTACTGACCGACTACTTCGCGAAGGGATATGTAGGAATGGCCCTCGAGGCTGAATCGGTTACCGACCCCTTCTATTTGCCTCACCATGCTATAAAGAAGCAAAGAGACGGCACGACGAAGTGGAGAATAGTTGTTGATGCTTCATCTCATGAAAGGGGTTCCCTATCAGTCAATGATGCCTTGGAGGCAGGGCCTATTCGCCTACCAGAAATTATGGCAACACTACTCCGCTTCCGATTCTACCGACTAGCTTTAATTGGGGACGGAACCCAAGCCATTCACAGCCGTGCCTGGATAAAAATGGCAGAGACTTAACGAGATTTCTATGGCTTGGAATGGAGAGAGGGCAAAATGGAGATTGGAAGAAAACTGAAAACACTGCAGTATACAGATTCCCCCCGTTCGCCGTTTAGACTTAGATGCTGCTCATTCCATTTATCAGTTACAATTCGTGAATTGGCTTCTAGATTTTGTGACAAGTATCCCTTGGCAACAAAACTGCTAGCTCAAGGGACCTTCATGGATGATTTCGCAGCCAGCATAGAAGAGGACAGTGGAATCACTGCTGTGTTGTACGAGATAACAGGGCTCCTGCGAGAGATACAAATGCCAATGCCAAAGTGGGCGACAATTCAGCACTGTTAAAGGATATATGGAGAGCCGAAGGGCGAGAGAAGAAGAGAGAGACACGAGTACTGGGTGTTAACTGGAACACGCACACGGACTGTCTTCTTTTCGACCCTAGAGACGTCATCGGAACGCTACCAAAAAAGCCGGCAACAAAGAGACAGGTACTACAGGCTACAGCAAGATTTTATGATCTGCTTGATTTCCTGTCGCCAATATCGATTACAGGAAAATTTCTGCTCCAGGATACTTGGTGTAGAGGGATAGCATGCGACGATCTCCTACCCATAGACCTAGCAAGAATGTGGCAAATCTAGACTTCCAGCCTCATTCTCTTGTCGGCCATTCAAGTCCCTCGATGAATATGATCTTCTTGTACAACGCCAAAGAACTATCAGTTGCATGTATTCTGTAACGCTTCAGAGAGAGCTTATGGTGCCGTACTATATCTCAGATTGGTGGAGAGCAATACAGTCTCGGTACACTTGGTTTGCAGCAAGAACAGAGTGTCAACTATCAAGCGAGTGCTACTCCCAAGACTTGAACACCTTTCGGCTCTAGCGGGTATAAGACTTCTAAGGTATTTCTGTCAATCTACAGGATATTATATCACGAGGGCAACACTATGGAGAGATAGACGCCAGTCGATTCAGCTCGTATTGGAGGATGTTTCGGGTCATGGGTTATGAAGAATGTTCGAAGCACGGAGAAACACGGCGGTGAATTAACTGCCACGGAGCTGGAAACAGCGTGGGATCTACATTGTACAACTCGGAAGCTTAGGTGCAGTACACGCGTGTCCACGAGAGAAAATGAATCTCCCTTCTAAGTGCAAAATTGCAGGCTACAATCCCTTCCTGGCGGGAGATATTATCAGAAAGGGGGGACACCATGATCATGCAGACCTGACATCTCAAGAGAAGTAGCCACTCCTCGATGGATCCCATCAATTTACAAAACTGTTGATCTAGTAGACGCACGTCCATCTACAGCATCTGGGAGTAAGAATTGTGCTGTGCGAACTACGGTCGCGGTACTGGACCTTAAAGGCACGTCAGTCCATTAAGAAAGTCATTCACGCTTGCCTCCCTTGCAAAATTGCCCAGAATCACCGAGGAGACAAAATAGAAGCGGCCCTACATGTGGATCGCATACAATCCACTAAACCTTTAACGGTCACGGGAGAGGACTTCGCCGGACAACTATATGTCAGGATGGGCAGTGTGTTACAGGAATCGTATATCGTACTGTTCACTTGCACCACTACAAGGGCTTTTCACCTGGAATTAACATCGGACATGAGCACTGAAGAATTCACCATGTCGTTCAGACGCTTCTCCAGCAGACATGGATTACCTCACACCATCAATTCGGACAATGCGAAGACCTTTCAAGCTGCGAGCAGAGAACTAGCGGAACTTCCTCGGATCTTCACGGACCCACGTACGAGCCAGCATTTCGCCCACAACAGTGTACACTGGAAGTTTATTGTTCCACGAGTGACTTGGTGGGGAGGCTGGTGGGAACTAATGGTGGGCACAACAAAACGATGCTTGAGAAAAGTGTCGAGCACATCTCAAGTGGACGAGGAAACTGTGAGAACAATACTGGCAGAAATAGAAGGCGTCATTAACAGCAGACTAATTTCATAAGACGGTCCCAAAGTACTGACACCAAAGCACTTCATAAACGGGGGACTGTTAACAACATTACCCAACGGTCCAGAACCTAGCGTTTATACAGATCTGAGAAAAGGAGCAACACTAAGGGTAAAGATGCAAGACGACTTCTGGAGAGAGGAGTACCTTCTCGCCCTAAGAAGTTTCCAAGAGGTTCGGCAACCAGACGGAAGATAGATGAAGTGCCGAAAAAGTATGTCGTCCTGCTTCAAGACGATCTGCGCCCACGTCAAATATGGCAACGAGCTCGCATCTCTGGCCGTGACGGGAAGGCGAGGACTCTCGTCCTCCGACTCGGCGATGAACGGAGATCACTTGACCGGTACAGCTGGTCGTACCATTGGAGAATCAGGGTGGGGAGGATGTGGAGGATTAACTATTATTTTCTCTCTGTATGAATTCTTTTTGTATTATCTTTTGACCTCATTATGTTTTTGTCCTTATACGAAGTGATGTGTAATAAAGAAAACTTGTGTTTACATATACGACAAACCTAATTGGTCAATTGGCACCGGTATCCTTGTTTACAACGAGCAATTTGCTTTCCCGCTGTTCGTTGTTTGACAACGGGGTAGCATCGAGTTGCTAGAGGTTGTCATCTGTACACGGGAAATGCCCACATTTGAATTTAGCTCATTACCTACATTTACTTGCCTGAAGCACCGGAGGAATCGTGATTACTTAGTGTGTAACTGTTAATCTCACCCTCATTTTCAGAACTCGTGTCTTCCATAAGAACAGCCATTAAAGATTAATTGTCGAAATTTCGTACACTTGAATTAGACATGCTAAATACTCACAAGAATTACAGAAACAAGACTGCCTCTCGGACACACACTCTTCGTACTACTTTCCCGCCCATTTCACAGCTGAGAGTCAGCCCCAGGTTATGTAGCTACGTGACTGTGTTACCAATGCCTTGGAAAAGGAGCTCATTTTATGATTATAGAGGCATTGAAGAGTATCCTAGTGAAATAACAGCTTGTTAAAACGTAGGCTACTATTTTCTAGGTATAGCGAAAACGTGCCCATATATTCTCCAAGCTCCGTCAGAAGCAATGAAATAGCGCGCCCGTAGTTTCTGCGAGTGGCGTCTCCAATGTGTTAATGTTGTGCAGGAAACTACCAACTCATATTAAGACTATAAATCGAATCTG
Source organism: Anabrus simplex (assembly GCF_040414725.1). Classification (NCBI taxonomy): domain Eukaryota; kingdom Metazoa; phylum Arthropoda; class Insecta; order Orthoptera; family Tettigoniidae; genus Anabrus; species Anabrus simplex. The sequence goes on along the minus strand of NC_090277.1, from coordinate 22,887,656 downwards.
CTGACAAGAAGGCAACCTTCTTGTCAGAAGTGACTGCACAATGCTCTAATTCTAGTGGTGTGGTAAACATTAGAATATTCTGTATACGTATCATCATCTCACAGATCTAATTATGATGGTGGAACAGCTTCGACTACTTCATCCTGACACTCAACTCTCTGATAGATAAGTTTTAGATCTCATTAGCAACGGGGAAGGTAAAGAAGCCACACTCATGCACGTCTTAGATGTTCTCAGATACTTCCGAAAAACATTAATGCGAAATACACGAAGGGTGCATGTAAGCCCGACGTACCCCTTCGTTAACATTAGAATAGACTATGCTGGACCACTTCTCATAAAAACTGGTGTGTCTACATAGACATTAAAACTGATTTCACCACAACATTTCTTGACGCACTTTGTTTTCGCTTAGCTCTCACAGTGGTCAACCCGTGAACATTTACAGCGATTACAGCACAAACCTCCCCGGAGAAGCTAAAGAAATCAAGGCCTTTCTGCAAAACAACCCTCAGAAAAACAAACTCTTCATGGCAACTGCAGGCGTGGGACTGGCATGGCATTTCATCCCTCCTGCAGCACCACACTTAGGTGGAATCTGGGAAGCAGCTGTCACAAGTCGGATATATCAGTTCGGAAGAGTGATGGATTCTTATTGTTTCATCAACAAACAATGCACCACTCTTACAACACATATACATCCTCTCACCAAAGTTAAAAGATGACCCTTTTAACACTCCTTACCTAACTACATCCGTTTTCCTTATAGGAGAGCCAATTACCACACTCCCCGATCATGACTACACTTCCTCTCCCAGGTGGCTACATATTCAATAGCTAACACAGAACTCCTGGAAGACGTGGTCAAATGAATATCTCAATAAATGCGCAATTAAATACCCCACAGCAACATAGTCACATTGAAAGAGGACGACACACTTGCTATGCAAGAACAAATGTATATCCTGGTAGTGACGGATTCATTCATGTAACGAATGTTCAGGTGAATAACAGTGGACATACAAGGCCTATTCACAAATATTACCCCTTATGAATTATCAAACAGAAAGGCAAGAGCAGTCTTCAAGGGCTTCTTTATTCGTTGCAATTTAAGTAATATTATAACTCACAAAAATCTAACAAAAATCTGGATAACAGAAAACTTCCCCGAACATTGGACCACAGCCATAATCCACCCATCTCCACAAAAAAGGAGATAAAAGCAATCCAGATAATTACACTGCACATACAAGATTTTCTCCAGAATTCTATACAGGAGGATCAAAGAGCAACTTGAGGAAGAATTAGGTGAATACCAAGGAGGCTCCAGATCTTGGAGAAGCTGTGCATAAGGAATCATCACCTCAGAAATAGCCATAGCATATTACAAGAAGCAAAACCAACCTCTTACAATAACCTTCATGGACTTTAAGCTTTAAAAAAGCTTACGACTGTATCCATAGATCTTCAATGTTGAAATTTTTAAGAAATTTTGGGCATCATCCAAAATTAATCAAATTGATAGAACTCACTTTAAACAACACTAAATCAAAAGTCAAGTTCAGAGGGGAAACTCTCTGAGACATTCATCATAAAAACAGGCTTAAGACAAGGTGATTGCTTGTCACCACTGCTGTTTAATTGTGCCTTGTAATAAATAATGAGAGAATGGTACAAGATTAACCCAAAGAACATCCGAATTGAAAGACCCAAAGAGAACATAAGTTTAAATTGCCGAGGATTTGGCAATGACCTTGCTCTATTGTCCAACAATATTCAGGAAACCAGACAAAAAGTGATATCACTACAGGAAATAGCACAGAAAATTGGTCACAGAATATCTTTTGAAAAGACAGTAGTCATGTTTACTGACCTACCACTAGGGAATTCGATCCCGGCGCTTATTTCTAATCCCGGTATTTCGGGATTACACTTGGTCAGTCCCGGGATCCCATCCCGGGATTGAAAGTTAAAAAACAAGACATTCTCATAGAAATCATTTGTTTAATCAGAAAATAAAAATTTAGACAAAATAAACATATTTTACGGTATACACTTAGCTAATCTAATCACTCTAACTAATCAGACTTAGAGTCAGACTAACCAGATTTAAAATCACTCAATATGTTAAAATTATTCTTTTCCAAGAATCAGTGATATCTCTTTAAACTTACATAAAGTTAAAAATACTTATGTAACAAACTATGCAAATAAACTTTAGAAATTAACAACAATCTCTCTGAACATACTGTAGACTAAATAGACGACTTTCATGTGACAATATAATAAGTAGGTAGAAAGTTTCCTAGCAAAAAATATTTAAAAATAACATTAACCAGTCACATTTCTCGTAAATATAAAGAAAACTAATTTAATAGCAACATTGAGTTTGAACTGCGAAAATATGATGTGAGAAATAACAACGCGTCCAGTGTCTCATCACCAAACCTGCTTCTCAATTTGTTGCACATACACTGACTGACAGAGCAAATGCAACACCAAGAAGGAGTGGTCAGAACTTTATGCCAATTGCAGGGTAGACTGACGTCACTGAGGTATGCTCATGATGTGAAATTCGCCGCTGTGCTGCGCACGTAGCGAACGATAAATGGGACACGGCGTTGGCGAATAGCCCACTTCGTACCGTGATTTCTCAGCCGACAGTCATTGTAGAACGTGTTGTCGTGTGCCACAGGACACGTGTACAGCTACGAATACCAGGCCGCCGTCAACGGAGGCATTTCCAGCAGACAGACGACTTTACGAGGGGTATGGTGATCGGGCTGAGAAGGGCAGGTTGGTCGCTTCGTCAAATCGCAGCCGATACCTATAGGGATGTGTCCACGGTGCAGCGCCTGTGGCGAAGATGGTTGGCGCAGGGACATGTGGCACGTGCGAGGGGTCCAGGCGCAGCCCGAGTGACGTCAGCACGCGAGGATCGGTGCATCCGCCGCCAAGCGGTGGCAGCCCCGCACGCCACGTCAACCACCATTCTTCAGCATGTGCAAGACACCCTGGCTGTTCCAATATCGACCAGAACAATTTCCCGTCGATTGGTTGAAGGAGGCCTGCACTCCCGGCGTCCGCTCAGAAGACTACCATTGACTCCACAGCATAGACGTGCACGCCTGGCATGGTGCCGGGCTACAGCGACTTGGATGAGGGAATGGCGGAATGTCGTGTTCTCCGATGAGTCACGCTTCTGTTCTGTCAGTGATAGTCACCGCAGACGAGTGTGGCGTCGGCGTGGAGAAAGGTCAAATCCGGCAGTAACTGTGGAGCGCCCTACCGCTAGACAACGCGGCATCATGGTTTGGGGCGCTATTGCGTATGATTCCACGTCACCTCTAGTGCGTATTCAAGGCACGTTAAATGCCCACCGCTACGTGCAGCATGTGCTGCGGCCTGTGGCACTCCCGTACCTTCAGGGGCTGCCCAATGCTCTGTTTCAGCAGGATAATGCCCGCCCACACACTGCTCGCATCTCCCAACAGGCTCTACGAGGTGTACAGATGCTTCCGTGGCCAGCGTACTCTACGGATCTCTCACCAATCGAACACGTGTGGGATCTCATTGGACGCCGTTTGCAAACTCTGCCCCAGCCTCGTACGGACGACCAACTGTGGCAAATGGTTGACAGAGAATGGAGAACCATCCCTCAGGACACCATCCGCACTCTTATTGACTCTGTACCTCGACGTGTTTCTGCGTGCATCGCCGCTCGCGGTGGTCCTACATCCTACTGAGTCGATGCCGTGCGCATTGAGTAACCTGCATATCGGTTTGAAATAAACATCAATTATTCGTCCGTGCCGTCTCTGTTTTTTTCCCCAACTTTCATCCCTTTCGAACCACTCCTTCTTGGTGTTGCATTTGCTCTGTCAGTCAGTTTACATGCAGCTGCTAAGAAAGCGCGTTCAGGTTCGATGTAAGTTGGAGGAATCGTTAGTAAATACTTATAAGCCTGCTCTAAGTTATAGCTCCGAGTAGAATTTGAAGACTCGTATAGGTTCATTTCCGTCTTAACAATTCTGGAAAATTCATTTTCATTTAATGCTTCAGGAAACATAATTTTCATGCTGTTTTCTATTTCAGGCTGAAGTTTTTCTTTGAGCGTCAAATCACTTTTTTCTGTATTTGTAGGCTCGAATTGCATATTTTGTTCTTCCTCTTAATCTTTTTTTACCATTTAATCTCTCAATTAAAGAAACAATGTGTTTTTTTTATCAGGAATTTGCTCAGACTTGAAAATGTACGCTTTATTTCATCATCGAACGCCAACGCCACATTGTCACTATGAGGATTTTTTAGGTAGCATAATACGCCACTCAACTCATTTCTTCGGCGAACTTTCATGCGCTTTTGTAAATGTATCTTGAATTTGGAAGCCAACTCGGAGCTATTGTCATTTAACTTCTTAAAAAGAAATTTATGGGCAGCACCAGTTGTGCATAAATACGCATTAGTGCGACAGAGTGCTTCTACAGTTAATTTGACTGGAGCCAAGACTTTAATGATTTCGTCGATGAGCTCGAAATTGGACTCTTCCAACTGCACTGGATTATTCAAAGCTGTAAGCGCCTTTTTTGACGCTAAATTTCAAGAAGGTACTCACTCTTCTCATTCACACGGGAGAGGTAATGTACCAATGCACGCAATTGTGGTCAGACTTTCACGCAGATAGGGTTTGAACTCATGCGCTAAACGAGAACAGGCATTTACACACCGGAAAGACGCATAGAGTTTCGCTTCACGCAGTCTATTTTGCAAATTCTTTAAAATGATGTCAATCACGAAAATCCCGGGATCCCAAAAACGTAATCCCGAAATCTACGGGATTGAAAAGCGGTCGGGATCCCGGGATCGAATCATCTACCCACCACTCATAAACAAAATTGTCATTGGAAACCAAGGAATCAAAATTGTAGATAAATTTAAAAATCTGGGAGAAATCATAACATAAAACCTCAATGAAAATATAGCATGGCATAAAAGAATAAATAAATTGACCAGAGCACAATAACTACAACAAAAAGGGCTGGTCAATGGCCAGAAGTTTAAAACATTACAAAGCAGTCCCTCAACCAGAATTATCATATGCAAGTGAAACCATCTTCAGAACAACTAACACTGCACAAATGGACATGATACTCAAGATAGAGAGAAGCATCATTAGAACACGCTCCAACAAATCCTATCAAACAGATGGACACTGGAGAGTAGCTTCTAATGAAACAGTCTGCAGGGAATGAGCACAATCAGGAAGAAAGGCATTTTAGTTTTTTGACATCAAATCAGGACACCAGAAAACAGGATAATCAGGAGAATAATATAAAAGTTACAGAATAGTAAGTGCAACATTAAGTGAATTACAGAAATCAAGGAAGATATGGATGAACTACAAATGACAGAGGAAGACGTAAGAAACAAAATCGACAAAATCAGGAAACTCACAAACAAACCAGACTGCAAATCAGAATCAGCAAACAGACAACAGGAAGGGCGATTTCCAATGCAGAAAGAAGGATAAGATCAGAGAGAATGAAGAAGAACTCGGCTGACAGGAAACTCAAAAATTCTTTGTACAAAGTTGGCTAGAGTGGTCCAATGAAGGCCATAAAATGTAAAAAGTAAATAATAATAATAATAATAATAATAATAATAATAATAATAATAATAATAATAATAATAAGTCACGATAGACCAGTAACAACACAGACCACATTAGGAAGAATAAGAATGTTTTTCACTTGCCATGAAATGGCTATAATGTGTGTAGTACATAAGTAAATGCTCACAGTATGTAAGCATTTCACCTGCAACTTGTATTGTTTGTTTATTTATAGTTTATAATTCATTTATAGCATTATTCATAGTTTATTTATAGCTTATAACCTGAAACTTATATCTACAAATAATTGTATTATCTAGAAATCAATACATATAAATAAATTCATAATGACCTTGTGTCTATACATTGACTATTTTGGTGAAATTCTCCTACAGTTACTGATAATAACTGTACCAGGCGGTACACCCCTACGCCGCATTTTAAATCTTGCGCCAATAATCCTCCTCTACAGGAGAAACTCTAAACTTCAAAATCTGAATCAATTCATGAGTTCCTGAGAAGATGTCACTACAGTAAAAATTTTGTGATTTCTAAGTTGTCAATACTGTGTGAATTTTGATGTGTTTTTGTATTCCATTGATCATGAAGTATGGACATTCTCTTATAGATGTCTCTACTAAAAAACTATGATCATGCACCCTGGTGCGAAGTGATTGAACTTTCTTGAAGAAATTTTGTATTCAGAAGATTTGTCTTTACTAAATTTCGTTCTTTCAGTTGTCGGTTGACAATATTAATCCTTTCTTTCCGCCTGTTTTGAACTTAGCCAATCAATTATTTCGGTAATTAATTTTTGACCAATGACGTCTTTCTTCTTCGATTTGGATGTGTAACTTAAAGCTACCCAATAAAATTGAGTGGCTGTGTCTTAATTATTCATGACAGGTCTCGAACCTACCCCGAGGGGATAAAAACTGCTGATTTTCTCGGCTCTTGGCCACTTCAACAACATCTAGCTCAGTGTATGGACGTGTAGCTGGGGGCGGGTAGCGCCTCTTCCTTCGCGCAGCAGTTCCTCAACAAGCTAATGGCCGTTCATCATCTTTATTTCTTGCTAGCTCAGCAGTTTAACCCACGGGGCAGGTCCGATTCCTTCAATATGTAACCTATCTCTCGAAACATGTAAATTTCTTTCAGTCTTTGTAAAACTTCATATATCTTTAACTGTAATTCGGGGATAGAGAGTGCTTTACCCTCTCGAGCTCCCCTGCATTTTGATTTGAGGTGACTACGTTTTCGTAACCGATTTTCTACTCTTCCTTAATGTGTGAAATTTTTTCTTATACGAGTCACCTCCCTTGGTTGGGAATAGCCACTGTGTCATCGGCCTAGTGCCTCTTAGGTTTTAAAATGTGTGTTCAGGAGTGCTAATTCACGCCTCCATTCTTTTTGCATTTAGGGCCATTTAAATTAAACCGGTTATTTTTTTATTAAAGCTCAGTAGGCTGGGTACAAGATACCCCTGTTTTCTTGTAAGTTGTGCCTTGAGGGCAATTTCTGGTAAAATCTGTTATGGCCTTTAGTAGGCTCAGAAAAATTGAGAGCGGGTCAGCTCTTTATTTGTGGTAAAAGTGCCTCTAGGAGGTCTGATATGGTTTTTGGACCTAATGCTCCTTGTATGAAGGGGTTTTCTGCCCTTTGAACAAACGTGTGTCTTGGTAAAGTTGGGCTAGTAGCTCAAGGATTGTGGAATTGGGGCTGGAAGCCCAGATCTTGTTAAGACCTCGAAACTGTGCTTTCGTTCGTAAAATTATACCTTGTCCCTGAGTATTGGATAGTTGTTGACTTGTTATACTTGTTAAGTTTCCCAAATTCTATGTAACAATTGTTAAATCTTGTTATGTTCGAAAATATAACCTTTATTGAAAATTTAATTCATCTTTCGGCCTTGTAGTTAGACCCATTCCAGCCCGCACCTTCTTTCACTTCTGCGTTCCACGGGTAACCCCGTAACAATAACCATCTGCATATCTTTCAGTTTTGGTGTCTGTCTACAACTTGAAAACTACTGGACATATTTCCACCAAATTTCATATATAGAATCCACTGGTCCTTGGGTAGGTTTCAGGAAAGTAGATGTTGATTTCCATCGGGAACCTGAAAAATTTGTCCTGAATAAGTAAATTTTAAATACCAATGTCATACCGGCCAACTTTCAAAAAGAGAAATCCAGAAGGTCATAAAGCGGAAAATTGTTCACAACAGGCGCATGCGTCGCAAAGTTTATACGGAAGTCACAAAGTATACAAGACCAACACAATTGAAATCCATTTCTAAAACTTCTTTTTCTCATGTGCATTCTTTCGACAAGAGGATTGCTAAATATCATGAACGGTCGGTTTTGGAGGCTAAGTCCAGCAGACATCGCCCAAAAGGTGTTGTACAATCACGATACCATGAATTACGGTTGGAAAAGGAAACGGTAACATTTGGACGAAGATTTTGGCTAACCCTGAGGATGAAGGAGAAGAAATCTTGGAAACATCACATCTGTTCGACTTCCAGGAGGTGTAGCTTGTGATATTGCACACTCAGGGGTCACTCCCAACTGAAATTTTTTGGGAACTGATTAAGACGTACTGGCTATACTAGCTTTTCCTAATCAAGGATAGTACTAGTAGTATTTAACAGGGTCCATATTGACAAAAATAAGGTCATTATTCCTTACAGTGACAGCGCACAATGAAATTTGATCAAGGAGTCATAGTCGAGACCGGTCACATTTCAGCCAGACTCCACACACAAAACTTACAAAGAAACCGGAGAATTCGACCCTCAATGAGTTGACATACATATTACGACCGTTGCCTTGAAGGAGCCGCATTGTTCCTCACTTCAACCCCTTTCCCTTCATTGTCAAGCCAGTGGGATGTGTGGGCAGGCGGGGACGCAAGTAACTTCCCATACGCCTGTGTTTTGTTCATGCTAGATATCCTCGTACTTTGTTTTCTCCACCTCCTCTCACTCTTCAGATGTGTGCATGTGTTAACGCATCTAGTGGATGTGACCAGTGAGATAGGGTGTGTAAGCAGATACTGGGTGGTTCTGAAGGCTGTACTGATTTCTTGCCCGAAATGAATATTTCTGGCCATGAGATACTAGAGATTTCGAGTGTACGTAGAGCAGAGTCTTCATCTATATAAATGAAATCATAACGACTGTGTGTGTTTACATTGAATATTCTGGCAAAATTTTCATACAGTTACCCGTTTCAAGAGTAATAAAGAGTATCTGCAAACTTTTTAGATATAGTTTCTTGAAAGTCCTAAATTTTACCCCTTTGCACAAAATTAAGATTGCAGCACAATCTGCTAGACAAGCATGAAAATAGAAATTAGACAAAATTGTACGTGATAGCCTGCAACTGAAGGAAAACTTCCAATATCATTAAAATTTTCACTTTCTATCCCGTAAGAATATTGCAACATGCAGGCAATTTTAATCAGGGTGAAGACTAACCATCAAGGCATTTTGCGGCTAAATAGTACGCACTATCAAAAAACGGATAGTACAATCTCTGCTCAAGGTGCAGTGATCTACAACTTTGGTCCAATGATGTTACGTCGTATCTCTACTCCTTATACGGTACATTTGTATCTATTTCTTGAACATAACCACGTTTTGCTTTTTCTACACGTAGTAGTTAGTAGTCTGAATGGCATATGAAAGATAGAATCATCTAATTCAACAAGAACTTTGGTCTGCCCAGTATCCGTACGTGAACCAAATTCTATGTTTGTAGCTGTCACATTAGTACCCAAAGGTGAGAAAACCTCATCCAAATTTCACCCTATTCACTGATTCTAACTCCACTTTACCCATAAATAGATCAGACAGGAGAAAATATCTTAACACCGGCCTTTTAGACTCCTAAATGATGCATCTTATGGTACAATCCGTTTGTCGATATGATGCATTGTTCAGCAGCAGTTAATCTGTAAATTAAGGTTTGCAATATTGTAAACATGCAATCAATCTACATATGTTCATTGAAGTCTATTTGTAGTGATGTGGAAAGAATATGTCTGCCATTATAATTAATAGTTTACATATCGATAGTGACTCTTGGCAGCAGGGCATCTGTTATTGTAATCATTAATCCCCATATCAACTTTGACTGTCAGTAGGAATGGAATCCTCTCCAACTCCTGTGTAACTGGCATTAGTAAGGAGGAAGTACCATTGTAAATGAATAATTTCCTTCTTGATTTGGCTGGCAGAAGTCAAGGGAGCATGCAATTTTGTTCTAAACTCCACTAACTGATTGTGTTTGGGAGCAGACAAGTGTGCCCGCAATTTTAAACCAATTTACTCATCTAAAATGTGACCGGCATTAGGCATAGAGGCCTTGCTATTGTAACCGAAACTCACCAACTCAATGTTACTGTCATTAAGAAAAGTGGCCTGTCATTATAACGATAACAGCACAACTCAATTTTGAATGGCAGTAGGGAAGGTGTCTGCTATTATAATAAAGACTCCTCAACTGTAATCTGCGTGCCAGTAGAAAAGGGCACCTGCCATTAGAACGAAAGCTCCCCAAATCGATTGTGACCGCATAGTAGGTAATGGGGCCTCCCATTATAATGAAAACTTGCTACTCAGCTGTGAATGGCAGTAGGCAAGTAAGCCTGTCATTATTATCACAACTCCGCAACTTGCATTTTACATTGGAAACAACGTATGTGAACCTCACGCTACCATTTCTGGATAACGCTAAGAGACATGCAATTTTAAAAAATCTTATTCACTGCAGGTACAGTAATTTACTTAGATATCCACATACAATGTTGAATGCCTAGCAAACAACAGATACATTTGCTAGTAATTAATATAATCTATAAGATTACAAAGGTGTTTCATTTAGAAGCAACCAGTAAAATATCCAGTAACATTAACAAAAGAATAAATCTTATAGCAACTGTGTTTGAAAATATTAACAGAATCAAAAGTATTAGTGTGTTATGACACAAAATCCATATTTAAGAATTTGCACCTGACATTATAAACATTACATATAAAATAGTGAAGCTTTTCTATGTCTGCAATACGGGTAATTGAACTTCATCATGTGTTTTAACTTTACATGTACCGCTAAAGTGTTCACACCAATGTCTATTTTATCAAGATTTCATGAACAGATATTATTTTGCCTCTCCTTTTTTCAGAGTTATCACGTCTGACACATGATCAATATTGTCCTGTGGAAAATAAGATATATATTAGGTATGCACATAACACACATCTACAGATATAGTCACCAACAAATGGGCATAATAATTCATTACCTGCCAGTATTACAGTTACTTTCAAAATTTCACTTATGTTTAAGGAAGATTTCTACCAGCAAAGGAGTGTTGGAACCAAAGGCTCTACTACGAATGGTGTTACTATCCTTGCTCACTCCTTATGTCAGAGAAAGGATGAGACTGAGAACATAAAATGAGAAACATTTTCTAGCCATATCAGATGATATTCTACCAGGGATGGAATTAGGGCCATCTCGCACAATATTTGGAAGGAAGCTGCCATAGACATAAACACTAAATCGTATGAACTGTTTTCTATGTCCAGTTGTATCAATCAAATCTTACAGGTTGTTTGAACCACTTCCAAGTGTTAAATTTGTTCTAAATCTTTTAATATTCTCAGCATAGAGTTGGTTTACAGAGTGATTAAAATATATCAAAATATTTGAACCATATTCTCTACTCTGGTTTTGCCGAGCCCACAGGGGCTTCATACCGCATTGAAACAGTTCTGTTTCAAACAGCATTTTTTAATGTTTTCAAGTGTAAACATAAAAAATGAACATGAAGGAAGCAGGCTTATCACAGTCAGATACCAGGGATAGATGTGATGTAGTCCAACTCAAAGTAACTACAAATGAAATGTTTTACCACTACAATGTACTGTTCTGTAAAGAACTGCGGGGATAAGAACACCATCAGTGGATAGTCAGCAGTGTTGGAGTGTACATCTACAGATTCAGAAGCTCTCTCATGATCTACTACGAGACCTACAAATTTCTCACTTGGATTCATAAAACATCGCCAGGACTAAACGCAGGGGGGGGAGGGACTATTATCAATAGCTTACATTCTAATTTAAGATCATTTACTAATAAAAGTGAAGTAAAATTCTAGGATATACCCACTTAACGCATTCAATACAGAAGGAAGAGAACAGCAGGCGAACTAAGGAAAGGAAGAAAAAAGAAGCACAAACTAGAGCCGGAAATAAAGAAAAAGATGAAAGAAAAGTTATTTTTAATGTGCCTTAAGTTCTCATCATTTCAGAGCCCATTATGGACGGGCATATTAAAGAAATTCCCTCAGAAATCATGTAATCTATAGTCCTTAAATATGGTTCTCTGGGTAACATAGACACTGACCTGTATTTGAAGAATAAAATGTGCTAATCACTATTCTGCCTTTCTAAATGAATTCAATGTCTGAGCAAAACATTTACTTTGAGGGAAATTACATTCGGATATTGAGCTACTTTATCTCCCATATTCCACAGGCAAATCTGCTCTTTCTTTAACACATATATCTTCCAGCAGATTGTGGATGAGAGGGTAACCCTAAGCAATCATACCTGGGTTGACATTCTGTTTAGCAGACTGGTGACTCAAGAACACGGACGGAAGATTTGTGATTTATCTTCTTCTATACTAAATAAGATAGGAACAATAATTTTTAACATGTGTTTTGCTATTTGCTTTACATCGCACCAACACAGATATGTCTTGTGGCGACAATGGAATGAGAAAGGCCTGGGAATGGGAACGAAGTGCCTGTGGCCTTAATTACAGCCCCAGCATCTGCCTGGTTTGAAAATGGGAAAACATGGAAAACCATCTTCACGGCTCCAACAGTCGGATTCAAACTCACTATATCCCAGATGCAAGCTCACAGTTGTGTGCCCCTAACCACATTGCCAAGCCGGCTGGTTATTACAGTTTTAACCCTTTGGATGCCGACACATAATAGGTCATCATATGCATAGAATGTCAAGCATGTTTGAAGGGATTTTGCATTACTGTATTAAAAAAGTTTTTTACATCTCATTTTAAAAGATATGGATGTAAAATTTGGTATGTGAACTTGATATACTCCAAGGAATATAAGCGTGTGACTTGCATTTCAAAAAACAAAATTTCATGGAATACTGTGCACAAAAATATTATTGTTTTTTTATTTAAAAAAGGAAACTTAGTTTGAAATTAATTAGCAGATTTTACACTAAATCCAAAGTGACTAAGTGAAGATATTTAATCTTAGCTCTTATCTGGGATTATATATACCAATTTATATTGTTAGTGTAGGTACACTTTCCAATTTATAAACTAATTTCTAAAAAACACTGAACATGTGGTGAGAAAGACACCAACAGTGTAACCTGTCAATGGTTGGATATTTTATGAATTTTGAGAGAGTAATAGTAATCATTTGAGAGAACTGTGTCTACTAGACAGTATTTGTTACTACAGAACAGTTCAGAAGATAAGAACAACATACAAAACCAACTAATAATGTCAGGAATGAAAGTGTAAAGAACAGATTGAAATAATCCATTGGTGGAGGTAGCCCTACATGTTCTGGACTTGGGATTTTATAAAAATGGCGGGGATGGACAAAATTACTTTCAGAGTATGTGCATTCAGTCCAAGAATCCTCTAATTAACTGTCACAGTAATTTTCTTCAGCACTGTCACTGTCATATTCAATAGCAGTCGCTATAACTCTTTGACATTGCACAAAACGTTGTAAGCCCATTAGCTAATGGCAGAGTTTCATTATCCTCTGATGCTCTATCTGAAGACCCAGAAACATCATAATAATCACTTTCACTAAAATTGGAGTCGCTTACATCTTCAAAGCAACATAAAAGTTCCTCAATTTCATCTCTCGAAATAGGCCTACGTGACGACATGCCTTGTTGTGATAAATGTGCTACTTACTACTTTACTACCACATAACGAAGTTGCTAAGTAACTATAACTACTGTAGAAATAAGAATAAATTTAATATATTACGATAAATAACTCAAATGCATCAATTTGAACATAAAATTATTGAAAACAAATCAGAACAAGGGAACATAAACAAACAAGCAGGCTGCGATATTGGATCATAGACGTCAAGCGCTCACAGATCATACACTCACAATTGACGAGTAAACTAGCCAAAATGAAGCTGTGTCAGTGCCATCGAATGACGTAAGAAGGAGTTACAAACATTCTACTATCCGCACACTTTATCTTGGTGCATTTACATCCTAGTGCTGAATCGGTCGACCTCGGCGATCTTCGAGATTCATACTGGCAACCTTTGAAACACAAACTATGAATCGCTTAAGCATCGTTGTGCGACATCTGGCGTAAACTTTAGGTACTGGTACTGTTGTTGTTTACACATCAAAGTCAAAGTATAGAATTCATGCTAGGAACAAGATTCGCATCGAGAGATATGTTTTATAATGTTATATAATGTGTATGTGACATAGTTGTTGGCTTAAGATGATAACGGTTTAGAAATTTCATTTCATTTCGATCATATTCTCGATTCAATTCAGATTTCATTTTCATTCTTTTGGCAGCACCAGGCAGCACTATCGATACCGGGACAGCTCGCTCCTTACTCCTCACCCCGTACACAAATGCATCAAGATAAAGTGTGCGGACAGTACCTTCATTCTACTTGATTTGTGGCACAATCTAGTGCCTTACTGCATAACTACACCACTTAAAATAAGGTGCCGATAGAATCGGCATCCTGGCATTTTTCGTACAGAATGTAAGTGCTGATGCATCGGTATTTTGGCACTGTAAGAGTTAACCTCTTCAGTGGCACACCTGAGAAATTTTCGGGTGACGCGCGCTTGCCCATAACGTCACCGCCCAAGAAATTCTTGTTTAGCTGCATTGTTCATTTCGCGATCGCCCAATAATTTCTCGGGTACTGTAATATCTTTGCAAATGTTTTCCAGTATTCTCAACAGACGGCGGGAGGGTTTACAGCTGTATTCATGAGGTCTCTGGCCTAAAATATGCCCTATTTTCTCTACTTTACATATACAATCTCTGGTCAGCTGACGAGGTAAACAGAAGTGGTAATCGCGAAACAGAAGAGATGTTTGAAGACAAAATAACGAACTACATCGAAAATGAATCTCTAGGTGACATTAGTATTTATGATAATAGTGATAACAAATATATTGATTCTTTGGATGACGACCTTCTTAGCATTTCTAGTGAAAGTGAGAAGATATTACGTCAGAAGCTAAGGTGGTAGTAGGGGATGTTGTACGTACACATTTGTGTGGAAAAGGTGTAAGCCTGGGGATAGTGTGCACCCTAATATAATTCCATTTATGGGAAATCCTTTTGTTAGCGTTGGATTATTACCATAGGTGAGTGCGATTGACTGTTTTTGAACTCTTCCTAACGGAAGAAATTGTAAATTTGATAGTGACCTAACTAATTCGCATGCTAAAAGTGCACTGAAAAATTTGTAAATAAATCCCCGCGTACAAGGGCACAGTTTTGGAAAGAAACAGTCTCTTATGAAATTCGGCAGTTTATTGCGTTAGTGCTGTCGGTGGGAATAATACAAAAGGCAAATGAAAATGTATTGGTCACTGACAATATTCTAAAAACACCACGTCACAGGCCTACTGTATAAAACTGTAAATAGAGTGTAAAGTAAGTTATTATTAACCTTGAATAATATATGAATGTGTCCCCTTCATAATTGTTACTCATTCCTTGCTTCCTAAAAATGAATAATTTCCTCCGAAAAACCTCACTTTTCTGGCACAGGAGGTCTGCCAGAACCCGCCACTGAAGGGGTTAAAAAAGTACAAAGGGCCAACAATCCTATTTTATAATCAGGGTAATCAAAGTAATTTCGATACTGAACATAGCAAGTACAACCTAATCCAACCCCAAATTTTACACACTCGCTAACAGTTTCCGATTTATGCACACATTTCTTTAACATAATTTTTATGTCAGTACAAGTTCGATGCAGTAGCATTATAAGAAATGTTACCTAGTATTTTTGATCGGGAGTGCGCTCCTATGTCAGGTTCATGTTTGACACAGAACACAAAAAGAATATCAAAGGGAGAGATCATGAACAGCAGTACGCTTACATTTTGGATATGTTCAGACACCATTCTCTTCTGTAGTGCCTGTAACTTAGAATGCAACTAGCACAAATTTATTCTGAGAATAGTCTTAATTAATTGCAGAATTTTAGCTTTAAGCAACTCGTGGGCAATATCTTGTCTATAAATTAGCAAATCACAGTGTTTACTCTAATTATTACAATCAAGTCCTAGTTATTCATTGAACATCCCTCTTCCAAATTTCAAATTTTTCAAAGACTCTGTGTGCCATAATGATATGTAGGAATTCACATTCATGCTGGTATAACTACAGAAATGTGCCGGGACAATTCAGCTTCTTCAATAACCTCTACACCGAACCCGAAGCACATCACTAACATGAAATCAGCATGCCGCATGAGCATCAGCATGAGCTATCAGAAGGAGAGCCAATGAACTGGAAGCCAGACACTCAGAGGATTGCAATGGACTGCGATTAGAGGAGCAACAGACAAAGAAAGGATCTCGCTTCTTCTCCAAAATATTCTACTGTATCCCTGCCTTCATCAGGGTGTTTTCTTTAGACGAGCTATACTCACAGAAAACTTTAAGAAGAATTTTATTACATGCTCACCCAACATTAGTAACATTAGTTTAAATGATGCAAAAGTTATCTGGAATTTCTTTTTGAGGAAAAACATGTTTACCATGAGAGCCAGGGGGACCTACTGGCCATCATCTAATTCAATCTAGCACCCACCATTTTCCAGCACTTCAGCAAATACTAGCACTACAACTGGCTGACATATGATAGGAAATTATGTCAATCCCACAAAGATTCCATTGCCAAACCAAGCAGAATAAAGTCATGACCACACACCCTCTAGAAATCTATTTCAACAACCAACTGAGGTAAACATTTAAAAACAGACAGTCAGTGAATGGGTACTTAACACATGAAATGTCCTGAGACACTGCCTATCACAACTTTGTCACAAGCTGGTAAAAAACAAGGTTTCTCCTTTATCAAGCCCACAACATTAATTCATCTTTTTGCAACTATAAAACATAGAATGCACTACTGTCTCCCTAGTAAATGCTTCAGGTCAATTGTCCACTCAGCAGCCCTAATCTGGGGGCTTATGCCACAAGAACCCCTTTCCTTGTCCCATGAGCAATGTTCTTTTCACTAGTTGGACCCATAGATGTTCATTGATACTGTG
The DNA here is from genome assembly GCF_040414725.1 of Anabrus simplex. Classification (NCBI taxonomy): domain Eukaryota; kingdom Metazoa; phylum Arthropoda; class Insecta; order Orthoptera; family Tettigoniidae; genus Anabrus; species Anabrus simplex. The sequence continues at coordinate 22,870,685 of NC_090277.1, read as the reverse complement.
GTTTATAATTGCTACGAGTTGGAAGCTTTGTATAGCACACTGTGGAGTATTCACAGACAAAGAAACAAAACAGAGACATACCACGCCTAGATGCCCATGCAGCAAATGGTGACTGCTGGAGTTAATATTGAGTAACCGCATAGTAAATTTCGCCCCTGCCAACTTATTCAGCTACTAAGGTTTAAATTCTGATCTCTATAAAGTAATCGGGAATGAGACTTACAAGTGATGCATTTGTTGTTTCTTCAAGCCAAGCTGGTTCCTCTTTGATCTTTACTTCCAGGTCCATTTCACACTGCAACTGAAGTAGTTAAAAGGTACTGGGGTTGTTGATTACTTCCAAAGACCTTACCCTGAAACACAGGCAAGAAGAATATATTACATTATTGCTGTCACTGGTACTTGGGTTATTTGTCAAGAGACTTAGCAACAAGCTTGTAATTTGATATGACTGTCAATATTATGATGACATTTGATATCGTGATCATACCTGTAAGTACTTCAACTATTCTTTGACTGAAATTATGATCATAGCTAAAGACCTGCAGTTTTACACGACTTATAATACAAAGACCACTTCCATACAATATCTAATTTAACATATCTGTCGATACTGAGATCATAGTCAAAGGAACTTAGTTTTACTTTCTTAATCCTACGTACATTGATTGCGAATGAAATTTAAAAAAAATTCTTGAAAGTTCAGTGAATATTACATTTGCATACCACTTTCATCACCCAGGTCCCTATCTTGGAATATTCCTACCATTTTTATCCTCTGCACTTTGCTTCAGATCTAACGGAACAGTTCACAGTGGCATGAGATTTGTTCTATCAAACTTTTCTTTCCTAGGACCAAAATCTCTCCAACCGTTCACCTATCATCAAACTGATTCACTATATCTTTATTTCAGACATTTTCTACCAACCAGATCTTCTACAACATTGAGCCCGCCTGGTGGCCATGATCGTTAAGGCGCTGAAGTTTAAACGGTCTGACACCGAGGTCAGCCGTTTCGAGTCCCGTTGGTCAAAAATAAATTCACAGAAACGGGACGAGGGTTGGAGAAACAGCAAAACAGATCTTCAACAACATTCGATAACACGGCATTTCAGTTGGCCGGCAGGGTAGGGGAGTAGTGGTATACAATTTCAAATCCCTAGATTGCGTGCCAAAAGCCTGGATTAAATTCCAATCCTCTCCACAGTGCTCATATAGAGTGAGGGCATATGACACTGCTGATGGTGATTCATCCATCGGATGGAGACGTTAAGCACTGAGCAGATCCCTTAGTGCTATTCAACAGGAGTAGGCTATGTGCCGGCACCGGGTTTCACCCTCCACCTACTATCATATATCACGTCATTCATGTCATCTCATTAACTTCTCTGATGAGGTTGACGTCAGGAAGGGAATCCTGTCATAAAAACTCACCACAACAGATTCATCTCGCCTCATACCCAACCCCGCAGGGAAACAGGATGAGGGTTGGACAAACAGCAAAACAGATCTTCAACAACATTTGATAACACGGCATTTCAAAGGCTTCAACTGTTTTTCCTGACACCAGTTTTTATCCATCTTCCCCTTCCATACAGGCTGTACTTCACACTCAGTGTTAATATAATTTTTTAATTTTTTCAATCCATTGAATATAAAGAACATGATGGAGAAAAGATGGGAGTTTAAGCAGGATTTACTGATGATATTTATAGATATTGAGAAGTCATATGACGATGTACCACAGAAACTGGTCATGGATGCACTGGTTAAAAGAAGGAGGCAGGAAGAGCAGAAGAAACAATTATAAGAGTCAAAAAACCAAAAGTAAATAGTATGAAGAGTATGATAGGACAATCGAAATGGTTTGAAGTAGAAACAAGACTTCAAGAAGGATGTACATAATCCACTCTACTCTTCATTACAGTCATGGATGAAATCAACAAGAGTACACAATAAAGCAACATAAAATGGGAACCTAGAAAGCAAAGACCTTACTCTTTGCAGATGACACAGTAATATGGGGAGAAGATGAGGAGTACAAAAATAAGTTAGTGTATGTAATAAGGAGATAGAGGAATATGGAATTAACATAAGTGTGCAGAAGTGTACGCTAGTAGTGGTGACGCGTGTTAATAGAGAAGGAAGTGGGAATATTGAAATAAATGGAAGAAAATTTGAAGTTGTGGAAAGCTTGAAGTAATTGGGAAGAGCAATTGCAGAAGATGGGACAATACATTAAGAAAGTGGAAAGAGAATTGAACAAGCCAATGGGTTTTACCAATGAGTGATATGTATAGTCTGGAACTGGAACATCCCACAGGAAAGGAAGAAAATTTTGCACCCAACGTGTTGCACACCAATTTTGATATATGCAGCCGGCACATGGACAACAAGAAGCATGATGAAAGCAGAATCCAAGAGGCGAAGAAGAAATTCCTTAGAGGAATATTAGGGAAGACATGACAGGATAAAATCAGAAACATACAAATCAGGGAAGGAATTGGATTCTCTAAACTGCAAGACAACATAGAGACCAGTAAGCTGAAATGTATGGACACATGATGAGAATGGAACAGGAAAGAGTTCCAAAGTGAGTATTTACAGAAAAACTGATAGGACAAAGACATCAGGGAATAACCAGAAAGAGGTGGATGGATACGGTGAAGGAGAGTATAGAGAAGAGAGGAGTAAAAGTAGAAAATAATTTAAGGAAGGAAGGGAGTGGTGGAGAGGTAGAAAACAGAGGAGGTCATTGGTTCACAACTCTACCCAGAAGACTGGAAGTGGAAAATAAAGAAGGAGAATCTGTTAAACTGAAGACAAAAATTTATACAACACTGCCACGAGTTCATTTCATCAACAATGACACCAACCTTTACTTAAGTGTCCTTTCTTTATTTGTTTGCGCATGTCATGACTAATGACACAACCGAGATGTATCTCCAGAGTGCCCCTTGAAGGGAGTACAGTGTCAAACAATTGGTTTAAATGTTTAGAGGATTTTATTGTTCGCCAGTGGTACGAAACATGCCCGTGTTGAATACTGTGAGTGGTGCCTCACTGAATTCACATCAGCCAATAGCAGTGTTTGATAGTCACTCAGTGATATTCTACAGTCAAAGTAAACATACTCCACTAACAATGACTACTACAGTTTCTCAAACACATAATACAAGCCTTGTTCCTGTGGCCAATTGCGTCGATTCTTACTCATTGCTAGGAAGGAGATTTCTATGTAAAAACATATCTATTCAGGAAACTATGGCCAATTGTATTTTGTATATTTCAATGTAGGAGACAATACTAAAGTGTACAACGTTTACTTGTTCTGGTCATCACTGGTTATTCTATTAATGTATTAGCCTATTAGTTTTACTTTCAAGTAACTACCTTTTGCAGTTTCAAGAGCCAGAATTTATTCCTGAAGATTTTTCTTCCTTTCTTGCTAATAGTTTAATATCGCACTCACACATCGAAGGCAAAGGGCCAGAATAAGGAAAATTAAGGTTAATGATTTGCTGGGCTGCCAATCGTGGAATTCGAACCAAAGCAAACTCACCGCTACTCGCCCCTGAAGATCTTTTATACGCCAATAATTATCAGGAAATATGTTACAAATCAGAGGCAGCCTACTCTTCAGTAAAACATGAGGACTAGATACTGGATATAGCTGTTGTCGAGTAATGATGTGACACAGAAGAATTTCCATACCAAGAATTCTACATTTTCGTATAATATTACAGATATCCTAAACTGAACAATTCTCAAGATTTCGAATCCACTACCATCTTTTGCAGCCTATAACGTAAGGGAAAACTCAGTATCCACAGCGTCACTTTTAATAAGCACATGGATGTAAATCACACATCAACACAACAATTACTTCTTCTTCTTGATACTTATGGAATTTTTTACTGTCGTCCAGCCACTATGCGTATTAAAAGGAGATCACAGGCCAGATAGAGCCTAAAAAACATACGATCAGTGCATTTTGTACCTATTATAGAGGGTTGAAAACTAATGTCTTTGAACGCGGTCTATGGGATCACTGTTCACATACAATCAAAACTTGCACTGGATTCAAAGATGGAAACCAGAACAGAACGTCTAAGGATAGAGATAAGCTTGTGGAGAGATCAAAATATATTGAGCACCTGTAAATATGATCGAACTGCGGAAATGTCATGCAAATACTCGTATGGAACGTAATTTTTGAAGCAGGTGAGGAGGGGGCAAAGAAGGGAGTGTGACATAGAAAAAAGCACAGGGACACAAAGGTTCTAATCTTCACGCCGAAGTGGTCCGTCTTGGTGACTTATCTACTACTCAAAACAACACCAGGCCTACAACTGGGATAAACAAACACTTATGAAATGTGTAGTAAGGAGGAAGGAAAAAGTTAAAGCTAATAGGAGTATTAATTGAAGGAATATGGGGGAGTTGAGGTATATACCAGAGAATTTAGTGCAGAGATGAGAGTACTAACCTAAAAAGAGTAATGCGCAATGTTTTGATTTAGTTGGTGAATGACGAATATACCGGAATTACGTATGATAATGTTTGGAGCACGGGGAACGTGAGTAACAAAAGACTGTAGTTGTGGATGGTAGCGAAAAAAGAAAAACAGTAGCAACTAAAGTGAAGTATAACGGGAGCCAAAAAGATCAAATGAAAATGAGTGAATAAATGTATATACTAGTGAAATATGTAATTAAAGGACCATGAGCGTGGAATGATTATAGGATCAATTGAGCATCGTCAATAAATTGATTAAGAACTACAATGATATCAGGTGAGAGATCAATTAATAGACAAGAAAGACTTGTAGGAAAGGGAGTTTTCATTCGTGTCAGGCTAGTGAGTAGCTTACGCCGGGGTGCAGAATAGACAGGACATTGAAAAAATAGATGGTTACTATCCCCTTCTAATTCAACACATACACAGTTAGGCTGATTAACTAAATGAAAAGGAAACTTGTATTGCGGCGTAAGGGAATGATTGAAACGTAATCTAATTATGTTAGTGATATGTCAACGTGTGTATGCACCCCTGGCAAACCAGGGTTTTGTGGTAATTTGTGGTTGGAGTTCATAATAATACGTGCCTCTATAACGCGCAGATTGATTCCAGTCATCTTGCCAGGAGCTGTAGGCAGTGTCCTTAAGACCGGGATAGAAGTCAAGAGGTGGTATAGCTACTGTGAGAGGGGGCGTTGGGAGACGGCTAGCTTCTTTAGCAGCAGTGTCAGCTAGGTCATTACCAAGAATATTGGAATGTCCCGGTATCCATACAAGTGTAATATATATGCCATTTTTTCAAGTTGATAAAGTAGCGATTTGACAGTCTATCTATATATATAAAATAAGAGTTTTGTCTGTACATTGCTCAGAATTTGAAAATAATGGTATTTCTGCATCGGTCATTTCCATAGTAACAAAAAAATGCACTTTTTACTTTTCCGTAATTTCTGTCTGTCTGTCTGTCTGTATGTATGTATGTACACGCATCACGAGAAAACGGTTGAATAGAATTTAATGAAAATCGGTATGTGAAGTCGGGGAATGAGCCTCTACAATCTAGGCTATAAATCATTTTACTCACGCTGAGTGAAATGGTAGTTTAGGGGAAGGCCTAAAATTGAATTCTCAACGATTTATGTTATTAGTGGTCGTATTTTAAAGAAAATGGGTATGCAAAGTTGGGGAATAAATTGCTACAAACTAGGCTGTCAATAATTGTATTCACGCTGAGAAAAATGGTAGTTTAGGGAAGGCCTAAAATTTAATTCTCAAATATTGTTGTTATTAGTAGCCCTATCTTGATGAAAATCGGTATGCAAAGTCAGGAAATAAGTCGCTATAGTCTAGGCTGTAATTTATTTTATTCACGCTGAGTGAAATGGTAGTTCAGGGGAAGGCCTAAAATGTAATTCTCAAATATTTCTTATTAGAAGTGTAGTCGATGAATGTTAGATAACTAAGGTTATATAGTATTAAACTTCCTGTTATTCATGTCTTATACATTGTTACCGTACTGGCTATGATCACCAAGATATTCATGAATTTGAATTTTTGTTACTAAGTCCATATCAGCGCCGAGTAACGAGAAAATGGGTTAGCAGTATTTAATGAAAATCGGTATGTAAAGTCGGAGAATAAGAAACTACAGTTTACGGTATAAAATATTTTACAAATCAGAGTCGAAAGAAAACTAAATGTGTAGACCTACAATATAGAAAGCTCATAACACTGATCAACAATAACATTACATTGACCATTGTTTGTCGTGGTGTGCTTTGTGTTTTCTGTTGCCCTCATCTCCGGTAGATAGGTTTACTGCTGCGTACAGAGTATTTCATTTCCGTCGCACCGACATAGATAGGTCTTATGGCGACGATGCGATAGGAAAGGGCTAGGAGTGACTTAGGCCTTAATTAAGGTACAGGCCCAACATTTGACTGGTGTGAAAGTGGGAAACCACGGAATACCATCTTCAGCGCTGCCGATAATGGGGTTAGAATCCACTATCGGATGCAAGCTCACAGCTGCGAACCGCTAACCACACGGTCAACTCGCCCAGTCGGACAGAGTGTAACAGCCTGCCTGAATATTGGTAATAATAATAATAATAATCATCGTATGGCCTCAGCTACCGTGTGCAGACATTTCAATTTGACGCCATCTGGCTGTCTGCTCGTCAATTTCGACGTTCCGTTTTACTCTAGGCCCCCACTAGATGGCAGACCGAGTAAACCGAAACTCTCTTGGGCGTATATGGCTGAGATTTAATGAATTTTGTCGGGTAAACACCAAATGTGTCACCAGAGATCTTTTACATGCCGACATCGTACGACATGGAGTGTCGAATGGATTTTTTTCCGCCCTTCAAAAATCCGACTACCTCTGCCGGGTTTGAACCCGCTATCTTGGGATCCGGAGGCCGACACTCTACCGCTGATCCACAGAGGCAGCTTGAATATTGGTGGGAAGTAGCTGGTGAGTTAGATAACTTTCTTCTTTAGCATGCCATTCCCCTGGTTTATAAATTTTCTGATACTACTGGTACGTAACACACTGGATCATCATAGCATTCGGGCTATTCAATCCCTACTCTGAGGTACTGATTGGAATGAACAGTGTGCATATTTAGCGGAATAATGACAGATGAGTGTTCATGGCAATCTGCGGCCTGGTCATCCCAGCTCTGGAACTTTGGACTATTAGATTGGCACCGCAATCTAACCGCAGCACTGTTCGTTAAAAGTGATAAAACGTGCGGCTTTCCATTTGATCGAGTATTTTATATGATAGCATTGCTTTTAATCGCTACATTTATACTTACGTTTTTGTAATAACCTATGTTGATTTCAGTTAGGAAAACTACAAAGTCAGTCTTTCTGAGAATCCCGTAGCGAAGCACGGGTACATCAGCTAGTATATATATAAATTTAAGGAGGGAGTAACTGATGATAATGCCTGTAATACACTTTTAGCGTCAGTATAAATGATGGCTTTTGGCAAGGAATGTTGTTGTATGTAAATTAATGCTTGTTGGATGGCAAATAGCTCTGCAGAAGATAGAGAAAGTACTTGGAAAATGAAAACGTTCAATTGTGCTGAAGTCTCTAATAACAAACGCAGCACCGACTCCTTGAGGGTGTTTTGCCCCATCTGGGTAAAAATCTACACCGATAACAGAGGGATATATGCGCATTTTCTATGACATGGGGAAGGACCAATCAGCGATAGCTGACGATCCGGTTAAGAAAGATTTATTAGAAAAAATAATTGTGGGTGTGTAGTGTAAGCTTGCAAATGGAGTACAATATGTGGGTATGGAAGGAGTCCTGAGAATCGAAGTGCAGGATCTGTTTATAATGATATATGCAGTATATATAGCTGGAACGCGTCCCAATCTAGGCGGACATTGTTGATAGTATTCTTCTAATAGCTGTAACTTTGGAAGATGAAAAAGCAAGCCTTTTAATCAGATATTTTTGCGCGAGTAGTAAACGCCTTATCACAAGTGGGGCTTCACTCATTTCCACTAATAATGCGTTGGTTGGAGTAGTATTATGTGCTCCAATACAAAGATGTAAAGCTTGATATTGAAGGGTATTGAGTGGAATAAGCGAGGTAACCGAAGCGATGTCTATTATATGAGCTGAATAATCAAAATGGAGCGTATAGATGCTTTTTATAAGGAAAGAGCAGTATTGGGGTCGGCGTCCCAGTTACGACGAACTACAGTTTTAAGAATTTTGATAAATCTATCAATTTTTTGACGTATCGATGTAATATGTCGTTGCCAGGTAAGTTTTTGATCAAAGATTATGCCGAGGTATTTGTGATGAGTAGTAAGAGGGATACTATATCCCTCAAAAGTAAAGGGAGAGCGATCATAAGAACGTTTATGAGTAAAGATCATTGCCACACATTTTTCGATGGATACTTGAAGGCCATTATCTTGAAATCATATATGCACTTGACTCATGACCTGGCTCATCTGCTGTCGTGCAATATCAATGTTGTCTTGCGATGTGTAAAGAACTATATCATCTGCATAAATAAGTACTCAGGCATATTGTGAAATGAGATGTTCCAAATCACTGATATAAAGGGCAAATAAAATTCCGCTTAATATATCACCCTGAGGCAAACACTTACAAGCAGAGCGGCTAGGTACATGATGATACGAAGATTTAATATTTAATGAGCGATATGTATATAATTTTTGCAGGATAACAATAAAGGCGGGAGGTATGCCTTTCGCAGCTAATTTTTCCCAAAGACGGTGGAGTAAAACCGAGTCATATGCACTTTTGATATCCAAAAATATAGAAAGAGTACTTTGCTTTCGATGTTTAGCTAGGAGCAGGTCAATAGTAAAAATACTAATAGGATCTTGGGTGCTTTTTCCTTTAAGGAAGGCATATTGATACTTAGGAATTAACTGATAATACTCAATAGTCCATAACAGCCTTTGTAATAATACTCGTACTTTTAAGAATGTCTTACGAATACAGGATCCAAGTACAATACCACGATAATTATTTGGATCTGTTGGGGATTTTTGTGGTTTGAGGATCGGTATCAGAAAAAAATCATTCCAATGCGGTGGAATATCCGTATTCAGTAAGATATCATTATAAGAATTTAGAAGTGCATTTTGTGCTCTCAAGGTTAAGAGCCGGAGCATATTATATGAAATATAGTCCGGACCTGGGGTGGATTTAGAGGCAGAATGAAGGACAGCTGATATTTCGCTTAATTGTATGGGTTGTAGAAGAGTGGAGTACTGTGAGTGAACATTATATGGGGAGAAGTTCAAAATAAGGTACCACATAGTCAGAAACTTATTGATGATATCACGTTGGATGATTCGATGTACTTGATGTTGAGAGGCACGCGACAACATACGAATAGCGTTCCATAAATGCAGAGCTGACATATGGGAATTGAGGGAGGAGATGAACGACTTCCACGCAGCACGTCTTTTCTGATTAAAGATAAGTTTCGTTTTGGCAATATGAATCTCCAAATGTAAATAATTATCACGCGTTAGAGAACGGCGATATGTGCGGAATAAAGCCTTGCGGGTTAATATTAGTTGGTGACACTCATTATCCCACCAATGGATATATTGGAACGGGCGAGGGGTAGAAGAGGCTAATGGTTTGGGAGGATGATAGATATCAAGATACTGATGGAGAAGTGACACGAGGGAAGAGTACGTGTTGATGTGCTCTGAGCTATGACGTAGATGATATTGCAGATAAGATATATATGTCTGTTCATCAAATGATCGTATGGAGCGTACATTGCTGGCTGATAGTGAAGTGGGCTGGGATTGTAGGGGTCTACCAACCCCATATGTAATCCATATAGGATAATGGTCGCTGGTGTATGTATCGGAGAGTCTTGACCACGTAATTATAGGGGTCAAGATTGAACGACAGAATGTTAAATCAACCGCACTGGGTGTGGATCCAGGTACAGTGAGGCGAGTGGGGGAGCCATCATTGAGAAGGGTTAGGTCATGCTGTTGTATAGCTGTGAGGAGATATGAGCCTCGTGGGGTATCACTAGTGCCACCTCATGCTGTATGGTGCAGATTAAAGTCCCCGAAGATGATAATATATGATAAATGATGAAATTGTTGGAAAAAGCGAGACCAACTCGAACCCGAAATATAAATATCAGGGGGGCAATAAAGGTTAATAAGGTGTAGTTGCCGATAAGAAATGGCGACAATAAAAGTATGTGGAATGTAATACTGTATAGGTAATGATTGATATGAGATCGTAGAATGAATAAGAAAGGCCGCCCATCCATACCCCGGGCCATCATGCAGTACTAGATCGTATCCTGGAATTAGAAAATTTGTTTGTTCGGAAAACCATGTTTCCTGTAACGCAATAACATGTGCATGAGTTTCATTAATAATTAACTGAATGTCACTCTTCTTATGATGGACACTCCTAGCATTCCATTGGACGATATTGATCATATAAAGAAAAAATATCACTTAGTCGGTCACGTAATTGGTGAATAACATGCTGTATAGAAGGGTGACCACCTACCGCTTGCAGTAGTAGGACAAGAATTTTATTGATGTCCTGTTGTAGGTCGTCTTTTTGGCGATAAACGGGACGTTGTGGCTGGTCAGAAAATGGAAGGGGCGAAATGACATTTGCTAAAGGAGTCGGGAATTGCGGCTGTGAAAGGGGTGGAGGGGAGCATTAATGTTCACAGGCACATTAAGTGAATTAGAGGTATCCCGAAGGATAGCCATGTGTGCAGCTTGATCATACCCCTGAGCGGGTTGCGGTCTGCGTGATTGAGTAATAATCTGAGTAAACTTTCGTTTTCGCGGATTTGCAATAGGAGGAGGGGAGTATTCAGCAGCAAGAGGGGGAAATTGTTTGGGGTGTTGCGCAGGGCAGTAGCTAGGTGGTGAAATCCTGGACTTGGCCTTAAGAAAAGATACATGCTCGGTGCTCATTATCTTCTTAATAAGCTGTTGGTGTTTGTGCTCGGGGCATGACTCATGTCCTGTGGGATGGTCCCCATTACAATGAGCACATTTGGTATACTGCTCTGTACACTTATCCGTAGCATGCGACAAGGTGCATTTGCCGCATCGGAACGTTTGCGAACGACACTGTTGGACTGTATGGCCGTATCGCTGGCATTTTTTACAAATTATGGGATTAAAGATAAAAGGTTCCACCTCCAGAAAGACACTGTATAGAGACACATACCGTGGCAACTGCTGGGATCGAAAAACTACTTTTACTGATCCAGTAGGAAGGTATTCGATAGCCTCATTAACAACAGCTTTACGTTTTAATCTCTGGACAGATTTAACAATGTAGTCAGATTTGAGATGTTGGAGGATAGATTCCACAGTCAAATTTTTATCAACCCCTCTTATGATACCAACACGGAACATGCTTGTGCTTGGTATTGAAACCGTACAGTGTCCTGTACAGCTCACTGGAATTATGGGTGCCTTTCTACCTCATTAAAATCACTCCTAAAGGTCGCGTCATTGGTAGTAGTATGGGCGATGGGGATCGAGCGGCGTCCGGCCAGAATGGAACCCGCGAAAGAGCGCCTGGAAAACAAAGGGAAGACTGAGCAGGAGCCAAGCCCCTGCGAAAAGACCCTCTCAATTTGCAGAGAGAGCTAGAAGAGGACGCGATGCTGGAGTAGTCAGATACGCCCCGAGGTGTGGCCTAGATTCCCAGAGTTCCAAACTAACATAAGGAACTTCCTGTTTTTTATGCAAGTGTTACGGGTGCCAACGTCGGATTTTGGCGCGTAAAATGGGATGATCTTTTGATCCAGACATAGGAAAATTATGGGAGACACACCAATGAATAGAGCTGAATTTTCTGCGTTTCCCAGACTAAAAATATGTAATACTTTATTCAGGGGAAGGAAGGAGGTCACCAGATGTCCAGATTTAACAGATTGCAAAGACATGTGAATGCAAGAGCGTCACTCAAGCTCAGAGTTGCGCTCAAAAGATAACTCCACCCCCGAGGGACGCTAATGAAATAATTAAAGGCGGGAGTCGAATTACGGGATAATTGCCTATCGTTGGTTAAGCGCACCTGGATCAATAACAAGAGGAAAAAGAGGGCTACAATATCCACTATTTAAATGGTCTGAATTCCTGGGGTGAAAGGAGCTCTTGTCCTTAATGAACCGTGAATCGTTTACGCCCATTATCTTCCGGTGCGTATACCAAAAAAGCTGAGCTGACCCTCGCTGAAGACAGTTCTTAGCGGGTCGTTGAGAGGGAACATTGTGTCACGTTGTGCCCCAGTTTTACATTCAGAACCCTACTGACCACATCTTAACTTAGTGCTATTGTATCCGTCTCGGCCGGGAAATACGAAGCCTTTGTGAAGTGCGGACGGGAAGCCAAGCGAGCCTAGGCGAATGTTTCTGTGCCGCGTGTCAGTAAATAAGCTGCAAGTAGAGTTAATAAACGAGTAGCGGTTTCGGCTATGTACAATGCCAGCCTAAATGAGTCCGTGATATTAGTAAACTGGTATCACCCAAGTTGCTACTCTAAGTCAGGGGCTCAGGTGTTGTGAGCTACCCGATTCATGCTGTGTACGCGCTCGCTGTAAGTGGCATGACCTGCTTGTTCGTGGTGTAGACTCTGTGTTCGTGTTGTGGTAACAGCAGGACCGTGTGACGAGTTGTGGAGTGTTACCCCTTGGATTACTTTAAGATTTCAGCAGTGAACGAGCCAGCAAGCCAGGACAGCAAGCTCGACGCCAGCGCCGAGGTCATGCAGGAGTAAACTCCACCATGGGTCTCCCGTGGAAGGAGAAACCACGGCCACCAAACAGATGAGTTGATGTCAAATATAAATTTCTTAAGCACGATAATGTATAACCGGGGATAGGATGAGCTTTCCTTTCTAAATACTTAAATTGTTGTAAAATAATGCATGTCCTAAAATGGGAATCTATTGTTCTTTAAAATTTTAACGTAAATTCAAGGGAGCTAACTCCCGGACGACCCATTTTTTCTTCTTAATGATTAGTTTATCGTGAGAGGTTATTCTTAGTAATATGTGGTGTATCCTAGCAAGTAAGGGAGACAAGGATAGGAGAATATTTGAGTTTCCCTTAGGGGTGGCTGGAACAATAAGAAATTAGCAGAGAAAATCATGTCCATAGGTTGCTAGTTAATGTCCAACATGGCGATCGTATTTGCAGGAGAAACTAATGGGTCAATCAGACGATGCATGCGTAATTTACACATATGATAAGTGCATGTACAGCAAGAGAGAAGAAATCCTGACCGAGAGAGAGGTGCATTATGTTATTTAGGTATAATAGTGAGGGACAGTTCGCGAGTTTCCCGTGATTCATGATTATTTAACCAGAAAGGTATGGATTTTTTGTATGCAACCGGCTGAGATCCAGGGAAGCCAGAGTCTTATGTACGGTAGAAATATAAATATATGCAACTCTGGGCGGTAAGCGAAGAATTTGTGGAACGTGGAATCAAGGAGTCAGGAGAGTCCTATGCCCAAAGTAAGAAGATACGCGATATGAGACGTAATAAGAGGGCCGAATGCTCAGATAGTTTCTGATGAGATAATTTGGAAGTGATGGTGCTCATGAAAAGAATGAGAAGGTATAGAATAAATGAGTATTTCATGGGAATTCTACGGTAAGATGAATAAACAAATGGACCAGAGATATGTGTCTCTCCGAGGAAAAGGAGGCCTGGCCATTAGAATTGAGAGGAGTCAAGAAGCTGACGTAGCTAATGAATGAGTGCTGGCTGCAGTACGGCGAATGACCCACCCTTTCTTTTCCTTTTCTTTGTGCGGGTCTGTTCGTCCCCTCCGTGACAGAAGAGGACCTGCTGTCCTATTGTCGCAAGACTCGGGCTCTGGTTTTCACCGTGCCCTTTTGTTTGGTTTAAATGGCTTAGCGAAGAATACTTATATAATGATAATACCACGGTGATTTAAAAGGTAATTAATAAATGAATATGGATCTCTCCCCAATGTCCGGTGATATGAGACCGTAGCTAGTTCGAGATTTCCCTTTCAGGAATGCACCTCTCGGTCGGAGTCATATGTTCGAGCCCAGGTCGGATGGGCTGAGGCAGATGATACTGATGACCATGTTTTTCTTACAGGAATGGCCTCTTTCCGGCATGAAGTATATATATCTGTGTGTGTTTAGTATGTAAGGCGCATCTATTTTGAGTTCAAACAGAACCGTCGTTCAGCGTTGTCTGGTCTTGGTGATAGACAAGGAAGTCCGGAGTTTAGCAAAATAATATGTGTGTTTCTGTTGTGTATTGTGTAAATATCTCTTTGATGTGTCAAATATGTAGCGTAGGGACCGGTTGATTACGTGCTAAGAATATAATCTATTATGTAAGAGGACATCATCTCATATTACACGATGTGATCGACACAAGAATAAAATGTAATGAAACGGCATGAACTTATGAGGGAAAGATGGACGAAAGTGGTCGCAAAACCTCAATTATACCATTGTGCATACGACGCCCTTAGGCGAGTCATATTTAGAGTGTTAATTACTTTTCTTTTCCTCCCGTATGCGGAGAGTTCATTGTACAGGGTGGTGTACTTTCCTTCTTTTATTATGTCATAATGGTTCATGTTTGTGGGTTACTGTAGTCACGTCCTAGTTCGTGAACCATGGGCAACGGCTGAGTGGCCTAGTAAGTGGTCCTGAGAGTCGGGATACCAGTTGCTATGGAATGGGAATGGGCATCTCGGACATATTCTGCGTCGTGGCCCTCCTTGTGATCAGGCGGCTAGGACTATACATTTCACCGGTGGTCCATAACCCGTTAGAGGAGAGATCGTCACTTGGACTATGTTCAAGTAGGGCTGCATCCTGCTTCATGAATTTACCGTGCTCAGAACACTTTAAGCAAGCCTCGGACCTATGGGAGTAATGGAGTCCCACTCCCATTTGACAGGCGAGGGACTCCTTGGAACCAACTTGGCGAACGAAATGGAATTCGATGGGGAGCTATCAATATTAATGGGGCTTATGGAAGAAAGAAGGTAGAACTGGCTGAGTCAGCAAAGAGGATGCATCTGAATGTGCTAGGAGTAAGTGATATTCGGGTAAGGGGAGATAATGAGGAAGAGGTGGGAGATTATAAAGTGTACTTGACGGGTGTTAGAAAGTGAAGGGCAGAGTCTGGACTAGGGCTCTTTATCAGGAATACCGTTGCACGCAACAAAGTTTCTGTTAGGCACGTAAATGAGCGAATGCTGTGGGTAGATTTGTCAGTGGGAGGAATTAGGACTAGAATTGTGTCCGTGTATTCACCATGTCAGGGTGCAGATGAGGATGAAGTTGACAAGTTTTATGAAGCATTGAGTGACATCGTGGTCAGGGTGAACAGCAAGGATAGAATAGTGCTAATGGGCGATTTCAATTCGAGAGTTGGGAATAGAACTGTAGGGTACGAAAGGGTGATTGGTAAATGTGGGGAAGATATGGAAGTTAATGGGAATGGGAAGCGTTTGCTGGACTTCTGTGCTAGTATGGGTTTAGCTGTTACGAATACATTCTTCAAGCATAAGGCTATTCACCGCTGCACATGGGAGGCTAGGGGCACCAGATCCATAATAGACTGTATCTTAACCGACTTCAAATTCAGGAAATCTGAGAGAAATGTACGAGTTTTCCGGGCATTTCTTCAATGATAAAGACCACTATCTGATCTGTAGTGAACTAAGTATCTCTAGGCCTAGGGTAGAGAAAGTGAAATCTGCCTGCAAACGAATAAGAGTAGAAAATCTCCAGGACGAGGAAATTAGACAGAAGTACATGGATATGATTAGTGAGAAGTTTCGAACAGTAGACAGTAAGCAGGTTCCGGATATAGAAAGTGAATGGGTGGCATACAGGGATGCTGCAGTAGAAACAGCAAGGGAATGCTTAGGAACAACTGTGTGTAAAGAAGGGAAAAGGCGAACATATTGGTGGAATGATGAAGTGACAGCAGCCTGCAAAATGTAAAAAGAGGGCTTATCAGAAATGGCTCCAAACAAGGGCCGAGGCAGACAGGGATTTGTACGTAGATGAAAGAAACAGAGCGAAACAAATAGTTATTGAATCCAAAAAGAAGTCATGGGAAGATTTTGGTAATAACCTGGAAAGGCTAGGTCAAGCAGTAGGGAAACCTTTCTGGACAGTAATAAAGAATCTTAGGAAGGGAGGGAAAAGGGAAATGAACAGTGTTTCGAGTAATTCAGGTGAACTCATAATAGATCCCAGGGAATCATTGGAGAGGTGGAGGGAATATTTTGAACATCTTCTCAATGTAAAAGGAAATCATCCTGGTGGTGTTGAAAACAGCCAAGCTCATGGAGAGGAGGAAAATGATGTTGGTGAAATTATGCTTTAGGAAGTGGAAAGGATAGTAAATTAACTCCATTGTCATATGGCAGCAGGAATAGATGAAATTAGACCTGAAATGGTGAAGTATAGAGGGAAGGCAGGGATGAAATGGCTTCATAGAGTAGTAAAATTAGCGTGGAGTGTTGGTAATGTACCTTCAGATTGGACAAAAGCAGTAATTGCACCTATCTATAAGCAAGGGACCAGGAAGGATTGCAACAACTATCGAGGTATCTCATTGATTAGTATACCAGGGAAAGTATTCACTGGCATCTTGGAAGGGAGGGTGCGATCAGTCGTTGAGAGGAAGTTGGATGAAAACCAGTGTGGTTTCAGACCACAGAGAGGCTGTCAGGATCAGATTTTCAGTATGCGCCAGGTAATTGAAAAATGCTACGAGAGGAATAGGAATTTGTGTTTATGTGTCGTAGATCTAGAGAAAGCATATGACAGGGTACCGAGGGAAAAGATGTTCGCTATACTGGGGGACTATGGAATTAAATGTAGATTATTAAAATCAATCAAAGGCATTTACGTGGACAATTGGGCTTCAGTGAGAATTGATGGCAGAATGAGTTCTTGGTTCAGGGTACTTACAGGAGTTAGACAAGGCTGTAATCTTTCACCTTTGCTGTTTGTAGTTTACATGGATCATCTGCTGAAAGGTATAAAATGGCAGGGAGGGATTCAGTTAGGTGGAAATGTAGTAAGCAGCTTGGCCTATGCTGACGACTTGGTCTTAATGGCAGACTGTGCCGAAAGCCTGCAGTCTAACATCATGGAACTTGAAAAAAGGTGCAATGAGTATGGTATGAAAATTAGCATCTCGAAGACTAAATTGATGTCAGTAGGTAAGAAATTCAGCAGAATGGTATGTCAGATTGGTTATACAAAGCTAGAACAGGTCGATAATTTCAAGTATTTAGGTTGTGTGTTCTCCCAGGATGGTAATATAGTAAGTGAGATTGAATTAAGGTGTAGTATAGCTAATGCAGTGAGCTCGCAGTTGCGATCAGCAGTATTCTGTAAGAAGGAAGTCAGCTCCCAGACGAAACTATCTTCACATCGGTCTGTTTTCAGACCAACTTTGCTTTACGGGAGCGAAAGCTGGGTGGACTCAGGACATCTCATTCATAAGTTAGAAGTAACAGACATGAAAGTAGCAAGAATGATTGTTTGTACAAACGGGTGGGATCAATGCCAGGAGGGTACTCGGAATGAGGAGATAAAGGGTAATTTAGGAATGAACTCGATGGATGAAGCTGTACTCATAAACCGGCTTCGATGGTGGGGTCATGTGAGGCGAATGGAGGAGGATAGGTTACCTAGGAGAATAATGGACTCTACTATGGAGGGTAAGAGAAGTAGAGGGAGACCAAAACGACGATGGTTTGACTCGGTTTCTAACGATTTAAAGATAAGAGGTATAGAACTAAATGAAGCCACAACACTAGTTGCAAATCGAGGATTGTGGCGACGTTTAGTAAATTCTCAGAGGCTTGCAGACTGAACGCTGAAAAGCATAACAGTCTATAATGATAATGTATGTATGTATGTATGTATGTATGTATGTATGTATGTATGTATGTATGTATGTATGTATGTATTATGTCATATTTTGAATAAATTAGTATTCGTAACACCCATTATATGATTCTTGTCATTTATAGTTATGCTAAGCAGTATCCAGTAATAGTTAAACCTGGAGAATCCTACTTTCATATTACATAAGGCTCCAGCTTAAATATTTGTTGTTTATTTTCTTTCTTTCTTTCTTTCTTTCTTTCTTTCGAACGTAACCACTCCCCAAGTGCTCGTGTTGCCGCGGCTAGCACAGAAAGTAGGAAGGGAATCGGTTCGAAGCTCGTTAGGCTAGTCGAGCCCCCTTACTCTAGTCTCATCCGTGGGTGTTTACCCAGTTATATGGAGGCATTCTCATGCGCGGGTCTTCCATTCGAGACCCGGAAGGGTGTAGTATATATGCCCGGGCACAAACAAGGCCAACTAGATATACAGGCCATAAGGCTCCCCCTCCACTTCGGGCGCTACGTCACACTAGTCGCCAGCCGCTTCACTTCTTGCCAGTGACTTATAAGCTGATCTGAACTTCGCAGCAGTGAGGCTATCGATGGTGTTGAATGATTTAAACGTGTGTGAACATTGTGAATTATGGCCACGCCGTGTTGTATACCTGGTTGTAGAATAAACTACAGTTCAAAACAGCCTAATATTTCAGTGTTTAAATTTCCTACTGGCGTGTTTCGGAAACAAAAGTGGATCATAGTTATCCATCGAACCGAATTCATCCCTTCAGCAAGCTCAGTTGTTTGGATAAAACACTTCGACGAAGTTTCGTAATTAGGGACGATTCCGTTAAAAGACCTGATGAGTCTCTTTTAACTGTAAAACCTAACCATTTAAAACTCTCAAACGATGCTATTCCTAAGTTTTAAAATGTGCCTGCCTATCTGTATAAAACATCTTCCAACAACGAGCAAAAATCCTATTCAAAGACAAGAAGAAATTGAAAAACGGGAAGAGGAAGGAAAGAAAGAAAGCTGAGGAAGAATATGACAGGATCAAGGACTTCGACGAAGTTCAGGGTAATTTCAGTATTAAACGCAAATTAGATTTGGACAAAGTTTCCGTCAACTTTAACAGCCAAAGTCTGTATTTCCAAAATGTATGTGACTGAGGAAAATATTCCGAAAATTGGTACTTCCTTAACATTAAACGAGGCTCTTGATTTTAAATCCATTAAACATGATATTTTCATGAGTTATAACCCTGATATACGTGCATTAGGTGATGGGGGCAAGATATTAAAATGGTCAAATTAGAAAAGTATTTATAACTTCCTGTTTAGACCTGCTCGTAACTCAAAAGTGACTGTCCACGATAAAATAGAATCTGTACACAAAATAATCGATGAAATTGAAAGTGAAGTTAATGAGTGTATCATTACTGATAAATTATATTTTTTTTAAAGGAACAGTTAAATATAGCCTTTGCAAAGAAAGTATCTTACTCCTGTATTCTAATAACATGGTTCACTTCAATATTTTTCGCATTTCCTGGGGCGTAAAAGAAGATAAGACAGTCAACGTTTCTTACAATGCCCCACTTGGTTATTCACAGTCTTTTACTGCAAAACTAGGCACGGGAAATTCGGGTATTGATGATTCACATTGGAATTACTTGAAAAAAGAAACTAAAATTGTTAAAGGAACATGACATATTTTGTAACTTGTTGAATGGAGTCTACATAAAACGTGAGCTGAACTATAAAGGAGGAAAGGTTTTATTTTTGTTTTTGCTAGTGGCTTTACGTTGCACCGACACAGATAGGTCTTATGGCGACGATGGGATAGGAGAGGCATAACAGCTGGAGGGAAGCGGCCGTGGCCTTAATTAAGGTACAGCCCCAGCATTTGCCTGGTGTGAAAATGGGGAAACTACGGAAAACCTTCAGGGCTGCCGACAGTGGGATTCGAACCCACTATCTCCCGATGCACGTTCACAGCCGCACGGCCAGATCGCCCGCTAGGAGGAAAGGTAGAGGGAGTTGCTTTTAGTAGTAAAAGCGGAGAAAATAACACTACATTAGCTACAACTGCACAAACTTTTATGTTGTCATCCAGTCTTTAAAAAAATAAAGACGTTGTTGATTTGTTTCCATGTAAGAACCTAATATGACATTTCTTAGAAGAACTAACTTTGCAAGTCTTTAAAGTATTAACAGATAGTCCTATAGCTTATAAGGTAGCATGCATAATTTCTAATAATAACAGGAAAATGTTTGAAAAGCTGTGCAAAAGCAATTTACAAACCACTTTTCAAAATCCATTTGACGAAACACACACACACACACAAAATTGTTTGATACTGGTCATTTATTTAAAATCTTAATAAATAACTGGCTTAATCAGGCTGACAACTTATCCTGACTTTGACAACTCTGAGTCAGACAAAAAAATGTCTGAGTCTATCTAGTGCGGCCTTGGCTTGCTCCTGCCCTTATAAAAAGGTGTCGTACCAGACTCTTTTAGAGCTACAAAATGTAAACCTGTATACTCATGTTTTTACATGAGGATTCTCAGAGAAAAATTCTGACTTCGCTTGTCAACAATGTTCTGGAAAACGAAAATGTTTAAACATGCTGTGATTAAATAAATAGTTTTAAACATTTCGTTGACAGATGTATATACATCTTTTCTATTGTTATTCAATAATATATTACAAAAGTTACCGTAGATAAACTCATCGCTGAGAAGAAGAAATCCTCAGGAAAATAAAAATGTACAAACTGAAACCTTAGGAATTCTTAGGTAAGTTTTAAGTTGCAGCTTAATTTCTAAGAAAGGTTTCAGACTTTCGTTGTGAATTGCCATCATGCATTTTCCTAGTAACATTAAAACTTTTTGTATACGTATTATGCGTTCTAATCTGTTAAAGATACCGTGTTGAGTTACAAGTGACAGATGTCATCATAATTTTACGTAAAGAAATGTACATGTACTGCCCTTCCAGTTTTCTCCCCGCATAAAACTCGTGTAGTATACAAGCCTAAGTAAAGCCACAATTGAAGGAGTGTTCAATTTTATCGTTAAGGTAAAATAAATGAACAATATCATGGTGAAAGTGAGAGCGGGCCCTACACTGCCATGATGAACGCCAGCCACTAGCGTGACGTCACGGTCCGAGCCTTGTGGCCTGTCTATCTAGTGCGGCCTTGGCACAAATAGGTTCTAATAACGGGTGACTCAAAAATTTATTTGCTCGGGCAGCATGCTCGAATTGAACCTGGAGACGATTTCTGCCTTTACGTATGATGGATTTTACTAGTAAATTTCGATCATAAAATAAACGACCTAAGGTCATAGGATGCAGCCCTCCAACATTTTTGTCCTTTACAGATTCTACTAGAACAATGTAAGGTCCAGAATGTTCTCGAGTGTATTCTTCCGAACTAATCGGAGATGTTGACTTTTGAGTATTCTGAGTGGTTTGTTTGTTGGGTATTGGATCTTGAGAACTTTAATTAGTAGATTGACTATTTAGAGAAATATCGTCCAATTCCACCTCAATCTCCTTTTCAACTGGTAACTTGGAGATATCCAGAAGGGACCTCCCATCACTGGCGGCAGCCATCACACGCTAAATTCACAACACACAAAGCACGAACAAACTCCTCACTACCACCAAGTAAATAACTTGCACACTGTACAACCGAACTGATTCGAAGCACAGCGTAGACTGTTACGACAACACAACAATTACAATTATGCACTGGATCTTGTAACTTCTTTCTGAAACTACCATCTAAAAATAAAAATAAAAAATTAAAAATAATAAATATGAAAAATATGTAGGCTAGAAAGCTGAAACAGCGGAAGATTAGTACCGTATTAACTTATTATAGTTCTCAATTGAGATCTAAAACTTTGGCCAAAGTAAATTACTGAAACTTGAACATTACCAACAATATGTTAGATGTTGTGAACACACTGTAAAATAATAGAAATCACAATTCCTCAATGATGAAATTCTGTAGCACAATCAACGGTAGAGCTGTACAACTGGCTAATACGCGTCTTATGGTTAGTCCACACCAAAGTTAATAAACAATGTTAACGAAACAAAGTTAATAAACAATGTTAACGAAAACATTTCTCAAGATGTTAATAAACTCTTGTTAACAAACCTCTTTAACATTGTGTCCACACCAAAATATCTGTTTGTGAGGTTACAATGGATAAGGTCAGAAAGAAGAAAATACAGCTGCAGCTTTCATTATTTTAATGAGTGCAATTAGAGAAAAATGCAGACGCAAATTGTGGCAAAGAAATATTGGAAAAGCGTTTAGAATTAAGTTTGGAGAGGACACTTAGGCCTATGTCAGAACTTTCAATTCATGATGCAGCAGGCTTTCAAAACTTTCTGAGAATGTCCCCACAAGACTTTCAGTTCTTGTTGACAGTAATTGAGTCTGAAATTGGAAGAAAGGATACAAATTTATCGGAATGTCATCTGCATTAATGTTAGACTAAGTAACTTATAACTTGAAGATTCCTAGCGACTGGTGACTCCTGCCAATGATCATGTAAGAGTGTAAGAGAAATACTCCTACACTTCACTTATGTATTTGTATGGTGTATATGAGTTGCTTGCAATTCGACAGTCGATTTCAAAAATTAATAAAAGTATTATATTCCGTGCTACGAATTTGCGTGTTCTAATTGCTCTTTGCGCATGTGCGAACCGAAATGTTAACGAAAACACGAAATGTTAATGAAAAGTTTCATTCACAAAAGTTAAAGAAATTTTGTTTATCAACATGCTCGAAAAGTTAATGAACACGCTATTTTGTTTATTAACAGACAGAAATGTTCATGAACATTGTTCATGTTTATTAACAAAGTTAACGAAAACATCTTGGTGTGGACGCACCTTTATATAACAACAGACCTGCCACTTCGAAACAAAACCGGATATTTTAATGTAGTTTAATCAGTGAAAACTAACGCTTGAAGGCAAATTTGACTTCTATCATTCAGTAGAACAGGCTGAATTTAGAAAAGGATTTATTACCACTGACAATTCCGAACTATACGACACTTACTGAAAAGAGCACTGGGTGTAATATCCTGCTTTATCTGGCCCTAAGTGGATTATAATGGAGAAGGAACCTCTCCGGGTATAATCAGACGGGAATACACAAATTCGACATCTGTTGATTCGGAGGGAGAAAAATAAACGACAGAAGGTGCATAAGGCGTAACGTATGCGGACAGCCACACAAGGAGGGATTAACTGACTGAACTTTCCGATCCAATTCTTCGTATACGGTAACAGAAATTAAATCGTATTATTATTATTATTATTATTATTATTATTATTATTATTATTATTATTATTATTATTATTATTATTATTATTATTATTATTCCGGGCGGTACACCTCTACGCCGCAAGTTCAAATATTGCGCCAATTGGAACTCTCCTACAGGAGAAACTCTGAACCTTAAAAACTGAATCAACTCATCTGTTTCTCAGAAGATGACACCGTGTTAATTTCGAACTGTTTTTGTTTATTAATTATCGGGAAGTGTGGAGATTCTCTCATAAATATCTCTACAAAAAAAAAAAAAAACCTATGAGCATGCACCCTGGTGCGAAGTGAAAGAACTTTACTTGAAGAAATTTTGTATTCATAAGTTTTCTTATTACTAAATTTCGTTCTTTCATTTGCGGGTTAACAATATTAATCTTTCTTTCCGCCAGTTTTGAACTTAGCCAATCCAGAATTTCTTTAATTAATTTTTGACCAATCAGGCCTTTCCTCTTTAATTTTGATGTGTAACTTTAATCTAGCCAATAAACGACTGTGGGTGTGTCTTAATTATTCATGAAAAATCTCGAACTTTCCCCGAGGGTTTAAAAACTGCTGATTTTCTCGGCTCTTGGCCACTCGAACAACATCTAGCTTAGTGTATGGAACGTGTAGCAGGAGGCGGGGAGCGCCTCTTTCATTCGGCAGCAGCTCTTCAATAAGGTAATGGCTGTTTAACATCTTTACTTCTTGCTAGCTCAGCAGTTTAACCCGCGTGAAAGGTCCGAAACCTTTACCATGTAACCTGAAACATGTAGGATTCTGTAAAACTTCATATATCTTTCATTGTAAATCGGGGATAGAGTGTGCCTTACCCTCTCGAGTTCCCCTTCATTTTTGGATTTGAGGTGACATCGTTTTCCTACTCTTACTTAATGTGGTAAATTTTTCTTATACGAGTCACCTAACTAGTTTGGGAATAGCCCCTGTGTCATCGGCCTAGTGTCTCTTAGGTTTGGAAATATGTATTTAGGAATGCTAATTCACGCCTTCACTCTTTTGTATTTTGATCCATTAACTTAACCTACTCCTTTTCAACGAAGCGCCCCGTAGGATGGGTACAAGATGCCCCTGTTTCTTGGTAAGTTGCCTTGAGGGCAGTTGATGGTAAAGTTTGTTATGGCCTTTGATAGGCTCAGAAAATTGAGAGCGGGTCAGCTCCCTCATACATGGTAAAAGTGCCTCTAGGAGGCCTGATTGGGTTTTTGAAGCAAAGGTTCCTTGAATGAAGGGGTTTTCTGCCCTTTGGATAAAATTTGTGACTTGGTAAAGTTGGGCTAGTTCCTCAAGGATGGCGAAAATGGGGCTCGAAGCCCAGAATCGGTAAAGACCTCTAAACTTGTGCTTTCGTTTGTAAAGTTATAATTGTACCTGATTTTTCATTGTTATTTCACCTAGTGAAAATGTGTTAAACCTTGTTGTCTATTGAAATATATATGTCATTGTATGTATGTGGGTGGGTGGGTTTGTACCACATCTCCTCCCAAACCATTGGAGCGATTTCAACCAAATTTGATACCCTTATGACTTGGTATCAGGAGACAAACTGCGTGGGGGTAAGACATCCCAAACACCCATGGGGGCGGGGGGGCGAGGGGGTCATATATAAAAATAAATGAAAATAGTGTTGAATCCAAACTTTTCGGGGTAGCTGAGATGAATAGTGACACTCCAATTTTTTAAAAGTCCAAGTTCAGCCCCCTTTGGGGTGGGGGCGAGGGGGAGTGATAAATACAAATAATCGAAAACAATGTCGAATACATAGTTTTCGGGGTCGCCAAAGTGAATAACGACACTCCGGATTTTCAGTATCAAGAGACAAACCACGTGGGGGTAAGACACCCCAGGAACCCTTAGGGGCGGGGGCGAGGGGGTCATAAATAAAAATAATCGAAAATAGTGTCGAATCCACACTTTTTGGGGTCGCTGAGATGAATAGTGACACTCCGATTTTTTTAAAGGTCCAAGTTCAGCCCCCTTTGGGGTGCGGGCGAGGGGGGAGTGATATATATAAATAATCGAAAATAATGTCGAATACATATTTTTCGGGGTCGCCAAAGTGAATAGCGACACTCCGGATTTTTGGTATCAGGAGACAAACCCCGTGGGGGTAAGGCACCCCAGGAACCCTTAGGGGCGTGGGGCGAGGGGGTCATATATAAAAATGAACGAAAATAGTGTCGAATCCATACTTTTCTGGGTCGCTGAGATGAATAGTGACACTCCATTTTTTTTAAAGTCCACGTTCATCCCCCTTTGGTGCGGGGGCGAGGGAGGAGTGATATATACAAATAATCGAAAATAATGTCGAATACATAGTTTTCGGGGTCGCCAAAGTGAATAGCGACACTCCGGATTTTCAGTATCAGGAGACAAACCACGTGGGGGTAAGACACCCCAGGAACCCTTAGGGGCAGGGGGCGAGGGGGTCACAAATAAAAATAAACGAAAATAGTGTCGAATCCACACTTTTCGGGGTCGCTGAGATCAAATCAAATCAAAATCTCTTTATTTGCAAATGAGGTGTCTACCTCGGTGGCAAATGGTACACTAAAATACATTATTGTCATGCACTAAATTTTAAATTAACAGGAGACGAAGAAAATTTTCCTAGAATACAATATTATACAATTTACGCTAATATTTTTTTCTATTAAACACACACATCATCCTTAATAAATTTATATTGTTTACAAAATTCTACTTATAATATCTTAAAAGCATAGTCAACTCATATACAGTACGGGATGTGAAATTACTTCTAATAATACTATACAACTGGTATAAGATTAAAATTAACACTGAATGTATTTACATATTTATATTTTACCCATTTTGGAACATAAGTAGCATAACGACCTGCTGCGTCTTAACCAGAGCCCCTTTTGCCACCACTTTTCAGAGTTCCTGAAGGGCCTTCACAGCTACCGTAGCGGTCCCAGGGCCCTCGAAGTCCCCACTGTACTTCACCCCTACAGGCAGTCCCCAACTTGGGCTGTCCAAACTACTTAGACCAGGGGATGGAATTAATTTAATCACACACATTTATTATTTACAATATCCTGCACTGGTCGAATGCCCTCTAACATTTACTTTATTATCTCTGTTGTTGTTTATTCTCTTCTTGAATATCTGTACAGATTTTGGAAAAGGATCAAACACTACCCCTGGTAAACTGTTCCACTCCTTCACGCCCTTCCCAATGAAAGAAAATTTACCCCAATCGCTTCTGCTAAAATTCCTTCTAATTTTGTACTTGTGGTCAGTTCTACCAATATAATTATTTTTCAACCGAAGCCTCTCACGGATATCTCCCCTTGCTTCTTCTCCTGTATAGGCCCTATATAATCCTATAAGTCTAGTTTTCTCCCTTCTCTTACTTAAAGTTTCCCACCCAAGTTCCTTTAACATTTCTGATACACTACTCTTTCTCCTGAAATCCCCTGTTAAAAACCTTGCTGCTTTCCTCTGCACACCATCTAGTTCTTTTATTAGGTATTCATGGTGAGGATCCCAAACACTGTTTGCATATTCCAATAATGGACGAACCATACTTAAGTAACTTTTTTCTTTTAATTCTTTGTTGCATCCTTTAAGTAGTCTCATTATGACATGTAATGATCTGTATGCTTTCCCAACAATGTCATCAACATGACCCTTCCAGTGCAAGTTACTTTCAAATCTCACACCTAAGTATTTGCAATTGCCATCTTTTGGGATAACTACCTCATCCAAAGTATATTCAAATTCAGTTTTAAAGCTCCTGTTTGTAAATGTTGTAACAGTTGATTTGCCTCCATTAATCTTCATATTATTTTCTTCAACCCATTCTTGGATACTGTCAAGGTCCCTTTGTAATTCTGAACAATCCTCAATGTTATTTATTTCCCTATAAACAATTATGTCATCTGCATACAATCTTATTTTCGATGTTATATTGTTCCCTAAATCATTTGCGTATATTAAGAAAAGTAACGGACGGATTATACTACCCTGTGCAATTCCCTTCCAGACTTTCTCTTCCTGTGATATATTATTTCCTACTTTGACTTTCTGAACCCTTGAATTTAGAAATGTTCTTATCCAACGTATAACCCTTACATCCAATCCTATTCCCTCCAATTTCTTTAATAATATTCCATGTTCCACTCTATCAAAGGCTTTGGAAAGATCTATGGCTATGCAATCTAACTGGCCTCCTGAATCTAACTGATCTGATATGTCCTGCTGAAATCCCACCAGTTGTGCCTCGCAAGAAAATTTCTTTCTAAATCCATACTGGCTCCTCATGAACCAATTTTTATCATCACATATCCCTCTGATGTACTTTACTATTAAACTCTCCAGTATTTTACAAACTATATTGGTCAGGCTGATTGGTCTGTAGTTCTCTGGTTTCCTTTTATCACCCTTTCCTTTATAAATTGGTATTATTATAGAATCCTTCCATTCCTTTGGTATTACACTATTATTTATGACATAGTCAAAGAGAAATTTTAAATAAGGCACTATATACCACCCCATTGTCTTTAATACCTTCCCAGTAATTTGATCACTTCCTGCTGCTTTTCCTTGCTGAAGCAGTTGGATTTCTATGAAAATATCTTCATTTGTGAATGAGAAGCTTCTTGTTTCCCTCTGTGTCTCTCCCTCTCTATCTTCTGTTACGGTTTCCAAGTCCTGACAATCTTCTACTGAATCTCGGAATTCCCTACTGAAGAGGTTTGCTTTCTCAGTATCTGTTAAATAGTGTTCACCCGCTTCTCCCACCATTGTAGGAATTTGGATTCCTTTTCCTTTTTGATTCCTAATATATGAATACAGCTTTTTCCATTTCCCTTTGTGGTCATTACCCTCCTGAAGAATGCCATTCATATAATTCTCTTCTGCTTCCTTTTTCACTCTATTCAGTTCCCTCATTAGCTGTTTTCTACTTTCTCTACTCTCCCTACCTTCTTTGACTTTCCTGTTTACTATTCTACATTTTCTTTTTAATTTTCTTATTTCCCTTGTGTAATAAACAGGGTCTGAGGTCATTTTACCCTTCTTAATAGGTACAAATCTCTTCTCTCCTTCCCAAATGATTCCTTTAAATTTAGCCCAAAGTGTATCCACATTATTCCCTTCACTTATCCAACAACTGAATTGTGATTTAAGGTAAGTCCCAAATTCATCAACTTTAGTTTTTCTGTATAATTTCTTGTCTTTTGTGACCCTCTTATTAAGCATTTTTGGTACAAGTCCTACATCCATTATTACAGCCTTATGGTCGCCTATTCCTTCAATTACCTCAGTTTTATCAACAATTTCCCATGGTTTAACCAAGAATACATCTAGCAAGTTATTGAGACGAGTTGGTTCTTGTACTACTTGTGTAAAACCTCCCTCCCAAATTAACTTATTTGCCAGTTTCTGTTCATGGGCTTCACTTGCAGCTCCATTCCATTCAACTTCAGGCAAGTTTAGATCTCCCCCAATTATTACCGTATCATTATTGTTTTTATGAGTATAATCTATTATTTTCTCAAATATTTCCATGTCTCTTTCCTCTCTTCCAGGCCTATATGTTCCTATAATTCCCACCTCCTTCATATTATCACAAACTAATTTTATCCCTAATATTTCATCCCTTTCATCAGTAAACCATTCATGCGAACAATAAGTTTCCTTCACCAGAAAAAATACCCCTCCTCCCTTTTTATCTCCTCGGTCTCTACGATAGACTGTATACCCTTCTGGAAATACTTCTGTATTACCCACCCCTTCTCTCAACCACGATTCCACTCCTATCACCACATCCGTCTCATAAGATTCCATCAATGTACCGAATTTTAATTGTTTATTTACTACACTCTGACAGTTTACCAAGAGCAATCTCAGACCTCCTTCCTCCCTAAAACTTGACTGTTGCAATTGGGTAACGTTTGACTTATGAGTTGAGAACTTCCCTGGAACCCAGATCCTTGTACATAGATCTTGATTTAAGGGTCTGGGTTTTCTGGCAAGTTTCCCTGTATGTGCCAGTTTAGTGGTATGGGTTTTCTTAAGTACAGATTAGTTTGCAAATCTCTGTTGATAATTGTAGCAATTTGTCTACAGAGAGTTGCTTTTCCATTACCATTTAGATGTAACCCATGTCTAGTGAACATTTGCCTGCCAAGACCTAAAGTATCTACTACATAGACATTTCTAAAACTCTTATTTAATCTCTTGATTTTTATATTTACATCATGTACAGCTTTGTTCACACATGAGTCCTCTAAAAGGTCAAACCTGTGTGGCACATTTACTACAATTACTTTTGAGTCAGGTAGTTTGGAAGTCTTACCTCTGAGAGTCGTAATTAATTCCTCACCTTCATTTGCAGCAATGTCATTTGTACCACTCACAATCACCACATAATTGTCCTTCTCTAACACAGGATCACAACTTGAAAGGACGTCTTCAGTTTTGGCACCTGGTTTTATTAGTCCTAAAACCTCAGTCTCTGGATTCTGCAGCTCATCCTTGATGCCTTCTGCCATACCTCGCCCTTGACTGTCTGCGTAGAGATGAATCTTTGGCGATCTTGACTTTCGGTTGGTTTTCTTCTTCTGTAGCTTACCTCCACTGGATTTAAAATTATTTGAAAAACTTGGTGCGTCTTCTTCTGGAACTTGCTGCAATAACTGAAATCTATTTTGGCACTGCAAAGAGTTTTTTCCCGGTTTTAAGTTGTACGTAGTTTCTCCCATATGTTTAACATTAGGCCTAAAATGGCCACGCGTCACTTCCGTCCACGGCGATCTTTCTTCTCCAATGTCTTCTTTATCTTCCAGTTTCTTTATTCTGTCCTTTAAACTTTCATTTTCATGTTTCAGAGCGCATAAGTCCTCTCGTAGCACTCCTAAAATCTTAATTATAGTTTCGTAAGTCTCTCTTTCTTGTTGTTCTGCCTCACTCTCAGTTTGTTTACACTCGGGACACAGCCACTCACTTTCTTCAATATCAGTCCTATTTACAATATTTGCACAACGAAAATGGTACCATTCATCACACTTACGACACAGAATCCCATTTTTAACTACTCTTCTGCATTTGCCACATTTTTCACTGCATCTTACACCATTATCTACTACGCCATCTTGAGATGAATAGTGACACTCCGATTTTTTAAAAGTCCAAGTTCAGCCCCCTTTGGGGAGGGGGCGAGGGGGGAGTGATAAATACAAATAATCGAAAACAATGTCGAATACATAGTTTTCGGGGTCGCCAAAGTGAATAGCGACACTCCGGATTTTTGGTATCAGGAGACAAACCACGTGGGGGTAAGACACCCCAGGAACCCTTACGGGTGGGGGGCGAGGGGGTCATATATAAAAATAAACGAAAATAGTGTCGAATCCACACTTTTTGGGGTCGCTGAGATGAATAGTTACACTCCGATTTTTTTAAGTCCAAGTTCAGCCCGCTTTGGGGGGCGGGGGCGAGGAGGGAGTGATATATATACAAATAATGGAAAATAGTGTCTAATACATAGTTTTCGGGGTCGCCAAATTGAATAGCGACACTCCGGATTTTTAGTATCAAGAGACAAAACACGTGGAGGTAAGACACCCCATAAAAATAACGAAAATAGTGTCTAATCCATACTTTTCTGGGTCGCTAAGATGGATAGTGACACTCGGAATTTTTTTGAAGTCCAAGTTCAGCCCCCTTTGGGGTGGGGGCGAGGGGGGAGTGATATATATACATAATCGAAAATAGTGTCGAGTCCATACTTTTCGTGGTTGCTTAGGTGAATAGTGACATCCCGGGAATTTTTTAATTCCTAGTTCAGCCCCCTTTAGGGTGGGGGACAAGGGGGGAGCGATATATAAAAATAATCGAAAAGAATGTCGAGTACTCTTCGGGGTCGCTGAGATGAATACTGACACACCGGAATTTTACTATCAGGAGACAAACCACGTGGGGGTAGGCACCCCAGGAACACATAAGGGCGGGGGGCGAAGGGGTGAGATATAAAAATCATCGAAAGTAGTGTCGAATGCATACTTTCGGGGTCGCTTAGATGAATAGTGACACCCCAGGATTTTTTAAGTCCAAGTTCATCCCCCTTTGGGGCGGGGAGAAAGGGGGGTGATATATAAAAATAATCGTATTTAGTGTCAAATATACAGTTTTCGGGGTCGCCGAGGTGAATAGTAACACTCCGGAATTTTAATATCGGGTGACAAACCACGTGGGGGTAGGGCACCCCAGGAACCCATAGGGGCGGGGGGCGAAGGGGTGAGATATAAGAATCATCGAAAGTAGTGTCGAATGCATACTTTCGGGGTCGCTTAGATGAATAGTGACACCCCGGGATTTTTTAAGTCCAAGTTCATCCCCCTTTGGGGCGGGGAGCAAGGGGGGTGAGATATAAAAATAATCGTATTTAGTGTCAAATATACAGTTTTCGTGGTCGCCGAGGTGAATAGTAACACTCCGGATTTATAGTATCAGGAGTCAAACCACGTGGGGGTAAGACACCCCAGGAACCATTAGGGGTGAGGGGCAAGGGGGGTCATATATAAAAATAACCGAAAATAGTGTCGAATCCATACTTTTCGGGGTCGCTTAGATGAACATTGACATCCCGGGAAATTTGTAATTCCAAGTTCAGCCCCCTTTAGGGTGGGGGCAAGGGGGAGTGATATATAAAAGTAATCGTAATTAGTGTCGAATCCACAGTTTTTGGGGTCGCTGAGATGAATAGCGGCAGTCCGGAATTTTAGTATCATGAGACAAACTACGTGAGGGTAAGACACTCCAGGCGCACTTCGGAGCGGGGGAGGGGGCGAGGGGCTGATATATAAAAATAATCGAATGTATTGCCCAATTCATACTTTTCGGGGCCACTGAAATGAACAGTGTAACTCCGGAATCTTTTAAACCAAGTTCAGCCCTCAGCGGGGAATGGGGGAAGGTATATAAAATTATCGAAAATAGTGTCGTATCCATAGTTTTCGGGGTCGCTGAGATGAATAGTGGCACTCTGGACTTTTAAAATCCAAATTAAGGCCCCTTTTGTGGTGGGTGGTTAGGAAGGGAGTTAGATATAAAATAATCGAAAATAATGTCACATCCATGGTTTTAGGGGTCGCTTAAATGAGGAGTGACACTCCGGTTGTCGTTTAAGTCCAAGCTGATCCCCAATTGCCAGGGGTGAGAAGGAGTCATGAACAGAAAATATCCAAATGACCGAGATTAAGGATGTTTTTTGTACGTTCCACTATAACTGTCAGCAGAGCTTAATACAAATATTACCTACTACCTGAAAAAATACTAAGGGGGATAGATACCCCTAGAAGCCTTTGATAAGGGGACGAAATGTAATTAAGACTGAAAATGACCGATATTAGTGTTGAATCCATACGTTTCGGGACTACGGGAACAATTTCAAACAAACTTGGTCACTTATGACTTATTTTCAGGAGACAAACTGCGTGGTGGTATGACAACCCTAGCACGCCTACGACGGGATGAGATGTAGAAATAATCGAAAATAGTGTCGAATCCATTCTTTTCGGGGTCGCTGAGATGAATAGTAACGCTCCAATTTTTTTAGAAGTCCAATTTCTGCCTCCTTTTGCATAGCGGTGAGAAAAAGTGAAAAACAAAATTTCGAAAATGACCGAGAGAATGGACGCATGTGTGGATACTGGACCTACTGTCTGGAAAAATATACCTTAGGGGTAACAGACTCCTAGCCTCTAAAGTAGGGGCGAAATGTAAAATTTAACCGAAAACGACCGAAATTTGTGTCTAATCCATAGTTTTCGGGGTCGCTGAGATGAACTGTAACACTCTGGATGGCGTTTAAGATAAAGCTCAGTCCTACTCGGCAGGCGGATGAGAACTGGCAAAAAATTGAAAACGTCCAAAGGGACAGAGTTTAAGGATGTATGTGTGTATGGTCTAGCATATCTTTCAATCAAACTTGGTGAACACATGACTTACTATGTAGAAAATATTACTGTGGGGTCAGATACACCTAGCCCCCGCTGGTGTTGGGGAATGAGAGAGGCTGACGTGCAAAAATAAGGAAAATAACCAATATTAATGTGAAAATCCATTGTTTATGTGTCGTTGATACGAACTGTGACGCTGTGGATAGCGTTTAAGTCCACGTTCAGCCTCCATCGAGGCAGGAGCTGAGAAGAGCTTAAAATAAATAGTATAAAATGACTGAGATTAGTGTTTACTCGATAATTAAATAATCTAAAACTTGAAGTCAGATACATCCAAATAACTCTAAAACTACATGATAAGTCGTAAAATCAACATCTCAAAAAGAATTCTATAAGCATTCACTTCACACTTAATTAACTGGTAATACAAATATTAAAGGTAAACATTCAAAAACTATCCGGGCAACGCCGGGTACTACAGCTAGTTTATATTAAATTTTAATTAATCTTTTGGCCTTGTAGTTAGACCCATTCTAGCCCACACCATCTTTCACCTCTGCATTCCACAAAAAACTCCGTAACAATTATTATTATTATTATTATTATTATTATTATTATTATTATTATTATTGGGAGTGTGAATACCTCAGTGGCTTAGGTGCTAACATACCACCTGGAAAGCTGAGGATCGAATCCCCTTCGATACAGGGTTGGGATTTTCATCTCAAAGTTCACGCGGCATTCAGCCCTGAAGCCCTGGCCCTAGTAGCTCCAGCGACCTCAATTATAGCCGGGTTAAGCTGAAGAAATTACATATTGTCGCTAATGTTCAGGGCTCAGTCACTAACTGTATAGAGTGCCTTCTTTTTCTGCTTCTGCCCCTTCTTGTTCCCTGGCCGTCAATGTGCCCGTAACACTCAAGTTTGGCTCCTCTGATCCTCAGAGAGAAGGTAGGTAGGCAAAAGGGAAAGGAAGTCAGGTGGGCAAATGTCTTAAGATCAAGGACAACGATGGCTAGGGTTATCATTAGGGAGTTAGTCCAGGTGAGGTTGGTTCGAGTCACTGCAGGAAGATCAGCAGAGGGAAGAGTTACAGAGGAGCGGTGGAGCAAGAGGAAAGGGAAATGTAGAGTAGAGGATAGGAGGAAGAAGAGGAGGGGATCTAAGGAGGGTGGGGTTGAGGCTCTGGTCAGACACGTGGAGGAAAGGGATCCAGAGGGGAGTATTAAGGCAGATGGTAAGGGAAATTGAATTGCGGAAGGGAATAAGGAGAAGGTGGTAATTTTTAGCGTTTGGCAAGCAGAAAATATGTGAGATCCGAGTAATCAATCAATCAATCAATCAATCAATCAATCAATCAATCAATCAATCAATCAATCAATCAATCACTACTGATCTGCATTTAGAGCAGTCGCCCAGGTGGCAGACTCCCAATCTGTTGTTTTCTAGCCTTTTCTTAAATGATTGCAAAGAAATTGGAAATTTATTGAACTTCTCCCTTATTGAGTTATTCCAATCCCTAACTCCCCTTCCTATAAACGAATATTTGTCTCAATTTGTCATCTTTAATTCCAACCTTATCTTCAAATTCTGATGTTTCCTACTTTTAAAGATACCACTCAAACTTATTCGTCTACAGATGTCCTCCCACGCCATCTCTCCAATGACAGCTCGGAACATACCACTTATTCGAGCAGCTCGTCTCCTTTCTCCCTAGTCTTCCCAGCCCAAACTTTGCAACATATCTTAACGCTACTCTTTGGTCGGAAATCGCCCAGAACAAATCGAGCTACTTTTCTTTGGATTTTCCTGTTCCTGAATCCAGTAATCCTGGTGAGGGTCCCATACACTGGGACCATAATCTAGTTTGGGTCTTACCAGAGACAAATATGTTCTCTCCTTTACACCATTACTACAACCCCTAAATACCCTCGTAACCATGTGCAGAGATCTTCTTCTTGCTAGGGGCTTTACGTCGCACCGACACAGATAGGTCTTATGGCGACGATGGGATAGGAAAGGCCTAGGAGTTGGAAGGAAGCGGCCGTGGCCTTAATTAAGGTACAGCCCCAGCATTTGCCTGGTGTGAAAACGGGAAACCACGGAAAACCATCTTCAGGGCTGCCGATAGTGGGATTCGAGCCTACTATCTCCCGGATGCAAGCTCACAGCCACGCGCCTCTACGCGCACGGCCAACTCGCCCGGTGTGTGTGTGCAGAGATCTGTACCCTGTATTTACAATCATATTTATGTGATTACCCCAATGAACATCTTTCCTTATATTAATACCTAGGTATTTACAATGATCCCCAAAGGGAATCTCACCCCATCAAAGCAGTAATTAAAACTGAGAGGAGTTTTCCTATTCGTAAAACTCACAACCTGACTTTTATCCCCATTTATCATCATACCATTGCCTACCGTCCATCTCACAACATTATAGAGATAATTTTGCAGTTACTCACAATCTTGTAACTTATTCATTACTCTGTACAGAATAACATCATCTGCAAAAAGCCTTATCTCTGATTCCACCTCTTTACACATATCATTGATATATAAGAAAACATAAAGGTCCAATAATACTGCCTTGAAAAATTCCCCACTTAATTATTAAAGGGTCAGATAAAGCTTCTCCTACTGTACTTCTCTGTGATCTATTTTCTAGAAATGTAGCAACCAATTCAGACACTCTTTTGTCAAGTCCAATTACACACATTTTTGCCAGTAGTCTCCCATGATCTACCCTATCAAATACCTTAGGGAGGTCAGTCGTGATACAGTACAATTGACTTCCTGAATCCAGGAAATCTGCTATATCTTGCTGGAATCCTACAAGTTGGGCTTCAGTGGTATAACCTTTCCTAAACCCAAACTGCCTTCTGTCAGAATGCAGAATGGAAGAAGGTTAAAGAAGCAGAGATAATTATCAGTGGGATACCATGTAGGAGGGATAATGAATGGTGCAACGAGCTAGAATAACATAGAGGGGGCTGCGTGCCTGACATCAGTGCTCCCTGCTGAAGCAAGTTGATAAAGGGCAGCCATGTTAACGGTTGTCAAAGCAAAGCTTGTTGGAGTGAGAACATATTTTGAGGTGACAGGGAGATAGTGCATGGCAATTTAATTTCGTAGGTTTTCATATGTTTATCGGAGTGAAAAGAAAAATTCTCGCTTTGAAGAATGTTAGCCTCAGCG
Source organism: Anabrus simplex (assembly GCF_040414725.1). Classification (NCBI taxonomy): domain Eukaryota; kingdom Metazoa; phylum Arthropoda; class Insecta; order Orthoptera; family Tettigoniidae; genus Anabrus; species Anabrus simplex. Next base: position 22,834,224 of record NC_090277.1, on the reverse strand, counting down.
TACGGTTGTACTCATCTGATTAATAAAACGAAGGATATATCGTATTCTATGTATTACTGAGTAATATTCGAGATCACTTTGTTGTGATTTCTGTTTTGTAGTTAAACCTATTTTAATGCTTACACAGCGAAAATACTGAGGGGCATGGTAATTATTTGTCAAATTATGTTTCAGGTTTCCTATAGAACTAGTAATTAACTCAACAGTGGGTTGTAAGGACAAAAAGAGATAAATGTTATCCCACTCCATACAGTCGCTTACGCTCTCTACATTTTGAAGATAAGTACATGTATGAAACAAGTGACCAATGGCGATTACTGGCAAATGCCTTCCCAACACTTTTTAATTTCCCTCCTCATGTACAGGTGCCCATCTCCAAGGAAACGTGACCACGAAATGGCACCTGAGGTGAATGATGAGGAACCTCCTGTAAGTACACTGCTGTTTGTAGAAAGTGAAACTCCAAAACCGAGCGCTGTGATCACAATCCAATTTATTTCACAAATTAGAGACATGACAAGACACAAATAATTACATTTACAGAATTGTACATGCGCGTTAACCGTGGAAATTCAATACCGCGTAGCGGTAGCGTAGCCAGGATTTCAGTCTGGGGGGGGGGGGCATTCATCCAGAATTTTATTTTGATAGGTGTCCATACTTCCAGAAATTAGGTGGTGTAGAATACCTAAAAAGGAAATGAGTGTCCTTGGAGTGGCGGATTCGTGCGGATTCCGGAAGCTAATAGTAATCTTCTTCTTATTATTATTCTTACCGCGCTTTTCATACGTCTATAGGATCACGGTTGTGAACTGTGTCGCACATGTGGATTTAGCCCTGTTTTACGGCCGGATGTCCTTCCCGTCGCCAACACTATATGGAGGGATATAATCACTGTTGCGTCTTTCTTTGGTGATTGGTAGTGTAGGATGTTGTCTGAACATGAAGTGAAAAGTGTTGGGACAAACACCCAGCCCCGGAAACAGAAGAATTAATCAGACGCGATTAAAATCCTCGACCCGGCCGGTAATCGAACCCAGGACCCTCTGAACCGAAGGCCTCAACGCTGATCATTCAGCCAATGCGTCGGACTCCGGAAGCTAAATACATTATATATAAATTGCTTAATAAAAGTGCATTCGTTAAAACTCCTCGGGTGTCTGGACTCCTTGGACGATATCCCCGCCCCCCCACGACTACCTCTGTTACTCCCATCCCAACATAACTGCAGCATTTCATATATTCCGAGTACAAGTGAAATGAAAGCAAGAATAAACAGTTTGAGTAAAAGTGCAATATCCTGGTTTAGAATAAATACGGTAATGTTATTATAATAACGGCCATGTGATAAGCAACAAAGAAGTGACATTTTATACCAATAATGTGGCAAAGAAATACACACACGCGCGCGCGTCGAATACACGTTTCTCGCCCTTCTTGTCCATGGCTAGATGATGAAGCCAAGAGAATGATAGCCCACCGTGACTCGTTATTTCGACATCACAAACAAACCCTAGATGACACAGACTTCAAATCTTACCGCATCTAAAGAAATCGCACAAAGCAGTTAATCAGAAATTTAATAAAATGTATATATTTCCGGAATTTAGCTAACAACTTAAATTCTAATCGCGCATGAGACCAACTTAGAGCTCTGGGAATACAAAAACATCAGCAGAGACAGATAACGCCTGACATTCCACTTGACGAACTGAACGATTACTTTAGTAGAATAAATAGTCATCTTACTACAATTAACTGCACCGACTCACCGCCCTCCCCTCCAGCCAAGCCACCATACACATTTCACAGTGTCACAGAAAATCAGGTTAAAAAGGCTTTGTAGTCGATTAAATCAAAGACTAAAAGTGTAGATGACATTCCTATTACTTTTATACATAACATTATGGGCGCTGTCCTGCCTATACTGATGCACATACTGAACTACTGTTTATTAAACGGAACTTTCCATCCCGTCTGGAAAACGGCCAATATTATACCGATACCTAAGAGTTTAGACCCACCATCACCCTCTGACTATCGTCCTATGCCCATACTCCCTGCGCTTTCTAAGGCCTTTGAACGTTTAGTATACGAGCAATTTCTGGAATACCTAAATAAAAATGCTCTTTTAGACCCTCTGCAATCAAGATTTAAGAAGGGTCACAGTACCGCGAGAGCACTTTTGAAGGTTACTGAAAAAATTAGAAACGCTATGGACAAACGACTGCTCACTATTCTTATCCTTTTTGAGTTCCGTAGCGCCTTTGACACTATAGTGATTCCGACTATTATGAAGAAAATGGAACTGCTAAATTTCAACCTGGCTGCGCTTAAGGTTTTTAGTTCTTGCTTGAGTAACTGTCAACAGCGTGTAACAGTAAACGACAAGCCCTCTAAATAGAAAATGAAACTTAGTGTTGCTCCTAAGGGCAGTATTCCAGGGCCCCTAATTTTCTGTATTTGTATCAATGACATACCATCTGTGACAGGAAATAACACACACCACCTCTATGCTGACGATCTTCATATATATCGACACTGCAAGACAAGATATTAACAATGACCTCCGACGACTCAGTGTACATGCACAACGAAACGCTCTTATACAAAACTGCACAAAATTTCACGAAAATTGCTGAGCTGCTCAAACAATGTTGCAATCCCGCCTATCGTATTGAATGGTAACATTATTCCCTACAGCAAAGCGTGTAAAAATCTCGGCGTAATGATGAATGCAACAGTTAATTGGTCTGATCACACGAAAGAAATGCGTAAAAAGATTTTGGAGTTCTTCACCTTCTTCAACGGCAGAGGGATGTATTTCCATTTGAGCTACGGGCCAAACTAATACAGACACTTATTCTCCCTCTTCTTGATTATTGTGACGTTGTTTTAGTTGACATGACGAGAGAAGAAACACTTAAACTTCAACGAGCACTGGATTCCTGCCTGCGATTTATTTGCAATATCGGGTACGATGTTCATATCACCCCATACTATCAGGCTGTCTCATGGCTGATGTCTGATAAACGTCGGCAGATACACACTTTAACGATGAGTGGTAGCTGAAATTCAGCCACTGTATATTTCTCCAAAATTCATCTTTTTATCATCATTTCAAAACTTAAATGCACGTTCTAGATTCATTCTTTCTATTCCACTGCACCACACAAATAAAATTGAAAGATCATTCGTGGTGACTGTCGCCAGATTATGGAATACCCTGCCAGCTCAGGTCAGAGAATCCAGTTTTTTTTTAAATCACGATTTCACGTCACCTGCCCGGACTATCTGCTGAGGACAGCTGACTGAATGGTTGAAGTATGAATGTGTGCGTGCCTGAGGATTAGTCATTTTTAAGAGTTTTTAATATTAATCATTTTTAATATCATAATAATAATGGCGTATGGACTCCGGAGAGGCCTGGTGCAGGTCGTTTTTTAGTAGACGGCCTATTAGGCTACCTGCATGTCTGTGAAGATGAAGATGAGTGCTTACCTAGGATGATTTCTAGTGTTGAATACGCCACACACACCCAGCCCCCGAGCCATTGGAATTAACGAATTAAGTTTAAAATCCCCGACCACCGGGCGAGTTGGCCGTGCGCGTAGAGGCGCGCGGCTGTGAGCTTGCATCCGGGAGATAGTAGGTTCGAATCCCACTATCGGCAGCCCTGAAAATGGTTTTCCGTGGTTTCCCATTTTCACACCAGGCAAATACTGGGGCTGTACCTTAATTAAGGCCACGGCCGCTTCCTTCCAACTCCTAGTCCTTTCCTATCCCACCGTCGCCATAAGCCCTATCTGTGTCGGTGCGACGTAAAGCAAGTTGTTATTTACTTTCCCTCGCAAGCCTGGGATACAGAATATAGTACCGTAGTATAAAGTTACAGTTTTGTGACGCTAATATTCGTGCGTATAATTTTTATTAACGTGCCAGAAACCAACGACCTAGAGCTGTTGCCATTTCAACACCGTTTTAAGGGCCACCGACCCAAGACGGGATTTGAACCTGCGAACTGGGACTCAGAAGGACAGCGATTCAAGCAACTGAGCCACATGAAAAGGAGGTGTCTTGGATGAAATCAGCCAAGTTTTCGTCCAATCTTTGTACTCAGAAGTAGTACTTCTCTATTAGGGATGACATTGCACTAGCTGGAATAAAGTTAGCCAAAGGGTGAGTATGGAAGTCTATCAGCTATAGCTTTTAAGAATTTGTCCAAGAGGACGTCTACAGAAGAGGGGTAAATAATTCGTAAAATTTGATAATGAGAGACAGCAAATACTAAAGCATGATCCTGAAATTCGACTAAGTATCTTAGAAATTGAAATTACCTCTGAATTAATTGAATATTGGAGATGCCTTTAAGCAACATGGCTGAGGGGTGGGGCAAACTGATAAACCCTGGCGACAAAACAGGTAACGGCGTTGGAGGTTGAGATGGTTCAACAATGCATTATTCATAAAGAACGGTGGAATTTGCCTTTGATGATCAACACTTGTTCCGATGGGGCAGATGTTCCTTGAGTAGCCACCGAATTCCTACTCTCAATAGACCTAGTAGAGTCCTCTTCCATAGACAAGATTACGGTAGGAATATGGCCGCTTTTAGCACTTGCGGTCTCGGACACAAATTGACTAACCCTATTAGATATGTCAGACAGGTGTTCGACCAAGTTACTATCTTCCTTAGCGTGATCCTCCTTCAATTTTAGAGACAATACGTCCCTAGCCCTATTGTAAAATGAAACAGCCTAGCCTAAACTCTTTTAAGTTGATTAGGAGAAGATCAGTTATTTCTAAAAATGTAACAACAGAAGCTAGCTCGATCGTATTATCAGTGATAGTGGATGGAGTCTCATCAATTTCTTTGTCCCCAAATGCCGGGATATAAATGGGAAATTATAAAGATTCCTAAGTTCGGCAATAACTGCCCAAATCTTGCCGCCAGACTTGACATTGCTAATAAGAAGTTCATAAATTAATCCCTTCTTCAGCAGGTACCCAAGTGCAAGGACTTCGCTTGGACCAGACGTAGTATAGAAATAAAAAAATGAAAATTTCAAGCAAGAAAGAAAATTTTTGTTGTTTGGTATCAATTTCTATTAGCAGCCGTGAAAAGGGGCTTAATCCAGATCCATTGAACCAGGATCTGCTACCACTTATTACCGTGTATGTGTGGATCACAGACGTGAAAGAAGGTGCGGGTATGAATGATAATCAGAGGATTAATTTACATTTTAAAATTAGAGCTTTTGGTTTCTTTTCAAATTTTAAATTTTACACTTTGCTAAGAAAGCAACAATTCAGGTATAGAATTAGCTCGTTAGTTTAGGAATAATTTTGGAAAAAATCATAATATTCAACAAATTGCCAATTAACAATCTGAGCTTAAGCTCCCAATTTACAAATTTTACTTGAGCACTACTGCTTCATTCAATCAATAATGAAGGAGACGGAACTCACACCATTAGTGAGAGCATCTTTGCTCTACAAGTTTATCATGGAGCCTACTCTTATAACATTACAGCCTTCCAAAGGAGTCATTCACTTTTACTTTTACATTTACACTTAGGAACCTATTTCAAGGCCTATCAAATCACAGCGTACATTTTACAAATTGAAGAAGAATTCACTGTTTTATATGCTCAACAGTCTAACATCTTTACATAAGAGGAATGAAGTAGAGTTTAACAGGGGTATCGATTACACATTGTAGCAGGCCATAGTGAAAAACAACAGGTTAAGTTACTGGCCAAGACATGGAAAGGAGGCGGGCACTTGCGCTCCTTGAAAACTGAAATGAAACTGAAAACCATATTTGGGCTTATGGCCCGAAGTTACAGAGGCTACCGTACTCCTATACTACTGACGTGAATAGATGGAGAACATATTTAAGTTACAAATAATAAAAACTGAAACAGGTTACAAAATCATAGTCACCTCAAAATGAGCTTGACAGGGAACACGAGAAAGTAGCTCACTCTCTATTCCATGATTTCGGTTAAGTTACTTCGGCTTGTTTGAAATTTACATTGAAAGTTAGATATTTGCATTTTAGAAAATTAAAGTTACATTGTTAAAAATTGGAAAATCTTTCCCTCGAGCTGGCTTTCAAAGACTATTCCTGAGTTAAGCAAGAACTGCCATTACCTTGAGGTGAAGGTCTTCTCGACGATGGACGGAACGCCTCCGCCTCCTCTGTCGACTGGAACGATCAAAAAGGCAACCTGGTCCGAAAATGTGCCAGCTTTTATACCTGAGAGGAACGTTCCAGAAAACTCTGGGCTAAAGCCGACACACCCCCAGTTCTGATTGGGTAATGAAACGAATGCCAGACACTGTAGATTGAATGAAAAATAAATAAAGAAAACTTTCCATTGGCCAACATCTTACGTAGGCCTGAAGAGATAGAAGTGTTGTAAACTTTAACGCGCCAAACACAAAGAATAACCTACTCAGTTTAGTAAACCTTAAAATACAAAATTACTTTACAATTTAAATAGTGAACCTTGACAGCAGAGGGCATAACAAAAGTTTATAGTAGAGACATCTGTAGGGAATTGTCTGATCTTCTTGTATTAGTTGTTGAGATTTTCAGATTTTAGATGGCATTCTCCAAGGTGCTTCATTTAAATGAACGGGGTAGGGGTATCTTCCGATGCATAACTAATTTGTAATTATTTAACAGTCCCTACTTTATATACTTCCATCGTTTAGCATCGTTTCCTTTGTCTGTAAATGAGGAGGGAAGTAAAAAAGTCTTGGGATGGCATTTGCCAGTAATCGCCATTGGTCATTTGTTTCATAAATGTACTTATCATCAAAATGGAGAGAGTGGGATAACATTTATCACATTTGTCCTTACAACCCACTGTTGAGTTAATTACTTGTTCCTTAAAGGAAACCTGAAACATAATCCGGTAAATAATTACCATGGCTATAAAAAATTCCGCTGTGTAAGCATTAAAATGTGTTTAATTACAAAACAGAAATCACAACATAGTGATCTCGGCTATTACTCAATAATACTTACTTTATAACTCCGATTAGTACAACCGTACGCTAAGCATACGGCTAGCATTCTCGAAAGCGAGAATATTTCTTTTCACTCCTAAAAACTTATGAAAACCTACGAAATTACATTACCATGCACTATCTCCCTGTCACCTCAACATATGTTCTCGCGCCAACAAGCTTTGTTTTGACAACCGTTAATATGGCTGCCCTTTATAAAATTGCTTCAGCAGGAAGCTCTGATGTCAGGCATACTCCATGTTATTCTAGCTCCACTCATTATCCCTCCTACCGGGTGACCAACTGATAACTATCTCTGCTTCCTTAAACTTCTTCCATTCTGCGGTAATAAGATCCTACAAATCTCCTGCTTGCCTTACGTTAAAAATTACCTCCTTCTCCTTATCCTCTTCCACATTTCTATTAACCTCACCATCTGCCTTAACCCTTAAATTCCCTTCGTGTCCATATGGAGACGTATGTAATATCATCCTAATTCTTCATTGGTAATTTTTGTCTTTAACAATTTGGGTTGGTAACAATTCAAACTGGAAAGGGAAATTTTAATCTATCTAATGTTTTATTTCCCGTTGCTGGTTCATTCTTGAGTGACAGTTATGAGCTTCTGAGTTGGGAGTTGAAACTATTATGTGGAAATGATGGACATTGACACACAGTAAAGTAGCTTTTTTAGTTCATATTTGTTTTAGTTTCTTATTTAATTGTTTGTGGCAGTATAAAACATTGCAGTTATTATAGGCTATGTGCCTAAATGGCAAATTATCAATTGGTCTAGTGTTCAGGACCTCGTTTATCCTACCATGTCCATGTGGACACGGTGGGCAGATGTAGAGTCACAAATTCTATTCATTGCAGTTGTGTTATATGCATAATATGTATTCGGTCATAAATATAACAGCACATATAATAATATAAATTTTATTATTACTATTATCATGAACATGACGGAGTACTACAGAAGTACTGTACTACTGTTCTATTATCTTCGTAGGTCGCTGTCAAGGATATTAAATTCTGCTCTAACAGTTCAGGAGGCTCTCGACATTCTCTTCAAAGAAGATGAAAGTACCCCAGAAACAGACAGAGTGTTCATAGCACCTCCCGATCCAGCAATTTTGACGGATGAAGATTCAGGGGATGAGGATGGAGGCATACCTGACAACCTAAATTCTCGGCAACTTCGTTCTCCAGCAGAAGTGAGACTAGCTGACAAGGAAGTGGAAACTGAGCCACGAAACTTTAATTACTTGACCAAACACAGCCAAAAACAGTGGGTAGATGGTAATTTAGAGTGTAATCTAAGACATTTCCTGATCCCGACTTTAGTATTTATTGTGCAAAAACCCCAGTTCAGATTTTTGAAGAATTCTTCGATGATGACATTGTTAAATTATTGGTTGAAGAGTCAAACAACTATGCTGTTTTCATAAACTATCCAAATTCGTTGGTAACTTGTGAAGAAATGCGTTGCTTCCTTGGTATCCTTATTTTAAGTGCTTACAACCCTCTCCCTAGTAAAAGATTATATTGGGTTTCTAAGTATGATACAAGAAACGAGCTTGTAACAAATGCTATGAGAAGAAACCGATTTGAACAAATCCTTCGGTTCCTCCATTGTATAGACAGTAACAAAACTGATCTAAATGACAAGCTGTGGAAACTTCGACCTCTCCTTGACAAAATACAACTAAAATGCAGAGAACACTTTGTTCCTGAACAGCAGCTGTCTTACGATGAGTCGATGATAAAAATATTTTGGAGGACATTCTCTCAAACAATTTATTAGGGGCAAACCAATCCGGTTTGGCTAAAAGGCATGGTGTTCATGCACAGCGTCTGAATACTTGGTTAATGTTTCTATCTATCAAGGAGAGTTTCGCCATCCCAACAGCGAATATTAGACCCACTTTGGAAAGGCAGCCATGCCGTTGATTCAAATGATCGATGACTTCAGTACTGAAATGAAAAGGTGGCCCTTTCTGTTTTTCTTTGATAACCCGTTTACAGGTTTTGACCTGTTGTCATTTCTATGTGAAGAAGGACATGGTGGAACAGGTACAATTAGGGAAAACAGGATTCCCTTTTTTTTGCTAGGGGCTTTACGTCGCACCGACACAGATAGATCTTATGGCGACGATGGGATAGGAAAGGCCTAGGAGTTGGAAGGAAGCGGCCGTGGCCTTAATTAAGGTACAGCCCCAGCATTTGCCTGGTGTGAAAATGGGAAACCACGGAAAACCATCTTCAGGGCTGCCGATAGTGGGATTCGAACCTACTATCTCCCGGATGCAAGCTCACAGCCGCGCGCCTCTACGCGCACGGCCAACTCGCCCGGTACCATGATTCCCTAAACCTGTCCTTTACCTCCCAATAAAAGTATGATCAAGAAAGAGAAGGGGACATTTTGAACAGTCTCTGTGTAAGGACGATGGGGTTCTGGTAGTAAAATGGGTGGATAACTCTTTTGAGGCCGTGGCATCAACCTGCGCTGATGTACATACATTGTCTTCAGTAAAGAGATATTCGGTGAAACATAAACAGTTTATCTGCATTGAACGTCCTGATATGGTTGGCGGATACAGCAAGTTTATGGGTGGCGTGGACCGAATGGTTCAGAATGTACAGGATAAACATTAAAAATAAGAAATGATACTGGCCGATTCTGTCCTGGCTCATTGATGTATCAGTCCATAAAGCTTGGCAGTTGAAAAGGCAAGGAGGAGTCAGACTAAACCAACTAGATTTCAGGCGAGAAATTGTACGAACCTACTTGAATCGATACGAGAATCCCATCAGTGCAACAGGAAGGCCATCTGCTGGCTTAGGTTCCACATCTAAGAAGCGAGTTCCAAGCGACATCTGGTACGATGGCTACAAACACTACCTACATTGTGAAGATTGAAAAGAAGAGAAGGTGTGTAAGAGCGTGATGTGCAAAAATCATCGGCTGTACGCACCAAATGCGGTAAATGTAATGTTGGACTCTGTGTGGAGTGTTTCGCGAAGTACCGGTACCATTAATGCCAATGAACTGACTGTATGTATGACAGATCTTCAATACAGGCAGCAAGAAGTTAACTAATATCTTCTATCAATGTTTATTTGATTTTACAATAATAAGAGACTCTCAGAATACATATAAAATCGATTGTTTCTGCCAACAATGACTCTCTGGTGCATTATTTTCATAATCTCGTGTGATAAATTGATACCAGGAAATCTGTATTATACTTAGAATCAATCCAGGGTAACTCATGATTAACATGATATAAATAGTGACTATCTAAGTGCCCAGTGTGTCCATATGGACACGTTCAATTTCACCAATTCTGTACAATACATTTTTAAATACGGTAACTTATTTTTAAGTTGTTTTAGATGCAATTGAAGTTACTTATCCCAAAACGTTACAGAAAAATTCAAATAAAATAATCTGGGCAGTTAAGTATTAATAGTCCATTCCGGATCCATTTCCTCCACGTGTCTGACCAGAGCTTCAACCCCATCCTCTTTAGATCCCCTCCTCACTGGTCACCTCTTTCTCCCTCTTCCTCCTGTCCACTAAATTTCTCTTTCCTCTTGCCCCACCGCTCCTGGGCCAACTCACTAACGATAACCCTAACCGTCGTTGTCCTTGATTTAAGATATTTGCCTGCCTGTCTTCCCATTCCTTTTGCCTACCTGCTCTCTGAGGGTCACAAGAGGCAACCCTGAATGTTACGGCGTTGCCTACGAGATACACTTTCTCTCATTCTCCTCAACCTGATGGTTGGTGGGTAGCATGACTGTCCTCGTCCAACGACCTTCTATCCTGAGCCAGCTGCTTGATTACTTGATATGGACGTCGCCCTTTAATGCCATCGAGGAACCCTGCTCTAGGTCGTCCTCTTCTAGTCATTCCTTCCAGTTTCCCTTCAAGCAGTGTGGTGCACCATGATGAATGCCGGAGTAAATGACCTGTCCAACTACATCTTCTTTTCGCGATCATTTTCTCTACACTGATGGTTTCTTCAGCTCTCTTGAGAACTTCTTCATTTGTTAGTCTGTGAGTCCAGGGAATTCGTAACATTCGACGCCAGTACCACATTTCAAATGCATTTATTATTTTCTTATCAGCCTGTAATAGAGTCCAGGTTTCAGAGCCATAGGTCGCAATGCTCCAAATGAAGCTCTTAATGAAATGCTTTCTTACTGGTAGTGATATTGCCTTGGAGGTCAATAGGCTTCTTTTTTTTATTGAAAGCTTCTTCAGCCTGGGCTATTCGTGAACGGATGTCCTTTTCACACCTCCCATCAGATGTAATGATGCTTCCCAAATAACTGAACTGATTTACTTGAGTCAATTTTTCTCCTTCCAACTAAACATTAACATCCTGTTTACCATCCGGAGTACATTTCATAATCTTAGTTTTTGTTTTGTTAACCTTCATACACAAGATACACAAATCCGGGAAATACAGCACACTAAACTCGTCCTCGAGATACTTCCGGCAAGTGCCGCTAGAGTTCTATTTACTGTTCTGTCTCGCCCGCTCATTACAACACGTTCGAATATGAAAAACTATAAAAATTCAATAAAACTAGTAATTTCAGAAGGCAGCGAACAGATATGAGATCAAGGATAGACCAAGAGCAATTGTTTGACTTATTTTCTACAACGTATTTCTTACAATATGCTTAAAGGAAATGAGTAATTCACGAAAGAAGCAGAGAAAAATGATAGCGAGTTTGTCACTTCTTACCGATTCCTTTAATTGTGCCTCAGAGTATCCGATAAGCGGATCGAGATTGCGGTCATAAATAACTTTGGGTTTAATCACCCTTTATCCAATTATCAGCGATCCAATCTTTTCCTCCGCACGTCTGATATTTTGACATTCGTATTGAAGCCGCTATTTCGTGAGCGATGTTATGCCCGTTACGCAAATATTTAGCGTCGTTTCACCGTATTTCTCTTTCTTTCCGAAAAATTAAATTTGTGTTCGCCTCTGTGGTGTAGTGGTTAGTGTGATTAGCTGTCACCCCAGGAGGTCCGGGTCCGATTCCCGGCCTTGCCACGAAATTTGAAAAGTGGTACGAGGGTTGGAACGGGGTCCACTCAGCCTCGGGAGGTCAACTGAGTAGAGGTGGGTTCGATTCCCACCTCAGCCATCCTCGATGTGGTTTTCCGTGGTTTCCCAATTCTCCTCCAGGCAAATGCCAGGATAGTATCTAATTTAGGCCACGGCAACTTCCTTCCCTTTTCCCTGCCTGTCCTTTCCAATCTTCCCATCCCTCCACAAGGCTCCTGTTCAGAATAGCAGGTGAGGCTGGCTGGGCGAGGTACTGGTCATCCTCTCCAGTTGTATCCCCCGACCCAAAGTCTGATGCTCCTGGACACTACCCTTGAGCGGTAGAGGTCGGATCCCTCGTTGTGTCCGAGGGAAAAACCGACCCTGGAGGGTAAGTATATGAAGAAAGAAGACGAAAATTAAATTCGTTCTAACAGGAATAAAGCTCCTAAATGACCAGTTTTAGCATGCTTTTCAATTTGGTTTGCTTTTTGGTCAAGTTCAGATACCGTAAAACATTTTTTTCTGATTTAATTACCCGTATCGTACGTCTCAATTTACAGATTATTTTCTGTAATCTGGTATTTAATTTTCTCATCCGTATATTTTTAGATTTAACAGAGATACTCGTAGACTTTCCTTGATATAGAAACGAGACTTGTACTCCTTTTTCATTTGTGGCCTAGAAATAGTTTGCTTCCATATCTCCCTTAGACAGCACTCGGAAGGGAAACTATGTAACGTCAATTTTCATGCTCTTTTAGTGTCATCCGAAATAAAGAGGTACACAACAGTGCACCTTCTTCTCAACCTCACAGACACTCACCGACAGAAACAATATTCACAATGAATTGCACAAAATCAACACAGCATCACAATTACTCCAAGGAAGGAGAGGCCGTGGACGACCACGATTGAGATGGAAGGATACCATCCAACGCAGCATTATAGAATGAAACCTGGACTGGGACACAGTGTTGGAGGAGGAATGGTGGAAAGACCGAAGAAAGTGGAGAGGAACCATATTTGCCCCTACCCGGCTACAGCTGGATAAAGGCAAATGATGATGATGATGATGATGATGATCACAATGTTAAAGTCTGCCAAGAACAGAACGGAAACCTGACATCTAGCGGCCAAACCGTGAACACGGTCGGGCCGCTTTTTCAGCTAGGCCTTGTATATCTCGTAGGCAACGGTTACGGGGCGGGCTCATTGACGTCCAGGACTTGTGTCTAGGGAATGTCGAGGTGCAGCCAATAATCGGCTATGCTCGGGACTACTCGGGGAATCTCGGCGTTTAGTACCGCCTACCTAGCGATTTCGCGCCACGTGTGTATATCAAGGAGAAGAAGAAGAAGAAGCTTTGTTTTGTTTTGTTTTGTGAAAGATAACTTTACAAATCTATCTCAGTATTGCTTGTTTTGTGATAGTTAACTTAACAAGTCTTTGCGCCGATTTTGCCGTATAATTCACGAACTGGCGAACTGGGTTCCACACATTCACTTGCAGCTGTCCAGCAGTCCATATTAGCAATCATCAATCAAGCTCGTGTAAACACATGCATTTGATATGCAACATAGCAAGTAGAGAGTCTTCCAGTGCAGCTGAATCTACAAACAGTAATTTAATAATCCACGAGGCATCCACTACAGATCAACAACAACTTGCAATAATTCAAGAACTACAATGCCTTGGAGCAGCAAAGTCCTGTGAAACAGTGTAAGTAAATTCCAATATTGTAAAATATTAGTGTACACATCACATTAGGTTTAACATTTAGGTATCAACAAGTACTCTTATCTTGAATTAATTACATAAATCGAAAGTAGACAATAGTGTAAAAGTTGCACTCATAGGTTAGATTTTAATTTGTTGTTTTATTTCGTTGTAGGTGTGATCAGTGGGTTATGAAATGTAGGAGAAGTGATTTGGATGACATTTACAAGAAAGAAGGACCTACCTACATAAATAGCTCATACAAGATATGTTGAGATCACTTCCAATCCACAGATTTTAGGAATCCTCAGCTCTCTAGTCAGGGGTAAGTTATGAATCAATCAATCCGTCACTACTGATCTGCATTTAGGGCAGTTGCCCAAGTGGAAGATTCCCTATTCGTTGTTTTCCTGGCAATTTCTTAAATTATTGCAAAGAAATTGGTAATTTATTGAACATCTCCCTTGGTAAGTTATTCCAATCCCTAACTCCCCTTCCTCTGAATGAATATTTGCCCCAATTTGTCCTCTTGAATTTCAGCTTTATCCTCATATTGTGATCTTTCCTACTTTTAAAGACACCACTCAAACTTACTTGTGTACTTATGTCATTCCACGCCATCTTTCCACTGACAGTTCGGAACATAACTGAGAGTCACTATGGACCCAACATGATTTTAATCACTTGTAACATACTACTTAGTCTCCCAAGTTTTCCCAGCCCAAACATTGCAACATTTTTGTAACACTACTCTTTTGTCGGAAATCACCCAGAACAAATCGAGCTGCTTTTCTTTGGATTTTTTCCAGTTCTTGAATCAAGTAATCCTGGTGAGGGTCCCATACACTGGATCCATACTCTAGTTTGGGTCTTACCAGAGACCTATATGCTCTCTACTTCAACCCCTAAATACCCTCATATCTATGTGCAGAGATTGTACCCTTTATTTACAATCATATTTATGTGATTACCCCAATGAAGATCTTCCCTTATATTAACACCTAGGTACTTACAATGATCCCCCAAAGGAACTTTCACCCCATCAATGCAGTAATTAAAAGTGAGAGGACTTTTCCTAATTATGAAACTCACAACCTGACTTTTAACCCCGTTTATTATCATACCATTGCCTGCTGTCCATCTCACAACACTATCAAGGTCATGTTGCAGTTGCTCACAATCTTGTAAGTTATTTATTACTCTGTACAGTTTAACATCATCTGCAAAAAGCCTTATCTCTGATTCCACTTCTTTACACATATCATTGACATATATAAGAAAATATCAAGGTCCAGTAATACTGTCTTAATTATTGCAGGGTCAGATAAAGCTTCGTTTACTCCAATTATCTGAGTTCTATTTTCTAGAAATTTAGCCACCCATTCAGTCACTCTTTTTTCTAGTCCAATTGCACTTATTTTTGCCAGTAGTCCCCATGATCTAACCTATAAAATGCATTACATAGGTCAATTGCAATACAGTCCATTTGACCTCCAGAATCCAGGATATCTGCTATATCTTGTTGGAATTCTACAAGTTGAGCTTCAGTGGAATAACCTTTCCTAAACCCAAACTGCCTTCTATCAAACCAATTCTTAATTTTGCAAACATGTCTAATATAACCAGAAAGAACGCTTTCCCAAGGCTTACATGCAATGCATGTCAAACTGACTGGCCTGTAATTTTCAGCTTTATACTTTATGAAGTTAAATAGTTCTTGTATATAAAACTTTGAACTTCCCTTTACTGCTTGAAATAGAGAAAAAGAATATTACATGCATACATACATAGCTACAGACGGTTATGCCCTTCAGCATTCAGTCTGCATGCCTTTGTGAGTTAAATAATAATAATGATATAAATGACTTAGTATTTTATTGCAGTCAATGGTCATAAGATTAAATTACATTTCTTAAATCCTTTAAGTTACACTAGAATAACATAAGCATAATTTGAACATGAATATTTTGCATATTACAGCATAGTATCTTTCAATTCATTATTATTATTATATATAATAAATGCACCAAACATTTCACTACTCACAATGGCGAGTAAATATTAGCTGCTGCAGAAACATGTCAGCGATTATTTTCTCTCAGGACAGATAAGAGTCTGATACCTATCACAAGCTCTACCGCATGGAGCGCAGATACACTGAGGACTTGGCCCGTGGTGACTGAATGCTGAAAACTGCTCTCACTTTGTCATTCCGACAAGATTTTGCTTTTTACTACCTTTACAGAGGGTTGTTCCTGGGCATTCCCTTCCTGCTTTTACTGCCGCGTCACTGTATGTCACCCATTCTCTTTCTGTATCGTACGCCTGTATCCTGGACTCTGTTACTTCCATAGGTCCGAGGCTTGCTCGGTCGATTCTGTGAACCTTACTTTTAGTCCTAGTGAGGACCTCTCCCCTGACGGGTCCTAGCCACCTGAGCACAAAGCAGGCCAGGACTCCGAAAATGTTAGGGTATTACATAAAATCAATTTTATATATTTTTCATCTAAACAGTGTTATGTGGCTGAAGATGTTGATAAAATACGAAACATGTACCACTTTTAACAATTAAATTGCCTTAAGCAATCATTGTATCGACTAGGTGGAAAATAATAAATACTTAATTGTGAATGTTAGGGTATCTCGAGTCTCAAGACCACGTTATAGGCCACTCAGCCGTTGTCCGTGGTTCTTGAACTAGGAGGTGACTGCAGTAACCCACACCATGAACCACAAAAATTAATAATATAATAATACATGTTGGGCTGTTACACAACTACTATGAAATTGAGTGGTATTTCACGACAGTTCATCATATTCTTGTAATTTATATGCTGTATTATTATAGCCTACCACTTTTGCATTTCATAGTACTACAGCATGGGCTTATTCAAAAAGCAATGTGTGTAATTAATATGAATATTAACTTTGTTTCAATGAATTTTTTTAAAGTCTGAAACCCAATTCTGTGCCAACACAAAATCTTCCCAGCAGCAGCGTAAAGGGTGTTTTGGGATCAAGAAAAAGAGGGAGTCCACGCAAGAGGGAGGGAGAGAGAAGAAGAAGTGGAACATAATGGAAGATCTCCACCAGTAGTGCTCAGGTGCAGCCAACAGACAGACTTCCTAATGCAAGGTGTCCTAAAAGTGTTAATAACGAAGTTAAATTTGATATAATTAGGAAAAGGTTGTGTAAGGCTCCAAAATCTATCTGCAGAAAGAATGCACTTATCACCAAATTGAAGGGTGAGGTGTGCAGGTTAGAGAAAAGTAAAGTGGAAACAAAGTCTGACTAATAAAGTACTTTGGTCATTCCAGCTCATATTCAAAGGATTTTTTTAAGGGTCAAGTGAAAAAACTTTGCTCATAAGAGCACAGGAAGGCGATTCACTGACAGCGATAAAACTGTTGCTCTTGCAATGTATTATTGTTCTTCTAAAGCATATCAGTTCACTTGTGTTTCTGGAGCGCAGCGTGTGGAACCACTCAGAACATCTCCGCTCTCTTCGGTTGCACGAATTATACACTGCGTACGTCAGTTGTCATGCTAGACGTTCCAAGCGGCTCCACGCTGCGCTCCCAAGACACATGTGAAGCCAGCAGCACTTATTCAATGGCCAGTAGCACGAGTGCAAACTGTTGTTCGTTCGTAATCTGTTTACCCTCCAGGGTCGGTTTTTCCCTCAGACTAAGCGAGGGCAGTGTCCTGGAGCTTCAGACTCTGGGTTGGGGATACAACTGGGGAGGGTGACCAGAACCTCGCCCAGGCGGTCTCACCTGCTATGCTGAACAGGGGCCTTGTCGGGGGATGGGAAGATTGGAAGGAAGAGGGGGAAGAAGCGGCCGTGGCCTTAAGTCAGATACCATCCCGGCATTTGCCTGGAGGAGAAGTGGGAAACCACTTCGAGGATGGCTGAGGAGGGAATCGAAACCCCCTCTACTCAGCTGACCTCCCGAGGCTGAGTGGACCCCGTTCCAGGCCTCGTACCACTTTTCAAATTTCGTGGCAGAGCCGGGAATCGAACCTGGGCCTCTGGGGGTGGCAGCTAATCACACTAACCACTACACCACAGAGGTGGACGCAAACTGTTGTTACTTTTTAAAATTAGGTAATTATTTTAATAGTCACATATTCTCTTTTGATAATGTCATTTATATAAGTATATTTCAGTTATTCCTATATTGGTCTTGTCATTCCCTAGACACAAGTGAGATAGTACATTCTATCTTCTTCTTCTTCTTCTTCTTTTATGACCACATAGGATCACTTTAGTCAGTCCGTCGTTCAGGTCTCTTTGAAGGGATTGTTCGGGCTTTGCGGTCCTCCCAGTACTTCTTCAGACGCTCCGATCTTCGTGCCCTTTCCTCAGTTGAAAATGTGCGTGTTGTTGGTTTGTTTTGTGTAAGGGTAAAGCGGAGGTTTGTATTCTTGAGTTTTGTATTCAATTTTATCTTATTTCTGGTGTCTTCTGTTGTAAGGCCTATTTCCTTCAGATCCTCTCTTACTTCTCTGATCCATTTACATCCTGTTGTGGTATTTTTTGAGACGAGATTGTGTTGTACTAGTTGTTTCAGAAGTCTCGAGTCCTGCATCCTCATGATATGTCCAAAGAATCCCAGTCTCCTCTTACGCATAGTATCTGTAATGGGTTCTAGCTCTTTGTACACGACTTTGTTAGGTATTAACCGCCACTGTCCATCTTTCTGATATTTTTTGTTGATACAGGTTCTTCCAATCCTCCTTTCAATTTTCTGAAGTCTGTCAGTCTTTGATTGTTTATTCAGGTAAAAGAGTGTTTCTGCTGCATATGTAGCTTCCGGTTTTATAACTGTGTTGTAGTGTTTTATTTTTGTATTTATTGATAGACATTTCTTTTTGTAGATATCCCATGTTAATTTTTGTGCTTTAGCTAATCTATTTGTTCTTACTTGGATTGAGATTTTTTCATTTAAGTTATGTGTTATTACTTCTCCAAGATATTTAAACTGAGTTACTATTTTGATTTTATTACCATTTATGGTGACTTCTTTTAGCTGTGTTGGTTTTTGGGGCATAATTTCTGTTTTTTCAAATGATATTTTGAGGCCAATTTTATTTGCAATGTTTTGAAGTTCTGATATCTGGGTTTTTGCTTCTTTTATGTCCACTGCTAGTAATGCTAAATCGTCAGCAAAACCCAGGCAATTTGTTTTGATTTTTCGGCCAATCTTTATTTTGGGGGGACATTTTCTAAACCATTCCCTCATTACCATTTCTAGAGCACAGTTAAATAATATCATATTATATATGCACATAATATACTGTAGACCAAATAGAATAGTATGGAACTTACGTAAATACAATTCTGTGCTCCTTCAGCTGAACAGTGCTTGCTGTTTATCATCGTTAGCTCATCAGTTTCGAAGTTCTTTTCACGAATACTGTACTTTTGCCACCACACCTCACAAAATATTTATATCGTTCACAAAATATTTGCACAGTTCAGAAAATATTTACACAATTCACTCGTACAGTAGTTGCTACCGTAACTGTTGTCTTTAGGATTGCTTCTATAAAACAGTTTATTGTACTGAAGTAGGGCCTATAACACATTTTTCTTAGAGGAGTAACAAATTTGCAGCAATTGCCTGTTGCAAGTAACAAGTAACTAATCTCATGTTTGTTCCGTATTGAAGATAACAATAAGTAAGATTCTATTAGAATAAAATTTATTGTAACCACCTATTGCAACGCCGCAATATCACGTAGCAGGCAGTGTGCGCGGAGAGGTAGAATCCACGAACACTGGCGATGCCGACAGTTGGGAAAAAAGCGTGGCTTATAGCCTACAATCAATTCGCAATTGAGTAGGTGGTTACAATAAATTTTATTCTAATAGAATCTATAGAAAGAAACCTGGACTGGGACACAGTGTTGGAGGAGGAGTGGTGGAAAGACCGAAGAAAGTGGAGAGAAACCATATTTGCCCCTACCCGGCTACAGCTGGATAAAGGGAAATGATGATGATGATGATGATGATGATGATGATCTTACTAATTGCCTGTTGTTCGCTTGGTAGGCCTTGACAAGGAGGAAGAAGTTTCCTTATGGGGCTTTTTTGTGGGAAATAATTGTCACTGTATTTCAAACTTTATCCCCTTTGAAGTTGAAGGTGCTGTGCTGATCATTGCTACGTAGGAGGTACTAAACGCCGAGATTCCTCGAGCAGTCCCGAGCATGGCCGATTATGGCTGCACCTTGACATTTCCTAGACACAAGTGTCATATGCTTTCTCTTAGATCTACGAAACATAAACACAACTGTCTATTCCTCTCCTAACATTTTGAAATTACCTGGCGCATACTGAAAATCTGATCCTGGCAGCCCTCTGTGGTCTGAAACCACACTGGTTTTTATCCAACTTCCTCCCAACTAACTACTGATCGCACCCTCCCTTTTAAAACTGGGCGAGTTGGCCGTGCGGTTAGAGGCATGCGGCTGTGAGCTTGCATCCGGGAGATAGTGGGTTCGATTCCCACTGTCAGCAGCCCTGAAGATGGTTTTCCGTGGTTTCCCATTTTCACACCAGGCAAATGCTGGGGCTGTACCTTAATTAAGGCCACGGTCGCTTCTTTCCAACTCCTAGGCCTTTCGTATCCCATCGTCGCTATAAAACCTATCTGTGTCGGTGCGACGTAAAGCCAGTAGTAACCTCCCTTCCAAGATGCCAGTGAATACTTTGCCTGGAATACTAATCAATGAGATACCTCGATAATTGTTGCAATCCTTCCTGTTCCCTTGCTTATAGATAGGTGAAATTACTGCTTTGTCCAACCTGAAGGTACCTTACCAACACTCCATGCTAATCTTACTACTCTATGAATCCATTTCAGCCCTTCCCTCCCGCTATACTTCACCATTTCAGGTCTAAGTTCATCTATTCCTGCTGCTTTACGACAATGGAGTTTATTTACCATCCTTTCCATTTCCTCAAGCGTAATTTCACCAACATCATATTCTTCCTCCCCATGAGCTTGGTTGTTCGCAACATCACCAAGAAAACTTCTTTTTACGTTGAGAAGATTTTCAAAATATTCCCTCTACCTGTCCAGTGATTCCCTGGGATCTGTTATGAGTTCACCTGAATTACACAAAACTGTTCATTTCCTTTTTCCCTCCCTTCCTAAGATTCTTTATTACTGTTCAGAAAGGTTTCCCTGCTGCTTGACTTAGCCTTTCCAGGTTATTACCAAAATCTTCCCATAACTTCTTTTTGGATTCAACAACTATTTGTTTTGCTCTGTTTCTTTCATCTACGTACCAATCCCTGTCTGCCTCGGCCCTTGTTTGGAGCCATTTCTGACAAGCCTTCTTTTTACGTTTACAGGCTGCTCTCACTTCATCATTCCACCAATATGTTCGTCTTTTCCCATCATTACACACAGTTGTTCCTAGGCATTCTCTTGCTGTTTCTACTACAGCATCCCCGTATGCCACCCATTCACTTTCTATATCCTGAACCTGCTTAATGTCTACTGTTTGAAACTTCTCACTAACCATATACATGTACTTCTGTCTAATTTCCTCATCCTGGAGATTTTCTACCCTTATTCGTTTACAGACAGATTTCACTTTCTCTACCCTAGGCCTAGAGATACTTAGTTCACTATAGATCAGATAGTAATCAGTGGATCATTGAAAAATCCCCGAAAAACCCGTACATTCCTAACAGACTTCCTGAATTCGAAGTCGGTTAAGATATAGTCTAATATGGATCTGGTACCCCTAGCCTCCCATGTGTAGCGGTGAATAGCCTTATGCTTGAAGAATGTATTCGTAACTGCTAAACCCATGCTAGCACAGAATTCCAGCAAACGCTTCCCGTTCCCATTAGCTTCCATATCTTCCCCACATTTACCAACCACCCTTTTGTATCCTTCAGTTCTGTTTCCAACTCTCACCTTGAAATCGCCCATTAGCACTATCCATCCTTGCTGTTCACCCTGATCACGATGTCACTCAATGCTTCTTAAAACTTGTCAATTTCAACCTCATCTGAACGCCCTCACATGGTGAATACACCGAGACAATTCTCGCCCTAATTCCTCCAACTGCCAATTCTACCCACATCATACGCTCATTTACGTGCCTATCGGAAAGTATGTTGCGTGCAATAGTATTCCTGATAAACAGTCCTGCCCCATACTCTGCCCTTCCCTTTTTAAAACCTATCAAGTACACTTTATAATATTCTATCTCTTCCTCCTTATCTCCCCTTACCCGAATATCACTTACTCCTAGTACATCCAGATGCATCTTCTTTGCTGACTCAGCCAGTTCTACCTTCTTTCTTCCATAAGCCCCATTAATATTAATAGCTCCCCATCAAATTCCATTTCGTTCGCCAAGTTGTTCCAAGGAGTCCCTCGCCTGTCAAGTGAGAATGGGACTCCGTTACTCCCATAGGTCCGAGGCTTGCTTAAAATGTTCTGAGCTCGGTAAATTCATGAAGCAGGATGCTACCCTACTTGCACATAGTCCAAGTGAGGATCTCTCCTCTAATGGGTTAGGGACCGCTGGTGAATTGTATAGTCCTAGCCGCCTGAGCACAAGCAGGGCCACGACTCAAAATATGTCCGAGATGCCACTCCCATTCCATAGCAACTGGTATCCCGACTCTCAGGACCACTCCTAGGCCACTCGGCCGTTGCACATGGTTCACGAACTAGGATGTGACTACAGTAACCCACACCAAGAACCATATATGTAATTGTTGGAAATAAATATCAAAGCCTCGAAAGGAATGTTGGGCTGCCCGGAAATATCATTGACATTATAAATGGGATGGTTTCTTTGGTCCAGATGTATGAAAATATTTCTTTGGCACAAAGTCGATTATTCATCTTTTCTTTTCAGTAGTCGTAAATTGCTGATAAAAATGTGCCATGTGCTCGCCCAATACGGAAAATCTATTATGCTTCTTGGCACTGATGTACTCTTGAAATCATATTTGGTAACTTCTGCCAGTTTGCGTATGTAGCTGGAATCACTTTATGACATTTATGCTTATAAACACCTGAATTGAAATGTTTGTTGCTAGCAGTGACATGTATGCATGTTATAGAAAATATTAGAATTAGTGTTATTAGTTATGAAAACCCCTCCCCCCCGCCATGGTGCAACAGCCCCGAAGGGCCATGGCCTACCAAGCGACCGCTGCTCAGCCTGAGGGCCTGCAGGTCATCTCGGTCATTATTCTTGGCTTCTAGACCGGGGCCGCCATCGCACCATCAGATGGCTCCTCAATTGTAATCGCGTAGGCTGAGTGAACCTCGAACCAGCCCTCAGATCCAGGTGAAAATTCCTGGCCTGGCCGGAAATCAAACCCAGGGCCTCCGGCTAAGTGGCAGGCACGCTACTCATACACCGCGGGGCAGGCCATTAGTTCTAAACGCTATCTTCAAATTTTGTTTTTTAAATAAGTTTATCTGAAAAATATTGTTGTATGTGGAAGTGAGATATTTATTTTTGTTTGTTGTTCTTCTAACAAGGGTTGAGGAGGATTTATTTTTCAATTCATACTTTATTTTGTCAACAAATTGCTTGTTATAGCCATTAATTAATGTGATATTCTAAATGTTATTTTTTGAATTAGCAGTTGAAAGAGGGATGTTGAAGGTTCTGTAAATTAAACTATAAATTCAGCTTGTCGTGACACAGGCTTTGCCACGACGAGAATGATAAATAATCAGATTGACTTCCTCCGAGCGGTAATGAGGGATTGTTCAATGGGCCTGGGAGATTTGCTACGTGTGAAGAGACGAAGTCCTCTATTTCCCAAAACCTTCCTTTAATAGCAGACTGATGAGTATGTATAATTATATACAGTATTTACAATCTCCTTCCTAGCTTCCAATGACGCTGACATAGAAGACTTGGCGTGGTCGAAGTATTGAAGTGAATACTCTAAGTCCACACTTGGACCTTATTATTATTATCGGAGACCTGACTGACAGGGCTTCCGCCCGCACTTCTAGCCGACTTGTTCCAAAAAGCCTCGATCAGGGTGTGTACTCCTGTTTTATACCTTCACTAACTTTCGCCTCCCTTCGAGAAGGCCATCGAAGTTTCCATCCTATGGAGAATGTCCTCAGACACACGAAAACGGAATTGCCTCTTCCGTTCACTCGCTACCCACCTTTTCTGAAGATATACTACGCACCTTTAGCAGGGTGCAGCTTATGATTCACCTACTTCGACCAAGCCTTACTTCTAATTACACAACTTGTGGCTCACAGCTTTTGGTGTGCCTTCAACTCTTAAATCTTGTATGATTCTTAAATTACTTATATCAGCATTATAATTATGATTCCTTGGCCTTGTTGCCATTACATAGTCATTACTATTAACTTATAATTTCCCTTATAATATTAACGTATATCTCAGCGACACCATTCCTCCTACGTCCCGGTCATGGGTTCGATCCTCGGAAGAATGAGTCCTGAGCTCCAATCTGGGGCTGACACGACACTTCCCCCCTTTGGGGAAAAATGAATGCAATACCTCTGCATTCATTTTTTACTCTTACTCTTACATCCTGTTAGAGTCTCCATGCTCTTGTTCGTGGGTGCGCTGTGCCAAGTTATCTCTGATACTTGCTCTACCTGTAGTAGGGCGTTCGTGTAACTCTAATCCCGACAGCGATCCTGAGTGGCTGAGGGCCCTTTCAGCCAGTCGAGGATGCTGAAAATGGACAGTAATGTCCTCATCAGAGACCTTAGCTCTGTGGTCATTAGCGATCACATTCTGAAAAATACATAAGTTGGGACAGCGCTCTCTACTATCTTCTATGCATTTACTTAAAGGTCTACACCTTCTACAGCAACCACAACAGTAACAACAACAGCAACAGACTATTATAAGTACTGCAAACAAAATAATACCAGTTACAATTTGATATACACTTGTATACTGTTGGGTCATTTGCATTTTAAATTCCTTTTCTTTCTGCATTACCAGTGCTTCTACATCTTCAGTCTTATGACTGGCTAACCTTAGGTCGCTTATATGATTCAGTAAGCTTCCTACTGTAACCCTATTTAATTCTGGTACATCCTCTAATTTGATCTCACTGTCTAATTGTTCACAACAATCATATATTAACATTACTTCTGGCACTAAGTCTTTCCTTGTTGTCGTATTCACTGAACCTGCACTCTGAATTTTACTTGTGGGACTGTAAACTGTACACAAGTCTGTGAATTGTATTATTCCCACACCATTTAAACTTATATCACTGGTAATATCCTGACAAACACTGGTGACCTTAGTTTCATGAGGCGATACAAAAATATACATGTTATCATCAATAGGTATCCATAAGAGTTCATAAATCGACATCACACTTTTCTTGCAGTCTTCTGGAATAAAGCTAACACCAGTTAACAACTTGACAATACAACTACCCTTTGACATTACATTATTAATAGGAAAAATTGCCTTGCATAATCTCTGTCCATTGTCAGTCCACTTGCATTGTTTCACTTGTTCATCACTTAATTCTACATATGTCTGTCTTTCTTGATCAACTAATACATACTGTTTTTCATTAGATATATACACAAAATGGTTTGGATTACTCTTCATGGGAGAGGGGAAAGGTATACAATGGTACAAATTGTACTTTATTTTGTTAGTAAGAGGGGTGCGTAAAATATACACCAAGGTATCTCGAGTTATATATACACTCACTGATGATATTTTTAGAATCAAGTACCCATAAGTGACTTGCAAATCATATGGCAGATCATAACCCTTAGGGAAATCTCTTTGGGCCTTCTTATATGCCCTTACTAGATCATCGGGGCTTAACACTTGGACACTCACCGTGCCTGTCTGAGAACTTACAATACTATCTAATAAGATCTGATAATGCTCGTGCAATTGCATCAGAAATCCTTGCAATTCAATTAAGTGTTTATTTAATGATATTTGCATTTCTGATTGTCTAAAAGCCTCATTTATACCCGTTGTTTCATTCTGAATGTAACTCTTAAGTTGCTCAAAGTTTTCACTTAGCTTGAGTTCATTTGCTGTGATGTCATACAGGGTATTATTGACAGATTGCAAAGTTGACTTTACAACTAACATTTGACTTTTTGCTACTTGTATCATGGACAATTGTTCCTGTTCTAGTTCCTTAATTTTGCCCTCGTAATACATTGCATCACTGTCATCGAGCGTACCAAATAACGTCTTTGCGATGGTACCAATTGCATTTATTAACCCGCGCTTACTTCGTTTCCCGTTGCCTTCCGGTGTTTCAATCCTAGTAATTTTCCTGATTAAATCTTTAATCCCTTGAATCCTTTGAAATTGTTGCTCTACTAACATTATCTCATGTTCGCACTTAATATGTACTTCCTTTTCTATCTGAATACAGAGGGTTTTAGTCTTCTGTAAATTTCTACGGGCTATCACAAATAGATCTGCCAAACGTGTAAGGTTAATATAAGTAACCAGTTTCCATTCTACAGTGTATAATTGTACTTCTCCTTGATAATCAAAATAGACTCCGGCTGTATTCTCGTACCGTTTCATCTTGAAATCCAATTGACTGGTGGGTATGGACACCCCTAGCAACATAACTGCGACGACCAGCATTCTCCAGGTCGTGCGGTCTGTCATCCCTTCCATTCCCTTCGTTCGTTCACCTCCCTGTAAGGTAAACAGCGACTTTCACTTTCTTGTCACTCTCCCTTACACACTATACTGTTAGGTGTTGTGGAACCTACCCTCAACTGTTTATCTGTACCTGAATACACACTTAATGTGACTGACTGTCTTACTGTAACGTTTGTCTTCTCATAATTATGCTCTGTACTAGTCTACTAGTATACTCGTGAGCAATTTAAATAAATCTACGAATTCTTTTTCGTAACTGATATCTCTGTAAAACTTCACTCTTGGGCAGCTCTAACAAAATTTTAGAGCCATCATTAGCCCATTCAAAAATTCTCTCCTTGTTTGACGTACCTGCGTTACTCCTCCTTATTCTTACGGACAGATGAAAGGCATCATTGGCAATTAAGAATTTGAATAGCGTCTGTTAAAGACTGCAGAGGATTTACCTCCAGGAATGGTTACAGAAGTTAAAGTTAAATACAGGTATGAATCTACCGAAGTGATCTTTTTGGATTGTACTCCGTACTCTTGGAGTCACATCTCACGGGATGGTTCTCAACGTGGTGAGAAAATTCCCTTCAGTGGATTCTGTTCCCACGAGAATCACACTGTTGTGGAAAATCACCGGCCTAATGGTGATATTTCCCAGGCAGGACCCGCCTCACTGGGTTCCATGCCTCACTCAGGACGCCCGTATTCGTGCATAAAGGACTAAATACAAGGCCATTCCCTAAGTGGAACCTTTAGTCGCCTCCTACGACAGACAGTTTCGAGTCGTGGTGTTATTCTGGCTGTGTAACTGTATGGGAAGAAGAGTACCAAAGTGTAGACTGTTGTTTGCGTAAATCCCCGACACCACACGGGGTTATCCTCATGATAACGACCTTCAATTAGATATCATATGGATTACATAAAACATTTATCTGTGAAATTTTTCTGTACCATGAATGAATTTCGTTTCAGTGGAACTAAGCTTGGCTTCACGCCCTTTCTGATTTTAATAATTACAAGCAGATCTCATTTATTTTACATACGACGCTACCTAATTTACTCATTTAATTTCTAGTGACAGTAAGTGAAGGCTTTTCAGAACGTGCATATAGCAAGTGTAGATAATTTTAATCCTCATTAAGAACTCGAATTCTCTCCATATTCAGTTTGAACCCTGCGGTTCATTTTGACGAGTTGATATCTGGACATACAGTCTCGTCACCTGTAGTCTTTCTGACGGGTACTTAGGACGTACTCACCATGGTACTCCCGTACCAAAATTCCTAGGTTCCTCTCTTACATAGGTTAAAATTTCTAGTACTTTCCTGATTTCGACGCGACCTGACAGAGTATTTCAACTAACTCTATCAGCGGTACACGATAATCCACAATGCCGTTGGAGTGAGGGAAGTGTAACTCACTGCGACCTAAATAGGAACCATTACCTTACATTCTTCTCTAATTAATGTACATTTTAAATCTATTCTGGTGCACGATAATTTGTCTACCACGCTTGTTTACCTGTAACGTGCAATTCACTCCCGATACCTTAGTAATCTTATAAGGACCTTGATACGGTGGAGAAAGTTTCTTTGAACGTCCCCTTCGTAGGGCATCGTTACGTAACAACACGAGATCTCCTACTTTGAATGAAACTTCATTCTTAGCCTTATCATAGTATTCCTTATCTCGTTCTTTGGTTTTAATTAACGTCTTTCTAGCTATTTCATGGCTCTCTTGCAGTTGTCTGGTTAACTGCTCCAAGACATTCTGGCATTCATTATAATTTGGCTCTGGTTTCCTTTGAAGAACACCAGGGATATTTGCCTTTCGCCCAAATATTAACTCAAATGGTGTATAACTTGTGCTAGTGTGCTTGGTCGTATTATACACAAACATTGCCATAGGAAGATAACTATCCCAGTCATCTTGTGAACTGCATACATAATGTCTTAAATATTCTGAGAGCACCCTATGAGAGCGTTCCAAACTACCGTTAGATTGCGGTCGAAATGCCGCTGTATGGACCTTCTTGATTCGCAATATTCTACATAACTTCTTAAAAACATCTGACATAAAATTTGCACCTTGATCTGTCAGTATAATATTTGGTATACCGAATATACTAATTACTCTATTAATCAGAGTTCGTGCTATGGTTTCTGCACTTTGGTCCGGCATAGCACTCGCAATTAAATACTTAGACAGCTGGTCTTGACAGGTGAGTATGTACCTGTTTCCTGCTTCCGTTACATTTAAAGGTCCTACCACATCTAGTGCTATTTTCTCAAAGACTGCTTTCGGAGTATCTGTGATCTCCATCTTTACCCTTACTTCAGGCCCGGTAATCTTATTCTTTTGACACGATGGGCATGAGCGTATATACCTTTCTACATCTTTTTGCATCCCTTCCCATTGATAGTGGTCTTTTATCCGGGCATACGTTCTGGATATGCCCTGATGGCCTGATACTAATGACTCATGACATTCCTTAATAATCTCTAATTTCTCTTGTTCTGTTAGCTCCGGGCTGGCGTTCCTAGCCTCTTTGGTTACATCCTCACTATCACTACCTTCTTCGCTTCCACTCTCAGGCTCTGTCACCTCTGCCGTGGCGTCCTCGGATTCAGAGCTGAGTCTCCGTGGTTGCACATTATTATCTGAGCTAGCAGATGCTCCTAAGGGGTCATTAGCTTCACGCTCCTCATTACTAGTCTCTTGGTTATTATCACTAGATTTAACTACTCGCACTTTCTGATCAGGCTCTTTGTTTCTAACTGGAATTCTACTTAAGGCATCTGCGTTGCAGTTACGCTTGCCTTCCTTGTACACTATCTCAAAGTCGTACTCTGCTAATTTCAATCGGAATTTAATTAATCTAGAGGATGGGTCTTGGACATTAAATACCCATTTCAAAGGCTTATGATCTGTTACTACCGTAAAATGCCTGCCGAACAAATACGGCCTAAAATACTTCACACTCCAAACAATTGCTAGTAATTCTTTCTCTGTCACAGAATAATTCTTCTCGGCCTTATTTAAAGTCCTGCTAGCGTAAGCTATCGGCAAATCCTTACCTATCTGTCCTTGTGACAGCACTGCTCCTAAGGCCTCATTACTAGCGTCTGTGGTCAATATGAAGGGTTTCTCAAAGTCTGGGTACTGCAATATTGGTTTCTCTGTTAACTTTTTCTTTAAGATCTGGAATGCCTGCTCTTGCTTATCCGTCCATTCGTACGGTACCTCCTTCTTAAGCAGCTCGTACAGTGGTTTCGCTATCTTACTATAGTTCGGAATAAACCTACGATAATAGCCTGACAAGCCTAGAAATCCTTTCAGCTGTTTCGTAGTGGTAGGCTGAGGATATTCTCTTACTGCTTGAACCTTTCGATCATCAGGTTGAACACCGTCCTTAGTAATCACGTGTCCTAAGAAAGCTACCTCCGTTCTTAGAAATTCACATTTATCTGGACCTAATTTGAGATTTACCTCTCTCAATCTCTGAAAAACATCACGTAATCTCTGATTGTGGTCCTCTACAGAGCTAGCATACACAATCAAATCATCCATATACGCCAAACATTTAATGCCTTCTAAGCCTGCTAGTGCTGTTTTCATCAAACGCGTAAAAGTTGCTGGCGCGTCTCGAAGTCCCATAGCTAATCTCTTGTATTCATAGTGCCTCCCTAAGGCAGAAAATGCTGTCTTTTCTCTGTCCTCAGGCTTCAGCAATACCTGATGGTATCCACTGGCCAGATCCATAGTGGAAAAATACTTCGCTTTTCCTAGGGCATCTAATATTTCAGAAATTAATGGAATAGGATACGTAGTTCCTATGGTGACGTCGTTCAAAAGTCTGTAGTCCACTACGACCCTCCACTTCTGCTTACCAGAAGCATCTAATTTCTTTGGGACTAAAAGGATGGGACTAGACCATGGGGAAGTCGAAGGAGTAATAATATCATCCTGTAACATCTGATTCATCTGACGACCTATCTCTTCTTTCTGAGCCTCGGGTAACCTATATTGCCTCACATGAATTGGAGGTTGATCTACGCGTGTGGGGATAGCATGTTGAAGTATATTCGTATGCGTTAATTTATCCCCTTCTAAGTGAAAAATATCCTGATAAGCCATGCAGATAGCGTAAATTTTCTCCCTGTCTTGGGGAGCTAAGTGATCTACTCTAAGCAGCTCCCGTATTCGCTGCGTTCGAGATTTACCTTCCTGATTATGATTATTATTATCATCCCTCTGCGCGATCGGCCTCTTGGCCTGACTATCGCCCTTTACAGCTATGGTTTCTTCAACCTTGTGTACCTCCGCTGTATTTTCGCTTTCTACATCCAGTAACTTAACTACTGGGCTTTTTAATCGCCACTCCCTGTCAGTAGTGTTCAACATACTAACGAGTGCGACATAATCCTTGGCTTTCGTTAAACACTCAGCTAGGTATACACCTGGCTTTACTTCCTGCCGCTCTATCAAGCCTTCGGCTGACGGTTTGTCTACTTCTATGGCTACGATTTTCTCCACTCTTGGTTCGAGCACCACCCACATATCCTCTTTCGCCCCTAGTGGGTATCTTTTTCCTGCTATCACAGCATAGCCTTCCTTATAATTTAAGACGCTGTCTCTTAACACGTCCTTTCCAATTATACCGTCTTGTTTCAAATTAAAGTCGTTGTCCACTACATGGAAGTCTGGACATCTACCACCAACGGGAATTCGAACTTTTCCTTTGGTTTGCTTCGAACCTTTCGTTATGCCTCTTAACTTCAGAATTTCCTTGCGGTTAACCCAAGCACCGTAAGGAACACTACCTTCCTTAATAAGAGAGACATCACTTCCTGTGTCGATTAAAAATCTTAAGGCATCTTTACGCCCGCTTACCGTTATTAATACGGTACCCTCTTCATGCTGTCCGACCTTACTGGGACTAATGGTCTTATGGGAGATCTCAAGCGTCCCTGACTTGTCTCCCTTATCTAGTTTAAAGCCTCTCTCTCGGTTTTAAACCAGCATTCTTTAGCTGAATGCGACCATCGCCTACAAATTCTACATCGCGTCTTTTCGCGTGTTCTATCACGGGAATTATTATTATTATTACCGTTACAACTCTGAACATTCCTAGTCTGTCTTCTAGGCAAGAACTCTGTTCTACCTTTGGGCTCGCTATCGCATCTGGTGCGACACTGCCACTGTAGGTGGCCAACCTTGCCGCAAGCGTAACAACGCCTGAATTCCGGCTTCGAATTTCTACGTGGGCACTCTGCCTTTTTGTGCCCTCTTTCATTACACTTAAAGCATTTCGGTCCCACCTTATTCGCGCTCTGTTGGTAACCAGAGGTGCGCACTATGTTCACCTCGTTACCGGTCTTACCGGTCTCTCTATTTCTGTTTTGGTTAGCTAATTTCTTTCTACACTGCCGTGCCCAATGGCCTGGCTTTCCGCAATAATTACATTTTATCTCTCCTGCGGCGTTTCTTCGAGGAGTAAGGGATTCCTTTGTCTTAGAACTCTGATTCTTCTGCTTACAATCTCTAGCTATATGTCCCTCCTTATTACAATTAAAGCATATTAGCAGCACCTTGTTATAATGGGGAGATTTACTAGGTTTTTGCGCCCCTTGCGTGGCCTTGCCTTGCCACCGACCCTTCGTGTAGCTTACCGGCTGAGTGTGCGCGCCTTCTTTTCTAGAAGCCGTACTATTCCTGAGGAGTGCCTCTCTCTCCTTCTGGGAATTAATCATGGCTTCTTCTTGTCTAGCAATAGCTACAGCCGCCTCAAAAGTTTGAGGGCTACGATCCTGTAGCTTACCCTGTATTCGCGCTGTATGAATCCCCTGAGTGAAAGCCGCTATCGCGATTTTCACTAGCATTCTGCGCTGCCCTGTACGATATTCTATTGGTTCATTCTCCAGGATAGCGTTTCGAAACATCAACGCCATTTCTTCAATTCTATGGGCCCACTCGGCCACGGTTTCTTTCGGTCCCTGGCTTTTTTGGAACAATTGACACAAATACAAGTCAAAAGTGCCCTGTTTTCCATAATATTCCCAAAGAGCTTCCTTAGCTCTTTCCCAGTTGATTATGTCACATCTAGATAATAACTTTTCGCGAGCAGAACCCGTAATCTTTGTCAAAATATATTTAAAGAATAACGGTTGGTCCCTATCCTTGATCATACTCTGTGCGGCATCCACATTAGCAATAAACTCACGCAATTGCTCTGGTTTGGCACCACTAAATTCATGACCTATTAACCGATATCCCTCAGTAACTGACACGTATAAATGTCCATCCTGTGCATCCCCAGCACTATCATAGTCAGAAACATTATCTGGCACATCATTGGGTACATTGGAATCTGCCATATTTACAACACTTGTGGGTACTTACCACTGCCCGAATATCTGCTGTCTTCTCTCGGTGTCTCGGCGTTGAGCTCCTCCAGGTGCCTCCTGCTGCTCTCCTGTCCTGATGTCCGCTTCCTTCTGCGTAGGCTGGAACGGTAGGCCTCTCGTCTGCTGCTCTGGACCGGATCTGCGAATCTTCTTGCTTGAGCTAGCCTCTTCTGCGTGGCTCTTAAAAATCTGTCTCTTCACTGAGGCGGAATCGAACCCAGTACCCCGCAGCTGCACACCAGTTTAGTTTTTCCTGTCGTGACACAGGCTTTGCCACGACGAGAATGATAAATAATCAGATTGACTTCCTCCGAGCGGTAATGAGGGATTGTTCAATGGGCCTGGGAGATTTGCTACGTGTGAAGAGACGAAGTCCTCTATTTCCCAAAACCTTCCTTTAATAGCAGACTGATGAGTATGTATAATTATATACAGTATTACACCCGTCCATTGCCCGGGGATATAGAAGGTTCGTAGGCTCTTGTGATAAATGTAAGTATTAATCATATCCATTACCCCCGTCCAAACTCTGCATAACATAAATCTCCCACGGTGGACAATAAGTGTGCTCTTGCCTGCACGTATGAGCATTGAATTACTCAGTCATCCTCTATTTCGAATTCTGCTGTTGGTTGTCAAGAAAACCTTCTCTTAATTTGGCTTCACGTATGGGCGCCAGAATACACCCGTCCATTACCCGGGGATATAGAAGGTTCGTAGGTTCTTGTGATAAGCCTCAGCTAAAGTCAATCGTGACGCATAATCCTCCACCCAGGGCATGGACATCCAACGACTGTTTATGCAGTTGGACTAGCATTTGACGCAAGACGTTCATGATTATGGTAATAATAGTATCCACTAAACTTCGCAAGGCTAAATATATCTCATTTAAATAAGGAAACGAATGTTAGTTTCTTGGAAGGACCTTTTTCCAATTTAATGAAATCAAAACTTAACTCAGTACAATAATAATACATTGTATGATGATTGGATAATAGCTAGATAGACGAACGAAAATCTCTGTTGGCTAAATACTTAAAAACATCATTATTTAAACCTTGATTGAAAATACTAACTGGATGGAAACGAATATGGAACTTGCTGAAGGCAAATCATCATTATTTATCATTAATTGTCCGCCCGCAATGAATAATAGGATCGAATAAAATTTTATTCAAATTTTTTTTTTATAAACTACACTTGCTTTTATCTTCACTTATCCAAGATTTCATTTTAAAGTACCCTACATTTTATCCATTATCTCAGAAATTACCTAATTGCTAACCAACTTGAGTTCTCTAATGGTGACCAGTTTCAATATCAATATCCATAAAGTGCACACAGTGTAGGAAAACCCACCTAATAATTGGATCTCATATCGACATAACTCAACAACAGCATGTCCCAGGAATCCGTATCAGCCACCTAAATAGAACACAATATCTAGCCGCTACAAATCATAAATAATCCAAAAGAATGATTAACAGTAACTGCTTCCACCGGCACTGCCCTCCTGAAAGAAAATCTTGAAGGCACACTATCTACGGGAAACAGACTATAAGCAACTACGCAAGACTACAATCTACTACCAGGTGACAACAATTCGATAAATACGACCTTCTACTTCACACATATGCTTATTAAATGTTGAAAACGTCTAATTAGTGACCATTTCCTCAAATTAACTGGTATCTGCATCGTATCCCGTCGCGAAACAGTGTTTCGATGATCATATAACAATCCCTACGCTCGACCTTCGGACATCTTACATCACCAAAATAACAACGACACAAATGCTTGCCTATTCTGGGTTCTTAATTGGATGACGAGCGCCTAAATCCATCTCTAACTCTCAAACAATTATTTAT
Organism: Anabrus simplex; assembly: GCF_040414725.1. Classification (NCBI taxonomy): domain Eukaryota; kingdom Metazoa; phylum Arthropoda; class Insecta; order Orthoptera; family Tettigoniidae; genus Anabrus; species Anabrus simplex. Next base: position 22,799,484 of record NC_090277.1, on the reverse strand, counting down.
CACACTCCCATTATCTATTTTCCAACGAGACACTTCCCATAACAATATTAATTCATCATAAAACACTTTATGGACGACCCTGTCCTTATTATTCACCATGTTCAAGCACATCATACATATTCACACATTACTTACCCAAGAGAATTCACAAGCATTCCCGAAGAATCTCTTTTATCATTACCAAATCGCAATCAACGCAACACTAATTTCACGAAACATTCGCCACTACGCAATAAACACGTATTGTATTATCATGCAGAAGACCTTCTACAAATAAATATTAAAATAAAGTCACCTCACGAAGTATTCGTGCAACACAAGTATGGTTCACTAATGAAGACACCGCATTCCTCCATTCACCGTAAACGTGAAGAAGATTCCGAGTAACTCGCGGTAAGGCACGTATTTACAAGCTAAATCTTGTGTGTAATAGATGATCTTAATATTACCACCTCGGACATAACCGTAATCACAAGTAACCGGGCACTAAATGATAGTCGCATTAGGTCACTCAAGTTGTTTAAATTTACGTCACTTCATTATGAAAGGAAAAATACATTCTACTCTACAGCTATGCAACTACAAGAAAATAGGGTAAAGAAAACGAAATCTTGGTACTTATCAGTGAAGATTAGGTGATACCGCTCTCAGTCCTTTGCTCCATTGGTCATAGTTTTGGCCCCCACTTCGGCATTATCTCCCGGGCCTGTCAGGATATCGGAATGTTTAAGCCCTCATAATCATTTCCATCATTACATCATTGGGAAAATCTTCATACATTTTTGAGTCCATGGACCTGAAACTTAGGAAAACAAAATTAACACAGTGACACAGGCGTTTTACACTATCTCACAGTTATTTCCGAAACTTCCCTTGTTCAGTATTAAAACTTCAGATCGCTATTCGACACAGTAATATTATTTTATATATCACGTTCTCTAATATTTCTTTTAGGTTCTGCGAACGTAGACGTTCCCTTTAAAGACGTGCTAATTACTGTCAGTTCAACCTTCAATCTCCGTTTTTATCTGCCATACATTACTCATAAAACAAAAAGTTCATTACCATTGTTATGCTAATAATATCGGTCTGCATTCCATACGTTAGGCTCAACTCACTGACTTGTAACCTCTCTTCCATCTGTTTATGACAGTTCGAATGCGAATTCCAAGATAACGTGATCCCATCTGACTGGAAAGATGTACAAAGGAACACTTCACCATTGTCTTTATGACGTATGTAATCGACCTAACCTCTTCAGCGCCGCCTTGATCCTGTCACATATGGCATCAATTCATGGCCTCCTTCATGACACCGCTGGACCTGAATATCATATAGTCGACTTACTTCTTAATACTGTTGAGAATGTGAAATTATTTTGCTACTCTCTGCTCACCTATAAGATAATATTTCGTGACTGTAAGCGTGCGGTGACCACGGGTTTTTGAGCTTAGGAATTTCATTCCTCATCTTATATCCATCCCATTTCTTGTCTGAATGGGCGAGTTATTCTAGATATTTGACCCAGCTGGATGTATTTCCGAGTAATTCCTGTTAACCATTCCTTTAGCATGACCTTCAATGGCTCAACAGCTGACTCACTTGCCATTGGACGGTCATAGTATTTACAATCTCCTTCCTAGCTTCCAATGACACTGACATAGAAGACTTGGCGTGGTCGAAGTATTGAAGTGAATACTCTAAGTCCACACTTGGACCTTATTATTATTATCGGAGACCTGACTGACAGGGCTTCCGCCCGCACTTCTAGCCGACTTGTTCCAAAAAGCCTCGATCAGGGTGTGTACTCCTGTTTTATACCTTCACTAACTTTCGCCTCCCTTCGAGAAGGCCATCGAAGTTTCCATCCTATGGAGAATGTCCTCAGACACACGAAAACGGAATTGCCTCTTCCGTTCACTCGCTACCCACCTTTTCTGAAGATATACTACGCACCTTTAGCAGGGTGCAGCTTATGATTCACCTACTTCGACCAAGCCTTACTTCTAATTACACAACTTGTGGCTCACAGCTTTTGGTGTGCCTTCAACTCTTAAATCTTGTATGATTCTTAAATTACTTATATCAGCATTATAATTATGATTCCTTGGCCTTGTTGCCATTACATAGTCATTACTATTAACTTATAATTTCCCTTATAATATTAACGTATATCTCAGCGACACCATTCCTCCTACGTCCCGGTCATGGGTTCGATCCTCGGAAGAATGAGTCCTGAGCTCCAATCTGGGGCTGACACGACAAGCTTTTATTCCTGGTTACCTGTATGTTGAGAATCTTGCCCTTTTTGTTGCAAGTTTGTGTGAGTTTTCTATACTAATGTTTCTAGTGATTGAGAGATCCAAAATATTTAACGAATTATTTACTTGAGATTCAAGCATAAATTTAATATGCGGATCTAATGAGTTCTATTGATTAAGCAAAATGTCTTGTTTGATGAAATGATGGTCGGTTATAGAAAAAAATGTCTTCCACATATCATAACATCCAGAAAACGATTCCTTGAAATTTGTTAATAACCTTAGTGTTCTCTAGATTATCAAGACTGAGCAAGTTGGCCTGTGGTTAGGGGCGCTCAGCTGTGAGCTTGCATTCGGAAGATAGTGAGTTCGATCCCCACTGTCGGCAGCCCTGAAGATGTTTATCCGTAGTTTCCCATTTTCACACCAGGCAAATGCTGGGACTCTTCCGTTTCCTTCCCACTCACAGCCCTTTCCTATCCCATTGTCGCCATTAGACCTATCTGTGTCGGTGCAGCGTAAAGCAACCTGTAAGAACAATTTTTATTAAGATAAATATCGGCTAAAAAGCTGGAAAACACAGGATCCCATGCGAAGACCGTCCTGTTTATAAATAGTATTCTTAAAAGAAAAGTACTTGTTGTCAATAGCAAATTTAAGGAGAGTCATAAAATAATTATTTCGATTTTACTCAATTTGCTATAATTATTGAGATTTCTTTCAATGGGTCGGATAGTTTCAGCTGTCAGTATGATGAAATGCATGTTGGTGATATCGTGGTAATAAATGGAAAAATGAGGTTGTAACCTCGTAACTGCAAAGTGATGTTTAGAAATTTTTGAATAAATATAAATTCTGTAAGCGGGGCTGTTCTTAAAATTGATAATGGGACTGATAGGTACCGCTATGTTTATTTTGTGTATTTTAGGGAGTGCTCTTGCAGTTGGTAGTTTGGGGTACATGTTAATCATTTTCATTGTCTGCTGTTCATTTAACAAAAACTGAGAATTTTTGATTATTTATTTGAGCTTCTTTTGGATGGTATTAGTGGGGTCTTTCTTGACAATATTGAATTTATTATCTCTGAAAAATGCTCTGTCTTCAGTTTTATCCACAATTACTGTACGGTAGTATTGCCTTTATGTAAGTTGTACTTGATTTTTTGTTTTAGGTGGTAAAATTGTTTGTTAGCTACTGATTAATTATTATTATTGTCTTATTGTTTGTGAATATTAAGAATTTTGTGTTAATATATTATTTGATGAAAAATTTAAAATAAAATACATAAAACAAAAAATATTCTTCTTCTCCTCCTCTTACTGCTTTTCCCATACATGTGGAGTCGGGGGTGTGACCTGTCTCGCACGTGGATTTGGCCCTAATTTATAGCCGTGTGCCCTTCTTGATGCCAACCCTATATGGAGGGATGTAATCACCAGACCTCGGATTTTAGGGAAAGACCTATTTTGTTCTTGAATAAATGACTTAAAATGAAGTTGTATTTGCACATTTCATGTATTTATAAAGTTAGAAACTGTGGTCCTATTGTGCTTAAAAATGTCTGAATTGACGTTAAAACCTATAGCTATAATTCGTTTTTTAATCCCTAAATCAGTTAAAAATGCCCTTCAGTATATTCCGAGGAAATAAAATATTTGCTGACTCGTGTTCAGTATCCTAAACAAAATTTTAAAATCGGGAAGCTGTAAACCACACTCCCCGAAATGCCTTAAGAACGTCCCGCAGCAAACACTCCCATATTTTGTCACAAGGCAGGAGATGATACAGTATCCATTGACCTGCTGGGAAAAAAAATTCATTCTGTGAGAATATTTCGGTGTTCCTGTTTGTTCAGTGTGTGAATTATGCCGGAAGTGTCAGGTTCCAACTCGTCTTTAATTAAAAAGTGGTTACAGGAATTGTTCCTGTGAAGTTTGCAGCAAAGAGATGAGTAAAGTTGTTTACTTCCCCGTAATGAGTTATTATCAATTTAGCAAAATAAGTATGGTATTTTAATTGAAGCCTATTAAAATATGTACAATTGAAGCTGCCTAAAAGTATTAACACCTAAAGTTCCGAAGTCTAGTAATCACTATTGCATGTTTCTGCAGTGGTTGGAAGTGCAGTGTGTTGTCTGAATAAAAACCTACAACCTGTTTTCCAGTCATCGACTGGGTCAAGGGTGCAATGAATGAAGCATATATAGGCTATTAGTACGATGGGGTCGCCACTCCCAAAGTGATTTTTTAATGACTGATAGATGCTATGAAATGAGAATGGAGAGTGTTGCCGGAATGAAAGATGACTGTCCCGCCTCCGCTTTTTCTAGCACAAATCCCTCATGGAGTGATCGGGATTTGAACCACGTTATCCAGCGGTGAGTGGCCGACACGCTGCCGTCTGAGATACGGAGGCTCAGTGTGTTGTCTGAATATTAAGAGAAAAGTGGTGGAACAAACACTAACACCCAGTCTCTGAGCCAGAAGTACTGTGTAGAGATGAGAAGAATGCAAGAATGAGGAATGTGGCCTGCAAGCACGAACTTCCTGTTCTTCCCAGACAGATCGGTTCTTATCTGCTCTTATCTGCTACACGAAAACATTGACTCGCACTTTGCAGGTTGCTGGATTACAACTGACAAGAGTGAAGAGATGCCAATAGAAGATAATATAAAGTCGCCTGAGTAGTAGCGGAGTTGCTATGGTAACCATTGCGTCACTGGCTCTGCTGGTGAAAACCCCTTCACCCCCTGCTTCACCGGGCATGTGCATTCTTCTGATCTCCCAACAGTAATTAGACGGGATTAAAATCTTCGATCCGGATGGAAATCAAATCCGGGACCTTCTGAAACGACGGACACAACGCTGGCTATTCAGCCAAGGATTCGAACAAAGTGAAATCCTTATTGATTTTTATTATTACTACCAGTATTAACATTCAACTATCGTAATAGAAAGAAGCAAAAATCATTATTTAGTTTCATTATTTCTATCAATTTTAAACACGTAACGTTCGTTGTTCAATCTTGCCGCCTGATTATTTTTCAGGGACTTGAAAACGCTTTAAAAATATAGGTAAGTGCCGTAGTTAAAACTCTAGGCTTTAAAGTTATACAAACATGTACGGCATCTGGAGGGACAGATTTTATTTGTACTGTTGCTTAAGAATGAAGGAAATTCATACTTTAAAACGTGGGAGCGGCTCCACGCGCTGCGTTCACGAGAGACAGTGCTGGCTTCACGAAAAGCTGCATCGGCTGCACCTCGACATTGCCTGACAGCAAAGCAAAGCTTCTTCTTCTTCTCCTCCACCTGCTCCACACGTGGCGCGAAATCGCCATGATAGGTAGGAGGTGCTAAAAACGCCGAGATTTCTCGAGCAGTCGCGAGCAAAGCCGATGATGGCTGCAACTCGACATTCCCTAGACACAAGTACGGCCAGGTAACAGAAGGGGAAGAGGAAGACGAAGGTACTCTACACAGTAAGTGATTGAGCCCTGAACATTACCGACAATATGTAATTTCTTCATCTTAACCCGGCTATAATTGAGGTTGCTGGAGCTATTAAGGCTGAGGGTTCAGGACTCAATTTCTCGTGAATTTTGAGATGAAAATCCCAACCCTGTATCGAAGGGGATTCGATCCTCAGCTTTACAGGTGGGATGTCAGCACCTAAGCCACTGAGGTATTCACACTCCCAATAATAATAATAATAATAATAATAATAATAATAATAATAATAATAATAATAATAATAATATTTAATTTCTGTTGTACGAAGAATTGTATCAGAAATATCAGTCACTTAATCCCGCCTTGTATGGCTGTCCACATACGTTACGCCTTATGGACCCGTTGTCGTATTATTTTTCCTCCCCCTGAAGCAACAGATGTCGAATTTGGTCATTCCCGTCTGTTTATACCGGGCCAGACATAGCGGGACATTACACCAAGTGCTCTTTTCAATAAGTGTCGTATATTTCGGAATTGTCAGTGGTAATAAATCCTTTTCTAAATTCAGCCTGTTCTGCTGAATGACAGAAATCAAATTTGTTCTTGAAGCGTTTGTTTTAAGTGATTGATCTACACTAAAATATCTGGTTTTGTTTCGAAGTGGCAGGTCTGTTGTTATATAAGACGCGTATTAGCCAGTTGTACAACTCTACCGTTGACTGTGTTACGGATTTTCATCATTGAGGAATTGTGATTTCTATCATTTTACAGTGTGTTCACAACATCTAACATCTTGTCGGTAATGTTAAAGTTTCAGTAATTTACTTTGGCCAAACTTATAGATCTCAATTGTGAACCGTAATAGGTTAATACGGTACTAATCTTTCGCAGTATCAGCTTTCTAGCCTTCATATTTTTTATATTTGATATTTTTAATATTCTTGAATTTTATTTTTAGATGGTAGTTTCAGAAAGAAGTTACAAGATGTAGTCCATAATTGTAATTGTTGTGTTGATTTGTTATTTACATCTGTGTGCCAATTAAAAGTGACGCTATGAATGCTGAGTTTTCCCTTACGTTATAGGCTGCAAAAGATGGTAGTGGATTTGAAATCTTGAGAGTTGTTCCGTTTAGGATATCTGTATTATTATATGAAAATGTAGTATTCTTAGTATGGAGATACTTCTGTATCACATCATTACTCCACAACAGCTATATCCAGTTTCTAGTCCTCATGTTTTACTTAAGAGTAGGCTGCCTCTCTTTCGTAACATATTTCCTGATAATTATTGGTGTGTAAAAGGTCTTCAGGGACAAATGGCAGTGAGTTTGCATGGTTTGGAAATGCACGATCGGCAGCCCTGCAAACCGTTACCATAGTTTCCCCATTTTCTCATTAATTAACCTTAATCTTCCCATTCCTAGCCCTTTCCCTTCAATGTGTTAGTGCTATGTTAAACTACGGTATTAGCAAGAAAGGAAGAAAAATCTTCAGGAAGAAATTCTGGCTCTTGAAACTGCAAATGGTAATTACTTGAAAGTAAAACTAATAATATATTAATAGAATAACCACATGGGCGCCCGCAAGGGGGGGCGCTTGCCCCCCCTGGAATTTTAAAAAGTTGATGTTCAATTGTTTAATATTATACCAGATTCTTTCATAAACTGAACTTACTGACAGTCATTTAGCATATGTTATATTCGCAAATTTCTGTAAACAATTTAATGTTGCTGACGTTATATTGGTATTTATATTCAAGAAAATTGTTAGTGTGCCCCCCCTTGGAAAAGATCCTGCAGGCGCCCATGAATAACCAGAATGGCCAGAACAAGTAAACGTGGAACTCTTTAGTACTGTCTCACACGTTGTAATATACAAAATACAATTGACCATAGTTTGCTGAATAGATATGTTTTTTTAAAGATATAGAAATCTGTTTCCTGGCAATGAGTAAGAATTGACAACATTGGCCACTGGAACGAGGCTCGTATTACATGTGTAAGAAACTGTAGTAGTCATTGTTAGTGGAGTATGTTTATTTTTACTGTAGAATATCACTGACTAACGAACACAGCTATTGGCTGAAATGAATTCAGTGAGGCACCACTGACAGCATTCAACACAGGCAGGTTTCGCACCACTGGGGAACAATAAAACCTGCTAAACATTTACACCAATTGTTTGACACTGTACTCCCTTCAAGGGCGCTCTGGTAAGCAACCCTAGGTTGTGTCATTAGTCATGACATGCACAGACAAATAAAAATAGGACACTTAAGCAAAGGTTGGTGTCATTGTTGATGAAATGTGCTGATGGCAGTGTTCTATAAATTTTAGTCTTCAGTTCAACAGATTCTCCTTCTTCAATTTCCATTTCCAGTCTTCTGGGTAGAGTCATGAATCAAGGACCTCCTCTGTTTTCTACCTCTCTACCACTCCCTTTCTTCCTTCAATTATTTTCTTATTTTCTGGTTATTCCCTGATGTCTTTGTCCTATCAGTTTTCTGTAAATACTCACTTTGAAACTCTATCCTCTTCCATTCTCATCATATGTCCATACCATTTTAGCTTACTGGTCTCTATTTTGCCTTGCAGTTCAGAGAATACAATTCTGTCCCTGATTTCTATGTTTCTGATTTTATCCCTTCATGTCTTCCCTTTTAGGTATTCCTATCAGGAATTTCTTCTTGGCCTCTTGGATTTTGCTTTCATCATGTCTTGTTGTTGTCCATGTTTCTGCTGCATATGTCAAAATTGGTGTATAATATATTGGGTGCAAAATTTTCTTGTATTCGTGTGGGATGACCCAGTTCCAGACTATACTTCTCACACATTGGTAAAACCCATTGGCTTGTTCAATTCTCTTTCCACTTCTTAATTTATTGTCCCATCTTCTGCAATTATTCTCCCCAAATACTTGAAACTTTCCACAACTTCAAATTTTCTTCCATTTATTTCAATATTTCCACTTCGTTCACTATTACCTCTCATCACCTCTACTATCATACACTTCTGCACACTTACGTTAATTCCATATTCCTCTATCTCCTGATCACATAGAGTAACTTGTTGCTGTACTTCTATTTCATCTTCTCCCCATATTACTGTATCATCTGCAAAGAGGAAGGCTTTTGCTTGCTTGGTTCCCATTTTATGTTGTTATGTTGTATTGTAATAGACAAGAAAAATGTTCCACCGATTAATACTATTTATTGTGAATGAATTATTGCACTAGTACCGGTTTCGGCCTTTCTTGGCCATCATCAGCTAGCACACAATATTTGCAGTCATTAGACATAATTACAAAGATGTTACGTTAGACCATCCGGATGTCTAATGAAAAATGGAAGTAAATTATATTGCAAATATGTTGCGTTAAAATATCTTTGATTAAAGGTGGTGATGGTTATAATAAACTAAAACCTATTGAGTGAGCATGGACATGAGTACATAAACACATTAAAATATATAGGTCACTTCATAAGACACTAAAAATATAGCACATTAAACACATTAAAACATTGTATATTTTTTAAAAACGTCTTAAAATTTGAGTTCATGTTGCGTTCATGTTGTATTTTCTTGTTGATTTCATCTGTGACTGTAATGAAGAGTAGAGTGGATAATGTACATCTTTGTTGAAGTCCTGTTTCTACTTTGAACCAGTTTGTTTGTCCTATCGTAGTGTTCATACTATTTATTCTTTGTTTTGGCTTTTATAATTGGTTCTTCTGCTCTTCCTGCCTTCATTTTTATCAATGCATCCATGACCACTTGCCGTGGTACATAGTCATATGGCTTCTCAATATCTATAAATATCATCACTAAATCCTGCCCAAACTCCCATCACTTCTCCATCATGTTCTTTATATTCAGTGGATTGAGAAACTTAAAAATTATGTTTACACTGAGTGTGAAGTACAGCACTGTATGGAAGGGGAAGATGGATAAAAACTGATTCCGAGAAAAACACAGTTGAAGCCTTTGAAATGCCGTGTTATCAAATGTTGTTGAAGATCCGATGGGTAGAAATTGTCTCAAATAAAGAGATAGTGAATCGGTTTAATGAGAGGAGAATAGTTTGAGAGATTTTGATCCTAAAGGAAAAGTTCGATACAACAAATCTTATGCCACTGTGAACTTGTTCCATTAGATTTAAAGCAAAGTGCCGAGGATAAAAATAGTAGGAAGGTTCCAAGACCCATGTGATCAGGGTGATATCCAAATGGAATAGTCACTGAACTTTCAAGAATTTGCTTTCATTGGTCACGATCAATGTACGTTGATTTAAAAAAGGTAAAACTAAGGGTCCTTTGACTATGATCTCAATATTGACAGATATTTTAAATTAGATATTGTATGGAACTGGCCACTGTATTAGAAGTCATGTAAACCTGGAGGTCATTAGGCATGATCATAGTATCAGTCAAAGTATAGTTGAAGTACGAAATGATCACGATATCAACAGTCATCATAATGTTGACAGTCATATAAAATTACAAGCTTGTTGCTAAGTGTGTTGAAAAATAACCCAAGTGACAACGACAGCAATAAGGTAATATATTCTTATTGCCTGTGTTTCAGAGTAAGGTACCTTCTAACTACTTAAGTTGCAGTGTGAAATGGAGCTGGAAATAAAGATGAAAACAACAAATGCATCACATGTAAGTCTCATTCCAGATAATTTTTAGAGATCAGAATTTAAACCTTAATTGCCGAATAAGTTGGCAGGGGCAAAATTTAATATGGGCATACTGAATATTAACTCCAGTAGTCATCATTTGCTGCATGGGTATCTAGGCGTGGTATGTCTCTGTTTTGTTTCTTTGTCTGTGAATATGCCATAGTGTGCTATACAAAGCTTCCAACGCATACAAATTATAAACAACGGTATCGATGTAAATCTATTGGTGCAGCTAGTGAAAAGAACATTGTTCGTGGGACAAGGAAAGGTGTTCTTGTGGCACATGCACCCATATTAGGGCTGCAGAGTGGACAATTGACCTGAAGCTTTTACTAGGGAGACAGCAGTGTATTCTATGTTTTATAGTGGCAAAAAGCTGAATTAAAGTTGTAGGCTTGATAATGAAAGAACCTTGGTTTTTTCCAGCTTGTGACAAGGTTGTGACAATTAAATTGAAATAATAAATAAGGTATTTCAACCTATTCAATACAAATAAATATGAAATGCAGTGTCTCAAGATCGAGGCTTCAGTGCATTTCATGTGTTCCCTTTGACTGACTACCTGTTGTTAATTGATTACCTCTGCTGGTTATTGAAATGGCTTTCTGGAGGGTGTGTGGGTATGAATTTATTCTGCATGGTTTGGTAATGGAATCTTTGTGGTATTGACATCATTTCATATCATATGTCAGCCAATTGCAGTTCTGGTAGTTGCTGAAGTGATAGAAAATGGTGGGTGCTAGATTGAATTAGGTTATGGCCAGTAGGTCCATGGAACTCATAGTGAATTTATTTTTCCTCAAAAAGAAAATCCAGCTAACTTTTGCATCCTTTAAATTTCTTTGCAATGTTCCTAATGTTGCGTGAGCATGTAATAAAATTCTTCATGCAGTTTACTGTGAGTATAGCTTGTCTAAGGCAAACACCCTGTTAAAGGCAGAGATGCAGTGGAATATTTTGCAGAAGAAGCAATATAGTTTCATCATCTTTCTCTGCTGTGTCTTGTGCTACTCTAATCACAGTTGGGCAGTGGTAAAGAAGTAGGGGACTGGAAATAATAATATTGCAATGAAAATTACTCACTTGTGTTTAGGACTCCATTTTGAATATTATTAAGTCCCAAAATGTTGCTTTGTTAGTGATTTTGTGCGTAATATTGGTAATAATTGCACTTAAGAAGTGGGAGGATATATTTATGATAGCCATCTTTGTTTCCAGAGATGTTATGGTATAGACTGGTTACTTTGAATTTACAGCAAAACATGGAACTTCAGATAGTTGATGAAAGCTTGGAGGTTACAATGCAAAGCATGGATGTTACAACATAAAGCATGGACGTTACGACTCCTCTAATTTACTAGCTGTAACTTATCTTTGCAAATTCAGGCCAAGCACATACTGCCCGCACGGCAAGAAAAAAAAAGTTTATTAGCTGCAACCTATCTTTGCAAAATCCAGACCAAGCTCTGTCATGAGAACAGTGGCCCCCTTCGGGGGCCACACTCCCTTCGAGAGGCTCTTAACTATCGCCGCGGCGCATACTGCCCGCACGGCAAGAAAAAAATAATTTAGTAGCTGTAACCTATCTTTACAAAGTCCTGACCAGGCTCTGTCATGAGAACAGTGGCCCCCTTCGGGGGCCACACTCCCTTCGAGAGGCTCTTAACTATCGCCGCGGCGCATACTGCCCGCACGGCAAGAAAAAAAAAAATTTAGTAGCTGTAACCTATCTTTGCAAAATCCAGACCAAGCTCTGTCGTGAGAATAACATCTTTGCATTGTAACTTCCATGCTTTCCTCACCTATCTGAAGTTCCTTGCTTTGCTGTAAAGTCAAAGTCTATACCATAACATCTCTGGAAACAAAGATGGCTATCATGAATCCATCCTCCTACTTCTTATGTGCAATTATTACCAATATTACCCAGAAAATCATTAATAATGCAACATTTCGGGACCTAATAATATTCAAAATGGAGTCCTGAACATCTGTGAATAATTTTCAATGTAATATTATTAATATTTCCAGTCCCCTACTTCTTTACCAGAGCCCACAGTTGATCGCACTCTTCTGAGTGTGTGGTTCTCAGCTCAATGGCTCTTCTTCTGATAGCTCAGAGGGCAGACTCGCGGCATATTAATTTCATGTTGGCGAGAGTGATTTGGTGTTGGTGTAGAGGTATATGAAGGGGCTGAATTGTCCCACCACATGTCTTTACTTATACTAGCATAAAAGTGAATTCCTGCACATCATTATGGCACCTCAGTGTCTTTGAAAACCTTGGAAGTTGGAAGAGGGATGTTCAATGAATAACTCTGACTTGATAGTAATAATTTAGTGTAAACACTGTGATTTGCTAATTTATAGATGAGATATTTCCCAAGAGTAGCTTCAAGATGAAATTCTGCAATTAATGAATACTATTCTCAGAATAAATGTGTGCTAGTTGAGTTCTAAGTTACAGGCACTACAGAGGAGAATGAGTCTGTACATATCCAAAATGTAAGCATACTGCTGTTCAAGATCTCTTTTTGTGTTCTGTGTCAAATGTCAACCTGACATACGGGCACACTCCCGATCAAAAATACTAGGTTTGATATTTCTTATAATGCTACTGCATTGATCTTGTACAGATATCAAAATTTTTTAAAAAGAAATGCGTGCCAGTAATGGAAACTGTTAGTGAGTGTGTTAAAGTTGGGGTTTGATTAGTCTGTGTTAGCTACTGTCAGTATCAAAATTACTTTGGTTAGTCTGATTATAAAGAAAGAGGATTGTTGGCCCTTTGTATTTTTTTAAAATGTAAGAACCTGGTGAGTTGGCCGCGTGGGGGTGCACAGCTCTGAGCTTGCATCTGGGATATAGTGGGTTCGAATCCCATTGTCAGCAGCCCTGAAAAAGGTTTTCCATGGTTTCCCATTTTCAAACCAGGCAGATGCTGGGGCTGTACTTTAATTATAGCCACAGCCGCTTCATTCCTATTCCCAGGCCTTCTCCATCCCATCGTCACCACAGGCATATCTGTGTTGGTGCGACGTAAAGCAAATAGCAAAACACATGTTAAAAATTATTTCTCCTATCTTAATTGGTGTAGAAGATAAATCACAAATCTTCCAGCAGTGTTTTTGAGATTGGATACACCAGTCTGCTAAACAGAATGACAACACAGGTGTGATTACTCAGGGTTACTCTCTTATCCACAATCTTCTGGATGATATGTGTTTTAAGGGAAGAGCAGATTTGCTAATGGCGTATGAGAGATAAATAGCTCAATATGTGAATGTAATTTCCCTCAAAGTAATATTTTGCTGAAATGTTGTATTCATTTAGAAATGCAGAATTGTTATTAGCTCATTTTATTCTTCAAATTCAGGTCAGTGTCTATGTTACCCAGAGAACCATATATAAGGACTCTAGAATACATGATTTCTGAGGGAATTGTCTTTAATATGCCCCTTCATAATGGGCTCTGAAATTTTGAGAACTTAAGGCACATTAAAAATGAACTTCTCTTTCCACTTTTTCATTATTTCAATCTCTGTTTTGTGCATCCTTTCCTTCCTCTCCTTAGTTCGCCTGCTGTTCTCTTCTTTCTATATTGAATGCGTTAAGTCGGTATATTCTAGAATTTTATAATTTACTTCACTTTTATTAGTAAATGAACTTATATTAGAACATAAGCTATCGATAATGGTCCCTTCCCCCCCTATAGTGCCAACATGGTTTTATGAATCCAAGGGAGAAATTTGAAGGTCTCGTAGAAGGTCACAAAAGAGCTTCTGAAACTGTACATGTACACTCCAACACTGCTGACTCTCCACTGATGGTGTTCTTATCCCCACAGTTCTTTATAGAACACTACTTAATAGTGGTAAAACATTTCATTTGTAGTTACATTGAGTTTGGACTACATCACATCTTTCCCTGGTATCTGACTGTGATAAGCCTGCTTCCTTTATGTTTGTTTTTTATGTTTACACCTGGAAGCATTGAAATATGCTGTTTGGATCAGAACTGTCTCAACGCGGTATGTAGCCCCTGTGAGCTCAGCAAAACCAGAGCAGGGAGTGGGATTCAAATATTTCAATGTGTTTTAACCCCTTTATTGGGTTTGATGCTTAAGGGCATCAACAGCTGTTGCACGAGTAATGGGGTATGATGCCGTTAGGCGTTCTTGTACTTCTAAAAGTGTTCTTACGTAGGTTTAGCTGCATATAGGCATCTGGCTATTCTTAATCACTTCTGCCATCTACTATCATAATTTAAAACTAATTCCATTCATATTAGATGTGATTATTGCTGTCCTATTGATTTTTATACGGTCTCACACCAGTCGGGTAGTTCGTGCTTAGGCGGCAGTCCGACAGCTGTCTCGTGTTACCTCGTACGGTCCTCGCCAAATTCTTCGTAAATTGTTGTTGTTATGATACAGTTCTGCGAACTCCATTGTCCATGTTCTGATAACCTTTTGTAAATTGGTCTGTGTATGGTGGTAAACTGTTCTATGTGACGTGAACATGGCTTGGTTAGGAAAGACGTTGAATTATCTGAGAACCTGCCGACCGGAAGAAGAAATCACTCAAGAAAACATTGTGTTGTGTGCCTGTCAAACCAGAGGTGATGGGAAACTGTGTACTGCTGTGAGGAATGTGACGTGGCACTTTGTTCTTGCCCGTGCTTCCGTATTTACTATACTTTGCGCAATTTCTGAATGACCTATGAACCAGAAAGTTTGTAGAACCTATTGATGCATATCTGAAAACTTGAAAAATGTCATCATAATAATGAAAGAAACACTTTTTATATACACCTTTGTATAAGCATATTGTGTATATATATGTATACATTTACAGGTTTAAAAGAAAAAATGGCAATAACATAATGCTATAGAATTTCAACTATATCACTAATAATTTAAATAAATCAAGTAAAGTATATTTTTCTGTAGGGTATTTACATCTGCCGCATGCTACTGTACCCATTCTAAAAATGCACGTTTTGCTGAATTATTACCCACTGGCTGGTTGACGTTATGAGACTTATCCCCAGTTAAGTGGTTAATCAGTCTACTTACTAACTCTATGCTGAGAATAATAAAAGATTTAGAACAGTTTTAACACTTGGAAGTGGTTCAAACAACCTCTAAGATTTGATTGATATGATTGGACATATGAAAACAGTTCATACAATTTAGTGTTTATGTCTATGGCAGCTTCCTTTCAAATTTTATGCGAGATGGCCCCATTTCCATCCCTGGTAGGATATCTTCTGATATGGCTAGAAAATGTTTCTGATTTTATATTTGTTTCTCAGTCTCATCGTTTCTCTGACATAAGGAGTGAGTCAGGATAGTAACACCATTCTCGGTACATCTCTTGGTTGTAACAATCCTCTCCTGGTAGGAAGGAATCTTTCTTAAACAGTGAAATTTTGAAAGTAGCTGTAATACTAGCATTTAATGAATTATCAAGGAGAGTGCAGGTGCTGAGTGCAGGAAAGAAGTGAAGAGTTTACTGACAATGATTGGTCTGGAGCAATACATGGTGATCATTAGAAGATGTCAGGGAAGAAAGAAGAATTGAAACCAGGAGGGTGTAGAATTGAAATGGGAACAAAATGAGAATTAATGGTGACAGCGGCGGTGATTATAGTATTGTTATGGATTGGGGGATTCGAGCTGAACCCACGTCCAACTTCCAGTGGAAATATGAGTTGGAAAGACATGGAAGCAATCAGAAGAGTTGTAAAAGAGGTGTTTGTACAAGTCTGCCCCTTTGAGCAACTAATAAACATGATACAAGAGCAAACAAGGGAGCTCAAAAAAAAAATGAAGGGATGGTTCCGTGAAAGGGCAGATGACACAGCATCTCAAGTGAGGATAAATGCCGAAGAAGTTGAAGCATTAAGGGAGAAAATACGACGACTAGGAGAGGAGACGCTGAAACTTAAAGCAGAAGTGGAAGCCAGCACTCTAAATTTGCAGGAAGTAGTGCCTATTTATGTATGGTTTGCCACAGGAGAAGAGGGAAGGCTAAGTGCTAACAATTTATAAAGCGGTGGACCTAATTCAGGGGAAAATGAAAATTAACTTTAGTGAAGTGGACATAGATGATGTTCAGAGAGTTTGGAGAGTTAGAGGTACAACTGTTTTCTACGTTGATGGCTGATATTGTGGTTGGAATTGCGGGCAACATGCAGAGGGAAAATATATGCATCAAGAGGGATGTGGGAAGTGAAGCGATCAGGAATGCAAAAATTCTCAAAAAGATATGATATGAGCTAGTCACGAAGGATTGAGAGCTGTTATCAGAGGACAATAACTAGTAGTGTCAAACGGCAGCTGGAGTAGAAACTGGTCTGTGACTAAATTGATGGACCTAGAAAAGGAGATAAAACAAGACGAAGTAACAGAGAAGAGTATAGTGATTAATGGGGAAGATAGGCAAGTTATAGACAGTAATATTGGAGAAGACGGGGAAGGCAGTAAGGTCAATACCAAAGGAAAAAATGAGCTATGCAAAGAAAGACAGGTAGAGGTGCCAAGTGAAAATGTGATCATAAACAGTGATCAGGAAGGAGTGGTGTATAATGGGGCGAGAATAGGAAGGTCCAGTCATCCAGATATGGTGACAGCTAGAGACAAGGGAAGTCAGCAGAGTGGAAACAGTGAAGAAACAGAGACACAGTGCAGAAAGGAATGTTCAGAGGCAACCTGGAAGAGAGTAGAGCGGTACTGGAACGAAGGGAGGAGCAGAAGCTTAAGGGACATGTGAGGAATAAGAGGAAGTGATGAGGGTATTGTTACAAGAAATGAAAATGCTCATAAAGTTAGTAAGAGAATTGTTGCAGAAGGTAGGGTGACAACATAAGGAGTGTGAGTGGTATCTTTATGTTAGTTGTGTAAGGTGTTTTTTTTTTTTTTTTGCTAGTTGCTTTATGTCGCACCGACACAGATAGGTCTTATGGTGACGATGGGACAGGAAGGGGCTAGGAGTGGGAAGGATGTGGCCATGGCCTTAATTAAGGTACAGCCCCAGCATTTGCCTGATGTTAAAATGGAAAACCACAGAAAACCATCTTCAGGGCTGCCGACAGTGGGGTTTGAACCTACTATCTCCCGAATACTGGATACTGGCCGCACTTATGCGACTGCAGCTATCGAGCTTGCTTGTGTAAGATGTAGTTGGTTTGTAGTGTATAAGTTGAAATTAGCAAGTGATATTTGGTAGTAGTATAAGTGGTGAATTATTAGAGCAGATGCATTGGATACAAGAGCACGGTATTAGAGTAAATATTGACGTTGATAGTGATTGTGAAATTATTGGTGAAATGGGACTTGGAGTTGTGCTTGTGTATGAAATGCCTAGTGTCTTGGTGTAGTAATTGATAGTAAGCTAATAGTGAAGAAGTCATTTAATGGTAATTTAATGTAGTGCTGGGAGTGTTGTAATTGGACTGTTATGGTAAGTATGTTATTAGGCGGATGTGGGTGGAGAAAAGCATAGAGGTTAGTGTATGTTAAACGTCTAGTGTCCTGTGTAGATAGTATAATGAGAAATGATTAGGTATATGTGGTGGTTGGGTGGAAAAAAGTGTGAAAGTATTATGGTATTGAAGTGTATAACACCGTATAGCAGTGGTTCAAGTTGAAATTACCAGATGGTATTTGGTTATGTTTAGGAGATGGTGTTATATGCTAGTTGTTGTTTGGATGAAGAAATTATTGGTGAAATGTGATTTGGAGATGTGACAGCGATTTTTGTAAGTGGCGGTATGTGTATATTTGTGTTACCTTGGGTTGATAAGAGGTAATTATATATGTAGATATGGAAGTGATGTATTTGGATGTTAGGTAAATGTGGTATTATGTCACTGTGGTTAGTGTTTGGAGGGTGAAGGTATTGGTGCAATGCTTATGGTTAAAGAGAGGAGGCGAATGAGGTGGTGTGATGGCACATGGTGGTAGTTGTTGTAGAGGGAACGTATTGGTAAAGTGTGACATGGAGATATGTTTATAGTCAAGTTTGTATATGGTGATATAATTCTTTATAGTAAATTTTATCTTTGGGGGTGATTTAGAGCAATGTTGTTTCACAGAGTATTTAGTTAATGGGTTGCAAACATTGGATGGCTTTCTTATTGCACAATTGAGTATGAAGTGGAGCATTATGTCTTTATAGTAAATTTAATCTTCAGTGTGAGGTTTGATATTGAGTATGTTTCGCAGAGTATTTAGTTGAAGAATTCAAAACGTTGGACTGCTTTCTTATTGCGCAGTTGAGTATGAAGTTGGTACTCTAAATAGTGCAGTGTTAGAGATAGGACAGCTCAGCAGATTGAGTAAGTGTAGTAGAGACATTAAGTAATTTAAATTGTAGAGAACTGCTCTGTGTAAACAGAAAATGATGTTATTCTCTATAGAGTGATAAATAAGTTACAAGATTGTGAGCAACTGCAACGTGACCTCGAAAATGTTGTGAGATGGACAGCAGGCAATGGTATGTTGATAAACGGGGTTAAAAGTCAGGTTGTGAGTTTTACAAGTAGGAAAAGTCCTCTCAGTTTTAATTACTGCGTTGATGGGGTGAAAGTTCCTTTTGGGGATCATTGTAAGTATCTAGGTGTTAATATAAGGAAAGATCTTCATTGGGGTAATCACATAAATGGGATTGTAAATAAAGGGTACAGATCTCTGCACATGGTTATGAGGGTGTTTAGGGGTTGTAGTAAGGATGTAAAGGAGAGGGCATATAAGTCTCTGGTAAGACCCCAACTAGAGTATGGTTCCAGTGTATGGGACCCTCACCAGGATTACCTGATTCAAGAACTGGAAAAAATCCAAAGAAAAGCAGCTCGATTTGTTCTGGGCGATTTCCGACAAAAGAGTAGCGTTACAAAAATGTTGCAATGTTTGGGTTGGGAAGAATTGAGAGAAAGAAGAAGAGCTGCTCGACTAAGTGGTATGTTCCGGGCTGTCAGCGGAGAGATGGCGTGGAATGACATTAGTAGACGAATAAGTTTGAATGGCGTTTATAAAAGTAGGAAAGATCACAATATGAAGATAAAGTTGGAATTCAAGAGGACAAACTGGGGCAAATATTCATTTATAGGAAGGGGAGTTAGGGATTGGAATAACTTACCAAGAGAGATGTTCAATAAATTTCCAATTTCTTTGAAATCATTTAGGAAAAGGCTAGGAAAACAACAAATAGGGAATCTGCCACCTGGGCGACTGCCCTAAATGCAGATCAGTATTGATTGATTGATTGAAAGTCAGCGTACTCAGCAGAAAACATGATCTTGCTGGGGTTCTCTAGTATTGGAATTGTGTTGCCAGATTTGTTTACTCAGGCAAGCAAATCTGGGACATGGTTAATGTTGCATAACCCCAGCAGGTGCATAACTTTCTTAAGTCAGCTGGTTATCAACATCAATCGCTCATTGCCATTTTAGTTTTGCCCCTATCAGTGGCTCATTTCATTTTAGTTTGCCGTATTGTATTTAATTTTGCCATTTTAACCTTCCTTTAGTTGCTTACGGAGATTTCCTCCGGGCCGATTACATTATGCACGGTACTGAACTTCTCAGTTGAACTGTTGGTCTCCCCATCCCTATATCTTTCTCCTTGTTCATTTGGACTCATCCTGTCAGCATTTCGGCGCGATCATGCATCCTGTGAGTGAGTGTGGGATCATTGTTATGACAAGTGACATCACCTGGTCATTTCCTCCGTGTGCAAATAAGCAAAAAACCTTATATTTTAGTGCATATTTTTTTATTTTCTACGTCGATGACTTTCTGGTTCTGTTCTTCTAAACGTATTTTAGTAAAATATTATTTCATATTTCATATGATGTGATCGTCGTAGGTAATATCATAAGACCATTCGTCACAGTTAAGGTCTACAGTATTCTGATTTTAGATCAAACAAACTGTGTAAGAATAACCTACTAATACTTAACACGGTTTCTTTTAATTATACCGAAGAATACTGCAAATGAACATGCCAAAACAACATCTCAAAGGACGAAAATTAAGCGCATTCTTAGCCCCAGAGTTTACCTCCGTGCACGACTAGTAACATAATAATTTTCGCATGACTAAAGAAGGGTTCATTTTGCATGTTTGTCAGTGTAGAGATGTAGGTTTATAAACTACATGTGCCGTTTACTGCTATAGTGCCTCGGCTATTGGATCTCCGGTAAGGAGTTGTTCATGGGCCATATATCAGCATCTGTTGTTCATTCCATTTTAGTTTATTCTGGGCAGAGGCTGGACATTGTTAATTTTCTCATTTATCAGATCAAATGGTTTTTTTACTGTAGATCTGGAGGAAAATAATAAAGAATAATTAATTATCATGCTCATTTGTTGGTGACTATATATGTAGATGTGTGTTTTGTGCATACCTAATATATCTTATTTTCCACAGGTAAATATTGAACGTGTGTCAGAAGTGGTAGCTCTGAAAAAGGAAACCAAATCAGAGATAACAGAACCAGGGCCAATGCAGGAAAACTCTCTTGAGGTAATGTACATAATTTGATAAAGTAATTAAAATAGAAAATGGCTCAACAGATATCAGTGGTTGACCCTTCATTTCAATACTTACGCTTGATAGTATATATTGAAAATATACTTATTTACAAAATTGACTGTTTATCGTAATCTAATGGTTTCGTTCCCGTATTGATATTATACACAATTACAAAGAAAAGAAAGCTTCCACCTTTTTTTTTTAGTTGCTTTACGTCGTACCGACTGAGATAGGTTTTATGGCGACGATGGGACAGGAAAGGCCTAGGAATGGGAAGGAAGTGGCTGTGGCCTTAGTTAAGGTACAGCCCCAGCATTTGCCTGGTGTGAAAATGGGAAACCACAAAATACCATTTCAGGGCTGCTGACAGTGGGGTTCGAACCCACTATCTCCCAGATGCGAGATCACAGCTGCGCTTTCCGAACCGCACGGCCAACTGACCCTGTGAAGCTTCCACCTAATCAATACTTTATTTTATTATATTTGATGCACAGGACTGGATTCAACCTTTCTTCGGCCATCCTCAGCTGGTCACACAATCTGATATGTGTGTATGTTTAGTCCTCAGCCCGAAGGCTGGTTGGATCCTCAACAGCTCCGCCATCAGCAGTCATAAATGGTCTAGGCATCACTGAAGAGGCGTACTAGGGAAATGAGGAGTGGGGTAGTTTCCCGTTGCTTTCCTCACTGAGCCAGAAGTTGCTATTACATATCAGTCTGCCAAGCCCACTGAAATGCATGCACCAACTGACCCCATGAGCAACATTTTCACACCATTCATAGCAGGGACTGGCTGCATAAGGATTGGCATTACTAGCATCACTCATACCTCAGTCACTTTCATCTTGTCAAAGCCAAGGATAAAGCTGAGACAGATCAATGAATGTAACAATATTGCTCTAGCCCATACCAGAAGACATAGTGCACTGTAAACACTACGTCCTGCCGCAAAAGCATCAATCTGATATAAACAACGCTAAACCAAACAAGGAATGTCACATGACAATAACACCGTCAAATTAGTTGTTTCTCATGATTAGGGACAATCGTCAAATTGGAAACTTGAATTTGATATCTAAATTCACTGTCTTCTCATAGATAATATATATGAAAAAAGATTTTTAAAAAGTTTGGAGTATTCTTAAACTTGAAAAGTTCGTTACATTTCTTGGTTCACTCTAAAACTAGGCTCTGAGTTGATAAACATGCGTGATTACACAGATGAGCGTATATGATGTTTACATGTCGTTAGTCATATGGGACGTTGGACGTGTGGCTCGCTCTTCCTTATTTCATAAGCCATTTAGTTAAACATTTGTAATAAAATAGTAATATCTAAAATTAACTTAACTATGATTATGAGGCAAAATTAGACCTGTTCATGAAATCCTGATAAAACAGACATTGGTGTGAACACTTAGTGGTACATGTAAAGTTAAAACATATTTTGAAGTTCCAAGACCTGCACTGTGGACATTTTACATGTAATTTTTAAAATGTCAGGTGCAAATTCTTAAATATGGATTTTGTGTCATAACATACAGATTCACACCTAAGTATTTTTCTTCCACCTTGTTGATACATGGATTGCTAAAGGCAACTTATTGGTTGAAAGTCGTACATGTTTTGTATATTATAAACATCTTCAGCCACATAACACTGTTTAGATGAAAAATTCATATATTGACAAAATATCAATGCTTTAGAGGAAGTGTCCTTAAAATTAACATAAGAAGATTGACAATATTAAAAACAAAATACTCGAGAGAAAATTTATAAATTCTTTCTACAATTGAAAGCAGTTGTCAAGGAAACATTTGTAAAATATTCCATAGAGAATATGTCCTAATAATTATTCTTTTCTTAAGAAAGTTCATGAAAAGAAGGCGAATTTATAAATTAAAAATTATACATTTATAAGTAATTGTCGAAATGAAGAAATCCAGATTTCATAATGTCGCTCCTGTTACTGTTTCAGGTGAAAATATTACTAATTCCTACTTGTCAATTCTTTTTAAACCTGCTTTCCTCTGGAACAGTATCTCCTGTCATGTTTTTACGGTCTTGTGTCTGGTGTAGTAGTGATGATGCGTTCTTTCTTGTTCACATACTTGAGGAGGTGGAGGAGCGGGGGATATTGGTGTGTCATGAACTTCCTTGTTGTTATCTTCAGCTTCAAAGGAGGAGGAATACATCGTAGGGCTATCTGGAGGTGGAGCGATTCCAATTCTTTTCTCGTGATCTTAATCAAGCATTTTCAAATAGTCCAGAATTTGAGCATATAATGGGTTTCTGATATTCTATAGCCTCATTAAGTTTATCATTTTTCGTTATAAGTTGGTCTATATGAATATACAGATCTTCATATGTGTTCATTAAGCTTCCCTCTTTAAATTTTGTTCTATGTTGGTAAATTTATGACCTGTGGCAGTCATGTGTGTTCCCATAGCTGAGAACCTTCTATGTTTTTCAGCATTCACATATTCTAAATATCTTACTTTAAAATTGTGGCCACATTGTCCTATGTATGTATTCTTGCATTCAAAGCACGTAAGTTTATATATTCCCAAATCTAAAAATTTATCTTTATGTGAGAGATTTACTGTATGATGGTTGAAAACACTCTGTTTCCTGTTGTTATTTGTAGAAAATGCAATTTTGAAAATTTTTCTCTTAAATAAATTTGTTATTATGTGTATGATTGGATTATTATATGTGAACTTGATGTATTTTTCAGTTTTACTGGTTTGATTGCTAATTTAGAGTGTCGCTCCTCTGAATATTTATTAAATATTTTATCCATTATGTTATTGTTGAAACCATTCATGACGGCTTGTCGGATAAACAACAGTTTTTTTATTTTTTTCAGATTTGGATAATGGTATACTAAATGCTCTGTTAACATAGCTGTAATATGCTGATCTTTTCTGTGCCTCAGGGTGTAACGCGTTTTTCCGGATAGTGGTCGGTGTGAAACTGGATTTTTCTGTGTATTCCAAAAGAAAATCCTTTTTCATCTTTCGTTGTGACAATATCTAGAAAATTCAGTGATCTTTCTTCTTCCTCTAAAGTGAATTTTTTATTGGAATCCAAATTGTTCAATATATTTTAAAAAATTTACATCGTCCACATATCGTGTCCAAAAATCTAGTCCCTCTATTTGATTAATAATCTTCATGTATTCCAAATAGTCTAAGTATATATTAGCCAATATTCCTGATGCTGGGGCTCCCATTGGGAGTCCTTTTTCTTGGTAATTTTTTTTTTTATACATGAAATAATTTTGATTTAACACAAATTCTAAAACATTAATAAAATCTTCAATTTCTGGTATGCTTATTCATTTGTACTTCATTAAATTCTTCTTAATGATTCTGATTATGTCTTCTATTGGAATGTTTATATACATGTTGGTTATGTCAAACGAACATGTCACTTGAGAGGATCCAAGTTTAAAATGTTTACCTAGATTGCAAAAATCCACTGAGTTTTTGATAGGTGTTTTACAATGAAATACATTATTACTTGGTAAGAAATTGCATATAAACCTAGAAGTTTTATAAATGGTGCTATTTTTGAAATTTATGATAGGTCTAATCGGTTCTCCCTGTTTATGTAATTTCAGCAGTGCTCTCGCAGTCGGGAGTCTGGGGTTCATATTTATTAATGTTTGCACATCACGTTCGTTAAACAAGAAAGACATGAAAGGTACACGGGAAAAGGGGGGAATTTCATATCTTCTACAAACTGAGATAATTAAATATGAAAGTTTCAACCATTAATACTGTCTACAATAATACCTGTACATAAAGTAAGTAACGTTAGCCTAATGTA
Source organism: Anabrus simplex (assembly GCF_040414725.1). Taxonomy (NCBI): domain Eukaryota; kingdom Metazoa; phylum Arthropoda; class Insecta; order Orthoptera; family Tettigoniidae; genus Anabrus; species Anabrus simplex. The sequence continues at coordinate 22,774,715 of NC_090277.1, read as the reverse complement.
TTGGTATTGTTAATAGATAATAATGAAAATATAGAATTAAGTTTTATAATTGTAAAAATGAAAAATGAAGTAAATACACATTTGTCATGAAAATAAACGGGAATGTCCCTTCTAACAAAACATAGCAAATAACCTGTCAGTTAAGAGTGAGGAAGTGTATCGATGAATGATCTTCCCTGTGGTCCGCAAAGTGGATGCGCAGATCAGAAAATTTTACTGTAGAAATTATATGTAAACCTGAAAGAGAAATAAATTACACATATAAAATCTCAATCTTGCCAGCATGTTTGCGAATGTGGAGCAACTTCAAGTACACTAACTCTTGCACTTGGGTTCATAAGATGCCTCTGGAAGAACAAACTCACTAACTGGTGTTTCTGGGAAGTGTGGAGTTGATTTTTGGAGCATTTACAAAAGGTCGTTCCCAATGGCCATTGTAACTGTCTCTGTATTCCATGAATCATGGATGCTCAATGGAGATGACAAGTTCCCTTATTGGTCTTGTTTTAAAAGGGCAAACTTTTCTGTACAAGGAAATAAAAAAACTTGGTCCACAGACGAATCATTGGTTGATCAACTTCGATTACATGGAACGGGAATGGCTTATTTCTGGCACTTCTAAAATGATCCGCCCAGTCTCCTGGCATTTCAGCTGCAAATTTCTGATTAATTAGTGCCATGTTTCTGTTGCACTCTAAGTACGAGTGCCCATGAATTGGAAATACTATTTTCACAGACTTGAGGCGTTTGGCATGATGTACTATAAGTGGAGAAATCTGAAAACAGCCCAGTTCTTGTTCTGTCCACATGCAGAATCACAGAAGATTGTCAAGTGTTTTATCTCGCCCCCAAGTTCACAAAATATAAAATGATGTAACACAGATCACACTTCATCTGCTGCTTTATGTGCAACTGTCTCTGGGTGTGTATAGAATACCGTGTGTTCACTAGACAAAACATGTATATTGAAGGAGAACAGTGACAGCTGTCTACAGAATCACGTCGTTAGTGGATAAATTAGGTATGCATAAATTCCTTTGGATATCCATCTCTAATGCCACATACCAAACTGACATTCCCCCTTTGTTTCTTGTTATGTGGTGAGATTCCCCTTTCATCAGTTGTACATGTAGTCTTAAACTTGTTATATTTCAGTGACATTTCCCTTTACTTGGTTGTACATTGTCTTAAACTTTCTCCTGACATTAAAGTATATATGGGTAGTGTTAATTCATTTTTTGTTTTACATTGACATTCCCCTTTTTTCCTGTGTACCCTTCACATGCATTTTAATAAGTTTTTTAAGATCCCTCTGAATACGTGATGTCGGGTCTTTATCAATTGTATTAAACGAATTGTTATTAAAAATGTTTTTGTTTTTTCAATATAAACATTTCCATCTAGGGCTACGACTGTTCCTCTTTTATCTGCTTTTGTGATTATTAAGTTATTTTGCTTGATTTTTCTTAAAGTCATTTACCGCCTTACTTGCGCCTCGAAGTGATTGTAGTCCTTTTACTAAAGTAGGAATTTTCTTTTTAGCTTCATACCTTAAGTCATTCTGTAAATCTACAGGTAGATTCTGTTCTGCTGTTTCCGTTTCTGCTATTGTGGTGATTAAATCATAACTTTTATTTGAACTTGGCCAATTGAAATTAGGGCCTTGACTTAAAATAGAGGTTTCTTATCCATTAAATTCTATCTGAGACAAATTTTAATTGGAGGTGGATAAACACTATCATCAAATGTAAGATTAGGAACTAACCTTCTTTCTTCTCTATTAGATGCTAAATGTTTCATCTTTAATAATTTATTATGCAAAGGTTCTTGTTTCATTTTAATTGTGTTCTCCATTTCCTCATTGATATGCTTCTGGAAAGAATCCCATTCCTTAGGCTATCTGTAGGTGGAGAGTTACTAATTCTTTTCTCGCGATATTTCTCAATTATTTTCAAATATACCAGAATTTGATCATATGATGGGTTCTTACATTTTATAGCCTCATCAGGGTTGTCATTTTTCTTTACAACTTGGTGTAGATGAATGTATAGATCTTCACATGTTTTTATTAAACTGCCCTTTTTTAATTTTTTATGATGGTCAGTTTTCTTAAAAGTGCCCAGAGAAGAACTATATATTCCAATCATTATAAGTTTACTCGAACGAAAGTCAAAAATGTATGGCTAAAATGAGAAATTAAATTTATGTATAAGAGAAAGAAACATCTTAATGAGAAAATGTACTTCGCACATCTCTCAACACCACTGAACTTGCTTCCTCTGGAATGCACTATACAGTGGCCTCCACGGTATGCACTAGCCATGTGTCTTGGTGGGTGTGGTATTTACCAACTGATGAGGCAAACTTAGCACTTTGGGGCGAAACACTGGCAACCAGGAATGAGTTTGCTGGAAAATTTTTAAATCCAGTGACGGACCATTTTTATTGGTATTTTAAATTTACTCATTTGGGACAAATATTTCAGGTTCCCTATGGGAATCAACATTATCTTCCCTAAATCCTACCAAAGGACCAGTGAATTCTATATATGAAGTTTGATGGAAATATATCCAGTAGTTTTCAAGTTATAGACAGACACTAAAGCTAAAAAATATGCAGATGGTCAATATTATGCCTGAAACAAATAACAGTACAGAAATTTAGCGAAAATAGTAAATGTACAGACACCAAACATACGGTAGTTATGATTTTATTAATATAGATAAGGAATCTGCTCCATGCACAACAGCTGGAGATAGCCTGCCAAACTGACAGTTAATGATATCCCCCTTTTTAATCCTCCTGTCAAAAAAATGCCTATGATAAAAAATAGTTTTAGAAGATGATTGCCATCATGCTTGTTCGATATCCGGCCAGGTTGATGTTATATATATTGTGGGAGAGTAAAATCACTGTTTCGGTTCCTGATAAACCCCCAGTGCATTCTGGGATTTTGAAATGTTATGGACCGTAAAACCTAGCTTTGGACAGGTGGATTCTAAATATAAATTTTGGTTGAAATATCTTCAGTCGTTTTAATTTAATAAGAAACACGAATTACACGCACCCGCTCTTGTGTTAAGTCTGCTGGGACCTGCACCGAAAAATGGTCTGCTAATGATATCTGCCTTATTAATCCTCTTATCAAAATGATGCACGTGAGAAACAAAAAGGTTTAGAAAGTGATTTCCGTTAATTCAGATAATTTTTGATTAAATTTGGTTGATTATGTTTTGTGGGAGTGCAAAGACACGTTTTCAGTTTTGTAAAACCCCAGGTCATTTCTGGCATTTAAAAACAGTATTAGCCCTAAAACCTACCCAAGAATGAAGTTTGGTGGAAATATATCCATTAGTTTTCAAGTTATAGATAAACAGACACCAAACTAAAAGATATGCAGATGATCATTATTACCCCTGAAATGGATAACTCTAGGAAAATTTTGCCAAAATAATCAATATACAGACACATGGTCATTACGAATTTATTTATATATATTGATTCCTAGATAATACAATTACTTGTAGATATAAGTTGCAGTTTACAAGCTATAAATAAATAATACAAATTGCTTGCTTACTGTGAGCGTTCACGTATATACTACACACATTATAGCCATCTCGTGGCAGGTGAAAAACATTCTTATTCTTCCTAATGTGGTCTGTGGTGTTACTAGTCTATTGTGACTTATAATATTACTTATACTTGCAATGAATAAATAAGCCCTTCAAAACTGATCTTGCCTTTCTGTTTCATACGTCGTAAGGACAGTGTTGAAAGGGTTTGTATGTTCACCGTTACTCACCTTAACATTCGTTAAATGAATAAATCCATCACTACCAGGATACACATTTGATCACTGCATAGCAAGTGTGTCGGCTTCTTTCGGTGTGACTGTGTTGCTGTGGGTTATTTAATTGCCCTTTTATTGAGATATTCATTTGACCATGTCTTCCAGGATTTCAAGGTTAGCTGTTGAATATATAGCCATCTGGGTGATGGGAGAGGAAGTGTAGTCATGATCAGGGAGTGTGGTAATTGGCTCTACTGTATGGAAATGGGATGTAGTGAGGTAAGAAGTGTCAAACAGGTTATCTTTTAACTTTGGTGAGAGGATTTATGTGTTGTAATTGTGGTCCATTCTTTGTTGGTGAAACAATAAGAATCCATCACTCTTCCATACTGATATATCAGACTAGTGACAGCTGCTTCCCAGATTCCACCAAAGTGTGGTACTGCAGGAGGGATGAAATGCCATGTCAGTCCCACACCTGCAGTTGCCGTGAAGAGTTGGTTTTTCTGATGGTTGTTTTGCAGAAAGGCCTTGATTTCTTTAGCTGCTCCAAGGAAGGTTGTGCTGCTATCGCTGTAAATGTTCACAGGTTGACCTCTATGAGAGCTAAGTCGACAAAGTGCGGCGAGAAATGTTGTTGTGGTGAGATCAGGTCTTATGTCTATGTAGACAGCCTTGGTAGCTAGGCAGTGTGATCTTGTTCGATCTCACACCATTTTTCATGAGAATTGGGCCAGCATAGTCTATTCTAGTGCTAAGGAAGGGGTACGTCAGGGTTTCATGCACCCTTCATGTATTTCACATTAATTGAGGGGCTGAGGGGTACAAGTGGTACAGGTGCTCCTTTGTGCAAACTGAGTAAATGAATGCTAAAGTTGAATGGCTGATTATAAATTCTGAGAATTTTTCAAAACAAAAATATATTTTCTAACAGTCGGTATATATTTGTAAGTGTGCTTGTAGTGCCCCTGCAATTTTTTTAAAACTTATTAAAACACTTATGCTCCTTGTGTCTGATGACTTTTTAGAGTAGAACAGGTGCAAGTTCCATTATCATGTTTGATTTTAACATATTTGATACAATACATTTGATTTACAATGCATGCTCATTATAAAACAAGGAGCTGTGAACAACTAATGCATATTGCAGGTTGAAGAACACGAGAGGCAAACAACAAATAATGTGAAAACAAAAATATACTCGTGTGGCTCCAACACATAAGGGTCATTATTCATGGTAGCTTTCCATATACCCCTCACAATCAGTGTTTACAGAATTAGAATCTTCTGCGGTATCTCTTGAAGAATGTCCTTCCTGAGGGAACACTCACGATGCTGTACAGTTTTGTTGTGCTTTCTTCAGACTTGCCCGTCCTTCCTCCACGTCCTCTTGTTTATCTTCTCCCTCTTCTTACATTAATTTAAAATGCTGTCTGAGAATGGGGTATATTGCAAATTTACCTTTTTCCTTTTGATGCAAAGTTATTGTGGAGGACATTGAACTCGATTCTGAGGGCACGTAATCATCATCAAACTCTAGTAAATAGGAATCAGAACTGGCATCTAGAAAAATTATAATGCATTCTGTAAAATACCTGTGAATAGTATTAAAATGATTGCATAAAATTAAGCTATGATTTACAATAATAAGGAAACGAATTGCACGGGTGTGACGCTTTATTACATGTAAATAACACGCATGGTGCACTGTGGATTGCTAATGGATAAATTAATACCTATAGAACTGACGTTGCCTGTTGTGTCGCAAACAAGGAATGTTATTACATAAGGCATATTTAAACTTGCATTACATATTACAGTAAGTACTCTCAAAAGCGTACCTATTGTGCCACTGCTGTACTATAAGGAAAAAAAATATATCAATGTGTCCATTCAGGAGAGCAGTAATGTGTCTTTCGTCTGCCATTTCACTTGTACTGGTTGTATTCAAAATGCATTCCAGGCCCAGTGTTAGAGGTTAAACCTTATCACCGCAGAGAGCAGCACTATGCATGAACTTCTTTTACTCTGAAGAGAACCATACCTAAGCTTACCAAATGTGTGCTTAGACCAATTTCTGGTGAAATGTCACTTGTACTCTCAGCCCCTCAGTTGTTCAGTAGTCTCTGAGAATACTTGAGATGTGCATGACATGGCTGCTTTACTGTCCTCCTTGCTGTTGGGATCCAAAACTTGTCTCTCAGAGAGTTGAGTGCCAGGATGAAGTAGTCAAAGGTTTCCACCATCATAATTAGATTTGTGAGATGATGATACATATACAGAATGTTCTAATGTTTTCCATGTCACTAGAATTAGGGTATTGTGCAGTCTTCGGCTGACAAGAAGATTGCCTTCTTGATCTATGATTTGAATTATAATCTTAATGTGAGTTGATAGTTTCCTACACAACATTAAGACATTGGAGAAGCCACTCGTAAAATCTATGGGCGCGCTATTTCATTGTTTCTGATGGAGCTCGGAGATTCTACGGGCATGTTTTAGCGACCTGTCAGTAGGATACCATTCAATGCCTCTACAAGCATAACATGAGCACAAGACCAGGAGCTCTTCTTTCAAAGCATTGATAACACAGCCACGTAGCTACATAACCTAGGGCTGCGTCATCGTTGACTCTCAGCTGTGAAATGGGCATGAAAGTAGAATGAAGAGTGTGTGTGTAAGAGGCAGGCTTGTTTCTGTAATTCTTGTGAATATTTAGCATGTCTAATTCAATTGTACGAAATTTAGACATTGAATCCATAATGGATGTTCTTATGGAAGACACGAGTTCTGAAAATGGGGATGAGGATAACAATTGCACACTAAGTAAACATTAGGGTTCAGGCGCTTCAGGGAAGTAAATATAGATAATGAGCTGAATTCAAATTGGTGTGAAGTGTAACGTAGTTTTATACCGCTTCCTGAAGTGGGTTCTGTAATACTGTGGGTGTTTTCCATGTACAGATGAAAACTTAGAGCAGCTTGATGCTACCCCATTGTCAAACAACAAACAGCGGGAAAGCAAATTGCTCGTTGTAAACAAGGATACCGGTGCCAATTGACCAATTAGGTTTGTCGTATATGTAAACACAAGTTTTCTTTATTACACATCACTTCGTACGAAGAGAAAAACATAGTGAGGTCAAAGAAGATACATACAGAGAGAAAATAATGGCATCATTAATCCTCCACATCCTCCCCACTCTGGTCGTTCTCCAATGGTACGACCAGCTGTACCGGTCGGGTGATCCGTTCCATCGCTGAGTAGGAGGACGAGAGTCCTCGCCTTCCCGTCACGGCCAGAGATGCGAGCTCATTGCCATATGTGACCTGGACGCAGGTCGTCTTGAAGCAGGACGACATCCGCCTTCCGGCATTTCGTTGATCTTCTGCATGTTTGCCGCACTTCGTGGAAACTTCTTAGGGCGAGAAGGTACTCCTCTCTCCAGAAGTCGTCTTGCATCTTTACCCACAGTGTTGCTCCTTTTCTCAGATCTGTATAAACGCTAGGTTCTAGACCGTTGGGTAATGTTGTTAGCAGTCCCCCGTTTATGAAGTGCTTTGGTGTCAGTACGTTGGGACGGTCTTATGAAATTAGTCTGCTGTTAATGACGCCTTCTATTTCTGCCAGTATTGTCCTCAGAGTTTCCTCGTCTACTTCAGACGTGCCCAACACTTTTCTCAATCATCACTGTTGTGCCCACCATTCGTTCCCACCAGCCTCCCCATCAAGTCACCCGTGGAACAATAAACTTCCAGTGTACACTGTTGTGGGCGAAATGCTGGCTCCGTGGAGATCCGAGAATGTTCTCTGCTCGCAGCTTTAAAGGTCTTCACATTGTCCAAGTAGATGGTGTGAGGTAATCCATGTCTGCTGGAGAAGCGTCTGAACGACATGATGAATTTTTCAGTACTCATGTCCGATGTTAATTCCAGGTGCAAAGCCCTTGCAGTGGTGCAAGTGAACAGTGCGATATACGATTTCTGTAACACGCTTCCCACCCTGAAGGCCATCGAAGTCCACTCCTGTGACCATTAAAGGTTTAGTGGATTGTATTGCTCTCCACCACTCTGAAATATACTCTCCGAGGTGTCGCAGAATAAATGCACCTGATATTTCTCTGATTTTGTACAAGAAGATCCTATCCATCGAGGAGGGATTTGAATGGCCGACAAGAGAATGAGGCTGGAAGTCCAGATCGTCCCATGCTATCCCTCTACACTAAGTATCATGGAACAGGAATTTTCCTGTAATCGACATTGGCGATAGGAAACCAAGCGGATCGTGAAACCTTGCTGTAGCTTGTAGTACTGTCTCTTCGTTGCCGGCTATTCTGGCAGCGTTCTGATGACGTATATTAGGGTCGAAGAAAAGACAGTCCGTGTGCATGATCAAGTTAACACATAAAACTCGTGTCTCTCTCTTCTTCTCGCACCCTTCGGCTCCCCATATATCCTATAACAATGCTGAATTTGTCGCCCACTTTGACATTGGCATTTGGATCTCTTGGAGAAGCTCTGTTATCTCGTACTTCACCGCTGTGATTTCATTGTCTTCTATATTGGCTGTGAAATCATCAACGAAGGTCCCTTGAGCTAGCAGTTTTATAGCGAAGGGATACTTGTCGCAAAATTGGAAGTTAATTCACGTAATGTGGCTGATAAAAGGAATAGACAGCATGAAAGTCCAAACGACAAACGGGTGAATCTGTATACTGCAGTATTGTCAGTTGTCTTCCAATCTCCATTTGCGCTGTCTCCATTCCGAAACATAGAAATCTCGCCAAGTCTGTCATTTTTATCCAGACACAAGTGCAGAAAAGCTTGGGTTCAGTCCACAATTAAACATAATCGGTAGAGTCTGAAGCGGAGTAGTATTGCCAGAATTTCTTGTGGGAGATTAGGCTCTGCCTCCAAGGCATCGCTGAGTGATAGGGAACCCCTTTCATGAGATGAAGCATAACAACTGTTCTCCACTTCGTCGTGCCGACTCTTTGATTCTTTATCGCATGGTGAGGCAAATAGTGCCCGTGAAATATAGTCACAACGTTATATCTCCATCCAGACTTGGTAATTTTATTTTTGAAAGCCAGACCTTTGTCATCTTGACGAATTCTCTTGATTTAAATACAGTAAAACTTTGCTTCAGTTCCATTTTTATATTAGCTACTGGATTTAAGGAGGTTATCATTTTTGCCTCCAGTATGTCTTAGCTCTTTCCTGTCTAACTGCGAGCTATGCTCGCAGCGGCCGAAAGTACGTTCAGGCCGCGCTGCGAATATAGCCCGTAGTAAGGTTTGACAATTCACTAAAAATCGAGAACGAGCTATGCACGCATTCTGGTGGTTACATCATGTTTCTTCATGTATTAGTTACGAGAGTATTTAAGCAGATGCCAGTATTATATGTCTAAGTCAGACAGGTAATGATATTTTCGATCAGCATGCATCAGTAGATGTCACTCAGTGAGCTCTAGGACAAACATGTGCTTGACGAAAGTGATATTTTCGATATATTATGATGTATTGTAAGTTTATGTGCAAATGAACATATTGACATATGAATTCGAAACAACTTCTTACGTTTCATTATGATTAGATTTCGTTTTACTGCCTAGCACATGTTCTCGCGTATTTCATATTTGCGAAAATACGTAAGATTGTCTACATATTAGTGAAGTTGTCTGTTTAGAAGGCTGTATTTTCTCTTTCTCAGAAGTCTTTTGTGGTAATTGGAACAATAATTTAACATCTGAGTAACTTTTGACAAAATTTATCAATTAAAATAAAATTTCATATGAGCTCCCATGGTTCATGTTTGTGGGTTACTGTAGTCACGTCCTAGTTCGTGAACCATGGGCAACGGCTGAGTGGCCTAGTAAGTGGTCCTGGGAGTCGGGATACCAGTTGCTATGGAATGGGGGTGGGCATCTCGGACATATTCTGAGTCGTGGCCCTCCTTGTGCTCAGGCGGCTAGGACTATACAATTCACCGGTGGTCTATAACCCGTTAGAGGAGAGATCCTCACTTGGACTATGTGCAAGTAGGGCAGCATCCTGCTTCATGAATTTACCGAGCTCAGAACACTTTAAGCAAGCCTCGGACCTATGGGAGTAATGGAGTCCCACTCCCCTTTGACAGGCGAGGGACTCCTTGGAAACAACTTGGCGAACAAAATGGAATTCGATGGGGAGCTATCAGTATTAATGGGGCTTATGGAAGAAAGAAGGTAGAACTGGCTGAGTCAGCAAAGAGGATGCATCTGGATGTGCTAGGAGTAAGTGATATTTGGGTAAGGGGAGATAAGGAGGAAGAGATAGGAGATTATAAAGTGTACTTGACGGGTGTTAGAAAGGGAAGGGCAGAGTCTGGGCTAGGGCTCTCTATCAGGAATACCATTGCACGCAACATAGTTTCGGTTAGGCACGTAAATGAGCGAATGATGTGGGTAGATTTGTCAGTGGGAGGAATTAGGACAAGAATTGTGTCCGTGTATTCACCATGTGAGGGTGCAGATGAGGATGAAGTCGACAAGTTTTATGAAGCATTCAGTGACATCGTGGTCAGGGTCAACAGCAAGGATAGAAAAGTGCTAATGGGCGATTTCAATGCGAGAGTAGGGAATAGAACTGAAGGATACGAAAGGGTGATTGGTAAATGTGGGGAAGATATGGAAGCTAATGGGAATGGGAAGTGTTTGCTGGACTTCTGTGCTAGTATGGGTTTAGCTGTTACGAATACATTCTTCAAGCATAAGGCTATTCACCGCTACACATGGGAGGCTAGGGGTACCAGATCCATAATAGACTATATCTTAACAGACTTTGAATTCAGGAAATCTTTTAGAAATGTACGAGTTTTTCGGGGGTTTTTCGATGATACAGACCACTATCTGATCTGTAGTGAACTAAGTATCTCTAGGCCTAGGGTAGAGAAAGTGAAATCTGTCTGCAAACGAATAAGGGTAGAAAATCTCCAGGATGAGGAAATTAGACAGAAGTACATGTATATGGTTTGTGAGAAGTTTCAAACAGTAGACATTACGCAGGTTCAGGATATAGAAAGTGAATGGGTGGCATACGGGGATGCTGTAGTAGAAACAGCAAGAGAATGCCTAGGAACAACTGTGTGTAATGATGGGAAAAGGCGAACATATTGGTGGAATGATGAAGTGAGAGCAGCCTGTAAACGTAAAAAGAAGGCTTGTCAGAACTGGCTCCAAACAAGGGCCGAGGCAGACAGGGATTGGTACGTAGATGAAAGAAACAGAGCAAAACAAATAGTTGTTGAATCCAAAAAGATTTTGGTAATAACCTGGAAAGGCTAGGTCAAGCAGCAGGGAAACCTTTCTGGACAGTAATAAAGAATCTTAGGAAGGGAGGGAAAAATGAAATGAACAGTGTTTTGAGTAATTCAGGTGAACTCATAATAGATCCCAGGGAATCACTGGAGAGGTGGAGGGAATATTTTGAACATCTCCTCAATGTAAAAGGAAATCACCATGGTGATGTTGCAAACAGCCAAGCTCATGGGGAGGAGGAAAATGATGTTGGTGAAATTATGCTTGAGGAAGTGGAAAGGATAGTAAATAAACTCCATTGTCATCAGGCAGCAGGAATAGATGAAATTAGACCTGAAATGGTGAAGTATAATGGGAAGGCAGGGATGAAATGGCTTCATAGAGTAGTAAAATTAGCGTGGAGTGTTGGTAAGGTACCTTCAGATTGGACAAAAGCAGTGATTGCACCTATCTATAAGCAAGGGAACAGGAAGGATTGCAATAACTATCGAGGAATCTCATTGATTAGCATACCAGGCAAAGTATTCACTGGTAGCTTTAAAGGGAGGGTGCGATCAGTCGTTGAGAGGAAGTTGGATGAAAACCAGTGTGGTTTCAGACCACAGAGAGGCTGTCAGGATCAGATTTTCAGTATGCGCCAGGTAATTGAAAAATGCTACGAGAGGAATAAGCAGTTGTGTTTATGTTTCGTAGATCTAGTGAAAGCATATGACAGGGTACCGAGGGAAAAGATTTTCGCTGTACTGGGGGACTATGGAATTAAAGGTAGATTATTAAAATCAATCAAAGGCATTTACGTTGACAATTGGGCTTCAATGAGAATTGATAGTAGAATGAGTTCTTGGTTCAGGGTACTTACAGGAGTTAGACAAGGCTGTAATCTTTCACCTTTGCTGTTTGTAGTTTACATGGATCATCTGCTGAAAGGTATAAAATGGCAGGGAGGGATTCAGTTAGGTGGAAATGTAGTAAGCAGTTTGGCCTATGCTGACGACTTGGTCTTAATGGCAGACTGTGCCGAAAGCCTGCAGTCTAACATCATGGAACTTGAAAAAAGGTGCAATGAGTATGGTATGAAAATTAGCCTCTCGAAGACTAAATTGATGTCAGTAGGTAAGAAATTCAACAGAATTGAATGTCAGATTGGTGATACAAAGCTAGAACGGGTCGATAATTTCAAGTATTTAGGTTGTGTGTGTGTACCCAGGATGGTAATATAGTAAGCGAGATTGAATCAAGGTGTAGTAAAGGTAATGCAGTGAGCTCGCAGTTGCGATCAGCAGTATTCTGTAAGAAGGAAGTCAGCTCCCAGACGAAACTATCTTTACATCGGTCTGTTTTCAGACCAACTTTGCTTTACGGGAGCGAAAGCTGGGTGGACTCAGGATATCTTATCCATAAGTTAGAAGTAACAGACATGAAAGTAGCAAGAATGATTGCTGGTAAAAACAGGTGGGAACAATGGCAGGAAGTAACCTGGAATGAGGAGATAAAGGCTAATTTAGGAATGAACTCCATGGATGAATCTGTACGCATAAACCGGCTTCGGTGGTGGGGTCATGTGAGGCGAATGGAGGAGGATAGGTTACCTAGGAGAATAATGGACTCTGTTATGGAGGGTAAGAGAAGTAGAGGGAGACCAAGACGACGATGGTTAGACTCTGTTTCTAACGATTTAAAGATAAGAGGTATGGAACTAAATGAGGCCACAACACTAGTCACAAATCGAGGATTGTGGCGACGTTTAGTAAATTCTCAGAAGCTTGCAGACTGAACGCTGAAAGGTATAACAGTCTATAATGATAATATATGTAAGTATGTAGAGCTCCCATTTTCATCCTAATTATTACTATTGAAAAATTATTATTTTTATATAACACCCATTTTTTTTGTTGTTTTGTAGTTGCAATGCACATTTTATATTAGCAAAATAGGGTAAATATAACAGCATTTCAGTAAAGTGTACATGCTTAGTTATTCGTCATACTTTTCCTCCATTCGCAAAACATGGTGTAATATATAAACAATTTTAAAATCTGAAGTGGTAGTTGACATGATACAAACAGCATTGCTCAAACAAGAACAAGGAAAAAAGAATCATTCAAATATCTCCTACAGGTCCAGAGATATAATGTTTTAAAACTGCGCAGTCCAGAACATTTGTTAGGCGCAGACTGGAATGGGTTAAATATCTTCGAAGCCTATCTGATATATTTCACGTCGATGTAAGTGAGACACCCCTTCATTTAGAGGATGGCTGTGTAGTTGTACTTCCTATTAAACAATCATTCACCACTACTACCACACCCCTTATTTTAAAGCATTAAATCTGAAGTTACATAGAAACTTTGTTTTTATATGAATATTCTCATTTCCTTCAAGTAGTTTCTATGTTTTCCTCAGAGTACTGTAATGCACTAAGGGCATACAACAGCTGATACCGTTCCAAGATTCTTTGCAATATACATAATGTGTGGCGGTTGGTATCACTGCTACTTGTGCTATATTGCATGAATTGCACATTTCAAACACTGGCTTGTTGTTAGGACAGTAGTGTGAATTTTGTACAAGTTGTCCTTTCAGGCTTTGCTTTTACAAATTGTGGGAGTTATCTTCACTATATAAAATTTCCTGTACTAGTCGGTACATTCGAGGACGTCCCCATCCGTGTGGTCATCTGACAAGGAACTGCTTGGGTGGGACCAGACCGAATGCAATGGAAACTGCTAGGAGTATCACTGGAGAGAATAATCCTGCAAGTACTTAAAAGTAGTGATTTTGAATTGTAACCGGCAGTATCAAAGATAACGGTTGTGTTAGAACTTGGTAAGATGCTCAGTGGAGAAATCAAGACATCACCTAACTCCTGTAATTGTTACACAGTTGTCCACAACATGGCAAAATGAAAGATTTTGAACACTATTTGTGTTGTTTGTTCTAATAAAATGTCATATTAAGAGCCTGCATGTTTATATATTGCCTCCCAACTACTCTGCACCGAAATGCTGAGCACAGGGAATCCAGAGGTGGACCATTTATGTTGGCAACGATTGAATACTTCGTGCTTTTTTAGATCTGGCGTGACTGAGCTCGATAGCTGCAGTCGCTTAAGTGCGGCCAGTAGCCAGTATTCGGGAGATAGTGAGTTTGAACCCCACTGTCAGCAGCCCTGAAGATGATTTTCCGTGGTTTCCCATTTTCACACCTGGCAAATGCTGGGGCTGTACCTTAATTAAGGCCACTGCCGCTTCCTTCCCACTCCTAGCCCTTCGCTGTCCCATCGTCGCCATAAGACCTATCTGTGCCGATGCGATGTAAAGCAACTAGCAAAAAAAAAAAAAAAAAAAGATCCGGTGGGATTATGAATACGTCTGGAAAACAACACAATGTACAACAGGAGACCACATTTATTTTAAAAATCACAAGAATTTCAAAAATTAAGTCTTTTTGATGTGCAATATTGAAGTATTTTTGAATTGAATATCACCACGCACGAATTTCTAGAGTATATAATAATTTGAAGATATTCCTCACTGTTCTTGTAAAGTATGGAACAATTTTTAAGTAACACTGAAGAACATATTAGTAGATACTATTCACAGGTTCGCCAGCCACCCCCACCACACGCCCCTGGGAGAGGCCTTCGCTGACTAAGTGTGCATGCTTCACCTCACATTATCTTACTTGGCGGGGGATTTGAAAAATATGGCTTGGTCAAGAGTGCAAGCTTGACCTAACAGGCGCACATTCGACTGGAGGTCTAACCTCACAGGCTCTGGATTCAACACTAGGCTTAACCTTACAAGGGTATTTGGTTTACAGACTCAAGTTTGATGCCCAAGTGTGCTAGCTTATCCTAACATGCACGGATTTGGTGCACAGGTTAACTTTACAAGGGCGTTACAGCTTCGAGTTTGCGATTCGATCCCGGGCTTACATAACTAGAGAAGACCGGGCGAGTAGGCCGTGCGGTCAGGAGCGCGTGGCTGTGATCTTGCACCCAGGAGATAGTGGGTTCGGATCCCACTGTCAGCAACCCTGAAGATGGTTTTCCGTGATCTCCCATTTTCACACCAGGCAAATGCTGGGCCTGTACCTTAATTAAGGCCACTGCCGCATCCTTCCAGCTCCTAGGCCTTTCCCATCGTCGCCATTATGGCGACCTATCTGTCTCGGTGCGATGTAAAGCCTTTAGCAAAAAGACTAGACAAGATGATACATAGTCCAGGGGCTTTTGTATCTGATCTTGTAACAAGATGGTGGCTATACGCATTGTTTAATAGGACTAGGGAAATGGTGTAAGGCTTGATGCATAGGCTTTATTCATAGAGCCAAAACGTTGATAGGCGACTATAGGTCATGGAGCTGAAATACTGCAATAGGGCCACAGGACTAAAGGGAAAAGGGTTAAATGACTATAAGACTAAAGGGAAAGGGCTAAAATGCTAAATGGCTGAAGGCCAGAAGGGTTAAATTGACTGAGCTATGGTCTAGGGCTCGGAACTGAACTTGGAACAAGGTGGTGGTATGGGACAATGGAGATGGTGAGATGTGGGGACAATAATAATATCACTTTACGTCTTACTAACTACACTCCATTGTTTGAAAAATTCGCTAAAAATTATAATTGTGATGATCCAACCTGCCTTTCTCCTGAATACTATACATGCATGCACACTAGGAAAGGAAGGGGCAGCATTTTAGCCGTCTGAGCTACTCAGATTGACTATTATTTTTCTGAATTCCCAAGTACTGAAATTGCAACCCCCACTTCAAACCGTTTTGGAAGTTGCTGACGAGTCAGAATTTAGTCCTGCAAGTATTCTTTTACGTGTCAGTAAATCTACCGACATGAGGCTGACGTATCTGAACTCCTTCAAATACATCGGGCTGAGCCAGAATCGAATCTGCCAAGTTGGTGTTAGAAGGCTAGCTCCTTAACAGTCTGAGCTACTGAGCCCGACAATTGCCGAAAACACACATTAGTAGTAAGTAAACTCGTGTCCTCATCCTGAGGTGGTGGAGGTCCCCCCACTGGAGGTGAGCTGTATGCGCCATAGCAGCCCTCCTATCGGTCTGAAATTTCTGGCAGTGCCGGGAATCGAATCCAGGCGCACGAGAACCGCGGCTAATAGCACTAACCGTTATGCTGCGGAGGCGGACACACTAATAATGATCATAAAAGTAATAATAATTCTGAGGATACAACCGAACTTCGTACTGAATACTTAACATGCATACCCAATAAGGAAAAGTAATCTGGTGCCCGAATTTTGTCCCGCGGGAGTTCGCGTCTTATCCGAATTACTCACTAAATTGTAAAATCCCCGACCCAGCTGGGAATTACAAAATCCAGAAACTTAAATCAGCCTGGATTGCACCTACATGCACATTATTTCATTATTCTTCAATCGTTAGCAAGCAAATTGCTAGTCCTGAACCATCGACGTGTTCCACACTGAGTTGCCAGAGAGAGAGAGAGTATGTTAGCTCATTGAGTGAAGACTCCAATTATGTCGAATCAGGCGATGGTACTGAGATACCGGCATTGCCGGTATTGTAAACAAAAACGATAGCAGTGATGTTATCCGACCTCCTCGTGTGACAGTAATGCATGAAATTTCCGATTCACACGATAATGATAGTGACGGGAATAATGATGGATTTGACGGACACAGTAATGACGATGATGACCAGATGACCACGACGTACAACTTCAACCCTCTCCTGTATTCCTTGAGACGCCTGGCCCTAAACGTGCACCTCCTCCAGATGCTAGACCAAGTCAGTTTTTTAATCTATTTTTCACCCTTTTTTGTGGGAATTGATAGTGAAGAAATCAAACCGGTATGCATGCCAATTTCTGTCTTGTTTGCAGCAGTTTTCACGTAATTCTAGAGCCCAGGAGTAGTGACTTGTCACTGTTGCGAAAATTAAGGCATTCGTAGCAGTCATTCTTGAAATGGACATGATTCATACGCCTGCTATATTTTTGTACTGGGCTAAAAATTCCAGGAACATTCCATGGTTTGGAAAAATGTTTTCCAGAAACAGATTCCAGGTAATTCTAAAATTCTTCCGTCCAGTTGACAATGATTCATTGTTTCCCCCACGCCATCAGTACTATGATCTATGTGCCAGATTTGGCCCCATTGTAGAGCATGCAAACCACATATCCGTCAACATTAAACCCCTCACCAACATCTCAGTATAGATAAGTCGCTCATTGGAACAAAGTGTAATTTTCCCTCACACAGTACCTCCCTCAGAGAAAACATCATAGATGGGGAATCAAAGTTTGGATGTTATGTGACTGTGTTGCAAATTATTGTTTGGGAATTTATTGCTACTAAGAATCAAAGAGTGAAGTTGACAAGGCTCGAATCAAACAGCATCGCCTTAGTCAGGGGGTAGGCTACTATGTAGTAACAGATAACATTTTTCGAGCATTCCAAAAGATAAATTTCATGCAGGGCAAAGGAAATATTATAGGTGGAATGAAATTCTAGTTGCAGGGTAGCATTAAAAAATGTCTCAAAAATACCCAGTTTTGCACTTGTCAACTAATGCTGTAGCTAAGAATAAAAGATGAACAAAAATTAAGAATAATAAACAGAAGGAAATTATAAAACCGGATACAATTCTCAAATACAATCTGTACGTGGGGGAGTACTGTAGATGCTTCAGATATGATGTTGTACACCTATCTGGATGAGAGGCGCACATTGAAATATTGGAGGAAGGCGGTGGTTTGCATCATTGGTAGGATGGTGTTAATTCCTACATAATCTATAAGGAAAATACCTCTATTAAGAAGATCACCAGACTACAGTTTATTTCTAGCATTATTCAGTATTTAGAAATAGAATGTTAAGTCATGGAAATCTACTCCCAACTGCAAAAACGTTTTCTTCAGGACGGACTTTGTTAGAGAAATTACCCGGTAAACATTTAAATGCTGTGTAGTATGTAGCAATAAGGATGAGGACTAATGAATGTGTGTGTAGGACTGCGTAAGTGTTGAGAAGTGAAAGTTCGTAAAATGTAAATATGTACATATAACGAGTATGAGAAGTGATCCTGAAAAGTTTTTTAGAAGAACTATTATTCATAAAACATTGATATTTTACAAACCAGCAAACAATGCATCGTTCTGCATAGGAATACCAAATAGGTGAGTACAATCAAAATACTAGGACCTACAAAGATCCAACTTTGATTTTTTTTTCAGAAATTGGATGAAAAATTAATTTTCACTGAGCAGTATGAATTATTTTCGTGATTTTTATGTAATGAGTGAAGAGAGGAATCACATAGCTACAAGAAAATGTAAACTAGAATGAGATAACTTGAAAAATGAGGATAGCGTGTGTTTTTCTTCGGTGCTGCATAATAGGCATTTCCTCCCTGGAAATCTTGGCAAACACGGCAGTAAGGGAGCGTGAGAATTATCTCTTTTCTCTCAGGACATGTACATCAGGCCGTGTTCTGGTCACCTTTATCGGGCTTATCTAACCATCTGAAAACGGCTAAGAGGGTAGGGAATTGCATCTGGGTTGTATACATTCAACCTGGCGTAAAATCAACCCGTTCTTTTCTATTAAAATGTAAGCGTCTCGTCTGTACGTAAACAAGCGTACGGTAATAATGAACCTTACACCAATAATCCAAAGGTTTCCACTAACAATTGAACATACTGGATGCAATAACGATAAAAGTACAGACATCCGGGAGATAGTAGGTTCGAATCCCACTGTCGGCTGCCCTGAAGATGGTTTTCCGTGGTTTCCCATTTTTCACACCAGGCAAATGCTGGGGCTGTACCTTAATTAAGGCCACGGCCGCTTCCTTCCAACTCCTAGGCCTTTCCTATCCCCTCGTCGCCATAAGACCTATCTGTGCGACGTAAAGCCCCTAGCAAAAAAAGTACATAGAAAAACATAGTTCCTCTTCTTAATATATTCGGCTAGTCTGTACTTCGAACATAATTTAAAAATGCTGCACATTTACATATATAAAAAGTATCCACTACGGAAAACCTCCCAGCTTCTACATCTAACATATGAAAACAATTCTGAATTGCACGTAATAACATTCCTCAATGTTGTGATCTCAGTACGATAATATAGTATCACTTTACAAAGCATTCCAACTCTGAGAATAATAAAGCTCGCCCTTTCTATTAACAATCTTCAAATAAATAATGCAAATTATTAGAGTAGGGTAGTATAAGTTTAATCAGTGTGGTGCTCAGAATATGCGAACATATGAACGATGACTGAACAGTTTGAGACAATAAATGGCATAAAATACCGTACTGGCGAAGAAACGTAAATGAGCAAGTGTGTAGCTTCCTCATCACATTCCTGATTACTTCTCTAGCTCCATTCTTGCGTAAGGCAGACATTACTGAGTCTTTACGAAACGGATACGCAGAAATAAGAAGGGAAGTGGAGAGCAAGAACTATAACAACAGCAATACGGAAGAACGCAGAACAACTCTATATTACAGAGCTAAGAGCTAAGTGATCATCATTGACTCCTCTTGTGTGTCTTCCTACACGCGATGACCGCTGAGTCGCTTCCAGGAAAATGTGCCTTAAACGTAGATATAAAATCGCCTGGGTAGTAGCGGGGTCTCTATGGTAACGATTACGTCACTGGCTCTGCTGGAGAAAGCCCCTTCTCCCCGTGTCTCACCGGGCATGTGCATTCTTCTGATCTCCGAAAAACAGGTGTAATCCAGGCTCATTTAAATATTCTACATGGTGTAATTTCCGCCTGAATTGGGGTTTTATTCTTTATTGGGTAATTCTGATAAGACGCAAAATCCTGCGGGAGTGGGAACAAATTCCGGCATCAGATATTTTTTAATTGGGTATACATTCTGAGAATTTAGAACGAACGTGGGTTGGATCCTCCAGATTATTATCATAATTAGCGTGTGTCTGTGTTTTTGGCACTAAATAATTAAATTGTCAGTCTGAGTAGCTCAGACGGTTAGGGCGCTACTCTTCTAACCCCAACTTGGCAGGTTCGATTCTGGCTCAGCTCAGTGGTATTCGAAGGTTTTGAAATGCGCCAGCCTTGCGTCGTTAGATATACTGGCACATAAAAGAAAACTTGCAGGACTAAATTCTGGCACGTCAGCATCTTCGAAAACGGTTTGAAGCACGGATTGCAATTTCAGCACTTAGCAACTTAGCAATTTAATTGTCGAGCTAAGTAGCTAAGACGGTTAAAGTGCTGGCCTTATCTTTCTTACTGTGCACTCAGCATGAAAGCAGTTGGATCTTCGAAATTATTATTAATTTTATTATTATTATTATTATTATTATTATTATTATTATTATTATTATTATTATTATTGCGAACTTACCAAACGTTGGAGTATAGTTAGAATGACGTAAGGCGAACATTACTATTTTCCCCACCTCAAAAACAAGTCGAACTTTACGTGTTTCGGTTAAACACAGAAGATTTTAATGTACAGGCATTTAGTTAGCATGCCTGTTTGTTGCCCAAGTATAGAAGCCAGCGGTTCGATTCCTAGTCTGGTCGGTGATTTTTAATTTCTTTCAGCTCGAAGATTGTGTGTTTTGAATTTAACTCATAATCTCTTAGTTATAATGATAGGCAGTCCAAGGGGATGTGTACCGAAGTAGAGGTGCAATAGGGCTCCCACAGCCCGCCAATTAGAGGCCGCGGAGCGGTCACGTGGCTGCTGACATCAGAAGCGCGGGAAATTTGAATTTTGGCGCGAAAATTGAATGTGTAAACAAAGCCACTTGGTCTTGTTTGTAAGCAATGCCACGTGCTCTTACTTTTAAAGAATGCCACGTGCTTGTTTAACAGCCACGTGCTTTTTGACAGCTGTCAGCGGCCATCTTGGTACAATAACGCATCGCTAACCTCAGTGCTGCCATCTTTACGGCACTAAACCTCACGGCTAGCACCTTAGGCACATGGTGCCAGGTAATTTGAAATTCCACGTGCCCTTGTTTGTAAACAAAGCCACGTGCTTTTTGACATCTGCCATCATTTAATAAGAACGCATCGGTTTACGGCACTAAACCTAATGGCTACCACCATAGGCATGTAGTGGCGGGTAATATGAAATTCCACGTGTTTTCTGTTGCACGGCAGTAAGATTGAACAAGTATCCTCCTTCAAATACTTGGGCACTATGCTAGATGAGGAATGTGATTCCAAGAGGGAGATAAAATGTAGAATAGAACAGGCCAGAAGGCAATTTTTTAGCATGAAACAGCTATTTACAAAATCGGACCTAAGTGTGCAATTAAGAATGCGAATGATTCGGTGCTATGTATTCTCCATTTTTCTCTTTGGATGTGAAAGCTGGACCCTTGACCAAAATCTAGAAAAAAGAATTGATGCTTTTGAAATGTATCTATATCGTCGCCTACTCCAAATACTGTGGGTGCTGAAAATTTCAAATGACGAAGTCCTTCATCGCATGAAGAAACAAAAAGGACTATTACTTACTGTTAAAAAATGAAAAACCCAATATCTAGGTCACATTATGAGAGGCGAGAAGTACCAGCTATTACAACTCATCATTGAAGGTAAAATACAGGGAAAAAGGTCTGTAGGCAGGAGGAAGAATTCATGGCTGAAGGACATCCGAAGATGGCACAACTGCACTTCAGAAGATGCTTTCCATGCTGCAACATCACGTCCAGAGCTGGCTATGTGGACCGCCAACCTCCTCTAGGAGAAGGCGCCTCAAGAAGAAGAAGAATATAGCAGCTATACATAGGCTCTTATGAGACGGCTATGGGCGATTGCACAATATGGCGGCTATACATGGGCTCTTGTGTGACTGCCAAGGGCGCTAGCGCAAGATGGCGGCTGCTCTTATAGACGGCTCAAGGGTGCTTGCGCAAGATGGCGGCTGCTATTACGGATAAAGCTGGCTGAGGGGGTCTAAGACTATACAATAGGCTGTTATAAAGGAAGCTAGCTTAGAGGCTAGTGCACAAGATGACGGTTATACATAGGCTGTTATGACCTCCTCTTCCCCCTCCTTTGTCAAGGCATAGCGTTATATCTCTGTCGAACATGCATTACTATAACGATGCGATCTTATACTTTAGGCTAGAGTGAGCACGTGCTATTATTCTGTTTATAACCTGCAGCGATGGCGGCATCATAGTTGTACATGTTTAGACTTGATCGTTACTTACTGACTGAAAGCTTCAACAAGACTATAATGGAACACTGTACTCATTGTCGTCAACTACAACATGTGTTCAGAACACTGATTGAGGTGTTCAGGTCAGTAAAGAATAGAATAGAATAGATTTATTTATCATCAACAGATTGTTTCCCAATTAAATATGATTCAATAAAACATAATATACTACAAATACACCTTAAATAAATAACACTAATTTCCTAAAATAGTAACCAAGTTCAAACAAAATCTAGAGACCTTTATATATGCATATTTTCAAAACCTAAAATAAATAAGGATAAACTAAATCTCCTTAAATAATTGACAATATTAAACTATATCTAGTAACATTTACACATTTAGATATTGTAGCGGTATAATTTGGGGACTACGCTACACCGTAAAACTTCTGGTGCGGAATTTAAAAGCAGAAAGGAAATCATCATTTAACTTGGCGCCAAGAAATACAACACAGCAATCGGACGTTAATAGCTAATTTTCATGCATATTAAAGACCTGATTGGACTAATTTATATATAACGGGGACAATCACTTCGTTATTGGACGTAGTGGTACATTGTTATTAAGGAAACTGAGTATTGGCGAGTTTCGCCGCTCGACGTTCAACTGTTTATGAAGCGCACTCTTGTGCCGACCGCATGACTCTGACAGGCAAGATGCCGGTAGAATTGGTTGCTGTAACTATGGCCTGGAATGGGGCTGTGCGTGTCTACGAACCACCCTAGCATGATTTTTAGTGCTTCTTAATCTGTAAAACCTGTGTGGTGGGTGGAAATTTTAACTACTTGGACTAAAATGTATTTTAAAAAGTGTTCTATGTGATCGTCGCTTCCTCTGCTGTGCGTGCCTGTTCCCAAGGCTTTATCATTATTTTCTATAGTAAGTTATGTGAAGGATTCACCTTATGCATCATCGTCATCACCTTGGTAAGTCAGTACCTGTATAAATTACCTCTCATCTGTGGATGGCCGAAGTGTATCGCTACATTGGAGCTCCGATATTGAGAAATTTAAAATGTCGGAACGACGCAAAATATTTTTACTACATTGCACCTGAGAGTGACTTTCGGCAACGTATTTGCTAATTTTTAAAGATGCGAACATTTGTGTGCGGGAAATTATCCTCTAATGTAAAATTCAACGTGTCCTTTCAATATATCTACGATTTAATTAGGTGAAAATTCACTAATTGAAAAGTGTAACTTAAAATTGTTGGAAGGGTTGTGGTAACGGCTGGCGAGCGATCTTGATTATCTGCAACCCAACTGGGTTGGTTGTTACTTATCTTGAAGAGTTGAATGTTGTCAGAGGTTTCACGTCTGTGTAAAAACTGAAAATTGAGTTTTTTTTTAACGAACTGAAGGATCTATTCGAAATCACTTCGTAATAGTTCATTGTAAATATAATGATGTATAATTCTGTACGTAGGTGAATACCGAAGAGTGCTTCTAATTAATTTTTCTTGTTATTGTGCCTTCCTTTTGATTTTCTTAAAATTTAATTCTTAATATTTTTATTATTATCTCTTTTGTCATTGCTTCATATTCGTAGTTTCGGTTTCCGGGGCTGTCCACCGTTAACGGCATTGTTGGGGGCTTCTTCTTTTGTTGATTAGATAACGGATTGATTAGCTTGCGTTATCAGAGTTTGTAGCAATGCTGGTGTTGTGCTGGCGTACGTTGTTGTGTTGTGATCTTATACCGTTGGTGTGATGATATGGTTCACGAGATGAGTTTTAAATTATTCCAGCGTTATTGTGTTTCCTTATTATTGATATCTTTCATACATTAATTGATTCTCTTTTGAAGTGGGCTCTTCCTTAATTTTATTTGAGCCTATCTTATGTTACTTCCGGACATTGCCATTTTGATTTGGGAACGCGGATAGTTGTTACCTTAAAGCCCTTCTGTGTTCATTAAGTTATCTTTTGAAACCGAGTATGTGTGGTCGTAGGGCCTGTTGGCAATTTATTCTGTTTTGAAAAATAATTTGGAAGTATTTTACTATTTGTAAGTAATGGAAGTAAAAGCTATTTGTTAATTAGGTACATTTAGGGACGGCCGTACCCAGGAATGGTGCACCTTATTTATAAATTTTAACCCTACACTGCATGAATTTATTTACACCCACAACTCTGACGTGAACATATTATTAGAGGGAGATTAGATATGTAACATCATATTGACAACATATTTTTGATGTATTTGATCATACTGGTGGGCAAAATGGGAAAACTTCAGGAATGTGCAAAAACGCTACATCATGCATTGAAGGCTACTAATGTACACATGTAACCCAGTATATTATATGAGCAGAATTATTGTTTATTACTTATAATAACATATAAAACTAATAAAATTATTTTTAAACAATTAAAAGAGATTTATTACATTGAAGGAATTGGAAAATAATAGCTTGCTCAAATGGATAGGTCATATCCGCAGTTCAACTGATGTGATAGCCTTTGAAACAATCTGCATTCTTTTTCAAACGCAGTGCTGCTCCGTCATGGCTATCCATCAACGGCTGCTAATTTCAGATGACCACCAGCCATAAAACATAGATTGCATGGTTGCTGGGTAACATTGATTGGCCATCCATCCATACTTCATATCACAGCCTGCACGGTTGCTAGGTAACATTGTCTGGCCATCCATCCATAATTTACATCACAGCCTGCACGGTTGCTAGGTAACAATGTCTGACCATGCATCCACACCTTACATCACAGACTGCACGATTACTAGGTGACATTGTCTGGCCATCCATCCATACCTTACATCACAGCCTGCAGAGTTGCTATGGTTACACTTTTGTCAGGCTACCTTCCGTAACGGATATTTTCAGATGATCCCCAGATATAAGACATTTATGTCAAAAGGAATTACGAATATATTTGATAAAGGTAAACAAATCCAAGTTGAGAAAACGCAATATAAATTACAATAAATATGATTATTATTATTATTATTATCATTATTATGACTTAAATCTTGCACCATTAATGAAATAATCATCAATACAACACTATCAATAAGTACTTCAAGTCATTGCTGCCCTTAACCTTCAAACATGCATCTGAAAATAAATGCCTTAGCTGCATGATGTAGCAAAAACGCTACACTCATATTTCATGACTTTTTAGTAACAAATATTGTAAATTAAACATTATTAGACATTTATGCTATAAGATAAGGATATTGTGGATAGTGCTGTATTTTTGTTAAACACCAATCGTCAGCGAATCGCCAAGAATTATATTTCAATGCTACTCATGCATGTACAGCCGCCATGACACATGTCAAACTGCCACAGGCTAAGATAATATAGCACATAGATGGAGAAAATCATTGCCCTTATTCCCCTGTAGCATAATTTCTGGAAGTACAGATTTCGAAGATATTATGTACATAGCTAGGTTTGCCATCTTTTAGCATATTACTGGACTAAAAGAAGAAGAATATTATGTAGCGAAAACGCTACACTATGCAGTGTAGGGTTAAGAGTACTCATTATTCTAAATTTCATTTTAATACCGAGCTCGGAAGGTAACTTTATTGAAATAATTTTTTCCCTAATTGCCACCAAGTGTGGATTTTAAGAAAAGGGGTCTTTAAGCCACGTTGTTTCCAATGTGTTCGGGGACCTTCAGCTAATGGTCATGTATTTGAGTAGTTTCTTGGAGACCTACTTGATAAATTGGTACTTGATTTTCTGTCAATTATGTACTCTAGTCTTAGTTAGTCCACCCACCCCTTTGTTTTTTCTTTTTAGTTTATATTAAAATTTTGGTCCTTAAAGTGTGAAGGTGAATTGTTATTGTAGTGAATTGCTCTACCCTGGTACCCTCTTCCACCCCCTATTATGGTTGTTAACCTATTGGCTTCACCCAGATTCCCATCGCTTCCCATATCCTGTGTTTGTGTTCTATTGAGGCCCTTCTCTAAGTAGCTGGCATGATTCACGCTGGGAAGAGCCTCTTATCTCTTTGGTGGCCGCGCTGACAGACATGGACTTGGGGTGCGGTATTGTGATTTAATTTGTTTGATTGCCCTCTTCCTAGTCTCTCGGTGCGCCACAATATCTTACAAATAGGGTCTTACATTCATGAGGTCATTATGGCACGTTTGATTTTAGACGGGGGTGAGTGAAAAAGGTCCACTGATTCACCCACCTCATTCAGTGGTGTTAGTGCCCTCACAAGCCATGAGTTAGCCCGAGCCACAGTTCTCAGTTTAGGCAGATGAAAAATATACCTTTGCCTAGTATTGCGGCGAGGAACATGTAATGGAATCAGCTCCAGTAATGCTGAGCAATCCAGTCTATTCGTCAGACACTTGTAAAGAAAGAGGGCATTGGCACATCTGCGGCGTGAGTGCAATGTCCTCATGCTCATAGTCTCACAAAAAGATTCGTAATTGGACGATGAGAGAGAAATACCCAAACCCTTGTAGCTGATCCATTTCATGAACCTTGGACTCTTTCCAAGTTTTGTATTAAATACTGCTGAGAAGGTAGCCACGCCTCGCAACAGTATTCTAACGATGGCCTGATTAGAGTGCAAAACGAAGTTATTAGAGTTCTAGGTGAAACAAATTCAGCACAGTTTATTTTCAGAAAGCCAAGTAATTCAGACCCTTTCCTAGAAATATTGTCTAAATGTTTCTCGAAGGTAAGACCGTAGCAGTTTGAAAGTTTCACATCAAGATCACATATTTCGTTCACACGAGCTATTTGGAAATTGCATAAATGGTAAGGGTAATTTACAGGTTCCACCTTACGTGAAAATGTAATTGCGTTGCATTTTTAAGTACTCAAACCACGCAGCCACTTTTTACACCAGTTATTTAGGGGGTTTAAGTCAGACTGTAGCAAATTACAGTCCAACTCGCTATTGATCTCCTTAAAGATCTTCAGATCGTCAGCATAGGAAAGGCAATTACTGTGTTGTATAACTGATGTTATATCATTTGTGAACATGACCTGAAGTAGGGTTGTTTGGCTTTGACATAACACCATCAGCTTTTACTACGCAAACCCTATTAGTGATATAGCTTCTAATCCACTCGAAAGCACTTCCTCCTATCCCATATGCTGACAATTTGATGAGTAGAGCATCATGTTGAACTGAATCAGAGGCTTTGGAGAAGTCCGTGTAAACAACATCCACTTGTTGCCTCCTATCGAGAGGTTCAGAAATGAAATTGATATAGAACGCCATATTGGACACGGTAGAGCGTTTCTGTACAAAACCGCGCTGCGCTATATTAATATACTGTGAAACTGAACTGTACAATCTCTTATACACGATCTTCTCTGCCACCTTTGAAATTAGGGACAATAACACAACAGGCCTATAGTTATCGAACACCATTTTGTCTCCTTTCTTGAACACTGGTATGACTTAACCTTTCTTCCACTCACACGGAAAATACCGTAACGAGAATGACATATTTATTTTGATGCTAAGTGGCCTACATAGTTCAGATGTACATTCATTCAATACTATTGCGTGTACGTCATCTGGACCACATGAGTTGGAGGTATCCAATGATGCAAGAATTGTAAATACCTCTGCCAGAGAGGTCACTATTGAAGTCAGGCTAATATCACATACGGACGAAGTGGATAGATTACACTGTGCGGCAGGTGAGTGATACATTTCAAAGGCATCTGCAAAACTGTCCAAGATGCTCCTCTTGTCCTGTAATTCTTTCCCGTCCTGAAGCATAGTATATGGCAGGCGAGATGACCTCCGTGTGTTGTTTATAAAATTGCAGAAACACTTCGGGTTGGCAGCTAATTTCGATTCCATCGAAGTTATATATTTTCTGCATTTTTTTTAGCTGAAGACGCTTAAATTCACTGGCGAGTGCACTTACAAGAACAGCAGCTTGTCTTGGCTCGAAGCTCTCTCTAAAAATATTCTGTATTATGCTAGCTTCTTACTTCAAGTTCGTCTCCTAGCGGATAGGCCTGATATAATACATCGAACAGTTAAATGAATCAATGTTCTATGACGTTTTTTGTAGTTGTACAAGAACTAGGTAAGAGATCACAAACACATCCCCCTGTGTGCGTAGAGGCGGTAGAATAACACCCACAGTATCCTCTGCCTGGCGTAAGAGGTGACTAAGAGGGAGCCCCAGGGGCTCTTATCTTGGGAGCGGCGACCCTAGTGCTCTGAGCTGGGTCCTGACATTGATTCTACTTACTTGTAGCAGGCTGCTCACTTTCATCTGACCTATCCGATCTCTCTTGGTCAGCTCTTGTTCCTTTTGAACACGAACACACCCCTCTGTAGGTAAGGGCGGTAGAATAACAAATACTGTATCCCCTGCCTGCCGTAAGAGGTGACTATGAGGGAGCCCTAGGGGCTCTTAATAACACCCTCAGTATCCTCTGCCTCCCGTAAGAAGTGACTAAGGAGTCCTAGGGGCTCTTAACTTGGAACCAAGAGTTGGCGACCCTAGGGCCCTGTGGTGGGTCCTGGGATTGCTTCTAATTACTTGTAGCAAGCTGTTTACTTTCATCTAACTTATCTGACCTCCCTTAGTCGCATGCTGGAGGTCGCGGGTTTGATTCTTAGCCAAGTTAGTAGTGATTACATCTTAGGGGTAAGGCTAGTTCGAGATCGTCTTAGAAATCAAACCCAAGCAACTGCTAAAGATACTGTGCTTCTTACTCCAGGTTCTATTTCCCAGCGAACACGTGCCTGCTAGAGGTCCCCTAGTTCGATTCCCAGCTAGGTCAGTACTACCATAATATGCTGTAGTAATTTCATCTTAATGTTTAAGGGGATAAATCGTTACCTTGACTTTACAAACAACGTGTTCCTGCCTTGCTATGTGTATCGCAGACTAAAATGTAACCGCAAATGCGTTCTTACACATCAGAAGTTTTAGCCGCTCAACAAGCAAGGTATAGTTCAAGTTGAAGCATGTCTACTTGTTGTTTGGTTCTCTCCCAGACACCTCGAGTTCGATTCCTAGTTAGGTCAAGGATACGGTAAGATAGCAGCTCCCGGCCTAGAATAACAATTGCGCTGACACCGAAGCCGTCGTGCTGAACAGCAGCCGCTTCGTAGAGCAAGGCTGTAGTGCCGTAGAAGTTTCGTTTTTCTGCTGGCCTCCCCCCTAGTGTAGCGTGCGTGTTTTTCGCCCGGAGACTCCGAGTTCGATTCCTCGCCAGGTCAGAGATTTTTCCGTCGACCTAGGAGCAGAATTTGAAACTGCCACTACTACGTACATAAGATAGCAGGCATTAAGTTTTAGCCCCCGCCAGCACTGAAGTTAGCTATGTATAATGTCTATGTCGACCTAGTTAAAAGATGGCAGCAGTCAGGAAAAAGCACGTAGAATTGTCCTGCTACCACACGCAGCTATGAGGTTTTACCCTGTCAAGATGCCAGCACAGTCGGCTGTCACCTGCGTTTTTTAAATTGTCCGCTACTACATGCCTAACGTAGCAGTCATGAAGATTTAGCCCCGCTGTCAGATGTCAAAAAAAGCACGTGGAATTCTTAAAATTGCCCGCTACCACGTGCCTAAGATTGCAGACAAGGTATTTTAGCCCCGTCAAGATGCCTGCACTGTAGATTGCGATCGTCTGTTGTTTAAAAATGGCAACTGACAGCTGTCAAGAGAGCACGTGGCTTTGTTTACAAAAAGAGCACGTAGCTAAGGTAGCAGCCACGATGTTTAGTGCCGTAAAGATGACATCACTGATGTTAGCGATAGTCTGTTGTTTAAAGATGGCAGCTTTATGCTTGACAGCTGTCAAGCAAGCACGTGGCATTGTTTACAAACAAGAGCAGGTGGCATGTGTTTACAAATTCAAATTTCGCGCATGCCGAATTCAAATTTCCCGCGGTGCTGACGTCAGCAGCCACGTGACCCGCCCCGTGACCTCTGATTGGCCATGGGATCCCTGTTGCTCTTCTGCTTGCGAGCAGTCCCACTTCGTCGTGTTCTACGGCCTTCTGTGAACGTTCTGTACACCCTCGTTTCACAGCCAACACACTTCGTCCCACACTTGCAAGAATTTCCCGTATGGTTGCATCACGTTCTCTGGTGCCAATAACAACTCATTTGACAGTACATTTCTCGCATATGTCTGCGAGGCGTCCAGAACGTCTGCTCAAGTCACACTGATCCATTTCCTTCTATTTATAGCGAAAACGAAAGCCGCAGGCACATTTTACCAGTCGGTGGTGGTGGGACTTTGAACCTGAGGATCGACCTGGTTCAAATGCTAATCATTTCTTCTGTACATGTCCTGTGAATATGAACTTCCTATCCGTAGTCTTTCAAGATGTTCTACTTTTTATGATCATGAGCGTATTGCAATCATACACAAAATTTACCTACTGCAATAAGTATTCGTAGATCAGAAGCGACAAGAATCTGTAAAAACGCAAAATAATAGAAAACGCTATTTCAGGAATTAAGTTCTTCTGGAAGGGAAATTCATATTTAAAAAAGGTACTTAAATTTTGATGTTGGAAGATGATTCAGTCCTGGGTGGCTACATCTCACGGTTGGTCCCCTTAGCACACTTTAGGGTGTGGTTGAAGCTTCCCTGTGAAACATGCTAATTTAGCATGGTTTCTAATGAGATTATACCGATGTCTGCAAGAGTAGGTATCTGGCTGTTCCAATAGTTATTGTATTTCAACCTGTCGACAGAGGGCAGCTCCCTCTGTCGCGAGCGTGAAGGATCTTTTCTCGGCGAGTTTTTAATACCTTCTCCTTGAAGTAAATGTTGGGCTGTTTATGCTGGGGAAGGAAGAGATGTCACACACACACACACAGGAGCGGCTTTTCTGCTTTTCATATGGTGGTTTTATAAGTTTAAATCTATGCAAAACTACTGCATCATTTGCATGCTTCGACGAATGATATTGACGGTAATGTGACGTTTTAAATTTATATCATTTGATGTATTATCTTTCTTTTTTATTATGGTCGACCGAAGTCCATCTCGGTACTCGAGGCTAGAATGGCATGTGTATGAGTTGTTAAGGTGATTGTGGTGCGTCAGAATCTGGTCTCTGATTATTTTAAATGAATTTCTCAATGAAACATTTTGCCATTATTTGGAGGTATGGTCTGTGTGTCGGCCGGAAGGTCTATTCTAGCCGTACGCAGTATGTAGGTGATGGATCTACGCGTGACCGTGGGGTCACAAACGTCCCACTGTCATTTGCCCTAGGTGGGCTATATATCTACTACTGACGTGAGACCTTATTGAAGAAATGTTGAACTGCACTCTACGAGTTGCCTTGATTTTATTTACGCGCACCAATCTGCCGGAATCATTTGCCTTTGGGGGCAAAAGGATCGCGTGATTGAATGAATGTGTAGATGAATGAGCTGAGTGCCAAGATGACGTATCGATCTGTTGAATTTATGCCTATTTGTTCCCTATCGCGCCTCTTTTCTCCTGGGTGCGATGTCTTTATTTTGTATGGTGTGCATCCTAGTTGTTTACGACCTGGAACTCGCCATGTTGGTTTATTTCTTTCATCGCCGTGTGCAGGTCCATGTTTTCTGTTATTGTTTTGCTTTGCGTTCATTGCTCCATGGAACATTGTCTTTGCCCCTCGTGGATTATTTCCTTGGTCCGGCAGTTTTCTGATTTAATCACTTTATTATTGTATCTGCTCCTTGGTGTGTGGGAATCGATATGAGAGGGGTATTGTTAAAAAAGTGGAGGATATTGATAAATGACTCCCACGCTTGAAATTGCGTTTCTATTCCTCGCCGAAGGAAAGATTGAATAAAGATTGAGTTAATGATATTCAGCTCGCAGTTTTTAGTAGCGAGGTCAGTGGTGGAATAAATGCTATCATCTCAAGAGTAACTGTGCCCTATGCATGTAAGAAAAGATGAGGTCACGAGACCTTGGTACGCTTATCTTTTGGGCTGACGCCGAATATGTATGTATTACCTTGTTATTATTACTGGTTATTTCATCTAATTAATCCCTTTGATTTACGTTACATTACAATAAATTCTCATCTATCATTTATACAGATTTGTACTCGTAGTAGTGTTAGTTGTTAGCTTTAATTGTTTGAGGAGAATAACGTTTTCAGCTCAGGGCTATGTCTTTCGCCCTTCCTGATCGGGGATCCACGGCAAAATTTGTTTCCCTACGATGGTCGTGATTCACTATGTGTGTCCTTTATTTATGGAGGGTGTGGCTCATCTGTTAGTACCACATTCCGGAAGAAACTTCCCTTTTAATGTGCACCATGATGTAAGGAGAGGTTCCTCTTGCAAGCAGCATGATGATTCTCCTTGTCCCTTGTCTTGCACGCTTCTCGTAACAGTAGGCTTCCTCAGACAACGTGACAAACACTTATGAGCTCCAGCAGTGCCTATTTAAATGTCAGTCGACACGAATACCACTTAACTTGTAGTTTCAGATGATTTATGCATACCACACGTGTTCTGGAATTAATATTGAAGTGGTTTTGTCTTGCAGAAGACGAAATAATGTGTTCACTTAATAAGACATCACGGCTAATAAACGTCGCTTGGCGTAGAGTATCTTGTAGCATTGTAGTGGGAAAGGGAAGTGGAGTTGTGCTCTAAAATAAAGCGGTATTAAAGCAGCAGAGCTAAGTAAGTCGAGCGTTCATTTCACACTGCATTTATCAGTTCTTAGCCTAGTAGGTCTACTCCGTGTGGGTGGGAGACGTAAGTGAAGAATACACCCATCGTATCCCCTGCCTTTCGTAAGAGGAGACTAACAAGGGCGACCAAGGGATAATTGCATCAGAACCATGAAACTTCTTGTGATTAGTACCACTAAATGCAGATTACCACGGTCTTACGTTGCCCGTGATAAGTACCATTAAGTGAGAAACACCACGGGTCTGTGGCTTTGCCTGTGGTTAGTAACACAATATGAGCGATACCGTGGGTCTTCGTTGCTTATGGTCAGTACCCACTAAATGTGGAACACCACGGGAATATCGGCGGAAATACCTGCGTTGCCTATGAGATTCGCCATTATGTGAGAAATACCAGACATCTGGGTTACCTGTACGACGTACAATACTTCTGAGTACTACCATAATGTTTGAAACACCGTGAGTTTACGCTACCTTTGATTAGTACCGCAACCTGAGAAATACCATGGTTCTCCTTTACTAGTGATAAGTACCATTATGAGGGACCGTAGACATGGATATTGAACTCCTTTGGACAACGAGCATTATCGATTCAGGATTGTGCTTTGGAAACAGTCCCTTGGTTCTGGTCAGGTGAGGCATTGCGGGTCGCATCCACAGATTGTTTCAAATTCATATTCATTCCTTCATCACGTTTTGAATTCTGGTCAGTGGATGAATTTCCTACTTTTACATTGTCATTGCATTTCGTCTCATTTCGTACCATTAGTGGCCGATAACCTAGATGTTAGGCTACCGAGCTCGATAGCTGCAGTCGCTTAAGTGCGGCCAGTATCCAGTATTTGGGAGATAGAGGGTTCGAACCTCACTGTCGTCAGCCCTGAAGATGGTTTCCCGTAGTTTCCCGTTTTCACACCTGGCAAATGCTGTGGCTGTACCTTAACTAAGGCCAAGGACGTTTCCTTCCCATTCCCAGGCCTTTGCTGTCCCATCGTCGCCATAAGACACATCTGCGTCGGTGCGACGTAAAACAAATAGCAAAAAAAGTAAATGTTAGGCCCCTCTAAACAAAAAGCATCATGATCATCAACCTAGTGCACCGTTCCCGCGTCCAGGTGAGGATACATGTGTTCCAGACTAGCTCTTGATAACGATTCCAGCTGTTTAATATTGCTGGGTTGTGGGTTCCGTGTGGGAAAGTACGCCGATGATCTATGGTAAATCTCAACCTACGCAGAAGGACGTCTCCAACACGCTACCAGTCGGATACCATACTCGCATGTCGCCGAAATTTATTGCAAAATCCAGGTTATTACGGCATTTCAAGGAATTCGTGCATGTTGCTATCGAAATCGCAATCAGAAATTGAGTCATAATAGCCTTATATCTAGCTCTTATTCTAAGTAGGCATTAAAAGAATTTTTATATTTTCACTACTCAACTTTTATTGGCAAATCAGTCTAAGTATCATTTAAAAGTTACGTAAAGTATTGTTGGAAATTGTCTCATATAACGTAGGTAGTTTCATAACGCAATCAGCATCTCTATGCGCTGTAATTATGTTGCATTGAA
Source organism: Anabrus simplex (assembly GCF_040414725.1). Lineage (NCBI taxonomy): Eukaryota > Metazoa > Arthropoda > Insecta > Orthoptera > Tettigoniidae > Anabrus > Anabrus simplex. The sequence goes on along the minus strand of NC_090277.1, from coordinate 22,740,191 downwards.
AGAAAAACAGGTTTGAAAAACCTTTAACAAGTAATTGGAAACCAGGCCTCAATCATCGATACGCTAATTCTGGCCTGTCGAAATATTAGGTTGTAATTAAGTAATGTCCGTAAAAATCAAATGAAAAGGAAAAATTTAATTATATATAATCAAGTGAAAAATTATTCAATATAGTTGAAATAATTAGATGCATCCAATTGGTTTAAATGAAAACAAAATTATACTCCCTACTATATACAACATTTCAAATTATGGTTTCAATTAAGAATGTAAAAAACGCAGTGAAAATAACCAATAATTAATTAATTAATTAATTAAGATCTGGAATTCTTTCTTAGTGAGCTGGATTGCTCCTCAAAGTTACCAAAAATTCTATCATTTGAACTTTAATTCACATGCGACTAGTGAAATAAATATCACTTTGCTGAAAACTTAACACCTGTGTCCATGCACAGTAGAAAAATCGTGAGAAAGCAATGTTTGTTTTCTAAGGATTTCCTCTAATTTACAGGTTTGAAAATTTCCATAATCGTTTCATATTTCATGCTGTCTGATTTCCATATAAGCAAATTCAAGTCCACTTTAAGCCGTAATTAATCTCAAATTAATTCTATCATAAGGCTTATGTGGCCAACTCACTCAATTATCATCTTAATTCATGGTTGAAATTCAATTAAAGTGCGTATCTGGCTGAATGTAGCATTGTCTAGTGTATTTAACTAACTTTCCAACAAATTATACCATAAGTGGAAAAAATTGGCATGTTAGAAGACTCTACCTTCATCTAAAAGTCCAAATATGAATGACTAAGTTACCAGTGATGTGTCAAATTGCTCCCATAAAACCATAAATTAAGTTGCCGTATGTGAGAATACTTAAAAATGATCGTAGATAAGTCAGTGAAGGCCTAAATATTAACGTTATTGGCCTCTCGGCTCCTCTGATGATTCTACATACTCAAATAACTCTATATCGATGGCATTGAGATCGTATCCTAACCTATTTTGTATATCAGGGAATAAAAACAGCAATTGAAAACAGTACGTTTCAATATTTACCTTAGCATGCGCAGTTTACACATACTATCATCTCTCGGAAGAATACTATGACCAACTTTCCAAATAACAATAACTATCACCATCATAACCTACTATCAACTCATATTATTATTTCATTCACCATTTATCACTTCAAATATCACGTAGCATTCATATTAGTGTGTCTCAGGCACTCATTTCATCAAATACGCTGCATATGTGCCATAACCTACACATATAAAACATTATCCTTACCGTCAGAGTATCAAAGAAAAGTACATCACCAAAATTAAACTGTGCTACTATACTTCGTCGTAATCATTTCCTAAATACGATCTCCACGCTTGTTATTCTGTTAAAGCCATCACACATGTATATTAACCTTCATATAATACTCTAACACTTCGCTGACAACGATTTAAAAATATCAATCGCTTTCTCTCGCATCACATTGATAAATTTGCGAACGGCATTCACTGGTATTTTACGCCTATATATGGGATTAACGGTAACTTCAGATGAATACCTATTTCCTTGTAACTACACTTGAATATTATCTACGCACGCACAATGTCGCAAATCATGTTACACAAAGCCGAAAAAAATAAAGGTTTCTACTTACGAAACGACTCATAGGGGACTTAACTTTGCTTATTGGGTAGTGTCTCCCATCTCGCTGTTGTTCATCGGGAATGGTAGGCCTCGCTCCATGGTTCGGCTTAGGTAATCGGGTCCATCTCGTCCTCTCAGCTGATTACCAACCCTCCTGGGTCATCAATCTCGTGAAGCGCCACCATAGTCGGAGTAGTCTCTGCCTCAGCCTCTTAGAACATCATAGTGGTCTTCAGTACGTCAGGGACAGAATAACATAATGCATTAGTTGATATCGACATGCTGTAATTCGTTTCGTACTGCCAATGATAAAAGAATATGTGTGCTATAGGCCGTCTAATTTAACTATAACAGCTCTAAATATGCTCTTATTTGTTAATTCTCTTGCTTGTTGAATGAATGTAAATTTTCTGTGCTTTTAGAATTGCACTTTATAGCCAGTTGAATTCCGCTCTCTACGGTGTGCAGTATCGGATAAAATATAATGATTCCGAGCCCAACCGTGACGTAGTCTCAACCAAGCTTGACGTTTCTTTATCGCTGGTCTTAAATTCTGCGTATATATGTCAATCTACAGTTGACGTTGAGTGGGCTGTCGCGGAGTTAATTTTTCTTCAATAATTGATTATAAAATCAGATATCTAACTCGTTTCTTTACACGATTCCGTCCTTTTTGATGCAGTGCTGGTTTGAGTTTTGTGTTCTAATGGAAGTCTTTTTTTTAATAATCAGTTTAAATAATCCGCTTCCGTCATTCTTTTCTCACCGCCTTCTAAGAATGTTCTTTCGGTGACTGCCGGTTGAAATTATTATCTTTTCGGCTCGTACCGCTGTTAATTGCTTTTATACTGATACATTAATGGCTGGAACGCCATTTTTGTTCCTAAAACTGCAACTATAAAACGGTGAAATGGCACACTAGTAGGTGTGATTAGTTGGAAACCAATCCCAAATTTTCTTCACGTCTCCTTAAAATATCTTGGTTCAAAACTGGTCTTGTGAACAGTTCTGAAAACTTGGCGCCGGTGCTAGCCCTGAAAATGTTAACTGTTCATGTCTGTCGCATGTTAGGCTCCTGACCAATAAGAGGATCCCCACGCAGTCATTCTGCTGCGACTTGCTCTAATGTTATGCCTTATTAACAGCTGATACAAATTACCCACTCAGTGCCATTCTACATTTTTAACAGTTAACTATTCTGAGCTCTCTTTTAGCTGTTAATGTTAATACTATGGTCAGATTTACAGTAAAATAATGATAAGCATTAAATGTATGGTTTGTTGGTTGATGATTCACCGAAGTGTCACTGATATATGTTTGATCCAACCCAATCTTCGGAGATAAATTGAGCCATGAGCGTTTCTCTACGCCCAGGTACCGTTGAACCATGATTCCCGTTTACAGCAATTTACTAGTCTTTTCTTACACTTCTCTGAGTATTAGCTTCATATTACTCAAAGAAACGACTGTTTAACTTCAAACAAGTGCACACTTCTTTTCTTATTACGATAGATTATTCAGATCTATATAATATGTATATGATCCATTAATGTAAAGAAAAAATAACAATTCGGACCTAAACCAGCTCACAAAAAGAAAATGAAAAGAATGCCACCAGATAGGCAGACACATGACAAAACCATTAATAATAATAATAATAATAATAATAATAATAATAATAATAATAATAATAATAAAATTAATAATAATATGTGAATTATAAAATGGCAATGAAGCAGGATAAACACTGTCGCCTGGCCCGAGATCAACTCTTGTTGGTGATCTGTTGGCCATGGCAAAAGACAGTATGGCAGTATGATAATAAGCAACTAAAATTATAACATATTACTGTGTAAAGTACAATAGTGTCAACAGACGGCACCTGCACTTTAAACAAACTGCATATTACTTCCGGCCTGGTTCGCAACTCAGCGCAATCCTTCCTGAACACTGAACTCTCTGCTGTTCTACTTGAGCTGCAAACCCAGCTTACGTGTTACCTCCACTGCCAGCCGGTGAGCAATTATTCTCCTTACATTTCATTACTATTGTCCACTGTTAAACTCTATTATCTTGCTACACTTATTCTCTTTTAAAATTTCAGGCAACTCTCCACATTAAATGAAACCATCTCACTTGCCATTCCATACATTACAATCCGAACATCACTATCTCCCTATTCATCCGCCAGTCTTCACTCTATCACCTTATAGCATCCATCTCCACACGAATATCTAAACCTTCTGAAGTCACCACACATGCCATCGCTACACAATCATCCTGCAACCACTTGTATTCACCAGCCAAAATATCTCAACTAGAGTCACACAAGCCCCTCACCATATTAAATTATGCTACTACATTTTACAAATAACACACACACTCCACTATTCTCATATGCTTTTACTTACTGCTGCTATTTGAAATTTTTGCTTCTTGTCACTACGCCTTCGTTCAATTTACTCGTCTTACCCCATATCTCTTTTAGGCTCAAGCTTCTCCCTTTCACTCCTTGTATCTTCCTTTCTTCTCTCACACTGACCTCCGTCCTCAGCTCCTTAACTCTTGCCCTGGACTCCCTCCTCATCTCAATTACTGCTTCCCTGGCTTCCTCTACGATCCATTCGAAGATAGCATGCGTGTCTTTTTCTGTCCTGCTAATTTCTTCTTGCTGCAAGCTCTGTACCAATGCCCTATTTTCCTTGGTTTTTTTCTTTATCCCCCTGCCCGTCTTCACCAACTGTCATGTCTCTAACTTGCCTTTCAATCGACTCTCTGATCTCTTCCGATCTCGACGCCATACTAAGATCACACAGCTCACTGCTTCCATGTGATCTTTCCTTTTCACCATAACCGTCTTCTCCAGCGCTGCTTTGTATTGTCTGTCTTTCCTCTACTCTCTTCCCTATCATTGATTCCTGCTTCTGTCCATCCTCTAATGCCCGTAATTTCATCCATTAGTTACCATTAATTGCTGCCCCCTAATGTGCGCTCTTAATCCTTGGAGTTTGGCCCTTACTAATTTTTTTTAAGGATTTTCAGATTCTCGTTCCCTTCTGTACCCAGGTTTCTCTTAAACCAGATTTTTTCACTCTGTAGGTTCCCCGCGTTTCATATCACTCTTTCAGCCATCAAAGTGGATGTTAACTTCATGTTTATAGGCCTGTTTCCATGCGCTGTACCTAACCTTTCCACATCATCTATATCTACTTCGCTGAAGTTAATTTTCATTTTGTTCTGGATGACGTCCGCAACTTTATAAATTGTCCCCACTTTGTCCTCTCCTTTTTCTTCCGGTATCCCATATATAAATAAGAATTTCTTCCTCTGTTCCTGACTACTGCGTTCTATTTCCGTCTTCAACTTCAACATCTCCTCTTCCATATTTCTTATTTTCTCTCTGAGTAACACAATTTCTCCCTCGTTGTTCCCCGCTTCGGTCATTGTTTCGTCTGCTTTTTTCTCGATCCATTGTCTCATTTTTTCGAACTCCTTCACTTGCTCCTGTATAATAGTTTTAATCTGTTCAAACGGGCATACTTCTTCCAGAACTTCCCTTACCACTCTCTTTATGACTTCCACATCTTCCCAGCTCATGTTGCCACTGGAAATCGTCCCGGGGTGGATTTCCACGCCTCCTATGACTAACAGAATCATAACCACCGCTGCCATCAACATCCAGTCACCCTTCATTCCTAGTTCCACTTTACCTTCTTCTCTTTTGGCTGTATTCTTCTTCCATCTTCCAATAATTACCCGATACTGCTCCACACCAATAATCTTCCTCTTCACTTTCCACTTCCCTCGTATACTCACCGCTCACACTCAACTCCCGTTCTACCGGCACACTCGACTCAGCACATCCCCACCCGTTACTGGCTTAGGTTAGACTGCGTCTTAATACGGATAGATCTGTGTTGATAATGGGCAGTCAGAGTTTATAGAACTATTGCAATAAACCTAATTCTTTATTGTTGTCTCTTTTTCCCTGTCCTTTAGTGGGAGAATTTGTTTGTTGTATCTTGTGGTACTGAACATTCACATTCTCTACAAATGTTATTTGGAGTGAATTGTTTCTCAGTGTTTCACACCAGCTGAAGTTCCGTTAGGATGAACTTGGGTTAGCTGATCACCTCAAGAATCATGTCTTTGGCAGTTTTTCTGAGTCGGGCGCTTATGTGGGTTACTTCGGACAGTGCTGAAAGAATATAAGTATAGACGTGGAGGCGTGGTCCATCGTAATTAAAATGTCAATGTGCTTAATAAATCTCTCAAGGAGATGCTGGATGAAAGACACACGGAGTAGCTGCGAATAAGTAAGGGCTACCTACAGCCTAAAACCGAAAAGCATATGTATCTTGACTTCAAGGGAGGGAAGCATGCTCTGCATGGAATTTAGAAAGATGCGCATTTGAGGTTATACTTTATTCCTTATTTTTCCAAAGTATCATAAAATTTTAAACATGTATATGAAAGCTTATATCTGAATTTGTGTGTAAAGCTGGGTAACAATGATCACTCAATTTTTAAAACAAAACTTACTTTTTAACATATTGTTTTAAATTATGTGTTGAGATACTCTCACAGGAAGTATTGGAATTCATCAATTGTTTCTTTTTGGTACTGAACAACTCGCCGTGTAGATGTCGACATCCCTGAAGTACAGGTTTTTCGTTGTTTCATATTTTCACACGAAGCAAATGGTGCTGCTGTACCTTAATTAAGGGCACAGTTGCTTACGCCGCACTACAAGCCGTCTTTTATCTCATCGTCGGCGTAAGACCTATCTGTGTGGGTGTGATGTAAAACAGTTAGTAATAACAGGCCCTTGGTGAAAGCGAAACGGCAGAAATCATCAAAAGAAAACAATTTGCCGTAGATTTTTAATTAATTTTCGTTAGTAAGGCTTAAAGTTATGAATTAAACTGGCCACTGTCCTTTGACTCACAATTACATTCAAACTTTTCACCTTTTTGTCTCTTTCATAAACCAAGGAAACTAAATGTTCTGTACATAGTCAATGAAAATTTACAGGCTCATAAGTTCCATAGGTTCATAGTTTCAAGTATATTTTTCTTTGAGTTAAACAATTGTAATTAGGATACATCTAAGGCTTGGAATTGTTGTAGTATAGTTATTGTACTAGTAAATATTACGCTCGCTTTATTATTACACAATTATTCATTGTAAGGGAGGTATTTCCCTTGAAATTTTGTTCTTATTAAAATGCTATTGTTTCAGTAACATGTTGTATTCAGAGTAATTTAAGTGCAGTTTAGCTATTTTACTTTGATAGTGACTTGCTGGCTTGGGAAAAGTCATAAAGCTCATGACATCGGAGATGTCTAACGAGGGATCGGTACGAAGTCGAACGGCGAATTTCGATTTGATTTTTACATCTTTGTGAAGGTCTTTTTAACCTGAAACAGGTAGTGGAAGTCTAATTTTTCGCTAGTCCTTTTTAAGGGGCCATTTGGGAGCTCAAAGTTGGCGGTGCGCGCAATGAATTGTACATTACATGCCGTCAAACGTCCGCGCTCACAGCCAGCGGCTGTCTTGCCTCGCCGTCCCTCTCCACTCCTACGGTTCTCTTCTCTCCCTACCACATCGGCTGCCTAGAGTTGTAAACAGGGGATTGCGGGTGAAGACTGACATTAGTTGGGACATTTTATTTACAAAAATGAATTCATTATGGAATAAATAAGCAATAAAATCGTTTACAAATCACTACTTAACATACAAATAATACATAATCAGATATCATCTGCATCATCATGACATTCCAAGTGTTCAAGAAATAACTTTATTCTAACACAGTCTGGCATTGGACCATTGTTCATGGCATGATAGTGAAAATCTAACCCAAAATGTGAATAACAAAACACAAGACAGCAATGTGCGCACCTTATAAACGAAAAATTGATACAATCATTTCCGGCACACTTGGTATCATTCAAATCATGAAAATTCGTTTGTGAGACAGTATGAAACTGTGGTATATTGTCAGTACTGGAATAACCACCCGCCTTCCAAGCATATTTTAGCACTGGTACAAAACAATCAGCTTGTAATTGGTTATGCGCTAGTATTTGACTAGATATAATGAAAAGTCTGTTTTTGGGTTTTAATTTTGACTGGCCGTGTAAATTCCTTACCCGGAAAATGTTTTCCATTCGACGGACTAAACATTTTAGTTGTCGGAAGAGTCCAAGATCATACGAGTAGTATAATTGGACAGTTCGGCCGCCACCGCCACCGCGGGCTCTCAGAGGCCACCTCCACCGCCACCGCAGCCAGAGGCCTCCTAGAGGCCACCTCCACCGCCACCACAGCCAGAGGCCTCCCAGATGCCTCCTCCACCACCTCCGCAGCCAGAGGCCTCCCAGAGGTCTCCTCCACCACCCGCGGGAAATTTGAATTTGTAAACAAAGCCACGTGCTTTTTGACAGCTGTCATCACAACAACGCATCGCTAACCTCAGTACTGCCATCTTGATGGGCCTAAACCTCAGTAGTACCAACTTAACCTAACTAGCGCGAGGTAAACAAAGCCACGTGTTTTTTTGACAGCCACGTGCTTTTTGACAGAAAACAACGCATCGCTAACCTCAGTACTGCCATCTTGACGGGCCTAAACCTCAGTAGTACCAACTTAACCTAACTAGCGTGAGATAAACAAAGCCACGTGCTTTTTTTGACAGCTGTCATCCGCCATCTTTAAACCACAGAGCACTGTGCTGCCCTCTTTATCGCAGTAGCTGCAAATTCGTCACCTGTCATCCGCAGTGCTGCCATCTTGGCGGGCCTAAACCTTAGTGCTACCAACTTAACCTCACTAGCGTGAGATAAACAAATCCACGTGCTTTTTTGACAGCTGTCATCCGCCATCTTTAAACCACAGAGCACCGTGCTGCCCTCTTTATCGCAGTAGCTGCAAATTCGTCACCTGTCATCCGCAGTGCAGCCATCTTAACGGGCCTAAACCTTAGTGCTAACAACTTAACCTCACTAGCGCGAGATTAGAATCGGTAAACAAATCCACGTGCTTTTTTGACAGCTGTCATCTGCCATCTTTAATCTATAGAGCACAGTGGTGCTCTCTTTAGCTACTTACCTTTGAAATGTGGTGGCGGATAATTTGAAAAATGCTGTTTGACAACAGCCATCTTTAATCTAGAGAGCACCGTGCTGCCCTCTTTAGCTAGATACCTTTGAAATGTGGTGGCAGGCAATTCCACATGACAGCAGCCATCTTTAATCAAGAGAACACCGTGCTGCCCTCTATGTGGTGGCGGCAATTTGAAAAATTCTACATGCTCTTGTTTGGAAACAAACTCACGCTCTTTTTTGACAGCCGTCATCCGCCATCTTTAATCAACAGAGCACAGTGCTGCCCTCTTTAGCTAGATACCTTTGAAATACGGTGGCGGCAAATTCCACGTGCTCTTGTTTGGAAACAAAGCTATGTGCTTTTTTTGACAGCTGACATCCGCCATCTTTAATCTATAGAGCACAGTGCTGCCCTCTTTAGCTACTTACCTTTGAAATGTGGTACGTCACAGCTGTCATCTGCGGTGCTGCCATCTTAACGGACCTAAACCTTTGTGCTACCAACTTAACCTTACTAGCGCGAGATTTGAATCGGTAAACAAATCCACGTGCTTTTTTGACAGCTGTCATCCACCATCTTTAATCCATAGAGCACAGTGGTGCCCTCTTTAGCTACTTACCTTTGAAATGTGGTGGCGGCTAATTAATAGAAAAATGCCTTTTGATAGCAGCCATCTTTAATCCAGAGAGCATGTGCTGCCCTCTTATCTAGATACCTGTGGTGGCAGGCAATTCCACGTGACAGTAGCCATCTTTAATCAAGAGGGCACCGTGCTGCCCTCTTTGTGGCGGTGGCAAATTCCACGTGCTTTACAAACTCACGTGCTTTTTTCTGACAGCTGTCATCTGCCATCTTTCATCACAAACCTCAGTGCTGCGCTCTTTAGCTAGTTACCTTTGAAATGTGGTGACGGCATTTTGAAAAATTATATGTGCTCTTGTTTGGAAACAAAGCCACGTGCTTTTTGACAGCTGTCATCCACCATCTTTAATCAATAGAGCACTGTGCTGCTATCATGCGGGCAATTTCGTCAGCTGTCATCCGCCATCTTTAATCAAGAGAGCACCGTGCTGCCATCTTTAGCTAGATACCTTTGAAATGTGGTGGCGGCAAATTGAAAAATTCCACGTGCTCTTGTTTAGTAAACAAACTCACGCGCTTTTTGTCAGCTGTCATCCGCCATCTTTAATCTATAGAGCTCAGTGCTACACTCTTTAGGTACATACCTTTGAAATATGGTGGCGGATAATTTAAAAAGAAAAATTCTACATCAGCCATCTCTCGACGCTAATTGCACAAGATGCTGGCTATACATGACTCCTTAAAGGTGCTTATGCAAGATGGCCGCTATACATAGGTTCTTATGAGATGCCCTTGGGATGCTTGCGCAAGATGGCGGTTATACAAGGCTCCTTATGAGACGCCCTAGAGATGCTTGTGCAAGATGGCGGTTGCTCTTATGAGGCGGCTTAAGGGTCCTTGCACAAGATGGCTAGAGATGCCCTAAGGATGCTTGCGCAAGATGGCGGACGCAAGATGGCGGCTATACGCGACTCCTTATGAGACGCCTTAAGGGTGTTTGCGCAAGATGGCTGCTGCTCTTATGAAGAAAGCTAGCTTAGAGGCTAACGTGTCGTGCTAGTTCGATTCATTAAATTTGGGGTGTAAATGCATAATGTTAAATATCTCGAAAACGGTGCACCGTAGAGCAAAACGGACAAAATTTTTCTACCCAATACCTCGGGTCGCAGTATGGGGAACATGATATCATAAGAAAAACATAGTCTAATGATGAGATCAACGGTTCGGTTCTAACTTAGGCCTTTTGGCATTATCTCTCTTTCAGCTTGTAATGAAGCAAGTCTTCGTAACATGATCAGGTCTAGCTATGGTAGAGAGTATAACGTACCGTGCAGGTTCGATTCATTACATTTGGGACTTAAATGCAAAATGTTAAATATCTCGAAAACGGACAAGATTTTTCTACCTTATACCAAGGTTTGCAGTATCAGGAACATGATAGCATAAGAAAAACATAGTCTAATGATGAGATCGCCTGTTCGATTCCTACTTAGGCCCTTTGGCATTGGCAGCTATCTATTTCTACAAGATGGCGGCTATACATAGCTTCTTATGAGACAGATTAAGAGCGCTTGCACAAGATGACTGCTGCTCTTATGAGACGCCCTATGGGTGCTTGCGGGAGGTAGCAGCGACAAGACGATGACTATACACAGCTGCTTATGATACGGCCTAGAGGTGCTTACACAAGATGGTGGCTGCTCTGATGAAGAAAGCTAGCTTTGCATCGTGCAGGTATTTTTACAGCACTAAACCTCATACCTTTGAAATGTGGTGGCGGGTAATTTGAAAAATTCGACGTGCTTTTTCATAAGCTGTTAAGGCCTCCTCTTATGTCAAGGCATAGCTGTATCGAACAAGTTTAAACCTGCATCGGAATAGCTAGAGTAAGCACGTGCTGCAGTGATGACGTCATGAAGCATGTTTAGACTTGCAAATCACAGAAGAAACGTAACAAGGCTGGAATCGAAAACTGCACTCTATGCCGTTAACTTTATCATGTGATCGGAACATTGATTGAAGTGTTTAGAACACTAAATAAGTAGAACCGAACACTGTACTCGATACAACATATGTTTAGAACATGTCAGGGGATACCTTTGTTCTAAGAAGATTAGTTTACCGCACATTCCTTGTAGGGCTAATAGGCTAAGGGGCTAACGGGCAAAAGGGCTAATGGGCAAAAAGGCTAAATGGCTAATGGGCTAAAGAGCTAAAGGAGCAACAACCTCATCGATCGCTATCAGCAAGAACGCTTGTACTTTGTTAAGTGTAGAAAATTAATCTTTATTTGTAAATGGTTTCATGTTCAGAACAAGGAATGGAACCTAGGGGTTACGTCTTACCTAATAAAATCCCCGAGGTGCGATGAGTTACGTTTTTCGAACTAGTGTTTGGCACACTGAACTTTTCAAGATGATAGCAGAGAGTTTAGCAATGTTCTGTTGTTGGATTATAAATTCCGCGCTACAACATGCATAAGGTGGCAGCCTTGAGGTTTACTGCCGTAAAGATGACAAGAGTGAGGTTAACAATGTTCCGTTGTTGGATTTTAAATTCCGCGTTATAACATGCATAAGGTGGCAGCCTGGAGGTTTACCGCCGTAAAGATGGCAGCAGTGAGGTTAGCGACGCTCTATTGTCCTTCAAAGTGAGGTTAGGGTTCGTCAAGAAGACAGCTGTCAAAAAAGCACGTGGCTATGTTTACCAAACAAGAGCACGTGGTCGTGACGTCACGGTCACGTAGTATGCTGCCTCAGCATGCAAAGTTCAATGTCTACACCTACGTAGTAAACATCCTGCTATGTTCACAAGATTTTTTACACATAACTATTCTTTATGCTTTAAGTTCATGCACATAGGCTATGCTAAGATAGCAGCACAAACACATGCGAACTTTGTAAATTCTAATGGAATAAGTTTAGTACTGCGTGCATCATGGATACATGATGTGTACACGCATTTAAACATAGCTATACTTAATGCTGCTGCTTTGTTTACACGATTTTTATACATTGCTATTCTTTATGCTTTAAGTTCGTCCACACACAAGCGATATTCGTACGCTCTGGCAGGAGAAGTTTAGTACGATATTCGATACATACATTATCGATAGGTGATGTGTACACGCTTTGGAACGTAGCTTTCTTTGTGCTTTAAGTTCGTGCACATGGGTTAGGGATACACAAAAGCGATTGCTACATGCTCTAGCGGAAGAAGTCTAGTACGATAGTCGATGCTTGTAAAATCGATAGGTTATGCTAAGATAGCAGCACACTTACACGATTTTAGCACAATTTAGTGGAAAACGTTTAGTATGATAGTCGTTTCATGCAAAATCATTAGGCTATTCTTTGTACTTTAAGTTCATGCGTCTTAGTTATGCTAAGATAGCAGCACAATCTACCTGAAGAAGTTTTGTACGAGTGTCGATACATGCAAAATCGATAGTTGATGCGTACACGCTTTGAAAAATGACTACTCATTGTACTTTAAGTTCATGGGTATAGGTTATGCTAAGATAGCAGCACAAACTAGCGGAAGAAATTTAGTACGAAATTTGATGCATGCGAAATCAATAAGTAATGCGTACACACTTTGAAACATGGCTATTCTTCGTACTTTGAGTTCATGTGTATAAGTTATGCTACGATAGCAGCACATTCTAGCGGAAGAAGTTTAATACGATATTTGTTGCATGCAAAATCGATAGGTGATGTGTACACACTTTGAAACATGGCTATTCTTTTTACTTTAAGGTCATGCGTATAGGTTATGCTAAGATAGCAGCACAATCTACCGGAAGAAGTTTAGTACGAGAGTCGATGCTTGCAAAATCGATAGGTAATGTGTACACGCTTTGAAACATAACTATTCTTTGTACTTTAAGTTCATGCGTCTTAGTTATGCTAAGATAGCAGCACAATCTACCTGCAGAAGTTTAGTACGAGAGTCGATACATGCAAATTCGGTAGTTGATGTGTACACGCTTTGAAACATGGCTATTCTTTGTACTTTAAGTTCATGTGTATAAGTTATGCTAAGATAGCAGCACAACCTAGCGGAAGAAGTTTAGTACGATATTTGTTGCATGCAAAGTCGATAGGTAATGTGTACACGCTTTGAAACATGGCTATTCATCGTACTTTAAGGTCACGCGTATAGGTTATGCTAAGATAGCAGCACAATCTAGCGGAAGAAGTTTTGTACGAGAGTCGATGCATGCAAAATCGATAGGCAATGTGTACACGCTTTGAAACATGGCTATTCATTGTACTTTAAATTTTATGGGTATAGGTTATGCTAAGATAGCAGCACGATCTAGCGGATGAAGTTTAGTTCGATGGTCGATGCATGTAAAATCGATAGGTGATGTGTACACGCTTTGAAACATGGCTATTCATGGTACTTTAATTTTATGGGTACAGGTTATACTAAGATAGCAGCACGATCTAGCGGATGAAGTTTAGTTCGATGGTCGATGCATGTAAAATCAATAGGTGATGTGTACACGCTTTGAAACATGGCAATTCATACTGCTGCTCTGTTCCCAAGACTTTTAAGCATAGCTAATCCTAATGCTGCTCTTAACGACGTCGAGCTAAGGATTGTTTACGAGACCGTGATGTGTCAGCCACGTGCTCTTGTTTGGTAAACATAGCCACGTGCTTTTTTGACAGCTGTCTTCTTGACGAACCCTAACCTCACTTTGAAGGACAATAGAGCGTCGCTAACCTCACTGCTGCCATCTTTACGGCGGTAAACCTCAAGGCTGCCACCTTATGCATGTTATAGCGCGGAATTTAAAATCCAACAACAGAACATTGTTAACCTCACTCTTGTCATCTTTACGGCAGTAAACCTCAAGGCTGCCACCTTATGCATGTTGTAGCGCGGAATTTATAATCCAACAACAGAACATTGCTAAACTCTCTGCTATCATCTTGAAAAGTTCAGTGTTCCAAACACTAGTTCGAAAAACGTAACTCATCGCACTTCGGGGATTTTATTGGGTAAGACGTAACCCCTAGGTTCCATTCCTTGTTCTGAACATGAACCCATTTACAAATAAAGATTAATTTTCTACACTTAACAAAGTACAAGCGTTCTTGCTGATAGCGATCGATGAGGTTGTTGCTCCTTTAGCTCTTTAGCCCATTAGCCATTTAGCCCTTTTGCCCATTAGCCCTTTTGCCCATTAGCCCCTTAGCCTATTAGCCCTACAAGGAATGCGCGGTAAACTAATCTTCTTAGAACAAAGGTATCCCCTGACATGTTCTAAACACATGTTGTATCGAGTAGTGTTCGGTTCTACTTATTTAGTGTTCTAAACACTTCAATCAATGTTCCGATCACATGATAAAGTTAACGGCATAGAGTGCAGTTTTCGATTCCAGCCTTGTTACGTTTCTTCTGTGATTTGCAAGTCTAAACATGCTTAATGACGTCATCACTGCAGCACGTGCTTACTCTAGCTATTCCGATGCAGGTTTAAACTTGTTCGATAGAGCTATGCCTCGACATAAGAGGAGGCCTTAACAGCTTATGAAAAAGCACGTCGAATTTTTAAAATTACCCGCCACCACATTTCAAAGATATGAGGTTTAGTGCTGTAAAAATACCTGCACGATGCAAAGCTAGCTTTCATCATCAAAGCAGCCACCATCTTGTGTAAGGACCTCTAGGCCGTATCATAAGCAGCTGTGTATAGTCATCGTCTTGTCGCTGCTACCTCCCGCAAGCACCCCTAGGGCGTCTCATAAGAGCAGCAGTCATCTTGTTGTTACCTGCGTAACAATTTTTCCCTCTCGGTAAATATTTTTGAACTAGCCACATGGCTGTAGAAAAACTGTGTTCTTAAAAGTGGTTGGCCGCTTCGTTATTTCTTCTTTTCAAAACTTATAGCTGGAAACTTCGCCGCTGAAAAGGCTAATTGTTGTCCAGCTGACCGTATGCACGTCCTGTCCGTGCCTTACTGTATTCTCCTGCACTCTAGTGGCGTAGGTATGTACTACCTCGCGAACTACGTTACCACTCAGCGCCTATCCTCTGTGTACATGTGATCGTTGTGGCCGTGCACTGCGGAATATCGGGAAGACGCCATTGCTGTTTTGTGAGAAGAAGGAGATGGACGTGTGTGGTTTCTCTCTCCCTAGCGAGATGATTTCTCCAAAAAAGTTCGAGCCTGGTTAAGGTTACATACGTAGGGCTTTGCCCTGGTGAAAACTGCAAGTTGTTTTGGTTTAATATTCCTTGTATTTTATGCATTTCTTCAAAATACGTATGTAGAATATACTCCCGAAGCCGTCCTCACTACTTCATCTGGATGAAACTGTAAGTGTTGTTCCAACTAAACTTTCCGGGATGTGGGTGTTACGTGTACATTCTGTCCCGGTTCTTTTTTCTTTTCTTGCTTATCTGTGTAATTCTATTTTAATTTAAATTCTTCTTTTATTGGTATTTGGGTAATTTTCTGCGTCCGGTTTTCTTTTGTCCTTTGTAAGTATTCGCCTATTGTTGTTTTGCGGCCTGTGATTGGCCCCTTCCTTCCCTTGACTCATTGTTGGTCGTTGCCATGGGAATGCTAATGTTGTTGATGTTGTTGTGATGGGATTGATGACTTGTATTTGATGTGCCTGTTATGATTTCTGCCTTGTGCGCGGATTTCCTTGGTCCCTTTTATTTTTCTCTGGGATTTTAATTTTTCCTTCTGCTCATTTATCCTCCCGGTGTCGCGGAGCTTATTATTATTATTATTTTTTTCGAGAAAAGTGTACGTAATACCTACCCATCCTTGTAGGGACTCGTTTGGACACACCCTAAAAAGAGGTTTTCAGTATCAATATTAAAAAAAACTTTCTGTGAAGGTTGTTTTTCATGGTTGAGAAGATGTTTGAAAACTTTGGTACTGGACAAAGAAACCTTTTGGTTGTAAGAAACCTTATTAGTTGATGAGGTGTTTCATTAATCTACGCAGTCTTACTAAGTCTTTTAAAAACTAAATAATTATTTTCTTTGTTAACGGTCGACCGTAGGGTTTTGGTTTGAGTTTAAAATTTTTAATTTTTAAATTTATTTTTCCAGCGAGGGTATTCCTTTCTATTTTGTTTAATTACTTAATTATGCTGATTAAATATCTTTGGTTCCCCAAGGTGTTGGTGTTTTCCTTTAAAGGGGGTGATAATTTGATATGACCAGGTGTACTTTATCCGCTCCATTGGGGCTCTGTTTTTTTCTTATGGTAAGTGCATTTCTTCCTTTTAATTGTCTTAGTCTAGCACGTTTCCATGTATCTGAACCGTGCCTTTGGTGCATGGTCAGACCTTTGGTGCTGTCACTTGGGGTAATTGTGCTTTTAATTGCTCTAAGTGCTACATTGTGCAAGCGCTCTTAAGCTGTCTCATAAGAAGCTATGTATAGCCGCCATCTTGTAGAAATAGATAGCTGCCAATGCCAAAGGGCCTAAGTAGGAATCGAACAGTCGATCTCATCATTAGACTATGTTTTTCTTATGCTATCATGTTCCTGCTACTGCAAACCTAGGTATCAGGTAGAAAAATTTTGTCCGTTTTCGAGATATTTAACATTTTGCATTTAAGCCCCATATGTAATGAATCGAACCTGCACGGGACGTTATACTCTCTACCATAGCTAGACCTGATCATGTTACGAAGACTTGCTTCATTACAAGCTGAAACAGAGCTAATGGCAAAGGGCCTAAGTTAGAACCGAACTGTTGATCTCATCATTAGACTATGTTTTTCTTATATCATGTTCCCCATACTGTGAACCGAGGTATTGGGTAGAAAAATTTTGTCCGTTTTGCTCTACGATGCACCGTTTTCGAGATATTTAACATTATGCATTTAAGCCCCAAATTTAATGTATCGAACTAGCACGACACGTTAGCCTCTAAGCTAGCTTTCTTCATAAGAGCAGCAGCCATCTTGCGCAAGTAACCTTAAGGCGTCTCATAAGGAGTCGTGTATAGCCGCCATCTTGCGTCCGCCATCTTGCGTAAGCATCCTTTGGGCATCTCTAGCCATCTTGTGTAAGGACCCTTAAGCCGCCTCATAAGAGCAACCGCCATCTTGCGCAAGCATCTCTAGGGCGTCTCATAAGGAGCCTTGTATAACCGCCATCTTGCGCAAGCATCCCAAGGGAATCTCATAAGAACCTATGTATAGCGGCCATCTTGCATAAGCACTTTTAAGGAGTCATGTATAGCCAGCATCTTGTGCAATTAGCGTCGAGAGATGGCTGATGTAGAATTATTCTTTTTAAATTATCCGCCACCATATTTCAAAGGTATGTACCTAAAGAGTGTAGCACTGAGCTCTATAGATTAAAGATGGCGGATGACAGCTGAAAAAAAGCGCGTGAGTTTGTTTACTAAACAAGAGCACGTGGAATTTTTCAATTTGCCGCCACCACATTTCAAAGGTATCTAGCTAAAGATGACAGCACGGTGCTCTCTTGATTAAAGATGGCGGATGACAGCTAACAGAACTTTTCAAATTGCCCGCTCCTACAGAGAGCAGCACCGTGCTCTGTAGATTAAAGATGGCGGATGACAGCTGACGAAATTGCCCGCATGATAGCAGCACAGTGCTCTATTGATTAAAGATGGTGGATGACAGCTGTCAAAAAAAGCACGTGGCTTTGTTTACTAAACAAGAGCACATAGAATCTTTCAAATTGCCGCCACCAAATTTCAAAGGTATCTAGCTAAAGATGGCAGCACGGTGCTCTCTTGATTAAAGATGGCGGATGACAGCAAACAGAACTTTTCAAATTTCCCGCTACTACATAGAGGGCAGCACGGTGCTCTGTAGATTAAAGATGGCGGATGACAGCTGACGAAATTGCCCGCATGATAGCAGCACAGTTCTCTATTGATTAAAGATGTTGGATGACAGCCGTCAAAAAGCACGTGGCTTTGTTTCCAAACAAGAGCACATAGAATTTTTCAAATTGCCGTCACTACATTTCAAACGTAACTAGCTAAAGAGCGCAGCACTGAGGTTTGTGATGAAAGATGGCGGATGACAGCTGTCAAGCAGGCGAGTTTGTAAAGCACGTGGAATTTGCCACCGCCACAAAGAGGGCAGCACGGTGCCCTCTTGATTAAAGATGGCTGCTGTCACGTGGAATTGCCTGCCACCACAGGTATCTAGCTAAAGAGGGCAGCACGGTGCTCTCTGGATTAAAGATGGCTGCTATCAAGAAGCATTTTTCAAATTATCCGCCACCACATTTCAAAGGTAAGTAGCTAAAGAGGGCACCACTGTGCTCTATGGATGAAAGAAGGTGGATGACAGCTGTCAAAAAAGCACGTGGATTTGTTTACCGATTCAAATCTCGCGCTAGTAAGGTTAAGTTGGTAGCACAAAGGTTTAGGTCCGTTAAGATGGCAGCACTGCGGATGTCAGCTGTGACGTACCACATTTCAAAGGTAAGTAGCTAAAGAGGGCAGCACTGTGCTCTATAGATTAAAGATGGCGGATGTCAGCTGTCCAAAAAGCACATAGCTTTGTTTCCAAACAAGAGCACGTGGAATTTGCCGCCACCGCATTTCAAAGGTATCTAGCTAAAGATTGCACCACTGTGCACTGTTGATTAAAGATGGCGGATGACGGCTGTCAAAAAAGCGCGTGAGTTTGTTTCCAAACAAGTGCCGCCACCACATAGAGGGCAGCACGGTGCTCTCTTGATTAAAGATGGCTGCTGTCATGTGGAATTGCCTGCCACCACATTTCAAAGGTATCTAGCTAAAGAGGGCAGCACGGTGCTCAAAGATGGGTGCTGTCAAAAAGCATTTTTCAAATTAGCCGCCACCACATTTCAAAGGTAAGTAGCTAAAGAGAGCACCACTGTGCTCTATAGATTAAAGATGGCGGATGACAGCTGTCAAAAAAGCACGTGGATTTGTTTATCTCACGCTAGTGAGGTTAAGTTGGTAGCACTAAGGTTTAGGCCCGCCAAGATGGCAGCACTGCGGATGACATGTGACGAATTTGCAGCTACTGCGTTAAAGAGGGCAGCACAGTGCTCTGTTGTTTAAAGATGGCGGATGACAGCTGTCAAAAAAAGCACGTGGCTTTGTTTATCTCACGCTAGTTAGGTTAAGTTGGTACTACTGAGGTTCAGGCCCGTCAAGATGGCAGTACTGAGGTTAGCGATGCGTTGTTGTCTGTCAAAAAGCACGTGGCTGTCAAAAAACACGTGGCTTTGTTTACCTCGCGCTAGTTAGGTTATGTTGGTACTACTGAGGTTTAGGCCCGTCAAGATGGAAGTACTGAGGTTAGCGATGCGTTGTTGTCGATGACAGCTGTCAAAATGCACGTGGCTTTGTTTACAAATTGAAATTTCCCGCGGGTGGTGGAGGAGACCTCAGGGAGGCCTCTGGCTGCGGTGGTGGTGGAGTAGGCATCTGGGAGGCCTCTGGCTGTGGTGGCGGTGGAGGTGGCCTCTAGGAGGCCTCTGGCTGCGGTGGAGGTGGCCTCTGGGAGCCCGCGGTGGCGGTGGCGGCCGAACTGTCCAATTATACTACTCACACGTCTAGCAAAGATCGTAGTTCCTTTCGGTATGTATTCAATTTGTACATGTTTGTTCGTCAGGGATTCAAGTTGTGCATTTCTGCCCTGGCCACTGAATGAATCTATGAGAAAAAGATTTCTTCCTTCTTCCTGTAATTGCGGATGGAAAACGTTTTGAAACAAGTCCCGTACATGCCCTTTCCCCATTTTTCCGGAAGATAATCAATTACGACATATTTAAAGGCATCCTTGTAGGCTTTGATACTTTCTTGTTCTCTAGGTCCAAACTGTCCATTAATTTTTTGGAAAACGATCGAGAAAAAATGTCCCATTTCTCCGGCTTTAGGAATGTGATATTGCACTATGTGGGAATGCGTAAAACTATTTCGGCAAACAAGCGTAGAAAGAACGTCTTTCACACCACGAAAATCATAACTTCTCTGTGTTGCCATTTCGTACTCAAATCGGGACTGGTCCGAATTCCAGATATTGGCATCCGGGATCTCTTTCTTTTTTTGCACTTCATTAATGAATGTTACAAACTTTTTAGCCACTTCGTCTCGTACTTCTTCGTCTGTTTTAAACATTTTACTGACTGGTTTGGATACTTTTAGGAACCGAATATTCAAACTCCTTTTAAGGTTTGTCAAGTATGACTCGCTTTGGAGAGAGTGTTAGGGGCAAAACAACTCTCTACCTTCACCAATCCAACGCTCATTGTCCGATTTTGTGATATATAAAGAACGCATCCTTGCCTTGGTGAACTCATCTTTCACATAAGCTCGAAGCATCGCACATTTCGTAATTTCTCCATTGTGGTCAACGTGGTTGATGATTCCATAAATTTGACTCCGAGTCTCCTTATACTTCCGTACGGCGTGCATAGGTCCTCGTTCCTTTATGTTTAATACATGTCCAACAATGATTCGGAATCATAATCTTCCACTGACTTACAAAGTCTTCATCGGCCATCACAAGACTTATCTTCTCATCTCCGTGTTTGCGTTTTTTCGGTGTTGTCCGCTCCTCAACGCCATCTTCGTCTTCTGAATCAATGAAAACTGTGTAAATTCGCATTTTCCCTCCAAAATTGCATCAAACGTTATATTTATTTGTGTATACATGATTTGCTCTTCATCAGAAAGCCCTGTAGCTTCCTGAATATTAACACCGTAGGCATTAATAAGAGCTGCAATTATGTTGCAAGCGGCCATAACAAAGTAAAGAATCCAATGCGATCTGTATGTGGAATAGCCATCAGTCGTAGAGAACTTGACCGAATATAATAGGACTCGCCGTCTCATATACACAACGGTTGGCAGCCGTATGTGTTAGGGGACAGAGGAGAACCGAAGGAGTGGAGAGGGAAGGAGAGGCAGGGCAGCCGCTGGCCGTGAGCGCTGACGTGTGCCAGCATGTACTGTACAATTCAGGGCGCGCACCGCCAACTTTGAGTCCCCAAATGCCCCCTTAAAAAGACCAGCGAAAAATTAGACATCCACTACCTGTTTCAGCTTAAATGTCTTTCACGAATATGTAAAAATCAAATCGAAATTCGCCGTCCGACTTCGTACCATTCCCTCATAAGAACTAATACAGGGAAACGTCCAACGGGAATTTCGTTGACTCCATTGGATGCGCAAGCCTGCAATATTGAGTTGCTGAGGTTCAGCGCTATTCAGGCTGCCATATATCAATCAATTACAGTCCACATTGCATCCTCTCACCCTTTTGTTTTCTCTGCCACAATCTGGTTGTGATGACCTAGAAAATGAACGGCATTGGCAGGAGCTACCAGACCATGTGTCAGAGTGTCCTGAAGACGAGTTCCCACTGCTCTGTGGTAATACGCTCTTCAAAAACGCATCAATCACCTCATCACCTATACCAGTGGTGACTGCAGCAACCGAATTGACCTTATCGTTGTTCGCTACCGTGATCTCCGTCACATCATCTGACTGTGTACCACCTCAGTATAAGGTAGTCATAGCAGATTTAAGGACGTCTAAGCAACGTAGAGGTGGAGGGATATATGCCCCCGAGAAGAACAAGTGGTGGAAGCTTAAAGTCCAGAATGCAATTGACAACACTTGGACCACATTCTACAGATATTTCACTGCAATCGTCACAACAAAACCTAGTTCCTATTGTATTGAAAAGCAAACGTTCTTATGGATGATTCTTGTCGAAGAAAAGGTGTAGGGAAAGACAAAGGCATACTGTATATAAACTTGGTTTCTCAAGAGACTCCATAACAGAGGGAAAGAATTGTCCTTGCCAAATGTGTGTCTAAGAAATCTGTCGCTGAATCGAGGCGCACTCACTGTAATTGCCTGTCTACAATGTGTATAGAACTATACCGACAAAGAAATCAGGCATGCTCTTCGTGTGATGTTGAGAATGATGTTGCAGTCGGATTGCCGGGGAATTCCTTTCTTTTTCCAGGAACTTTTTGACTTTTAACTTCCGGACGCCCGATCCAAAGTGACGAACTTCGTGTATTTGGTACGCCAGAGAGTCAGCCGCTGCCTGTTGCTGTACGTCAGAAGAGGGAAGGGAGCGGAAGTGGAAAGTGGGAGACAGAGGTAATGTTCGGTGCGAATGCTCAAGTTTCTCGTTCATTTCGCATAATCGCTTCCGAGCTCCGGTAGGCAGTGTACAGTTTGTTCTACACAAATTGACTACTATGCGAACCCCCATAGGAAGAGAAGACAAACTTGTACCAAGAATACAGACAGCTTTCCAAGTCTTTCGCCACACACCACACATCGTGAACATTCTGAAGGTTACTCACTGCTACACCATTGTGAACTATGCACCAAAGTAGGAGGCGGTCGTTTTGAACATTTACCGTTATCAAACTATTGGGCGTATTGATTCCTTCGTTCAATATTTCACTGAATTTACTATGTTAGTGAAGTAGCAGACAATCGCGGCATCTTCGAGCAAGTTAAATAAAATACAACGTCACTGCGACCAACAGACGAGAGGAGGAATAATATGGCGTGTGCCTTAAATACAGTGTGTGCTTGAACTGTGTGTGCAGTTACTGTGGATATTGCCTGTTCGAGACAATTCTGTCCGAGTCTGTCTGCATCATACCGCTCCCTTCCCTTGTCTTCCCTGAAACACGGCAGCTGCTCGTCAGTTTGAATCGCGCACCCGGAAGTAACAGTTTAACCTCATTTCCCCGCCAGTCTGATTGAACTATTGTTCTTAACATAACACATCCTTGATAAACACTGTACGGCATTGAACTTCAACGGAGGAGGAGGAAGCTCAAAGCTGACACAGGTATTGAGCACTCTGTGTGCATTAGAGGCAAAGATCACCAGTGATTACAGAACAGAGAGCACATCCTCAAACGTTGGTAACATTTGTGGAGATTCCGGGCATTGCGTTCTCAGATCATCCTATTCCAGACAGTAAGTCCTATCTTATGCATCACATCACAGAAATTCGACAATGACAGTTGACTCTGGCTCTGTTCCCAGTCATTGTGATACAAACATCCTTGTGCCTATTTTTAAGCAAAAAGACGATCCAGCGGAATGTGCAAATTACCATCCAATTTGCTCCCATTTGCACACGAGCAGATCCTTGCGAGTATCCGTCATTATTGACTGCTTGAAATCGCCGACTTATTGCTAACCTGTGCATCTTCGTTACGGGTACCGGAACAACTCGTGCAATTTTCACAGCCGGAGTGCTAATTGAACAGCACTGAGAGGTTCGGCAGTATTCCTTAATCTTGAAAAGACCTTCAACCTTGTTTCACACCGTGTGATCTGGTCTGCACTCGTGACCGTGGTGGACCAGACGTTATGTACGTTGCGCCGTCAACGTCTCGGAATAATGTGGGATCATTTGATAGTACAGTGAAGTGCTTTGGGAAAGAAAGTAAATAGAAACATCGAAATGAACAAAGAGGCAACAAGTCAAGTCATGTATAGAAAGATGGGAACAGGGACATGTGATTATAAGAAGATGAGGAAAATAGTCAATGTGGAAATAGGGATCAAAAAGAGAAAGAGAAAGCAAGGAATGTGTATAAAGTAAAGATTTGGAGATAGTATTTATTATTATTATTATTATTATTATTATTATTATTATTTTATTATTATTAATGTCATTTGTTTTAAGTCCCACTAACTACTCTTACGGTTTTCGGAGATGCCGAGGTGCCGGAATTTAGCCCCGCAGGAGTTCTTTTACGTATAAGTAAATCTACCGACCCGCGGTTGACGTACCAGACTGAGCCAGGATCGAACCTGCCAAGTTGGGGTCAGAAGGCCAGTGCTTTAACCGTCTGAGCCACTCAGCCCGGTATTATTATATATTATTATTTTCGTTTCAGCCATCTATGGGCTACGATTACGCAACTTCATTGTTTTTCAAGTTCTTTCCCCTTCCTCTTTCGCCAGTATTCCTTCATCCGTTGGCTTGCTCGTGCTCGTTCTTCTGCCGAGAATACTCTATTCTTCCTCGTTTTCTCATCAGTTAGGTCCTTCACCTCTGCAACTCTCTGCCTGAAGATTTTTCTGTTTGTTATATCTTCTGCCGTGATCCCACATTTTTCTAAATCTCGGTGGACCTCTTTTACCCATGGGACTTGTGTCTTCCTGTTCTCCTGGAAGGTGAGGATCCTGTTGGCGAGTCTCTCCGATCCCATCCTTTTAATATGTCCATAGAACGTCAATCTCCTCTTTTTCATTGTGGTGGTGATGTTTTCAAATTGTTGGTATAGTACTCGGTTTGGTCTCATGCGAAACGTAAACTTGTCTGATGATTTTATGGGTCCAAGAATCTTTCTAAGGAACCTCCTTTCTTTCTTTTCCAAATCTGAGAGTCCCTTTGTGGCTATTTTCTCAGCTGCGTATAAACATTCAGGTTTGACTATCGTGCTGTAGTGCTTGAATTTGGCCTGGTAGGAGAGTGACTTAGATTTGTAGGTGTTCTGACATAATCTAAACGCAGTTTCCATCTTTCTTGCACGTTCTTGAATTGCCGCTTTCTCATTTATGTTTGGAGTCAAAATCTCTCCTAGGTATTTGAATTTTGTAGCTCTTTTGATGTCACCGTACTTCGTTCTCATTGTCCACGTTGGGTCAGTGGTATTTATGTTCATGTACTCCGTCTTCTCAAAAGATATTTGCAATCCTGTTTTGTCTGCTGTTTCTTTGAGGACTTCAATCTGCTTAATTGCAATTTGCAAATTCTCTGCAAAAAAGACTATATCATCTGCAAATGCGAGGCATTCAAATTTAAGCCCAGTTCTCTTGTGACCTAATCTAATTCCATTTGGAAAGTTGAATTTGCTCATTTCTTTTCGCCATTCCCTGATAACTTTCTCTAAAACACAGTTGAACAAAATTGGAGAGAGGCCATCTCCTTGTCTCAAACCTGTTTTGATTTCAAAGGGCTCTGACAGTTCTAAAAATTTTACCTGCGATCGTGTGTTTTTTAGTGTTTGATGAATCAAGGTTGTTGTCTTATTGTCTATTCCAAATTCCTTAAGCACTTCCATTAGTGTGTCCCGGTCTATGGAGTCGTATGCTTTTTTGAAATCCACGAATGTCATTATCACTTTCTTATCTGCTGCTAATGTCTTAGTTTTGATTAAGGTCTTAATGGTAAAAATCTGTTCTGCACATGACCGCCCCTTTCGAAAGCCAGCTTGATATTCTCCTAATTGTTTATCTATATGTCCTTCTATCCTACGCTTGAGTGCTATAGAAAGTATCTTGTAGGCAACTGGCAAAAGTGATATCCCTCTATAGTTATTGACATTCGTTCTGTCTCCTTTCTTGTGCAGGGGGTGGATGATAGCCTCCCTCCATTCATCTGGAATCTCTCCTGTGGACCAGATCTGTTGAAAGAGTGTTTCAAGTTGTTCCAGGAAGTTATCCCCTGAATATTTCAGAAGTTCAGCAACAATTGAGTCCTTGCCAGATGCTTTGTTATTTTTCAAGCTTTTGATGATCTCCTTTATTTCGTTCTTATCTGGCGGGGTTGATTCATGCAGTGTACTTTCTGGTTTCTGGAACGTCAGTTTTTCTTGAGGTGGATCACAGTTGAGCAGTTCTTTGAAATATTATTATTATTATTATTATTATTATTATTATTATTATTATTATTATTATTATTTATTTTTCTTAAGTCCTTCATGTAAAATTATGGGGTGGTATATAGAGAAAGCCCCATAAATACGGAAGTGCCTCCATCGCCACATGTATGTGTACATAAACTGTACAGAATATTTTCATATATGTACAGAAATTAAAGTTACAAATTTTCAAATGTTCCTCCTTTCTTCTGCTACCTTGTCTACTGCTATCCTATAGTGTGTTTCCCTTCATGTTCTTATCTCTTTATCAGTTGTCCAAAAAGCAGCGGCAAAAGGGGCTCTGGTTAAGACAAAGCAGATTGTTATGCAAGTAAAAGGGTAAAAAGTAAAATACATAAATAAATAAATACACTGTAAATTTCAATCTAATGGCAGTTGTATATTATTGTTTCAAGTAATCCCACACTATGTATATGAGTTGATTATGTTTGCAAATACAGAAGATATTGTGAGTGGAATTTTTTAAATAATATAAATTTAATAAGGATGAGCTCTTTGTTTAATATAAAAAATTATTATAGAAAATTGTCTTCTTCTCTGTTCATTTAAAGTGATTTTGATTTGATTGTTCCTTTCCGTTCTTGTGTTTTTAAAATGGGAGGTAAATTAATTATATGTTTCTTGTGCCAATGTGAATATTTTCTCAGCTGTTTCTTGTTTAGACGTATAATTTTTTCCCTTCCTTCTGTATCCTTATTTTCTTATTTCTTACTTATAGCCTTCTGAAGGTGTTAAGGAGGAAATATTCATAGAAGAACATACTGATGATCAGCTGGTGCCATACATCAAAGAAGAAACAAGGTACGTAACTACAAACCCTATACAACATGGAATATGTTGTACCTATTCATAGTTGTGTTGAGCAACGGTTGGTTTACGTCCAAAAAAATTGGTCATTTTTAATCCTTTCTTTGCGAGGTTAAATTTAAACAGTAATATATTAAAATTCAATTGGTTATAATTATCTAAAATATTGAGGAACTTTTAGATCATATTTAGTGTTCCTTCATGTAGTTTTATTGAATATATATCTACAAAAAGAATCTCTGGTAAAGCTAGATATTTTCGAAGTGTTTTTGTTTACAATACCTTTAAGCAACCATGAAAAATGTGTTTTCTTTCACTGTCACTGCATCATTTGTTCATCACATTCTTATCGTCCGAAATGCCATCTGCAACTGTTACCTCCAGATATCCCCAGTAATTTTGTACATTCGTAGTAAAAGTGACACACAGAGAAAAGCCATGTTTGTAGATTATGAACTAAATCTACAAATTCAAAATTGTTAAGTTTTATGTACATTGTAAACAATGTTATAATAGTAAACTAACATTATTAGGTTCATTAAATAATGTAATGGCTAAGTTCAGTAATGAGAGAACTCAAGGAATCAATTTATAAATGATTTATTTGGTTAGATTTCTTTCTTTATGATATTTTCTGTTCTCTTGTGTGTTAAGTCAGATTCCTCCATTTATGGACACCAAAGCAGTTAATGTGTTGTAGATATGAAACGATCAGATCAGTAGTTCTACATCTTAGATATCAGTTTTCAAATAAAACTTCCACATTGTTGTAAGGATAAAAACAGCATGGTTTTGAATTTTTGTTTGCTCCAGTGTTGTGGTCACACTTGCTGATTGTCACTAATTTCCCTTTTTTATTTTAGTGCTCATTGTCAGCCAAGTGCTTATAGTGCGTTGATTGCAAACACATTTACACAATTATTATCAACTAATAAAATGGACAGCTATAATTGAAAATTAAAATTTGTGCAGATTGTCTAAAAAAACTCAGAAGTCTTCAAGTATGTGAATTTATTATGTCATAAAAGTAAGTAAAATATAATAATGTAATGATATTTCAAAACTGTAATTTTTGTCACTTACATTACAAAGTAGCGCAGATGTACAATGCAGTAGTGTTTTCTGAACTCTAGGTGTGCCATTGGACTACCTGCTAATTCATTTTTTGCTGTTACACCTTTTTTGGTTACTGTGTGAAACAATCCTTGATGATATCTGAGAAATGATTGTATAATCTCGTATTGGTGCTCTTAACCATACCCTTGTGTTCGCAGGTCCTGCACTGGCTACTCATAGCCTAAGGTTTGACATCAAACCAAATTAGTGACGGAAACTAGGATTTCTGAAAGGTTTATTTGTTTTTGTGGGTGGTTAGAGTCTTCTCATCTGTTATATGATGCATTGACTTGTTCGTACTGTCGATTCTATAAATATTTATTTCAGTCCTCAAAAATGCCCAGTACCATCTTACACTCCCTCATTTGTCAGAGTACAACCATGCAATCAACTAAAGAACGCCCAAATACGTCTGCTTTTCGAGGTTCAAATTCTGCTGTTTGTAATTCATGTGTAACAGGGCATAACAGGCTACATTGGAGAACAATCTTGTATTATGTCCACCAATAGAAATGTTCCTTATGAAGACTTTTCACACACAGAATGCACATTTCTATTTTTGGATGGAGTTTAAATAGCTTTTGTTTTCCTATATATGTATTGTACAGAGGCACTCGCAGACCAGCAAAGCGACACGCCTTTTTTGTATTCCTTTTCCTTGCTATATAAGGCAGAAGACAGTCCATTGTTTACATAGCTTAGTCCATTGTATGTGATAGATTTTAGATGCTTCTTCAGGATTCCAGCATCCGGATCTTATCAACTGGTTTTCACTTTGTATTATATCTTATCTCAGGAGCTATGTTATAATGAGTCTCATTTCAGCAGTCTACAAATATCATGCAACAATTTAAATGACTTCTTTTAAAATGTCTAAAATATTTGCCGTGTCAATTTGGTACTGAATTACATAAGAATAGGTTTTAAGATTCATAAAATTTCCTAATTGCTGACTTGTGTAATGACACATATTCTTGAGCTTACCAGTTAGTGATGAGATTACCTTCCATTTGTGGAGAGACACATCACCCGGAGTTAAATATGTAGTGATGAGGCTGACTTCTGTTTGTGTAGAGACACATGCTCCTGAACTAACCACTTAGTGATGCGGTTTTCTTCCACTTGTAGAGTGTCGAATGTCGCATGGCCCTGAGCTGACAATTTTATGCCTCTCCTCCATGGTCTTCGTTATTATGGAATTGATTTGGGTGAAAATAACAAATTGATTTATCTGATTGTTGGCTGTCTATGACGGATGTAAGCAGAAGTTTGAATTGCAGAACTTCATTCAGCCTAGAATACACTTATATTCAAACTGTCACTCCCGATTAACACATATAATCCTGCATTTCTTATTTTAAAAGTTAGACATTTTTATTATGCATTTATAGCAGTCACTTAAACGACATCCAGAAGCGTTCTGTCATTCAAACACTATTTATGAAAATATGTTTTTATAGATATAAGACATAGCTTTAGGGGAGAGAATTTGAACATACTAAGTTGAATGCTGGAATGTGTAAAATATCCATTGTATCCCATTCTTATAAAATAATATTCATGAATCTGCTTCTTGTTATTCAGCTTCTATGGTCTTAGTCCTCCCTGATGGCGGGGTACGGAGTTGTGATTCATTGTCTTAGTTAGTTCGATCTTGGGCCATACCTTTATGTAGTTTCACAGCTTTCAGGTCGTTCTGCACTTTATCTATCCTTTGCTGTCTTGTTCGTCCCTTGTGCCTCTTTTCACAAACTTTCTGTTACACGCTGACTTTCCCAATATATCGTCCTCTGCAGAGCAAAACATGGCGAAACCAGCGCACTCGCCTTTCATCAGTTTTCTTCTGGATTGGTGCAAGGCCAAAACTCTTCCTAATTACATCATTTGAAATGTGATCCAGTCTAGTTAATCCAGCCTTCCACCTATGCATCTTCGCATCCATGATGCTTAGTTGGTGTTCCACCTCTCTTGAAGCTGGCCAGCATTTGTTGCCCTAGAAAACGACAGGACAGGTAACAGTTCACCAATTCAAGTACTTCGGCAGCATAATAACAGAGAGTATGGATCCAGATAAGGAAATCAGATGCAGAATTGAGAGCGCTAGAGCTGCATTTCGTAGGATGAGCTTTTTGTTCTGTAATAATCATCTAAATCTGAAGCTCAGACAGAGATTAATGAAGTGCTACATCTCGTCAGTACTGTTATATGGAGCAGAAACATGGACCTTAAAAGCCGCAAGTATCAAACGACTTGCCGCCTTTGAAATGTGGTTGCACAGAAGAATGCTAAGAATACCCTGGACAGATATGATAACAAACGATGAAGTCCTAAGGAGAGCTAGGACAAAGCAAGAACTAATAACACCGGGCGAGTTGGCGTAGAGGCGCGCGGCTGTGAGCTTGCATCCGGGAGATAGTAGGTTCGAATCCCACTATCGGCAGCCCTGAAGATGGTTTCCCATTTTCACACCAGGCAAATGCTGGGGCTGTACCTTAATTAAGGCCACGGTCGCTTCCTTCCAACTCCTAGGCCTTTCCTATCCCATCGTCGCCATAAGACCTATCTGTGTCGGAGCGACGTAAAGCCCCTAGCAAAAAAAAAACTATAAACGTTCGCAAAACAGCTTATCTAGGCCACATATTAAGAGGAAACAAATATGGCCTCATAAAACTCATTCTCCAAGGTAAAATAGAGGGCAAACGGCGAGTTGGCAGACCAGAGATAACATGGTTACACAACATCAAGCAGTGGACCGGTATTGAGACAACTGAGAGACTCTTCCGACTAGCAGAAGACAGAAAAACTTTCTCCAGAGTAATCGCCGACGTCTGAGCAACCAGATATGGCACTTGAAGAAGAAGAAGAAGAACTTAGATTTCAGATGGTCCTTCATCCGACGATCGCAGTGGCGTCCCTGGTCATTCTCCACTTCAGCCAGGCTTTGTATATCCTTGACTTTATCAGTAAGTTGGCCATTATCAGATATTGTGGAGCCAAGATATTTAAATATCTTTGCTCATGGTTTATCTTCACCATCAACATGCACCTTTCCAAATTCTCAACGATGTGATATCATGTCTTCTATCTTCTTTTTGTGGATGCGCGGGACATATTGTTTTAGACGATTGTTCCAATATTCTGGGTAATGTTGGAGATCAAGCTTATTCTATGCAGCCAGAATGGCATAGTTTGCATAGAGAAGTTTCCATGTGCAGGTGTGATGTAATGGCGTCCGTCACAAGAACGAACAGCAGTGATGATAAGGCAGGGCCTTGGTGGACTCCTACAGTTATGCGAATGTCTTCAGACTCTCATGCGGCAGCTTTAACATAACTCTTTAGTTCATCATAGAGTAATTATACCTTTTCGACAAGGTGCTCTGGATTTCCATGTTCTTGTAGTGCTGACATATTAGGTCATGAGGTACCTTTTGGAAGGCGTTCTCAGGGTCCAGAATGTCGTGTTGAAACCTCTCTCAAGTAACAGCCGTGCAGCATGGATGGCTCCTGTTGAGCTACAACTTTACACAAATCCAGCTCGGCTTGTTGCATGTTTGGCAAAATCGCTAATCCCTTCGTCGATTTGTTCGAAATCTCTCATTGCGTGGCTCACAAGTATGATGGTGCGGTAATTAGAAAAATCAGTAGCGCTTCCTTTATTTATGAATAGATTGTCCGTCGCCAATCTATTGGTTTTTGACATTCTCTGATCTGGTTGAAAAGCTTGCTTTTTCCACACTGCTGCATGCCCCAATTGAGAGAAAGAAAACTCTGTCGGAAGATATTCGGGACCGATGGCCTTCCAGGTTTTCATTTCCATCAGCAGAGCCCAGACTTCGGTGACGTCAATTCCCTTCTTAGACCTTCAACAGCGGAGGTGATCGGGATTGGTAGATACGGAAATTCCGAGATTGAAATTTTGTCAAAGTAGTGCCGCCATTGTACTCGTGTTTCTCGCCAGTCGAGTAGCAAATCGTCTGTTTCCTCATTGATGCCGTAAAAACGTTAGATTACTTCAGTTTTGCTATGCCTCGATTTGACTATCCGTTAAATATCCCGTTCGTTTTCGCGCGTGTCAACTTTCACGTACAGACCTGCTTACCGGTTTTTGTTACAGCATGACCTCATTCACTTTACTAATGGGTGCTTTCAAGGCATTTCAACGAGCAAGAAACTCGTGGTACAGCTGTTTCTTCAACAGTACTGCATCCTTCACATCGTCATTCCGAAGCCACGTGTCTCGTTAATCCCTCGCCTTCGTCGCCCTGACTTGGTTGTTCCAAGAATAGAGCGTGCGTTGTGTTTAAGTTTAGTGCGGCTCACTTCAACTGTGGTGATTTGTGGCACTGTTACTTAAGCAACAACGTAGGTCTCCTTCTTCAGGCACCACCATTTGATCTTATTTTGGTCCATTTCTTCTTGGTGACTTTATCTGCAGCTTACAGATGACTGCTTGATGTTGTACGTAACGGTTTCGTAAGGAACAACTGTTGTGTCTAGAACATCTTCGAGATCCTTTCGTCTCACAAGGATGTTGTCATTGCGATTTGAATGGAAGCCACTGTAGTGCATGACTAGAGGCATATCCCGCTTTTTGAACCATGTGTTCGCGATGATCAGTTTCTGCGTAATCAAGAATTTGTTGGCCATCGTCGTTCTTCTGTCCATATCTATGTCTGTCATGGACTGTGTGTTCTTTCCTCCGTCCGACGCGTCTATTGAGATCACCGGCAACGATAAAATAGTTAGCGTTCTTCTTGTCAGGCACTGCCCAGAAGGCATCTTTGTTTCCGTGCTCAGGCCAGTTTGTGGAGCATTCCACTGAAAAATTTCAATTTCCTTCTCTCCCCTATTGAGACATGTTACATCGGCCGATTGTCATACTTTTGCACCTCGGAGACTGAACCGTCAAATATTGCTGATAAAACATTGCCAACATCATTAGTTGTTGTTCGGGTTCCGTTGTACTTCAGTTAGTATATGCATTCCATATCGCCTGACTTTTCTCCACTCCATCTTTTTTCCCGCACCTCACAGATGCTTATATGCCTTCTCTCAAGTGCTATGGCTAATTCGCAACTTAATCCAGACATAGTTCATTAATGTGATATAGAATGGGGGTACTCGCTTGCTTAGCCGTCACAGCCTGTGCGACGGTAATCCTTACATACTTTTCGCACTGACTGGAACCTGCCAACGCGCGTCCCTTCCAGAGGACGCGCTAACGGTGGTTCCGATTCCATGAGACCAATTTCTGTAAGGTTGTGAATGTTTTATTTCACAGACAGCATGTTATGAAGCATTTTTAGCTCATGACAGCAGGTAGTTACGCTGCTCCGGACATGGAGAACAGACGCCTTTTGCAGCTGCTCCTCTAGAGAAGGAACGCTACTTCAAGAAAGGTAGAGTACCTCTACGGCGGACTGCTCCGTTCCGAACGTCTCCATCTCCGCCAAAGTTACCATTAAAGACTTTGTGTTTGGTCTACGAGAGGAATTATATTTCGGTCAAGTCTGTCGGTAGGCCGGTGGGGAACCCGTATCCGTTACCGGGAATGCGCCACGTGTTACGGCATTGAAGCTGGCTCGTTGAGGATATTCATCAATACGAAATGAAATACCATTTTACTGAAAAACTAATGATCTGAAAAATCACTTGTCACAAAATCACGTAATCACGTAAAGAAGAATTGCCGGAGAGTATTGCACCTTTTGCTCTGCATGATACGCCAAAAAACATACAATCCAGTATCGTATTTTCTGCTCCCTGTTATCCAGTGATGGCAACATCAATATCTTGTGTGATGATCAATAGGTCTAGCCTGTCGTATTTCGAATCAATTTCTCCTTGTATTTTTTCACTTATTTTCTAGTAAGAGAAGTAACAATGTGGTTGAGCCTCCCACTGCTTGTGAGGAAGTCATGCATTCGACTGGGCCTTGTGAATTCAGCGCGTACAGCATAAATTGGGAAGTGCCACTTCATGTTACGGTGTATTTTGGCCATCGCGATGAATTTTTCCATGTGCCAGTTGTGAGCAGATCTCATCTTTAACCAATAAATTTGTATTTCTCGCTCTTCATTCATAGAGTATGTAGAGCCACTCTGTTGTGGGAAGATAAGCACAGACGTGGATGCTACCCAACGATGTTATCATTCCACTAAATGTAACCACTTGTTCCGTGATCTTTTGAAATAATAAGAATCTCAGTCCTTCCTTTACATAGAAGCAATATCCACTGCGGTGCAATTCAGTGTCCTGTCGTCTCGAATTTTGGCTCAAACCTTGATTTTCATGTTCCTTCTAGCTGTAGTCTTAAAGGAACACTTGTAAGAATATTCAAGAGTGTGATTAGTTGCTTTTGTGTTTCCAATTCAGGAGATCAGAACATTGTAGTGAAATGCTACAATGAAAGCCATACTCTTTGTCGTCATCATAATGTCTATGACAGCAGTATCTGGAGTAGAAAAGGTAGTGTCGTTATTAGGAAAATAGCCGTCAACTGCTTGTTATGTTTTTACTTTTCCTGGATTTCATCAGGGTTAATGTTTTCATGTAGCATACAGCCTCTGTTAAGGACAGCTATTAAGACGTAGACGTGTAATACATGGTGTGTAAGTACGAAATTCCTTGTATGAACCTACCGTCCTATATGTAGGTCGGCTCTGTTTGATTGCACATCAATGCTATATAATTAGAAATATCCACACTGTGATTTAATAGAATGCTACACTGATATGATAACAATGTAAAAATACAATATGTTTGTTTGTGTGTCAGTAAATAACATTCATAAACAATTTGCCATGGTTCTTCAGATCTCTCTGCAAACAGTTCTCAACTTTATTAATATCTACAACATTGAGATTCTCTCAGACTAACTCAACAACAGGGGCTTTTACAAAAATTATTACTTGCCTGCCACAAACTGCAGTGTTTGAACGTGATCATATCCCCAAAGCTTGTGCTGTTCTTTATGTAGGGGAACAGACATATACCGATCTCAATGGATAAATGTTTGCCCGATTAAGGAGCTTCTATATTTCGCCTTTTGGGCTGGGTCACTTCATCTTGTGCATTCTTTAAATGAGGTTGTCTTTGAGCTCATACATTCCTAAATCGTCAAAGTTTCTTGCGCGTGATATCGTGATTCAAGAGAAAAGACCCAACACATCTTCGTAACAAGTAAGAGTTTTTTAAATTTCCAACTACACTCTGAATTTGAAATCTGATGATGTTTACCCTCATGATGTTCACACTCAGGAATGTGATGTTCTTGAGTAATGAGTTCTCTGCCTGAAATATCAGTGAATTTTAATGATTTGTAGCGTTTCCTTTGTGTGAGAGTTGTAGTGGGTTTAAGTGTCACATTTTTACTTGTGTGTAGATCGGGACCCGAGGTGAGCTACGCGGATCATCAACCTCTGGATGGCGGAGCACCTTGTTTCAGGTGCAGTGTATGTGGTAAAGTTCTCTCCAGGAAGTTGGGTTTCTTGCGACATCTGAAGAGTCACGAATTCGATCGTCCCTGCAAATGCGATCACTGCGGAATGGTCTTCTGTAGCGAAAAGAGCCTCTCGGAACATGTAATGATCCATCTTGAAGAGCAGGCATACAACTGCGATATCTGCAGCAAGGTTTTAACGTCTGAAAGTGGGCTATCTATACACCTAGGGACTCATACGGTGGAAAGGCCACACTCCTGCAATGTCTGTGGCAGGTCATTCCGCCAGGTTGTTGGTTTAAGAAGTCATGTGCGGACACACACAGACGAAAAGCCGCACTGTTGCTATGTGTGTTACAAATCATTCCGCCATAAAAACACACGAACGGGTCACATACGTACACATACAGAAGACAAGCCGCACTCCTGCAATATCTGTGACAGGTCATTCCGCGACAAAGTCATTTTAACAGTTCATATGAGGACACACACAGGAGAGAAGCCGTACTGTTGCATTGTCTGTCTCAAAACATTCCGCCAGAAAAACACACTAACAGATCACATGCGTACTCACACTGGCGAGAAGCCGCACTCTGCAATATTTGTGGCAAAGCATTCCGCCATAAAAATACTCTAAAGGCTCACGTTCGTTCACACACGGGCGAGAAACCGTACAGTTGCAGAATGTGTAGTAAGCACTTCTCTGGAAGATCTGCACTCACGAAACACATGCGGACGAGAGGTCATACCGTAGTATATCTTCAGCCGGAGGGTCATTGTAACAATTCACATTGTTATGTATGAAGGCTGATTCGTTCGATGAAATGTTCAGAGAATATTGTAACTTAACCATGCACATGTGAACCACACTGGAGAGATGACGTACTGCTCCGTGTTTTGTGGCAAATAGTTCGTACGAAGCACCACGTTGTTGCTGCGCAAAGGGCAGGACGGCGCACGAGCGTCCCGTCACGCCGGGATGAAACCGCACTAAATTTTTTATTATTATTATTTTGCTTCACGTCCCACTAACTACTGCACAAGAGTTCGGAGTTCCACAAGATGTAGCCAGACACATACAGCAGAGAAGTAATAATTTCTTCAGCCGGAACAGCACCTTCTCGCCACACTTCATGATGAACACCGGAGAGCGGGCCATCACTTTGTGCCTATTTCTCTGAGATAGAATCTTCATGTAACGTAATACTAGATTTATGTACGAAAGGAGCAAAGGACATATGGATTATATCCTCATGAATCCCAGAGATGTGACACCTGCTTGCTCTGTGCCATTGACGAATTTTTATCTGCTTCCGGACTTCAGTAGAAGTGTGGTCAGTAACACTCATTGACGCGCCATCTAGATGCGAGGATAAGAATTGACCCGTATGAGCAAAGATTAATCATTCGACGAGGTTGAATTTCAAGTGGTAAAAGACTAGAAGCTCAGGAGAAAATATTCAAACGTGTGAGTAAACAATTCAAGGTGAATAAATAAGTGCCGAATCAAGACATAATAATGTATGCAAATGAAGAAATTGTTATTGAACATAGAGCGCACTTGTGCTCCCTAATGCTAAATGTCACTGGTGTCTTCCTTTATTATAAGTAGACCAGTAGCTCAAAACCGTACCTGCGCCCTCCGCACTTGTAGGATAAAATTGTCTGTCAACTTGTTCTGAATGCAAGTTGAAATTTCAACTTCAGTTCCCATGGCTATTCATGAAGTTCACGTAGTTCTCGAGGAGGCGCCTGTAAGTAAAGACTCGTATGTCGACAGCTGCAGTATACTCGCGCTTTAGTTTTCCATTTTTGCTTACCTGGTGGCAGAGAATTGGCCACTTGCTTCTCCATAACGAAACCACAAATAAGTCACTGAAAGTCTCATATCTCTTATGTTGCAAGTGTTGAAGAAAGATTCTGCATACTGAACACTTTTTGTCGTATCAAACTTGACATTTCCCTGTTCCAAGTCTCCAGCATGGATTGTTAACTCTTGCGTCCCAGGGAGTGTTGATGCCTCTTCTTCACTTCCAGACATGACTGTCGGGTATCAAGGAAGGCCTGCTTACTTTAATAAAAACTGCCATAATCTGATTATGTTTATTCAATCAAAAACAGAAATATGATAGTGGGCGCGTTTACAAATATGGCAATAAACAGTGGTCTGCGATCAGTGGCCTTAATATAATGCTGCGGCTGGACGATTTCAGGATGAAATTGATATCCACTACAAAAGAAAACCTGAAGGGCTGTTTACAGAAAACCACTTTGTGGTTTACTAGAAAATAACAACATAAGATTCAATCAGCTTAGATCCATAAAGAAGTGTGCTTTATGCTTCCAGTTTCTCTAAAGTCTATATATCAGGAAGCAATCCCCAAACCGTTTTAATTTAGGCTGTCCACTAACTGACCATCAGCGTAGGACGAGTTACCTGGATCCTCAATTGAATGTGTGTAACCTGCAATTCACATCAGTGAGCTATCATGATAATCCAGAAAAGTTAATTTTTAAATTTAGGGAAATCCGCCTGATGACCAAAGTGAAATGAACTTGGCTGGTGATGAAAGTGACCCCCATTGAATTTAAATGAACTTGACTGATGACCATTGTGAACCCTCATTAAAGTTAAATGAACTTGGCTGATGACGAAAGTGAGCCCTGATTAACGTTAAGTGAACTTGGCTGATGACGAAAGTGCCCCTCACTGAAGTTTCGAACCTGCCAGATGACCAAAGTGAACCCTCATTAAACTTAAATGAACTTGGCTAATGACGAAAGTGGCCCTGCAGTGAAATGAATTGAACGTGCCTGATGACCAAAGTTACCCTCCGAAGCAAGAGGATGTAATGTGCCAGTGAATAATAGTGTAAAATGAGACAACATTAAACAGTATGCATTGAAATGAAGTTATTTCACAATCCAAAGCTACCGGTTGAAGTCGGTGATGGGAATAAATCTATGAAAACATGTGAAAGGAAATCCTGTGCTACTACAATTTTACCTGTGCTATCATTTTGTTATAGCATTCAACCAAACTCCAAAATAAAATATTGAATTAAACTCGACTCATGGGTAACCCTTAAATATTATTGGATACAGAGTTCAACAATATCGACTTAATTAGTCCTACTAAAATATAAACATGCAAATTATTACAAATCCTTTATGAACAGCGTGGCCATGAATCATTGGTATCCTATGGATTAATGGCATTGTGCTACTACATCTTATGAAGTTTCATGTGGTACCAACTCTTTGTCAAACTAGAATACTCACCTCTTATCAAGGAGCAGTTGGCTAGCTACATGATTTCACGGTCCTACGCAGGGCAAGCAATCCCAAGAATCCCTTCCATGCACTTCACTTACCATCTTACGCTTCCACTGGAGGACAAACGAACGACAATCCTTAACACCTATCTACAATGCGAACATATTCAGACATGGAAATCCTAAATATATAAGGTGTAGCGGTATAATTTGAGAACTACGTGAAATCACCGCTACACCGGAAATTTGATTATGTGGAATTCATAAAAAAGGCGGAATGGAAACTATCATTTAATCTTGCCCCAAAAGAAGGGAACTCTGCTGTAGCTAATTGTTGTACTGTTGAGATTCTTATTGGTGCAAATTGTAACATAACTGAGGGCAGTTGCTTCGCCATTGGACTTTTATTTGAACGTTGTTGTCTACAAGTTTGTTACTGGGTAGTTCTGCTGCTCAATAGTCAATTGTTCTGCATTGCGCGCCCTAGTAGCCATGATTCCAAACGAACACTGCTGTTCCAGCGGTCGGCTATTGCAGGCGTCATGTCGCTTGGCTTGCTGCCAGTCGCTATGGCAGGCAAGAACGATTGGAAACCACCAAAAGGTGATTTTGAAGGAAGGCGTAGGGTTGTGTAATGACATTTATGTGGTGGTGGTGCAATTGTAACTTGTGAGTGGAATGCAACCTTTTTGCAACTACGAGTGCCTGCAGCTGAGTATAATATTTTTTCTTGGGAATGTTTTGCACCAAACTGTATAAGTGAGTATTTAAGAATCCTCGTCAACACTGGTAAGTGATCGTCTGGCATCATATCTACCCCAAGACTTTCCATGTAATCTTCTGGGAATTATTCTGCAGAGAGCATGTGTATTCGCCAAATTATGTTCTGAGAAGATTCCAGTGTGAAACCCCTTTGATACGGTGATTTTTGTGTGTGGCACTAATAATAATAATTGCCTTACGTCGAGAACTTATATAATCTAGTGAGCAATGTGCCTGTTCCGTAAGCAGTCTTGTGGCTTTCTTCTCCCAAATCTGCTTGGGTTAAGATTATATTGTATCATATCTTGGTGATGTGATAAAGATGAATTCCAGGCCGTAATAAATGCAATGTTTTCGAAACTACTTGGTAAAAACATTAGCTGGTGGACACTCTCGCAAATTTATATTTGTTAATTTGAGATTTTAGGTATACTTTCTTCCTTCTGAAGTATACGGAAATTGCTAATGCTCATACTATTATTGTAATATCGATCTTGTGACTGTTAGATCGAGTTAAATTGATCTTATTTGTGATTCTCGGTCGCATTGCATTGCATTGCATTATTGAATTCCGTTAATCTAAATATGCCCTATCAATTAGGTTATACTTAAACAAGTGAATAATTTTTATTGATGCACATACTTATGCGTCACTGGAACAGTGTGGTTTAAAATGATCTGCTCTTTAAGCTGTGGCAAGTAAAGAAGTGTGTAGTATATTGTATCATTAGCCTCATAAAGGCAACTGGATATTTAAAATTAATTTAAAACCTAGTGAATACTGAAGCGTGTTTTGGATCGAGGTGAATTTAATTTAATTTTCCCTTTCAAATTATTATTATTATTATTATTTGAAATCTTCTTTTCCCTGAATTTTGATAAATGTTACTGATATGGAGCTTAACTCCATTTCTGTTCCATTGTTGTTGGTATGCCTTCATTTGTTTTTTCTGATAACGGTGTGATAAGTTTGCATTGTAGTAGTGTGTGTCTTAACAATACTCGTGACGTGCAGACGTTCGTTGTTGCATGGCGTACCTCTGTTGGTGATATGATGTTCTGGTCACAAGGTGAGTTTTAATTGATTCTACATTATTGTGCTACCTTATTATTATTATTATTATTATTATTATTATTATTGATTTCCTTCCGTAATTCTTTTCTTTTGATGTCGGTTCTATTAATTTTAAATTTTGCCTTAATGCTTCTTGAGGACATTGTTTGTGTGTTAGGGAATGCGGTTGTAGGTTTAAGTTTGAAACACATCTGTGTTCACTGAGGGATTTCAAAAATGTAGCAAGTTATCATTTTGGGGAATTTTATTGTGACGCACGTACCCACTACTGGTGCACCTGAGTTATTTATGACTTCCCTTATGGACGGATGGATTCGAGCTCGAACAACCAAATTTTAATTAACAAGTAAATTGTCACAAACTAGCTAATTGTAATGAAGCTTTTAAATCTACTGAGTTAATTGTGTCTAGGAAATATTGTTAAATTTCTTCTAAAGGAAAAATTTAGTTGTAACTATTAGTACAGTGACTACGATTGGTTTTTGGTATACGAGCCTTGTCATCAGTTTTCTCTTTTCTTAAAGGAAAATGTTTGTTTTAATTTTCTTATATTTCAATATGCACC
This sequence comes from Anabrus simplex, assembly GCF_040414725.1. NCBI lineage: Eukaryota > Metazoa > Arthropoda > Insecta > Orthoptera > Tettigoniidae > Anabrus > Anabrus simplex. Next base: position 22,699,142 of record NC_090277.1, on the reverse strand, counting down.
ATCCACCTTTATTATTCTTTTGAATCAAATTATATTTTGGTCTTTTTAAGTGTGACCGAGTGTGTCATTATTGTGAATTGCTCTACCTAATATTCCTTCCACCCTCTGTTATGGTTGTTAACCTATTGGCTTCGCCCAGATTCCCATTGCTTCCCATTTCCTGTGTTTGTGTTCTATCGAGGCCCTTCTCTAAGTAGCTGGCGTGATTACGCTGGGAAGAGCCCCTTATCTTTGGTGGTTGTGCTAGCAATCGTGGACATGCTGTGGTGTTGTGCCGCCTGTTGATTGGTTGCCCTCCTCTGCGATTTTTGGTGTGCCACAGAGAGTGAGTGTTAGCAGCCATAGCATGGTTTTTGTAGCTAAGCTGTTGCTATGACTACCGAAGTGGGCGACATTTCACCTTGAGGAATGATTATTACCAAAACTTAGTAAATGTGGTACGCTCCTCGTTCTCGCTCTTTAACCTTTATCTGTCTGTACGTTTACATCACCCATTACCTTGGTGGAGCAATTCGTTGTGGGTAAAGGTGTATATTTTGTAAAAAAAATTGTACTGTCCAGGTGTACCCGCTTACGGTTCTGGTAAATTGTTACATATCCACCCATAATGCCTACCAAACCTGTACCAGATCCTCGAATTCTGAGGCGTGCTGAGCTCGATTACGAGGTGAAGATCCGTAACTTGAGCAGCACCGGTACTATTGCTTCTGATGCCGCATTGCTGTCTGCTGTTTGTGATACACCTATTGCTATCCCTGATCTTAGCCCTGAGGATATACGTGAGCATACGACCTTCATTAAGCATTCCTTAGTAGAAATTAGTGAGATTTGTAGTCACCTTGAGGATCTTGAAGCATTTAAATATCAGTTAGATAGGATTAAGGCACGTATCTCACACCTTGTAACCGAGCTCGATAGCTGCAGTCGCTTAACTGCGGCCAGTATCCAGTAATCGGGAGATAGTGGGTTCGAACCCCAGTGTCGGCAGCCCTGAAGATGGTTTTCCGTGGTTTCCCATTTTCACACCAGGCAAATGCCAGGGCTGTACCTTGATTACGGCCACGGCCGCTTCCTTCCAATTCCTAGGCCTTTCCTGTCCCATCGTCGCCATAAGACATATCTGTGTCGGTGCGACGTAAAGCAAATAGCAAAAAAAAGCACACCTTGTAGGTCGAGTGCACGACTTGCTAGATACTTGTATGGTTGTGCAGAGTTTGAAGGAGTGTTCAGAGTTGCTTTCTCTTGGTGCGACATTGTCCGATCGTATTGGTATTATTCTTAACTCACTTGGAATTAAAACTATATCGTTTAAGGTCGCTCATGACAATGCGGACAAGGGCGTACACCTTGAAAATGTCGGTGTACCCGTCTCGTCTAACGATCCTGTACCTACTACAAGAGTGTTACACGAACACTGTTCAGCTGGTAATAACGTTCCCTCTTCTGTTAGTGATATGTTCAAGGGTCAGAATTCTGATTTCATTATTGACACCATTGAGGTGGTCATCAGATTCCTAAGATTTTTTGTGGAGCTAACCCGAACTGCCAATGTATTCGACATTCACAATAAGGAGATTTTCCGTGCTTTGTATCCAAATTGTCTTGGTGTACTTAAACATGAAGTTGCCCGGGCTATTGATGAATCTGTGTCAACCTATATTGTTGATTTGTGCTTCTACTGCGAAGTGTTCAAGCTGTCTGTCCCAGAGTCTGAGATGGTTGAGGATATATTGGAATGTATTTTTCCTCAATATAGGTCATATTTGTCCGTCATCGACACTCCTGGCTCACTTGCCGATCTTAGATCTGTGTGCGTGAATGCTGAGAGTATCAAATACGCTGACACTTCTCGTGTAGTTTACGTACCTACCCCTTCGTTTGATAAAACTAATCAGGACCGTCTTCTTACTTCACCCAAACCTGATCCTGTCAGGAAGTGTTATGCCTGTGGCGCGCAGGACCATTTGCGCAATAAGTGCCCATACGTTCGACGTTCTAATGTGTCATCTCCTACCAACCCTAAACCTGGCTGCTACGTTTGTGGACCTCTGGAACATTTTATAGGTACTGTCCTTCTAAAAGGGTTAACAGTGATAAACTCCCTGACCGTGCTAGAAAACAATGACTAGACCCGAAAAACTCTAACCCGGTAGCTCCAAAAAGGGTTGATTAGTGTTAAAAGGTGTTATATTTCTCCAGAAACTGAACTTCCCCCATCCTGTGATCGTATTTCTGCCAGTATATCTATGTGTGTGCCCATGGTGGATATTGAAATCAATAACAAACCTGTTGGACACAGGTAGCGTTGTATGTGTGATGGACGCTGATTGGTACGAAAGGATGTCTAGTCCGTGTAAACTTCCTTCTATTCAACCCGAGGTCCTCAATTGTGTTAGTGCCGATGGGAGACAGTTGAAAATGCTGGGATCTGTTTCGATTAACGTTCGATTCTTCAATTTTACCTGGAAAATTAAATGTTTCGTGGTTCAAGTTCTGTCTTGTCTATTTATCATTGGGCTGACTTCATCTCCAAGGTGGGAATGTTGTTGAATTTACAAGACAAATGACTTAGTTTTAAATTCTGTCAATCTCTTAGCTTTCCTATGCGAGTCACATATTCATGTACCGCTGTGGCTGTCATGGATGTTGATGATTGTGTTGAGGCGGAGCTTGATTTAAATCATCTGAACGATGACCAAGCTGACAAAATTCGGGAAATGTGTGACCAGTTTCAGGATGTATTCACTGATCGTTTGGGTTGTACCAATGTACTTACCTCCAAGATTGATGTTTCTGATAGCATTCCTGTTCGATACGCACCATATCGTTTGGCCCCTCCAAAAATGAAAATTCTTAAGGATTATTTGCTATTATTCGACCCTATGCTTCTCCAATATTCTTGGTGCCGTAACCCTCTATTGGCTTCCGTCCGGTTATTGACTATAGGCAATTAAACCGTAAGGTGATACTTCAGTCTGTACCTCTTCCTGACCTACACTCATGTTTTGCATGGTTTCATGGAGCTAAATTCTTCAGCGCGTTTGATCTCAATAAGGCCTATCATCAGATCCTCCTCGGCGAGGAGAACAAGCATCTCACTGCCTTCTGTACTGACTATAACTTGTATGAATTCAACCGTTTACCGTTCGTGCTCTCGACTGGTGCTGCAGTCCTTACCAGACTCCTAGATTCTATTCTGGGGGACATTAAATTTAACTATGTATACCACTATTTGGATGATGTCGTCGTGTACAGCGAAACCTTCGAGGATCATATCATTCCCATCAAGGAAGTGTTAGAGCGATTCAGGAAGGCCGGTCTAACTGTCAAGCTGTCAACGATCAACTTCGCCCGTAGCCAGATTTCCTTCTTAGGGCATATTGTATCCCGAAATGGTGTGTCTATCGACCAGTCTAGAACTAAGACTATTCAAAACTTCAAACCTCCGAAAGATGCTAAGGGTATTAGCAGATTTATTGGCATGGCTGGTTTTTTCAGGAAATTCATCCCTAAATTTGCAGATATTGCTGCGCCCCTAAATTTGCTTCGAAAGAAAAAACACAAATTCATCTGGGAGGAACCGCAGCAAAACGCTTTCGATCAGTTGAAGGTAATTCTATCTAACGCTCCAATTTTGGCTATTCCTGACTTCTCCAAAACCTTTATCATCCAAACCGATGCTTCTGCTAAAGCTGTCGCCGCAGTCGTATTGCAAGATTTCGATCTCGGTCGTCGAACTATTGCCTATGCTTCCCGATGTTTGCCATCGTTAGAGAGTAAATATTCCATCTGTGAGTTGGAGGAATTAGCAGTTCTTTTTCCCCTTGAGAAGTCCCGCATGTATGTTGAGCATGTCCATTTTGAGCTCGGAACTGACAATATGGCATTTTCATGGGTTCTCAGCCGACCCTGTAGATTTGGTAGATTGACTCGATGGGCTATTAGAATCTCTTTCAAATTCACTGTTCGGCACATAAGAGGATCTGAAAATGTCGCTGATGGCTTAAGCCGCATGTTTGACGCTCAACAAGATAATCCCTATCCGGTTCCAGTTCTAAATTTGCCTCAACCTTGTGTGGGCACTACTGTCCCAATTAATGCAATTCTTACTTATTTTCCTGTACTGTATCAGGACATTAGCAAGTGTCAGGCTAATGACCCCGAAATAAAGAGTATTATCGACCAAATTTCTGCTGGTGCCACTGTTAAACCTTATTCTACTGTCAGTGGAGTTTTATGTTGCCTATCACGTAGTGACAAAAGGTTCAAAACTGTTGTTTCACCCGATCTCGTTCCGGCTATCTTTAAATATTGTCACGAATCTGTTTGCGGAGGACACCTTGGTGTATTTAAAACTCGTCAAATAATAAGATCCTATTTCATTTGGAAAGGGATGGATGTTGAAATTCGTGAAAGGTCAAGTCTTGCAAAATCTGTGCCATAAGCAAACCGAATTTGAATACCCGTGTTGGTTTCTTGTCTTCTTCACCTGCTACACGCCCGATGGAATGGTTATACATAGATTTTGTCGGTCCATTCCCAAGGTCTCGTTTGGGTCACCAGTTCGCTCTTGTGTGCGTAGAAGGTTTTACTCGTTTTTGCTGGATCTTCCCAACTCGCGTTGCTAACGCTCAGACCACTATATCTAAGTTAACATCCATATTCTCTTGTTTTGGTCCTTGTAAATTCCTTGTTTCTGATAATGCCAGAGCCTTTCGGTGTAATACCTTTTAAGAAATTTTGTTTAGATCTGTCTATCTCCCATGTCACGACTACCGCCTATTACCCTTGTCCCTCCTTTGCGGAGAGAGTCAGTCGCTATTTAAGATCAGCCCTCATTGCTTACCATCACTCCGATCAATCTAAATGGGATACCAGTCTTCATTGGTTGCAGTATGTTTTCAATACTGCGGTTCATGAGTCACACATCCAATCTCCTGTTACTATGATGTTGAGTTACGAACCATATTCTCCACTGTCTAATGCTCTGAAACTTGATGAGATTTTTCCTGAAAATATGTGCGCTCATGATATGCGCAAGGTATGGGATTGTGCCAAGGCTAGGTTAGCTGTATCATATGAGAATGTGCGTAAGCAATATGATAAAGGCCGTAGGCCATGTGGTATATCCGTGGGTGATCAAGTCTTTATTAAGACTTATCCTTACAGTAAGAAAGCTAACAAGTTTGCTGCCAAATTGGCTACTCGATTCAACGGTCCCTGCACCGTTTTACAATTCTTGACTCCTGTCTCCTTACTCGTCAGTGACCCTACTGCTAGGAAAATTAAGAGGGTTCACCTGAGCCAAGTGAAGACTGTATAATTGAAAAATCGCCTGCTTAAGGCATATTGTAATATATTTTACAAATAGCGTTGTAAACTTCCTTTATTTTATGGTGATGTAAGTCTAGTTAAACTTCTCGTATAGTGTAGCGAAAATCTGGACGTCAGTGTGATCTAAGGCATTTCGCGTAACTTTTACACTACCGTGTGAACTGGCATTTATGAACAGTGTCCGTAAGGCATGCATGTCTTGTGATCGATTGGTGTTCTCAGGTGCGACGTATTCATGTTACACATGGTGTGTCTACCCCTTCCATATGTATCAGCTACGTGCGCACGTAATTTAATTATGTAAACTTCACCATCTGTGCTGAAAATGGGCTAGATTATAACTCTATTGTGTTGTATGACTGTAGCCATGGCTTGTGCTCGCATCGACTGTGTGTAAACATCTACTTGGCAGTATGAACATGGTACTGGCCACATCGTATTCATCATTTCTGTGCCACAAATAATCCTGTCGACGACATTGACGTTGTGCTGTTGCCATTACATCGTAAAACTAAAGACTGTCAAAACTTCCATCTCTTGAGTACCTGCCCTGTGATGCTTCTGTTCTTGAACAACGATGTGTGTGAACTCTCGTGTTTCGCCAGTCGCTGTATGTAGCTAACTATGTATTCAAACTCTACTTACCACCCTACCCTGGTGTGTGCCAAAATAATTATTTGAATGCTCAATTGTAATATGAACTATCACTGTATTATAGAAATATCGACACTGGAATACTAAGTCAGATGTTCGGAACTGTTGCTGAGAATCCACTCTTATCATTTGCGTATGCAATAGAAATGAAATTCAAACAACTCCCCATTTACTTTAACAATCAATAATGTTGTAACACGCCCTTCTGTTTCCGAACAGGGTCTGTCTCGTATAAATGTGAACACCTGTCATCTCGTCAAACGTGTTTATACCGTCCTCTCTTCACTGACTTACATGTGAGCAAACAAATCTCGCCATGAACGGCCTTTTATTACCTTACAAATCTATGTCCAAGTCTTTGTATTATCAGACAATTTGTTGGTCGACATTGTTTCCATCACGAATGAACTCAAGTCTTATGGGATCTGTGGAATATTATATGGGTTTCACTGGTATTAATGAAGTTATTAGATGAACTACTACCTCTGGAATGTCTACTAGGATCATATCTCACTAACTGAGTCGCCTGGATTCATAAATACATGGACAAATAGAACATATCTACCACCTTCAGTTATGGACAGTTATGAAGTTTCTCACTTCACTTGGAAATACAATCCTCCACATGCATATGACACTGACTTCAACATCGAGCCCAAACCTCATTAGACCGATCCCCGTGCTATCACCTGACAAATTTTTCGTTGACTGACCTTTCACAAAGCAAAGCATACCACACGGATAGTAATTATTAGTTATTCTGAGCAGTGGGGGTAACGAAAAGGTTGCGGGCCAAGGGACTGGATAATAAGTCGTATTAAATGAAAATGCCAAATTTTATTCAACAATAACTACTCGCTAAGCTTCGTTTTAAACAATACTGAAAGTCTTAACACTTTCAAAGGTATTAAATCCTTTCAACTCACAATTAAAGGAGATCAAACTCACATACACTTTCCCAACCGTAACGGGAAAAGAATGAGGGGACCAGCCCTCCCTATCGGGTACATATTCATACAACCTTGGGATGGTATCATATCATCGTTACACATTTCATAAACGTATCAGGTACATATTTGTTACAACTATGGTGACCCTATCAGGTACGTGTTCATAATTTTGTGAAGAGTTTCTCAAGCTAACTACCCCGAACCTAAGCGGGTGTCGAACAACAATAAGTATAATAGACGCTTTCTGAATATAAAATAAACACAATAAAAATTCACGAACTACGCAGTAACATTAAGAGTAGATAAAGCTAGGCCATTCGCTGCCTTAAATGGAAGCAACGCTTCAATGCATCCAGGAAATGCCCACCAAATTACAGTGTCTTTGAAAGGCAATACCAAGCTAATCTTATTACCTTGGACTTGCCCTTCTTAACAATTTCCAATATCTGGGGCAAGTGAGGTACACGATTACCTGCGGAGAGCCTTTCCCAGAAGGGGAAAACATCTTCCCCAAGAAAATACATTCTTTGACAACTCTATGGAACACATCATCTTGAAACTTTAATTGAAGATAATATCGATACCACAAGGCCCCCACCATTGCACATTAATCAGAATGTTTTTAATAATTATCACAGGCCCCTATCCAACTAACAAGATCTTAAGGGTATCAAGGTCCCTCTCTCTTACCTCCACGCTAGCGTGCCGGGTACGAAGGGTCGCAAGGTGAGCCCAGAAAGTCAGCGTACTGCACCAGTACCTACAGAAGAATGACCACGCGGCCAAGCAAGGCCACCACGAGCAGCACACCGCTCAGGTAAAATGGAACTCATCTCTGGAGGAGAGCGGAGGTTTGCGAAGCAAGAGAGAGGGGCCTCGCAAAGCAGGCAGGGACACTTCAGAGCGAGATAAAATCTGCGTTTCTTTGAAGACGTACAGGGAGGGAGGCGAAAAATGTATTCATCAACAAGGGTAAAGCATGCAAGGCAAAATGCATCAAAGGAATACATAACACAGCTTGCAAACACATACAGCAACATGAAGATGAAGAAAGGATAGGCCTGGGAGAATAACAGTTTTTACACGGCAGAATTTCTCCCCGCCTTAAAGCCGACGTCGGACAAATATGAAAGATAACTTCAAGGATAAAATATGAGTGCAATTCTTTTAAAAATTGTTCCATACCTTTGGAAAATCTCCTCCTTCAAGGAGCACACATTTTTCGAATCACATGGTGACTCGGAAGAAAGGTAATTCAGCCACACTGTGAGTTCATAGGCGGCACTCCAGGAAACTTCGAGAATACGATTCAGTGACGATTTTCCCACTCGGTCCTTCACATAGCCAGAAGCTAGCTGTTTAATTATACCACGTTTGAAACGTAAGGTTCACCTCACAATTGCGCTGGTTACAGGTCCTTGGCGGACAGCGACCCTACCATGGAACCACGAAACTTTGCAGGCAGCAACCATGGAACTCTGATCCTTTATAGGTAGCAATGGGTCGTCATGGATTCTTGAAGATCCCGGTGCGGGGTAACCATTCACTGATTATGTTACGCGAGTGTCCACATTTAACCCCCAGTATCGTAATGATTCACATATACCATAGCACTTTGTGAATTGTAATAGTTGTCTCAGATCTGACTTAGAACCCAAAACGTAAAATTTGGGAAATTACTTGCAATTGGGAACTTGTGTGGCTTTCCACAGGAAGATAAATAAAGTTTGACTTCTATCACATCCGTAGAGTATTTCCACCAAATTAAAATATGCACTGTTCTTTGGAACTTATCACAACGCACTTTATTCTTATCCACATCGAGAAATAGAATGTCTAATGGAATAACTGCACTCTTAGAATTATTTATAATTTGTAGCGTAAGTAATTTTTGTAGTGACCTTCTAAAAGCACAGGTAACTAGGAAGTTTTACTTGCATTTTACATTAATGCCCATTTACGTAGTGTAAATCACTGGAAAAGTCACTATAATTCCTAACTACTGCGTTCTATAAGAATATTATTATTATTATGAAACGTCTATGCGCAGATAGAAAAACATAACTTTCAACTCCGCATTTTATGTAATGCCTATGCGAATTATGAAACACTTGTTGTATGTAAAGTAAAGACTCTGAGCATTCTGTTAATTTTACATCATAACGTTAAAGTTTTAGTTGAGTTCCCTTGGAAAAGTTACTATTGTGGCTTGTAGCATCCGCGTAAATGTTAGATATACAAGTATTAGAATCACCTTCTTCAATATTTATAAGTTTGTCAACGAGGTTCTACTTACTGAAAGTTTATAAGTATGTAACGCCGGAATTATTCAATGTCGCACAACTTGCACGTACCCTTAGACATAATCTCGTCCTGCAGACCGACTTCTTAACATGCAACATCGTCGTGTTGCCGGTCTGAACTGAAGTCTTTTTTTTTTTGCTAGGGGCTTTACGTCGTGCCGACACAGATAGGTCTTATGGCGACTATGGGATAGGAAAGGCCTAGGAGTTGGAAGGAAGCGGCCGTGGCCTTAATTAAGGTACAGCCCCAGCATTTGCCTGGTGTGAAAATGGGAAACCACGGAAAACCATTTTTAGGGCTGCCGATAGTGGAATTCGAACCTACTATCTCCCGGATGCAAGCTCACAGCCGCGCGCCTCTACGCGCACGGCCAACTCGCCCGGTCTGAACTGATGTAACAGGCACATGAGCTATGGACGTTTATACAAATCTAGCTCTGATGCAATGTCTTTTTATATCTTGAATATCTCCGTGATCCATTCCTGCAACCTCAGATTTCCGCAGAGCAAGCAGGCTTTGTTGCAGGTAAAGCAACACGAGAGTCGATCCTGAACATGAGACAGATAATTGAGAAATGTCGCGAGTTTTGAGTCCCTGCCTTTATTTGCTTCCTCGACTACAAAATGGCCATTGATTGTGTTATGTGGGACAAGTTGTGGCAGGTGCTAAAGGAATTTGGGGTTCCACTGCATTTAATGTCGTTATTGAAAGGCCTTATAAAAACCACGCGGCAACCATAAAGATGGAAGATCATCCCTCGGGCATTTTCAATGTGACAAATGGAGTAAGGCAAGGTTGTATATTATCACCTCAACTCTACAACATATATGCAGAGTGTGTGACCAAAAGAGCTCTCAATGGCTGGAATTGTGGAATCTCGATTGATGGGAGAAAAATTAATAACCTGCGCTTTGCAGATGACACTTCCCTCTTCGCTGGTAGTGAAGAAGAACTTTATGACCTGCTTACGAGGGTGAAGAACACTAGTCTATAGTATGGTCTAGAGATAAACATAAAAAAGACCGAACTGATGGTAGTTGATCGGCAAGGTCAAATCCAACTTACGGGATATCTAAAGGACCTGGATATAGTTAAGGAATTTGTATACTTGGGGTCTGTCATCAATGACACGGGAAGCTGTGATAAAGAGGTAAAAAGATCTATCGTCTTAGGTCGTATTGCAATGGTTAAACTTACTAAGATCTGGCAGAACCGGGCAATATCAAAAGCCACGAAGATGCGCTGGGTAGAATCACTATTGTTCTCCGTCTTTTTGTACGGCTGTGAGACCTGGACCGTGAATGCTAAAGACAAAAGGCGCATTGATGCCTTTGAGGTGTGGTGTTGGCGCAGGATGCTACGTGTACCCTGGACATAAAGAAGAACTAATATTTCCATTCTGGACGAACTCTGAATCAAGAAACACCTATCTTCCAGTGTGAGTGACCGTTACCTCCAGTTCCTCTGCCACATTTTAAGACGAGATGGAGAGAACTTGGAGAAGGTCATTTTGCAAGGCAAAATCGAAGGCAGTACACCACGAGGAAGAACAGCTAGTAGATGGCTAGATCAGACGAAGAAGATCACTGATCTACCACTTCAGATCATATTAACGAAATGTGAAAACCGCTCGGGATGGAGAGATGAGGTCACGACGCTCAGTAATGAGCTCGACTAATGATGATGAATACTAGGTGACGAAAGATCTACTTGTTTCTGAACCTATACTTTAATTGGTTTAGAATATAACAGTTGTTTTCCAGATCGTATTGCACCAGCCGGTACCGTCCTTTAAGCAGGTACGAGTACGAGTCGAGGTAAATTAATACATAAAATGAAACTAATCACTGGGCACGTACACCACACGAACAAGGAAACTTACCTTTAGATAACAAGAAGTTCCCGTGGATTAAACTGGTACAGTATTAACCGGTACAACTAATTGAAAGAAGGACCAACCAGGCATTGAGTTTCAAGGATTAAATTTTTAAGGTATTTTAAAAGGGGTTTAACAACTTAGAATGAACAATACAATACTGAATGAGCTGCAACGTGATAAAATTAAAAAATTAAACTTAGATAACTAGGAAAAAATGAAATTAACGGTTAATTCAAAAGACGGCCGTGATTTAAATAAAATTAAAAGAAATAATCTGGTATCTCAAGTAGGCCTACGGCAGGAGTTAAGTTACCTATCTGCTATCTCAGTCAATTTCCACCAAGATTCGCAATTACATTTCAAAGTTTCTGAATACACTTGAACACTTTCAAATTTATTGCCATGAGCTTACACAAGCGTCAAAGTTTTAAAAGGTTACAATTATGATCCCGATACAGGCCAATAAAACCACAACAGAAAGTCGGACGAAAATAAACAGAGATTACCCAAAAGGGTAATTAAAACATTAGTAAAGGATCCAAGTACACCTCCTGCGGGTGGGGGACGCACATGTAGAATACACCCGCGGTATCCCCTGCCTGTCGTAAGAGGCGACTAAAAGGAGCCCAAGGGGCTCTCAACTTGGGAGTGTGGGTTGGCGACCGCGGGACCCGAAGCTGAGTCCTGGTATTGCTTCCACTTACTTGTGCCAGGCTCCTCACTTTCATCTATCCTCTCCGACCTCCCTTGGTCAACTCTTGTTCTTTTCCGACCCCGACAGTATTAGAGTATTCGAGGCCTAGGGAGTCTTTCATTTTCACGTCGTTCGTGGCCCTTGCCTTTCTTCGTCCGTTACTTCATGTTTCGAAGTGACGGATCCCTTCTTTCTTCTTTCTCTCTGTCTATCTCCTGTGGGTGAGGGACGCAGAAGAAAAATACACCCACGGTATCCCCTGGCTGTCGTGAGAGGCGACGAAAAGGGGCGACAAAGGGATGATCGTATGAGAACGATGACACTACTTTTGATTAGTACCATCACGCGGGGAAACCCATGGGTCGCCTTTTCTTGCGAGTAGTACCACTATGTTAGGTACACAATAGATTTGTGCTTAGTAGCAGCAGAGAGAGGGTCACTGTGGGTTTCCAGTACCCGTGAGTCGTACCCATGTGAGCAACACCACGGGTCTGAGGGTTGCCTGTGATTAGTACCACTTTATGAGCGACACCGTGGGTCTGCGTTGCCTATGATTAGTTCCCACTATGTGAGGAAAACCACGGGAATACCGGCGCCCGTGATTAGTACACCTAAGTGAGGAGCCCCATCGGTTTGCGTTGACTATGAGTGGCGCCATTGTGTGAGAACACCATAGGTCCGCGTTACCTGTACGGCGTACAATACTTTTGAGTAGTACCATCATGTATGGAACACCGTGAGTCTTCGCTACTTTTGATCAGTACTCCAACATGACAAATACCATGGTTCTACTTTACTAGCAATAAATACCATTTGGAGGGGCCTTTGCCCTGGCTTTTGGACCCCTTTAGACATCAAGCATCATCCATTCAGGGTTGTGCTTTTGATGTGGTCCCTTGGTCAGTAATACTATTATTTATGGTGTTTCTTTGAGTCGGATCCACTGTTTTTGTTTGCTTCTTTGTTTTTGTGGGTTCATGTCTATCCATTCCTTCTTCATGGCACTTTTTTTATTTTGGTCAGTGGATGATTTTGAACTTCTTATTTTTTCATTTCGTACCATTAGGGGCCGATGACCTCGTTGGTAGGCCCCTTTAAACAACAAACATCATCATCATCTTCATCGGAACCAAGTACACCCGAAAAATAGCACAGAATACCGAATTCATGCTCGAAAGGAAAAATTCACCCTCAACATTAAGTCAATCAGTCATCAACAATCATTAAAAGTTAGTAAACATCCCCATGGTTACTGTGCAGGCAAAATTTGCGAGGCATCAATCCCAACGCTCCCACAATAATGGCATTCGAGAAAGAACAAAAGAGAATCAAGGGGAATGAATCATCACTAATAAGGTAAAATTGAGAGAAAGCATGACACAAAATAAATAGAATCCATAAGGGAAGGCAAACTAGAAATAGACGCTTGTGGGAACTCTTTCAGGCATTACACAAATGAATTATACATTTCTTTAAGGCGAAACAATACCAGCCCGTAACTCCCGAGAACATTACTTTAAATATGAAATAATAATAATAATAATAATAATAATAACCGAAATTCTGGGAGCAAGCTTTTAGAAAATTACAAATGAGAAAGCCATGTTTCAGTAGGAGAATTACCAATACAGAAATCTTCTTTCCTTTTTTTAAGATTACCTACATTAATTACAAGAATCACACGATTTCCAAAGCACCGCATAAAATTCGGAAAATATTCGGAGAGGAAGATTTATATGAAGTTACAGACCCATTGATGGTGAAAAATAGAAGTAGGAAATGTAACTTACAGTTCCAATGTAGATTCCATATTGGAGAGGCGCGTTGTTTACATACTCACAAATTTATTCGCCGTAGTCGTACTTAATCCACTAGAAGGAAGGTCACAGTACTAAATATAAATGAAGTTCTTGAGGATGAACAACATCCTCGCACAGCATTGGTTACACAGATTGCTCGCTTAGAGCCACAATGAAGTATGCTTCTGCACGCCATGATAGCTTCCAACAGACCAACGGGCCACTACAAGCCAGACAGACAAGTCCATTACGTAACAATCCTCGCTCGCACCGATTGGCCAGCGACATAGGCACGGCTAAGATTCGCGCTCGTTTGCGTAGAAGGCAGATACAGTACCACTTTAGCGCTGTTTGGCACAGAATAACGCGAAACACAAACAGACAGTTCTTGAATTAAAATAGAACAGAGTGTTTTAGGCAAGTAGAAATAATAAGTTAGGAGTATGGCCTCCAGAAACTTAGAAGTAGTTGTAGAAAACTAGTTTGAAAGATGAGCATGATGTGACACTAATTTCTACAGCGATAGCCACTCCAAAACATTAATGGGGAAGGCTAAAGACGTTACCTCGGTAACAGCCTCTTCCCCTCGAGCTAGACTTATTCACCAACATAGTCGCTTACCAGTATAGTGGTCTTGAAGTAAACAAAATTTGTTCATGAAGTCCACATAATTAAATGACCACAAATACCGACCTTTGATGTCAAGCACTCATACCTTCCACATAATACACAGATTACGTAGGCAGAAGTCAGTTAAAGTTCAAAACTAATTCCAACTTTAATGAAGTCTATAACGTAAAACCAGTTCCAAAATTATTTTCCTTTTGCACAACTTTGATAACTAGAATGCCATCGCAATGGTCACCCACAGAATACTTTTGAATTAAAGGTTTTAGTTTTGTTACACAATTCCAAAATAGCATTTCTTTCACCTTTCTAACTAGTCACACACCCAGAATGCGTTTCGAAGAGTTAACAATCTTAATCACATGAAACGATTTCCTTCGTGGTCCAATACCTGTAATTTTTAAAATGACTTTACCTTCAAGTTAATATTTTAATGATACCGTTTATCGATCAAAGGAATGCATTATCTGTTTTCATTGCTCGGTAGAATTAACTAACGTTTGGGATAAAGAACGCAGAAACGCAAGGGTAACGAAAGGAAAGCAAAATTGATTAGTCTCATTTTCAAGGATGCTAAGATCCACATGTTAGACCGAACAATACCTTAAAACGCAGTCAAACGACTCAGAATGCTGTCATACCACTGTCCTAATGAAATACCAGAAGATAAAACTAGTTTACTACATAGGTCAAATAAGACAATAATAACATGATAAATAAGATACAGCAGATATCCGACATACAGGTACTTACCCTGAAATGCAGGGGAAATATAAAATGTATGTGCATACTACCAAAAATAAGATTCATACATTTTTAATGAACGCAGGAGAACAAAATTAAGGCGATATGAAACTGACATTAGCTATTCATAAGTAGCCAGCATATAACACAATAACGCAGAGAAATACCGGGAAAATACATGAACATATAGGGAAAACACATTTAAAATAAATGAAGTATTCAGTAGAACAAACTGAAAGTTTAACAACAACGTAAATAATATAACCACCATCATTAATTACATAATACCAAGTGAAACATCAGACCAACAAGAGGAGCGGAAGGAGGGCAGAATACGCTAAACTTAGAGTACAAAAAAGTTTTCAAGATCTCTCTTCATGTGATAATTTATCCATGGGAGTTTTTAGGAAAAATGGTCCTTGTCGAGGCAAAGAATGAGTGGAGAGGACGAAGGAGATACGTAAAATCATAAGGATAGTGGGGCATGCAACAGTTGCTCGACAACGATCCTCACCACCAAGATTATGTTCCAAACGACTTTACGATGGAACTTAACATCTCACACTTCTTTTGATCACCACAGATAACAGCTGCAGGGAGACATTATAATCAGAAAGGAAGAAAATCTTAAAGTGGCAGGTAAAGTTAAAGAAATAAGGCATACCAAAACTACCAACAACCCTAAACAACAGAAATAAGGTGAAGAAGTTAGAGAAAGGTTGACAGTTCCTTTTCCAAAAATTCCACCAAGGTAGTAGGGAAATAATGTAAGGTTCCTTCGGATTACCCAAATATCAAGATACATCACCACCACAAAGTACCACTTTACTTCATCAACCAAAAGTCACAAACACGTCATAATCCAAAGAATACACAGAGTCCACCAGTATGTACCTTACATTAAATACTAATAGTCTAATCATCAATAGATAATTTACCAAGCGAGAACAATTTCACAACAAAACACGTTACACCAGTAGCGCAGGAGAAGAGAAACCCAAATTTTAAACACTAGAAAGAAATGGGCGCAGATCTACAATTTCAAAGTTTCACAAATGTTCAGCCAAAATTAATTATTCGTTTTTGCTTCGACAACTCATATACATGACCTCATATAACCCAGCAATCAAGAGAGAGAAGAACCAAAAATAATCACAGCAAGTCAACCACAGACTAGATAGCAAGGATTAAGAAAATAACAAATCCCATGGGTTAAGGATAACAGTTCTTTCTAGCTAAGGTAACCCAGGCAGAATCAGTTGGAGACCTCTGGTACTCTGAGGTTTAGGGAGCGCTACAGATTGTCATCGACAACCTATCTACTGAGGAACACAAACCAAAGAAAAACGCAATGATGGAAGATAGCTCACAACTCTACTATAAACACCAAGGGAAGTACAGAAAGGGATGGTTTCGATAAGAACCTCAGGAGGGTACTTACCTCTGAAGTCATATTACCAACCAATTTCTCAAACATTCCTAAAATATACCTTCTTTAATAGTACACCCAATTAAATCTAAGACAGGTAATGAAATACCACGAATTACATGACCAACCGGAAGGTGGTTGAGCAACGACCAAACATCATACACTAACAGTTATCCGTTGCGACCTCGCCACAACGCGGTTTAAAAATAAGTGACATCCGCAGATACAGACGGTCGCACACTAGCTAAACAGGTACCACTTCATATCATACAGGGGAGCAGGTAATAATAATTATAATTTCGTGTGGCTATTTCTAGCCGAGTGCAGCCCTTGTAAGGCAGACCCTCCGATGAGGGTGGGCGGCATCTGCCATGTGTAGGTAACTGCGTGTTATTGTGGTGGAGGATAGTGTTAAGTGTGGTGTGTGAGTTGCAGGAATGTTGGGGACAGCACAAACACCCAGCCCCCGGGCCATTGGAGTTAACCAATTAAGGTTAAAATCCCTGTCCCGGCCGGGAATCGAACCCGGGACCCTCTGAACCGAAGGCCAGTACGCTGACCATTCAGCCAACGAGTCGGACAGGGGAGCAGGTAAATAAAGTATACGTAGCAGATAATGAGGATGGTCGCTAGAAGTCGCTCGATGACATGCAGAAAAGGAAGGTAACTCCACTAAGAGATCCCATAACCAAAGAGTGAGATGACTCCGGTACCGACAGAAAATTGGTAGATAATCACATGCTCATCCACCCAAAACACAGTACGGTAAGGTGTTAAATCAACAATATCCACATATATTAGAAAATTCCACTGAGGAGGGAAAAAATAAGAACACCATAGACGGTAGGTTAAGCTTAATTGAGCTTTACAGCATCGCAATTAAAATAGTTATAAGGTCAGAGCAAGAGGTTATGCGGGTAAACACTAATTACATTTACCAAGACTATATAATCCTGCACAAATTGCAGATATACAGAAAATTAACATTTTCCATCTCCACCAGGACAGAGTGGATCGAACCCC
Organism: Anabrus simplex; assembly: GCF_040414725.1. Classification (NCBI taxonomy): domain Eukaryota; kingdom Metazoa; phylum Arthropoda; class Insecta; order Orthoptera; family Tettigoniidae; genus Anabrus; species Anabrus simplex. The sequence goes on along the minus strand of NC_090277.1, from coordinate 22,681,705 downwards.
AAAAAACATTCGTTAATCCACTAAAGGACCAAAGAATCTATACAATCCTCAACGACATGCCATTAATTAACCTAAATCAAATCAAGATACTATATTTCACTATAACCAAACCCAGGATTAGTAAACCAACCATTGCGGTAAAGGAAGATAAACATCTCAGACTTACAATCCATTCTTACACAACACAACATAATACCAACAGGTGGAAGAGGTTCACTTACTACTCAACTACATGCAATCTACAACTCGTACAGAACAATATGCTACATTAATAGGGTACCCATTCCAAATTAATATTTTTGCCACAAGGTGATTACAGTAGGCGTAAAACCAAGTACCACAACACTGATGAACACAATAATAGATAACGTTATTACAGTGAACAGCAGAAAGGTATTTTTAGCAATTCAAAATTTCAAAAATAAGATAGATTACTAGTCTCGACACCAGAAATTCTACAAGTGATGCATGGTTCTAGATAGAACTTAATTAGTATAGACACACCACAGCCGGTTGCAGGAATAATTACGAAGAAGACAACATAATTATTAGAAATTAAGGAGCACGATCAACCAATAGTTAGACGAGGGAAGACCGTAAAGCCGCAGGATCCATGCACGAGGCAAACAGGCTACCCACTCCAACACCGATCAACAAAGCACCGCCCAACAAGGTTGAACAACAGAATAGAATTTTAACTAGTGCTCAGCAACAAGTAGTAGTAATAAATTTCAAAGTACTAAGCCAAACGTAAAAGGTGCATGGAAATAGAGTAAATTATCAAAGACCGAAAATATACCATACAACATACAATATATTTATATATATAATTATATACAATATATATATATATTATACAGACGTAGATACGAGGCACAACATATTAACAAATTTTTCACTACGAGTGGTGCCTTAAGAAACAGAGCTAGAATAATTATCATAAGATAAATAAGGATTAAGCTTACAAAATTAGCTGCAGGTTAACGGTATTAACCGCTAATAATCCATGTTTAAATCATGCACCTTTTTGGTAATATTCAGTTACCAGTTTTTAATAATTTTAGACGCAATCACACTGGTGTAGAAGTAAAACCAGACAAGCAATAGGCTGGTGACTGCAAGAGAATAGGCACACCCGGTACAAAAGGAAAGATACGTATATACTACATAGAATCATAACATATTTAAAATACAATAGCATCAGCAGGTAAATGACAGATGGCAGACTCGCAATACTCAATACATTAGTTCAACTCACTACCATACCAGACTTGGCATGAGAAATAAATGTCAAAACGCTGTTAAAGGAATATAAGGTCTACAGATCAGATATAATACAGTAGTAACAAACAGCTACGTAACAGCCGCATGGTAAATTTCACACCACAGAACCACAATTCTCACTCTTAAAACCGTAACAGTTCAAGGAACCAATAGAAACACATGAAACAGAAAATAATACATGATGTTCCTAAACCCAGGTTCAATAATCACAGAAACATTTACCAAAATAAATACCCCCAGGGGATAAAATTCAATTAGCTCATTGAAATGAAGTTCTCAGTCGCATGTCAATCCCAACACCCAAGTGCTTCACCAAGCAGCATCATTAAGAGAAGTAAGGGGGTATACTGCACACTAACCAGGCTTAATCTGGGACAGATGGACTCGCTTAATTCTCTTAGCGACCGGATCACTCACTAACATAGATACCGGGGCAGAAATTGCAACACGGAGCAAGGGCCTTGATACCTAGGCACTAGCTTGGCTGTAAATTTATTGATGGTTTTACTGATGGGGTAACATTTAATGAAGACTTTATCTCCAACCTAGCAGTTTTAATACCAATATTATACATTTCTTGGCTTTCTCATACGAGACGGAGAGATTCTTCTTTGCTTCATCCCAGACCTTTCGAACATCATAGGGTTTAGACAGATCGGGCAAAAGACCATCAATACCAAGCACATTTGACATTGGGAAATATGGAGTATAAGAAAACATGAGAGATAGGGGCGTTTTACCATGAGATTCATGGATTGCAGAGTTGAATGCATGAGCTAACCAGTGCAGACAGGAGTCCCACTTAGACTGATTATTGTGATGATAGGCTATCAACGCACATTTCAGATTTCTATTCACTCTCTCTGTATAAGATGGATTTGGATAATATAAAGTGGTTGTAACATGCGACATGCACAACTCAAGTAGATATTTCTTAACTCGTCAACGCCCAGTGTCACCTGCAGGTGCCCTGCATTTAAAAGGCAACAGTCATAGACTGAAAGGTATTAAGGAGCCTGTTTCTGCTCATGAGTCATTGTTTAAACTCACACAAGATAATCTGTGTGAATGTTATTTTATTGAACGTTGGAATTGGTTGTGAGGATTAGTTTTCTATGATGTCTACAAGTACTTGTGATGGAGAACCTACCCCTTCTCATTCTTCGTCAAAAAACTGGAAGAAACTGTGAGTCTAAACCTTTGAACGTATTATGACTTGCAGATATTAGGCTAGTATTGATATTTGTTTACATTTCCTTGTGGTAGAATTGGTTTTAGAGGGGTGGGGTATGTTCGAAATCAGTGTGTCACCTACAGGTGACACCAGGCATTATACTTTCTATATGTGATTCTTCGTGGCTGTATTAGAGTTACGGCACATTGTTTGTTTCTTCTCTAGGTTGGAGGTTCACGAGATTATAGGGGCTTTAGATGAGCTGGACAGTATTACTGACTTCACACTAATTCCTCCCGATGACGGACGACAGACGGAAGAAAGTGGTGATGAGGCAGATACGGATATGAATCATTTAGGTGGCCGTATGTTGACAGCAATTGTTGAGACAAACGTTACGTCAGAAGTAGGTCCTGATTCTGACTCTAAATTATTGTCCAGGCATACTGTAGGCTTCATGGAAAACCACCAGAGGAAACCTACGTCTGTGGAGCTCCTACAAATATTAGAGTTCCACATGAAGTCAGATTGAATCCTCATGCTGGGCACAATGGAAGAACTCAATGTTCCCAAAGAAGAAGCGGCCTCTGCCACAACAGAACGAGAATTATGTGCAAGACGTGCCAAGTAGGACTTCATATTCAGTGCTGATACAGCTTTCACACAAGCAGTTAGTAGGACTATAGCCTCTCGTACCAAGCGGGACATAATATTGAAAGTGAATTCACTGTATTAGTATTTATTTTCTGTTTGCTATTATAATATATTAGTAACTTTTTCTATTTGCTATTATAATAAAAGTGAATATTTGATCAAATTTATCTTGTTTTTCTTATGTTTTAATCATTTTATTTCTAATAATAATAAAGCCATTGTTCTAAAATGTGTGTGTTCTGTTAACAGCATCTACAATGCCCAGTGTCACTTGTAGGTGACACCTCGTTTCTATCATTTCTGTTACCGAATTTGGAAGTTTGACTTTAGATTCCTTCATTAGACAGGAAAAGGACCTTAAGTTACGAAAATCAGCAAAAATTACCTCCTAGCCAGGCAACGGGCGTTGACGGGTTAAACAAGTGGCTAGTGAATACACTGGCATTGTCAGAAACTAGAAACTTGGGAGGGCCAAAAGATGCAAAGATTGAATTTAGACAGTCAATAGTAGTTCGAGAAGTGGTAGACCTAGTGGGAATAATCCAGGAAAACCGCGAGAACGCATCAACACAGATAAAAATGTGGATGGTCCCCAGAGAAGATCGAACCATTGGTCACACGTAGTCGATAAATAATCTCTCAATCGGGCGAGAGGCTTGTGAAGATGATAACAAACCAACAATGTTGTTCAGACTAGGTTTACTGATGGCACAAAATTTGCAAGACTAAGCCATGTTTCGGATATCACTGTCCACATTTTCCCAAATGAAAAACTGCCTAATTTTCTGCCTAGTTTTGAACGTCCCTAAATGACCCCCAATTGGACAGTATGATAATATTTGAAGATAAATGGTACTAGTACCTTAGGAACAACAATTTTGAAACAACGGTCGCCACGACCTTTACAACATAGGACACCCTTGACGAGGGAGTAAGGTTTTACTCAAATCCCTTTTTTAATTCTGTTTATGATCTCATTTAATTCAGGGTCAGATTTCTGATGATTCTCGAATTCATGGTAGAGCAAAGGCAGATCAGAAAGAGAATCCAGGAAAACCGCGAGAACGCATCAACACAGATAAAAATGTGGATGGTCCCCAGAGAAGATCGAACCATTGGTCACACGTAGTCGATAAATAATCTCTCCATCGGGCGAGAGGCTTGTGAAGATGATAACAAACCAACACTGTTGTCAGACTAGGTTTACTGATGGCACAAAATTTGCAAGACTAAGCCATGATTCGGATATCACTGTCAACCTTTTCCCAAATGAAAAACTGCCTAATTTTCTGCCTAGTTTTGAACGTCCCTAAATGACCCCCAATTGGACAGTAGTGATAATATTTGAAGATAAATGGTACTAGTACATTAGGAACAACAATTTTGAAACAACGGTCGCCACGACCTTTACAACATAGGACACCCTTGACGAGGGAGTAAGGTTTTACTCAAATCCCTTCTTTAATTTGGTTGATGATCTCATTTAATTCAGGGTCAGATTTCTGATGATTCTCGAATTCATGGTAGAGCAAAGGCAGATCAGAAAGGATGGAACTAACTCCGAAGACATTATCTTCATCAAGATTTTCAACATTAGGCTTCACATTAGGACTAAGGTCACCATCAAACATTCTACTTAAACTATCGGCGATGATATTCTCCGTACCTCTGATATGTTTAACCTGAAGATTAAAAGCAGAAATACGAAGTGCCCATCCAGTAAGCCTTCCAGATTTTTTGGGTCGGTTCAATACCCATGAGAGAGCCTGATTATCCGTTTCAATGTCAAAATTCACATGTTCGATGAAGGGCCGAAGCTTTTCAAGGGCAAACAGTACAGCTAGGCATTCCAACTCATAGATAGATTATTTGCTCCCAATGTTAGTTAGGATCCTAGATACATAGGCTACAGGTCTGCGTCCATCCTCATACTCTTGCAATAGTACACCAGCAATAGCTTTTCCAGAAGCATCCGTCTGAACTATAAAACGTCTACTAAAATCAGGTACGGCCAAAAGAGGAGCATTTGACAGAGCGAGCTTCAGTTTCTCAAAAGCTGCTTTTTGGGAAGGACCCCAGAAGAACTTCACATCTTTCCGCCTCAAATAATTGAGAGGAGCAGCTATCTCAGGAAAATTTGGAATAAATTTACGGAACAAGTTGACCATTCCCAGAAAACGGGCATTGCCTTGGACATCTGTAGGTGGCTGAAACTCTCAAATAGCCTGTGTCCTAGACTAATCAATGGAAACTCCATTTGAAGACATAACATGCCCCAGAAAGGATATACTGGGTTGGGCGAAGGCTACCTTAGATAGCTTAACGGTAAGGCCAGCTTTTCTCAGGCGTTCAAGAACTTCCCGGACATGGATCGCATGTTCCTCAAAGGTTTACGAAAAGATCACCAGGTCATCAAGGTAGTTAAAAACAAATTTGATTGAGCCACACACCCTCCCTTACCAAACACTAACCTAGCACAAACGAATGTATCGGGAGATCTGAGGCGTAGATCGCGACTGGGAAACCCAAATAACACAGCCTTGAACTGGAAAAGACCCTCATTACCAGTGAAGAATGCTAAGAGGCTAACATTGCAACCAATAACATTCAAGTAAAATTTAATGAGGATTTGTTGATATTGTAAAATAAAAACAGAAGGAAAGAATAAAAAGTTAAAAATATAAGACAAGGATACATACATGAGCAGAGTTAGATCAGTCGATGTCGTAACATTATTGCGTGAGCGTGGCATTATCAAACTCCAGATAAGGTTAACTTACGTCGAGCTCACTCACTTAAATTGAGAATCGTAATTCAATATGCCACTTCCAATATATGTGACAGATCGAACAGGTCGTTCTTTCCACGAGTTCAATACCATCTTTTACATACTCATTTCAACTCCATCATCTCGTCAACAATCAACAATGACCGTCAAAGCTCCCACGCCTCACGGAGGAGAAACCCAGAGAAGGAAAGATAAAATATGTAAGATATCAGTATGGCACAAAAAGGAACATCTCTGGACCAAAGAAACGATGTCAATAACCCCAAGGAAAAATACAGGCATGCACATAGCCTAAATATAAAAAAGAACATGGCGTCCCCTTGGGTAAGCGAGCGCCCAGAATAGGTGCGAAGGCAACATAAACAGCACCGTACGAAAAGCAAAAATGAGACACTAAAACAAGAATTAAAGTGGAAATTTAACCGACCGATACGTCATCCTTCCACTTTCCTCTCATACCAACATACGTGCACACCATTCAGACAAAGCCGGTATCGGCCACCAATGTGAGCACCAGCTCCAGTTAAATAACGAACTCATTTTCATGTAGTATGACTCCCAGGTCAATAAACAAGGTCTCGTTAAGACCAGACGTAGCGTGCTCAGCACAAATGAATCAGCTGCGGGATCAGAAAAATCCCGTTCTCAGGCACAAACCCATCAGGGTCCACAGCTCGTACGAAGCGAATGGAAGCTCGCAGCGACATGAAGGGCAAACAGTTATTTGATGGCGAAATACTTTAGAATGCAGTGCACATAAACGAAGTAATATGAGACCCAATTATCACAACAACATAATTCCAATAACCACAACAAAACACGCAGCAAATTCATGCTTTGGAGCGAAAGGACGCGTATGAATCAACTATGAATACTAGTGCAGAAATCACAAAAGAACCATAGAACCAATAATAATATGAAAGAATTGCTATACCTGTAATATTTACCATTAAGGTAAGAAGAAGAATGCCAGTATAGGCTAAGTTTGAATCTATTACATAGCCATCTATAGCTCAGAAAGGCCACTCCAATCTGCGTGCGGTCCATTTATCCTGCTCTCTAAACCACAACAAACATTCGAGTCAAAGAGATAAAATTAGCCTCTCCGGAAAGAATGATCCCCCGTGTTCAAAACTGAGGGTGCTTCCCTCTCTAGTACAATCTTGGAAATAGTTAGGTCAATCAATGAGAAGTCGGACGAGGCCATTAGCAATAACAGAAAGGTAACTTTTATGAAACTGCCATTCAAACATGGCTCATCATCTCACTGCCCGCTTTTAAAATGTGTCTTTTCATGTTGATCAGACAAGGAGACACATTTTAAAGTGAGGTTCAAAACCCTTAAACCTAAAGTGCGCGCACTATTAAATGCTAAAATCTAACTAAAACTAGTAATATACATGTTTACACGTCATTACAAAAGTGAGTTACAGCAATGCACAATAAAATGCAGGTCCGTACGTTCTTGAACAATATCTTGCTGAATCAATACGTCTAATTCAAACAATTCGTTTAATACCTTCATGATTTAGAAGTCAGGTATCCAAAGGATACAATGTAATTAAGCATAATATCGTTACGTACTCAAAGGATTTGGAATTTATTTTGTCCCATCTTCACTGAGTAACACCGATATCCCTTACTTCCCTTTTATTTATCATATATTCCCTGAAAGAGAAAAGGACTTTAGAATGGTGGTAATTACATAACAAGCAAAATAAACATGTTAGCGTCAAGTTTCAAAGATATGAACATAAGGTTTTACGTGCGTCGGCGATGGTAAGGCTTTAATAAGCACACATGAGCCTTAGATATCCTCTTACTAGTAAGATCCTGCAATTCAACAGTGACAGGTCCCAGGAACCTTACAATTCTCTTGGGATTAGACCATGTATAGCAAAGTTTGGCCGCGATTTGGTTCGCTGCCGAACTGATGGGAAACATTTTTACTACCACCAGATCTCCAACTTCTAGGGTCACCTTTTTCTCCACTTGGTTGAATCTTTTTTCCACGCGGTCGCGGGCTTTTACCAGGTGTACGACTGCTTCCTTCCATTTTGCCGCGATAGTCATGTTCCTGGATGGCTCGAACAGATACCCAGTGTCCCACTTCAACTGGAGCGGGTCAGCAAGACTTATCCCTATAATCAAATCAGCTGGTGTGTGGTGGTGAGACTCTGGTTCCCTTTCCTCCACGTGTCTGACCAGGGCCTCAATCCCGCCCTTATTAGATCCCCTCCTCTCTCGGTAACCTCTTTCTCCCTCTCCCTCTCCACTACTCTACGTTCCCCACCGCTCCTCTGTAACACTTCCTTCTGCTGATCTTCCTACAGTGACTCGAACCAACCGCAACTTGGCCAACTCCCTAATGATAACCCTAGTCCTCGTTTTCCTTGATCTTAAGACATTTGCCCACCTGTCTTCATTTCCTTTTGCCTACCTATCTGCTCTCTGAGGATCAGAAGAGTGTCCGTTACGGGCACATTGACGGCCTGGAAACATGAAGGGGCAGAAGCAGAAGCAGAAGAAGAAGAAGGTACGGTACGTTATACAGTAACTGATTGAGCCCTGAACATTACCGACAATATGTAATTTCTTCAGATTAACCCGCTGGAGCCACTAAGGTCGGGGGTTCAGGGCCGAATGTCATGTGAGCTTTGAGATGAAAATCCCAACCCTGTATCGAAGGGGTTTCTATCCTCAGCTTTCCAGATGGGAAGTCAGGACCTAAGCCACTGAGGTATTTACACTCCCAATATAATAATAATAATAATAATAATAATAATAATAATAATAATACGATTTAATTTCTATTATACGAAGAATTGGATCGGAAAATTCAGTCATTGGATCCCGTCTTGTATGGCTGTCCACAAACGCTACACCTTATGGACCCGCCGCCGTATTATTTTTCTCCCCCTGAAGCAACTGATGTTGAATTTGTTTGTTCCCGTCTGTTTATACCCGGAGAGGTTCCTTCCCTATTGTAGATCCTCTTTGTGTCAGACATAGTGGGACATTACACCCAGTGCTCTTTTCAATAAGTGTCGAATACTTCAATCAATCAATCAATCAATCAATCAATCAATCAATCAATCTGTACCGGGCGGTACACCTCCGCTCCGCTAATTCAAACATTGCGCCAGTTGGAACTCCTCTACTGGAGGAAGCCGAAACTTTAACTTCCACTTTAATTCTCTGAGTCCTCAGAAGATGTCTCTACTGTAAATTTTGAAGTGTTCTGAACTATGTCAGTTTCGATGTGTATTTATTTGCTCTGTAGTAAGAAATGTGAACATTCTCTTCTACATGGCACCTCTTAAGAACTACAATTGTGCACCCTAGTGCGAAGTGAGGGAACCTTTTTTTTTTGAAGAAATTTAGTAGTAAGTTTGTTCTTTATTAAATTTCTTTCAGCCATTGTTTAAGTTGGCAATGTTAATCTTTTCTTTCCGCCAGTTTAGAAATTGGCCAATCGCAAATTTCTGTAATTAATGAATATTGAATTTTCACGACCACATTGTAATCGAAAGCGACTTTCAACCTATTAGGTCGTGTTACGTACACTTAGTACGTGATGAAGAGATGTAATTAATTTTCCACCAATCCTGGTTTTCTTCTCCAGTTTTGACATGTAATCTTTTGGTCGTCCAATAAAAAGCTTGTGGGCGGGTGTTATCATTCATGAAAAGTCTCGAATGTTCCACGAGGGTATATAAACTGCTGATTTTCGGGTCTCCGCGCCACTTCAGTAACATCTCTCATTGTGTAATTATGTAGCAGGGGGCGGGAAGCGCCTCTTTCTTCGGGCAGCAGTTCAACCACCAGGTAATGGCCGTTTTGTAACTTATTTTCTTGCCAGCTCAGCAGTTAAACCCTGTGGGCGGGTTCGAAACTTTCCTCATGTAACCTATATTTAAAATGTAAAAGACACTTGGTATAAATTCTGTCTCTTTAACTACAAATTGAGATAGAGAGTGCCTAACCCTCTCGAGCTCCCGTTCATTTTGTTTTGAGGTGACTACGTTTTTATAACAGTTTCCCTTCTACTCGTAATGTCATAAAAATTTTCAATCGTGTCACCTCCGTAGTATGGGATTAGCCCTTGCATAAGCGGCCTAGTGCCAAATAGGTTTTAAAGAAATGTATTAGGAGTGCAGTTTCGCCTCCTCTCAAGTTGGTATTTTGGGGGCCATGTAATTGTCCTGTTTCTTTATGGAATAGGCCTCAGTAGGTTGGGTAGTTTTACCCCTGTTTTCTTGTGCTTGGAGGTCAGCTTAAAGGTGGAGTTTGGTGTGGCCTTTGATAGGCTTGAACTTTGAGAGCGGTTTGCTCTTTCTTAAAGTTGGTTTCTGTGTGCCTCGAGCAGGCTTTACTGAGTAATAGGGAGCAAGTGCTCCTGGGCATGATTGGGGTTTTCTGCCCCTTTGTCAAACGTTGTATTTGGGTAAAGTTGGGCTAATTACTCAAGAATTGTGTGTCTGGGTCTCGGAGCCCAAATCCTGTAACAACTGTAATTGTACATTCTTGATTTGTTGCTAGGCTACTGAGTACCTGTTATATTTGTTATTTCTTGATCTTGAAAAGAAAATATAACCTTGTTAAATTTTAAATTAACTTTAATTTCGTATATTGAGACCTATTCATCCCAGCACCTTCTTTCACCTCTGCTGATCCACCAAACCACGGTAACACAATCAATCAATCAATCAATCAATCAATTACTACTGATCTGCATTTAGGGCAGTCGCCCAGGTAGCAGATTCACTATCTTCTGTTTTCCGAGCCTTTTCTTAAACGATTGCAAAGAAATTGGAAATTTATTGAACATCTCCCTTGGTGAGTTATTCTAATCCCTAACTCCCCTTCCTATAAAAGAATATTTGCCCCAATTTGTCCTCTTGAATTCCAACTTTATCTTCATATTCTACTTTTAAAGAAAGCACTCAAACTTGTTCGTCTAGAGATGTCCTCCCACGCCATCTCTCCATTGATAGCACGGGACATACCACTTACTCGAGCAGCTCGTCTCCTTTCTCCCAAGTCTACTCAGCCCAAACTTTGCAACATTTTTGAAACACTACTCTTTTGTCGGAAATCGTCCAGAACAAATCAAGCCACTTTTCTTTGGATTTTTTCCACTTCCTGGATCAAGTAATCCTGGTGAGGGTCCCATACACTGGAACCATTCTCTAGTTGGGGTCTCACCAGAGACAAATATGCTCTCTCCTCTCCTCCTTACTAAAACCCCTAAATACCCTCATAACCATGTGCGGAGATCTGTACCATTTATTTACAATCATATTTATGTGATTACCCCAATGAAGACCATTCCTAATATTAACACCTAGGTATTTACAATGATACCCAAAGGAAACCTTCACTCCATCAACACAGTAATTAAAACTGAGAGAACTTTCCCTATTTGTGAATTCACAACCTGATTTTTAACCCCGTTTTTCATCATACCATTGGCTACTGACCATCTCACAACATTATCGAGGTCATTTTGCAGTTGCTCACAATGTTGTAACTTATTTATTACTCTGTACAGCATAACATCATCTGCAAAAAGTCTTATCTCTGATTACACTTCCTTACAGATATCATTGATATATATAAAATAACATACAGGTCCTATAATACTGCCTTGATGAATTCCCGTCATAATTATTACAGGGTCAGATAAAGCTTTGCCTACTCTAATTCTCTAGGATCAATTTTCTAGAAAAAAAGCCACCTATTCAGTCACTCATTTATCAAGTCCAATTGCACTCATTTTTGCCAGTAGTATCCCTTAATCTACCATATCAAATGCCTTAGACAGGTCAATCGCGATACAGTCCAATTGATCTCTTGAATCCAGGATATCTGCTATATCTTGCTGGAATCCTACAAGTTGGGCTTCAGTGGAATAACTTTTCCTAAACCCAAACTGCCTTCTATCAAACCAGTTATTAATTTTGCAAACATGTCTTATATAATCAGAAAGAATGCTTTCCCAAAGCTTACATACAATGCATGCTAAACTGACTGGCCTGTAATTTTCAGCTTTATGTCTATCACCCTTTCCTTTATATACAGGGGCTACTATAGCAACTCTCCATTCATTTGGTAAAGTTCCTTCATGCAAAAAATAATCAAACAAGTACCTCAGATATGGTACTATATCCCAACCCATTGTCTTTTGTATATCCCCCAAAACCTTATCAAATCCAGCTGCTTTTCTAGTTTTCAACCTTTGTATCTTACTGTAAATGTCATTGCTGTCATAGGTAAATTTTAATACTTCTTTAGTATTAGTCATCTCCTCTCTCTGGATATTATCCTTGTAACCAATGATCTTTACATACTGCTAACTGAATACTTCTGCCTTTTGAAGATTCTCACATGCACACTCCTTCTTGGAACCTGTTTCTGCCTTAAAATACCTATACATAATCTTTCATTTTTCACTGAAATTTGTATGGCCACCAATTATGCTTGCCATCAGGTTGTCCTTGGCTGACATCTTTGCTAGAGTCCATTTCCTAGCAAGTTCCTTCAATTTCTCCTTACTTCCACAGCCATGTCTAACTCTATTTCTTTCCAACTTGCACCTCCTTCTTAGTCTCTTTACTTCCCTGTTATAATATAGTGGATCTTTACCATTCCTTACCACCTTTAAAGGTACAAACCTATTTTCACATTCCTCAACAATTGTTTTAAACCCATCCCGGAGTCTGTTTACATTTTTATTTACCGTTTTCCACCGATCATAGTTACATTTCAAAAACTCCCTCATGCCTGCTTCATCAGCCACCCATATGGTACTGCCTAACAGTCCTAATTTCAATATATTCCTTTCTTTCACATCTATTTTTTAATCACCAAAGGAAAACCAGTTTCGTGATCACTAATATCATCTATTACTTCGGTTTCTCTATAAAGCTCATCTGTTTTAACCAGCACCACATCCACAATATTCTTCCCTGTAGTTGGTTCCATCATTTTCTGAATCACGTGACTTCCCATATTACCCGTAACTTATTTGCGATTTGTTGGACAAGATTCCATAGTCTCATTTAAATCCCCAATCACCTTGCAGTCAGTATCCCTCCTACACATTATTCCACTGATAACAATCTCCGCTTCCTTAAACTGCACCCGTGCTGAATTTACCAGGTCCCATACATCCCCAACTATGTTGGTACTTATACGTGCTTGCCTTACGTTGTTAGTGCCAACGTGAACACTACCACATTCTCTTTCGGAATTGTCAGTGGTAATAAATCCTTCTTTAAATTCAGCCTGTTCTACTGAATGACAGAAATGAAATTTGTTCTTGAAGCGTTTGTTTTCAGTGATTAAACTACGTTAAACTATCCGGTTTTGTTTCGAAGTGGCAGGTATGTTGTTATACAAGATGCGTTAGCCAGTTGAACAGCTAATTGTTACAGATATTCATCATTGAGGAATTGTGATCGCTGTCATTTTACAGTGTGTTCACAACCTCAACACATTGTCGGTTATTTACTTTGGCGAAACTTGTAGATCTCAATTGAGAACCGTAATATGTTAATACGAGGTAATCTTTCTCAGTTTCAGCATTCTAGCCTACATATATTTAATATTTTTAATTTTCTTGATTTTTATTTTCAGATGATAGGTTAAGAAAGAAGTTACAAGAAGTAGTACATAATTTAAATTGTTGTGTTTGTGTGTTATTTACATCTGTGTGCGAATTAAAAGTGACGCTGTGAATGCTGAGTTTTTCTTTATACTCTAGGCTACAGAATATGGTAGTATGGTTTGAAATCTTGAGGGTTGTTCTTTTTAGAATATCTATAAGATTACTTTCATCTGCAGAATTATTGGTATATAAGTGTTGTTATGGAGAATCTTCTGTATCACATCAGTACCCGACAACAGCTATATCCAGTATTTAGTCCTCATGTCTTGCTTAAGATTAGGCTGGCTCTCTTTTGTAACATATTTCCTGGTAATTATAGGTGTGTAAAATATCTTCAGGGGCGAGTGGCGGTGAGTTTGCATGGGTTCGAATTCCACTATCGGCAGCCCTGCAAATCATTACCGTAGTTACCCCATTGTCTCATTAATTAACCTTAATTAACCTAAATCTTCCCAATCGTAGCCCTTTCTTGTCAATGTGTTAGTGCGATGTTAAACTACGGTATGAGCAAGAAAGGAAGAAAAATCTTCAGGAATAAATTCTGGCTTTCGAAACTGCAAAAGGTAGTTACTTGAAAGTAAAACTAATAGGCTAATACATTAATAGAATAAGCAGTGATGTCCAGAACAAGTAAATGTGGCACACTTTAGTATTGTCTCCTACATTGAAATATACAAAATACAATTGACCATAGTTTCCTGAATTGATTTTTTTTAACTTAGAAATCTGTTTCCTGGCAATGAGTAAGAATCGACGCAATTGGCCACTGGAACGAAGCTCGTATTACATGTGTAAGAAACTGTAGTAGTCATTGTTAGTGCAGTATGTTTACTTTGACTGTAGAATATCACTAAGTGACTAACAAACACTGCTATTGGCTGAAATGAATTCAGTGAGGCACCACTCACAGTATTCAACACAGGCATGTTTCGATCCACTGGGGAACAATAAAATCTGCTAGACATTTAAACCAATTGACACTGTACTCCCTTCAAGGGGCGCTCCAGTAAGCACTTGTCGGTTGCGCCATTAGTCATGACATGCACAGGCAAATAAAGAAAGGCACTTAAGTAAAGGTTGGTGTCATTGTTGATGAAATGAGCTCATGGCAGTGTTGTATAAATTTTTGTCTTCAGTTAAACAGATTCTCCTTCATCATTTCCCATTTCTAGTCTTCCGGGTAGAGTTGTGAATCAAGGACCTCCTCAGTTTCCTATCTTCTCTCTACTCTCGTCCACCGTATCCATCCACCTCTTTCTGGCTATTCGCTGATGTCTGTCTCCTATCAGTTACTCAGTAAATACTTACTTTGAAACTCTTTCCTGTTCCATTGTCATGATGTGTCCATAAAATTTCAGGTTATCTGTCTCTATTTTGTCTTGCAGTGTAGAGAATCCAATTCTTTCCCTGATTTCTATGTTTCTGATTTTTATCCCTACATGTCTTCCCTATTATTCCTCTAAGGAATTTCTTCTTGGCCTCTTGCATTCTGCTTTCATCTTGTCTTTTGTTGTCAATGTGCCTGCTGCAGATGTCAAAATTAGTGCAATTGGGTGCAAAATTTTCTCGTATTCCTGTGGGATGACCCAGTTCCATACTATACTTCTCACACATTGTTAAAACCCATCGGCTCGTACAATTCTCTTTCCACTTTCTTAATTTATTGTCTCATCTTCTGCAATTGTTCTCCCCGAATACTTGAAGCATTCCACAACTTCAAATTTTCTTCCCTTTATTTGAATATTCTCACTTCGTTCTGTGTTACCTCTCGTCACCATTACTATCGTACACTTCCACACACTTATTTTAATTCCATATTCCTCTATCTCCTGATTCCATAGAGTAACTTGTTGCTGTACTTTTATTTCATCTTCTCCCCATATTACTGTGTCATCTGCAAAGCGTAAGGCCTTTGCCTCCTTGGTTCCCATTTTGTGTTGTATACTCTTGTTGGTTTCATCCGTTACTGGAATGAAGAGTAGAGGAGATAATGTACATCCTTGTTGAGGTCCTGTTTCTACTTTGAACCAGTTTGTTTGTCCTACAATAGTGTTCATACTATTTACTTTTTGTTTTTGGCATTTATAATTGGTTCTTCTGCTCTCCCTGTCTTCTTTTTTATCACTGCATCCATGACCACTTGCCATGGTACATGGTGATATGACATCCCAATATCTATAAATATCATCACTAAATCTTGCCTAAACTCCCATCATTTCTCCATCATGTTCTTTATATTCAGTGGATTGAAAAATTATATTTACACTGAGTGTGAAGTACAGCACTGTATGGAAGGGAAAAATGGATAAAAACAGGTGCCGAGAAAAACAGAGTTGAAGCCTTTGAAATATCGTGTTATCGAATGTTGTTGAAGATCTGATTGGTAGAAATTGTCTGAAAGAAAGAAATAGTGAATCAGTTTGATGAGAGGAGAACGGTTTGAGAGATTTTGATCCTAGGAGGGAAAAGTTTGATAGAACAAATCTCATGCCACTGTGAACTTGTTACATTAGATTTGAAGCAAAGTGCTGAGGATAAAAATGATAGGAGGGTTCCAAGATATTGACCCAAGTGATCAGGGTGATATCCAAATGGAATAGTCGCTGAACTTTCAAAAATTTGTTTTTCATTTTGTTCACAATCAATGTACGTTGGATTAAAAAAAAAGTAAAGCAAATGTCTTTTGACTATGATCTCGGTATCGACAGATATGTTAAATTAGATATTGTATGGAAGTGGTCACTCTATTAGAAGTCATGTGAGGCTGGAGATCTTTAGCTATGATCATAGTATCAGTCAAAGTATACTTGAAGTACTTATAGGTATGATCATGATATCAACGGTCACCATAATATTGACAGTCATAAAAGTACAAGCTTGTTGCTAAGTCTGTTAAAAATAACCCAAGTAGCAATGACAGCAATAAGGTAATATATTCTTCTTGCCTGTGTTTCAGGGTAAGGTACCTTCTAACTACTTCAGTTGCAATGTGAAATGGACCTGGAAGCAAAGATCAAAGAGGAACCAGCCTGGATTGAAGGAACAACAAATGCGTCACTTGTAAGTCTCATTCCACATAACTGTATAGAGATCAGAATTTAAACCTCAGTAGCTGAATAAGTTGGTAAGGGCAAAATTGACTATGTACTTTCCCGATATTAACTCCAGCAGTCACCATTTGCAGCATGGAGATCTAGGCATGGTATGTCTCTCTTTTGTTTCTTGGTCTGATAATATGCCACAGCTTCCAACTCTTAGGAATTATCAAGAACAGTATTGATGTACATCTATGGGTCCAGATAGTGAAAAGAACATCATCCGTGGACAAGGAAAGGGGTTCTTGTGGCGTAAGCCCCCAGATTAGGGCCGCTGAGTGGACAATTGATCTGAAGCATGTACTAAGGAGGCAGCAGTGCATTCTATGTTTTATAGTAGCAAAAAGCTGAATTAATATTGTGGGCTTGATAATGAAGGAGCCATGGTTTTTTCCAATTTGTGACAAAGTTGTGATATGCAGTGTCTCATGATCAAGGTTTCAGGGCAATTCCTGTGTTATGTACACTTTGACAGACTATCTGTTGTTAATTAATTACCACTGTTCATTAATGAAATGGATTTCAGGATGGTGTGTGGGTATGAATTTATTCTGCATGGTTTGGTAATGGAATCTTTGTGGTATTTACATCATTTCCTATCATATGTCAGTCAATTGCAGTGCTGGTAGTTGCTGAAGTGATAGAAAATGGTGGGTGCTAGATTGAATTAGGTTATGGCCAGTAGGTCTATGGCTCTCATGGTGAATGTATTTTTCTTTGAAAAGAAATTCCAGGTAACTTTTGCATCATTTAATTTCCTTACAATGTTACTAATGTTGGGTGAGCATGTAATAAAATTCTCCTTGCAGTTTACTGTGAGTTTAGCTCATCTAAAGCAAACACCCTGATGAAGGCGGAGATGCAGTAGAATATTTTGAAAAAAAAAAGCAATATATTTTCATCATTTTTCCTTGCTCTGTCTGTTGCTACTGTAATCCTAGTCCATTGCAATCCTCTGAGTGTGTGACTTTCAGTTCATTGGCTCTTCTTCTGATAGCGCGGAGGCTAATTTCATGTTGGCAAGTGTGATTCGCGTTCGGTATAGAGATGATTGTGAAGCTGAATTGTCCCAGCACATGTCTGTAGTTATACCAGCATGAAAGTGAATTCCTGCACATCAATTTGGCACCTCAGAATCTTTGAAAGACTTGAAAGTTGAAAGAGGGATGTCCTTAGAATAACTTTGACTTGATAGTAATTATCTATTGTAAACACTGTGATTTGCTAATTTATAAATGAGATGTTGCCCAAGAGTTGCTTGATGCTAAAATTCTGCAATTAGTGAAGTCTATTCCAAGAAAAAATGTGTGCTTGTTGTGTTCTAAGTTACAGGCACTACAGAAGGGAATGGTGTCTGTACATATCCAAAATATAAGCGTACTTCTGTTCAAGATCTCTCCGTTTCATATTTCTTTTTGTGTTCTGTGTCAAACTTGAAACTGACATACGACTGCACTCCTGATCAAAAATGCGTGGATTGATATTTGTTATAATGCTACTGCATAGAACTTTTACAGATATCAAAATTGTGTTAAAGAAATATGTGCCAATATTGGAAACTGTTAGCGAGTGTGTTAAAGTTGCGGTTGGATTAGTCTGTACTTGCTACTGTCAGTATCGAAATTACTTTGGTTACCCTGATTATAAAGGAAGATTGTTGGCCATTTGTACTTTTTTTAAACTCTAATAACAGGGCAGCCCCGAAGAAGGTTTTCCATGGTTTTCTATTTTCAAACCGGGCGGATACTGGGGCTGTACTTGAAATTAAGGCCACAGCCGCTTCCTTCCCAATCCCAGGCCTTTCCCAGCCCATCATGGCCACAAGACGTATCTGTGTTGGTGCAATGTAAAGCAATTAGCAAAACACATGTTAAAAATTATTACTCCTATCCTAATTAGTGTAGAAGATATATCACAAATCTTCCATCAGTGTTTTTGAGACTGGATACACCAGTCTGCTAAATAGGATGTCAACACAGGTGTGATTACTCAGGGTTACCCTCTTATCCACAATCCGCTGGAAGATACTGTCTTTACTCGTGCATTAGACCACCTCGCATATTAGACACCCCCTGGCTTTTGGAGGCGAAGGAAATGAAAAAATAAATCTTGCATATAAGACCCCTCAGTGTAATTCGTCAAAGAAGAATAACGATTCTGCTTCAAAGCGGGTACAAGTCTTATTGCAGCTCTGAAGACATCGCACAAATTTGTGAATAGTTTCGTCCGTTGGACGTACGCAATGAAAACGCGTCAAATCCATGTAATCAGCTTCATGGTCCGTATCGCACTTCAATAGATTCACAATTAAGTATTTATTTATTTTCCACCTAGTCGATACAATGATTGCTTAAGGCAATTTTTAATGGTCAAAAGTGGTAATGTTTCGTGTATTATCAACATTTTCAGCCACATAACACTGTTTAGATGAAAAATATATAAAATTGACAAAGAAATGCTTTAGAGGAAGTGTCCTTAAAATTAACATAAGATTGACAAGATTAAAACAAACAAATAACTCAAGAGAAAATATATAAATTATTTCTACAATAGAAAGCAGTCGTCAAGGAAACACTTGTACAGTATTCCATAGAGAAATTGTCCTAATAAATATTCTTTTCTTAATAATTCATGAAAAAAGATCAATTTATAAATTAAAAAATTATACAATTTATAAGTAATTATCGAAATGAAGAAATCCTGATATCACAGTGCGGCTCTTATTATTAATGTAGATGAAAATATAACTAATTCCTAGTTGTCAAATCTTATTAAGCCTGCTTTCCTTTGGAACAGTAACTCCTGTCATTCTTTCACAGTTTTGCGCCGGGTGTAATAATGATGATGCGTTCTTCCTTGCTGTTGCACCTGAGGAGGTGGAGGAGCGGGGGATATAGGTGTGTCAAGAACTTCCTTGCTGTCACCTATAGCTTCAACTGAGGAGGAATAAGTTGTAGGGCTATCTGTAGGTGGAGAAATTCCAATTCTTTTTTCTTGATCCTTCTCAAGCATTTTCAAATATACTAGAATTTGATAATATAATGGATTCTTATATTCTACAGCCTCATTAAGGTTATCATTTTTCTTTACAAGTTGGTCTAGATGAATGTACAGGTCTTCATATGTGTTCATTAAGCTGCCCTTTTTTAACTTTTTTATGATGGTCAGGTCTTGTTCTATGTTGGTAAATTTATGACCTGTGGCAGTCATGTGTGATCCCATTGCTGAGAATCTTCTATGTTTTTCAGCAATCACATGTTCCAAATATCTAACTTTAAAATTGCAGCCAGATTGTCCTATGTATGTATTCTTACATTCAAAGCATGTGAGTTTATATATACCGGAATCAAAAAATTTATCTTTTTCCAAGAGATTTATTGTATCATGGTTGAAAATACTATGTTTCATGTTGTTCACATATAATAATCCAAACATTCATGTAATAACAAATTTATTTAAGAGAAAAAATTTCAAAATTGCATTTTCCACCAATAACAACATGAAACATAGTATTTTCAACCATGATACAATAAATCTCTTGGAAAAAGATAAATTTTTTTGATTCCGGTATATATAAACTCACATGCTTTGAATGTAAGAATACATACATAGGACAATCTGGCCGCAATTTTAAAGTTAGATATTTGGAACATGTGAATGCTGAAAAACATAGAAGATTCTCAGCAATGGGATCACACATGACTGCCACAGGTCATAAATTTACCAACATAGAACAAGACCTGACCATCATAAAAAAGTTAAAAAAAGGGCAGCTTAATGAACACATATGAAGACCTGTACATTCATCTAGACCAACTTGTAAAGAAAAATGATAACCTTAATGAGGCTGTAGAATATAAGAATCCATTATATTATCAAATTCTAGTATATTTGAAAATGCTTGTGAAGGATCAAGAAAAAAGAATTGGAATTTCTCCACCTACAGATAGCCCTACAACTTATTCCTCCTCAGTTGAAGCTATAGGTGACAGCAAGGAAGTTCTTGACACACCTATATCCCCCGCTCCTCCACCTCCTCAGGTGCAACAGCAAGGAAGAACGCATCATCATTATTACACCCGGCACAAAACTGTGAAAGAATGACAGGAGTTACTGTTCCAAAGGAAAGCAGGCTTAATAAGATTTGACAACTAGGAATTAGTTGTTTTTTCATCTACATTAATAATAAGAGCCGCACTGTGATATCAGGATTTCTTCATTTCGATAATTACTTATAAATTGTATAATTTTTTAATTTATAAATTGATCTTTTTTCATGAATTATTAAGAAAAGAATATTTATTAGGACAATTTCTCTATGGAATATTGTACAAGTGTTTCCTTGACGACTGCTTTCTATTGTAGAAATAATTTATATATTTTCTCTTGAGTTATTTGTTTGTTTTAATCTTGTTAATCTTATGTTAATTTTAAGGACACTTCCTCTAAAGCATTTCTTTGTCAATTTTATATATTTTTCATCTAAACAGTGTTATGTGGCTGAAGATGTTGATAATACACGAAACATGTACCACTTTTGACCATTAAAAATTGCCTTAGGCAATCATTGTATCGACTAGGTGGAAAATAAATAAATACTTAATTGTGGATCAAATCCATGTGTTACATCTGTGTTTCATAGTTAAGAAATGTCCACCTCTGTAGCATAGGTCTACTGCAGCTCTGATGATGTCGCGCAGATAGGTGAATAGGCCTAGCTTCGTGTCCGACCCACGCATTGCAAGCATGCATCAGTCATGCTATATGTCTTTGTTTTTTAGTTAATAATGTCCGCCAGCATAATGGTTAGCACAATTAGTTGCTGTTCTCCGGAGTCTGACTTTGATTTCCGGTACCATACCACCGGAGATTTATGAATGGCAGGAAGGTTGATATGCAGTAAAAGCATTATGTGTAAATACCCTCCACTGGGAGTGTGTCTAAAAAGAGCTGTACCACCTCGGAATGAGGAAACAAGTTTAATTTAGTTGAGAAATATTCGCGGTTGTTGCTATTGATACAGCAGGCGAGATCATTAACAAAGTGGTCGTTCAATATCTCGTAACTCGGGCCAATATAGGTATATATTTGGAGAGAAATAATTTTAAAATGTGATAAAAGCTATCCAATTAAAACGATTTTGTTACTCGCCAAAGTACCTAACAAATAATAATAACAATTTTATCACCCCACGACTTTTAATGATTTTCGAAGACGCCATACAAAATACACAATCTCGTCTCAAAAAATACCACAGCAGGACGAAAATGGATCAGAGAAGTAAGAGAGGATTTGAAGGAAATAGGCCTTACAACAAAAGGCACCACAAATAAGATAAAATTGAATACAAAACTCAAGAATACAAACCTCCGCTTTACCCTTGCACAAAACAATCCAACAAGACGCATGTTTTCAACTGAAGAAAGGGCACGATGTGCGGAGAATCTGAAGAAGTACTGGAACGACCGCAAAGCCCGAACAATCCCTTCAAAGAGACCTGAACGACGGACTGACTAAAGTGATCCTATGTGGTCATAGATGTAGTAGAAGAAGAAGAGACAACAAACGTACAAAATGGAACATTATGATAATAAAATGCATTACCGCCACACCTGTAGATATTAATACATGTGGAATACTTTCCTGTTATTTATTTTTATTCTTTTGTCGAGGAACTTTTGGCACCATCAGGGTGATAATATACCTAACCTAAACAGTGTGGTCTGTCTTAAGTCATGGACAGCTGTTCATAAAATCCTGATGTGATAAATGTAGAGAACAAGCATGAAATATACTTAAAAATAGGGGTCTGTGTTTTAACAGCCGTAGTTATCAAGAGAATGTTTTCCAGTTACTATGTATTACATTCGGAAGTACAATTCGTAAAATATGCTGGTTATCAGTTGATGGTTTGGCACAATGAACACTGGATTGGCATGCCTTCTACAGACGGCTTTATTCGGAAGGACTAGCTTCTGCTACATATACACCAACTGGGAATATAAGAGACCATATCCAGAAACCATTTGGGAATAGATTCACACTATTTAGACTCTATAGTCGGGAACAAAATGATGAAAAGGTTCAAAAACACGGGACCTCGTATGCTCTCGATTGCAGTGCATGGCTTAAAGAGAACGAAGCATGGCTGATGCGACTAACGAGATGGCAGTGAAGATGCGTCACTTGGAATTCCAACACCTAGCAGGGCAGGGAAGTAGGCGGCACAAGGCGATAATTCAAATGAAAGCAGTGACCAGGTTTACTGTGTGGTAGGCGTACTGCTGAACTGACAGAAACAAATAACTGGCCATTAAGTTGTTTTGTATCAATATTTAATTATATGATAACACGATACCCTTATCCCTTTGTTCTACAGGGTCGAGTATGAAGTGAGACGAATCTTTGTAGTGAGTTTTTAGAGCTGTATGCCCTTCCTGACGTCAACCTCACCAGAGGAATTAGTGAGATGTAATGAATGATGTGATATGAGTAACTAAAACAGACTTTTATATGTACCGTAGGTCTAAAAGTCTTGTTCATGTTTACTGCCTTCCGATGAAAATAGCCAGTAATACTTATATTCTAAGTTTGTTTAATAACAGTATAGAATGTTTACACGCACAATTTATAGCTCTTTATAGCCTACAAGTCATGTATTCGCTGCACAAAATTTTGAGGTTATTGAATATTGCACCCCCCTTTAGTATTTGTTGCTGTCAAAGTGGGAATAAAAGGGGTCTAATACGCGAGTAAATACAGTATTTGTGTTAAGGATAGAGCAGATTCAGCTATGGCATATGAGAGATAAAATAGCTCAATATATGAATGTAATTTCCCTCAAAGTAAATATTTTGCTCAGACGTTGAATTAATTTAGAAAGGCAGAATTGTGATTAGTTCATTTTATTCTTCAAATACAGGGCAGTGTCTATGTTACCCAGAGAACCGTGTATAAGGACTCTAGAATACATGATTTCTGAGCGAATTGTCTTTAGTATGCCCCTTGATAATGGGTTCTGAAATTATGAGAACTTAAGAAACATTAAAAATAAATTTTCTTTCCTATTTTTCATTATTTCTGTCTCTGTTTTGTGCATCATTTTCCTTCCTTTCGTTTAGTTCACCTGCTGTTCTCTTCCTTCTATATTGAATGCATTAAGTCGGTGTATTCCAGAATTTTATACTTTACTTCACTTTTATTAAGAAATGAACTTATATTAGAACTAAGCTATTGATAATAGTCCCTCCCCCCCTTTAGTGCAGACGAGGTTTTATGAATCCAAGTGAGTAATTTGAAGATCTCGTAGAAGATCACGAAAGTGCTTCTGAAACTGTAGATGTACACTCCAACACTGCTGACTCTCCACTGATGGTGTTCTTATCCCCACAGTTCTCCACAGAACACTACTTTGTAGTAGTAAAACATTTCATTTGTAGTTACCTTGAGTTTGGACTACATCAAATCTTTCTCTGGAGTCTGACTGTGATAAGCCTGCTTCCTTCATGTTCGTTTTTTATGTTTACACTTGGAAGCATTGAAATATACTGTTTGAACCAGAACTGTCTCAGTGAGGTATGTGGCCCCTGTGAGCTCAGCAAAACCAGTGTAGAGAATGTGATTCAAATATTTCAAATGTTTTAATCAGTCTCTAAGCTCTATGCTAAGAATAATAGAAGATTTAGGAAGTTTTAACACTTGGAAGTGGTTCAAAGAACCTTTAAGATTTGATTGATACAATTGGACATATGAAAACAGTTCATACGATTTAGTGTTTATGTCTATGCAGCATCCTTCCAAATTCTGTGCGAGATGGTCCCAATTCCATCCCTGGTAGAATATCTTCTGATATAACTAGAAAATGTTTCTCATTTTATATTTGGTTCTCACTCTCATCCTTTTTCTGATATGAGGATTGAGCAAGGATAGTAACACCATTCTTTTGCTTTAACAATCCTCTGTTTGGAGAAATCTTCTTTAAACATTAGTGAAATTTTTAAAGTAACTGTAATACTGGCAGATAATGTATTTTCGTGCCCTTTTGTTGTTTATATATGTAGATGTGTGTTATGTGCATACCTAATATATCTTACTTTCTACAGGAAAATATGGAACATATGTCAGAAGTGATAGCTCTGAAAGAAGAAGCCAAATCAGAGTTAACAGAGCCAGGACCAATGCAGGAAAACTTTCTTGAGGTAATGTACATAATTTGTTTAGGTAATGAAAATAATTAGAAAACGGCTCAACAGATATCAGTGATTGACCCTTCATTTCAATGCATACGATGGATACTCCTACGGAAAATATACTTCTTTTTACGAGAATGACTGTTTATCTTAATCTAATATTTTTATTCCCATATTGATATTATACACAATTACGATGAGAAAGGTTCCACCTTTTTTCTTTTAGTTGCTTTTCGTCGTACCGAATGAGATAGGTTTTATGGCGATGATGGGACAGGAAAGGCCAAGGAATGGGAAGGAAGCAGCTGTGGCCTTAATTAAGGTACAGCCCCAGCATTTGCCTGGTGTGAAAATGGGAAACCACAAAATACCATTTTCATGGCTGCTGACAGTGGGGTTCGAACTCACTATCTGCCGGATGCGAGATCACAGCTGCGCCTTACTAACCGCACGGCCAACTTGCCCTGTGAACCTTCCACCTTATCAATACTTTATTTTATCATATTTGATGTACAGGACCGGTTTTGACCTTTCTTCAGCCATCCTCAGCTGGTCACACAATCTGATACATAAACAACACTAAACCTAACAAGGAATGTCACATGACAATACCACCGTCAAATTAGTTGTTTCTCATGATTAGGGACAATCGTCGAATTGGAAACTTGAATTTGATATCTAAATTCACTGTCTTCTCACAGATAACATATATAAAAATAGATTTATAAAAAGTTTGGAGTATTCTTGAACTTGAAAAGTTCTTTACATTTCTTGGTTCACTCTAAAACTAGGCTCGGAGTTGGTAAACATGTGTGATTACACAGATGAGCGTATATATGGGACGTTGGAAGTGTGGCTCGCACTTCCTTATTTCATAAGCCATTTAGTTAAACATTTCCCATTTTCACACCAGGCAAATGCTGGGGCTGTGCCTTAATTAAGGCCACGGCTGCTTCCTTCCCACTCCTAGCCCTTTCCTGTCCCATCGTTGCCGTAAGACCTATCTGTGTCGGTGCGACGAAAAACAACTAACAAAAAAAAAAAAACATTTGTAATAAAATAGTAATATCTAAAATTAACTTAACTATGATTATGGGGCAAAATTAGACCTGTTCATGAAATCCTGATAAAACAGACATTGGTGTGAACACTTAGTGCTACATGTAAAGTTAAAACATATGTTGAAGTTCCAAGACCTGCACTGTGGACATTTTACATTTAGTGTTTCAAATGTCAGGTGAAAATTCCTATGTATGGATTTTGTGTCATAACATACAGGCGAAAAACATGAGAACACATGTCAATGCTGGAAAGCAGTATATGAGATTGTGTTAACTCTGTTGGGATTTAATTTGGAAATTATAGTGTAGATTCTTGAAGCATGCACTCTTTGATGCCTGTGCTATTTATGTTCAAAGAAGAATCGTAACATGTTGCACTGTTTTAAGATACACCATGGGGCATTTGATTGATGTAGAGGCTCTCTCTTCATAGTTGTGTATGTAGTTGACTTAGCGGTGTGTTGGTATGGAGCACGTCGTGAACTATTTACTTACCTAATTTTCACTTTTCCTTCAACTTGTTCCACGGTCTTGCGTTATGTATTGTGTTGCAGTTGCAATTTCTCCAAAGACCTCTACTGTATGTCATTAGGAAGCTGGTATCTTTCCTACTAATACTTTTGACTTTGTAAATATTTTTGAGCACAGTTGCTATAAGATACGTTCTTTTGTTAATGTTACTGAATATTTTACTAGTTGCTTCCAAATGAAACTCGTACCCGTTCTTTGCTACGGCATTCTATGTGGTATATGGATATCTAAGTAAATCACTGTACATGCAGTGAGTAAGATTTCTAAAAATTGCATGTCTCTCAGCGTTATGCAGAAACGGCAGGGTGAGGTTCCCATATGTTGTTTCCTATATAAAATGTGAATAGCGGAGTTATGACTAATGGCATGCTCACTTGCCTACTGCCATTCACAATCGAGTAGGTAAGTTTTCATTATAATCGGGGGCCCAATTACCTGCTACGCAGTCTCGATTTGGGGAGTTTTCGTTACAATGGTAGGTGCCCTTTCCTACCTGCAGACAGATTATAGTTGAGGAGTTTTTATTATAATAGCAGACACCTTCCCTATTGCCAGTCAAAATTGAGGTGTGCTGTTATCATTATAATGACAGGCCCCTTTTCTTAATGACTGTCACACCAGCTTGGTGAGTTTCCATTACAATAGCAAGGCCACTTTGCCTAATGCCAGTCACATATTAAATGAGTAAATTTGTTTAAAATTGCGGGCACACTTGCCTACTCCCAGACACAATCGGCTAGGGGAGTTTCCTACAAAATTGCATGCTCCCTTGACTCTGCCAGTCAAA
This sequence comes from Anabrus simplex, assembly GCF_040414725.1. Classification (NCBI taxonomy): domain Eukaryota; kingdom Metazoa; phylum Arthropoda; class Insecta; order Orthoptera; family Tettigoniidae; genus Anabrus; species Anabrus simplex. Next base: position 22,654,470 of record NC_090277.1, on the reverse strand, counting down.
TTAAGAAGGAAATTATTCATTACAATGGTAGTTCCTCCTTACTAATGCCAGTTACTCAGGAGTTGGAGATGGATCCCATTCCTACCGACAGTCAATATTGATGTGGAGATTAGTGATTACAATAACAAATGCCCTGCTGCTGAGAGTCACTATCAATTTGGAAAATATTAATTATAATGGCAGACACACCCTTTGTACATCACTACAAATAGACTTCATTGAACATACACTATGTGATCAAAAGTATTTGGACACCTGGCTAAACATGACGTGCAAGTTCATGGCGTCCTCAATCGGTAATGCTGGAATTCAGTATGGTGTTGGCCCACCCTTAGCCTTGATGACAGCTTCCACTCTTGCAGGCATATGTTCAATCAGGTGCTGGAAAGTTGCTTGGGGAATGGCAGCCCATTCTTCACGGAGTGCTGCACTGAGGAGAGATAGCGATGTCGGTCGGTGAGGCCTGGCACGAAGTCGGCGTTCCAAAACATCCCAAAGGTTTTCTATAGGGTTCAGGTCACGACTCTGTGCAGGCCAGTCCATGACAGGGATGTTATTGTTGTGTAACCCCTCTGCCACAGGCCGCGCATTATGCACAGGTGGTACTCGTGTTGAAAGATGCAATTGCCATCTTGGAAGTGCTCTTCAACAGTGGGAAGCAAGAAGGTGCTTAGAACATCAATGTAGGCCTCTGCTGTGCACAACAAGGGGTGCAGGCCCCCTCGATGAAAAGCACGACCACACCATAACACCACCGCCTCCGAATTTTACTGTTGTCACTACACGCGCTGGCAGGTGACTTTCACCAGGCATTCACCATACCCACACCCTGCCGTTGGATTGCCACATTGTGTACCATGATTTGTCACTCCACACAATGTTTTTCCACTGTTCAATCGTCCAATGTGTATGCTCCTTGCACGAAGCGAGGCGTCGTTTGGCATTGATCTGTGAGATGTGTAGCTTCTGGGCAGCCGCTCGACGATGAAATCCAAGTTTTCTCACCTCCCGCCGAACTGTCCTTCTACTTGGAGTGGATCCTGATGCAGTTTGGAATTCCTGTGTGATGGTCTGGATAGATGCCTGCCTCTTACACTTTACAGACCTCTTCAAATGTCAGCAGTCTCTCTCAGTCAACAGACGAGGTCGGCCTGTACGCTTTTGTGCTGTACGTGTCCCTTCACGTTTCCACTTCACTGTCACAACAGAAACAGTGGACCTGGGGATGTTTAGGGGTGTATAAATCTTGCGTACAGACTTCTGACACAAGTGACATCCAATTACCTGACCATGTTCGAAGTCTGTGAGTTCTGTGGAGCACCCCATTCTGCTCTCTCATGATGCCTAATGACTACTGAGGTCGCTGCTAGGGAACACCTGGCAGTAGGTGGCAGCACAATGCACCTAAGATGAAAATCGTGTGTTTTTGGAATGTCCGGATCTTTTGATCACATAGTGTATGTAGACTGATTGCATGTTTACAATATTGGAAGCCAGGCTGAATGGCTCAGACGGCTAAGGCGCTGGCTTTTTAACCCCAACTTGGCAGGTTCGATCCTGGCTCAGTCTGGTGGTATCTGAAGGTACTCAAATACGACAGCCTCATGTCGGGTAGATTTACTGGCACATAAAAGAACTGCTGCGGTAGTAAATTCCAGCACCCTGGTGTCTCTGAAGACCGTAAAAGTAGTTAGTGGGACGTAAAGCAAATAACATTATTATTATTATTATTATTATTATTATTATTATTATTATTATTATTATTATTATTATACAATATTGCAAACCTTAATTTACAGATTAACTGCTGCTAAACAATGCAACTTATCGACAAATGGATTGTACCATAAGATGCGTCATTTAGCAGTCTAAAAGGCTGGTCTTAAGATATTTTCTCCCGTGTCATCTGTTTATGGGCAAAATGGAATGAGAAATGTGAATGGGGTGAATTTTGGGTAAGGTTTTCTCACCTTTGTGTGCTAATGTGACAGCTACAAACATAGAATTTGGCTCACACATGTTCATGTTGAATTAGATGATTCTATCTCTTGTATAAGTCATTCAAACTATGAACTACTATGTGTACAAAAAGCAAAATGTGGTTATATTCAAGAAATAGGTAGAAATGTACCATATAAGGAATAGATATACAACGAAACACCATGCACTGCATATTGTGTGAAGATTGTACCATCCATTTTGTGATAGGGCTCACTGTTTTGCTGCAAATGCCTCGAGTGCTAGTCTGCAACCTCATTAAAATTGCCTCCATATTGCAATATTCTTCCGTTATAGAAAGTGAAAATTTTAAAGATTTTGGAAGTTTTCCGTCAGTTACAAGCTAACATGTACAATTTTGCCTAATTTCAATTTTCTAGCTTGTCTAGCAGATTGTGCCACAATCTTGATTTTGGGCGAGGGGGTTAAAATTTAGGACTTTCAAGAAAATATAGCTAAGAAATTTGCAGATAATGATTATTACACCTGATGTGGGTAACTCTACGATTTTATTTATATATGGCTCATGTTTGTGGGTTACTGTAGTCACGTCCTAGTTTGTGAACCATGGGCAGTGGCTGAGTGGCCTAGTAAGTGGTCCTGAGAGTCTGGATACCAGTTGCTATCGAATAGGAGTGGGCGTTACAGTAAAATGAAATTCCTTCAAAGTCCACCTATTCAATACAAAGATGTTTAATGTGATTCACTCACATGTCAAATGGTCCAATGGTACTAGTTTCGGCATCTATGTGCCATCATCAGCCTTAAGTACAAATTAAACAATTAAACTAGTACCATTTGACATGTGATTGAATCACATTTAACATCTTTGTATTGAATAGGTGGACCTTGAGGGTATTTCATTTTACTGTAATCCCACTTCAATACGGAACCAATGAAATTCATAACTATATGTAGGAGTGGGCATCTCGGACATGTTGTGATTCATGGCCCTCCGTGTGCTCAGGCGGCTAGGACTGTACAATTCACTGATGGTCCATAACCTGTTAGAGGAGAGATCCTCACTTGGACTATGTGCAAGTAGGGTAGAATCCTGCTTCATGAATTTACCAAGCTCAGAACATTTTAAGCAAGCCTCGGGCTATGGGAGTAATGGAGTTCCACTCCCATTTGACAGGCTCCTTGAGGGACTCCTTGGAAACAACTTGGTGAATGAAATGGAATTCGACGGGGAGCTATCAGTATTAATGGGGCTTATGGAAGAAAGTAGAACTGGCTGAGTCAGCAAAGAGGATGCATCTGGATATGCTAGGAGTAAGTGATATTTGGGTAAGGGGAGATAACGAGAAAGAGATAGGAGATTATAAAGTGTACTTGACGGGTGTTGGAAAGGAATGGGCAGAGTCTGGGGTAGGGCTCTTTATCAGGAATACCATTGTACGCAACATAGTTTCTGTTAGGCACGTAAATGAGCGAATGATGTGGGTAGATTTGTCAGTTGGAGGAATTAGAACTAGAATTGTGTCCGTGTATTCACCATGTGAGGGTGCAGACAAGGATGAAGTTGACAAGTTTTATGAAGCATTGGGTGACATTGTGGTCAGGGTCAACAGCAAGGATAGAATAGTGCTAGTGGGCGATTTCAGTGCGAGTGTTGGGAATAGAACTGAAGGATATGAAAGGGTGATTGGTAAATGTGGGGAAGATATGGAAGCTAATGGGAATGGGAAGCGTTTGCTGGACTTCTGTGCTAGTATGGGTTCAGCTGTAACAAACACATTCTTGAAGCATAAGGCTATTCAGCACTACACACGGGAGGCAAGGGGTACCAGATCCATAATAGACTATACCTTAACAGACTTCGAATTCAGGAAATCTGTTAGGAATGTACAAGTTTTCTGCAGATTTTTCGATGATATAGACCGCTGTCTGATCTGTAGTGAATTAAGTATCTCTAGGCCTAGGGTAGAGAAAGTGAAATCTGTCTGCAAACGAATAGGGGTAGAAAATCTCCAGGACGAGGAAATTAGACAGAAGTACATGTATATGGTTAGTGAGAAGTTTCAGACAGTAGACACTAAGCAGGTTCAGAATATAGAAAGTGAATGGGTGGCATACAGCGATGCTGTAGTAGAAACAGCAAGGGAATGCCTAGGAACAACTGTGTGTAAAGATGGGGAAAGGCGAACATCTAGGTGGAATGATGAAGTGAGAGGAGCTTGTAAACATAAAAAGAAGGCTTATCAGAAGTGGCTCCAAACAAGGGCTAAGGCTGACAGGGATTTGTACGTATATGAAAGAAACAGAGCGAAACAAGTAGTTGTTGAATTCAGAAAGAAGTCATTTGAAGATTTTGGTAACAACCTGGAAAGGCTAGGTCAAGCAGCAGGGAAACCTTTCTGACAGTAATAAAGAATCATAGGAAGGGAGGGAAAAAGGAAATGAACAGTGTTTTGAGTAATTCAGGTGAACTCATAATAAATCCCAGGGAATCACTGGAGAGGTGGAGGGAATATTTTGAACATCTCCTCAATGTAAAAGGAAATCATCCTGGTGGTGTTGCAAACAGCCAAGCTCATGGGGGGTAGAAAAATGATGTTGGTGGAATTACGCTTGAGGAAGTGGAAAGGATGGTAAATAAACTCCATTGTCATAAGGCAGCAGGAATAGATGAAATTAGACCTGAAATGGTGAAGTATAGTGGGAAGGCAGGGATGAAATGGCTTCATAGAGTAGTAAAATTGGCATGGAGTGTTGGTAAGGTACCTTCAGATTGGACAAAAGCAGTAATTTCACCTATCTATAAGCAAGGGAACAGGTAGAATTGCAGCAACTATTGAGGTATCTCATTGACTAGTAAACCAGGCAAAGTATTCACTGGCATCTTGGAAGGTAGGGTGCGATCAGTCATTGAGAGGAAGTTGGATGTAACCCAGTGTGGTTTCAGACCACAGAGAGGCTGTCAGGATCAGATTTTCAGTATGCTCCAGGTAATTGAAAAATGCTGCAAGGGGAATAGGCAGTTGTGTTTATGTTTTGTAGATCTAGAGAAAGCATATGACGGGGTACCAAGGGAAAATATGTTCACCATACTGGGGGACTATGGAATTAAATGTAGATTGTTTTTCTTTTTTTGCTGGTTGCTTTACGTCGCACCGACACTGAGAGGTCTTATGGCAACGACGGGACAGGAAAGGGCTTGAAGTGGGAAGGAAGCGGCCATGGCCTTAATTAAGGTACAGCCCCAGCATTTTTGATGGTTATGAATTTCATGTTTTTGGTCCGTATTGAACTGAGAATAATATATAAGTAATAATAATAACAACGTAAACGTTTCCACCTTTTCTATACTACAATATATTCACAAAATTATAAATTACACGGTACTAGTTTCGACCCATCTAGGGGTCATCATCAGCCGTATTGGAGCAAAGATCATTTGTGGCGAAATCCTAAGAAAATGTTATTTTAAAGAATAACAAGTGAAATGAGATGTTATTATGGTAATAGTTAATAATACAAGGAATATACATACTAAGAGGTTTTTAACAAAGAATAAAGTATAAATGGGGTGTTGTAAAAATTATAATCATGTAAATCAACAAAATGGTTTGGCAATGGGGTCACCGGCCTCAGGTATCTTAGCAGAAATATACCTGGACTTCCTCGAATACACCAAAATTGACAACGAATTCAAAAACATTCTCTTTTGGGCCAGATATGTCGACGATGTATTTGTAATCATGAATGAGAAATCAATTAACGCACCCACCACCCTCTTAAGACTCAACAATATTGATCCTCATATCAAATTCACACTAGAATCCGAATCAAATCAAAAAATCAACTTTCTAGATTTAACCATCACTAGAAACTCAGATTCTTTCAGTTATAAAATTTTCAGAAAACCCACTCAAACAGCCTCCACCATTCGCCAAGATTCAGTGCACCCCCAGTCCCACAAACGAGCCACATACAACAGCCTAGTTCACCAAGCCTTCAGCATACCTATGTCCAATAAAGATCTAAAAAACGAACTCAACACATTCCGCGGAATCGCAAAATTCGACGGCTTCAGCAATCATTTTATAGAAAGGATACCCAATAAACACAAACATCGCCCAAAAACTACCCTCAAAAAAGAAATAACCAAACCTCTAACATTTTCCACCTTCACGTTCAACAATGATATCTACAAGTTAACCAACATCTTTAAGAAACAAGGCATTAAAATAGCCTTCAAAACCAACAATAAGAACATGAACGTTTTATACAATACTTCACACATCAACAAGACCAGCAGTTTTTTAAAATCAGGAGTTTATAGGATCAAATGTACCACCTGTAAAAAAAACCTACATCGGGCAAACCAGGAGAAACTTCATTATCAGATACCATGAGCACACACTAACGCAATAAAATACAACAGGTTTTCAGCCATCGGCCAACACATGCAAGATTATAACCATAATTTCACCAATATTGAACAAGACATGGACATCCTCGTATTAGCAAACAAGGGCCCTTTACTCAACATAATGGAAAATTACTACATACACCTAGACCAATACTTTAATGCCAGTCACAATCTCAATGAAATCTCAGAGAAACCCAACATACTCTTCGATCTATTTATCACTTTCCTCAGAAGCAATAATGCAGCCAACCTAAACTCAATCCTAAATTTAATCAAAGGTACTTTTCCAAGACAATTACACTTTCTCCCGCACCCTTCAGCCCCACCTTAAGCCCTCTTCCTAAGCCATATTTCATTTCAGTACAAGAACTTACTGATTTCCATGATTATAATTTTTATAACACCCCATTTATACTTTATTCTTTGTTAAAAACCTCTTAGTATGTATATTCCTTGTATTATTAACTATTACCATAATAACATCTCATTTCACTTGTTATTCTTTAAAATAACATTTTCTTAGGATTTCGCCACAAATGATCTTTGCTCCAATACGGCTGATGATGACCCCTAGATGGGTCGAAACGAGTACCGTGTAATTTATAATTTTGTGAATATATTGTAGTATTGAAAAGGTGGAAACGTTTACGTTGTTATTATTATTACTTATATATTAGCCCCAGCATTTGCCTGGTGTGAAAATGGGAAACCACGGGAAACCATTTTCAGGGCTGCCGACAGTGGGGTTCGAACCTACTATCTCCCGAATACTGGATACTGGCCGCACTTAAGTGACTGCAGCTATCAAGCTCGGTAAAGGTAGATTGTTAAAATCAATCAAAGGCATTTATGTTGACAATTGGGCTGCAGTGAGAATTGATGGTAGAATGAGTTCTTGGTTCAGGGTACTTACAGTGGTTAGACAAGGCTGTAATCTTTCACCTTTGCTGTTCATACAGGGTGGCGCATGAATAGTTGACATATTTGAAAAGCAAATATAAAATGCAAGTTATGAACTATGTTGTTAAGATTTCACGCACACCTTCCCTGTTTCATGGAAATATCTGTAGAGGTGACACTGCTGCTTTGTCTCCAAATGCCTGCATTCCAGTGAGCTTTCTGACATGGCTGACCACGACCAACTCTCCGTTCAGTAGTGCACCAAAACAGTCATCTTTTATTGCGAATCAAAAAGTGTTACGGCGACACAAAAAATAACTTTAGCTTATACAGAAACTTTGAACGACAAGACAGTGTGAAAGAAGAAAGCACCAGCACATCAATCTCCTGAGGGTCGCCATGCAGTGCAGCCCACACAAATCAGAACGGGGTCTTCAAGAGACAGTGGAATATCGCGCCATTCAGTTCAAAGAATGTTACACGGTGACCTTCAGTTTTACCCGTACAGAATGTCTGTGCTACACAGGCAGAAAAGTTTGCAGTACGCCTTGTGGACTCAAGATAAAGATGAAATACTTTTTAACACTTTGTTCTCTGATGAAGCCTATTTTCATCTCAAAGGGGCAGTTAATAAAATATGTGCAGTTTTCGGCTAGAGAAAATCTGACATTATTCACGGAAAAACACGTATGGGGAAAAGGTGAGTCTGTCGTAGCTCTGTTAAGTCAAGGGTTAATTGGACAATTTTTCTTCAGTCAGACAGTTAATGCACAGCGATACAAGGACATGCTGGAGAAGGAATTCATGCCTCAAATTCTCGCTGTACTTATTCATACGCAGTGGTTTATGCAAGATGGCGCAACACCTCACACAGCTAAACGATGTTCTTGAGTTTTAGAGGGGAGTATGTGTTGATCGTGCAATGTCTCATCGTTACCCACGGTACAACAATTATGGCGGATTGTTCTGGCCTCCTTAAAGCCCAGATTTGAATGCTTGTAATTTATTTTGATGGGGCTATTTGAAAGAAAAACTCTTCACTTGAAGACCTCAAAGCTGCATGGAAATGTGTGCTCGGTTTGTGCAGCTCTCCAGTGAAATTCATGACGACCTGTGCCGCAAAGTTTTTAGAAACATGCGTAAACGTCTTAAAGAGGTTAACCACCGAAGTGGAGGCCACATTGAACATGTGATATAGTGAAATGTATTTCCATAGTCCAAGCAACCTGTGTCTAAAATTCCATATGTGTTCTGTGATTAATAAAGTTGTTATTCTAAAATTAAATGTGCCAACTATTCGTGCGCCACCCTGTAGTTTACATTGATCATCTGCTGAAAGGTATAAAATGGCAGGGAGGGATTCAGTTGGGTGGAAATGTAGTAAGCAGTTGGCCTGTGCTGACGACTTGGTCTTAATTGCAGATTGTACCGAATGCCTGCAGTCTAATATCCTGGAACTTGAAAATAGGTGCATTGAGTATGGTATGAAAATTAGCCTCTCGAAGACTAAATTGATGTCAGTAGGTAAGAAATTCAACAGAATTGAATGCCAGATTTGTGATACAAAACTAGAACAGGTCGATAATTTCAAGTATTTAGGTTGTGTGTTCTCCCAGCATGGTAATATAGCAAGAGAGATTGAATCAAGGTATAGTAAAGCTAATGCAGTGAGCTCACAGTTGCAATCAGCAGTATTATGTAAGAAGGAAGTCTGCTCCCAGACGAAACTATCTTTACATCGGTCTGTTTTCAGACCAACTTTGTTTTACGGGAGCGAAACGTGGGTGGACTCAGGATATCTTATTCATAAGTTAAAAGTAACAGACATGAAAGTAGCAAGAATGATTGCTGGTACAAACAGGTGGGAACAATGGCAGGAGGGTACTCGGAATGAGGAGATAAAGGCTAATTTAAAAATGAACTTGATGGATTAAGCTGTACACATAAACTGGCTTCGGTGGTAGGGTCATGTGAGGCGAATGGAAGAGGATAGGTTACGTAGGAGAATAATGGACTCTGTTATGGAGGGTAAGAGAAGTAGAGGTAGACCAAGACGACTATTGTTAGACTCGGTTTCTAATGATTTAAAGATAAGAGATATAGAACTAAATGAGGCCACAACACTGGTTGCAAATCGAGGATTGTTGGCGACGTTTAGTAAATTCACATAGGGTTGCAGACTGAACGCTGAAAGGCATAACAGTCTATAATAATAACAATGTATGTATGTATGTATGTATGTATGTATGTATGTATGTATCGATACAGAATCTGCTCTACGTACACTCCAAATCTTTGGTACCTCGTGGCAAGAAATATTCATTTCAGGCAAGAAATCAGTACAGCCTTCAGAACCACCCAATACCTGCTTACACACTCTCTCTCATTGGTTACGTCCACTAGATGTGTTAACACTTTCACACATCTGAAGAGTGAGGGGAGGTTGAGAAAACAAAAGTACGAGGATATCTAGCATGAACAAAACATGCGCGGAGGGGAAGTTACTTGCTTCCCTGCCTGCCCATACATCCCACTTGCTCGACAATGAAAGGAGGGGAGATGAAGGGAGAAAGTACGCAGCTCCTTCAAGGCAACGGACATAATGTTTCTGTCAACTCATTCAGGATCAAATTCTCCGGTTTCTTTTTAATATTTGTATGTGAAGTCTAACTAAAATGTGAGCAGTCTTGACCATAACTTCTTTATCAAAAATGGCATCGCGCTCAACCACTGTAAGGAAGATTGACCTTATTTTTGTCAATATGGACCCTACAAATAAATAAAGTTTTGGTATTTCCACATATTCAATACAAAATTTAATGTTGTTATTCAACTACAACATTTAATGTTCATTCTGTAAATGTTGTAGTTGAATAACAAATAAATAAAGTTTTGGTATTTCCACATATTCAAAATTTCTCCCGTTAAATATGAACCCTGTTAAATACTACTACTACTTATAATAATTGTTATCCTCAGAAACCAAAGTAAAAATAACCTGACATTAAATAATTATGATTATCAGAGATGTAAGGGCCTTTGGAAAACCTTTCCTATGAAGTTACAGCATTGATCAAACAATGAAATGTCATATATTGGGGTGGGATTACATCGTGCACACTTCTTCACAATTAAATTACTGTTAATTAATTGATTTCCTTGATTAGGAAAATCTAGTATAGCTAGAATATTTAACCTTTGAAACATCTTAATCAGTTCCCAAACAAATTTAGTTGGGAGTGAACTCTGAGAGTGCAACGTCGCAAGCCACACCTCCTGGACTTTGAAGACGTGTGACGTTGCCTTGGTTTCTTCTTGTTCATCCTCAGGGTTAGCCAAAATCTTCGCCCAAACGCTACCTGTTTCCTTTTCCATGCAGAATTCTGGGAACCATGATTGTGCAACACCTTTTGGGCTATTTCCTCTGGACTTAGCCCGCGAAACCAACCGCTTATGATATTCAGTAATCCTCCTGTCAAAAAATGCACACAAGAAAAAGAGTTTTAGAAATGCATTTCCATATCTTCAGTAATTTTCATGTTATAAGAAATACACTTTACACGCAATCGCTCTTGAGTTGAGTCTGGTGGACTTGAACCAGAAAATGGTCCATTAATGATATGTCCCTTATGAATCCTAATATCAAATTGATGCACATGAGGAAAAAAGATTTAGGAATTGTTTTCCATTAAGGCAGATTGAGTTCCATTAAGTTTGGTTGAGTATATTTTGTGAAAGTGGAAAATCATGGTTTCGGTTTTGTATAACCCCCCCCCACCCCAGTCAGTTCTCGGATTTAGAAGCAATATTGGACCTAAAACGTATAATACCAATATAAATGGTCCATTATTGGACATCATGAATTTTCCAGCTAACTCATTCCTGGTTGCCAGCGTTCACCCCAGTGTGCTAAGTTGGGCTCACCAGTTGGCAAATAGCACACCCACCAAGATGCATGGCTAGTGCGTACCATGGAGGCAGTGCCAGTATATTGGTATGCACTAGCCATGCGTCTTGGTGGGTGTGCTATTTACAACTGATAAGGCCAACTTAGCACACTGGGGCAAAACACTGTCAACCAGGAATGAGTTCGCTGAAAAATTTATAATGTCCAACAATGGACCATTCATATTGGTATTATAAATTTGCTCATTCAGACAAATATGTTATGTCCCTATGGAGATCAACATCTATATCAACTGATGGCCAGGCAGGCATCAAGTTTTGGTAATGAGACTAAGTCTCTCATAGTGCATTTGCACTGCCGGTGGCTCCAAGTAGGCTACGCAGTGGGCTCCATGGTATGCACTAGCCATATGTCTTGGAGGATGTGCTATTTACCAACTGATGGGCCCCACTTAGCACACCAGGGCAAAACGCTGGCAACCAGGATTGAGTTCGCTGGAAAATTTATAATGTACAATAATGGACCATTTATATTGCTACTTTAAATTTAATCATTTGGGACAAATATTTCTGGTTCCTTATGGGAATCAACATCTACTTCCCTAAAACCTACCCAAGGACCAGTGGAAGTTTGGTGGAAATATGTCCAGCAGTTTTCAAGTTATAGACAGACACTAAAGCTAAAAATATGCAGATGGTCATTATTACCACTGAAACGAATAACAGTACAGAAATTTAGCCAAAATACTCAATGTACAGACACCAAACATATGGTCATTATGATTTTATTTTATTTATATAGATAAAGAATCTGCTCCACGTAGAACAGCTTCTGGGCTATGTCCGCTGGAGATAGCCTGCAAAACTGACAGTTCATGATATCTCCCTTATTAATCCTCCTGTCAAAAAAATGCCTATGAGAAAAAAGTGTTTTAGAAAGTGATTGCCATCAAGTTTGGTTGATTTCCAGTCAGGTTGGTGTTATATATATTGTGGGAAAGTAAAATCACCATTTTGGTTCCCGATAAACCCCAGTCCATTCCGGTAATTTGAAACGTAATGGACCTTGAAACCCACATTTTGAACAGGTGAATTCTAAATATAATGGTTGGTTGAAATATATTAAGTACTTTTAAAGTAATTAGAAATACACTTTACATGCACCCTCTCTTGAGTTAAGTCCAGTGAGACTTGCAGTGAGAAACAGTCTAGTAATGATATCTCCCTTGTCAATCCTCGTATCAAAATGATGCACATGAGAAAAAAATTTAGAAATTGATTTCCAATAATTAAGTAGTTTTTGATTACATTTGAGTATATTTTGTGGGAGTGCAAAGTCTTGGTGTCAGTTTTTATAAAACCACAGGTCACTTCAGGCATTCAGAAACAACCATGGCCCTGAAACCTACCCAAGGACAAGTGGATTCTAAGTATAATGTTTGGTGGATATATATCCAGTAGTTTTCAAGTTATAGACAAACAGACACCGGAGTTAAAAGATATGCAGATGGACATTATTAGCCCTGAAATGGATAACTGTAGGAATATTTCACCAAAGCAGTCAATGTACAGACACATGGTTATTACGAATTTATTTATATATATATATTGATTTCTAGATATTACAATAATTTGTAAACGTAAGTTGCAGGCTATAAGGTATAAATAAAACTATAAATGAGTTATAAGCTATAAATAAATAATTCAAGTTGCAGGTGAAATGCTTGCTGACTGTGAGCATTTACTTATGTACTACACACATTGTAGCCATCTTGTGGCAGATGAAAAACATTCTTACTCTTTCTAATGTGGTGCTTGGTGTTACTAGTCTATTGTGAGTTATTACTTAAACTTGCAATGAATAAATAAGCCCTTCAAGACTGATCTTGCCTTTCTGTTTCATATGAGGTAAGGACAGTGTTGAATAGGCTTTGTATGTTGACCGTTACTCACCTAAACATTTGTTACATGAATAAAACCGTCACTACCAGGATACACATTTGATCACTGCATAGCAAGTGTGTTGGCTTCTTTCGGTGTGACTGTGTTGCTGTGGGGTATTTAATTGCGCATTTATTGAGATATTCATTTGACCACGTCTTCCAGGATTTCAGAGTTAGCTGTTGAATATATAGCCATCTGAGTGATGGGACAGGAAGTGTAGTCATGATCGGGGAGTGTGGTAATTGGCTCTCCTATAAGGAAATGGGATGTAGTTAGGTGAGAAGTGTCAAAAGGGTCATCTTTTAACTTTGGTGAGAAGATGTATATGTGTTGTAAGAGTGGTGCATTGTTCGTTGGTGAAACAATAAGAATCCATCACTCTTCCGAACTGATATATCACACTTGTGACAGCTGCTTCCCAGATTCCACCAAAGTGTGGTGCTGCAGGAGGGATGAAATGCCATGTCAGACCCACACCTGCAGTTGCCGTGAAGAGTTGGTTTTTCTGATGGTTGTTTTGCAGAAAGGCTTTGATTTCTTTAACTTCTCTGAGGAAGTTTGTGCTGTTATCACTGTAAATGTTCACGGGTTGACCTCTACGAGAGCTAAGTCGACGAAGTGCTTCAAGAAATGTTGTGGTGAGATCAGGTGTAATCGCTATGTAGACAGCCTTGGTAGCTAGGCAGTGTGATATTGTTCGATCTCACTCCATTTTTCATGGGAATTGGGCCAGCATAGTCTATTCTGGTGTTAAGGAAGGGGTATGTCGGGGTTACATGCACCCTTCATGTATTTCCCATTAATTGAGGGGCTGAGGGTACTTGTACCACACAAGTGCTCCTTTGTGCAAACTGAGTTGACGAACGCTAAAGTTGAACGGCTGATTATAAATTCTGAGAGTTGTTTTCAAAACATCAAATATTTTTTCTAGCAGTTGGTGAGACTATGTGATTGTGGTGCCCCTGCGTTATTTTTTTAAAACTTACTAAAAACACTTGTGCTCCTTGTGTCTGATGACCTTTTATAGTAGAACAGGTGCAAGTTCCATTACCGTGTTTTATTTTAACATATTTGATACAATACATTTGATTTACAATGCATGCTCATTATAAAAGAAGGATCTGTGAACAACTAATGCATATAGCAAGTTGAAGAATGCGAGAGGCAAACAACAAATAATGTGAAAACAAAAATATACTCGTGTGGCTCCAACAAATAAGGGTCATTATTCATGGTCACTTTCTATTTTCCCCTCACACTCAGTGTTGAGGGAATCAGAATCATTCTCTTTCGTGGTATCTCTTGAAGAATGTTATTCCTGAGGCAACACTCACGATGTTGTACCATTTTGTTGTGCTTTCTTCAGACTTCCCCGTCTTTGCCCCCTTGTTCCTCCTCTCCCCCTTCTTGTATTCATCGTAACTGGAGTCTGAGAATGGGGTATATTGTAAATTCACCTTTTTCCTTTTGATCCAAAGTTATTGCAGAGGACATTGAACTCGATTCTGAGACCACGTAATCATCAACAAACTCCAGTAAATCAGAATCAGAACTGGCATCTACAAAAATTATAATGCATTCTGTAAAATACCTGTGAATAATATTAAAACGATTGCATAAAAATAAGCTATGATTTATAATAATAAGTAAACAAAATGCACGGGTGTGACGTTTTATTACATGTAAATAACACGCATGGTGCACTGCGGATTGCTAATGGATGGATAGGCTACCTATAGATCTGACGTTGACAGTTGTGTCGTAAGAACACAAACTTGCCATCGCAAACAAGGAATGTTTTAACATGTGCGTATTTAAACATGCATTACATATTACAGTAAATACTCTCAAAAGCGTACCTATTGTGCTACTGCTGTACTATAAGGAAAAAATATATGTATCTTCATTCAGGAGCAGTAATGTGTCTGTCGTCCGCCATTTCACTTTTACTGATTGTATTAGAAATGCATTCCAGGCCCAGTGCTAGAGGTTAAACCTTGTCATTTCAGAGCGCAGCACTATGCATGAACTCGCTTTTACTTCTTTTACTCTGAAGACAACCAAGTTTTCTTTATTACACATCACTTTGTACGAAGAGAAAAAGTGAGCTCAAAGATGATACAAAAATAATTCATTCAGAGAGAAAATAATGGCATCGTTAAACCTCCACTCCTCCCCACCCTGGTTCTCCAATGGTACGACCAGCTGTACCGGTCAAGTGATCTCCGTTCATCGCTGAGTCGGAGGACGAGAGTCCTCGCCTTCCCGTCACGGCCAGAGATGCGACCTCGTTCCCATATGTGACGTGGACGCAGATCGTCTTCAAGCAGGACGACATCCCCCTTCCGGCACTTCGTCGATCTTCTGTCTGGTTGCCGCATCTCGTGGAAACTTCTTAGGGCGAAAAGGTACTCCTTTTTCCACCTCTTCCAGAAGTCATCTTTCATCTTTACCCTTAGTGTTGCTCCTATTCTCAGATCTGTATAAACGCTAGGTTCTGGACCGTTGGGTAATGCTGTTAACAGTCCCCCGTTTATGAAGTGGTTTGGTGTCAGTACGTTGGGACCGTGTTGTGAAATTGTTCTGCTGTTAATGGCGGCTTCTATTTCTGCCAGTATTCTCCTCCGAGTTTCCTCGTCTGCTTTAGACGTGCTTAACACTTTTTTCAAGCATCGTTTTTTGTGCCCACCATTCGTTCCCACCAGCCTCCCCATCAAGTTACACGTGGAAAAATAAACTTCCAAGATAAACCATTGTGGGCGAAATGCTGGCTAGTACGTGGGTCCGTGAACATCCGAGAATGTTTCGCCAGTTCTCTACTCGCAGCTTGAAAGGCCCTCGCATTGTCCGAGTTGATGGTGTGAGGAAATCCGTGTCTGCTGGAGAAGCGTCTGAACGACATGATGAATTTTTCAGTACTCATGTCCGATGTTAATTCCACGTGCAAAACCCTTGCAGTGGCGCAAGAGAACAGTACGATATACGATTTCTGTAACACGCTCCCCATCCCGACATATAGTTGGCTGGCGAAGTCCACTCCCGTGACCGTTATAGGTTTAGTGGATTCTATTGCTCTCCAACACTCTGAGATATACTACGGCACCATAAGCCCTCTCCGAGGCGTCGCAGAATAAATGCACCTGATAGTTCTCTGATGTTGTACAAGAAGATCCTATGCACCGAAGGATTTAAATGGCCGACTAGAGAATGAGGCTGGAAGTCCAGATTTGCCACCTTCTTGCTAAGTCTATGGGTAGGAGATCGTGCCATGCTGTCCCTCTACACCAAGTAACCTGGAGCAAGAATTGTCCTGTAATCGACATTGGCGACCGGAAACGAAGCGTTCCGATGACGTATTTAAGGTCGAAAGGAAGACAGTCCTGTGCATGTTCCCAAAACTCGCGTCTCTCTCTCCTTCTCGCGCCCTTCGGCTCTCCATATATCCTATAACAGTGCTGAATTGGTCGCCCACTTTGACATCGGCATTTGTATCTCTCGGAGAAGCCCTGTTATCTCGTACTACACAGCAGTGATTTCATTGTCGTCTTCTATACTGGCTGTGAAATCATCCATGAAGGTCCCTTGAGCTAGCAGTTTTGTAGCCAGGGGATACTTCTCACAAAATCTGGAAGCCAACTCACGTAATGTAGCTGATAAAAGGAATGGACAGCATGTATGTCCAAACGGCAAGCGGGTGAATCTGTATACTGCAGTGTTGTCAGTTGTCTTCCAGTCTCCGTTTCCCCCTCTCTCCATTCCAAAGCATAGAAATCTCGTTACGTCTGTGTCATTTTTATCCAGACACAAGTGCAGAGAGGGTTGTTCCGTCCCCAATTAAAGCCAGTCGGTAGAGTCGGAAGCGGAGTAGTGTTGCCAGAATTCCTCGTGGGAGATTAGGCCCTGCCTCCACGGCATCATTGAGTGACAGGGAACCCCTTTCATGAGATGAAGCATAACAACTATTCTCCACCTCGTCGTGCTGTCTCTTTGCTTCTTTATAGCATGGTGAGGCAAACAGAAGGTGTCGGTAACTGATTCAGCCTGGGGGTCATCTCTACATGTCCCTTAGCGAAGTAGTCGGTCATTAGAGTGTGGTATGCCTCTCGGAACTGTTTGTTTCCATTAAGTTTGTTCTTCAGGGAATCAAAACTTCTCTCAGCGTTCATGCGTTTCGAGTGCAGTATCACTCCTTCCTTCCCTTGTAGGGAGACTACCCTCTTCCATTTTCCATTTTGAATGACTCATGGAAGCCTTCCAAAAATGCAGATTATCTTGCAGTGAGTGCTCGTTGCTGATCTTCCTTTATCACTAGTGTCTCTAGATCCCAAAACTTACGTAGATTGTCCTCGGAAGGTAGTAATTCTGTATTGATACTGACGTGGTTTACGGACACGTGATTCACTGTAGTACCATACTAATTCCCACTAAGAATCCAACCAGACCTAGAGGGAAAAAGCACCATGGAACGCGAGATGCGTATTGGCTGTTCGTCCTTCATTACCTACCAGTACTGGTCTCCTATCAGGACTTCAATTGTCAGATCGTCTGCATTATCTTGAGGATCTGATAGTTGCAGTTTGCGAAGGCGTGGTAGACTGAATGTCTCGTGGGACGGTTGGGTGTGGTGAGTGCGTGTTCCTGCTTTCGAATGCCGAGATTCGCACGGAATCTTTCGTCCACATTCCACTTATACTGAAGTTGGCCAATCTGCGAGTCATTGGTGTACTTAATATTGCTTCAAATGCTGTGACTGAGTACTTCTCTTGCATTCTGTACATGTGCAATTGAGGGCATCGGGCGTAGCATCGCGAAGTGGTCTCATGGTCTCCAGGTAATCAGATGCGCCTGGATGATGCGGTTCCTATCGCAATTTCGTCCAGTGAGAATCCTCTTGATTTCCTCGTATGCGTCTGCAGTCACCGCTATACCATCGATCATCTCCTTAGGTTCTCCCTCCAGGTGTCCACGAAGAAAGACGTGCTTGTTGATAGTGTTGATGGTCGGGTTGTTGTCTACCGCTGACTGGAATTGCTTCCAAAACCGGGACCATTTCTCACCATCTCCTGCGAATTTACGGAGTGCATGATGTATATGTGTGATGGCTCTGGTACTGCGGATGAAGGCCTGGAAGGGCCATGATTCGTATTTCCGAACGATTCAGATAATTTGTCACGAATGACGCGTGTCGAATTAAACATTGCGCGCTTCGTGACCGCGATGTATTTGTCACACTATGACGTCTGCGTCATATTCGGCGTCTGATAGAAGTTCGTGAATGCCATCATGGAGTGATATGAGTTGTTCTAAGGTCTCTTGCAATCTCGTCCGGTTACATTCTGCGTCTGACGCTGCCTTTTTCATGTCATTACTGAATCTCGTTATGTTTGCTCGCACTGTCTTTCGTTTCCTCTTCATTAGCATTAACGTCTTTTCTCCGTTCTCGTCTGCCATACTCTGAAATATTATTTTTAACAGACTGCAAGGGGAGTTATTTTGCTGCGATAGAGAGCACTAGTTACATTCCTCTAGCACTCATTGTATCTAAGAAAACAAGGTAATTTGGATACTTATCAGCTTTCTCGATGTCTCGTGGCGGACAAAAAAATAGTGAAGTCAGAGAAGATACAAAAATAATTCATACAGAGAGAAAATAATGGCATCGTTGATTCTCCACAGGTTGGAATCTGTATCAGTGTGTTTCAGTAGATGTGTGCACAATATTAGACAGATTTCGAAATATTAACCGAACTGGTAACCATTAAAAATCCTGCGATTTCTTGAGGGCAGCACATTCAAGTATGACTCTCTTCAATATGTTAATCTACTATTTGTGTACAGGGTTGAACTCCAGTACGAACAGTTGGCTCGAATTTCACTCCACGACTTGTTTAAAACAATTTGAGATAATTCGCAAATAATACGCAGCTACTATCTGTACCTTGTTTAATCTTGAAAGTTTTGTTATGTAGTAGTAGTAGTAGTATTTATTAATGAACAAAACAGGCTTCCAGCCCGGATACATGTTCACATAGCAATGATCCTATTAAAATAATAATAATAAAGATAATAGTAATAATAATATTAAACAAGAATCTATCTACAAAACAACTAATGTAGCCCTATCCTGGCCTTGCATTCTCCACACGCCCGTCACAACAGATAGTTCTGCAAAAAAAAAAAAAAAAAAAAAAAACGCTGACATAACGTTACAACAGATTCAGCTCTAGTCCTTGTATACACAATTGCTTACTTCGCAATCCTCGTTCCTTAACCCACTTATCCTGGATTTAAAGCACACCAAATGACAACAATCGCATACTGACTTGCAATCTCGCTATCAGTAAGGCCTCTACATTTCGCACATACAATATTATTTACTTACTCAATTACTTCGCAATCTGAATACCCATCGCTGTCACTCGGTCTTACTTCACCTCCAGGCTCGAATTCTACATCTTTCGCTATGTACACATCACCAGCACTTCACTTACTGCTGAAATTACCTAACAAACTCAAACCACTGGATACTGTTATACAAGCATCATAAGCATCATAAACACCCGTCCCAATTCCAAACACATACCCCCTTATTCCCTCCAAGCTATACTCACCACCATCGCCCTATTTGCAAAGGATGTCTTTTTCCTTGTTTACTGTGAGTAAATTTTGTGTCTGTAACAGGCTCGTCCTGAATTCGCCAAATGTATGTATTAATTTTTAAAAATAAAAGAGAACAGACGGAGGGAACCCTTCTGGTACTCCCTCGCTACCTCTCTCGCGGCTAACGACTGTGCTGCCTTCCTCTACACGCGATCCAACCCCAGATCAGCAACTGCATTTTTAACCGCACATAAGTACCTGTTCAGTTCTCCTCCGTCTTCCCATTCCTTAATAATCCACATTATAATACTCCACTTGTCCCCTATTCCTAACATTTTCCGATATTTGGCACCCAATAGACTATTTCTGATCTTTCTTGTTTCTTCACAATTACCTAATAAGTGAAAATCGTTGTTCTCTGCCCCACAAAGTATACATATCGACTTATCTCTCCCTTTTAACCATCCCTTATTTTTATGATACCCCATTTTCCACTATATCAACCCTCTTTTTAAATTCATCCAATATCTAACTGTTCTTTTCACACACTCAGATTCCAAATCCTCCCCACACATTAATTACGCCCCTGCATTAGCTGTGCACAGCGGCAGCCCCATCACTATCTTACCAAAATTACTAATAATTCGTCTTAATTCACCTCTTTTCTCATCCAACCCCCATACTTCCGCGCCAATTTCTTTCCAAAGCTTATTTATCCCATTACATCCCCCCGCCGACTTACCCCCGATTCTTCTTATCACTCTCAAGGTTTCTTCCCTTGTAATTTCCTTGTGCAGTTCATAATCTGCCACTCTCCTATTCCTCCAAATTACTTCTTCCCCCGTCCCTCTCCACCGTTCTTCCTCCTTACCCCCGAGTAATTCGCCAAAATACCTCACCCACTGAACTTCCTCAATGATAATTCTCTCTATACTCCTTCCATCCTTAATTATTCTATTACTCCTTTCCCATAGTTTTTCAGTGCTGTTAGTCTTACAATCTTTATTTATAGCTTCAGTTTGTTCCTCTAACCACGCCTTTCTTAATTGCGAAACATCTAAGATAGTTTCAGAAGGAAGATAAATCAAACAATCATGAAAGAAAAACACAGATTCAAGTTAATCAAATTTGGCTCAGAAACGAAATTAAATTTCTATATTGCAGGAAAGCTAAATTAAGTAGTACATTTTATGAACTACCTTTGAAACTAACGAAAGTAATACCCGCCTTAGTATAGGACTCGGCCCAAGTTAACACAGAACAATCAATATTCCCCACTGTTGGCAGC
Organism: Anabrus simplex; assembly: GCF_040414725.1. Classification (NCBI taxonomy): domain Eukaryota; kingdom Metazoa; phylum Arthropoda; class Insecta; order Orthoptera; family Tettigoniidae; genus Anabrus; species Anabrus simplex. The sequence goes on along the minus strand of NC_090277.1, from coordinate 22,633,456 downwards.
CCTGAAGATGGTTTTTCGTGGTTTCCCATTTTCACACCAGGCAAATGCCGGGGTTGTACCTTAATTAAGGCCACGGCCGCTTCCTTCCAATTCCTAGGCCCCTTTACTATCCCATCGTCGCCATAAGACCTATTTGTGTCGGTGCGACGTAAAGCAAATAGCAAACAAAAAACAATCAATATTCAATAATCTAAAGGGTAAAGAGACAACATTAGATAACAAGTATGAAATGTTACTTAGGGAAAATTATTAGAAATATTTCGATTCGACAACCTGTTAAGAGAATACTGAACACAGAATTTACCCAGTAGTTAAAAAAAAAACCAAAGTCCATCTTAATGAGGAAGGAATAATAATCTAAATCATAACTGGCATTATACTAAAAAGAAATGATACAGAAAGGGGTAGCAAAAATTGTAGCAGAAACTGAATTTGCCTATAACCAACATTCCGATAGACCAACAAGAAGCGGCTAGGTGTGAGGCAAAGAAAAATCTATCCCATCTAATAGAACATGAAGAGGTAAATAACAATATACAACAAATTAATCAGATAATTTAGGAGAATGAGATTATAATAACCAAAGCGGATAAGGGAAATACCACCGTCTTATCACATAAAGAAGGTTACATTAAGAAAACTTTAAAATATAGTATCTTATTTTCAACATCATTCTTTGGTAGATCTGTGTGGACATTACACACCAATTTCAAAGGATTGGCTGAAATTGTCAACTGCATCAGGTACTGCAAAACGGCATGGCCATACCATTGGTAACACGTCCTATGCCTCACGAGTACTTCTTGGCGTTTATTGGTTCTTTATATCTGGCTGATATACTGTATTTCTTTCTGATTGTCCAATGTATTTTTGGTTACAGTTCTAACGTGTCAGTGCGTATACCTGTGTTTTACTGAATTGATTGTCTGTGCTAATATTTGACTACATTAACTTTCAAAAACCTTACTGTTATTATTATTATTATCTTATTATTATTATTATTATTATTATTATTATTATTATTATTATTATTATTATTATTATTATTATTATTATTATTATTATTATTATTATTTGTTCTGTATGCTATTTCAATATGGAATACCTTGAAAGTGTTAAGCACATCGTACGAATGCCTGCTATATGTGAATACATTCTTTGTTTCGAGAAGCGTTTTTGGTTTGATACTGATTTTATTGACGTAACTACTTGTATAACCATTGCTTCTTGCTGTCGTAAATTAGTTTCGTTTCCTTTATTTGCTACGTTTTAAAGTTATGGGATTGGGTCCCACAGGGCAGTATGATGAGACTTTTATTTATATATATAGATATAAACAATATGAATAATGAACTGGAATCAATGAATGAGTTTCAGGATTTTGAGCGCCTGCGAAAATACCTTGGCGATATTTGAGATGGACATCGCCAATGATATGATGGCAAACAGGGTGAGATGTGAGGTTAGTGTTTCACAAAGAGGAAGAGTCCTCTCTGTTTGAATTATTGTGTTGATGAGGTGAACGTTCCTCGTGGGGATCTCTCTAAGTACCTAGGTATTCATAATAAGGACAGATCTTGATTGTGATAATCGCATAAACTGGACTGGAAATAAAATTTACAGATCTCTGGATATGATTATGAGGTTATTTAGTGATTGTAAAGGAGAGGGCATATAAATCTCCAGCAAGGCCACAATTAGAGTATTAGATCATCACCAATATTACTTGAATAGAGAACAGAAATAGCTCAATTTATTGTGGGTGATTTCTGACCAAAGAGTTGTATTACCGAGTTTTTGCACACTTTGGGCTGGGAAGACTTTGAGAAAGGAGACAAGCTGTTCAACTAAGCAGTATATTCTGAGATGTCGTTAGAGAGATGACAATAGTTGGTATGAATACACTTAAGCCATGTTCTTTAAAGGTAGGAAAGGTCACAACATGAAGATGAGTTGGAATTCAAGGGGACAAATTTTGACTAATGTTCACTTACAGGAAGAGGATTTAATGATCAGCCGTTGTTCATTGATTGATTGATTCATTCATTTTTTGGTCTCAAAGTGAGTAAAGAGAGGGATGATGGATATATCTGTAGTTTTGATTAAAGCATTGCCCAACTGTTGGGAAGTGGTAGGAATAATGTGGGATTATTTGATAGTACAGTGAGGTGTTTTGGGAAACAAAGTATACAGGAACATGGAAATGAAGAGAGAGGCGACAAGTCATGTATAGAAAGATATTAATAATATTATTAATATTTATTTTATTAATTTTTTATTTATTTATTTATTTATTTATTTATTTATTTTCCTGAAGTTGTACATGTAAAATTATGGGGTGGTATGTAGAGAAAGGGCAAGCCCCATAAATACGGAAGTGCCTCCATCACCACATGTATGTGTACATAAACTGTACTGAATATTTTCATATATGTACTGTACCAGGAAAAGTTGACTGTTAATGGCATGAGGTCTTTCTAAGGGGTACTGAGTACTTAGGAGATGGTACAGAGAGAGGATGGCAAGGCGAAATAAGAGATATTACGTCTTTCATTCCTTTATTTCATTCTTTGGAATGCCCTTCTATTGTGTCGCCAAATGATGAATATTTAATTGAAAATAAATCCTCATTCTCCTTTTTTTAACAACAGAACATCGAAATTAATTCAAATGAAATTTAACTGAATAATATTTCCCAATATGATACGTTCATCATATGCTTCATGTCATAAATCAAGAATGTTGTAAATAAATGAGAAATCCTAAAGTCTCTCTCTCTAGGGGTATTTGCGATTTCATATTTACACTTCCTACATAAATTGAGTAAAGCAAATTTCTTCTCGAGAACACGTTAAACTTGAAATCAAATCTAGTCTTTTAAAGTTCTGAGCACACGTTATGAAAAATATGGCAAATTTGGAGTTTACTTTCACCACGAATAGTGCACTTAATTGATACCTCAAAGTTCTAATAAATGGGAGTATACGAAAGCACTTTGTTGTTGAAAGTCTTTCTTGACTTGGAAAACGTTAATACTGTTCAAGTAGAATATTAATTAAGTAAACTCTTTAAAGTTCTTTGTCCGTAATGACTTAGTTCATAAAGGTCCTGCTTAAAGTCAGAATTTAATGGAAAAGCACTGACATCACCTGATATACGCCTTCTCGAACAGTGGAAAACCACTCTGCGAACAGCAATCTGGGATTCGGCTGTCAGCAGGCCCCAAGCTGCTCCATGGTACCACGCCCCTGGAACCATTCCCGCGTAGTACCAAATCTCCGTCGATCTCCGTCGTTCTACGTCGGAAACGTGCGCTATTTGATTTTGCACAGTTATCACAGGTGACTGTTTCACAATTTATCACCATTCACTTCGATGAGAAATACGTCGGAGCGAGTCTTTTGTCGTCTATCACGATCATGAGAAATATCGTTCACGGCACAGTTCATCTAGCCACTTACTGCTCACTGTTCGTAGGGTTAAATTAACTTACATTTAGAACACAGTTTGTAATTGCTCAACTTCACAGCAAAATAAATAAGCGACTCTCTCTCTTGTAATACCTCAATTATTCAAGTATAAGTCCTATACTTCACGATAACACTGGGTACACAGTTAGTCCACATGCATTAATTTTAAATAGCACAGCCTGTTATGATGACGCGCGAACAGTTCTTCTACACTAATGACAGTGTTCTAGGCTCCAAAGACAATCAAAGTTTTATAACCTACACTCATGAAATTCAAAGTTCAAATAGTCCAAGATCATTACCATGCGAAGTATTTATGTTAACCCCAAGTTGGTTACGGTTATTCACACGTCAACTAAGATATTTACTAAGTGTCAAGTACCACTGTTGCTGAATACTATAAGTCTTTAAGACTTTGAAATTACACACGTTAATTTTATAAGTCTGAATATCAGACGAATTACAAGTCCCACAATGTACAGGTTACTCACTGGTATCGCAGAGACTAAGTATCAACTAGCCATCGAAACTTTCTAAGTAGTGCGAGGTCCGGTCGCAGGAATACTTGGTTCGACGCGCGCAGCGTGATATACTAGCCAGCTATGAACGAATGTAGACTTGACGCGAACTCGATGTGAAATTGGTGCGAACTTCGTGCGAACTCGACGTGAACTGAATTGCTGTGGCCTGGCTCTCTGCTCATATTCAGTACGGCTCAAGGCTTCTTGCTACGTCACAGAGATGAAATTGGCTTATATCTTTAGAATGCCTTGACGGAATTTACTGAAATTAATATATGTTTGCATTTGGAACATGAGCTACATGATGATACATGTCTCATGTTCGAAACTTAAGCGGCTGAAAAGTTAGGCCTTTTCTTTCTAGCACCTTCGATAGAGAGGCATGTAACATGTGACATTGACGTCACCTGCAGACTCGTTGCTCATGACGTGTCCAGCTTGCTACAAGGAGCTTCGCCTTACGCTAGCACAAGATGCCGGACGCACGAACAGATATTATTGCCGTCCCTTTTTCATATGTTTCGGCAACAATAAAACAATGTACAGGGCTGGAACAGTTCCCGGTACAGTACTGAATTTATAATTTACATATTTACAAATGTTCCTCCCATTATATTGCTACCTTGTCTACTGCTATCCTATAGTGTGTTCCTTTTCATGTTCTTATCTCTTTATCAGTTGTCCAAAAAGCAGTGGCAAAAGGGGCCCTGGTTAAGACAGAGCAGATTGTTATGCAAGTTATGCACGGGTAAAAAATAAAATAAATGAATGTAATATGAATTTAATCTAATGGCAGTTGTATATATTTGTTCCAAGTAATTCCACACGATGTATATGAGTTGATTTTGTTTGTAAATACAGAAGATATTATGAGTGGAATTTTGTAAATAATATAAATTTAATAAGGATGAGCTGTGTGTTTAATATAAAAAAATTAGAGTAAATTGTGTAATACTTTATTATAGGAAATTGTCTTCTTCTCTGTTTAATTAAACTGATTTTGATTTGATTGATCCTTTCCATTCTTATATTTTTAAAATGGGAGATAAATTAATTATACTTTTCTTGTAGCAATATAAAATTTATTTTCTCGGCTTTTTCTGGTTTAGGCCTATATTTTTTCCCTTCTTTATTCTACTTTTCTTATTTCTTACTTATAGCTTTCTGAAGATGTTAAAGAGGAAATATTCATAGAAGAACATACTGATGATCAGCTGGTGCGATACATCAAAGAAGAAACAAAGTACGTAACTACAAACACTACACAATATGGAATATGTTGTACCTATTCACAGTTGTCTTCATTATCGGTTGGTTTACCTCCAAAAACTGGCCGTTTTCATCAGTTTAATCCTTTCTTTACACGGTTACATTTAAGCACTAATATCTTAAAATTCTATTAATTAAAATTATCTAAGATATTCAGGAACTTTAAGTACGTATTGAATGTTCCTTCATGTAGTTTTATTGAATATATATCTACAAAAAATATCTGGTAAAGCTAGATATTTTGGAAGTGTTTTTGTTTACAACACCTTTAAGCAACCATGAAGAATGTGTCACTGCATCATTTGTTCATCACATTCTTATCGTCTGAAATGCCATCTGCAACTATTACTTCCAGATATTCTCAATAATTTTCTACGTTCGTAGTAAAAGTGACACACAGAAAAATCCATGGTTGTAGATTATAAACTAAATCTACAAATTCAAAATTTTGAAGTTTTATGTACACTGTAAACAATATAATAATATTAAACTAACATTACTAGGTTCATTAAATGATATAATGGCTAAGTTCAATAGCGTTGTAACTCAAAGAATGGCATTTTTAAATGATTTACTTGGTTAGATTCCTTTCTTTATGATATTTTCTGTTCACTTGTATGTTAAGTCATATTCCTCCATTTGTGGACACCAAAGCAAATAATGTGTTGTAGAAATGAAACGTTCAGACCAGTATTTCTACATCTTAGATATCACAGTTTTCAAATAAAACTTCCACGTTGTTGTAAGCATAACAAAATCGTGGTATAGAATTTATGTTTTTTCCAGTGTTGTGGTCATGCCTGCTGATTGTCACCAATTTCCCTTTTTCATTTTAGTGCTCATTGTCAGTCAAGTGTTTGTAGTGTGTTGATTGCAAACACATTTACACAATTATCATCAGCTAATAAAATGGGGCAGGTATAGGTGAAAATTAAAATTTGTGCAGATTGCCTAAAAAATCTCAGAATTCTACAAGTATGTGAATTTATTATCTCACAAAAGTAGCTAAATAATATTAAGTCAAATTTGTAATTTTTGTCACCGACGTCAAAAAGTAGCACAGATGTACATTTTGTTTTCAAACATTTAATGGAGTTGTGTTTTTTGAACTCTAGGTGTGGCACTGGACTACCTGCTAATTCATTTTTTGCTGTTACACCTTTGATAGTTTCTGTGTGAAACGATCCTTGATAATCCCTGGGAAATGATTGTATAATCTTGTACTGGTGCTCTTAACCATGCCCTTGTGTTCGCAGGTCCTGCAGTGGCTAGTCATACCCTAAGGTTTGACATCAAACCAAATTAGTGATGGAAACTACGGTTTACTTGTTTTTGTTGGTGGTTAGAGTCTTCTCATCTGTTATGTGACGCATTGACTTTTTCCTGCTCTAGATTCTATAAATATTTATTTCAGTCCTCAGAACTGCCCAGTACCAGCTTACACTCCCTCAGTTGTCAGAGTAGAACCATGCACTCAACTGAAGAACGCCCAAATACGTCCGCTTTTCGATGTTCAAATTCTGCTGTTTGTAATTCATGTGTAACAGGGCATAACAGGCTGCATTGGAGAACAATCTTGTATTATGCCCGCCAATAGCAATGTTGCTTATGAAGACTCTTCACACACACACAAAATGCATATTTCTATTTTTGGATGGAGTTTAAATGGCTTTTATTTTCCTAAACCTGTATTGGACAGAGACACTCTCAGACCAGCAAAGCGACACGCCTTTTTTGTATTCCGTTTCCTGGTATATAAGGCAGAGGACATAGCTTAGTCCAGTGTATGTCATAGATTTTAGATGCTCCTGCTGGATTCAGGGGACCAGATCTTATCTACTGCTTCCCAGGAGCTATGTTATCTTGACTCTCATTTCAGCAGTCTACAATTATAATGCAGCAATTTAAAATACTTCTTTTAAAATATCTACAATACGAGGGCAGATCAGAAAATAAGTTGCACTTCCCAGTTATGGCCATTTATTACACCACCTCTACAAGAGCAACACGACTATAACGACATACACTGTAACGTCACTTTTCCACATAGTTTCCAAGAGACTCCAAACATTTCTGCGAACGCACAACCAACTTGTTGATGCCGGATGCGTAGTAATTTCCTCCAGCGTTCTGCAACCACTCGGAGACAGCGGCCTACACCTCCTCATCGGTCTGGAAACGTCGACCACCGAGCTCCGTTTTGAGCTTACCGAACAGATGAAAGTCACTTGGCGCTAGGTCGGGACTGTAGGGTGGATGTTGCCAGACCTCCCACCTGAAACGCTGCAGCAGTTCTCTCGTTTGGCGGGCCTTGTGAGGTGTTGCGTTATCGTGCAACAAAATAACACCGGCGCTCATTTTCCCCCGGCGCTTCTCTTTAATCGCTTTACGTAACCGGTGCAACGTTTGACAATACGATGCCGCGTTGATCGTCATTCCTTTCGGCATGAATTCCACGTGTAGCAAATCCTCCATGTCAAAGAACACTGTCGTCGCCATAACCTTACCGGCTGAAGGTTGAACCTTGGCCTTCTTTCGTTGTGGTGATGAGGGGTGCACCCATTCCATTGATGTTCGCTTCGTTTTGGGGGCGTTATTGCAACTAACCTTGTGATCCACGTACGTATTTGCCGCGTCAATTTGGTAGTGAATTACATAAAAATAGGTTTTAAGCTTCATAACATTTCCTAATTGCTGGCTTGTGGAACGACACATAATCTTGAGCTTACCAATTAGTGATGAGATTATCTTCCATTTGTGGAGAGACACATCGCCCGGAGTTAAATATTTAGTGATGAGACTGACTTCCATTTGTGTAGAGACACGTGGTCCTGAACTAACCACTTAGTGATGCGGTTTTCTTCCACTTGTAGAGTGTCGAGTGTCACATGACCCTGAACTGAACATTTTCTGCTACTCCTGCAAGGTCTTCATATTTATGGAATTGATCGGGGTGAAATAACAAATTGATTAATCTTATTGTCGGCTATCTATGACGGATGTAAGCAGAAATATGAATTGCAAAACTGCATTCAGCCTAGAATACACCGATGGATCCCCTCCCCGGATATTCAAACAGTCACTCCCGATTAACACAGATACTCCTGGAATTTTTATTTGGTGAGTTATATATTTTCTTTATAATGTATTTATACAAGTCACTTAAACGGAATCCAGAAGTGTTCTGTTATTCAAACACTATTTTTTGAATATAAGTTTTTGTAGATATAGGACATAGAATTGAATATACTAAGTTGAATGCTAGAACATATAAAATATCCATTGTATCCCATTTTTATAAAAGAATATTCATGAATCTGCTTCTTGTTATTCAGCTTTAGTGTTAGTCCTGCCTGGTGGTAGGGTCCGGGGTTGTGATTCATTTTCTCTAGTTAGTTCGGTCTCGGGCCATATCTATATGAAGATTCACAGTTTTCAGGTCGTTTTGCACTTTATTTGTCCTTTGCTGTCTTGTTCGTCCTTTGTGTCCCTTTTTAGCAACTTTCTGTATACACGCTGACTTTCCCAATATATCGCCCTCTGCACGCAACACATGCCAAAACCAGCGCGCCCGCCTTTCCCAGTTTTTTTCTGGATCAGTGCAATTACATAACTCTTCATAATATAATAATTTGAAATGTGATCCTGTCTAGTAATACCAGCCTTCCACCTAAGCGTCTTCACATACATGATGCTTAGTTGGCGTTCCACCTCCTTTGAAGGTGGCCAGCGTTCGTTACCCTAGAAAACGAGATGACAGATAACAGTTCGGTAGAACTTCGATTTCAGATGGTCCTTCATCCGATGGTTGTAACGGCGTACCTGCCCATTCTGCACTTCAGCCAGGCTTTGTATGTCCTTAATTTGACTTTATCAGTAAGTCGGCCATCATCAGGGGTTGTGGAGCCAAAATACTTAAATTTCTCTGCTCATGGTATATCTTCACCGTCAACATGCATCTTCCCAACTTCTCAGTGATGTAATATCATGTATTCTGTCTTCTTTTTGTTGAGGCGCGGGGCATATTGTGCTAGTCGATTGTTCCAATCTTCTGTTTGACACTGGAGATCAAGCTTAACCTCTGCAGCCAAACTGACATCGTTTGCATGGGGAAGTATCCATGTGCAGGTCAGACATAATGGTGTCCATCTCAAGAGTGGTGATAAGGCAGGTCTTTCGTGGACTCCTACAGTTATACGGATGTCATCAGATGCTCATGTGGCAGCTTGCACAGACTCCTTAGTTCTTCGTATAGTAATTATACCCTTTCTTATTCTTTTCGCTGTGTCTGTCAACAAACAGCCGTGCAGCGCGGATTGCTCGTGTTACGTCACACTGTTACACATAATAGGGAATTTGTACATTGCCATGTTCTTGTAGCGCTGAGGTACCCGATGGGAGGCGTCCTCAGGGTCCAGCAAGTCGTGTTGGAGCCTCTTATTCTTTTCACTGTGTTTGCCAACAAACAACCGTGCAGCGTGGATTGCTCGTGTTGGAGCCTCTTATTCTTTTGACTGTGTCTGTCAACAAACAGCCGTGTAGCGTGGATTGCTCGTGTTGGAGCCTCTTATTCTTTTCACTGTGTCTGTCAACAAACAGCCGTGCAGCGTGGATTGCTCGTGTTGGAGCTTCTTATTCTTTTCGCTGTGTCTGTCAACAAACAGCCATGCAGCGTGGATTGCTCGTGTTGCGTCACACTGTTACACATAATCGGGAATTTATAGGCCATCGTCGTTCTTCTGTGCATATCCATGCCCGCCATGGACTGTGAGTTCTTCTTTGCTCCGTCCGACATGTCCATTGAGATCACCAGCAACGATAAAATAGTCAGTGGTCTTCTTGTGAGGCAGTGCCCAGAAGGCATCTTTGATATCCGTGCCCAGGCCAGTTTGTGGAGCATTCCACTGAAAAATTACTATTTCCTTCTCTCCCCAATTAAGACGAGGTACATCAAGCGGATTATCGTAGTTTTGCACCTCGGTGACTGAACCGTCAAATTTTGCTGATATAACATTGCCAACATCATTAGTTGTAGTTCGGGTTCCGTTGTGCATCAGTTAGTAAATGCATTCCATTTCGCAAGACTTTTCTCCACTTCATGTTTTTCCCCGCACCTCACAGATGCCTGTATGCCTTCTCTCTGGTGCTTCATCCAGACTTAGTTCGGTGATGTGATACAGAATCGAGGTACTCTCTTGCTTAGCAGTCACAGGCCTTGCGACGGTAACCCTTGCGTACCTCTCACACTGACTGGACCCTGCCAACGCGCGTCCCTTCCAGAAGACGCCCTAACGTTGGTTCCAATTCCATGCGACATATTTCTATAAGGATGTGAATGTGTTATTTTACTGCTAGCATGGCATGAAGCATTTTAGAGCTCATGAGGAGAACAGACGCCTTTTGCAGCCGCTCCTCTAGAGAAGGAACGCTACGCTCCTTTCTGCATTAATACAGATACTTCCGCTAACTGCTCCGTACCCAACGTTTCCATCTCCGCCGAAGACTTTGTTCTCGTTTGGTCTACGAGAGCAGTTTTATTTCGCTCACGTCTGTCGGCAGACCTGTGGGGTACCCGTATCCGTCACCTGCGACGCGCCACGTGCTACGGCAGTGTAGCTGGTTCAAGGAGAATGTGCATCAGTACGAAATGGAATGCGATTTTACTGAAAAACGAATTGTGGGCCTGATAAATCACTTGTTACAAAAATTGCCACAGAACTTTGCACCTTTTACTCGGAGTGATGTGCCACAAAACATATGACATACAATCCAGTGCTGTATTTTCTGTCCCGTGTTATCCAGAGGTGGCAACATCAATATCTTATGTGCTGATCAGTAGGTCTAGCCTGTCTTAAAGATTGCAGTAACAAGACGTGGTTGAGCCTCCCACTGCTTTGCTTGTGTGGAAGTCATGCATTCGACTGCGCCTTGTGAATTCATTGCATACAGCATGAATTGGGATGTACCATTTCATGCTATGATGTATTTTGGCCTTGGCGATCGAATTTTCCCATGTGCCAGTTGTAGGCTGATCGCACCTTTAACCAATAAATTTGTACTTCTCGCTCTTCTTTCTTAGAGTACGTAGAACCACTGTGCGGTGCGGAGACAGCACAGAATTTGATGCCATCCAACAATGTTATGATTCCACTAAAAATCATCACTTGTTCCGTGATCTTTTGAAATGAAGGTAATCTCAGTCCTTTTACATAGCAGCAATATCCACTGCAGTGTAATTCAATGTCACGTCACGTCGAATTTTGGCTAAAACCTTGATTTTCATGCTCCTAGCTGTAGTCTTAGAGGAACATTTGTAAGAATATTCAAGGATGTGATTAGTTGCATTTGTGTTTCAAATTGAGGATATCAGGACATTGCAATAAAACACTACAACCAAAGCCATATTCTTTGTCGCCATCGTGTCTGTGGCAGCAGTATCTGAAGTAAAAATGAAAGTGTCATTGTTAGGGAAAGAACCGTCATCTGCTTGTTATAATGCTGCTTTTACTGAATTTCGTCAGGATCAGTGGTTTCCATGTACACCTAGCATACGGCCTCTGTTACAGACAGCTGTTAAGACGTAGACAAGTAGTACGTGTTAGTAAATAAGAAACTCCTTGTATAAACCTACCGTCCTATGCACATCAAAGCTATTAATTAGAAATAACCACACTGTCACGTGATAGAATGCTACACTGATATGATAACAATGTACAAATACAATATGCGTGTTTACGTGACAGCAAATAACATTCATAAACGATTTATCATAGTTATTCACATCTTCTGGAAACAATGTTCTGAACTTTATTAATCTCTACATCATTGAGATTCAATTAAACTCAACAACAAAGGCTTTTACAAAAAAATTTACTAGCCTGCCACAAACCGCAGAGTGGTTGAACATGATCAAATCTCCAAAGCATATGCCGTCCTTTACGAAGGAGGAAAGACATTTATGGATTTCAGTGGATAAATGTTTGCCGGATTAAGGTGCTTGTATTTAAGGCTGAACCGCTTCTTCTTGTGCATTCTTGAAATGAGGTTGTCTATGAGCTCTTTTCTTCCGCGTGATATCGTGATTAAAGAGAAGACGCAACATATCCTCGTAACAAGTGAGAGCTTTTCAGATTTACTACTACACTCTGAATTTGACATCAGATGACGTTTACGCTCAGGAACGTGATGTTCTTGAGTAATGAGCTCTCTCCATGGGATATCAGTGCATTGAATGTTCAGTAATAAACTGAAGAAAATGGAAATTGCATCACCCAGAAAGATTGGTGCTACATTGCTGCAATTGAACGTGCAGGACGAGTGTTTGGTTGTGATTCGGTGATTACACTTTCAGGTTCCTCTGACCGCAAGTTTGGACAACAGGCAATACAGGATGTGCCCAACACGAGCTGCATTACATTGATGAATTCGTCGAGGCATGGAGTCAATAAGGTCCCGTATCACTTCCTGAGGAATTGTGGCCCATGCTTGCTGCACTGCACGGGTCAATTGCTCCAGGTTTGTGGGTGGCTGAGGACGGTTGGCCAGTTGTTGACTCATCATGTCCCATACATGCTCAATAGGACTGAGGTCCGGGGATCTGGCGGGCCATTCTAAGGTTGTGATGTGAAGAGCTCCTCTGGAGATGCATTCAGTATGAACCAGGGCATTGTCCTGCTGAAACATCCCATTAGCAATGTTCGCCATCTTAGGGACAGCCACTGAATTGACTACCCTATCAACGTACTGTCGAGCAGTCATAGTGCCCTAAACGAAGCACTAATTGTGATTTCACGTTCAAGCCAATAGCTCCTCAGACCATAATGCTTGGTGTTGGCCCTGTGTGCCTCTCGACAATAAGATCTGGGCAGCCCCTCTCCCCGATACGTCGGCGCACACGATTCCGACGATCACTGCGGGCAAGACAGAAGCGCGATTCATCACTAAAGACGACCCTATGCCATTCGGTGACCCACGTCGATCTTCCTCGACCCCAGGCCAGCCTTACACGTCGCTGTTGTGCGGTCAATGGAACCCCTGCAGGGACACGGGCTCGTAACCCAGCTGCACGCAGGTGATTACCAACTGTTTGTTGTTTAACGTGCGATGCCACAGCTGCTCGAATTTGCGCTGCTGTTGCATGGGGTTCCATCCTGGCCATCCGAATGATAAGGCGATCCTCTCTCACAGTTGTCTATCGCGCTGGGCCTGTGCAAGGTCTACGAGTGTGGGTATCTTCATTTGACAACTGCTGCCATACACGTATGGCCTGTCGGCCAACACGTGCAGCGGCAGTCTTTAGCGATAATCCAGCCTCACACAGCCCAATTATCCGAGCCCTCTGAAACGGCGACAGTTGTTGATACCGTGCTCTTCGCTGTCGTCGAGGCATGTTTGACGGGGAACACTTCACTGCACAGACTGCGAGTCAACTACGCTACACCAGAGTCCGTATACTGGAGTAGATTCCTCCCGACCAATCACGTGGGGAGACCAGTAGCAAAATCCCATGGGTCTGAAACTTTGATCGTTTACATACTTATATGGCATCGTTCCATATATTGAAAATCAACACAAACTACCAATGTCTTCATGGTGATGCAATTACCATTTTCTTAAGTGTTTCTTTCATGAGAGACTTTTAGTGGAGTTGAGTGTTGAACTTTTGGTCACATCGTTTTATTTTGTCTGTGTAGGTCGGGACCCGAGGTGAGTTACGCAGATCATCAACCTCTGGATAGCGGAGCCCCTTGTTTCAGGTGCAGTGTGTGTGGTAAAGTCCTGGCCAGGAAGTTTTGCCTCGTGCGACATTTGAGGAGTCACGAATATGAACGTCGTTGCAAATGCGGTCAGTGCGGAAACGTCTTCGATAGCACAAACAGCCTCTCGGAACACGTAATGACCCATATTGAAGAGCAGCCACAAAATTGCAAAATCTGTAGTAAACTCTTCACTTCTAAAAGTGCACTAGAGATTCATGTACGGTCTCATACAGGCGCGAAGTCGCAGTTGTGCAATATCTGTGGCAAATCATTTAGCACTTCACGCAGTTTAAAAGATCACATGCGGATTCACGCAGCAAGGAACCGGCAGATTTGCAAAGTCTGTGGCAAATTATTCAGCCATATTTTCAACCTAAAAGCTCATATGCGGACCCACACAGGAGAAAAGCCGTTTTGGTGCTATATTTGTGGCAAATACTTCAGCCAGAATTGCAATCTAAAACGTCACATGCCGGCCCACACCAACCAAAAGCCGCACTGCTGCAATGTCTGTGGCAAATCATTCGCCCAGAAAGGAACTTTAACAGATCACATGCGGATTCACACAGGTGAAAGGCCATACCTTTGTACAGTATGTGGCAAAACATTCAGACATAAAAACTCTTTAACGGATCACCTTTGTTCACATACAGGAGAAAAGCCATTCAGATGCAGAATATGTAGTAAACACTTCTCCGGTAAAACTGCACTCTCGAAACATAGTCGGACGACAGCTCATACTGCTTAAATGTGTATAGTGTTTCTTCAGCCAGAAATTCAGTCTGACAGTTCACATCGTAGCGCACACGGTTATGAAGGCTCAGTAATCCGAAGAAATGTTTAGAAAATCGTGTAACGTAACCATGCACATTTGAACCGCACTGGATAGACAACGAACTGCTCCGTGTTTTGTGGCAAGCCGTTCGCATGCAGACCACGTTGTCGCTACGCGCTGACAGCAAGGCGCACGAGCGTCACGTCACGCCGGAATAAAACCGCGCAAAACTTAATATATTGCTGCAAGTGAGAGCAGTTTGTAGACGTAAAAAGAAGGCTGATCAGAAATAGCTCCAATCATCTACCGAGGTAGACAGGGATCTATACATAGATGAAAGAAACAGCGAAACAAATAGTTGTTGAATACTAAAAGAAGTGGGAAATTTTTGGTAATAACCCGGAAAGGCTAGGTCAAGCAACAGGGAAACCTTTCTGGACAGTAAAAAAGAATCTTAAGAAGGGAGGGAAAAAGGAAATTAACAGTGTTTTGAGTAATTCAGGTGAACTCGTAATAGATCCCAGGGAATGACTGGAGAGGTGGAGGGAATATTTGGAAGATCTTCTCAACGTAAAAGGAAATCATCCTGGTGGTGTTGGGAACAGCCAAGCTCATGGGGAGGAGGAAGATGGTGCTGGTGAAATTATGTTTCAGGAAGTGGAAAGGATGGTAAATAAACTCCATTGTCACAAAGCAGCAGGAATAGATGAAATTAGACCTGAAATTGTGAAGTATAGTGGGAAGGCAGGGATGAAATGGCTTCATACAGTAATAAGATTAGCATGGCATGTTTGTAAGGTACCTTCAGATTAGACAAAAGCAGTAATTGCACCTACCTATACGCAAGGGAACAGGAAGGATTACAACAACTATCGAGGTATCTCATTGATTACTGTACTAGGCAAAGTATTCACTGGCATCTTGGAAGGGAGGATGTGATCAGTAGTTGAGAAAAAATTTGGATGAAAACTACTCTAGTGTGGTTTCAGACCACAGAGGGGCTGTAGGGTTCTGACTTTCTGTATGCGCCAGATAATTGGAAAATGCTGAGAGGAATAGGCAGTTGTGTTTATGTTTTGTACATCTAGAGAAAGCATATGATAGGGTACTGAGCGAAAAAGATGTTTGCCAT
Source organism: Anabrus simplex (assembly GCF_040414725.1). Lineage (NCBI taxonomy): Eukaryota > Metazoa > Arthropoda > Insecta > Orthoptera > Tettigoniidae > Anabrus > Anabrus simplex. Next base: position 22,617,530 of record NC_090277.1, on the reverse strand, counting down.
ACTGGGGGACTATGGAGTTAAAGGTACCGGTAGATGATTAAAATCAATCAAGGACATTTATGTTGACAATTGGGCTTCAGTGACAATTGATGGTAGAATGAGTTCATGGTTCAGAATATTTACAGATGTTAGACAGGGATGTAATTTTTCAACTTTGCTGTTCGTAGTTTACATGGATCACCTACTGAAAGGTATAAAATGGCAAGCAGGGATTTAGATAGGTGGAAATGTAGTAAGCAGTTTGCCCTATGCTGACGACGTGGACTGAATGGCAGATTGCCCCAAAATCCTGCAGTCTAATATCTTGGAACTTGAAAATAGCTGCAATAATTATGGTATGAAAATTAGCCCTTCAAACTCTAAATTGATGTCAGAGAACTGAATGTCCGATTGGTGATACAAAGCTAGAACAGGTTGATAATTTCATGTATTTAGGTTGGGTTTTCTTCCAGGGTGGCCATATAGTAAGCAGGATTAATTCAAGGTGTAGTAAAGCTAATGCAATGCGGTCAACAATATTCAGTAGAAGGAAGTTAGCTCCCTGACGAAACCATCTTTACATCAGTCTGTTTCCAGACCAACTTTGCTTTATGGGAGCGAAAGCTGGGTGGACTCAGGATATGTTATTCGTAAGTTGGAAGGTGTTGTTTGAGCCATCACTCCATAGACTGGTTTGATGGAGCTCTCATTGCCACCCTATCCTGTGCTAACATTTTCATTTCTACATAACTACTGCATCCTACATCTGCTCTAGTCTGCTTGTCATGTTCAAACCTTGGTCTACCCCCTTTGTTATTACCACCTACATTTCCTTCGAGAACCAACTGCACAAGTCCTGGGCGTCTTAAGATGTGCCCTATCATTCTATCTGTTCTTCTTGTCAAATTTAGCCAAATTGATCTCCTCTCACCAATTCGATTCAGTATCTCTTCATTCGTGATTCGATCTATCCATCTGACCTTCAACATTCTTCTGTATCACCTCATTTCAAAAGCTTCAATTCTCTTTTTTTCTGAGCTAGTTATCGTCCATATTTCCCTTCCATACAATGTCACACTCCACACAAAAGTCTTCAAAAACATATTTCTAATACCTATATCAATGTTTGAAGTGAGAAAATTTCCTTTGTTAAGAAAGCTATTCCTTGCATGTGCTAGTCTGCATTTTGTCCTCTTTACTTCTGCCATCGTTAGTTATTTTAGTACCCAAGTAACAATATTCATCTACTTCCTTTAAGACTTCATTTCCTAATCTAATATTTCCCGCATCTCCTTTGTTCGATTGCATACATTACTTTTGTTTTGGACTTATTTATTTTAATTTTGTACTCCCTACCCAAGACTTCGTCCATACCATTCAGCGGATTCTCGAGATCTTCTGCAGTCTCCGATAAAATAATGTCATTGGCAAATCTCAAGGTTTTGATTTCCTCTCCTTGGATTGTGATTCCCTATTAATTTCCTCTTTGATTTCCTTTACTTCCTGTACTATGTAAACATTGAAGAGGAGGGTGGACAAATTGCAGCCTTGCCTCACTCCTTGCTGGATTGCTGCTTCTTTTTCAAAGCCCTTGATTCTAATCACTGCAGACTGATTTTTATACAGATTGTAGATAATTCTTCGTTCTCGGTATCTGATCCCAATCACCTTCAGAATCGTAAATATCTTGGACCAATCAACATCGAATGCCTTTTCTAGATCTACGAATAGCATGTACGTGGGCTTGTCCGGCTTGATTCCATCTTGTATGATCAGACGTAAAGTCAGGATTGCTTCACGTGTTCCTACATTTCTTCTGAAGCCAAATTGATCTTCTCCCAACTCAGTTTCAACTTGTTTTGTCATTCTTCTGTAAATAATGTGTGTCAAAATTTTGCAGGCATGAGATACTAACCTTATAGTGCGGTAGATTTCACAACTGTCAGCACCGGCTTTCTTGGGAATAGGTATAACAACAGTAGTATAATAGGACAGTTCGGCGGCCTCCTCTTCCCGCGGGAAATTTGAATTTTGGCGGGAAATTTGAATTTTGGCGCGAGATTTCAATTTGTAAACAAAGCCACGTGCTTTTTGACAGCTGTCATCGACAACAACGCATCGCTAACCTCACTGCTGCCATCTTGACGGGCCTAAACCTCAGTAGTACCAACTTAACCTAACTAGCGCGAGATTTGAATAGGTAAACAAATCCACGTGTTTTTTGACAGACAACAACGTATCGCAAACCTCATTGCAGCCATCTTGACGGGTCTAAACCTCAGTGCGACCAACTTAACCTCACTAGCGCGAGATTTGAATTTGTACACAAATCCACGTGCTTTTTGACAGCTGTCATCCGCCATCTTTAAACTACAGAACACCGTGCTGCCCTCTTTATTGCAGTAGCTGCAAATTCGTCACCTGTCATCCGCAGTGTTGCCATCTTGGCGGGCCTGAACCTTAGTGCTACCAACTTAACCTCACTAGCGCGAGATTTGAATCGGTAAACAAATCCACGTGCTTTTTGACAGCTGTCATCCGCAATCTTCAATCTATAGAGCACAGTGCTGCCGTCATTAGCTACTTACCTTTGAAATGTGGTGGCGGATAATTTGAAAAATGCTTTTTGACAGCAGCCATCTTTGAGCACCATGCTGCCCTCTTTGTGGTGGCGGGAAATTCCACGTGCTCTTGTTTGGAAACAAACTCACGTGCTTTTTCTGACAGCTGTCATCCGCCATCTTGCATCACAAACCTCAGTGCTCCACTCTTTAGCTAGATACCTTTGAAATGTGGTGGCGGCAATTTGAAAAATTCTACATTCTCTTGTTTGGAAACAAACCTATGCGCTATAATCCAGAGAGCATCGTGCTGCCCTCTTTAGTAGAAATGTGGTGGCGGCAAATTCTACGTGCTCTTGTTTGGAAACAAACCCATGTGCTTTTCTGACAGCTGTCATCCGTCATCTTTAATCTAGAGAGAACAGTGCTGCACTCTTTCGTTGAAATGTGGTGGCGCCAAATTCCACGTGCTCTTTTTTGGAAACAAATTCTACGTGCTCTTCAGCTGTCATCGACCACCTTTAATCAAGAGAGCACCGTGCTGCCCTCTTTGTGGTGGCGAATAATTTCAAAAATTATTTTTGACAAGCAGCCATCTTTAATCCAGAGAGAACAGTGCTGCCCTCTTTAGCTACTTACCTTTGAGGCGGTTAATTTGAAAAATTCTATTTGACAAGCTGCCATCTTTAATGAAAAGGGCATCGTGCTGCTATCTTGCGGGTAATTTTTACGTCACAGCTGTCATCCACCATCTTGCGTTGCTAACCTTAGTGCTGCCCTCTTTAGCTACTTACCTTTGAGGCGGACTATTTGAAAAAAAAATCTATTTGACAAGCTGACACCCGCCGTCTTGCATCGCAAACCTCAGGGCTGCACTCTTTAGTTGAAATGTGGTGGCGGTAAATTCGAACAAGTTTAATCATACATCGGGGGAGCTAGAGTAAGCACGTGCTGCAGCGATGACGTCGTCATGCATGTTTAGACTTGTCCGTTTTCTTAAGAGTAGGTCGGTGTAAAGGAATGCAATAAGTATGCAGCATAAAAACAAGAGTGTGCATGTGCTGCAGCGATGACGTTATTGTAGGTGCGCATGTTTAAACCCGTTCGTTGACTAAAAGCTTTAGTCTTCGAGAAACAGTGATAGAGAGTAGAGTGCAAACATGACGAAAACATTAATAGTTGATGTGCAAGTCTTTAAAGTAAACGGAAACAAATTTGTGTTTAAAGAGGTGGCTGTGTTAGATTGCAGTGTGTTGTGGGCATCAAAACTTGTTAGTTTAGTATTTAGCCCACCGTTTCCTTACTGTTTGCAAACAGATGAAGATAAAAAGCAGACTCAGTGGATTGAAAACAATTTAGGTTTGAAGTGGGAAGAAAAAGGAATACCTTATCGTTTTCTACCTTAAAGATGAATGCACATTTGTCAAGAGCAGATCTTGTTCTTTTAAAGGGTTGTGAAAAGAAAGAATGGTTGCGTGATTTTCTACCATCATCGTGTGAAATTATCGACATGCATGAATTGTGCTGCCCTTCATTTAAAACTTCCGAAAAAGCATAGTAGAGAAACAAGTAAACAGTCTTTACAACATGTATGCATGCTCTTTGATTGGTTGTGTTGCAATGCATGCCGGGAAGTGAACAACATATGTAAACGGCAGTGTCGAAGTGACCTTAGTGTAAAAGAATCATTTGTAGAGTGAAGACACCATGTCATTTCTAACAGATACTAAGTGTAACGCAGTTGAAAAGGCGATCGTAAAGTTTCATGCATGCAAAAAGAAACTAAACACTTTTACTGAAGAAGAGTTAAATGCATTACCAAAGGCATTTTTCGTTAATGTAGCTGCGAATGCTGTAAAGAAGATTTGGGAAAAGGTGCGTCGTGAGTGGACTCAAGATCCTGTTTTGTCAGAGCTTCAAACGTGTAGTTTACATCATGAACACGTGAGTTTAGGTAGAAGACCTTCTGTGAGACAGTGCCGTACATGTCAACTAATTAAACTGTATCACGGACCTAAAACTAACGAGTTGTCTTCGCTTATAAACACTTATCATGGCTGTGGAGAGAGTAAACAAGGAAAAGGTGAAGAAACGTGCTGGGAAAAAGATGAGGAAGCATGTTGGGCGTGGACTCGTCGATAGAGTGATTGATCTTCTTTTCTTCGTGCTTCATCTCCCCTGCGGCCCTAGAACACGTTCGCCTGACACGTAGTTATATGCTGCTCGCATAGAGTATGTCGTGTAGCTGTTAAAGTCTGCTTCGTAAAGTTATGCTTCGTGTGTGTTTGTTATTACCTAGTGCTTTAGCTGCTCAGAAGATAGCAACACTTGTCATTGTTGGTGCAATAAAACGAAAACTGAGTGACAATGACCGTAAAATAAACAAAGGATAAATATATATATATATATATATATATATATATATATATATATATATATATATTCTAAAATAAGTATGAATTGTCAAAACATATTACAGGTGTTGTTTAATCCTACAGCATGTCCTAGTGACTTAGAAGAAAGGAAACGTAGAGGATTAAAAGAAAACACACATAAGATTTAAAGTATATCCTCTTTATTAATCCATGAATTAAAGCTGTTATTAAAACCAAGCCATTTAACATACAGTTTATTGCCACGACGTCGAATAACACGTTCAACTAAATAGTGATCAGGATATTTTGTTTTCTGCAGTTCTTCGATGTAGAATCCTCCTTCAATAGGCTGTCCTCTGAGATCGCGAAGTAAATACGTAACTGGATTAGTAAGCTTAACACTTCTGATTTGAAAAATTTCAGTGCTCCAGTTTGGTGTGTATCCTTTTGCAAAGATAGACTTGTGTTTGCTGATGCCAACAAAATCACCTTCTTTAAAGCGATGGCGACGTGGATCAGCTGTTTTAATTACAAGATGAATAGCATTTATACGAGGTGCATTCTTTGTAACAAGACGTAGCTTTGTTCCGATAGTGCGATGAGGTGTATCGTTGTAGGTAGATAAAAGTCTAGGTAGCAGATCAATCCAACGATATGAACCTTGCGCTGTAAATTCTCGTCACATCATTGTTTTGAGTGTACGATTAAAGCGTTCTACGACACTTGCCTTGAGATTGCTGAAGGTAGAGTAGTGTTGAATGCCAAGTAACTTGAGGTAAGAAGAAAAATCCTTGTTGTAAAACTCTTTACCTTGATCAGTTTGAAGAAGCCTTGGGCAGCGTTTCGATTCTTCAACAATATGTTTAAATGCTCCTTTAACTTGAGCTGCTGTTTTAGAATGCACGGGTTGTGCAAAAGCAAACTTCGAGTACACATCGATAACAGTAAGTAGATACTTATACCCCTTATTACTAGAGGCATATGGAATCATTTCTACTAAGTCTGCTTGCCAGAGATCATCTTTTCCTCGTGTAATAACGCGTCTGCGACAGTAGGTGCGACGTGCTGGTTGATGTAACTCATGTGCGATGTTTACCTTTACAGGTGAGATCTTCTCTTGACGAGCCATTACAAAATAATACCGGCATAACGTAGTTCTCTTTCTATTTCTAGAATTTCTGATCCGTGACCAGTGTGACCAGCCCCTTGCGATGCTCTTAAAAGTTGTAATCGTTCAACGAGTAAGTTTGGGTCATTCCAATATTTACATCCACATACGGCAACAAAGGCTTGTAGATAACATCAAGACTACGTGCAGTCGGAAACAGCTTAGAAATAAACTCACGATACTTGTAACTCTTATTCGCATTTACAGCTTCTGTTCTCTTGTAATTACGTCGTGTTGCGTCAGTAGCAAAAAGTATTGCTTTATATTTTTTAAGATCATCTTGTACAATTATATCCTTGTCAGGTATTCGTGAGAAAAGAAGTTCTAAGAGTGCTTTCGTAGGTTTATAGGTAACACCTTTTACAATGAGTTTGTTGTTATTAATCTTAACATTTGAATTTCCTATCCAGAAACAGTCATCTTCGTAGCGAATACCGTAGGTAGTGTCAGTTTGTCCTGTAAAAAGTTTTTCTATATAAGGTGCAAAGAGAGATCCATAGGTATCTTGAATAAAAGTTCTAAACTGATTGCGATACTCTGGTGTAATCATAACCTCAGACAAATATGGTAGATTTTGCGTCGATGTAGTAGGTGTTTCAGCAATAACATCTGTAGTTAAAAACTCAACACGCTTAGATGGTGATGTATCATTAAGTTCTTCTTCTTCATCTTCCTTATCTTCCTCTTCTTGATCTACATCCTGCTTCTTCTCTTCCTTATCTTGTTCATGCTTTTCTTCTTCTTCTTCTTCTTCTTCTTCTTCTTCTTCTTCATGCTTCTCTTTATGATATGATGTTTGCATAGAAGCAAAACTTGAAGTAGACTGCGGTAATGAAGTAGAATGAAAAATTTCTTTGAGTGGTGTACTTAGTTGTGTTTTTCAAAATAAATCCGTGTCTGCTTGAATACGTTTAAGTTCTTTAAATTTCCGTCGAATATTGTTTCGAGCTTGGATGATATGTTTTGTGATCTCCTTGCTAGATGTTAACATGATGATGGTTTTAAATCAAGTAGTTACTGTAATTCTGTGTTAATGCATATAAAATGATCGAAACCCATGCGATATCGTCCATGCTGTACATCACTTTCTTTATCAATAACTAAAAAGCTGTAACGGTGTAATGACCTACATTTAGCACACATACGTTTAAAGTCATCGAATGTCATATCAGTATTAACATGATCGTTATACACATGTCGCATGTTGCGCTCATCTTGCCGAAAAAGCACAATAACATTTGCGTTGTCGCGTATCAACTGCTTAGGCACACGAGAATAGGTTTGTCCAAATAGATGCAATCAACATATTTATGCCGACCCGTACTAAAGAATGCACGAATAACGTTTTGCTGTTCTGTTGCGACATCATCAAAGATCATAAGAGAATTAGGAAGCACATCGTCTGGTGATGGTACTTGCTCATGCGAATTAAATTTAAAATATCTTATTCCATCTTTAACTAGATCGTGCATTACAGTTTGTAGAACAGTATATAGCGGCTGATAGAGTGACTTTGCGAAAACGTAAATATTCTCGAAGTGTACACCACTTACAGAAGTAATAAGTGTGAGTAAAAGATTTGTTTTCCCGCATCCCGACGAACCTGATAAAATACAGCGAACAGTAAAAGGAAACAACGTTCCATGACGTTTTTTGTTGTTGTACTAGAACTAGGTAAGAGATGTGGTACAATGTCGGTAACAGGTAGTGTGTCTTGCTGCTTTATAATCTTCATGATAAGTGAATCATAAAGTGCGTAATAGTAATATATATATTAAACGAAACAAGAGGCAATGGTTAGTTTATGATTTGCTCTAGACTAGTCAAGTCGTGTACAGCATGGTGAAACAACGATATCCAAACGACATGAAGAAGAAGAAGAAAATAAAAACTGTTGGATGGAAAGATGTTATAAAGGCTGCGCGAAAAGCTATTCAAGGGGAATACAATCCTCGTGTAGCTATTACAAAGGCGTTACACGCAGCAAGAGCGAGAATTTCTCCAAAGTGCAGAGCAATATTTAGTAAACAGCACGAATTATTCCTGTACCAAAACGAGGAGGATTTCTTCCTGCGCTGTTTGCTAGCTTAGCAGCTTTAGGGTCATTGCTAGGTGGTGCTAGTGCTGTAGCGAGAACTGTCAAAGCTGTAGAAGAAGCGAAACAACAGTTGAAAGAGAGTGAACGTCATAACAAGACGATGGAGGCAATTGCGTTACGAGGCAAAGGTGTGAACATGAAGCTAGCGCCATACAAGAAAGGGCTTGGTATCTACATTTCTCCAAAAAACGTCTACTGAATGCACTGCCGCATCGAGCTCTAACGCATGATGAAGTTTTTACGATTGCTAAACAACTAGGAATTCATTACTTTCGAGGAGTGTATATGCGCGATCAACTACCAGCGCGCCCACGTGAACGTGAAAGTGCCGTAGTTAACTTGGACGACAGTCGTGGACCTGGAACTCATTACGTTGCTTATGTAAAACGTAAATCTAAAGTATCGTATTTTGATAGCTATGGAGACTTACCTCCTCCTTTTGAGCTCATACATTATTTCGGAAGCAGTGCAGACATTGTTTACAATAAAAACCGTGTGCAAAACTTTAATACACGCATGTGCGGACGATTATGTGTTATATTCTTATATCAAACCCAGACAGTAGAGAAAGTGCATTAGTGTCTACGTGATGACGAACAGTGAAAGAACGTTTGCTGTACGTGGAGAAGGACCTGAAACAACCGTCTATTTTAATCCACCAATCGAACTTGACTATCAGCCGCATAGTATTGGACTAATATCGTTTGAAAGCTACAATAAAATCTATAATGTGCGTGATGGTGTAAACAAGTTCTATTACGATGAGTATGTGCTAACACTACCCTCAGGTAGTTATACAGTAGACGATATTCACGACTATATTGAAAGTACGTTAATTGATCAGTTTGGGGAAGATAGTTTTAGTAATCATAATTACAATTACATAAATGTGTTATTGAATCATCGTTTAAGATTGACTACAAATCACAACCTGATTCGATTGGACCACTGCTTGGATTTTCATCGAGGGAGCTCCTACCGAACGTACGTTACGAGTCTGATCAACCTATAAAACTCTTCCATGATTATAATGTGAACATTACTTGTAATATGATTACAGACTTGAATAGTAATCTACAACCTTCGCACGTCCTGCACGACTTTATTGTTACAGAGGAACGTGGATATACTATTTGTGAGAAACCAGCAGTAGTTCTTTATCATCCTGTGTCTGTAAAACACATTAGCAACATTACTCTTAGACTTGTAAATAAACATAATCAGCTTATTCATTTAGATCAGCAGGCGTACGTAGCTTACAAACTACATCTTAAACCAGTATGAAAACCATCTATAAAACACGGTGTACTTTCCGAAGACATACTACATGTGTGCAGAGACTCATCGAGTTAACAGATACCCATAAGCAGATACTCCAAGATTTAGGATATACACTACTACAACAGAATGGAAGAAATGCTAGACATTACGAATACAGTAGAAAGTCGTGAAGGTGTAGTACGAAGTGAGCTTCATTCCTATCAACCTTTTACGTTTGGATTAAATAACAATGATGAAATTCATTTTATTATTAATCAGCAAGATGTATACACCTTACCACACGAAAGCAACCTCTATATTGAAGGACGACTAGAAAAGTCGGATGGAAGTGGACCAAGCAATTCACAACTAAACAACCATGCTCTAGCTTTTCTCTTTTCTGAAGCGCGATATGAAAAATAATGTTGAAATAGATCGAACGAAGAATGTTGGTATTACAAGTGCAATGAAACTCTACCCTTCTTTCTGTGATGAAGAAAGTAATCTTTTGCGGATGGCTGGATGGTGTCCGAAAGCTACTAACAACTGGATGATTAATGAGGATGGAACTTTTACGGGTATATTATCACTGAAACATATTTTTGGATTCGCAGAAGACTTTACACGTATTATAATCAACGCAAAACAAGAGCTTATTCTAATCCGTGTGAGAAACCAGCAGTAGTTCTTTATCATCCTATGTCTGTAAAACACATTAGCAACATTACTCTTAGACTTGTAAATGAACATAATCAGCTTATTCATTTAGATCAGCATGCGTACGTAGCTTACAAACTATATAAGGTTGATAGGAATGAAGCTCACTTCGTACTACACCTTCACGACTTTCTACTGTATTCGTAATGTCTAGCTTTTCTTCCATTCTGTTGTAGTAGTGTATATCCTAAATCTTAAAGCAGTAGAAACACCAGTAGAATCGAAAATAACACTGCATCGTATACTGTGGAGGATTCCACAGGTAACCTTATCTGATCGTGAAAAACTTCGATTGCTCAAGATTGTAGAAAATGATACACCATTACCTATACGTTTTAGAAGTTGGGAGCTGCATGAATATCCTGTGTTATCACCTACAAACAAGCATAGCTGGGCTGTTAAAACATCACGTTTTACTGAGAAGCCCTTGTACATTATTTTTGGATTTCAAACTAATCGTAAATTCAATCACGAAAAAGATAGCTCACTGTTTGATCACTGTAAATTAAGACACGTTAGACTATATCTCAACGGAATTACGTATCCCTACGAAAACATAGACATTAACTTTGAGAAAAATAAGTTTGGGATGCTCTATGACATGTTTTGTAAATTTCAATCATCGTATTATCAGAAAGAAGATCGTCCGCTATTTACACCTCAAGAATTTAAAAATAAAGCACCGATTGTAGTTATAGACTGCTCTTATCATGAAGAATATATAAAAGAATCTCCAGTTGATATTCCTTTAGAATTTGAAACATCTGAAAACATTCCTGCTAACACAGCAGCCTATTGTCTTATTATTCATATGAGTGATGTTACCTACCATCCGCTAACGAATATTGTTACGAGACTGTAAATAAGAATAGCTCTTTATCATTTTCATTAGTGTGTGCTTCGACATCGTACGCTATGGAACAAAACTGCAAATGTGCATGCTGTTTGCATGCTCATACGCAACATCTTATTTATCTTACACGAGTGAGTGAGGCTATTAAGATGTTCTATAAACATAGATCGTCGATGCCGAAACATCTTATTCAATACTTACTACCAGGATTTTTATCTACGTACGCTGCCTCTTACGTACATAATTTTTGGGGCATCCTTCCTCTACACAGTAAGATGTCGATCGAAGTAGCTTTATGCAGAAAATGGTGATGATGGTTGGGATGGCCCAAATCCGAGGATTGAACACTGTACACAGTTATGAATGAACTTTCTCTACTACCTCATGATGAAGATGATTCCGAAAAGGAATAACAAGGTAAGAAATATATGATCTTCTCTGTAAAGCATAACATACTTAGTATAATATATTTCTAAATGTTTTGTTTAATTTGAATGTTGCAGGAGGCATTTCAGAAGCATACGTTGTTAAGAAGCATACCACCCTTGTCAGCAGCAAAAACGAACACTGTTGTAGTACATTTGTAAATAAATATTTGATCGCATTCAAGAATGTTGTACTTATTGCATTGCTTTACACCGACTTACTCTTAAGAAAAACGACCAAATGACGTCATCACTGCAGCACATGCTTACTCTAGCTTTCCCGATGCATGTTTAAACTTGTTCGAATTTACCGCCACCACATTCCTTTACACCGACTTACTCTTAAGAAAACGAACAAGTCTAAACATGCATGATGACGTCATCACTGCAGCACGTGCTTACTCTAGCTCCCCCGATGTATGATTAAACTTGTTCGAATTTACCGCCACCACATTTCAACTAAAGAGTGCAGCACCGAGGTAAGCGATGTAAGATAGTGGTAACTGTGTTGAATAAAGATGGCTGTTTGTCAAAAAGAATTTTTCAAATTATCCGCTACTGCATAGAGTGCGGCACTGCGCTCTCTTGATTAAAGATGGCGGATGACAGCTGTCAAGAAAAGCACGTGGAATTTACCACCACCACAAAGAGGGCAGCACGGTGCTCTCTAGATTAAAGATGGCGGATGACAGCTGTTAGAAAAATCATCTAGATTTTAAATTGCTCACTACTACGATAAAGTTAGCAGCACGGTGTTCTCTAGTTTAAAGATGGCTGCTTGTCAAAAAAGAATTTTTTCAAATTATCCGCTACTACATTTCAACTAAAGAGTGCAGCCCTGAGGTTTGCGGTGCAAGATGGCGGGTGACAGCTTGTCAAATAGATTTTTTTTCAAATAGTCCGCCTCAAAGGTAAGTAGCTAAAGAGGGCAGCACTAAGGCTAGCAATGCAAGATGGTGGATGACAGCTGTGACGTAAAAATTACCCGCAAGATAGCAGCACGATGCTCTTTTCATTAAAGATGGCAGCTTGTCAAATAGAATTTTTCAAATTAACCGCCTCAAAGGTAAGTAGCTAAAGAGGGCAGCACTGTTCTCCCTGGATTAAAGATGGCTGCTTCTCAAAAATAATTTTTGAAATTATTCGCCACCACGAGGGCAGCACGGTGCTCTCTTATTAAAGATGGTCGATGACAGCTGAAGAGCACGTAGAATTTGTTTCCAAAAAAGAGCACGTGGAATTTGCCGCCACCACATTTCAACGAAAGAGTGCAGCACTGTTCTCTCTAGATTTAAGATGACGGATGACAGCTGTCAGAAAAGCACATGGGTTTGTTTCCAAACAAGAGCACGTAGAAATTGCCGCCACCACATTTCTACTAAAGAGGGCAGCACGGTGCTCTCTGGATTAAAGCGCATAGGTTTGTTTCCAAACAAGAGAATGTAGAATTTTTCAAATTGCCGCCACCACATTTCAAAGGTATCTAGCTAAAGAGTGCAGCACTAAGGTTTGTGATGCAAGATGGCGGATGACAGCTGTCAGAAAAAGCACGTGAGTTTGATTCCAAACAAGAGCACGTGGAATTTCCCGCCACCACAAAGAGGGCAGCACGGTGCTCAAAATGGCTGCTGTCAAAAAGCATTTTTCAAATTATCCGCCACCACATTTCAAAGGTAAGTAGCTAAAGAGGGCAGCACTGTGCTCTATAGATTGAAAATTGCGGATGACAGCTGTCAAAAACGCACATGGATTTGTTTACCGATTCAAATCTCGCGCTAGTGAGGTTAAGTTGGTAGCACTAAGGTTTAGGCCCGCCAAGATGGCAACACTGCGGATGACAGGTGACGAATTTGCAGCTACTGCGATAAAGAGGGCAGCATGGTGCTCTGTAATTTAAAGATGGCGGATGACAGCTGTCAAAAAGCACGTGGATTTGTTTACAAATTCCAATCTCGCGCTAGTGAGGTTAAGTTGGTAGCACTGAGGTTTAGACCCGTCAAGATGGCTGCACTGAGGTTTGCGATACGTTGTTGTCTCTCAAAAAGCACGTGGCTGTCAAAAAACACGTGGATTTGTTTACCTATTCAAATGCAGCGCTAGTTAGGTTAAGTTGGTACTACTGAGGTTTAGGCCTGTCAAGATGGCAGCAGTGAGGTTAGCGATGCGTTGTTGTCTGTCAAAACGCACGTGGCTGTCAAAAGCACGTGGATTTGTTTACCTATTGAAATCTCGCGCTAGTTAGGTTAGTACCACTGAGGTTTAGGTCCTCGAGATGGCAGCAGTGAGGTTAGCGATGCGTTGTTGTCTGTCAAAAAGCACGTGGCTGTCAAAAAACACGTTGATTTGTTTACAAATTCAAATCTCGCGCTAGTTAGGTTAAGTTGGTACCACTAATGTTTAGGCCCGTCAAGATGGCAGCAGTGAGGTTAGCGATGCGTTGTTGTCGATAACAGCTGTCAAAAAGCACGTGGCTTTGTTTACAAGTTCAAATCTCGCGCCAAAATTCAAATTTCCCGCCAAAATTAAAATTTCCCGCGGGAGGAGGAGGAGGAGGCGGCCCTGGGAGGGAGCCGGAGGAGGAGGAGGCCGCCGAACTGTCCTATTATACTACTAACAACATTCTGCCGAAAACCGGATTGGACTTCTCCTGTCTCATACATCTTACACACTAAATGGAATAACATTGCCATGCTGCTTTGTCCTAAGGCAGTTAGTAATTCAGAAGGAATATCATCAATTCCAGGTGCCTTGTTCCTATTTAGGTCTCTCACAGCTCTGTCAAACTCTGACCTCAAAATTGGGTCTCCCATTTCATCTCATCAACAGCCTCTTCTTGTTCCAGAACCAAATTATCTACATCTTTACCTTGATGCAACTGTTGGATCTGTTCTTTCCGTCTTTCTGCTTAGCCTTCTTTTCCTAGAAGTGGCTTTCCATCTGAGCACTTAATATTCATACACCTAGATTTCTTTTCTCCAAAGGTCACCTTGTTTTTCCTGTATGCAGCATCTACCTTTCCCAGGAAAATACAACCTTCCACATTCTTGCACTTCTCCTTCAGCCATTCTTCCTTAATTACCTCGCACTTTCAATCCACTTGATTCTTTAATCGCCTGTATTCTCTTCTGCCCTCTTCATTTCTAGCATTCTTGTATTTCCGTCGTTCATCAATCAGGTATAGTATCTCCTGAGTTATCCACTGATTCTTAGTTGACCTTTTCTTCCTTCCTAACATCTCGTCAGCAGCCCTTCTGACTTCATTTGTCATGACTATCCACTCTTCCTTTATTGTGTTTCCTTCGGCCTTTTCATTTAGCCCTTGTGCCACTTGTTCCTTGAAACAATCCCTCACACTCTTTTCTTTCAACTTGTCTAGATCCCATCGTTTTGCATTCTTTCCTTTCTTCAATTTCTTCAACTTCAGGTGGCATTTCATGACCCAACAAGTTGTGGTCAGAGCCCGCTTCTGCTTCTGGGAATGTTTTACAATCCAACACCTGGTTTCTGAATATCTGCCTAATCATAATGAAGTCTATTTTGATACCTTCCAGTGTCTCCAGGTCTCGTCCATGTATACAGCCGTCGTTTGTGGTGTTTGATCCAAGTATTGGCAAGGACTAAATTATGATCAGTGCAGAATTCATCCTGCCGAGTTCCTCTTTCTTTCCTTTGTCCCAATCCGAATTCTCCTACTGTATTACCTTCTTCTCCTTGGCCTACCACTGCATTTCACTCTCCCGTCACAATTAAATTCTCGTCACCTTTTACGTATTGTATTAACTCTTCTACCTCTTCATATATTCTTTCGATTTCCTCATCATCCACTCAACTAGTAGGCATATACATCTGCACTATTGTGGTGGGCATTGGTTTGGTATCTATCTTGCCGACAATAATTCTTTCACAATGCTGGTCTTAGCTTACCCGATGCCCTATTTTCTTATTCACTAATAAACCAACTCCTGCATTTCCCCTGTTTGATTTCGTGTTGATAATTCGGTAGTCGCCTGACCAAAAACCTTGTTCTTCCTGCCAACGTACTTCACTTATACCAACTACATCTAACTTTAGTCTATCCATCTTCCTTTTCAGATTCTCTAACCTACCACAACGATTCAAACTTCTAACATTCCACGCTCCGACTCGCAGAATGTCAGTACCCATCTTCCCGATGATCGCCTCCTCTCGTGTAGTCCCCACCCGGAGTTCCGAATGGGGGACTAGTTTACCTCCGGAATATTTTACCCCGGAGGAAACCATCATCAGTACATCATTCATACAGAGAGAGCTGCATGTCCTACTTGAGTTAGTAACGGCTGTAGTTTCCCATTGCTTTCAGCCGTGTAGCAGTATCAACACAGCTAAGCCATGTTGAGTATTATTACAAGGCCATATCATTAAATCATCTAGACTGCCGCCCTTGCAACTTCCCAAAGTCTGCTACCCCCTTTTGATGAAGTAGCAGACATGAAAGTAGCGGGAATGATTTCTGTTACGAAAAGGTAAGGACAATGGCAGGAGGGTACTCGGAATGAGGAAAAAAGTTAAGTTAGGAATGAGCTCGATGGATGAAGCTGTACGCATAAGCCGGGTTCAGTGGCGGGGTCATGTGAGTTGGATGGGGGAGGATAGGTTACCTAGGAGTGTAATGGGCTCTGTTATAGAGGGTAAGAGAAATAGAGGGAGACCAAGACGACGATGGTTAGACTCATTTTCTAACGATTTAAAGATAAGAGGTATAGTACTAAATGAGGCCACAGCACTAGTTGCAAATAGAAGATTGTGGCGACGTTTAGTGAATTCGCAGAGGCTTGCCGACTGAACGCTGAAAGGCATAACAATCTTTAATGATAATGTATGTATGTTTGCTTCATGTCCCACTAACTACTACACGAGAGTTCAGAGTTCCACAAGACCATCTCCAATCCAGGAGATGTAGCCAGGCACATGCGATCCCATACAGCAGAGAAGAATAAGTCCTTCAGGCGGAAGAGCACCTTCTCGCGCCACGCCTCGTGATGTACACCGGAGAGCGGTCCATCACTTTGTGCCATTTTCTCTGAGATAGAACCTTCAGGTATCGTAATTCCAGTTGTGTATGCGAAAGGAGCAAAGAACATTTCATGGGTTATATCCTCATAAATCCCATATATGTGACACCCGCTTGTTCTCAACCATTGACGCTCCTTTTTCTGCTTCCGGACTTAAGTAGAAGTGTGGTCAGTAACACTCATTGACGCGCCACTTAGGTGCGAGGATAAGAAGTAACCTGGATGAGCAGAGAAGAGTCATATGACAAAGATGAAGGCAAGTGGTAAAAGACTAGAAGCGCAGAGAAAACGTTCAAGCGTTCGAGTAAACAATTCAACAAGTGCCGAGTAGTGTATGCAATTGAAAATATTGTTAAGAGCACCATGTCACTGGTGTGTTCTCTTAATTATAAGCAGACCAGTAGCTCGGCACTTGTAGGATAACATTGCGCCTGTCAACCTGTTCTGAAATTTCAACAGTCTCTAGGAAGTATCTAAATTAATTGAAATTTCAACTTCAGGGCCTATGGCCATTCATGAAGCTCACGTAGTTCTCGAGGAGGCGACTGTAAGTAAAAACTCGGTATGTCGACAGCTGCAGTATACTCGCACTTTATTTTCTCCATTTTTATTTACCTGATTGCAGAGAATAGGCCACTCGCTTCTCTTTAATGAAACACAAATAAGTCACTAAAAGTCTCTTATATCTCTTACGTTGCAAATGCTGAAGGTACGTACTGAATGCTAAACACTTTTCATCATATCAAACTTGATACTTGCCTGTTGTAAGTCTTCCATATGAATTGTTAACTCTTGTGTCTCACTGGGTGTTAATGGCTCTTTGTCACTTCCAGACATGACTGTCGGGTATCAAGGAAGGCCTGCTTACTTTAATTAAATGCTTGCATAATTAATATTAATATTATATTAATTAATATCCACCGCCAAAGGAAGCCTCAAGGGCTGTTTACAGAAACCCACTTTATGGTTAACTAGTTAACAACAACATGAAATTCAGTCTGCTCGGATCCATAAACAACTGTGCATTATGCTTTTGATTTTTAGAACATCTAAATATCGGGAAGCGATCACCATACCTTTTAAATTTAGGCTGTCTTCTAACTGAGCACCAGCGTAGGACGAGTTACCTGGTCCGTGGAAATTAAGGTAAGCCGCATGTTTTACATTCCTTTAGCATGCTTGAGTTGAGAACTGCAATTGAAAGTCCACCTCCTTGCTCCCTCCTTCACTCCTCAGTACTCCTCTGTAAGACAGACCCCCCTCACTCTCCCTTCACAACCCTTTCAACGAAACATACGCCTGGAAGGATATGGCTTGCTTTGAGCGTTCCCATACCATACCATTTTAGAGAAGGAACTGAAGTCATTTAATCGCGCGCTGTTGTGTGCGCATGTCAACAGCCGATCCATCGTTGCTCACCTTGACGAACTGAAGAGAGTCCAATTCATATCACTGCTGTAAGCGAGAGTAGTTTGATCCCCTCAAGCATGGTTGACATATCGGGCTATGATATTCACAGGCCTGATCGGACGAATAGATGAGATTCTGGAGTTGCCCTATATTGTAAATCAATGCTCAAGAGTAGAGTTGTTCACACGTCTACTCCTGCTGTAAAAACGGCCCCTGGGTATATGTTTGTAGAGGTGCTTGTCAATTCTGTAAAATTACTTGTGGGTGTAGTATATAGGCCTCCTGACGCAGTGCGAGACTTCCGTGACTTAGAAGACAGCTTACTGAGACTGATAACATCATATGAGCACGTGATACCTTTTGGAGACTTTAACACACATTTATTAATCCAGAACAATGACGCCTTTCGACTACAAAATATTTTTAAATCCTGTGAAATTTCTACATTGCCCCTTAAATCCACCCACCACGTCCACACTTCCACTATTTCCGCTGATACATTCATAGACCTAGTAATAACAAATATCCCCCCAAAAAATCCTTCACCACGGTCAAGTATCCGTTCCTGACATATCTAAACATGATCTCATACTCTCTTCCCGTGCCTAAGTACTGCCCCCTTCTTACCTGGCTACTCAGCAGGAGAACGAGAGTATCAGTCGCAGACCGTTCGTTTTCTGGCTATGCAAACATTTTTAAGGGCAGGGTTAGCTTAAGGACTAGCGGCTATAGAAATAAACACTAAAATAAGGTTTTAACATTTATTAAACTAGCACTCTTCACAAAAACTCAAATTTTAACAAAATCCTGTATTATATTTTTGTTTCTTCTCAGCCGGTTTCTTTGAAAATTCGGAATCTCTTCCCCAAATCAACGAATGTGAATATCTGTAATTATATAGATAAATATTAGCCTACATTGACTGAATAAGTTAATAATAAATTAAATTTTATGAGAAGGCCTTCTCTGATTAAATCAGATTATTTTAAAATTAAATAAATATGTCTTAGACTCAATAATTGACAATAATAGGATTAATTCCTTCTCTCATTAATGAAAAATATCAAAATAAAATTCTCCTGTCGAAATTCTTTTCACAATATTTTTTCAAATCTTAAATTCATTAATTAGAATATTTCTACAATTATCATCATAAGATTTTTCCTAAAATTTACATTAATTGGACGCAGCGTCTTTCATTAATACCACCTATGTTAAAAATTTTTAACTATGTAAAGGTAATTATTACTGACTTAGTGAGTTCCATCCACGGGCATAACCCTTGCTTATTCACTTTTTTTTGATACATCAAGCCCTATTCTATCTTATTTTGAAATAAAATTTACTAAAGATTCACATCTCCATAAGATGTAATCGACACAAAATCATGAAAAATCGATCAGAACACACGCAGTGGGTAAGAGATCAAGTCAAATGTCGTCAAGGAAAATATCACAATTCACAAAATATTGATAAATCAAACACACCACACTCACACTAGGGTACACGGGAATATTAAATAATATTTACAACGAACACTAGTCCTTGATTATTATTTTTAATTTTTAATCTACATCATGGAAGATTTCAGATGACGGTATCGGCTAAAGAAATACCATTGCGACGAATTGGACTGCGATGACGTCAGGATTATCACTTCAATAATGAAATTAAATTCAACAACGATGTTCAAGAGAATGTTAGAGATAAATATCATCCGAAAATATTATATAACACGCCCTTATTGCAGGTTAAAATAAATATTCGCGTCTATGGTCCATGAGTTGCGACATTATTATTATTCTCCTAATATCATGACTACCAATTAACACGTGCTCCAGTTGAAGAAATTATGTTTAGTAACATATTCTCTTCTCATTAGACTCAACTAATGGATCCATAAATAAAACACCTAATAATTGATCCATCTCCCAAGTCCACAAATATCACAAGTATAACAACTGTAACAAGTACAGTAAATGCAACAATGCAAAAACACAGTAAACGCAGAAAAATGCAGTAAATGATCCGCCAGGATTCGGCCGTATTCCAGGCTCACATCTGCTTAATTAGAGCACATATTAACGTCATATAAGAGCTAACAAATTTTACACTCATGACCTTATTTTATCTTTTAACACGAGATGAAGTAAAAAGTATTATTATTATTATTAATTATTAACCGTGCGTGGTCACATATCCGCGTATGCTAAAGCTTGATGAAATTATCTGATGACTCTAACATGTTTGAAATCCCTCCAAATATCGCAATATCGTCGAGGAAAATCTGACGTAAAGAAACCTACTAATATTCTGTCCCACATGATTTTAAATAAATTATTATTTAATTTCAAATTAATTCATAATTATCGGAGAGGTCTGTTATTTATTATATACTCCTGTACTACTGAATTGGGACAGTAAGAATACATGTCGAAGACATACACACAGCACTGACTATCTAATAGAGTCCAATACACACTCACACACTATATCAAACTACCTCGCACCCAGGAAAGAAGAAATTAAATGTATAATTACTGCAACACTGACAGAAATCTAAGCAAATGATTAAGGAAGAGTAATGTCTACATTTTAGGTACACAGATTTACAGATTTAATTTTAATTAATATGGTACTTAAGTGAGTGTTGAAGCTGGATTTTGGCCGATGACCTTATACATGGGACAGGTCACCCACCATCGAACTCCGTCCCCCTCATGTCCGAAGTTGCCTCACATTTTAGCACATCATAGCAGCTGCGAGGACGAACATGGAATGACAGTGGACTTCCTTTGGCTGGTGTGCTGGCATCTTGAAATTATTTCGAGCTCCACAGAGTCTTCCTCTTCTGTTTTCCAGTAAAGAATAAGCTGAAACTAACAAATAAGTCTTAAAACGTGTCCAAAACACACACGCGATGAGAAATATTATGAATTAATACGTATCTTTTCTGGTGGTCTTCTGAATTCGTAGATCAAACTTATAATAATCCGAACTGCCAAATAATTGAATCCAGGGAGATCTATTAATTTAACATCGGCAGATTTTCCAAGTAGCAGCAGTCATAAGAAGCATTCAGAATTAGATGCAGGCTAAGACGAGAATTCACAGTAGAAGAATGAAGACTGAACAATGAAGAATGCAGAGTGAAGAGTTCCTTTGGGAAACACCACATTATAATTGTCTTGAGATGAGGGTGTGTTGCCGTAATCCTTTCTGATTGTTTCATAGCTTGCACTCGAGCGGGTGTTATAATATTATTGGTTGATTACACTTAGACGTAGGACGGCCTTGACATTATCGATCGACTGGGTTTGGAAATCTCCCCCGCCGGTCACGTGGCATGCAGCTGTCTATCAGGCGTATAAAAAATTTCCAGCTCTCCTCTCTCACCTTGGAAATTCCGGTTCCGAGCTGCTCGCCTCACAGTGATACTGAACTGGGAAAATGTACTCCCTGGCTGATGAAATAATATTTTAACACACTGAGATATTAAAATATTCCTTCTTTTACCAATTTTGAAGGGGACAGTACCGACCGAAATATGTAGTGTTTAGAGACTTTAAAAGGCTGAATTTAATACAACTGAGACAAGATGCACAACTCTACCCCATGCATGCATAATGATGAAGTGTGACATTGACGATAAAGTGGAAATATTGAATTCCCATTTACATGAATTGTACAACAAACACGCCCCAAAGCGTAATGTGAGAGTGACACATCCACCCTGCCCTTGGCTGACTACTGATGTTAAGACTATGATGACAGAACGAGACGCACTACACCGACGCTATAAGCACACTCAACTAGCTGACGTACATGAGCAGTACCGTGTTCTTCGAAACCGAATTAAGCTTGCAATTCGTAATAAGAAATCTAATTATT
This sequence comes from Anabrus simplex, assembly GCF_040414725.1. NCBI lineage: Eukaryota > Metazoa > Arthropoda > Insecta > Orthoptera > Tettigoniidae > Anabrus > Anabrus simplex. Next base: position 22,595,742 of record NC_090277.1, on the reverse strand, counting down.
TACAGCATTTAAAGAAAAACATTAACACTGGTTCCACATAGTGTAAACTTCGGTCACTGGGTAGTGGAAAACCACTTGCGAAGTATACCAATCCCGAGCTGTCCCTTGATGAATTAAATACACATTTCTCCACGGAACGCCTCACCCCTGACACGACGACAGTACAAAACACCATTGACAATATATTAAGGCAACAATCCCCAGTCCGTCCTGTACTTGAATTTGATACCGTTACAGAGCATGAAGTAAGAAGGGAAGTTATTTCAATTAAATCTCACGCAACAGGAGCGGATGAAATTCCCATTTCATTCGTGACTTACATAATCGAGATAATAATGCCAATTTTACGCATTGACTTAATACCTGCCTTACTTCAGGTAATATCCCAATTAAATGGAAAGATGCTCTCATTGTGCCTGTCCCGAAAAGCTCTCCTGCAAGCAATACATCTGACTACCGACCTGTCTGCATCCTCACAGCACTTTCTAAGATTCTGGAGAAGATAATGCATAAACAAATTGTTGAATACTTGGAAGAACATTCTGTACTTGATCCCTTAGAGTCTGGTTTTAAGAAAGGACACAGTATCATACTTATCTTTCTAGACTTCAGCAGTGCGTGTGACACTGTAAATATATACATATTGTTGGCTAAGTTACAAAAATTCACATGGCTCATTCTGCTATTCAGCTCTTGGTCTCATACATCGAAAATAGACGACAGCGAGTTGCATCAAACATGAAGGCTACAGCATGGAAGACTAAGCTATCTAGCGTTCCCCAGAGATCCATTCTTGGACCTCGTTTATTCTTAATCTATAATTATGGCATTTCTTCTCATCTGAATGACTGCAACTATCATCCTTATGTTGACGTTCTTCAGATATACTCACATTTTAAAGTCCCCAACATTGACAAAGCAATCCGCCATTTGAACACGTCTTTAAATTCAATTAGCTCGTATGCTGAAGAGAACTGCCTATTAATTAACCCGAAGAAAATGCAAGCAATCATAATAGGAAAATCTAGGCTTTTAAATACGCTAAACATCACACAACAGCCTAATCTCATGCTCTGTGGTGAAGCTATACCTTTTCAGAAGTATGTAAGAAACTTAAGCGTTGTCATGAATGACACATTAAACTGAAATGACCATATAACAAGTGTCTGTAGAAAGGTATATGCATCTCTTCACCCCTAAGAATGAAACAATCCATTCTTCCACACAGCATGAAAATGAAACTTATTCTAACTCTCATTTTTCCAATAATTTATTACTGTGATGTATTAACCGATACAACTGCAGAACAAACTATGAAACTTCAAAGCCAATGAACTCTTGCATACAATTTATATTTTCTTTGAACTTTAGGACACACATTTCCCCTTATTATGAGAAGCTATCTTGGCTGAAACTCGATCAACTAAGAAGTTTACATACTGCGACACTAATTTTTCGACTTCTGAAGGAATCTACACCTGAATACCTATCCTCACATTTAACTTCCTCTCATCTATCCATGGACAAAGTACCAGATCGATTTCTACCCTTATGATTCCGGTTAATCACTCAACCGTATACAGCCATTCTTTCTTAGTGTCTGGGGCAAGGCTGTGGAACACACTCCCTGTCAGTATACGCAATAGCACTTCAATAGTCTCTGGTCGAGATTTCCTCTTAAATACGTGATCAGCTTGTATGAATGTTAATGTGTGCAAGTATGATTTAGAGCTATTGTTATGTAATGTAGATAGGGTAGATAATATTAATAATTAATTATAATCTGTTCTAATAATACTCCATTAATTTAGGTAGTTCCTAGAGACTGTGACTATGTACTGTATGGTGTGGATAAATGAGCACTAACTTCGCCACATACAAAGGCATAAAATAAATTAATTAATTATTAAGGTTAAGGAAACCCGTCTGACGACCATAGTGAGACCTCTTTGAAGTTAAGTTAATTGAACTTGGCTGATGACGAAAGTGGCCCTTCACTGAAGTTAATTGAAGATGCCTATCATGCCTACCCTCCGAAGCAAGAGGACGTCATGTCCAAATGAACTAATAGTGTAATATTACACAACATAAAATAGTGGGTATTGAAATTAAATGAAATTATTTCACAATGCAGAACAACAGGTTGAAGTCGATGTTTGGAATAAATCCATGAAAACCTGTGACAGGAAATCCTGTCCTACTACAATTTTACCTATGCTATCATTTTGTTATAGCGTTCAATCAAACCCCAAAATAAAATATTGAAATAAACTCGACTCATAGGTAAGAGTATCGACTTAATTAGTTGCTACTACATCTTATGGAGTCCCATGTGGTACCGACTCTTTGTGTCAAACTAGAATACTCACCTCTTACCGAGGAGCAGTTGGCTAGCTACATCATTTCACGGTCCTAGGAAGGCCAAGCAATCCCAATAATCCCTTCCATGCACTTCGCCACAATCCTACGCTTCCACTGGAGGACGCACCAACGACATTCCTTAACGCCTAGCTACAATACGAACATATCAAGAAGTGGAAATCCTAAATATCTAAGAACGTCCTTCTGACAGTAAAATAATTATTTGAATGCTCAATGTTAATACGAACTATCACTGTGTTATGGAAACATCGACACTGGAATACTAAGTCAAATGTTCGGAACTGTTACTGAGAATCCACTCTATCATTTGCCTATACAATAGAAATGAAATTCAAACAACTCCCCATTTAACGATATATAATGGACCGGGCGAGTTGGCCATGGACCTTACCATATTTCAAAACATTCTGTCCTGACGATTTTCCCTTAGGCATTTTTACAAAGAAACCTCGGCATTATCATAACTATAACTTCTGGAATGTCTACTAGGAACATATCTCACTGAGTCGCATGCTAAATGGCGGTCGTGTAGAAGTGTGTGCGAGTGAAGCTCCATAAATTGTCGACACCAACGAGGACATTATCATAAATATAGTAAATTTGTGTAAATTAAGGAAAGTGTGGCCAGTGTAAAGTAACGTGTGTAACGGCTCTAAGGAACTACACGGAGTCCTAACCTCTAACATGGCCCCAAGCAAGATCTGTGAAGACTCGATCACAGGAGGTCAGAAAGTGACTTGTGGTAAGTGTGGAACTGTGTACCATGACAAGTGTGCAAAATTTAATAAAAGTGAAAGTGATGCAATTGTGAAAAATAAAAGTATAGCACAGAATTGAGAGGCTGTAACAAAGGAGAAACGAAAACAGGAGAGGGTGATGAACCTTAAATGGAAGACATCTATAAGCAACTGAAAGAATTAAGAAGTGAGGAAAAAGACCTAGTGTACTCTCTGGAGGTTTGTCACTGCAAACTAGACGACACACAGGGTGCGGTGAATAACCAAAAGAGATCGCTGGTTGACCTGTTACAGGTAATTGACATTCTCAAATCGGAAAAGACCAAACTGAAACAGGAAGTAGGTGACTTAAAGGGACGAGTGGAGGACATCGAGCAGTACTCCAGACTGAATTCCGTACAAATTCACGGAGTTCCAGAAACACAAGGTGAAAGCACGGAGGAGGTGATCGGTCAAGTTATTGCTGCCACTGGGGTAAATATCGATTCATCAATGATCGACATGTATCACAGATTTCCCTCAAGAACATCTGCCGGACTGGGTAATTCAACACCACATCGTAGCATCATAGTGAAGTTCGTGCGGAGAGCGGATAAAGAGAAACTGATGGATGCCAGAGCTAAACGAGGGAAGACAATAACAACCCTCGACCTTGGGTGGACAGCAAGCCAGCCGGTAGTCATTAATTAATGCGTTTCCCCTTCCAGGAAGACGCTCTTTGCACAGGTAAGATGAAAGCGGCCAATTGCCAGTTCCGCTGGGTGGGGAATGGTAAGATATTTGTAAGAAGGAAGCCAGGTGATCCGGTCTCACAGATTAAACGTGCAGAAAGCATTGATAAGATAAAGTAAAATGCCAAAACAAAACATGAATAATAGTATAGATAGGTATAAGTAAAGAAGAGGTAACTATTAGTTACCAGAATGTGAGAGGAGTTAGGACAAAGACTCAAGCACTATTTTTAGCTGCCTCTGAAAACAACCGTAAGATAATCTGCATAACCGAAAGTTGGCTCACGTAGTCTATATATGACAATGAAATCATCCCTAGTAATTACTGTTATTTCAGAGCAGATACAGAACATAAAGTAACAGATAAACGGAGGGGAGGTGTGGCGGTAATAGCCGTTGATAAAATTTACAAAACTCATCCGATTATTTCTTACTCTCGTGAATTCGAATTTGTAATGGTTAAAGTTCAGTTTAAATGTAGGGCATACACTGACTGACAGTGACAATGCAACACCAAGGAGGAGTGGTTCGAAAGGGATGAAAGTTGGGGAAAAACAGAGACGGCACGGATGAATAATTGATGTTTATTTCAAACCGATATGCAGGTTACATAATGCGCACGGCATCGACTCAGTAGGATGTAGGACCACCGCGAGCGGCGATGCACGCAGAAACACGTCGAGGTACAGAGTCAATAAGAGTGCGGATGGTGTCCTGAGGGATGGTTCTCCATTCTCTGTCAACCATTTGCCACAGTTGGTCGTCCGTACGAGGCTGGGGCAGAGTTTGCAAACGGCGTCGAATGAGATCCCACACGTGTTCGATTGGTGAGAGATCCGGAGAGTACGCTGGCCACGGAAGCATCTGTACACCTCGTAGAGCCTGTTGGGAGATGCGAGCAGTGTGTGGGCGGGCATTATCCTGCTGAAACAGAGCATTGGGCAGCCCCTGAAGGTACGGGAGTGCCACCGGCCGCGGCACATGCTGCACGTAGCGGTGGGCATTTAACGTGCCTTGAATACGCACTAGAGGTGACGTAGAATCATACGCAATAGCGCCCCAAACCATGATGCCGCGTTGTCTAGCGGTAGGGCGCTCCACAGTTACTGCCGGATTTGACCTTTCTCCACGCCGAAGCCACACTCGTCTGCGGTGACTATCACTGACAGAACAGAAGCGTGACTCATCGGAGAACACGACGTTCCGCCATTCCCTCATCCAAGTCGCTGTAGCCCGGCACCATGCCAGGCGTGCACGTCTATGCTGTGGCGTCAATGGTAGTCTTCTGAGTGGACGCCGGGAGTGCAGGCCTCCTTCAACCAATCGACGGGAAATTGTTCTGGTCGATATTGGAACAGCCAGGGTGTCTTGCACATGCTGAAGAATGGCGGTTGACGTGGCGTGCGGGGCTGCCACCGCTTGGCGGCGGATGCGCCGATCCTCGCGTGCTGACGTCACTCGGGCTGCGCCTGGACCCCTCGCACGTGCCACATGTCCCTGCGCCAACCATCTTCGCCACAGGCGCTGCACCGTGGACACATCCCTATGGGTATCGGCTGCGATTTGACGAAGCGACCAACCTGCCCTTCTCAGCCCGATCACCATACCCCTCGTAAAGTCGTCTGTCTACTGGAAATGCCTCCGTTGACGGCGGCCTGGCATTCTTAGCTATACACGTGTCCTGTGGCACACGACAACACGTTCTACAATGACTGTCGGCTGATAAATCACGGTACGAAGTGGGCCATTCGCCAACGCCGTGTCCCATTTATCGTTCGCTACGTGCGCAGCACAGCGGCGCATTTCACATCATGAGCATACCTCAGTGACGTCAGTTTACCCTGCAATTGGCATAAAGTTCTGACCACTCCTTCTTGGTGTTGCATTTGCTCTGTCAGTCAGTGTATTTTATAGGAGGAGTGTATTTTCCACTAAATTCTAACCTTGATCAATACTGTGAATTTCTTGAAATAAGTGAATCAGCAATAAATCAGGAAATAACAGTCCTATTTGTAGTGTAGGGGACTTCAATTTGAGAGAAACAAATCAGGATGCTGGTACAAGTAAAGTAAGATCGGCAGCAATGAAGCTGCAAGACTTCCTAAATCTCATGAGTCTAACGTCTAGAAATAGTAATACGAATAAATACGGATACTGTTCTTGCCTCTACAACAGAGCAAATTCACATTGAGCGAGATGACCAGCCTTTGTTACCTGAACTGCACTGATTCTCTCAATAGAAGTTAATCTAAGAAAACTTAGTATATTGGACAGTAGATCAACTTTTATGCATCATGATTAGAATAGAGCTAATTTTCAATTACTCTTTGAATTACTAAACACTTGTGATTGGTCAGAAATGAATGACATTGTGGACGTTATTTATTTATTTATTTATTTATTTATTTATTTATTTATTTATTTATTTATTTATTTACTTTAGTAGTGGCGAAGTTAGGGCTCGTGGCCCTCTCTTACACTTAACCACATAATTAATCTACAGATAATCTATATATATAAAATTGGATGTTGGTATATTTGACGTTAATAGAATCAAAAACTACTGGACCGATTTCGCTGAAATTTTCACAATTTGTTCTTATTACATCTGAAAGGGAATATGAAGTGGTATGAACGAAATCGGTAAGGTAGTTCTATTGTTATGAGTAATTTTATGTAATTTTATTAAATAGCAAAGACGCACCAAGATTGGATCGACTTGACGGACAGATTGTCGCTAGGCGACAGCAGCTTACGCTCTACCATGATAATCCGCTAAATGAAATAGCGTATGGTTTTTAGTGCCGGGAGTGCCCGAGGACATGTTGGGATCGCCACGTGCAGTTCTTGTGATTTGACTCCTGTAGGCAACCTGCGCTTCGTGATGAGGATAATATTTGCTGTATATAGGAGGATGAAAACACGCCGCATTTACTTACAAAGTACCTTTCTTGATAGGAGGTGCATTCTTATGCCTATTATTTTGAAATAGCAATCCAACAAACCGTGATCGAGATGTACTTTCATGCCATAGTACCAACATTGATAGGTGTGCCCATTTTGAAGAATGTGGCTGTGTATTAGACGTGTAAAATATTTAAGAAACAGTTAAAAATAGAGAATATCAACAATAGAATGACAAGAGTTATCACTCCCCTACTCCCCTCCTAACGAAGAGCAACTGGGGGTTCCCAACGAGCAAAGCCGAGTCTATGTAATCTAGGGCTATAGGTGGGTATGTAGGTATGTATGTATTGCATCTCCTCTTATACCACTCGAGCAATTTCAACCAAACTTGGTACACTTATGACTTAGTATCAGGAAACAAACCTCGTGGGGGAAAGACACCACAAGCACCCTTAAAGGGGGGACCTTGGGGGGCGAGTTCCAAAAATAATCGAAAATAGTGTTGAATTCATAGTTTTCGGTGTCGCTGAGATAAATAGTGACACTCCGGATTTTAAAGTCCAATTTCAGTCCCCTTCGGGGCGGGAGCGGGGAGGAGTGAGAAATAAGAATAAGAAGAAGAAGAAAACGGAGCCGAATTCATCATTTTCAGGGTGGCTGAGATGAATAGTGACACTCCGGAATTTTTGAAAGTCCAACTTCATCAACCTTTAAGAGGGGGCGAGGGGGAATGAGATATAAAAATAATCGGAAGTGACGAATCCATAGTTTTCGTGGTCGTTGAGATGAATAGTGACACTCCGAATATTTTAATGTCCATATTCAGCACCCTTAGGGGGGAGGGCGAGGCGGAAGTGAGATGTAATAATAGAAAATAGAAGTCGAATCCATAGTTTTCGGGGTCGCTGAGATGAATAGTGACACTCCGGAAATTTTAATGTCCATATTCAGCACCCTTAGGGGGGAGGGCGAGGCGGAAGTGAGATGTAATAATAGAAAATAGAAGTCGAATCCATAGTTTTCGGGGTCGCTGAGATGAATAGTGACACTCCGGAAATTTTTAAACTCCAAGTTCATCACCCTTTGTTGTGAGGGACGAGGGGAGGGTGAGATATGAAAATAATCTGAAATAGTATTGAATCCATAGTTTTCGGGGTCGCTGAGATGTATAGTGACACTCCGGATTTATTAAAGTTCATATTCAGCACCCTTAGTGGGGGGGGGGGACGAGGCGGGAGTGAGATATAATAATTATAGTAATAGAAAATATAAGTCTAATCCATAGTTTTCGGGATCGCTGAGATGAACAGTGGCACTTCGGAATTTTTTAAGTTCAAAGTTCATCACCCTTTGGGGGGGCGGCGAGGGTTAATGAGATAAAAAAATAATCGGAAATAGTGACAAATCTATAGTTTTCGGTGTCGCTGAGATGTATGGTGATACTCCGGATTTTTAAAAGTCCATGCTCAGCATTAAGAGATAAGAATTTCGTAGTGTTCCTATTGAAGTGAGTTCAGCGACCTTGGGGGTGGGGGTGGGAGTGAGACATAGAATTAATCGAAAATAGAGTCAAATCCATACTTTTTGGGATGGCTGAAATGAATAGTGCCACTCCGGATGTCGTTTAAGTCCAAGTTGAGCCCCAGTAAGCAGGGTTGTGAGAAGGGGTGAAGAAAAGAAAATGTGCAAATGACGGAGATTCCATGTTCCAGCGTAGGTGTCAACTAAACTTGGTACATATATTATCTACTATCTGTAAAATATACTGCGGGGGAAAGACACCCCTAGAAGCCCTAGGGAAGGGGGCGAAATATAATTATAACTAAAAACGACCGATATTAGTGTTGAATCCATAGTTTTCTGGACTACGGGAGAGATTTCAGCCAAACTTGGTATACTTATGACTTACTATCGTGAGACAAACTGCGAGAAGGTATGGTAGACCTAGCACGCTAGGGGTGGTGTGGGAAGGGCTGAAATCTAAAAATAATCGAAAATAGTGTGGAGTAGTGAGACGAATATTGATACTCCGGGCGTCGTTCTGTGTATGTTTATTCCAAATTAGCCCTCATACAAAATTGGTACACATATGACTTACTATCTGAAAAAAATACTATTGGGTAAAACACCAGTAGCACTCCTCGTGGAGGTGGTGAAATATAAAAATAAATGAAAATGAGTGATGTTAATGTTTACGAGTTCGCTGAGGTGAACTATGGCACTCTGGATGGACAAGTCATACTTCACCGCAACTGGTATGGAGGTTGAGAAGGGGTGAAAACGAATGTAAAAATAACCGTCAAAAATGGGTGTATATGGTATATTCCAAAGTAGCCCTCAACAAAACTTGGTACATATATGACTAACCATCGGGGGAAAAATACTATGGAGATAAAACACCAATTCCCGCTGGGGGTGGGGAATGGGAGGGCAAGGCATTTTCCATTCACTATCACTATCAGCCATATTCAATCGTTTTTACGATGTGGCCTCTTTAAGTCCGAAGCAAGGTAGGTTTTCATGAGGTCTCTCCATCTGGGACGGTCTTGAGCGATGTTCTGCCAATTGATCCCAGTAATCTTCCGGATGTCTTTATCCCATCTGTCCGATGGTCTTCCCCTTGGTCTGAGATGATCTTTCGGACACCACTCAAGCACAAGCTTTGTCCACCTACCATCAGTTCTCCGAGCAACATGGCCTGCCCACTGCCATTTTAGGGTAAATAACATTTCTAAAATGTCACTGGCCTTTGTGACTGACCTGATGTAATCTGCTCTCTTCCTGTCTTTCTTCGTCAAGCCTAGCATGAACCGTTCCATAGCTCTTTGGGTTGTTCTGAGTTTTTGCTTAACAAACTCGCTCAATGTCCAGGTTTCACAACCTAAGTCAGTACGGGGAGAACACTCTGGTCAAAGACTATCTTCTTTAGGTGGGGTGGCATGTTGGACTTGAAGACTGAAGAATTTCTTCCGTAGGCTTGCCATCCTTGTTTGATACGTCGGAAGATTTCCGGGCTTAAGTCCCCTTTCATGTTTACAAGTTGCCCAAGATAGACAAATTCATTGACCTGTTGTATTGTGGTGTTTCCCACATGCAGCTTTCCTGCTGGGGCCCATTTGTTAAGCATTACTTTGGTTTTAGAAAGGTTCATGGATAGTCCTACTTTTTGACAGGCTGAGACAAGATCTTGTATTAGAGTTTGTAGTTCATAGATGTCGTTGGCCAAAAGTGTAATGTCGTCTGCAAACCTTAAATTGTTCAGCCTTTTCCCATTGATTTTGATTCCTGTGCGTTGCCAGTTGATTTTTGACGTGGCCATTTCTAATACGGCTGAGAACAGCTTGGGAGATATGGGGTCGCCTTGCTTAACACCTCTTTGAATGGGAAAATCCGTGGTTGGCACATTGATGTTCACGAAGGCTGAAGAGGTTTCGTAGATATGCTGGAGAACTCTTATGTAGGCAGCATCGACGCCGTGTTCAGCTAAGGCTTGCATAACAGCAGCGTGGCTCACCGAGTCAAAAGCCTTTTCAAAGTCCACAAAGGCTAGACAGAGCGGCATTTGATATTCATTACTTCTGCTGATAACTTCACGAAGGGTGAGTATATGGTCGATTGTTCCAAAACCTCGGCGGAAACCTGCTTGTTCAATTGGTTGGGCAAAATCAAGCGTTGAACTGATTCTATTTGTCAGTACCTTGGTGAAAACCTTGTAAAGGACAGAAAGCAAGCTAATAGGACGATAGTTTCTGATGTCATGTATGTTCCCTTTTTTGTGCAGGAGAATTATCATTGCTCTGTTCCAAGATGGAGGCATGAATGCATTGTGTAGGCAAGACGTGAATATTTTTACCAAGTGGCTTAACGTTTCATCACCAGCAAGTTTGAGAACGCTAACTGAAAGGTTATCGCTACCTGCGACTGATTCTGTTTTCATACTGTTTATAGCATGTCTGATCTCAGATGGGAGAACTTCCGGGACTTGGGAAATGTTGGATAAGTCAGGCAAGGACAGGTTATCAACAGCCTTCTCGTACAACTTGCTATAAAAGTTCCTGATGAACTTAAGAAGTTCTTCCCTATCAGTAATTCGTCCGTTGTCCCCATCTAATGCAATTAATTGCTTCTTCCCGATGTGTAGCTTCCTTTTAGCAGACTTCAAACTTGTTTTTTCAGATAAGCAAGTTCTCAGAGTATCTTCGTTGAATTTCTTTAAGTCGGCTTTAATTCTCTTTCTTATGGTTTTGCACAGCTCCGAGTACTGTATTTTGTCATAGTCAGACTGAATTTTCATTTCTCTCCTCCTCTTTAGCAGGTTCCTGGTATCGTCACTGAGTTTCTTATCACGAGTATTATTCTTTTTCAACCCTCCAATTACTTCAGCCGTATCCATTAGCATTTTTGCCAGATTTTCACCAGTTGTGTCATGTAGGCTTTGTTGAAGGGCTTGATGGAATTTCTCTTTATTTTCTTCTAGATGTTTAAAATTTATTTGTTTCTTTTTCTCCCGCACTAGTTTAAGTCGATGTTCCCCAATGTTTAACTCGGCTCTAGCCCTTACTAGTCGGTGGTCGCTACCAGTATTGAATCTGTTGAGGACTGATACATCTTTAATAATTTGAGGGATGTTACAGAGAACAAAATCGATCTCATTGGTGAATTCAAAATTGGGACTTCTCCATGTCCATTTACGCCCTGGGTGTTTCTTAAAGAATGTGTTCATTATACGCATCTTGGTGTACTCGGCAAACTGGACCAATCTCTCCCCTCTCTCATTTCTCTCGTCTATCCCATAGTTTCCAATAACAGTTTCACCAGTCTTACAGGTTCCAACCTTCGCATTGAAGTCACCCATTACTATTTGAAAGTGACAGTCACTCCCCTTCTCACAGGTTTCATGTAGACTCTCATAAAAGAATTCTAACTCCTCGTCTGAGTGGCTTGATGTGGGCGCATACGCTTGCACAATGTGCATTTCGTATCTCTTAGAGAGTTTTAGAACTAATCGCGCAATTCTACTTGAAGTACCTTCTAATACAGAGACCTTGTTTACGAGATGTCGGTTGATTAGGAATCCTACTCCATTAAGGCCTCCTTCTGGTTCACCACAGTAATAGAATAAATTACCAGAATTCAAAAGGTAACACCCTTCTACTTTACGGCGTACTTCAGATAGACCGATTACGCTCCAGTTGATCTTTCCAAGTTCATCTTCGAGCTCTTCTAATCTGTCATTGCTTAATAGAGAACTACAGTTGTACGTGCAGAGCTAGTAGGTTTGGATTTTTCCTGTGGTTGTTTCTCTTTCACGGGACATCAAAGTAGCACCCACCCGGAGATCCGATTGTGGGGCTATTTTACCTCCGGAATGTAGGAATTTCACCTCAATGTCACTCATTGTCTTTTGACTTAAAGGATGTGAAGCATAATCACCACGCCTGCTTCATTGACGGATTGGTGATCCTCCCGCACTGATCGGCTCGCCGACCCAGCTTCCCGTTGGGATTGGTTACCCGAACCTTCCGCTGGAATTCATTGTTGTCACTCCCTGAATATCGTTCCAGTTGACGTTCAGCCTCCATTGGGACGGTACACTGAACGAGGTTTTGTAGTGAATAGTAGAAAATTACCGAGATTAGTGTTGGATCCACTGTGTTAGGAGTTTCGAACCTGGGTTTTTAGGAAGTGGAATTACATTGGCGTACTTCCAAATTGTCGGTAATGTGCCGTCTCTGAGACAGTAATTAAAAATATGGGCGATAAAGGGTAGAATAGCACCAATAATATTATGTATGAAAGTAATAGGAATTTCATCGACACCGCTTGCTTTGGATTTAATAGAATACAAACTTTCTAAACTTCATTAGTACTGACGATACGAAAGGCAAAGCAGGGGCGATTTTGTGGGACAGGTGCTGGGACGTTATTTACGTGTGTTCTGTTGAGCTCTGTCTTCCGTGAAATACTCATTTAAATCGTCGAGTGAATGTCAGGTACCTGAAGCTGTTCATGTGTTTTTCCTATGCCCATGGCTCGGAGATGCCTCCAGGCACTAGCCGTATTTAGGTTACTTACTAATTCGCAAACATATTTAAATTTAAGATTACGGATGATTGGTTTAGTTTTATTCCTAATTATTCTATACTGTTCATAGTCATTTGGGTCCTGAGTACGTTTGTAATGTCGGTAAAAAGCATCACGTTGAGACATCATATTCTTAACTGCAGGGGTTAGCCATGGATTAGGTTTGCGGGATATTCTGATCTGTCTTTTCGGTGCATGTTTGTTGTATAGATTGTGTATTAACGAATTAAATGTATTTATTTCTTCATCATGTCTGTCAGATTTAAGATGCTGTTCCATGGAAGATTGTAGGCATCGTGTCTTAATTCATAGATGTCGATATCTTTCATATTCCTGCATGTTATATACCTAGGTTTATAAGTTGGAACGCGAAGTGAGTATGCAAGAAATATAAGATCGTGGGTGGACACAGCCGGTACTGATATATTGTATTTCTTCGTAAGTAGATTTGTATTGAAGTCGCCGAATATAATGATATATTGATAGGCTGGTAGCAAGTTTTTTAGGTGCATTTCAAATTCGGTCAAATAAGATACCACTCCAATAAGTATTTTCTGTCCACTAGCAACTACTTCAACGAAAATAAACTCCGTTCTCGGCAATTCACCGGTCAATGAGGTACAAATGACACGGCTCTTCAGGTCATTTCTACAGTAGAGAACAATACCTCCACCCCTCTTATTTGTACGATCATGGCGGTAGAGGTTATAGCCATCAAGACGAACCATGTTGTTCGGAAAGGATGGCGATAACCAGCTTTCACCAATACCTATCGAATGGACGCTATTTTTGTTAAATATAGCCTGAATTTCGTCAATGTGTGCGGGCAAGCTTAGGCTGTTAAAGTGACAACACTGGAGAGTATGAGGATATAGTGAATGTTCTTGTTTCAAAAGGTTACCGGCATCTGTGTTCTGTGAAGGAGTGAGGGGTGTGCTTTTCTTAGAGAGGTCATTTGTATCCAGTATTCGGGAGATAGTAGGTTCGAACCCCACTGTCGGCAGCCCTGAAAATGGTTTTCCGTGGTTTCCCATTTTCACACCAGGCAAATGCTGGGGCTGTACCTTAATTAAGGCCACGGCCGCTTCCTTCCCACTCCTAGCCCTTCCCTGTCCCATAGTCGCCATAAGACCTATCTGTGTCGGTGCGACGTAAAGCAACTAGCAAAAAAAAAAGAGAGGTCATTGTCATGAGGAAATACCGTAGCTACCTGACTAATGGGCACACTTTAACTGAGACAAAAAATCTTACCTGGATTTCCTGAAGAAATGGACTGCTGACTGGTTAAGGCACCACACACACACACACACACACACACACACACACACACACACACACTCACACACACACGCGCGCGCGCGCGCGCGCGTAAATATTATAATAATAATAATAATAAGAAGAAGAACATTTACTAGGCACATCACAATTGTCATATCACTCCGGTAATCCACCTAACCGCCTCATATGTATGTTCAGTTCATTAGGTGAGCTAATGTGGAGCTTTTTCCCGTCTTCCAAATGAACGATAATGCGGCCGTCCTGCGTCGAAACTCGCCGCATACCCCAGAAGTCCCGAGCTTTACGCAGTACTTCTTTCCTTACGGATGTCAGAGATTCGGTTATTAATAATTTGGTACCTTTAAGAGCTCGCTTGGCGCGCCAGATGCGGCCTCTTTCATGGTACCTGAGGAATTTAATGATGATCGGCCTATTACCTGCGGACACAACCTCAGATGCTGTCCTCTTCATACGGCCGAGTCTATGACATCGATCTATGCTGTCTATAGACAATTCGATGTTCAGACTGTTTTTTAACGTACCCAGCGCCACAGCGTACGTGTCCTCGTTGGGGGTCTCACAGACACCATAAAGGAGTAGGCAGTTCCTTCTTCTATATTGCTCTGCCTCGTCAATCAGGATGTCCTGCTGGTCGAGACGTTCCTGTAGATGGCTTACCTCCTTCTTCATTTCACTTAATTCCTCTGAAATGATTTCCCGAAAATCCTGGAACTCTGAAGCGAGGCCGGTTAGTGTGTCGCCTGGTTTGGCAGCACTGCTCGCGCCAGCAGCCATGGCTTCCTCCAAGCGTGCTTGGAATTCTGCCATTCACTTATCGAACTTCGACAGACGTTCATTTACGGCCTTCAGCGTCATAGTACTTCACGTCTATTGAAGTTCACACTTAACTAAAGCACTAGCACACCCGCGAATATTAAAATAATTATTATCTGGCTGATATGGCAGGTGAATTGCGGAGCACGTTTACTCGCGTTGTACAGCGCGCGCCTTTGTTTCTGTAATAAACTCTATGAGATTCTTGAATATTGCGTTCCTCTGACTAAGAATAGTAAAAGAACTTATCCAATGTGGTATAATAAAGAAATAATACAACTAATTCGAAATAAGGTGTATTATAGGAAAATAAGAGATCGTGGTGAATATAGTGCGACAGAGTTCAAAACAAAGAGCAATCCTCAAAAGGAAAATATGACTAGCGTATAAGGAATACATTCAAGCTATAGAAACTAGTATAGCTAGTAATAGCAAAATCTTTTGGCACTTTTTAAAGCAAAAGAGGACGAATAGTCAAGAATGTCACAGATACGTAGTGAATGATGGCACCTTAACTTCTAAGACAGAAATAGCCGATGGATTTGCCTCTTACTTCAAAAGTACGAACACAAAAAATAACACCGAAAATAATGAGCAGTATATTCTAGAGGAAGTGCAATATGAGGAACTTGACATGCTAAACATTTCAGTGGTATCTGTTGATGATGCAATATGTTGTATGAAAAGATTACAATCTAAAAGGAGTGCTGGTCCAGATAATATACCCCAATATGTAGTTAAAGAATGTGGAGACGCTCTTGCATATCCAATTTGTATAATTATTAGCAAATCTCTAACAAAGAATATTTACTGATATGTGGAAGACAGCAAGAGTCTTGAGGATATACGGTACTTTACTGCAATATATATCGACATGTTGAGAAAGTCATCATAGAGCAACAACATGGGAGATCAACAAGTTCAAATCTGGAGGACCGGGCTCAGTGGCTCAGACGGTTAAGGCGCTGGCCTTCTGACCCCAACTTGGCAGGTTCGATCCTGGCTCAGTCCGGTGGTATTTGAAGGTGCTCAAATACGTCAGCCTCGTGTCGGTAGATTTACTGGCACGTAAAAGAATTCCTGCGGGACTAAATTCCGGCACCTCGGCGTCTCCGAAAATCGTAAAAGTGTAATTAGTGGGACGTAAAACAAATAACATTATTATTATTATTATTATTATTATTATTATTATTACTATTATTATTATTAAATCAAGGAGGGCAAGTGGATGTCATATATATGGACTTGACAAAAGCATTCGGTAGGATTGATCATCATAAACTTGAAAATAAGCTTAACAGTTTTAGTTTTAGCCCTGAACTGGTTGAAATCTTTAACTCCTTCTTCAGGAATAGATTTCAGTTTGTTAGTTTTAAAGGGGTAGCTTCATCCATGTACAACGTAACTTCAGGCATAAACCACGATTCGAAATTAGGTCCACTTTTGTTCATTCTGTTTGTTAACGATATTGGCTCTGCATTGAAAAATTATAAATTTCAGTTATATGCCGATGACATGAAAATATACAGACGGATGAGTTCAAACAAAGATAACGAAAATTCACAACAAGACCTCACAGCACTGGTTGAATGGGGAAAACACAATTCCTTTCAATTCAATGTTAACCCGCCAATGTTCGCTATATGAGCAAAATGCTCACGGTCATTGAAAATCATCTGCCCTTGTAAACAGCGTGTAGTTTCGAACTTGAGCCCTCGTGTACCTTCGCACTGCAGTTTTGAGAGAAGGACGGTTGCATTGAAATACACATCTGTGACCTTGAGAAGGGTCAGGGAGGGAGGATTTATCAGCGACCGTCAATCGTGAGCATTTTGCTTCACGCGTGACCAGTCACGTTTGCACTCATTTCTGTGTTTGTAATAGTTCCGTCATTGGTGTATGTTGTTTCATAGTTGAAACAGTTCTTTTGCAGCTTATTGTATTCGTGTGTTGTATAATTAGTGGGTGGCGATGGCTTCAAGTCGCGATATTTTAGCTTGGTTTGATGAAATTCCCAGTGATCAACTCTAGGGTGAAAACAGGCACTCGGACTTTGAAAGTGATCACAGTGAACATACTACGGATACTGAACAGTCCCAGCTAGAAGAACAAACTGATGGTACCGAACCTGGAGAAAAGTGTATAGCTGGCGAACAACATATGTTGAAGGTAAATGAGAATTTCATGTTCAGTGACAATGTTTATATAGTGAAAGATAAGGTGACAAAGTGGGGCCGACATCCTCCAAGAAGGAATCCACGCTCACATACTTGTGCTGAAAATATAGTGACTCATCCTCCTTGTGTAAAGGCCACTGCGAAAGACTCACACACTATTTTAGAAAGTTGGGAGTCGTTTTTTTCCAGATACAGTTATAACCACTTGAGATTTATTACTATTTGTAATTTTATTTGTAATTCTTAGTGTTCTTTATAACCATTTGAGATTTATTCTTATGTTTATTTAATGTGTTAATACATTTACGCTTGGAATCGGTTGGTTTTATTATGTCATAGCATACCGTGAGCATTTTGCTCAACGCGCGACCACTCGCGTTACTTTCATCCTAGCGACCACTGGCGGGTTAAGAAATGTGAATTAATGATCTTTACTACAAAAAGACAACCAAAATTCCATTCTTATGAAATAAACGGTATCAAAATAAAACGAGCTGAAGAAAAGAAGGATTTAGGAGTGATAATTTATAGTAAACTTCAGTTCAATATACGCCGTAAATCCTGTGGGAACCTAGGATTTCTAATGAGAAACACAAACAAATTCAAAAATATCAAAGTGATAATACAGGTATACAATTTACTAGTTAGAACAGTAATAGAATATGCCTCTATAGTCTGGAATCCATCGTGTATTAAATGTATAAAAGAAACAGAAAACGTTCAAGCTAAATTTCTAAGATATCTGTATTTCTGTATCTCTAAAACTAGGCAAAATATGTGGCATATAGTGACTTAATAACAAATTTTGGAATAGATATGTTGCATACTAGGAGAACATTATCATGTGTAAAATACATACATAGAATTCTCAAAGGTAAAGCAAATAACCGAGAGTTACTTCACAAAATAAACCTGTATGCACCAAAAGGTCAAACACAAATCACCATATGAATTCACCATTAAAAAGAAAATGTCAGTCAATTAATAAAATGCCAAAAGTGGACAAATTTCACGACGAGATTATCTTGTTAAGGTCAGTCAGAGGGGAACTCACACAGAGAGAAGACGAGCAAATACTTGTGTACCATGAATAATTTAGTCCTTAGATTAATTTAGATTCACTATGTATATTTTAGGAGAAATTAAAATAATAATTTGAAACACACACTTACCACTGTCCATAGTTCATAAGTATAGTATTAGGTTTCATATTTTAATTTTTATTGTACATTATTTATAAAATTAGACATAAGAAATGGAAATGTTATGTAAGTGGGCAGAAATGCCTGTTAAACAATAAATCAAATAAATAAATAACTACATGGACAAATACAACATGTCTACCACTGTCAGTTATAGGCAGTTATGAAGTTTCTCACTTCACTTGGAAATAAAATCCTCCAGACGCATATGACACTGACATCAACATCGACCCCAAACCTCATTAGACCGAACCCCGTGCTATCACCCGACTAATTTATCGCAGACTGACCTTTCACAAAACAAATCATACCACACGGAAAGTAAATATTACTCATCCCATTTCTGAACAGCTAGCTAAGGAACCCAAACAAACCAGCTAACTGTTAGTACCACTGCACCACCCAAAACTAATGACGCCATGCAAGTGAAATAAGTCAGGGAGCAGCACGCAATTACATACCCAGAATTTTACACAAACACAGATCAAGGCTAGAACATACCTCCAGGTGGTGTCAATAAACAATGAAACCCCGTGGACCAAAGTATCAGCCTGTCAGAACGTCAAATAGTTTTGAGCAGAAACAAGACGTATACTTTTGCAAGCAAGAATAATTTAATTCATGATTTCAAAAGGTAAAACTAAGAAATATTTACAGTTCATCCTCGTAAGGCTTTGCTTGTTGAGATTACAGCTCAAAATTAATAAACCCAAGTTAAAACCAAATTCAAACCAAGTTAAAACAAAACAAAACTAAAACCAAGTTAAAATCAAATTAAAACTGCCGGCGGACAAGATATGAATTGAAAGAATAAATACTATCATACTTTATTGTTACATAAGAAACTAGTCTAAAACCCACCTTTTCTTAACAGAGGGATATTAGTCATTACAATTTTGTAAGTTACTCTGGGTAGAAGGTAAATTTAGAATAGTTCTTAAATACTAGAAACTAGTCTCAAACCCACCTTTTCTTAACATAGGGATGTTAATCATTACAATTTTGTAAGTTACTCTGGGTAGAAGGTAAATTTAGAATAGTTCTTAAATACTAGAAACTAGTCTCAAACCCACCTTTTCTTAACATAGGGATGTTAATCATTACAATTTTGTAAGTCACTCTGGGTAGAAGGTAAATTTAGAATAGTTCTTAAATACTAGAAACTAGTCTCAAACCCACCTTTTCTTAACATAGGGATGTTAATCATTACAATTTTTTAAGTCACTCTGGGTAGAAGGTAAATTTAGAATAGTTCTTAAATACTAGAAACTAGTCTCAAACCCACCTTTTCTTAACAGAGGGATGTTAATCATGACAATTTTGTAAGTCACTCTGGGTAGAAGGTAAATTTACAATAGTTCTTAAGTACTTCATCACTCTTTAGAGAGATGCTTCCTCCCTTTCTCAATTTACATCATCTATGGGGCAATGAAACACACTGGGAGGTCCAGCAGTGGATAACAAATCCTCCTTAGTAAGATACCAAAGGAAAAGGGAGTTTAAACCAAAACACACAACGGAAAAAATAAACCAAATATACCCATCAAGGGTCCATTCAATACCTCATAAACGGTATCTCACGACAGGACTGTCCACCATTAAAATTTTATTGCCTCTCAAAACAATCAATATCACCAAGGAAACCATCATTACAATCATTAGCACGAGAACCAATCCCATTAATGGACCAGCAATGGTAGATAAAAATGGAGGAAAACAAAGCTACAGGTCACCACCAAAACCAAAGTTTCAACAAAAATATCAAATTTAACTTAATAAAATAAAAGTAACAAGAAAAGAAGTAAGTATCAACAGATACCAAATAGAATAATCCTTACTAGAACTCCCATTGAATTAACCCTGATTTAAGTAATGATTTAATTTGAAACAGGGAAAGAATAGCCCAATCTATCTTTAATAATAATAAAAATAAAAATTATGTTTGGAAACACAGCTTTACCCGGATATCTTGAAGGTTTCTTAAGGTGGCCATTAAACACGTTGAGACTAAGCAATACCAAAGATAATACAACTTTTACAACCCGATTCATAATGTTGGTAATTTCTCCACAAGATTGTTGGTTATAAATGTCTAACGCATCATAAATCTTTGTCTGATAGAAACAGGTTCTTGAGATAGTTCACTCCCGATGATGAATTTTTCCACGATTGTAAGAGCTTGATCACTTACGGTATGGTTGTGTCAGTAGAGAAGTTCAACATGTCCTAGCCATGTAGTGTTTACCAGGCGAAGCTTCCAAATTCAAACAAAACAAACTATTTATTATAATTTAACGAGGACGATGAAGAGAACTCCGGGCGGTTTAGGAGGACAATCCTCCTAAATAGGAACACCCTCCCTACTCCATGCCGCTGCACCAGCCCCGGGCGGGACGATAATTCCACAAGCGTCTGCTCCCCATTATGGAACACAACTTAGGCAGCCTCTTCGCTTCCCTTGCCACGAGTCGAGGTTCACAAGATTGATTGGTCAGAGTAAGAAGGAGGGAGACCCATGGATAGTTAGGCCGACTGCCGCAGGGTGGCAGTACCAACCAGAGACCACATAGGGTTGAAGAATGAAACATACCTTGGCGAAGCCAGGGAAGGTATGAAATAAAATCGATGTCTGCCAAAACATAAGAGATGATATGGAGAAGACAGTAAAGAAGTAGGATTAGTGACACAAATTTATATGGCATAAAAGTCCTGACGAAACATAGAAGGAGAGGAGACCAACACGAAACCACGGTTTCATTGCTTATTTTAATTATTATTTCAACATATTGTGCCCAAGAAAGGAGTGGATTGTACTTGTTTTTCAGATGAGTGTGCTTTCTTCTCTTCCCAGATTCTTTGATTCCACCTCTATGCGTCTCTGCAGTGCTGTTTTCATGTTGGGTTTTTACCAAAATGATGTTTGTTCACCAACATTCTATAGCTAGGCTAGGCTGGTATGCTGATTTCTTGAAGGTCTTTTTCAATGTTGATTATCCACTTACTCTTGACTTTTAGTAGGCTAAGGAGGGAGGATTAAATATAGTTTTAGTGAGTCTTTCGTCATCCATTATTTGAATATGGCCATCAAATTTAAATCGCCTTTTCAGTTGTATCTATTTTCTCAGTGTACTAGATATTGTGACGTTATGGCAGTACCAATATTTTTAATACGGGATCAAATTCTGTTCGAGAAGCCGTATGATTAAATCACATGTCTGTATGGCACGACTAATCTTAATGGATAAGACGTTTGTCGTACATCATCATCATGTTATTTGAACATTTCTCCGTGTTGTCAGTAAGTGTTGGGCATGAGACAGCAAAACGAAGTCTAACTCCCTCTATCAGTGACTTATTGACTAGTTTTTTTCTTTTTTTTGCTAGGGGCTTTACGTCGCACCGACACAGATAGGTCTTATGGCGACGATGGGATAGGAAAGGCCTAGGAGTTGGAAGGAAGCGGCCGTGGCCTTAATTAAGGTACAGCCCCAGCATTTGCCTGGTGTGAAAATGGGAAACCACGGAAAACCATCTTCAGGGCTGCCGATAGTGGGATTCGAACCTACTATCTCCCGGATGCAAGCTCACAGCCGCGCGCCTCTACGCGCACGGCCAAACTCGCCCGGTTTATTGACTAGTATCATGTACGGACTGTAGTCTCCAGAGCGCACAATGACGGCTCGACATTACCGCTTCGCGCGGGCTACTATGGAAAGTGATGGTTTGCTGTTCGAACTGCTCGCGAGGGGACGCATTGTAGCCATGTCTGAGTTTCCATCTTCTAATATGACGGAACAACCGACCGAGCTCGGTTAAAATGGGGTAGTAAATCCCATTAAGGGTTTGCATATTCATAATATTTTAAATATTTTAAAGCATATGTAAATATTTAATATTTTGAACATTCCCTTTTGAGTGTTACTAATGCATAGGCCGATACCAGGATATCTCGCTACGATGTTAGTACTCATTTTATGATATTTATTCTGTTCATGTAAGTTCGTCCTTATTTCTTTTTAAATTAATTTTGGTGTGCATCCTGTGGTGAGATTTTCTAGGTCGGTGTTCTATTCCCTGTACGCCGTTTATGCGCCATGTGGATGCCTTTTAAATGACATTCTCTTGTTTGACCGGTAACTTTATATTCGCTTTCGAACTTTCTGATGTTTATCTTCCTCACTGATATATTTTTTCTACTTGTTTGGCGTGTGCTTCATGATATTATTTCCTTGATTCTTGTGCTGTTGCTATTTAAGGTTTATTGCGGTCGTGGCTCTGTTATTGTTGCTGGTATCGGTGCTTGTTTTCATTTTGTCATTCTGATTTGATTAATTGATGTTTTTCCGTATGTTTCGACTCCATTATGCCCGTGTATTGACCTATGTGCTACGTAATCACTATTTATCATTTGTAAAATATTATTATTCTTATTATTATTATTATTATTATTATTATTATTATTATTATTATTATTATTATTATTATTATTATCATCAGTGTATTAGATATTAAATTCAATTTTGGTAAGAGTATATAAACAAGTTAGGTTGGTACGGTTTGATTATCACTATTATTCATTGATTCATGTTTCAAAAATTCCTAATTACTTTATTTATTTTAAAACATTCATTTACTTGAAACTTTATACCGAACGCACCGCTTGCACCGTGTCCTCGGGCCGTTTTGTCGTTCTCTATATGCGATTTTCTATTTTACGCAATAAAAATATCACACGAGAACACTTTTACGTATTCTAAAAACAACTTTATTATCGCTACGAACTTATCCTGTCAGATGAAGAAAAAAACATTCAGTGCCTCTCTCGGAATACAAAAACGAACAATCGCTCTCTAAAACAATCTACATAGAATTTATACATGTTTTACATCAGAGATCTAATGGTGCTGTTCCCTGACGCCATATTGGAAGTCTGTGTGTCCGTACGTCCGCACGTTATACGTCCATGGACACGAAACATAAATATAATAACATAATACTTTCGGCTCATCATAAAACTTCAAAATACGAGTATTGAAGGTTTTATCCTAATTAGGATACCTGTCCCACGACAGTTTCAGCCGTGACAAATGGAAAACAGTTTTTAATGCAGGCATATTTTTTCCGTCATACATCAAGAGATAATATGAAATAGTAGTGTCAATACACCGCTTCTGGCCCAGCTAACTCGCACAGTGAAAGATCATTTACAAAATATGTATATAGCAGGGGTGGCCACTAACCTTAATTCCGGGAGCCGCAAAATTAGGAGACAAAATTGGGAGCATGTTTATAAAATGGTTCATAAAATGAAGACAGGTTTTTCATTTTTTAACAAACGAAGGAACAATTATTTTCTACACAGAACATTATTGTTTAGGTACACACCAAGGAATGAGATTTTACTTCTGAGAAGTGCTTTTTCGAGTGTTAATTTTTGCTGTTAGTTTTTTGGTAAGCGCAGTGCGCATAAGTTCACTTAAATGTTCATTAGTTAGTTCAGATCGATATTTAGATTTAATAAATTTAAGCGTCGAGTACAGTGACTCCCACACATAAGTAGTCCCAAAAGTTGAGATAAGTCTCTTGGCACACTCCTTTGTTAGTGGATACTTTTCTTCTTTAACATTCTTCCGAAATTCTATGGTAGAAACGCCACTTCGTTTGAGTCCTTTTAGTCCTTCGTTCTCTTGCAGTTCTAGTAGCTCCAACTCTACAGCTACTATATTCTTTGTTATTGGTGATGAAACAGGACAGCCATCATCCACAACGTCAACAGCAAAAGGATTTTCCAGGAATTAAAGTTAAGATTTAACTGATCTCAAATCATTAAATCTGCCATTGATTTCGACAGCAAGGCCAGATATTTTACTCATGTAATCTTTAGTTTCCACCTGAACGTCAGGAAGGCGTTCAGTAATTTTCTTCAAACATTTGAAGTGAGAAAATATTTTAGTCTGAAAGTCTTTCCCAAAAAGCTTTAACTTGCTATGAAAGCTAAGTACTGTCTGAACCAAATCAGAAGTAAGTTTTTCTCTTCCTTGTAAAGTTATGTTTAGCGTTTTTAAATGCTGGACCACATCTGTAAAAGAAGCCAAATCAAACAACCACTGGGGGTTATTAAGTTCAGGAAATGATTTTCCTTTTTCTTCCATAAACTGTCTGATTGGATGAAGTAATTCCAAAAAATATGCCAAGAACATTGCTTACAGATAGCGATCTTACTAAGCAGTACCAATGTACATCATCAGGAGGCTTGTCATTGTTCAAATCATCTAGAAAAATTTGAACTGTCATGTTTTGGCATATGAGCTAATACAGTTCACAAATTTTTAGAATTACCTGCATAATATGCGGGTACTGAAAATATTTTTGCTGCGAAATGTTCTCTGTGAATAATACAATGTACAGGCTGGAAATCAGGAACTGATGTGTCAGCATTTAAAAGCCCAATAAGCCCTTGTTTCGTACCAGTCATAGATGGTGCACCATCGGTAGTAATGCTGACAATATTACATATAGGCACTGAGTTTTTGTGTAAAACACCATCAAGGGCTTCCTTAATGTCACAACCACGAGTAGTATCCTTCAAAGTAACCAGGTCTTAAACTTCTTCCACCACCTGCAAGTCCCATGACCCACATCTGACAAATTGGCTAGTTGTGGTTTTATCTTTTATATCAGTAGACTCGTCCAGAGCCAGACTTACTGCTGATACTTGTATAGAATTTTTTGTAAATTATTAAAATTATCCACAATAATATCAGAAACTCGCCTCTCTATTGTGTGTCTAGCAGCGGACATTTAGTTGATCAGTTTCTGCAGTTTCTTATTTTCGGGCTCTAAAACAGAAATAACTTGTGCCATGTTGTTCTTAATAATCTCCCCTTTTGTGTAAGGCTTTTTTGGTTTTGCAATATCAAAAGCCAAGATGAAGCCAGCTTCCGCTGTCATATCTGCTTCCTTGGTAAAAATTGACATAACCCTACTCTGACCATGGAGTTTTTCCTTTAGTGATTTCAGTTTGGTTTTTCTTAACTGAGAGTCAACAGGAAAATCTTTCTTGAAACCGCTGTGGTTACTGTCATGATGGCGTTATAGATTACTGGCGTTGATCATTGACAATGTTCTTTGACGCAAAAGACACATTAGCTTACCGTTTCTTTCTAAAAAACGAATTATTTCTCCCAGTCGGTATCGAAAGCTCGATTCTCCTCTTCATATTTACTCTTCTTAGACAGCATCGCAACTGTTCGCACACCAGGCCAAAACTGTACTGAAACAGCATACAGAAAAGTATCAGCACTCGCTACTTCCTATACGTGAATGCGACGGGCTTCACCTCACGGCACTGACTCACTGACACACACTCCCGCTCAAAGCACTATCTAACGGAAGGCCCCAGAACTATATTCACCTCCCATCTCTCACCGCTTCCCAACAGCGTTAATAACGTTAAGCCGCACATCGCTGCTACCGACTGCCGCCGGCAGAGAGATGTTGTTAGATTCCATTAATTATATCATTTAATTTTACTCTAAGGTTGGTGTCAAGAGCCGCACGAGACTGACTCAAGAGCCGCATGCAGCTCGCGAGCCTTGTTATGGCCAGCCCTGGTATACAGCAAAAGTACAACTTCAATGATTTGTCTAGTACGAAAATCAGAAACTACGGACACTCATTGTGCACATATCGCGTAGCTATCTAGCTCAATAAACGATCATTTACAAAATATATATACAGCAAAAGTACAACTTCAATGATTTGCCTAGAGTGAAAATAAAAAACTACGGAAACACACTGAACACATATCGCGTAGCTATCTCGCTCAGTAAACGATCATTTACAAATATCTATACAGCAAAAATACAACTCCAATGATTTGCCAACAGTGAAAATCAAAACCTACGGTAACACATAGTGCACATACCGCGTAGCCAAGTCGCTCTGTAAACGATAATTTACAAAATATGAATACAGGTAATGTACAACTTCTATGATTTGCCTAGTGTGAAAATCAAAAACTACGGAAGCACTCTGAGCACATATCGCGTAGCTATCTCGCTCAGTAAACGATAATTTACAAAATAGGTATACAGCAAAAGTACAACGTCAGTGGTTTGCCTACTGTGAAAATCAAAAACTATGGAAACACTCTGAGCACTTATCGCGCAGCTATCTCGCTCAGTAAACGATCATTCACAAAATATGTATACAGTATAAGTACAATTTTCAATGTTTTGCCTAGTTCGAAAATAAAAAACTACGGAAACACACTGTGCACATATCGCGTAGCTAACTCACTCAGTAAACGATAATTTACAAAATATGTATACAGCAAAAGTATAACTTTAATGATTTTCCTAGTGCGAAAATAAGAAACTACGGAAAAACACATATTACACTTACCGCACAGCTAACACGCTGAGTTAACGATAATTTACAAATGACTTGCTAAGTATGAAAATCAGAAACTACCGAAAAACACATATTACACATACCGCACAGCTAACACGCTCAGTGATTGCAATTTGAAAAAAATGTAAATACATCACAACACGGGTTATCGACCAGAACACTGATATACGCATACACGTCACTGTCTTTCTCGAAAACAACGGAACACATGGACAAGAATGTTGCGAGATACCACTTACACACAGATATATGAATTACCTAAGATACTTACATATAAAAAATGGTGGAGGAAAAAGAATAAATCATAATTGTTTGTATGCATGTTGTCTTCTCCAAGTTATAAGACCAAATGGGAACAGTACTGTGAGTTTCTGCTACTGCTTGCGAAAACATGAACGGAAGTTACATGTCCTCTCAGCAAAAATACGCATTACCTTGTTCTTGCACACACAAGTCAGACACTTACATTCAGTTTTAAATACAATGATGGATACTACGATTCCAATCCCGGTAAATTAACGTCCTGTTACTTGTTACACCTTTGGCGTCGGGAGGGGCATCCGGCCGTAAAACAGATCCTTATGTTTCTAGTATTTACATCTTAGCGTCGTTGTCAGGAAGACCGATGACCGGGCAGGAAAGGGCTGGGAGCGGGAAGGAAGCGGCCGTCGTGTTAATTAAGGTACGGCCGCCCAGCATTTGCCTGGTGTGAAATTGGGAAACTATCTTCAGGGGTGATGGCAGTGTAGTTCGAACCCGCTATCTCACCAATAATGGCCGCACTTAAATGTAATACATGCAGGCATAACGCTGTTGATGGTGATTTATCCGTCGGATGGGGACGTTAACTGTCTGACACCAAAGTTAGCCGGTTCGAGTCCCGTTGGTCGAAACATCAGAACGTTAACCGGCAGCGTAGGGGAAGTGGTGGTATACACTTTTTATCCATAGTTTCTATTGTCATCTTTTTAACATGAATTGGTGCTCGACCAGTGGAAGATCCTTACATTCTAACTGGTCAAATCCTTACCGTCCTATACTTTCTCTACTACATCTTAAATCCTTTAACTTTTTATATTTGAGATAACCTAGTAAACTAGTTATTAAGCTTATGAAAGCATATGTTTTGAAAACATAAGACAGAAGTTCAATTCTTCTATTAACTTTACAAAATAAAATCCATTAAATAAGTAAAGAAAATATATAAACCCTTAACCCTAGAAAAAACAATAAAAAATTAAGTGATAAAGGTAAATAAGCCTTCAATGCTAAATATATTAATTTATCATATCGAAATCGAGGAAGAGTTCCTCGGACCCAAATAAATATAAAGGCTAAGAAAGTCAACTTTAAAAAAATAAATTGATAAAACATCTCCTCCCAAAAAAATTATACAAAACAATATTCTTATAAACAAAATACTAGTATATTCAGCTAAAAAATTAATGCAAATCCACCTCTTCCATATTCAACATTAAATCCCGAAACCAACTCCGACTCCCCTTCTGCAAAATCAAAAGGAGTTCGGTTAGTTTCCGTTAAACATGATGAAAATCATGCTAACATAAGGGGAAAGGTCAGAAATATAAATCACACATAACCTTGAAGACTTATAAATCTTATTAAACAATAATTATCTACTAAAAAAATAAATCTTAACAAAATCAATGCCAATCTCACTTCATAAGAGATTGTCTGAGCAACAGCCCGCAACCCTCCTAATAATGCATAATTAGAATTAGAGGATCACCCCGCAATTATTACAGTATACACTCCTAAACTTGTGCACACTTAAAAAAATCGCCAAATTAAAAGTAAATAAAGTTGTTAAAAAAGGATAAATTATTCAAGTCATTAAAGCCTAAAATAATCTAAAAACAGGAGAAAAATTATATATTAAATAATTTGATGCTACAGGGTATGTTCCCTCTTTAGAAAATAATTTAATTGCATCAGCAAAAGGCTGTGGCAATCCAATAAACCCTACTTTATTAGGTCCTTTATGAATTTGAATATAACCTAAAACCTTCCGCTCCAATAAAGTAAGAAAAGCCACCCCAATCAATACACAAATGACCAACATAACGACCCCTAACATTCTTATAAAAATCTCTATTAACAATACTACCTGTAATACTCTTACATTTTTGAATTCTAAATTCAATACACTTCTCTGCCAAAGTAGTATTAACATTTATCACCTATATTAAAATTATTTTGAATATTTGGTCCTTTCGTAATAAAATATTCATCTGTTATAAAGATAGAAACCGACCTGTCTTACGCCGGTCTGAACTCGGATCATGTAAGGATTTAAAAGTCGAACAGACTTATTAATTAAACTTCTACACCTAATCATATTCCTTAATTCAACATCGAGGTCGCAATCTTTCTTGTCGATATGAACTCTCAAAAAAAAATTACGCTGTTATCCCTAAGGTAACTTTATCTTATAATCGCTATTAACGGATCAAATATTCATAAATCAATGTTTGTAAAACAAAGAGTTACATTTATCTTTGTGTCACCCCAACAAAATATGGTAAAATACATATTAATAATGCCACTAAACAAAATATGTACAATTCCATATAAAGATCTATAGGGTCTTCTCGTCTTTCATATTCATTTAAGCCTTTTGACTCAAAAGTTAAATTCTATTTATTACACGGAGACAGTTAATGTTTCGTCAAACCATTCATTCCAGCCTTCAATTAAAAGACTAAGGATTATGCTACCTTTGCACGGTCAAAATACCGCGGCCCTTTAATTCCACTATCAGGGGGCAGGCCCGACCTTAAATACATCTCAAAAGGACATGTTTTTGATAAACAGGCGAACATTAAATTTGCCTAGTTCCTTCATATAAATTTACATTCACTAAATATCTTACACTTTTATATACTAATTTTATCATTATTACATTTACATTCATATTATGTAACTCACTTCAATACTCAACTTAATATTATTATAAAATTATATTGTAATAAGATATAACATTATTCAATTGATGGCTAATTTAAAGACTACAATTCTTTACAATTCCTATAATAATTATAAATTCTATTCTGAAGCTTATCCCTTAAAATATTATATTCAATTAACAGTTAATATACTAATATAAAAACTACTATTAAATACTGAATTAAATTCATTTCTTGAAGAACCAGATATCTTAGAACCGACTAATATTTCATTACAAATTTGTTATTCTTGATAATAATAATACATTAACCAACATAACAAATTAGCTCTTTTTAATTCGGGAAAAAAGAATCTCTATTCCAATTTTAATAAACCCTGATACACAAGGTACAATATCAATTTACTTTTCTATACATTTATTTTCAACTTTTTTCAATTTTCCTTCACAGTACTACTCCACTATAAATAACTTTGTTCTATTCCTATACTAAAACATATATAATTAATGTTATTTCAATTAAGTAAAACTTTCCTATTCATCAAATTTTAAATTGATACCTTCAAAATAATTCGAATCGCACGAACATCCTCTCAGTGTAAATGAAATGCTTTACTTTAAGCTTTATTTTGCATTCTAGATACACTTTCCAGTACATCTACTATGTTACGACTTATCTCACCTTATAATGAGAGCGACGGGCGATGTGTACATGTTTTAGAGCTAAAATCACATTATCATAATATAACAATATTACTTTCAAATCCACCTTCAATTGCACTACTCCTTTTCAATGCAAGATCCATTTAAATTTTTTTATTGTAATCCATCTCTTACTTGATCATAAGCTGCACCTTGACCTGACATTTACTCTAATAAGAGTTATAGAATATTACCACTCTTAAAAAATAATCTTACGACGGCGGTATACAAACTGATTGCAAAACCAAGTCGATTATAACGTGTATTATCGATTACAGGACAGATTCCTCTGAAAAGACTAAAACACCGCCAAATTCTTTGAATTTCAAGAACATAACTATTACTACTCAAGTAACAATATTTACAATTGGAATAATAGGGTATCTAATCCTAGTTTATAATCCAATTTTCAAAGCTTCGTATACTAATTTTAAACCCTAAATAAATTCAAAATTCTACCTTAAAAATTTACATTTAAGCTTATTAAAAATTTACTAATTCCTACACTAATAATGTTCACTTTATCCTTACGTATAACCGCGGCGGCTGGCACGACTTTAGCCGGCTACATATTATATTACTAATTCCAAGTCACCTTGATAAATAATATTAAATACTGCAAATATATTTACTATTTAAGTTCATAAATCTATAATCACAAAAATTCACATGTAAAACATACAAAAAGTAAACAATTAAGCAAGAATAAAACTTTCTAAATTCATTATTAAACAATGGATCAAATTATTTTATCACTAATTGTAACATAACATCACATAAATATTAATATGCAATATAATGAACCCGTTTTGAGTATTTCCTGGCGATGAACTTTCATCGCATTTTTCGCCCCTATACAATGAAAATATTCACTTATCCACAAAATAACATTTATTTTACTTTATTTTACTTATTTTACTTTATTTTATTTACTTTACTTTATTTTACTTTACAAACTTATAAATACTGTGGCCGTCGCACCAAAGTGGCACGTAATAAATATTAAATTAGAATAATAATCACAGTAATATATATATTTTTGTGTATATTTCTTGAAATATATACTTAAATAGGTATATTAATATAAATGTATATTTAAAATAAATACTTCAACTTATTACCAAAGATTAAATAGATAATGAATATAGGTTATTAGATATTTATACCTATATCTAAAGTATATATTATATAAACATTTATTAATATATAAATCTATATATAATATATATGTAGATATATACCCCCTATAATGCTAGAAATATCTATAAGATCCTCTTTTTCTCTGTCAAGTATATTTGTTATAAACATTATCGGGGGTTTGTATATCAATAAGTTATTATTAATTAATGTACCTTTTTCTATATGTAATTAATATTATATAAATGTATAAATGTATATATATATATATATAACTATTGTAACTGACCAAATTTTCTTACTAAAAACTATTAACTATTCCAAAAACAATCTTAAATATGGCCTTTGTTCAAAAAATTTTGAATTTCAGATAATTTCTAAATTGTTACTAATCTTTATCAACTAAATCTATTTTAATTATTTTTTTCACTAACCTCAAAATTTCCAAAAATCCTTGGTTACCAAAAATGCAAAAAATGCGCACTTTTCAAAACAAAATATTTTCAAAAATCCTCCTTTTTAATTAATTATTTTAACCTTGCACCAATTCTTACTATTCATACATAAAAGTTTTTAGAATGAAGTGCCTGATAAAACGGCTAACCTTGGTGTCAGACAGTTAACGTCCCCATCCGACGGATAAATCACCATCAACAGCGTTATGCCTGTATGCATTACATTTAAGTGCGGCCATTATTGGGGAGATAGCGGGTTCGAACTACACTGCCATCACCCCTGAAGATAGTTTCCCAATTTCACACCAGGCAAATGCTGGGCGGCCGTACCTTAATTAACACGACGGCCGCTTCCTTCCCGCTCCCAGCCCTTTCCTGCCCGGTCATCGGTCTTCCTGACAACGACGCTAAGATGTAAATACTAGAAACATAAGGATCTGTTTTACGGCCGGATGCCCCTCCCGACACCAAAGGTGTAACAAGTAACAGGACGTTAATTTACCGAAAATGGAATCGTAGTATCCATCATTGTATTTAAAAATGAATGTAAGTGTCTGACTTGCGTGTGCAAGAACAAGGTAATGCGTATTTTTGCTGAGAGGACATGTAACTTCGTTCACGTTTTCGCAAGCAGTAGCAGAAACTCACAGTACTGTTCCCATTTGATCTTATAACTTGGAGAAGACAACATGCATACAAACAATTATGATTTATTCTTTTTCCTCCACCATTTTTTACATGTAAGTATCTTAGGTAATTCATATATCTGTGTGTAAGTGGTATCTCGCAACATTCTTGTCCATGTGTTCCGTTTTTTTTTAGAAAAAGAGTGACGTGTATGCGTATATCAGTGTTCTGGTCGATAACCCGTCTTGTGATGTATTTATATTTTTTCAAATTGCAATCACTGAGCGTGTTAGCTATGCGGTATGTGTAATATGTGTTCTTCGGTAGTTTCTGATTTTCACACTTAGCAAATCATTTGTAAATTATCGTTTACTGAGCGTGTTAGCTGTGCGGTATGCGCAATATGTGTTTTTCCGTAGTCTCTGATTTTCGCACTAGGCAAATCATTGAAGTTATACCTTTGCTGTATAAATATTTTGTAAATTATGGTTTACTACGCGATATGTGCTCAGTGTGTTTCCGTATTTTTTGATTTTCACACTAGCCACATCATTGACGTCATACTTTTGCTGTATACGCATATGCACCAAATATTTTTTTGAATAGTTATTGGTGGACATTAGTAGGATAAGAGGAAAGTTTCAAGAGAAGAGGATATGTTGTTATTCGGGGATTGGAATGCGAGAATAGGGGAACAGAGCCCAGTATATAGTAGGGAGGATAGATTGTGTATGTGGAAGAGTAGAAGGAGTGAGGATAAAATTATAAACAGTTATGGGGTAAAGCTCCTAGAGATGTGCGCTGTGGGGAATTTGTATATCCTGAATGGATGGCATAAATACAGGAGAAATGCGTGATAAAGGAGGACGGTGTTCAGGTGCAGTTAAGTAACACAAAATCAATTTACTGTTCATATTAACTGAGGGTGACAGTAAGGGGAAATTGACATATGTTACTGAGAAGGGTGGTAGTGTGATAGATATGATCTTAAGTTCGGAAGGAGTGACTGAGGATATTGTAAGAATGGAAGTAGGAGACTGGATTAAATCACACCATTTCCCAGTGTGGGTTATGTTGAGAAGAGGGAAGAGAAGGGTACAAGGAAGAAAGCTGAGACGAAGGATAAACACGGGAGTATATATATTAAGTATAAATGGACGGAGGAAGTGGGAAGGGTTTGGAATAGGGCAGTAAAAGAGGAAGTACAACTTCTGAAATATGGGTGGGAAGGTGCGTTAGAGGAGAATAATATTGATAAAGCCTTGGAATTGCTGCTACATCCTATAAAGAAGATAGCGTAGAAGGTGGAATGCGGAAAGAGAAATAAGAAAGAGGGAGAAGCATAGTTTAACAGAGAGTGTGAATAAATGCGGATAAAAGTGCTGGGCGCGTTAGAAGAATACAGAAAGAAAGTTGGGGGCCAAGAAAGGGAGATTTTCTGCAATTTGAGGTAGGAGTATAAAAAGAAAATGTGTGAGGTAAAAAAGGCGTGGTTAGAGGAACAAATTGAAACCATAAATAAGGGTTGTAAGTCTAACAACTTTGAGAGAGTATGGGATAAGATTAATAGAATAATTAAAGGTGGAAGGAATATAGAGAGAGCGAGTATTGAGGAATTTCAATGGGTGAGGCACTTTAATGAATTACTGGGGGAGAAGGGGGAAGAAATATGGAGAAGGGCGGGGGATGAAGTAATTTGGAGGAATAGGAGAGTGGCAATTTATGAACTGGACAAGGAAATTACAAGGGAGGAAATCCTGAGAGTGATAAGCAGAGCTAGAGGAAAGTCGGCCGGGGGATGTAATGGGATAAATAACAAGTTTTGGAAAGAAATGAGCAAAAATGAGACTATGATAGCGGGCATAGTTAAATTATTTAATAAGATCTATGAGGGAGGTAAGTACCCGAAGGAATGGGAAATGTGAATTGTATGTCCAATTTATAAAGGTAAGGGTAGTAGGAACAGTGTGAACAATTATAGAGGAATATCTCTGTTAGACTCCTTAAGTAAAATATACACTGGGGTGTTAGCGAACAGATTAAGCGGGTGGGCGGAAGCAAATGAAATATTGACAGATTTTCAAGGGGGATTTAGGAAAAAGAAGAGAACAGTGGATAATATAATGATAGTGAAAACTGTTTTAGAAAAGTACAAGAGTATGGCTAGAAGTACGGTTTATGTGGCAGCAATAGATTTTGAGAAAGCGTTTGATAAGGTGAATAGAGAGGCCCTATTAGAGAAATTAGGTAGGCTGGGGATTTCAGACAAGATGTTGAGGGCAGTAGAGGTATTGTGTAAAATTGGGAGATGAGAGACTGAGTAGACCCTTAGAGTCCAGGGTGGGTTTAAAACAAGGGTGCAAGTTATCGCCAATATTGTTTATTTTATTTATTAACGATATTCTGGAGGGGCATGGGGCAAACAACTGGGCTGTGCCGGTAATTAATGGCCTGGAGGTACCGGGACTGATATTTGCTGATGACGTGATATTGATGACTCTAACTTCAGGGGGGATGAATAGAGCTTTAAATGCAGTGTCGCTGTTTGCGAAGAAATGGGGCTTGAAAATTAATGGTAATAAATCTAAAATATTAGTAGTTCAGGGAAACAAAGGAAGAAAGATGGAAGGGAAATGGATACTCCAGGGAGAAAGATTGGAACAAGTAAGGAAGTTGGAATATTTAGGAGTTATTTTTAACAGTAAACGAACGTGGAAAGATCAGATTAGAAGGATGAAAAACAGAGGATTGGTAGCCCTAGCCTCAGTCAGAAACTTGATAGCCAAATACCCGGGTATTAGTTAAAACACCTTGAGGCTAGTGGGGTTTGGATGAGAGAAGAGGGGAATTAAGAAGTATTAGTAGTTTTGGTAAAATAGTAATGGGTTTGCCTAGGTGCACAGCAAATGCAGGGGCGGAATTAATGTGTGGGGAGGATTTAGAATCCGAGGGTGTGAAAAGAATAGTTAGATACTGGATGAATTTAAAAAGACAGGAAGGTGGGAGGGTTTTACAGGCAGCGTATGAACAGCAAAGTAGGAGCATGTATAAGGGCGGATGCCTAGAAAAAATTAAGGGATATATGGAGATGATAGGATTAGGACACCTGTGGGGGGAGG
This sequence comes from Anabrus simplex, assembly GCF_040414725.1. Taxonomy (NCBI): domain Eukaryota; kingdom Metazoa; phylum Arthropoda; class Insecta; order Orthoptera; family Tettigoniidae; genus Anabrus; species Anabrus simplex. The sequence goes on along the minus strand of NC_090277.1, from coordinate 22,560,029 downwards.
TATGGACGAAGACAGAAGTTAGAGGGATGAAGATCCTTGAGAGGAGGATTAGAGATATTAATAGGCAGAAGTTATTGGGGGAAAGTAGACTGAGGAATTCGCTGAATGTTTTGACGAAAATAGAGGAGATAGCAGGGATAAATATTAGATTCATTGACAGGTCTAAAAGGTATGGGATGATGTGGTGGCTCTTAGGATTGCATAGGAATAAGGGGTGGCTGCAAGGGAGGAACAAGACTGTGTGTACACTTTGCGGGGCAGTAAATGATGATTTTTCACTTATTAATTGACTGTGAAGAAACGAGTAAGATAAGGCAAAGATTATTGAGTGCCGAGCATAAGAAACTATTGGGAAGAGGGGACGATCAATCAATTCTGAGATGGATTATTAAGCAGTGGGAAAGCGGGGGGAGTTGAACAGGTATTTATGTGCGGTAAAAAAGTCCTGTGAGAGCAGGAAGAAAGAGGGTGAGTCAGAGGGTGTACGAGAGGGTAGGTGATTGGAATAGCCATGTAGATTGAAGGGAAGAGATTAATAAGCAGTGCTTAGGCAATGGAAGGAGACAGTATGATAAAATTGAATGGGAAGGAGAGTATAGGTGTGGAGTACAGTGTTAAGCATATGGAGTTGGGTAATTGATGTGTGATTTCATAAAGGCAGGGTCTCCTTATTTATGTTATAGCGGGTTGGAATGGAAATGCTGAATGTTGCTGTTTTGGTATCGATAGGGAGTAGGTCAGGGAACAATGATTGTGACGAAAGTGCTGAGTACATAAGGACACGTGGAGAGTATGCTAAGAACCTTGAGACAGTGACTGATACAGCTAACAGTTTTACCCCTATTATTTTTATAGTATTATTATTATTGTCATTATTATTATTAGTATTGATATTATGATTATTATTATTGCTTGTGTTATTATTATTATTATTAATACTATGAATATGTTGGTATTATTATTACATAAATTGTTATTATTAATATTATTATTATTACTATAATTAATATTATGGATAGTGGGTTGTATGCAGTAGAGCAGGTACTTTTGTCTCACTATTCAAGCATAGTGGGAGCTGGTAAGGAAGGATGGGCAAGGGAGGGCAGGACATACCCGTAAAATGACGGGGTGGGACGGGCCCACTCCAAATAAGTCAAAGAAAGGAGATATGAGATAGACGGGAGGAGAGCGGCTCCAGTTTCACGGGGATGGCCGCAACGGAATGGTGAGAAAAAAAAGCACTGTCATCTGGTAGGGTTCGTGAGGCCTTCGTTAGGACCTCACGGATAGGGCCGGTCGTATCATCATCGGGAAGGCGGCCTTCGTCTCACCAGGGGTGATGACGCGGCCGGACAGTAATTTAGGGGAGACGATGGACGTGGCATGAAGGTACCGAGGATGATTACTGTGGTGACCTTATCTTTAGGGGTCGCGTTTCCGGGGTATCCGACGGGCTTCATGGCATGTCTAAGGAGTACGTTTGGAATGATCACTACTATTATCATTTATTGCGGGTAGTATTATTTTTGTTGGTAGTTTGTTTTGTCTATTTCTGTTTATTATTATTTATTTATGGTATTATTATTTTATTAGTAGTGTGTATTGTCAATTTCTGTTTATGGAGTTGGTGGCTTAGGTTGAACATTGTTATTTTTCTCATTCAATGGATCGAATGGGTATTTGGTTACTGTGATCTGGAGAAAAATAATAATAAAGAAAAAAGAATAGAGCATATTGAATAAAGAATATTGAATACTTTTGCTGTATACTTATTTTGTAAATGATCGTTTACTGAGCGAGATATCTACACGATATGTGCTCATTGTGTTTCCGTAGTTTTTGATTTTCACACTAGGCATCTCACTGAAGTTGTACCCTTGTGTATACATATTTTGTAAATGATCGTTTAATGGTCGAGATATCTACACGATATGTGCTCAGTGTGTTTCCGTAGTTTTTTTCACAGTAGGCAAATCGTTAAAGTTGTACTTTTGCTGTATATATATTTCGTAAATGATCGTTTACTTAGCGAGGTAGCTACGCGATATGTGCTCAGTGTGTTTCCGTAGTTTTTGATTTTCACACTAGGTAAATCATTGAAGTAGTACTTTTGCTGTAAACTTATTTTGTAAATGATCGTTTACTGAGCGAAATAGCTACGCGATATTTGCTCAGTCGTAGTTTCTGATTTTCGTACCAGGCAAATCATTGAAGTTGTACTTTTGCTGTATACATATTTTGTAAATTATCATTTACCGAGCGAGTTGGCTACGTGACATGTGTAATATGTGTTTCCGTGGTTTCTGATTTTCGCACGTAGCAAATTATAGAAGTTGTATGTTACCTGTATTCATATTTTGTAAATTAGTAATTACAGAGTGACTTGGCTACACGGTGTGTGCACAATGTGTTTCCGTAGTTTTTCATTTTCACACTTTCGAATCCTTCGAAGTAACATTTACTCTGCTCCCCTAGGGCTGAAGTTCCCATACAAGAGTTGGTCAAGAAGGTTATATAGCCAACCGCTTAGCGCACTTGTCTAGACTCAGCTAAAGACCCCGTGATTTCGCCAATGCAAACTCAACAGGAGCACAGGTTGCTCGGTTCTTACCTAAGGCAAGGGTGCCGCTGCTTTAGCTTTACTCTGCTCGACCCCAACCACCCCGGAAGAAAGTGTCCAACAAGAGTTGGCCAAGGGTGGTTAGATAGACAACAACTTAGCATGCATCATGCCTAGACCCCTAGTTCGCTAACACATTCTCTCTCAAGTCAGGTACCCCTTTTAGTAGCCTCCGTCGACAGTATTCTGTAAGATGACGACATCCTATTGTCTGAAGGTGTCAGAGGTCATAACGCGTAGCTAGAGAGTGGATTACGCGTGGCGGCCATCTTGCGCAGTAGCCCTGGTGGTAGACTGCGCGCGGTTGCCATCTTGCCTATTAGCCCCTCGGCCAGAAGCGATCTATTGACACTGCTCGTAATTAACAATAAAATGAATACTTATCACTATGAAGGTGTCTTTTTATTTACATTTCACTGATAGTAGTAGTTTACTTCCTTCTTGTAATTCAAAACTAACGACACTTCCTTCAGTACTGCGAAATATTAAAACGCATGAAAGGACAAGTGAGAGCGTTAGTAAACCTAGTTCGTACTTAAATTTGGAAGAGGAAGATTTGTTCTAAAGTAGATTACAATTTCCTCACATGCTTCTGACTTCCCCGCTTCCTCCCTGGCTTGCCTTCTCCTCCGATAAAAGATATTAGCCTTTAGTTAGTTCAGCTTCCTTTCCATCTTTATCTAGCAGCTGTTCCGTTTCCTCAGCAGAATGTGATACGTGGATACTCAAGCGATATGCTGGATTTTGTAACGTAACTGTCCCGATCTTGCTGCATATTTCTCGTAATACATGGCATGCAGTTTCTTAACACTGTGTTCATCGGGCAAATATACTCTCTTCGATTCATTCACACTGTGTGGGTCTAACATCATCACGACAAATACCTGTATTAACTTTAATACACTAGAAGAAACAAGAAGGAAACAAAACAGCCCGCGTGCTCACAGTAGACAAATATTGAACTCAGCAGGAAAAGCACCCGCTACCACACGGCGTGCGCACGCGCACTAGTGCTGATCACCCTTTCGTGGTTCCAGTTCATTCAACAAATGCCAAATTTCAGCTGTGTGTTTAGCGAACGAAATTCGTTTATTCTCAGTCATATTTAACATGATGATTGACTCGCATACTAGTTACCTACTCTCTCTTTTCACTTTTGGTGGACCCTGATCTTTCTCCCTGTACCCTTCAAGTGCCACCTAGTGAATTGACCGCTAATGAAATCGATCGGGGAATGTTCATGTTTTAGGAGTTTATAACATGATAACCCTCCGGTGTTGTTGAGTTTATCAACCAATCCACCAATCTGACAGTTTAATTACAACATTTCCTATAAAAATTAGCCAGCCCCCTTAATACAGCTGTGAGTTTGAACCTCAAGTGCTGAAATTACAATCCATACTTCAGTCCGTTTTCGGATACGCCGAAGTGCCGGAATTTAGCCTCGCAAGAGGTTTTTAACCGCCAGTAAAATGCTAGAATTTAGTTCTTCAAGTGTTCTATTACGTGCCCGTAAATCTACCGCGCCGAATTGTTGTAATTTAGTCCTGCAGGAGTTCTTTTACATGACGATAAATCTACTAACACGGGCTCCGTAGCTATCCTCAGGGTGGTTTACCCTGATTCCGTGTAATAATAATAATAATAATAATAATAATAATAATAATAATAATAATAATAATAATAATAATAATAATATCATAACTGAGGAAAGTTGTGTATCCTCGGCCTCTGCATCCATCTCTAGGAAGAACTATGAAGTTGATTAAATCATAATAGATTTTCTATTTGAGGACTAGATCTCTGACATCAAAATGTTACCTAATCTAGAGTTCCGATGTCACTACTTGTCGGGGAAATTTTGTGTTTAGATGTTATTCATACGCTGATCTTCCATTGTTTATTTCAATTCTCTGAAGTTACGTAAACTGCAAACTATTTAAATCACCCTTCTAGAGGAGTGATATCAAGCTGATTCACCTATCAGGGTATCTGATATGAATTTCACTTAACTCATTCAGAAGTGTTTTCACAAGAACGTCTACATGGTTTTGCCTCAACCCCTATATAAGACGGGAGCTTCGAGTGTAGTCTGTCTGATCTTGCGAGAGATGTATTGTGTGTACTACGAACTAAGGAGAGAGATAATCTCTTTCGAGAAATAAAGAGGCGGCGTTTCAGCATCATGACGTCGTAATTAACAAGGTACGGCAGTCAGTTGTTTCAAGTGAAACATTGCGCGTGGAGCTAGGAAATATTTCAAGTCCCGTCTTGTATGTAACTGCTAGGTCGCCGGCTCCTTTCTCACGTTATATGTAGGGCTTTTTGTTTCAAGGATATATGTAACTTTTCGTCTTCAATTTTATATATTTTCCTTTCCCCTTCGTTAACCTTCCTCTAAATTTGTACAAGGTGACAAAGATTTTTAACCTCCTAATTTCCTTTTTGAGCTGTAACCTTCCAAATATTTAGTCACCTGGTGATATGGGATTAACCTCTGTGTCGTAGCGCTCGACGCCTACCTTGAGATCTTGCTTTCAAATTAAATAGGAGCGCTTGGATTTCCGCCTCTACATCACTGCGTACTTCCGCCCTTGTAAATTTATACCTTGTTTTATCTTTCTTCAGCCGAGTATTGTGGGTCATATGCCTCTGTAAATCTTTTCTATTTTCGAGGGCAGCGTTAATATTAGTTGTGTAGGGGTATTGCTGCTTTATACTGTGATGAAGACTGACGCGGTTATAGCCCACAAGGGACAAATTTTATTATGATGGAAAATGATCTCTCGGGGTAAAATATTGTAGAAGCTAAGACTTCGCTTTCCTTTGACTGTACAATTTCCAAAAGGGATTACCTCCCTCTTGCTATTATCTTAGGACCTGCGGGTCAATGAGTTGGTCTGTGCTACTCAAACCGAGTTGCACTGAATTTATTTTACTGTTGTAAATATCTTGAGCCAATGAGTTCCTCATGTGTTAAATTTCTATGCCAATTCTCTAGCCCCTCAGCTTTGTCTAATAAATGAAGATATCTTCTCAACTTTGACATATGTTAATTGTTCCGTATTACGAAAGAAAAGAAGTAAACTTCCAAAGTGATTTGTTTACAATACGGTACTTCAATTGTGTTTAATCCCAGTCCAACCATTCACCCCTCTCTGCTCCTCAGAAATAAAATTGTAATGATAATAATAATCTAACCAACGTTATGGTTGAGGAATTGAGCAAATAAAAAACTGCGGTAGTTTGTTAGACTCAGACGTTTGGCAAGCTCTCAGATAATAATAATAATAATAATAATAATAATAATAATAATAATAATAATAATAATAATAATAATAATAATAATAATTGTTACGGGGTTACCCGTGGAAGGCAGAGGTTAAAGAAGGTGCGGGCTGGAATGGGTCTAACTACAAGGTCGAAAGATGAATTAAAATTTCAATAAAGGTTATATTTTCATAAGTAGAAAAACTTAACAAACCTTACATGGAATTTAAACAGATAACAACAACTCAACCACTATCCACTAATCAGGTACAAGGTATAATTTTTACAAACGAAAGCCCGAGTTTCGGGGTCCTTAAAAGTTCTGGGCTTCGAGCCCCAATTACACAATCCTTGAGCTATTAGCCCAACTTTCCCAAGGTACATTCATTTGTTCAAAGGGCAGAAAACTCCTTCATTCAAAGAACATAAGCTCCAAGAAAACATGTCAGGCCTCCTAGAGGCCCTTTTACCACAAATAAAAGAGCTAACCCGCTCTCAATTTTTCAAGCTTATAAGGGTAATACCAGACTTTACAATCACTTGCCATCAAGGCACAACTTACAAGAATTAAACAGGGGTATCTCGTACCCAGCCTACAAGGCCTTAAAAATAAAATAAAAATAATAGGTTAATTTAATTGGCCCTAAATGCAAGAAAGGAAAGGAGGCGTGAATTAGCACTCCTAAATACACATTTTAAAACCTAAGAGGCACTAGGCCGATGACACAGGGGCTATTCCCAGGCTAGGGAGGTGACTCGTATGAGAAAACTTTAAGATATTACAGAAGAGAAGAAACAGTTACAAAACGTAGTCACCTCAAACCAAAAATGAAGGGGAGCTCAAGAGGGTAAAGAACTCTCTATCCCCGATTTACAGTTAAAGATAGACGAGGTTTTTACAAAGGCGACGGCAAATTACATGTTACAAGATAGGTTACATAGTAAAGATTTCTGACCTTCCCCGCGGTTTAGACTGCTGAGCTAGCGAGCAATAAAGAAGTTAAGTGGCCATTACCTTGGTGAAGAGCTGCTGCCGGATGAAGAGGCGCTTCCCGCCTCCTGCTACACTTCCATACACTAGGCTAGATGTTGTTCGAGTGCCCAGGAGCCGTGAAAATCAGCAGTTTTTATAGACTCAGGAAAGATTTAAGACCTTTCATGAATAATTAAGGCACACCCACTCAACTTTATTGGCTAGCTAAAAGTTACACATCAAAATAGAAGAAGAAACCTAGGATTGGTTGGAAATTAATTGCAGAAATTACTGATTGGCTAAGTTCAAAACTGGCAGAGAGAAAGATTAATATTGCCAACCCACAAATGAAAGAACAAAATTTAATAAAGACAAAACTTCTGAATACAAGATTTCTTCAAGAAAGTTCATTCACTTCGCACCAGGGTGCTTGATCCCTGTTTTACAGTAGAGACATCTATGAGAGAATGTCCACACATCTTGATCAATAGAAAACAAAATACGTTGAAATCCACACAGTACTGACAACTTCGTAATCCCAAAACTTGAGTTGATACAGTTGTTAAAGTTCAGAGTTTCTCCTGTAGAGGAGTACTTTAAGGCCGAAAATTCAAATGTGCGACGTAGAGGTGTATCGACCGGTACAGACCTCCCGTCCCCCAAATGTCCTTCCAAGGGGTGACACAGAAGAATGTTGAAGAAAATTATTTTCCAAAAAAAATCTGTTCTTTGGTTGTTAATTTGAAATTAGAAGAATTCCAGCTTCCTTGCACATCGATAGGGGGAAGAATATGGATGAAACGTTAAGAATTTCCGAAGTCCGTAGAAGAATTTTGAAGGACCTTTAAACCCCCCCAAAAAAATGTGTGTCTCCTTTTTTTTAAGTAGATATTTAGGACTTAGTTGAACTCCGGCTTGAGAGTGTCTTTGTTGCTGTAGAATGCCAACTACATTATGATAATTTTGACGGCGAGACCAGCCGCCGCTGCCGATGTCCATTCGAGGTCCCCCGTACCCCTCAAGTACCCTGAGATACACCTCTCCCGTTACTATGAGGAGGATGGTCGTGCTGAAAGATGCCGCAGATGGGAAGAGTGTTTACAGTCCCGAGATAAGCTGGCAGATAGTGCGCCGCACATCACCCTTTGCCGGGAGATAGGCTCCGGCGCGCCGTACACAGAAGGACATCACGGGAGTGGAGTGGGCCCATACCCCACCCAGGTGGCGATAAGGCGACGAACGGCTGCGGGGCACTGAAACACTAAGATCTCGGCAGCAGAATTGTTGTTGACACCTTATTTACGGGTACGATCTTTGTTGGAGAGGCAGAGGGGCCAGCGGATGTGGAAAATTCTTCTTTTTGCCATTGATATGGTTTTAGCAGGAGACGGGAGCTTGGTAATGGCCGCGAGGAAAGGACAGCAGAATATGCAGAGGGGAAGATCGCACAATTAACACATAGACACAAGGAACATAATCCAAGCGCAGAAGGCCTAAAAATAAAACAAAAATATAACCTTCAGGGTTCTTACAAAATGTCAAAAACTAAGTTAGGAAGGATATTACACAGGTTTCACCTGAGACAGGTGAACCCGAAAGATCCTCTCGGTGGCTAGATTGCTCACTAATAAAGTTACTGGAGTTAGAAAATCTAAAATGATACACGGCCCATAACATCTGGGGGCAAGCTTGCCCGCGGGAACAAAGTTCTTAATCATTACTTGGTCTCCTATTTTTAAATTGTGGGCCTCCGTCCACGATCGTATCATTCCCTAACCTTTTCATGAGAAACTTTAAGATTGGCCTTAGCTTACTTCCAATGATCTCTAATATTATCTGGATCTATTGTCTCAGGTAGAATATAACTAAGAGACCACAGGTTAGAGAGCGGCGTGTTGGGTAAAACTTAAACAGCAAGGAAGCTGGAGTAAACTTATGAGATTCATGAACCGCCGAATTCAAAGCGAAGGCTAACCAATGCATAGATGTGTCCCACCTGGAGTGATCGTCTTGATGGTAGGCAATAAGAGCCGATCTCAGATTACGATTGACCCGTTCAGCCAGAGATGGTTGAGGATAGTACGCTGAGGTAGTTACATGTGAGATGGATAACTCAAAACAGAATTTATGGAAGAGATTGGAGGTAAAAGCTTTGGCATTATCAGAAACTATGTATTGACACGGACCAAAAGAAGCAAAGATGGAATTTAAACAAGAAATTGTGGACTGAGCGGTAGCCAACTTAGTCGGAAATAACCAGGAAAATCTTGTGAAACCATCTACACACACAAGAATGAATTTGTTGGCGTTCCCTTTTGATTGGGGGAAGGCTCCTACGTAGTCGATATAAAGACGTTCCATGGGGCGCGACGCTTGATGAGAAGACAATAGTCCTAGCTTAGTGGACATGGTGGGTTTACTAAGCCAACAAGATTTACAGGCTTTTACCAATTCACGAATTTCACCGTCCATACCTTTCCAAATGAACATCTCTCGGATGTTTTATCGAGTTTTGAAGATGCCTAAATGCCCACCTAATGGGGTCTCATGGTAATACTTGAAGATCATAGGTACGAGAACAGCTAGAACCACAACTTTCATCTTCTGATCATGCTACAACGGGCAACATAAAACACCATTCCTCAGTACATAAGAGACTACATGTTCCCCAGAAGAAAGTGTTTCCATAATAGGGGCCAGCGACGGATCTTCACGTTGATATTTTTCAATATCCCTAAATAACATGGGAGCATGAGTTAGAATGGCACTTACACCAGGAGGTATGGACTCGGGAAGTGAAGACCAGTCTTACTGTTCAGAGGTCTCTACGTCATTGGCAAACATAGGGCTTAGTTCGTCTGCCACACTTTCAGTTCCTCTTATATGCCTAACATCAAATTGGAAGGCAGACATTCTGATGGCCCAGCGGGCTATACGGCTAGTACGACGCGGCCTAGCTAAGACCCAACTTAAGGCTTGGTTATCTGTCTCCAAGTCGAACTTGACATGTTCCAGATAGAGGCGGAACTTTTCTAGTGCAAATAGGACTGCCAAACCTTCAAGTTCATCAATGGAATACTTGGATTCTTGAGCCGATAAAGTCCTAAATGCATAGGCAATTGGTCGCCTCCTTCGTTCAGTCTCTTGAAGCAGGACTGCAGCCACCGCCGTCGACGGCGCGTCGGTTTGGACGATAAATTTCTTCGAGAAATAAGGCATGGCAAGAACAGGGGTATTACACAGAGCTAATCTGAGATCCAACTGTTGTATCAAGGTAATGATGTAGATAATTTGGTTCTGGAACATGAAGAGGCTGTTGATGCTGATGAAACGGGAGACCCTATTTTGAGGTCAGAGTTTGACAGAGCTGTGAGTGACCTCAATAGGAATAAGGCACCTGGAATTGATGACATTCCCTCTGAATTACAGATTGCCTTAGGAAAAACCGGCACGGCAAGGTTATTTCATTTAGTGTGCAAGATGTATGAGACAGGAGAAGTGCCATCCAATTTTCGGAAGAATGTTGTTATACCTATTCCCAAGAAAGCCGGTGCTGACAGGTGTGAAAACTACCGCACCATTAGTTTAGTATCTCATGCCTGCAAAATGTTAACACGTATTATTTACAGAAGAGTGGAAAAACCAGTTGAAGCTGAGTTGGTAGAAGATCAATTTGGCTTCAGAAGAAATGTAGGACCACGTGAAGCAATCCTGACTTTACGTCTGATCATACAAGATCGAAACAAGATGGACAAGACCACGTACATGCTATTCGTAGATCTAGAAAAGGCATTCGATGTTGATTGGTCCAAGCTATTTACGATTCTGAAGGGGATTGGGATCAGATACCGGGAACGAAGAATTATCTACAATCTGTATAAAAATCAGTCTGCAGTGATTAGAATCAAGGGCTTTGAAAAAGATGCAGCAATCCAGAACGGAGTGAGGCAAGGCTGCAGTTTGTCCACCCTCCTCTTCAATGTATATATAGAACAGGCAGTAATGGAAATCAAAGAGAAATTTGGAAAGGGAATCACAGTCCAAGGAGTGGAAATCAAAACCTTGAGATTTGCCGATGATATTGTTATTTTAACTGCGACTGCAGAAGATCTCGATAGTTGCTGAATGGTATGGATGAAGTCTTGGGTAAGGAGTACAAGATCAAAATAAATAAGTCCAAAACAAAAGTAATGGAGTGCAGTCGAACGAAGGCAGGTGATGTCGGAAATATTAGATTAGGAAATGAAGTCTTAAAGGAAGTAGATGAATATTGTTCCTTGGGTAGTAAAACAACTAACGATGGCAGAAGTAAGGAGGACATCAAATGCAGACTAGCACAACCACGGAAGAGCTTTCTTAAGAAAAGAAATTTGCTCACTTCAAACATTGATATCGGAATTAGAAAGATGTTTTCGAAGACTTTCGTGTGGAGCGTGGCATTGTATGGAAGTGAAACATGGACGATAACTAGCTCAGAAAGGAAGAGAATAGAAGAATGCTGAAGGTGAGATGGATAGATCGAATCACGAATGAAGAGATACTGAATCGAATTGGTGAGAGGAAATCGATTTGCCTAAATTTGATGAGAAGAAGAGATAGAATGATACGACACACCTAAAGACAACCAGGACTTGTTCAGTTGATTTTTGAAGGAAGTGTAGGTGGTAAGAACGGTAGGGGTAGACCAATGTATGAATATGACAAGCAGATTAGAGCAGATGTAGGATGCAATAGTTACGTAGAAATGAAAAGGTTAGCACAGGATAGGGTGGCATGGAGAGCTGCATCAAACCAGTCTATGGACTGATGACTCAAACAGCAACAACAACAATTTGAGACGGCCCCCACTCAAATTTGACGCCTTTCCTACGAAGTGAGTTCAAGTGCGCCACTCTTTTAGCGAAGTTAGGAACAAATTTCCTGAAGAAATCCACCGTGCCAATGAATCTGGCAATACCTTTGCCATCCTTCGGAGGTTTAAAATCGCGGATAGCCTGTGTTCTAGAATGATCCACTGCGACACCATCGGGCGACACAATAAGCCCAAGAAATGACATAGAAGGCTTAGCGAAAGCAACCTGAGACAACTTCACTGTTAACCCAGCCTTACGAAGGCGACTCACGACCTCTTTCAGATGTTCTTCAAAGGTCTCAGAATGTACGACGACAACATAAAGATAATGGTATAAGTACTCAAATTTGATGTCGGAGAAGACCCTATCTAGCAATCGCGTAAGGACAGCTGCTCCCGTCGGGAGCCCGAAAGGCACGCGGTTGTACTCATACAAGTTCCAATCCGTGGCAAAAGCTGTAGGATGTTTAGATTCCTCAGCCAGAGGGATCTGATTATACGCTTGATTGAGGTCTAAGATGGTTAAGAACTTAGCTTTTCGAAACCATGAAAAACAAGAGTGAAGGTCGGGAAGGGGCACAGATTGTAACACCACCTTCCGATTTAAAGCCCTATAGTCAATCACAGGCCTGAAGCCACCTTGGGATTTCGGGACTAAGAAAGTAGGCGATGAGTATGCCGACTTAGAGAGTCGAATTATAGCATCTTTTAACATTTGATCTATGATCTCCTTCAGAGTATTCATTTTAGGTGGAGATAACCTGTAAGGTGGAAATCGGACTGGAATCGAATCCGTAACCTCGATCTTGTATTCGATAAGGTCAGTAACGCCAAGAGTATCGGAGAAGACATCTGAAAATGACTGACACAACTTACGAATACTATCAGCCTGCTCCTCATGTAGATGTCTATGGTCTAACATCATCTCATCCTGGGAAGGCGAAACAGATGAACATGACACAGAATTACATTTAAGTAAGGGGATTTTGAAATTACTAGCAAATTTGAAAGTGCACGACTTGCTCTGAATGTAGAGCACTAGACCCGTATGCGACATGAAGTCCGCTCCTAATATAATGGAGCAAGACAAGTGCTTAGCCACAATGTTTAATTTTCCAAGTGAATTTCAAAATATGAATTTTGGCATACAGGAACCTAAAATTTCTAATGGAGATGAGTCAGCCGTAACACACTGAACCGAAGACGAACAAAAATAGAAAATTTACAAACCGATTTTTTTAGTACCATTCAGCCGAAATAATTGAACAAACACTGCCTGAGTCTAATAGAGCGGTGACGGGTTCATTATTTAATTCAATTTTGAGAAATGGTACGGGTGCGGGGGAATCCACCGTAATCTTAAGACGTTATTTGGGACCTTCAAATGATAAATTAAAAGACTGACTTTTCCCTGAGATATCGTCGGATTTAACAGGGGCTGAGCCTGAAGAAGTTGGGCACGCCGACTCAGCGGATGCCGCTAGTCACTTTTGATTATTTGTGGAAGTTCCACCAGAAGTTGAGCAGGTGGGAGTGCTATTAGAATTCGGGCAACTCTTGGCAATATGGAAAAAGGCGCCGCATTTAAAACAGCCTTGGGGTGGCCCTGCTCCATTCTTTGTCCCGCTAGAATTAACTAAAGGACACTTGTTCCGGAGATGATCTGCCGACCCGCAAGCATAACATTTGCGGGTTGAGATGGTTCGGCGAGGTGGAGGCCGAAGATTACTTGAAGAAGGAGGGGGCTCCCGCGCCACACGTATTGTGTCAGCATATCTAACTCCCTCGGCTGAGGCAGCCATAGCTTCTAATTCGGCAAAAGTTTGCGGACGCGACGCAAAACACAAGTATGACCTGTAGGATGGTGAAATTCCTTCCACAATGGCGTGAACAATTTGATCTTCCGGGAAATGATAAGCAAATACCCTAGTATAGAACTAAATGTCTTGGATGAAGTCGGCAAGATTTTCATCCAGACGCTGTACTCTGTAATAGTACCGCTGTATGAGACAGGACCTTGCCCTAGCCGGAATGAAATTCGCTGACAAATGGGCGTGGAAGTCTTCGATGGAGGATTGATCAGCTATGGCTCTTACTATTTTGTCAGAGAGGACATCAATGGAATAGGGATAAATAATCTGAAGAATTTGACACGGAGAAGGAGAAAAGAGCGTGATCTTGGAACTCAACTAAAAACCTCAGGAATGAAATGACATCACTAGTGGAGTTAACAGAAAGTTTAGAAATACCCCTGAGCAACATTGCTAATGGATGAGGCAAACTACTGAATCCGGGTGACATAGTAGGTAAACGGCCTAAGGGGTGGAGAAGCTGTTTCGGAGGGTGCATTATTCAACACAAATGGAGGGATGGATGTACGACGACCTGACTCGGTTTGCAATGGGGCAGATGTTAGTTGTACTCCTACGGATTTCCTACATTCTTTCCCCTTGGAAGACTCTTCCTCGCTAGCGATGTTCACCACAGAGGAGTGGTCGGTTTTGGTAGCCGCTGCTCCAGTTAACAATTGATTAACCTTACTAGACATTTTAGAAAGTTGTTCAACAAGAGCACTAGCCTCCTTCCCGTGAATATCACTCAACTTAAGAGACAATAGATCACTAACTCTATTGGAAAAATGGTACAATCTTGCCTGTACTCTTTTGAATTGATTAGGGGATGGATCACCTACTTCAAAAAACTAACAACGGATGCTAGCTCAGTAGTATTGTCAGTGATCGTGGAGAGAGCGTCGTCAATATCTTTCCCTCCCAAGGTTGGGATACTAATCGGCAAATCAAGAGAATCTTTAAGCTCTTTGGTGTCTACCGCAACCGTCCCTCCAGATAGAACATTAATAATTGTTAATTCGTAAATCAGTTCCTCCTTGCGCAAATAGCCGGGATGGAGGACATCGCGAGGGCCGGACATGATGACAAAAGATTGACAAATTTAGAAAATACGAAAGAAAATTCCAGCGACGGAGAAAATTGTTAGAGTTCAAAACAAAAGCAACGTTTAGTCGTCAAAAGGGGCTAAATTGAGACCAATTCAACCACGCTCTGCTACCACTTGTTACGGGGTTACCAATGGAAGGCAGAGGTGAAACAAGGTGCGGGCTGGAATAGGCCTAATACAAGGTCGAAAAATGAATTAAAATTTCAATAAAGGTTATATTTTCATAAGTAGAAAAACTTAACAAATCTTACATAGAATTTAAGCAGATAACAACAAGTCAACCACTATCCAACTATAAGGTACAAGGTATAATTTTTACAAACGAAAGCCCGAGTTTCGGGGTCCTTAAAAGTTTTGGGCTTCGAGCCCCAATTACACAATCCTTGAGCTATTAGCCCAACTTTCCCAAGGTACACTCATTTGTTCAAAGGGCAGAAAACTCCTTCATTCAAAGAACATAAGCTCCAAGAAAACATGTCAGGCCTCCTAGAGGCACTTTTACCACAAATAAAAGAGCTAACCCGCTCTCAATTTTTCAAGCTTATAAGGGTAATACCAGACTTTACAATCACTTGCCATCAAGGCACAACTTACAAGAATTAAACAGGGGTATCTCGTACCCAGCCTACAGGGCCTTAAAAATAAAATAAAAATAATAGGTTAATTTAAATGGCCCTAAATGCAAGAAAGGAAAGGAGCGTGAATTAGCACTCCTAAATACACATTTTAAAACCTAAGAGGCTCTAGGTCGATGACACAGGGGCTATTACCAAGCTAGGGAGATGACTCGTATGAGAAAACTTTAAGATATTACAGAAGAGAAGAAACAGTTACAAAACGTAGTCACCTCAAACCAAAAATGAAGGGGAGCTCAAGAGGGTACAGCACTCTCTATCCCCGATTTACAGTTAAAGATAGACGAGGCTTTTACAAAGGCGACGGCAAATTACATGTTACAAGATAGGTTACATAGTAAAGGTTTCAGACCTTCCCCGCGGTTTAGACTGCTGAGCTAGCGAAAAATAAAGAATTTAAGTGACCATTACCTTGGTGAAGAGATGCTGCCGGATGAAAGAGGCGCTTCCCGCCTCCTGCCACACTTCAATACACTAGGCTAGATGTTCGAGTGGCCAGGAGCCGTGAAAATCAGCAGTTTTTATACACTCAGGAAAGATTTAAGACCTTTCATGAATAATTAAGACATACCCACTCAACTTTATTGGCTGACTAAAAGTTACACATCAAAATAGAAGAAGAAACCTAGGATTGGTTGGAAATTAATTGCAGAAATTACTGATTGGCTAGGTTCAAAACTGGTGGAAAGAAAGATTAATATTGCCACCCCACAAATGAAAGAACAAAATTTAGTAAAGACAAAACTTCTGAATACAAGATTTCTTCAAGAAATTTCATTCACTTCGCACCAGGGTGCATGATCCCTGTTACCGGGCGAGTTGGCCGTGCGCGTAGAGGCGCGCGGCTGTGAGCTTGCATCCGGGAGATAGTAGGTTCGTATCCCACTATCGGCAGCCCTGAAAATGGTTTTCCGTGGTTTCCCATTTTCACACCAGGCGAATGCTGGGGATGTACGTTAATTAAGGCCACGGCCGCTTCCTTCCAACTCCTAGGCCTTTCCTCTCCCATCGTCGCCATAAGACCTATCTGTGTCGGCGCGACGTAAAGCCCCTAGCAAAAAAAAATGATCCCTGTTTTACAGTAGAGACATCTATGAGAGAATATCCACACTTCTTGATCAATAGAAAACAAAATACGTTGAAATCCACACAGTACTGACAACTTCGTAATCCCAACATTTCCGGTAGTGACATCTTCCGAGAAACTTATGAGTTGATACAGTTGTTAAAGTTAAGAGTTTCTCTTGTAGAAGTGTACTTTAAGGCGGAAAATTCAAATGTGCGGCGTAGAGGTGTACCGACCGGTACAACAACAATAATAATAATAATAATAATAATAATAATAATAATAATAATAATAATAATAATTTTGAAAATCCAACCTACCTTCACGCTGAATACTCTTCCTACCTACATATATACAGAGTAAGAAAGCAAATAAGGTAGAGAAAAATAGTTATCATTTCTGTGAAGAACCAAGAACTTAGGCACGTATTTCAGTTCGAGAATATTCCATGTATACGAGCTGAGGACCTTATGAGCTTTAAGTGGCTTCTATCAAAATTGTGTTGAACAGGTAGACCATACAAATATATCCTCTCAAAGAATTGTATTTTGCAATTTGTCTGTAAAAGTGTGTCCGGCTCCATGGCTAAATGGTTAGCATGCTGGCCTGTGGTTCAGAGGGTCCCGGGTTCGATTCCCGGCCGGGTCGGGGATTTTAACCTTCATTGGTTAAAACCAATGGCTCGGGGGCTGCGTGTGTGTGTCGCCTTCAGCGTTAGAATTCATGCCAGGTCGGGCCCCATTCTCATACACGCGCAGGTCGCCTATGTGGTGTCAACTCGAAAGAACTGCACTGGGCCTCACGCCATTATTTAAAAGTGTGTTATATGAATATAAGTTACATTGCATTTCGTTTCAACTAATAGCATTAACATCAATGCAGTGCCGAGTAGAATTCTTCGCTTGAGATACTTCTTTCGCCAGAGTATGTACATCAGAGAGTAAACTTGCTAAGCAGAAATACTGCCAAGAGGTGGGAATGTTAACTTTTACGCCAATTTAACTCTCATTTTTATGTTAAGTAAGTTCACATTTACATCATGAATAATATTTAGGATATTATAACTGATATATAATTTGCATGATTATATCCATCTCCTTATTGTGATGTTCGGCAAAACAATATACGGTACACTGCAATGGTACAGTTAACATGACCAATGATGTGCTTGGTTGTCATTATCACCACTGGTATTAGCACTGGGATTTGCTCCAAGAAAATAGATATTAACAGTTGCAAAGGAATGTTCTTCACATTGAATTCTCGACTTCGTCCCAATTTTAACTTTGAAGATGTTCTTTTAAGTTGTGTGTAGCTACTGTCACTTCCTAAAACAACCAGAGGAAAGGTGTCATCGTCTGTGTGAGAAAACATACTTAAATAAATTAATGACCGATTATTTAATTACCTGTATACTTGATACCACCACAGCTAACTGGCACGTCACCTGTCGCAAGGAATGTAATATATTCTGTTACAATTTTCAGATTCAATTCTAGAACTTACGATTGTAAATCATGTGGCTACAATCAGTTTTATCAGATTGTCACTACTTCGGGATTGGACGAGGTGTACGTCATTGGGTCATGTGGCCGTTGAAATAAAGCTCTCTCATTGGCTAATCGTACCTCGCCTAGCTTTCCCCGGACCTCGAGTCAGTTGTCATGTAGCCTGCACCTGATTCATTCCGACTCCTTTAGCTGATGTGGTACTTTGAAAATAACGTGTTATTACTATTACTGATTATCTACCTCAAGATGTTTCATAAGTAAAACTTTCTGAATAAGAGCCCATGTATAGCCGCCATCTTGTGCAATGGCGATGAACGTCATATTTCTTCATAAGAAACTAATATAGCCGCTATCTTGCTCAATTACCCATGGCCGTCACCGTTCTCCGTAAGCCGTCTCATAAGAGCCCATGTATAGCCGCCATCTTGTGCAATCGCCCATGAACGTCATATTTCTTCATAAGAACCTATTATGGCCGCTATCTTGCGCAATCGCCCATGAACGTTATATTTCTTCATAAGAACCTATTATGGCCGCTATCTTACGCAATCGCCCACGGCCGTCACCTTTCTCCATAAGCCGTCTCATAAGAGCACATGTATAGCCGCCATCTTGTGCAATCGCCCACGAACGTCATATTTCTTCATAAGAACCTATTATGGCCGCTATTTTGTGCAATCGCCCACGGCCGTCACTTTTCTCTATAAGAGTTATGTATAGCCGTCTCATAGTTGCCTATGTATAGCCGCCATCTTGCGCAACCGCCCCTAGGCCGTCTCATAAGAGCAGCCACCATCTTGCGCAAGCGCCCCTAGGCCGTCTCATAAGAGCCTATGTATAGCCGCCAATTTGCGTTTTCTGTGTCTGTAAATGAGGAGCGAAATTAAAAAGTGTTGGGATGGCATTTGTCAGTAGCCGCCATTGGTCATTTGTTTATAAATGTACTTGTCATCAAAATGTAGAGAGCATAAGCGACTGTATTGAGTAGGATAACATTTATCTCCTTTTGTCCTTACAACCCACTGTTGAGTTCTTTAAAGGGAACCTGAAACATAATCCGATAAATAATCGCCATGGCTATCAGTATTTCCGCTGTGTAAGGATTAAAATGGGTTTAATTACAAAACAGAAATCACAACAAAGTGAGCTTGGCTATTACTCAGTAATACTTAGGTACTTAAAATATGATATTAGGTACCTTCGTTTCATTACTCCGAATAGTATACAGCTGTACGCAGAGCATACGGCTAGCATTCTCGGAAGCGAGAATCTTTCTTTTCAGTCCTAAAAACTTAGGAAAAGCTACGAAATTAAATTGCCGTGCACTCCCTGTCACCTCAACATATGTTCTCGCGCCAACAAGCTTTGTTTTGACATGGCTGTCCTTTATCAGTTTGCTTCAGCAGGAAGCACTGATGTCAGGCATACAGTCCCTCAGTGTTATTCTAGCCATTCATTATCCCTCCTACACGGTATCCCACTGATAACTATCTCTGCTTCCTTAAACTTCTTCCATTCTGCAGAATTCAGATTCCACAAATCTGCTGTATGCCTCACGTTGAAAATTACCACCTTCTCCTTATCCCCCTTCCGCGTTTCTATTTGCCTCACCATCTGCCTTAATGGATCCCTTTCATCCACGTGCCTCAACCCTACCCTCTTTAGAACCCCTTCTCTTCCCGTCACATCTTCCTGCTATCCACTACTCTTCATTTCGCTTTCCTCTTGCCCCACCCCTTCACTGTAACACTTTACTCTCCTGATCTTCCTGCAGTGACTCGAACCAATTTTACCTGGTCCAACTCCCTAATGATAACCCTTAGCCCTCGTTGTCCTTGATCTTAAGACATTTGCCCACCTGGCTTCCCTTTCCTTTTACCTACCTAGCTGCTCTCTGAGGATCACAAGAGCCAAACCTGAGTGTCCGTTACGGGCATATTGACGGCCAGGGAACAAGAAGCGGCGGCAGCAGAAGAAGAATGTACTCTATACAGTAAGTGATTGAGCCCTGAACATTACCAACAATATATAATTTCTTCAGCTTATTCCGGCTATAATTGAGGTCGCTCGAGCTCTTAAGGACGGAGGTTCAAGGCCGAATGCCGCGTGGGTTTTGAGATTAACATCCCAACCCTGTATCGAAGGGGATTCGATCCTCAGCTTTCCAGGTGGGAAGTTAGCACCTAAGCCACTGAGGTATTCACAGTCCCAATAATAATTGTACCGGGCGGTACACCTCGACGACGCAAGTTCAAATCTTGCGCCAATTGAAACTTCTCTACTGGAGAAACTTGGAACTTTGACTACTGAACTAATTCCACGGTTATTCAGAAGATGTCACTGAGTGTTTTTGATTTGCCTTTGTTTTTCAACGATTAAGGAGTGTGGACAATCTCTAACAGATGTCTCTACCAAAAACTATGATAGCGCAGTCTGGTGTAAAGGAATGTACTCTCGTGAAGAAATATTGTATTCCTAAGTTTTGTTTTTACTAAATTTTGTTCTGTGGTTTGGGGGTTCGCAACTGTTATCCTTTCTTTCCACCTGTTTTGAATTTAACCAATCACTAATTTTCGTAATTAATTTCTGACCAATAGTGTCTTTCTCTTTAGCAGACCCTACACGATCAATAAAACTGTCAGTACCGAAAAATATTGACAGTAATACTGATCGCGTGTGGACTGGAATGATGGAATGAAGGCCAGTACTGAAGCAGATCCGGATTTCCTGATCTGCGAGCGTCAGTACTGTAGAGTGGTGGGGATACTGACAGTTATACTGACCGTGTGAGTGCGCTTGTCATTATTTCTGTCAGTATCAACGGAGCAGCGGTGGACGACAAATGCGTTTCTCACCAAGGCCAAGTAGAGGTGCTTGTGAACCGTCAAGTAGGCCTATTGCAAAAGTTTATCGTGCTATATGAAAAGCTGCATGTTTCCACAACTGCTGTACTGATGGAAACTGGTGACATTATAGCGGAAAACTTTAAATCTTCAAAATGTATACCAGTTGTAAGATACCTCACTGTCACCGCTAATATCTCTGCCATCGATAAACAGCACCGCATGTTTGTATTTTGCCTTATTACAAAAGGCTCTACCAATCTTCAAAATTTATACCAGTTGCAAGATACCTCACTGTCATAGCTAATCTCTCTGCCACCGATAAACAGCACCACATGTTTGTATTTTGCCTCATTACAAAAGGCTCTACCATGCGTAGTAATTTCGCAAAAGTACCCTCACGCATTCGGAGATAGTTCTGATAATCTTCTGCTTCGGTATATTGTGTTTCCCTCAACACTTCATATGAGAATACTCTTCTCTTTTCCTAAGCCAATCTTTAACCCATCGTTTACGTTTAAAACTGCGTTTCGTGCAGTACTAATATGATAGCTACAAAATGCCCGTCTTTTACGATCTATTTTGATAGAATACCGCAATTGCATGTTATAAATCTCATTCCGTAGTGACAGTTATTGACTTTATTTGTAAAGTGAGAATGCCGCAATGGTAAGCTAGTGCACTGGTACTGACCAAAATATTGACAGTAATAATGATCGTGTAAGGTCGCTACAATATTGAAGCGTACTGTCAGTATTATTGACTCAGTATTACTGATCAGTATTACTGACCGTGTAGGGTCTGCTTTTCGATGTTGATGTGTAACTTTTAGCTACCCAATAAAATTGAGCGGGTGTGTATACTCATTCCTGAAAGGTCTCGAATTTTCCACGAGGGTATAAAAACTGCTGATTTTCTTGTCTCCGTGCCACTAGTATAACATATAACTCAGTGTGTGAATATGTAGCAGGGGGCGGGAAGCGCCTCTTTCTTCAAGCAGCAGTTCTTCAACAAGGTAATGGCCTGTTAACATCTTTATTTCTTGCTAGCTCAGCAGTTTAACTCTCAGAGAAGGTTCGAATCCTTTAATATGTAACCCATCTTTTTAAAATGTAAATTCCTTTTCTGTCTATGTAAAATCTACAAATATCTTTTACTGTTAAGCGGGGATAGAGAGTGCTTCACCCTCTCGAACTCCCCTTCATTTTGAAATGGAGGTGACTACGTTTTCATAACCGTTCTTCTCTTCTTTAATGTAGTAAAGTTTTCTCATACGGGTCACCTCCCTAGCTTGGGATTAGCGCCTGTATTATCGGCCTAGCGCCACATAGGTTTTAAGGCAATAACTTTGTGTAGGAGTGCAAGAAATCGCCTCCATTCAATTTTGTATTTTGGGCCATTTACTTAACCTGTTTTGTTTTCCTTCCTGCGAAGGCCCAGTAGATTGGGTACGAGGTACCCCTGTACCATTATAGGTGTGCCTTGAGGGCAATTAGAAGTGAAATTCGTTGTGGCCTTTGACAGGCTTGAACTTTGAGAGCGGATCTGCTCTTTCCTAAATTTGATTTCTGTGTGCCTATAGGAGGCTTAACATGGTAATTGGGAGCAAGTGCTCCTTGGCATGATTGGGGTTTTCTGCCCCTTTGTTTGAACTTGGTACATTGGTAAAGTTGGGCTCATAGCTCACGGATTGTGATTGTGGGGCTCGAAGCCCAAATCATGTAACGAACTGTAATTTGTAATTTCTTAATTTGTTGATCTGCTAATTGGTACCTGTTATACTGTGTTATTGATTGATTTTAAAAAGAAAATATAACCTTTGTTAAAGTTTTAAATTGCCTTTAATTTTGTAGTTGAGATCTATTCCAGCCCGCACCTTCTTTCACCTCTAACTACCACGGATATCTCCGTAATAATAATAATAATAATAATAATAATAATAATAATAATAATAATAATAATAATAATACCCGTGTGGAGATTTACCAGTTACCTCCATCGGGCGCATCCCATTGGAATTGGGGAAGCTCACTGGCTCTGCCGCCAGCAGAGTCAGAGGGTAGTAGGGAAATAAAATACCACCGTGAAAAAAAAAAACTGGTCCCTTGCCTGGGTTACGGCGAAGACTGGTAAATGACCAGAAGCCAGAAAACATATTGAGGCAACCTCTAGGGCTAACAACCCTAGTTGTAAAATGATGGGTACCCGTCCAAAGCAAAGTCAAGTCAAAAAGCATGATGGCACAACATTTCAAGAAACATACCCCAGGGGGTAAATCTTCGGATAAATCCCTCGTCGTGAACGCCACGGCGCACGAGTCTCATTCGGATTCCGGGGGAGACTCGACATCATGCAAGAGACGAGTCGTAGCGTCTCGGTGTACCCCGAAGAGTCAAAAACGCAAGCCAAAATCTAAAACCTTTCTAGCTACTTTCAACATAAATTCACTTACACAAACTGGCAAGCTGAAAACCCTCACCAAAGCTCTTCACGAAAATCAGATATCCATAATGGCCCTACAGGAAACAAGGTACCCAGATGAAGAGATTTTTGAATCCGAAGGCTACCGATTTTTCAAGAGCAAAGAGCAAAGAGGAATCCTCAATGGAGCTGTGACGCTTGGAACCGCGTTTGCTGTTAGAGCCAAGATCCTTAAATCGGTTGCAAATTTCGAACCTGTCAATGACAGATTGTCTATACTCACAATGAAATGCGCGAACAAAACCTACGCCCTAGTTAACGCACATGCTCCTACAAACGAGAAGAACAAGTCTGATCCAGACGAAGTTGATAATTTCTGGGACCTACTGGATGAAAAATTAAACGAAATCCCCAAACACCATGTCAAGCTTCTTTTGGGTGACTTCAATGCCCAACTAGGTCGTGAACAGAAGTACAAGAAAGTTATAGGAAATAACCCTGCTCACAAAAGAACCAATCCCAATGGCAAAAGACTGGTGTCCATTTGCGAAAATCACAACCTGCAGGTCATGTCGACCCACTTTCGCCATCTACCCAGAAAGCAAATGACTTGGCGTTCTCCCGTCCAAACTCTCGGAGAGTTCCAAATTGATCATGTTGCAATCTCCAGGAGAAACAGCCCTGAGATTATGAATGTCAAGGTAAAGAAAGGCATCAATGTGGCCTCAGATCACTATATGTCTCTTATCAAATTCAAACCAATTCCCGCAAACACAAGGAAGACAACCAAACAGATCACACGCTTCGATAATGATAAACTTCGGCAAAGGATCGAGGAGTTCCAGGAGAAGGCTAGACCAAATGACTGTGACTTTAACAACGCCAAAAGTCTCTTTGTTGAGGCCGCCAAAGACGTTGCAGAAATCAAGAGAAGCAAAAAGCATGCCTGGTGGAATGGTACCTGCGAATCAGTCCTCCAAGAAAGACTCAATGCGTGGAAACAGTACTACTCTACGAAATCAGAAAATGATTGGGAAACCTACAAAACCCAACGTGCCCAAGCAGCTAGAGTGTTCAGAACTGAGAAACGTAAATACGAAAAATCTCTCATTGAAAAGATAGAACAAAACTTTAGGAAGAATGAAAGCAGAGAGTACTACAGGGCCTTCATACGCAAACTCACTGGCTATAAACCACCATCTCTATGCTTTGAACGAAAGGACGGCACACTGGCAACGTCAAATGAAGAAAATTGCAGCATCTGGCAGACTACTTCAAGAATTTACTTAATTGCTCTAAATTGCAAAGCCCCATTGAGACCAAGGAACCCCTACTCAGGTACCCAGATTCCAGACCACCCGACAGAGATGAAATCAAGCGCCACATTGCCCGTCTCTAAAATAACAAAGCGCCGGGGGAAGACTCAGTAGTAGCAGAACTATGGAAATATGCCCCAGAGGAATCACTTGATATCTTGCAAAAGCAAATAGAAGAAATTTGGAACAAGGAGACCCTACCCGAAGATTGGAAAATAGCTTTGATCCATCCATTACACAAAAAAGGCAGCATGAAGAACATCAACAACTTTGCTACCCGTGACTTACAAAATTCTATCACTTGCCATCCTGGAGCGTTTGTAAGCACAAGTCCAACATCAGATAGGTGAATACCAAGG
Organism: Anabrus simplex; assembly: GCF_040414725.1. Lineage (NCBI taxonomy): Eukaryota > Metazoa > Arthropoda > Insecta > Orthoptera > Tettigoniidae > Anabrus > Anabrus simplex. The sequence goes on along the minus strand of NC_090277.1, from coordinate 22,535,205 downwards.
AGGGTTCAGAAAAGGCCGCTCAACAGCCGAACTGATCCAAAATCTCAAAACGATCATCAGATATTGTTCACTAAGGTCCAAGCAGTATGTGTCTGTCTTTGTGTACTTTAAGAAAGCGTACGACTCCATTGGCCGGGAAGTTCTGCTAAACATCTTAAATGAATTTGGAGTTGATTTGAAACTGCGGGCTTTAATTAGAGCCACCCTGACCGATACAAAATCCAACGTGAAGTTCCACGGATGTCTCTCGCATTCCTTTGACATCAAAACAGGAGTCCGACAAGGTGATGGGCTATCCCCGATACTCTTCAACTGTGTTCTTGAAAAAATCATCAGAACCTGGCGGGTGAGATTACAGGAAAACAACTACAGTGCATTGAGAGTAGGAATCAAATCCAAGGGGATCGTAACAGACTGCTTAGCATTTGCCGATGATATTGCTGTTCTCTCAAACGACGTAGAAACCGCTAGAGCTCAAGTTGAAATTTTAAAGGAAATTTCCGAACAAACTGGTTTGCAGATATCGTTTGAGAAAACAGAAGTAATGACTAACATCAAAGAGGCTCCACCAAAACTCCATACGAAATACGGGGACATCACCCGAGTAGACAAATTCAAATACCTAGGTGAGATAATAATGAAAAATGGACTGGACAAAGGAGCACTTCAGGAGCGAGTACGCAAACTGGAAATAGCCTACCAAACATCCCGCACAATCTACAACAAAAAATGCCTTTCCCAAAACACCAAGATACGTCACTATGAAACAGTTCTGAAGCCAGTAGTTCTATATGCAGCCGAAACTCTGTCTCTAAATGCCAACAAACGACTCCTTGAAGAACTGGAGAAAAAAGAACGCAAAATTGTGAGAGGAATCATGGGATCAAAGTACAGAAATGGAATCCATCAAAAGAGATCCAACGAGGAAGTCTACAGCAAAATAGATAAAATTACCGACACAATCAGAAAAAGACGGGCACGATTTTACGGTCATCTGAAAAGAATGGACGGAAGAAAGTTAACTAAAGAAATCTTTCACTTTTTTGATTCAAACCCCAAAACCACAATTCCCTGGTTTAGAAATACCAAAGAAGACCTGCAAATGCTACATATCTCAGCTGAAGACGCCCTTAATAGAGATCTCTTCCGCAAGAAAATATTGACGAACGGGCTAAACCGAGACGAGCAACCGAAGAGAAGACACGGTGCCCCTTGGACAGAGGAGCGCAAGCAGGCCCACTCACAAAGAATGAGGGAAATTTGTGTCAAATCAGTGTCAAATGCAACAAGACTTAACGTGGTCCTTGATGGCCCCAGCGAATTATATAATAATAATAATAATAATAATAATAATAATAATAATAATAATAATAATAATAATAATAATACGATTTATTTCTGTTATACAAAGAATCAGATCGGTAAATTCAGTCAGTAAGCGATGGGTCGAACCAGTTCATTCCTACGAACTACTTCACTCATTCACACTCTTTACTGTGAACCGTTCAAATGAAGTAGTTCATGAAGTAATCAAGCCTGATGAAGCTACTGAATATGTCGTTCAGCAGCGACTTCGTTCACAGTATCTTACTCACTCAATAAAGCTTCATAATACTTAATAATCTTACCAACACATGGCAGAGCTATGTAATTATGCTTACTTCATCTAGATGATGGTTGATACGGACAGGGAAAAGATAAAGATATAACGAAGGAAATACATTAATTTTTTTTTTTGCTAGTTGCTTTACGTCGCACCGACACAGATAGGTCTTATGGCGACGATGGGACAGGGAAGGGCTAGGAGTGGGAGGGAAGCGGCCGTGGCCTTAATTAAGGTACAGCCCCAGCATTTACCTGGTGTGAAAATGGAAAACCACGGAAAACCATTTTCAGGGCTGCCGACAGTGGGGTTCGAACCTACTATCTCCCGAATACTGGATACTGGCCGCATTTAAGCGACTGCAGCTATCGAGCTCGGTAGGAAATACATTAAATATGGGGTCATCTTATTCGCATGATGCACTCAGCAGTATCTTTATCTGCCACGTGATACCTGTTTCAGCTGTACTCTGGCAGAAAACACCAGGGTTACCAACGTTATTCATCATATCATAATATTTTTCCTCTTAAAATTCAATCCGAAATAGAATGAATATGACTACCACTGCCACAAATATATATTTATCTACCTTGATGAATCTTTCATATAGTTATCGTCCTGTGAGCGGGGGCGGTAGAATAACACCCACGGTATCCGCCTGCCTGTCGTAAGAGGCGACTAGAAGGGGCCCCAGGGGCTCTGAACTTTGTAGCGTGGGTTGGCGACTACGGGGCCCTTTGCTGAATCCTGGCATTGCTTCCACTTACTTGTGCCAGGCTCCTCACTTTCATCTACTCTATCCGACCTCCCTTGGTCAACTCGTATTCTTTTCCGACCCCAACGTTATTAGAGCACTCGAGGCCTAGGGAGTCCTCCATTTCACGCCCTTCGTGGCCTTTGTCTTCCTTTGGCCGATACCTTCATTTTTCGAAGTGTCGGATCCCTTCAGTTTTTTCTCTCTGATTAGTTTTAATAGAGGATGGTTGCCTAATTGCACTTCCTCTTAAAACAATAATCACCACCACCTTTCATATTGTGTGCTGTCACTAACAAGTAGTGTCAATACAACCGCTTCCGCAGACGACATTGCAAGCATAACACAAGCCTGCGAAGTGTTGAAAGTTTTCAAAGATTGTACTGAGAAAATAAGCAGTGAAAAACTGGACACTGCGTCAAAAGTTATACTCATTCGGTCATTGAAAAGATGGTGTTGCAGATTTGCCAATACGGTAACTCTGAAATTCGTGGTGATGTGAAACAGATGGCCGAGAAATTAGTGGAAGAGCTAAATCGTCGCACTCTAGGAGAGACGATTCCAGCTTCAGGTCTTTAAAAATGATGTAAAGTCCGTTCATTTTTATTTTTTATTTAATTAGTCTATTCCCCAAGTGCAGTTTTGTTGAATTAAGTGTTGTGTATGAGATGAACACTCCTGCAAAGAAAATACTCTTTCGGCTGTTGATTCAGCGCACTTTTTTCTTCCAGATTCACAAGGCAAGCATTTTATTTGCATGTCTGCTGTGCTCACTCTGTCGGGTTGTCAGTGTCTTCGTATGTATCTTTAATGGTGTAATAACTGGGAGTGGGAATAAAGGACGAAATGAATGACGTAGCTAGTCAGAGGAGGGAAGAGAGAGAGAGAGAGAGAGAGAGCGAGCGACAGACAAATCGAATGAGTTGTGAATGATATGAAGTGTGAGAACTGTGAAGTGTTTGAACCACCAGTTCACTGAAATTGAATGGTTAGTTCACACTTCATAGGAGTGAAGCGTTCATTAAGAACGACTCATTCACGAGCTACTCATCACTACAGTCAGTTGATTCCGCCTTGTATGGCTGTCCACCTTCGATCATATATCCAATAGATGGCTGATGACGTCACATTCTTGAAGCAAGGATCTCAATCAGCTGACTGGTGGGTAGTCCGAGAGTTTTGAACATTGTGTTATAGGCGAGAATAGTGATCAGCGTACTTAAAAGTGACTTTTAGCTACTGTTAATGAAGCGATGGTGCACTATTGCGTACCGGTAGCGTATGGATGCAAGAAGACCTTCAAAAAAGGATCTGGCATTTCCTTTCACGGGTAAGTAAATATTTACGTAAATATGATGATGATGTAAGGGGTTTCATACAGTTGTTGTCAGGTGTCTGTAGAATACGTACGTTTATTGTATTGGTTACAGTTCCAGTTTCCCGGTTACAGAAATTTTGAATACTGTGCTTTTATTAATTTCAGTTTTCCTGCTGATGAGACAAGGAAAAAGCAATGGGTAGTTGCATTAAGAAGAGATAATTTCATACCTGGAAAGCATTCAAGATTATGCTCTAAGCATTTTTCACCGGAATGTTTTGATAATGAAGCATTTGGTGTGGGAGTTAAACTGAAGCCAAATGCAGTACCAACAATTTTTAATTTTCCACCCCACCTTTTACCAGCTGAGAAGAGGAGAAAACCTCCTGTGAAGAGGAAACTTCAATTGGATCCTGTTGCATCAACAAGTTGTGTGTGAGCAGATTTTATTTTTTTTATTTATTGTTTTCCATAGATTTATGCAGGAATGTGGCCTGTCATCCTTATGTGAAATATTTGTGTTTAAGATATTTAACATACTGTTCAACTGCAACATCTATTGCAGCATATTAGGTTACTATATTACACATAGGTAATACATTTTTGTTGTTGACCCTTATAATTTTCATATTTTTTCAGTGTTCCTCAGGAAGAGGAGAATGAGTCTCTTCCTAAAACAAAGGTGTTCAGAAAATCTTATGTTGGTGATTACACTAAGGAAATGGTAAAGTCACCAAGGAAAGCCCAGACCTTCATGCAGGTTGCCACGGAAGTTATTCATAAATCCCATAAGAAGCTGAAATTGGAAAGGCAGAAGTATTGGCGAGCTATTAATCAGTTGCAGAATGGGAAAGCCTTAGTAAACCATCTGAAGGAGAAAATGATGATAACTGAAGATGCTGCTTGCACGCTTGAGGTAAGAAAACAACAGCTAAAATATTTTTTCGGTTTCCCTATATCCGCTAGCCTTTGGTGGTGCTATTTGAGGATCCAAACAGTCTCTGGGTTGATGACCTAACAGACAGACATACATACATAAAATTTGGAGCCTTTAGAAGTCTGTAATTTGTTTTTATTGTATCACAATCTCTGTTAAACAAATATTTCAAAAATAATGTAATACCATAAATTAACTTGTGAAAAAGCATAATGCACCTTTTAACTTCCATTGTTCCAGAAATGTCTTTCTCCTGCTGCTGCCCAACTTCTGATGCGAACAAAGGATGGTGATACAAGAGCAGAGTATCCTCCTGAACTACGCTGCTTTGCACTTGCATTGAATTTCTATTCAAGTCGTGCATACAGCTACTTGAGGGATGTATTTCCTCATGGTTTGCCCCATCCAAGTACACTGCGGAAGTGGTATCAGTCGGTGGATAGTAAGCCAGGATTCAGTTCAGAGGCTGCAACTGCTCTCATTTCAAAAGGGAAGGAGATGGCTATCAGTGGAAAGCCCCTAGTGTGTGCACTGATGATGGATGAAATGTGCATCCGGAAGCACATTGAATTTGATGGAAAACAATTTCTTGGTTATGTGAATTATGGTACTGAAATCGAAGATCAGGATTTACCAGAAGCCAAGGAGGCTTTAGTGTTTATGGTGGTCTCACTAAATGGACACTGGAAAATTCCAGTGGGTTATTTTTTGATTAACGGTTTAAGTGGCTCGGAGAGAGCAAACCTAGTGATTGAGTGCCTTAAATTTTTAAATGACCTAAATGTAATTGTAGTGTTACTTACTTTTGATGGTGCTGCTTCTAATTTATCCATGGCCCGTTGTTTGGGAGCTTCTTTTGATGAAAATAATATGGTGAACTGGTTTGAAAATCCCTCAAATGATTCTGAAGTGTTTATTCTTCTAGATGCTTGCCATGCTATAAAATTAGTGAGGAATACTTTAGGAGCTAAGAGAACTTTTGCCAGGGGTGATAATGTCATAGATTGGAGGTACTTAGAAGAGTTAGAGAAACTTCAGAGTATCGAGGGCCTTCATCTAGGAACAAAACTTTCCAAAAGGCACATTCACTGGGAGAAGGAACCCATGAAAGTAAAGCTCGCCATACAAACATTCAGTGAATGTGTTGCAAGTGCAATGACATATTGTGACAGAGACTTAAATCTTCCTCAGTTTCAAGGGTGTGAGGAGACTGTAAAATTTGTTAGGCTCATGAACAATATATTTGATATCTTGAACAGCCGTAATCTTTGTTCAAAGGGATGGCAGAAACCATTGAAAGCAGAGAATATCCTCAGTACGAGGGCCTACATTCAGGAGGCTATTGAATATATACAATCACTGCAAGAGATGGATGGTGGTGTTTGTCTAGTGAAGTGCTCTAGGAAAACTGGTTTCATAGGTTTGATTGTGTGTCTAAAGTCTGTCTTAGGAGTGTATGACTCAATTTTGAACATGCCACAGCTGAAGATGCATTTTCTGCTCACCTACAAACTTAGTCAGGATCATCTGGAAGTATATTTTAGTGCCATTAGGAGTCATGGTGGTCATAACAACAACCCCACAGCTAGGCAGTTTGAAGCAGCATATAAAAGACTTTTGCTCCATATACAGATAGGTACTACAACCAGTGCCAATTGCTCTGCAGTTGACCCTACTGTTATTATGAATTTTAGAGACAGCAGTCAAATAACTGGTGATCCTATTCATCTACCTGCCAACAGTACTGATGTACTTTTTGTTAGTCATGATCATGACTACATTCCACACCCAGCCAACCTGACACTGTATGTTGAGGATGTAGTGGAATATATAGCAGGTTTTGTTGTGAAAAGATTACAGAAAGCAGTTAAATGTAATGTTTGTAAGGCGGTTCTCCAAACAGCAGTTTCACATTCAGCACTCCTGAAGAGGAAAAACAGAGGTGGCCTTTCAATCCCATCATTAGATGTGATATACCTCTGCAGGGAAGGTGAAAAGATGATGCGACAATTCCAGCACAAAATGACAAGGATGAAGGACCCTTTAAATGTACTTGTAATGGCAGTACTGAACCATGCTAAGAGAGAAGTGTTTGATGAACTTCAGGAGCATACATTTGCTACTCCGCCCCTTGACAACCACATTCATCAGCTGAAGTGAGCAGTTTTGATGGAATACTTTAAACTGAGGTTACACCATAAAGCACGGTTTGAAACAGAAAAACTTCACAGTGTGAGGGTACGAAGCTTTCACACAAAGACTGTTCTATTCAGGAACCAGTAATATAAGGTAGGCTGCTTTATAATATAATTATTGCATTTGTTATATAAACGTGTTAGAGTGTGTAGGCCTATATGAGGATTTCTATGCTTCCTATGACTGGAATATTTATATAGACTCAAGTTGCTAATGTAAGAGGATGCTGGTGTGGTATGCTAGTTTCACTGATTTGTATTAGTGTTCTACTTTTAGGCATATTCCCTCTAATCATTCTGTCTATGAGTCAGGTTGATTTTTATAGAAATTCATTCTTAAATTACTTTTATATTGACATGTCTTGTTTCTGTATTTTGGGAACAACATTACTGAATGCTGCAGGATGTTTTCTTTTCTTCAGATGTGACCTCCTATTTATAGGCCTACTTCAAATGTGGCATGTGCATTAGTTTATGTTGGGCTTTAAACTAAGCTTAATTTAGTAGGTGGCAGTGGAGTGAAATTTTACCTGTGTAGCATTTTATGTATCCCTTTATTATTAATATTATTTTTTATTATTATTATGATTATTATTATTATGATTATTATGATGATGATTATTATTATTATTTGGTTGTTGTTGAAGCAGCATATTACAACAGATCCCTGCTTCATAGGCATAAATAGGTACTACAACCAGTGCCAATTGATATGCAGTTGACCCAACTGTATTGTGAATTTTTATAACTTATGATAAGTGAATATTTCTTGTTATGGTACCTGTTTATCGTTTACCCTGGAGAGTTCATTTTTGTTGCCATATGTTGGTGGTGTACGGTTCACTTAAGTGTGATACTTGTGTTATTTTCTTTCCATAATGGTCCTGTAGGCTATGTGTCACTCTTTGCACCTTGTGTTGTTGGGCATTGGTTTGAAGTAGGCCTATTTCAGTCAAAAGTATACCGAGCACGGTAAATACAGTATTTTAAAGTTGTTTTTGGAAGTTATGAAGTGTTTATTGTAGATGTCAGTCGCATTAATATTTCAAATTAGGCTACACTTCCTTACGGACAACTTTCAGAGGTTAGCTTTCAGCTATTAATCCCAATATGATGCGGTAATTGGAAAAAATTACTTGTCTCTTACATTATAATAAATAATTAACATTAAACAATTAGTGTTACTCACGGGGATGTAATACTTGCAAAAAAAAAAAACGATCATAATGAGGGTGTATCCTATCGTAGCTCTCTTTTGGTTTTAAACATTTTCGTCGTAATTATGCATTTATGTCCACGGTTTTTATTGTAATTAACGCTTAACCACAACAGCTAAGCAGGGTACATATCATATTCCGATTTCGCCGCCTTTTCGAATGTTTGACAATTTCCTTATATCCTCTCAGACTCTGCTTCGAACTACCCCCCAGTCAGCTGATCGAGATGTTGGCTTCAAGCCGCAACATGGACGAGGTGGCGCTAAGCGCACTCTATAGTATCAAGGTCTGTCTAGGGAGGTATGGTCACGCTACCACAATCCTTTGCGGTGGCGGCCATATTGGGTCTCATATCGTTGTTATGTGGGCGTGCCCGATATAATGATGTGAGTTATTACTTGTATTTTGAAGGAAAATGGGATACTGCTCCGCACCAAAGTGTCAAAATAAGACAACTGACGGAATCAGAGTGTTTCTTTTTCCGAGAGATAAGCAAAGGAGAGCTCAGTGCGTACAAAACTGTAGGCGTGACAAATGGCAACCTACAGATAATTCCGTCTTGAGCGAGGTTAGTGAAGTTATACATTTGTATTATTCCTAAATAATAGGATGTTTATATGAACGATGTTTTATATTTATAGGTCTCATTATGTATCTTCTTCTAGCATCATTTTGAAGAATCGCAATTTGAACTAAAGAGGGCAGATGGAGGGAAACTACTCAAGTGGAATTTCATCCCAACAATGTTCATCGTCCTTAATCCACCCAAGTCTTTGACGTATAATATGAAACCTCCCAGAGAAAGAGAATTGTCTTTCAAAACAAGCAAGAAAAGTAACAGGAAATTTGTAATAGTAGTATTAATGTTTGTGAAAATTTCCTTTTCATGTGTCCGGCTCCATGGCTAAATGGTTAGCGTGATGACCTTTGGTCACAGGGGTCCCGGGTTCGAATCCCGGCAGGTTCAGGAATTTTAACCATAATTGGTCAAATTCGCTGGCACGCGGGCTGGGTGTATGTGTCGTCTTCATCATCATTTCATCCTCATCACGACGCGCAGGTCGCCTACGGGAGTCAAATCAAAAGACCTGCTGCACCTGGCGAGCCGAACTTGTCCTCAGACGCTCTCGGCACTAAAAGGCATACCCCATTTCATTCCATTCCTTTTCATGTAAACAACAGACAGTATCTTTCTAACCCTACATGCAAGGTAGAAATGTTTCACAGATATTTGAAATGGTTGTTCCTGTTCATTTACCAATTACAATCACAACAAACAATAAGCCTATCACTTCAAACCAACAATTTATGTCCAGCCATCATTACAACAATTTTATTGATAATAGCAGCCTTACATTGTACTGTAGTTATTATTTACAGTTATTTTCATTCACCTTAAATGCTCTATAGAGTTCAATATATGGCTGGACAAATACTTAAAGATCATAACACTCGCTTCACTCGCACTAACCAACTACTGTAATTTAACGTACCGTAGCCTAACATAATATCCTAATGTAATCGCTAAAATAGCCAAACCTAGGTTAACTCAGCTTAATAGTGATTGCATTTCTATTTCTTGTGGAATCGTGTCTACAAATAGCTTTAATTTTCTTTATTATTATTATTATTATTATTATTATTATTATTATTATTATTATTATTATTATTATTATTATTATTATTATTATATGCATTAATATTAGGACTCAGTTAAGAGCCCCATGGTCGCCAACTCACGCTCCCTAGTTAGGAGCTACTGATGCCCCTTTCAGTCGCCTCTTATGGCAGGCAGGGGATACCGTGTGTGTTGATCTATCCCCGCACAGGTGGAAATCTATTTTGGGTTGTGACTACGAGGCCCTTAGCTGAGTCTTGACATTGCTTTCACTATTCTAGCCCATCCGACCTCCCCTGGTCAACACTTGTTCTTTTCCGACGGCATTAGCGCATTCGAGGCCTAGGAAATTTTTTATTTCCACGCACTTTATGACCTTCATCTTTCTTTTGCCGATACCTTCATTTTTCGAAGTGTTGGACCCCTTCCATTTGTTTTCTTCTGATTAGTGTTTATAGAGGATGGTTGTCCAGTTGTACTTCCTCTTAAAACAATAATCACCACCACCACCACTTTGTATGGGTTATCAATAAACTAGTTAAGAGTAACTAAGAACATCACTCTTGTTGCATATGTGCAGAATATTTTTGCCTTAGAACCCAAAGAAATACCACATGAATTGATAACAACAGTTACCATACATAATTTAATGCACTCAACTCAAGTGGCATTCAGTGTTTGTCAACATACTGGGGTAACCTTATAGAAACCCAGTATCGGTAATTGCTTTCTTAATAAAGAAAACGCTTAAGGTAATTTATTACAGCTTCTTTTAGTTCTTTAAATACAGTAGGACTACTTCAAGTTCAGTATATCACGTACCGGTAATCATAATATGATACAGGTACTGTAGAGATTTCTATGTTTCTCTCAATAAGATTACATATTTGACAGATGATATTAATAAGAAATAGAGTAAGACCAAGTTGTAAGGAAGTAAAAGAGAAGAACGTGAGCTTTCCTGTTGATTCTTGTTTCTCAAGAAAAAAAAAAATAGTGGCTCTGTTAATTATCTTCGTATTCAAATAGCTGTGAATATATTCATATCATTTAAGTGTTATACAGTTATATATACAGACCGGTAGATGCCCAATTAAGTTCTTTATGAAAAATAGTTGGTATTTTGTTTTTATTTCAATGTACGGTACCGAAATCCTTTAAATTCGAATACACTTGCCTTTGGTTACGCTCGCTTAAAGACCCAATATGGCGGCTCCATAAGTAGCATTCGTGACTTGACCTCCCTAGACAGACCTTGTATATAGTCCTCTCCGTGTAATGACGTACCCTAAGGGTGCAACCTTACCCTTTCTCCCCTGTAATATTAAGATATTGATTTATAGTGACTTTTCTTGCTGTTGGGTCTTTTTCAGTGTCGGTAACCATACAGTTTAGGGACCCTACTTGCCGATACGACGTCTTACATTTACCGTTAATCTGGCACGTTGGCAACGTTCAATCACTGCTCTAGCGTGAAGTGCGTGTTGCCACCACATCGCCGTTAAAGTCACTAGTGATACATTTGCGAGAATATTTAAAGCATATTTTCTTTTTCTGTGGGATTGTAAATCTATTTGGCTAATACCAGGTAAGTAGGATTGTGGCATGTTCGGATAATGCATTTAATAACATAGTTTCTGTGAAATGATGAAAGTGCTCAAATACGTCAGTCTCATGTCTAGATCTACCGGTACATGAAATAACTCTTGCGGGACGAAATTTTGGCAGTATAACTTATAACATTATTATTTTCAAATCCGCAGTGAACTTGAAAGCTGACCCAAATTCCGTTCACGGAGCTTGGCACATTAGTATTCCTATATGTTTCCTGATAAGCTTGAAGATATAACCAGCCTGCAGGCTGAAAATATGCCCAATAATCTCTCTCCTTACTGGTTACCGGTATTGAAGAGAGAAGGAAATATTCGCGCAAAAGAAAGAGAAGTCATTGGATGTCTGGAACTTTCGAAAATCACACTGCAAAGACTTATTAAATAAATTGCATCGTTTAACACGCCCCTCTTTTCAAGAATATGGTTATAATACGCCTACTGTATATCAAAATAAAGACAGATAATTTAAGTGAGAAAGTGTGTTTATTTCCTTAATTCCTCATTGAGGAGATATTCATAATTATCTTGATTTATTTTATTTTATCTTTTATCATTTACTAGGGTAGGGAAACATTCATTATCGGTGTTTACATTGAGGTTAGTTTGTTATGGTTATGTCTGATGATTTTAATATGTAACCAGGCATGTTGGCAGCAGTGATCAGCCATTACAAAAAAGAGAAAAGAAGAGCATCGGGCGGCGATATTTACTTTCTGGGGTATTTCCTTACGTGGCAACATTGAACTATAGGAAATACTGGAATGCTGACTGTAGTGGTAGCTCTCGCAGAAAACTGCTTCCTGTTCCTTGGCTAGTCACGCCCCCTCGTGTACGGCAAAGTTGACAAGGTACAGAGCCTGGAAGTTAGCTGGTGTGTTATGTTTGATGGACTCCTTTCGTAATATCTGACCGTACGTCAAATTTGTGATACAATCAAGATGCCTATTTCTTCTGTAGCATACGGTTACACTAACAGGCAGCAGAAGAAAACAGATGTGAACTCACAAAAGCTTCGTTTCCACATGTAAGCAGTCTATGCACTATCTCACTGCAAAGCTATAAATATGGTATTTTAAAACGATAATTACTATTTTCTTCCGGTTTGGCTCTTGTCACTAAGTATTCTATGTTTATGGAGATATATTACATGATATTTTGGCATATTAAATGTCATACGTTACGTTTTATAGGTTATAGTCAGAATGATATTGTTACAGAATTTAGAACTTCAATTGCAAATTTCCTTGGAAAGGTCCGGAAATATTAAAAAAGGGGGGTTGTAGCTGTGAAAAGGATAGATTGGGCCCTAACGAAATGGGAGATGTTCGATACATTTTCAATTCTTTGAAATCATTTCAGAAAAGACTAGGAAATCTGCCACCTGGGTGGGTGCTCTAAATGCAGATCAATAGTGATTGATTATTTTGTAAAATGTATATATTTTGTTTATTAAGTGTATATTCCATTGTGAAGTTGTGTATTGTGTATGTATAATATACACGCATACGCATGCTGCCTTTGTCCTTATAATAAATATGGTTCTAAAACTGATTAAAATGTATTTTCAATTGACCATCATTCGCAGATATTTCCCGTCTAAAACCACTAGACTATAATTTTGTATGCGTATGTTTCGTTTGTATGGCGTCTATTATTGCTTTTCTAGTGTAGGTATCGGTCTCGAAAGCCAAGAATAACGACCGAGAGGATTCGTCGTGCTGACCCCACGACACCTAATCTGCAGGCCTTAGGACAGAGCAGCGTTTGCTTGGTAGGCCCAGGTCCTTCAAGGCTGTTGCGCCAGGGGTTTGTTACTTTTTTTAAAGTGTAGATGTACGCATTTACTGCATTGTGACTCTTGAAGGAAAAATGTTTGAGAATAATCAGGCCTAGAATATATTTTCATTTTATCCAATATTCTTAGCCATTTTCAGTTTCAAATCGCTATTAATCCTCTGAAATATATATTTCATCGTAAATCAGGTGAAATCTGCGAGAGACATTCCGCCTAAATGTTTAAAGTTCGCTAAGATACCTGTGTCTCGTCGCATGAATGTATACGTCAATCATGCCTCCATGCCGTACAGCTAGTCGCCCCGGAAGCCGTACTTCACTCCCATACAGTCAGCGTTCCAGTATTACCTATAGTTCAATGCGTGGCAATTACTATAGTATTAATGCTCTAAGCTGTCCACATATGTCACGCCTTATGGACCCGCTGTCGTATTATTTTTCTCCCCCTAAAGCAACAGATGTCATATTTGTGTATTGCCGTCTGTTTATACCCTGTTCTACTGAATGATAGAAATGAAATTTGTTCTTCAAGCGTTTGGTTTACGGGATTAAAATACACAAAAATATCCGATTTTGTTTCGAAGTGGTAGGTATGCTGTTATATAAGACGCGTATTAGCAGTTGTACAGCGCTACCGTTAATGGTGTTACAGATTTTCATTGAGGAATTGTGATTTCTATCATTTTACAGTGTTTTCGAAACATCTAACAAATTGTCGGTAATGTTCAAGTTTCAGTAATTTACTTTGGCCGAACTTATAAGTAGATCTCATTTGAGAACCTTAATTTAATAATAATCTTTCTCAGTATCAGCATTCTAGCATACATATTTTTTGTATTTAATATTTTAAATTTTCTTGAATTTTATTTTTAGATGGTAGTTTCAGAAAGAAGTTACAAGATGTAGTGCATAATTTTAATTGCTGTGTTGATGTATTATTTACACCCGTGTGCGAATTAAAAGTGACGCTGTGAACGCTGATTTTTTCCTTACGCTATAGGCTGCAAGAGATGGTAGTGGATTCGAAATCTTGAGAGTTGTTCCGTTTATGATATCTGTAATATTATCTTCACATGTAGAATTCTTGGTATATCAGTGTTGTTATGGAGATTCTTCTGTATCACATCATTACGCGACAACAGCTAATTCCAGTATTATCGGGCGAGTTGGCCGTGCTCGTAGAGGCGCGCGGCTGTGAGCTTGCATCCGGGAGATAGTAGGTTCGAATCCCACTATCGGCAGCCCTGAAGATGGTTTTCCGTGGTTTCCCATTTTCACACCAGGCAAATGCTGGGGCTGTACCTTAATTAAGGCCACGGCCGTTTCCTTCCAACTCCCAGGCCTTTCCTATCCCATCGTCGCCATAAGACCTATCTGTGTCGGCCCGACGTAAAGCCCCTAGCAAAAAAAAAAATCCACAATTTGGTCCTCATGTTTTAATAGTAACATATTTCATGATAATTATTGGTGTGTGAAAGATCTTCCTCAGGGGCGAGTGGTGGTGAGTTTGCATGGTGCCAATTCCACGATTGGCAACCCAACAAATCATTTCGCATTTTCTCCTTAATTAACCTCAATTTTCCTAATCCTAGCCTTTTTTCCTTTGATGTGTTAGTGCAATGTTAAACTATTAGCAAGGAAGGAAGAAAAATCTTCAGGAATAAATTCTGGCTCTGGAAACTTTGAAGTAAATCTAATAATATATTAATAGAATAACCAGTGATGGCTAGAACAAGTAAACGAGGCACAGTTTAGTATTATCTCCTACACGGAAATATACAAAATACAATTGACCATAGTTTCCTGAATAGATATGCTCTTACATAGAAATCTCCTTCCTAGCAATGAGTAAGAATCGACGCAATTGGCCACAGGAACGAAGCTCGTATTAAAAGTGTGAGAAATTGTAGTACTCATTGTTGTTGCAGTATGTTTACTTTTACTGTAGAATATCACTAAGTGACTAACGATCACTGCTGTTGTCTGAAATGAATTCCGTGAGGCACCACTCACAGTATTCAACACAGATATGTTTTTTACCACCTGGGGAACAACAAAGCCTGCTAAAATTTAAAATGAATTGTTTGAAACAGAACTCCCTTCAAGGGGTGCTCTGGTAAGCATCGGTTGTGCCATTAGTCATGACATACACAGACAAATAAAGAAAGGACACTTAAGTGAAGGTTGGTGTCATTGTTGATGAAATGAGTTCATGACACTGTTGTATAAATTTTTGTCTTCACTTCAACAGATTCTTCTTCTTCATTTCTTATTTCCAGTCTTCAGGGTAGAGTTGTGAATCAAGGACCTCCTCAGTTTCCTATCTCTCCAACACTCCCTTCCTTCCTCCAATATTTTTTCTACTTTTACTCCTATCTTCTCTATACTCTTCTTCACCATAACCATCCACTTCTTTGTGGTTATTCACTGATGTCTTTCTCCTATCAGTTGCTCTGTAAATACTCAATTTGGAACTCTTTCCTGTTCCATTCTCATCATGTGTCTATACTGTTTCAGCTTACTGGTCTATATCTTGTCTTGCAGTTTAGAGAATACAATTCTTTCCATCATTTGTATGTTTCTGATTTCATCCCTTCATGCCATCCCTATTATTCCTCTAAGGAATTTCTTCTGGGCCTCTTGGATTCTGCTTTCATGAGGTCTTCTTGCTGTCCATGTACCTGCTGCATATGTCAAAATTGGTGTGTAATACACTGGGTGGAAAATTTTCTTGTATTCCTGTGGGACATCCCAGTTCTAGACTATACTGTACATCTCACGCATTGGTAAACCCATTGGTTTGTTCAATTCTCTTTCCGCTTTCTAAATTTATTCTCCTATCTTCTGCAATTTCTCTCCTCAAATAGACGAAGCTTTCCACAACTTCAAATTTTCTTCCATTTATTTCAATATTCCCACTTCCTTCTCTATTACCTCTCATCATCACTACTGTCGTACACTTCTGCACATTTATTTTCATTCCATATTTCTCTGTTTCCTGATTCCATAGGGTAACTTGTTCTTATACTTGTATTTCATCTTCTCCTCATATTACTGTGTCATCTGCAAAGAGTAAGGCCTTTGCCTCCATGGTTCCCATTTTGTGTTGTATACTCTTGTTTATTTCATCCGTGACTGTAATGAAGAGTGGAGTGGATAATGTATTATCCGCACACTTTATCTTGGTGCATTTTGTGTACGTCGGTGAGGAGTAAGGGGGGAGCTGTTCCGGTATCAATAGTGCTGCCTGGTGCTGCCAACGGAATGAAAATGAAATCTGAATTGAATTGAGAATATGATCGATCAATATGAAATTTCTAAACCGTTATCATCTTAAGCCAACAACTATGTCACATACACATTATGTAACATTATAAAACATTTCTCGATGTGAATCTTGTTCCTAGCATGAATTCTTGTTGTGTAAACAACAACAGTACTAGTACGTAAAGTGTACGCCAGATGCCGCACAACGATGCTTAAGCGATTCATAGTTTGTGTTTCAAAGGTTGCCAGTACGAATCTCGAAGATCGCTGAGGTCGACCGATTCAGCACTAGGGTGTAAATGCACCAAGATAAAGTGTGCGGATAATAGATCCTTGTTGAAGTCCTGTTTCTACTTTGAACCAGTTTGTTTGTCCTATCGTAGTCTTCATACTATTTACTCTTTTTTTTTTTGCTTTTATATTTGGTTCTTCTGCACTCCATGCCTTCATTTTTATCAATGCATGGTACAGGGTCATATGACTTCTCAATATCTATAAATGTCATCACTAAATCCTGGTTAACTCCCATCTTTTCTCCATAATGTTTTTGGATTCAATGAAATAAAAAACTTAAGAATTATATTTACACTGAGTTTGAAGTATGGCACGGTATGGAAGGGAAAGATGGATAAAAATGTTTGTCAAGAAAATCAGAGTTGAAGCCTTTGAAATGCCATGTAAATGAATGTTGTTGAAGATCTGATTGGTAGAAGATGCCTCAACTGAAGTGCTAGTGATTCAGTTTGATGAGAGGAGAACGGTTTGAGAGATTTTGATCCTAGGAAGGAAAAGTTCGATAGAACAAATCTCATGCCACTGTGAACTTGTTCCATTAGATCTGAAGCAAAGTGCCGAGGATAAAAATGGTAGGAAGGTTACAAGATATTGACCCAGGTGATCAGGCTGATATCCAAATGCAATAGTCACTGAACTTTCAACAGTTTTATTTTTCATTTCGGTCACAATCTGTGTACGTTGGATTAAAAAAAAAGTAAAAGTATGGATCGTTTGACTATGATCTCAGTATTCACAGAAATGTTAAATTAGATATTGTATGGAAATGATCACTATATTAGAAGTCATTTAAAACTGGAGGTTTTTAGCCATGATCAATGAATACTTGAAGTTCTTATAGGTATGATCACGATATCAACAGTCATCATAATATTGACAGTCATATCAAATTACAAGCTTGTTTAGTCTGTTGACAAATAACCCAAGTAGCAATGACAGCAGTAAGGTGATATATTTTTCTGGCGTGTGTTTCAGTGTAAGGCCTTTGGAAGTAATCAGCAACACTGGTACCTTCTAACTACTTCATTTGCAGTGTGAAATGGACCTGGAAGTAAAGATCAAAGAGGAACCAGCCTGGCTTGAAGAAACAACAAATGCATCACTTGTAAGTCTCATTCCAGATAACTGTATAGAGATCAGAATTTAAACCTCAGCTCAGTAGCTGAATAAGTTGGCAGGGGCAAACTTTACTATGTGCTTACTCATTATTAACTCCAGCAGTCACCATTTGCTGCATGGGCATCTAGGCATGGTACGTCTCTGTTTTGTTTCTTTGCCTGGGAATACACCACAGCTTCCAACTCTTAGGAATTATAAAGAACAGTATTTATGTACATCTATGGGTCCAGCTAGTGAAAAGAACATTGTCCATGGGACAATGAAAGGGGTTCTTGTGGCGTAAGCCCCCAGATTAGGGCTGCTGAGTGGACAATTGATCTGAAGCATTTACTAAGGAGGCAGCAGTGCATTCTATGTTTTAAAGTGGCAAAAAGCTGAATTAATGTTGTGGGCTTGATAATGAAGGAGCCTTGGTTTTGTCCAATTTGTAACAAAGTTGTGATATGCAGTGTCTCAAGATTGAGGCTTCAGTGCATTTCATATTTTAGGTACCCATTGACTGACTCTCTGTCTGTTGTTAATTGATTACCTCTGTTGGTTATTGAAATGGATTTGCAGAGGGTGTGTGGGTATGAATTTATTCTGCATGGTTTGGTAATGGAATCTTTGTGGGATTGACATAATTTCCTACCATATGTCAGCCAATTGCAGTGCTAGTATTTGCAGAAGTGATGGAAAATGGGTGGTGCTAAATTGAATTAGGTTATGGCCAGTAGGTCACTGGCTCTCATGGTGAACATATTTATCTTCAAAAAGAAATTCCACATAAGATTTGCATCATTTAAGCTAATGTTGGGCGAACATTTAATAAAATCCCATCATCATTCCTTGCTCTGTCTGTTGCTACTCTAATCACAGGCTATTGCAATCTTCTGAGTGTGTGACATTCATTTCAGTGGCTCTTCTTCTGATAGCTCCGAGGGTAAACTTGCTACATGCTAATTTCATGATGGCCAGTTGTGATTCGGGTTTGGTCTAGAGGTATTTGAAGAAGCTGAATTGTCCCAACACATGTCTGTAATTATACCACCATGAATGTGAACTCCTGCACAACATTATGGCTCCTCAGAGTCTTTGAAATGCTTGAAAGTTAGAAGAGGGATGTTCAATGAATAACTCTGACTTAATAGTAATAATTTATTGCAAACACTGTGATTTGCTAACTTATAGATGAGATGTTGCCCAGAAGTTGCTTAATGTTAAAATTCTGCAATTAATGAACACTGTTCTTAGAATAAATGTGTGCTTGTTGCATTCTAAGTTGCAGGTACTATAGAAGGGAATGGTGTCTGAACATATCCAAAATATAAGTATACTGCTGTTCAAGATCTCTCCCTTTGATATTTCTTTTTGTGTTCTGCATCATACTTGAATCTGACATATGAATGAACTCCTGATCAAAAATTCTAGGTTTGATAATTCTTATAATGCTACTGCATCACACTTGTACTAATATCAAAATTATGTTTAAAGAAATGTGTGCCAACATCAGAAACTGTCAGCGAGTGTGTTCAAGTTGGGGTTGGATTTGTCTGTACGTGTTACTGTCAGTATCAAAATTATTTCGGTTACTATGATTATAAAAGAGGATTGTTGGCCGTTTGTACTTTTTAAAAACTGTTATAACCGAGCGAGTTGGTCGTGTGTTTAGAGACGCAGAGCTATGAGCTCTCATCTGGGAAATAGTGGGTTTGAATCCCACTGTCAGCAGCCCAGAAGAAGATTTTCTGTGGTTTCCCATTTTCAAACCAGGCTGATGCTGGGGCTGTACTTCATTTAAGGCCATGGCCGCTTCTTTCCCAATCCCAGGTCTTTCCCGTCCCATCATCCCCACAGGACGTATCTGTGTAGGTGCGACGTAAAGCAAATAGCGAAACACACGTTAAATATTATTACTCCTATCTTAGTGTAGAAGAAGAATAATCACAAATCATCTGTCTTTGTTTTAGAGACTGGATATACCTGTCTGCTAAGCAGAATAAAAATGGACATTTCTTTCCTGTTTTTCATTATTTTCGTCTCTGTTTTGGGCATCTTTTTTCTTCCATTCCTTAGTTCACCTACTGTTCTCTTCCTGCTATATTGAATGCGTTAAGTTGGTATATTCTAGAATTTTATACTTTACTTCACTTTTATTAGTAAATGAACTTATATTAGAACTAAGCTATTGATAATAGTCCCTCCCCCCCTTTAGTGCAGACGAGGTTTTATGAATCCAAGTGAGAAATTTGAAGCTCTCGTAGCAGATCACGAAAGATCTTCCAAAACTGTAGATTTACACTCCAACACTGCTGGTGTTCTTATCCCCACAGTTGTTCACAGAACACTACTTTGTAGTGGTAAATAATTTCATTTGAGTTACTTTGAGTTTGGACTACACCACATCTATCCCTGGTATATGACTGTGATAAGCATGCTTCTTTCATGTTTGTTTTTTAAGTTTATACGTGGAAGCATTGAAATATGCTGTTTGAAGCAGAACTTTCTCAATGCGGTATGTAGCTCCTGTGAGCTCGGGAAACCAGAGTAGAGAATGTGATTCAATTATTTGAAGGTATTTTAATCAGTCTGTATACAAACTCTATGCTGAGAATAATAAAAGATTTAGAACAGTGTTAAAACTTGGAAGTGGTTCAAACTTGTCGCGAACTTACAAGCTAGGTATTTCACAACAGTAGTTGCACGATCCAGGGAAACAAATTAAATAAATCAGTACTAATTTTCCCAAAGGAAGATCGTAGCAAGCGTGGAAACAGCTAGGCTAAACAGAGGTCAAGTGGATAGAAAGAGAAATAATGCTTACTGACTAAAATCATAATTCATTTTCGGTTTACAACAACTTTATTGAGAGAAGGTTAAATAATAGTAATTAAATTTCAATTTCAGTCAGGCAAATAAAATGGATAAAATTAAAAGATGGTAATTAAAGCTTAACCTCAAATTAAGAGAGGAAAATAAAGGGAAATTAAATTAATAAATCATAATTAAAGATAAATTTCAAATTCCATGGAGTAAAATTGAAAGGAATTAAATTAATTATACGACCTTCTGGTTCTTTAAAATTAAAAACATGGAAACCAATTAAAATGAAAATAATCTGAGCTCACAAACCAGTACTTTCAAGAAATCTTCAGAGAGGGTAAACTGGGAATAGGAAACAACCCAAAGAAATGAACCCAAGAAAGGGGTACTTAATTTTCAGAGTGAAAAATGTTCCTTAATAACCACTTCAACTGCAGAACCCGAGCAGTAACATGTGAAATCCACAATAAATAAATTCCACCAAAAACATTAGGAAGAAGAAAACAGATAAAATATTTAAGTGATCCACAGTTAAAACAAGTCGTCAAGGACCAAAATTATCCGCCTTAAAATTTTAGTAAATCACGACAGTCAAGCATACGGAGAAATAATAGACGCATTACAGAATCACGTCTCATCCCAAGAGCCGAATTCAACAATCTCCCCGAAAAACGCCTGTCAGCTGTCTGCACGTAACAAAGAGCAGAGACGGCAAATGTCAAAATAACAGGGGCAACGCCCACACTCATGTAAACACTGCTGTCATGGCAACGGGGTCACGTGACGAAGGACCACAAGATGGCTACCCACCCAGAAAGGAAAAAAAAAACACGCAGCCGAATGGTGACAAGAAACAATTTCCAACTCATAATGACTTCCCTGATGGGGATTTTCAGATTATAAGGAATTAACATGTTGAACAACATTACAACCAGTTACACAAAGCCCCAAATAATTGATAATTAATTTACAATTAAAAAGATCTAGATCACAGTCTTTCATTGGTAACGGCAGAATACCTTTCTAGTGCACGAATATGTTTTAGACAGTAGAATATTATCCTTTTAAGTACTTCATTAAGCCAAACGAATTTAACTTGGGTTTATCTGGTTCCCTTCTCACATCGTTAGATTTCCTGGTAACAAAAGTGGATGCTTACTTACAGATTGTACTAAGGTCGTAGAGAAAAAAAAATTAATTAAAGGAAATAGAACGGCGACAAGGACATCGCCCCTTGGCAATGTGATCACCCAGGGTCAATTACAACCCACATCCTTTCTTCTTTCTTCACTTAAAACCGGTCAAAATCCAACAGTAAACACAGAAGCAGCTCCGTCGTGTCTTCACTTTTCAAAAAACAAAACCAGTCGCCTATTATCGTGCGTGCAAGGAGTAAAAGTGAGTCTAGTTCCGTGGTTGCTCCTAGGTGGCAGCACAGACTCCACAGCATGCCTACCGAAAGCCGGCGCTACAGTGGCGGACAGCGTAACTATTATCTCAAGACATAAGACACTCCAAGATCAATTTCCATGAGTCGAAATAATTATCAAATTTGGCCTTGATGAAAAGGCAACTTGGCAAGTCTCCAGGCACACCACAATACGCGTCCGAATTCCGTGACAGTTCCTCCTCCGCCGAAAGACTAACATGGGGTAGGACGAAACGAAGATGATTGGAGATAAGGAGCACTTCAAATATACATGCAAAAAATTTCTTACTTGACGTTTCTAGGAGAAGCGAGGTTACCGGTTAGAACAAGATCGTTGAGCTTACATGATAAGGTGATAACTCAACAGGCAGTTGAAGCAGATCAACGTGCGCCGAAGTCCATAATTAGATTCGTAGAACAACTTCACATCACTCCATACGATAATGATCTGTTAACACAGAAACAGTCTATTTTGAAGAAGTAATACACTAACCGTTATAGTCACTTCTGATATTTGCACGAGGTTTCATACTAAATTCCCGACGGCGAGAACCAGGTTTCAAAAATCTTTGAACAATACTAAGAAATTAATTTTTCTAAATGAAAATTCGGGGCTTTTACTATAGAGAAAGGCACGATTCACATTTTTAAAAAAACGTTTACATACACCCAGGAAGAAATAGTAAACAAGAAATTAGCGCATTAAAATCAATTAATCAAAGGGAAACAAGGAGCATCATGGCCATCGCTACATCATCAGGCATTCAACCACTCCACGTTAAACCCCAAAGAAAGGAGTTACATAGGAAACCAAGAAAAAATTACCCCAGAAAATAATACATAGACCAAGGACAGGTCTCAAACAAATTCAATTAAATAGAAAACAAAGAAAGTTAATATACTTTGAGCATAATAGCACAAGCACTACCAATCAGTGAGTTAAATGGTCAATATTTCAAAATCTTCGTTGTACAACCAACACTACAGAATCATTTCAAAACTTGGATCAACATCTCACGGATTCAAGGCATCACAAACAGGAAGGGAAAGGAGAAAAGGATACAACTCAACCAATAAAAGAAAAACACAGAAAGCACAGAATTCAGATCAAAGCCTATTCCATGACTATCAGATAAACCTTTTTCAAGCAAGAGTAGCTTTGAGCCGACCGGTTGGAGATCTTTTTCAAATCAAGATGGTAGGGCTGCGCATAGTCGGTCCTCGACAACAGATCACCCAAGAAATACCAAGCAAGAATAGTTTACAGATCAACAGCAAACACTCCACTGAGCATAATAAAGAACATGGAATTAACAGGACAGAAACGGAGCAAAAAAAAAAAACTCAGGAGGGAATACATTCCGGAATCTAATAACCAACCTATTATATGGCATCACTAAATAATTCATCCTACAATGGTACATCCAATCAAATCAAAAGGCAAAGGTGAGACCTCAGATTAGATAACCAAGAAGGAAGATAAGGAGCGATACCTTACACAACGCACACTACCGGATGTCCCTTACAGAACCACTGGGGAAAAGAAAACGCCATAGAGTGGCACATAACATAAATAGAACCATGTAGTAAAAAAAACAAACTCAAAATTACGTCGGATTAGCAGGTAACGCAGAGAAACGTGAGATGAAGCAACCAAGTACACGATACCAAGAAGAAATAAAAGCAAGACAAGTTAATTCACTATGAGTTGCAGATACACCTCTTAATTCCTCCCAAAATCTACTGAGACACAGAGGTACAATTGAAAGAAACACACTCCCATACCAAAGTGCCATGGCTATTAAATACTTGACCCGATACCCATAGAAACAACCACAGATAAGACACATGGGTTAACTCATTAGAGTTTAAAAGATAAACACCTTCCACACCATGATCTTCAGCCATAATTCCCTCTCAATAAACATTAAATTAGAATTACTCCACCAAAACATCTTAAATCAGTGCCCTTAGGCATACCGATTAGGTCCAAGAAGATACATGCTTCGGAAAAGATCCCATTACCAAAACCAAAATAATACTAACAACCAGTAGATAGGTAAATTACATAACACCAGCAGTGATCTGCAACTCAAGAATGAAAACAAACCCTAGATACCACTAAGGTTGAAAGTTAAAGAAATTCAACAACAATGCTCAGGCAGTACACAACTCAATTCCATTGCACTAAGAAAAGATAATAGAATTCCAATATAGTTTCCACCTAAGTAAGTAATACCAGATAAATGAGATTAGGGATAGTTTCACGCTTAGAACAAACCCAGAAGCAGTTGACAAGGCTAACCAAGGAGACAACATAAGGTCGTTGAGCAATAGATAAGTACAAGGTATCAGTATGTAGGAAATGAAGCTCGATTAAGACACAGAGTCCATGCACTAGGCAAACGAACTATTATCTCCACCACTAACCAACCATACAACACCAAAGCCAATAACCACTCCAAAATAAACGACATAGGACGTCACTCGAAACACTACCAATCCCACACACTCACACCCACACAATGAAAAGATGACAGATGGAAATCTTTCACACAGTAAACACACACGATTCATATCACCACAACTACTCTTCAGGATAGCAATGATCAAGTCACATCGCGATAAATTAATCTGGTGTTCAACATTCAATGCGGAAACAATCAGGACATGATTCCTTAGGTTAAATTACCCACCTAATGGATAGAAACTATCTGAGAAGTACAACTAGCAAGGTAAACACCAAAAATTACCAAAATGGTAATTCGGAAGTACACCACACAAGCATCAGTTTTCAAAAAATAAAGATGATAATTTGGGAAATAACACAAGAACACTAAAACAGAGAAGATTACCAAAAATTCACGAGTTACAAGTTCCCTATCAGAAAATCATCAATAAGTTACCAAATGAACCATCCGAAAATACTTAACACAAGGCAAATAATAAATTCACTCACCAATCAGTAGTATGCACAACAACTTCAACAGAGGGTGTTAATTCTCCACCCACGTTACACTTAACAAAAGGTTTCAACAAGAAAAATTACCAGTTAACCAGGTTTAATTTGAGAAAGGTGAACACGCCTAATACGTTTAGCAATTGGATCACTGACTAAGACGGATACCGGAGTTAGAAACTGCAACAAGGTACAGGGCCCTTGATACCTGGGGGCAAGTTTAGCAGAAAACTTATGGACAGCCTTGCTGATGGGGTAACACTTTACATAGACCTGATCACCTACTTTCAATTCTGATGACTTTCTGTCCTTATCATACTTATTTTTAACCTTTTCGTAGGACACAGCCAAATTTTTCTTCGCCTCATCCCAAATTTTTTGGACATCTTTAGGTTTAGAGAATTCAGGCAACAGATCTTCAATAGACAACAGATTAGACATAGGAGAATATGGAGTATAACAGAACATAAGATCCATAGGTGTCTTCCGGTGAGATTCATGAGTAGCACAGTTGAAGGCGTGGGCCAACCAATGCAAACAAGAATCCCATTTGCATTGGTTGTCGTGATGATATGCGATCAGAGCAGATCTTAAATTTCTATTTAACCTTTCAGCATATGAAGGGTTCGGATAATAGGGGGTGGTAGTAACGTGGGAGATGGACAATTCAAATAGATATTTCCTGAAAGAATTACTCGTGAAGGAACTAGCATTGTCCGAAACCAGAAACTTGGGAGGACCGAAGGATGAGAAGATGGAATTTAGGCAGCTAATAGAAGTACGGGAGTTGGTGGATCGGGTAGGGAAAATCCAGCAAAATCTAGAGAAAGCATCAATACATACAAAGATATGGGTGTTTCCAAGGGAAGAGCGAGGGAAAGGTCCTACGTAGTCTATAAACAACCGTTCCATGGGGCGAGAGGCTTGGGAAGATGACAGCAATCCAATTCTGTTGTTCAAGTTAGGCTTACTAATGCCACAAGACTGGCAAGATTTGATCATCGTTCTAATGTCATGATCCATTTTCTTCCAAATGAAAAACTGCCGGATCTTTTGCCTGGTTTTGTAAGTACCTAGATGACCACCAATGGGTGAAGAGTGATAGTACTTAAAAATGATGGGTACAAGAACCTTTGGAACAACGATTTTTAGGTTACGGTCCTTTCGACCCTTACAACAAAGGACACCTTTAGACAAAGAATAGGGTTTTACTTCCGTACCATCATTAATTGCGTCTATGATCTTCTTCAATTCAGGATCCGACTTCTGATGATCTTCGAACTCATGATACAGTAGAGGAAAATCTGAAAGGATTGCGCCGACACCAACAGCATTGACTTCAAGTTCTCCCACATTAGGATTCAGTTCAGACTCGTCATTCCCTTCGAACATTCTACTTAAGCAATCTGCAATGACATTCTCAGAACCCCTAATATGACGAACGTTGAACTTGAAAGAAGAAATACGGAGCGCCCACCTGGTTATCCTTCCGGTTCTTTTGGGCCTATTTAGCACCCAAGAAAGAGCCTGATTGTCTGTTTCCAACTCGAAGTTCACATGCTCAATGAATGGTCTAAACTTTTCAAGAGCGAACAAGACTGCAAGACATTCTAGTTCATAGACAGAGTACTTGCTTTCCAAACTATTAAGAGTTCTAGATACATAGGCAATAGGTCTACGCTCACCATCATACTCCTGCAAGAGTACCCCGGCAATAGCCTTATTGGAAGCATCGGTTTGCACAACAAATCCCTTGTTAAAGTCAGGAATTGCCAACACCGGAGCATTGGTCAAGGCAGCTTTCAGAGAATCGAAGGCTACTTGTTGGGCGGTACCCCAGGTGAACATCACACCTTTGCGTCTAAGACAATTCAAGGGAGCAGCAATTTCTGCAAAATTTGGAATGAATTTCCGAAAAAAATTGACCATACCAATGAAGCGGGCAACACCTTTAACGTCCCTAGGAGGTTTGAAGTCCCTGATACCTTGAGTTCTAGACTGATCTATGGAGACACCATCTGAGGAAACTACATGCCCCAGGAAGGACATGCTAGGCTTTGCGAAGGCAACCTTAGATAGCTTGACAGTAAGTCCAGCCTTCTTCAGGCGTACCAAAACTTCCCTAATATGTTCTAGATGTTCTTCGAAGGTGTTTGAAAAAATTACGACATCGTCCAAATAATTATACACAAACTTGAACTTTATGTCCGACAGAATGGAATTTAGCAGCATCGACAACACAGCTGCTCCACAGCTCAGACCGAACGGCTGTCTCAGGAACTCATACAGGTTCCAGTCGGTTATAAAGGCAGTTAGGGGAATGGATCTCTTAGAAAGGGGGACCTGGTAGTACGCTTGGTTCAAGTCCAGAACGGTGAAAAACTTCGCCCCAGAAAACCATCCGAAACAAGTGTGGAGATCAGGCAAAGGAATCGATTGGAGTACTATCTTACTATTTAGGACTCGATAGTCTATTACAGCACGGAAACCGCCAGAGGACTTGGGCACTAAGAACACCGGAGAGGCATATGGAGAGGTAGAAGGTCTGATGACACCATCCTTTTCCATCTGTTCCACAATCTTCTTCAATTCTAGCATACGTGGTGGAGACAGACGATACGGAGGAGATCTAACCGGTTGGTGGTCTAACAACTCAATGTCATATTCTAGGACATCAGTCAACCCTAATTTACTTGTTAAGACTTCCGGAAATTCTTTACAGAGGTTTCGCACTTGTTCAGCTTCAATTTCCCCTAGATGCCCCAGATCAAGGCAATTCAGATCACTATCCTCGACAGGAGATGGGTAACCTACACACGAAGAAATGGGTATCTTCAACGGAGCATCAACCAAAGCAAACTTAACGTCTGGAGAAAATTTAAAAAAGAAATTCCTACTCTGTAAGTCTAACACTAGACCTACGCTAGACAGAAAATTCGAACCAAGAATTACGTTACAAGTCAAATTAGGCGTTACTAAACATCTGACCTTCCAGGTGAATCTGCCAATCCTCAACTTAACCTTGACTGAACCTAAAATTTTCAAAAACTGAGAGTTAGCAGTGACGCATTTGACTTTCGTAGATTCCAATTCCGGCAATTTACATGGAGATTTCATTTTATAGTACCATGTCGAATTAATTAGGCACACCACACTTCCGGTATCAAGTAAAGCGTTTACCGGTTCATTATTGATTTCTACGGGAGTACAGGTACCTTGGGAGGGAACATGGACAGAAATCTTGTTACACTGATGCGGGCAAATAAATTTTTCAGACGTCCAAGGATTTTCAACGCTAGGCCTGTTACATTCTAACTTGTTGTCTTCTAGTCATTGATTATTACTCTGAACTGACAAAGGGCAGTTTTTCTTCACATGTTGTTTGGATCCACAGGAATAGCAACCACCAGAATGACATTTGACAACTGGACAAGTGTTCCTCAAATGACCCCTAGAACCACAGTTAAAACATTTCCGAACATTTCCATCCTTAGCAACTGAAGAGACAGTAGGTTTCTCAGGTCTAACAGGAGGAGGGAGGTTGACAGGTCTGGTAGAGTCACCATGTTTGACGTCCTCAGCGAATGAGCATGCCTCTTCCAGTTCTCGGAAATTGGTGGGACATCGGGTTAAAGAGAGGTAGGACCGATACGAGGGTGATATGCCTTTTAAAATCCTAGCCACCATCTCACTTTCCTGAACAGAGATCATAAATACCTTGCAGTAAAATCTCAAGTCCAACACATAAGACAACAAGTTTTCATGTAAAAACTGAGTTCTGAAACAGTGTTTGGGAATTAAGCTTTGGAGAGCAAGAGATGGAATGAACTTCCCTAGTACCAGCTCATGGAAAGCATTGATGGATAGGTTCCGAGATATAGCCTCGGAAATCTCTCTTTTCAAAATCCCTTCACAGTGAGGGAATAGAGCACGAAAGATACCCAAGTCGTCCACAGAATAAACATTAGCTGACTCTGTCAGCTCCACAAGAAATCTTAAAAACCTGATGCTTTCCTTAATAGAGTTAACAGAAAAATTATTCACTCCTTTAAAAATCTCCTTCAAACAATTAGGAGATGACGCAGAATTAACTCGAGTTAGCAAGTTTTCCAGAACAGAAGTTGTGATACCACAGTTACATAGGTTATAAGGAGAGGATACAATAGTATTTGGAGAAGGTTCAGACGAAGGCGTGATGGAGTTAACTTTCTCAGAAATTCCCATATTACTAACATCTTTGTTGATCAACAAAAGGTCAAGTTCGGCTGAAATGCCCGAAACAATAGTTATTAACTTGATACATTCTGTCATTATTTCGTCCTCAGGCTTAACAGCAAGAATGTCCTGAATGCGCCCAAGATAGTGATGAGCTCTGGCCTTTAACCTGTTCACTTGAGCTCTTGAGGGAGGTAATTCAGAAAATTCTTCCCTAATAACGTTAATTTCTTGCAACGAGTCACATATCACACTTAAAAATTCCCCACACTTAGTTCGATCAATAATAGACAGGTCAATGGGAACATGAACATTTGCTGTCAGTAAGGCAGCACACTCTCCTATGGTACCAGGTACCTCTAAATTCCGGATTGATAGTTCATATATCAACTCAGCCTTTCGAAGCTGATAGGGAAAAATCACGGTACGAGACATAGTTTTTTGGGTAAGGAACACCGAAACAAAGATTACGCCCAATACACACTTCCTTCGCTAAGCTGATTTCCACTAAAGAACAGGCCGATCAACACCTCCAAAGAAAGGTTATGAGTGATGCATAAGAGCCTTCAGGCACCGAGAAAACAATAAGAGATCCAGTAACCTTTACTTCCCGGTTAATTTAGGGTATGCCAAACCCATAGAATCATCAAACACAAGACAGGAAGACACAGATGCACGCCAAGACAAATAATAGTGTGAGATGTTTTCACCTTTCTTCATGCAAATAAAATTCTCAGTTACAAGACTGAGAAATTACTAAGAGAAAATCAAATAAAATAACTCACCGGTTGTCAGCCTTATGATTAGATCAAAGCAAATTTCCAGCAGCAAGCTAGCATACCAAGCTCCCAAGCCAAAGAATCAGGAATACATAACCCTCAGATACCTCACACAGCAGCGATGGGCTCCCCCAAGATGACAAAATGCACATGGAACAGAAATATATTTGCATTAACACAAGTCGAATCTTGCCTTCCTCTTTACAATTAAGCACTTTCAAAATGTACCTTGTTATTATTTTAGTCAGTATTCAATAATTCTCAAGATAGGTAAAAAAAAAACCACCAACAGTTTACTAAAAGGGAAATAGAATCACAGAGAAAATTAAAATTCAAACAAAACAAAAGAACCACGCGAACTGATACCAAAATACTGTCGCGAACTTACAAGCTAGGTATTTCACAACAGTAGTTGCACGATCCAGGGAAACAAATTAAATAAATCAGTACTAATTTTCCCAAAGGAAGATCGTAGCAAGCGTGGAAACAGCTAGGCTAAACAGAGGTCAAGTGGATAGAAAGAGAAATAATGCTTACTGACTAAAATCATAATTCATTTTCGGTTTACAACAACTTTATTGAGAGAAGGTCAAATAATAGTAATTAAATTTCAATTTCAGTCAGGCAAATAAAAGGGATAAAATTAAAAGATGGTAATTAAAGCTTAACCTCAAATTAAGAGAGGAAAATAAAGGGAAATTAAATTAATAAATCATAATTAAAGATAAATTTCAAATTCCATGGAGTAAAATTGAAAGGAATTAAATTAATTATATGACCTTCTGGTTCTTTAAAATTAAAAACATGGAAACCAATTAAAATGAAAATAATCTGAGCTCACAAACCAGTACTTTCAAGAAATCTTCAGAGAGGGTAAACTGGGAATAGGAAACAACCCAAAGAAATGAACCCAAGAAAGGGGTACTTAATTTTCAGAGTGAAAAATGTTCCTTAATAACCACTTCAACTGCAGAACCCGAGCAGTAACATGTGAAATCCACAATAAATAAATTCCACCAAAAACATTAGGAAGAAGAAAACAGATAAAATATTTAAGTGATCCACAGTTAAAACAAGTCGTCAAGGACCAAAATTATCCGCCTTAAAATTTTAGTAAATCACGACAGTCAAGCATACGGAGAAATAATAGACGCATTACAGAATCACGTCTCATCCCAAGAGCCGAATTCAACAATCTCCCCGAAAAACGCCTGTCAGCTGTCTGCACGTAACAAAGAGCAGAGACGGCAAATGTCAAAATAACAGGGGCAACGCCCACACTCATGTAAACACTGCTGTCATGGCAACGGGGTCACGTGACGAAGGACCACAAGATGGCTACCCACCCAGAAAGGAAAAAAAAAAACACGCAGCCGAATGGTGACAAGAAACAATTTCCAACTCATAATGACTTCCCTGATTGGGATTTTCAGATTATAAGGAATTAACACGTTGAACAACATTACAACCAGTTACACAAAGCCCCAAATAATTGATAATTAATTTACAATTAAAAAGATCTAGATCACAGTCTTTCATTGGTAACGGCAGAATACCTTTCTAGTGCACGAATATGTTTTAGACAGTAGAATATTATCCTTTTAAGTACTTCATTAAGCCAAACGAATTTAACTTGGGTTTATCTGGTTCCCTTCTCACATCGTTAGATTTCCTGGTAACAAAAGTGGATGCTTACTTACAGATTGTACTAAGGTCGTAGAGAAAAAAAAATTAATTAAAGGAAATAGAACGGCGACAAGGACATCGCCCCTTGGCAATGTGATCACCCAGGGTCAATTACAACCCACATCCTTTCTTCTTTCTTCACTTAAAACCGGTCAAAATCCAACAGTAAACACAGAAGCAGCTCCGTCGTGTCTTCACTTTTCAAAAAACAAAACCAGTCGCCTGTTATCGTGCGTGCAAGGAGTAAAAGTGAGTCTAGTTCCGTGGTTGCTCCTAGGTGGCAGCACAGACTCCACAGCATGCCTACCGAAAGCCGGCGCTACAGTGGCGGACAGCGTAACTATTATCTCAAGACATAAGACACTCCAAGATCAATTTCCATGAGTCGAAATAATTATCAAATTTGGCCTTGATGAAAAGGCAACTTGGCAAGTCTCCAGGCACACCACAATACGCGTCCGAATTCCGTGACAAACTACCTCTAAGATTTGATTGATACAAGTGGACATAGAAAACAGTTCATACGATTTAGTGTTTATTTCTATGGCACCTTCCTTCCAAATATTGTGCGAGATGGCCCTAATTCCATCCCTGGTAGGATATCTTCTGATATAGCTAGAAAATGTTTCTCATTTTATATTTGGTTCTCAGTCTCATCCTTTCTCTGGCATAAGGAGTGAGCAAGGATAGTAACATCATTCTTAGTAGAGCCTTTGGTTTTAAGAATCCTCTGCTGGTAGAAATCTTTCTTAAACATTAGTGAAATTTTGAAAGTAACTGCACCTAATACTGGCAGGTAATGAATTATCATGCCCATTTGTTGGTGACTATATTTGTAGATGTTTGTTATGTGCAAACGTAATATATCTTATTATTCACAGGAAAATGCTGAACATGTGTCAGAAGTGACAGCTCTAAAAAAAGAAGCCAAATCAGAGTTAACTGAGCCAGGGCCAATGCATGAAAACACTCTTGAGGTAATGTACATGATTTGACAGGCCATTGTCAGGTAATGAAAATACTTAGAAAATGACTCAACAGATATCAATGGTCGACCATTTCAGTGCGTACGATTGATAGTCCTACGGAAAATTTACTTTTTTTTATGAGACTGACTGTTTACTTACTTAATTTTCACTTTTCCTTCAAGCCGTTCCGTCATCTTTGCATTATGTATTATGTAGCAGTTAGGATTGCTCCAAAGACCTCTACGATATATCATTTGGGAGCTAGTATCATTCTTACAATACTTTTGACTTCGTAAATATTTTTGAGCACGGAGTTGCTATAAGATTCATTCTTTTTTGAATGTTACTGGATATTTTACTGGGTGCTTCCAAATGAAACGCCTTTGTAATCTTATTGATTATATTAATTACTAGCAAATGTACCCGTGCTTTGCTATGGTATTCTTTATTATATATGGATGTCAAAGTAAATTACAGTACATGCAGTGAATAAGATTTTTTAAATTGCATGTCTCTTTGCGTTATCCAGAAATGACAGGGTGAGGTTCCCATAGGATGTTTGCAATTTAAAATGCGAGTAGCGGAGTTGTGACGATTACGGCATGCTCACTTGCTGACTGCCATTTACAATTGAGTAGTAAGGGTCCACCTTTTCAATACAAACAAATGTTATAAAGGTTAAGTTACAACATGTTTACTTGGAAATAGTTTCAACGCTATTTAGCGTCATCTTCAGCCAAAATATGAGAAATAAGCATAGGTACATACATATAAACATATAAATTACACAAAATGTTATAGCATTGTGATTAAGTAAGAATAAAAAGAGAAATAAAATAGTGAATGGATATTCAAGACCAAGTTCAGAACTTGGCAGTCATTATCAAAACAACCCATGAAGGGTGAATTAAAATTGTGCAAATGCCAATTAGGACTCAACAAACAATCTTTTAACCTTTTCATTGCTGAGATAAATTCTCTTTTTAAAAGCCCTGTGCAGAATTATTTTTAATAATTAACTTCACTACATAAAAGTCGGAAATAAGATGGGAAAAACCAGAGGGTTCTTGCCTGGTTGTCATATATTTTTATACTAAATATGGGAGGTCCTAAACTGATTTTTCTAATACAAAATTAGCTATATGTTGCACAGGAAATTCAAGGTTGTCCAACATAAGAGGCCAACAAAGGAAGAAAAATCAAACTAATAATTAAAAATAACAGTAAAAAGCTCAACTTACGTGTTTCAGTGGCTACATGTGGTCCTAGCTGTCCACTTCCGAGCACCGATATATAACTAAACTGAAGACAATAACTTTAGGGGTGTCTAAAATGAGTAAAAATGTATCTAAATTTTACGGTACAACATTATTCAAGATAAAACACTGAGAATACATTAAAAATTCCTTTACATCTTGGTTTGATATTGAAATAAAAAATGGTCCAGACCAGTTAATCAAGGGTTATACAAAATTGGTAATTCCAAAACTGTGGGTAGCTTACATTTTTTTCAAATCGCATGTCTTCTTTGGAAGTGTTCATTCGCACGAAACAAGTTCATCTCTTTCAGTACCTTACTAGGGTATGGTAGTTTCCGAAGCGGGGGTGTACGCAGAGTACAACGTCGCATTTTTCACACATATATCTACTTTCTTTCCTCTTTTTCTCATCAAGCGTGGTGTTTGAACACACATCGCAGTACCTAGCAGGAAATCTCTTCTTCGCCGTGGGTGTTACAGGAGAAGGAAAATGTCCCTCTGTCAGTCTAAGCGGTTTTTCCCCGGCTGAAGGGCGTCCTCTTTTGCTTGTAGGTTGGGGTAAATGGAATTTCTGGAAAAGCTCTCATAGAAGATTGAGCTGAAAATCGGCAAGTGAAATGTTTTTTCCTGCTTGCATATTATAGAATGTTTGACAGTTCAAAACTGTAGTATCTAGCAGGGGGAAGAAAAATTTCCTGTACCATTTCAGGGACTTCCGGGCACATTCTAGGGAACTAATCATCATATCGACTCTGTCAACAGATCCCTTGTTCTTATTGTACTGAAGAATACACTGTGGCTTTAGTTTAGGTTCTTTTGTCTTCCTATATACTTTCCCTGTCGATTCCATTGCATCTGTATGCAGCGTAGTCAGCATACACACTTCCTTACAGTCCATCAATCTCTTGACCATCATATTCTCTGTGCATTTTGTTTCAGTTTACCCCACTTGTAGTTTCTTTGTAAATTTATGCATTCCCTTACGGTTCCTTCGTACTGCTCCGCATGTGTTTATTTTATTCTTATGGAGGTAGTCGTAGACTAGTGGGCTCAAATACCAATCCACAGAGTATGCCCTTTATTCAGATACTTCTCCACCAAAGTTTTGACTACTGCACCAGATACACCCATTTCGCGTACTGGTGAAATTTCTATTGCTGCTCCCATGTACACAGTAAAATCTAACACATACCCAGTTTCACAATCACAAATAACAAATGTTTTTATCCCAAACCGGTGCCTCTTGGAGGGTTTAAACTGGATGAAAGAGAGCCTACCCTTGAATAGCATCAAACTTTCATCTATACACACGTTCTGAAATGGACTAAAAACTTCACTGAACTTTCTTATGAGATGGTCAATAATTGGTCTTATCTTGTACAGTCTGTCACCTTCAAGTTGAGTATTATTGTCACAGAAGTGAATCACATGGAGAAGTAATAAGTACTTATCCTTTGGTAAATAATCTGAAAACTGAGGGACGGCTAGGAGCGGATCAGTAGACAGTGATATTCAGCTTCTTCATTCGAACCATTAGCATTGTCACTGCAAGAAATATATATAACTCTTCAGAAGTAGTGTCTCTCCACTGTTGTAAACGTGATTTTGAACTCAGCGTTTTCTCCAACACAAACTTGTAATATTTATTTGTTTCATTAGCTATTTCTTTCATAAGAACTGGTATAAAAAATACTGAAAAATGTCCAAAGCTGTTGTTTCGTTCTGTAAGAGACCTAGAGTAATACCACTGTTTGCGTCATCAAAATCGTTGACAACTGGAGTAAACACATTATCCTGCCGTTTGAACATAGGAGAACAGGTACGGCTTTTATTTCTCATGCTTTGCACAAGTGGTTGGACAACTTCTATACTTTCATTATAATCGGTGTCATCACTATCATCATTATTCTCGAAATCACTAAAATCGTATAATATTCGTCTTCCGATTCTAATGTGGATGGCCCTCTTACAACCTCGGATTTGGTAAGAACGCGCGCTTTACTGGCGGTCGACATACGGTAGCTTACTCATCCCTGACACAGGCCTCACTGCTAGCTTGCAGGCCGGGCATACCGCAGAGCAGCTCGTAAAGCAGAGTCTCGTATTTATCTCAATAACTCATGAATGAATCAGCAGATTGTCATTTTGTAAGCTCCTATCTACTGCAGAGAGATGCCTGTATCCGTTCACGGAGATTGAATGACTTCTTATGTCAACATTGGGAGTATTGCATTGATAAAATCAGAAGAATGTCATGCTCTCAATATTACGGACCAGCCGAGCAGCGAGTGCAGCAATGTAAAGGTTAAAAAACACATATAACACTTTAAAACTTTGCTTAAGTCCGAGATGAACTTGGTAGTCAAAGGTTCAAACTTGTAGTCGCTTTTCATTGGATTATGTCACTTATCAAGAGTGTAGTAAACATTTTCTTTGAGCGTTTGATAGAAATACAATCTTCAATTTGCGTAAGATGTTCCTCTGAGAGCTTTGAAGTTAGTTAGTTTGATTATAATGGGCGGCCCCATTACCTACTATGCTGTCACAATGAATTTGGGGAGTTTTCTATACAATGGCAGTTGCCCCTTCCTACTTGCAGACAGATTACCGTTGAGGAGCCTTTATTATAATAGCAGGCACCTACCCTTTTGCCAGTCCAATTTGAGTTGTGCTGTTATCATTATAATGACAGGCCCCTTTTCTTAATGACAGTCACTCCGAGTTGGTGAGTTTCCATTATAATAGCAAGGCCACTATGCCTAATATCAGTCACATTTAAATGAGTAAATTTGTTCAAAATTGTGGGCACAGTTGCCTACTACCAAACACAATTGGTTAGGGGAGTTTTGAACAAAATTGCATGCTCCCTTGACTTCTGCCAGTATAATCGAGAAGGGAATTAGTCATTACAGTGATACAGTGGTACAAGTTGTTCTTTATTTGGGTACTAATGTGACAGCTACAAACATAGAATTTGGCTCATGTGTGGATACTGGGTGTGCCAGTGTTCATGTTGAATTAGATGATTCTATCTTTCTTATAAGTCATACAAACTAGGAACTACTACATGTGCAAAAAGCAAGCAAATGTACCATATAAAGAGATAAGGAATAGAGATACGATGAAACATAGGACCAAAGTGGTAGATCACTGCACATTGAGCGGAGATTGTACCATCCGTTTTGTGATAGGGTGTACTATTTAGCTGTGAAATGCCTCTATAGGTAGTCTGCATCGTCATTAAAATGGCCTCCACATTGCAATATTCTTCCAGGATAGAAAGTGAAATTTTAAAAATCTTGGAATTTTTCCATTGGTTACAGGCTAAAACTAATCATTTTGCTTAATTTAGATTTTTAAGTTCATCTAGCTCGTTGTGCCGCAATCTTGATTTTGGGTGAGGGGTGTAAGATGTTGGATTTTCAGGAAACTATAGCTAAAAGAATTTGCAGATAGTCATTATTACACCTGAAATGGATAACTGTATGAAAATTTTGCCAAAATAGTCAATGTAAAGACATGCTGGTTATGATTTTATTTATATAGATAAGGAATCTGCTCTATGTACACTTGAAATCTTTAGTGTATATTCTAGGTGCAGCAAAGTTGAAGGTTCAAAATGTGTGCTGTTGTTATCATGATTGATTTATTTATTGAATTTGTGTGGTCACTTTGGATGATTAGCAGATGATTACATTATCATGCAATGTTAGGAAGACTTGATCGTTGGGATATTCAAGTTGTACGTTAGATAGATAGATAGGTAGACGATGGAAAATAGATAGAATATGGGAGGACAAACTTTGGGCCAATAAGTGGCATAAAATAATGAACAAAGTGAATGTTTTCAGAATTATTTTGTGATTTTCAGATTTTCAATGAACTGTTAAGTAATTCAGGAATTTAAAAATATTAACGTCAGATAAATGTTATGGTTCATGTTTGTAGGTTACTGTAGTCACGTCCTAGTTCGTGAACCATGGGCAAGGGCTGAGTGGCCTAGTAAGTGGTCCTGAGAGTCGGGATACCAGTTGCTATGGAATGGGAGTTGGCATCTCGGACATATTCTGAGTGATGGCCCTCCTTGTGCTCAGGCGGCTAGGACTATACAATCTACCAGTGGTCCATAACCCGTTAAAGGAGAGATCCTCACTTGGACTATTTGCAAGTAGGGTAGCATCCTGCTTAATGAATTTACCGAGCTCAGAACATTTTAAGCAAGCCTCGGACCTATGGGAGTAATGGAGTCCCACTTCCATTTGACAGGCGAGGGTCTCCTTGGAAACAACTTGGCGAACGAAATGGAATTAGATGGGGAGCTATCAATATTAATGGGCCTTATGGAAGAAAGAAAGTTGAACTGGCTGAGTCAGCAAAGAGGATGCATCTGAATGTGCTAGGATTAAGTGATATTCGGGTAAGGAGAAATAATGAGGAAGAGATAGGAGATTGTAAAGTGTACTTGACGGGTGTTAGAAAGGGAAGGGCAGAGTCTGGGGTAGGGTTCTTTATCAGGAATACCATTGCATGCAACATTGTTTCTGTTACGCACGTAAATGAGTGAATGATGTGGGTAGATTTGTCAGTTGGACGAATTATTCTAGAATTGTCTCCGTGTATTCACCATGTGAGGGTGCAGATCAGGATGAAGTTGACAAGTTTTATAAAGCATTGAGTGACATCGTTGTCAGGGTTAACAGCAAGGATAGAATAGTGCTAATGGGCGATTTCAATGCGAGAGTTGGCAATAGAACTGAAGGATATGAAAGGGTGATTGGTAAATGTGGGGAAGATATGGAAGCTAATGTGAATGTAAAGCATTTGCTGGACTTCTGTGTTAGTATGTGTTTGGCTGTTACAAATACATTCTTCAAGCATAAGGCTATTACCACTACACCTGGAAGGCTAGGGGTACCAGATCCATAATAGACTGTATCTTAACCGACTTCAAATTCAGGAAATCTGATAGAAATGTACGAGTTTTCCGGGCATTTCTTCAATGATAAAGACCACTATCTGATCTGTAGTAAACTAAGTATCTTTAGGCCTAGGGTAGAGAAAGTGAAATCTGTCTGCAAACGAATAAGGGTAGAAAATCACCAGGACGAGGAAATTAGACAAAAGTACATGGATGTGATTAGTGAGAAGTTTCGAACAGTAGACAGTAAGCAGGTTCAGGATATAGAAAGTGAATGGGTGGCATACAGGGATGCTGCAGTAGAAACAGCAAGGGAATGCCTAGGAACAACTGTGTGTAAAGATGGGAAAAGGCGAACATCTTGGTGGAATGATGAAGTGAGAGCAGCTTGTAAACGTAAAAAGAAGGCTTATCAGAAATGGCTCCACACTAGGGCCGAGGCAGACAAGGATTTGTATTTAGATGAAAGAAACAGAGCGAAACAAATAGTTGTTGAATCTGAAAACAAAGTCATGAGAAGATTTTGGTAAAAACCTCGAAAGGCTAGGTCAAACAGCAGGAAAACCTTTCTGGACAGTGATATATTTGTTTTCGATTAAAACCTCGGCTAGTGTCAACGGATTACAAGATATTCCACTCGTGGCATGGTCATTTGGCGAGTACCAGTCATATCCTTCGTGTTCAACGTCAGGCTCATATACAGAGTAAATTCTACATCCCACCTAACTACATGAGGCTATTAAATCACAATTTTATGAAATGAGAAAATCGCAATATAATTTTGAAAGAATATTCCACTTTTATGAACCATTTATATGAAAGAAAATAATAATAATAATAATAATAATAATAATAATCGAACTAGACAACATGATTGAGAATAAAAAATGTCATACCAGTTAAGCTTTGTTGGTTTCCTTCAACATATCATGGACATTTATCTGATGTTAATTTTTTTTTAAATTCCAAAAATACATTCATCACAACATTTCTGAAATCTTGACCATGAAATAATGAATTACTTAACAGTTCTTTGAAAATCTGCCAATCATGAAATAATTCTGAAAACATTCACTTTGTTCGTTCTTTTATGTCACCTATTGGCCCAATGTTTGTCCTTCCATATTCTATCTATTTTCCATCATCTGCCTATCTAATGTAC
This sequence comes from Anabrus simplex, assembly GCF_040414725.1. Classification (NCBI taxonomy): domain Eukaryota; kingdom Metazoa; phylum Arthropoda; class Insecta; order Orthoptera; family Tettigoniidae; genus Anabrus; species Anabrus simplex. The sequence continues at coordinate 22,495,299 of NC_090277.1, read as the reverse complement.
AACTTGAATATCCCAACGATCAAGTCTTCCTAACTTTGCATGATATGAATGTACAACTTGAATATCCCAATGATAAAGTCTTTCTAACTTTGCATGATAATGTAATCATCTGCTAATCATCCAAAGTGACCACACAAATTCAATAAATTCAATAAATAAATCAATCATGGTAATACCAGCACACATCTGGAAACTTCAGCTTCGCTGTACCTAGAATAGACAACGTCTAACTACTGACATCATTAATATAAACAGTAATACTGGATGTCTTCACAGCGTTTGCTCTCCTCCAAAGATTTCCTGTAAATAATACTACTGCCTAAGAAATCAATTACTACAAGCAACTATACTAAATGCTAAGGCACTGCAACCTCTTAAATAACACGTCTCATTATTTATTCATGTCAATTTATCAAAGATCATCTCAATAATTCATCCATTAATACAATCATCTTACCTTCTTGCTGTACCGTAAATTCATATTTCGATGATATCCTACACGCTCAACATTTATAATCTCCGGGATACCTTTAAAATACTACCTGTACATCATATCGCTTGCCTATCCAAAAATCCTTTAAACACTGCATGGTGAACATCTCATTTAAACCAACATCAACCTAGGTTCCTCGAAGACTTACTAGATTGCCATAGTATCAGTCTCAACAAACCACATTATCAAAATAATCACATTATATCACCAGAATATTCTCGACGAACCCTTTCATTTATCATACCTTACCTCAATTGTGCATCATGCCTACACTATCATTCTAAATACACAAGCCCATGTATCCGAAGAACCTCATAACTATTCGCATATGAAATCATCTATCATAATAGGCAGCATAATCGCACTCCACTAAGTTATTACGTGACATGAATCATCCTATGGAAGATCTCGACACTGACACATTAACTACATATAATCATTCACTAGAATTACACATGCAGTATTCAATACATTTCCTTCTTTACAAACATGACTCTTGCAAACATTCAGACAGTATGAAGAAATTCCATAAAACTTTTCCACAATTATATGCCTTCATCACCTGAACATTCACAGCAATCCAAACTGCTCCTCTTATCAATGGCTGGGTTACCACTCTCTGACACATACATCACGACGATCACATTAGGTTACTCAAGTTGTACACCATTTAAGTCACCTTGATAACATAAAAAAAATCTAATACTACTATAAGCTTTATACAGATAGAATAAAGGAAAGTCAATATCTGGTTACTTATTGTTGACAACTTTGGTGTTTCATCCCATCTTCTTGGTTGCTGTAGCCATGGACATTCATCTCCATATCATCTTAGATGATTCCACATGAATTCGGACCCATCAAGACACTAGTCTTGATTTAAGCTCACATCTGTCTTTTTTATGTTCATTACTATGATAAACCAGGTCCGTCATCCTTCCAATCTGAAATTTGTGCTAGTAATATTAATACAGTGCAATAAGATTTTTAAAGTATCTTAGTTTTGTTTATGACACTTGCCTTATTTTCGCGTATTAATGTTACACAATATGTTATTGAACTCTTAATATCTTATAATATCTTTCTATTCCTTATAATTTCCTCAATTCCTTCTCCCAATGTGTACCAGAGCTGTTCTTTTAGTTAACATTCTTTTGAAGTTTTTTATTATTCATTGTCATAAAACAGAATCTTATTTTTATAATATTACAATAATACATTAGTTTGCATTTCATGATTCCTATCAAAATTACCATACTGTAATCTCCCTTCCATCTGTTTTTGACATTTGAGGAACATTTTATCTAACACAGTCACTCTGTCATTTCAGGAAATACACAAAGGAACACATTCCACCATTCATTCTTCTTCTTAATGCATACAATCGATTTACCCCACATACGCCTTCTTGATAATTAAACTTGCACTATTCAAAACCGTTCCATGGCCTCCACCATGTAACATTCCTGGACATGAATGTAACATACAAGATTTGACTTCTTCTCAGCTATTGATGTAATCTTTTATTTGCTGGTCTCCAGTCGTATCCCAATTCATGCTTTCTTAACTCGGTTATCTGAACACCACAGGGTTCTGAGCTTATGAATTTCTCATTTTTTTTTCCATTAAATTTCCTATTAAATGAGCAAGTTATCTCGGTTTACAGACCTAGTTGGACATATTCTTGCTGGACGTGTACTTCTGCACAGTTTCTGTTTATCTATTCTTATTATAACTTTCAATGGCTCCTTCATACTCAACCTAGAGACCATTGAAAGGTTATAATATATTGTGGGAGAGTAAAATCACTGTTTCAGTTCCTGATAAACTCCCAGTCAACTCTGGGAATTTGAAATGTTGTGGACCTTAAAACCTACCTTTGGACAGGTGGATTCTGAATATAAAGATTGGTTAAAATATTTTCAGTAGTTTTAAAGTAATAAGAGATAGGCTTTACACTCACTTGCTCTTGAGTTAGGTCCGGTGGGACTTGCACTGAGAAAAGGTCTTTTAATATTATATCACCTCAGGAATTTAGAAACAATGTTGGCCCTAAAACCTGCCCAAGGACAGGTGGATTCTAAATATGAAGTTTGGTGGAAATACAACCTGTGTCTGAAAAGTTTGGTAAATGGTCACCTAGTTTGTACACCGTGCTAGTTCGGACGATGCGTTCATGCATACCCATTGCAAGGTATGACACCAAATGCCCACTATCGGTCAACTCTACGCAGTTGAATGGAGTTGAGCACTGCAACATATAGCACGGAATCAGTGTGAGGACTCATGTCATTGCACAGTGGAGTGCAAAACAGAGCTACGCGTTAACATGAAGTTTTTCTTCCACCTATGCAAAACGGCAACGGAAACACACAGAATGTTAATACAAGTTTACCACGCTCAAGCAGTGAGTAAAAAGTGCATTTTTGACTGGTTTAAACACTTTCGAGATGGAAAGGAAGGTGTTGAGGACGAGGAGTGTTAGGGTCGACCAACCACAAGCACCTCTCCAGACAACATCGAACGAGTGCGACGGATGCTTGCGAATGATCGGCAGCTGTCCTTACGAATGGTAGCAGATGCCGTGGGTGTAGGCAAGGACAGTGTAAGGACCATTGTTCACAAACATTTGAAAAAGTGGAAGATTTGTGCCCGGTTTGTACTGCACAATCTGACAGACGAGCAGAAGCAAACTCGGATGGAAACGTAGGGAGATTTCATTGACATTTGTGACCAAAATCCAGAGGTGTTGAAAACCATCATTACAGGAGATGAGTCGTGGAGCTACCAGTATGATCCGGAGACCAAGAGACAGTCAATGGCATGGTGTTCAGCGTCTTCTCTGCCTCCCTAGAAAAGTCAGCACACAAAGTCCAAGAATAAGACAATGCTGACCACCTTTTTTCGACAGCAGTGGTGCCATTCATCATGAATTTGTACCCCGGGGTAGACCTGTCAACGTGGAATTCTACGATGGAGTTTTGAAATGGCTACTGCAATGCATCAGATGGGTTCGGCCTGAACTGTACTGGAGTGAACAGTGGACTCTCCTCCACGACAATGCCCGTCCGCACACCGCGATCTGTGTGACCCGGTTTCTTGCTGCACACCACATGACTGTTCTTCACACCCTCCATATTACCCGGATTTGGAGCTGGTAGAGTTTTTCTTGTTATTCCATCTTAAATTAGCCCTGAAAGGCCACCGGTTTGACAGTGTAGCAGGTATCCAACAATGCATGACAAGGGTTCTCCGGGAGATTCCAAAAGAAGCGTTTGCTGCCAGCTTCCAGCAGCTTAACAGTCAATGTCAAAATGTGTTGTAGCTAATGGAGAGTACTTTGAAGGCCAGTAAAGCAGTTTTGTGTGTAACTTACATTGTCTTTATATCATGAGACCATTCACCAAACTTTTCAGACACAGGTTGTATATCCAGTAGTTTTCAAGTTATAGACACCAAAGCTAAAATCTATGCAGATAGTCATCCTTACCTATGAAGCGTATAACTGTAGGGAAATTTCACCAAAATTGTCAATGTACAGACACAGGGTCATTACAATTTTATTTATATATATATTGATTTCTAGGTAATACAATTATTTATGGGTTCAAGTTGCAGGTTATAAGCTATAAATAAATAATACAAGTTACTGGTGAAATGCTACTTTGAGCATTTACTTATATAATACACATATTTTAGCCATCGCATGGCAAGTGAAAAACATTCTTATTCTTCTTATTTTTCGTAATCTGGTCTGTGGTGTTACTAGTCTGTTGTGACTTATAGTGTTACTTAAACTTGCAATGAAGAAATAAGCCCTTCAAGACTGATCTTGCCTTTCTGTTTCATACTTTGTAAGGGATAGTGTTTGTGAATAGGCCATGAATGTTCACCGTTACAGTTAAAATTGAAATAATAAATAAATCATGAAAAACAATGCACAGGAAAAAGAAAATAAAAGATCAAGTTCACTCCAGATCAGTAGAAGAGGCGATATAAAAGTGACAGGGGAAGACACTGTAACATTCAGAAGAAATAAAATGTAAGTCACTTAAAACAAACAGTGCGTAATTTTCTGAATGGCAGTATGGCACACGCATTGTTAGGCAAAGTCTTATAATGTTTATGAAAAGCGGAGAACGGTTAAATGAGCTAGCTTGTAAACACTGTCAGGTACAAAGTCATAACACAATCAAAACACATGTGAAGATCCATAATCGTGCTGAAGATGACTAGATTAATTGAAGTAACTTACCAGCTCCCGGTGATCAGCGCGATATATTCAACATCAGGTACTGTGGTTTCAAATGCCAATGTAAAATGAAGAATAGCTTAATGAACTAGTATTTGCTTCAGTTGTGGGAATTTAAGTATATATAGATACATATAATATAATTCAATATAATTGAATAAGTAATTGTGATCCTGTAGAATTTTTGGAACAGTTGACGTGTAAAAACAATTGTGAAGAGGAAAAAATATAGTAAAAAGTGCAATACCGGAAACAAATGAAGACATACATGCACAGTGTGCTATTTTTTAAAATGTAAAAAATTCAGGTCATGATTGAAGTAGTCGAAGTTGGCACAAGGCAAGAGTTAAATTTGAATGTGAAGAACCGAAATGAAGGTGGCATTTCTTTTTGAAGAGAAAAGAAAAGATAGGATAAATTAATAGAGGAAGAGGAATAGTGGAATAAGAGAAGAATAAAAGAGATTGAAGTTAAATGGTGTTGAGGAAGGATAAGATAGGGAGATGAAGGAGGGGTAGTTTAGGGTCAGTTAGGAGGGTGGGTTATTGGAGGTAGAAAATGTGAGTAGAAACTTCGTAAGGCATGAAAAATAGAATTGGGGTTTTGAAATTTTGAATTTTTGAGAAGAAGAATTAGGAAGTCGAAAAGGATGTTGGGATTTTCAGAAATGTCGTTTAAATTGAAATTAGGGTTGGAGTATTGGTCAAGGTGAATAAAGCAATTTTCAGTAAACCCTTTATAGGTTGGTGGCTAAATATTTAGCCACCTCACATAAAGGTCCATATTGTTAAAAAATTGCAACGAATTTGGCCTTCATTGACATAAACCACATGCCTGAACGGATAGTGACTAAATAGCAAGTCATAAAGAGGATTTTGAAGGCTATTCAAGCAACTAGGATTGGAATACGATCGAGGTGTGTAAGAATATTGCCATTAGTGTCTTCAGTTTATATTCAGACAGTTTATTCTGCCAAAACTTAGCAGATCTCTTCAGTAGTACATTGTTTTATGAAGTTGTTCTGTTGACGTTGCGCCAAACAATACTATGCTTGCCAACTAATTATTTTACATTATAAAGGAAACACGTATAGTTACAGAATAGAGTGAGGTAAAAATGCATGTGGAAATAAACAAGTATGTAACCAATATGCGACTTAAGTATGGGAAATTATCCTCTCGGATAATATTATTGCCTTTATCCGAGTTGGCAAGTGACGAAACATAACCTCACTTTTAACCGTAGGCCTAGGCCTATGTTAATGCTATAAATGATAATTATAACAGCGTTCAGCTGCTATAAACATCTGTCTATCTGTATTTTCTCGTCTGTGTTTCAAGATACGTCATGAAGAAATACGTGAACGTAAATAAACATGTCGGCAGGCGAGCTATTACGCTTACTAGATGCTGTTTCAGCAGATCAAGCATATGACCCCAAGGAATATGGGGTTAGTGATGCTGAAGATTCTGTTGCATATAGAAATCGGATGATAGATACATCTACTCGTTCTAAAAGCAGCAATGATTCTGCATTGTACGATAATGTGTCAGAGATTGAACCAGCTGATCCCATGGATACTGATGACATTGACATACAAGATGATCCTGAAAATTTTCCTCATCAAGGTTCATCCAAATTTGTAAAGACTATTCGTATTTGTCCTACGGTATTGTTTAAAAGTTCCTACAAATGAAAGAAAATTGTGGCTTCTTATAATGATGATGGCTAGATAAGTAGCCACCATCCACATACAGAAAGTTGTGGGTCAGAATGGATGGTGGCTAAATATTTAGCCACCCTATTTTTATTCGTATATAACAAATTTAGGAGCAAATTGCCTTAAAAACTGTTCCAACCTACTCGTTTGCAACTCAGGATTACGAGAAACATAACAATATACTCATAACCAAAGAAAAAATCCTGCCCTATAAAGGCCTTTGTTAATGATTTTAAGTATTTTCATGTCTTTTTCAATATTGGTGAAATTATGCTTGGAGTCTTGTATGTGTTGTCCTATAGCGGAGAATCTGTTGTATTTAATGGTGTTGATATGTTTGAAGTATCTGATATTGAAGTTGCGGCCAGTTTGTCCGATGTAGGAGGAGCTGCAGTTGTTACATTTAAATTTTAACTGTGATACTTTTCAATACGGAAAAATGACATTTTTATCTTTAAATGTTCTCCGTTACTCTCCTGAACATTTGTTACATGAATGAATCCATCACTACCAGGAAACATATTTGATCACTGCCATCGTCCACTGTGTAGCAAATGTCTCGTCATTTTCAGAGTGACTGTGTTGCTGTGGGGTATTTAATTGCCCATTTATTGAGATATTCATTTGACCACGTCTTCCAGGAGTTCTGGGTTAGCTGTTGAATATATAGCCATCTGGGTGATGGGAGAGGAAGTGTAGTCATGATCGGGGAGTGTGGTAACTTAATTGGCTCTCCTATAAGAAAATGGGATGCAGTTAGGTAAGGAGTGTCAAAAGGGTCGTCTTTAAACTTTGGTGGGAGGTGCAAGTATGTATTGTACGAGTGGTCCATTCTTTGTTGGTGAAGCAAGAAGAATCCATCACTCTTCTGAGGTGATATGTCAGACACTTGACAGCTGCTTCCCAGATTCCACCAAAGTATGGTACTGCAGGAGGGATGAAATATCATGTCAGTCCCACGCCTGCAGTTGCGTGAAGATTTTGTTTTTCTGAGGGTTGTTTTGCAGAGAGGCCTTGATTTCTTTAGCTGCTCCAAAGGAATTTGTGCTCTTACTTCTGTAGATGTTCACGGGTTGACCTCTATAAGAGCTAAGTTGACAAAGTGCTTCAAGAAATGTTGCAGTGAGATCAGGTATAATGTCTATGTAGACAGCCTTGGTAGCTAGTCAGTGTGACCTTGTTCGACCTCACACCATTTTTCATGAGAATTGTGCCAGCATAGTCTATTCTAGTGTTAAGGAAGGGGTACATTGGGGTTACATGCACCCTTCATGTATTTCGCATTAATTGAGGGGCTGAGGGTACAAGTGGTACAAGTGCTCGTTTGTGCAAAATGAGTAAATGAATGCTAAAGTTAAACGGCTGCTTATATTCTGCCGTCACCGAGAGAACCGAACCTGATGTAAACAAAGAACATTGTGTATCCGTATGTATCCATCCGTGGTGTGAATGCTGCTTGGAGGATCACTGGGCTTCTTCCAAGCACATGGCAAGAACCACGTGGCCTGTCTTTGAACTGTCGTTACTTCGCCCTGTTGTGGCGATTACATCAGAGTTGGTTCTACATAGACTTGCCGGATACCACTGATTGACACGCAATTGTGATGCGGATTACGAGACAAATTATACTCACTGTACGCGAGAAATAAACAAAAATCAAATGGCAAATGATATCTGGATATTTAACATATCAGAAAAGAAAGGTAGATTCGAATTTATGGCCGAAACGTAAATACGTAATCAATCAATCAATCAATCAATCAATCACAACAGTGCATATAAGTAAAACTTCACACATTTAATTTTTCAATAAAATAAAATTCTAGAGAGCAACATACAGCATAGACAAGGCAATATTAAAACAATAAAAAATGTGCAGTACTCTACCTAATCAGAATCTGATAAAGGACGAACTCCTTCCAAGTCGGATTCCTCTCTCGCCTCTTCATCACTGCTGCTTGCGTCATTCAGATTAATGACCAGATGGTCCACAGTTATATCGCACAGGCCGTCCAGTTTCCAAAATGTCTCCTCTTCCCCCACCACGTGGTGAATAAAGGCTTGCCACATTTCAGCGGTTACGTTAACCAGAGCTTCATTAATTAATGTCCTGACTTCTGCCAGTTTGAATGTTTTATTATTGCGTGCAACATGCCCCTTCACCTGGCTCCACACCAACTCAATCGGATTCAAAACACAGTGATAAGGAGGAAGTCTCAACACCGTATGACCTGCTTCCTCTGCCAGTGTGTTAATAACAAACCTGTCATACGTTTTCGTCACACTGTGAGTTTTTATCACTCGGAGTAGTTCATCTTTCACCATATCTTTCCCGTAGGTAAGACCTTTTGCCTCCATCCACGCGATAATATTGTCCTTACGCCACGATCTGGTACGAATATGATCTGACTTAACACTGTGATATGACGCATTGTCCATAACAGTCACACTGTTCGGTTCAAGCAGAGGTAAAATTTTCTTAAACCATGCAGTAAAAATCTCACCCGTCATCTCATGAAAATCATTTGTTTTCTTCGATTCCATCATAAATTCTCCACCTCTAAAAACCCATCTTCACTTCCTATATGCAATAAAATTAGTCGTCTTCCCTTTCCTGTCGGATTTTTTTAGACCTGTACTTAATCCTGCTTTGAATGCCTGTTTCTTACTCTTTATGTTTGTATCTACCCACACTGTGGAAGTGGCATGTCCTTCGTTTACCCACGTTTCATCCAAATAATACAAAATTTCCTAGCTTGCCTAAATGCCCAAATTTTCCTCAAATAATCCCTCCGCCAAAGCAGTACGTCTTCGCGATCAAAAACAAGGTTTTTCCTATTTCTTTTAACAAATTCGAAACCTATTTCCTGAAGAAGCTTGTAAAATGTTGTTCTTTTAAAATGGGGTAGTTCGGGATCATCATTCACAAAATCCATTATTTTCTCCACTGTTGGCTGCTCGTTTCTCTCAAAGAACTGATGTAATTTACGCTGCACAGCACTTCTAACAAATTCATCGCACTGAATCTCTAACACAGGTTTCTGGCGCTTCTTCGATTTCACAGGTGTTTTTACCAATCCTTGGTGCAGTCGTTCGCTGTGCGCAGAATTAATGCTCCATTCTGAAATGCCAGTGAACTCAGATGTCAACTTCACAATATCCTTTAAAGCTAAAGTGGGATATTTCTCACAAAATTTCTGAAACACATTCAATACACTTGACTTCTCGCCACTTTTCAAAGGCTTCCCTTTGCGATGCTTAACGAACTCAACTCGGTTATCCATATTGCACAAGAACAAGTAATGCTGCAGTCACTCTCACACTCACTCACTGTATCTACTTGTTTCCTTGCTCACAGCTTAACAAAATGGCGGGTCAATCACGAGAGCATGCATCCCTGGCGCTCTCCAATTTTAAATGCTTGTTTATATTATTAACAATGAATGTAAATAGTTTTTTGTTATTTTTCTGATTTAAATTATTTGTGGAATTATATTTCGGACATTTCGCATGTATGATCACATTTGCCGTGATGTGGCTAATGAGCTATTTTCATGTCTCCGCGTAGGTGTCCCGCGGGAGCACTAACCAATAAACGTTAACCCAACCGCGTGCAGACCTATCTCCGAGCACATGCTCATGTTTACACCATGACTGGTTCTCGGGGTGAAATCTGTGTAAATTCGGAGAGTTGTTTTAAAAAATCAAATTTTTTTCTAGCTGTCGGTGAGTCTGTATATATTTGTGATTGTGGTGCCCCTGCGTTATTTTTTGAAACTTATTGAAAACACTTGTGCTCCTTGTGTCTGATGACCGTTTAGAGTAGAACAGGTGCAAGTTCCATTACCATGTTTTATTTTAACATATTTGATACAAAACATTTGCTTTACAATGCATGCTCATTATAAAACAAGGATCTGTGAACAACTAATGCATATAGCAGGTTGAAGAATGCGAGAGGCAAACAACAAACATAAAACAAGAATATACTTGTACTCCAACACATCGGGGTCATTATTCATGTTCGCTTTCTGTATTCCCCTCACAATCAGAATCATTCTCTTCTGCAGAATCTCTTGAGGAATGCCCTTCGTGAGGCAACACTCATGATGGTGTACCATTTTGTTGTGCTTTCTTCAGACTTCCCCATCCTCGCCCCCTCCTTCCTCCACGTCCTCTTGTTTCTCCTCTCCCTCTTCTTGCATTCATCGTAAAAGCTGTCTGAGAATGGGGTATGTTGTGGAGGACATTGATCTCAATTCTGAGGGCATGTACTCATCATCAAACTCCAGTAAATCCGAATCAGAACTGGCATCTAGAAAAACTATAATGCATTCTGTAAAATACCTGTCAATCATATTAAAATGATTGCATAAAAATAAGCTATGATTTATAATAATAAGTAAACAAATTGCACAGGTGTGACGTTTCATTACATGTAAATAACATGCATGGTGCACTGCGGATTGCTATTGGATAAATACCTATAAATCTGATGTTGGCAGTTGTGTCCTAAGAACACGACCTGCCATCGCAAACAAGGAATGTTATCACATGTGGTGTAATTAAACATGCATAACATATTACAGTAAGTACTCTCAAAAGTGTACCTATTGTGCCACTGCTGTACTATAAGAAAAACATATATCTGTATCTTCATTCAGGAGAATAGTAATGTGTCTTTCATCTGCCATTTCACTTGTATTGGTTGTATTCGAAATGCATTCCAGGTCCAGTGTTAGAGGTTAAACCTTATCATCGCAGTGCTCAGCACTATGCATGAACCATACTTAAGCTTACTAAATGTGCGCTTAGACCAATTTCTGGTGAATGTCCCTTGTACTCTGAGCCCCTCAGTTGTTCAGAAGTCTCGGAGAACACTTCAGACGTGCTCGAGTATGGGTGATTTACCGTCCCCTTGCTGATGACATCCAAAACTTGTCTCTCAGAGAGTTGAGTGCCAGAATGATGTAGTCGAAGGTGATCATAATTAAATTATCGAGATGATGATATGGATACAGAATGTTCTAATGGTTTCCACACCACTAGAATTAGGGTATTGTGCAGTCATCTTGATCTGTGATTGGATTTATAGTCTTAATATGAGTTGATAGTTTCCTACATAACATTAATCTACCATTTGTATACAGGGTTGAACTCCAGTACGGATAGTGGACTCGAATTTCAATCCATGTAAGAAGCATTAGTTGCATTTTTTGAATTGTGAGATTAACCTTTTAAGTGCTGAGTTACCAGTTGACTGTTTGGTACCTCAGTGCTGAGTTTTTTCATTTGTTTGTAATTTTTTTTGGTTGAAGTCTCAATTTTTAACTTATCAGTGGGGTGATTAGCTGAAAATGTTTATAAATGTTGGTTGTTTATAAATCTAAATGCAAATGGAAAATCCTACACTTATGTTGAATATTATTTTGAGAGACAAAAAAATTACACTTATGTGCCCATGCGTGAATTATCTTTATACAAAGTACATACATACATTATCATTATAGACTGTTATGCCTTTCAGTGTTCAGTCTGCAAGCCTCTGAGAATTTACTAAATGTCGCCACAATCCTCGATTTGCAACTAGTGTTGTGGCCTCATTTAGTTCTATACCTCTTATCTTTAAATCGTTAGAAACCGAGTCTAACCATCGTCGTCTTGGTCTCCCTCTACTTCTCTTACGCTCCATAACAGAGTCCATTATTCTCCTAGGTAACCTATCCTCCTCCATTCACCTCACATGACCCCACCACCGAAGCCGGTTTATGCGTACAGCTTCATCCATCGAGTTCATTCCTAAATTAGCCTTTATCTCCTCATTCCCGAGTACCATCCTGCCATTGTTCCCACCTGTTAGTACCAGCAATCATTCTTGCTACTTTCATGTCTGTTACTTCTAACTTATGAATAAGATATCCTGAGTCCACCCAGCTTTCGCTCCCATAAAGCAAAGTTGGTCTGAAAACAGACCGATGTAAAGATAGTTTCGTCTGGGAGCTGACTTCCTTCTTACAGAATACTGCTGATCGCAACTGCGAGCTCACTGCATTAGCTTTACTACACCTTGATTCAATCTCGCTTACTATATTACCATGCTGGGAAAAAACACAACCTAAATACTTGAAATTATCGACCTGTTCTAGCTTTGTATCACCAATCTGACATTCAATTCTGTTGAATTTCTTACCTACTGACATCAATTTAGTCTTCGAGAGGCTAATTTTCATACCATACTCATTGCACCTATTTTCAAGTTCTAAGATGTTAGACTGCAGGCTTTCAGAACAGTCTGCCATTAAGACCAAGTCGTCAGCATAGGCCAAACTATTTACTACATTTCCACCTAACTGAATCCCTCCCTGCTATTTAATACCTTTCAGCATATGATCCATGTAAACTACAAACAGCAAAGGTGAAAGATTACAGCCTTGTCTAACTCCTGTAAGTACCCTGAACCAAGAACTCATTCTACCATCAATTCTCACTGAAGCCCAATTGTCAACATAAATGCCTTTGATTGATTTTAATAATCTACCTTTAATTCCATAGTCCCCGAGTATAGCGAACATCTTTTCCCTCGGTACCCTGTCATATGCTTTCTCTAGATCTACGAAACATAAACACAACTGCCTATTCCTCTCGTAGTATTTTTCAATTACCTGGCGCATACTGAAAATCTGATCCTGACAGCCTCTCTGTGGTCTGAAACCACACTGGTTTTCATCCAACTTCCTCTCAACGACTGATCGCACCCTCCCTTCCAAGATGCCAGTGAATACTTTGCCTGGTATACTAATCAATGAGATACCTCGATAGTTATTGCAATCCTTCCTGTTCCCTTGCTTATAGATAGGTGCAATTACTGCTTTTGTCCAATCTGAAGGTACCTTACCAACACTCCACGCTAATTTTACTACTCTATGAAGCCATTTCATCCCTGCCTTCCCATTATACTTCACCATTTCAGGTCTAATTTCATCTATTCCTGCTGCCTTATGACAATGGAGTTTATTTACTATCCTTTCCACTTCCTCACGCATAATTTCACCAACATCATTTTCCTCCTCCCCATGAGCTTGGCTGTTTGCAACACCACCATGATGATTTCCTTTTACATTGTTCAAAATATTCCCTCCACCTCTCCAGTGATTCCCTGGGATCTTTTATGAGTTCACCTGAATTACTCAAAACACTGTTCATTTCCTTTTTCCCTCCCTTCCTAAGATTCTTTATTACTGTCCAGAAAGGTTTCCCTGCTGCTTGACCTAGCCTTTCCAGGTTATTACCAAAATCTTCCCATTACTTCTTTTTGGATTCAACAACTATTTGTTTCGCTCTGTTTCTTTCAGCTACGTACAAATCCCTGTTTGCCTCGGCCCTTGTTTGGAGCCATTTCTGATAAGCCTTCTTTTTACGTTTACAGGCTGCTCTCACTTCATCATTTCACCAAGATGTTTGCCTTTTCCCATCTTTACACACAGTTGTTCCTAGGCATTCCCTTGCTGTTTCTACACTTTAAACACTTTATACAAAGTAAAGAGCCCAAAATAATATTATTTCCTGAAATCTGTAGACAACTATAAGTATATAAGTTGATATTTTAAAATACTTTCCAAACCTGGAATGTGGTGATATTTAAATGTTTTCTACTGGTTGTTTGTGATGCTGATTTGTTCAACTATCTGCACCAACTCCACTGGCACAAAAGTTTCTAAAAAATCAATGATTTTCGGGTTGTCATCAAACACTACTTGGCCCTCAGAGCCTGTCACAATTACTTGAAACTCTGGTGAATAAAATAATCCGTCTGCCACGAAAATAGTGATAAAATAGCTTATGTACTCACCGTGTTTTTCTTCTTTCGTTTAGAAGGAGGCTCTGTTTCTCTCTCACATACAATATTTTTGGCACTCTCTCTATCACTGTCACTTTAAAAATTACTTATTAATTCATTGAAATGATCATGCCCATCATCACTTTGCACTGTGGTTAATAACTGAAAGTTTCTGTGATCCGAAATAACATCGCTGCAAGAGAAACTAGACTGTTGTTCCGCCATGTTTGTTTACATCACAGCTTGAACTCCACAGAGTCTACAAAAAGCTGTGTAAGTTACTTCCCGAAGCCATAATTTCTGATGAATTACTTCTACATAATGCCCAACAGATGGCAGAACATGTCAGAGATCAAATTCGCACTTGAAAGTGAACCAGGAAGCACAAAAATGTTAAAATTCTCACACACCATCTATAGACGGACGTAGCAGTGGTGGACCGGCTACGTCAGCCCGTCTATAGGCGGGCGTAGCCCTCATTGGGTTAATTTGGACATCATGTTTTCATTGTGACCTACTCAAGGGATCTTGATTCAACCAGTAAGACAATGCCAACAAACTGTATGGTTGATGATTATGTTCACTTGTAGTCATCTGGGCACTAAGTCAGCGGGTTTCTCCTTGGACGGCACATGATGCTACTCATTTGTATCTTTAGCAAGTTCAAACTCGGAGCCTTTAATGTTTTCTTGGGTAGTCTTGTCAGGAGGAAGGCTCCGTAAATCTCAGACGTTGAAAGGAAAGTTTTTAAGCTATGCTACCTTGCATTTTACACAGAGCAACACTTATGTCAATAAAATTTCATTGCTAAATGATCTGACACACATACGTTAATGCTATTTGTTGAGCCTGCAATCAGATGATTATAGAGAAGGGATGTCTTGAATAGATGGCCCTACATGGTGCGTGTAGTTGAGACTTAAGCCATTATCAGTCTTGAAGAAAGCATTGAAAATAACAAGTGTTTTTGTCATAGAACTTGACTGATTTATGACAGGTGATGTGGAACTTAAAAGTTATTTTCTTCCTGCTATGGTTTCACATTCATTTCTTTCAAGTGGTCAAGTGACTTGAATTCTCACATGAATTAAACATATTCATGGCAAAACTTCTCATTTTGTTTCAGCCTTTTTTCTTTCCAAGGACAGGGTATGCTGAATTGCCATTTGTTTAGCTTTACCAAGTTTTAAAGTATTTCTTAATAGGGTATTTTACAGTGAATCTGCGTGATGTATCTATCGTCATGTGTTGCTGAAGTATGCTTCACACTGTTTCTGGTGGTGTAGTCACCTTGTGTTATACAAAATAGTTGAATTTGGTTTTGTATATTGCATAGGAATAGAGATTGATGAGGCGTAGTTATCATCTTCCTTTCTTGTTAGTAGATAGCTACAACTGATTATTTTTTAACACGGTCAACTGTTCTCCATGGCATTGTTCATTTACCGCTGCTTTCTTCCCGGCATTTGTCATGCTCACACTACCATAGTCATGGGACTACAGAAAGCCGATTACCTGCATCTAACATGGATGACATCTGTTTTAGATTGTACACTCGACACTCTTCATGGGTGTTCTTAATGATTCTAGTTGCATGTGCCATGACTTTTCCTGTACCTCCCCTTTCTCATTCTCTTTGCCTGCTATCTCGAGGTGTTCTTTGGCTGTTGGAGAGCTGGCAACATCTTTGTGTTATGCTGCTGTAATACTGGTATGGGACTTATTCTTAGACCATAAGATATTGTAAACTGCGCTTGATCCTCGAGTCGTTGTATTCGGTTATGTATCCACAAGGAAGCAGCCTAATTCCTTTATTTGAAATGCTTTTGGATTTTATCTGAATATGAACTTTCTGTGTGTCAATTCTCTCCTAAACTTGTGGAATTCAAAATGTTCACATTCTTCAACTGCGTAATAGTCGTATCTTCAACTTGTACCGGGAAATATTTATGGGGACAAAGCATGGGAAGGATCTCGGGTAGTGTGCGGTTGCGATTGGAGTCAGTACAGAGAAGGATGATTTTGCAGGGTGAATAATAGATGGTAATTAAAATTTTTGACAATATTTATTGATAACTAGCAAATGTACCCGTGCTTCGCTACGGTATTCTGCATTGTATGCGAATATTGAAGTAAATACTGTACATGCAGTAAATAAGATTGTTTCAAAATAGCATGTCTCTTAGCGTTATCCGAGAAACAATATGGAGAGGTCCCCATACGTTGTTTTCAGTGTAAAGTGCTTGTTACGGATTTGTGATAATAACGACAGGCTCACTTGCCTACTGCCATTCACAATCAAGTTGGGAAGTTTACATTATAATTGCAGGCCCCATTGCCTACTGCGCGGTCACAATCGATTTGGGGAGTTTCCATTACAATGGCAGCCCCCTTTCCTACTTCCAGACATATTACAAATTGAGGAGTTTTTATTATAATGGCAGGAAACTTCCCTACAACCTGTCAAAATTGAGTTATGCAGTTATCATTATAATGATAGGCTCCTTTTCCAACTGCTAGCCAGCTTCCTGCCAGTCACACCAAGTTGATGAGTTTCCATCAAAATAGCAGGCCAGTATGCCTAATGCCAGTCACATTTTAGATGGGTACATCTGTTTACAACTGCGGGAACGCTTGCCTACAGCCAAAGACTGTATGCTGCATGCTCCCTTGCCTTCTGAAAGTCAAATCGAGAAGTGAATTATTCATTACAATGGTAGGCCTGCCTCATTAATGCCAGTTACACAGGAATTGGAGAAGGACTCCATTCCTACTGCCAGTCATAGTCGGTGTGCGGAGTACTGATTACAATAGCAGACACACCCTTTCTCGATCGCTACAAAATCGACATCAGTGAATATATATAGTTCGACATACGAAAGTATGTGCTTGTTTACAATATTGCAGACTTTCATTTACAGATAAACTGCTTCTAAACGGTACATCATATCGAGAAAGGATTGTACCATAAGACGCCGGATTTAGCGGCCTAAATTGCTGGTCTTATGATATCTCATCTATTCATGGGTCGGATTGAGTTAGAAACTTGGAATAGGGTAAAATTTGTGTAAGATTATGTCACATTGCATTGCTTTTCGGATAATTAAGTGCCAGCTACATACATAGCATTTGGCTCACATATGGCTACTGGGTGGACCAATTTTCGTGTAGAGTATGATGATTCTATCTTTCCTCTAAGTGATGGAAGGTATGAATTACGTATGTGAAAAGTAAAACTTTACTTAACATCGAGAAATAGAGAAAAATCAAACGTAAAATGGATATAAATACGAAAAAAAGTCGTAAGACCAAGGTTGTAGATCACTCCAAATTGAACGGCGATTGTGCCATCCGTTATATGATAATACTTCCCGAAGGTCTGCACCATCATTAAAATTGCCTCCATATTTCGATATTCTTCGGGATAGAAAGGGAAAAATTTAAAGCTCTTGGAAGTTTTCCGCCCGTTACAGGCTAAAACGTAAAATTTTGCCAAATTTCAGTTTTCTTTCTCGTCTGGCAGATTATGCCGCAATCTGGGTTTTCGGTGAGAAGTGTAAAAAGTAGGACTTTCAAGAAACTAAACCAAAAAATATGCAGATGATCATTATTACCCCTTAAGCGTGTAGCTGTACGAAAATTTCGACAAAATATTCAATGTACAGGCACACAGTAGTTACGATTTTATTTATCTAGATAAATAAGGAACTTGCTCCACGTACAGCACCTTGTGGGCTATCCGCTGGACTTAACCGGAAAAACGGACCGTTTATGATATCTCCCTTATTAATCCTCCTGTCGAAAAAATGCACATGAAAAAAAGTTTTAGAGATGGAATTCCATCACGTTTGGTCGATTTCCAGTCAGGTTGGTCTTGTACTGTATATACTGTGTAAGAGTAAAATCACCATTTCGGTTCCCTATAAACCGCCAGTCCATTCCGGGAACATGAAATGTTATTGGCGATTAACACGTAGCGTTTGACAGGTGGATGTTAATGTAAAATTTGACTCAAATATCTTCAGTAGTTTTCAAGTTGTAAAACATACGCTTTACACGCACCCGCTCTTGAGTTAAGTCCGGTGGGACCGGAAGACGGTCCGTTAATGATATCTCCCTTATTAATCCTCGTATTGAAATGATGCACATGAGGAAAAAGGCTTAGAAATGAATTTCCATGAAGGCAGGTAAATTTACATTAAGTTTGGTTGTCTATATTTTGTGAGAATGCAAAATGACGGTTTTGGTTTCGTATAATCCCCCAGTCAATTCAGGGAATTAGGAACAATATTTGCCCTAAAACCTACCAAAGGACAGATGGATTCTAAATATCAAGTTTGGTGGAAATATATCCAGTAGTTTCCAAGTTATAGACAAACAGACAAACAAACAAACAAACAAACAAACAAACAAACAAACAAACAGATGGTCATTATTACACCTGAAACGGATAACTGTACGGAAATTTCGCCAAAATTGTCAATGTACAGAGACACTCTAGAAGTGCAGACCTTTATTTCGATAGTTACTGCTTTGTAACTGTAGGACGTATCTACAAACGGACGTCACCATCAGACGCCCCTTTTAGTGCTCTACATGGTTGGTCCTATGACATCTTCTCGTATCTCCTATATTCATGGGTTAGATTGAGTTAGAGTCATTGAATGGGGTGAAATCTTGTACAGTTTTTGGATGATACTTTATATTTTTGATTCACATGTGACAGCTAGAATCATAAAATTTGGCTATAACATTGCCACTGGTCATGTCAATGTGCGTGCCGAATATCATGATTCTACCTTTCCTATTAGTGTGCCAAATGATAACATATACGTGTAAAAGTACAAAATCAACTTGTATTTAATGTATTAGGGATAGAAATACGACGAAAAGTCATAGGACAAAAGTTGTAGATCTCTCCAAAATGAAACGCCATTTGCTTTGTGACTTGTGATACGACTTACTGATTAGCCACCAATTACCCCGAAACGAAGGTCTGCACCGCCGTTAAAATTGCATCCATATTTCGGAATTTTCCTGGGCCAAAAGTTATACATTTGCATAGCTTAGAATATTTCCTCAAAGGAAAGAGTGTACAGCATTCGGGATTAGCACTCGCATACGTACGTGGTAATTAAGGAAGAAAATAATACAGTTTAGTAAGTTGAAATTAATAGAAAATGGATTATAACTGAGGACATCGGGATGACGACAAATATATAAATAGCAAGTGAATGTATTGGAAAATCAAATGCTCCTCAATAAATTATGCCGGTGTGAGTTATGGATATAAGAAAGCGGTAATCGGAGAGAAATTTAGGCGCAGGGATTCTTAGGTAATCAGATAAGAAGATGAATATTTGTGTTATTACTTAAGCTATTCGAGGACGGTTATAACCTCAAATGATATTCCGCCAATATCCCGCAGAATGGTCTATTGACGACTCTCTTGCTTTCTACCCAAGGAACAACCATGAATTTAAAGGAATGATGAGGAAAATGGCAATACGTTACTTCTCTGCTGGCAAGGAGTCAGAGACGTTGCTATGGTAACCCATATATTCGTTATCGCTCTGTCGGTCACTCAATGCCGAGCATGTTATCGGCAGAAAATAGTAAATTTCTCCGTCATTTGAAGAGTAAGGTAAATTATGAACATAACGAAAGTTGTTTATGATGAAGAGACCTTTCACATACGGTCCACAGAGTTTGCAGAAAATCAATAGTATAAGAGAAAACGGAGGAAAACCGTTGTGGTTTTCCTATAAAACCCCCGCCTTTTCAAAGATTTTAAAATTATATGCATATCGAAACCTTCCCCGGGGCGAGTATACTCTAAATATGAAGCTTGGTTGAGATCTATCCAGCCCTTTCGACGTGATGGTGGAACAAACATTTTTATTTTTTTTATTTTGCTAGTTGCTTTACGTCGCACCGACACAGATAGGCCTTATGGCGACGATGGGACAGGGAGGGGATATGAGTTGGAAGGAATCGGCCGTGGCCTTAATTAAGGTACAGCCCCAGAATTTGCCTGGTGTGAAAATGGGAAACCACGGAAAACCATTTTCAGGGCTGCCGACAGTGGGGTTTGAACCTACTATCTCCCGAATACTGGATACTGGCCGCACTTAAGCCAAACAAACAAACAAACAAACAGACAGAAACGAACAACTTTATTGATAAGATTATTTTTATACCACCCCCCTCGCCCCCTGCCCATAAGGGTGCTAGGTGTGTCTTACCCTCACGCGGTTTGTCTCCTGATACTAATTGATAAGTGTACCACGTTTGGTGAAATTGCTCCAGTGGTTTAGGAGGAGATGTGTCATATACACACCCACACACCCACGCACACACATACATCAATTTTTATATATAGTAAGAAGAAGAAGATAACATTTTAATATGTAGTTTTTCGATTAATTTTTTACCTCACCCTCTTCGCTCCCCACTTGGATTTGCAAAAAAATCCGGAGTAATACTATTCATCTCAGAGACCCTGAAATCTATGGATTCGAAACTGTTTTTAATTATTTCTGTATCTCATCCCCCCACCCTTCGCTCCCCACCTAAAAGGGGGCTGGACTTAAAAAAATTATAGAGTATTACTTTTCAACTCAGCGACCCCGAAAACTATGAATTCTACACTATTCTCAATTATTATTGTAACTACCCCCCCTGACCCTCTCCCTTAAGGGCGCTAAGGATGGCTTAACCCCCACAGTGCTCGTCTCCCGATAGTAAGTGATACGTGTACCAAGTTTGGTTGAAATTGCTCCAGTGGTTTAGTTGGAGATGTGTCATTTACACACACACTTCCATTTCTATATATAGTAAGATTTTTACACTAGTACTTCACCCCCTTTCCATTCCCGCCCAAAGGACTCCTATGAGTGCCTTACACAACAGTATATTTTTTTCCAGATATTAAGTCTTATTTGTACCAATTTTGGTTGGCAGCTATGCCCAAACGCACATGCATAATATCACTGCTATAGAATCCTGGAGCTGACGTTGCCTTGGTTACGGCAGTTCATTTCTTTATCCGATTCCTAGAGCAGGGGTAGTGTGGTGCCAATATCTCCGTAACGGTTGGTTTTAGGGCCTTAAAACATGGTTTTCGGGCCCGTAGGGCTTACCGAGTTTTGTTCTTTGCGTCAAGAGGATTAAATTGAGCTTTATCTCGTCCTTATACGACAAATTCGATATTTTACCTATAATAGTATAAGAGATAATGGAGGAAAACCGTTTTTCCTATAAAACCCCCGTCTTTTCAAAGATTTTAAAATGATATGCATATCGAAACCTTCCCCGGGGCCAGTATACTCTAAATATGAAGTTTGGTTGAGATCTATCCAGCCGTTTCGACGTGATGGTGGAACAAACAGACAAACAGACACGAACAACTTTATTTATAAGATATCAATTAAGTCACCCTGCTTCTCTTCATCATTCCAATTGATCTCTTCGGAATGCTGTTCAGTAAATGAAATATATGCGCTGTTATAATCCAATACATCCACTCGATGATAATAATGTTCGGATTAAATACCAGTTTTCTACACCCTAAAGTTCATCTAGGATCTCTCACATAATCTAAAATTCAAACTAACACTCTGTTCATAGAACTTCATTCAACCACTTGTTGATTTACTAAGATTTTTAAATTGCAAATTAAGTCCATCACTCATGGTGAAAACCTAGTCTTTCTAAAATTATTCAAAATAATATTATCTGACACTTGCTTTAGCTGTCTTATAGTTCGAATTAAATATTATCAGTCACTTGCTGAAGAAATCCTACAGTTCATCTAACTATTGTGAAATGATTTCAGTTTACATAACTTCGAAGAGAAACCTAAAGTTCATTGAAATATTGAAATATGTCTCCTACAATTTCTAAAAGCAGAATTCACACGATTAAAAGTTAGGAAGCACTTTTCATTTGATTAATTTAGCACTATTGAGTGACTGAGTGCATTACTAAAAGGTCAGTTATTGTCTGAGTGTAATTATTCTTTTAAGGAAAGATAAAATATACTTATATCACCTGTGTTCTGCTCATAAGAATGAATGAAGTACAGCTCTGCAGCTTGGTGACGAGCTTCTGCAGCGAACAGCCTGAACCACGTTCCATCCCACGACGACACCACGAGTAATCCCTTGCTGGATACCACGAATGTCCCTCGAAGACATCACGAATAATCCCACGCTGACGTTCTACGTAGTGTGATATTACGACACTTCGCCAAGATTTCGGTGTTTTAAAAATAAATGTTGAAACACGGGAAAGTTCAATTTGCACTATACAGCGAGTTGTAGGACTATGAGTTGTATTTCACACCGAAATAAGTCCGAGCGCACAGTTTGTACTATAGCATTAAATACGTGACTTGTTCGAGCTAGAAGTCAAGTCACTGTAGTAATGAAATGATATCGCTTCTGCCGCCTAAAGCACAAGGCTTTCACCACACAGTTCATAATAACCATGGCGTATGCGGTAATTTCAGTATCAGAATAACTGTCACAGTCCGTAAAATACTGGAGTAAATGCAATTAATGTCACTTCTAGAACAGTCTCTTGAATCCTGCTTAAGTGGTTTTTATGAATGAGTTCTCATAATAAGAGTTCGTATGACCTAATATTACCATAAAATGTCCTTACTATTCAGTTCTTTTCTAGTGGCACTAATCGAATGTTCAAGGAAAAACGTGAAATTAGCCACACTCAGTCCTATTGATTACTGAATATTTGAGTGGAATAGTACTTCAAATAGTTCACAATCGTAATTGTATGTGAGAAATGCGTTTCAAGACCAATGAAATTATCATTAATTGAAGGTTTAATTTATCACGCACAATTTTCTATTATGCTTGTCACTGTAAATGATCACGACAAATTTCAAATATTAACACAGTCCACAATACTGGCGAATGGTAAATTAAACACTGGTATTCTCAGTTCTGCTTAAATGCACGGTGTCTATATCGCAAGATCACTTGTTCAAGAAATTCGTAAATTTTAGGCGACGAAACTCGGTTTGATAGAACTTTATAACATCTCACACGTCCACGACACGGTTAAAACTTCACTTACTACGATCTGGCACAAATTCAAAGTTTTACACTGTGACATACACATCTCTCGCGAAGCGCGACGGAGCAGTATGACCTCTAGCCATGATCGAGTTGTAGACTTCTACTGACTATATCCTTGAGTCGTTGACCTATTTATATTCTGCTGGGAGCGAGCTCACTGGGTCAGGCGATAGAGGGATGGTTACGCATTCCAAAATTCTACTAATCATATCTTGTAAACTACTGGGTCGATTAATTTCAAATTTTCAACATTGTGCTTTTGAAATGTGGGTTACATGTTGGTGTTTGATTCGTCTTTAACCGTTGAGCCATTTAGAAGTTATAGAAGTCGTTTCTAGACGTTCCCACGGGGAGGTGAGACACATGTGGCAATGACGTCACTTGACCTTGTTCCCCTCTCTTGCTGTTTCCCTCAAACATACACAGAGCAGTAGAGACGACAACATTTACTCTGACAGCTGTTCCTTATGTCACAACTCAGTCATTATTTCATGATTAAAGATTTTATAACCTGATGTGCCAGGGCCTATGCCTTCCTGGTACATTACATTTATACTTTCTAGTCAGGTCAGTTCGTACGGTATGTCCGGACTTTGTAATTGAAAATGCTCATTTTATATTCATTCTCCAATTTTTTTCTTTCTACGATCGATGTCTTCCCTAATGTTTCTTATTTCTCATTGTACAGTTTGTTAGGGAACACCTATCTGTTTAATAAATCTAATTGTAAGAGTAGTGGTTTTTCACGGGTTCTGGAACCGCCTCCGCCGCAGGACTTCCGCAAAGGCTTCTGCCCCATTGACCTCTGGCATGGTTATTGCTATGCTGGCTAAGACCGCATGTTCAACCTGACATCCGCCATATTGGAGGGGCTTAACCTAACTTTTTACGCGTAAGTCGACAAGCCTAACCTCACGGAGGAGCTTAACCCACGTTTTCAGCCGGATGCCCTTCCTAACGCCTAAGAGAGTGAGCGTAGCCTCACATCCGCTATCTTGGAGGGGCTTAACCTAACTTTTTATGCACACGACAGCAAGCCTAACCTTATGAAGGGCCTAACCTCAGTTTTAAGGCCGGATGCCCTTCCTGACTCCTAAGAGTGCGAGCTTAACCTTACATCTGCTATCTTAGTGGGGCTTAACCTTACTGCTTACACACGCACAAGACACCAATCCTAACCTTATGGATGGGGGCCTAACATCAGTTTTACGGCCTGATGCTCTTCCCGACGCCATCTTGAGTAGTAGGGCGATGGGTATTCTCGAGACTTTATTTTGAGTAGTAGGGCAATGGAGATTAGCATAAGAGAGCACACCTAACCGCATGGAGGAGCCTACCGTCAGTTTTACGGTCGGGTGCCTTACCCGGCGCCAGTTGCACAATATGGCGGCTATACAAAGCTCTTTATGAGAATCCTTAAGGGCGCTTGCCCAAGATGGCTGCTGCTCTTAGGAGATTCCCTAGGGATGCTTGCGTATGATGGTGACTATCTTATTCTACAAGACGGCGACTATACATAGCTTCTTATGAGACAGCTTAGGGGTTCTTGCGCAAGATGGCTGCTATACATAGGCTCGTATGAGACCCCCTAGGGACGCTTGCGCAAGATGGCGGTTATCTTATTCTACAAGATGGCGGCTATACATAGTTTCTTATGAGACGGCCTAAGGGTGCTCGCACAAGATGGTTGCTGCTCCTAAGAGACGCCCTAGGGATGCTTGCGCAAAATGGTGGCTATACATGGGCCGTTATGAAGAAAGCTAGCCTACAGGCTACAGCACAAGATGGCGGCTGCTGATATGAAGATCCTTCTGTATGCGGTGGAGGGCAGTTTGAAAAAAAATTCTACGTGCTTTCTTGATAGCTGTCAGTCGCCATCTTTAACTACATACACGTGGCTTACTGGTATCTTGACGGAAGTAGACTTTATAGCGTGGAATTTAACAGCACAAGCAAGCAAGCTGCCCTTCTTACGATCGTAGTTATAAAGTAAGCTGCCTTTCTCAACATACTTACCGAGCTGCCCTTCTCAACATACTATTTTCTTAATTTTTTAAACCAAGATGCTGTTAGAGTTGTCGGCTATGGGCGATTGCGAAAGATGGCGGCTATACATGGGCTCTTATGAGACGACGTAGGGGGTGATTGCGCAAGATGGCGGCTGCTGTTATGAAAAAAGCTAGCTTAGAGGCTACCGAACAAGATGGCGGCTATACATAGGCTGTTGTGGCATTCTCCCCTTCCTCGCCTGTTAAGGTACAGCGTTATCGAACAAGTTTAAACATGCATCGCGAAGGCAGGAGTGGACACGTGTTTTTAACCTGCAGCGATGACGTCATCATAGTTGTGCATGTTTAAACTGGATCGTTTTCTCAAGAATGAGTAGGTGTAAGGAGGCAACGGAATGCAGTGAGTGCAACATTTTGAATGCTATTAAATATTTATTTACAATGTACTACAACAGTTTTCGTTTTGCTGCTGACAAGGTTAGTATGCTTCTTAACAACTTTCTGCGAAGAGGTAGCATGCGTCCGAAATTTTAATGCCTCCTGCAACATTGAAATTAAACAAAATATTTAGAAATATATTATACTAAGTATGTTATGCTTTACGAAGAAGATAACGCATTTCTTACCTTGTTATTCATTTGGTTTGTTCCTTTTCTGAATCAGCGTCATCATGTACTAGGAAAAGTTCATCCATATACTGTGTGCAGTGTTCAGTCCTCAGATTTGGTCCATCACAATCATCATCACTATTTTGTCCTCGATGCTTGTAATGACGTTGACAGGTTCTGCATAAAGCCACATCGATTGACATCTCACTATGGAGAGGAAGTATGTCTCGAAAATTATTTACGAAAGGAGCAGCGTACGTAGATAAAAATCCGGGTGGTGAGTATTGAATCAGATGTTTCGGCATCTGAGATAAGGTTCCATGTTTATAGGACATCTTAATAGCATGCACATTCACAGCTTTGTTTGTTGTACTCTTTCTGTTCCATAGCGTACGATGTCGAAGCACACACTAATGTTGATAAAGGACTATTCCGTAGGAGGAGGGATTGAGCTCACCTCAGTAACAGCGAAGAGGATGACGAGGAGGAGGAACGTAGGTGACCTGTGAGGCGGAGGAGAAGGAACACGGCTATGTCCGGTCGGGGGAGGAGGAGGAAGCTGTTATCTTAACAGCTGTTACATTAAAAAATAGTCTCGGAAAGGGATTATGTTACACTAATACGCTAACGGCGTAATTCGTCTTCTATTTCTTGAATCTCTCGTACAGACACTGTGTATCCGGCATCTTGATAAGCTTTTGGGCTTTGTAATCGTTGAACGAGTAAGTTAACGTCTTTACAGTATCTTACATGTGCATAGGGTAACAGAGTTTGGTAATACGTGTAGACAGTCGATGTGTAGAAAAGGGAAGAAGTTGTTTTGATGCGGTATGTGCTTCTGCAATGTTATCAGCAGATACAAAATTAACATGGTTTTTATTGAAAATAAAGTGCTTAAATATTCACCTTCTTCTACTACTGTTGCATCTTGCTTCTCTTCTTGAGATGTTTGCACAGCCACAGAACATGTTGCTGGGTTAGAAAATAAAGTAGAATGAAAAAGCTCTAATGGAAAAGAAACGTTGTGTTCTTTTTCTTCGTTATGCATCTCTTTATCTGGTGGTGTGAGGTTAGTAACTGAAGTTGTAGTAAGCTATGGCGATGTTATATCGTTTCGATCAGGCTTCTTTATATCGCGCTTTCGACATTTAGTTAATGTTTCTATGCGTTCTACTGGTAAACAAATGTGTTTAGAATTTACGTGTCGTGTGAGATTATCACGTCAGTTGAATATAGCAGTACATTGTTTGCATGCGTATATTTTGAAGTTATGCTTTACAGTTTTATATCGTTCAAGATTGTCAACTCTTGAAAAACTCACACTGCACAGATAACACATCAACATAATAGATGGCAGGTAGACATGATGTATAATTTTACACTGCAACCGGAAAATAACAACACTGGCAAATAACAACTGCCTATCTATCTGTAAAACTGCGTCTAATATAGGGGAAGAAGAGGAAGTATGCCCTGTCAGAGGAGGAAGACGAGGAAGCTGCTGTCTTTACAGCTCTTTAAGGTATGCGCTGCCCTGTCACAGATGGAGGAGGAATCTGTTATCTTAACAGCTGTTTAAGGTACGCCCTCCCACACTCGGTTTTCGAAGCAGATATCTGCTTTTTGACGAGTTGTAACCACGTAGGTGTAGATTTAGAACTTCGGGTGATGACGCAGCATACCACGTGACCGTGACGTTACGACCACGTGTTCTTGTTTGTAAACAAAGCCACATGCTTTCTTAACAACTGTCATCCACCATCTTGCATCGCTAACCTCACTGCTATATCTTTACGACGCTAAACCTCATATGCACGTCGTAGCGCGGAATTTAAAATCCACGTGCATTTTTAACACCTGTGATGATAACAGCCGCCATATTTAACTATGCGGGTGCAGAATTTTAAACAGCAGAACTCGCTACCCTCACTTCTGCTATCTTGAAAAGTTCAGTGTTCTAAACACTAAAATCTATCAAGCAGATACTTATTTCTGTTAGTATAACGCAACTCAATGCACTTCTAATAGGTCGGGGATTTTATTCTTTATTAGGTAATTCTGATAAGACGTGACCCGCAAGTTCTATTCCCTGTTATGTATGCTATAAATTTCTCACTTCTGAACACAATGTTTTAAGTTACGAATATTACCACGGTAACTTTTCGTTTTGGACGAGACAGTTATCAGTTTTTGCGCGTAATTGTAGTAAGATGATATAAAAGTTAAGCAGTTTAGGTTGTAACTACTTATAGTAGAAGGTCTATAACAAAACTATAAGACTGTAAATTATTCAGAAGAATAACCACAAATATACACAACACGAATAGATTACATTACTGTAAGATAAATTGTAAAACAGTCATTCATCATAAACAATAGTAGTTACATATCGTCGCCAGTTTGACCTTAGAAAATATAAACCATTTACTAATAGAGATTAATTTGCTATATCCAAGAATGTAGGAGCGTTCTTGCAGATAACAATCGATGAGGTTGTTGCTGCTGTTAAAAATCTAGCAACTTCAGCTAACTCCTCCTGGAGGAGGAGGTCGCAGTGAGGTGGTAGAGGAGGAGGAGCCCTTTAGCCTGTTAGTCCTTTATCCCTAGGAGGAGGAAGAGGAGGGTGACTGGGTTAGGAGGGGGACGCGTGCAGGAGGAGGAGGAGTCCTTTCATCCTTTTTCCCTTCTGATAAAACGTAACCACTGGGTTCTATTCCCTGTCATATGTGTAGCACGATTATTTTTTCGGTTCAGCATTTTTGCAATCATCTTGCATAGTAGCCCTCTCCTGCACAAGCTACATACTTGTAACCCATGCCAACAGATTGAAATAATATATTTCCGAACCGAAATTTCAAGTTACATGTTTATCCGACAACTTGTTTGACTGCTAGGGACTTAAATGTAAGTGGTATATTTCTTATAGCACTAGCGTTCTGTTTCATTTCACTGTCCTTGTTTGCGATAAGAGAACAGGGCTTGAATCTATGTTTTTTCTATTGTAACTAAATCAGAGTTCGAAATCTATACAGATTGTTTTTTTCTGTTGCATGTGTTCGAATCCCGCAAAATTTATCTCCTTGTGGCAAATGTATCCTCTACAAAGTAGTAAAATTATTTTATCTGCAGTAAATAAGAAAAAGTATTTCGGATAGAGATAGAGAACATTTGCAGTTCTATGTGTGCGCGCTGATTGCATAAGAGTGCGACTAAATCAACAGAGAGATTAATCTTATCAGTTCTAGTAAGTAGCAATTTTAACTTGTCTTGATGAAACAGCTTCCTCCTCCTCCTCCTTCGACCATACATAGCCATGTTCCTTCTCCTCCGCCTCACAGGTCACCTACGTTCCTCCTCCTCGTCATCCTCTTCGCTGTTACTGAGGTGAGCTCAATCCCTCCTCCTACGGAATAGTCCTTTATCAACATTAGTGTGTGCTTCGACATCGTACGCTATGGAACAGAAAGAGTACAACAAACAAAGCTGTGAATGTGCATGCTATTAAGATGTCCTATAAACATGGAACCTTATCTCAGATACCGAAACATCTGATTCAATACTCATCAGCAGGATTTTTATCTACGTACGCTGCTCCTTTAGTAAATAATTTTCGAGACATACTTCCTCTCCATAGTGAGATGTCAATCGATGTGGCTTTATGCAGAACCTGTCAACGTCATTACAAGCATCGAGGACAAAATAATGATGATGATTGTGATGGACCAAATCTGAGGACTGAACACTGCACACAGTATATGGATGAACTTTTCCTAGTACATGATGATGATGATTCAGAAAAGGAACAAACCAAATGAATAACAAGGAAAGAAATGCGTTATCTTCTTCGTAAAACATAACATACTTAGTATAATATATTTCTAAATATTTTGTTAATTTCAATGTTGCAGGAGGCATTAAAATTTCGGACGCATGCTACCTCTTCGCAGAAAGCTGTTAAGAAGCATACTAACCTTGTCAGCAGCAAAACGAAAACTGTTGTAGTACATTGTAAAAAAATATTTAATAGCATTCAAAATGTACTCACTGCATTCCGTTGCCTCCTTACACCTACTCATTCTTGAGAAAACGATCAAGTCTAAACATGCACAACTATGATGACGTCATCGCTGCAGGTTAAAAACACGTGTCCACTCCTGCCTTCGCGATGCATGTTTAAACTTGTTCGATAACGCTGTGCCTTAACAGACGAGGAAGGGGAGAATGCCATAACAGCCTATGTATAGCCGCCATCTTGCGCAGTAGTCTGTAATCTAGCTTTCTTCACAACAGTAGCCGCCATCTTGCGCAATCACCCCCTATGTCGTCTCAGAAGAGCCCTGTATATCCGCCATCTTGTGCAATCGCCCACAGCCGACATCTCTAATAGCATCTTGGTTTAAAAATTTCAGATAATAGTATGTTGAGAAGGCAGCTCGGTACGTCTGTTGAGAAGGGCAGCTCGGTAAGTATGTTGAGAAAGGCAGCTTACTTTATAACTACGATCGTAAGAAGGGCAGCTTGCTTGCTTGTGCTCTTAAATCGCACGCTATAAAGTTTACTTCCGTCAAGATACCAGTCAGCCATGTGTATGTAGTTAAAGATGGCGACTGACAGCTGTCAAAAAGCACGTGGATTTTTTTTCAAATTGCCGCTACTACATGGCTAAGGTTGCAGGCATATGGATTTAACTCCGTCGAGTTGCCAGCACTGAAGTTTGCGATCGTCTATTGTTTAAAGGTAGCAGCTTTTAACTGTCAAAAATGCACGTGGAATTTTTCAAATTGCCCGCTACTAATTGGATATAAGGTTTAGTGCCGTAAAGATGGCAGAACAATGCTGTCTTGGTTAAAGATGGCCGCTGACAGCTGTCAAAAAGCACGTGGAAGTTTTCAAATTGCCTGCCACCTCGTTTCAAAGGTATCAGGTTTAGTGCCGTAAAGATAACAGCACGATGTTCTGTTGATTAAAGATGGGAGCTGTCATAAAAACACGTGGAATTTTTCAATTTGCCCGCCAAATGTATGAGGTTTAGTGCCGTAAAGATAGCAGCACGATGCCCTGTTGATTAAAGATGGGAGCTGTCAAAGAAGCATGT
Source organism: Anabrus simplex (assembly GCF_040414725.1). Classification (NCBI taxonomy): domain Eukaryota; kingdom Metazoa; phylum Arthropoda; class Insecta; order Orthoptera; family Tettigoniidae; genus Anabrus; species Anabrus simplex. Next base: position 22,464,184 of record NC_090277.1, on the reverse strand, counting down.
AGAAATTGCCCTCCACCACATGCATAAGGATGAGGTTTAGTGCCGTAAAGATAGCAGCACGATGCTTTGTTGATTAAAGATGGCTGCTGTCAAAAAAGTACATGGCTTTGTTTACAAACAAGAGCACAAGCCTGCCACCACATTTCAAAGGTAGTTTCTAAAGATGGCAGCACGATGCTCTGTTGTTTAAAGATGGCCGCTGTCAAGAAAGCACGTAGAATTTTTCAAATTGCCCTCCAACGCCTGCATAAAGATCTTCATAACAGCAGCCGCCATCTTGTGCAGTAGCCTCTAAGCTAGCTTTCTTCTTCAGAGCCCATGTATAACCGCCATCTTGCGCAAGCGTCCCTAGGGAGTCTCATAAGAGCAGCAGCCATATTTTGCGTGCAACCCTAGGCCGTCTCATAAGAAGCTATTTATAGTCGCCATCTTGTAGAATAAGATACCCGCCATCTTGCGCAAGCGTCCTAGGGATTCTCATAAGAGCCTATGTATAGCAGCCATCTTGCGCAAGTGCCCTTAAGGAGTCTCATAAGGAGCTGTGTATAGCCGCAATCTTGTGTAATTGGCGTCGGCAAGGGCATCCGAACGTAAAATTGAAGTTAGGCTTCTCGATGCGGTTGGGTGTGCTCTCTCATGCTAATTTCCATTGCCCTACTAATCAAGATGGCGTCGGGAAGGGCGTATGGCCGTAAAACTGAGGTTAGTTCCCTCCATGAAGTTAGGCTTGCTGTCTTGTGCGTAAAAGGTAAGGTTAGGCCCCTCCAAGATAGCGGATGTGATTTAGGCTCACTCTCTTAGGCGTCAGGAAGGGCATCCGACTGTAAAACTGAGGTTACGCTCCTCCATGGGGTTAGGCTTGCTCTTACGCGTAAAAAGTTAGGTTAAGCCCCTCCAATATGGTGGATGTGAGGTTAAGCATGTAGTCTTATCCAGCATAGCAATAACCTTGGCAGAAGTCAATGCGGTGGAGGCCTCTGTGGCGGCCACCTCTTGTAAGTATTAGTATCACTCTCACTGATCTCTGTAATACCATATTTTCGCAAATAATTCCCGCACCCTAATTTTAGTAAGGCTCATTTAAAAAATGAACTCTTCCTTCCATGGAAAGTCTAACGTAGGCATAAACAAATATTTAATATCACTCCACGTAAATATACGGATACTGCTCTATTGCCTGAGATACATTATCACTGATATGAGTAGGTCTACTTACTTGTATCACTCCGCGTAAATATACGGATACTGCTCTATTGCCTGAGATACATTATCACTGATAAGAGTAGGTCTACTTACTTGATCGGAAGATTCTTGTATCACTCCACGTCTAAACCACGACCGGTCGTGGTTAATTATAAACACAGACACACTGGCGCATTGGGATGTTAGTTTTGCGATACATTAAAACCTCGTTAATTCAAAGTCTTTGGAACGCAGAAATCGGACTTCGATTTACGTGATTTCGAATTAACCGTCAATTTGTAATTAAGCAGTGCCAACCCTCGCCGCGTCACACTATTCGAATATCCTTTACGGCAAGCAATTTACATTGATTCACAGTTAAAACTTTCAATTGCCTTGAAAAAAATTCCAAAATGTATCCAACAACATGCATGTACAGCATTCAAATAATGCACTTGGATAATTCACTGGCAAATATAACCTCATGTAACGAAAGAAGAATAATTATTCATAGGCGAGGAGAAATCTATGGTGGCTCCACTATGCCTTGTACTTGCATATCGTGGTTGGTTTATCGAACTTTCCTATGACGAGGGGAGGAAGTCTCTCTCTTCTTCTTTGTATTTGATGGGCTTCGCTCGCGTGTTACGTGCTTCCACGAATCCTGTATAAAATAAAAGGGAAGTTTCGTGAATAAATGAGGTTGAACAAGTTTATGAGTGGATTAAGGATATGCCTCTCTCGCTTCCTCTTACATTGCACTACGGTACAGTGATTCTCCCGCCATGGGACTTCAAGTTCTCTCGTAACGCCAATCCTTGCCATGTAACAAGGTATTCTAAAACCCATTAATGCATGCAATCACATTGACTCATGGTTTAAACTTTTCAAATGCCATGGAAAAAGAACTTATTTCTGAAATGTATCCAGCAAGGTGCATTTACATTTTTCAAATAATGCACTTAGATAAATCAGTGGCAAACAAGACCTTACACAACGGGAGAAGAAAAAACACGATTCAACGACGAGGACAAACTATGCTGGCTCCCCTTTATCCTGTTTGCTTGTACTTGCACGGAAAGTGTCGGGCGCCCTTGAAACATCGTGGTTTATCAAACTTTCCTATGACGAGGGGAGGAAGTCTGCATTGCAACACGGTGCAGTCCGTTTATGCTCGGCATTAATGCAGTTTCATCGGCATTGAAATTATTGTTTATAATTATGAGCCACGCTTTTTTGCCAACTGTCGGCATCGTGGATTCTGCTTCTCCGCACACTGTCTGTTATGTGATTTTGTTGTGTTCCTTAAAACGCAGAATACAAAAGAATTACGATTTCACTCGAACCTCAACTGTGAAACAGACTTTAGACGAGTGAATGAAAGTGCGGAAAACTACTGCTGCACATTTCCGGAAGACGCGTTCTATCGTGACGCAGAATAATTTTGAGTTTAAATTACGCTGCAAAATGCTATTTTGATATAGAGTCAGTTTAGAATTAAAAGTCTAATTTGTTTTCCATTTAAGTATGATATATGGGGAGAGTTTCCTTTCATCTGAGGTATAACTGTACAATCAACATCGACGCCAGGAGCGTGTTGACAACCTTGATGCAAATAAAACCCGCACCCCAATTTCGTGCCACAATTTAAAAAAAATGCGCGGATTATTCGCGTAAATACGGTATTTCCTTTGTGATTTGTTGTGAAATATCTCTCTATACATTTGTGCTGTACTACTCGTAACTTGTTGTGTCTTGTGTTTCAATACATCTGAAGTAGCTAGTTCTTATTCATCCACTACTGTCCTTGTATTTTCCTGACTGCTTGTACATTATTTATATCTTCCCCTGTGCACCATCCGTGGTATACCCTCGTTGGCCAGCTCTTGCATATGTCTCTTTGATGATCACCTTTTATCTTTCATAAGTAAATATACCAACCTATCCATCACAGATTCACCTCAATTTTGTGTTTTTGAGAACTGGTTATGTTAGTGAGGTTTTTTTTATCCATTATTAAATGCTGCATGAAAACGTGAATTCCTGGGAATAGGTCTATTTTAGGAGTGTGGAATATGGGATCGGCTGGTGTTAAGCCTGTAGGAACTTATTTTAGAAAGAACAATGCAGTCATTGTTGAAATTGTGGTTCCGTTTTAGAAGCTCGCTAGCCAGGTTGAAGTCGGTGAAGAAAGTTTCTCCCTGTTCCCTCGATATCCTTGACAAGTCTCAATACCACATTCCTTCCCTGGTTCACTTCTCTGTCTGTTTACTGGTTTACTCTTGTAAACTTCAGCCGTGCACACGTAAGCCGTATCCAGATTCGAGAGGTGCCATGCTTTTATTCCATATTCTCGTCTTAGTTTGGTAGGTAAATACTGCCAAAGGCGCATTTTCCCCTAAAAGGAACCGTCTATTCTACCACAGTAGTATTGAACAAATACTTTATGTAGTTCTGAAATGAAAATGTCACAGATATCCCTTTTAAACTGTCATACGTCTAACGTTTTCCTTATTAGCGAAACTCAAAACTGAGTTACCGTTTGGAACTGCTGAAGAAATATTGTAGCTCGAAGGACAGGACGACCATATGCTTCATTCCATAATTATTGGAGTGATTCGCCCGCTGATTTTGTACACTCCGACCAGGAAAACCAGGCCTGTAAATATATGACAGGCGTACTATATTGTTTTACACTTTTTTACCCAAATGAAGTACATCATACATCAGTTATGTCCACGTCAACACAATCTCCTTGTAGGTCCCGAAACCATTCTTTCGGAGTACTGTGAAACCATACCTTGACAGCTGTGTCCAGTTCTGCAAAATCTGCCAAACGGCGACCACTCAGAAGTTTCTTCATGTTACCGAACACATGATAATCACTTGGTGCCGAATCGGGAGAATATGGTGGGTGTGGCAGCACCGTAAATCCCATTTGATCAATGACAGCGGTGGTCTCTCAGCTCATCACCAGTCACAAGCCTAGCCATGAAGTCGGCTGGATCTTGATCATGGCATTTTTATAGTTCTCACCACACATCCACACGCCTCTGCTTTTTCTCTGCAGACAAGAGTCTAGGCACCCATGTGGATGACACCTTCCCGAACTGTAAGTGGCCGTGCACCATCCGTTGCAGGGTGTTTAGGCTTATTACCGTGGCTGCCTCCTTTTCCATAAATGTTATGCATTTGTTTCCTTGGATATCCTGTTCGACCCGGCAGTGTTGGCTGGTGTTGACACTATCACATTTCTTCCAGAACTGGTTCCCTTGTCCACCGATATGCGCCCTGCTTTCCAACCTTCCACCCAGTTGTAAACTGTTTTCCATGACGGCGCATGTTCTCAACTGACTGCCACCAAGCGCCAATGAATTTCTGCAGTGGTCACACCTTCTTTCCATAGGAACCAAGTCGTGTAGCGCTGTCCCTGACGGTTGCTTTCCATCATGTCTGCTCCTACGCTGACAGTGTTCTTAGGAAATGGCTATGACGAGTGCGTGTGCTGCTACCAAGCGGAGGAACGAGACACTAGTTACACAGCACCACCTTCAAAAGTGAAATGTGAACCATACCCGGACGTGCAAAAAATAAGGTATAAAACAACTGCGTGTCATTGTTGGTTGTGATTATTAGCATTCAACAATAAAGACATAAACTGCATTGTTACTAAATCGTGTAAATCGTACATGCCTATAAATGCTTCAAGCTCTATCAAAGAAATGGGCTTGTAGGTTTTCTCTTTATCTGCAAAGCTCTCTCCGTTTCACTATTTGTCTCCTATAAATTGGTTTCCAGCACTTTATCAGTGATGAATAACTTCATTGCCAAGATCTGAGAATCACCTCTCATCTGAAGAGCACATCTCATAGGTCCAGGTGCAATTCTCATTATGTTACCCAATCTGGAATACACAATTGAAATGTATGTTTCTCTGAAATATCACCTACTGAAATCTTGATGAGCTTATAGGTCGATAGATACTGTATAGGTTGTACATTATGTAAATTAAGCAATAACATAGTTCATATTACAGTATAACCCCGATTAAGCCTGGCCTCGATTTAGCATAAACCCGTGTTTAATGAAAGAAATTCCTAGTCTCGAAAATTATTTCGCAAGAGCAATGCAATTTTATATTCGATTTCACATAATTCAAACTTGGGCAACACTCGCATTTAGCGTTATAGAAGTGCTAGAATTCTCAAATATTTATTTCTATTCAGTTTGGTTATGGGACATTAACGACCTCTGCAAAAGACGTCACAAGCATGGTATGGATGATTCAAGAGAGAAGTGGAATTTAGAGGACGGGCACTTAGGGCTGAAGTGAGATGTCGGACTCTGATACACATCCGGCCGCGGCCGTTGTAGTACGAGGGAATCCCTGTTTTAACGACAATGTCATAACCTTAGAAAAATTCTATATTAATCTGTGCAATATCCTTCAGTTACAATTAGAACCCTTTGACTGATTCATCCGTAATCACGGGCAAATTTGGGCATGATAGTTTATATTCATTATCAATATTCATACACTCTTCTCCAGCGTTTATATTGAATGCAGTCGATCATCTTCCGTATCGATTCCTCGCTACGCGCCAGCGAATTCATCTTGAGCAAGCCTGAAGTCTTCTCACAACTCCGACTGGTGTACTAAAGATCGGGATAACATGTTTTCACAATAAGTACAATGGCAGCATTTGTTAACTCCGTAGAAATAAAAGCTGAAGTAAAAGATCGCTTAATTTTAATACTATGTACTGCTGTACAATAAGAATGTGATACTTCTCCTTATCAAGATTCAGCGGTGTGCATAACTAATTTCAGAGGTCAGGTTATGTACTTGTTAAATTTCAGAAAGTCTATTCCCATGTAAATTTATAGTAAAATGTTCTCATTATTCTACAGGGAGCTGAAATATATTTTCATAATACATGCACGGTAAACTTAGGTTAGGTGACGCCGTTTGAATAAGAAAATGGAAGTGTTTGGATTGATGGTATTACAGTTGTTAAGAATGAAACGTAATGTGTGTGCAGACAATGGGTATTAGAAAATGCATGCTAAGGAGTAAGCAGCTGCTTGGAAAACATCCGTGAAAATATTTGAACAAACCGATTGCTGTTTCATACAAATTTTAATGTGATTTTCCGTGAGTTTGGTATCTTTCTGAAGTTTAATGGAAAATCATGTATAACGTTATAGAAAAACCTTAAACTGGGGTGGTATGCATTTACTGACAAAATGAAGCACAAAGTGTAACTACAGTGCGGTGTAGAGAGTCATAGTTTAAATGATGGTACGATCATACTGAAACCTCGATTTGAGGTAAACCCCCATTTAAAATTGAGCTCATTGTAAATACGTTCTCCTGTATGTACCTCACGCGTGATTGTCAATAGCGTTGTTTTCTCCATTCTGTTCTATTTCGAGATATGTACTCTTCTTGTTGTACAGAGTCAGCCTCGCTTGAGGCTCAGTGTTTTCTTCTCTCGAGAAAGAAACTTGATCTTCATCGTCAGTTTCTTCGGAAACACGAGTCACGATCAGCCAATACGTCATCAGCTTCCTCTTCATGTTCACTCTCAGTTATTTCATACAATGTATTTCTGTCGTAACCACTGATGACCAGTCCTCTTTGAACACGGAGACAATGAATAGATTATTACTTTCCTTACTTCAGCATACCCTAGTCGCGGAGGAGGTCGAACATCATTTCTGTAGTGACTGGCATATAGGGCAGCGTTGAAATTAATGGATGGGTCCATCATATGTAATTTATTGAACAGGTAGAGTAGTCAGCAACCGGAAACTATTTTTAAATCATGTGAATGACAAATACACAAGGTTTTGGCCATATACAGTTCGTATTTTAGCAGTTAGAAGCAATTGAAAATGAAATCAGGGTCGTTTAAACCCATTCTGAGTACAAGGGTTAAAAGGGGATAGAGCATGTCCAGATGTCGATAATACTTTCTGACTTCGCTGTAAGTGGAGCACAGCTTATTTGTGGATGCGCTTCACATAGTGCGATGTAATCAGCTTAGGGCAGTGGTTGTACAGCATGGTTACACTGGGTTTAGGTTTTCTTTTTCTAAACTTTCAGGGATGAGGTGATGTATTAATGATCATAGGTGCCGTTAAAATATAGTCACATCATTATGTCTCCATCGAAACTTGGTGATATTATTTTTGAAAGCCGGACCTTTGTCATAATGACCAATTCTGTTCATTTAAATGCAGTAATACTTTGCTTCAGTTCCGTTATTACCAGCTACTGGATTTATGGAGCTTATCTTTTTTGTCTCCAGTATGTCTTAAATATCTTCGAAGCCTATTTGATATATGTCAAGTCCATGTAAGTGAGAGGATCCTATTAAACAATCATTCACCACTACTACCACACCCATATTTTAAAGCATTAAGTCTGAAGTTCCTTAGAAACGTAGTTTTTATATGAATATTCTCATTTTCTTCAAGTATTTCCTGTGTTTTCCTCAGAGTACTGTTGTGCACCGCTAGGTGTTGTGTGACATCTGGCTTTGTTCTAAGACCATACAACAGCTGATACCGTTCCAAGATTCTTTGCAATATACATAATATGTGGCAGTTAGTATCATTGCTACTTGTGCTATATTGCATGAATTGCACATTTCAAGCAGGGGTTTATTGTTAGGACAGTAGTGTGAATTTTGTACAAGTTGTCCTTCAGGCTTTGCTTTTCAAAAATTGATGGTCCCCTCGGAATAAGGGTCTATGCCACAAAACTAAAATGTTCAGGAAAGAGAAAAAACGTCTGAATAATGAGAAAATGAGAAATATATTTATTAATGTATTAAAAGAGCACTTTCTCATTTTGAAATCATGGAATTAGGGTCTAAACCACATTTTCACAGCTTAATACAGTGTTACTTATTGCGAGATGAACCACTTCAAATCACCATAGAATCCTCTGAATTCTTGAGACATATAGTCATACATCTTCAGTAGGTCATTCTTTTTTCTTTCTTAATGGGCAGTGTTGAGCCGTAGAGTTGTGGCAATTCTTGAGGCAGGAATAGTGGCTGATTACGTCTGTTCTTGACACCTTTAACTAAGGCATATCTTTCCCGAGGAGCAATCAAATTTTGGCATCTTCCCATAAACACAGATGTGGGGTCATCTTCAGAAAACTTCAGTCACATTCCTTCAGTGACCTTGAATTTATGGTCTTTGACCAATATTTCGCGTCTTTGAAGTCAGAACTCTGGACAGACAGACTAAACATGCCTGAAAAAGATATTTTACTTACCTGCTGTGAACTACTGTCACTACCTTTTGCTGGAACATGGTATTCAAAAGAATGTTTCCGACGTGAAGTGGCATCTGTTCTCTGATTACACCTCCTTTTCGGTTCAGAGATTTTGAGGTACTTATTCACAAGAAACAAAGACTGCTCATTAAGGTCCATGGTATAGTATTCTGTACACTACTCCTCCTTTTCACAGTCAGTGAGCTGAATAGACCCATTTTCGTTACAGAACTCTGGATCATACACACGGCCCCGAAACAAGGAAGAAGCTGAAAATTATTATAATGTTGTACCCTATACCATTTTTTTGTTATTTGCTTTACATCGCACCGACACAGGTATGTCTTGTGGCGAAGATGGGATAGGAAAGGCCTAGGAATTGGAGGGAAGCGGCCGTGGCCTTAATGAAGGTACATCCCCAGCATTTGTGTGGTGTGAAAATGGGAAACCACGAAAACCATTTTCAGGGCTGCCGACAGTGGGGTTCGAACCCACTATCTCCCGATTAATGGATACTGGCCGCCCTTAAGCGACTGCAGCTATTGAGCTCGGTCTGTACCATTTTACCGTAATGATAATTAAATGAATGGTTTGTATAATGCATTATGTATTAAACAACGACCAAATTTATTCTAAGGACCTTCCTTAGCACAACATAACCCATTTATTATAGACCCTTATTCCACTCACCTGTTGTGGCCTCGTTTTTGCTTCTTTTATAACGCCTTTCGTTGTTGTATAAGCCTCACTCCTATTTCGTTTCCTTTTACGTTCATTATCCTTCCAGTTACCCATATTTATCTTAGTTTTTCTGGTTTTATTCAAGTTTTTTTTTAACTCGTTGGACGAAACATTCAAAACACTGGCATCCATCGTGAATGAGTGGCATAGACCCTTCTTCCAGGCAAAGAAGTTTTTTAACAGACAAATGACCTATTTCTGTTAATGTTATGACTATCATAGTTCGTATGCAATAACCTGAGATGATATAGACCCTTATTCCGCAAAAAACTCAACTTGCTGAAAAATGTGGTTTAGACCCTTCTTCCGGTGGGGGGGGGCTTCAATTGTGGGAGTTATCTTCACTATATAAAATTTCCTGGTTCGTACCCTACTGTCGGCAGCCCTGAAGGTGGGTTTTCCGTGGTTTCCCATTTTCACACCAGGCAAATGCTGGGGCTGTACCTTAATTAAGGCCACGGCCGCTTCCTTCCCAGTCCTAGCCCTTTCCTGTCCCATCGTCGCCATAAGACCTATCTGTGTCGGCGCGACGTAAAGCCAATAGCAAAAAAAAATTAAAATATTTCCTGTACTAGTCGGTACATTCGAGGACGTGGTCATCTGAGAAGGGACTGCTTGAGTGGGACCAAACCGAATACAACGGAAACTGCTAGGAGTATCACTGAAGAGAATAATCCTGCAAGTACATAAAAGTTATGACTTCTAACTGTAACCTGGAGTATCAAAGATATCGATTGTATTAAAACTTGGTAAGACGCTCAATGGAGAAATCAAGACTTTACCTAACTCCTGTAGTTGTTACACAGTTGTCGACAGCTTGACGAAATGAAAGATTTTGAACATTATTTGTATTACTTGTTCAAATAAAATGGCATCTTAATAGCCTGCATGTTTATATATTGCCTCCCAACTACTCTGCACCGAATTGGTGAACACAAGGAATCCAGAGGTGAACCATTTGTGTTGGCAACGCTTAAATATTTCAGGCATTTTCAGACGTGGCGGGATTTGGAATACGTGTGGCAAACGGCACAAGGTACAACAGAAGATGACTAATTTTTAAACATCAGTGCTCAAAAATCACAAGAATTACAAAAATTAAGTCTTCTTGATTTTGTTCAATATTAAAGTCTTTTTAAATTGAAAATCAACACTCACAAATTTCTGCAGTATAAGTTTGTAATAATTTGAAGATATTCCCCACTGTCCTTGGAAGGAATGGAACGTGATTTAGGTAACACTGGAAGAAGAAGATATTAGTAGATACTATTCCCATGTTCGGCGTCCACCGTCACCACACGCCCCTGGGAGAGGCCTCCGCCTCACGGAATGTGCTGACTAAGAGTGTAAGCTTAACCTAAGAGGCACAGATTCGACTCCAGTTCTAATTTCATAGGCTTAACCGTACAAGGGCGTTAGCTTCACAGACTCAAGCTTTAACCCAACTGCCAATGTGATTAGGGACAATAATGCTATCTTAAGCTATCATGTATGGATTTAATGCCCATCTTAACCTTACAAGGACGTTACAGATTCGAGTTAGCGATTCGATCCCAGGCTTACATAACTACAGAAGACCGGGCGAGTTGGCTTTGCGGTCACGGGCGCGCGGCTGTGAGCTTGCATCCGGGAGATAGTGGGTTCGAATCCCACTGTCATCAGCCCTGAAGATGGATTTCCGTAATTTCCCATTTTCGCACCACGCAAATGCTGGGGCTATATGTTAATGAACGCCACGGCCTTCCAACTCCTAGGCCTATCCCATCGTCCCCATAAGACCTATCTGTGTCGGTGCGACGTAAACCACTAGCAAAAAACTAGACAAGATGAGACATAGTACAGGGGCTTTTGGATCTCATCTTGAAACAAGATGGTGGCTATACACATTGTTTTAATAGGACTTGGGGCATGGTGTAATTCTTAATCCATAGGCTTTATGCATAGGGCCATAACGTTGATAGGTGACCATAGGTCATGGAGCTGAGAGACTGCAAAAGGGCCAAAGGACTAAAGGGCCAAACGGTTAAATGCATTAGGACTAAAGGGAAAGGGCTATATGGCTAAAGGGCAGAGGGGCTAAATGGACTGAGCTATGGTCTAGGCCTCGGAGCTGAACTTGGAACAAGATTGTGGTATGCGACTATCATTTACATCCACGGTCAATACTTTTGACAACTTGTTTTTATATCATAAATTTAGTCCCTAATTTACGTGAATAACATTTAGGTGACGATCTATACTTCACTGATGAAATTAAGCAAGATGAGTGTCATATTCTCTAAAAAGTCACAAAAGAATGCGTTGTATCCATCCCTATTATTAGTTTTTTCGGTTGTAAGTTAAACAGATCCGTCCTTGATTTTAGCACTTGATTATTAGTGCACAACGCTGTACATGAAATTCAAATATTTGAAGACTTCCATTATCAACACATTTCATCTGATAGAACTGCACTCACATTCATAAAAAGCAGAACTCGATGAAAGTTCATATTCACAGGACATATTCATTAGTACGTTCTGCAGAAACGATTAGCATTTGAGTCACTCAGGCTCAGCATTTTCCTTGTTGCCTAGTAGGTCCTCCATGGGCACTGATAACGGCTCAATGTGTGACGGCGTGCGAATGGGTTATAGCCGTCATGCTGCATTCACCTTCGTTGGTTGGCATTGGGTCACAGCGCCGCACCCATCGTTTCACCGTATCCCACACATTTTCCGGTGATCAGGCGGGCCAAGCAACAGTCTGACATCCTGTCACAACGTGTTCGTGCAGGATCATCTGGTCACGCATTGTTCTGCCTCTAGGGTGTTGTGCAGAAAAGGGTATGGCTGCGGGCTGCAAGGTGTTATTTGCATAGGTCAGACTGGTCACAGTGCCCTGGACACTCATCAACTGGTATTAGTGGTTGTACGCAATAGCACCGCACACCATAAAGCCTTGAGGTGGCGATGTATGTCTTGTGCGAATGCAGTCAATGTGATGCCTCTCCCCCTGTCTGCGGCGAACCAGAATGTGACCATCATTTTCAAACAAACAGAACATGGATTCGTACGTAAACACTATCTGCTGCCATTCCTGTCCCCAGTTACGTCGTTCCATACACCATTGCAGTCTAGCATATTTATGCACATTAGGCAAAGGTAGGCGGAAAAGTGTACTACGCGCCGGTCACCCAGACCGTAATAAACTAGGACGGACTGTCAGTCCTGATAGTGTACGATGTGTTACACTGTTCCACTGTTGCGCCGGAGCCGAGGAGGACGCAGATCTGTGCAGCAATGCCATTCGGGTGAGGTGTCGATCTTCTCGTGGGTTGGTCTGAGTGGTGCGACCACACCCATCTCGTTCTACGACCTTCTGTGAACGTTCTGTACACACCCATTTCACTACCAACGCACTTCGTCCCACACTTGCAACAATTTCCCGTATGGAATCATCACGTTTTCTGATGTCAATAACAACTCACTCATTTGATTCTCGCATATGTCCGCGAGGCATCCAACACGTCTGCTCAAGTCACACTGATCCATTATCTTCGATTTATAGCGTAAACGAGAGCCGCAGGCACATTTTACAAGTCGGTGGTGGTGGGACTTTGAACCTGAGGATCGACCTGGTTCAAATGCTAATCATTTCTTCAGAACATACTAGGGCATATGTCTTGTGAATATGAACTTAATATCGTGTTCTATTTTAATGAACATGAGCGTATTTCAGTCATTCACAAAATTTACTTACACCAATAAGTATTCGTAGATCAGTGTAACAACACAGAATAATAGAAAACGCTATTTCAGAAATTAAGTTTTTCTGGAAAGGAAATTAATATTTACAAAAGCTACTTAAATTTTGATGATGGAAGTTCATTCAGTCCTAGCTGGCTACATCTCACGGTTGGTCCCTTTAGCACACTTTAGTGTCTGGTGGAATCTTCCCTGTTAGTAGCACATTTCGGAAGAAACATCCATGATGAAAGTAGAGGTTCCTCTTGCAAGCAGCATGATGATTCTCCTTGTCCCTTCTCTTGCAGGCTCCTGAGACACCCTCACACTGAAACATAAACGGCACTTATGTGCTCCAGCCATGCCTGTTTAAGTATCAGTCGACACAAATAGCACTTAACTTGCAGGTTCAGATGATTTATGCATACCACACGTGTTCTGGATTTAATATTGTAGTGGTTATGTCTTGCAGGAAACGAAATTAAGCGTTCCCTTTATAAGACTTCACGGCTAATAAACGTCGCTTGGCGTAGAATATCGTGCTGAATTTTAGTAAGAAAGCGAAGTGAAGTTATGCTCTAAAGTAGAGTAGTATTAAAGCAGCAGAGCTAAGTAAGTATAGCGTCGAAAACTTGCCGCCGGTGCTAGCCTTGAAGATGTTAACTGTTCATGTCTGTCGCATGTTAGGCTCCTACCAATAAGAGGAAAGGAACGGATCCCTACGCGGTCATGCTGCTATGAGTTTAAAGGCGACTTGCTCTAATGTTATCTGATACTTGTCTTATTAACAGCTGATACAAGTGACCCACTGACCGAATCTGTAGATTTGTACATTGCTTACGCAATGTCATTCTACATTATTAAGAGTCAACTTGCCTGAGCCGCCCAGCTCTCTTTTAACTGTTAATTTTAATACTGTAACTGATTTTGCGGTAAAATAATAATAGTCATTAACATTGGGATTTGTTATTTGATCATTCTCCTAAGTGTCACTAAAATGTGTTTGACTCTACGCCCAGGTACCTTTGAATCATGATACCCTGCAATTTAGTAGTGTTTTCTTACACTCCTCTGAGTATTAGCTTCAAAATATTCAATGGAACGACGGTTCAACTTCAAACAAGTGTACACTTCAGTTCTTAATGCGGATAGACCTGTGTTGATAATGGACAGTCAGAGTTTATATAACTATTGTGATAAACCTAATTCTTGATTATCGTCTCTTTTCTCTGTCCTTTAATGGGAGAATTTGTTTGTTGTATCTTGTGGTACTGAACGTTCAACAAATATTAGTTGAAGTGAATTGTTTTTCCGTGCTTTACACCAGCTGAAGTTCCGTTAGGATCAACTTGTGTTAGCTCGATCACCTCAAGATTCATGCCTTTGGTAGTTTTTCTGAGTAGGGTGCTTATGTTGGTTACTTCGGACAGTGCTGCAAGAATGTAAGCATAAACTTGGAAGCATGGTCTATCGTAATTACAATGCCGATATGCTTGACAAATCTCTGAAATAGATTCTGGATGACGGACATACAGAGAAACTGCGAACCCGGAGAACATAGGTAGGCAGCCCATCTTGACTTCAAGGGAGGAAAGCATGCTCTGCATGGAATTTAGAAAGATGTGCATTTGAGGTGTCATAACATTTTGAACATGTATATGAAAGCTTATATCCGATGTTGCGTGTAAAGCTGGGTAACAATGATCACTCAATTGTTAAAACAAACCTTACTTTTTAAGGTATTGTTTTAAATTACGTGTTAGTATAGGAATTCATCAATTGTTTCTTTCTGGTACTGAACAACTCGCCGTTTAGATGTCGACATCCCTGAAGTACAAGTTTTTCGTTGTTTCAGATTTTCACACCAAGAAAATGGTTCTGTTATCTGTGTGGGTGTGACGTAAAACAAATAGTAAAAACAGTTCCTTGGTGAAAGCGAAACGGCGGAAATCATCAAAAGGATACAGTTTGCCGTAGATTTTGAATTAATTTTCGTTAGTAAGGGTTAAATTTATGAGTTCAACTGGCCACTTTCCTTTGACTCATAATTACATTCAAAATTTTCACCTTTTTGTCTCTTTCATAAACCAAGGAAACTAAATGTTCTGTACATAGTCAATGAAAATTTACAGGCTCGTAAGTTCCATAGGTTCATAGTTTCAGGGATATTTTTGTTTCAGTTAAACTATTGTAATTAGGATACATCTAAATGTGGCTAAGAATTGTTGTAGTGTAGTTATTTTACTAGTAAATATAATGCTTGCTTCATTATTATATATTCATTGATTGTAGGAGAGATATTTCCCTTGAAATTCAGTTCTTATTAAAATTCTATTGTTTCAGTTAACCTGTTGTATTCAGGATAATTTAAGTGAAATTTAGCCTTTTTAATTAGTGACTTGCTGGCTTTGGGAAAGCCAGAAATCTCATGACATCGGAGATGTCTAGGAAATAATCTACCAGGGTATATCCAACAGGAATGGCGTTGACTTCATTGTGTGTGTTCAGCGATATTCGGACAGCCTTATTCCAATTACAATCCACATTGCATCCTCTCAACCTTGTGTTTTCTCTGCCACAATCTGGCTGTGGTGACCTAGAAAATGAACGGCATTGGCAGGAGCTACGAGATCATACTTCAGCGTGTCCTGAAGATGAGTTGCCTCTTCTCTGTGGTGATCTTTTTTTGCTATTGGCTTTACGTCGCACCGACACAGATATGTCTTATGGCGACGATGGGACAGGAAAGGGCTAGGAGTGTGAAGGAAGCGGCCGTGGCCTTAATTAAGGTACAGCCCCAGCATTTGCCTGGTGTGAAAATGGGAAACCTCGGAAAACCATCTTCAGGGCTGCCGACAGTTGGATTCGAACCTACTATCTCCCGAATACTGGATACTGGCCGCACTTAAGCGACTGCAGCTATCGAGCTCGGTGTGTGGTGATCTTAATACGCATGTTGGTCACACAAGGAGTCGTAATAGCTGCCATGGTGGTAATTCCTGCGGTATCTGAAATGGTAATGGAACTCATATTTTGGATTTCACTGAGGCAAATGACTTGGTTTCTGGTAATATGTTCTTCAAAAGCGCATGAATCACTTCTTCAACTGTACCTGTGGGGACTGTAGCAACCAAATTGACCTTATCGTTGTTCGGCACCGTGATCTCCGTCACATCATCTGTGTACCATCTCAATATAAGGTAGTCATAGCGGATTTAAGGACATCTAAGGAGCGTAGAGGTGAAGGGATAAATGCCCCCGAGAAGATCAATGCAATTGACAACTCTTCGACCGCATTCAACAGCTCTTTCACTTCAACCGTCAGAGTAAACTTGGATAAAACAAAGCCTACTTCCTACTGTATTGAAAAGCAAACGTTCTTATGAATGATTCCTGTCGAAGAAGAGGTGTAGTGAAAGACAAAGACATACTGGATATAAACTGGGTTTCACAAACGACTCCATTTACACAGGGAAAGAATTGTCATTGCCAAATGTGTGGCTAAGTAATCTGTCGCTGAATCGAGGCGCACTCACTGTGTATAAGGTGTATCAAAACTACACCGACAAAGAAATCAGACATGCTCTTCGTGTGATGTTGAGAATGATGGTGCATTCGGATTGGCGGGGAATTCCTTTCTTTTGAGGAAATGACGCGACCTTTTGTCGAAGTTCGTGTATTTGCTACACCAGAGAGTTAGCCGCTGCCTGTTGCTGTGCGTCTGAAGAGGGACGGGAGGGGAAGTGGAAAGTGGGAGACAGAGGTTTCTCTTGCATTTCGCATAGTCGCTTCCGAGGTGCGGTGGGCAGTGTACAGTGTGTTCTGAACTATGTGAACCCCATAGAAAGAGAAGACATATTTGTACCAACAATTCAGGCAGCTTGTTCGCCACACACTACATATCCTGAACAGAGGCCGAAGGTCATGTACCAAAGTGTACCTTCGTTCGTTATTTCACTGAATTTACAATGTTGTGAGTGAAGTAGTAGACAACCGCGGCATCTTCGAGCAAGTCATATAATATAGAACGTCACTGCGACCAACAGACGAGAGGAGGAACAATATGACGTGTGTTCTTGCGCTGTGTGTGCAGTTACTGTGGATATTGCCTTGTAGAGACAATTCTGCACGAGTCGTATGAGGAAATCTTTGATAAGCGCGAAGCATTATCTCTGTCTGCTTCATACACCTCACCACCCTCCCTTCCCTTGTCTTCCCTGAAACACGGCAGCTGCGCACCCGGAAGTAACAATTTCCCCGCCGGTCTGATTGAGCCATTGTTCTTAACAAAACACATCCTTGAAAAACACTGTACGGCATTCAACTTCAACGGAGGAGGAGAAAGCTGAAAGCTGACACAGGTATTGAGCACTCTGTGTGCATTAGAGGCAAAGGTCACCAGTGATTACAGGACAGAGAGCACATCCTCAAACTTTGGTAACAACATTTGTAGAGATTTTCGGCTTTGAGTTCTCAGACCACCCTGTTCCAGTCGGTACGTCCTATCTTATGCATCACATCAGAGGAAGTGGACAATGCCAGTTGACTCTGGGTCTGTTCCCATCCAGCGGAATTACCATCCAATTTGCTCCCAATTGCACACGAGAATATCTTTGACAGTATCCGTCATCACTGACTGCTTGAAATCGCCGACATTATTACTAACCAGTGCATCTTCATTACGGGTGCTGGAACAACTCATGGCATTTTCACAGCCAGAATGCCAATTGAACAGCACTGAGAGGACCAGCAGCCTTCCCTAATCTTGAAATGACACCGTAGGATCTGGTCTGAGCGTGGTGGACCAGAAATAACACCAGAGGTTGTGTATGTTGCGCTGTCCCCACCTTACGATTTAATTGCGTAATTGATTCTATCGGCTTAGATGACGTTGTGCGTTGTTAAACAGAGCAGATCAAACCTCCTGTCATGTCCGTGAATTTGTTCTTCTTATTCTAAAATGAGGATAAACGCTGTCTTAAACGGACTAAAGCAAGAGCGAAACTATGATTTAAGTATGAAACTAATTGAACCCAGACAAACACTTACTAGTGTGTATGATGCGATAACCTAAGGCTGCAGGGCTTGAGCGCCTGAGAGGAGGGGCCTGCGCTTAAGTGGAATGCAGCAAAACAAACAGTAACAAGAAACATTTTATCTTTGGCCGACTCTTCTATGAAATCCATCTGAAGTTTTAATACGTATTTTAAAGTGTGGTACAATACAAGAAAAATCCGTTAAACTTTTTACCAGTATTTTAAAGTGTTCTATTATGCTTTAATATGTTCCATTACAATAGACAGTGTGTATATGGCTTAATGATACATGACGATGTTTTATGTAAAGCAGAATAATGTTGGATCTTGTGATATAGGTAATGTTGATATTGCTGTAGAAATCGCTGGTGAAGAGTGTTGGGGCTCCCGAAACGTGTACGTGGGATAACATTGTAGAATATTAGATATTGGTAATATGCAGATAGGGCTGTCCAAACAATCACCCGTTCTACATCATATGAAACTACTCAATACGAACCAGCTAAGTGACGGAAAATAGTCAAATTCTTCGAATCTGAATGTGCCAGCCAGGCGAATATGTTAATTAATAAATTGAATAATATCAAAATCAAGATTTCCAGCAATTTTGAAGTGATAACATTTCTCAAAAAAAGCCTCACACACAGATTAATTGCGAAATATTTACTGTAAGTTATTTTCAGGAGAATGGTAAATCAAACAATCGTGAAAGAAAAACACAGATTAAAGTTAATCAAATTTGGCTCAGAAACAAAATTAAATTACTGTATTTCAAAAAACTAAATTAAATAGTGCACTTTATGAACTACGTTTGAAACTAACGAAAGAAATACCCGCCTTAGTATAGGACTCGACCCAAGTTAACACAGAACAATCAATATTCACTAATCTAAAGTGTAAAGAGACAACATTAGATAACAAATATGAAATGTTACTTAGGAAAAGTGTTAGAAATATTTCAATTCGGCAACCTGTTAAAAGAACACTGAACACACAATTTACCCAGCAGTGAACAATTTAACCAAAGTCAGTCTTAATGAATAAGAAATAAGAAAGGTCTAAAACATAACTGGCATTATATTAGACAAGGAATGATGGAGAAAGAGGTAGTAGCAGAAACTGAATTAGCTATAAGCAACATTCCTGTAGACCAACAAGAAACGGCTAGTTGTGAGGTAAAGAAAAACTATTCAAAATAATAGAACATGGAGAGGTATATTTGGACAGCAGATTAATAATAAAATTAAAGGGAATGAGATTATAATAAGCAAAGCGGATAAGGAAAACACCAGCCTCTTAACACACAAAGATTATATTAAGAAGATAATTTTTTAAATAATGATAATTTTAACATACTTAAGGGTCCAACCAATACTTACCTGAGAAATAATTTATACCCTCCCTGTAAATACTTTAGTAATGGCCGCATGGTGTCTTTAATGTAATTTACTGCTACATTATTCATCAAGTGATTCATGGTTTTAGATACGGTACCATGGTTTTCATTATTTATGAACGTGAACTTCCGCCGGCTTGAAAGTTATTAATGTGGCCATCTGTTGTGTATGGCCAGTCTTTTCCTGCATTCTAGTGTCGTCGGTATGAACTATATCGCCACTTGTCCCCTCCACCGAACAAGTATACGCACGTAAACATTGCGACTGTGGTCTGACTTGTAGGCTTCTGGGTAGTCGGCATTAACGTTTTGCTAGCGAGCTGTGATGGAATGACGGCGTGCTTCTCCGGTTGACGGGATGCCTGAAGTGATAATAATGGATCCCGGGTGAAGGTATTTTGAGAGGGCTTGCGCCCTCATGAACTTTGAATGTTTTTTAAAATTATTATTAATCATTTAAATTACCTTGCTTGGAATTTTTGAGTGCCTTCCGACGACTACTTTTACCATACGTAAGTAAGGATATGATGATCAAGCAAACTCACGACTACGGCAAGATAAGTGTTTTGCCAACTCACCTTTTACTTATTCCAAGTGTGTGAACTGAAACTTTCAATTTGTGAATTGCGTACCGAGACAGGATGTAACTTTGCATCAACTAAATCCACTCATTTAACCTTGGGGTGTTTAAACATTTTTCGTGTCAAAGAAAATTTATATATAAACCACTTTTGTTTACTAGGGACTTGCGTCTGCTGTGAATTAATGTTAATTCTTTTTCTTGGAAATTGTAAATTTAATACGTAAGGTTTGGTAGCGGCGTTCTAGCCCTAATAAGTACGGGTTAACGCAATGTCTTGGCAGGGTTACTAACAAGCGAGTTGCTACAAGGGTGTGGAATTTACGTTCGTATTCCATCTTAATTTTCCTTCATTTCCATCTTCTTTATTATATTTTTAAATTTATTTGTTTGTATTTTCGTGATCTATCGGCGTCCTGTTTTTCTTCTTTCTCTTAATATGTACGTGTCTATTGTTGTTTGGTGGCCTATGATTGGCCCTTTTCCTTAACTGGCCTAGCGTGTGTTCGTTGGCATGGGAATGCAAATGTTGGTTAAGTGTGATCTGGTTGTTGATGGATGTTGGTAGAAAATAATTGATTTCCCTGTAATGAATTTTGTATTGTGGGTGGTTTAACCTGTTTTTCTTTTAATTAATTTTGGCATTTTTCTCTCCCTGCTAGTATATTTTCTTGCCCTGTATCGTGGACATTATTATTATTATTATTATTATTATTATTATTATTATTATTATTATTATTATTATTATTATTATTATTATTATTATATATTTCGGGGTAAACTTACTCTTGGAAAATTGATCGTAATATTCTACCCTTCCTTATGGAAGCTCCTTGGAATACATCTCAAATAACGTTTCAGTATCAAGCAGATCACAATTATGTCAAAATTGTTTCAAGGTTGGATAAGATATATGATGGAAGTATGAACTTTTAAAGAAATCTATTGGTATTTAAAGAATATCTCGGATTTGAAGAGGCATTTCAGAATTGCATGTAGTCTTTGTTAATTTATCTATCTATTTATTTATTTACTTTCTTATAAACGGTCGACCGTAGGTTTTTCCGGTCTTTTGAGCACTAAGGTGTTAACATTTAATTTTCCAGCGAGGATATACCTTTAATGAAATTGTAAGTCCTCTCTTTGTTTCCAAGTAAAGGGTTGATGTTTTTGAATGAGGGTAAACATTTCAAAATGATGATCAGGTCTCCATTTTATCCACTCCTCTGGTGTCATGGTGAATAGCTGTTTGATTTTCTTATCTGATGTTTGTTTGCACTAAGATGTTTCCACAAATCTGATCTGTACTTTTCCATTTCATGTATGGTCTGAACAGTCACTTGTGTAGTTAGTTATGTTAATTAAGTGTTAGCAAGTTGCTTTACGTCGCACTGACACAGATAGGTCAGTGTTAGCAGAGCTCTGGTTTATTCATTTCTTTTACAGTGCTCGGAGCTAACTGTGCTACATGCTTTAATATCCCTTTCTTTAAACCTGTTATCTATTCTGTTTGTGCTAACTACCTGTAGGTTGATTGCATTGTCCCTTTAAAAACCTGGTCGTTGTGCAATTCTGAGTTGTTTAGGGATTCAAAGCGAGTCATAGTTGAATCTTGAAAGTATCTTCCTATGAATGAAGCGCTTTTATTTGGATTAATGTGGTAACTTACTGTTTCATCTACCTCAACGATGTCGAGGGCGGTTCTGTTCCTATATCAGCAGATTTAGTTTATGAACTATCTATCTGGGGCATCAAACCTGCTAACACGGTAGCGGAGCGTGTTGCATTGTTGGTTTCTCATGTCCAGGTTCCTATAAATCTTGAAAAATCGACAACTTTGGTGAGCCTTTGAATTTTATTACTGACGCCTTAACTGGCATATAAATAATGGAGAGAGGAGTTCACGGAAACCTTCCCCACAAAATGGCACATTAACGGGCTTAAGTCTAGGGTGTGGTATTATTTAGGTCGCATCCAAGGTCGAATTACTATGCGTCTTGAACCTAGCTTTAATTCTGAACGTACTAAACTGTTGACCATTGCTTCTAGTATTTCTGCTGAACTAGACATAATGTTGGCAAGAGGGATATAGAGAACTTATCGATTGTTGAGAGGGGAAGCTTCTCTTTTCCTACCCTTAGTAATGCTACTAATCATGTTGATGCCTTCCCCAATTATCAGGTTTCATATTTTGCAGCCTCCCCAGTGTTAGAGAATCTACTAACCCGTCTAAATTCCACTACTTTCCAGTGATCATTGAAAGACTTGTTTAACGGAGTTAAGAAATTCTCAGTCGACTCAATTGAAGAAAGTACCAGGTTTCTGAGGTTCCTGCTAGAAATGACCGGGTCGTGTAGTGTATATTCCATCGATGACTTGGGTATTTTCCGTGCCCTGTTCTCCTATTGTGAGGGAATCATGAAACGTGAAATTTCTTAAGTATTTCGAAGAATTTGAAGATTACGGAATTTCATGAGCTTGTATTGTCGAAATTCATCCCTTCTTTGGCACTGCAAAGTTTGATTTCTCAATATTGTTTTAGGACTTAGCTTCTCAATCAAAATCTCTTAAACTATATCATAGACTTGAGGCTTTATTGCAAGGTATTTCGAATTTGGTGCCAGAAGAAGAAATGGTGGCACGTATTCTGAAAGTTATTTCTCCCTCCTACCGATCTTACCTCTCTCTCACGAAGAGTCCGACTAATTCTGTGGAATTAGAGGCTGGTTGTACCTTTGCTGAAGATGTGAAGCACGGGGACGTGGCCAGGCTTATCTGCCACCCTCCTCCTGTGAACCCATTTTCGGCTCAATCTAGGGATAGTGGTACTCTAAAAAAAATGCGTGCCCATCAGTTATGCGTAGTACTGGTCCTTGCTGTTATTTGTGTGGATCGAGGCAGTATCTTAAGAATAATATCCCAACTTCTTTCCAAAAACGCAAACAATGACTACAGGTTAATAGTAAAACATGTGAATCTCTTGCCCCTGAATTTTCTGTAGATTCTGGAAGAGTAATTTGTCCGCAGGAATGTAATAAAATCTCCGCTTTGGTTGATTCTAAAAGTACTCTCGCGAAGGCTGAGCTGAATAATGAACCGACTGTTGCTTTAATTGACTCGGGTACCGTTGTCACGTTGATACCAGTTGGTATGAAATGAGGTCTCCTTTTAAACTGCCCGAGTTGCAGAAAGTCAAAGTTGCATGTGTCACGGCTAATAAGGATAATATGGAAATTTTAGGATCTGTTGACGTGAAATTGTGTATTGGTAATTTTACTTGGAAGGTTCATTGCTTGATAACTCCGAAGCTAGCTTGTAGCACGATTTTAGGCACTGACTTCTTGTCGAGGACCGGATTAGTTTTAGATCTCCAAGCTAGAAAATTCTACTTTAAATTTTCCCCAAATAGTAAATTTGATATAATTGACGCACCATTGGATACCTTCAGAGTTTCTTCTGTAGGTAGGTCGCTACCAGGGGGAACAATGAAATCGATCAGTTTGATCTTGAGCATTTGGATTATCAACTTGTTAATCAAGTCCTTAACTTGTTCCATCAATTTCCAGAAGTGTTCACCAAGAAGTTAGGTTGACGGATGTATTGGAGTACGAGATTGAACTGTCTGACAACCAAACTGTTAGATCCCCTCCTTACCGTTTTTCACCTCCTTGCATGCTAGAACTTAAAAGGATTATCGACCAAATGCTCGCCGATGGGGTCATCAGACCGTCCACTTCTCCTTATGGCTCTCCAATTTTTCTGATACCTATACCCTTTGGAGGATACCGTGCTGTTATCGATTACAGATTCCTGAACTGCAAGATCATCTTGCAATCTATTCCTTTGCCAGATTTAATACTTGTTTTGTGTGGTTCTCCGGAGCCAAATCCTTTACTGTGTTTGATCTCAGTCAAGCCTATTATCAGATTCCACTCTCCAAAGCTCCTATTCCCCTGACCGCCTTCATCACGGACTGGAATCTTTATGAGTTGAGCAGGTTACCCTTGGATTATTTTGCGGAGCAGCTGTTTTAACTAGATTACTGAATGTTATTGTAGGGAATATCATGTTTAAGTTTGTTTTGAATTACCTTTATGACTTGGTGAACTTCTCACACACCTTTGAAGAACACATTGATCATGTCAGGGAAGTTCTGGAGCGTTTGAAAACGGCTGGTCTTACTGTGAAACTATGCAATGTATCCAACCATCTAAGGACGTAAAAGGTTTTGCGCGTTTTGTGGCATGGTAATTTTTTCCGGAACTTTATCCCAAATTTTGCTGAGGTAGCTGCACCCCTTTACTATCTGATGCGTAAGGTTGTCAAGTTCATCTGGGGCCCCTCCCAGCAGGAAGCCTTCGTAACCCTGAAACGTGCCTTATCGAATGCTCCTGTGTTGGCCATAACCGATTTTAGTAAACGTTTCATTGTACAAACTGATGTCTCCGGGATGGCTGTTGCTGGTGTACTGTTAAAGGAACATGAGGACGGTCGTAGACCCGTTGCCTGTGTGTCTAGGATCCTCGATAATCTGGAGAGTAAGTACTCCATCTACGAGTTGGAATGTTAAATAACTTGGAAATTCATACGAATCCATACTTCACCGTTGGATAATAACTCCTTTGCGTTTGATAATAAAATTTACCAACTTGAAAAAGTGGGTGGGAATATGCTCCACAGGGCAGTATGATGGGACTTATAATAAGTGTATATAAACAATATGAATAATGAACTGGAATCAGCGACTGCGAAAATACCTTGACCGTATTTTGAGATGGACATCGGGCAATTGTATGATGGTAAACAGGGTGAAAAGTAAGGTTGTGTGTTTCACAAATAGATAGAGCCCTCTCTTTTAATTATTGTGCGACGGGGTGAAACTGTAAGCACCCAGGTATTCCTAATTAGGATAGATCTTCATTGTGGTAATCACATAAACAGGATTGAAAATAAAATGACTATGAGGTTCGTTAGGGGTTGTAACGGAGAGGGGATATAAATTTTCAGCAAGGTCACAATTAGAGTATGGGTTATTAAAATTTCTGAGAATATACTAAAATAAATTGGTTGAGATACACCAACCAAATCTGTAGGGCTAATTAGTGTATGTATGAAGCAGCTACACCAAATGAATGAGGAATTGGTGTAGTAGCACCCTACGTATAAAGCAAATGTGATAAACACAAAGCCAATAATTACACACAATTCATCTTGACTGATGTTTGATTCAAGCTCCTGGAATGCATTCTTTATATTATATTGCACACAATTAAAAAATTAATAACTGTTGCGACAGAAGGTAGTTCAGGTTTAGGAAGCATTATTCCACTGAAGCTCATCTTGTAGATTCCAGCAAAATATAACAGATATTTTCGATTCAGTAGGTCAGGTGTATCACGATGGACATTTCTAAGGCTTTTGGTAGGATAGACCATGGGAGACTACTAACAATAATAAGTGCAATTGGGCGAGATAAAATAGTGACTAAATAGGTGACTATAATGTATTTTTAGAAAATATTAGAGTAGGTGAAGCTTTATTTGATCCTGTAACAATTTCACTTATACGAAGAGGATTTAGTGATAAGTGGTTGTTCATTGATTGATTGATTGATTGATTGATTGATTGATTGATTGATTGATTGATTGATTTGGTCTTAATGTGCATAAAGAGAGGGATGATAGATATTTCTGTAGTTATGTTTGAAGCATTGCCCACTTGTTGGGAAGGTGGTAGGAATAATGTGGGATTATTTGATAGTACAGTGAGGTGTTTTGGGAAGGAAAGTAAATAAAAACAAGGAAATGAACAGAGAGGTGAGAAGTCGAGTCATGTATAGAAGGATGGGAACAGGGGAATGTGAATATAAAAGAATAAGGAAAACAGCTAGTCAGTGAGGAAATAGGGATCAAAAAAGAGAAAGAGAAAGTAAGGAATGGGTATCAGGTGAGGATTTGGAGATAGTATTGATTATTATTATTATTATTATTATTATGATTATTATTATTATCATCATTAGGGCGAGGTACTGGTCATTCTCCCCAGTTGTATCCCCCGACCAAGAGTCTGAAGCTCCAGGACACTGCCCTTGAGGCGGTAGAGGTGGGATCCCTCGCTGAGTCCGAGGGACAAACCGAACCTGGAGGGTAAACAGATGATGATGATGATGATTATTATTATTATTATTATTATTATTATTATTATTTATTTTCCTAATGTTGTACTTGTAAAATTAAGGAGTGGCTGATAGAGAAAGGGCAAACCCCACAAATACGGAAGTGCCTCTGTCACCACATGTATGTGTACATAAACTGTACTGAATATTTACATATAAATGCAAAATGTATAATTTACATGTTTAAAAATGTTCCTCCTTTTTCTTGCTATCTTGTCTACTGGTATCCTATAGTGTGTTCCATTCCATGTTCTTATCTCTATTAGTTTTTGAAAAAGCAGTGGCAAAAGGGGCTCTGGTTAAGACAGAGCAGATCGTTATGCATGTTGGGTTCCAAAAAGGGTAAATAAAACAAATAAATGCAATGTAAATTTTAATCTAATGGCAGTTGTATATTGTTATATCAAGTAATTCCACACGATGTATATGAGTTGATTTTGTTTGTAAATACAGAATATATTATGAGTAGAATTTTGTAAATAATATACATTTAATAATGATGAGCTGTGTGATATAGAAAATGAGTGTAAATTGTGTAATACTGTATTATAGGAAATTGTCTTCTTCTCTGTTTATTGAAAGTGATTTTGATTTTATTGTTCCTTTCCGTTTTTATATTTTTAAAATGGGAGGTAAATTATTTATACTTTTCTTGAGCCAATATAAAATTTATTTTCTCAGATGTTTCTTGTTTAAGCCTTAATTTTTTCCCTTGTTTATTCTACTTTTCTTATTTCTTACTTATAGCCTTCTGAAGATGTTAAGGAGGAAATATTCATAGAAGAACATACTGATGATCAGCTGGTGCGATACATCAAAGAAGAAACAAGGTAGGTAACTACAAACCCTATACACTATGGAATATATTGTACCTATTCATAGTTGTGTTCAGTAGTGGTTGGTTTATCTCCAAAACTGGCCATTTTCATCTGTTTAATCCTTTCTTTACAAGGTTACATTTAAACACTGTTATGTTAAAATTCTATTAGTTAAATTTTTCTAAGATATTCAGGAACTTCAAGATCATATTTAGTGTTCCTTCATGTAGTTTTATTGAATATATATATCTACAAATAGAATCTGTGGTAAAGCTAGATATTTTTGAAGTGTTTTTGTTTACAATACCTTTAAGCAACCATGAAAAATGTGTTCTTTCTTCACTGTCACTGCATCATTTGTTCATCACATTCTCATCGTCTGAAATGCCATCTGCAACTATTACCTCCAGATATTCTCAATACTTTTCTACATTTGTAGTAAAAGTGGCACACAGAAAAAGTCATGTTTGGAGATTATAAACTAAATCTACAAATTCAAAATTGTTAAGTTTTATGTACATTGTAAGCAATTTAATAATAGTAAACTAACGTTATTAGGTTCATTAAATGACATAATGGCTTTCAATAGTGTGGTAACTCAAAGAATGCCATTTTAAAACGATTTATTTAGTTATTTCTTTTTATATGATCTTTTCTGTTCTTTTGTGTGTTAAGTCACATTCCTCCATTCGTGGACGCCAAAGCAGATAAAGTGTTGTAGAAAAGAAATGTTCAAATCAGTAGTTCTACATCTTAGATATCATAGTTTTCAAATAAAATTCCACATTGTCGTAAATATAAAAATATCGTGGTATTGAATTTATGTTTGTTCCCGTGTTTTGGTCACACTTGCTGATTGTCACCAATTCCCACTTTTCATTTTAGTGCTCTTTGTCATTCAAGTGCTTGTAGTGTGTTGATTGCAAACACATTTACACAATTATTATCAACTAATAAAATGGACAGGTATAAGTGAAAATTAAAATTTGTGCAGATTGCCTAAAAAATCTCAAAATTCTTCAGGTATATGAATTTATTATTTACCGGGCGAGTTGGCCGTGCGCGTAGAGGCGCGCGGCTGTGAGCTTGCATCCGGGAGATAGTAGGTTCGAATCCCGCTATCGGCAGCCCTGAAAATGGTTTTCCGTGGTTTCCCATTTTCACACCAGGCAAATGCTGGGGCTGTACCTTAATTAAGGCCACGGCCGCTTCCTTCCAACTCCTAGTCCTTTCCTATCCCATCGTCGCCATAAGACCTATCTGTGTCGGTGCGACGTAAAGCCCCTAGCAATAAAAATATTATTTTGGAGAAGTAGGTAAATAATAATAATGTAATGATATAATATTATTTGAATGTTATTTTTGTCACTGACGTTTCAAAGTAGCACAGATGTACAATGCAGTAGTGTTTTCTGAACTGTAGGTGTGCCATAGGACTATTTGCTAATTTATTTTTTGCTGTTACACCTTTGTTCAATCGCGGCGCGTGACTTTCGTCACTGGGGGTTCAACAGAAGGAAAAATCCCCCCCTCAGCATCTCCTCTCTCCCCTGTCACCTGTGCCATGACTAAATTCAAAGAATGGGCATAACAGTGAACATAATGTGCATGCCTAAAATCCTCCCTGATGAGAACTTGCACCCTGAATGGTGACCACTCATCGTAACCTTGTGAAATCAACTTATGTGGATTATCCACACCTTCGCTCAAAGAAAATTTTAACACTCTGCTATTGTCTTAGCATCATGACTACAGGGTGTGAGGAAACTCCAGAATCTTTCAACTGGCTTACCGTTGGGAAGAACGATAACAAATTGTGTTGTAGTTGATATATCGGTGGTCCCATTTGCGATTACCGGAATGAAGTGCACTGTGGTGATTTCTTTTTTTTTCTCACGACAAATTTCATACATGCACGAAAGCAAATCATTCTGAATGTCTTTCAAGGTGTTTTTGAAAGCAGTAGCTTTCGACAGATGGTCTCTTAATGCAACGTCAGTTTCAGAACTAAAATATAACGAGGCCTCGAAATATGCCAGGATTCGATGATTCACTTGTTTCGTCATGTCCGCGCAATGCCATCTCAAAGGCGCCACAGAACTTTACACAGCACATAACGATTTTTCCGTACTTGATCGTTGTCTCTTTCCACAGACTGCCTGTAACCTGAGTCAAATTACTGACGGTTATCGTGTCTTCCCAGGAGATCGAGTTGTAACTGGGCAAGCGTATGAGAATTAGAACTTTTGTGTTTCTTTATTTTTTTGGTACTAATGTCCTAAATCTACCACTCCGACTTTGGTCCAAGTCCCTTCGCTTTCATCACTCATGAATAAAAAAAATAAAAAAATAAAAAGCAAATCAACATGTTAGTAACTTCCCACGCACAGATCCACTTGGTTCTTTTATATATATCCATTCTGAATTTACGCACGATTTCATTACTTTTACTTTTAGGATGCGTCGTTAATCTTAATCTTAATCTTAAGTTTACGCCTGAGATAAAGAGAGAGAGAGAAGAAAAGTTTGTCTTCTTAAGTATCATATTAGTGTTCAAACTCATTATGTAGCTCCCTACCTTTCCCGCGAACGAAGATTATGGACGCAACTACAGTGCACAAAAATACACACACGAACAAAATATTGTAACTTCTTTATATCTTAAAAATTACGTTTCTGAACAGCACAACAGTGCAGGAAAACACTCGCACTCTTGCACAGCGTACAATAATATTACGAATTATAACTATTGCAGATTTTTGTAAACACTAGCATCACACTTAAAAACACGAGTAAACTTCAGGGATGTATGTTCGCACTGTTCACAATGTTGGTAACTCAATTTTAAGGACTCCTATGGTTAGGCAATTCGTGTTTTCATTGGTATTACATTTCCGCTACTGTTTGCCTCGATGACTTTTAAATTAATTTTCTCTCCAAAAAGTAATTATTCCAAAGAAGGCAAATGAATAGATGTTTAGTAATTATTGATGTACTTGGGAAAATACATCAATTTGAATTTGGCAGTTTAATGTGACTGCTGGTAGTAATGATGCTCTTCAACACTAGCGCTAATTATGTGCACTATATCCTGCTACGTAGTTGAATTCCTGTAAGGACAACAGATGGCAGGCACATACTTACCCCAACACAAGGTCAGTCTAGACAGACCTTGCCCCAACACCCCCGATAACACAACTAGAGAAAGTGACATATTGCGCATGCATAAACCACGGATACCTGTTTCTGCGATATCCTGGTCTTGTCTACGTGCCGGCCGATGTCGCCCCGCACCTCGCCACTCCCTTCGCCCAGGTACGGACGGAGAGATAGTCTTCCAAGGGGGTTCATTCCAGACAAGTATCCAGCCACGGATGTGCGCATTTCACATGAATTGAAAGCCAGTACGAGTATATTACGGACAGATGAGCTAAGAAAGAGCTTCGAGATTAACAAGGGAGTTATGAATATTAAGTAGTTGAGTACAATTTGATATAAACTGGAGGTTCATTGCTCCATTGCGCTATACCAGAATCCGCCACTGCCTTTGTTGGTTAGTGTGTGAAACGATCATTGATAATCCCTGGGAAATGGTTGCATTATCGTGTACTGGTGCTCTAAGCCGCGCCCTTGTATTCGCAGGTCCTGCAGTGGCTAGTCATAGCCTACGGTTTGACATCAAACCAGATTAGTGATGGAAACTACGAATTCTGAAAGGTTTATTTGATTTTGTGGGTGGTTTGAGTTTTCTCGACTCTTATGATACGCATTGACTTTTTCCTACTATACATTCAATAAATATTTCCTTCAGTCCTCAGAACTGCCCAGTACCAGCTTACACTCTCTGATTTGTCAGAGTAGAACCATGCATTGAACTGAAGAATGCCCAAATAGCCCGCTTTTTGAGGTTCAAATTCTGCTGTTTGTAATTCATGTGTAACAGTGCATAATTGGCTACATTGGAGAACAATCTTGTATTATTTCCACCAATAGAAATGTTGCTTATGAAGACTTTTCACACACAAAGTGCATATTTCTGTTTTTGGATGGAGTTTAAATAGCTTTTGTTTTCCTAAATATGTATTGTGCAGAGGCACTCTCAGACTAGCAAAGCGACAAGACTTTTAAAAAATTATTTTTCCTTGGTATATAAGCAGAGGACAGTCCATTGTCTACATAGCTTAGTCCAGTGTGTCATAGAATTTAGTAGCTCCTGCAGGATTCAGGCGACCGGATCTTATCTACTGGTGGGACTTTGTATTATATCTCACCTCAGGAGCAATGTTATCCTGACTCTCATTTCAGCAGTCTACAAATATCATGCAACAATTTAAAAGACTTCTCTTAAAATGTCTAAAATATTTGCCGTGTCAATTTGGTACTGAATTACATCAGAATAGGTTTTAAGATTCATAACATTTCCTAAATGCTGACTTGTGGAACGACACATAATCTTGAGCTTACCAATTAGTGATGAGATTACCTTCCATTTGTGGAAAGACACATCGCCCAGTATTAAATATTTAGTGATGAGACTTATTTCCATTTGTGCAGAGACATATGGTCCTGAACTAACCACTGAGTGATGCGGTTTCCTTCCACTAGTAGATTGTCGAGTGTCACGTGACCCTGAACTGACCATTTTCTGCCACTCCTCCATGGTCTTCATATTTATGGAATTGATCGGGGTGAAAA
Source organism: Anabrus simplex (assembly GCF_040414725.1). Lineage (NCBI taxonomy): Eukaryota > Metazoa > Arthropoda > Insecta > Orthoptera > Tettigoniidae > Anabrus > Anabrus simplex. Next base: position 22,432,542 of record NC_090277.1, on the reverse strand, counting down.
TAACAAATTGATTAATCTGATTGTCGGCTATCTATAACGGATGATGTAAGCAGGAATATGATTTGCAAAATTTCATTCACCCTAGAATACACTGACGGACTCCCCTCCCCGATATTCAAACTGCCACTCCCGATTAACACAGATAATCCTCGAATTTTTATTTTCCTGAGTTTTATATTTCCTTTATAATGTATTTATAGGAGTCTCTTAATCGAAATTCAGAAGCGTTATGACATACAAACACTATTTTGTGAATATAGTTTTTATAGATATAGGACATATACTTTAGGGGAAAGAATTTGAACAAACGAAGTGCTACCTTGAATGTTAGAATGTGTAAAATATCCATTGCATCTCATTTTTATAAAGGAATATTCATCAATCTGTTTCTTGTTATTCAGCTTCACTGGTGTTAGTCCTGCCTGGTGGTAGGGTCCGGAGTTGTGATTCTCCAGTTAGTTCGGTCTCGGGCCATATCTTTATGTAGTTTCACAGCTTTCAGATCGTTCTGCACTTTATCTCTCCTTTGCTGTCTTGTTCATCCCTTGTGCCTCTTTTCACCAACTTTCTGGGTACACGCTGACTTTCCCAATATATCGCCCTCTGCACGCAACACATGCCGAAACCAGTGCACCCAACTTTAATCAATTTTCTCCTGGATCGGCGCAATGCCAAAACTCTTCTTAATAACATGATTTGTAATGAGGTCCATTCTAGTATTGCCAGCCTTCCACCTAAGTATCTTCGCATCCATGGTGCTTCGTTGGCATTCCACCTCCTTTGAAGCTGGCCAGCATTCGTTGCCCTACTAAACGGCAGGACAGATAATAGTTTGGTAGATCTTAGATTCCAGATGGTCCTTCATCCGACGGTCGCAAGGGCGCACCTTGTCATTCTCCACTTCAGCCAGGCTTTGTATATCCTTAAGTTGACTTCTTCAGTAAGTTGGCCATCATCAACGACTGTGGAGCCAAGATATTTAAATTTCTCTCCTCATGGGACATCTTCACCATCAACGTACATCTTTCCAACTTCTCAACGATGTAATATCATGTATTCTGTCTTCTTTTTCTTTAGGCGCGGGACATATTGTGCTAGTCGATTGTCCCAATCTTCTGTTTGACGCTGGAGATCAAGCTTATTCTCTACAGTCAAAATGACATCATTTTCATAGAGAAGTTTCCATGTGCAGGTCTGATGTAAAGTGTCCATCACAAGAACGAAGAGCAGTTGTGTCAAGGAAAAGCCTTGGTGGACTCCTACAGTTGTAGGGAGGTCATCAGATGCTAATGTGGCAGCTTGAACATGACTCCTTGGTTCTTCGTAGAGTAATTATACAGTTTCTACAAGGTGCTCTAGATTGCCATGTTCTTGTAGTGCTGACTAATTAGGTCATGAGTTACCCGATGGAAGGCGTTCTCAGGGTCTAGAAAGTCGTATTGAAGCCCCTTATTCTTTTCACCGTGTCTATCAACAAACAACCGTGCAGCGGGGATTGCTATTTTTGCGCCACATTGTTACCCAAATCCAGCTTGGCTTGTGTGTGTAAGCTTTACTTCAGCAGTGACACAAACACAGTTAAAGGGAGGAAGGTCATTTCAATTACAAGGTACCTAAGCGTTATATACACCATGGTAATGTAATGAAAACACATCAGTGAGGGCAACTTGACGATAACAAACGTGGAACGGTGATAGGAACCTTAGGTTGCGGTTTTCGGAAAAATCGACGGTGATCTTTGATTTTCAAAAGTAATATTTACAAAATGGACTTTACAAATTAATTACGAACAAGTTCAGCAATGAAGAAAATATCGATACACAGTTTGTGGAATACAAATTACATGTTCTTTGGAGACACACAAATAGATGTTCCTGGACAAGAGCTTACTGTAAGTTCAGAGTCAAGCAAATACCGTACATCTAATTACAAACCAAATTGTAGAAAACAGTCTTGAAGGTAAGAGGAAACACAATATGTTATTACTATTTAGAGTGAAGCTAAAGGACCTTTCCAAAACATCTGTGTAATAGAGTGGCAATTAGGACAATCTCCTGTGTGATACTTTAACGAAAGTTAAATGCAAATTAAAAGGGGACTGAAAACAGCCGTGCTTACCCTAAGGCCGCCCTTCCTGAAAGCGAGGAGTCTCCGACGACGTCAAAACTGCGGCAGACGGCAGACCAAAGACCAACGAGACAGGCTTAAGACAGACAGACGACAAATACTGTCTAGCTCCCTTTAGAAAGGGAACCCTGGCCTTGGAGTGGCCAATCGGAACGCAGGAGCATGCCGAGATTCATCAGTCACAACCCTTTCTTCGGTCGCGATGTTTAAACCACTTTCTCGAACAGATACGATAGCGAATCTTCCATTTTCCGAATAGTGAGAACATAATTGTAGAATGCATAACTAACAAAGGCCAACACACCCTGTCAAAGGTATGCGTCACAAACTTTCTGGACTGTTCCAGTTACTATAGATATGTAATCTACTAGTTACAACCAACATATCTTAGAAAAATATTGTTTTACACTGTACAGGTTAGGTAGCTGAATGGAACACAAATAAGAAAGTACTAGTTACAAGATTTACAAATAAATAAGTACTACTTAAAAAGATTTACAAATAAAATCCTCTACAAACACTTTCCACCACCAAGAAATTCTACACCTGTGTCAGTATGTTTGGCAATATCGCTAATCCCTTCGTCGATGATTTGTTCGAAATCTGTCATTGCGTAGCTTAAAGGCATGAACGGGCGGTTATTAGAATAAGGAGTAGGGCTTCCCTTATTTTGGTTAAATTGTCCGTCGCCAATCTATTAGTTTTTGACCTTCTTTGATGATCTGGTTGAAATGTTTGATTTTGCCACACTGCTGCATCCCCCCCTTGAGAGAAACAAAACTCTGCTGGAAGATCATCAGGACCGGTGGCCTTCCAGGGTCTCGTTTCCCTCAGCAGAGCCCGGACTTCGGTGACGTCAATTTCCTTCATTGGACCTTCAACAGGGGAGGTGATCTGCATTGGTAGATACGGACATTCCGCTGCGCTCCTTTCTGCATTAACTTCCAGATATTTCCGCCAACTGCTCCGTACCGAAGGTCCCCATCTCCGCCTAAGTTACCATTAAAGACTTTGTTCGCTTCTGGTCTACAAGAGCAATTACATTTCACTCAAGTCTGTCGGCAGGCCGGTGGGAACCCATATCCGTCACCTAGCACGCGCCACGTGTTACGGCAGTGTAGCTGCTTCAAGGAGAATATTCATCAATACGAAATGAAATGCCATTACAAAAATCACGTTACCACGTAAAGAAGAATTGCCACAGACGTTTACACTTTTTGCTCGGCGTGATATACCACAAAACGTATGACATACAATCCAGTGCTGTATTTTCTGCCCCTTGTTGTCCAGACGTGGCAACATCAATACCTTGTGTGTTGATCAATAGGTCTAGCCTGTCGTATCTGGAATCAATGTTCCTTTTTATTTGTCTACTAATTTTCTCCTAAGAGTGCAGTAACAACACGTGATTGAGCCTCCCACTGCTTTGCTTGGGAGGAAGTCGTGCATTCTACTGGGCCTTGTGAATTCATTGCATACAGCATTAATTGGGATGTTCCGTTTCATGTTATGATGTATTTTGGACTTGGCGAACGAATTGTCCCATGTACCAGTTGTAAGCTGATCGCATCTTTAACCAATAAATTTGTATTTTTCGCACTTCTTTCCTAGAATATGTAGAACCACTCTCTGGTGCTGAGACAGGCACAGACTTGGATGCCATCCAACGATGTTATTATTCCACTAAAAATAATCACTTGTTCTGTGATCTGAAGTAAAAGGAATCTCAGTCCTTCGTTTACATAGCAGCAATATCCACTGCGGTGTAATTCAATGTTCTATCATCTCGAATTTTGGCTAAAACCTTGATTTTCATGTTCCTTCTAGCTGTAGTCTTAAAGGAACTCTTGTAAGAATATTCAAGGATGTGATTAGTTGTGTATTTGTTTCAAATTTAGGATATCAGGACGTTGCAATAAAACACTATAACCAAATCCATATTCTTTGTCTCCATCGTAATGTCTATGACAGCAGTATCTGGAGTAGAAAAGAAAGTGCCATTATTAAAAAAGAACCATCATCTGTTATATTTCTGGTTTTCCAGGATTTCGTAAGGATTAGTGGTTTCCATGTAGCGCACGGGCTCTGTTACAGACAGCAATTAAGACGTAGACATGTAATACGTGGTAGTTAGTATGAAATTCCTTGTATAAACCTGCCGTCCTATATGTAGGTCGGCTCTATTTGATTGCGTATCAAAGCTATGTAATTAGAAAAAAAACACACTGTGACGTAAAAGAATGCTACACTGATAAGATAACAATGTACAAATACGATATGTTTGTGTGCGTGACAGTAAATAACATTCATAAACGATTTGCCATGGTTCTTCAGATCTGTCCGTAGAAAAGTTCTCAAGTTTATTAATTTCTAAACAATTGAGATTCTCTCGAACGAACTCAACAACAATGGCTTTTACAGAATATTATGAATTGCCTGCCACAAGCTGCATAGTGGTTGAACATGATCAAATCTCAAAAGGATATGCCGTTCTTTATTCAGGAGGAAATATTTATATGGACGTCAATGCATAAAGGATTGCCGGATTAAGGAGCTTGTAATTCTCCTTTTAGTCTGGACTACTTCTTGTTGTGTATTCTTTAAATGAGGTGGTCTATGAGCTTGTTAATTCCTAAATCGTCAAAGTTTCTTGCGCTTGATATCGTGATTAGTGAAAAGACGCAACACGTCCTCGTAACACGAGAGCTTTTCAAATTTACGACTACACTCTCATATCAGATGATGTTTAACCTCGGGAATGTCATGTTCTTGAGTAATGCGCTTTCTGCATGAGATATCAGTGAATTCAATGTTCAGTAGCATTTCCTTTGTGTGAGAGTTGTAGTGGAGTTGAGTGTTGAACTGTTGGTCACATCGTTTAAATTTGTCTCTGTAGATCTGAACCCGAGGTGAGCAACGCGGATCATCAACCTCTGGATGGCGCAGCGCCTTGTTTCAGGTGCAGTGTGTGTGGTCAAGTTCTGGCCAAGAAGTTGGGCCTTTTGCGACATCTGAGGAGTCATGAATATGATCGTCCCTGCAAATGTGATCAATGCGGAAAGGTCTTCGTTAGCGGAAACAGCCTCTCGGAACATGTAATGATCCATATTGAAGAGGAGCGACACGAATGCAAATTCTGTAGGAAGCTTTTCACGTCTCTAATTGGACTATCGATACACGTACAGACTCATACGGCAGAGAACTCGCAATGTTGTGTTGTTTGTGGCAGATCATTCCGCCAGAGAAGAAGCTTGAGAGACCATATGCGGACTCATACAGGAGAAAGGCCTTACTGCTGCAATATTTGTAGGAAATCATTCAGCAAAGATGGGAACCTAAAGCGACATATGCTGTCACACACAGGAGAAAAGCCGTATTGTTGCAATCTGTGTGGGAAATCATTCAGCCAGAAATTGCATTTAGCAGATCACGTGCGTACTCACACACGGCAAAAACCGTACTGTTGCAATGTCTGTGGAAAATCATTCCGCCGTAAAATCAGTCAAACGGCTCATAATTGCATCAAGGTCTTTGTTAACGGTAACCGGCTCGTTGAACACGCTCTTATCCGTAGTGATGAGCAGCCCCACGAATGCAATATTTGTAGTGAGCTCTTCAGGTCTAAAGCTGCACTATTGATACACGCACGGAATCATGCAGGCGAGAAGCCACCTAGTTGCAATGTCTGTGGCAAATCATTCAGGTCACATGGGAATCTCTTACGTCACATGCGAACTCACACAGGCTTAAGGCCGCACTCTTGCAACCTCTGTGGCAAAACGTTCGGCCAGAAAAGCACTTTAACAGACCACATGCGCACTCATACAGGAGAAAGGCCGTACCAATGCGATGTCTGTGGCAAATCATTCCGCCATAAATTCAGTCTAACGGGTCACATTCGTTTACACATGGGCGAGAAGCCATTTAACTGCAGTATCTGTAGTAAGCACTTCTCTGATAGAGCTGCATTGTGGAAACATTTTCAGACGAGAGGTCATACTGTTGAAATGTCGGTAGTATCATCAGCCAGAGAATCAATCTAACAGCTCGCATCGTAACGCACACGGGTATGATGGCTCAGAATTTCGATTAAATGTTCAGAGAATCATGAAACTTAACCATGCACATGTGAACCACACTGCAGCGTGTTTAGTTCCAAATCTTTCACACGAGACACCACTGCGGTGCCCATGGGCAGAACGGCGCACGAGCGTCACGTCACGCGTGATGAAACCGCACTAAATTTAATATTATTATTTTGCTTCACGTTCCACTAACTATTGCACAAGAGTTCAGAGTTCCACAAGACCATGTCCAATTCTGGAGATGTAGCCAGGCACATGCGATCCCACACAGCAAATATGTAGTAAGTACTTCAGCCGGAACAGCAGCTTCTCGCCACACTTCATGATGTTCACCAGAGAGCGGTCCATCATTTAATTCCATTTTCTCTGAGATATAATCTTCAGGTATCATAATGCTAGATTTGCTTGCGAAAGGAACAAAGTACATTTCATGGGTTATATCTCATTAATCCCAGATATGTGCCACCCGCTTGTTCTCAGCCATTGACGACCCTATTTCTGCTTCCGGAATTTCAGCAGAAGTGTGTTCAGTGACACTAATTGATCCGCCACCGAGAAGCGAGGAATAGAAATAACCCGGATGAGCAGAGAAGAATTGTACGATAAAGTTGTTTGTAAGTGGTAAAAGACTAGAAGCTCAAGAGAAAATATTGAAACGTTTCAGAAAACAATTCAAGGGGAATAAATAAGTGCCAAATCAAGACATAATAGGGTATGCAATTGACATTTTTATTGAACACAGAGCACACCTGTGCCCCTGTTGCTAGATGTCACTGGTGTGTTCCTTTAACTATATGTAGACCAGTAGCTCGGCACTTGTAGGATAGCATTGTGTCTGCTAACTTGTTCTGACTGCAAATTGAAATTTCAACTTCAGTTCCCATGGCTAATCATGAAGGTGACGTAGTTCTCGAGGAGGCGTCTTTAAGTAAAGACTCGTATGTCGACAGCTGCAGTATACTAGTGCTTTAGTTTCTCTGGCAGAGAATCGTCCACTCGCTTCTCTATAATGAAACCACAAATAATTCACTAAAAGTCTCTTGTCTCTTACATTGGAAGTGTTGAAGTTATTTTCATCATATCAAACTTGATATTTGTTTGTTCCAAGCATTCAGCATGAATTGTTAACTCTTGTGTCTCACGTGGGGTTAATAGCTTTTCGTCACCTCCAAACATGACAGTCGGGTATCAAGAAAGGTCTGCTTACTTGAATTAAGGCAACTGGGAAGTGTGAAATGCTCAAAAAATGCATTTTTGGATTTTTATTGTATTATATTCTCCTAAGTTTTCTGAAAAAAATGGCATTCAGTTTGATATTGTTTTCTGCATATTTAGTTTTTTAAAATATTTAAAAAGAGTGTACGTCTCTGTAAGTTGAGTAATGCCACGCCCCATTGTATTCTGATCTAAATTTCTCCTTCCGCTCTGATGAACAGAATTTCTAGTAAATTTTGTTGAATTTGTTTTTATGTTGGCTAATCTGCTGTAGTCTGGGTATGCCTTCGATCATATATCCAATAGATGGCTGATGACGTCACATTCTTGAAGCAAAGATCTCAATCAGCTGACTGGTGGGTAGTGCGAGAGTTTTGAACATTGTGTTATAGGCGAGAATAGTGATCAGCGTACTTAAAAGTGACTTTTAGCTACTGTTAATGAAGCGATGGTGCACTATTGCGTAGCGTATGGATGCAAGGAGACCTTCAAAAAAGGATCTGGCATTTCCTTTCACGGGTAAGTAAATATTTACGTAAATATGATGATGATGTAAGGGGTTTCATACAGTTGTTGTCAGGTGTCTGTAGAATACGTACGTTTATTGTATTGGTTACAGTTCCAGTTTCCCGGTTACAGCAATTTTGAATACTGTGCTTTTATTGATTTCAGTTTTCCTGCTGATGAGACAAGGAAAAAGCAATGGGTAGTTGCATTAAGAAGAGAGAATTTCATACCTGGAAAGCATTCAAGATTATGCTCTAAGCATTTTTCACCGGAATGTTTTGATAATGAAGCATTTGGTGTGGGAGTTAAACTGAAGCCAAATGCAGTACCAACAATTTTTAATTTTCCACCCCACCTTTTACCAGCTGAGAAGAGGAGAAAACCTCCTGTGAAGAGGAAACTTCAATTGGATCCTGTTGCATCAACAAGTTGTGTGTGAGCAGATTTTTTTAAATTTATTATTTTCCATAGATTTATGCAGGAATGTGGCCTGTCATCCTTATGTGAAATATTTGTGTTTAAGATATTTAACATACTGTTCAACTGCAACATCTATTGCAGCATATTAGGTTACTATATTACACATAGGTAATACATTTTTGTTGTTGACCCTTATAATTTTCATATTTTTTCAGTGTTCCTCAGGAAGAGGAGAATGAGTCTCTTCCTAAAACAAAGGTGTTCAGAAAATCTTATGTTGGTGATTACACTGAGGAAATGGTAAAGTCACCAAGGAAAGCCCAGACCTTCATGCAGGTTGCCAGGGAAGTTATTCATAAATCCCATAAGAAGCTGAAATTGGAAAGGCAGAAGTATCGGCGAGCTATTAATCAGTTGCAGAATGGGAAAAACCTTAGTAAACCATCTGAAGGAGAAAATGATGATAACTGAAGATGCTGCTTGCACGCTTGAGGTAAGAAAACAACAGCTTAAATATTTTTTCGGTTTCCCTATATCCGCTAGCCTTTGGTGGTGCTATTTGAGGATCCAAACAGTCTCTGGGTTGATGACCTAACAGACAGACATACATACATAAAATTTGGAGCCTTTAGAAGTCTGTAATTTGTTTTTATTGTATCACAATCTCTGTTAAACAAATATTTCAAAAATAATGTAATACCATAAATTAACTTGTGAAAAAGCATAATGCACCTTTTAACTTCCATTGTTCCAGAAATGTCTTTCTCCTGCTGCTGCCCAACTTCTGATGCGAACAAAGGATGGTGATACAAGAGCAGAGTATCCTCCTGAACTACGCTGCTTTGCACTTACATTGAATTTCTATTCAAGTCGTGCATACAGCTACTTGAGGGATGTATTTCCTCATGGTTTGCCCCATCCAAGTACACTGCGGAAGTGGTATCAGTCGGTGGATGGTAAGCCAGGATTCAGTTCAGAGGCTGCAACTGCTCTCATTTCAAAAGGGAAGGAGATGGCTATCAGTGGAAAGCCCCTAGTGTGTGCACTGATGATGGATGAAATGTGCATCTGGAAGCACATTGAATTTGATGGAAAACAATTTCTTGGTTATGTGAATTGTGGTACTGAAATCGAGGATCAGGATTTACCAGAAGCCAAGGAGGCTTTAGTGTTTATGGTGGTCTCACTAAATGGACACTGGAAAATTCCAGTGGGTTATTTTTTGATTAACGGTTTAAGTGGCTCGGAGAGAGCAAATCTAGTGATTGAGTGCCTTAAATTTTTAAATGACCTAATGTAATTGTAGTGTCACTTACTTTTGATGGTGCTGCTTCTAATTTATCCATGGCCCGTTGTTTGGGAGCTTCTTTTGATGAAAATAATATGGTGAACTGGTTTGAAAATCCCTCAAATGATTCTAAAATGTTTATTCTTCTAGATGCTTGCCATGCTATAAAATTAGTGAGGAATACTTTAGGAGCTAAGAGAACTTTTGCCAGGGGTGATAATGTCATAGATTGGAGGTACTTAGAAGAGTTAGAGAAACTTCAGAGTATCGAGGGCCTTCATCTAGGAACAAAACTTTCCAAAAGGCACATTCACTGGGAGAAGGAACCCATGAAAGTAAAGCTCGCCACACAAACATTCAGTGAAAGTGTTGCAAGTGCAATGACATATTGTGACAGAGACTTAAATCTTCCTCAGTTTCAAGGGTGTGAGGAGACTGTAAAATTTGTTAGGCTCATGAACAATATATTTGATATCTTGAACAGCCGTAATCTTTGTTCAAAGGGATGGCAGAAACCATTGAAAGCAGAGAATATCCACAGTACGAGGGCCTACATTCAGGAGGCTATTGAATATATACAATCACTGCAAGAGATGGATGGTGGTGTTTGTCTAGTGAAGTGCTCTAGGAAAACTGGTTTCATAGGTTTGATTGTGTGTCTAAAGTCTGTCTTAGGAGTGTATGACTCAATTTTGAACATGCCACAGCTGAAGATGCATTTTCTGCTCACCTACAAACTTAGTCAGGATCATCTGGAAGTATTTTTTAGTGCCATTAGGAGTCATGGTGGTCATAACAACCCCACAGCTAGGCAGTTTGAAGCAGCATATAAAAGACTTTTGCTCCATATACAGATAGGTACTACAACCAGTGCCAATTGCTCTGCAGTTGACCCTACTGTTATTATGAATTGTAGAGACAGCAGTCAAATAACTGGTGATCCTATTCATCTGCCTGCCAACAGTACTGATGTACTTTTTGTTAGTCATGATCATGACTACATTCCACACCCAGCCAACCTGACACTGTATGTTGAGGATGTAGTGGAATATATAGCAGGTTTTGTTGTGAAAAGATTACAGAAAGCAGTTAAATGTGATGTTTGTAAGGCGGTTCTCCAAACAGCAGTTTCACATTCAGCACTCCTGAAGAGGAAAAACAGAGGTGGCCTTTCAATCCCATCATTAGATGTGATATACCTCTGCAGGGAAGGTGAAAAGATGATGCAACAATTCCAGCACAAAATGACAAGGATGAAGGACCCTTTAAATGTACTTGTAATGGCAGTACTGAACCATGCTAAGAGAGAAGTGTTTGATGAACTTCAGGAGCATACATTTGCTTCTCCGCCCCTTGACAACCACATTCATCAGCTGAAGCGAGCAGTTTTGATGGAATACTTTAAAGTGAGGTTACACCATAAAGCACGGCTTGAAACAGAAAAACTTCACAGTGTGAGGGTACGAAGCTTTCACACAAAGACTGTTCTATTCAGGAACCAGTAATATAAGGTAGGCTGCTTTATAATATAATTATTGCATTTGTTATATAAACGTGTTAGAGTGTGTAGGCCTATATGAGGATTTCTATGCTTCCTATGACTGGAATATTTATATAGACTCAAGTTGCTAATGTAAGAGGATGCTGGTGTGGTATGCTAGTTTCACTGATTTGTATTAGTGTTCTACTTTTAGGCATATTCCCTCTAATCATTCTGTCTATGAGTCAGGTTGATTTTTATAGAAATTCATTCTTAAATTACTTTTATATTGGCATGTCTTGTTTCTGTATTTTTGGAACAACATTACTGAATGCTGCAGGATGTTTTCTTTTCTTCAGATGTGACCTCCTATTTATAGGCCTACTTCAAATGTGGCATGTGCATTAGTTTATGTTGGGCTTTAAACTAAGCTTAATTTAGTAGGTGGCAGTGGAGTGAAATTTTACCTGTGTAGCATTTTATGTATCCCTTTATTATTATTATTATTATTTATTAGTATTATTATTATGATGATGATGATTATTATTATTATTATTATGTTGTTGTTGAAGCAGCATATTACAACAGATCCCTGCTTCATAGGCATAAATAGGTACTACAACCAGTGCCAATTGATATGCAGTTGACCCTACTGTATTGTGAATATTTCTTGTTATGGTACCTGTTTATCGTTTACCCTGGAGAGTTCATTTTTGTTGCCATCTGTTGGTGGTGTATGGTTCACTTAAGTGTGATACTTGTGTTATTTTCTTTCCATAATGGTCTTGTAGGCTATATGTCACTCTTTGCATCTTGTGTTGTTGGGCATTGGTTTGAAGTAGGCCTATTTCAGTCAAAAGTATACCGAGCACGGTAAATACAGTATTTTAAAGTTGTTTTTGGAAGTTATGAAGTGTTTATTGTAGATGTCAGTCGCATTAATATTTCAAATTAGGCTACACTTCCTTACGGACAACTTTCAGAGGTTAGCTTTCAGCTATTAATCCCAATATGATGCGGTAATTGGAAAAAATTACTTGTCTCTTACATTATAATAAATAATTAACATTAAACAATTAGTGTTACTCACGGGGATGTAATACTTGCAAAAAAAAGATCATAATGAGGGTGTATCCTATCATAGCTCTCTTTTGGTTTTAAACATTTTCGTCGTAATTATGCATTTATGTCCACGGTTTTTATTGTAATTAACGCTTAACCACAACAGCTAAGCAGGGTACATATCATATTCCGATTTCGCCGCCTTTTCGAATGTCACTGTTCGACAATTTCCTTATATCCTCTCGGACTCTGCTTCGAACTACCCCCCAGTCAGCTGATCGAGATGTTGGCTTCAAGCCGCAACATGGACGAGGTGGCGCTAAGCGCACTCTATAGTATTAATGCTCTAAGGGGTATGCCCTGCCACGTCTTCTTTTGTTTTGTGTTGTGTGATTGTATGAGTAAACAAGTGGGTCCATTTGAAGTTACAAAACTTTTCTGTTGCACGTTGGTTTTTTCTTCATGCCATAAGTGGTGTTATAAAATAGTGGTAATGCCTAGTGTCTGTAGTGTATACAAAAACAAGGGAATAAATATAGTAAGGTAAACGATTGCGAACCTCGTGTTCATTCTAACTTGCAAGAACAAAGTAGTCGAAGTGATCGTGATATTGCAAGCTGTTCAAGTATTTTGGTGAAGAAGTTGCTGACAGTGATTCTGTAAATAGTACTGGTAAGGGGAATATTATTGTTAATGTACAGTTGTTATCAGAATTCATTAGCAATAACACCTGTTTTAAATACTGTAAATGAAAAGACTCTTTGTCTGTCAACTGATGATACTAGTGTTAGGAAAGGACTTTCTTCTAAACTGATTATTAGTTGTCAGAATTGTAATGTAAATAAGTCAACTAGGCCTTCAGGAAACACTGCAGATAGATATTTTAATATAAATGTATGAATGGTGTATGGCATTCAGTACTTAGGCAAAGGGCAGGAAGCTGCAGAGATCCTCTGTGCAGTGTTAGATTTACCCCCTCCACCTAATAAATTTAGTAATTACTATGGGATTTTAAAGAAACATCTGCATGAAGTGCATAATGAAAAAATGAGAACTGCAGCAACAGAACCTATCCAAAAAAACAATGGTGATAGTGACATTACTGTGGGATTAGGTGGGACATGGTAGAAGAGAGGCCACACATCCTCTCATAGAGTAGTTGCTGTCACATCTAGTGACACAGATAAGGTATTGGACTTTGGGGACAGGGTGCAGGTTAAATATCAAGGACCATAAATGTGTAAAGACCTATAAAGAACTCTTCCTTCAAGCAGTTGATGGGAGAGGAGTGTATTATGTGAATTACCTAGGGGATGGGGATTCTAAAGGATATAAGTTAGTCAGTGAAACAGGGCCTTATGGCCCTAATGTAAATATAGAGAAACTTGAATGTGTAGGGCATATGCAGAAAAGAATGGGTACCAGACTTAGGAAACTAAAAACAAGACTTGAAAGTTAAAGTATTGCATGACCAAGAACAACTAGGTGGTGCTGGTAGCTTAACTGACTCAGAAATAGTCTTGATTCAGACTTACTATGGGTTAGCTATCAGGAGAAATACCCATAATTTGAAGGACATGAGGTCAGCTGTGTGGGCAATACTTTTACGTAAAACATCTACTGACTCGTACCCACAACATCTGTTCTGCCCCAAAGGTGAGGAGTCGTGGTGTGGTGTCCAGAAAGCTTTAGGAGATGGTATTAATTATCAGCACAAACACTCACTTCCTAGTGCTGTGATAGAAGCCATGGGACCTGTTTCCACAGATCTCGGTGAAGATAAACTGTTGAAGAAACGTCTTCATGGGCAGACTGAAAATATAAATAAAAGTTTTAATAATTGTGTGTGCGAATGCCTACCAAAAACTCTTTTTATAGAATATAGTGCAATAGTTATTGGTGTATGTGATGCTGTTATTACTTTCAGTGAGGGTGCAGTGGGGAGAACTAAAGTTTTGAAGGCATTGGGCATAGAACTAGGTCATAACACCACAAAAGCTTTGTATCGAATTGATCAACATACTCTGTCAGTGGGGGGATGCAGCAGTGTGGCAAAATAACACTTTTCAACGAGATCAGCAAAGAAGGTCAGAAATTAACTATGCTGAAAGAGAGGCTGAGGCCTCATCAAATGAAGGCAGGACTGCAAAAGGGAGGAAAAGGAAGGTAGATTAATCATCTGAAGCAGATAATGATGACTATTCTTCAAGAATGCACAGAAGTATGTTTTAATACGTTTTATGATTTAATCACTTTTTCTCAATACTACATTTTTGTAAACATAGGTAAATTTTTTCAGGAACGGTTAGGCATAGAAAGCTGAAATTTGGACCATGTATTTTACATGTAATAATTACTGCTGATAAGTAACATTATGCAGTTAGATTCTAGGATATTAACTTTTTAGTTTTGGGATTTAGGCAGATTTTTTTGTGCAGGGTAATTATTTTCTTCACTAAAATGTATTTCAGATACGAAGTTGAATTTACTTTCCAAGGTCAACTAACAGTGGTAAAATAACATGTAAAAATCTCAAGTCAAAATTTTCAAAAAGGCTCTCAGAAATTGTACCTAAAATGTTAAAAGTGGTATGAACTTTTAGTAAGTTTATGACTCATTTACTTAAAAGTTTTTTGATTTAGAATAACGAAAGTATGAACAGTCAAAGAACAGGCTTCGATAAACTACAGAAATTTTTAAAAATAAAATCCATTGAAAATTTAATGTTTAAATGGATGAAATACCAAGATGTGCAACTCCCAGCTTGTAACACTTCCTGGTTACCTATGTTTACATAATCTGACCATGCTTATTCAATCAAAACAATGAAATATGATGGCGGGTGAATTTACAAATATGGCAATAAACAGTAGTCTGGAATCAGTGGCCTTAATATAATGCTGCGGCTGGACGATTTCAGGATGAAATTAATATCCACTACAAAAAGAAGCCTCAAGGGCTATTTATAGAAAACCACTTTGTGGTTCAACTAGAATACAAAAACATGGGATTTAATCTGCTCGGATCCATAAACAACGATGCTTTTGATTTATCGGACATTTAATATCAAGAAGCGATTCCCAGACCTTTTTAATTTAGGCTGTGCACTAACTGACCATCAGCGTAGGTCGAGTTACCTGGATCCTCAATTGAATCTGTGTAACATCCAGTTCACATCACTGAGCTATCATAATCATCCAAGAAAGTTATATTTTAAGGTTAAGGAAACCCTTCTGATGACCAAAGTGAGCCCTCATTTGAGTTAAATGAACTTGGCTGATGACGAAAGTGACCCTTCACTGAATTTAATTGAACATGCCTGATGACCCTCCAAAGTTAGAGGGCACAAAGTGCCAGTGAATTAATAGTGTAAAATCACACATCATAAAATAGTGTGTATTGAAATTAAATGAAGTTATTTCACAATCCAAAACCACAGGTTGAAGTCGGTGAAGGGAATGATTCCATGAAAACCGGTGAAAGGAAATCCTGTCCTACAGTTTTACCAATGCTACCACTTTTTATAGCATTCAATCAACCCCCAAAATAAAACATTGAAATAAACTCGACTCATGGGTAACTCCTATTAGTCACAGAGTTCAATATTATCGACTTATTTAGTCCTACTAGAATATAAACACGCAAACTATTACAACTCCTTTATGATCAGCATGGCCATAAATCATGGACTAATGGCAGAGTCCTACAACATCTTATGGAGTTCCATGTGGTACCGACTCTTTGTGTCAAACTAGAATTCTCACCCGTTATCGAGGAGCAGTTGGCCAGCTACATCATTTCACGATCCTAGGAAGGCCAAGCAATCCCAAGGATCCCTTCCCTGCACTTCAGACTCCATCCTACGCTTCCACTGGAGGACACACCAACGACAATAATTAACACCCAGCTACAATACGAACAAATCAAGAAATGGATATCCTAAATATCTAAGAACGTCCCTTCTGACACCAAGATAATTATGTGAATGCTCAATGTTAATACGAACTATCACTGCGTTATGGAAACATCGACAATGGAGTACTAAGTCAAATGTTCGGAACTGTTACTGAGAATCCGCTTATGCAATAGAAATGAAATTCAAACAACTCCCCTTTTATTTTAAGAATCAATAATGGAGCGGGAGAGTTGGCCGTGCGGTTCGGAGCGCGCAGCTGTGAGCTCGCCTCGGGAGATAGTGGGTTCGAACCCCACTGTCGGCAGCCGTGAAGATGGTTTTCCGTTGTTTCCCATTTTCATACCAGCCAAATGCTGGGGTTATACCTTAATTAATGCCACGGCTGTTTCCTTCCCATTCCTAAGCCTTTCATGTCCCATCGCCGCCAAAAGACCTATCTTTGTCGGTGCGACATAAAGCAAAATTGCAAGAAAACAATAATGTTGTTAAAAGCCCTTCTGTTTCCAAGCAGGGTCCGTCTCATACAAATATGAACACCTGTTATCTCGTCAAACATGAGTAGTATAATAGGACAGTTTTGCCGCCACCACCACCACCGGCTCCCAGGCCTCCTCCACCACCACCACAGCCAGAGGCCTCCCAGATGCCTCCTCCACCACCACCACAGCCAGAGGCCTCCTCCACCACCACCAAAGCCAGAGGCCTCCCAGAGGTCTCCTCCACCACCCGCGCGAAATTTGAATTTGTAAACAAATCCACGTGTTTTTTGACAGCCACGTGTTTTTTGACAGACAACAACGCATCGCTAACCTCAGTACTGCCATCTTGACGGGCCTAAACCTCAGTAGTACCAACTTAACCTAACTAGCGCGAGATAAACAAATCCACGTGTTTTTTGACAGCCACGTGCTTTTTTGACAGCTGTCATCCGCCATCTTTAAACCACAGAGCACTGTGCTGCAATCTTTATCGCAGTAGCTGCAAATTCGTCACCTGTCATCCGCAGTGCTGCCATCTTGGCGGGCCTAAACCTTAGTGCTACCAACTTAACCTCACTAGCGCGAGATTTGAATCGGTAAACAAATCCACGTGCTTTTTTGACAGCTGTCATCCGCCATCTTTAATCTATAGAGCACAGTGCTGCCCTCTTTAGCTACTTACCTTTGAAATGTGGTGGCGGATAATTTGAAAAATGCTTTTTGACAGCAGCCATCTTTAATCTAGAGAGCACCGTGCTGCCCTCTTTAGCTTGATACCTTTGAAATGTGGTGGCAGGCAATTCCACATGACAGCAGCCATCCTTAATCAAGAGAGCACCGTGCTACCCTCTATGTGGTGGCGGCAATTTGAAAAATTCTACATGCTCTTGTTTGGAAACAAACTCACGCGCTTTTTTGACAGCCGTCATCCGCCATCTTTAATCAACAGAGCACAGTGCTGCCCTCTTTAGCTAGATACCTTTGAAATGTGGTGGCGGCAAATTCCACGTGCTCTTGTTTGGAAACAAAGCCATGTGCTTTTTTGACATCTGACATCCGCCATCTTTAATCTACAGAGCTGAGTGCTGCCCTCTTTAGCTACTTACCTTTGAAATGTGGTACGTCACAGCTGTCATCCGCAGTGCTGCCATCTTAACGGGCCTAAACCTTAGTGCTACCAACTTAACCTTACTAGCGCGAGATTTGAATCGGTAAACAAATCCACGTGCTTTTTTGACAGCTGTCATCCACCATCTTTAATCCATAGAGCACAGTGGTGCCCTCTTTAGCTACTTACCTTTGAAATGTGGTGGCGGATAATTTGAAAAATGCTTTTTGATAGCAGCCATCTTTAATCCAGAGAGCACCGTGCTGTCCTCTTTAGCTAGATACCTGTGGTGGCAGGCAATTCCACGTGACAGCAGCCATCTTTAATCAAGAGGGCACCGTGCTGCCCTCTTTGTGGCGGTGGCAAATTCCACGTGCTTTACAAACTCACGTGCTTTTTTCTGACAGCTGTCATCCGCCATCTTTCATCACAAACCTCAGTGCTGCGCTCTTTAGCTAGTTACCTTTGATGTGGTGGCGGGCGTGCTCTTGTTTGGAAACAAAGCCACGTGCTTTTTGACAGCTGTCATCCACCATCTTTAATCAATAGAGCACTGTGCTGCTATCATGCGGGCAATTTCGTCAGCTGTCATCCGCCATCTTTAATCTACAGAGCACCGTGCTGCCCTCTATGTAGTAGCGGGCAATTTGAAAAGTTCCGTTAGCTGTCATCCGCCATCTTTAATCAAGAGAGCACCGTGCTGCTACCTTTAGCTAGATACCTTTGAAATGTGGTGGCGGCAATTTGAAAAATTCTATGGGCTCTTGTTTAGTAAACAAAGCAACGTTCTTTATTTTGAAAGCTGTCATCCACCATCTGTAATCAATAGAGCACTGTTCTGCTATCATGCGGGCAATTGCGTCAGCTGTCATCCGTCATCTTTAATCCACAGAGCACCGTGCTGCTCTCTGTAGTAGCGGGCAATTTGAAAAGTTCTGTTAGCTGTCATCTGCCATCTTTAATCAAGAGAGCACCGTGCTGCCATCTTTAGCTAGATACGTTTGAAAAGTGGTGGCGGCAAATTGAAAAATTCCATGTGCTCTTGTTTAGTAAACAAACTCACGCGCTTTTTGTCAGCTGTCATCCGCCATCTTTAATCTATAGAGCTCAGTGCTACACTCTTTAGGTACATACCTTTGAAATATGGTGGCGGATAATTTAAAAAGAAAAATTCTACATCAGCCATCTCTCGACGCTAATTGCACAAGATGGTGACTATATATGACTCCTTAAAGGTGCTTATGCAAGATTGCCGCTATACATAGGTTCTTATGAGATGCTTTTGGGATGCTTGCGCAAGATGGCGTTTATACAAGGCTCCTTATGAGACGCCCTAGAGATGCTTGCGCAAGATGGCGGTTGCTCTTATGCGGCGGCTTAAGGGTCCTTGCACAAGATGGCTAGAGATGCCCTAAGGATGCTTGCGCAAGATGGCGGACGCTAGATGGCGGCTATACACGACTCCTTATGAGACGCCTTAAGGGTGCTTGCGCAAGATGGCTGCTGCTCTTATGAAGAAAGCTAGCTTAGAGGCTAACGTGTCGTGCTAGTTCGATTCATTAAATTTGGGGTGTAAATGCATAATGTTAAATATCTCGAAAAAGGTGCATCGTAGAGCAAAACGGACAAAATTTTTCCACCCAATACCTCGGTTCGCAGTATAGGGAACATATCATAAGAAAAACATAGTCTAATGATGAGATCAACGGTTCGGTTCCTACTTAGGCCCTTTTGCATTCGCTCTGTTTTCGCTTGTATTGAAGCAAGTCTTCGTAACATGATCAGGTCTAGCTATGGTAGAGAGTATAACGTGCCGTGCAGCATAAGGAATAGTTATGTGTAAAAAATCTTGTGAACATAGCAGAATGTTTACTACGTAGGTGTAGACATTGAACGTTGCATGCTGAGGCAGCATACTACGTGACCGTGACGTCACGACCACGTGCTCTTGTTTGGTAAACATAGCCACGTGCTTTTTTGACAGCTGTCTTCTTGACGAACCCTAACCTCACTTTGAAGAATAATAGAGCGTCGCTAACCTCACTGCTGGCATCTTTACGGCGGTAAACCTCAAGGCTGCCACCTTATGCATGTTATAGCGCGGAATTTAAAATCCAACAACGGAACATTGTTAACCTCACTCCTGTCATCTTTACGGCAGTAAACCTCAAGGCTGCCACCTTATGCATGTTGTAGCGCGGAATTTATAATCCAACAACAGAACATTGCTAAACTCTCTGCTATCATCTTGAAAAGTTCAGTGTTCCAAACACTAGTTCGAAAAACGTAACTCATCGCACCTCGGGGATTTTATTAGGTAAGACGTAACTCCTAGGTTCCATTCCTTGTTCTGAACATGAAACCATTTACAAATAAAGATTAATTTTCTACACTTAACAAAGTACAAGCGTTCTTGCTGATAGCGATCGATGAGGTTGTTGCTCCTTTAGCCCTTTAGCCCTTATGCCCATTAGCCCTTTAGCCTATATGCCTTAAAAGGAATGTGTGGTAATCTAATATTCTTAGAACAAAGGTATCCCCTGGCATGCTCTAAACAAATGTTGTATCGAGTACAGTGTTCGGTTCTACTTATTTAGTGTTCTAAACACTTCAATCAATGTTCCGATCACATGATAGAGTTAACGACATAGAGTGCAGTGTCCGATTCTAGTCTTGTTACGTTTCTATTGTGATTTGCAAGTCTAAACATAATGACGTCATCACTGCAGCACGTCCTTACTCTAGCTATCCCGTTAGAGCTATGCCTTGACATAAGAGGAGGCCTTAACAGCTTATGTATAGCCGCTATTGTTTAAAGATAGCTGCTGTTAAGAAAAAGCATGTAGAATTTTTCAAATTACCGGCCACCACTTTTCAAAGGTATGAGGTTTAGTGCTGTAAAGATACCTGCACGATGCAAAGCTAGCTTTCTTCATCAGAGCAGCCACCATCTTGTGTGAGCACCTCTAGGCCGTATCATAAGGAGCTGTGTATAGTCACCGTCTTGTCGCTGCTACCTTACGCAAGCACCCCTAGGGCGTCTCATAAAGCAGCAGCCATCTGGTGCAAGCGCTCTTAATCTGTCTCATAAGAAGCTATGTATAGCCGCCATCTTGTAGAATTAGATAGCTGCCAATGCTAAAGGGCCTAAGTAGGAATCGAACCGTCGATCTCATCATTAGACTATGTTTTTCTTATGCTTTCATGTTCCTGATACTGCAAACCTAGGTATTCGGTGGAAAAATTTCTGTCCGTTTTCGAGATATTTTGCATTTAAGCCACAAATTTATTGAATCGAACCTGCACGGCACGTTATACTCTCTACCATAGCTAGACCTGATCATGTTACGAAGACTGGCTTCAATACAAGCGAAAACAGCGAATGCCAAAGGGCCTAAGTACGAACCGAACCGTTGATCTTATCATTAGACTATGTTTTTATTATGATATCATGTTCCCCATACTGCGAACCGACGTATTGGGTAGAAACATTTTGTCCGTTTTGCTCAACGATGCCCCGTTTTCGAGATATTTAACATTATGCATTTACACTCCAAATTTAATGAATCGAACTAGCACGACACGTTAGCCTCTAAGCTAGCTTTCTTCATAAGAGCAGCAGCCATCTTGCGCAAGCACCCTTAAGGCGTCTCATAAGGAGTCATGTATAGCCGCCATCTTGCGTCCGCCATCTTGCGCAAGCATCCTTAGGGCATCTCTAGCCATCTTGCGCAAGGACCCTTAAGCCGCCTCATACGAGCAACCGCCATCTTGCGCAAGCATCTCTAGGGCGTCTCATAAGGAGCCTTGTATAACCGCCATCTTGCGCAAGCATCCCAAGGGCATCTCATAAGAACCTATGTATAGCGGCCATCTTGTATAAGCACATTTAAGGAGTCATGTATAGTCACCATCTTGTGCAATTGGCGTCGAGAGATGGCTGATGTAGAATTTTTCTTTTTAAATTATCCGCCATCATATTTCAAAGGTATGTACTAAAGAGTGTAGCACTGAGCTCTATAGATTCAAGATGGCGGATGACAGCTGACAAAAAGCGCGTGAGTTTGTTTACTAAACAAGAGCACGTGGAAATTTCAATTTGCCGCCACCACATTTCTAAGGTATCTAGCTAAAGATGGCAGCACGGTGCTCTCTTGATTAAAGATGGCGGATGACAGCTAACAGAACTTTTCAAATTGCCCGCTACTACAGAGAGCAGCACGGTCCTCTGTGGATTAAAGATGGCGGATGACAGCTGACGAAATTGCCCGCATGATAGCAGCACAGTGCTCTATTGATTAAAGATGGTGGATGACAGCTGTCAAAAAAAGCACGTGGCTTTGTTTACTAAACAAGAGCACATAGAATTTTTCAAATTGCCGCCACCACATTTCAAAGGTATCTAGCTAAAGATGGCAGCACGGTGCTCTCTTGATTAAAGATGGCGGATGACAGCTAACAGAACTTTTCAAATTGCCCGCTACTACATAGAGGGCAGCACGGTGCTCTGTAGATTAAAGATGGCGGATGACAGCTGACGAAATTGCCCGCATGATAGCAGCACATTGCTCTGTTGATTAAAGATGGTGGATGACAGCTGTCGAAAAGCACGTGGCTTTGTTTCCAAACAAGAGCACATAGAATTTTTCAAATTGCCGCCACCACATTTCAAAGGTAACTAGCTAAAGAGCGCAGCACTGAGGTTTGTGATGCAAGATGGCGGATGACAGCTGTCAGAAAAAAGCACGTGAGTTTGTAAAGCACGTGGAATTTGCCACCGCCACAAAGAGAGCAGCAGGGTGCCCTCTTGATTAAAGATGGCTGCTGTCACGTGGAATTGCCTGCCACCACAGGTATCTAGCTAAAGAGGACAGCACGGTGCTCTCTGGATTAAAGATGGCTGCTATCAAAAAGCATTTTTCAAATTATCCGCCACCACATTTCAAAGGTAAGTAGCTAAAGAGGGCACCACTGTGCTCTATGGATTAAAGATGGTGGATGACAGCTGTCAAAAAAGCACGTGGATTTGTTTACCGATTCAAATCTCGCGCTAGTAAGGTTAAGTTGGTAGCACTAAGGTTTAGGCCCGTTAAGATGGCAGCACTGCGGATGACAGCTGTGACGTACCACATTTCAAAGGTAAGTAGCTAAAGAGGGCAGCACTGTGCTCTGTAGATTAAAGATGGCGGATGTCAGCTGTCAAAAAAGCACATGGCTTTGTTTCCAAACAAGAGCACGTGGAATTTGCCGCCACCACATTTCAAAGGTATCTAGCTAAAGAGGACAGCACTGTGCTCTGTTGATTAAAGATGGCGGATGACGGCTGTCAAAAAAGCGCGTGAGTTTGTTTCCAAACAAGAGCATGTAGAATTTTTCAAATTGCTGCCACCACATAGAGGGCAGCACGGTGCTCTCTTGATTAAAGATGGCTGCTGTCATGTGGAATTGCCTACCACCACATTTCAAAGGTATCTAGCTAAAGAGGGCAGCACGGTGCTCTCTAGATTAAAGATGGCTGCTGTCAAAAAGCATTTTTCAAATTATCCGCCACCACATTTCAAAGGTAAGTAGCTAAAGACGGCAGCACTCTGCTCTATAGATTGAAGATGGCGGATGACAGCTGTCAAAAAAGCACGTGGATTTGTTTACCGATTCAAATCTCGCGCTAGTGAGGTTAAGTTGGTAGCACTAAGGTTTAGGCCCGCCAAGATGGCAGCACTGCGGATGACAGGTGACGAATTTGCAGCTACTGCGATAAAGATTGCAGCACAGTGCTCTGTGGTTTAAAGATGGCGGATGACAGCTGTCAAAAAAGCACGTGGCTGTCAAAAAACACGTGGATTTGTTTATCTCGCGCTAGTTAGGTTAAGTTGGTACTACTGAGGTTTTGGCACGTCAAGGTGGCAGTACTGAAGTTAGCGATGCGTTGTTGTCTGTCAAAAAGCACGTGGCTGTCAAAAAACACGTGGATTTGTTTACAAATTCAAATTTCCCGCGGGTGGTGGAGGAGGCCTCTGGCTGTGGTGGTGGTGGTGGTGGAGGAGGCATCTGGGAGGCCTCTGGCTGTGGTGGTGGTGGAGGAGGCCTCTGGGAGCCGGTGGGGGTGGTGGCGGCAGAACTGTCCTATTATACTACTAACATGTTTATACCCGCCTTTCTCCACTGACTTACATGTGAGCAGATTTATCTCGCCACGGACGGTCTTTTATCACCGCACAATTATACATCCAAATCTTTGTATTATTTGACATTTCATTTGTCAACATTATTGCCATTACAAATTACCTCAAGTCTAATGGGATCTGTGAAGTATGATATAGGTTTCACTGGTATTAATGGAGTTTTTGCATGAACATACGATCCCTCTGGACATAAGATCCTATTCAATGTTCAAACCATGCGCCATACCATATTTCAAAACATTCTGTCCTGACGATTTTCCCTCAGGCATTTTTACAAAGAAACCTCGGCATTATCAACACTATTACCTCTGGAATGTCTACTAGGAGCATATCTCACTGAGTCGCATGGTTTCATAAACACATGGACAAGCAGAACATGTCTACCACCGTCAGTTATGGACAGTTATGAAGTTTCTCACTTCACTCGGAAGTACACAACTCCAGACGCATATGTCACTGACTTCAGCATCGACACCAAACCTCGTTATACCGAAGCCCGTGCTATCACCTCCTGACAAATATATCGCGGACTGATCTTTCACAAAGAATGCAAACCACACGGATAGTAAATATTACTCATTCCATTACTGAACATCGAGCCCGGAACCCAAACAAACGCAGCTAACTGTCAGTACCACTGCACCATCCAGAACTAATGACCCCATGCAAGTGAAATAAGTCAGGAAGCAACACACATTTACACACCCAGAATATTACATAAACATATAACAAGGCTAGAACTTACCTCCAGATGGTAGCAAAAGACAATTAAACCCCGTGGACCAATGTATTAGCCTGTCAGAACGTCAGATAGTTTTGTGCGGAAACATGACAAACACTTTTGCAAGCAAGAATAATTTAATTAATGATTTCAAACGTTAAAATTAAGAAATATTTACAGTTCAGCCTCGTAAGGCTTTGCTTGTTAAGATTAAAGCTCAAAATTAATTAACCCAAGCTAATAGAAAGTTAAAACCAAGTTTAAATCACATTAAAACCGCCGGCGGGTAAGATATGAACTAAAATAATAAATAAAATCATACCATATTTGTTGCATAAGAAACTAGTCTCAAGCCCTTCTTTTCTTGACAGAGAGTTGTTAATCATTAGAATTTTGTAAACCGAGCTCGATAGCTGCAGTCGCTTAAGTGCGGCCAGTATCCAGTAATCGGGAGATAGTGGGTTCGAGCCTCACTGTCGGCAGCCCTGAAGATGGTTTTCCGTGGTTTCCCATTTTCACACCAGGCAAATGCCGGGGCTGTACCTTAATTAGGCTACGGCCGTTTCCTTCCAATTCCTAGGCCTTTCCTATCTCATCGTCGCCGTAAGATATATCTGTGTCGGTGCGACGTAAAGCAAACAGCAAAAGAATTTTGTAAGTCACTCTTGGTAGAAATTAGTTCTTAAATACTTCTCCACACTTTAGAGAGATGCTTCCTCTCTTTCTCAATTTACATCGTCCATGGCGCAATGAAACACACTGGGAGGTCCAGCAATGGATAAGAAAGCCTCCTTAGTAAGAAACCGAAAGGAAAGGTACTTTACCCGGAAACCCACAAGGGAATAAAAGAAAGTAACTCAAATGTGTCCCACAATTAACCATTCATACCCATCCAGGGTCAATTCAGTACCTCAGAGACGGTATCTCACGACTGGACTGTCCACCATTAAAATCTTATTACCTCTCAAAACAATCATTATCACCAAGGGGACCATCATTACAATCATTTGCACGAGAGCCAATCCCAGTAGTGGGCAACAATTTTAGATGAAAATGGAGGAAAACAAAGTTGCAGGTCACCACCAAAACCAAAGTATCAACAAATATATCAAAGTTAACTTAAGAAAATAAAAGTAACAAGAAAGGAAATAAGTATCAACAGATACCAAATAGAATAATCCTTATTGGAACTCCCATTGCATTAACCCTGATTTAAGTAACGATTTAATTTGAAACAGGGAGAGAATACCCCAATGGCTTTAACAATATTAACAAAATAATTTTTGTAAACACAGCGTTACCCAGATATCTTGAAACGTTCGTAAGGTGACCATTAAACACGTTCTGACTAAGCAACACCAGAGATAGTAAATTCTCCACAAGATTGCTGGTTATAAATTTCTAACGCACCTTAAATCCTTGTATGATAGAAACAGGTTCTGACGAAAACATAGATGGAAAGGAGACCAACACGAAGCCACGGTTGCTGCGCGCCCCCAAAGGTCAATATATTTCCATACGTCTCCACTCATCATACTTCAGTGTTTAAAATCAAGCTCATTTTTGGTGATTCAGTCCACAATAAATGCCAATCACTGGTACCAAGTCCAACTTCAGATACCCACTGTATGCAGAAGTAAAGGCATTTCAGAACCCGAAATATTCATAATTAACCACAAATCACATATAATTCAATCGATAATTCAAGGTACGGAGGTTATCACTGCGCCGAAACATAATGAATATTTCAATATTAGTTCTAGCTTCTAATATTGTTAGATGTTTTACCGCTCTATATTTCACCTTTCACATACAGTTTAATATTAGAACACATCACCTTTAACATGCATAAAGTTCATTTGGAATTCACAAGTTTTGAAATTTTCCCACTTAACTCAAACGATTGTTTTCCATTTGTTTAATTCTTTTAGCCATCACACGCATGGTTATAAGAGGAGCAGCAAAGATTACTTGATTAGGTCCAATGCCCTTTAGGATTGACCACCTAACACATTTTAGTTTAAATTTTAATGCTGATTATCGAGTTGTTAGCAACGAAACGCATTATCAAGTTTATTCTATTGCAGCCAAACGGGCCTCGGTAGGTAATAGAGAAAACAAAACCAGTTGGAGGGGAAGAGAGAAAATGCAATATTGGTGAGTATTATTTACTAAAATAATAAGACCCAAATTGTTATGCTCACCTACTTAGTAGAGTTGGCACTAGAGTATCCCACTGGCTTAAGGAAATACCAGGAGCAGAAGATGCAAATGCCGAAAACCCAGACTAAGCAAACTCAAACCCAATCAATGAAATAGAACAAAACACCCAAAGTACATCTGGTTACGCAGAGGAAGAAAGGTACTTAGACAGGGAGGTTACTCATAAGGCATAAGAATGAACTGATAAATGAGAGTGAAATAACATTGACGAACAGGATATTAAAAATCCTATAAGGTGCCACAATTCTTCAAGTAACCGGAAAACTTAGACGCACACTACCATACAGAAATACAGAATTACACAGATATACACCAAAACACAAAGTTTCCAATAACACAAAACAAACGAATTAAGTAAATATATATTTGCACCAACTAAATAAGGAGAAGGAATACACTCGACGACGGACCACATTTACACAATCAATACCTTCAATGTAGATCGACCACTCACTGACACAGCTTAACCCTAGAAACGGGAAGGTAATCGAACACCAGTTACTCACTGATGTCAACTTGATGTTGAGACAGAAGGTATATGTTTGCAAAGCCAAACATAGTGCACAAGCAGAAGGGAGATAATCAAGGTATTGACCAAATTGACGCTACAGAACTACCAGTTGAGGTTTAACTAATGGCCAACTTCCCAAATATACATTTAGCAAACTTCTAACTACCCAGAGTTACAATGCCATGCATATATTCGCATACATAACCTATAAGAGCAAGGATGAGAATAGGAAACAGTAACAACAAACAGATCACATACATCAGAATTACAAGATAAACGATAATCATATCCATGGCTACCGGATAATAGTTATTATAAAGTAGGGTAAACTGGCAGATACAGTCGGAGACCTCTAGAGCTGTATTAGGTGGAGGGTCCGCGTTGAGTTTGTCATCTACGGCAGAACTATCAATAACACCATGCAATGAATAACACAAGGATGGAAACATTAAAAATTCACCACACCATAATAGTACCATGGGAATAACAGGACAGAAGATGGTTTAGAAGAGAAATCACAGGAGGGTAAACACAACCACAGCAAAATAACCAACTGACTTCATCGAGATACCATCTAGAGTTCAACTCGCAAATGGACACTTAATCAAATGAAACAGGTCGTGAAATACGCCTGAGATCAGCTTACAAGCAGGGAATTAAGACGCCATGACCTACACAACATAATCTACCGGTTGTCCGTTAGAACCTGAACACAATTCGGTGTAGAAATGTGACATCTCAATAATCCTGTCGCTTCATGGGAAAGCAGGGACCTCGTCATATCCCCCAGGAGATCAGGTGGATAAGAAATAAATTGCAGAAAATGAGGCAGGAAGATAGTGAATGCTAAATAGGACAATGAAGAAGGAAACAACACCACCAAGAGACCACATGTTTAATTAACAGAATGACTTCAGCGCCGATCTAGAATTCACCAAAATAAACCCATACTTACTCGGCAAAACACAGAAAGGAAAGATGTTAAATCAACCATATCAACATGCATGAAGATTCCACTGAGGAAAATTCCAGAGCGGCAGGTTGACAATAAATGAACTGTACAGTACAATAATTAAATTCATGATGAAATCAGAGAAACAGGTTATGCAGGAAAACAATAAGATGAACGAACCAGAACACAATAAGTGTCCAGGTAGTTA
Organism: Anabrus simplex; assembly: GCF_040414725.1. Classification (NCBI taxonomy): domain Eukaryota; kingdom Metazoa; phylum Arthropoda; class Insecta; order Orthoptera; family Tettigoniidae; genus Anabrus; species Anabrus simplex. The sequence goes on along the minus strand of NC_090277.1, from coordinate 22,404,058 downwards.
GATACAGGGTAACATATTATTCAACAAGAGGTGGGTGCTCAGGTAAATAAAAAATACCCAGATCTACCAGGACAGAGACTAAATCGCAAGTCAATACACCCTTCTACCCAAAGTGCCGTAACCGCTCAATATCCACCATACCAACCTTCAGAAACACGTGTCAGACCAACGGGCATTAAAGGATTACACTATCCTAAACAACATGCCAATAAGTCATCATGGCACCTCAAAATATTCCCCAAAACAAATCCACGGTACCGTGGGAACATCATTAGACACAGAACCATACCTTCATGGTTTATAAGAATTTGTACTCCTCTGGTTAAGGACCTATCTTGCATGACGCAACGCCATAACAAGCAAATAAGTTAGGGCTCTCCTGGTACTGCATGAAACACACAACTCGAGTAGAACGGCACTGTACAGGAATAGAAACAAATTAGAAACAAGGAACCCAGCGAATAAGCAGAGCGCAGAACTAATTATTACGTGAGACCATTGAAAAGGAAAATGGGTAACACCGTTACAACCATTACCAGAAATAGATAACAACATTAACATTACAAGAAAGGCGTGTTAAGTAATTCACTTTCACGCCGAAAAATCTACTAGGAAAGAAAGACTAGTGACGAGCCACTCTCAAGATGGACACTTCACGCCCAAGTGATGGGCGTAATTAAGAACAGAGCACCAGAATTATTAGGGATAGAGAAGCACATTCTACCAGTAGTCAGAAAATGGAGAAAAAGAAAAGACTCAAGTCAATGCACAAGGCAAACTGGTCACCACCGCCAACATGGATCTACAGTACTCCATCATAACCATTAACAGCCCCGAAAGGGTTAGACATAGAGAAGGTATCACTAACTATTGCTTTGGGACTCACAGACTTGCATTAATTATTAAAGAGATATTACAATGCAAAGTGGATCCTGCAATGAGCACACAACCAGCACCGGGCAGCAATCATACAGTAGAAATAGAACTAAACCACCAGCGGTCATGGAACAAGAGTAAAGGTCATATGGAGATTAACATAATGCAAAACATCTTAAGCAAATTCCCCTTCAATTTATAAATTAAGGACCCAAGTTCAGGAGTTTAGTTTTATGGAATGAAATAAGCTTTAATTACTCAAGAATATCAGCGGGCCAGAAGTTACGAAAACATAAAAGTCCATTTTTAAATCATGACCTGCTTCAGTAATACCAAATTATGTGCATTTAGTAATTTTAGGAGGAACACGCTGGGTTGCACACAAACAAAACAAGCCATTGGATGGTAACAACAAACAGACATTCGCAGGGCAAGAGAAAGAACACATGCTAACAACTTAAAACAATCAAAATTTAAAGTTCACTGGCATAGGCTACTAAATAGGGGTAGGCAGACTAGCAATACCTATTACATCGGTGATACAAGACTTTCATATGGTAATTAATGGGTAAATGCCTGATCCAACTCAGCAAGGAATATCAACAACAATCACAGCAAGATTTACTAAATGAAGCATATACTCAACCAGAATAATTACATTACACAATATACGAAAATTAATCACAATTATCTCGCCAAAATTTAGTTCTAAATTCAAACTAATACACGACACACTTCACAAGGTTGCACCATCAGGAAAAAATATTTGAGGAATATTACACCATAACCAGTTTTAATCTGGGATAGAAGGACTGTCCTAATTCTCTTAGCGACAGGATCACTCACTAACACAGATACAGGAGACAGAAACTAATATAGAACAGGGGTCTTGATACATAGGAGCAAGCTTAGCTGAAAACTTATTGATGGCTTTACCAATGGGGTAACACTTGACGAAGACTTGATCTCCAACTTTCAACCTTGTTGAATTTCTGCCTTTGTTGTACCTTTTCCTGACCTCATGCGATACAAACAAATTCTTCCTGGCTTCATCCCAAATCTTGTGAAAATCATTGGGTTTAGACAGGTCGGGAAGATCATCAATACCAAGCACGGTGGACATGGGTGAATATGGGGGTATCCAAACATGAGAGACGTAGTAGTTTTACCATAAGATTCATGCGAAGCAGTGTTGAATGCATGGTCCAACCAATGTAGGCAAGATTCCCACTTGTATTGATTATTGTGATGATACGCTCTCAAGGCAGACTTCAGATTCCTATTCATTCTCTCTGCGTAAGGTGGGTTTGGATAGTATGGAGTGGTTGTAACATGTGAGATGCGCAACTCGAACAGATATTTCTTGAGCGAGTGGCTAGTGAAAGCACTGGCGTTGTTGGAGATTCATAGTAAAGGCCTCATACACACTCTATCGGGGAATATGTGTACTTGAATATGTAATTTCTTTGTACTGGATTTGTGGTAAGTAATAATTTTAAAAAATGCTAGCCGTAACGAAGTGAAGTGATTCAGTATTTTATTTACAAGTGACATCCCCAATATTTATGGTGCCGAAATAACCCATCTGTTCAAGTTACGATACGTTTCATCACGAACTTTCAAGATATGGAGTATTTTCAGACCAAGTAACCACGGATCATCACGCCACACGACGCAGGATCACGATACGTAAAGCAGTTGTTTCTTCTGAGATATAATAAACTGAATCACTAACGTAGCATGCTATATGGGGATTATACGACATTATTGTATTGGTGTAGCTATTATTTCTGTATGTTTCAAGACTATCGTTATTTCTAAAACGACTCCGCGTCAGTTTGTGTGACTAGTGCTGCCACCTACTGGAAACAAGGCGGACTATTACCTTCCAGTTCACTGCTGTCACGAAAAGAAAGCACTGCCTGCAGCACGTTCATCCCCTCCTCAGCTGTCATAAATAATTTTCACCATATCTCGCCCGTCTGTCACACCTTCAGCGATGTCTATACAAGACCTGTCCTTTCTGAAAAGAATGCGAAGTGATCTGCGAGCAAATTTAACGCGCTTTGTCAATCTTTTAAAAGCAAAACAAATACACCAGACCGTGACGAAATAGAATATCTTCGTGATAGAGTTCAGAACACTTTGCAATTATTAGTTTCCTCAGACGATCTTGTACATGACCAGTTACCTGACACATTATGAAACAGGTGTAGAGGCAATGTGAAAACTATGTCGACAGTGCAACAAGAGCTATACACAATACCAACAAAATTATTAAACGGAAACCATCAGAGACAAATGCGTCAACTTCCATTCCCAGTTTTAGCCGTTATGTTCCACCCCCTGTTGTTCCAGAAGTTAAACTCCCGACAATACACATCGAGCCATTCTCAGGTGACATCGAGTCCTGGTCTCGTTTCTGGGAACAGTTCGAGACAGCAGTTGACAAGAACACCACGATTCCAGACATAAACAAACACGTGCTATTACGAGGTTATCTACGAGGGGAACACAAGCACCTTCTCGATGGTAAAGCACTTAGTTCAGAAACGTACGCCCAGATTAAGACTCTACTTACTGAACGTTAATGCGACAAGGATAAAATAATTTTGGCTCATCTCAGCTACCTGGAGAATTTACCACCCACCTTATCAGAGAAACCTGATGATCTCAACGTGACATACCTGGAGTGCCACCATAGAGTTCAAGCCCTCAAGGCGCTCGGCGAAGACATTAATGTTTACGGACGCGTGATTGAAGCGTTGGAGTAAAGAGTATTTGCTACTATTACGGAATTTTCACGAAGTTCGCCAGCCCCGAGACCACTGCTCAAGAATCAGGGTCGGTGACGTATTATTACTACAAGAGGATACGTGCCCAAGACACATATGAAATAAAGCACGGGCCGAAGAAGTACGCGAAGGACGTGACGGAAGAACTAGAACGGTTATTCTTCGCACCTCGGACGGAAACCACGTGACAAGGCCTGTCCAACTGGTCATCCCACTCGAGATAGACCAGGGTGGTGAGGATGTTGGAGATTTATATTAAAGGACTCATACACACTCTATCGGGGAATATGTGTACTTGAATATGTTATCTATTTGTACTGGATTTGTGGTAAGTAATAATTAAAAAATGCTAGCCGTAATGAACTGAAGTGATTCAGTATTTTATATACAAGTGATATCCCCAACAGGCGTTGTCAGAAACTCGAAACTTAGAAGGACCAAAGGATGCAAAAATAGAGTTCAAACAGTTGATAGAAGTTCGACTGTTAGTAGATCTAGTAGGGATAATCCAGAAAAACCGAGAGAAAGCATCAATACACACAAATATATGGGAGTTTCCCAAGGTAGATCTGGGAAGAGGGCCCACGTAATCAATGAATAGCCTTTCCATAGGGAGAGATGCTTGCGAAGAAGACAAGATTCCCACACGGTTGTACAGGTTAGGTTTACTTATAGCACAAGTTTTAACCACAGTTGTAATATCATTGTCCATCTTCTTCCAAATGAAGGACTGACTGATTTTCTGCCAGGCTTTGAATGTACTCAAATGACCACCAATATGAGAACAGTGATAACATTTAAATATGATCGGGACTAGTACTCTACGAACAACAATTTTGAAATCATGGTCCTTCCGAATTTACAACAAAGAACACCCTTAACTAGAGAGTAAGGCTTTATCGTAGTTCCATCATTAACTCTATCAATTACCTCTTTCAATTCTGGATCTGATTTTTTTTATGATCCCCAATTTCGTGGTACAGTAAGGGAAGATCGGAAAGGATGGCACTAACGCCTACAACATTCAATTTTTTCATCTTCAGATTTTGCATCAGCCCCATAATCACCATCAAACATTCTACACAAACTCTCCGCGATCACATTTATTTCCGACCACCTGATATGCCTAACGTTGAAATTGAAAAACGAAGTCCGAAGTGCCCACCTCGGGATTATACTAGTTCTTTTGGGTCGATTCATTACCCACGAGGAGCTTGATTGTCAGTCTCGAGGTAGAAATTCACATGTTCGACGAAGAGCAGACAATACGGCAAGACATTCCAACTCATAAAGTGAGTATTTATTTTCTAGGCTGGTGAGAATACTAGATATATAGGCCACGGGCCTACGTCCATCCCCATACTCTTGTAGGAACACACCGGCTATATCTTTCCTAGAGGCATCAGTTTGCAGAATGAAATGCTTATTAAAATTTGGAACGGCCAGTACAGGACCATTCATTAGAGCGAGTTTCAAGGCTTCAAAACCACCTTGCTGAAGACAACTCCAGAAGAACTTGACGTCTTTGACATCTTTAGGGGGTTGGAAATCTCTGAATGCCTGAGTCCTTTAGTGGTCGATGGAGATCCCATCGGAGGAAACCACATGCCCAACGAGGGGTATACTTAGCCCAGCAAACGTTTTATTTGTCAATTTAACAGTTAGTCCAGCTTTCCTCAAGGGCTCCAGGATTTCTCTAACGCGTTTAACATGTTCTTCAAACGTATTTGAGAAAATCACCAGATCATCGAGAGACTAGAAGACGAATTTGAACAATGTCCGAAAGGATCGAATCTAACAGTCTAGTAAGAAAGGCGGCACCACATGAGAGGCCGAAAGAGAGCCTTAGGAATTCGCAAAGGTTCCAGTCGGTTATGTACGCAGTAAGTGGAATGGATGATTGGGACAACGGGACCTGATAATAGGCCTGGTTAAAAACTTGGCTCCCGAAGACCACCCAAAATAAGTGTGCAAATCCAGTAAAGGGATGGATTGCAAGATGATTTTGGGGTTCAGAGCCCTGTAATCAATAACAGCTCTGAACCCTCCAGAGGCTTTAGGTACCAGGAAGACCGGAGATGCGTAAGGAGAAGTTAACAGTCTTATGACTCCGTCTGATAGCATTTGGTCTATTATCCTTTTGACTTCGAACATACTGGGATGTGAAAGGTGGTAAGGATGAGATCTAACAAGTTCGTTGTCGGATAACTCAATCTGATACTCTAGAACATCAGTGAGACCTAACTTGCTGGTGAATACATCAGGGAAATCATTACATATAGCACGGGCTAGTTCAGCTTAAATGGTGCAGATCTATCTGATCAATTTCCCACCGACACAAGAAACATAAAATGCACACAAGGGAACATAAATTAAGTTAAATTTTGTGGGTTACTGTAGTCACGTCCTAGTTCGTGAACCATGGGCAACGGCTGAGTGGCCTAGTAAGTGGTCCTGAGAGTCAGGATACCAGTTGCTATGGAATGGGAGTGGGCATCTCGGACAAATTCTGAGTCGTGGCCCTCCTTGTGCTCAGGCGGCTAGGACTATACAATTCACCGGTGGTCCATAACCCGTTAGAGGAGAGATCCTCACTTGGACTATGTGCAAGTAGGGCAGCATCCTGCTTCATGCATTTACCGAGCTCAGAACACTTTAAGCAAGACTCGTACCTATGGGAGTAATGGAGTCCCACTCCCATTTGACAGGCGAGTGACTCCTTGGAAACAACTTGGCGAACGAAATGGAATTCGATGGGGAGCTATCAATATTAATGGGGCTTATGGAAGAAGGAAGGTAGAACTGGCTTAGTCAGCAAAGAGGATGCATCTGGATGTGCTAGGAGTAAGTGATATTCGGGTAAGGGGAGATAATTAGGAAGAGATAGGAGATTATAAAGTGTACTTGACGGGTGTTAGAAAGGGAAGGGCAGAGTCTGGGGTAGGGCTCTTTATCAGGAATACCACTGCACGAAACATAGTTTCTGTTAAGCACGTAAATGAGCGAGTGATGTGGGTAGATTTGTCAGTGGGAGGAATTAGGACAAGAATTGTGTCCGTGTACTCACCATGTGAGCGTGCAGATGAGAATGAAGTTGATAAGTTTTATGAAGCATTGAGTGACATCGTGGTCAGGGTCAACAGCAAGGAAAGAATAGTGCTAATGGGCGATTTCAATGCGAGAGTTGGGAATAGAACTGAAAGATACGAAAGGGTGATTGGTAAATGTGGGGAAGATATGGAAGCTAATGGGTATGGGAAGCGTTTGCTGGACTTCTGTGCTAGTATGGGTTTAGCTGTTACGAATATATTCTTCAAGCATAAGGCTATTCACCGCTACACATGGGAGGCTAGGGGTACCAGATCCATAATAGACTATATCTTAACAGACTTTGAATTCAGGAAATCTGTTAGGAATGTACGAGTTTTTCGCGGATTTTTCGATGATACAGACCACTATCTGATCTGTGGTGAACTAAGTATCTCCAGGCCTAGGGTAGAGATAGTGAAATCTGTCTGCAAACGAATAAGGGTAGAAAAATGTAATGGCGTATGACTTTTAGTGCCGGGAGTGTCCGAGGACATGTTCGGCTCGCCAGGTGCAGGTCTTTCTATTTGACACCCGTAGGTGACCTGCGCGTCGTGATGAGGATGAAATGATGATGAAGACGACACATACACCCAGCCCCAGTGCCAGTGAAATTAACCATTGATGGTTAAAATTCCCGACCCTGCCAGGAATAGAACCCGGGACCCCTGTGACCAAAGGCCAGCACGCTAACCATTTAGCTATGGAGCCGGACATAAGGGTAGAAAATCTCCAGGACGAGGAAATTAGACAGAAGTACATGGATATGATCAGTGATAAGTTTCGAACAGTAGGCAGTAAGCAGGTTCAGGATATAGAAAGTGAATGGGTGGCATACAGGGATGCTGTAGTAGAAACAGTGAGGGAATGCCTAGGAACAACCGTGTGTAAAGATGGGAAAAGGCGAACATCTTGGTGGAATGATGAAGTGAGAGCAGCCTGTAAACGTAAAAAGAAGGCTTATCAGAAATGGCTCCAAACAAGGGCCTAGGCAGACAGGGATTGGTACGTAGATGAAAGAAACAGAGCGAAAAAAAAATAGTTGTTGAATCCAAAAAGAAGTCATGGGAAGATTTTGGTAACAACCTGGAAAGGCTAGGTCAAGCAGCAGGGAAACCTTTCTGGACAGTAATAAAGAATCTTAGGAAGGGAGGGAAAAAGGAAATGAACAGTGTTTTGAGTAATTCAGGTGAACTCATTATAGATCCCAGGGAATCACTGGAGAGGTGGAGGGAATATTTTGAACATCTTCTCAATGTAAAAGGAAATCATCATGGTGGTGTTGCAAACAGCCAAGCTCATGGGGAGGAGGAAAATAATGTTGGTGAAATTATGCTTGAGGAAGTGGAAAGGATAGTAAATAAAATCCATTGTCATAAGGCAGCAGGAATAGATGAAATTAGACCTGAAATGGTGAAGTATAGTGGGAAGGCAGGGATGAAATGGCTTCACGGAGTAGTAAAATTAGCGTGGAGTGTTGGTAAGGTACCTTCAGATTGGACAAAAGCAGTAATGCACCTATCTATAAGCAAGGGAACAGGAAGGATTGCAATAACTATCGATGTATCTCATTGATTAGTATACCAGGCAAAGTATTCACTGGCATCTTGGAAGGGAGGGTGCGATCAGTCGTTGAGAGGAAGTTGGATGAAAACCAGTGTGGTTTCAGACCACAGAGAGACTGTCAGGATCAGATTTTCAGTATGCGGCAGGTAATTGAAAAATGCTACGAGAGGAATAGGCAGTTGTGTTTATGATTCGTAGATCTATAGAAAGCATATGACAGGGTAGCGAGGGAAAAGATGTTCGCCATACTGGGAGACTATGCATTTAAAGGTAGATTATTAAAGTCAATCAAAGGCATTTGTGTTGACAATTGGGCTTCAGTGAGAATTGATGGTAGAATGAGTTCTTGGTTCAGGGTACTTACAGGAGTTAGACAAGGCTGTAATCTTTCACCTTTGCTGTTCATAGTTTACGTGGATCATCTGCTGAAAGGTATAAAATGGCAGGGAGGGATTCAGTTAGGTGGAAATGTAGTGAGCAGTTTGGCCTATTCTGACGACTTGGTCTTAATGGCAGACTGTGCCGAAAGCCTGCAGTCTAATATCTTGGAACTTGAAAATAGGTGCAATGAGTATGGTATGAAAATTAGCCTCTCGAAGACTAAATTGATGTCAGTAGGTAGGAAATTCAACAGAATTGAATGTCAGATTGGTGATACAAAACTAGAACAGGTCGATAATTTCAAGTATTTAGGTTGTATGTTCTCCCAGGATGGTAATATAGTAAGTGAGATTGAATCAAGGTGTAGTAAAGCTAATGCAGTGAGCTCGCAGTTGCGATCAGCAGTATTCTGTAAGAAGGAAGTCAGCTCCCAGACGAAACTATCTTTACATCGGTCTGTTTTCAGACCAACTTTGCTTTACGGGAGCGAAAGCTGGGTGGACTCAGGATATCTTATTCATAAGTTGGAAGTAACAGACATGAAGGTAGCAAGAATGATTGTTGGTACAAACAGGTGGGAACAATGGCAGGAGGGTACTCGGAATGAGGAGACAAAGACTAATTTAGGATTGAACTCGATGGATGAAGCTGTACGCATAAACCGGCTTCGGTGTTGGGGTCATGTGAGGCGAATGGAGGAGGATAGGTTACCTAGGAGAATAATGGAATCTGTTATGGAGGGTAAGAGAAGTAGAGGGAGACCAAGACGACGATGGTTAGACTCTGTTTCTAATTATTTAAAGATCAGAGGTATAGAACTAAATGAGGCCACAACACTATTTGCAAATCGAGGATGTGGTGACGTTTAGTAAATTCTCAGAGGCTTGCAGACTGAACGCTGAAAGGCATAAGAGTATATAATGATAATGTATGTATGTATGTAGAATTTGGGGAAAATGTCAAGAACATTCTAGTTTGAAGGTCCATAACTAGTCCCGTCTTCGATAAGAACCGGCCTCTAAAGCTGCAAGACAGGTTAGGTGCGAAAAGGCAGTTGATTCTCCAGATGAAATTCCCTATTCATAATTTTACCTTTACAGCCCCCAAAATATCCAATTCATTCCCATTAGCAGCAACACACTTTACACCAACGGGTAGTAATTCAGGTAATTTACAAGCACTCTTCTGTTTAGAAAACCATACAAAATTAATCCCATTGATTATACTACCCGAATCTATCAACGCTAGCAACGGTTCATTATTTACTTCAACTTTAGTAAAGGTATTCTGGGTAACACCATTAGCAGTAATATTTTTGCACCCTTGGGGACAGAACTTTTTCAGAGCCAACAGATTTCTCAAGATTAGGAAATTTACCCTTTTTCGGATGACTTTTATTCAATGACCATGATTTTGAACCGATAAGGGGTCTACCGCCTTACCGACTGTCAGCAGTAGAAGTTAAACAGGGACAAGAAAATTAAAGACAGTAGCAAAATAATTCATTACCATCAAAGCATACCACAACCTTAGTTGAACAATCCGTTACCCAGAGACCATGAACCAAAATAAATGTTGGTACGGCAGTGAAATTTCTAATCTACAATAAAGAGGACAAGTTTTTCATTATGAATATAACTTACATATTTATTTATTTTATTTAAAAAATTAAGCTATCACTATCAGGGAAACGTCCAAAATTAAAAACACCCAAACTGGGTTACAAATTAAATTTTAAAAAAAACTTAACGTGCCGTCCGGACGGAAAAATAAAATTACCTGGTACATTTTGTATAACTTCAAACCAACCCATCTTCGTGTGAAATATTAACATGTTTTATGCATTGCGTCTTCAATAAATATTTCTTTTCACAACATTCCTTTAACTTATAAATATTTTCATTACACCGAAAACACTTAGGTCGATCACCACGGAGATTTCACACAGCCCCCAGTACAAGCCACGCGGATGAGAAAATAACAGACATAAACCGGACCAAGTTTCAAATGCATAATTAAGAGAATCCCAACGCCACCAAACACATTAACACAATCACAACCGTGACCACTTACCATGGTGACAAACACGCCAAGAGTCCTTGGCAACCCCGAAAACATGAACCCAAACAACACAGGTCCAACAAAATACGAAGGGAAAGGGAAAGATTACCAATGTACAGTCAAAATTAAATGAGCAGAAACAGAGGTAAACAAGAAATTAAAACGAATAAAGAGAGTGGTACCCAAGTGAAATCTCGCGTAGTTTAAAGATTATACACAGAGATGTTTCATAGTTACTCATTAGTATTATCAAATAAATTGGTTTTTAATTAATTACACTTCCTTTTCACCAAACGGATCCCATGTATAACTAGATACAATTTCGAAACCCAATTCAGAAAAACCTAAGGTAACCTAAAAAACTGGACGACATAATAAATCCATGACCCACGACGATACTCAAGATGAAAGAATTTCACTCACATTTCTTCACGCAGCAGGAAGCAGATCCAAGACAGAAATGACGAAAAGACTTACTTGCTTTGTTGGAGTTGGAGAAGTGTACTACTATCCGTTACTCACATAAATGAAATATACTTGAAGTTACAAATTTATAATAAAAGGAAGACGTTCCCAAAGTTGATAGATCAGCACTAAGGACAAGTCCTTATGTAGAAACACAGTTATCCTTTATCAATGCGGTGGATCGGAAAACGATCCAGAAGAGGGAATGAAACACGTCTTGCCTCCATCGTACTCTAAGGATTACTTATGGCGGACCACACCGATAATGAGCATGGCCCCACAGAACGGAAAGCGAAAGTCATAGACTCGCCCACCAACTTAGGACACGTAATTTTACCAGACCAAGATAATAAGGATTCAGAGAGTAAACATTAAGGTAATATAATTTCATGGTGAGAATGACCGAGATGGTAGCAAATAAATTGGGCAAGGCCACATTTCTTGTAAAATACAAGACTGAAATAATTCCGAATGACACACATTTCAAAAACTCGAATGCAGATTTCGAAATATGGTTGGAGAGAGCTAGTACTCGTCACCAACGTCACAAGGGGCAATAATTCTTGAGATGCTGAGTAGATCCACAGATATAGCAACAGCCCCTAGAGTTACATTTAACCACAGTGCAAGCATTCCTGAAGTATAAAAAAAGGCTTTCACGGCCGCAGATCTTATAATCACAGGAATAGAACCAGCTTTTGGGTGGTTAGGCCGTGTGCATTACGCAGAGTTTCGTCCAGGCGTGCCATTTGGACTCATCAGCTGGTATGGCACGCCCCTCCAGGACTCTGCTTAGCAGTGGCAGACCAAACTGTTTTTTTTTTCCACAAGGTTATTTCATTCCTACCCTATGGGTAGGCGGGCCGTCAGCTATACAAAGTAGCTCTTAGGCCGTGTACAATATACATATATGAAAGAAAATCCAATATATTGAGTGGTATGTATGTACATGCTTAACCCGTAGAGTGGGGCTCGCTTCAGGTGACGCGGCTGGAGCGAGCCCGATGGTGGGCGCGCGTCATGTGAAGCGCGGAAAGTTTTTATTTTTTATCTCCGTTACGAAACAAGCGGTAGGTTTGAAACTTTCTCCATATGTTCCGAGAGGTGCTGCCATCTGACAGAATTTTTTTCACCTTCGTGTATCTTAGCAGTTCTCGTCTAGGAATCCCCTTATTATCTGCTACATAGCTGCGTAGCGCAAGAACAACCTATGTGGCGCTTGGCGAGAAGCTCAGTCAGTGTGCCGCAAGGAGCGTAGTATTTCGTGTCTCGGTGTGAATGTTTTCAGCTCTCATAAGCTGTTTTGTTGGTATACACATTTATCTTGTGATTTATTGTTTTAATTCTACATGTAGCGTTTCATATTTGTAATCAACATGTCCAAAAGAATTGTAGATCTTCCGAGTGATGATATACGGGATATTCTCGAGCTCAGTGAAGAAGATAGTTGCAGTGATTCTAGTTTAGATAGTAATGGTGAAACTATCCCGCTATTAGATGCTCCAAGTACGAGTGCTTCCGTCGGAGTAGGCCTGTTGCCTAGATGCCGTGGACAGGTGTCGAGTTCGAGCTCCGATGAGAGTAGCGAGTCAGAAAGTGAGAGCGATTTGCCTCCTATTCCGCCTAATGACTGGGATGTAAGGGGATGTAGGAGAGCCCGATTTCCAGCTACATATCAAAGTGGAATTCAGGGCGAACTTTTAAATAAAAAAGAACCGGACGAAATATATGAGCATTTCATTGACGATGAACTGTGCGAACTTATTGCAGAGCAAACTAATCTGTACGCTCAGCAGTCAATACAAGCTAGTATAGGAACAGCTAAGATGAAAAGGAGAAGTAGGGAGAGGGATTGGGTTCCTACTAACAAGGAAGAAATAAAACTTTTATTTGGGATCTTTCTTCTTCAGGGTATAATTCAAAAGCCGAAGCTATCTCATTATTTTTCACGTAATAGATTGTTTGCTACTCCCATCTTTTACGAGACCATGTCCGAGAAACGTTTTTTCCTTCTACTGAAATTTTTACATTTCTCAGATAATGAGGCTTACGATCGGCAAGTATCCCCAAAACTGTACAAAGTGAAGCCAGTTCTAGACATTCTTGTATCAAAATTTAAAATGTCCTATTTACCAGATGATCGTCTATCAATTGACGAAAGTTTACTCCTTTGGAAAGGTCGCTTGGGGTGGAAAATGTACATTCCGAAGAAGAAAGCTCGTTTCGGGATGGAATCTTTTAAATTGTGTGAGGCTAAAACAGGATATGTGTGGAATATCCTGTGGTACACAGGCAAGGAAACTGAGCTAGTAAATGAGGTTTGTGGGGTAAATATTTCCCAGTATACTAAGCCCTCGAAAGTAGTGTTTGCTCTAGCCGAACCTCTTCTAAATAAGGGATATCTCATAGCTCTAGACAATTATTACAGTAGCCCGGAACTCTTTGATCAGCTCAATGAGTTTCAGACAGACGCTGTCGGCACTGTAAAATCTAACAGAAAAAATCTTCCGAAGGACGTCATGGGGAAAAAGCTGAAAAAAGGGGAGGTGGCTTTTGCCTATAAAAACAAACTCATGGCCTTGAAGTGGAAAGACAAGAGAGAAGTCTGCATGCTGAGTAGTATTCATGACGCGGAAATGCGCACTGTTCTAAACAAGAAAGGAGAAACCAAAGAGAAGCCGGTCGTATGTATTGAGTACAATGACTCAATGGGAGGGGTGGCCTTATCGGACCAATGTATCGTGCCATACAGTATGGCGAGAAAAAGAATGAAGAAATATTACCACAAGATTTTTAGACACCTACTGGATATAACAGTGTTCAATGCTTTTGTGATATACAAGAAACACGGCGGTAAATTCACTCAGCTGGAGTTTCGTATTCAAATTGTGCAGAAACTATTTCAAAAGTATGCGAACGCTACCCCTAACGCAGCCTTGCCAATTCGATCAGTGAGACCCGCACCCGTTGACTTGTCAACTCGATTCTCGGGAAGACATTTTCCAGATTTCAATCCAGCCTCGAAGTCAAGACTGCACGCAAATAAGAGATGCGTTGTTTGCGTGGCGAAAGGCCAGCGGCGGGACACTCAGTATTGTTGTGCAGTATGCAATGTCGCTTTGTGCCCCTCTCCTTGCTTCAGGCTATACCATACAGTTGAAGTATGAGCATTGCAAATATGCCAGCGAGTCTCAGGTTCCATACTCGGGGAATCTGAGAAGATCGTAGTCTACACTCGGTGACCGCTGTACATTCTGCGTGCCGGCAACTATCAGTGACCATCCTGAAATAGTTCTTTTCAATTTTCTCTCCAGTCATTTGTTATAGCTATTGAGTGTAAATAGTGTTGAACAGTGTAGTGTAATTTTGTGTAATGTGGTGACAAAATTGTGATGAATGAACTCATGGATTACTCGCTGCCCTCTTCAATGGCAAGTTATAGGCCTACGTGGTGAGTACATTTTTCTATTTTATTTCAGGAAAATGTGATATTTGAGTGAATGTGTCTATTATTTTGGAGTATTTGATACTTTTTTATTTGTGTGTTACGTATTTCAACGTTGAATTAATGTAAGCAACACAAATAATACTCCGAATCGAAGTAAATATGAAATGGCACATATGCAATTTTTGCACTGACACTGGATGGATTGAAAAATCGTTTCAGTTGTAAATAATAGCGCAATTTACACCGCAACGTATAACTTTATGCTAATTTTAACATAATATAATATTTAAGCGGGTGTAGGTTGGCAAAAACTATTTCTTTTTTAAAGAAAAAATTTACTGAAAATGATTCCCCACTATGCAGGAAGTCCTCGTTTATGACCTCCCCACTTAACGGGTTAAGGGAAAAGTAGGAGAAGAACGAATCAGGATACACTGTTGTACAGATAGGTACAGAAGAGGATAACAAATGGATGAAGGAATATAAAGAATAGTACAGAGAGTTACATTATATATATTGAGCTGGAGTAATGAGCGGGTGTGGTAGGAAGTTGGAGACTGGAGGAGGGTAATAGTGTGAGAGAAGACCAAACTGTGTAGCCCCGCCGTGTTAGCAAATCAAGTTTGCTAACCTACTAAAGGAGAAATGATTTCTCCGTTCAAAAAATGCTCCCCCATTGGAGATACAATATCAAAAAAGGCTTTCACGGCCGCAGATCTTATAATCACAGGAATAGAACCAGCTTTTGGGTGGTTAGGCCGTGTGCATTACGCAGAGTTTCGTCCAGGCGTGCCATTTGGACTCATCAGCTGGAATGGCACGCCCCTCCAGGACTCTGCTTAGCAGTGGCAGACCAAACTGTTTTTTTTTCCACAAGGTTATTTCATACCTACCCGCCACCCTTAATGCCTACTTACGTCCTCGCCGTACTGCAGCCTTGGTATGTCTCGATGTTAATAAAGCCTTTGACTCTGTATGGCATCCAGGCTTACTCTACAAACTTCGCCATCTCCCGCTTCCCATTACTATAGTCCGTTTTATTCATAATTTTCTACATCAACGTACTGCACAAATTCTCCTTCACGGTACATTTTCATATTCCTTCCCTGTGGCAGTTGGTCTGCCCCAGGGATCCCCTCTCTCTCTCCCATTCTGTACGTCATGTGTTCATTATTATTATGATTATGATTATTATTAATATTATTTATGTTTTTCGTCCGAAGAGTGGACATATTGTGTTATGTGACAGTGTTTCCGTTTCGTTTCTCTGCAGTGCCACAAGGTAATGCGTGTGCTTCTAATTTCTGTTTGTTTTTCTCAGTGCATTTATTCGTGCCGATTGACATTCTACCTGCGGCACGTTCTTTATTTACGTTATGTGGACTTGCTTAAGCTAGCAGTTGGTGTTCTTGAACGTTATTCAACCGACTTTTCTTCCATATTCTTTATGTTCTGTGTTGTCTTTCCTTTATTTCTGGAATTTCGTCTGTCATTTGTAACAATTGTCAGTGCACGCTATGTTCATTTCCTACTCGGTATATTGTGAACTTGACTAGTGCAGTGCTTATGTTGTCAGTGCATTGACGCCCAATGGACTATATGAACTCTTGCTCCAATACGCTACGATGAAAACATGTTTCTCTTCGTTGTATATTCATGATTTTGTTATCATATTCTGTACCTATCTGTATAACTGTGTATCCTAATTCGTTATCCTCCTACTTTTCCCCTACGTATGTCTATACATACCACTAAACGTTCGATTTTCTTTTACACATATATATATTGTACACGGCCTAAGAGCTACTTTGTATAGCTGACGGCCCGCCTACCCATAGGGTAGGAATGAAATAACCTTCTAATAAATAAATAAATAATAAATAATACAGTTTGGTCATTCTCCGACCTTACGTCACGCCTCACTATTTTTGCGGCTGGGTGGCCCTCTTCTTGTCGCTGTCTCAGCCGGCCCAAGGACAATCAAATTGGCAGACGCCTCGTTGGCTGTCGCCTACCCCATGTATACCTGTATCATCAACGGCGTGGACAACTCCTACTCCCCAACTGCCATCCGAGATGAACTCCACAGTCAGAGCACCTACGTAGAAGCAATTCTCCGTCTACAGGATAGCTTCTCTGGTCACCCGTCTCCAGACGTGGTGGCTTTTTTCGATCTCCAGGACCACCGGCCGGCGTCATTGCACATAGTGTCGCTCTTGGTGACACCGAATATGAAGCGGTTCCTACTCCGGATCACATCCTACAGCAACTGGTCTCCCTCCCTGATTTTCCTTTTCGCCCTCACTTCACTCGGCCCTGCACATCACTCCCTACTACTACTACTACTACTACTACTCTCACCACTACGGCCCACACTTCCTCGCCTAATCTAATACTTACTACTACCACCGCCAGCCACTCTTCCCCTCTTATGTCGACGTCCTTCTTCGTCAATACCCCTCCTTGTTCCCAGCAATCCCCCGCTTCCTCCATGGCTAAAACCGGCACGACTCCTTCAACCTGTGACGACCAGACGACTGCCACTTCACCGGCCCGCCGTCATCTCTTGTCACCGAGTTGTGTCGTCCGAGGTGTTGACCCTGCCATCACCGAAGAGGACATCATGCACGACCTTCATCTGGCAGGAATCTCCGCCCGCCGAGTCTTTCGCATATACAACGATAGTGGTCCTACGTTCATGGTGCGCCTCCACCTCTCTAGTGAAGAAGCCGTCCATCACCTGGTCTCCTCCGGTGTACGCCTTCGTCGTCGGCACCATCGTGTGGAACATTCCCGTTCCCCGCCCCCATTCGGCCCGTGCCTCTTCTCCTGTCTCTCCCCCTCGCCAACAATCTGCCCCGCCACCCGCCCCCCCACCGCCAACGGTCCATTCTTTCCCTCTCCCACAACCGCTTCCTTTATCGCCATTCTCCATACTGGAACTTCTACGCCTCCTTTCCACTTCCGTCTCTAACATCACCACCACTCTCTATTACCTCCTGTCCCAATACTACCAACCTTCTCCTTATTTCCCTCCTACCTCAAACCCACATATCGTTCCATCTACTCTTATGTAAATACTCTTATGTAAATACTCTTATGTAAATACTCTTGTAATCTCTTGTACATAGTCCTTTCGAAATGCGCGCCCGAGATACACCTCTCTCTGCCCTCAATAAAGTGACCCCAGTGGGGGTTGGCCCCGGGGGGTGCGATGTGGAACCGCCCCGGGGGGGGCACCTTGTCTGCTCGTGGCCCCCTACGCCCCTGCTACACTTTCTCCCACATGTATGTACAACACATACTTCTCTACTGTTAGGTTTCTCTGTAACCGCTTCTTTTTCTCTTGGCCGAAGAGCTGCATAGTTCAGCTGATGGCCCGCCTCCCCATTTTGGGGAGGAATGCACCAACGTTTTGATGATGATTCAGTTTGGTCTGCCACTGCTAAGCAGAGTCCTGGAGGGGCATGCCATTCCAGCTGATGAGTCCAAATGGCACGCCTGGACGAAACTCTGCGTAATGCACACGGCCTAACCACCCAAAAGCTGGTTCTATTCCTGTGATTATAAGATCTGCGGCCGTGAAAGCCTTTTTTGATATTGTATCTCCAATGGGGGAGCATTTTTTGAACGGAGAAATCATTTCTCCTTTAGTAGGTTAGCAAACTTGATTTGCTAACACGGCGGGGCCACACAGTTTGGTCTGCCACTGCTAAGCAGAGTCCTGGAGGGGCGTGCCATTCCAGCTGATGAGTCCAAATGGCACGCCTGGACGAAACTCTGCGTAATGCACACGGCCTAACAATCCAAAAGCTGGTTCTATTCCTGTGATTATTCCTGAAGTAGCTTCATCAACCACGATTGAAACACTTCCTAGCATTCGCTTCTTTATATGTTTGAGAGGGAACAGGGTTCAATGATTTGACAGGAGGGGGTAAGTCAACAGGTCTGGAGGCATCTTCGTGATTATCGTCTTCAGCAAATGAACACGCTACTTCCAGTTCGTCAAAATTTGTCGGGCACCTACTCCAAGAGAGATAGGATCGGTATGAAGGAGAGATCCCTTTTAAAATTCTTGCCACAATTTCTTCTTCGGGGACAGATATGTTGAACACTTTCCAATAGAATCTGAGGTCGACGATGTATGCAAGTAAAATTTCGTGTAGGAACTGAGTTCGAAAACAGTTGGCTTCAGTTTGGGTATAATTGCCCTCTTGAAGAAAGAGGATTAGCTCGATCTGTTTAGATGGAGCGGTAGAATTTTCTAGGGTGTTTCCCAGATGGTCATGGCCATTGTTTACAAATACCTTTTGGATGTGAAGGAAGACTAAGCTTGTATCAAATGTTTTGTTCCTTGCATTCCCCAGAATCGACTGTATCAATGAAGAGTTACTTATCTTACCCGGTAAGGCAGTGAACCCCCTCTTATTATCAGTGAATGTCGCGAATTACCTCAACAGGCGATCTGAAACTCTCTCGATAATCCTACGCAATACTGAACAGACGGAGGTGGGCCTCCAATTTGACGCAACTTTCTCATTTCCTGACTTGTAAAGCATGGAGGGACATGGGGCGTTGTTAAGATCCTCGCAGCAATAATTTCACACACGGAATGAATGATCTTTCGACTGTATCAATGAAGAGTTAATTATCTTACCCGGTAAGGCTGTGAACCCTCTCTGATTATCACTGAATGTCGCGAATTACAGGCGATCTGAAACTCTCTCGATAACCGTACGCAATACTGAACAGATGACGCAACTTTCTCATTTCCTGACTTGTAAAGCATGGAGGGGCATGGGGCGTTGTTAACATCCTCGTTGCTATAATATCACACACGGAATCTCAATCCTCACCAACACGTGATCAGATCACTGCGAAAATGACCTCTCCGTTCCAGATGTTGAGTTGTCGTGCGGACAATGAACTTGAATAATGATTTCGTATACAATCGTTGAATAGAGAGAAAAGGAATGGTCTGCATTGTTTTCCATTATTTCCTACTACTCTGCGGACTACCTTTCTTCTCTGATTGTAGTATTGAAGTTATGTTAGCTGAAAGGCTTGTCTTTCTGCCTACCTCTTTTAGATTCTTTTCTCGGGATTTGACGATTTTGCATAATTTCTCCGGATGTGTAGGTTTCAATTAAAGCTTTTCGGCAGGGTGCTTTGGTCCAGGAAAGACATCAGTTGCTTTCGCAAGATAGCCGGAGAAATCATTTACCAAATTCGAATACATGGAATAAAGTTGTAGGGGCTCCGCTGCCTATAATTTCGTTTGTTTTGCCAATTTTTCAGATATTTTTCTGATTAGGATCAACTCCAAACTGAATCAGTGAATTTTAGCTTTCGTGTCTGTTTCTCCGTCTGTATGTTTGTCCGTCTGTTCCACCATCATGGCTAAAGGGCTAGATAGATCTCGACCAAATTTTATATATGTAGAGTATACTCATCCGGGAGAAGGTTTTGGATAAGCATATTCTTTAAAAATCACTGAATAGTCTGTTTTTTTAGGGAAACCACAACAGGTTTCTTCCATTTTCTCTTTCAATATAGATTTTCCGTAAAATCTGTGGACTATATGTGAAACGCCCCTTCAAGTTAAACGACTTTTGTTATGTTCACAAGTTCGCTTCATCACTGGACATTCATTTCCTTGAGGGAATATTCCGGGCTGTTCAAATATATTACTTTTGGGCCCCGGAAAATATCGAAATATGGAGGCAATTTCAATTACGGTGCAGACATTCGTTAAATGGTGACTGCTTTCTAACCGGTAAGTCATTTAACAAGGTAGATTACACAATCGCTGCTCAATTTTGCGAGATCTTCAACTTTGGTCCTATGACTAATTGTCGTATCTCGATTCGTTATACGTTATATAGCGCTGCATAATCTAATCTCTCCAACGCCCTTTGACTGGCAATAGGAAAATGGGCCTCTCATTTTAATAAAACGTATCCATCTCTGTTGTGAATGGCAGTTCGCAAGTGAGCCTGCCGTTATTGTGGAAACTCCCAAACTCGATTGTGAGTGACAGTAGGAAATGTGGCCTGTCATTATCAACAAAATGTCCCCAACGTGCACCTCGGAAACTAGGTATGGGGTCCTCCCTGTGTTGTTTCTCGTATAGGACTAAGAGGTATAAAGTGACTCACTGCGTGTGGAGTAGCATACGTACAACTCCCTGTACAAGGTAGACGAACGGGTACATTTGCTAGTTTTCCTATGAAGAATCCTTCTGTTTCTCTGTGGAGGTACCATGTTTTAGCCACAGAGTGGATTTCCGTTTGTCAACAGGTGGTTGACTTAGGTGGGGAGGATATGAACCATGCCGTCATTTCCTGCTGCAGTTGCTCTGTGTTTCCTAATTTTCGAGGAGGGGTTCACGTGCTATTAGAATTAAGTGGAGCACAACATACAGCTGCGAATAGATTTACAGCCACCGAGGTGCTGGCTGTGTGGTTAGGGACCGGCAGCTGTGAGGTTGCATTCGTGAGATAGTGGGTACGAACCCAACTTTCGACAGACCTGTTGATGCCTTCCAATGGTTTCCGATTTTCAGACGAGGCTGTATGTTAATCGAGGCCACAGCCACCTACTTTTCTGTCCCATAGTCGCCTAAATACCTATCTGTATTGGTGAAGAATATTCGTAAGTCTCCAAGTCAATTAAATTACTTTCAGACCACTTAAAGATACCAAATCAGTAAATGAGAGCAGGGATTGGGAAAGAGTTAATTGCCTTTGATTTGTCTTCTGTATTTAGGACTGAATTTCAAACAGCTGTGGCTATCTCGAAGAAAAGAGTCTATAGTCTTTCTTTATGATATTATTATTATTATTATTATTAGTATTATTATTAATATTATTACGTTATCATTTTAGACTGTTATGCCTTTCAGCGTTCACTCGGCAAGGCTCTGTGAATTTACTAAATGTCGCCACATTCCTCGATTTGAACTAGTGCTGTGGCCTCATTTAGTTCTATACCTCTTATCTTTAAATCGTTAGAAACCGAGTCTAACCATCGGCGTCTTGGTCTACCTCTACTTATCTTACCCTCCATAGCAGAGTCCATTATTCTCGTAGGTAACCTATCCTCCTCCATTCGCCTCGCATGACCCCACCAGCGAAGCCGGATTATACGTACAGCTTCAGACATCGAGTTCATTCCTAAATTAGCCTTTATCTCCTCATTCCGAGTACCCTCGTGCCATAGTTCCCACCTGTTTGTACAACCAATAATTCTTGCTACTTTCATGTCTGTTACCTGTAACTTATGAATAAGATATCCTGAGTCCACGCAGCTTTCGCTCCCGTAAAGCAAAGTTGGTCTGAAAACAGACCGATGTAAAGATAGTTTCGTCTGGGAGCTGACTTCCTTCTTACAGAATACTGTTGATCGCAACTGCGAGCTCACTGCATTAGCTTTACGACACCTTGATTCAATCTCACTTACTATATTACCATCCTGGGAGAACACACAACCTAAATACTTGAAATTATCGACCTGTTCTAGCTTTGTATCACCAATCTGATATTCAATTCTGTTGAATTTATTACCTACTGACATCAATTTATTATTCGAGAGGCTAATTTTCATACCATACTCATTGTACCTATTTTCAAGTTCCACGATATTACATTGCAGGCTTTCGGCACAATCTGCCATTAAGACAAAGTCGTCAGCATAGGCCAGACTCCTTATTACATTTCCACCTAACTGAATCCCTCCCTGCCATCTTATACCTTTCAGCAGATGATCCATGTAAACTATGAACAGCAAAGGTGAACGATTACAGCCTTGTGTAACCCTTTAAGTACCCTGAACCAAGAACTCATTATACCATCAATTCACACTGAAGCCCAATTATCAACATAAATACCTTCGATTGATTCTAATAATCTACATTTAATTCCATAGCCCCCCAGTATAGTGAACATCTTTTCTCTCGGTACCCTGTCATATGCTTTCTCTAGATCTACGAAACATAAACACAACTGCCTATTCCTCTCGTAGCACTTTTCAATTACCTGGCGCATACTGAAAATCTGATCCTGACAGCCTCTCTGTGGTCTGAAACTACACTGGGTCTCATCCAACTTCCTCTCAACGATTGATCGCACCCTCCCTTCCAAGATGCCAGTGAATACTTTGCCTGGTATACTAATCAATGAGATACCTCGATAGTTGTTGCAATCCTGCCTGTTCCCTTGCTTATAGATAGGTGCAATTACTGCCTTTGTCCAATCTGAAGGTACCTTACCAACACTCCATGCTAATTTTACTACTCTATGAAGCCATTTCATCCCTGCCTTTCCACTATACTTCACCATTTCAAGACTAATTTCACCTATTTCTTCTGCTTTATGACAATGGAGTTTATTTACCATCCTTTCCACTTCCTTAAACATCATTTCACCAACATCATTTTCCTCCTCCCCATGAGCTTGGCTGTTTACAACACCACCAAGAGAAGTTGTTCAAAATATTCCCTCCAGGTCTCCAGTGATTTCCTGGGATCTATTATGAGTTCACCTGAATTACTCAAAATACTGTTCGTTTCTTTTTTCTCTCCCTTCCTAAGATTCTTTATTACTGTCAAGAAAGGTTTCGTTGCTGCTTGACCTAGACTTTCCAGGTTGTTACCAAAATCTTTCCATGACTTCTTTTTGGATTCAACAAATATTTGTTTCGCTCTGTTTCCATCTACGTAAAAATCCCTGTCTGCGTCGGCCCTTGTTTGGAGCCATTTCTGATAAGCCTTCTTTTTACGTTTACAAGCTGCTCTTACTTCATCATTCCACCAAGATGTTCACCTTTTTCCATCTTTACACACAGTTGTTCCTAGGCATTTCCTTGCTGTTTCTACTACAGCATCCCTGTATGCCACCCATTCACTTTCTATATCCTGAACCTGCTTACTGTCGGCTGTCTGAAACTTCTCACTAATCATATCCCTGTACTTCTGTCTAATTTCCTCGTCCTGGAGATTTTCTACCCTTATTCGTTTGCAGACAGATTACACTTTCTCTACGCTAGGCCTAGAGATACTTAGTTCACTACAGATCAGATAGTGGTCTGTATCATCGAAAAATCCGCGGAAAACTCGTACATTCCTAACAGATTTCCTGAGTTCGATGTCTGTTAAGATATAGTCTATTGTGGATCTGATACCCCTAGCCTCCCATGTGTAGTGGTGAATAGCCTTATGCTTGAAGAATGTATTCGTAACAGCTAAACCCGTACGAGCACAGAAGTCCAGCAAATGCTTCCCATTTCCATTTGCTTCCATATCTTCCCCACATTTACCAATCACCCTTTCGTATCCTTCAGTTCTATTCCCAACTCTCGCATTGAAATTGCCCATTAGCACTATTCTATCCTTGCTGTTGACCCTGACCACGATGTCACTCAATGCTTCATAAAACTTGTCAACTTCATCCTCATCTGCACCCTCACATGGTGAATACACGGACACAATTCTAGTCCTAATTCCTCCAACTGACAAATCTACCCACATCATTCGCTCATTTACGTGCCTAACAGAAACTATGTTGCGTGCAATGGTATTCCTGATAAAGAGCCCTACCCCAGACTCCGCCCTTCCCTTTCTAACACCCGTCAAGTACACTTTATAGTCTCCTATCTCTTCCTCGTTATATCCCCTTACCCGAATATCACTTATTCCTAGCACATCCAAATGCATCCTCTTTGCTGACTCAGCCAGTTCTACTTTCTTTCTTCCATAAGCCCCATTAATATTGATAGCTCCCCATCGAATTTTATTTCGTTCGCCAAGTTGTTTCCAAGGAGTCCCTCGCCTGTCAAATTGGAGTGGGACTCCGTTACTCCCATAGGTCCGAGGCTTGTTTAAAATGTTCTGAGCTCGGTAAATCCATGAAGCGGGATGCTACCCTACTTGCAAATGGTCCAAGTGAGTCTCTCTCTCTCCTCTAACGGATTATGGACCACCGGTGAATTGTATAGTCCTAGCCGCCTGAGCACAAGGAGGGCTGTGACTCAGAATATGATAATAATAATAATAATAATAATAATAATAATAATAATAATAATAATAATAATAATAATAAAAGTGTAATGTGTTATTTTAATGTTTCCTAAACTTACTGGATGTCTTTGTTTTGTTTTGTTTTGTTTTGTTTTGTTTTGTTTTGTTTTGTTTTGTTTTGTTTTGTTTTGTTTTGTTTTGTTTTGTTTTGTTTTGGTGTACTGCAAGAAGTTTGAACCTTTCTCCATATATGTACTTACAAAAACTGAGGACATGCTCTCTGATGTAAGACGGAAAAATGTGTGATTTAATGTTTTGTGTTTATAGGTTTTCACAACTAAACTAACTTTCATTTATTTCAATATTTCAACGTTTGCAACACATCTTTCTCATTCCGCCAGCTTTTGAAATTGGCCAATCTGAATTTTTAAAATTTATTTTTAGCCTATCACAGGCTTCCTGTACCTTTGTATTCGACCAATAAAAATGAGAGGGTGTGTCCGGATTTAGTCCAGAACATTCTCGAACCATCCCCTCGCGTATATAAGCTGCGGACTTTTCAAGCTACCATGTCTTATAGATCGCCGAGTTTCTGAGAGAGTGTGTGTTAAGACAGGAGGCGAGGTGCCTCATTCATCGGCAGCCAGAACATCATACCAGGTAATGCCATCAGTTTTCTATCTCTGTAGCTGTCTCCATAAACTTGTCCGAGGGGAAGGTCCTAAACTTTAACTATGTAACCGTTTAATTTCTAAAATGTAAACTTCTTGCTTTTAATGTAAAATTTCATAAAGTCTTAAACTGTAAATCGGGAATAGAGAGTGCGTTACCCTCTCGAGTTCCCCTTCAATTATTCTCGAGATGACTACGAATTTGTAACTGTTTCTTTTCCTGTAAAGCTTTAATTTAACCTTCATTGTAGTCACCTTAATAGCTTGGGATTCGCCTCTGTATCATCGGGCCGCGAGCCCAAGTAGGGTTTTAAAACTTGGTTTTCGAGGAGCGCAAGTGTACGCCTCCATACATTTTGTGTATGGGCCAGTAATATCATCCTGTTTTTGTTTTCTCTAAGGCCCAGTAGTATTGGTACTAGACAGTCCTGTTTTAACTAGACTGTAAATTGTAGGTTTGGCCTAGAGAGGCCAGCAAATGTAAGGTTTTGTGTAAAGGTGCCTTGAGTAGACTGTAAGAAATTGCGAGCCAGTCTTCTTTGTTGAATTTGGAGAACATTTTGTGGTGCCCTTGTAATGCTTGGAGCAAAGTGTCTGGAACTGGGAGAGTTTTCTCCTTGTCTAGCTTAACGCAACATTTGAGATGTTGTAGACATCTAAATTTGAAGCTGGGAGCTCAACACTTGGGTTTTCTTTCTTGTATCAAACGGCTGTTTATACCTGTTGCCTTGTTATTTCACTAAGTGAAAAGTTTTGTTAAGTTTGAGTTTTGAAAAGAAATATAACCTTTATTTTAAAATTTTAAATTATTCTTTGACTTTTGTAGATAGATCCGCACCTTCTTTCACCTCTGCGTTCCAGAGATAACCCCAGAACAATTATTATCATTATTATTATTATTGTTATTATTATTATTATTTACTTTTCGTCATAAGATCTTCTTACACAATTATCTCAACGGTCAGGGTGGTGGCCAATATTTCGTAGGAACCCCAGTTCGATTCCTGTCCGGGTCTTTGATTTTAACTATGTTTGGTTAATCCGTCTACTTCGGGGGCTGGATATTCGTCTTAAATACATATTCATTTAAGTAAAACACACCACACTATCATCCAGTACATAAACATTCAGTAGTGAATACATCTCTCCGCATGGTGGGAGACATTCGGCTTGAGCTTAATTGATCTCTAGTGTCGACCTCAGACAACTTAGAAAATGCCAGGAGAGAAATGCAGAAATAAATTGTTTTTTAATCATTGTGGGTATTCTTCTTATTTTCTAATTTTCTTGTCACTAACGGTTGGCATCCCACATTAGTTGTGTGTTTCGAAGTTGGAACACAGTAAAACTTGCCTTTAGGGTGACACAGTTGTGTCGTGTTCATTTGGCTTCTCCTCGAACAGTTTATTTGTGGCGTAGTCGCTATTGAAACCTGTATCTTTTAATTACTTTTTCACAAACGATTGTTTTCTGCAATTTTTTCTTGTCATCTTATACCTTATTTAATTCATATTCTCACGACACAGTAATATCAATAAGTAAGAGTGTTTAGCACGACCTGGGATAATAACAAGCAAAACAAGAATAATAATAACCTAATAATAACCGGAACACTACTCAGAAATCCCAAAGGAAAAGGCCATCGCGATTTGTAGAAGCAAAGGCACAAGAGGCCGAGTGAATGAATTAAAACTAAGTTTAATAATTAATTGGCTGAAATAACAAATCCTCAGATTTGATTTTTTTAAAGAAAACTTTAATAGAAGCTAAATTAATTAAAACAGACTTCCGACCTTGTCTAATAATCTACAAGTTAAAATTTTTCAAATATCAATAAATTAAAGATTAATTAAGAAATTACAAAATATTAACAACAATTATTACAATTATTGAACGCTAACCACAGGATAACACCTGAAAACCTTTCTAATGCACTATCTCGGTTATCTTTGATGCATGAAAACGGTCATAAACCACAAACTTCACGCAACTTCAATTATCTGGGAGAAGAAAATCAATAAACATGCAAATAAATAAATATCGCTCTTCCAAGCGTTACTTTAATTAAGTGAGTATCACAAGACTGCAGAAAAAGACCAGCACGCACGAAAAATCATATGCCCATCAGACGAATGTCAAGTGTCATCAATAATTAACCGACACTCACATGTCAGACACAACAGAGCAACGCCCACCAACCGTTTGCATTCTATTACATGGCTGCATAACACATGACCACCACAATAATCAGAATGGCTACTCGAATGTACCGAGGAGTTCATTAGAAAAGCTTTCTCCTAAATATTTTACTTGCTCAAATGGTGGTTTGAAAATCTTCAAATAATAAATGTGATTATTAGAATAAATTAAAGAAAATGAAATTAAACCACCTTATAAGTTATACTGATACTACGTACGTCATCACTCTTGTTAGGAGCTCCGCTACATAGATTTGTTCCCTTACGTCCATGAAACTTTAAATAACTGTATCAAGAAGCTAAAATTAATTACATCATTACAAATTACAGTTGAAACCCCAACGATAATTGAACATTACATAGTTAGGATCACCACCTGTTTCTCAAATATTTCCGGATCTCAAATTTCCGATTGATTGGATCCATAATTTTTCGCACATAGTAACGCCGAAAAGTTTCCATTTCTCTTAACACCACGAAATAGTAGATTTCGTTGACTAGGTTAGCCCAGTAGGAAAGATCATTGAAGTATACTCACAAGGTCGGAGAATAGTATCTTATTAAATTATAACAAACCAAGTCTTCGGGCCTTATGGCCCAGATGAGTAATCCATTATCCTGGATCTAGTCCCAAGACCATTTTCGCCGTCCTCGAGTGAGTAATTTTATCCGTTAATGCACAACCAGAGCGTAGCTTGCAATGTGTCTTCTTGAATCTAATAATCAGGAAAAACAACTGCCTTCCTCGTTCATTGTCGTGTTACGTCGTTCGTCGCATAACAAGTTCATCTTCTCGCGGCTAGAGAGCAGCACATACTAGCGACCAGGAAGCCTAGTGCCAAGCCGGCCGCTAGAAAGCGTACCATTACCGGATCGGAGGATAAGGCAATACAATCACGATGTTCGAACTCACTGAAACACCGACAATTATATGAAGGCATAAATGCGCCGCAAAATACATCGTACCATGCGACGAGTAATTCAAAATCCTTTATACGTATATTGCCCGAGCCTAGCGCTCGCTACTAGTTATGGTTCTTAAAGCATGATCTGTCCCTGCTGTGTGCTGCATTCTGCTACTCAGTGGTCATACTGCTATGCTCCCCCCTAACCAATTAAAAGCTCTCGTCCATGTTAGCTCCGGCTTATCCTTTCAGCGGGCATGTGCTTCCATTACGGTTTTGTTATTTGTGAGTGTTGAATCGAAGGCGTGCTTGGTGCTCCCTATCAGAGTTTCGGTCTATATTACGGATAATGTCTAATTCATCTGTGTGCGAGGGTGCTTTCACGCCCTCAGGTCATTCTACTTCCATCTTCTAGAAAACGTCCCCAAACTGTATGGAATTGTGTATTTAGTGGGATAGATTAGCCGGCGTGATTAATGGATACCAACGCTAACGCGTCTCTGCAAGCTTCCTAGCATCTGTAAGTCTTCATACTTTTAGTTTGAAAAGGTCTTCGGTACTGCATCAATGAGTTTGGAAAAACTATTTTTTGGCTTGAGGCGTTTAAGGTCTGCTGATATGTTCCGTCCTCCTATCTTGTCTTTTAAATTTATGTATTGAATATTTAATCGTATTCGGGTTTCTGTGTAAAATTAAATTATATGTATTTGTACTAATTGATCACGTATCGTATGCGTACCAAATCTTATCACGTTACATTTACTTTTGGTGATACGAAATTACTGTTATTATTATTCATTATGTCGGGGTTATGGAATGAATTTCCTTTGTGATTGCCATCCACGCGAGTTCTCGCCAAGAGGAAAGAAGTTTTGTTTGAATTTCCTTTCTTTAATTTCTATCTTGTTCCTTCCTGATTCTTTCTTTTACTTGTAACGTGTGTTTTTGCTCCTCTGGTAACGACAATTGTTGTGTTTGTTCTGATTGGTCATTGTCTGCGTGCATGGCTTGTGTCCGTTACCATGACGATTGGGGTTGTTGGTGTTGATGATTGATTTTTCTCTCCGGGAATGTTGACAAAGTTGGTGGTAGTTCAATTAACTCTGATGATTATGCCTTTGCTCTTGTGGATATTTGGGCATGTTTTCGAACTTGAATGCTACCTTTGGATATTTTCTTCTATCGTGAGTTGAATGTATCTGTCCGTCTGACAGTACGTATTCCGCTTATGCTGACGTATGGAGTTCGTACCTCATTCCCTTGGAGAAAACTCTGTGGTTAATATATCATTACGCTGTGTAACTGTAGTATAATTGTAAAAGAATAATTGGAAAAAATTTACTTTCTTCGAACGATTGAAGAAAGCTCAAGTTCCGTGAATTTTTGTGGTTACTGGAAACTTCAGTTTGTTTAATTGTTATTTTCTTCTTAGTTTGGTCGACCATACTTTGGGGATTTTTATCGTTCTGATTTGTCATTGAACTGAATTTATAGACTATAGATAATTCGTTTAATTAATTTATCGGCCGTTTTCCGTGTTGAAATTCTTAATTTATTACTTATTCCTTTTCTGAAATAAAAGAAATCATTCTTCCTCAAAGTAAGGCAGGTTGTTCTTTCTTTAATCTTAGTATTTTGATGCCAGGTACAGTTGTTGTTTCTTAGTCCACGGTATTAGAGTGACACTTCTCCACCAGTTAAGAAAAGTTCTTCTTTGTCTCTATTTTATAGGTGGTGTTAAACGGTGTCTATATCTCCCTTCCTGTTTTCTATTGTGAACTAGCTCATTTGTTGTAACAGCTAGTTCGATGTTTGACTGCCGTTAGCGCAATGGTTGTGTTTGACTAAGTTAACGGTTCCAGGAGAACCTTTATGAATCGGAAAACTGTCAGAATCGGAATATCTTTCCGGTGCCTTGAAGTGTTGTTTTGATATTCATGCATGTTTACCTGTATTTAGCGGAACCTCTCTGTTGTGGAAACGGAAGGAAATTTTGCTGTTGTAACGGAAAATATAGTATATTGTCTTACTAACCTTTTTTCAGTTCAGGGGTATTTCAAATGGATCTAAGAAGGTTGTGATATCGGGATAGTATTCGGCCAGAAAATGAACTCGGACCGTCTGGCTGTAAGGTGGCAACTCTATCTATGGACCACAATTTGGATATTCCGTGTTACTGTTGCAATGAGGAAAGTCAGAACCTTGCGGGCCTCTTCCTTGATCCCTATCAACAGTAACGGTATGGCTAGCGTAAAGTGACGCGGAATTGTTCAGCATTATTTGCCGTGGCCACATTCTAATTGAGAACCGTGTTGTGTCCAGCAAGGTACAGTAGTGTACATTATTGTTATTGGAGTTATTTCTGTAAAACATTCGTGTACTGTACCACCGAACGCACGGATCTGCGCTACGGACACGCGCGGCCGCCATGCTTTTACAGTAAGCATCTATACAATTATATCTATATGTATAAAACACGCTGGTTTTGAGTGATCTATCTGCATATATTGTACCAGGAAATGTTTATAGGGCCAGAGCATGGGAAGGATCTCAGGTAGTGTTCGGTTACTTATTGGAGCAGGTACAGAGATGGATAGCATCGCAGGGCGAATATGAGACGGTAAAATCCTTTTTACAATATTTATAAAAAATATTCATGAAAATCACCCCGCAGTTGGATTGTCAAAATTACATTTTTATTTCCAAAAATGCGAAATAAAATATCGATGCTGTTGTAGTCTGAGACATCCACTTGATTAGAAATATCCAAAATAAATATCACTCTCTTAGAAATCGTGAACATCCGACAGTTCATCTAAGATCTCTTAAGTGGGTTTAAATACCAAAATAACACTTGCATATTGAATTTTATTAAGTCTATCACTTGTGGTGCAAACCTACGGTTTTTCTAATATTTTTAAACATAATATTTACACACACTTCCACGAATAGGTTGGTAGTTCACTTGCTGTATTCTCCTACAATTCATCTAAGTTGATTTTATGAGAAAATAAACTAAAATAATGCACTTAAAAACCCTCGAGTTCATCTATGTGAAATTACTTCATGTTATAAAAGATTTTAAAGAAGAATTTACTTAGAAACCAAGATATGAAGCCTTCCTGAATTACTATAAATAGCAAGCTGAAATTCAGACGAAGCACTTCTCTGTTGTTGGATGGAGCACTATGATTCAATGAGTGCTTTCTTAAAAGTCAATTAAAGTCTGAGTGGAATAACTCACTCAAATTATAGGAAAATCACCTGGAATCTGCTCATAAATTCTGGTGTAGTGCTGTCCTGCGGCTTGGTGACTGGCACTTTCTGCAGCGTGCAGCCAAGGCTCGAACTCAGTACCAGCAGCGTGACAAGTCCGTTCAATGAAGATACCACGTTATTATACCTCGATGAGTACAGTGATCGAAGAATCCACGTTAATCCCACGCTGCAAATGACGTTCGACGCAGCAGAATCTCACGACACTTTGCCTAGATTTCCGATGTACTTTTAGAGATAATGTCGGAACACGGAAAGTTCAACTGGCACAAACAATGGAGTATAGAGCTCTCAATTATTATTTTGATTGGGATTATACACTGGCACAAGTCGCAATGCACAGTTCGTATTCTCACGTTTGAATACATGACATAGAATATCTCAGTCTATGCTACAGTATGATTCGTAAGTCAGGTTAATGAAGTAATGACTTCAATCGTTTTCGAAACGGAAAACACAGTTTTTCACACACACAGTTTATGGAATAAGGATCTAACAATGTCGCAGTTCATTACAGTCAATGATTATGTCTTAGGTTCGACCGTGGAATAATCATCACAGTCCATAAAACACGTGACAAAATGTCATTAACAACAGTCTGTACAACAGTCTCTGGAAAAATACTGTTCATAGGTTAAGAAGATTTTATGACTGAATTTGCATAACACGAGTCCGTACGACTTAATATTGCCATAAGAAGTTCTTAATATTCAGTTAGTTTCTCGTGAAAGTAATCGAAATTTCGAGAAAATGCACGAAAAAATAGTCCATTTAGCCCTGTTATTGGTTGAATGTTTAGGGGAGTAGTATCTCACACAGTTCACAATTATGTTAGTATAGGAGAAATGCGTCTCAGAATCATTTAAATGGTCACAAATTAGAACTTTAGTTTATCACACGCAATGTCTTAGACTACTGTCACTGTCAATGATAAAGTTCAGAATGACTAGAAAGTGACACACTGACACACCTATGGCCATATGGGAGCCATATTCCATGATTCCAGCTTCTACATAAGTATGAGAAAAATAATATAGAATATACACTAACTTCACCGTATTCAAATATTCGAACTCAATCTAACCCATTAATATGGGAGATACCAGAAAAGATTACAGGACTAACCGTGTACAACGACAAATTGCGTCTGATGGCATAATCCGTTTGCCGATATGATGTACCGTTTAGGAGCAGGAAATATCGAAAACAATCTCAGCACTTACAAAATTGTCAATGCTTGTCTGTCATCTATATCTCGCTCAGCCGGGCTGAGTGGCTCAGACGGTTAAGGCGCTGGCCTTCTGGCCCCAACTTGGCAGGTTCGATCCTGGCTCAGTCCGGTGGTATTTGAAGGTGCTCAGATACGTCAGCCTCGTGTCGGTAGATTTACTGGCACGTAAAAGAACTCCTGCGGGACTAAATTCCGGCACCTCGGCGTCTGCAAAAACCGTAAAAGAGTAGTAAGTGTGCAACGCCCCTAATAAGTATGAGTAAATGACGATGGTCATAGGGACGAGCGCTTACAAATAAATTTTCAACAGAGCAAAAATAATATAAGACAGTAAAACATACCCAAGGAAATAGACAAGAGGAAGCATGTAGGGACCAGGAGCCTACCCACTTAATGAGAGAGGACGGGATCAGGAAATTGCTTAGCAAACACACCAAGAAATGACACCAGAAAAATTCAAAAATTTAAAATAAAATATAATAAATAAATCTTTTACACTACAATTTAAACCTTTGGGTCAAATTTAAATAAACTGAAAAAGGTATTAAGCTTACAATTAACACCCAACATTAGGGTAAAATAAATATACAGAAAATCACAGAATTATATAAGTAGAAAGAAATTCATTGCTAATAAATAAAATCATTCATTTCTTTAAGAACAACCATATTCATACACCTATATACTGATGCATCAGGAAAACTACGTAGGTACCATGGTACGCACATGTTTGACGTATTCTAAAATTAAATGAAATTTTAACATTCAAGCCCGAAAGGGGAGAAAGGGTTAGCAAATCGAGGACTGTGACAGCGCCCGGTAGAAGTAAATGGCCCACACCAAACCCGGTTACGAAGGCAGCACCACGTAACGTGACAGTCAAATCAAGCCACGATTTCGAACATGTTACACTCACAAGCTCACACGGCACCGATTAAAAGAAATATCCCAAGTTACAATAAATTTTCAATCACCAAACCTAGGTGAACAAACGTAAACATGAGCCACAGAAACATCAAGAAAAGCACGAACAGATCACTTAGCATAACCCAGAACACAATATAGAACCAACAGATTCAGAAGAAAAAACTCAATACAACGAATAATTTATGGAGTATAATACACGATACAGTCATCGGGGCAGACACAATGCACACACCCATCACACACTAACAAAGTTACATAACTGTCAGGCCCGAAGTGATAATAACAACAATACCCACACAAAAGGATAAGATAAGGAACCATCCCATTCTCCAGGGGTGTCCAGCCCTCGACCTACTAAACGTTACTTGTATTGTTGAAACTGATAACATTTATACGATATTACACCAACAATGGAATGATATTTAATTTAAAGCCCTCAAAGGGAAGGAATATAACTAAAACAGACTCAACTCAATTATTCACCAAGAAAATTAAGCATAATTCAACTTACCAAAGGTGACTAATAATAATAATAATAATAATGAAAAAAAAAAGATTAAAGAAAATTATGGAGAGAAATGTAAGTGCATTGTTAGGCCAAAATACGGGCACAGGATAGCCAAAACATGCGACAACCAACACAATTCGCACAAGGAGACAAGCAGAAACACGAATATACGCCAAAAATACAACACGTAAGAAAACGATAAAATACCACAGTATAAAAGGAAGGCGGCACACGCATACGGGCATTACAAGGAAAATCACAAGCAAAAACACCAAAAGGTAAAGCCCGAGCGAAGAGAATAACAAATTTAGAACAAGGACACGATAAAAATTTTCAAATGTTATCTTAGCACAAGGATAGCTCACCGTTATGTACATCACGTACACTAGAAGCAAAACACGGCATCACTAAAACTTAGATGTCCACAATGTTCATATTCCACCACAAATTCAAATATTACACACACGCAGTAAAATAATATTAATAGCAATGATACTTTAAAATACTTACAAGCAAGCCTTATGCCAAGATAACTCACCTCGTAGTTCGACCTAACAATATCACTCCACAAGTATAAATAAACTACCTATATAATTACATATTTACAAATTAACACACATATTATACACCAAAACAAAATACTTAAACTCCCATCACTCGATGTGGCCTTTTTTGTTTATCATCCAACACCAGTTGGATTACACATCGTTCTGGTAACAGTCTCCGCAGCCATCATTGCTACAACCAGCCTCCAAGACATCCTGCGCAAAAAAAAATGTCGCGCTACCAAGTTCGCCGCTAGGCGTGACACCTGGCAGACTCGATACGCGCCCTGGCGAGCAACAGTCACATCACACTCTTTGGTACTACATTCAATCTGATAGATAGCGTAGCAGTCCCCGTAGCTGGCCTACCGTGCAATTACACGTTTAGAAACTACACACATAGAGTAACCATACAACGGAAAGTTCATCTCTCCTCGTATAGGCAGAGCAGGTACTTAGTAGCCAAACGTCCAAGGTGCTAGGGCAGATATAATCCAAGTTCACGAGATACGAAGTCTTTCTTAATTTATACTTCAAATATAGTCGAACTCCAGCCTCATATGAACGTGGTAAAATAATAGTTCAACTCAGTTACTAGGCTGGGAACCCAAGGTCATTAGCAGAGAATAAGAATTACAAGTGTCAAAAATAGACACAATTTAAATAAATGTCCAATATCCGTAGATGGTCGAAGGTATATGATTCAATAAGAGTTTCTATTTTAATAACGCCACAGTCACCCCCCGCCGAAAGAGGACCACTGGGGGCCGAGACGAAGCAGGTAGCATACAGTCTTGTGCACTCAGGAAGGTGTCACTGCGTCGCAGAGTACAAGAACGTTCAAGGATGGATATAAGTCCACAAGATATGTTCATAATGCATTTAGGCATCACCAGTTTAGCATCAACTTTTCTTGACGTTGAGTATGTTTCCTTTCATGCATATAGAATAACTTAGGAACAGCCTTACTTGGTCATGGAGTGACATAGAAGAAACAACACAGGGCACACATGGACTGTTCAATGTGCAAGAAGACGGTGTTCAAATGGCCAGTAAGGACAGCGTACAACGCACCAGGTGGAAAACAGACACATGACTTGCAATCAGCAGCACCAAATGTTGAGCTTCCATGACATCCTGTGATGTACCAGTCCTCGGGCGCTTCAGGAAACAGCAGCTTCAGGATGGAGAATGTGCGCACAAGCTGCAACATGAACGAGGAAGCAGACAACGAGGGAACAAGCACACCACACATATACTAATAAATGCAAAATGGTCCAGTACATTTAATACGAACTGGGTTCTCATGACCCGGAGTAACGATAAGGTTTTAGAAAAATCACGGGGCAATAGTAAGTTCCAACACTTACAGTGACATGAGATTACATCTCAAAATTTCCTTTTAAAAAAATACGTGCACATAGCACGGGAAAATTATTGCATGGAGTGATAAGGAGCACCTAACCCTCACTAGTTACATAGGAAATACTTCTGCCATCAAGGCCTTACACATGAAATGTTACATATTAAAACATACAACAAGAGTCTAACATTTACAACGGACATAAATTAATAATTTAAGCTGGTTTTACTTGGCTGAGATGAACTCGCCTGATTCTTTTAGAAATGGGATCATTTACCAAAACAGAAACAGGGGTCAAAAACTCTAAGATAGTACAAGGACCATGGAAACGGGGAGCAAGCTTACGACTGAATTTATCCACCGCCTTACTTTGGTAATGAGTCATGATATAGACTTCGTCACCAACAGCCAGGTCAGTGGGTCGACGGCCCTTATTATACTGCTTTTCCACTTTAGCATGTGAAACTTTTAATCTATCTTTAGCTTTCTTCCACACTCTTTTAATCTCCTCAGGATCCTTTTTCTCAGGAAGCAATTCATCAATCCTCAACAGATTAGAAATGGGTGAAAAGGGGGTGAAGGAGAACATCAGTGACATAGGAGTTTGCATATGAGACTCATGAACAGCTGAATTTAATGCATATGTTAGCCAGTGCAGAGAGGAATCCCAATTTTGATGATCCTTATGGTGGAACGCAATCAACGCAGATTTAAGATTCCGATTCACTCTCTCAGCATACGATGGAGCAGGATGGTAGGGAGAAGTAGTGACATGGGAGATAGATAGATCAAAACAAAATTTCTTGAACAGATTACATGAGAAGTACTTAGCATTATCCGTTACCAAAAATTTAGGAGGTCCAAAAGAACTAAAAATGGAGTTTAAACATTTAATAACCGTAGGAGCGTTAGCCGACCGAGTCGAGAAGGTCCACGAAAAACGGGAATATCCGTCTACACACACAAGTATGAATCTGGAGCCTTGCCTCGAACGGGGTAACGGACCAACGAAGTCCACAAACAGTCTTTCCATGGGGGAGGAAGCTTGGGATGATGCTAACATACCAATTTTAGTGTTCAACGCCGGTTTGCTAATAGCACACGCACGACAAGACCTTACCATTTCAGCAATTTGAAAATCCATGCCCTTCCAAATAAAGAAATGTCTGATCTTTTGACGGGTTTTGAAGATACCAAGATGTCCACCAATAGCAGAATTATGGTAGTACTGAAAAACAACCGGAATCAAGAGTTGAGGACAAACAATTTTCCATTTCTTATCGTTACGAGCCTTACAACACAAGATACCCCTACGCATACTATAGGGTTTTACCATTTTACCAGCTTTAATGTCATTGATGATCAAATTCAACTCAGGATCATCCTTCTGATGCTTACTGATGTCTTGATATAACAGAGGGCAGTCGGATAATAGAGCATTGACACAACCAGAGACACAAAGACATGGTTGAGGGAGATCGACAGTTACAGGATCAATATTCTCAACAGGGGAGTCACCAATCATACGACTTAGACAGTCTGCAACAACATTATCAGTACCTTTTATGTGACGTACTTCAAACTTGAAGGCAGAAATTCGAATTGCCCATCTAGTAAGACGACCAGTACGACGCGGGCGATTCAGAACCCAACTTAAGGCCATGTTATCAGTTTCCAAGAGAAAGGGGGCATGCTCAATATACATTCGAAATTTTTCTAAGGCAAAGATGACTGCCAAACATTCAAGTTCATACACGGAGTACTTAGATTCTAATGAACTTAATGCACGAGATGCATACGCAATGGGGCGTCTTCCCAGTTCAGACTCCTGAAGAAGAACACCAGCAACAGCCGAACAAGAAGCATCGGTCTGTACTATGAATTTTTTGGAGAAGTCAGGAATGGCCAAGACGGGAGAGTTAGCCAATGCGGTTTTCAATTTTTGGAAAGCTTCTTTTTGGGGTAGGTCCCATATAAATTTGGCATCTTTGCGTCTTAACGCATTGAGAGGGGCAGCGATTTCAGCGAAATTTGGCACAAATTTCCTAAAGAAGTTAGCCATGCCAATGAAACGAGCAACATCTTTTTGGTTTTTGGGAGGAGGGAAGTCGTGAATGGTTTGAGTTCGACTTTTATCGATAGCAACCCCTTCGGGAGATACAATGTGGCCGAGAAAGGACATCTGGGGTTTTGCGAAGGACACCTTAGCGATTTTGACAGTCAGGCCAGCTTGCTTTAACCTAGTAAGTACCTCATGGATATGTTGGACATGTTCCTGGAAGGTTTCAGAATAAATTATCAGATCATCCAGATAATGATACACGTAGTGAAATTTAATGTCCGAAAGGATGGAATCTAGGAGGCGTGTGAGAATAGCAGCACCAGTCGATAGGCCGAACGGTACGCGACAGAATTCATACAGATTCCAGTCCGTCGCAAAGGCAGTAAGATGACGAGACTCTTCAGCAAGAGGAATCTGAAGATACGCGCTGTTCAAATCAAATGAAGTATAAAATTTAGCACCATGAAACCAGGAAAAACAAGAATGAATGTCAGGTAATGGTACAGACTGCAGAGCCACCTTGCGGTTTAATGCACGATAATCCACGACAGGACGATAACCGCCGTTAGGTTTGGGCACAAGAAAGATGGGGGAGGAATAGGCAGAGGTGGATGGACGTATGACACCTTCATTCAACATATCTTGGATAATGTCTTTCAAAATTTTCATACGGGGAGGAGCCAAGCGATAAGGAGGGGATCTGACAGGGATATTGTCGGACACATCAATTTTATACTCAAGGACGTTAGTTAACCCAAGCTTATCGGTGAAAACGTCGGGAAATTTTGCACACAAATCGCGGATCTGTACAGCTTGGTCATCAGGTAAATGCTGCAAGTTAATTTGGGCGGTTTCAACATTAGAAGCACTCTCAACAGAAGAAATTAAACTGGATGGAATAATACGCCTGCCAATTAAAGGAACATTCGAATCAGGAGAAAACTTGAAAAATAATTTTCTTTCCCGAAGGTCAATCACTAAACCAACATGGGTCAAGAAGTCAGCTCCCAAAATAAGATCACAACACAATTCCCTAACTACTATTAACTTAAATTTCCACGTGAAGTTTACAATTCTGATTTTGACAAGAATAGATCCAACAACACATACGGTAGAACTGTTAGCTGTGACACAATTTATAGTTACCGGTTGGAGTTCAGGAAGGTTACAAGGGGATTTATACCTTTCATACCAGGACATGTTGACTAAGGAGTACACGCTCCCAGAATCCACGAGAGCAGACACAGGCTCTCCGTTGACCTCAGCTGGAATAAAAGGTAGGTTAACACATACATGGGCAGAAATACACTGACAATCAACATGACACAGGATATCACTATACTGATTACCCAAGTTCACATGTCTAGTTGAAACAGGAGACAAATTCACAGGTACTTTTGCTTCGGCTAGTCATATTCTTGGTTGATTTTGAGGAGAATTTGTTAAAGGACTGGGCTTATTTGGACAATAACGTTTAACATGTTGTTTGGACCCACAAATGAAACATGTACGATGGTTGTTGTTAAAGTTCTGAGATGCACTTGATTGTTTTAGGCTCGGGCACTTGTCCCGAAGATGATCTCTGGCACCACATGCATAACACTTCTTAACGGGCTGTACAGCCGGAGGTAATGTTAGAGAACCATCCCGAGTGCAAAGCGAGGGTGGGGGAACGTCCGTCACGCGGCACGAATCCTCATAACGCACACTCTCTGCCTCAACACAAGCCGCCTCCAGTTCCTTAAGGGTTACAGGTCTCGGAGTAAAGCACATGTAAGAACGGTACTGCGGCGAGATACCCCTTACCAAATGATTCACCAAATTCGTTTCCGAAATGGATTGCCTGAAGACCTTGCAATAGTATTTCACATCTTTTATATAACTGGACAATTTCTCATTTAAGGATTGCCTACGGAAACAACAACTTTGGACGAGAGACTGTTGTGCAGTCCAAGGAATATACTTATTCAATATCGTGTCATGAAAGTCCTCTACAGTGACGTTTTCAGTAATGGCATCCCGTAGCTCATCCTTCAGCATGCCCTGACAGTGAGGGAAGCAGACACGGAAAACATTTAGCAAAGTTAGTTCAAAAACATGTGCAGTTTCCAACAATTCTATCCAGAATCTTAAAAATCGAATCGTTTCTTCGATAGAGTCCACCGAGAAATCAGGCAAGCCTTTAAATAACTCTAAAACAGGAGGAGGTACAACAAAGGAGTTCACCGGTAAACATGCTTGACATTTGCCTTCTCCTTGCGGAGTCAATGTACGAGACGGGAGGGAGGATGATGCATCAACCAGTTCGACCCTACTCGCCTGTGGATCAACATCAATGATAGTAAGTTTTTGTACATCGATAAACATCTCAATTGCATGAACATCACAGGACAAGGCAATGGCCACGGACAATAGTTCAGAAATTTCTTGGCGATGGAAAGGATTAAGTTCTAAAGTAAGCAGATCCTTGATTCGATTTAAATAGTGATCTACCCTAACTTTAATTCTTTTCAGTTGTGCCTTAGAAGGCGTAACGTCAGTAAAAGAAGAACATAATTCTCTCAATTCATCAATGTTATCATGAATAAGGGTAATCGACTCACCAACCGCCTGCCGGTCCAATTCGGGTACCATGATGGGAAAGTGGGCGGATTCCCTCAGTCTTTGAACTTTGACAGCATTGGTTCCACTGGACTCGCATCCACGAATGTTCAGTTCGTAAGACAGCTCCTCGCTTCTCAGCATGCTCGGATCCATTATCGACCGTCCAGCCATCATGGGGGTGTACATGAAACAAAAGCCAAAATAATCAGTGGGGTTCACCTCAGCTTACAAAGACATACATAAATATTTACTTATTTCTTGGTGTCATTCAGGCTGCCTGCGTGGCAATTTCATAACTAGCTGTACTGCGTAGCTTCAACACAGAAAACCACGCGACAACGCTACCACAACTGCAACGCCCCTAATAAGTATGAGTAAATGACGATGGTCATAGGGACGAGCGCTTACAAATAAATTTTCAACAGAGCAAAAATAATATTAGACAGTAAAACATACCCAAGGAAATAGACAAGAAGAAGCATGTAGGGACCAGGAGCCTACCCACTTAATGAGAGAGGACGGGATCAGGAAATTGCTTAGCAAACACACCAAGAAATGACACCAGAAAAATTCAAAAATTTAAAATAAAATATAATAAATAAATCTTTTACACTACAATTTAAACCTTTGGGTCAAATTTAAATAAACTGAAAAAGGTATTAAGCTTACAATTAACACCCAACATTAGGGTAAAATAAATATACAGAAAATCACAGAATTATATAAGTAGAAAGAAATTCATTGCTAATAAATAAAATCATTCATTTCTTTAAGAACAACCATATTCATACACCTATATACTGATGCATCAGGAAAACTACGTAGGTACCATGGTACGCACATGTTTGACGTATTCTAAAATTAAATGAAATTTTAACATTCAAGCCCGAAAGGGGAGAAAGGGTTAGCAAATCGAGGACTGTGACAGCGCCCGGTAGAAGTAAATGGCCCACACCAAACCCGGTTACGAAGGCAGCACCACGTAACGTGACAGTCAAATCAAGCCACGATTTCGAACATGTTACACTCACAAGCTCACACGGCACCGATTAAAAGAAATATCCCAAGTTACAATAAATTTTCAATCACCAAACCTAGGTGAACAAACGTAAACATGAGCCACAGAAACATCAAGAAAAGCACGAACAGATCACTTAGCATAACCCAGAACACAATATAGAACCAACAGATTCAGAAGAAAAAACTCAATACAACGAATAATTTATGGAGTATAATACACGATACAGTCATCGGGGCAGACACAATGCACACACCCATCACACACTAACAAAGTTACATAACTGTCAGGCCCGAAGTGATAATAACAACAATACCCACACAAAAGGATAAGATAAGGAACCATCCCATTCTCCAGGGGTGTCCAGCCCTCGACCTACTAAACGTTACTTGTATTGTTGAAACTGATAACATTTATACGATATTACACCAACAATGGAATGATATTTAATTTAAAGCCCTCAAAGGGAAGGAATATAACTAAAACAGACTCAACTCAATTATTCACCAAGAAAATTAAGCATAATTCAACTTACCAAAGGTGACTAATAATAATAATAATAATAATGAAAAAAAAAGATTAAAGAAAATTATGGAGAGAAATGTAAGTGCATTGTTAGGCCAAAATACGGGCACAGGATAGCCAAAACATGCGACAACCAACACAATTCGCACAAGGAGACAAGCAGAAACACGAATATACGCCAAAAATACAACACGTAAGAAAACGATAAAATACCACAGTATAAAAGGAAGGCGGCACACGCATACGGGCATTACAAGGAAAATCACAAGCAAAAACACCAAAAGGTAAAGCCCGAGCGAAGAGAATAACAAATTTAGAACAAGGACACGATAAAAATTTTCAAATGTTATCTTAGCACAAGGATAGCTCACCGTTATGTACATCACGTACACTAGAAGCAAAACACGGCATCACTAAAACTTAGATGTCCACAATGTTCATATTCCACCACAAATTCAAATATTACACACACGCAGTAAAATAATATTAATAGCAATGATACTTTAAAATACTTACAAGCAAGCCTTATGCCAAGATAACTCACCTCGTAGTTCGACCTAACAATATCACTCCACAAGTATAAATAAACTACCTATATAATTACATATTTACAAATTAACACACATATTATACACCAAAACAAAATACTTAAACTCCCATCACTCGATGTGGCCTTTTTTGTTTATCATCCAACACCAGTTGGATTACACATCGTTCTGGTAACAGTCTCCGCAGCCATCATTGCTACAACCAGCCTCCAAGACATCCTGCGCAAAAAAAAATGTCGCGCTACCAAGTTCGCCGCTAGGCGTGACACCTGGCAGACTCGATACGCGCCCTGGCGAGCAACAGTCACATCACACTCTTTGGTACTACATTCAATCTGATAGATAGCGTAGCAGTCCCCGTAGCTGGCCTACCGTGCAATTACACGTTTAGAAACTACACACATAGAGTAACCATACAACGGAAAGTTCATCTCTCCTCGTATAGGCAGAGCAGGTACTTAGTAGCCAAACGTCCAAGGTGCTAGGGCAGATATAATCCAAGTTCACGAGATACGAAGTCTTTCTTAATTTATACTTCAAATATAGTCGAACTCCAGCCTCATATGAACGTGGTAAAATAATAGTTCAACTCAGTTACTAGGCTGGGAACCCAAGGTCATTAGCAGAGAATAAGAATTACAAGTGTCAAAAATAGACACAATTTAAATAAATGTCCAATATCCGTAGATGGTCGAAGGTATATGATTCAATAAGAGTTTCTATTTTAATAACGCCACAAGTGGGACGTAAAACAAATAACATTATTATTATCTCGCTCAGCGTGTGAAAGGGGAGATGAACCGTATAAATGAGTACATCCATATCTCAAAACTTAACAGTTTACAGACGTAAATTTGGTATTTGGAATCGAATTTAAAAATAAAGGAACAGGTATAATTTTGTTTTCGAAAAATCCACTTTACGGTGGGAGAGGCGATTTTAAAAAGTGAGAACAACAAGTGTACCGATATTTAAAAAATGTAGCATTCCATAGATGTTTAAACTGGTATTTGGAATCTTCTGTAAAAGTAAAGAAATACTCGTAATTTTTTTCGGGAAATCCATTTAAGGGGAGGTGAAAAAGGGGAATGAATTTTTAATACGAAAATATCTGCACTATATCTTAAAAACCAAAGATTTTACAGATGTGAAAATTGGTATTGGGAATCTTCTTTAAAATTAAATAAACACGTATTTTTTGCTTCCGAAAAATCGACTTAAGGGGCTGCCAATGAAGTGAAATAGTGGTTGAGGTATTTTTATTATGATAGTTATTTATGTAAATAACATCGTAAGGACCGCGTTTTGTTCATTGAATATCTTTTAGCTTTTCTTTCCTCCAAGTCTTTTTTTTTTGTGCCCATTTCCGCCAAATCATGATGGTGGCACAATCTGCAGGGAGAGCTATTGGCAGGTATTAGCCTGTAAGTCCAACATGTTCCCATTTCCCACGTTTCACCCCGGAAAATGTCGAAATATGGAGGCAATCGAAATGACAGTGTAGACCTCCGTTTCGAGGTATTTTGTGGATGAACGGTAATTCGTAACGCCGGGGCATGGCACAATCTCCGTTGAGTTTTGTGTGATCCAGAAATTCGGTCTTATGACTTTTGTCGTATCTCTATCCTTTGTGCGTTTGATTTGGCTCTATTTCTTGATTGGACGTAAATTTTGCAGTTTTTATACGCGTAATTCGTAGTTGTACACACTTACAGCAATCAAACTGGGCACGAACTTTGGCCCAGCAAATAGCCATTTTTGAGCCGCTGTCACATAAGTATCCGAAAATAATGCAGTGTTTGAAAACAGTTGTGTAGCAAGGCGGATTGAGAAACAATGGGTGCTGAATCAGTATTTCCCTC
The DNA here is from genome assembly GCF_040414725.1 of Anabrus simplex. Classification (NCBI taxonomy): domain Eukaryota; kingdom Metazoa; phylum Arthropoda; class Insecta; order Orthoptera; family Tettigoniidae; genus Anabrus; species Anabrus simplex. Next base: position 22,359,121 of record NC_090277.1, on the reverse strand, counting down.
GAGGTCATTGACCCCTGACAAGGTCATGGAGCCCCGGTACAGCGTTCTATTGCTTGAAAACAAGACTACGTTCTCTTGTTTGTGTGGCGCGGAATTAGAGTTAGAGTGCAAGGTAACGTCACAGACGTCATCTCGGAGGGATCTAACCTCACTCCAAGTACTTTTGTTTATCCAACAAGACCACGTGCTCTTGTTTGACAGGTGTTGACATGACCACGTGCCATTGTTTGAAGGTAAGGGGCGCGGAATTTGAATAAGTGTGCAAGGCTAACCTCAGAGACGCTACCTTGTAGGGGCGTACTACACAATCTTGAAGGGGCCTAAACTTACAGTGAATATTTATATGGCGAGATGCCCTTCCCGACGTTATCTCGCAAGATCCCCTTTCCCAATACCATCTTAGAGGCTTTACGTCTCTATCCGACGGGCAAATTCCGAGTCAGAAGAAATAATCGCATACCAATGATATCAATCAATCAATCAATCAATCAATCAATCAATCAATCAATCAATCAGTCAATCACTACTGATCTGCATTTAGGGCAGACGCCCAGGTGGCAGATTCCCTATCTGTTGTTTTCCTAGAATTTTCTTAAATGATTTCAAAGAAATTGGAAATTTATTGAACATCTCTCTTGGTAAGTTATTCCAATCCCTAACTCCCCTTCCCATAAACGAATATTTCCCCCAATTTGTCCTCTTGAATTCCAACTTTAACTTCATATTGGGATATTTCCTACTTTTAAAGACGCCATCCAAACTTATTCGTCTACTGATGTCCTCCCACGCCATCTCTCCACTGACAGCTCGGAATATACCACTTAGTCGAGCAGCTCGTCTCCTTTCTACCAAGTCTTCCCAGCCCAAATTTTGCAACATTTTTGTAACGCTACTCTTTTGTCGGAAATCGCCCAGAACAAATCGAGCTGCTTTTCTTTGGATTTTTCCCAGTTCCTGATTCAAGTAATCCTGGTAAGGGTCCCATACACTGGAACCATACTCAAGTTGAGGTCTCACCAGAGACAAATATGCTCTCTCCTTTACATCCTTACTACAACCCCTAAATACTCTCATTACCATGTGCAGAGATCTGTACCCTTTATTTACAATCATATTTATGTGATTTATGTGATTGCCTTTGGTTGTGGCACCATACACAACCATTAACTCGGCTCAAGGGAGATAGGGTCACCTTCCCTATTCCTCCACTTGAGTAATTCCTGTCTGGCGCGTCTACGTCGCGGGGGTGGGCACCCTACACTTCAGTAGGCCGGAGTGATAGGATGGCTGAGTTCAGTCGGGGACCCAGTCCTGTGGGGTATTACACAGAACCCATGCCCAGGGATACGGGTGAAGACCTCAAAGGCAGTGAAGGCGGAAGTGAAAATCACTGGTACGGCGTATTTGGAGGAAGAGGCAACAACTGATCCCTGAGATCTGACTCAAGGCCTTCTGCCTTGCAGGTTGATAGGGGACTATTAAAGGCTAAGGGAGATAACCCCGACAGAAAAATCTTCGGAAGTAATAGGCCCAGCAAGTCAGCTTCTGAATACTTTGGAATTGCTTTCAAAACTAAACGAGGCCTCGGATGGAAATATTGTAATTACCAGAATAATGACTCTAGTTCCCTCATTGGTAATGATATTAATGACGGTCCAATACCCGATGCTCCATCACAACCAAAGAGGAGAACACATGAAACTCGATATGAGACTGAAATAAAAAAAATGCCACGCTAAACATTCTGACACTAACTGGAAAAATAGAGGAATGTGTAGACTTAATGAAAACGAGGAACATAAACATACTGGGACTCAGTGAAACCAAGTGGAAAGGAAAAGGATCAAAGTAACTCAGAGAGGGATACCATCTATTTTGGTCAGGTGGAGATCAAGCAAAAAAATGGAGTTGGTGTTGTTATGGATCATCAAATGAAAGATCATGTAGTAGAAGTAAAATATGTTTCTGATCGGATCCTTCACATAATGCTGAAATTGGATTCTTCCCAGAACATCAACATCATTCAGTGCTATGCACCACAGACTGGTTGTGAAGATGAAGAAAAAGAACATTTTGAAGAAGACATAGAGGAAAGAATAAGAGGAGATGGAACAATTACCATAGGGGATATGAATGCTCAAGTAGGAACTGTGAGGGATGGATATGAAAGTATTCTAGGAGCATATGGACGGGGTCCACGAAACCCAGAAGGAACTAGACTACTTGACCTCTGCCTGAGGAACAACCTTATAATAGGGAATTCACGGTATCAAAAACAAAAAAGCCGTAAGGTCACAAGATATAGATGGGATGGAAAAAGTGAAACTCTTATAGATTACTTTTTGATCGAGAAACAACTACAAAATAGACTGTTAGATATAAAAGTGATTCCTAGTGTCTCCCTGGAAAGTGATCATAGACTCCTCATTGGATACTTAAAGTTTAACAAGTTAAAAGAAGTAAGAACCACACAGGTAAAGAAACTCAAGACCTGGAAGCTGAAGGACAATGATAGAATAATAGAGTTCCAAGAAAACATCAAAACAGTGATACCAAAGACAGATGAAAGAACAGTTGAGGAGGAATGGAAAGATCTGAAAGAAAATCTAGTAATGATAACTGAGAAGGTTTGTGGACGAACCAGTGGCACAAGAAGATGGAAGGAAACTCCATGGTGGAATGACAGAACAAGAACTGCTGTCCTGAACAAGAACAACATGTTCAGAAAATATTTCAAGAACCGGACTGATCATAATAAGGAACTATACAGGGTTGCTAAGAAAACAAGCAAACAAAGTTGTTACAGAAGAACGAGAGAAGTGGTTGAACAAGTGGAGTGATGAATTGAAAGAGGATGTTAACGGTAATAAGAAAATGTTATATGGGATGATGAAAAATAGAAAAAGAGATAAAGAACACTCCAAATACCTAAGAGATGATAATGAAAAACTGATCACTGAAGAGGACAAGATCAAAGAGACTTGGAGGACTTACTTTGATGACTTACTAAGTGTGAATTGCATGCAGCCTACACAAAAAGACAGTACCGGTACTGCCTCCTGCAAGTCGGCCTCTGACAACAGGTTAGAATTAATATGGAATGATGTAGAATATGCCTGGAAATACATCAAAACTGGAAAATCAGCAGCGGCTGATGAAATTAATGGAGAAATGATCAAGGCAATGGGCATTTCTGGAAAACATTGGATCTACAGACTCTATCGTAAGATCTGCAAAGAAGGGGACATACCAGCCGATTGGAAAACAGGCATCATATTTCCAATCTTCAAGAAAGGAGACAGAAAGACATGTTCCAACTATAGAGGCATCACTTTAACATCTCAAGATGGTAAACTTTATGAAAGAATTATAGAGCGTAAAATCAGACCCCTCATTGAAGAGAACCTCTTCGAAGAACAGTATGGATTCAGGAAGGGGAGATCAACAACTGATTTAATATTTACAGTCCGTCAGTTAATGGGAAAATACTATGAACACAACCGAGATTTGTGGTTAGCCTTTCTGGATATGAGAACATTTGATGCAGTGAATAGAGGGAAGGTGTGGGAAGCGCTGAAGAAAATTGGAATACACGATGACATGATACACCGGATCAAGAATTTGTATGAAGATACCCGAAGTAAAGTCAAAACACCTGTAGGAATGACTAAAACCTTTGATATAAAATCTGGGTAAAGACAGGGTGGTGTTCTGTCTCCTCTTTTTTTCATCACTGTGATGAACGAGATTCAGAGAAAAGTTCACCAAACCATTGGAGTTAAGAAAATGAAAGTTATATTGTTCGCGGATGATATATGCTTGTGGGAAGACTCTAAGGAAGATCTTCAAGGACAAATAAACTCCTGGGCAGAATCTGCTAAAGAATATGGACTCATTTTTAGCCAAGAGGAAAGTGAGGTTATGGTCATGAAGAGATACGGGCTCCCAATGGGGCACATTGAAATGGAGGGGAAACAGCTACAGATGAACCATCAATTCAAATATCTTGGAAGTGTTATCTCTGATACTGGTTCTATAGACAAGGAAATTTCCCACATAATTCAGGCAGGTAGCAACTTTTACAAAATAGTTAAAGACATAATATGGAACAAGAAAATACCAACAAAATGTAAGAGAGTCATATATGAAACTTATTACGTACCAATCCCTACCTATGGTTGCGAAACATGGACCATGAGAAACAAAGATGTTAGTAGAATCCAGGCAGCAGAAATGAAATTTGTCCGTTGCATGATCGGCAAAACACGGAGGGGCAGAGTCCATAATGAGGAAATCCGTAAGCAGGCTCAAGTTGTATGACTGCAGGTCAAAATAACAGTGCAGCGACTGAGATGGTATGGACATATGTGACGCTTGGGTGATAACAGATTACCAAAAAATGTACGATCTAAAACTTGAAGACAAAAGACCAAGAGGGCGACCAAGACTCGGGTACAAGGACATGGTGAAGATTGACATTCAACACAGAGGACATACACTGACTGACAGTGACAATGCAACACCAAGGAGGAGTGGTTCGAAAGGGATGAAAGTTGGGGAAAAAACAGAGACGGCACGGACGAATAATTGATGTTTATTTCAAACCGATATGCAGGTTACACAATGCGCACGGCATCGACTCAGTAGGATGTAGGACCACCGCGAGCGGCGATGCACGCAGAAACACGTCGAGGTACAGAGTCAATAAGAGTGCGGATGGTGTCCTGAGGGATGGTTCTCCATTCTCTGTCAACCATTTGCCACAGTTGGTCGTCCGTACGAGGCTGGGGCAGAGTTTGCAAACGGCGTCCAATGAGATCCCACACGTGTTCGATTGGTGAGAGATCCGGAGAGTACGCTGGCCACGGAAGCATCTGTACACCTCGTAGAGCCTTTTGGGAGATGCGAGCAGTGTGTGGGCGGGCATTATCCTGCTGAAACAGAGCATTGGGCAGCCCCTGAAGGCACGGGAGTGCCACCGGCCGCAGCACATGCTGCACGTAGCGGTGGGCATTTAACGTGCCTTGAATACGCACTAGAGGTGACGTGGAATCATACGCAATAGCGCCCTAAACCATGATGCCGCGTTGTCTAGCGGTAGGGCGCTCCACATTTACTGCCGGATTTGACCTTTCTCCACGCCGACGCCACACTCGTCTGCGGTGACTATCACTGACAGAACAGAAGCGTGACTTATCGGAGAACACGACGTTCCGCCATTCCCTCATCCAAGTCGCTCTAGCCCGGCACCATGCCAGGCGTGCACGTCTATGCTGTGGAGTCAATGGTAGTCTTCTGAGCGGACGCCGGGAGTGCAGACCTCCTTCAACCAATCGACGGGAAATTGTTCTGGTCGATATTGGAACAGCCAGGGTGTCTTGCACATGCTGAAGAATGGCGGTTGACGTGGCGTGCGGGGCTGCCACCGCTTGGCGGCGGATGCGCCGATCCTCGCGTGCTGACGTCACTCGGGCTGCGCCTGGACCCCTCGCACGTGCCACATGTCCCTGCGCCAACCATCTTCGCCACAGGCGCTGCACCGTGGACACATCCCTATGGGTATCGGCTGCGATTTGACGAAGCGACCAACCTGCCCTTCTCAGCCCGATCACCATACCCCTCGTAAAGTCGTCTGTCTGCTGTAAATGCCTCCGTTGACGGCGGCCTGGCATTCTTAGCTATACACGTGTCCTGTGGCACACGACAACACGTTCTGCAATGACTGTCGGCTGAGAAATCACGGTACGAAGTGGGCCATTCGCCAACGCCGTGTCCCATTTATCGTTCGCTACGTGCGCAGCACAGCGGCGCATTTCACATCATGAGCATACCTCAGTGACGTCAGTCTACCCTGCAATTGGCATAAAGTTCTGACCACTCCTTCTTGGTGTTGCATTTGCTCTGTCAGTCAGTGTACTTTGGAAAGCATTGAAGAAGGAGAGATGTTCAGAAACCGCAACTGGTGGAGAAGCCTCGTTTGCCGACCCATCGCTTAAGATGGAACGACGTGGGATATGCATGCATGCATGCATTTATGTGATTACCCCAATGAAGATATTTCCTTATATTTATACCTACGTATTTGCAATGATCCCCAAAGGGAACTTTCACCCCTTCAACGCAGTAATTGAAACTGAGAGGATTTTTCCTATTTGTGAAACTCACAACCTGACTTTTATCCCCATTTATCATCATACCATTGCCTACTGTCCATATCACAACATTATCGAAGTCATTTTGCAGTTGCTCACAATGTTTTAACTTATTTATTACTCTGTACAGAATAACATCATCTGCGAAAATCCTCATCTCTGATTCCACTTCTTTACATATATCATTGATATATATATAATAAAACATAAAGGTCCAATAATACTGCCTTGAAGAATTCCCCTATTAATGTTTACAGGGACAGATAAAGCTTCACCTACTCTAATTCTCTGAGTTCTATTTTCTTGAAACAGAGCCACCCATTCAGTCACTCTCTTGCCAAGTCCAATTGCACTCATTTTTGCCAGTAGTTTCCCATGATCTACCCTATCAATTGCCTTAGATAAGTTAATCGCAATACAGTCCAACTGAACTCCTGAATCCAGGATATCTGCTATATCTTGCTGGAATCCTACAAGTTGGGCTTCAGTGGAAAAATCTTTCCTAAACCCAAACTGCCTTCTGTCAAAACAATTATTAACTTTGCAAACATGTCTTATATAATCAGAAAGAATGCTTTCCCAAAGCTTACATACAATGCATGTCAAACTGACTGGCCTGTAATTTTCAGCTTTATGCCTATCACCCTTTCCTTTATATACAGGGGCTACTATAGCAACTCTCCATTCATTTGGTAAAGTTCCTTCATGCAAACAAAAATCAGACAAGTACTTCAGATATGGTACTATATCCCAACCCATTGTCTTTAGTTACCCCGAAACCTGCTTTTCTAGTTTTCAACTTTTGTATCTTACTGTAAATGTCATTGCTGTCATAGGTAAATTTTAATACTTCTTTAGTATTAGTCACCTCATCTATCTGGACATTATCCTTGTAACCAACAATCTTTACATACTTCTGACTGAAAACTTCAGCCTTTTGAAGATCCTCGCATACACACTCCCCTTGTTCATTAATTATTCCTGGAATGTCCTTCTTGGAACCTGTTTCTGCCTTAAAGTACCCATACATACTCGTCCATTTTTCACTAAAATTATTGTGACCACCAATTATGCTTGCCATCATGTTATCATTAGCTGACTTCTTTACTAGATTCAATTTCCTAGTAAGTTCCTTCAATTTCTCCTTACTTCGGCAGCCATTTCTAACTCTATTTCTTTCCAACCTGTACCTTCTTCTTAGTCTCTTTACTTCCATGTTATAATATAGTGGATCTTTGCCATTCCTTACCACCTTTAAAGGTACAAACCTATTTTCATATTCCTCAACAATTGCTTTAAACCCATCCCAGAATCTGTTTGCATTTTTTTTTACCGCTTTCCACCGATCATAGTTGCTTATTAAAAACTCCCTCATGCCTGTTTTATCAGCCATAGGGTACTGCCTAACAGTCCTAATTTTAATCTCTTCCTTTCTTTCACATTTATTTTTAATTACCACAAAAACAGCTTCGTGATCACTAATACCATTTATTACTTCGATTTCTCTATAGAGCTCATCTGGTTTTACCAGCACCACATCCAGAATATTCTTCCCTCTAATTGGTTCCATCACTTTCTGAATTAGGTGCCCTTCCCATATTAACTTATTTGCCATTTGTTGGTCAAGCTTCCTGTCGTTTGGTAATTTGAGATCACCCGCTACGATCACATTCCTTTCCTTATCGTTTTCCACATAGCTGATTATCTTATCAAATAATCCTGAATCAGCATCTGCGCTACCCTTTCCTGGTCTGTACACTCCAAAGACCTCTAGTTGCCCATTATCTTTAGAAATGAGCTTTACCCCTAAAATTTCGTGCTTGTCATCTTTAACTTTTTCGTAGCTTACAAATTCTTCTTTCACGAGAATGATTACTCCCCCTTCTACCTTTCCTATCCTATCGCTACGATACACCCTTCAGTTCCGTGAGAAAATTTCTGCCTCCATCATATCATTTCACAGCCATGATTCAACTCCTATTACAATATCTGGTAGGTATATATCTATTAAATTACTTAATTCTATTCCTTTCTTTATAATACTTCTACAGTTGAGCACTAACAGTTTTATGTCATCCCTACTTGATTTCCAGTTCCCTGTTCCCTTAACACCGCCGCCTAGCGCACCCTGTTTCCCTGAATGTACCTCCCTATAACACTTCTAAACAAATTTCCTAACTTACATGTACCATCGCGGTTTAAGTGAAGGCCATCTGAGCGCAGATCCCTATCTCCTACCCACCCATTAGGATCTAGAAATTTCACTCCCAGTTTCCCACATACCCAATCCATAGTCTTATTTAAATCCCCAATCACCTTCCAGTCAGTATCCCTCCTACACAGTATTCCACTGATAACAATCTCCGCTTCCTTAAACTTCATCCGCGCTGCATTTACCAGATCCCACACATCCCCAACTATGTTGGTATTTATACCTGCTTGTCTTACGTTGTTACTACCAACGTGAAACACTACCACTTTCTCCTTTCCCTCCTCCTTCTCTTCTACTTTCTCTAACATCTGTCTTAACCTAATTCCTGGATAACACTCTACTCTGGTACCCTTTCCTCCACACACTTTCCCGACATGTCTAACAATAGAATCCGCCATGACCAGAGCCTCAACCCTACCCACCTCATTTGATCCCCTCCCCTCCTGGTCAGTCCGATCTTTCCTGACAGCTGCAGAAGCTACTTCTTCCTCCCTTTTCTCCATCTCATGACCCTGTTCCAGCTGTCTTTTCCTATCCACTACTCCACATTTCCCTTTCCTACCTGTTCCCTTTCTCCTACTTCCAAACTTCTCGGCAACAGTTCCGTGTTCCTCATCTTCCCTCGGTTGTTCTAGCTGCAGTAACTCGTACCGATTTCTCACCGATACCTGTCCTGAATTTTGATCCTGAATGGAGCCCTTAGCCTGCAATGTCCTTCCCCTTAAAACATTAGACCACCTGTCTTCCACAATTCCCCATTTCCTTCCAATCCCTCTATTTCACCTACTGTATCCTGTACATTGTTTGGAGGCCTACTTTCCTTCCTGTCCTCTGAGAGTATCCTAATTATCTCCGTCAAGTTCTCCAACTCCTCCCTCATACTCCTTAATGCCTGGCCACACCCACAGTTCCTACACTCGCACTGCTTAGGCATTTTTTTACTAAATAATGAAAAGAAAAGGAAAAATAAGATAACTTATTCTGTGCAAATTAAAAATGAAAGGGAATAAATATTGTCTAGGTTAGTTCACAAAGAACACACGACAGTAAGTTATTTAATATAGGCTACTACTACACTACAATACTACTTAATTGTACTATTTTTATTCCTACAACACGCTAACACGATGAAAATGTTGTTAATTACTGGAAACAGAGAATAATACACAAGAATTACACAATTCTTAACTGCAGTTAAGTCTACTCTAATTACAACAGAATTTTAGTGAGAGAGTCACTACAGATACCACAGAAACGGTACTATACTATACAAATATTTCACAGTAATAGAATAAACACACTAGGGTACTTTCTAATAAGATGCTATAATACACTACGATAATTGTAAACTACGTTCAGATGTATTCTAATTACAACAGGTTATTACCAAGAAAAAACAGAAAATAATATTACCATTAGTTCGAAATTCGCAAAACTACTCAAAATTATAGAATAGGCACTCTAATTTCTAATAAGTTACTGTACTACACTACAATAATGTTTAAACTACGTTCGGACGTATACTAGCTTCTTACTAAGCACTCCCTACTCTCTAAACTGAAATCAAACCCGATATTTTCTAATCCGAAGGCTTTAACGTCGACCAATAAGCTAATACTATACATAATTTTTACGGTTTGTCAGAGAAACGACGTCATAATTGATGACCTCTCTGATGTTGATCGAAGTCTAGATTGCAAAGAATAACGGTTGAGGGGTCTGTGATATTGACTACACGTCACCACGTAATCTGCAGGACCTCGTGCTGTATAATTAACATTATATCATAGCTATACTTCCATGACACCTATCACCCCGTCTTGAAGTAGAATTCGAAATAATCATTTAAACTCAACAATAAAAATCAAATACTAATTCTTTTTGTGACTGTTATGGTGTAGAGATGTCACCTTGTCCTTTTCTTTACTTTCTGTTCCTTGAGTTCAACAATTGTTACTTACATTTTTATATTTTTACACATTTAACGTATAAAAGAGGAGGGGGCGGGGGATGATTGAGGAGTGGAGCGGAAGTGATAAGCTGGATTTCATCTGATAGCAATTTACCTCTTTTCTTTTTTTCGCACATTCATATCATACTTCTACTATATAACAATCAAAATCATAATTAGAAGGGTAAAGGGAGAGAAATAGAAGTGTAAAAGTAAAATAATATAGCTTTTTTCCTTTTATATTATTCATTATATTCATCGTTAATGAAGTTACACATTTTTTAATATTGCAAACAAATCTTATTATTACCATTAGTGATTCTGTATAAATATAGAGATGATATAATTTTTGAAAATGTTTTACATATTCATTATTTTTTGAAAATAAACATAATGTTACACATTCAATGTGTGAATTAAATTAGAAAATTAAAAATAATTTGATGAACACTATTAGTGATTTTTGTATATTACAAACATATATAATTAATATAGAATATAGAAGAGATAAAAGTCGATTTCATTTTTAATAATCCAGATAAATGTGAAAAATCTAGAGAATATATTTCACATAATAAAACATCTTCAATATAGAAATGAGAATAGAAATTAAAATGAATGATATTGTAAATTATTTTGCATTTACAACAATTGTCAATATTTTTACATAATCGTTCTATAATCGTTAATCATTGTATTTCCATCAATGAAATATTCTTCAATAAAATATGTTCACATTGTTGTCTACAAGAACTTATTGTATTCTGCTTATTTACAAGGAAAACCCCATGTTATGTCAAACAGCTTAATTGTTTTTGTACACCCAAGGTGCAATCGTAAGAGAATCACTGTTCCACTGTCGTTTATTATCAACTGAAATTAATGAACATTTACTCTGTTCAATAGTAAAAACATAATGTCGGTGTGAAAGTATTCTCATCTGTCTACAAAATGCAACATTTTTAGATGCCAGTACATTACGATAGTGTCAACTAGCTAGTGCTTTACGTCGCACCGACACAGATAGGTTTTATTGTGACGATGGGAGAGGAAAGGCCTAGGAGTTGGAAGGAAGCGGCCGTGGCCTTAATTAAGGCACAGCCCCAGCATTTACCTGGTGTGAAAATGAGAAACGACGAAAAATCATCTTCAGGGCAGCCGACAGTGGATTCGAACCCACTATCTCCCGGATACAAGCTCACAGCCGCGTGCCCCTAAACACACGGCCAAATCGCACGGTTACGATAGTTTTGAACATATAAATGCCTAACTACACTTGAACGTACGCATTTCGTCTTTTTCAGAGGTTGTGAATTTTCTGTCTCATATGCATAACTTTTTGTTGCTAAACCAATAAACTCAGTCATAATATTCATATTAAATTCATCTTTCATGATACTTTCTTACTAAGTGGATTAATGTCAATTTGGTTACAATGGTGAAAAAGGAGAAGTGTCGGAGTATTCAGAATGGTTACGCATTACATCGTTTGATTTCCGAATGTGATAAATAAAACTATCTGTATCCATATACAAAATTGAAATATCTGTAAAATTCTGCTTTGCAAAACAATAATGAAAAATCATAAACTTTTATTCTTGAGAAATCAAGTATGACGATTCCCAAATAAAATGGCTTTTCATAAACTATCAATTTTTTCATTTCAACAGTAAAAATATCACGATCAATGACATGATAGGATTTAAAATTCGGTTTCGAGATGTTTTTGCGTGCCCCACACCGTCCATTCCAATGATTAATTAAATGAATGTCACGATGTTTGTGTACATTTTACATAATTCTCCATACATGGAGTTATTCGTGAGTACAAAAATAGTACTTTCAAATGTTGAAGTAGCACGTTGAGGATGCTGTATATTTAATTCCACGTACAGTTTGAGCCATGCTTCTTGCTTAAACACGACAATACGATTAATAAACTGTAATTGTAAACCATATTCTAGACATTGAAACTGAATAACATAGGGTAGCTAGCAGTTTAACTTGCTTTGTCGTAATATGAGGCGGAATCATTTTTTCAACACAAAAAGGAACGTCAGAATGTGACTGATAGAAGGGCATGCAATAGAAACCTCTAACACGAAACCACGATTAGCATCTTTAGCAGCAAGATAAACATCGAAATGGTCAATTTCATTTTCTGTAATCATACAGAATCTTTATATGGTAAAGCCTGTGACATTGCATACCCAAAGGGATTAATAACATCAAAATACATAAGATAAGAAACTTCTTTCTCTGAATCATAATTGTTGAAGTATGGATTATTTGCAATTGCATGTCTATTAACAAGCGAAACAAGTACAGCGTGAGTTCCGCGTTCGAAAAGCAAAACATGTCAACATCAGTAAGAAGATCAAGTCTAACACATGTATACTTTAACAGTGCACCCCAAGAAAAACCGGGTCTAATCCATAAATAGTTAAACACATTATACGGAACTTTTCGAACACGTCACAGAGTAAAAGTGAGTCTACCTTTAAATACAAGTCAGCATATTCACCTAATGACATTATATTTAATGTTGACCACACATTACATGCATGCAAATAGTCTTCATATGAAATGGATATTCTATGCTTATTATGTGAGGATGAGCTTAGTGGTGGTGTACTGCTCTCATTTAATACACTTGAAATGCAGACTGAGGAGGTAAATTTATTTCTGATGTTTTAAAGCTTTGAATATTTTCACATGGCTGAATAACATTCGTTATAAAAAGTTTTAAGGCGAACGAAATGGAATTCGATGGGGCGCTATCAATATTAATGGGGCTTATGCAAAAAAGAAAGTAGAACTGGCTGAGTCAGCAAAGAGGATGCATTTGGATATGCTAGGAGTAAGTGTTATTCGGGTGACGGGAGAAAACGAGGAAGAGGTAGGAGACTATAAAGTGTACTTGACGGGTGTTAGAAAGGGAAGGGCAGAGTCTGGGGTAGGGCTCTTTATCAGGAATACAGTACAATTGCACGCAACATAGTTTCTGTTAGGTACGTAAATGAGCGAATGATGTGGGTAGATTTGGCAGTTGGAGGAATTAGGACAAGAATTGTGTCCGTGTATTCACCATGTGAGGGTGCAGATGAGGATGAAGTTGACAAGTTTTATGAAGCATTGAGTGACATCGTGGTCAGGGTCAACAGCAAGGATAGAATAGTGCTAATGGGCAATTTCAATGCGAGAGTTGGGAATAGAACTGAAGGATACGAAAGGGTGATTGGTAAATGTGGGGAAGATATGGAAGCTAATGGGAATGGGAAGCATTTGCTGGAATTCTGTGCTAGTATGGGTTTACCTGTTACGAATACTTTCTTCAAGCATAAAGCTATTCACCGCTACACATGGGATGCTAGGGGTACCAGATCCATAATAGACTATATCTTAACAGACTTCGAATTCAGGAAATCTGTTACGAATGTACGAGGTTTCCGCGGATTTTTCGATGATACAGGCCACTATCTGATCTATAGTGAACTAAGTATCTCTAGGCCTAGCGTAGAGAAAGTGAAATCTGTCTGCAAACGAATAAGGGTAGAAAATCTCCAGGACGAGGGAATTAGACAGAAGTACATGGATATGATTACTGAGAAGTTTCAGACAGTAGACAGTAAGCAGAATCAGGATACAGAAAGTGAATGGGTGGCATACAGGGATGCTGTAGTAGAAACAGCAAGGGAATGCCTAGGAACAACTGTGTGTAAAGATGGGAAAAGGCGAACATCTTTGGAATGATGAAGTGAGAGCAGCTTGTAAACGTAAAAAGAAGTCTCATCAGAAATGGCTCCAAACAAGGGCCGAGGCAGACAGGGATTTGTACGTAGATGAAAGAAATAGAGCGAAATAAATATTTGTTGAATCCAAAAAGAAGTCAAGGGAAGGTTTTGGCAACAACCTGGAAAGGCTAGGTCAAGCAGCAACGAAACCTTTCCGGACAGTAATAAAGAATCTTAGGAAGGGAGGGAAAAAGGAAATGAACAGTGTTTTGAGTAATTCAGGTGAACTCATAATAGACCCCAGGGAATCACTGGAGAGATGGAGGGAAAATTTTGAACATCTTCTCAATGTAAAAGGAAATCATTCTGGTGGTGTTGCGAACAGCCAAGCTCATGGGGAAGAAGAAAATGGTGTTGGCTAAATTATGCTTGAGGAAATGGAAAGGATGGTAAATAAACTCCATTGTAATAAAGCAGCAGGAGTAGATGAAATTAGACCTGATATGCTGAAGTATAGTGGAAAGGCAGGGATGAAATGGCTGCATAGAGTAGTAAAATTAGCATGGAGTGTTGGTAAGGTACCTTCAGATTGGACAAAAGCAGTAATTGCACCTATCTACAAGCAAGGGAATACGAAGGATTCCAACAACTATCGAGGTATCTCATTGATTAGTATACCAGGCAAAGTATTCACTGGCATCTTGGAAGGGAGGGTACGATCAGTCATTGAGAGGAAGTTCGATGGAACCCAGTGTGGTTTCAGACCACAGAGAGGCTGTCAGGATCAGATTTCCAGTATACGCCAGGTAATTGAAAAATGCTACGAGAGGAATAGGCAGTTGTGTTTATGTTTCGTAGATCTAGGGAAAGCATATGACATGGTACCGTGGGAAAGGATGTTCGCCATACTGGGGAACCATGGAATTAAAGGTAGATTATTAAGATCAATCGAAGGTATTTATGTTGACAATTGGGTTTCACGTGAGAATTGATGGTAGAATGAGTTCTTGGTTCAGGGTTCTTACAGGGGTTAGACAAGGCTGTAATCTTTCACCTCTGCTGTTCGTAGTTTACATGGATCATCTGCTGAAAGGTATAAAATGACAGGGAGGGATTCAGTTAGGTGGAAATGTAATAAGCAGTCTGGCCTATGCTGACGACTTTGTCTTAATGGCAGATTGTGCCGAAAGCCTGCAATGTAATATCTTGGAACTTGAAAATAGGTGCAATGGGTATGGTATTAGAATTAGCCTTTCCAAGACTAAATTGATGTCAGTAGGTAAGAAATTCAACAGAATTGAATGTCAGATTGGTGATACAAAGCTAGAACAGGTCGATAATTTCAAGTATTTAGATTGAGTGTTCTCCCAGGCTGGTAATATAGTAAGTGAGATTGAATCAAGGTGTCCTAAAGCTAATCCAGTGAGCTCGCAGTTGCGATCAGCAGTATTCTGTAAGAAGGAAGTCACCTCCCAGACGAAACTATCTTTACAGCGGACTGTTTTCAGATCAACTTTGCTTTACGGGAGCGAAAGCTGGGTGGATTCAGGATATCTTATTCATAAGTTAGAAGTAACAGACATGAAAGTAGAAAGAATGATTGCTGGTACAAACAGGTGGGAACAATGGCAGGACGGTAATCGGAATGAGGAGATAAAGGCTAATTTGGGAATGAAGTCGATGGATGAAGCTGTACGCATAAACGGGCTTCGCTGGTGGGGTCATGTGAGACGAATGGAGGAGGATAGGTTACCTATGAGAATAATGAACTCTGCTATGGAGGTTAAGTGGAGGTAGACCAAGACGACGATGGTTAGACTCGGTTTCTAACGATTTAAAGATAAGAGGTGTAGAACTAAATGGGGCCACAATACTCGTTGCAAATCGAGGATTGTGGCAACGTTTAGTAAATTCACAGGGGCTTGCAGACTGAACGCTGAAAGGCATAGCAGTCTATAGTATATGTATGTATGTATGTATGTATGTATGTATGTATGTATGTATGTATGTATGTATGTCTTAATGGCATGTATGTATGTATGTATGTATGTACGTATGTATGTATGTATGTATGTATGTATGTATGTATGTATGTATAAAAATTTACATTTCTCAGGATTTGGAAAATACTCACGAACGTATTTTAAGTCCTCACTTGAAAGTCCATATCAAGAGGAAAGTTCATAAATTTTTATTGTTTAAAAAACGAATTTTTATATCGCCTACACGTTGACTAAATGATATGAAACTTTCGTGATTTTGTGCAATTACATTTAGCTTTGTGCATTTTAATCGTGCAGCTCGCGAACGATAAAATGGGAGTCGTAGCCTGACTATATATGAAAAAGGCAGGAAATAAATTTAGGGACACGATACAAAATGTTGCATAATTGTTGTGCAGGTCCACGATAGTTTTCAGTAAAATGGCAGTGATCTCTAACCTTAATCTCTGGGAATGTAAAATGCTGCATACAGATGTAGCATTTCTGTGTATCATCATGCAAAATCAAATCATCAAATGTCACTTGAATTGGAATTGGACGTAATATAAGAAAATGAACACTATCTGCTAACTCTTGTAATACTTTTAACAGCCTTTCATTACAGTTTTCTCCGCGATACATCTCAAAATATGATAAAGATGAATCGTATGAACAAACAACTTCATAAGCAACAGAAAACGGTATATGCTTCTGTATGTAATCAGTACATGGTTCAGACATGTCTGTTTGGCAACGATAAAGAGGTGCTGAAAAACATTCAAAATCTGCGTAAACAGTAAACGGAATATGTTCCTCTCGATAATAATTCTCAAATTTCATTTCTGTATTTTCACTACTTGGAAGAATAAGCTTTACGGCTGGGTGTGTTGTACAATCAACTAAGTGAGTAGCTAACGTATTTCCTGATGAAGAGTACCTGTCACATATAAACTTCTTTCTTGAACGTGATGAAAACTGTGAACTTTACAAACGTGAAAGCTTTGTTATAAGACAGTAGTGACTTGTATTTCACAAAAGATGAATATGGCATTGTTTAGGTGAAGAAGCTGTATAAAGCGGACCTACAATTCTCTCACCCTTTACACCGTACGCATAAAATTAAAAAGAGGATTGTTTTTCTCAAGTTTGGAAATGTTTATTAAGTCCATTTGAGGAGTAACATTATCAAAATTTAACGTGTGTTGCAACTCAGTGAACATTTGGCGGCCATTGATTGATTCATGAACTATTCAACTCCTTGATTAATGTTTCTTGTTGATATATTTTCTCCGGGTTTTATATTCTAGTATTATTTAGCTTTAACCTAGCCAACATCTGGTCAATCTTTGTTTTATGTAGTTATAGTAACAAATAGTGCTTATTCAAAACAGGAAAGCAACATCAGGTGACCCCGACGTGATTTGATCATTCGACATCACTCTGCACAATCCATCTTCATTTACCCAGAACCTGTGACGTGTATTCATCAGACAAGATGCAGTTAGAAAATCTCTTCAACCGATTTACAATGGACCGTATCTTGTATTCAAACGTTCTGAAAAGAACTGCACTCCGGAAACGCCCCATGGTCAACAGACAGTTGCAAACGACAGACTTAAACCAGCCTTCTTACTGCATAATGCGGAATCTACACCACCCAAGACCTCAACGTCAGTGCAATCCAATCAACCCTTTAGATAGCCATCAGTCCAGCAAGCGGATTATACGTTCTGGTCGCACAGTACGCTTCCAAAGTAGATTTATCCAAGTTGTCACTGGGGAGGGAGTAGTATGTGGTGGCCAGTGATTGATTCATGAACTATTAAACTCCTTGATCAGTGTTGTTTGTTCACATAATTCCTCCGAGATTTATATTCTGGTATTCTGCGGTTTTAACCTAGCCAAATCTGGTCAATCGTTGCATTATGTATTTCTAATAAATAGTGTTTATTTAAACAGAAAAACTGCAAACATACCTCCATACTGAGAATTTCTTGATGGGTTATGTGTTACCGGTTTTATTACCTTTGCAACACACCCTAAAATGAAATAGAATCATTATTCTGTATATTGATAACGATTTTTATCAACAATGGCTTTCGGAGGTGGGATATATTGTCTTCCTGAATTTAATGGAACAAACTTCAGACGTTAAGCTGATATAATAAATATTTTGTACCACCTTACTGCATGCGCCCTCTTCCGACTTTTGAATTTTGGAAAGCAATTCATGTAAATGCGTTCATGAAACCATTCCGAAATATTATTAGAACATAAGAGCTTCGTCATTTTCGATGTTATATAAAAAGTTTCATGAAATTCATTATCTTTGAAAAGAACGAATGTAGACGCTAACGAGTCATTTAGCTTAAGTGTAGTTCGCAAACACATTATATCATGATATTAAAAACGAATTTGGATCTAAGATATTCATTGAATTTTTCATAATACCATACGTGATGAAAAACATGTATTTATAGTTTCCCAATTACATGCCATGACATTAAATAGAAATAATAATGGTGAACAAAATATATAATTAATTCATATTCCCTTCATGCGCGTTGATGTTTTACGTGATATACGCGTGTCGTTTATTAATCCTTGACATGACAAGACAATTGTTCGTTGATTTATATTTCCGAGATTAGAATCGGTTAGTGTATTAAATCTATTAGGTTGAAATAATTTGAATTCTCCGCAGGTACATAATATTGTATTTCCAAATCTCGTAGATATTCTTTGAAGTGAAATAACTCTAAATTGGTCATTAATGGGAAGATCGGTCAGTCTTCTTGTAGTGGTTTTTGCGAATCATCGGAGATTGTTAATAGCTTCCATACTATAAAAATACTAACATTAGTCTATTTACACTATTAACAATGCACGGTTGTTTTAATAAAGAGATAAAACATACCTTGAAAACGTTAAATGATGTATGCGCCCAAACTTTCTACAACGTGGTTACAGCTAAGCGCCCAGTTGTTTCCCCGATGTGGTTACACAAAAAAATACTGAATCAGTAAACGTATTTATACACCGTTTGTGGCTCTGATATTGTGTCTTCCTTTTAAAAAATTAAGATAATATCTAAAAATGAAAAACAAAAATCAATAAAAGTTATCGAATAACGATAATAATAATCCATAAATTTTATAATCAGCTTACTTTTTCAGATGAATGTAGAAAATCAAGTCACAAGATTTTTGTTGATAAATGTAGGCGGTGGATATATGTAACCGGTGATGATGACGATGATGCTGATTATTTCTCTAAAATATGGTCGTGAAAATGTATTATCATAATACAATTTTCTTTCTAATTTTGATTGTATATTCTATTAAAATAGTACATATGCTTACCTTAACTCAACTTGTCGCGAAGCAGCTTGATAAAAGAAGCAGAACGCTTATATACACACACGTACCGAACAAAGTTCATTTTAAAACGATGAGCACATTGGATTGGCTCCACTTCCATGTTTACACAGATATTGTGATTGTGTACGGCTGTTAACGAAAATAATAATTATTGAATTTTACAATACTATACGATAAAATAAAAATGCCTAACACAGGCAGTGACTGCGCATAACTGCGGAGTGAACAAGTACTTCGCTGCAGTCTTTTGTTCTCACAAACGAAAACGCCATACACGTGAGACAGGGGTAGCCAGAGGAGATGAGTTTTGCTTGCCGCGACATGAATAACCCATAAAATGTTATTATTATTTTGATAGACATGTTAACAAACCTTGAGTTTAGTAGCTACTCTTGGTATTTGCCTCCATTCTGTAAACAATTCTTCTATTATTAGTCTATTCCAATATCCACACAACAACGTGCGCTTGTTGGGGGCATACGCGTACCACGCTTTTTGTCGTCACTTACTACAGGCAGGGGTTATCGTTACAAGTAACGCTAACTGTTCAGTCGTGGAGACGAAGAATTATTTACGGAGGTGTTGGAAAAATAATAATAGTTTTTGTATTTAAAAGCTGATAATTATTTAAGAAATAAAACCTCCTCCGCATTTACTTGGTAGTTGCTTTTCAGGAGATAGATACCCGACCACGGCTGTACAGTAGTTATAATTAAGATACAGCCCTACTATTTTCCCGGTGATAAAATAGGAATCCGCGTAAAAAACTACCTTTACGGTTGCCGACATGGGGTTTCTATGGCTAAATTGTAAGCCCGAATCATCCTCAACAAGACACGCAGGTCGCCTACAAGGTGCTAAATAAAACAGACATGCACCACGCTTCTCCACGAGGCTACATGCTATTATTATTTATAAATTGCTTCTTAATTAATTAACGTATGTCTGTAGTAAAAATAAGAAACTGCAGAAAACTATCTTCAGTGCTGCCAACAGTGGGGTTCAAAACTCGGATGAAAGCGTACCCTATCTATTCACACAGCCATAGGGGCCTAACTACACCCAATCATCGTCTCGAGGCACACTGTAAGGACGTAACGAAAATTATTTTTATTATTATTATTATTATTATTATTATTATTATTATTATTATTATTATTATTATTATTATTATTATTTATTATCGTTCCGGCCATCTATGGACCACGTTTTACAGTCTTTGCGTTATTTTTCACCAGTCCTGACTTCACATTCTGCCAGTATTTCTTCATCCTTGCACTGACTTCTTTCTTCTGTTCTTCTGTGTAGGTTCCCTTCTTCTTCTTCACAAGTTCTTCGCCAGCCTCCTGGAAACCCTTGAACTCCTTCACTTTTTGTCTAAATTTGTTTCTGTCCAGTACGTCCTCTTTTTCTACTCCTATCCTGGCCAGGTCGGTCCTTACTTCCCGAAATCATTTTGGTTCCGTCTTCCTTAGGCTGAAGAAGCTGAAAATCCTTTTTGTCAGTCGGTTGGTGTCCATTCTCTGTAGATGTCCATAAAATTGAAGCCTTCGCTTTTTCATCAATACGACGACTTCCCCTGTCTTCTGGTATAGTTCTTTGTTAGGTCTAAGTCTCCTCTCCCCACCTTTCATTTTCGGGCTTAAGATCTTCCGGAGCATTTTCCTCTCTTTCTTTCTGATGTTCTCTAGATCTCCCTTTCCAATCATGTCCAATGTTTCTGCTGCGTATAAGCATTCAGGTCTGATGACTGTGTTCAGATGTCTTAATTTGGCTCCATATGGCAAAGCTTTCTTGTTGTAGGTGTCTCTAGTGAGCTGATACGCTGTTTCAATTTTTCTCGCTCGTTCTATCAGAGCTAGCTTCTCTGATCCATACTCTTGAACTATTTCTCTATTATTATTATTATTATTATTATTATTATTATTATTATTATTTCTGGCCTTCTGCACTCGTCATTCCGTCCAGTTCGATCTTTGGTACACCCCTAACATCCGCAGTATCGAGTTATTTTGCAATGTCCGCACACTGCCGCCTTGGGGAGGCACGTACCTGTTGTTTGACTGCTCTCTCCTCTAACTATAGGAGTATGTTAAAACAAAATCTGAAAATTAATAATAATACGAGTATTGGGGCAAAAGTCATGCCAACTATTTTTTTTCTTGTAGATGTGTGAACGGATCACATACGTCTATGTGTCGTGTGGAAGTTCTGCAGGCATAGTGTGTATGCGGAACAAAAGATGGCTCTGGGATAGCTTGTAGGGGCACAGCGAGGGCTGCGAAATCAGTCATTTGGTGAGTGTCATGCGAGTTGGAAGTAACCCGTGTTGAGCAGCGCGCTTACATCAAAATAGCCCTTCTCCGAGGGAGAAATGCGATGTAATATCACAGTGAATTAGTGGAAGCCCTTGGGAGCAATGCCCTACCATACCGTACAGTAGCACGGTGGGTAGGAATGTTTCAGCAAGGACGTGTGTCAACCAGTGATGAGCAACGTTTGGGACGACCTGTCAGTGTGCGGACCGACGTGGCACGTGCCGTCATCGAGCAGATCCTGGATGAAGACAGACGATGGACGCTACTGGAGTTAGAGAGGGCGAGTGGCATCGAGAAACGCACCGTCCATAGGATATTGCGTAATGAGCTGTAACTCAGCAAAATTGCATCGCGGTGGGTACCGCATGCACTGACGGAAGTTCAAAGGTGGGTGCGCTATATGCTCCGACCACCTTGCATACTGGCAACAGGGCAGCGATCAATTCTTGTCACGAATAATCGCCATCGATGGAATTTGGGCCAGGGCATACGAACCAGAACTGAAACGTCATTCCATGGAGTGGCGACATGCTGGATCACCAAGGAGGCAGAAGGTCCATCAGAATCCTTCCCCAGTCAAATTGATGGTGATCGTCGCATATGACGTCAGGGGTGTCATTGTTTGCCACTTCGTTCCACATGGCATAACAATGACCGCACAGTACTACAGGGACTTCCTGGTGCGAAAGATACGACGTGGCGTTCGGCAGAAACGTCTGGATCTTGTGGACATTGCAATAATCCTGCACGACAATGTAAAACCACATAAAGTAGTGTGTGTAGGGCAGCTACTGCGACATTGAAATGGTAAAAATTTGAGCACCCACCGTACTCTCCCGACATTTCGCCCTGGGACTTTGATCTCTTTCGAAAGATTAAGGAAACACTACGTGGTAGGCGGTTTGCAACAAGAGAGGACATTGCTAATGCTGTGCGCCAACAGAAGACCCGATTCGCACATGGTGCGGTAAATGCTGAGGTACATGATATTCAGGGCCTTCCAAATCGTTGGCAGCGTGTGGTGTCAGGTTACAAGACTACTTTGAGGGTCTTTAGGCCCAGGTTTGTCATGCCAATTTTACGTATACTGTTATCATTCTTTTTCACCGGGAAGGCCATATTGCCCTGTATACTACCGTAATAAATTAGTGTGTTACGATATTTCAGTGCTGTTCATTGTCCACAGATGTAGTTAACACATTGTCCTTTCGTCTGTATATGTCACGTTTTCCAACCTGACAAGTATCTTCAAGGAAAAAAAGAGTTGCCATGACTTTTGTCCCAATCCTCGAATTATTAAGTAGCCAACACCTGCATTTTTGCATAGTCGCATATAACACGCTATCTTGTTGTCTATCCATACGTGTGAGAAAACTAATAAACTATTTGTAAATGATACTTTTTCCGTCCGCCCTTGATCATCTCTTGTGGGTTCAATTCCTAGGTTTGTGATTTTCTTACCTACATCAGAGGGTGGTTCGCGGCTTGGTTCGTATCCGGGGGAAGGTCGAGGATTTTTACTTCCATCTAAAGGTTGATTTATATGCTACAGCCTACATGTTTACAAATTGTGGTGTAATCTGATGGTAAGATAGCGTGCTTAGTCTGGATTTTACATTTTCTGAATAGGCAAATGCTAGGACTGTACCTCAGATTAGGTTAAGGAGCAGCGGGGCATCGAACCTACTACGTCCTTTTGTCTAAGATTCCAGCGTATTTTCTACCTACGAAACATGAAGATAATGACCACAGCGAAAGACTTAATGCTTAACGATTGTGGTTATACCTACTATGCAGGCATTCGTGCTTAGCAGTGCTATGGGTTAGTACGCAGCCCCCTGGTGCTCGATTCCAAGCCGAAACTTTGTCATAAAATCCCAGAGCAGAAACTGTTAACATGTAGCTACAAGGGATGATACCAAGCAAGTGGCTGTGCTTATGCATTCGGGAGATAGTGGGTGGGGTTCGATTTTCATCTCAGCTATCTGCGAAGTAGATTTTCCGTAGTTTCCCGCTTCTTCTCCAGGAAAATACCGGGATAGTACCTAACTTACGCCCACAGCCTGCTACCTCTAGAAAACATTTGAAAATATTGCTGCTAACACACGAGAGATGTCACTTACAATCCACAAACGAATATTGCTACAAGGTTATGAATAAGGATAGCCCTTCATCATGATTATTAGCGTATGCTTCTACACCGTACACTATGGAATTATAAGCACGGTGACGATCTGTGTTCATAATATTCTGATAAGGATTAAAATTAAGACAATTACGTAAGGAACTCCGGAGTTCGATTCTTGTCAGTAACAATATAAAAATGATTGTGGAATGTTTGGTAACCATTTTTACAAACTACGAAATGCTGGGGACCGTACGTTTATTATAGGCACGGCGGATTCCTTCTGCCTCCTTGTAAAATCTTGCAACCGAGATATAGTGGGTTCGAATCGCACCATTAAGTTGTTTTTCCGTGGTTTCTTACTTTAACACGAGGCATTTGCTGGGATTGAACCTTAATTATAGGCACGGCCAGTGACGAGCTGTGATTTGGCATACCCCTAACTACACGTCCAACTTGTCCGGTCATATGCTTAATAGATACACCTCCCATCTCCATTTATGGAGGGGGCATTAATGTAACTTTTTAGTGCAAGGCCATACAGACTTTCTCGTTACCACTAGATATGGGCTTCATACATTTCTATCACTGTTACAGACGTACAACTGGAAACAGCCTGCGGATTTTTCATTCTCTACATATAACATTGCCGTAAACAGTTCGATCTTTTGTACAGTCAACATCCCGTAACAAGTAAATTGTAAACAAATGCATTCCTTTTTAACTCACATACTGTATAATTGTATGCTTGGGCGTTCCAAACTCACATACACTACTGCTACAAGAGAAACGTAAATAATTAACCCAATGTTAGGAGGCCAGCCATGCGGTAGAGTAGTATAAGTGGTTGGTTCTGCTGCTGCCACCTCCACAGGCCCTCCGCAGGATTGACCTCTGGCAAGGTCATGACCATGTGCTCATGTTTGTAAACAAAGCCGCGTGCTTTTGACAGCTGCCAAGGTGACAGCTGCCATCTTTAAACAAGAGACGATCGCAAACGTCAGTGCTGCCATAATTACAGCACTAAACTTCACGGCCACCACCTTAGGCACGTAGTAGCGGGAAGTTTGAAAAAGTCAACGTGCTTTTTTGACAAACTACATGATCTTCAGAGCCACGTGTTTTTTGACAGCTGTCAGCGGCCATCTCTAAACAACACACGATCATGCTGACATCTTGACGGTACTAAACGTTATAGCTACTACAATATACACGTGGAAGCGATCGGCTAGTTGCCCTTCCCGACGTCTAAGAGAGCGAGCTTAACCTTACATCCGCCATCTTGAAGGAGGCTATCGTTAATTTTATGGCCAGATGCCCTTCCTGATGTTAATTGCACAAGATGCGACTATACATAGGCTCTTATGAGACCTTCTAGGGGCGCTTGCGCAAGATGGCTGCTGCACTTGTGAGACTTCCTAGGGAACCTTGCGCAAGATGGTGGCTATACATAGGCTCTTATGAAACGGCCTAGGGGCGCTTGCGCAAGATGGCTGCTAATTGCACAAGATGGCGACTATACATAGGCTCCTGTGAGACGGACCAGGGGCGCTTGCGCAAGATGGCTGCTATACATAGGCTCATATGAGACGCTCTTATGAAGAAAGGTAGCTCGGAGACTGCTGCAAAAGATGGCGGTCATACAAGAGGCTGTTATTAAGAAAGCTAGCTTAGAGGCTACTGCACAAGATGGCGGCTATATATGGCTTCTTACGGAAAAAGATGACGGCTGCGGCGATTGTGCAAGATGGCGGCTGTACATGGGCTCTTATTGAGAAAGATGACGGCTATGGGCGATTGCGCAAGATAGCGACTATACATGGGCTCTTATGAGACGTCTTAAGGGTGCTTGTACGATGTCGGCATGTAAAAGATCTCTGGTGATACATTTGGTATTTACAAGACAAAATTAAATAAATCTCAGCCATAGACGCCCAAGAGAGGTACGGCTTACTTTGTCTGCCATCTAGTGGGCCTATAGTAAAACGGAATGTCGAAATTAACGAGCAGACTGCCAGAAGGCGTCAAATCGAAATGTCTGCACACGGCAGCTGAGGCCATACGATTATTATTATTATTATTATTATTATTATTATTATTATTTGCGCAAGATGTCGGCTGCTGTTATGGAGAAAGCTAGTTTAGAGGCTACAGCACAAGATGGCGGCTGCTCTTATGAAGAAAGCTAGCCCAGAGGCTACTGCACAAATTGGTGGCTATATATAGAATGTTATTGCCTCCTCCTCATCCTTCTACTCCTCTGTCAAGGCATAGCTTTATGTCTCTACCGATTAAATCTAAAGATGCATTACTATAATGACGCAATATGTCGTTACCTACAACACATGTTCAGATCACTAAAGAAGTGATTGACACATAACAAGACTACAATCGAACACTGTAATTGATGATGTTAAATACAACACGTGTTCAGAACATTGACTGTTGTGTTCTGAATACTAAGTAAGTTATTAAAACGTAACAAGACTAGAATCGAACACGATACTCGATGTCGTTACTTACAATATGTTTTCAGAACAGTGTTCAGAACATGTTTACTAGTTAGCAGGGGATTGTTGTAAGAAGATCAGATAACAAAAGAAGTGATTGAAACATAACAAGACTAGAATCGAACACTCTACTCGATGTCGTTAATTACAACATGTGTTCAGAACATTGATTGATGTGTTATGATCACTTAATAAGTGATTAAATTATAACAATAATAGAATGGAAGACGACGCTCGGTGTCGTTAATTAAAACATAACTGGTTAGCAGGGGATACCTTTGTTCTAAGAAGATGGATTCGAACATAAATATATCACCTTCTGCAACGCTAACAAGACTAGAATTCTGAACACCTTGTGAAAGATAGCGGCTGATGTAACCTCCTTCTTCGCCGCCGCCTACTCTTACCGCTCTGCTAAGGCGTAACTTTATGTCTCTATCGATCATACATTACTATAGAAATGCGATCTTATTCACAAGGCAGTACACATACTGCGTAGCTATCTCGCTAAGTAAACGATAATTTACAAAATATGAATATAGAAAACGTAAAACTTCAATGATTTGCCTAGTGCAAATACTGCACTTGACTGACAATGACGAAAAAGTAAAGAGGTTTAACACATTATTATTGGAATTGTATAACAAACACGTACCTAAACGTACTGCTAGGGTGACTCGCAAAGCTGCTCCATGGTTAACAAATGACATTAAGTCCGCAATGGCTGAACGAGATGCACTACACAGATGTTACAAGCAGACATTATCAACTGAAGATTTTGAAAAGTACCGTGTGCTTAGAAATAAAGTTAAACAAATAATCAGAAATAAAAAATATGCGTACTTCCAACAATTAGCCAGTAACTTAAACACAAAAAGTACCTGGAAACAACTCAGATCCGTAGGTATTGGGAGGCAAACTACAAACTCCAATACGCATGACATAAATCCAGATGAATTTTAAATGCCCACTTTACTAGAGAAATAGTTAATACCCACTCTCATATTATACAAACAACAATAAATTCTCTTCAATCTACTCCATTACCCCAACGGCCTTTGTTCAAATTTCGTAAAGTAAATGAAAACGATGTAAGAAGAAAACTAACATCAATCAAATCGCAAGCAATCGGAGTGGACGACATCCCGATATCCTTCGTCGTTACCTTGATAGATGTAGTACTGCCAATTTTAACCCACATATGTAACTCATGTCTTTTGGAAGGCTACTTCCCAACTGTTTGGAAGGATGCCTTAAATTTCCCAGTACCAAAAAAATCTCTAGCAAATTCTCCATCTGACTATCGACCTGTCTGTATACTTTCTTCACTTTCGAAAGTCTTAGAAAAACTCATGCATGAACAACTGCTCCAATATTTGATGCATCATTCGTTACTTGATCACCTGCAATCTGGATTTAAAAAAGGACATAGTACATCTACTGCTCTTCTTAAAGTTACGGATGACGTAAGAAAAGCAATGGACGAACGCAAAGTGACCGTGCTCATTCTCCTAGACTTCAGCAGTGCTTTTGACACTATCAGTACGGACATATTAATAGCGAAATTGCATTCCTTCCATTTTAGCCACGCTGCTCTCAAATTGTTCGCTTCCTACCTCCATAACCGACGACAGTGTGTTGTCATGAATGATAAGAGAACGGAGTGGAAGTACAAAGTTAATGGTGTGCCACAAGGTTCTATACTCGGCCCCCTGTTGTTTATTTTATATTTAAATGACATCTCTTCTAAGTTGAAAAACTGCAACTACCATCTCTATGCCGACGACCTTCAAATTTACTGTCACACAAAAATGAATGACATAAATGCAGCTATTGAAAATATGAACCGGAACTTAGAACAGATCAGCTGTTATGCAGCTGAGAATTCTCTCTCCATCAACCCAACGAAAACACAAGCTATTATACTAGGCCAGAGAAAACTGCTTACCCATCTACACAGTCTACAAATTCCAGTCATTCAACTAAATGGCGTTGCTATCCCATTCTGTAAATCAGTAAAAAGCCTTGGAGTCACTATAAATGAAACTTTAAACTGGGATGAGCATGTCACTAACGTATGCAGGAAAGTTCACTCATCACTTCATCCCCTTAAGATTCACCAGACCGTATTACCTCTCAACTTAAAAATAAAACTGGTTCAAACATTGATACTTCCAATTTTTAACTATTGTGATGTTGTGTTGCTGGATGCTACCAGTGAACAAAATAGGAAATTGCAGAGAGCCTTAAACTCCTGCATTAGATTTATTTTTTCATTGAATTTTGCCTCGCATGTATCCCCTTTTTATGCACAACTTTCTTGGTTAAAAGTAGAGCAGCAGAGGAATCACCATGTATCAACCCTTATCTATCGACACTTAACTGAAAATATACCTGAATATCTCTTCAGTAATTTCCGTTTTCTATCCTCCTTTCATGACCGTGACACGCGATCTGGGTCAACAATTGCAATACCCTCACATCATACATCTGCTTCAGTAATTCTTTCCTTGTGTCGGGCGCTAGAATATGGAATGCTTTACCCCCCTGAAATTAGAAATTGTTCCTCATTAATTACCTTCAAAAGACAGTCTAAAGATTTCCTCTTGAATACGTAGGCTATCAAGAAGTAAGTATAAATAACCACCTAATCGATACTTTATTAATGCCTCAGGCAAAATTGAATAAAATTAAAACTTACAGGACATGTTTCGACCACTTAGTGGTCCTCTTCAGCTGTATAAATAAAGAACTGAAAAGAAAAACATTGACAATAAGCACAAATAAAAGTTCCTTGGGAGAGTCCTTTGATAAAAATGGAGGTCGTCAGAATAGGTCATCATGCCTTTCGTTCTTATTTGGAAAAGATGTTTATTCTGCCATGGGATCCCATATGAAAGTGTCCAACCACAAATTCACCAATATAAAACAGGACCTTCAAATTATCTGTATGATTAATAAAGGTAATCTTATGAACAACCTGGAAAACATCCACATCGTTCTTGATAAATTGGAAAACGGTGAAGAGAATCTCAACGAAAACAACGAGCATAAAAACATCTTATATGAGAATATTAGCAAATACTTAGAATGGGTAGACATGAAACAGACTAGACGAATAAGAGATATAATCAAACACGACATCGCAGAAGCACAGCCCAATCTCCCTCCTCCCTTACATGTTATTTTAGATGACGATGAAACTCTACTTCCCTTCTCTCCAGAGCTTTCCATGAACTGTCAAACTGTATCACATCGTTACTTCACCAGGTCGCGCTCAAAGACAGACCCTCTAGACAGCGCAGAATAAACATCTTTTCCAAACAAGAACGAATGGCATGATGACCTATTCTGACGACCTCCATTTTTATCAAAGGAGTCTCCAAAGAACTTTTATTTGTGCTTATTGTCAATGTTTTTCTTTTCAGTTCTTTATTTATACAGCTGAAGAGGACCACTAAGTGGTCGAAACATGTCCTGTAAGTTTTAATTTTATTCAATTTTGCCTGAGGCATTAATAAAGTATCGATTAGGTGGTTATTTATACTTACTTCTTGATTAAACATCGATACGGTCATGAAATGGACAACTTGTAATACGTAGGCTATATCATGTAGTTATGTGTGAATGTGAGAGTGAATGTCTGGAGTAAATAGTTCCCAAAAGTTTACATAAATTACTGTTATGTTTTATGATTTCCACCTAGAGTAGTTAATATTGAATTTATTTTTCTAAATTTAGACTTAGGATGTAATCTTTTAGTTTTAGAGTTTATTAAGTTATATTACTATTATATTATATACACTGTGTTAAGTTTGAATATTAAGTTTGGATTCAGTATTAAGCCGCATAATGTGGTTAAGTGTAAGAGAGGGCCAAGAGCCTTAACTTCGCCACAAATAAAGACATCAATAATAATAATAATAATAATAGTGCAAAAGCTGCTGAAACATTTACTGCGTAGCTAACTCGCTCGATAAACGACAATTTAAAATTATTAATACAACAAACCTACAACTTGAATGATTTGCCTAATGCGACATCTTCTATCATTTGCCTAGTGCGAATATCAAAAATTATGGAAAACAATTCCGCATAGCCAACTCGCTCGGTAAACTATAATTTACAAATTATGAATACAACAAAAGTAGAACTTCAATAATTTGCCTACTGCGAAAATCAAAAACTACGGAAAAACACATACCGCACAACTAACACGCTCAGTGATTGCAAATATATCACAACACGGGTTATCGACCAGAACACTGATATACCCATACACGTCACTCTATTTCTCAAGAATGTTGCGAGATACCACTTACACACGATGTTTAATTTACTCCACACACACAGATATACGAATTACCTAAGATACTTACATGTAAAAAGGCGGAGAATAAAGATTAAATCATAATTTTCAGCATGTGGTCTGCTCGAAGTTATAAAGGCAAATGAGAACAGTACTGTGAGTTTTTGCTACTACTTGCTAAAATATGAACGGAAGTGAAATGTCAACACAGTAAAAATACACATCACGTTGTTCGCCCATACTCAAGTAAGACCCACACATGATGGATATTGCTATTCAAAATCCCGGTGACTTAATATCCTGTTACCTATTGACCTTTGGCGTTAGGAAGGGCATCCGGCTGTGAAACATATTCTTGTATTGATTCTGTTGAAAGACTTAGTTTCTAGTAATTACATCTTTGCGTTGTCGTCTGGAAGGCTATCTTTGATTCTCGCTAAAAGCTCAGCGCACACTACGTCTGTTAATGCCACATACCCGAAAGCGCCGAGTACACAACTAGCTCAGAGCCTCGTGGTCGTCAACTCAACCCCTCGTGTTAAATTCTACCGCTCTTACCGATGAAAGTGAGGAGTCTAGCTGGGACACAGCTCAGGGGCCCGAGGGTTGCTAACTTACCAAATAAAACAACGAGGCCTCGAGTTCATAGACAGAAAATTTAGATTCAGTATCGGAGAGGGTTCTTGATGCTTAACTAATGGCACATCTACCAGTTCCGCTACCTTGCAGCAAAATGTCAGCAACAATATTATGGGAAGCATCGGTTTGAAAAATAAATTCCTTATTGAAATCAGGCATAGCTCAATTAGGGGCATTGATAATGCGAGTTTGAGATCATCGAAGGCTTCCTGTTGGGATAAACCCCAGTGATATTTAACACTTTTCTTTTTTGATGAATTTAACGCAGCAGCTCTCAGCAAACTTAGGGACGAACTTCCTGAAGAAGTTTACCATGCCGATGAATCGGGCAACGCGTCTGACATGTTTAGGTGGTGGAAATTGTCCAAAAGGAAGAGTCCGACTCTTATCAATAGAAACACCGTTTCCAGATATAATATGGCCTAAGAAGTACATTTCAGGAGGTGCAAATTTTAATCTTAGGTGCTTTAACAGTTAAGCCAGCGTTGCGAAGCCTAGTCAATACTTCATTGAGATGTATCAGATGATCGTCAAAAGATTCACTGAAATTTATTGAATCATCCAAATAAGGGTAAATGTATTTGAATTTAATGTCACTGAAGATATTGTCCAGCAATCTGGTTAAAACAGATGCGCCAGTAGATATTACGAACGGAAGTCTGTTAAATTCATAGAGGTTCCAGTCTATAGCGAAGGCAGTGACCTCTTTATATTCTTCGTCAATAGCAACTTGGAAATAAGCTTGATTTAAATCAAACGAAGAATAAACCTTAGCGTTAACTAACCATCGAAACATGAATAGATATCAGGGAGAGGGATAGACTGAATGTTTATCTTTTGCTTAATAGATCTGTAATCAACGATAACTCTGAATCCACCTTGGTATTTTGGAACAAAGAAGATAGGTGAAGGATGGGATGAGGTGGATTTTCTGAGAATTCCTTCCTCTAGCATTTTGTCAATTATCTCTTTAATGCTTTCAGTTTTGCAGATGATAGACGGTGTGGAGGAGGTCTCACAGAGTGTGGTTCAATTAATTCGATTTCGTATTTACTAACATCAGTGACCCCTAATTTATTTGTCAGAACCTCCGAAATCTCACTACGTATCTCCATAATTTGCATAACTTGAAGATCATTAAGATGTTAAAGATTAAATGAAACTGAATCAACCTTTTCATCCCCATTAAAATAGTCCTCAAAAGGCACCTTATCCTGATTAAAATATATATCTTCAACATCAGGTAAATCGGAAATTACATTTTCAGGATTGACCTAATTGTTCTCAATGGACATCTGGCCTTGATTATAATTATTATTGTTAGCGGTAAATGAAGCAGAAATTGCACCTTCATGGTTAATAAGATTGTTTTCAAGTAGCATTTAAGACTTAAAATGATGACAAAAGGGAAAAATGACTGAAGGAGGAAATTTAAAGAAGAAATATTGATATTTTAAGTTTAACACCAATCCCGTACGATAAAGGAAATTATGTCCCGGAATACCATCACAGGATAAATGTCTAACAATCAGAAACTGAACTTCCATGTATATGTTCTTATTGTAACCTTAACTTCAACTGATCTGAAGCTTTCCAAAACAGTAGAATGTGCAGACCAAAATGAAGATACAACATTTTTAATATCAGAAAACTTCCATATGGATTTAAATTTTAAATACCAGTAATGACTAAACACAGAAATACAACTCCCAGAATCAAGTAACATACATACAGGAACTTCATTAATGTCTATCGTCTATGGCCTGTCATATCATATTTGTAATTTATTAAAGAATTGTCAGCTCTAACATGTGGAGAGAGCGTGCCGGATGAATATTCGAGACTCAGCTGCTCGCTATGGAAGTGAGAGGGACAGCGCGACGTCATAGGCAAGGAAACGGCTGGGTGACATAATCGAAACGTGCTGCAGACCCACCCGTCTAGAATGATCTCGAAGCATTTTAATATCTACAAAACATCGTAAGCTACAAAAATATCAAGTACGCCAGCGTGAAGTTCGTATTTGAAAAATGAAGTAGCCAAATTTGAAGGAAATATACCTACTAGTTTCCGAGATATCAAGATGGAAACAAAACACGTTTTCTTCGCTTCAAACAGCGAGCCAGCCAGCTGTCAGTATAAATGAACATCAAGTCGCCGAGAACAGCAAGTTGAAATACACAACTCGACCATGTGAGGTGGTGATATCGTCGTGTTCCGTTAGGGGAAGTGATCCTTCGGAGTTATGAAACTCGTGCCGTCCGGAAAGACTTAGAAAATTTCGGCGCATAATAATACGAGACTTATAAATTTTCTGCTGTGTTGCGGACTAGTAAGCTTTTCAGTGTGCATTTAATTCGAACTCTATCATTCTCACATACAGTGTTACGGACATTGAAGGAGGTGCGTGTGACAATTTGAACTTTATTATTGTCGATGAATTTCCGCACTTAATAATATTTCTACGTGTGCTTAACGTTGAACTGTTGCATAACTTAGTGAGTAGTATAATTGGACAGTTCGGCCGCCACCGCCACCGCGGGCTCCCAGAGGCCACCTCCACCGCCACCACAGCCAGAGGCCTCCCAGATGCCTCCTCCACCACCACCACAGCCAGAGGCCTCCCAGAGGTCTCCTCCACCACCCGCGGAAAATTTGAATTTGTGAACAAAGCCACGTGCTTTTTGACAGCTATCATCGACAACAACGCATCGCTAACCTCAGTACTTCCATCTTGACGGGCCTAAAACTCAGTAGTGCCAACTTAACCTAACTAGTGCGAGGTAAACAAAGCCACGTGTTTTTTGACAGCCACGTGCTTTTTGACAGACAACAACGCATCGCTAACCTCAGTACTGCCATCTTGACGGGCCTAAACCTCAGTAGTACCAACTTAACCTAACTAGCGCGAGATAAACAAATCCACGTGCTTTTTTGACAGCTGTCATCCGCCATCTTTAAACTACAGAGCACCGTGCTGCCCTCTTTATCGCAGTAGCTGCAAATTCGTCACCTGTCATCCGCAGTGCTGCCATCTTGGCGGGCCTAAACCTTAGTGCTACCAACTTAACCTCACTAGCGTGAGATAAACAAATCCACGTGCTTTTTTGACAGCTGTCATTCGCCATCTTTAAACCACAGAGCACTGTGCTGCCCTCTTTATCGCAGTAGCTGCAAATTCGTCACCTGTCATCCGCAGTGCTGCCATCTTAACGGGCCTAAACCTTAGTGCTAAAAACGTAACCTCACTAGCGCGAGATTAGAATCGGTAAACAAATCCACGTGCTTTTTTGACAGCTGTCATCCGCCATCTTTAATCTATAGAGCACAGTGGTGCTCTCTTTAGCTACTTACCTTTGACATGTGGTGGCGGATAATTTGAAAAATGCTTTTTGACAGCACCCATCTTTGAGCACCGTGCTGCCCTCTTTAGCTAGATACCTTTGAAATGTGGTGGCAGGCAATTCCACATGACAGCAGCCATCTTTAATCAAGAGAGCACCGTGCTGCCCTCTATGTGGTGGCGGCAATTTGAAAAATTCTACATGCTCTTGTTTGGAAACAAACTCACGCGCTTTTTTGACAGCCGTCATCCGCCATCTTTAATCAATAGAGCACTGTGCTGCTATCATCTCGAACCCCTAGGTTCCATTCCTTGTTTTGAACATGAAACCATTTACAAATAAAGATTAATTTTCTACACTTAACAAAGTACAAGCGTTCTTGCTGATAGCGATCGATGAGGTTGTTGCTCCTTTAGCCCTTTAGCCCATTAGCCCTTTAGCCCTTTTTCCCATTAGCCCATTTGCCCATTAGCCCCTTAGCCTATTAGCCCTACAAGGAATGTGCGGTAAACTAATCTTCTTAGAACAAAGGTATCCCCTGACATGTTCTAAACACATGTTGTATCGAGTACAGTGTTCGGTTCTACTTATTTAGTGTTCTAAACACTTCAATCAATGTTCCGATCACATGATAAAGTTAACGGCATAGAGTGCAGTTTTCGATTCCAGCCTTGTTACGTTTCTTCTGTGATTTGCAAGTCTAAACATGCTTAATGATGTCATCACTGCAGCACGTGCTTACTCTAGCTATTCCGATGCAGGTTTAAACTTGTTCGACAAAGCTATGCCTTGACATAAGAGGAGGCCTTAACAGCTTATGTATAGCCGCTATTGTCTAAAGATAGCCGCTGTGAAGAAAAAGCACGTCGAATTTTTCAAATTAGCCGCCACCATATTTCAAAGGTGTGAGGTTTAGTGCTGTAAAAATACCTGCACGATGCAAAGCTAGCTTTCTTCATCAGAGCAGCCACCATCTTGTGTAAGCACCTCTAGGCCGTATCATAAGCAGCTGTGTATAGTCATCGTCTTGTCGCTGCTACCTCCCGCAAGCACCCCTAGGGTGTCTCATAAGAGCAGCAGCCATCTTGTGCAAGCGCTCTTAAGCTGTCTCATAAGAAGCTATGTATAGCCGCCATCTTGTAGAAATAGATAGCTGCCAATGCCAAAGGGCCTAAGTAGGAATCGAACCGTCGATCTCATCATTAGACTATGTTTTTCTTATGCTATCATGTTCCTGATACTGCAAACCTAGGTATCAGATGGAAAAATTTTGTCCGTTGTCGAGATATCTAACATTTTGCATTTAAGCTCCAAATGTAATGAATCGAACCTGCTCCGTACGTTATACTCTCTACCATAGCTAGACCTGATCATGTTACGAAGACTTGCTTCATTACAAGCTGAAACAGAGCTAATGCCAAAGGGCCTAAGTTAGAACTGAACCGTTGATCTCATCATTAGACTATGTCTTTCTTATGATATCATGTTCCCCATGCTGCGAACCGATGTATTGGGTAGATTATTTTGTCCGTTTTGCTCTACGATGCACCGTTTTCGAGATATTTAACATTATGCATTTAAGCCCCAAATTTAATGAATCGAACTAGCACGACACGTTAGCCTCTAAGCTAGCTTTCTTCATAAGAGCAGCAGCCATCTTGCGCAAGCACCCTTAAGGCGTCTCATAAGGAGTCGTGTATAGCCGCCATCTTGCGTCCGCCATCTTGCGCAAGCATCCTTAGGACATCTCTAGCCATCTTGTGCAAGGACCCTTAACCCGCCTCATAAGAGCAACCGCCATCTTGCGCAAGCATCTCTAGGGCGTCTCATAAGGAGCCTTGTATAACCGCCATCTTGCACAAGCATCCCAAGGGCATCTCATAAGAACCTATGTATAGCGGCCATCTTGCATAAGCACCTTTAAGGAGTCATGTATAGCCACCATCTTGTGAAATTAGCATCGAGAGATGGCTGATGTAGAATTTTTCTTTTTAAATTATCCGCCACCATATTTCGAAGGTATGTACCTAAAGAGTGTAGCATTGAGCTCTATAGATTAAAGATGGCGGATGACAGCTGACAAAAAGCGCGTGAGTTTGTTTACTAAACAAGAGCACATAGAATTTTTCAAATTGCCGCCACTACATGTCAACTAAAGATGGCAGCACGCTGTTCTCGTGATTAAAAATGGCGGATGACAGCTGACGAAATTGCCCGCATGATAGCAGCACAGTGCTCTATTGATTAAAGATGGTGGATGACAGCTGTCAAAAAGCACGTGGCTTTGTTTCCAAACAAGAGCACATAGAATTTTTCAAATTGCCGCCACCACATTTCAAAGGTAACTAGCTAAAGAGCGCAGCACTGAGGTTTGAGATGCAAGATGGCGGATGACTGCTGTCAGAAAAAAGCACGTGAGTTTGTAAAGCACGTGGAATTTGCCACCGCCACAAAGAGGGCAGCACGGTGCCCTCTTGATTAAAGATGGCTGCTGTCACGTGGAATTGCCTGCCACCACAGGTATCTAGCTAAAGAGGGCAGCACGGTGCTCTCTGGATTAAAGATGGCTGCTATCAAAAAGCATTTTTCAAATTATCCGCCACCACATTTCAAAGGTAAGTAGCTAAAGAGGGCACCACTGTGCTCTATGGATTAATGATGGTGGATGACAGCTGTCAAAAAAGCATGTGGATTTGTTTACCGATTCAAATCTCGCGCTAGTAAGGTTAAGTTGGTAGCACTAAGGTTTAGGCCCGTTAAGATGGCAGCACTGCGGATGACAGCTGTGACGTACCACATTTCAAAGGTAAGTAGCTAAAGAGGGCAGCACTGTGCTCTATAGATTAAAGATGGCGGATGTCAGCTGTCAAAAAAAAGCACATGGCTTTGTTTCCAAACAAGAGCACGTGGAATTGTCTGCCACCACATTTCAAAGGTATCTAGCTAAAGAGTGCAGCACTGTGCTCTGTTGATTAAAGATGGCAGATGACGGCCGTCAAAAAAGCGCGTGAGTTTGTTTCCAAACAAGAGCATGTAGAATTTTTCAAATTGCCGCCACCACATAGAGGGCAGCACGGTGCTCTCTTGATTAAAGATGGCTGCTGTCATGTGGAATTGCCTGCCACCACATTTCAAAGGTATCTAGCTAAAGAGGGCAGAACGGTGCTCAAAGATGGGTGCTGTCAAAAAGCATTTTTCAAATTATCCGCCACCTCATTTCAAAGGTAAGTAGCTAAAGAGGGCGGCACTGTGCTCTATGGATTAATGATGGCGGATGACAGCTGTCAAAAAAGCACGTGGATTTGTTTACCGATTCTAATAGCGCGCTAGTGAGGTTAAGTTGGTACCACTTTGGTTTAGGCCCGTCAAGATGGCAGTACTGAGGTTAGCGATGCGTTGTTGTCTGTCAAAAAGCACGTGGCTGTCAAAAAACACGTGGATTTGTTTACCTCGGGCTAATTAGGTTAAGTTGGTACTACTGAGGTTTAGGCCCGTCAAGATGGCAGTACTGAGGTTAGCGATGCGTTGTTGTCTGTCAAAAAGCACGTGGCTGTCAAAAAATACGTGGGTTTTTTTACCTCGGGCTAATTAGGTTAAGTTGGTACTACTGAGGTTTAGGCCCGTCAAGATGGCAGTACTGAGGTTAGCGATGCGTTGTTGTCGATGATAGCTGTCAAAAGCACGTGGCTTTGTTTACAAATTCAAATTTCCCGCGGGTGGTGGAGGAGACCTCTGGGAGGCCTCTGGCTGTGGTGGTGGTGGAGGAGACATCTGGGAGGCCCCTGGCTGTGGTGGCGGTGGAGGTGGCCTCTGGGAGCCCGCGGTGGCGGTGGCGGCCGAACTGTCCAATTATACTACTTTAGTGTGTTTTGATAGTCAGAAACACAATAATTGTTATAGCCGAATGTGAGCAACTTTCACAGATATAACGAGTGTTTGAGCCGTGACATTAGGTAATTGAGTAAACCTCAAGGACATTTTGTGTCATTTATAGGACATACTGACTTCAGTGAAGATAATTAACATCAAAAACTTGCTTAAGACTTAAGCTAGCGATAGCTAGAGACGGTTAAACGCGGAGTGTAGGGACAGGATTTATAGCACTGTTTCAATAAAGTGTGAACTTCACATTTCACTTCGAACTTAATGCAGTGAATTCTAAACGTCATAAACATTGTGTTCAGTGCAAATATTGCACATTATATGAACTGTGTCTTTAAAGACTCTTGTTATTTGAGAAGTGTGGATATTTTAAGACTGTGAATACTTCGAACTGGGGACTGTGCTTTAATTCATTTTAAAAGCCATTACTATTTTTGAGCATAACTTTGAAGTGAGGTAAAGGACTGTGTTACAAAGTGCAGATTACGAACTCTGAATTAAAGTTCACGTGATTCTAAGTGCAATTCTATTCATTCTTGACTTTCAAATATCCAGTCAACAGACAGTGCCACATTTTCACACTCATGCTTCAGTGTCAATTGAATCCCGTGTGTCAGCTACATTATACGACACCAGAAATCTTAACCTAGTGTTAAGCCACATATTAACACATCATCTAATTCAACGTGGGACATAATACGACATTGGTGGCGGTACGTGGTTCTACTACAGATGTAATTCGTGGTACATCAAGGGATATGGAACGTAGTTCGAAGTTGGTGGTAATTGGTTCGACATCGTGCTGAGAACATCGTTGGAGTTCCAGTCGCTGACTTGTGGAACCGCATTAACCAGTTCCGGCCTACAGAACTCAGGTGATATGAGTGCACTTAGCATTTTTAATCTGGTAAAGCAAGTCAATATTTTAGAACTATTGCACTACACAAAATGATTGTGTTGTGCTTATTGAGGAGGCATTTTTCCAGTCTTTTTTTTCGAGTGCTACGTTATCCACCAGTTACAAGTGCCAATTAATGAAAGTTTATTTTCGTGTGATATTCAGTTTAAGAATTTAATCAGACTTTAGGCATCAATTTAAAAAATACTCTAGGGTTTCATACGCGTGATTTATGAAACAAGTGTGTAGTTTTGATCTTCTGAAACCACATTCAGTGTATGAAGTTCAACTTAATAATGAATTTAGGGAGACTGTTGGGTTCCATATGAGTGATTCGTGAAACAAGTGTTTATTTTTGAAATTCTAATGAAGTGTAAAGTCACTTCAACTTATGAATATCAATTCAATCTTTTAAGTAGGCTTTAGGCATCAATCCAGACACAGTGTAGGTTTCATATGAGTATGATTGATGAAAGCCAATGTTATATTGAACATTCTAAAAACACATAAAAACACATTCGACGTACGAGTTTTATGAAGGGATAAATTGAACGGATGAAAACCATAAATTTACAAGTGACATTTTTATAAAAAGTGAGTTAAGTGCAGGGTGTAACTCCGGAAGGATGTATCTCTCCACCAGCAAAGAGATACAGTGATAGCGGTAATATTCTGCGCTCTAGTGATGGGTGGTATAACTACAAATAGCATGCTTTGTATGAGTGTTAAGACGTTTAAATGCCTTTTTCTCTGCATGAACAAAATGCTACTTTTACCGTTATGGTTTTCATCCATTCAATTTATGTTCAACATTATTTATATCAATCTTGAGTTGACCAGCCAATGTTATATTGAACATTCTAAAGACACATAAAAACACATTCGACGTACGACTTCGCTGACTTGTGGAACCGCATTAACCAGTTCCGGCCTACAGAACTCAGGTGATATGAGTGGTGGCTGTGGTGGCGGTGGAGGTGGCCTCTGGGAGCCCGCGGTGGCGGTGGCGGCCGAACTGTCCAATTATACTACTTTAGTGTGTTTTGATAGTCAGAAACACAATAATTATTATAGCCGAATGTGAGCAACTTTCACAGATATAACGAGTGTTTGAACCGTGACATTAGGTAATTGAGTAAACCTCAAGGACATTTTGTGTTATATTGAACCAGTTCATTCAAATACAGCATTTAATTCCTCCAATAGCTTTGACGTCAATAATTCTGCAAATATACTGATAGATATTAGCTTACTTCAGGCTCAACGAAACACAAAAATAAACTTTCTATGGGAGGATCTCCTCTCAATAATGTCGTTATTATTTACAAGTTGAAATATTATTCAATCTCAAAAAGCTGTCTATCTCATTTTAAGACCTTAAACGCAAGATAAAAAAGGGTTATTTTCATCTAGATTTTGAAGAAATTTCAATACAAAAAAACATCTATTTCGCCCTGTGAACTCCCTTCTCTCTACCGGCTCCTAAGGATCGCACACTACCTGATTTATTTCCCATGCTCAAGAGCCCAACAAATTTTCCTGGTACAGAGAAAGGGCAGATAATAGATGGCGCAGAAACGTAGATGGGCTTGAATTGGAGCCGCCAGTAAGATAACAGATACCCACCAGCGTGAATAGGTCTCGATTGGAACCACTAGGTAATAGCGCTGAACGTAAATGGGCCTAGATCAAAACCGTCAGTAATATAATAGCTCCCGCCCAGACTCGAATAGGAGCCACAGGTATAGTAACGCTCAACCATTATGAATTCAATTTCAGGACATATTTGAAGTAACAAGATTTGTATTCAACTGTGTTGCTTGTTGTAACTTAAAATATTTTCACCATGGATAACTTAATCGCAGCCATCGAAGCTCTTAGGCTTAGTATTGCTCCCTA
Source organism: Anabrus simplex (assembly GCF_040414725.1). NCBI lineage: Eukaryota > Metazoa > Arthropoda > Insecta > Orthoptera > Tettigoniidae > Anabrus > Anabrus simplex. The sequence continues at coordinate 22,317,786 of NC_090277.1, read as the reverse complement.
TTTACCGGGTATGCTCAGTCGGAGAACGAGAGTCTGGCTTTGCTTATTTTTGAAGACGGATAAAGAGACGAGGACTAGCGAGAATAATACAAAAATATAAAACAACAGGTTTTTGACATTTATTATCAACTAGCACTCAAACAATAACAAATTAAATTTAAACAAATCTAGATGGCAAATTAAATTTTGGTTCTTATCTTCCAGTTCATTCAAATACAGCATTTAATTCCTCCAATAGCTTTGACGTCAATAATTCTGCAAATATACTGATAGATATTAGCTTACTTCAGGCTCAACGAAACACAAAAAAATAAACTTTCTATGGGAGGATCTCCTCAATAATGTCGTTATTATTTACAAGTTGAAATATTATTCAATCTCAAAAAGCTGTCTATCTCATAATAGTTCTACGCGTCTAAAATATCAGATCCATTTATGATAACATTCATTTCCTCAAATGAAAACTTTACTCCTTCAGAGAACTGAATTAAACGTGATATCCATTAAATTGGAAAATAAATAAACAAAATTTTAATCGGAAACATTACTCAAAGAAGTCTCTATCTGACTTAATTTCACCAAGTTGTGCTTGTATTATAATAATTACTATGAAAGTTTCTTTAATATTCGCTGGAACAAAGTATGACGTCGATCTTTAACATCGGACGTTTTGAGAAATGTTAGCACTGTAAGCTTTACAATAGTAGTGAATCTCGTCCACTGACATAATTCTTTCTTATTCATTACTGTCTGATATTGTGAACTTATCTCAACTTAATTTCAAAATAAAATTTACTAAAGGTTCAACTCTCAAAAAGTTAGATCAACTCAAACAACGTTGCTGATAACCAGGACCCAACGTGACGAACACGTGGCCGGGTCACAACCACATTCAGAAAAACATATCACAATTCACTGAAATTACTACTACACACACAGCATTCACACGATAGTTATTTACAAATATATCTAGACTTTGAATATTATATTTTGACTTTTATCCTAGGCCCCTGAATTCTCACGATGACAGTATCGGGTAAAGAAAATTCCATTCACATCTCTCAGAAATGTGATGAAGTCTGGATGATCACTTGGTCAAAGATGATGAAATCTAAAACGTTGATCATGATAACATCGGCGGTTTATATCTGGAAAAATTGTCGTCTGTAGAAACGCACATTGTACAGGTCAAATATTAGCATTCGCTTTCATGGTTCATGAGTCAAGATGTTGTTATTACTCAACTCCACGTCCATCAATTAACACGTGCTCACACTTGAAGAAATTACGTTTTACACCACACATATTCTTGAAATAAAATTAAATAAATGAATTCACAAGTCAATAAAAATACAGTAAATGATCCGTCAGGATTCTGCCATATTCCAGGCTCATATTCATCCTAATGATCGAGATCAAGATCAAGCAATATTTAAACTCATGACCCTTATTCATTCATTTAACTCGAGGTGAAAAATTATTATTATTATTATTATTATTATTATTATTATTATTATTATTATTATTATTATTAGATGTGCTAGATATCAAAATTCGCGTAAACCAGGGTTCGACAATAAGCCAGAGGACACTAACACGCCTTAAATCTTAAAGAATAAATTTAATATAGAAATACGGTGTAGCAAACATGCCGTAAATCTGTCCCACACGACTTCCAAAAAGAAATATTTTCAAATTAAATTATTATCGATGACGACAATGATTTTTAAATCACACTAGACTATTAAATGGGACAGTCAGAATAATCGTAGAAGACACACGCACGTTCTAGCTATTATAATAGAGACCAATAATCACTCGCACACAATTGACAACACTACCATTTCCCATGTGAAAGATGGATGAAAGTATTCAAGACTACTGAAAGACTAGAAGAAATACTACCACTAATGAATACGTAGGCCTAAGCATTATTTCTACAAGGATGAACAGATAAACATTAGAAAAATGGTACGTATATGAATGATGAAACTGGATCTCTGCCGGTGATCTGGAACACGAAGTGCGTTATCTGCTCCCGTCGCTATCTCCCCATGTCATAACTTGCCTACATTTTAACACACCATTGTAGCCGTGATGTTCAATGCCGAATTGTGGTAGTTATTCTTTTCAAAGTGTACAAACATCTTGACGCTCTCGAACAAACACTTGGCGATCCTCTTCTTTCTTCTAACACAGTAGAGGCTGAAGCTAACAAGCAATTTTTGAAGATATTCTGCACACACACACGCGTTGAGTTTTGAAGATGAATGACACGTAACTTAGCCCGTGAAAATCTGCGAGACTCGTTGGCTAAGGTGTTAATGAAGGTAGTTGATTTGCACTGCCAAGTAGACATATTCCAAGTCCAATAACGGAGTATCTGCGTCGTAAGTCAGAGTACGGCGAAAGCAGCAGCAAGTGAAGTTCTTAAATAAGAGCGTAAGAAGAGCGTACGAGAATAAGAGAGTACGAGAGTGTTTCTTCTGAAAACTGGGGTATTGAAGCACTTCACAATGAGGGCGTGTCACCACAGTGGTTCGTAATTGGCCGTCTTCTCGTACCTGATAGGCCATTACAATTCTCGAAAGTACCTTTCATTTGAAGACTTGGACATGCGAAATTTAGATCGGGGCGACCTTGACTACTCTCAGTGGGTCACGTGGGACAGCTGACAGCTCGCTAAAAGTCAGTACTCTGCTCCCACGCTGTTAGGACCGGTTCTGTAAGGCGAGAACGTCTCTACAACACAGGATTGGAAAAAATATCGCCCATGCTAATGATATAATAGACTTGTATTTGCAGACACAATAAATACTTATTCTAGGCCAAATTTGAAGGGGACAGTATTATTGATCAAAATGCCAAGATTGACCGAATTAATTCAGAAATTATGTTGTCAAATACTCAGTTAAATACGCAAATGAATTACTCAAACTCTCATAAAACTTTAGAAGCGAAATTTGCTGAGGCTGATAGGGCCATTAATAACAGGCTCACCGAATCGAATGATATGTTAGAGCAACGATTTCGAGAAGCTGGAGTCTGCTTAGAAAAACAATTTACTGACTCCAACGCGAAGGTTGAAGCCAAACTTAACGAAATTAAAAATCAATTGTGGAAAATTTGGAAACCCTTAAATAAGAGATCAAGACTCAAGTCATAGAGTCCATTGACAAAGATTTTAGAGCAGTTCTTCCTACTGTATAGTCATTCTCTACAGACTTAAAGGAACTTAGGGCCGAATTTCAAGAGTCGCATAGCAATATCTCTCAAGCTCAGATCAAAACGGCACAAGTCCAAGAAACTCTGAGAAATTCATTAAAGTCTGATGTCAGCAAACTCAGAAATGAAATATGACTTATTAAGAGCACACTGGGAGAATTGGATAAGCGTATCTCCGGACAGCTAGATAGTACGCATACACAAATAGCTGCATTTTGTAAAGACGTGCAAGTTATTAAGACTGATTTGCAGACTGAGATTAAGAATCTGGATACTACTATTCAATCGAAGATTGAAAATATTTCAGAGGAAGTAAATCAGATTAAGCAAAGGGGTTCTTCAACAGAGTTTGTAAATGCTAGTACCCCAAGGGATGTTCATAGCACAACTACCCTTCTCAAAGTACAAGATGACAAACCCGTTAAGTTCTCAGGGCGTGATGAGTACACTGCCCGTGAATTTATCTTGAATACAGAAGATTACTTTCAGGAGAATAGGGCTGAAGCAGACAGAAAGCTCCGTGTCGAATCTAAGTTGCTGGAAGGCCGGGCTTTATCGTGGTACATTGCTTTCAAAAATTGTTTCAAAATATACGATGACTTCATACAAGCACTTTTAAAGCGATTCTGGGATGTTGAAACCCAGAACCAAGTGAAAATGCAATTGTACGCTAGAAAATTCAACCCATCGGTCAATACTTCGAGGTATTTCGATTATTTCTTAATGCAACTTAAGAAATTACAATTCCTAAATCCTCCATTGCCTGACATTGAACTGATTCAGATACTGACATTGCAATAACCATCTACTGTACAAGAAATATTAGCTGCTGCCAATAATAAAACCTTGGAGCACTTAGACGCTACACTACGCAGGCGTGACACTGCGAATACACAGTCTGTTTCCATGAACATCAGAATTTAAGAGATTAGCACCAATTCTACGGAAGTAAAGCCTCAAGAAAGGGATGAACTTAGGCCAAGGGAAGAGAGTAGAATTTTTCAAATTACTCCTACCACATTCAGGAGATTTCAGAGGCATAAGAATCAAGAAAGGAATCCCTACAGAACCAGGAATCCGCGGAGAAGACAGCAGAGAACTCCAGAAGAGAGCCGAGACTCACGAAGAGAAGAGTTAGAACGAAGGTGGTAGGACACTCGGGAATACGTGAGAGAGAAGACTCGAAGTCCAGATGAACCCGGAGCTACTTCTTTGGAGTATCTCGACAGCTGTCAAGACGAAAACTGTCAAAACACGAGAACGCGGTCTTGTTTGTAAACAATAGCACGTGGCCCTGACCTCATGAGGTCAATTACCTTGCCAGGGGTCAATACCCCGTGGAAAATGCTGACACAGCACCCATTGTTTTAGAATCCGTGTTGCCCATACTACTCTCATAAAATTTTCCCAATCGAGCAACCTGGAAAGGGCGACCAAGAGAGATAGAGAAGTATGAATACCAAAAACCTCAATTCCTATACTACAAGCAGAGCCTAAAAGCGGTACGTGCGGCAATCAGTGACACCGAAGAGGTCTATAAGGTAGATATCAATAAAATACACAACTACTTTACCTCTCGTGTCTCAATCCCTAATGATTTGGAAAGACCAACATATACTTCACTCACATCTGAAGCGGAATTAGATGATACATTGAATACGGTAATTTCTAAACAAGAAGTAGAGTATGCAATCAACAAAATAGCCGTCGACACATCCCCTGGCCCAGACCAAATATTGATGAGGGCACTTAAACACGACACGTGCTATGAAATTATAGCATTGATTGCAACAACCATGTTAAAAAGAAATCTGGTGCCCGAGATTCTTAAGAGAGCTAGAACCGTGCTGTATTTTCCATAAGGGAGGCGATCCCATGGATCTAGATAACTGGAGACCAATAACCATCTATTCACTAATGAGAAGAGTACCGTAATAGAGCGCATTTTAGATCCACGACTACGTAGCTATGTGAGCTTTAATGAAAATCAACGCGGTTTCACAAACACTGCCGGCACTCATATCAACACTTCCATCCTGGAATCTATTCTGACATCAGCCAAACACCAAAAGGTCGACTGTAACCTGGTTTTCCTGGTTATCACTAAGGCCTTTGACAGCGTAGGGAATGAACACTTGAAGAATGCCCTCACCTCACTCGCCCTTCCATCAAAACTATCTGATCTATTAATGGCACTGCAAACTAATAATACTACTCAAATTTAATCCCATCACAAGAAGCCCAAACTAATTGTTCTCAATAAAGTTATAATACAAGGTTCACCCTTATCGCCAGCGCTTGACAAAATTGCTGAACACATTTTAGAAGAAATTTTATCAACAGAGTTCCAGGAAGAACATGGATATGGTATAATGCCGGGCTTTCCTGATGTAACCATTCTAGGCTTTGCTGATGATACGTTGATTGTAGCAAAAACGAGACTTTAGCCTAACAATCAACAAACAAATCCGTTTCCATAGTAAAAGGAAGTCTAAAGTATAATGGGAGAGATCGGTGGCCTCCTCCTCCTCCCGCGGGAAATTTGAATTCTGGCGGGAAATTTGAATTTTGGAGGGAAATTTGCATTTTGGCGGGAGATTTGATTTTGTAAACAAAGCCACGTGCTTTTCGACAGCTGTCATCGACAACAACGCATCGCTAACCTCACTGCTGCCATCTTGACGGGCCTAAACCTTAGTAGTGCCAACTTAACTTAACTAGCGCGAGGTAAACAAAGCCACGTGTTTTTTGACAGCCACGTGCTTTTTGACAGACAACAACGCATCGCTACCCTCAGTACTGCCATCTTGACGGGCCTAAACCTCAGTAGTACCAACTTAACCTAACTAGCGCGTGGTAAACAAGGCCACGTGCTTTTTGACAGCCACGTGCTTTTTGACAGCTGTCATCCGCCATCTTTAAACTACAGAGCACTGTGCTTCCCTCTTTATCGTAGTAGATGTAAAATTCGTCACCTGTCATCGGCAGTGCTGCCATATTGGCGGGCTTAAACCTTAGTGCTACCAACTTAACCTCACTAGCGTGAGATAAACAAATCTACGTGCAGCTGTCATCCGCCATCTTTAATCCAGAGAGCACAGTGCTGCCCTCTTTAGCTACTTACCTTTGAAATGTGGTACGTCACAGCTGTCATCCGCCATCTTGCATCGCAAACCTCAGTGCTGCACTCTTTAGTTTGAAATGTGGTGGCGGCAAATTCCACGTGCTGTTGTTTGGAAACAAAGCCACGTGCAGCTATCATCCACCATCTTTAATCCAGAGAGCACCGTGCTGCCCTCTTTAGCTACTTACCTTTGAAATCTGGTACGTCACAGCTGTCATCCGCCATATTGCATCGCAAACCTCAGTGCTGCACTCTTTAGCTAGATACCTTTGAAATGTAGTGGCGGCAAATTCCACGTGCTCTTGTTTGGAAACAAAGCCACGTGCAGCCGTCAACCCCCATCTTTAATCCAGAGAGCACCGTGCTGCCCTCTTTAGCTACTTACGTTTGAAATGTGGTACGTCACAGCTGTCATCCGCCATCTTGCATCGCAAACCTCAGTGCTGCACTCTTTAGCTAGATACCTTTGAAATGTAGTGACGGCAATTTGAAAAAATATTTATGCTCCTGTTTGGAAACAAACCTATGCGCTTTTTTGTCAGCTATCATCCGCCATCTTTAATCTAGAGAGCACCGTGCTGCCCTCTATGTGGTGGTGGTAAATTCTACACGCTCTTGTTTGGAAACAAACCCATGTGCTTTTCTGACAGCTGTCAACCGCCAGAGAGCACCGTACTGCCCTCTTTATGCCGGTGGCAAATTCTACGTGCTTTTTGACAGCTGTCATCCGCATGAGAGCACCGTGCTGCCATCTTTAGCTAGATACCTTTGAAATGTGGTGGCGGCAAATTCCACGTGCTCTTGTTTACTAAACAAAGCCACGTGCTTTTCTGACAGCTATCATCCGCCATCTTTAATCAATAGAGCACTGTGCTGCTATCATGCGGGTAATTTCGTTAGGCGTCATCCACCATCTTTAATCTACAGAGCACCGTGCTGCTCTCTGTAGTAGCGGGCAATTTGAAAAGTTCTGTTACTTGTCATCCGTCATCTTTAATCAACAAAGCATCGTACTGCTATCTTTAGCTACATACATTTAACATGTGGTGGCGGATAATTTGAAAATAAAAAACTTCCGTTAGCTATCATCCGCCATCTTTATTCAACAGAGCATCGTGCTGCTATCTCTAGCTACATACATTTAACATGTGGTGACGGCAATTTGAAACTCTATCTTGATGCCATCTTTAGTCAACAGAGCACCGTGCTGCTATCCCTTTGAATTGTGGTGACGGATAATTCGAAATTCCGTTAGCTATCATCATTAAACTTTAGTGCATTCGCTAACCTAACCTCTCATCTACTATCTTGAAAGAGATTATACGACACCTCCCCTACCACCTCCGCCTCCTCCTCCTCCTCCTCTGTCAAGGCATAACTTTACCGAACACGCATCGCGAAAGCAAGAGTGTGCAGCGATATGCATGTTTAGACTTGCGGATTACGAAAGAAACATAACAAGACTTGAATCGAACTCTGCACTCTTTGTCGTTAACTTCAACATGTGATTAAAACATTGTCTGGTGTGTTCAGAACACTACATAAGTAGAATCGAACGCTGTACAACATGTTAGGTGATACCTTTGTTCTAAGAAGATCAGATTGAAATATAACGAGACTAGAATTGAACACTGCACTCGATGTCGTTAACCTTAACATGTGATCAGAACATTGATTGATGTGTTCAGATCACTAAACAAGTAGAACCGAACACTGTAAAACATGTTAGGGGATACCTTTGTTGTAAGAAAATTAGATTGCAAAATAACAAGACTAGAATCGAACACGATACTCGATGTCGTTAACCTTTACATGTGATCAGATTATTGATTGATGTGTTCAGATCACTAAACAAGTAGAACCGAACGCTGTACAACATGTCAGGAGATACCTTTGTTCTAAGAAAATTAGATTGAAACATAACAAGACTAGAACCGAACACTGCACAACATGTTAGGGGATACCTTTGTTCTAAGAAGATCAGATTGAAACATAAGACGACTAGAATTGAACACTGCACTCGATACAACATGTGATCAGAACATTGATTGATGTGTTCAGATCACTAAACAAGTAGAACCGAACACTGTACAACATGTTAGGGGATACCTTTGTTCTAAGAAGATCAGATTGAAACATAACGAGACTAGAATCGAACACTGCACTCGATGTCGTTAACCTCAACATGTGATCCGATACAACATGTTAGGGGATACCTTTGTTCTAGGAAAATTAGATTGAAACATAGCAAGACTAGAATCGAACACTGTAAGAACATTGTTTGATGTGTTCAGAGCAAAAGTACAACTTCAATGATTTACCTAGTGTAAAAATCAAAAACACACACTGTGCACATATCGCATAGCTACCTCGCCTATCACTTGCCTAGTATGAAAATCAAAAACACACTGTGCACATATCGCATAGCTAACTCGGCAACACTTCAAATGATTTGCTTAGTACGAAAATAAAAATTTATACCCCGTAGCTAACTCGTTCATCACACTGCTAAGACGCTTAGTAATTGCAAATACACTGATATATGTCATACGAAAATCAAGAAAGCATACTTCGTAGCCAACTCGCTCGGGTCACTCGCTTAGTAATTGCAACACGACTAGAACACTGATACACAATACTCTTTTTTTTCTCGAAACACACAAACACACATGGATAAGAATGTTCCGAGATACTACATACTTACATGTTTTTTTTTAAAAAATAGGGGGATGAAAGATCATAAATTATATGTACACATGTTGTCTCCTCCAAGTTGTAAGACGAAATAGACGCAGTACTGCGAGTTTCCGCTCTAGCTAGCGAACGGAAGTAGCATGATATCTCAGCAAAAAAAAAAAATACGCGTGAGCTTGCATACATGCAAGTCAGACACAATGATGGATACCGCTATTCAAATCCTGGCAACTTATGCCGTCAGGAAGGGCATCCGGTGAGCATCTAGCTGTAAATCCCCGATTCTCATGTTAGAAAGGGCAACTTGTTGCAAAACATTCTTAATCCCAGTTCTTTGACGTCAGGAAGGGCAACCGGTCGAAAACAATAGTGTATGATGTAAGAGGCTAGATACTGCCAGTTTTGCGTCAGGAACGGCAACTAGCCTTAAAACAAATTCTTGCGATTTACAATCTTAGTTTTGCGTCAGGAAGGGCATCCGGCTGTAAAACAATTGTTCGGGATACAGCGATTTAAAATGTAAGAAGAGCATCTAGCTGTAAATCCCCGATTCTCGTGTTAGAAGTTGTAAAACAGATTCTTAATCCGAGTTCTTTGACGTCAGGAAGTGCAACCGGTCGAAAACAATAGTGTATGATGCTAGATACTGCTAGTTTTGCATCAGGAAGGGCAACTAGTCTTAAAACAAATTCTTGCGATTTAAAATCTTAGTTTTGCGTCAGGAAGGGCGTCCGGCTGTAAAACAATAGTTCATGATACAGCGATTTAAAATCTAAGAAGAGCATCTAGCTGTAAATCCCCGATTCTCGTGTTAGAAGTTGTAAAACAGATTCTTAATCCGAGTTCTTTGACGTCAGGAAGGGCAACCGGTCGAAAACAATAATGTATGATGTAAGAGGCTAGATACTGCCAGTTTTGCGTCAGGAAGGACAACTAGTCTTAAAACAAATTCTTGCGATTTAAAATCTGTAAAACATTTTTAATCCCAAGAGAATCGAACCCGAGACTACCGGGTGAGAGGCATGCACACTAAACCAAACTGTAGGCTATAGGTTACATTTTTTTGTTCCACAGTCTTTGAAGTTGTATCGGCGCAGTCATTCAGAGCGAGGTGCGGAATGCATGTGTTGGCTGAAATTGTACACGTATCTTCCGGGTGTAGTAACCTTGAACGAAGACACTGCGTGGTGATAAGCTTCTTGTAACTCGTAGAACGTCTTCTTAGCTGAGTAGCATTCAGCCCGTGTAAGCTCCTAACATAAAATATCATGATTGTACGGAGAGGTTAAAACGCAGTGCCAGCATATAGCCCACTCCTATCGAAAGAGCCTGCACGGCGCCGGCATGTAGGCTACTCCTGTTGAAGAAGCCTGTACAAGGTTTAACACCTGCCATCAACAGCTCTTACTTAATGCTGGCTTTTTGCACGCCCTCGAAACTACCTAAGAATGTAATATACTACCGTAGGGAGAGGGTAAAACCCGGTGCCGGCACATAGTCTACTCCTACCGAAGAAGCCTGCACACAGCTTAACGCCTCCATCCGACAAATGAATCACCCTCAACACTCTTGTACTCACAATCATTTTCGAAGGAGTCTGCATAAGGTTTAACGTCCCCATCAACAGCCCTTACTTAATGCTAGCTTTTTTGCACACCCCGCCTCTTAGATCATACACCATAGTTTTACGACCGGTTACCCTTCCTGACTAGGATTTTAAATCGCAGTATACGCGATAAATTTGTTATAGCGGGTTGTATAACTAGATATCCCGGTACCGGCACATAGCCTACTCCTACCGAAGAAGCCTGCACAAGGCTTTTTGCCTCCATCCGACAGATGAATCACCATCAACGTCTTGTACACAAAATCGTTTTCGAAGGAGTCTGCACAAGGTTTAACGCTCCCTATCAACAGCCCTTACTTAATACTGGCTTTTTGCACACCATCGAAACTACCTAAGAATGTAATATACTACCGTAGGGAGAGGGTAAAACCCGGTGCCGGCACATAGCCTACTCCTACCGAAGAAGCCTGCACACAGCTTAACGCCTCCATCCGACAAATAAATCACCCTCAACACCCTTGTACTCACAATCATTTTCGAAGGAGTCTGCATAAGGTTTAACGTCCCCATCAACAGCCCTTACTTAGTGCTAGCTTTTTTGCACACCCCGCCTCCTAGATCATACACCATAGTTTTACGACCGGTTACCCTTCCTGACTAGGATTTTAATCGCAGTATACGCGATAAATTTGTTATAGCGGGTTTTATAACTAGATATCCCGGTACCGGCACATAGCCTACTCCTACCGAAGAAGCCTGCACAAGGCTTATTGCCTCCATCCGACAGATCAATCACCATCAACGTCTTGTACTGAAAATCATTTTCGAAGGAGTCTGCACAAGGTTTAAGGCTCCCTATCAACAGCCCTTACTTAATACTGGCTTTTTTTGCACACCCCACCTCTTAGATCATACACCATAGTTTTACGACCGGCTACCATTCCTGACTAGGATTTTTAATCGCAGTATACGCGATAAATTTGTTGTAGCGGGTTTTATAACTAGATATCCCAGTGCCGGCGCATAGCCTTCTCCTACCGAAGAAGCCTGCACACAGCTTAACACCTCCATCCGACAAATGAATCACTCTCAAGACTCTTCAATCATTCCCGCTCCTTCGGGAGATAGCAGGTTCGAACTCCTACTGTCGGAAGCCGTAAAAAAATAGCAAATGCTAGGCGAGGGACCCGCGCGATCGTCATAACATGATCTAGCCGGATGCCCTTCCTGACGGCATAAGTTGCCAGGATTTGAATCGCGGTATCCATCATTGTGTCTGACTTGCATGCATGCAAGCTCATGCGTATTTTTTTGCTGAGATATCATGCTACTTCCGTTCGCTAGCTAGAGCGGAAACTCGCAGTACTGCGTCTATTTCGTCTTACAACTTGGAGGAGACAACATGTGTACATATAATTTATGATCTTTCATCCCCCTATTTTTTTTTTAAAACATGTAAGTATGTAGTATCTCGGAACATTCTTATCCATGTGTGTGTGTGTGTTTCGAGAAAAAAAGAGTATTGTGTATCAGTGTTCTAGTCGTGTTGCAATTACTAAGCGAGTGACCCGAGCGAGTTGGCTACGCAGTATGCTTTCTTGATTTTCGTATGACATATATCAGTGTATTTGCAATTACTAAGCGTCTTAGCAGTGTGATGAACGAGTTAGCTACGCGGTATAGATTTTTTATTTTCGTACTAAGCAAATCATTTGAAGTGTTGCCGAGTTAGCTATGCGATATGTGCACAGTGTGTTTTTGATTTTCATACTAGGCAAGTGATAGGCGAGATAGCTATGCGATATGTGCACAGTGTGTGTTTTTGATTTTTACACTAGGTAAATCATTGAAGTTGTACTTTTGCTCTGAACACATCAAACAATGTTCTTACAGTGTTCGATTCTAGTCTTGCTATGTTTCAATCTAATTTTCCTAGAACAAAGGTATCCCCTAACATGTTGTATCGGATCACATGTTGAGGTTAACGACATCGAGTGCAGTGTTCGATTCTAGTCTCGTTATGTTTCAATCTGATCTTCTTAGAACAAAGGTATCCCCTAACATGTTGTACAGTGTTCGGTTCTACTTGTTTAGTGATCTGAACACATCAATCAGTGTTCTGATCACATGTTGTATCGAGTGCAGTGTTCAATTCTAGTCGTCTTATGTTTCAATCTGATCTTCTTAGAACAAAGGTATCACCTAACATGTTGTGCAGTGTTCGGTTCTAGTCTTGTTATGTTTCAATCTAATTTTCTTAGAACAAAGGTATCGCCTGACATGTTGTACAGTGTTCGGTTCTACTTGTTTAGTGATCTGAACACATCAATCAATGTTCTGATCACATGTTAAGGTTAACGACATCGAGTGCAGTGTTCAATTCTAGTCTCGTTATGTTTCAATCTGATCTTCTTAGAACAAAGGTATCCCCTAACATGTTGTACAGTGTTCGGTTCTACATGTTTAGTGATCTGAACACATCAATCAATGTTCTGATCACATGTTGTATCGAGTGCAGTGTTCAATTCTAGTCGTCTTATGTTTCAATCTGATCTTCTTAGAACAAAGGTATCACCTAACATGTTGTGCAGTGTTCGGTTCTAGTCTTGTTATGTTTCAATCTAATTTTCTTAGAACAAAGGTATCCCCTTACATGTTGTACAGTGTTCGGTTCTACTTGTTTAGTGATCTGAACGCATCAATCAATGTTCTGATCACATGTTAAGGTTAACGACATCGAGTGCAGTGAATTCTAGTCTCGTTATGTTTCAATCTGATCTTCTTAGAACAAAGGTATCCCATAACATGTAATACAGCGTTCTGTTCTACTTGTTTAGTGATCTGAACACATCAATCAATGTTCTGATCACATGTTAAGGTTAACGACATCGAGTGCAGTGTTCAATTCTAGTCTCGTTATGTTTCAATCTGATCTTCTTAGAACAAAGGTATCCCCTAACATGTTGTACAGCGTTCGATTCTACTTGTGTAGTGTTCTGAACACACCAGACAATGTTTTAATCACATGTTGAAGTTAACGACATCGAGTGCGGGGTTCGATTCAAGTCTTGTTATGTTTCTTTCGTAATCCGCAAGTCTAAACATGCATATCGCTGCACACTCTTGCCTTCGCGATGCGTGTTCGATAAAGTTATGCCTTGACAGAGGAGGAGGAGGAGGAGGAGGAGGAGGAGGAGGAGGAGGCGGAGGTGGTAGGGGAGGTGTCGTATAATCTCCTTCAAGATCGTAGATGAGAGGTTAGGTTAGCGAATGCACTAATGTTTAATGATGATAGCTAACGGAATTTCAAATTATCCGTCACCACAATTCAAAGGGATAGCAGCACGGTGTTCTGTTGATTAAAGATGGCATCTAGATAGAGTTTCAAATTGCCGTCACCACATGTTAAATGTATGTAGCTAGAGATAGCAGCACGATGCCCTGTTGAATAAAGATGGCGGATGATAGCTATCGGAAGTTTTTTATTTCCAAATTATCCGCCACCACATGTTAAATGTATGTAGCTAATGATAGCAGTACGATGCTTTGTTGATTAAAGATGACGGATGACAAGTAACAGAACTTTTCAAATTGCCCGCTACTACAGAGAGCAGCACGGTGCTCTGTAGATTAAAGATGGTGGATGACGCCTAACGAAATTACCCGCATGATAGCAGCACAGTGCTCTATTGATTAAAGATGGCGGATGATAGCTGTCAAAAAAGCACGTGGCTTTGTTTAGTAAACAAGAGCACGTGGAGTTTGCCGCCACCACATTTCAAAGGTATCTAGCTAAAGATGGCAGCACGGTGCTCTCTTGCCAATGACAGCTGTCAAAAAGCACGTAGAATTTGCCACCGGCATAAAGAGGGCAGCACGGTGCTCTCTGGCGGATGACAGCTGTCAGAAAAGCACATGGGTTTGTTTCCAAACAAGAGCGTGTAGAATTTACCACCACCACATAGAGGGCAGCACGGTGCTCTCTAGATTAAAGATGGCGGATGATAGCTGACAAAAAAGCGCATAGGTTTGTTTCCAAACAGGAGCATGAAGATTTTTTCAAATTGCCGCTACTACATTTCAAAGGTATCTAGCTAAAGTGTGCAGCACAGAGGTTTGCGATGCAAGATGGCGGATGACAGCTGCGACGTACCACATTTCAAAGGTAAGTAGCTAAAGAGGGCAGCACGGTGCTCTCCGGGATAAAGATGGCGGATGACAGCTGCACGTGTCTTTGTTTCCAAACAAGAGCACGTGGAATTTGCCGCCACCACATTTCAAACTAAAGAGTGCAGCACTGAGGTTTGCGATGCAAGATGGCGGGTGACAGCTGTGACGTACCACATTTCAAAGGTAAGTAGGTAAAGAGGGCAGCACTGTGCTCTCTGGATTAAAGATGGCGGATGACAGCTGCACGTAGATTTGTTTATCTCACGCTAGTGAGGTTAAGTTGGTAGCACTAAGGTTTAGGCCCGCCAAGATGGCAGCACTGTCCATGACAGGTGACGAATTTTACATCTACTACGATAAAGAGGGCAGCACAGTGCTCTGTAGTTTAAAGATGGCGGATGACAGGTGTCATAAAAGCACGTGGCTGTCAAAAAGCACGTTGCTTTGTTTACCACGCGCTAGTTAGGTTAAGTTGGTACTACTGAGGTTTAGGCCCGTCAAGATGGCAGTACTGAGGTTACCGATGCGTTGTTGTCTGTCAAAGAGCACGTGGCTGTCAAAAAACACGTGGCTTTGTTTACCTCGCGCTAGTTAGGTTAAGTTGGCACTACTGAGGTTTAGGCCCTTCAAGATGGCAGTACTGAGGTTAGCGATGCGTTGTTGTCTGTCAAAAGCACGTGGCTGTCAAAAAAATACGTGGCTTTGTTTACCTCACTCTAGTTAGGTTAAGTTGGCACTACTGAGGTTTAGGCCCGTCACGATGGCAGCATGCAACGCCCCTAATAAGTATGAGTAAATGACGATGGTCATAGGGACGAGCGCTTACAAATAAATTTTCAACAGAGCAAAAATAATATAAGACAGTAAAACATACCCAAGGAAATAGACAAGAGGAAGCATGTAGGGACCAGGAGCATACCCACTTAATGAAAGAGGACGGGATCAGGAAATTGCTTAGCAAACACACCAAGAAATGACACCAGAAAAATTCAAAAATTTAAAATAAAATATAATAAATAAATCTTTTACACTACAATTTAAACCTTTGGATAAAATATAGATAAACTGAAAAAGGTATTAAGCTTACAATTAGCACCCAACATTTAGGGTAAAATAAATATACAGAAAATCACAGAATTATATAAGTAGAAAGAAATTCATTGCTAATAAATAAAATCATTCATTTCTTTAAGAACAACCATATTCATACACCTATATACTGATGCATCAGGAAAACTACGTAGGTACCATGGTACGCACATGTTTGACGTATTCTAAAATTAAATGAAATTTTAACATTCAAGCCCGAAAGGGGAGAAAGGGTTAGCAAACCGAGGACTGTGACAGCGCCCGGTAGAAGTAAATGGCCCACACCAAACCCGGTTACGAAGGCAGCACCACGTAACGTGACAGTCAAATCAAGCCACGATTTCGAACATGTTACAATCACAAGCTCACGCGGCACCGATTAAAAGAAATATCCCAAGTTACAATAAATTTTCAATCACCAAACCTAGGTGAACAAACGTAAACATGAGCCACAGAAACATCAAGAAAAGCACGAACAGATCACTTAGCATAACCCAGAACACAAAATAGAACCAACAGATTCAGAAGAAAAAAACTCAATACAACGAATAATTTATGGAGTATAATACACGATACAGTCATCGGGGCAGACACAATGCACACACACATCACACACTAACAAAGTTACATAACTGTCAGGCCCGAAGTGATAATAACAACAATACCCACACAAAAGGATAAGATAAGGAACCATCCCATTCTCCAGGGGTGTCCAGCCCTCGACCTACTAAACGTTACTTGTATTGTTGAAACTGATAACATTTATACGATATTACACCAACAATGGAATGATATTTAATTTAAAGCCCTCAAAGAGGAAGGAATATAACTAAAACAGACTCAACTCAATTATTCACCAAGAAAATTAAGCATAATTCAACTTACCAAAGGTGACTAATAATAATAATAATAATAATGAAAAAAAAAAGATTAAAGAAAATTATGGAGAGAAATGTAAGTGCATTGTTAGGCCAAAATACGGGCACAGGATAGCCAAAACATGCGACAACCAACACAATTCGCACAAGGAGACAAGCAGAAACACGAATATACGCCAAAAATACAACACGTAAGAAAACGATAAAATACCACAGTATAAAAGGAAGGCGGCACACGCATACGGGCATTACAAGGAAAATCACAAGCAAAAACACCAAAAGGTAAAGCCCGAGCGAAGAGAATGACAAATTTAGAACAAGGACACGATAAAAATTTTCAAATGTTATCTTAGCACAAGGATAGCTCACCGTTATGTACATCACGTACACTAGAAGCAAAACACGGCATCACTAAAACTTAGATGTCCACAATGTTCATATTCCACCACAAATTCAAATATTACACACACGCAGTAAAATAATATTAATAGCAATGATACTTTAAAATACTTACAAGCAAGCCTTATGCCAAGATAACTCACCTCGTAGTTCGACCTAACAATATCACTCCACAAGTATAAATAAACTACCTATATAATTACATATTTACAAATTAACACACATATTATACACCAAAACAAAATACTTAAACTCCCATCACTCGATGTGGCCTTTTTTGTTTATCATCCAACACCAGTTGGATTACACATCGTTCTGGTAACAGTCTCCGCAGCCATCATTGCTACAACCAGCCTCCAAGACATCCTGCACAAAAATGTCGCGCTACCAAGTTCGCCGCTAGGCGTGACACCTGGCAGACTCGATACGCGCCCTGGCGAGCAACAGTCACATCACACTCTTTGGTACTACATTCAATCTGATAGATAGCGTAGCAGTCCCCGTAGCTGGCCTACCGTGCAATTACACGTTTAGAAACTACACACATAGAGTAACCATACAACGGAAAGTTCATCTCTCCTCGTATATGCAGAGCAGGTACTTAGTAGCCAAACGTCCAAGGTGCTAGGGCAGATATAATCCAAGTTCACAAAATATGAAGTCTTTCTTAATTTATACTTCAAATATAGTCGAACTCCAGCCTCATATGAACGTGGTAAAATAATAGTTCAACTCAGTTACTAGGCTGGGAACCCAAGGTCATTAGCAGAGAATAAGAATTACAAGTGTCAAAAATAGACACAATTTAAATAAATGTCCAATATCCGTAGATGGTCGAAGGTATATGATTCAATAAGAGTTTCTATTTTAATAACGCCACAGTCACCCCCCGCCGAAAGAGGACCACTGGGGGCCGAGACGAAGCAGGTAGCATACAGTCTTGTGCACTCAGGAAGGTGTCACTGCGTCGCAGAGTACAAGAACGTTCAAGGATGGATATAAGTCCACAAGATATGTTCATAATGCATTTAGGCATCACCAATTTAGCATCAACTTTTCTTGACGTTGAGTATGTTTCCTTTCATGCATATAGAATAACTTAGGAACAGTCTTACTTGGTCATGGAGTGACATAGAAGAAACAACACAGGGCACACATGGACTGTTCAATGTGCAAGAAGACGGTGTTCAAATGGCCAGTAAGGACAGCGTACAACGCACCAGGTGGAAAACAGACACATGACTTGCAATCAGCAGCACCAAATGTTGAGCTTCCATGACATCCTGTGATGTACCAGTCCTCGGGCGCTTCAGGAAACAGCAGCTTCTGGATGGAGAATGTGCGCACAAGCTGCAACATGAACGAGGAAGCAGACAACGAGGGAACAAGCACACCACACATATACTAATAAATGCAAAATGGTCCAGTACATTTAATACGAACTGGGTTCTCATGACCCGGAGTAACGATAAGGTTTTAGAAAAATCACGGGGCAATAGTAAGTTCCAACACTTACAGTGACATGAGATTACATCTCAAAATTTCATTTTTAAAAAATACGTGCACATAGCACGGGAAAATTATTGCATGGAGTGATAAGGAGCACCTAACCCTCACTAGTTACATAGGAAATACTTCTGCCATCAAGGCCTTACACATGAAATGTTACATATTAAAACATACAACAAGAGTCTAACATTTACAACGGACATAAATTAATAATTTAAGCTGGTTTTACTTGGCTGAGATGAACTCGCCTGATTCTTTTAGAAATGGGATCATTTACCAAAACAGAAACAGGGGTCAAAAACTCTAAGATAGTACAAGGACCATGGAAACGGGGAGCAAGCTTACGACTGAATTTATCCACCGCCTTACTTTGGTAATGAGTCATGATATAGACTTCGTCACCAACAGCCAGGTCAGTGGGTCGACGGCCCTTATTATACTGCTTTTCCACTTTAGCATGTGAAACTTTTAATCTATCTTTAGCTTTCTTCCACACTCTTTTAATCTCCTCAGGATCCTTTTTCTCAGGAAGCAATTCATCAATCCTCAACAGATTAGAAATGGGTGAAAAGGGGGTGAAGGAGAACATCAGTGACATAGGAGTTTGCATATGAGACTCATGAACAGCTGAATATAATGCATATGTTAGCCAGTGCAGAGAGGAATCCCAATTTTGATGATCCTTATGATGGAACGCAATCAACGCTGATTTAAGATTCCTATTCACTCTCTCAGCATACGATGGGGCAGGATGGTAGGGAGAAGTAGTGACATGGGAGATAGATAGCTCAAAACAAAATTTCTTGAACAGATTACATGAGAAGTACTTAGCATTATCCGTTACCAAAAATTTAGGAGGTCCAAAAGAACTAAAAATGGAGTTTAAACATTTAATAACCGTAGGAGCGTTAGCCGACCGAGTCGAGAAGGTCCACGAAAAACGGGAATATCCGTCTACACACACAAGTATGAATCTGGAGCATTGCCTCGAACGGGGTAACGGACCAACGAAGTCCACAAACAGTCTTTCCATGGGGGAGGAAGCTTGGGATGATGCTAACATACCAATTTTAGTGTTCAACGCCGGTTTGCTAATAGCACACGCACGACAAGACCTTACCATTTCAGCAATTTGAAAATCCATGCCCTTCCAAATAAAGAAATGTCTGATCTTTTGACGGGTTTTGAAGATACCAAGATGTCCACCCATAGCAGAATTATGGTAGTATTGAAAAACAACCGGAATCAAGAGTTGAGGACATACAATTTTCCATTTCTTATCGTTACGAGCCTTACAACACAAGATACCCCTACGCATACTATAGGGTTTTACCATTTTACCAGCTTTAATGTCATTGATGATCAAATTCAACTCAGGATCATCCTTCTGATGCTTACTGATGTCTTGATATAACAGAGGGCAGTCGGATAATAGAGCATTGACACAACCAGAGACACAAAGACATGGTTGAGGGAGATCGACAGTTACAGGATCAATATTCTCAACAGGGGAGTCACCAATCATACGACTTAGACAGTCTGCAACAACATTATCAGTACCTTTTATGTGACGTACTTCAAACTTGAAGGCAGAAATTCGAATTGCCCATCTAGTAAGACGACCAGTACGACGCGGGCGATTCAGAACCCAACTTAAGGCCATGTTATCAGTTTCCAAGAGAAAGGGGGCATGCTCAATATACATTCGAAATTTTTCTAAGGCAAAGATGACTGCCAAACATTCAAGTTCATACACGGAGTACTTAGATTCTAATGAACTTAATGCACGAGATGCATACGCAATGGGGCGTCTTCCCAGTTCAGACTCCTGAAGAAGAACACCAGCAACAGCCGAACAAGAAGCATCGGTCTGTACTATGAATTTTTTGGAGAAGTCAGGAATGGCCAAGACGGGAGAGTTAGCCAATGCGGTTTTCAATTTTTGGAAAGCTTCTTTTTGGGGTAGGTCCCATATAAATTTGGCATCTTTGCGTCTTAACGCATTGAGAGGGGCAGCGATTTCAGCGAAATTTGGCACAAATTTCCTAAAGAAGTTAGCCATGCCAATGAAACGAGCAACATCTTTTTGGTTTTTGGGAGGAGGGAAGTCGTGAATGGTTTGAGTTCGACTTTTATCGATAGCAACCCCTTCGGGAGATACAATGTGGCCGAGAAAGGACATCTGGGGTTTTGCGAAGGACACCTTAGCGATTTTGACAGTCAGGCCAGCTTGCTTTAACCTAGTAAGTACCTCATGGATATGTTGGACATGTTCCTGGAAGGTTTCAGAATAAATTATCAGATCATCCAGATAATGATACACGTAGTGAAATTTAATGTCCGAAAGGATGGAATCTAGGAGGCGTGTGAGAATAGCAGCACCAGTCGATAGGCCGAACGGTACGCGACAGAATTCATACAGATTCCAGTCCGTCGCAAAGGCAGTAAGATGACGAGACTCTTCAGCAAGAGGAATCTGAAGATACGCGCTGTTCAAATCAAATGAAGTATAAAATTTAGCACCATGAAACCAGGAAAAACAAGAATGAATGTCAGGTAATGGTACAGACTGCAGAGCCACCTTGCGGTTTAATGCACGATAATCCACGACAGGACGATAACCGCCGTTAGGTTTGGGCACAAGAAAGATGGGGGAGGAATAGGCAGAGGTGGATGGACGTATGACACCTTCATTCAACATATCTTGGATAATGTCTTTCAAAATTTTCATACGGGGAGGAGCCAAGCGATAAGGAGGGGATCTGACAGGGATATTGTCGGACACATCAATTTTATACTCAAGGACGTTAGTTAACCCAAGCTTATCGGTGAAAACGTCGGGAAATTTTGCACACAAATCGCGGATCTGTACAGCTTGGTCATCAGGTAAATGCTGCAAGTTAATTTGGGCGGTTTCAACATTAGAAGCACTCTCAACAGAAGAAATTAAACTGGATGGAATAATACGCCTGCCAATTAAAGGAACATTCGAATCAGGAGAAAACTTGAAAAATAATTTTCTTTCCCGAAGGTCAATCACTAAACCAACATGGGTCAAGAAGTCAGCTCCCAAAATAAGATCACAACACAATTCCCTAACTACTATTAACTTAAATTTCCACGTGAAGTTTACAATTCTGATTTTGACAAGAATAGATCCAACAACACATACGGTAGAACTGTTAGCTGTGACACAATTTATAGTTACCGGTTGGAGTTCAGGAAGGTTACAAGGGGATTTATACCTTTCATACCAGGACATGTTGACTAAGGAGTACACGCTCCCAGAATCCACGAGAGCAGACACAGGCTCTCCGTTGACCTCAGCTGGAATAAAAGGTAGGTTAACACATACATGGGCAGAAATACACTGACAATCAACATGACACAGGATATCACTATACTGATTACCCAAGTTCACATGTCTAGTTGAAACAGGAGACAAATTCACAGGTACTTTTGCTTCGGCTAGTCATATTCTTGGTTGATTTTGAGGAGAATTTGTTAAAGGACTGGGCTTATTTGGACAATAACGTTTAACATGTTGTTTGGACCCACAAATGAAACATGTACGATGGTTGTTGTTAAAGTTCTGAGATGCACTTGATTGTTTTAGGCTCGGGCACTTGTCCCGAAGATGATCTCTGGCACCACATGCATAACACTTCTTAACGGGCTGTACAGCCGGAGGTAATGTTAGAGAACCATCCCGAGTGCAAAGCGAGGGTGGGGGAACGTCCGTCACGCGGCACGAATCCTCATAACGCACACTCTCTGCCTCAACACAAGCCGCCTCCAGTTCCTTAAGGGTTACAGGTCTCGGAGTAAAGCACATGTAAGAACGGTACTGCGGCGAGATACCCCTTACCAAATGATTCACCAAATTCGTTCCCGAAATGGATTGCCTGAAGACCTTGCAATAGTATTTCACATCTTTTATATAACTGGACAATTTCTCATTTAAGGATTGCCTACGGAAACAACAACTTTGGACGAGAGACTGTTGTGCAGTCCAAGGAATATACTTATTCAATATCGTGTCATGAAAGTCCTCTACAGTGACGTTTTCAGTAATGGCATCCCGTAGCTCATCCTTCAGCATGCCCTGACAGTGAGGGAAGCAGACACGGAAAACATTTAGCAAAGTTAGTTCAAAAACATGTGCAGTTTCCAACAATTCTATCCAGAATCTTAAAAATCGAATCGTTTCTTCGATAGAGTCCACCGAGAAATCAGGCAAGCCTTTAAATAACTCTAAAACAGGAGGAGGTACAACAAAGGAGTTCACCGGTAAACATGCTTGACATTTGCCTTCTCCTTGCGGAGTCAATGTACGAGACGGGAGGGAGGATGATGCATCAACCAGTTCGACCCTACTCGCCTGTGGATCAACATCAATGATAGTAAGTTTTTGTACATCGATAAACATCTCAATTGCATGAACATCACAGGACAAGGCAATGGCCACGGACAATAGTTCAGAAATTTCTTGGCGATGGAAAGGATTAAGTTCTAAAGTAAGCAGATCCTTGATTCAATTTAAATAGTGATCTACCCTAACTTTAATTCTTTTCAGTTGTGCCTTAGAAGGCGTAACGTCAGTAAAAGAAGAACATAATTCTCTCAATTCATCAATGTTATCATGAATAAGGGTAATCGACTCACCAACCGCCTGCCGGTCC
The DNA here is from genome assembly GCF_040414725.1 of Anabrus simplex. Classification (NCBI taxonomy): domain Eukaryota; kingdom Metazoa; phylum Arthropoda; class Insecta; order Orthoptera; family Tettigoniidae; genus Anabrus; species Anabrus simplex. Next base: position 22,294,449 of record NC_090277.1, on the reverse strand, counting down.
AATTCGGGTACCATGATGGGAAAGTGGGCGGATTCCCTCAGTCTTTGAACTTTGACAGCATTGGTTCCACTGGACTCGCATCCACGAATGTTCAGTTCGTAAGACAGCTCCTCGCTTCTCAGCATGCTCGGATCCATTATCGACCGTCCAGCCATCATGGGGGTGTACATGAAACAAAAGCCAAAATAATCAGTGGGGTTCACCTCAGCTTACAAAGACATACATAAATATTTACTTATTTCTTGGTGTCATTCAGGCTGCCTGCGTGGCAATTTCATAACTAGCTGTACTGCGTAGCTTCAACACAGAAAACCACGCGAAAACGCTACCACAACTGCAACGCCCCTAATAAGTATGAGTAAATGACGATGGTCATAGGGACGAGCGCTTACAAATAAATTTTCAACAGAGCAAAAATAATATAAGACAGTAAAACATACCCAAGGAAATAGACAAGAGGAAGCATGTAGGGACCAGGAGCATACCCACTTAATGAAAGAGGACGGGATCAGGAAATTGCTTAGCAAACACACCAAGAAATGACACCAGAAAAATTCAAAAATTTAAAATAAAATATAATAAATAAATCTTTTACACTACAATTTAAACCTTTGGATAAAATATAGATAAACTGAAAAAGGTATTAAGCTTACAATTAGCACCCAACATTTAGGGTAAAATAAATATACAGAAAATCACAGAATTATATAAGTAGAAAGAAATTCATTGCTAATAAATAAAATCATTCATTTCTTTAAGAACAACCATATTCATACACCTATATACTGATGCATCAGGAAAACTACGTAGGTACCATGGTACGCACATGTTTGACGTATTCTAAAATTAAATGAAATTTTAACATTCAAGCCCGAAAGGGGAGAAAGGGTTAGCAAATCGAGGACTGTGACAGCGCCCGGTAGAAGTAAATGGCCCACACCAAACCCGGTTACGAAGGCAGCACCACGTAACGTGACAGTCAAATCAAGCCACGATTTCGAACATGTTACAATCACAAGCTCACGCGGCACCGATTAAAAGAAATATCCCAAGTTACAATAAATTTTCAATCACCAAACCTAGGTGAACAAACGTAAACATGAGCCACAGAAACATCAAGAAAAGCACGAACAGATCACTTAGCATAACCCAGAACACAAAATAGAACCAACAGATTCAGAAGAAAAAAACTCAATACAACGAATAATTTATGGAGTATAATACACGATACAGTCATCGGGGCAGACACAATGCACACACACATCACACACTAACAAAGTTACATAACTGTCAGGCCCGAAGTGATAATAACAACAATACCCACACAAAAGGATAAGATAAGGAACCATCCCATTCTCCAGGGGTGTCCAGCCCTCGACCTACTAAACGTTACTTGTATTGTTGAAACTGATAACATTTATACGATATTACACCAACAATGGAATGATATTTAATTTAAAGCCCTCAAAGAGGAAGGAATATAACTAAAACAGACTCAACTCAATTATTCACCAAGAAAATTAAGCATAATTCAACTTACCAAAGGTGACTAATAATAATAATAATAATAATAATGAAAAAAAAGATTAAAGAAAATTATGGAGAGAAATGTAAGTGCATTGTTAGGCCAAAATACGGGCACAGGATAGCCAAAACATGCGACAACCAACATAATTCGCACAAGGAGACAAGCAGAAACACGAATATACGCCAAAAATACAACACGTAAGAAAACGATAAAATACCACAGTATAAAAGGAAGGCGGCACACGCATACGGGCATTACAAGGAAAATCACAAGCAAAAACACCAAAAGGTAAAGCCCGAGCGAAGAGAATGACAAATTTAGAACAAGGACACGATAAAAAATTTCAAATGTTATCTTAGCACAAGGATAGCTCACCGTTATGTACATCACGTACACTAGAAGCAAAACACGGCATCACTAAAACTTAGATGTCCACAATGTTCATATTCCACCACAAATTCAAATATTACACACACGCAGTAAAATAATATTAATAGCAATGATACTTTAAAATACTTACAAGCAAGCCTTATGCCAAGATAACTCACCTCGTAGTTCGACCTAACAATATCACTCCACAAGTATAAATAAACTACCTATATAATTACATATTTACAAATTAACACACATATTATACACCAAAACAAAATACTTAAACTCCCATCACTCGATGTGGCCTTTTTTGTTTATCATCCAACACCAGTTGGATTACACATCGTTCTGGTAACAGTCTCCGCAGCCATCATTGCTACAACCAGCCTCCAAGACATCCTGCGCAAAAATGTCGCGCTACCAAGTTCGCCGCTAGGCGTGACACCTGGCAGACTCGATACGCGCCCTGGCGAGCAACAGTCACATCACACTCTTTGGTACTACATTCAATCTGATAGATAGCGTAGCAGTCCCCGTAGCTGGCCTACCGTGCAATTACACGTTTAGAAACTACACACATAGAGTAACCATACAACGGAAAGTTCATCTCTCCTCGTATATGCAGAGCAGGTACTTAGTAGCCAAACGTCCAAGGTGCTAGGGCAGATATAATCCAAGTTCACAAAATATGAAGTCTTTCTTAATTTATACTTCAAATATAGTCGAACTCCAGCCTCATATGAACGTGGTAAAATAATAGTTCAACTCAGTTACTAGGCTGGGAACCCAAGGTCATTAGCAGAGAATAAGAATTACAAGTGTCAAAAATAGACACAATTTAAATAAATGTCCAATATCCGTAGATGGTCGAAGGTATATGATTCAATAAGAGTTTCTATTTTAATAACGCCACAAGCAGTGAGGTTAGCGATGCGTTGTTGTCGATGACAGCTGTCAAAAAGCACTTGGCTTTGTTTACAAATTCAAATCTCCCGCCAAAATTCAAATTTCCCGCCAAACTTCACATTTCCCGCCAGAATTCAAATTTCCCGCGGGTGGAGGAGGAGGCCGCCGAACTCTCCCATTATACTACTGTCTAACATTGGATGTTTACAATGAAATTGCATCTATAACTCCTGCAGAGACAATCCGCTACCTCGGAGTAAACTATCACACTGCTACCATATTTGATGCTAAATTAACGAAGGAAAAACTTAAGAGTAAACTAGATGCATTAGCATCAACTCCACTATTGCAACCACACCAGAAACTTAATGTGCTATCAACCTACATATGCCAGTCTTTGATCTACAAATTCCACACTACGCCTTTACATCGTATACCTGCGAGTTTCCTAATTGATACTGACAAACTTATCAAAAGCACTTTGAAAGAAGTTCATCAACTTCCAATAGATACACCAGACAGCATGTTATACTCCAACAAAAATATAAAGGACTCGGTCTTTTCAAGTGTGGTTGGGAGTCTTGTCTACAGCACATAAATGCATGCCAAGTTCTCCATCAATCCAACAATATACACATCAATCATACCAGAGACCTCCATACAGAAACAAAGAAGTTTATCGAAAAACTTGGCCTACTCCTGAATACTGAATACTGAACGCGAACCAAAGAACCAATCAGAGAACAGTAATACTGTTTTGAGGGAGGGGTTAAAAATGAGGACTTTCAGGAAACCGAAGCTACCAAAAGTGCAGATGGTCATAACTACACTTGAAACGGGAAACTGTACGAAATTTTCGCCAAAATAGTCAATGTACAGACACATGGTCGTTACGATTTTATTTATATATACAATAATCTGTTCTACGTAGAACACGTTTTGGGCTATGTCCCCTGTACATAGCCTGCAAAACAAACAGTTCATGATATCTCTATTATTGATCTTCCTATCGAAAATATGCGCATGTGGAAAAGTTTTTCGGAATGAATATTTATCAAGTTTGGTCGATTTCCTGTCAGGTCAGTATTTTATATATTGGAGAGAGTAAACTCACTAATTCGGTTCCCAATAACCCCCCAGTCCATTAACGGAATTTGAAACGGAATGGACCTCGAAAACTACCTTTGGACATGTGAATATTAAATGTGAAGTTTGGTTGACATATCTCGAGTAGTTTTTAGTTTTAAGAAATAGGGTTTACACGTACCCGCTCTTCAGTGAAGTCCTGTGGGACTTGCAGCGAAAAACGCTCCGTTAATGTCACCTCCCTTATTAATTGTCGTATCCAAATGATGCATAAGAGCAAAAAGGTTCACAAATTGATTTCCATTTCGTCAGGAATATATTCATTAAGTTTGGTTGTGTATATTTTGTGGGAGTGCCAAATCACGGTTTCGGTTTCGTATAAAACCCCAGTGAATTCAGTGATTTAGAAAAAATATTGGTACTAAAACCTACCCAAGGAGAGATGAATTCCAAGTACCATGTTTGGTAGAAATATATATACAGTAGTTTTCAAGTTACAGACAAACAAACAGACACCAAAGCTAAAAAATATTCAGATGGTCATTATTACACCTAAAACGGATAACTGTACAAAAACTTTGGTGCCATAGTCAATGTACAGACACACGGTAGTTGCGATGTTATTTATATAGAAGAAGAAGAAGGTCACAGGTAAGCATGAGCACGTTTAACAGTGCAGACCTCCACTTCGAGATTCACTACTCCTAAACGGTGCATTATATCAACAAACGGTTTGCACAATTGGACGCACCTTCGTTTCGTCTATATGTTTATTTCTAAAGCATTTTCTCGTATCTACCATACTTACGGGTGAATTTGACTTCGGAAATTTGAATAGGGTCAAATTAGGATATATTTTTAACGCTTTATATTATTTTTACATACTTATGTATAAGCTAGAACCATGAAATTTGGTCCACATGTGGCCTTCGGTTGTGCCAATGTGCGCACAGAAATTGATAAATCTATCTTTCCCGTAAGTGCGTCAAACAATGAAATATAGTGTAAAAATCACCCAATTTACTCTCCCTCTCGTTCTCCTCAACTTGTTGACTGTCCTGTCCAACGACCATCTATCCTGAGCCAGCTGCTTGATTAGTTGATAAAGGGCGACCCTTTAAGGAACCCTGCTCCGGGCGTCCTCTTCTAGTCTTTCCTTCCAGTTTCCCTTCAAGCAGTGTGGTGCACCATGATGAATGCCGGATTAAATGACCTATCCAACTACATCTTCTTTTCACGATCATTTTCTCTGGACTGATGGTCTCTTCAGCTCTTTTGAGAACTTCTTCATTTGTTAGGCTATGAGTTCAAGGAATTCGTAACATTCGACGCCAGCACCACACTTCGAATGCATCTATTCTTTTCTTATCAGCCTTTTATACAGTCCAGGATTAAGAGTCGTAGGTCGCAATGCTCTAACTGAAGCTCTTAATGAAATGCTTTCTTACTGGTAGGGATATTGCCTTGGAGGTCAACAGGCTTCTTTTTTATTGAAAGCTTCCTTAGCCTAGGCTATTCGAGAACGGACGTCCTTTCCACACTTCCCCTCATATGTAATGATGCTTCTCAAGTGACTGAACTAACTTACTTGAGTCAATTTTTCTCCTTCCAACCAAACATTAACATCCTGTTTTCCATCCCGAGTACATTTCATTATCTTAATTTTTGTTTTGTCAACATTCATGTTACTTTTCAGTATTAGTAGATCATTCAATTTCTTTACAGAGGTCTCTTATCTCTTTCTAAGTTTCAGCTATGAGGGCAATATCACCCCAAAACGTATTGTTTGGTATAGATGGCCATTTTTATTCCATGGGTGGAGGAGGCTGAAAACTCTTTCATTGCTTCTTCTAAATACACCTTGAAGAATGGAGGTGACAAGACAACATCTTTGCCTTACTTCTTTTCTTATATTCGCGTTAATTCGTTCCTTCTTGTAAGCACTGTCTGCTTCTTGTACAGCTGATAGATCTATCAGAGTTGTAAGGGCTTTAAACATAATATTCCAGTTAACGTTATCAAACGCTTTCTCTATTTCTTGTTCAATAACACTTCTAATTGCTTCTCTTGTTCCTCTGTTTCTCCTAAACCCGAATTTATTCTCTGAGAGATTTTCTTCCATTCTTTACTCCATGCGATGGTAAACAATTCCTGTAATAATTTTGGAGGCATGTGTTGCCAGGCTTAACGTTCTATAATCTTGACATCTCTTTGCATGATTACTTTTTGGGAAAGGTATCAATGCAGTTTACTCAAAATCTTCCGGTATTTCACCGCTAGTATCAATATCATTACTATCGCATAGGGCTTGTAGTATTTTACCCAATTTACGAACATCCAAATTTAACGTATAAGATGCGAAAAAAGTCATAGGACCAAAGTTGTAGATCACTCCAAATTGGTGTGCCATCCGTTTAGTGATCCGACTAACCGTTTAGCCACGAAATATCTCGAAGCAAAGGTCTGCACTGACATTGAAACTGCCTCAATATTCCAAAATTTTTCGGTTTAAAAATGAACCTTGGAAGTTTTCCGTCGATTGCAGGCTAAGACATACAATTTTGCCAAATTTCAATTTTCTAGCTCGTCTAGCAGGCTGTGCCTCAATCTTGCTTTGAAGGAGGGGTTAAAAATAAGGACTTTCAGGAAACTAAAGCTAACAAATATGCAGATGATCATTATTAAACTTGAAACGGGTAACTGTACGAAACTACCGCCAAACTAGTCAGTGTACAGACACACGGCCTTACGATTTTGTTTATACATATAAAAATCTGCTCTACGTACAACATCTTTTGGGCTATATCCGATCTACATGGCCTACAAAAACAACCGTTCATATCTCTATTATTAATCCTCCTATCGAAAAGTGCACATGAGAGAAAACATTCCGAAATGAATATCCATCAAGGTTGGTCGATTTCCAGTCAGGTTAGTCTTTTATATATTGTTGGAGAGTAAACTCACTATGCATGTTCCCAATAAACCCCCAGTTCATTCCGGGAATTGAAATGGTGTAATAATGATGGAGGTTTGAGTAATGTTTGGAAAATATAATGTGAACTGCTTCGCGGAAAGAAATGACCAAAATAAGTCTGTGAGGATCCTTCCTGTTGTAGGTGTTTAAAGGTGTTGTGAAAATATCAATTAAGCCGTGAGCACGTCTCAAGATATTGTTTATCCATATGTTTATGGTATGTTGTGCTCAAAAGGTTACGATGCTAGCTTCTACTAACCTGAAGGACAAAAGCACGTATGTAATAATGTTTCAATAATTATTTTTTTGGGGTGGCTTCCTATTTGCATTTACGTTTTATCTTAATAAACCCTCATTTAATTTCATTTGATTTTTATTGCTGGTAGTTAGTCGTTTTTCCTTGTCATGAATTATTATTTTTATTAATCAACGTCTTCAGTTCGAGGCTGTTATCTGCCTCTCCTGATCGGAGTCCACGTCCTCGAATCTCCCGTCGGTTATATATGTGTTTTTTTTTTTTGTATTGGGTCCGGTACAAATGGTAGCAGATGCGTGCTCGATCAGGACGTCTCCTCTGTAATGGACTCGGACGAGACGGAACTGGAGATGGTGATTTATACTTATTTTTTATGTGAAGCCTCAATTTCTCTTAATTTATCTTGTGAAGCCACTATTATTCTGACCTTAATTTTGAGGCATATATTCTATTTATCTGCATTGTTGTGCCAATTGGCGTGTATGCGTTGTGTTTATTTGAGTTCAGTAGCATTGTGTTGATAATGGAGAGTCAGAAAACGATTGAGATGAGTAAACATACCGATGTTTTGAATACGGAAATGCCCGACGCTGTGAGAGATAAAGGGGAGGATACTGATGAGCTTAATGCTTCAGTTGCGTCCGATAATGATAGTGCTAGGCGCCCTGATCGTGGAAATATTATGGAGTGTCGTAATCGTGCCCTTGACCTGAACCGTGAGGAGCCCGTTTCTCCTATTTCCAGACCTGCTTGTTATCCGAACGCTAATGCTAACATTAATCCTGTATTTGATGTAGTCCGTAAATGGAAATTAAATTTTTCGGGGGAAGGCAATAGTTCTAGCGTGATTGAATTCTTAGAGCGGGTGGAAGACATCGCAGAGTGCAGCTCGCTACCCCTCGAACTGTTCGTACCCGTCATCCCCGGAATGTTAGAAGGGCCGGCGTTGAGATGGTTTAGATTGACGAAAGGCAATATTCGGTCGTGGGATGATTTCGCCGTCCGCATTAAGCAGCGATTTGGTTTATCAGACGTGGATTATTGTTTGAAACAGGAAATATTTAGAAGGACTCAGGGAATGGGAGAAGGTATCGACGATTACGCCACGGACATTCTAACCCTATTCAATCGTTTAAGCGTTAAGGCACCGGAATATGAGGTCTTTGACCAATTCTATCGAAATCTGGCCCCTGACTACAAATTATATATAAAGGGGTCCCAAGTTGACTGTGTTGAAGACATTATAAATTTAGGCCGTGAGTTCGAATCGATAGTCAGTCAGAACAAGATGAATCGTCCACCTCCTACTCCTTCCGATTGTTCTTTTCCCGATATTGCCTGTCGTGTACCCATCAAGTCGGTTTCCTTTGGTGCCACCCCTTCTTCATCTCGGCCTTGTGGCAGTCCCGATCGAAAGTCCGACCTTGCATCCCCACCTCGGCGCTATGTCAACGCCATTCAACCCTCTAATCCGACTACCGTAACCAACGCCACTGCTAGAAAATGCTGGAATTGTGGTAAACTGGGACATATTTCAAAGTATTGCCGGTCTAAGAGTCCTCTCAAATGTTTTAATTGTGGTCTTACTGGTGTTACTCGGCGCGTGTGTCCGCGATGCAATCCTGAGCAGGGAAACTGAAGGCGCGCTAGCGTGATGGCCCGCCGTTGGCGCCTGATATTGGTGTGAATAAACGAATCTGGGGTCTCCCCTCGTCTACACCCTGGGCCAAGATTTTGATAGGATCGCGAATAGTTTATGTCTTGTTGGATACCGGGTCGAGTGTTTCGTTCATCAGCCAATCCCTTGTATCTTCCCTCAATATGACGTATCTGCCTGCCTGTGAGAACCTGGGAAAGTTCATGTCCGCTGATGGGCGTCAGGTGTGTGCCGTGGGTCGTGTCGAGTGTCATATCAAAATTCATGGTTTGTCATGGGACTGGACGTTCAATATTGTTCCCGACTTGTCTGTCCCGGTCATTTTAGGATCCGATTTCATGTTGGCAACTGGTTTATCCATTGATTTCATCAGTCGTACCTTTGCCTTTCGGTTCAAATCTGATGTGAGTTACCCCTTTGAAACCCCCTTTCAGCGTGGCACTGCATGCGCCATCGTGGAATCTCCACTGCCCAACGCCTCATGTGAATTGACTGAAAATCAAACCTTGATGTTGAACGGTCTGTTAGAAGAATTTTCCGATGTGCTGACTGCCGATCTGGGTGGTGCCAAGAATTTTTCCTATTCAATCGAACTCAAAAACGACACCCCTGTTAGGTCCCCTCCGTTTAGCTGTTCACCCCCTAAAATTGTGCGCTATGCGCGAAATGGTAAACGAGTTGTTAGAAAGGAAGGTCATCAGTCCCTCAAAATCGCCCTATAGTAGCCCCGCTTTCCTTGTCCCCAAAAAGGACGGTCGATTTAGGTTCGTGATCGACTATCGGAAAGTCAATAAGAACATCGTCTTTGACAGTTTCCCGTTGCTTACCATCGAAAGCGCATTTCAACATTTTCATGGCGCAAGGTTCTTCACTGTTTTTGATTTCAATTCGGCGTACTATCAAATCCCCTTAGACCCCAAAAGTCGTCCTTGCACCGCCTTCGCCACTCCTTTTGGGCTTTTCGAATTCAATAAAGTGCCTATGGGTATCTCAATTGGTGGCCAAGCGCTTAGTCGGGTGATGGACTCGATCTTCGGAGACCTAAAATTTTCTTATGTATTCAATTTTTTGGATGATCTTCTCATATATTCCTCGAGCTTCGACGAACACCTAGCTCACCTGCGCGAGGTACTCACCCGTTTACGCAAGCACGGTTTTACCATCAATCCCAGAAAGGTTTCTCTTTTCTCTAAGCGCCTGAATTTCCTTGGCCATGTCATCTCCGAGTCCGGCATTGCTGTGAACCCTGACAGAGTCAAATGTATTAGAGAATTTCATCGCCCAAAGAATTTACGTGGCGTTAGAAGATTCTTGGGTATGGTTGGCTTCTACAGTCGTTTCATTAAGAATTTCTCCCAAATTTCGGCCCCCTTAAACCTTCTCAAAAAGAAAAATAGTCGCTTCGTCTGGGACGAACCCCAAGTCAATGCCTTCAATCAGTTGAAAGATGCCCTCTGTCAAGCCCCTGTTCTTCACAGTCCAAATTTCTCCCGTGATTTCGTTCTACAGTGCGACTCTAGTGAACTTGCGGTTTCCGCCGTATTAAATCAATCCGATGAGGATGGGAAGCTGGTCCCCATTGCATTCTTCAGCAAGTTGTTGCACGGAGCTGAATTGCGGTACTCTATCTATGAAAAAGAATGCCTAGCCGTAGTCTTGGGAGTTGAAAAATTCCGGTCTTATTTGGAACACCGCCATTTCTTCGTCCATACGGACAACCAAGCGCTATCTTGGATGAGCGCTAATGTCGAACGACTCGGTAGAACGGCTAGATGGATACTCCGTTTGTCAGCTTATAAATTCACCATTGTTCACGTTCGAGGAAAAGAAAATGTGGTGGCCGACTGTCTGTCGCGCATGTTCGACGGGGTGTCGCAGAGTGAGGTCGAACCCGAAGACGATTGTTATCCATCCGAATTTGTTGAAAGCGTCAACATTTTGCAAAGTTATCCCTGGTCTTTCACAGACATCTCCGAACATTAAAAAATTGATATTGAATGTCAGGAGCTGATGAAGGGTGTCGCCGATGGTTCTCTTCGAGACAAATCATTTGGTGTCAAACGAGGGCTGTTAGTCCACCGCAGCCGTAAAAATTGCAAAGATAAGGTTTTCGTTCCTCTGGCATTACGATCCATGATGTTACACTACTACCACGACTCTTACCTAGGTGCTCATCTGGGTCAATTCAAAACCCTGAATCGTATCTCTCGGGATTTCTTTTGGCCCAACCTGAAAAAGAATGTACTGGAGTATGTGAAAAGTTGCGACATATGTCAAAGGTGCAAACCTGCGCAATCCTGTCAAACGGGTCTTCATTCCGCTGACATTGCATCCTACCCCGGAGAAAAGTTGTTTGTAGATTTTGTTGGTCCTCTTATGAAGTCCAAAACTGGCAACATCGGAATTCTGTCGGTAGTTGACGCCTTCTCTAAATTCGTCTGGTTGTTTCCGGTTAGAAAAATTAACTCGAGCAGCGCCATTCGCCTTCTATCGCACCTTATTTTCGGAGTTTATGGCCCCCCGAAAATGTTAGTAACTGACAATGCGTCTACCTTCAGTGGCAATAAATTTCGCCATCTGTGTTTCGGATGGGGAGTGAAGCAGATTTTTCTGAGCCCCCACTATCCCAAACCCTCACACGTCGAAAGATTTCATCGCAATCTCAAGGCGTGTCTGAGTGCTTGCCATAGCGCTGATCAGCGGACCTGGGATGAAAATCTTGATTTTTTTTTTGTTCTAGCTTTCAACAGTGCAGTCCACGAGTCCCATGGCCGCAGCCCGGCAGAATTATTGATTGGTAGAAATCTGGCTGACCCATTGGAGTTGAAATGGAATATTGAATACCTGAGCAAACAGTCAAGGAACGTAGAGATTGAACGGAAATGGAAAGAAGCAGTCGCCTACTTGATCCGTGCACGAGACCGGGTGGCTGAACGGTTCAACCGGGGCAGAAGAGAGGTCGCCCTGCAAATTGGAGACTTGGTGGTGGTGAAAACGTTTCCTGTCAGTTCTGCAGCTAACCAGGTCACCGCCAAACTGTGTCATAAATGGCCAGGCCCCAAAAAGATGGTCAGATTCTTGGGACCTGTCACCGTTGAACTACAGGACCTGAAAAGTAACAAATTTAGTAAGGCTCACGTGTCTTTGTTGAAAGTTTATCATCCACGGAGCCAATAATACTTCATTAATTTGTCATATTAGGTTTAATACTTGTACATGTTCTTTGCTAGTAGCAAAATTGGCAATCTTCTAAAATTCCTTTTCTTTCAAGGATAATATTGATGAAAAAGAGAGACCGGAAAGGAAAAATAATAATCGGATTGTCGTGAATTGGAGATGAGACGAAATGAATGCAGATTCCGTGGAGAGGAGAGGACTCCCAATCTCACTTTCGCTCAGCTCTTCCGACCATCGCTGGTGGAGACATTAAATAAATTGCGTAAAACAGAAGGGATAAAAAAAGGGAAGAGAGTGACTGATAATTCAGCCTGTTATTGTTAATCAAGAAAGTAGTGAACCTCAAAAATGAACTCGATTTCATGATACCTTGCTGTGTACATAGCTCGTAACTATATCTGTCTTGTGTGTTTCCTTTAGTTGTAGTTAGGATGTAAGATTCTTTAGGTTTAGATGTGTGCACACTCTAGTTAATAGGTTTGAGTCTCATTTTAAAATGTGTCTCTTGGCTGATCACCAAAGGAAGACACATTTTAAAACGGGGCTGTGGGATGATGAAACATGCTCGTTTAGCATGTTCATTACATGTAGGTTTATCTATGATTGCTAAGAGCTTGCATTAGCTCTCGTTTGACTTCACTAAACTGACTATTAACTATTTCCCAAACTGTACCGCAGAGGGCAGCGCCCCTGCTTTGTAAACGGATGGTCCTTCCTTCCGCGAGTCTTTTATCTCCTTGACTTGAAGTCTTTGTTGTTGTTATGACCTGAAGGAAAGAAAGAAAAATGGAGTCGCCTCTACTCGGAGTAGCATTTTTGAATTATCGATGGGTTTTATCAGGTTTAAACTCTGCCTGTATTCATATTCTGATTTTTAATTGATCAGCTTCAACCTCAGGTAATGTGAGCTGTGTTTTCGCTTTTATTTTATGTTTATCTTGTGGCTGTTTCAAGTGCCTTGTAATCGCGACTGACTGATATACGTCTTTGCCCCGCGATATGAATGGGTGTGTGTTTGCGGGCATTATTGTGGTGGTGGTGACGAGGTAACTGGGTCTCTACGAGAATTGTCATCATGTGCACGACATTATACTTCCTTATTGCCACCAAATGTTAGTAGGCTCTGGGTGTCGACACGGAGATACGTCGTACCCAGCGCCTGTGTTGGTGGGCATGTACGTGGGCCGTGGGTCCATATCGTCCTGCTTATATATATATCTATATATATAAAATAACTTGTCCTGACTGACTGACTGACTGACTGACTGATTCATCATTGCCGAGCCAAAACTACTGGACATAAAGAAATGAAATTTTGGGGATATATTCATATTAAGATGTAGGTGCTCGCTAAGAGAGGATTTTTGGATATTCCGTCGCTAAGGGGGTGAAAAAGGGAGTGAAATGGTAAAATGAGTGTATCTATATCTCAAAACTTTAAAAGTTTACAGATGTAAAAATTGGTATTTAGAATCTTCTTTAAAAATAAGGAAACACGTATTTTTTTTTTTTTCAGAAAATCCCAATAGGAGGGGTGAAAAAGGGTGAAAATGGGGAAAAATGGGTTGAATGCCTTTTTTCAGGATACCGGTACGTATATCTCAGAAACTGAAGATATTACAGATCTAAAAAGTGGTACTTTTGATCTCTTTTAAAAATAAAGAAACACGTATTTTTTTGTTTTTGGAAAATCCAATTAATGGGAGGGTGAAAAGGGGGTGAATTTTTTAAATGAGTGAATCTGTATCTCCAAACTTTTAAGTTTGCAGATGTGAAAATTGGTATTTAGAATCTTCATAAAAAATAAAGAAACACGTATTTTTTTGTTTCCGGAAAATCGCAATAGGAGGAGTGAAAAGGGGTGAAAAAGGGGTTGAATGCCTTTAATGAGGCTACTTATATCTCAGAAACTGAAAATATTACAGACCTGAAAATTGGTGTTTGGGATCTCCTTTAAAAATAAAGAAACACGTGTTATTTTGTTTCTGGAAAATCCAATTAAGGAGGGGGGTGAAAAGGGGGTAATATTTTAAAATGAGTGTATCCATATCTCAAAACTTTTAAAGTTTATAGATGTAAAAATTGGTATTTAGAATCTCCTTTAAAAATAAAGAAACACGTATTCTTTTTTTTTTCGGAAAATCCCAATAGGGAGGGTGTAAAAGGGTGAATAATGGGTTGAATGCCTTTAATGAGGCTACTTATATTTCAGTACCTGAAGATATTACAGACCTGAAAATTGGTATTTGGGATCTACTTTAAAAGTAAAGAAACACGTATTTTTTCGTTTTTGGAAAATGCAAATATTGGGGGGTGAAAAGGAGGGGGGTGTGAAATTTTTAAAATGAGTGTGTCAACATCTTACAATTTTAAAATTTACAGATGTAAAAATTGGTAGTTAGAATCTCCTCTAAAAATAAAGGTAAACGTATTTTTTTGTTTCCTCTAAATCCCAATGAGATGTTTGTAAAAGGGTGAAAAATTTGTTGAATGCCTTTAATGAGGATACATATATCTCAGAAACGAAAGATATTACAGAACTGAAAATTTGTATATGGGATCTCCTTTAAAAATGAAGAAACACGTATTTTTTAGTTTTCGGAAAATCCAATTAATGGCGGTTAAACAGGAGTGACAAATTGGGGTGAATTTTTTGAAAGACTATATCTACAGAATATCTTGGAAACGTAAAATGTTACAGACATAAAAAGTGGGTGTTTGGAATCTCCTGTAAATGTAAAGAAACAGAGGTGATTTGTTTTTGGAAACTCCACTTAAGGAGAACTCAAAAGGGGTGAAATTTTAAAATGAGAATTTTTACAGTATATCTAAAAAACTTAACATGTTACAGAAGTGAAAAATGGTATTTTTATCTCTATTAAACTTAAAGAAACGTGTATGTTTAGTTTACCACTTTGGTGGGGGGGCGGGGGGGGGTAAAAGTGACTGAAAATGGTGTTGAATTCTTTTAATTAGGCTACTGATATCTCAAAAATGAAGATGTTACAGACGTGAAATTTGATATTTGCAATCTGCTTTAAAAGTAAAGAAACACGTATTCTCGGAAAATCCAATGAAGGGGGGGGGGGGGTGAAAGAATTGAAAAATTGACTTAATTGTATGAAAATACATACATCTAATAAAAACTAAAGTTGTTACAGACGTGAAATTTCGTATTTGGATCGCCTTTAAAAACAAAAACAAAATGCGTTTTGGGGCGGAAACCATCTTGGAGGGCGGGAGTGTAAAGGAGTTGAATTCCTTTCATGAGGACACATAAATCAAAAACTGAAGAAGTTAGAGTCGTGATAATTGGTATTTGGAAGATCCTTTACTATTAAAGAAACAAGTATTTTTTGCGGGAAAATTCACTTGGGTGGGGGGGGAGTGTGAAATGAAGTGAAAAAAGTAAATTTTTTATGGGGACACTTATATCTCAAAACTGAAGGTAATAGACTTGAACATTGGTGTTTGGAATCTCCCTTAAACATAAAGAAACAAGCCTTCTTTTAGTACTTTTTTGGGGGGAGGGTGGCGGTAAATAAACTTAACGCCGGTGGGGTGTAGAAGGAGGTGAGATCAATTTATTTTACGGTTCTTAATGTTTTTATGAGGATCCTCCGTTGCTCAGGCGGCAGCGCGCCGACCTCTCACAGCTGGGTTCCATGGTTCAAATCCCGGTCACTCCATGTGACATTCGTGCTGGACAAAACGGAGGCGGGTCAGGTTTTTCTCCGGATACTCCGGTTTTCCCTGTCATCAGCCATTCGAGCAACACATAATAGTAATAATAATAATAATAATAATAATAATAATAATAATAATAATAATAATAATAATAATAATAATAATAATAATGTTCCGGACCGTCGTCAAATGTGCAGACCGCGCTGGAAACGGCTCCTGGACGGATAATGACTAAGAATGCAGTCCGGCCGCGGGTTCAGTGCCGCCAAGGCACCCAATATGACACCACGCCGGATCTCCTGAAGGATTTTATCCATATTAAAAAAGTTATAGGAAAAGATGGCAAAGATTTACGGACCCAACTGACCGGGAGGAATACCTGAGCCTAACCCGGGAAGTACGAAATCGATTGCTGCAAAGGAAGATTGGAAAATGGGAGGAAACGTGCCGTAATCTAATAGAAAACGAGTCAGATCGAGAATTTTGGTGGATTCTCGCAGAAAACGAGTCAGATCGCGAATTTCGGCGGATTATATATCTAAGACAATAAGCATTCAATTATAAATTTCAGTATAATACCGTAGCGAAGCACGGGTACCTTGATAGTATATATATATATATATATATATATATATATATATATATATATATATATATATATATATATATTTGCAGTGTGCACGTTTCTACGTCGTGTGCGGGAACTTACTTACGGCCAGGTGAGTCATGTGTTTGTGATCTGTTTTGAAAAGAGGTTATTGACCCTATTGTTGCCCGATATCGACAATGCCTGAATGTTTGTGTGTACGTGTGAGAGCGAGCGAGGGGCTAAATGGATGTCGTATCGGTCAGTTAATTTATGTTCCTTTTCATTTATTCCTCGTACACTTGGTTTTCACTTCGAGTGCGGTGTTTATTATTTTATCTTGGTCTATTTTATGACCGTTTTGCTCGTTCTTATGGCCGCCATTTTTGTTTCATTTTAATTCGGGTGATGCGCACACCCGCTTTATTTTCTTTGCCTTTTGTGTGCTCTTTGGTACTGAGATGCTGCACTCCTGGCCATCTCGATACCTTCATTGCCTTCATGTAACTATTGTTCGCTCTACTCCGAGAGGCTGCGTTATCTTTTATCCTTGTGTTGGTCATTGTTGATGCTGTAATAATGATGGAGGTTTGAGTAATGTTTGGAAAATATAATGTGAACTGCTTCGCGGAAAGAAATGACCAAAATAAGTCTGTGAGGATCCTTCCTGTTGCAGGTGTTTAAAGGTGTGAAAATATCAATTAAGCCGTGAGCACGTCTCAAGATATTGTTTATCCATATGTTTATGGTATGTTGTGCTCAAAGGGTTACGATGCTAGCTTCTACTAACCTGAAGGACAAAAGCACGTATGTAATAATGTTTCAATAATATTTTTTTTGTGTGGCTTCCTTTTTGCATTTACGTTTTATCTTAATAAACCCTCATTTAATTTCATTTGATTTTTATTGCTGGTAGTTAGTCGTTTTTCCTTGTCATGAATTATTATTTTTATTAATCAACGTCTTCAGTTCGAGGCTGTTATCTGCCTCTCCTGATCGGAGTCCACGTCCTCGAATCTCCCGTCGGTTATATATGTGTTTTTTTTTTTTTTTTTGTATTGGGTCCGGTACAATGGTACGTACTTCAAAACCTACCTTTGGACAGGCAAATGCTAAATATGAAGTTTGTTTGACTATCTCCAGTAGTTTTCAAGTTATAAGAAGTAGGCTTTACACGCACCCACTCTTGAGTGAAGTCCCGTGGGACTTGTACCGAAAAACGGCCCGTTAATGTTATCTCCCTTATTATTCCTCGTATCCAAATGATGCATAAGAGGAAGAAAGGTTTAGACATTGATTTCCATTAAGGCAGGTAGATATCCATTAAGTTTGGTAGTGTATATTTTGTGGGAGTGCAAAATCACGGTTTCGATTTCGCATAAATCCCCAGTGAATTCAGTTATTTAGAAACAATATTGGCACTAAAACCTACCCAAGGACAGGTGGATTCGAAATATGAAGTTTTGTAGAAATATATCCAGTAGTTTTCATGTTAGAGACAGACAGACGGACAAAAACACACCGAAAGTAAAGAAAAATATTCAGATGGTCATTATTACACCTGAAACGGATAACTGTACGGAAATTCAGCCAAAATAGTCAATGTACAGACACACTGTAGTTAGGATTTTATTTATATAGATTACTTCAATAAATAAAAATCTGAACAGTTATATTCGCTTACCTGAGAAGAATGCAGAAAGGAATACGTTTCACGAGATTTCAGGAGGGTGGTGCCAGTAATCCTCGTATTGAACTACAATCTGCCAGCTGAAGGTAAGGAACGTGTTAGATACACAATGAGTGAATAGAAGGTCACATTACTTACCCTTCTTGATTATATTTGTGGATTTGACACTGTAAACATAGATATATATTGGGGCCAAATTAAAATCCTTGCATCTAAATCAAGACCGCTTTACAACACTTCAGCACTTACCTCACAAACTGCAGACGAGACCTTTTAAAGAATAAGACACAGCACCACCCCAAGGTTCTGTTTTTGAGCCATTGTTTTTTTTATATGTGTACGTAAATGACATAGCATTTCGAGTGAAAAATTGCATTTACTATATATATATATATATATATATATATATGAAGGGCTCGGTGGAATATAGTCATAAGCCACAAAAACATAGTTCTGAGTAAATGACAAATTAAAGTTCAGCTCTAATCTGTAAATCATTCACTATATTTGTAATAACTTTCCTTGTATAAATGAACACCTGTATGTGTTATAAAACATATGTGAGACAGTGAAACAACAATTTGCCCTAGTATATGATTTAAGAGCATTTTTGATGAATGAGGTAACTAACATGGGCGTGTGACTTTATTTCCCGGAACAAATTTAAGTACTTGAGGGCGAATAAATTTTTATTTATCAAGAACAGCACAATATTGGAGAATTAATAAGCCTACACTTAATTATAGACACAATATTTGAGAATGAACACACTTAATTTAAGAGAACACAATATTTGAGAATGAATACAGATACTTTAAAGAAGAACAATGTGTATCTCAAGGGAATTCTTCCACATCATTATCTTCAACATTATATCCTGTAAGGGACATGAAGATGAGTTGATTGGCTACAGGAATGAATGACATGAGAGACATGACATCAGTGAATTTCTTCTGGTTGACAGGGAGTTAATTTCTGTTTTTTACTCTGAGCTGAAATGGATCATGTTCCACAAAAACTTCCTTTCTTCTTGGTGCGAATGATTGCATACTGAACTGGCCCTAATGTAGTATAACAGCGCTTAACACCTAGCTGAAAAGCAAAGCAAAGTCACCTCCGTACAAGCCATGAAGGCCCTTGGAGGAGTGGAAGGTAAAGGCTTCCACCATTGTTAACCTCGGCACGTGATGGGGTAGAGTGATTGGCTCTACGCCCGGCCGCCTTTGTCTCCAGGAATTAACCTGGTACTCATTTCTGGTGTAGGCTGAGTGAACCTCAGGGCCATATGCACCTCCGAAAGTGGAAATCTCGTTTCTTAAATTTTACAACTTCCTTACGGGGATTCGAACTCACGTACTTCCGGGCGAACCGAGCACGCCTTTACCGCCTCGGCCAGGCAGCCCCTACCTAGCTGAAAAGGGTCTTTGAAATTCAATTGAAACCGTGTAGTTCCACTGAAGTGAACTGAATCTCTAGTTATGAATTTAGTGGTTATTGATATCAATGACTTGAGATCATCTAAAGTTTCGAAGTCATCTCTTTTCATTTTTGTCACAATGAAGTTTTTTGGACTTGCTGACTTCACAACATCCACTCATTCATCTGGGGTATATACTATTGGTGATTCCTCAGGCATTCTACTAACTTCAAGCTATAACATTAGGAGTAACAAATTCAGACAATTTCAGATGAACATAGTTATAAGCCACATCAACAGATATTTAACAGCTAATTGCTTTCACATGATATTCTATGTAAATATTATTGTTAATATTGATAGTTCTACTAAATTATTATTCTATGGTTACCAAATCTAACGCTATTGTTCACGCATTTTTATAAGATACGAGTTAATTTTAAAGTAAGTAAAATGAGTAAAATACAGTCACAAGCCACAAACTAGAGGTTATCCATGATAAAATTTGTCTATACTCTTACCAAGTTGCCATTAGAGCTGGAACTGTTGCTTGATGGGTGCTAAGAATCATCACCATCTGTATTAAATGGATCTGACTCTTCACTTTCAGCTTCATTATTCTCAAAAGTCCTCTGAACAGGAGATAAATCCTCATTCACTCTTGATTTCCACGCCATTTTGGTGTGGCTTATGACTGTGTTAGTTCTGAAATTGTCACTAGATGGCAAAGTAAAGAACTTCCACCTAGCATATGCTGTCATCTTTTATAAATACAAGAAACTTCTTGGTGTGATATTAAAGAGAGAAATTTAAAGAATACGATGGCATGAACATCTCAAAAACAACAAAATGGTGGCTTATGACTATATTCCACCGAGCCCTTCACATATATGCTGATGACTACCAAATATAACATCACACAAAACTGGGAGGCATTCGTGTAGCAACTGATAGAATGAATGCTGACTTACAAAATATGTCATCATATGCTTGTGAAAACTCTATATTAATAAATTCCTTAACGACAAAAATATTACATTACATCATCATCATGTTCTAAAGGCTGTAGCCACAGTTGTCTATCTTGAGCCAGTCTTTTCAACTCAGCGTAGCTCTTGCACTTCATCCTCAGAAGCAGGTTCTTGAAGTAAGACACTCTGGGTCGTCCTCTTCCTCTTTTTCCAGCAATTCTTCCATGATATTACAAAGGAACTCCTCATGCCGCAGAATATGATCAATACATTTTACTTTCCGTTTTTCTATTTCAGTTATCAGATTCCGTTCTTCTCTTATCTCTCTAAGGATTTCGGTATTGCTCTTCATTTCAGTCCAACTTATCCTCTGCATTCTTCTCCAGATCCACATTTCAATTGCCTCTAGCTTTTTCTTTTTTTGCATTCCTAATGTCCAGCTTTCGCAACCATACAGAAGCACGCTCCATACAAAGGTTTATGCAAAGGCCTTCTGAGTCTGAATATCTATAATCAAAATTAATAAATATGACAAAGGCTTTAGACACGCCTTCACTCACTGTATCTGGTGCCAAAATTCCATATAAAATCTCGGTAAATAATCTAGGTGTTGTTGTAAATGAAAACCTAAATAGGAATGAACTCGTCACTCGTATCTGTTACCGAGTATATGAACATTCCATCCTCCGAAACACTGCCTCATATTTTTGCCGTTAAATATGAAAGTCAGGCTTATGAAACCATCAGTTCTCCCTACATTCTATTACTCTGATGCTGTATTCATAGGTGCAACAAAGGAACAAAATAGAAAGATAAAAAGGACCATGAGTTCCTGCATCAGATTTATATTTTAATTACGTTACGACACCCACGCACACCTTATTACAAGCAACTTTCCCTCCTGAAATTTGAAGAACTCAGAAATCTTCATGTAGAAGTGTTGATGTTCAGATCAGTAATTGAGAGTACTCCCCAGTACCTTTCATCAAATTTTCACCAGCATAATATACCCTCTGCTACTATACTTGCCATTCCCTTCAGCAGATCAGCTACCTATCATTGCACATTTATTGCGACGGGGACTAGATTATGGAACTCTGTTCCAAATAACATCCGCAGCAGTAACTCATTAGAGTCTTTAAGTCTTCCTACAGAAAGTAACTCTTAGATGCAATGACCAACATGTGAATCTTGATGAGCGAATGATAGTGAGTGTGTGTGGTAATTTAGATAACAATCATTCAATTAATGTAAACTTAATTTTCATTACATTTCATTTAGTAGTTTGACAAATGATATGTACATATTGGCATGATTATAAAGTTACATTTATATTGCGAATTACTTTCTCTTAAAATATTCTCCACAATTTTCCTGTACTGCGATGTGGTTAAGTGCAAGAGTGGAACATGAGTCCTAACATCGCCACTACTAAAGACAAAGAAACTCTTTAAAAAATTTCCCAAGCCCTCACTTGTTACAAGGATGTGTTGCGCCTTTTCCCTACAAAGCTGAAAGTCACGACATCCCGCGTAATGATCTTGTGATGATTTAAGAATGTTCGAACTCACAGACAACCTCACTTAAAGTACGAGAAGAAATGGTCCAGCCTAAGGAGAAGCGCAAACTCTTATATTCAGCAAGCATGTATTTATTGAAATCCGTATAAGTCTATTCTCCTAACGAAAGGAGTTTTGATGTTAAACAACCAATCTGCGGCTTGTGGCAGCTGTTAAATTTTTTTGTAAAAGCCCTTGTTGTTGAAGTTGTTTGAGAGAAACTTAGTGCAGTATTAGATTTTAAGAAATTGAGAATATTGTTTGACGACATTCCGCAAGATCGGCTCAACCATGGCAAATTGTTTATAAATATGATTTACGGTGATACAAACACACGTTTTGTATTAGTACATTGTTACCATATGAGTGTAGCATTCTATTATGTCACAGTGTGGTAATTTGTAATTACCGAGCTCGATAGCTGCAGTCGCTTAAGTGCGGCCAGTATCCAGTAATCGGGAGATAGTGGGTTCGAGCCCTACTGTCGGCAGCCTTGAAGATGGTTTTCCGTGGTCGCATTTTCACACCAGGCAAATGCCGGGGCTGTACCTTAATTAAGGCCACGGCCGCTTCCTCCCACTTCCCTGGCCTTTCCTATCCCATCGTCGCCATAAGACATATCTGTGTCGGTGCGACGTAAAGCAAATAGCAAAAAAAAAATTATAATTACATACCTTTCATGTGCCATCAAACAGAGCCGTCATACCTATAGGGCGGTAGGTTTATAGATAGAAATTCATGCTCACCACCATGTATTGCATCAGTCTACATCCTTTTGCTGTCATTAATAGAGGCCGTGTGCAGCAACTAAACCTGATACAATCTTGGAGGAGCTGTAAGATAACAAGCAGATGACGCTTTCATTTGACGCTGTCTTTGATGTTACGGTGGCGACAAAGAATATGGATTACGTTGTAGTGTTCTGGTGTCCTGAAGCCGAAAGCAAGCTATCACGCCGTAGATTATTCTTACAAGTGTTCCTTTAACACTACAGTTAACAAGAGCATGAAAATCAAGACTTGAAGTGCAATTCATGACAACACGATATTGAACTGCACTGCAATATATTGCTGCTCTGTACGGAAGGAATGAGGGTACTTTTACATAACTCCAAGGACCAAGTGATTACTTTTTATTGGAATGGTAACATTGTTAATGTAGCATCAAATTCTCTGCCTGTGTCCCCAATGCAGAATTTTTCTAGATATTCCAGGAAAGAAGAGCGATAAATACAAATTCCTTCGTTAAAGATGGGATACATTTGCAACAGGCACACGAGAAACTTCGATCATGGAGGAAAAAAATACATCGTAATATGCAGTGGTACTTCCCAACAGATTCTCTGTGCACTGCATTTCTATGACAGGGCGGGATGTATGACTTCCTCTCAATCAACGTAGTGGTAGGCATGAGAATGTGTTGTTATTGCACTCTTAGGAGAAAATGAGTGGACAAATAATTGATTCCAGATACGACAGGCTAGACCTATTGATCATGACACAAGATATTGCCACCATAAGACAACAGGGGGCAGAAAATATTACACTGGTTTGTCTGTCATGTGCTTTATGGCAAATCACAACAAAGAAAATGTGCAATACTCAGTAGGTATTCTTCGTTACGTGATTACATGATTTTTTGAACAGTGATTTATAAGGTTCTCAATTTCTTTTTCTGTAAAGTGGTATTTCATGTTGTATTGATGAATATTCCCCATAAAACTGTTACGCACCCGTAATGTATATGAAATTAATTGACAGTAGGATCCACCTTTTCAATACAATATGTCAGGTAAACAACATTACATCAGTCTTGGGACTATTTTGAGCCACTCAGTGGCCATCCTCAGCGAAATAGAAATTAAGCAGACTATGTGATAACTGATACATATGTACACCAGACAAAGACAATGATGCTGGAGTACGTATAACATTAAAATACATATAATACAAAATGGTTGTGATCTTCTCGTCATAATATGATGTCTTTAAGATGACTTACGACCTCAGGGAAAAAAGCAAATCTGGAAATTATAGCCAGAATTAGGAATTAATAAACAAACAAACAGGAAAGAAATTAAAATGGAGTAAAATTATTTATGAGACTCGCTTCTAATATCTGATGTAGAACAAGTACTGACTTGCTGGAGAAAACAGGCAGGCTATATAAACAAAGGAGTAGGGAACAAGCACTGACTTGTTGTAGGTAGTGGGCAAGGTAAAGAAAGGAGTAGTTATGGGGAGGAGGGGAGGGGGTATTGAATGGAAGGGTCGTGGGGAGCGGGGAGGGGGAAGGTGATAAGAGGTGTCTAAGGTGGGGCTGAAGGATGGACTGCTGCTGAGAGCGGGATTTAAATAGATTATAAAAGAAATAATTATTTTTATCTGAGACATGATTACTAAAGCTAGGAATTAAAATATCAAATAAAATGTTCGATTCCTCCGAAATTTCATTTAGAATGAAGTTACAACTGAAAACTGCTCCAAATGGATAAAACAATTTTCCGTAATATTGAGCGGGGGCCTTTTTGTTTAACTTTGAAAATTGTCATGTCTTGGTTGACATTAGAGAACTTATGTGCAAGCCAAACCGAAAATCTGTTATATTTCAGGGCGTTAACATGTTCTTTGAATCTTGCATGGAAGCTCCTAACATAAGATGCATTAACATTATTACAATTGAGTTTAAAAACACCCGGCTTGGTGAGCTTATTGCGATGAGTGGTATTGTTTTAAACATCTGTGTTTCTGGTACAAGTATTTAAGGCTATTTTGACGTCATCCATTTTAAATATGTTTGTGATTTGGTAGACATGTTTATTATTAAACGTAAAAGTAGTTAAAAAACTGTTGTGTGCTTTTCTTTTGTTAAGGTGGTTGAATGTTGGTGTTTATGTTCTCTCTATGAAGCAGTTGTTGTAGCCATTAAATTTAACTATACTACGAATGGGGTTTGAATCATTTTGCAAATTAATTACACATCCTTCAGCCTCAACATAGACACCACTTATCTCCCTCTCCCCTCCCTCCCCCTTCCTTCTCCTTGCTTCTTTACGCCCTCCCCACCTCTCCATAACTACTCTTTTGTTGGCATGGCCTGCTGCTTTCTTCAGCAAGTCAGTGATTGTCCTACATCACACTTTAGGGGTGAGTCCCATAAACAATTATTCTCCATTTTAATTTATTTTCTGTATATTTATTCAATCCTGATTCTGGCTATCATTTCTATATTTACTTCTTTGCCTGGAATCGTAAGTCAACTTGAAGACATGCTATAATGACAAGAAGATCATAACCATAATGTTTATTATTATATGTATTTTAATGTTACAATTATTGTCTTTGTCTGGTGTACATATGTATTAGTTATCACATTGTCTGTTTAATTTTTATTTGGCTGAAGATGGCCACTGAGTGCCTGAAACTAGTTCCAAGACTGCTGTAATGTTAATTACTTGATATATTGTACTGAAAGGTCTTGTCAATTTATTTCCTATAATTGCACTTCAGTAGGGAACAAAAATGAAATTTATAGCCGTAACACGAGGCGCGATACTGGTCTGCCACAGACTTAAGCTCTCGCGGACAAAACATTTACAAAGTATTTAACGGCGGCACGGTGCAGTTGGCAGATGACCTAGTCTACCTTTCTGGAAGCTAATGTAGAAGGAACGTAGCTTTTGTTCTCCAGAGGAGCGGCTGCAAAAGAGATGGAGTGGAGAAAAGTCATGCGACAATGGGTGTGGTTACAAACTGATGTACAAAGGAACTATTTATCGTGAAAGTGAAGAAAGACAAATCAAAAAATTAGTTAGTGAGATTGAACTTGATGACTTAAAACCAAGCCAATTACTTCGAAAAATGAAAGGTCTCGGTGGTACTGAAATTTTGGATAAACCTTTGAAAACATTGTGGCTTTACAAATTACCGCAGGAAATTCGCAGTGTATTAGTGATTGCTACAGTGACGTTAATACACATGCAGATATTGTTGATAATGTAATCCCCTGGTAGTGTTGATGGAGTTAGGTCAGTAACCAAGCGTAAGCATGAAAAATGTGTATCACCATGTCAGTGGAATGATTAGGAAAAGACGAGGCAGCAGCCACTGTAGCGGTCGGGTGTGCTGCTAATGATTCATTGAAAGGCTGCTCACATACCTACCGTCTGTTTGTCAAATCTCGTCATTCAGGACAACGTTTTCCGGTCGATAGTGGAGCTGATGTTTCCGTTATACCAATAACAAAATTGACAGGAACTAAACCATCAGATTTCAAGTTTATTGCAGCCAATGGGACTCAGTTAAAACTTATGGTTCAAAATTAATTAATATTGATTTAGAACTAAAGAGAAAGCTCGAATGGCCCTTTATTTTTGCTCAAACATCCAAGGGTATTTTAGAGCTGATTTAATTCACCAATTCGGTTTATTAATTGATTTGAAAACAAACGATTGATTGACAGAAACATGAAGTTGACTGTTTTAGCTGACCTAGCAACTGTATCAGGGATTGATTCAGTTAGTACATTGAAAGCTAACTGCCAGTTTTCTGCGCTCCTAATGAAATTTCCTGATACAACAAAACCTGCCATTGCACCTGGAGAAATCAAGCATGACGTTCGACATTTCATTACGCCATCTAGTGGCCCACCAGTATTATGCAAACCTCGTAGACTGGATCCTCAGAAGCTTAGCCTGGCAAAACAAGAATTCCAATTTATGTTGAATCATAACATTATTCGACCATCGAAGTCTCAAAGGGCTAGTCCCCTGCACCTTGTATCCATGAAGAACGGGCAATGGAGAGTGTGATGTGACTATCGTCGACTTAACGATTGCACCATTCCAGATCTCTATCACGTTACAAGGATCGATGATGTTAGCCAGATCTCAAATAACAAATGCATATTTTCTAAGCTAGTTCCCCTACAGGCGTATTATCAAATACCCGTAGCTGAAGAAGACTAAGAAAAGACTGCTGCTATTACACCATTTGGACTTTATGAATTCAATTTCATGCCATTCGGGTTACGGAATGCCCCGAGTATCTTCCAAAGATTCATCAACGAAGTGGTACGAGGACAGGACTTCTGCTTCGACGACATTCTTGTTGCTTCTAAATCCGCAGAAGAGCATGCTGAACACTTAGCTTAGAGACTAATGCGCCTTAATATCAGCAAGTCCATATTTGGAGCAAAAGAGATGGTATTTCTTGGTTACCTCATCAGCGAAGTGGGAACACAACCAGACCCCGAAAGAGTAACTGCTTTATAGAACCATAAGTGACCTGAGACTGTCAGAGAACTTAGGGCATTCCTTGGTTTAATCAATTTCTATCGCCGACACATAAAGAGTGGTGCTGAAAATCAAGGCTTACTGAATGACTGCCACAGAAACTCTAATAAGAATGACAATCGCCTAATAGAATGGACTGAAGAGACAAATGCACAATTCCACAAGTGCAAAGAAGATCTATGCAATGCGGTCCCTTAACATGCCCCAGCACGGACTATGAACTCGCACTGTTTATGGATGCTTCCGATCAGATGAGATGTATATGTACAGTCCCCAGATGAGCTGGCGGTAGGGTAACCGCACTTCAGCCTTCGCCGGGAGATGCACTCTGGCGCGCCGTTCACAAGGAGCCTTCACGGGAGTAGATTGGGCCCGTACCCCACTTCTGTTGCAGTACGGCGGCGAACGGCTGAGGGGGCACTGAAACAGTAAGATCTAGGCGACAGGGAAGTGTTGTTGGAGACTTGAGAGTAAGATTTTGATTGGTGATGCAGAGGGGCGGGCACCGTAGAATGTGTTTGAGTGGCAATAGTACGTGGATGCAGTAGACGGGGGCTTGCTAATCGTCACTAAGTAATTGACAGCAGGAAAGCCAGGGGTAAAGATCGTACATATCAGGTCATATACATAATTAAATAAAATAATTTGGGGCAGAAGGCTTCCATTAAAAAAATATAACCTTCAAACTCCTGCCAAATTTAGCGGCTAACGAATATAAGAAAACCAATTATGCAGGTTGCACTTGGGAGAGGTGGATTCTAAAGATCCTCTCTGTGGCTGGATTGCTTACTAATAAGGTAACTGGCGTCAAAGAATCTAATATAGTGCACGGCCCACTAAATCTGGGTTCAAGCTTGCCCGCGGGAACAAAGTTTCTAACCAAGACTTGATCTCTGACTTTTAAATTGGTGGGCCTCCATCCACGATCATATCTTTCCCTAACCTTTTCATGAAAAACCTTCATGTTGCGCTTAGCCTTTTTTCCATAGATCTCTAATATTATCAGGATCTATTGTCTCTGGTAAAAAATATCATTAAGTGACCATAGGTTAGAGAGCGGAGTGTTAGGAACAAATTTAAACATAAGAGAAGCTGGAGTGAACTTATGAGTCTCATGAACCGCCGAATTTAGGGCGAACGCCAGCCAATGCAGGGAAGTATCCTACCTGGAGTTATCTTCATGATGAAATGCGATTAAAGCAGACCTAAGATTACGATTGACCCGCTCAGCGAGAGATGGTTGAGGATAATACGCCGAAGTAGTTACGTGTAATATAGACAGAACAAAACAGAATTTACGGAGTAGGTTGAATATGAAGGCTTTAGCATTATCAGAACCTATATGTCCGCCTCTGTGGTGTAGTGGTTAGTGTGATTAGCTGCCACCCCCGGAGGCCCGGGTTCGATTCCCGGCTCTGCCACGAAATTTGAAAAGTGGTACGAGGGCTGGAACGGGGTCCACTCAGCCTCGGGAGGTCAACTGAGTAGGGGTGGGTTCGATTCCCAACTCAGCCATCCTGGAAGTGGTTTTCCGTGGTTTCCCACTTCTCCTCCAGGCAAATGCCGGGATGGTACCTAACTTAAGGTCACGGCCGCTTCCTTCCCTCTTCCTTGGCTATCCCTTCCAATCTTCCCATCACCCACCAAGGCCCCTGTTCAGTATAGCAGATGAGGCCGCCTGGGCGAGGTACTGATCATTCTCCCCAGTTGTATTCCCCGATCCGATGTCTGTAGGTCCAGGACACTGCCCTTGAGGCGGTAGAGGTGAGATCCCTCGCTCAGTCCGAGGGAAAAGCCAACCCTGGACAATAAACAGATTAAGAAAGAAAGAAAGAACCTATATATTGACAGGGGCCAAAAGAAGCAAATATGGTATTTAAACAAGAAATGGTGGATTGAGCGGTAGCCAGCTTAGTCGGAAATAACCAAGAAGATCTAGTGAAACCATCTACACACACAAGAATGAATTTATTGGCGTTCCCCTTTGATTGGGGAAGGGTCCGACGTAGTCTATATATAGTCGCTCCATGGGGCGCGACGCTTGATGAGAAGATAGTAGACCTAGCTTAGTGGACAAGGTGGGCTTACTAAGCAAGCAAGATTTACAAGCTTTTACTAATTCATGAATTTCGCCATCAAACCTTTCCAGATCTCTCGGATCGTTTCCCGAGTTTTGAAGATGCCTAAATGCCCCACCTATTGGGGTCTCATGTGAGTACTTGTAGATCATAGGCACTAGAACAGTTGGAATCACTGCTTTCTTCTTTTGGCCATGCCGCGATGGGCAACACAAAACCCCATTCCTCAATACGTAAGGGACGACATGTTCCCCAAAAGAAAGGGTTTCCATCGGGGCCAGCACAGGAACTTCACGTTGATATTTTCAATATCCATAAACAGCATGGGGACATCAGTTAGAATGGCATTAACACCCGAAGGTATGGGCGAGGGAAGAGAAGGACTATCTTCCTGTTCGGTGGTCTCCACATCATGAGAAAACATGCGGCTTAGTCCATCCGCAACAACATTTTCAGATCCTCTGATATGCCTCACATCAAACTGGAAGGGAGAAATCCTGATGGCCAAGCGGGCTATACGACCAGTACGACGCGGCCTAGCTAAGACCCAACTTAAGGCTTGATTATCTGTTTCCAGGTCGAACTTGACATGTTCCAGTTAGAGTCGGAACTTCTCTAGTGCAAATAAGACTGCCAAACCCTCAAGTTCATAAATGGAATATTTGGCCTCTTGGTCCGATAATGTCCTAGACGCATAGGCGATGGGTCTCCTTCCGAGTTCAGATTCCTGAAGAAGGACAGCAGCCACTGCCGATGACGAGGCGTCGGTTTGAACGATGAATTTCTAAAAAAAATCCGGCATAGCAAGAACAGGGGCGCTGCAAAGAGCTAATTTCAGGTATTCGAAAGCGGCTTGTTGAGACGGTCCCCAATCAAATTTGACGTCTTTCCTACGAAGTAAGTTCAGGGGCGCCGCTCTGTTAGCGAAGTTAGGAATAAATTTCCTGAAGAATTTCACCATGCCTATGAACCTGACAATAAATACCTTTGACGTCCTTAGAAGGTTTGAAATCACGGATGGCCTGTGTTCTGGAATGGTCGATAGAAACACCATCGGGGACACAATATGCCCTAGGAATGACATAGAAGGCTTAGCGAAAGCTACCTTGGATAACCTGACAGTCAACCCAGCTTTACGAAGGCGATTGAGTACTTCCTTCAGATGATCTATTTGTTCTTCAAAGGTCTCAGAAAATACGAAATCATCAAGATAATGATACAAGTATTCAAACTTGATGTTGAAGAAGACCCTATCTAGCAATCTAGTGAGAACAGCTGCCCCCCGTGGGGAGCCCGAAAGGCACGCGGCTGTTATCGTACAAGTTCTGATCCGTGGCAAAAGCTGTTAGATGTTTCGATTCTTCATTGTACTCCTGATTGAGATCAAGGATGGTAAAGAACTTAGCTTTCCGAAACCATGAAAAAAAGAGTGAAGGTCGGGAAGAGGCACAGATTGTAACACCGTCTTCCGATTTAAAGCCCTATAGTCAATCACAAGCCTGAAGCCACCTTGGGGTTCGGCACCAGAAAAATGGTCGATGAATACGCCGACTTAGAGGGTCGAATAAAACCTTTAACATTTGGTCGATGATCTCTTTAAGAGCCTTCATTTTAGGTGGAGACAGCCTATAAAGCGGAAATCTAACAGGGTTCGAATCCGTAACCTCAATCTTGTATTCAATAAGGTCAGTAACACCAAGAGTATCGGAGAATACATCCGGAAACGACTGACACAATTTGCGAATATTTTCACCCTGCTCCTCAGGTAGATGTCTAAGGTCTGACAACATCTCATCCTGGGTAGGCGAAACAGATGAACATGACACAGAATTAAACTTAAGCAAAGGAATTTTACAATTATTAGCAAATTTGAAAGTGCACGACTCACTCTGAATGTCGAGCGCCAGACGAGTAGAAGACATGAAATCCGCTCATAATATTACCGGGCAAGACAAGTGCTTGGCCACAAACAATTTTATTTTCCAAGTGAATTTAGAAATACGAATTTTGGCCCAAATGAACCCTAAAATTTCCAACGGAGAGGAATTAGCCGAAACGCATTGGACCGAAGACGAACAACAATCAGAAAATTTACAAACGGTCTTTAATTTAGAATACCATTCAGCCGAAATAATAGAACAAACTCACCCGAAGTCTAATAGAGCGGTAACGGGTTCATTATTCAACTCAATTTTAAGAAAAGGTGCAAGTGCGGGGGTCTCCGCGGCAATCCTGAGGCATTCTTTAGGGCATTCGAATGATGGGTTAGAAGAACTTTTATCCTTACCTAAGCTTTCGCTGGGTTTAACAGGGGCTGAGCCTTGGGAAAATGACCCTGCCGACTCAGCCGATGACACTAGTCACTTTCTTTTATTACATTTCGTGGAGGTTGCACCAGAAGTTGAGCAGGAGGGAGTGCTATTGGCATTAGGGCAATTTTTGGCGAGGTGGGTAAACGAACCACATTTGAAACATCCTTGAGATGAGCCTGCCCCATTCTTTGTCCCACTGGATTTGATCACTGGGCACTAATAAATGATCCGCTGGTGAAAATTCGGCGAGGTTGAGGCCGAAAATTACTAGAAGACGGAGGGGGTTCCGTCGCAACTCTTAAAGTGTCGGCATACCGCACTCCTTCGGCTGATACAGCCATAGCATCCAATTCTGACAAGGTTTGGAGACGAGACTCAAAACATAAATAGGGTCTATAAGGTGGAGAGATACCATTAATAATGGTTTGCACTATCTGGTTTTCGGAAAAATGCAGGGCGAACACTCTGGTAAAAAAAAAAATGATATCTTGGATGTAATCAGTCAGATTTTCGTCCAGACGTTGTACCCTAAAATAGAACTTCTGTATTAGAGAGGACATTGCCCTAGACGGAATGAAATTTGCCAAAAGGTGAGCATGGAAGTCTTCTATAGATGGTCTATCCGTTATAGCCTTAACTATCTTGTCCGATAGGACGGCTACGGAATATGGGTACATAATTTCAAGAATTTGAGAGTGAGAAAGGGAATATACTTGCGCATGATCCTGAAGTTCAACTAAAAACCTAAGAAATGAAATGACATCATTAGTGGAATTTACTGAAAAATTTGGAATTCCCCTAAGTAACATAGCCAGAGGATGGGGCAAACTACTAAAACAGGATTGGTGACGGCCTAGGGGATTGAGAACCTTCCTATACAGCATTGTTCAAAAAGAACGGTGGAATTGGTGTACGACGATCCGACTCTGTTTCCAATGGGGCTGATATTTGTTGAGTTGCCACAGATTTTCAACCTTCTACACCTTCGGAAGAATCTTCCTCAGCAGGCAAGTTGATTTAAAGGGGCTTGATGGGATTTGGGAGTAGATGCCCCTGTCAACACTTGACTAACTTTATTTGGCATTCCAGATAGATGGTCAATTAAATTACTAGCCTCCTTAGCATTATCTTCTTTTAATTTCAGGGACAATAGGTCCTTAACCCCGTTATAAAAATGGAACAATCCTGCCTGTACTCTTTTAAATTGGTTAGCAGATGGATCGCTTACATCAAAGAAACTAGCTAGCTCCGTGGTGTATTCGGTGATAGTGGAGAAAGCCTCATCAATTTTCTTCTCCCCCAAAGTTGGGATACAAATTGGTAATTCTTTTTTTTTCTAGGGGCTTTACGTCGCACCGACACAGATAGGTCTTATGGCGACGAAAATTGGTAATTCTAATGACTCTTTAAGTTTGGTGGTATCTGCCGCAACCGTGCCTCCAGATTGAACATTTCTAATTAGTAACTCGTAGATCAATTCCTCCTTGAGCAAGTAGTCGCGATGGAGGTCTTCAAGAGGGCCAGACATGGTGATAGAAAATTTACAAATTTAAAAAGAAAATTCCAGCGACCGAGAACATTCTTAGAGTTCCGTGCAGATACTATGTGTTTTTTTTCTAGGGGCTTTACGTCGCACCGACACAGATAGGTCTTATGGCGACGATGGGATAGGAAAGGCCTAGGAGTTGAAGGAAGCGGCCGTGGCCTTAATTAAGGTACAGCCCCAGCATTTACCTGGTGTGAAAATGGGAAACCACGGAAAACCATTTTCAGGGCTGCCGATAGTGGGATTCGAACCTACTATCTCCCGGATGCAAGCTCACAGCCGCGCGCCTCTATACGCACGGCCAACTCGCCCGGTATACTATGTTTTAGCCGTCAAAAGGGCTTAATTGAGACCCATTCAACCACGCTCGGCTACCACTTGTTCCGGGGTTTCTGTGGAACGCAGAGGGGATGAAAGAAGTTGCGGGCTTGAATGGGTCTAACTACAATATCGAAATTAATTTAAAACTTAAACTGAAGGTTATATTTTCAGAACTACAAACTTAAAAATTTTTCATAACAATGAAACATCAGGTACAGTGATCATCTTAAAACAAGTCTAGGTAAAGACAAGATAAGTTGTCTTAACAGATCCTGGGCTTCAAGCGCCTCACTTTACATTTCCTGAGCTCCTAGCTCAAATTTACAAAAGACCACAAATTATTCAAGGGCAGATATCCCCTAATTCAAGAGCACTTGCTCTCCAAAATATAAATATCTAGCCTTCCAGAGGCACTCTTTACTATTACAAAACTTGAAAAAGAGCTAACAGGCTCTCAGTTTTCCAAGCCTACTCAAGGCAACATCAACTTACAATTACTGGCCTCTCAAGGAACAACTTACAATTTGAAAATAATTTATACAGGGGTATTTAATACCCAACCTACTGGGCCTTCATGGAAAAAAGAACAAGTTAGAAAACTGGCCCAAACACAAAGTGAATGGGGGCACACTGTGTTCCAATATAATGAACACTTAAAAACCTGAAGGGCTCTAGGCCGATGAAACAGGGGCTGTTCCCTAACTACTGAGGTGTCTCGTATAGAAATTACATTAACACATTACAGTAGGAAAAACAGTTAGAGGAAAACGTAGTCATCCCAAACCAAGATGAAGGGGAGCTCGAGAGGGTACTTCACTCTCTATCACCGATTTATAGTTAAAGATTTTGTTAAGTTCTTACATTAACCGGAAGAAAGTTACATTTTAGAAAATTTGTTACATACTAAGGAGTCGGACCTTTCCCTTGGGTTAAACTAGGAGGTAGCAAGAAAAAATAAATTTATGTGGCCATTACCTTGTAGATGTTGTAGCTGCCGACGAAAGAGGCCGCCGCCTCAGATATACGTCGATCATTTGGCCAAGAAACGTGAAAATCCGCAGTTTATAAAACCTCAGGGAAGGTTCGAGATCATTCAAGATTAATCAGGACAAACACTCTTAATTTTATTGGTTAAATTCAAAAGTAACACTCAAAATCGAACAAGAATCCTGTGATAGGTAGAAAATTAATTACAGAAATTAGTGATTGGCTAAATTCAAAACTGGCGGAAAGAAGAAGGAAATATTGCCAACCCAAAAATAAATGAACATCAATCAGTTACAAAAACCTAGAAATACAAAACTTCTTTAAATTATAAGTTCTTTCACTTTGCACCAGGTTGCATGATCATAGGTTTTTTTGTAGTGTCATCTATGGAAGAATGTCCAAACTTCTTGATGAATGGCAAACAAAACCAGGAGAAGTTCACTTAGTTTAGGAAACTTCACCATAACAAAATTACTCAATATTTTAATGGTGACATCTTCTGATTAAAGTTCCAAGTTGATGTAGTTTCGCGGTTTTACGAATAGAGGAGTTCATTTAGGCGCTAATTTTGAATGCGCGGCGTTGAGTTGTACCTCCCGGTAGACTTACTATTGATCATTTTTTCGGAATACCTCGACCATCGACAATTTCTTGTTCAAACTGATAATCTGGACCTATCCTGGTTACTGAATAATGCCCCTAAAATAGGCAGAACTGGTCGATGGCTGCTCTGCCTCTCTCGTTTTAAGTTTTCTATTAAATTTGTCTCTGGCTATCAAAACTCAGTTGCTGATGCTCTTTCTCGTCTCTTATGACCAGCCGTCGTCTTTAATCTTGGATCAATTTCCCTCTTATGAAGTTGACACTATATCCTTTCTCATTGTTTTTCCATTATCTTTTGATTCCTGTCATCAACATCAATCTACTGATTCTTATAGTAAAGACATTAAAACTTCTCTTTCTGCTGCTAACTATGATGAACCTTTCCGTATCCATAATGATTTACTGGTTTTAAGCCAACTCCTAAATCCATCCCTAGAGTTGTCGTTCCTTCCCTTTTACGCTCTATGCTCTTCCAGTATTATCTTGGGTCTCCTACAGGGGGGCACTTTGGGCGCGCTAAATCTTATTCTCGGTTAGCATCTCATTTCTTTTGGCCCAGTATGCGCAGGGATGTCTTCGATTGGGTGAAATCTTGTACATTATGCCAGAAGCACAAATCTCCAAACACATTGTCTTTTAGTTCTCATTCTGCCACACCTTCTACTTATCCTGCGGAGAGATATTATATTGATGTTGTCGGACCAATCACTAAGTTCTCTCAAGGCAATACGTACATCTTCACCCTTCTTAATGGTTTTTCTAAATTTTTAATTTTGCGCCCGTTCCGTACACTTTCTGCTCAAACTATCATCCGGTTTTTGAATGACCAAATTTTCCCTATTATTGATTTACCAAAGTACCTAGTTTCTGATAATGCTACTGTTTTTACTTACCAATCTTTTCATAACTTTTGCTTTGTCAATGGTATTATAAAGGTCTTTACTTCACCCTACCATCCCCAAGCCAACCTCGTTGAACGATATCATAGGAATTTGAAGGTTTTGTTGTCCATCTACCATTCTGAAGATCAACGCAATTGGGATTCTGAATTACTTGATTTTGCACTAGCACTTAATTCTACCGTAAACAACTCCACCTTTTTTCCCGCCAAAATTAATTTTGGGCAAAGATTTGCAAACTCCTCTAGATTTAACATGAGATTTGCCTTCTTTGCTCTTTTCTTTACCTAAACAAGTTTCTCAGGCCGAGTGGAAAAAAGGCATTAACTAAATTGCATCAGGCACAGGAGGTCCATCGACGGGTTCACAAACGTAGGCATCGTCCCTCAAAATTTAAATTTTTAGATAAAGTACTGCTAAAGAACCATCCTCAAAGTTCTGCTATTGATCATATATCCGCTAAACTTTGTCCCCGTTGGACAGGCCCTTTTCCGATCATTCATTTCTCAACCTCTGTTTCTGTTTTATTACAGGATGCGAATGATCCTTCTATTATTGAAAAGGCCCATGTTTCCTAGTTGAAGCAGTATATTCAGTATTTTTTCTTTTCTTTTCTGCTCTACCCAGTGACCCTCCAACCCCACACGGGTCAACTTAACTCTCCTATCCAACATAAAAATGGGGAAAGTTTCCCTCTTTCTTTAAAAAACCATGTAAATGGGATTTTTTCCTAGACCATATTCATGTTTGTTTATGGTATTGTTCTTTTTTTCTCTCTGAACTCCCTCCCTTTTAACCTTTTACTACTCTAAGTTCTGTTTCTTGCCGAGTCAGCTTTTGTTCCAGCCCTTCTTCTCCTAACTCCTCTTCGACGTCGCCATTCGTCGGATCTGCACTGGCTCTTCGCTTCCTAGCCGTCGCGGGAATATGTAACGGCCACTCACCTAATTACGGCTGCCGTCATCACGAACTCTACTTGTCTTGCTCTACTCACTGCCATCAACACTCATCTTACCGGCCTTATACATTCGCCACCGTCTCGCTTTGCGCCGTCCTGCTGAAAAGCTCACTGCATACCAACCTACAACTGGATTACGTCACCCGCTGCGTCACTATCTGATGTTTCTCGATGTCATGTGTGCTTTCTTCTCGAACTTTCTGTGATGGTATAAATCCGTCCCCCCATAGTTCGGTCTTCAGTCCACCGCTGATACCGAGTGAGGTTGGAGGGTCATCCAATGGATTCCCAGTATTCTGCTGGGAAACTCTGTTTACTTTCCTACTGCATTGGGTGAGCAACGGAGTGCATTATTATTATTATCACCATTCTTTACCTAATGGATTTTGGCAACCAGCGCCTTAAACTTACTTTGGTTTCTATGGCCGGTTTATAGTGAGTGTTTCTTTCTAACAAAATATGACCTCCAATTAATTAATAGACTCAAGAATTTTTGGATGATTGAACACGAGACTTGCACCCAACAACCTTTAATATAAACTGATCTTGTACTCTTCATCTCAAAGTGTTTAGGCGACTCCCACCGTTGTGATCGCGTACTCCCCCCTCCCCTATTACTCCAATTCTATCTAGGTGGGAATGAAGGAAAAATATGGTAGCAAACGATCTTAGAGGTCAACGCTAATTAGGAACTAATATTTAGTGGCCCCATGAAGAAAAGAAGAAGAAATGAAGACCTCCAGCAGACTAAAGAAGGAATGATCCCTTCAACTCTAGCCCAGAAGACCTACACTCTACTGTCTGAAACACTTGGCCTTGCTCGCCTTAAATCCCTTGATTTTCGAAGAAAACTCCAAATGAACCTTCCTTATTTTCTCTGATATTATTATTTAGATTGGAGAAAGAAAGTCGTGGCACATGTATGCGAGTGATGAAGTGAACTAGGATAGTAAGTAAGAAGTAGTACACCGGTGCGCTGACAGAGGGTGATACAGCAAACACATCCCTGTATTCGTACTCGGAGTACACAGTGTTGCTTAATTGGGCACTGGTTACTGGGTAATTTTTACGACTGATTTAGGATACATAAGGTGTATTTTCTTCAGATTAACGAGGTAGAAATGTGTAAACAAAATGTTTGTAAACAAAAATTTGATATTCGAATGTATGCCCCATTTTGCCCTAGATACCAGTATTATTGATTATTCTTTCCCTGTAAATGCTGCTGCAAATCTCAACTAATGCTGTTTACGGGACTGATAACAATACAAGGTACTGGAACCAGGGCTTTACTTGTATTTTGTATTAGTAATCTTGAAGGGTATATCCGTTAGTGGCGGGCGAATTTGCTTGAATCTTGGTTGCGGTGGTGATTATTGTTTTAAGAGGAAGTGCAACTTGGTAATCGTCCTCTCTGATCAAATTAAGTGGGAAGGTTGTGGTGATGAGAAGGCTGAATGTAAGCCTACCTAACCAAGTATCCCTAGGTTATAATAGAAGAGGTTATGTATATGTTGTTCATTCACATCCAGAGACAGATCCAACAGTGAACTGATATTGAAGTGTATTCTTTTCCCTGCAAAGTATAAGATTTTAGGCCTATTGCTCAACGGACTCAAATTTTCCTGTATTCTGAATTTCCACCAATATGACTCGTGATG
The DNA here is from genome assembly GCF_040414725.1 of Anabrus simplex. Lineage (NCBI taxonomy): Eukaryota > Metazoa > Arthropoda > Insecta > Orthoptera > Tettigoniidae > Anabrus > Anabrus simplex. The sequence continues at coordinate 22,255,922 of NC_090277.1, read as the reverse complement.
CATTTCCAAAATATTGTCATATTCTTGTAAATTTCGGGAATAAATGTTGACTGGACACTGCCATCTGAAGGAAACCTACATAGAACTGGAGTAATAAGAGACAACACATGTAAGAAATGCAATGAAGGAGAGGAATCAGCTGAACACATACTATGAATGCCTATTCTAAAATAGTTTCATATTCAATCCACGAAATCGGATGAATATTAAAGTTGATTTTCGTGAGAAGGACTTGGGTAGAATAAAGTGGTTCAGTAGTGTATCAGATATACCTCATTGTAGATAATCTTTCATCCTAAACAGCCAGTAGTATAGTACACCTCTCTTCCTGTTGCAAAAATGTCAAATCACATGATTTTTTGGAAGAGATGTATTTTATGTGTTTAAATATTTATTAAACTAGTAATCTAATATATCCGGAATATCATAAAATACAGTCATGCATTAAAAAAATAAAAACTTCATCCAGTTTTTTACCAGGTGGTAATGTCTAAATAATGGATGTGTCATTACCACGCATTAGAGCAATGCTGATGCGCTGAATAAGATAAGAGGTTGATCGCGTATCGCCGGAAATACGAGCAGTTTGTTGGCCAATATATTTGTTAAAATTGAAGCCCTCATTACCCCAGGTAGAAGTAGTTTCAATGGCTACTGGCACGAAGAAGAATTTGTCCAACAAATAGCTGTTTTTTCTTCTTTTAGCATTTCCTCTATTATCCGCTGCACCTCCAGCACTCAGTGATGAAAGGGGTAGATTGAACTGGGCGAATGTGTTGCACAGGTAATGTTCCACAAGGGAGATTTAGCACTTTCTCCATAGCAGAAATGTCATCCCGTCTGGTATTTTACCGTCTGAACGGCAGCAGCCAATGGGGTCTCATGTATAAGGAACTTCTGCTGAGATCAGAGCCCGCAAGATGACATCGTTTATTGTGGAGTGGCGTCTGTGTCTGCCTTTGCTTTTTTTAAAAAATGGATGCCAAATGGATCAAAATAGACACAAAAGCTGAGCACCGGTGAGGTTCGCTAACGGCTGCTCCCAAACGTAAAGCCACAGCGATACGGAAACTCTCATTAGAAAGGCAAAGACCAAGAGAAGGTGATTCAGGAGATTTAGGAGAAGAATCAGTGAGGAGATGGGCTTTGCCTTGAAGACTACTAGTTAGCTGCTGCAGAAGCGAGTGGCGATGACTGATAAGAGCAACATCCCAAGCAGCTTGCATTCTTCTTTTGCCAATATCAGGGGAATTATGCCGACCGAGCTTGACCAACGAGATGTGCTCCCTTGTAGGGCAGCACCAGGGTGCAGGCATCCACCAGGTGGAAGGTGAGCCTCGACAAGACGAAGAGAAACTGTGAGAAGCGCTAAAAATGCGGGAATCGCCAAATCCACAGAATGACGAATGCCGAAGCCTTCAGAATGAAGATAAAGAGGAGCCTGTAACCAGGCACTGCCACACAGGGAGAAATTAAGGATGGTTTCGGGGCCAGTTTTTAACACAACATCGAATTCCTCTAATAGTGGGGTCTCGCGCCGATACGGAGAAAAACGCAGGTAATACACCAATCACGGGATGGAAAACAACGCGCGGAGCAAGAAGAAGGGTCGATGTGCCGAAACCATGTAAAGCAGTGAAATAAGTTATTTAAGTTTTGTCGTCCCTTCAGCCAATATCCCTCACAGAGCTCCAGAGGATTGCGTTGCAAGAAGTGGATAGGTATTGGATGTTGATAATTAAGTAGGCTGAGTGTACCTCGAGCCAGCCCACAGATCCCGGCCGGGAATCGTAATTGGGCCTCCGGTTAATGGGAGGCACGCTTCCCCTACACCGCTACTATTAGGTTTCCTAATTTTAGAATTTGACTTAAGGCATATCGCATTCGATTCCCGGTCCTGCCAGAGTTAAAAAAGCCAAGAGATGGGAAGACACAGTCTTATTTGTGGGTGCCTTGCGTCTCCCGTAATATTGTAAAGTAGTCACATTTGCGGGGTGTAGTTACAAAGTGGTGTCTATTTTTAAGGAGACAAATTAAATGAAGATCCTACTTTCTGAAAAACGAAGAACAATATTATAAATTTTACGAACATTTTCAATAATGCATGTTAAGAATAAGATCTCGCTTGTTGGATATAGTTACAAAGGCCATTGAAAATGAAAGGAGCCCGAGGCTATAAAATGAAAATATGTACCGTTATTTCAAATTGATTATCCAGCACTGTTGAGGCAATTAATCCACTGCGGCACAAGGTGGTGAATGGCCGTCTTTTTAAATTCCTGTAGCTGCGTTGTGAAACAGTTCCGAAAGTACTGCTTGACGTTTTCGTCCGAGGTAAATCGTTTGCCTCTCAGGGCATTCTTGACACAGTTGTGTCGTGTTCATTTACCTTCTCCCCTAACTTTTCAGTGGTGGCCTAGTTGCCTTTGAAACTTTTGTCCTATGTGAATTTATTCTCAACCCGTATCTTCACCCTTTTTTCCTAACAAGGGGCACCTTTGACCTCTAACACTCGGAACCGCACAATACCATGCTTAGAATAACAAGCAATTATAAAGAAAACAGTGGTGTGCTTCATTTCCATGCAAAACTCCGCAATTGTCTGTTAGTGCCACTAGACGGTGGCATAGTGTAGCTGCACTAACCAGTGCTCCAGTTGCGTGAGTGGTATAGCTGAAGTACGTATTTGTCTCTTGGAGTGTTCGCAAGCGCGTTACTGTTTAAACTGTGTACAGAGCAGTGATATCATAAAGAGAATTAACCCTACGCATGTGGTCCAAATATTAGGGACCAAGTGATGACGTTCTGAATATGGAAATGACATTCGGGACCGAGAATGTGGAGTTCGCGGAAATATTGTACAACATAATAATCTTCTATATAAATAAAATCGTAACGACCGTGTATCTGTTCATTGATTATTTTGGCGAAATTTCCATACAGTTATCCGTTTCAGGTGTAATAATGACCATCTGCATCATTTTTAGCTTTGGTGTCTGTTTGTTTGTTTGTCTGTTTGTCTATCCTTCTATAACTTGAAAACTACTGGATATATTTCCACCAAACTTCATCTTTAGAATCCACCTGTCCTTGGGTAGGTTTTAGCGCAAATATCGTTTCTAAATCCCTGAACTGAGTGCGGATTTTTACGAAACCGAAACCGTGATTTTGCACTCCCTCAAAGTATACACAGCCGAACTTAATGGAAATCTACCTGCCTTAATGAAAATTAATTTCTAAACCTTTTTTTCTCATGTGCATCATTTCGATAACAGAATTTAATAAGGGAGATATCATTAACGGACCGTTTTTTGGTACAAATCCCAGCGGACTTAACGCAAGAGCGGGTGCGTGTAAAGCGTATTTCTTACAACTTGAAAAATACTGAAGATATTTGAACCAAACTTTACATCCATCTGTCCAAGGGTAGGTTTCCTTGGTGTGTGTTAGTTAGTTTGTTTGTTTCTTTGTTTGTTTGTCTGTTGGTCTGTTTGTCTTTCTATAACGTGAAAACTACTGGATATATTTCCACCAAACTTCATATTTAGAATCCACCTGTCCTTGGGTAGGTTTTGCGGCAAATATTGTTTCTAAATCCCTGAACTAATTGGGAGTTTATACGAAACCGAAACCGTGATTTTGCACGCCCTCAAAATATACACAACCACACTTAATGGAAATCTACCTGCCTTAATGGAAATTAATTTCTAAACCTTTTTTTCATGTTCATCATTTCGATATCGGGATTAATAACGGATATATCATTAACGGATCGTTTTTCGGTACAAGTCCCACCGGACTTAACGCAAGAGCGGGTGCGCATAAAGCGTATTTCTTACAACTTGAAAACTACTGAGATATTTGAACCAAACTTTATATTTAGCATCCACCCCTCCAAGGATAGGTTTTAAGGTTTATACCCTTTCAAATTCCCGGAGTGGACTGGAGTTTTATAGGGGACCGAAATGGTGATTTTTACTCTCACACAATATATAAAGTACAAGAGCAACCTGACTGGAAATCGATCAAACTGTTTGGAAATCCATTTCTAATTTCTTTTTCTCATGTGCATTTTTCAACGGGAGGATTAATGAGAGTGATAACATGAAAGGTCGGTTTTCAGGCTAAGTCTAGTGGACATAGCCCAAAAGGTGTTATACGTGGAGCAGATTCCTTATCTATCCAGATAAATCATATCGTGACGACCGTGTGTCTGTGCATTGACTATTTTGGCGAAATTTTCGTACAGCTTTCCGTTTAAGGGGTAATAATGACCACCTGCATATTTTTTAGCTATAGTTTCCCGGAAGTCCTAAATTTTACCCCCCCCCCGCCCAAAAACAAGATTGCCTCACAATCTGCCCCACGAGATGAAAAATTGAAATTAAGCAAATGTATACGTTTTAACCGGTAACCTACGGAAAACTTCCAAGATCTTTAAATATTTCACTTTTTGTGCCGAATAATATCGAAATATAGGCAATTTAATGACGGTGCAGACCTTCGTTTCGAGGTATTTTGCTGCTAAACGGTAAGTCCTATCACAAAACGGATGGCACGATCTCCGTTCAATTTCGAGTGATCAACTACTTTTGTAATGTGATATTTTGTCGTATCTCTCTCTCTCTCTCTCCCTTAGAGGGTAGATTTGGCTGTATATTTTGATGGTTCGTAAATTTGGTGCTTTTTATACGTGTATTACTTAGTTTGACACACTTATAGGAAAGGTAGAGTCGTCGAATTTGGCACGCACATTAACACGACCAATGGCTATACGCGAACCCCATTTCATGATTCTAGCTTCCACATAAGTATGTGAAAAATAATGTAAAATGATGAAAATGTACCCAAATTTCACCCCATTCAAATATCGCAACTCAATCGAATACATAAATATGTGAGATACGAGAAAATGTTTTAACGCCAAACATGTATAGCGATGAAAGGGACGTCTGAGGGTTTAAACCGTTTGTTGGAATGATGTACCGTTTAGGAGCAGTAAATCTCGAAATGAAGGTTTGCACTTTAACGTGCCCATGCTTATCTGTCATCTATATAAATATAATCGCAACGAAATTTTGGCGGAATTTCCGTACAGTTATCCATTTTAGTTCTATTAATGACCATTTGCATATTTCTTAACTTTGGTGTCTGTTTGTCGGTTTGATTGTATGAGTTTTTATAACCTAAAAACTACTGAATATATTTCTACCAAACTTGATATTTAGAATCCACCTGTCCTTGTGCAGGTTTTAGGGCCAATATTATTTCTGAATACCTCAATTTACTGGGGGTTTATCCGAAACCGGAACCATGATTTTGCACTTCCTCAAAATATGCACATCCGAAATTAATCGAAATCTACAATCCTTAATGGAAATCCATTTCTAAAACTTTTGTTCTCATGTGAATTTTTCGACAGGAGGATTAATACGTGAGATATCATGAACGGTTGGTTTTGCAGGTTAAGTCCAGCGGACGTAGCCAAAAAATGTTGTACGTGGACCAGATTACTTATATATCTATATAAATAAAATCGTAACGACTGTGTGTGTCTGTACATTGACTATTTTGGTGAAATTTTCGTACAGATACCCGTTTGAGGGGTAATAATTATCGTCTGCATATTTTTTGGTTTAAATTCCTGAAAGTCATAATTTTTACCCCCTCCCCAAAATCCAGATTGCAGCATAATCTGCCAGACAAGCAAGATAATTGAAATTTGGCAAAATTATACATTTCAGCCTGTAACGAACGAAACATTTCACAGATCTTTAATTTTTCATTTTTTATCCCCGAAGAATATCGAAATATGGAAGCAATTTTAATGATGGTGCAGACCTTCGATTCGAGGTATTTCGTGAGATAAACGGGAAGTCCTATCACATAACGGATGGCACAATCTTCGTTGAATTAGGAGTTATCTTCAACCTTGGTCTTATGACTTTTTGTCGTATCTGTATCGCTTATACGTTAGATTCGTCTCTATTTCTGGATTTTAAGTAAATTTGGACTCATTACCTATATAATTCATACTTTCAATCACTTACAGGAAAGATAGTACGATTAAACTCTACACGAACATTGGCCCACCCAGTACCCATATGTGAGCCAAATGCTATGTCACATAATTATCCGAAAAGTAATGCAATGTATTCAAAGCTTCTGACTCAATCTGACCCTAGAATAGATTAGATGCGAGAAAATATCATAGGACCAGCCATTTAGATCGCTAAATACTGCGCCTTACGGTACAATCCTTTGTCAATGTGACGTGCCGTTTAGCAGCAGTTAATCTGTAAATGAAGGTCTGCAATATTGTAAACATGCATATACTTTCGTATGTCCATCTATATATATTCATTGATGTCGATTTGTAGCGATCGAGAAAGGGTGTGTCTGCTATTGTAATCAGTACTCCCTACACTGACTTTGACTGCTGGCAGTAGGAATGGGGTCCTTCTTCAACTCCTGAGTAAATGGCATTAGTGAGGAGGGCCTACCATTTTAATGAATAATTCACATCTCGATTTGTCTTACAGAAGGCGAGCGATTATGCAGTTTTGTTCGAAAGTCCCCTACCCTATTGTGTTTGGCTCTAGCCCAGGGTGCCCGCTATTATAAACAAATGTTCCAATCTAAAATTTGACTAGCATTAGGCATAGTGGCCTGCTATTTTCATGGAAACTCCTTAATTCTGTGTGACTGGCAGTAAGCTGGCTGGCAGCAGTAAAAAGGGCCTGTCGTTATAATGATAACTGCACAACTCAATTTTGACTGGTGATAGGGAAGTTGCCTGCTATTATAATAGAAACTCCTCAACTGTAATCTGTCTGAAAGTAGGAAATGGGTCTGCCAATGTAACTAAAACTCCCCAAATCGATTGTGACCGCGCAGTAGGCAATGGGGCCTGCAATTATAATGTAAACTCGATTGTGAATGTCAGTAGGCAAGTGAGCCTACCGTTATCATCACAACTCCGCAACCTTCACTTTACATTGGAAACAATGTATGGGGACCTCCCCATGCTATTTCTCGGATAAGGCTAAGAGACATGCAATGTTTAATCAATCTCATTTACTGCACGCACAGTATTTACGTCGATATCCGTATACAATGTAGAATACCATAGCGAAGCACGGGTACATTTGGTAGTTCAGAAATATAATGGCGATGACACAGAAATACGCGACATTACGATGGATAGATATACAGATTTTGAAGGACAGGAGAAACCTGAACCTGACGGTGGCTCTTCAAGCACTAGACGACATTCACCTCCAGAACAATAGGAACAGTCAATTCAAAGTGAGCTCGAACTCTCTCCACCCAAAGGACGAGGTCCAACGTATTAAAAGGTATTGATGACAGCGTACTGAACCGTACCCCTCCCTTACCGAGAACAAATACTCCAGCATATACGCACACATCGGGAGATTAGGAGGCGTCGATCGCGACTAGAAAAGGCCAGATAAATAGCCTTGAATTGGAAACGACCCTCAATACCAATGGAAATAAATATGGGACTAATACTACTAGCAATGAAATTCAAATTAAGATTAATTAGGGTTTATTGGTATGATGAAATTAAAAACAGAAGCAAAGGAAAGAAGCAAACACTTTAAAATATCAATAACCAAAGGATACATACATGAGCAGAGTCTGATGAGTTGATGTGGTAACACCATTTCGTTAGCAAGGTATTTTTCAACTCCAAGATAAAATTACACTTACGACGGGCTCACCGTTTTAAAATTAATCTCATTTCATTATCTGCCAATACAAATATAATCCACACGGGGCAATCAGATCGTTCCTTCCGCGAGATTACAATCATCCTTCACATACGCGTCTTCAAACTCCGACATCTTCACAACAATTACCCTACAACGATAAGCTCCCACGCATCATGGAGAAGAACAAGCCACGAGCAGATAATAAAAAGGAATCTAGGTATCGTCATGGCACAGAGGGGGAACATCTCTGGACCAAAGAAACAATGAACAAAACCCAAAGAGAAACACAGGCATGCATATAGCCTAAATATGAGGAAAACAAACATGGCGGCGTCGCGGGCAAGTCAGTGACCAATGTAGCCACAAGCTAAAATAAACAACACCGCACCCCAAGCAAACATAAGGTACAGGAACAAGATCAAAAACGAACTTGAGCCGAGCGATATGTGATCTAATCACTAACCTCACTCGCCAACACATACCCAAACATCCAGACATTGCCGGTATCGAGTTCAACTCCAGTTAACGGTCGAAATCCAATTCAAATACTATGACTCTCGAGGTCATCGACAAAGGTCTCATACATCACGGAAACAGCGTGCACGGCTCAAACAATTCAGGAGTGGGATCAGGGAAGTACCTCGTACGACACGAATGGAACTTCACACGGGGGTGCGCGTTCTTTTGACGGCGTAACTCATTAGAATGCAGTGCACATAATTAAAATCAATCTGAGACCCAGCTATCAACATGATCTGCGTGGGCTCCATTTTATATTCTTCTGTCTATAAACAATACAAAGATTCGATCCAAAGAGATATTAAAACTATCTCGTCGGAAAGAATGATGTCCCGTGTTCACAACCGAGAGAGCTGCCCTCTCTAGTGCAATCTTGGAAATAGTTAAGTCAATCAATGAGAAGTCCGGAAAAGGCCATTAGCAATGACATAAAGGTAACTTTTATGAACCTGCCATTTAAGCATGGCTCAGTACTAGAGAACATTTATGAGGAATATTACAATCGTGGCTTCAATTCCTATAGAAAACAAATGAAACGCTATAAGTGCATCAAAAGTAAATCAAATTTCACATTAATTCTAAATTATGTGTCTAGGAAACGGGGAGCAGGTGCTCATTTGAAAGGAAACAGACTGTCGCAATTACAAACTATAAAATGGTATGTATTATAGCAATTTGATGGTGCAAGGAGGTATGGATCATTATTGGGATCTGCAGGCGTGGGCACTGGAAGGGTCTAAGAAGTTTGGCTTGGTCAATTTCTAGGCTTCCATTTCCTTTATCGACCATCTCAAGGCTGAATATGGCATTTCATCCAGGCACATTATTACATTTTTCACACGTAAGGACATAGAAGAGGATAATATACGTCAGAAGGCACAACAGTTTGTGGAAGAAGTGAACATATTTATAACAGAGAAGGGTGTGGAGAAAGGTAATGTTTGGAACAGTGACCAGAGTCAGTAGAAGGGTGTGGAGAAAGGTAATGTTTGGAACAGTGACCAGAGTCAGTACCAATAGGAAATATCTTCAGCATCAACACTTTCCTAAGGAGGAGAGAAAACTACAGGTAGTGTGTTGCAGTCTGTACATAGCTCTACCCACAGCCACACAATTGATGTGGCTTTAAATTACATATAATTTCCTTCCTATGGAATTTATTATTGTTTCTTTGTTTCTCTCTATTATATGTTACTTTCAACAACCTGTCCACGAAACATTCATGTGGAGGCAAGCAAAAGTGGAAAAATGACTAAGGAACACATTAAACGTTTCCTAACTTCAATCCTTGGCGAATATGTAACAAATGAAAAGAGCCTATTGTTGTGTAATTCCTGTCAGGTCATTCTAGATGCAAGTTTTCCAAACAAAGATGTTACACTGAAGATATTGCCACCGAAAACAACAAAATATGCAAGCCCCTTGATGTTTACTTCTTTCAGCAATATAAGCTCTATATCAGAAGGATTACTGATTTTGTAATACTACAAGGTGCCAAACCACAAGTGAAGGTAACTGATCGTTATTTCATCGTGAAACTTCACTCTGTGATTTACAATCGATTTGCTGCACCTACGTATAAGCCTATGTTGCAATATGCTTGACGAAGGCCAGGTTATGAAATTGACATACCAACGTCATCATTTGAAAATATAATTAGCGCGGCTTTTGATAATGGACTGCGTGAATGCGAAAGTCATTTGGAATGTAAATAACGTGGCACCAGTGAGGTGTGCACATTGTTCTCCCCCACTTTCTTTTAACCACTTCATCGAAATCCCGCATCTGCACTTTGAGGACTAATATAATACTCTCAGGTTTGTGGTACTGCTATATGTGTGTTTTACGCTGTTAAAGGTACTCTAAACAGAGAGTATTTGGCGCTGCTGATTGAAAATGTAATGATACACTGCTGTCTTTAAATTACATATAATTTCCTTCCTATGGTATTGATAACTTGTTACTTTGTTTCCCTCTAATAAAATGTTGCTTGAGAAAGAATGCAAAGTTTCGCATGGAAATTAAGCACACCAAAGTTTTTTTAATGATTGCCTGTTATTCTAAGCATGGTTGCGTGCGGTTCCGAGCGTTCGAGGTCAAAGTGTCCCTTGTAAGTCATCCTATATCTTACGTAATTCATATATTCCCCGGACCTAGTGCTCGCTAATAAGCTCTTATTCTTACGGCAAGTTCTGTGCCTGTCAGGTGCTGCTATTTTCTTCAGGCCGCTTGGCTACGAGGCCCCACCTCCGACCAATCAGTAAGCCGCTGGCCATCTTCGTTGATCTGCTCTCTTCTTTAGTGAGGAGATAGCCGCCATTAATATTCGGTTGCTTGACTGAGATGCGACGAAGGCGTGCTTGGTGTCTTCTCTGGGGCTGGAGTTTAGCCCAAACCATGGATGTGGGTTAAACTATAATGGAAAAGGGTGCTTTCTCACACTTAAATCTTCTGTCTTCTGAATTCCTGTGATCGTCCTCAAATTTTCATAATATGCATCTTTCTGATAACAATAACGACGTGAGTATTGTATTCGAACGCTAACGCGTCCCCATCAGTTTCCTGGAAAATGTAAGTTCTTTACCATTTAATTTGGAAGTGACCTTCAGTATCCAGACTTCGGAAATCACAATTATGATGGATTTTGGTGCTATCTATTCCCATCAAGTTTCTACTTCCACGAAACTCGGCATTTTCTGTAGTAGGTTGTACCTATCACCAATCTCGGGTTCGAATGCAGTTTAGAAGAACAGGCAATTGAACATCTCGTCTCTTCATTCATATTCTGGATTTCCTGATGACTTGTCCAGTCTCTCCCCAAATTTAATTAAGTGGCTGAAAAGCTCGGATTTTAAAGTGTAAATATTTATTGTGTAAATTGTATATAGTGTGTAATCACCGCACGACTAAGTAAATACCTATATAAACTAAGCATATCCCACGATTTAGAGAATGAGCCTCTTCATCTTACCTACAGGTCCCCGGTAAGATTCCCGGCAAGTTTGAGATATCATAAGCTGTAACTAAGTGTTTATTTCGGATTCATTCAATGTCACGGGCTTCGTGTTCTTCATTCAGTAAAAGCACTGATAGTTAGGTTATTGTTCATGACAAAATTACTTATGGTGGCTGATCGGGTCCTTTTCGCCTAACATCATGAGATGAGATTGCCTTATTCATCATTCTATATTATCTTCTGTTGCACCAACAGATTTACTGCTATTATTCTCACTGGCTCCGGGTTATATTGGCGTGTATATGGGAGTGTGCTAGTTATTGATTATTGATCATCTCTTCTCCTGATTGAACAGATTTTATGGCATTGATGGCCAATTGATAATTGTTTTTCCAATTTGTTATACAATGAGCCTGTGTGGTCATGGAGATAATTTTTGTTTTGATTTCTTCAAGTTTTTAGTCGTTCTTTTATAATTCTCATGTTGTTTTTCCTCTACTCCCACTCAGTTATTTTCTCCTTTGTTCTTGATATCATTAATGCATGTATGAATTTGTTTATTGCCTAATTCGAAAGTTTGTACAGCCATCTCCAAGGTCAGAGCTACATTAACCTAACTCTGAACAATTCTGTTAAGTTTTTGTTATTTATGTTCATGTAAAATGACCATAACATGCAGCAGTTGTAGAAGCTACCGAAAAACGAAGTTAAGAGAGAGGTATGGAAGAAGAATTATTATTATCTATACTCCGCTAGTTTAACAACCCATGGCTTAGTCAGGAAATTATGGCTTGTTGGCAACGCTAACGGCACTCCCCGATTAACTATTGGGGAAGTTTGTGAAATTAGTGTCCTTACAATTGTAAGTACCCAGTAGTGTGTTTTAAAGAATACCTTAAGTATGTCCCCACAACAAAATATTTATGGAACCTAGAATGATATTAACACCATCAGATCGTCTTCAGTACTGCGTCCAATCCAGCGGCTTGAGAGTTCCTCATCCAGGTAGCAATACAACTTCTGTTCATCGGTAAGATGGAGTCCCAACTTGTTGGAACATTGAAATTACGAGCATGCTCAGAAAGATTCAAGGAAGCTCCTTACCTATAGGAGTAGCCTAATGGAGTCCCACTATCATTTGACAGGTGAGGGACTCCTTGGAAACAACTTGGTAAATTAAATGACATTTGATGGGGAGTTATCAGTATTAATATGGCTTATGGAGGAAGAAAAGTAGAACTGGCTGAGTCAGCAAAGAGGAAGCGTCTGGAAATTATTGGAGTTAATGATATTTGGGCAAGGGGAAAAAAAGAGGAAGGGATATGAGATTATAAAGTATATACGGGAGGGCATAATGAGGTGTATGGCTGTCAATCAGGAATACTATTGCACACAAAATAGTTTCTGTTAGGCACGTAATTGAGCGAATGATGTGGGTAGACTTGGCACTTAGAGGAATTAGGAATTGCTGTACTCATCATTTGAGGGTGCAGATAAGGATGAAGTTGACAAGTTTTATGAAGTATTGAGAGGCATCGTCGTCAGGGTCAACAGCAAGAATAGAATAAATGGGAGATTTCAACGCGAGAATTGCAAATCAAACTGAATGACATGAACGGCTGATTTGTAAGTGTGGGGAAGAAGTGAAAGTTAATAGGAATGTGAAGCATCATAAGGCTATTTACACAGGGAAATGTACGGGCATCAGATCCATAACAGACCGAATCATGACAACTTGAATTCGGGAGTTTCTGGTTATTCCGAGGATTTTTTGATGATACAGACCATAGTGAACTAATTATATCTAGACCTAGGATAAATAAAGTGAAATCTGTAGACAAATAAGGGTTGAAAATGTTCAGGATGAGGAAATTAGAAAAAGTACATGGCTATGATTAGTAAAAAGTTTCATTCAGTCGACAGTAAGCAGGTTCAAGAGAGAGAAAGAGAATGGGAAACATACAGGAATGCTGTAGTAGAAACAACAACTGTGTGTGAAGAAGGGTTAAAGCAAACATCCTGTTGGAGTCGTAAAGTGAGACAGTTTGTAAACCTACAAGATGGTGAGGAAATGGCTAAAAACAAGGACTGATAAAGACAGGGAATTGTACGTAGGCGAAAGAAAATTTACATCCAAGTAGAATTTGTGGGAAGATTTCGGTAATGACATTGTAAGGCTATGGTAAGCAGCAGAATCCTGGAAGGGGAGGAAAAAGGAAGCTCCTAATGGATCCCAGGGAATCAGTGGACAGGTGGAAGTAATATTCTGAGAATCTTCTTTACGTAAAAGGAAATATTCACCTTGATTCCGCTTACAACCGATCACATCGAGAGGAGGATACTGATGTTGATTAAATTACGCTAAGGAAGTGGAAAGGATCATAAGTAAGCTCAATATACGTTCAGCAGCAGGAATGGATTAGATTAGACGCAAAATGCTGAAGTATAGCGGGAAGACAGAGAAGAAATCGCTCCGTAGATTAACAAGATTATTATGGAGTTTTAGCAAGGTACCATCAGAAAGGACAAAAGCTGTAAATGCACCTGTGTAAATGCAAGGGAACAGAAAGGAAAGCAACAAGTATTGAATTATTGAACCCATAATTCTAACCCTGCTAAATAATGCAACTAGAAAATCACAACAACAAGATGCAACTACAAGCGCAAACATAATTCTTTATTGCAAGCTCATATCATATTCTGTGACATCACAACTCACCGTGGGAGTGAGCGAGCCACCCATCCGGATGGTATTGGAACACTTCGGCCGACTTCGAGTAATTAAAAATTGACTTCCACGTAATAAAATTCATTGCGAGAGATTTTGGCCATATCATTAATCAAGAAATAAATAATTAAGAATTGTAAGAAATATTTAATGAAGCTAAAATCCACAGGGTGGAAATGTAAGTAATTAGACCTGGAGAAAACTTGTTTTCCATACTGGTAGATTAGAAACACGTGCCAAGGTCAAGCAATCTGAAAGTGCACGAAATCGCCTACACGAAATTAATTCCACCCGTTTAAGGCATGGGAAATATCAGTAAGCAGCACAATTATGACTTGAAATTAAGGTGGAATTTTCGTGGTGATTCTCAAAGAAACCGGTCCAGTGGTTATCAAATTGTATGATTACACCACAAGATATCATGACAAGTATAGCGTCACTAGGAAAGCTATAAATATCCTTTCCATTGGACAGTAGATTCACTCATTTTGTAAGATAGCGAGCGGGAATCTGCCTCGGCAACATCAAGGAGAGTCTTTAACTGTCTCCTCAAATAAACTTGTGATATTTATTGAGTTAGTTGGCTCGAGATAAAATATTTTTACCAAGAGGTAATGTCGCAAAATATTTTTTTAAGTTGAATTTGCAACAGAATTCTTTAACTACTGCAAATCGAAACAGCGAATTTATAGATAGGTCCTCGTAATTACTGTGTGTCTTTGTAGTCAGTGAAGGCGAACATAAACGGGCTAAGGTAAGCTTCGCTTCTCATATCTTGTGACCACCTGGTGACAGGCGAGAGTGAGGGAAGTTCTCACGGATAGTTGAATTCTCTCCGACGAACGGTGAAGTCATACACATTGTGTGCATATGGAATAATTCATTATTAACGCCTTTTTTACCAATTAAAGTGTAGAGTCTGTGTAATTATAAAAATCATAATAAAAAGAGAAGAATATTGTCTGCAAATATGAGTGGTTAATCTCTGAAACGAGCTGGCTCAAATGTAACCGGGATGACCTCGACAGCTACGATGCCGTTACAAGGTCTGTCTGAATTTTAATATCATGTTTTGTAGATATAAATTGTAAAAGCTTGTCCCATTAAATTACTATGTTGCGTGTGTAAAAATTAAATATATTGTAATGTTGAGTCGAATTGTCTATTATTCATGTCGGTGTGCGAAACTCTTAAATGCGTTTAAAATTTCTTTAGGAAAATGTAATATTTGAGGTTTTAGATATTGCACTGAAAATCAACGAAATATGTTCAAGCTGATAAAAGTTACAATATTGATAACGATAAAATAGTCATGGTGAGCGTGATAACGTCTAATGTCAAATTAATAAAAATATTAATAATAATGATACTAATATTCACGTCAGGATAAATTTTAAATGATAAATCATGTGTTCAGCAGTAATGTCAAGTAAGATTTGCAATTTATAACGAAATCCTATCAAGTCTGATAAAGTTAACATTTATTTTTGGGAAGCTTAAATTTTGTGACACCGTGTATTTGTGATACAGAAAATCACGGAATGCTATTTCGCTTTTGAAGTCAGAAGGACGTAAAGAAGTCGATTGTGAGATCCTTACAAAGTTGTTGATCATGAGATTACGTATACGTGAAAAGTTTCGAGCAGGAAGAAATGGATTCTAAAGGAAATGAAATATTATGAGAATAGTTAGGAAGATGTTAAAGGTAGAGTAAGCCTGTATTTTGTGAGTGATGTATAATGAACAAGAGGCTGAGGACAATAGGCCCTGTTTTTCGACGAGAGAAATTTGTGTGACAGGGTGTATGTGAAGAGGTATTATTTCTCGGACAGGTCGTGTAAGATAACGATGTCCTGTAAGCAATCCAGAATAGTTGACTAATTTAAATGTGACCCAAATCCAAACGAGCTCGTTGTAACGCCTATTTTGACTACAAGTCAATGTTCTACCATGGTTACTATTTTATATAAGACCGTAGGTCTTGGCAATTAAGTTCAAGTGACGATTCTATGTAGAACCAACATAGTGCATTTTTGTTATAGTCGACCTCACAAACAAAATACATTCTGGCACACGGTCAAGGTAATACTTGATTATTGTAAACTGAATTCCATTCTGTATTTTACGAAACGAAATTATCGTTGACTAGCAACATTGCAGGTGTGAAAATTGAACGTTATTATAATGATAGTCTAGCTGGAGTAGATTGATGGAAAGTTACTTCACTGGATAGTTCACGGCAACACATGTTTGGAACGTTGAGGTGATTAGCCATTTGGAGCCTCACACTTGAGTTATGCTGTGGATTTCGTGATGGTGGTGATTACTGTTTTCAGCGATGTTACGTAAAATCAAACGAGAGTTGATTTTGTTTTTATTTACCGAACTTCACTATATGTGTTGATATTGTATTGAGTTTTATTGTAAGAAACGGACATAGTTATATTTCCAGGTTCGAGTTCATTCTGTGGCGAGTTTCATTTCATGAGTTTCAACGAGGATTAAATTTAAATATCCGGGATTGTGCTCGAAGTTACGATTTCGCCTGACGTGTTCATGTTCGGTAAACTTTCGTTTATCTATCTACATTCTTTATTTTTAAATTTATTTTTTTGGATGTCCGGTAGCTATCGATCAGTGCCGTGTGTTGACACTTAGTTGATTTATGTTGGATTTACGCTACGACTGCGATTTCGATTCGTCAGCTGTTAATATATTTTATTTTCAATTTTCGTTATTTTACTTTATGGTAGGCGAGACATTGATCTACAGATTACTTGTTATTTAGTTTAATGGGACGAGTGTAGGTTGACAGATTTGTAACAGGAGTCGTAGTTATAGAAGCTGGAAAGTTTTCCTTTCATTTGTTTTATAGTGTGGACTTGTAATTCAATAAACTTAACATGATTATTTTGCTACCTGAAAGTTGGTTCAGTATGAACATTTTCAAGTGGCTTTTCTGTAACTTCAGTGTTTAGCATTTTATTCCTGATGCATAATGAATCAGTGTCTCCTACATTTCGCAGTTTTGTTCCTTCAGGATGACGTAACGTAAAATCTCCTCGGATCAAGTTGAATTTGGTTCCTTTGAACACGTGTTTGGGATGGTGCATGTTTCAGCAACGGGATTTTTCTATAACTTAAGGGTGTCACGAAATGACAATACATGGTGGAATTTTATTTTGATTGTGACCATTCCTGGTAACTTGTAATGAATACTATGCTTTCTAGTCATATTTCTCAACCTATCCAATGCAACTGATAGTCGATTTGGTTCGATTAAAGGTCCATTCGGAGGATGTTACAATATCCGATAGGATACCAGGCTGGTGGATAAACTTAATTAATAGTAAATAAGGAATTCTACTTGTTGAAAGTCAGAATTTCCACAGATCGTTTGGATTGACTCTCAGTTATAGTTTGGATTGATGGTGCCCGATTTTCAGGTTTTATTCTCGTTTTCTGGTTTTTGCTGTCTATGAATTTTATATTTTTTCATTCCTTTAAACGTAATGTTAAACAATAATAAAATAAAAAGGTATGGCTCACGTTATGTATTGTGACTGCGTTGAAATGTTGTAAAATTATTACGTGATTTTCCTAACCAATTTAATAAATTATTTTGTCGTGATTTAATATTAGTAAGTATTTTAGTAAGCACATTTTTCCTCATTTAAAGTATTTAGGCTCTCTTCTGAATCCTATCGTTTGGTCAATGTAGTGACAGGAATAAGAAACCACTACGACCCCAAGATCTAAGACTTCGATATTGCTCTATTGAAGCAGCAGATTCAGACGACCAACGGTGGAACGGTAAGTTCAAGGATTCAGTAAGAAGTGTCGCATTCCACGTGGGGCTTGAGGAGACTTTAGTCACGATAATGATGAGGATAATTTTGACAAGTTGGACGTCAGTAAGAAGTGGCGCGCCAAGAGGGGCCTCGATGTCACGATACGATGAGGGAGCCTATGTCACGATAACGGTTAGACAATATATACCATGGACATTTTTAACGATAATACGAAATAATGTTGAGGGTTAAGCCACATTATAAATGATACAAGCCAGATGAAGACTAGCGCTGAGCCACAGTTAAACAAATTATACCCAACGAGAGTGCTAAAAATTATTGCGTTTAACGAGGAGCATAACCACTTAGTAAATAGTAATAACAGTCACAATGCATTTAAGGAAGCCGATATTTTAGGCTTTATTTCATTTTAATGCATGTTACAGTTAAAAATTTTGGAAGTGCAACTGTTGAATTACATTCAAAATTTATGCTTTACCATGTTGGATATTTAATTAAATACCTGGAAGCAAAGCAATTTTTGGATATTTATCCGTATTATTATAACTTCATAACTTTCTTTTATTAAATTATTTGTGATATTAGCCACATAAATTAAATTTAAATAAGGCAGCTGTTGCAAACTTTTGAGTTTTATTTATTAAATGTTAATAGCGTTTGTATGTGAAAAAAACCATAGTGAAATCTTTCCATAGTGGTGTTGGGTATCCTGGTTGCAGTAAACAGCCAGTGTACTCATTTCGATATTTGTTGTTGTTGAAATGGAAGGTCAGGTGACGGTGGATCTGCTGAAGCAGATGATGGAGAGTTTGGTGGAAAATATAAAGGTTCTGCATGATAGTCAGAATAATAAGATGGAGGACATGAAAGTTCAGAATGAGTGTGTGGCGGATAAGTTAGAGTCTAGGATTCAGAACACTAGGTAACGATTTAAAGGGTAGATCTCTGGTTATGATTGTCGATCAGTCAACCCCATTAAGAGGTGTCTTGTTTTAGAATAAGCATCAAGCAATGTTTTTTCTCATCATAATTTAGCCGTTTAGAATAAGGATAACAATAATTATAACGATAGTTATGGCCTGTTGCAGGTCTTTTGACCTGATGCCTTATGGTAAACGGGAATATCTAAGCACTGAGAAAAAGAACAATACATGTGCCAAATTCGTTTTCACCATGTATCCAGCGACTGTGTTTGTAAAATCTGCGGCTCACGTTGTTCACTGTACCAGCTGGTCGACTGCACACAAAGAACACTTACTCCTTCTCATTATGCTAAAGGTAAAACCTTGTATTGACAGTGAATTTCTCTATTTTAAAATCTTATGTACACATTGTGTTTAATATTAAATATTATTAAATCCTCCATACTGTGCATCTCAACCATGATGTTATGAAAAGGATGTATTTCATCTCGAATCATTACTCTGCACCAGTCCACATGTTGTATCAGTACTCGCGCACTGCGCACTGCTGAACCCTTACAAAGACTTGGATCACCTCTAGGAAATAACTACCCGAAACATTGAGATCTGAATCATTAAGCTTCATGTGAATACCTGCAATGATTTATTGCTGATTGAAGACCTTCCGCCTGTTCTTCTTTGTTTGCTGTACCATGACTTCAGCTGTTTTATTTTCCCGATAGCTTGCACCAATTGTTCATTTAACTTCTTAGGGCTGGGATAAAAGCTGTAGTTTAATCGATGGTTTGGTGTTTTAAAAGATTAAAATAATTTTAATACAATGTCATCGAGGTATCCACTGTACATTTTCATATTGCATGATAAATAGAAGTAGCAAGTTATTAGGAATAAATAATCTGAAACTATTTAATAGTCCCCACATTATATACAGGATATTCCTCTTCAATTGTCTCTTGAGGGTATTGTAGGTTATGTTTCCTTGGCAGTTCGCAATCCATTTTCTTTATATGCATGTATGAGGAAAAGTGAAATATGATTGGAAGGGCATTTGGCAGTAATTGCCGCTGGTCACTTCAAACATGTACTTATCTTCGAAATGTACTGAGCATGTGGGACTGTATTGGTTGAGATACCATTTGTCGGTTTTCATTCTCACACAGCATTGTTCAGTTAATTTCTTGTTCTATAAAGGGCAGAAGAAACACAATGAAATAAATAATTGCCGTGACTGCTAGTACTTTCTCTGTGTAAACATTAAAATGGGTTTAATGACAAACAGAGATTACAAAACAAATCGCAGTTATAATTCAGTATTAGTTACTTAAAACAAAATGTATCCTTAGAGTAGTTACACTGATTAGTGCAGCCATATGCTGAATATAGGGCTGGCATCCTTGAATGTGACAATCTAACTTTTCGCTTCGCAGAACATATAAATTCCAGTCGCCATGCACAATTTCTTGTTCAGCTGATCATGTGTTCTCATGCTTCCAAATGTCAGGCATACAGCCCTTCTATGATATTGTAGATCGTTGTGGTTCAGATAACCTACAGGAATATTTGTTTGTGTAGTTCATGTGGTTTAGGCTTATGTCCTTAATGACTTCCTTTCCAAATTTCATATGAGGTGGCCTGCACTAATCCATCTCTGGTGAGATCATGTGTACTCAATGTCTCATGTCTTCTGGATTGGCCCAGAGCAAGTTTGTCGCTTGTATTTTGTGCCTCAGTGTCATCCTTGACTCTGATGTTATGAAAGAGACTGAGACATGAGCAGTGCTAGTACACCATTCCTAATACAGCCACATCCTGAAGGATGTGTGTGAAATTGGCATTCATATGTTTGGTCCGTGTGTATATTTCAGTGAACATGAGAGACCGGTATGTAACAGCACTGCGTGGATAGGAGAGGAAAGCAATGGACAACTACCTCACTTTTCATCCTCCTCACTGACACCTAACTCTCAATTACAGCTTATGGTAGAACTGTTAAGGATCCTTCCTGCCTTTAGGTTGAGCACTTCACAGACAACATGAGATATGGGATATGCGTATTTCGTTCCAAGCTGTGTTTGTCGCTGCAGTGTGTGAAAGATAACAGTGGTAAATTTTATGTTCTGAATATAACAGAATAGGTTTGTTTATGGTAATATAATTTAGTATGTCTATTCATTTTCCTCATCATTGAATGATATTTTACAATGTTTGATATTACGTGATTGTTCCTCATTTCAAAAATATCCCTGAGCATTCGAACAGGACTTATTCCCATTCCTGAATGTTTCTTTGTTGTGTGTTTTTGAAGATCCTCAACATAAATATTTTCTGAAAAGCGATAATGAAGATTTAAAACTGAAACGGACTCCATTCACGAAGAAATTAATTATGAATTGTTATGCCCACTCATATGTTTCTAAATTGCGAGGTGTGTCTGAAGAATGTGCCTAATATAATTATTATATTTTCCACAGGACAATTATGAACTTACATCAGACGAGACTCATTTGAATGAAGGTACCAAGCCAAAGTTGGCAAAGCCAGGAGAAACACGCGTGAACACAATTGAAGCAATCTATTATTTTGATGACCTT
Organism: Anabrus simplex; assembly: GCF_040414725.1. Lineage (NCBI taxonomy): Eukaryota > Metazoa > Arthropoda > Insecta > Orthoptera > Tettigoniidae > Anabrus > Anabrus simplex. Next base: position 22,234,657 of record NC_090277.1, on the reverse strand, counting down.
TTTCTCTGATTATGCAAATTGTGAGAAATCTACATAATAGATTTCAATAAATGACCCCTCTTTTTAAAGCTGAAATATGATATGAAGGCCTGGGGGAATAACGATGAATGTCACATTTCCATTGTTCTGAGATATTTGAAGTATAAAGTTTGAAACGCTTTATTACCTAATTAATACACATATGAAGACCATGCCGGCTGTGAAACAATACAGCTACGTTCTAAGAATGTACTTACAATGTTTCATGTTTTAAATTAAACAACAATGTAGAATAATCAACACTTATCTATTAGTGCATGTACGTAAGCAGGAATATAGATGAGTATCTAATTCTTATTCCAGAACAGGGTTCAATCATCACACTTAAATTATATCTTCTATACTTCTGGAGTGTAAACACAATAACACTTCAATATACAATGGAACATTATTTTAAAAACTCGTATTAACGTGCGTTTTCATTAAATATGTGACAAATTTTCATAAAACTGCTTTGAGCGTTCTGTTGTAAGAAGCTTGGTCAGTTCCTGCAAATGAAAAATTAATGAAAATTAGTTAAATAACAATACTTAGGGGTGTTAATAAAAATACTATCAAAGTTTAATTACATTCAGATCATTCCATTTTGATAGTGATATAGGCAGGATCTCGGTGTAAGCTTGCCCTGGTAGGGTGAATTCCCCCTCTTTGCAGCCCAGACAAAGTAATCCTTCTCGCCTCTGTAACGACGACAGTTCCCGAGGCAACGTTATAGCTTGCAGAGTTTAGTGAGATAATTCGTGGCTGTTAAGTTTCCACCTTTAGTTCCTTTAAAAGTCTTGAGGGCACAGGTAACTTCTTTTTGCAATGCCCGTTAGAAGAAAAGAATGATGTCCATGTTTTAAACATTGATTGATGACATTCAAGAACTTGGAATGGGCTTTGTTTAAGTCTGCTGTGGCGTATGACCTCATGCCAATCTTTAGGTATGTCCGTTACTGCAGTGTGTGATATCAGCCCCATATTTTTGTCGCACTCAAGATATGAGTGTCCTTTTTCTGGAAATGTCATCGTAATTTTTCCAGCCTCTGGCAAACTGTTACTACATAATGAATGTACCGAAATACAGTAAAGTTTTTGTTTTGGCCAGCACATGAATCGCAGAATATATGAAGCCGTTTCACATCAGAGGAGATAATGTTAAATATAAAGTGGTGAAGCATTGATATTCCATCATCCGCTCCTTTCTTTGCTATAGTCTCATCATAACCATAGAATACAGACTCTCCAGTAGCTAAAACATGGATATTAAACAAATGAACTGTCAGGTGACGATTGTAATATATCATGTTACTTGCTGGCAGATTCTTCTGAAAATCCATAGCAATGGCCTCTTCTTCCTTCCTTTTGGCACAACATTTCTTGCAGAGATGTTTTGTTTCATAAAAAGCTGCAGCCTTTCTCAAATGAAGCTCTTTCCTGCTTTCAGATTCTTTCAGTTTTTTAGTCAATTGCTATAATCGATTTATGTTGCAAAGATGCCACTTCATTTAATACATCTCTTGGGCTTTAATACCGTCACATTCACTACATGTATCCGATCTTGGATATCCAATGAAATATTGTACTCCGAATTGAATATTCGCAAATAAGTGTCATAAGACACTGGATTATTTGAATACCTCTCCATGTACATCTGGTGTAATTTCTTTTCATTGAGTTCTTCTGGGAGATACACTTTTGATGTCCGGTTCAAAGAATAATGCTATTGACGACCTTGCAGGGACAGAATATGTTCATGAATTGCATTCCTGGTTTCATAACTTAGAGCATGTGGTCTATTTGTGTTCTTTCCTCTTCCGTCTGGTATCACATTACCACATTCTCTTATTTGCTCTTGAATGGTTTGTAATGTTCTTGGGGTTATTCCATGCAAAGCCAAGAATGCTCTATAGCAAACGGGCACTTCCATCACAACGCCATTTTCTTAAGTTCTAACTGTGTAAGAACATGAGTGGTCATGAAGAAGGGCTTAGCTTTGACATTTCCTAGGGCGTCTCCTTTGTACAAGATTTATTTTAATCAAACCACTTAAATACAATCTTTGTGCATCTCGATCAGGAAGACTATTGAAATTTCTTCATTCAGTCTATCGAAACACTTCAATCTGGCGCACTTACAGTCCTGTCCTATTTCATGTATCTGTGTTCGGCCATACTTTGCTTTCTTCTTCGCACTTCGGCTCAATTCTGGACTTTTATCTAGATCCCTTTTCAAGAAACACTGCACTTGGTTTTAGATTTACACCTCACTTTTACTAAACTGCAGCATTAATAATGGAAATGTTCATTAATGTAAACCCAACAATGCCACACTAAGAATAAATAAACAGAAATACCAACTCCCGATAAATATAATTCTTCCTTAAGAACAGAGTAGAATGGACTATCATCATTTTTCCTTCAAATACCAGGACTCTAATCGGTCTTCCATCTTCCACAAAATATTTAACTGTGAATATCACCGGACCCTTAGCATTATTCACACAGATGAATATTCACAAAGAAACTGCATGATTTGCTGCACAAAATGGCGTTAACACCCAAAAATTGGAAAAATTGTACCTTCATCGTTATTCCCATCAGGTCTTCGTATATATACTGTGATTGTTAAGGATTTGAAACAATATTAATAGATCTTCATGTAGTTAAAATTTTATGCTACCCCTGTGGGGGGGAGACACAGATGAAGAATACAATTGCGATCTCCCCTGCCTGTCATAAGAGGCGACTAAAACGGGTCCCGGGGTCTCTAAACCTTGGAATGTGTGTTGGCCGCCAGGGAGCCCTTAGCTGAGTCTTGGCGTTGCTTACACTTACTTGTGTCAGGCTCCTAACTTCACCTATCCTGTCCTACCTCCCTTGGTTAACTCCTGTTCTTTTCTAACCCCGATGGCATCGATGCCTAGGGAGTATTTTATCTTCACGCCGTTTGTGCCACTTATTTTTCTTTGTCCGGTACTTCATTTTCTTACAGTCGTATTCCTTCTTTTCTTATTTTCCTCTCTCTTCAACCCTCTGTGGGTGTGGGACACAAATACTCACATTACCTGCCTGTCGTAAGAGGCGACTAAAAAGAGCGACCAAGGGATGATGAAATTAGAATCATGGGACCACTTGTAATTAGTACATTATGTGCGGAATACCATGGGTTGGCGTTACATGCGAGTAGTGCCACATTGTGAGGAAAATCATGGGTCAACGTTATATACCAACCGTAAATTTATGTGAGGAACACCACGGGTCTGGGCGTTGTTTGTGATAAATGTCATGGTGTACATTCAACCGGTTGTTTCCATGGTGTTACATATGAGTAATACCATATTATGACAAATACCACGGCTTTACGTTGCCTGTGATTAGTACCATTATGTGAGGAACACCACAGGTTAGACTGGCGCCCGTGATTATTATCACTACGTGAGTAAAACCATGGGTCTGCATTGCCTGAGAATAATACTATTATGTGATGAAAACCATGAGATTTTGACGCCTCTGGGTGTTACCATAATGTGTATTACACCGTGGGTCTATGTTGCCTGTGATTAGTACAACTGTGTGAGAAATACCACAGGTTTGGCTGGAGCCCGTGTTCAGTCCCAGCATGTGAGGAACACCATGGGCCTGCATTGCTTGTGAGTTGTACCGCTATGTGCAAAACGCCATACATTTGTGCTGCTTATGAGTGGTGCCATTGGATGTGACATACAGTGGGTTCCATTACCTGTTATCAGTACCATAGTGCGAGAAACACCATGAGTCTACATAACCTGTGATTAGCACCACTATAAGAGGAACAACGTGATTCTGCTTTACCTGTGATTAATACCATTGTGCGAGAAACACCATGAGTCTACATAACCTGTGATTAGCACCACTATAGGAGGGACAACATGATTCTGCTTTACCAGTGATTAATACCATTATGAGGGGCCAGTGACATGAATTTGGACCCCATTGGATTAGTATCATCTCAATAATTAAGGCATTTAAATTTGGATCAAGTGATTGCTTTTGTTTCACGATCTTTTTCATCATCATTCATTTTGGATTCCAGTCAGTGGCTACATTATGAAGTTTTAATTTTCATTTAGTTCGCCTCGTACAATTAGGGGGCGATGACCTAGCTGTTAGGCCACCTAAAACAACAAACGTCATCGTCATCATCATCATAATCATAAAATTTAATGCTAGGTAATGTATAGCAGCTATTATTGTTCAAAGCCCCTCCACTGCATGGCAGCTGCTTTCATTACTGCTACTGCTACTTCATCCTAACCACATTTGCGCTACAAGCATGGCTACCTTCCTTTTGTCATGTGTCGACGAGCCCCAACCAATTTCGTCAAAATGTCGATCCACGATGTTCATCTTCTTGCAGATCTTTCTACGCCTAAAATTTTTCCTTAAAATATTACTTGTAACAGACTGTGCTTTTCAGTAGTGCTCATAATGTCACCCATATATTCGAGCCTCCTTATTTTAATTGTATTGATGATCTCAGGCGACAGTTCTTTGCTATTTGCTTTACGTCGCACCGACACAGATATGTCTTACGGCGACGATGGGATAGGAAAAGCCTAGGATTTGGAAGGAAGTGGCCGTGGACTTAATTAAGTTACGGTCCCGGCATTTGCCTGGTGTGAAAATGGGAAACCACGGAAAAGCATCTTCAGGGCTGCCGACAGTCGCGCTCGAACCCATTATCTCCCGATTACTGGATACTGGCCGCACTTAAGCGACTGCAGCTATCGAGATCGGTGACAGTTCTTTGAGTGGAATACTTCTTTTTTTTGTTATGCTCCAACCACAAGATCAGTGGGTTTTACCCCACTGTACGCTGCCCTGGGAAAGGTTTTTTATGGTTTTCCGTTTTTACTCTTAGCAAATGCTCGAGCTGTACCTTGATTAAGGCTGTAAAGTTGTCTAGGGACTTCTATTGAGAATGATGCATTTTAGCATTTTGAATGGGTAGATATGAAAAAGGGGTTCTGGACCACGAGGATTCTAGACCACGGCAGCCTGTGCGCACGCGCGGGGCTCACCTACCTGCGGGCGCCTCTCACTTGCCAGAGCGCGTGTGGAATGTTAACTACACATAGCCGGAGGTGTTTATGTAAGAGGTAATTATTTCTTGAAAGGTTACTGGTGTGGGCGAGGTGCAGTGACCATGGGGCGGAGACTGGATTTGTTTTAAAAGGTCACTTGCTCGAGTGCCTCTCACGGGCTAAGGGGGTCAGCCAGATAACTACACATAGTCGTTATGTAAGAGGTAAATATTTCTTGAAAGGTTACTGTTGTGGGGGGCGAGGTACAGTGACTATGTGGCAACTGGATTTGCTTTAAAAGGTTACTTGCTTGCGAAAGGTGAACAGAATGTTAGTTTATGTAAAAGAAAAAACCCTCTCCTCTTCTCCTACTGTGGGTGAGGGGGAAACTAAGGAGTGGTGCAGTGCAGCTGTTACTAGGCAAGATCCGCTTTGTAGCTTGTTGAAGTTTAGCTCCATCACGAAAAGTGATCAGGATGTTTGTGGCAGGTTGTAATTTTGAGTGAAAGTGAACCAGCCCACTGGTGAGGAGTGAAGGTGGTGGCAGGGAGTATTTAAGGAGCAGAGCATGACATGAAAACTATCATCTAGTTGGAAGAGAACTTCTCTACTACTACTACTACTACTACTACTACTACTACTACTACTACTTCTACATTTCTTTCCTCTTCAGTAAGTGATTTTAAGTTTAGTTAGCTTGTTAATTGTAAAAGACATACTAATTTCAACAGGATGGATATGCTAATGAAATTAAATAAGATAGCAAAGGCATCACAGTTTCATAACAGAAAACTAAGCGAGTAGCAAATTAACCATCCACTTAAAGAGCTGAGAGCAGTGGAAACACGTTTCGGAAGGAAAATAATAGCGGATATAAGAGGGGAAGATGAGGAGATCGTGAGTGTTCTCCTGCCCGCGCAATTCGCAAAACTTTCTGCAGAAGAAATAAATTTATTAAAAAAACGACTTGAAAATGATGTACAAAGGCAAGGAGAGGGGCTATCATCAAGTGTGCTACCTACAGTAGAATGTCGACAGTTACGACACTTATTTCAACTAAGTATGCAGAAGGTTTTTCGTTCTTATATGTAACTTCTTTTTACCGTATTTCTACAATTGTTTTGTTAATTGAAAATAGTATGTGCTGCTTCTTTTCAGGTCTCTGGTGTTGCTATGATGAAGTGGAAGAAAGTAGAGATTAAACCAGGATCCGAAAATCAAGCATATCCATGCAACAGAGTCGCCGACTACAAGTACATCGAGAGGAGGAAGTCGTCGCCAGTGCACAGCCTGTTCAAGATGAAGCGGGACAACTGAGCGCAGAACAACGAGAAGAACTGAATGGTAATTGTATTGAACTATGGAACAGAGGGTGTGAACTCTTCAGTTTTACAGTATATGTGACGAACCTGAGTAAAACATATGAAAGCCAGCAGGAGGTGACCGCTGCTGCAGTGCGATTTCTCTTGACTGAATTTTCAAGTAATGAGCATGTTTTACTATTTCTTGGGTATAATACATTCGAAGAAATTTACAAGATTGAATTTTCCTTTTCTTCACAAGAATCGAATAAAATTTCCTACTACCGGAATACATTGTTAGGGAAGCTTCAGGACGAGTCTCCAAGCGAATCTGTTCAGTTCACTAAATGCAGTAGGGAGTGAGCTAGCTCGATGGTTATACTGTGTGATGACGGATTGTACATTCGTGATATGTCGTTGCTACAGCAACTGCTGAACTTGTCTTGAGACGCAGAAAAATTTAGCACCAGGACGTAATTGTTGCCACATTCTTTTAGTCATGGAGTTTCCTTCGAGCAAACGTAGAAAATTAGACATTAATTTACAGACAGATGAAGATGAGGGAAGAATGCTAGCTCATTTTGATAGAGCGTTTGAATGCATTCGTGAGTTTATGAGGGAGGTAAATGGATCAATACTAATTTCATATCAGTTCGAACCTAACGAGGAGCGAGAAGAAGAAGCTCAGTTCGAGCTGATTCAAAATCTTAACGAGTTAGAGGAAATGCATAATCGGATGATAGAAATTTATTTACACGCTCGCACTGTTAATGGCCTAACTTTTCAGATAGAAGATTTGTCTGCTTTCCAGTGTAAGCAAATCGAGGAAGCTTTTCGGCGCAGAGTGTACACACTAGCGGTGGTAAATGTTAACAATGATTTCTTACTTCCCGAAGAGCTCCTAGATAAATCTCACATGTGGTTTAATAAATATGTGAAGAAAGCACTTAACACACAAGCATTAAAAGTAAATACCGTTCTCTGCACACAACATGTTCTTCACGATAAAATCGATAAAAATATTTTCATACAAGGAATGCTGAAATTACCGAAGGTACTAATTTGAGAGTATGGTACAACGAGCATGTAACTAAACCGATTCTGAAAAAAATTATCAGAGTTCGAGGCTCGTGATTCGGGTTGGTCTCTGCTACGAATTCGCGAATTGCGGATAAACATTAATAAAAATGTCGGTTTTCACGTGGGCAAGTCGCCAACTAGTCTAACGTTGCCTACAGCAGTTAGAAACAAGAAAGCAGTTATTAATCTGCAGAACACACGGGATGCTTGCTTTGCGTGGAGTGTAGTTGCTGGCTTAGTTCCAGCTAAACATCATGTGGATCGCATTTCTTCTTATCGACATTATAATTTAATTCTAAATTTAAAAGACATACCAATCCCGATGGAAATGAGATACATGAGAAAATTTGAAGAACAAAAGAAAAATATCCGTGAATGTATTCGGAGCGCAATATGACGAGAACAACTGGGTGAGCATAGGACAGAAAGATAACAAAAAAACAGTTTACTCTTGTACCTTTGTACGTTTCACATAAAACGTGTGAAAATAAAGTAGATCTTCTAATGCTTCAGATTGGCGACAGTGAGAAGTATCACTTCTGTTTAATTAAGAATCTTTCACGTCTTGTGCGCTCATCTCTTACGAACAGCCAGAATAGAATTTATATTTGCAGACGGTGTTTTTCTTACTTCTATAATGAGGAAAAATTAGCTTTGCACAGCAAAGACTGTATACAATTTCCGGTGGACAAAAGTATAATGCCTTCGGATAGGGAACGGCTAGTGTACTTTGCAGAGTATAAGATTAAAGAGACAGTGGGTTTATGGTAGAGGTTGATTTAATCTACCCACAGAACTTCATGATAAACATGCCGATAATCCATTGTGCCCTGAAAAATCTACGAGGCTAATGAGCACTCTTTACAACAAGGAACGGTATGTTCTTCATGATAGGCTATTAAAGCAGTATGTAGAATTAGGTATGAAAGTAGCTCGCATTTACAGAGCGATTCAGTTTAATCAGAGCGCATGGTTAAAATGCTACATTGATTTGAACACAGAGAAGCGAAAGTTAGCAAAAAATGAGTTCAAGAAAAGTTTCTATAAATTAATGAATAACGCAATTTTTGGTCGTTCATTAATGAACGTAAGGAAGCTGCGCGACATCAAACGGCTCACACAGTGGGAGGGTCGTTGTGGTGGACGTACGTTGATATCAAGAGCAAACTTCAAACGTCGTATTATAGTAGACGATCAGTGTATGATTATCGAAATGAAAAACTTCAAATTCTTCACAACCAACCAGTTTACCTCGGTGCTACAATTTTAGATTTATCAAAAATGAAAATGAACGATTTTCACTACGTTATTTTGAGAAACACTGATTCAAACTCACAACTACTATACACTGACACCGACAGTTTGATATACAATTTTTCATTTGATACATACGAGTTTGTGAAGGAAAATTCAGTTTTGTTTGATACAGGAAATTATAGTGAAAATAATCCTTTCCAAATTGAAAGAAAAAATCAGGTGAAATAGGTTTAATGATGGATGAAAACGCTGGAAGTATTGAAGAATTTGTAGGTTTGCGACCAAAGATGTATGCTATTAAGTTGTGTGAAAAAGAGAAATCAACATGTAAAGCTAAGGGTGTCAAAAATGTTGTTGATCACCTTTATTGATCAGTATAGACGTTGTCTGTATAAAGGTGAGCGAGTGACCAAACTACAAGTGTGCATCACTTCCACTCCTCATTATGTGTTCACGGTTCGTCAATATAAACTAGCACTCACAGCTAATGATGACAAAAGGTACATCACAGACAACAAAATTAATACATTACCATTTGGACAATACAGTCTCTTATTTAGTCGTTTTCAAAAGATTAGGTAATGCCTGAAGATGATGTACCAGTACGCAGCTTTATGTACACACCGTGGGAGAGAAAGAAGTATCATGCTTTTTGAAATTCGAGCGATCCATTCTGGTGAACTCTGGAGTCGATACTACGGATATTTCGGAACATTATTTTATTAATTTCTTTTATTTTAATTAATTTAGTAATTTATTCTGATAGACTTAATTTGACGCCAAAACATGAGGCGATTAAGTGCTTTTTCTTATTCGTATTAATTTTCATCATATTGCAGTACTTACTTATTAACATTATATCATCAATGGTTGATACTTAAATTTGTCGTCCTCAGATGTGTTCTACATAATTTAATTTGTTTGGTATATTATTATTATTAAGTTTTTCTTGATAGCTAAATCATTTATTTTCTATATTATATTCAAAGTGCTATCCTCCCTTCTGGAGCTTCTCCTTTCACATCATTGTAGTTTTATTCTGTTTCTCGTAACCTTAATTCATGCTATTGATGTTCCATCTCACAATGGTTATGTCATTGTTATGTCAAGTTGATGGATATTGATATTATATAATTTGATAAGCATTGCGTCATCGTTACGAGTTCACTGCCTCTCGAGTAGCGTTGTGGATCAGACGCTTGTGGTGTAGTGGTCATTCAAGACTTGATCGATGATGACTGGTTTATTGTACCTTATATTAAGTAACGTTGGCGATGCGATTTAAGGAATGTGATCATTACGATATTTCTTCGGTTTAACGTGTGATGTGATTTTGTAAACATAATTACTTTTGGCGTGAATATGTTGTGTTTTGACATGTTGCCGACTTGTAAACTTTCTAGTTTCCTACTTCCCCTTCTACCACTTGTGGCATTTTGAATTTGTTGGTTGAAATGTGTCTTCTTCCCTTCTGGTTTCTCTTCTTAATATTATTTCTTGTGTGACCTTTAAATGGTGTTGTTATTTTCAATGCACTCAATATTCTAGTATAAAAACTTTGTCTACCAAAAATGGGTATCCCGCTCTTTTAGAAAAAGGTTAATTGAGAGCTCTCAACCCATTGTAGTCGTTATGACAATTCATTTAAACGGTTTTGTCTTACCGAAGAGAACTGCAGTTCGCTGCAAAATATTCTTTTAAGAAATTCAATGGTTTGTGATTTAATATTGTTCCACTGAATGAACTGATCTCTTCTTACAGATTTTTATTTATTTATTTTTTAATTTTATGAAGTATTATGAGTGTTACTCTCCTTTTTTAAATAAACTTGTATATTAATTGTTCATGTGGTTAAAACGATTTAGTGTTTTATGGTATTTCACATGAATTGCTCTATCCTATTCTCCTGGAACCACCCTCTGTTGAGGTTCCTTTTGATCTTTGGTTCTGCCCAGATTCCGTCGCTTCCCAGTCCTGTCTTGTAATTTGATCGAGGCCTACCGTAAGTAGTTGGCATGATTTCGCACTGGGTTGACCTCCTTTCTCTCTTGTGGTAGTACTGGCATTCGCACTGAGTTTTTGCGGTCTGGTGCAGTCAGTTGTTTCGTCGTCTTTGTCTTCGATTTTCGGTACGTTACATGTTCAAACGGCGTGAAGAATACTGGACTGGGCTTCATACTGGTCTAGAGTTCAAACGTTGGTGGATAATACTTGACATCAAATAGCAGAGGAGAGGAAGTGTAACTTTTGTGGAACCTGGTCTTATTATGTTTGTTAAGTGTGGGAATAACCTACAACTGTGGAGTGCTTAGGCACTTGGTACTCCACCACTTGTGGCGGCTTGGTATTATATGTTGGTGAGAGCTATGAAGTGCTGTATTTCAGACTTCACGTAGTTCCTGTTCCGGAAAAGCAAGCGGGTGTTGCTCGAGTGATGTACCTATAAACCAAGTGTTGGAGCCAGTGAACACAGTATTTTATAGGTACAGTACCTGTGCGATATAAGAAGTGCCAATAAGGAGATTATGCAAGTTGTGTTGATACACAGACACAGTGGAGGGTATTTATCTACATATATATGCTCCGATCACCGGACTGACTGCAAATGGTGGTTTGGTCCTCGCTTTTCTTTTCCCACAGTTTTCGTTGCCTATTATTGTGTAAATATGGACTGTTCCAGCGATTTTTTGGTGGGCGTGCTTTATGTATATTTTGGTGTGGTGGTTAGGTGCGCATGAACGGTTATTGTTCAGAATACAGTTAATTATTTTAGAATCAGTGGAGTTATTTATGAACCTAAGTGCAGTCCCTACTTATTTAGTCGTTTTCAAAAGATTAGTTAATGCCTAAAGAAGATGTACCAGTCCGCAGCTTTATGTACACACCGTGGGAGAGAAAGAAGTATCATGCTTTTTGAAATTCGAGCGATCCATTCTGGTGAACTCTGGAGTCGATACTACGGATATTTCGGAACATTATTTTAATAATTTATTTTAATTAATTTAGTAATTTATTCTGATAGACTTTATTTGACGCCCAAGCATGAGGCGATTAAGTGCTTTTCCCTAATCGTATTAATTTTCATCATATTGCAGTAGTTACTTATTAACATTATATTATCAATGGCGCCCAGCTTGGGTCTATTAAATATTTTATTTCATTCATATTTGATTATTTTAATTTTGTAGCAATGGTTATTAATAATACGAATTGTTATTCACATATATTACAGTGTGTAAGATATTGTATATCCAGTTCGCATTCTAAAAGAAACTGTTTACCTCAAACCTTGCAACAATATAGGCGCTATCTAATAATCTCTAAAATATGTTTTCCAATATTATATTTGGTTGAAATTATACCACATAGAACACAGAGATGCGGAAGTATCTAACAAGCGCTGTCATTTCTCACGCAAATACGATTTATATTACCAAGTGCATATGAAACTCATTCTTTTGACAGGAACTGTCACAGACATCGTCCTCAACACCGGCGAGACTCAATATACTTTAAATCATGTTTTGGAAAACTTGGTAAAATGCCAATTTGCTTTTATGACAAGACTGTGTTCTCGAAGAAGTCTCTCAGAAAAAAATCTACCCTCACTCATCACAGGAATGTGAACGCTCTTCACTATGTGCAAGCAGATGATCTCGAAGATAGGGCATCTGAGAAAATTTCCTACCACATTGATTACAGGAATGTGGACGCTCATGAGTGTGTGAACCAGGTGTTGCCGCAGATGTGTTTTCCATTCACTAGTTTGTGTACGGTGGTGTCGGAAAAGGCAGGACTTGCTAACAAATGTAGCACCACAGTGAACACAAGGGGGGTTAGGCGCCAACCATTATGCGTATGCGGGTGTTGCCAAGGATTCGATTTGCGAAAAGGCTTTTAACCACATTGTTAACAGGAAAATGTGGACGCTCACCAGTATCTTGAAGCAGGTGATGGCTAAGAACAGACATCTTAGCAAATTTCTTACCGCGCATATCACAAGCCAGTATGTGTAAGTATGATATGGCGAAGAGCTGATGTCTGAGAAAACTTGGTTACGCACTACTTACACTAAAGTTATGACTCACACTTATGTGTATGACTGCTAAGTAAAGCATGTACCAAATTGATCACACGGAAAAGGATGCTGACTAGCATGTGTAAGCACGTGTTGACGAAGAGCCCAATTTTCACAAAACTTCCTTCCATATTAAACACAGGAAATTGGCCCCTCACGAGTATGTTTAAGGAGGTGTTTGCGGAGACTCGACTTATAAGACAACTTCTGACCACACTGATCACAGGAATATGGACGATCAGCAGTATGCGTAAGCAGGTGCTGACGAAGAACCGAGTTCTCACAAAACACTTTACCACATTCAACACAAGAAAATGGCCCCTCACGAGTTTGTTTAAGGAAATGTTTGCGAAGACTCGACTTATAAGAAAACTTCTTATCACACAAATTACAAGAATATGGACGTTCAGCAGTATGTGTAAGCAAGTGTTGGCGAAGGGCCCAGTTCTCGCAAAACTTCTTACTGCATTCAACACAGGAAAACTGCCCGTCACGAATATGTTTCAGAAGGTGTTTGCGGAGACCCGATTTATAAGAATACTTATTACCGCACTGATCACAGGTATGTTGACACTCAGCAGTATGTGTAAGCAAATGTTCACGAAAATGCGTCTTGTCGGAAAACGTCTTACTGCATGCAACACAGGAATGCGGTCGTTCACCGGTATGTGTAAACAGATGTTGCCGAAGATGCGACTTCCGAATAAACTTCTTACCACATTCTTTACAGGAATGTGGACGTTTTCCGGTATGTATGAGCTGGTGTGTGCGAAGATTCCCTCTTTGAGAAAACTTCTTACCGCATGCTTCACAGGGATGCCAACGTTCATCGGTATGTGTAAGCAGATGTTGCCGAAGATGTGACTTCCGAGAGAACTTCTTATCACATTCATTACAAGAATGTTTACGTTTGCCTGTGTATGTAATCAGGTGTTGCCGAGGACGCGACTTAAGAGAAAACTTTGTACCACATTCATTCCGACAGAATGCTCTTTCTCTAATGGGATGGATAGGGCTTTCTTCAGGGTCACGTAACTCTTCTAGGTTGCATTCATTAGGAGTGGGCAAAATGCATAATACCTCACTTCCATTTTTCAATATGTTGCACTTACTGTTACAGGAACAGTCTCGAATTCCGGTTAATAATGCAACGTTCCCGAATCTAGGGAACAAAAATTTAATATATTTTACGAGTAAGATAACAAAATGAAACACAATATCAAAAGCAAATGCATATATGTACCAAAGTTGCTCCTTATCACATTACATAGAACTCCAAATCAAAATAATTTCAGATAAAGGACCTGACACATACGTCCATATATTTCCAATTGCCACATAGAAAGTCTGCACTTAACAACAGCACATCCAATCAAGTCAAGAGGGTCCAGTATGGAAGGAGTGACTCTGAGAATACTTCTTTTAGTGATTTCCTTACATGCAATCTTCAAGTTTATTTGTAACTGAAACTCACCAAATTAGGGATGCCAAATAATACCTAATGTTTTCATAGCTTCATCAACCTTAGTGAGGTTACACGTAGACAAGATATCTCTATTATCTATAGGGACATTGGCAACGGCTTCTGAACAATTTGACGTCCAATTTCTGATACACATGTGTACTACAAAGCCAGGAAGAAATTTCTGACTGAAGCTGCTCAGTTACTTAAAATGAGCTAGTACCTGTCAACACGTCGTCAACGAAAAAAAAAGTAGATACTGAAAATAGGGTGAGATACTGTGTGTTGCTCAGCAAGTTGAACTAGATATTTCGGAGCAAGAAATGTGGCAGAACTTGTAACTGTAGTAAGGTGGCAGTCCTTGATCTCCTCATCATAGGATTCATGCCTCGTAATATTCACAAGTCTTCAGTGGTTGGGATGTATTAATACAAATTTGTATATCTCAGCAAAATCAGCTGAAAGAGTAACAAGTACTGAAGCTTGAAACAATAGACAGGTAGTCAGGCTGAATTTCAGGGTCAACCATTTAAAATAGTTCAAAGCTATCCCATTTCAAAGTTTACAACATCTGTCAAACTGAACACTTGGCTTGGTTTTCATGCTAGAATCTTTGAGCATACAATGATGGGACATATAAAAGCTCAATGAGTTACATGTCTGAAGGGGTGCAATTTCCATGTGTCCCGTTTCACTGTATTCACCCATGAAAAATACATATAGCTGTTTCAAATCTGGAAATGCAGCAAACTTATTTTCAATGCGTTTGAGCGTTTTAACAGCATTATCCTTAGACTGAGCTACTGGTGACACTTCAGGACGAATAAGAAATTTGCCAACAAAACCGCCAGAATCATCCATTTGATCATTATTCAAGAAAATGTTATTCACATGCCCTTTCTTCAGGAGTAAGAAATGGTTCATGGAGTTCTTTAAGCTTCCAAAACCTTTGCAATTTTGTGTAAAGGGAATCAAGAGTTATAAGCCCGGCACACCGAACCTTGGCGTTATTCTTAACACAAAACTCAAGAATGGTGGCTGACAATCCCCAAGGAAATTTGGTAATATACAAAGGCAGGATAACCTTTCTTATGCAAGGAATTAGAAGACAAAATTTCATAGTAGACTTAAGCTATTAGCATAATATAAATAGCAGAATACTGCTTAAATATACTAACCCTCAGAATGACATCACGAGCAATATACCACCTGGAGCATTCAATTTACTTTGCAGGAAGTTGGCTTGTGGTTGTATTCACGACTGCACAGTTCAACTTCAATGTATAATCTAACGCAATAGAGAACGAAACAAGGTTGCATATGGATCTTCCAGTACTGGCTATACCAAATATAGGTAGCAAAAAATTCTTAGTACAAATGTCAAGCTTCGTGACAAGACTACAAGACACTAAGGATAAGTGACTCCCCAAATCTAGAAAATCTTTAATTAGTACAATCTCTCCTATACTGTTCTTTACTGCTAAATAAGCCGTGCTTAGCTAAAAATTTGAGTGGATGACACACTTGGAGAAATTCTAACATTTACGTCATCATTGGGAATTGTTTGGTCATTACCAACTAATAAGGTGTGGGGGCCGTTGTACCAGGGGCAGTTGTGTCGCTTACACTGTTTAGATACATAAAATGGAAAAACATAGAGACCAAAGGTTATTTTCCCTCACAATCTTGCGGGAATAATGTTTGTTTTTTGTTTGTTCCAACTTTGTACAATAAGGATAGCAATGATTATAAAGTTTCCAACACATACAATTGAAGGAGGTGCTCTTGTTGGTATTGTGAAGTAAAATCTAAAATGAATGACAATGAAAAATGACCGTGAATCAGAACAATCAGTAGATCCGATTCACAATGCCTTATTTTCAGATATAATGCATGTTGTCCAAAAGGGTCCAAAATCCATGTCACTGCCCCTTGCAATAGTATTAATTACTGGTAATGCAGAGCCATGGCCATCCTCCTACGCTGGTACTAATCACAGGTATCACACTCATGGCATTTGTCGCATGGTGGTATTAATCACAGATAATCTAGACAAATGGCATGTCACATAATGGCACCACTCCCAGGTAACACAGACCAAAGGTGTTCCCCACATAGTGCGACTAAACATGCTCGCCGACTAGATCAATGATAATGACGATATTTCTTGTTTAAAGGTGCCTACCCGTAAGGTACCATACCCTACTGGAACGAGATGTAACAAAATGAAATGATAATTAAAACTTCAACATGTATTTATTGACAAGACTCTAAAATGAATTATGATAACAAATTAGCATGTATTCAAAACACTCTGTGGATCTAATTGACAATGCTTTAAGAACTTCTCTATGCAGGGTAAGATTAGAAATAATTTGAGGATAAAACATACAATTTAGCTTGGAGACCCAACGCTCGATTCTGCATCAGCCTGTTTTCATCCCGGAGTCATCGTGGTTTCCTTCTCGACAGAGCGAGTTTGCTACATGATTTATAGGTCCTACAGCCAAGAACATCCACTCAAGAGATGGTAAATTCGAATCCGCAGCTCAGAAGATAGTTTTAAACTGGTTTCATATATTCATAAAAAGCTGCTTAACATAATGTCACTGTAGTGTGAAACTACTCCTCCTCAAAGACTTAATAGAACTTGACGTACTCCTTATGGACTACTCAGTACTCCTGTTACACAGTTTAGTAAACCGCAGATATATCTTCGGACCTCTTAACAGAAATACAAAGTTACACCTTTATCGAATAGACCTAAATGAATTGTCGTTAAAATTTATACTTCATCCATTCAGATTAAAATAAATGCCTTCCTGACCACCACCATTAAGAATTAAACCCTGAATCTCTGAGTTCTGAGATAGGGAGATTTGAACCCCCAAAACTACAAATTCCATAACACATAAATGTGTTGACACATGGATTCACTTAGCTAATTGGTATTCATATTATCTTTTGACAGAGAATTGGTTCATCATGAGATTTAACTATTGCATAGTAAGAATGAAAATCTGCAACCTGTTTTCCAGTCATTGACTGGGTCAGGGAAGGAATGAATGAAGCCCCCATCTTGCGGCAAGGATAGGAATTGTGCCGGCTGCCAAGGCCTGTCGCAATCCTGTGAGGCAATGATTAATGACTGACAGATGAATGACATGAAATGATATTCGAGAGTGTTGCTGGAATGAAAGATGACAGGGAAAACCGGAGTACCCAGAGAAAAACCTGTCCCGCCTCCACTTTGTGCAACACAAATCTCAAATGGAGTGACCAGGATTTGAACCACGGAATCCAGCGGTGCGAGGCCGACATGCTGCCGCCTGAACCACAGAGGCTACTATTGAGTAGTATCACTATTATAATTAAACTTATGTTTTAATTGTCCACCTTTTCAATCCTATATTATGCAATGTGTATAGACTATATAGTATTGAAAAGGTGGACCATTAAAACAAGTTTAATTATTATTGTGATCTCAATTCAATACGGATCAAAACATGAAGTTCATATCCTATGATATTGAGTAGTATGGCAAAGCAAATAGGAACTGTCACATAACAACTTCAACAGAACCAACAGAGAGCACCATCAGTAAGAAATATAGCACCTGCAGGAAAAGCTTCTTCCATGGTGTCTGGAAGTTCTATACCACCACCACCATGAGGACAACAAATTGCGATAGAGAAGAACGCAGGGAAGCAGGCCCAAATCACTGCATGTAGCTTGCTGTTGCTCCAGAGGAATAAATCCCACCTGCATTGACTGGCAGAACACTCACACACCTCTCAATCTCTACATCAGAATGATATGCTAGCACAGTTCCATTTACCAGCTGCAAACTACTCGTTGGTATTTACGCCATTAAATATCAGGATCTAAGCAGAGGTAGCAAAAAATGCCACATTGCTCAGAAAAGTACAACAACGAAGTGGCACAGCAACAAACACTGGTCTTCTTGCACCATTCTAAATACTGAAGATATTATCACCAAGCATCTGCCCAATGCCACAAGAGGTTATTGCCTAGAAATTCGGTAGAGCAAAGATGGCCACACCATCAAAACTTCTAGAAATTATTACAAAGTCCTAGTCAACAAAATAAGACTGGCGCATTTTGGTCACATGCCGCAGCACAGAATCTGGCTCAATAATGTGGCAGAACTAACTGCCTTTGAGTTCAGCCTCCACCTAGTCAGTGGTGGCACATGGGGTTGATAGCAGTCACATGGACGACGTTTTTGCTGGCCATCTTCAGAAAGAGGGACATTAAATATTCCGGGCCATTCAGATCCGGAATTCTAACGGACACACCTCGCTGATGCGTATCCTCTCCCGGAATATGGCAGAAATGAACCAGCTTCTGAGGGTTGGTTCGCTGATGTACGTGAAGCGATATCATGTGGAGGCCTCATGGTCATCTTGACAACAGCGCAGACACTGCGATCACTGCCAATTCTATGATCACCCTAATATAACTTTGTTCAAAATATGTGTGATTTGTAGTGGTCAACACACCTCAAGTGCTTCCATGAAAAAAGGGATTTTATTTATTTATTTATTTATTTATTTATTTATTTATTTATTTATTTATTTATTTATTTATTTATTTATTCACGAAGCACAAGATACAGCTACACTGAGCAAATTTCACTTGCACTGTCAACAGGCTATTTAACAAACGTAAACTTTCATAATAAAATATAATAAACATAACAAAATATAACAAGATCAGGTACACATCCTACTAATCACTGTCCAAATCGAAAACCATGAGAATGTCCATGTTCATAGCCAAGTCGTCGTGGGTCAAGATGGCGGTATAATCCCTTCACATAAACTTATCTTTAAGATACTATTTACACACCTCTCGAACACACTTTTAGTTGATGCTATATCAAGCTCTTGTCTCCTATTAATATTGTTAAAGAGTGTTGGGAGGCGGATTAGGAAAGATCGTTGAAGTATTGAGTGCTGAGTGTGGGGAATGTGGAGAAGGTCTTTGGTTCTGGTGGAGCGGGAAGGAACGCGGAGAGAGAAGAGAGAAACAAGATGTTCCGAGCGGTAATGTAATTTATGATCTCATGGAGGAAACTCAGGTCAGCTACCTGTCGCCTGATGTGCAGCGGTGACACATTAATTGCCATTAATATCTGCTGCGTAGACAGATTTCTGAGCTTGGGGTTTCTGTTCCTTACAATTGCAGCAAAGAAGGACACTGCTCTGTCTAACTGCTTAGTATTGGAGGGGGCGGCTGTTGTCCAAATCGGAGAGCAGTAGTTTAAGAGAGGTTGAACGATCGTGAGGAAGAAGTGACGAAGAGCAATGGGGTCAGAAATTTCTGTGAAGCGATAGAGAATGCCTAGTAATTTCATAGCCTTGGTTGTATATGTTTCTATATGGGACTTAAATTGTAATTTTGTATCGAATATTACACCTAGGTCACGCTGTTGCGTAACCACGGTGATGGGCTGGTCGAGTAGGTAATATGATGCCGGTAGAGGAGATTTACGCAGTGTTATGGTCATGTGGCTGAATTTTTGTGGATTGGGGATAAGTTACCAAGTACGGCACCAGTTCGAGAGGGCATTAATATATACAACACTTGCAGTGAAGATCATCCACCTTCTCAGTTAAGTGCAAGGGTAAACGTCAACTTTCTCCCACTCAGCCAGAAAAAGTGTTACTTATCACAAAGACATCCCGACACCACACTACCCTTCCACTTTTCTCCTCCTTCTACTGAGCACATTCTGAAAATCATCACTATGGAGCTCCAGAATATTCTCCCATTCCAACGTCCTGATGTTTTGTACCACATCCAGCTAGCGGCGTGATTGATCTTGAAGACTCACTTTGACAGAACGTTTTCTGGGATGTAAAAGCACTGTGCATTATTTGTCTTTGATCCTAGTTCACTGTTGTAGTAAATGAAAGTTTATTGTGATAATGTGTGTTCTTTAAGGGTCAAGTGACCGCTGCCCCAACAGATGTCACGGAGAGGTAGCAATTTAGTATTCATAAATACATCCCTCCAGAACAACATTAGCATTCTTAAATGAATATCTATCTGAAAACTTAAAAATAGAAATCACAAATGGAAAGAAAATAGCTTTAGCAATAATTTATATTCCTCTTGGCCATTCCCCACCTCAAATTTTTGTATAATATATCAATCATAAATACAGTACTTACATCATGATCACAGATTTTAAAATTACATCATATACACAACAACAGCAACAACAAGAAACTATTTACGATCAACTATTACATGATATCCAGGGTGTTGACCTACCCTTCCCTTTCCCCAAACCGCCCTACATCAAATACGAGCCACGCATGTCTGATCCTCACCTCAAACCTAGCAACGAACTGTAACATTTCCATTCTACCTTCAATAGGAAATGACATGTCCCTGTCTCACTAATCATCAAAAATGTACTAACAAACCCACAGCAATATAACCAACATACGGTATACATGAGCCTATTGGGTAGCACACAGACAAACAATATCAATCAATCAATCAATCAATCAATCAATCAATCAATCAATCAATCAATCAATCAATCAATCAATCAATCAATCAATACTGATCTGCATTTAGGGCAGTCGCCCAGGTGGCAGATTCCCTATCTGTTGCTTTCCTAGCCTTTTCCTAAATGATTTCAAAGAAATTGGAAATTTATTGAACGTCTCCCTTGGTAAGTTATTCCAATCCCTAACTCCCTTTCCTATAAATGAATATTTGCCCCAGTTTGTCCTCTTGAATTCCAACTTTATCTTCATATTGTGATCTTTCCTACTTTTATAAACGCCATTCAAACTTATTCGTCTACTAATGTCATTCCACGTCAACTCTCCGCTGACAGCTCGGAACACACCACTTAGTCGAGCAGCTCTTCTTCTTTCTCTCAATTCTTCCCAACCCAAACTTTGCAACATTTTTGTAACGCTACTCTTTTGTCGGAAATCACCCAGAACAAATCGAGCTGCTTTTCTTTGGATTTTTTCCAGTTCTTGAATCAGGTCATCCTGGTGAGGCTCCCATACACTGGAACCATACTCTAGTTGGAGTCTTACCAGAGACTTATATGCCCTCTCCTTTACATCCTTACTACAACCCCTCAACACCCACATAACCATGTGCAGAGATCTGTACCCTTTATTTACAACCCCATTTATGTGATTACCCCAATGAAGATCTTTCCTTATATTAACACCTAGATACTTACAATGATCCCCAAAAGGAACTTTCACCTCATCAACGCAGTAATTAAAACTGAGAGGACTTATCCTATTTGTGAAACTCACAACCTGACTTTTAACCCCGTTTATCATCATACCATTGCCTGCTGTCCATCTCACAACATTTTCGAGGTCACGCTGCAGTTGCTCACAATCTTGTAACTTATTTATCACTCTATAGAGAATAACATCATCCGCAAAAAGCCTTACCTCCGATTCCACTCCTTTACTCATATCATTGATATATATAAGAAAACATAAAGGTCCGATAATACTGCCTTGAGGAATTCCCCTCTTAATTATTACAGGGTCAGATAAAGCTTCACCTACCCTAATTCTCTGAGATCTGTTTTCTAGAAATATAGCAACCCATTCAGTCACTCTTTTGTCTAGTCCAATTGCACTCATTTTTGCCAGTAGTCTCCCATGATCCACCCTATCAAATGCTTTAGATAGATCAATCGCGATACAGTCCATTTGACCTCCAGAATCCAAGATATCTGCTATGTCTTGCTGGAATCCTACATGTTGAGCTTCAGTGGAATAACCTTTCCTAAAACCGAATTGCCTTCTATCGAACCAGTTATTAATTTCGCAAACATGTCTAATATAATCAGAAAGAATGCCTTCCCAAAGCTTACATACAATGCATGTCAAACTTACTGGCCTGTAATTTTCAGCTTTATGTCTATCACCCTCTCCTTTATACACAGGGGCTACTATAGCAACTCTCCATTCATCTGGTATAGCTCCTCCGACCAAACAATAATCAAATAAGTACTTCAGATATGGTACTATATCCCAACCCATTGTTTTTAGTATATCCCCAGAAATCTGATCAATTCCAGCCGCTTTTCTAGTTTTCAACTTTTGTATCTTATTGTAAATGCCATTGTTATCATAGGTAAATTTTATTACTTCTTTGGCCTTAGTCTCCTCCTCTATCTTGACATTTTCCTTGTAACCAACAATCTTTACATGCTGCTGACTGAATACTTCTGCCTTTTGAAGATCCTCACATACACACTCCCCTTGTTCATTAATTATTCCTGGAATGTCCTTCTTGGAACCTGTTTCTGCCTTAAAATTCCTATATATACCCTTCCATTTTTCACTAAAATTCGTATGACTGCCAATTATGCTTGCCACCATGTTATCCTTAGCTGCCTTCTTTGCTAGATTCAATTTTCTAGTAAGTTCCTTCAATTTCTCCTTACTTCCACAGCCATTTCTAACTCTATTTCTTTCCAGTCTGCACCTCCTTCTTAGGCTCTTTATTTCTCTATTATAATAAGGTGGGTCTTTACGATTCCTTACCACCCTTAATGGTACAAACCTGTTTTCGCATTCCTCAACAATTTCTTTAAACCCATCCCAGAGTCTGTTTACATTTTTATTTACCGTTTTCCACCGATCATAGTTACTTTTTAGAAACTGCCTCATGCCTGCTTTATCAGCCATATGGTACTGCCTAACAGTCCTACTTTTAAGACCTTCCTTTCTATCACATTTATTTTAACTACCACAAAAACAGCTTCATGATCACTAATACTATCTATTACTTCAGTTTCCCTATAGAGCTCATCTGGTTTTATCAGCACGACATCCAGGATATTTTTCCCTCTGGTTGGTTCCATCACTTTCTGAATCAGCTGTCCTTCCCATATTAACTTATTTGCCATTTGTTGGTCATGCTTCCTGTCGTTCGCATTTCCTTCCCAATTGACATCTGGCAAATTCAGATCTCCCGCTACAATCACATTTCTTTCCATGCCGTTTCCCACATAGCTGACTATCCTATCAAATAATTCCGAATCCGCGTCACTGCTACCCTTTCCCGATCTGTACACTCCAAATAGATCAAGTTGCCTATTATCTTTAGAAATGAGCCTTACACCTAGAATTTCATGTGTCTCATCTTTAACTTTTTCGTAGCTTACAAATTCTTCTTTCACCAGAATGAACACTCCCCATCCCACCCTTCCTATCCTATCTCTACGATACACACTCCAGTGCCGTGAGAAAATTTCTGTATCCATTATATCATTTCTCAGCCATGATTCATCTCCTATTACAATGTCTGGTAAATATATATATCTATTAAATTACTTAATTATATTCCTTTCCTTACAATACTTCTACAGTTCAACACTAACAATTTTATGTCATCCCTACTTGATTTCCAGTTCCCTGTTCCCTTATCACCGCTCTCTAGGCCATCCCGTTTCCCTGAATGTACCTCCCTATTATCCTTCCAAACAAATTTCCTAACTTATACGTACCACTGCGGTTTAAATGAAGGCCATCTGAGCGCAGATCCCTATCTCCTACCCACCCATTAGGATCTAGAAATTTCACTCCCAGTTTCCCACATACCCACTCCATAGTCTCATTTAAATCCCCAATCACCCTCCAGTCAGTATCCCTTCTACACAGTATTCCACTAATAACAATCTCCGCTTTCTTAAACTTCACCCGTGCTGCATTTACCAGATCCCACACATCTCCAACTATGTTGGTACTTATATTAGACATAATATGCAATGCTGAACCACCTACTTCACAGCACGAATTACAAGATAAAGTTAATAAATTAGAATTCCCACTATTGTCAACCGACTCCATATTCCCCTCCACACCTCCAATTCTCCCAAACCTCCCTTGCAAAGCTAAGCACTCCAAATATTCACATATTCCTGTTGACAATAGAAGGCATACCTTCCAACCTGTGACCCAAATGTAAGGATATACTGTTAGAGATGCTTAATCATTCATCAAGGCCATTAAAAGAAAAGCATGTGCAAATACTTGCGCTGAGTTTTCCAACACCACTGACGCTCGCAAATACAGAACCAAGTTAAAACAACTGACAAATAAAAAGAAATCCTACCAATATTATCTAATAATACATAACAAATCTGCACTCAGTGATAATAAAACAAAGACTGACATTTTTGCAGATCATTATAAAGCAATTTTCTCACCATCCTTCGATCCCAATATCTACCATCCTGACCACGATGCAATATCGGAATATTCGGGTATCACACAAAATCCTATTTGACCCTATCTTTGAATCCACTCCAGCTCTTGACTCTCGACATCCCCTAACTTCTCCTATACCAGTCTAAGATATAAAAGACACACTGAGGACTACAAAGAATACTGCCCCTGGACAAGATCAAATTTCTTACCGATACATAAAAGAAGATCCATATACCTTCCTACAACTCTGAAATAAAGTATACACCATATTTCTCCATACTGGATTCTTCCCCTCTCTTCCACCCATATTGGGTACCTGCCAAAATGTTGTTATTTTGAAAACCCCTAAAACTACCATCCCAATTAAATTCATATCGTCCCATAAGTCTTCTAACAGAGTATTCTAAAATCTTAGAAATCATCTTAGCTCACTGTATATACAACTATCTCGACTCCCTCCATCTTATACCACAGTAACATGCCAGTTTCTATCCTCAGCACTTCACAAATAACCGTGTCTTTCATATCTCTGTATCCATCATTCATTAAATCTCAGCCATAGACGCCCAAGAGAGTTTCGGTTTACTCGGTCTGCCATCTAGTGGGCCTAGAGTAAAACATAACGTCGAAATTGACGAGCAGACAGCCAGATGGCGTCAAATTGAAATGTCTGCACACGGTAGCTGAGGCCATACGATTATTATTATTATTATTATTATTATTATTATTATTATTATTATTATTATTATTATTATCATCATCATTTATTTTTCTGTATCCATCACAAAATATTTACCTACAAAAATATGTGCAACCCTTACCAGTCTTGATGTTGAGAATGCCTTTCAACGGACTGATATATAAACTCCATCACCTTCCAGTTCCAATGACAATCACCCACTTCCTAGCCAAAATCAGTATCCATAACACATTTACCTACAACTTTCCAATTAAAGCAGGAGTGCCACTAGGTGTCCCACTGTCACCACTTTTGTATGTCCTGTGGCTGTAGAATCCAATAACTGATCCTTGTAATCCTGTCTTCGAACCAATTTAAATGAACTCGAACAATGGCTCAATCTCTGACAAATCAAAATTAATTTAAGCAAAAAAATATAATTTTTCCTAATCAAAATTTGTAGATGTCGTCCCACTAAGAAACTCTTTCTAACCTTAAGTAATCAACCCCTAGCTATAACGACCACACTTACATACCTAGGCATAACGTTTCAAAATAATGTTCAATGGAATGTACATTTGGACCAAATTTATAAAAAGGCATACCACAGGATTCATCTCCTGCCCTGGCTGTTGGATCAAACCTGGGGATTAAATGCCATACAAATCACACCTCCTACTAAGCACCACTTCCGATTCAGACAATAGATACACTTAAACCCAAAATGGAATTATGGACAAATAGAGATCACACTTCTCTGGCCGAGATTCTTCTAGTTATTTTTCTCTTCCTCAGAAATTATGACAACTTGGCTTATTCACATGGAGAGGAATTGGTTAATGATGATATGTCACCGATTGTATACTTAAATTTAAAATATATATAAACTAGCTGATGTAGCCGTGCTTTCCTACGGGATTCTCAGAAAGATTGACTTTGTGGTTTTCCTAACTGAAGTCAACATAGGTCATTATAAAAACGTCCTTAGGAAAGTAGCGATTAACAGCAATGTTATCATATCAAATACGCGATCAAATGAAAAACCGCACATTTTCTTACCTTTAACGAACAGTACTACGGTGCCGATCTAACAGTCCAAAGTTGCAGAGCTGGAATGACCAGACCGCAGACAGCTGTGAGCACTCCTCTGCCATTATTCCGTTAAATATGCACATAGCTAATTAAAATCAGTGGCTCAGAGTAGGGATTGAATAGCTCGAATGCTATGATGCTAAAGAAGAAAGTTATCTAAATCCCTAGCTACTTCCCGCCAATTTTCAGACAGTTACACACGGTGAGACCGGGCGGGCTGGCCGCGTGGTTGGGGCGCACAGCTGTCAGCTTGCATCCGGGAGATAGTGGATTCGAACCCCACTGTCGGCAGCCCTGAAGCTGGTATCCCATGGTTTCCCATTTTCACACCACGGACATGCTGGGGCTATGCCTTAATTAAGGCCAAAGCCGCTTCCTTCACACTCTTAGCCCTTTCCTATACCATCGTCGCCATAAGACCTATCTGTATCCGTGCTACATAAGGCAAATTTAAAAATATACTCAGAACGCAGCAGTAATCCTTTATATCGGAGATGAGTGGCAACAGAAAACATAAATCACATCACAACAAACAATGTTCAATGTAATGTTACTGTTGATCAATTTTACGAGCTTTCTATATTGTAGGCCTTCACATTTAGTTTCCTTTCGACTCTGAAATAACAGCGTCTTATAAAATTATTTATAGCGCACACTGTAGTTCTTTATTCCCCGACTTTACATACCGTTATTCATTAAATTCTGTTTACCCATTTTCTCGTGACTCGGCGTTGATATGGACTTAGTAACAAAAATCCAAATTCATAAATACCTCTGTGATCATAGTCGGTACTGTAAGAATGCATAAGACATAAATGATCGGAAATTTAATACTATATAACCTTAGTTATGAAGTATTTATCGATACGACCACTAATAACATTTTAAAAAGAATCATTTTTCATTTCCCCCAAACTACCATTTTACTCAGCGTGAACAAAATTATTTATGTCACAGATTATAGTGAATTATTCCCCGACTATGCATACCTATTTTCGTTAAGATAGGACCACTAATAAATATTTGAGCATTACATTTTAGGCCTTCCCCTAAACTACCGTTTTTCTCAGCGTAAAAACAATTGTTTACGACGTGTATTGTAGCGACTTATTCCCCGGCCTCGCCTACCAATTTTCGTTAATATACTACCATTAATAACAGAAATATTTGTGAATTGTCAGGCCTTCCCCTAAACTACCATGTTTTTCAGCGTGAATACAGTTATCTATGGCTTATATTATAGCGACTTATATCCCCGACTTTGCATACCGGTTTTGATTAAGATATGACCAATAATAACATAAATATTTGAGAATTAAATTTTAGGCCTTCCCAAACTTCCATTTCATTCAGCGTGAATAAAATTATTTTGGGCCTAGATTGTAGCGACTTATTCCCCGACTTTGCATACCGATTTTCATTAAATTTCCTTCAGACATTTTCTCGTGATGCGTGTACATACATACAGACAGACAGAGAGAAATTACGGAAAATTAAAAAGTACTTATCCTTCTTACTGTGAACACGACTGATACAGAAATACCATCCTTTTTAAACTCTGAACAATGTACGGACAAAACTCTTATTTTATATATGTAGATGTGTCTAAGCAAAAATATAAAATAAATATATCTAACACTGTTTTACTTCGAGAAAAACAATGTTTTCTGTTCTGTTATTATATTTGTAGTGATTCAATACTTTAACAAGAAAACTATTTTATTTCCAACAACATGTATTACAAAAGGAAAAGAAAAGTGTTTTTTTTTATTTACTTCCATAAAACGTGTGAATTTAGCACACAACCATAACTAAAACAAATACTGCATCTGTAAATGTAATTGGCCAAGGAGTCCATTTGTTAGATTGATGGCTCACTCCCATAGTGGGGAGAATGAAATAACTATTAAACTAAAAAGACTGGTTCATCTCTCTTTGCCTCTCTCTGTCATTAGGAAAATATCTACCATGAAACAACCAACCCCGGGTTATATTTGCAAAGATTGTGGAAGAACCTTCCTCTGGGGTTACAACAAGAGTGCCATAAGATCTCGTAATAGTGCAATTTTTTGGTGCAAACACTGTAAAAGTCTGTTCAAGAACCCTTCCAACGGCAAACATCATGAAGAAACCAGTAGTGTAGTTTGATCCAGAAAGTAGTTTAAAGAGCTCAAATGTATTCTACCAGATAATAATTTATTTATTGCGCCCTGGTGGGGGTGTGATAAGCGTCATGCAATTGTAATTATGATGAATTATTGAGGAATATATATTTCATTTCCAGAATAAATAGTATCTTACTG
This sequence comes from Anabrus simplex, assembly GCF_040414725.1. NCBI lineage: Eukaryota > Metazoa > Arthropoda > Insecta > Orthoptera > Tettigoniidae > Anabrus > Anabrus simplex. The sequence continues at coordinate 22,206,078 of NC_090277.1, read as the reverse complement.
TACATACGGTAAGAACAGGCCAGGCCGAGATGGCAGGTTTCACCATACCACAGACTGTTGTCTCCATTGAGATTAACAAACACAATGAGTGACAGAATTAGGATTCTCAGAAATTGTAACAACGAGGAAAGAGAGAGGATAACTTGTTGCCAAAGTTTTCATAGCCCCGGGCAGTCTTGGTAGTAGCAACAGCGCAGAGAGCCGAGTGCAAATTTCTGAGAAATGACGTAGGGGTATCTCCAGGTAACTAGCGGGAGTTGAACGCGGGGCTGGCACTGGAAGAAAAAAATATGAGCCTTCCCGGTTACGTGGTTAAGGTGGACCAATGGAAAAATTCACTTGACCAAAGCAAGGCGACAACTTCGTATTGTAAGAAGCACTAGCGAGACTAACTCCGTGGATTAAACTGATAGAAGGAAGTGAAGTATCGATTCAGAATAAAGTGGAATTTAGGAGCCTTACTATACCACAAAACTTATAAAAAGTTAATAATTGCGGGAGATTGCATGGTGTAATTCTGAGAATTCATGGACGCTATTCGTTGATTGGCTGAAGGCAAAGGAAGCCACAAAAGAGCGCGAAACCGGGATATGGCAGCTAAATTCGCGAATATATCCATTACCAGCGAACGATAATAGTTGAGAATTGGTATAGAGCATTTGAGAACATAATTACATCATTGGATCATATATTAAAGCCACGGGCCAAACCGCAAAGTGTCGTATGAAGATATCGGGACTGCGCGTCCGAAGATGAACTCCGTTGAACTCGGAAGAGAGGGGATACAAGTATAAATATGAAGTCGTGGACAAGGGCTGACAACTACTTTTGACAGTGTGTTCGGGCGGTCACCACGCCAGTGGTGCGTAACTACTTTTGACAAAGTGTTCGAGCCGTGATTACGCCAGAGGTGCGAGTGTGTACTTACTCGTGGAGTAGAGTTCGAAGTATTATATTGTTACATAGTACAGTGATTCATGACGTGATGTAGCTCATATTACAGTTTTGAGCAGTATACTAGTATGAAGTGTTTCAAATAGACAGGACTCAGTAAAGCATAACTTACGGAGTGTGAGATTCTACCAACAGATTAGGAAGTGCGTTACATGAGAACGGTCACGAGTATTTATGTCACCTAGTAAACAGTCGATTCTAACCTGATACCTGGTCAGCTACACGAACGTGAGACGGGAAATTCAAGTGCGCGCACGGGCCGTTGTAAAGGGAAACCCGAGGTATCCCATGTTCCTAGTGTCCGGGAAAGGAATGAAGAATGTATATCTACATTAAGTGGGCTAGATACAAGGCCGAGAGTGTAAAATTTGTGAATAGAATTTAGGGTGGAAATTATTCCAAAGTGCAACAGTTAATTTATTTGTTTTTGTTCAAAATGTGTAAAGTTGAAAAGGGTCAAGGATTAATTCTTCAAGCTGGCATGAATACCAGTGGAATGCATTGCTAAAAACCGGAGGGGCTATGGCTTCTCGTCCGGTTTTAGCAGACTACAATGGCAGAGTTGAGTAACCTTTTAACATATTTGTAGATTGCTATCGTTAGGGGGAGGAAATCATATTAATTTATCACGGTAACTTGATTGTGAAACGAGCCGTTTACGGCTGGTATAAATTCAAAGATAGATAGACAAAGGGACAAATTAATTTGTAGATTAGATCGAGCACTCATCATAATTTTGATTATTAAATAGAGTATAGTAGGGTTTAGTTGTTCATTCAAGTGCTTAAGTTGTTTGATATGATATGGAGCACGTTTCACGTAAAGATAATGTTAATATTCATTTAGGAGTGCTTCCAAAAGTGTTTTTCCGTTATCGGAACTTTTATAGATATTAAGGCATGTTGTTAAGATAATCCAGAGGTAGGATTGCCAAGTGATATAAATTGTTGTGGGCCGGAATGAAGTCCATTGATTTGTTTGTAAATATCGCGAAGTTCGCCAGTGGACAAAATAATAATAATCTGTACAAGTGTCGAAGTAGTACATTAAAATTTGGTAATGTGTAAAGGCGTGTTTAATAATAATCTTACCGGGCGAGTTGGCCGTGCGCGTAGAGGCGCGCGGCTGTGAGCTTGCATCCGGGAGATAGTAGGTTCGTATCCCACTATCGGCAGCCCTGAAGATGGTTTTCCGTGGTTTCCCATTTTCACACCAGGCAAATGCTGGGGCTGTACCTTAGTTAAGGCCACGGCCGATTCCTTCCAACTCCTAGGCCATTCCTATCCCATCGTCGCCATAAGACCTATCTGTGTCGGTGCGACGTAAAGCCCCTAGCAAAAAAAATAATAATCTTTGAGAATAAAGGCACGGGCCTAGTAGGATAGAATGATTGCAAATTAAAGTAATTTAAATGTGGAGATCACATGTGCCGTGAATAATTATAATTTGTGCATTGAATCCGGTTTTAACACTAATTGTTGATTTAACGTTTTTGGACTCCATAATAATCATAGATAATTTGGTAGAAACGAGATAGGTACTTTTATAATATGGTCACGCTATGTTTGAGGCCCAGAGTGATTTGAGCCAAAAATTGAGATTTGGAGTTTTGTGGGACAGAAATCCGGCCCGAAATGAAAGTGAATTGTACTGATGTTGATGAAGAAATGGATGGATCTTAAGGCCTGCATAGAGGTTGTATTTATATACCGGTGTCTTGAGTGGCAGAATAGAGTCCACACACCGAGGGTTAATTAGTGAAAATGTTTTGAAGAGTTCCAATGGACAAATGGACTTCAAAATGGGAAAGGAAGAGATTGGAGGTATTTGCCCAGCTGCGGGGTGTTATGGGATTTGAGAATTGTCTTTGGAGCATATGGTCTCCATGAATTGACGACAGTACGAAAATAAGATTGCGGGTTCGAGCACTATTATGTTCCGACCGATGTGAATTCGGATCTTGGTGATTTCTGTTTGGGAGAGAACGTATGTGACTAAATTATCAAGATGGGGAATAAAAATAAAGATTCTCGAAAGAATAATAATACTATTAATAATAATAATAATCCAAGTAAATCATATCTGGATTGATTAGTGCCAAAATAAATTGGAATTGTAAAAGGGGTTATGCGTTAAACATATTAAGAGTGGACTACCGTGTAACAGGCGAAATTAATTTTTTAAAATTAATAATAATAAATAAAAAAGCTACCTTTTTTGAAGAAGAATTTACTTTTTTTTAATTTGGACATAATAATGATGTTGGGAGTTGAAATGAAAAATTTGAGATTTTTAACTAATAATAATGATAATATTTGAAGAAGGAGAAGAAGAATAATCAAAGAAGCTACTTTTATTTATTTCAGATGAAAATAAAAAAATCGCGAAAAGTTGAAATATTAGTCCGAGGATGATTACGGGTTACGATAATCATGATCTCCACAAAACATAATAATAATAATAATAATAATAATAATAATAATAATAATAATAATAATAATAATAATAATAATAATATTTAATAAACATTTTATTTTATTTATTTTTCTTATTATTTCGGATGCTGATGATGGATGATACTAGGGAAGTCAGCTGGCGAATTAACGTAATAATGTCAATTGGTTGTAAATAATAAGTTAAGTTAATATGGGTAAAATGAAGGCAAATCCCTACATCTGGACCATTAGGTTAGAGTCCCTTTGTCGAATTCCTTCAACTAACGATTAGCATATCTTGGTTAGGAACCCGGGGAGAGTTTGTAGTTTCCCGGGTTGGTCTCATCTCAATCAAAGTGGAGGCGATAACATGGTCCACGTGATCGCGCCTACTTAGCGAACAGGTAATTGGTCCATGATCAAATATGGTCATGGTGTTAACGAAGGTAAATCTGATACCTTCAGATATCAACGGTTCTACCACCCAAATGGAAGGGTGGTCAGAAGTGATAAATATTATGTAATCATTTTTGAGGAAAAATTTGCCAAATTACCGGCAAATCAAGGGTCAACAGATTTTGATTGTGTGTAAAATTTAATTTGTTTACTTAAATAAAATGCTCCTTTAGCATTTGCAAGGAAACAGTTCCAGGTTCTTGTTCTTGTAGAATAGTAAACCCTTGGTTTTTTAATTGAGTATTAGTTGCGATGGATTCGGACCGTAACACTCCCTGAGATAAATGCTGGTTGGGACTCAGGCTTTGAGCGGGTACATTATGAAGAGTAACCTTTTACAAAATATTTCAAACTCTACTTCATTGTCTCGATTTACAACAAGTTCTGTTCCTATGCTCACATCTCAAGAGGAAGAAAAAGAAGATCTCAATGGTATTAACCATCGCAGTTTCTAATTTCATTTCATTGTCTAAGCCTACTAAACGTTTTATCACAGTGCAAACATCTAAAGAAGGAGAGCAGCCGGATGAGGTACAAAATGAAGAAGGTGATGAACAAGATGACCGAGATTGTCTCAACACCTTTTTCCAATGAAGCCAGTTAAATAGAGTTTTCTACATATCAACTGTCTGCACGTAGTCCGAAATGTTAACAACAAGCCTCTGTTACCATATGTCGATATAATATCCCAACCTACTCGTAGAACACTTGTAACAGATTAGAGCCGATCAAGATTGTCATTACACAAAGTATGAAGCAGAGATTCTAGAAATAGGGCATAACTAAAGATGTAAAACATAACAATACTAATCATTTTGGCCGAACTTCAGTTTTGAGTTTTGCACAACTATATCAGAACAGATATTCATGAACACAAACTTGACTGAGTTGTACGAAAATAGTTGCATAAAATGCAAAAAAAAAATAAAAAATTGTAATGCTCACCTCATTAATCCACACTATTCAGTCACTGTTCATTAGCCTGCACTCATTAGTAACTCTTAAGAAACCATTGCTCAATTGCCCCCTGATCATTTGCAATTGCTTATTAGACCCTGCTCATTGAGTCATGCTTAATTGACCCTTGCTCATTAGCGACTGCTCATTGCTGATGACCACGCAGTTTCCAACAGTCTTACCCCTCACTTAGGGAGTTTACCAAACTTGAGAAATGGATGGGTGTTTGTATCATATTTAGAATTAGATGACATCTTCTCAGACTAAGTTAGTCTATATAAACTTGATATACTACTAAGTTTTTAAGTTCACTTCTGACTATCATTCTTAGATCAGCATTTGAGGCTGATGGCTATGCACTATATCAAGACTCAAAAAGCTAGTGCTCTGCCACCTGAGCTACTCAGCCTAACGTAGTCTACAAAGACACGAAATGCTGCTATGTTTCAACATCACCTCTGTCCAGTGATCATTAGATCAGCCCTTTAGACTGATGATAGTGCAGTTCTCAACATGCTCCTTTAGCCACTCAGTATAAGATAGTCTACACAGACTGATAGCTATCTTTAAACACATTTTTAAAGTTCTGAACCCAAACCTTTAATCCCTAAGTGATGTAAACATTATGGTAGTGCGGCCCCGCGGTGTAGGGGGCAACACGTCCACCTGTCACCCGGCGGCCCCAGGTTCATTTCCCGGCCGGGTCAGGGTTTTTTAAATGTAATGATTAAAATCCCTTGCCTGGGGACTGGGTGTTTATGACGTCCTTAATCTTCCTTTCCTCACATACAACGTTCCACACCACTGCCATTCCAATTACATGCAGGTTCATACAATGTGATGCCAGTAAGGGCAAAAGATCCACATGTGTCGATGAACAAATAGCATTTACAATAAGAAACATTATGGTACGTAATTAGAAGTCTCTAAAGTTCAAATCTATAAGTTAAAAAGTTAAAATCAACAAGTGAGTGATTCTGCGGTCGCTCAGCTCTGAGACCCTGAGATCGATCTCCATTACGTCCTCATAAGCAATTCAAATGTGTAAGGCCTTATATCACCTCCCTAGTCCCATATAAATAATGTATACTCACTATCATGTACAGAACAACAAGTTCAACTCTGAGTCCCTCTCCTGTTTATGCTGGGGAAAGAAGAGATGTGTCACACACACACAGGAGCGACGTTTTTGCTTTTCTTATGGTGGTTTTATAAGTTTAAAACTATGCAAAACTGCTGCATCATTTGCATGCTTCGATGAATGATATTGACGGTAATGTAACGTTTTAAATTTATTTGATGTATTATCTTTCTTTTTAGTATGGCCGACCGAAGTCCATCTCGGTACTCGAAGCGAGAATGGCATGTGTATGAGTTATGTAGGTGATTGTGGTGCGTCAAAATCTGGTCTCTGATTATTTTAAATGAATTTCTCGATGAAACATTTTGCCATTATTTGGAGGTATGATCTGTGTGTCGGCCAGGTCTATTCTAGCCGTACGCAGTATGTAGGTGATGGATCTACGCATGGCCGTGGGGTCACAAACGTCCTACTGTCATTTGCCCTAGGTGGGCTATATATCTACTACTGACGTGAGACCTTATTGATGAAATGTTGAACTGCACTCCACGAGTTGCCTTGATTTTATTTACTCGCACCAATCTGCCGGAATTATTTGCCTTTAGGGGCAAAAGGATCGCGTGATTGAATGAATGTGTAGATGAATGAGCTGAGTGCCAAGATGACGTATCGATCTGTTGAATTTATGCCTATTTGTTCCCTATCGCGCCTCTTTTCTCCTGGGTGCGAAGTCTTTATTTTGTATGCTGTGCATCCTAGTTGTTTACGACCCGGAGCTCGCCATGTTGGTTTATTTCTTTCATGGCCGTGTGCAGGTCCATGTTTTCTGTTATTGTTTTGCTTTGCGTTCATTGTTCCATGGAGCATTGTCTTTGCCCCTCGTGGATTATTTCCTTGGTCCGGCAGTATTCTGATTTAATCACTTTATTATTTTATCTGCTCCTTGGTGTGTGGGAATCGATACGAGAGGGGTATTGTTAAAAAAAGAGTGATTATTGAAAATGACTCCCACGCTTGAAATTGCGTTTCTATTCCTCGCCGAAGGAAAGATTGAAGAAAGATTGAGTTAATGATATTCAGCTCGCAGTTTTTAGTAGCGAGGTCAGTGGTGGAATAAATGCTATCATCTCAAGAGTAACTGTGCCCTATGCATGTAAGAAAAGATGAGGTCACGAGACCTTGGTACGATTATCTTTTGGGCTGACGCCGAATATGTATGTATTACCTTGTTATTATTACTGGTTATTTCATCTAATTAATCCCTTTGATTTACGTTACATTACAATAAATTCTCATCTATCATTTATACGGATTTTTACTCGTAGTAGTGTTAGTTGTTAGCTTTAATTGTTTGAGGAGAATAACGTTTTCAGCTCTTCCTGATCGGGGATCCACGGCAAATTTGTTTCCTTACGATGGTCGTGATTCACTATGTGTGTCCTTTAGTTAGGGAGGGTGTGGCTCAGTCACTAATGAAAGAAATAGGGGTTTTGATAGAAGAATGCAAAGACGTACAGACGTAAGAAAGGAGAGAGGGTAAAGTGCCTAATTCACAGCAGGTTGATTCTCTGGACTGGTCATATTGCAAGAATGGCAAACAGCAAGGTCATGGTCAACAAGACACCCCAGAAACAAGTATTACAATATGGAGAAATACACTGGGATGGTAATATTAATCATCACTGTACTGGATTAGATATCAAGTGGTGCCAACTAGGTGGTCTGCTTATCACTAGATAATACAGGCTGATTTATTTTAAGTTTGTAGAATTTTCTCATTAGCCAGGATCAAACCAACAAGTTCAGACTATGAGTGAAGCATAGGAGACAGAATTCGAGAGTGATCTGGATGGACCTGAGCTCATCTTGAACCCAAGGTATTGGGATATCGAGGACTTCACACTAACTCTTGTCTGCAGAGGGAGCTGCTGAACATATTAGTAGCAAATTCCATTTTTTCGAAGGTTAGGGATGTAAAATCTAATTAATCTAAAGAGTACTTACCTGTCTTCTTCTTTGAAACAAGCCACCAACGGACCTACTATGTGTTCATCAACGCATATTTCATCCTTAATATTGGTGGAGGGCTGCAAGGAACAAATATGCAAAACAAAGTAAGAAATGTAGAGTAAGCAGATAACTAAAGTGAAAGTTCATAAATAGACATGACATACCTAACAAAATAAACTGCACAGTTGCACAATAAAAATATAAATTTATTATCTGAATGTGAAAAGGAAACAAACAAACAAGTGTCAAGTCAAAATTATATGAAGAACAGGAACAAGAAAAGGATTTCATGAAAGGATAAAAGGAGCAAAAGAAGAAGAAAACTTGAAGGACAACAATAATCTCTGCAATTTTTCTCTTCCTACAACTGCCTCACATCGTGTTCATCCTATTATGAGTTGTTACATGACTGGTCCCTTGTTTGTTTCCTGTGTTCCCACAGATGACTGATTGTCAGACAGACATACATTGGATCTTAACCTGAGAAAGGTCAATCTCTAGCCTACCATGTTCATGTTTGTACAACAAACAGTCAGTTGTTGGACTTTTCATTGAATCTAGACAATCTGAAGACTTTATCGATATAGATTTACAACATTTACATTCAGATTTTAAGGAACAATGCTGGCCATGATTTCTACCGATAGCAAGTACACCACATTCCCGAAAGCCCTAGAATTGATTT